>NC_136063.1:1234961728-1237424915 GCF_964261635.1 Lissotriton helveticus | reverse complement strand
TAGCACATATATCTTTAAAAGAAAGTTAAAAAATTCACATTGTGTATCCATAAATAAGATAAAAATCAGTGAAGAATAAAAGCATGGTCATTTAACAATCATTATAAAAATAGGAAGTGTCTTCTCATAAGCCTCTTAAGATAAAATAGAATAGTTTGAAGCATGGTGTACAAGGAAAAAAGTCATCTCTTCCACCCTTTTGTATTATACTCGATGATATCCTACTTTTAGGAGGTGACCACATTCGTGAAGCTACAGCTCACTTTATTTTAACCTCCATAAGAGTTAGCAGGTGGAAGGGAGTCTTTAACAGGGCCTCTTTTGATTAAAGTTACGATATGCATGCAGAATAACATTTGTGAATCTTATGTTTAACAAAGTATTCTCCGGGTTCAAGGCTGCCATGATGGCTTGCCTGGAGGTCCTAACACCCAGCCTATTCCATTCTGGTTTAAGTCTCCGCCTCCGTTCTGAACTAAAAACTGGACACAGGCAGATCACATGCAACATAGTTTCAGCTGTTTTACCACACCCTCTGCATGTCAAATCTTCCGTGGTGCGTTGCCAGGGGGGTAGATCTTTCAGGAATCGCCAGTCGCCCATTCTAATAGCGATAAGGCTGCGTTTTAGATGGAGCGAATATGTGCAGGCCAAATAGGAGGCCGGGACTAGCCATCTATAAGAGTTTACAAGGGCCCAGGCATGACTACGTTTCAAAAAGAGTGATTTATCGGTGATACTTGATGTCATTCTCACACCCTTTTTGATCCCTATTTTAAATGCTGTTGGACTGGGATTCAGGGCCCACAAGTCACTCACAGACATTTGCTGGATGGCCTCTTTAAAGAGGCGGTCGTATGTTCCACCTGGGTTATTCCGGGTTATTTCTTGCCAGACCAGGGATTCTAATGTGTTGGGATCCGCTTGTCTTAATTTATGACAGAAATTAAGATATGCCCCAATGTTGGAGGCATCGTAATTTATCAGCCCCATCTCCAGTCTTATCTGTGCAGCAGATGCAGATTTTGGCAACTGGAGCACCTTTTTATAAATTTTGGTTGTGTGCTGGTTCAGGGCTGTATTCATTTTCCCCCCAAATAGCTCTATACCATACGATAGAGTAGGGCCAATTTTCGCTCTCATCACCTCCAAAAGGGGCGATAGAGTTGGGCCGGAGAGGTTTTTTGCAAGCTTGCCTAATGATACCGCAAGAGTTGTTGCTTTGACTGCGATCTCATTACGCTGCTTTCTAAAATTATATTTAGAATCCAAATGGACGCCTAGATATTTATACGACTGGCCTGTTATGAGGCTTATTTTGTTGAAAGACCAGCCTCCACCTGTGTGTCGTTTCTTACCAAAAGGAACGACTTGCGTTTTTTTTAGGTTGACCTCTAATTGATTGATAGTTGTGTAATCATGCAGTTTATCAAGGAGCCTTTGTAGGCCCACCCTAGTGAGGCTAAAAAGGACAAGGTCGTCGGCGTACAAAAGGTTGCATAGGCCCACGCCACCGATTTTTGGAGAATGGCTGTTGGTGCCATCCAGGGTCGCCCACAGATCTGCTATAAACTGGTTGAAAAGAAGGGGGGCCAACACACATCCCTGCTTCACGCCTCTAGTTGTCATTATTTTCTGCGAGAGATGTGTGCCGGACCCTAGCTTCACCCGAACCCATGTTTACGTATGGAGTTGGATGATTGCCTGTAATAGATTCTCTGGAATCCCCCACTTCCTTAATTTTACCCATAGAGCCTCCCTGGGTACTCTGTCAAATGCTGCTTTGAAGTCGACAAAGCAACAAAACACCAACCTAGATGTTAATATGGCCTTGTCGACTATAGTTGAAATTGCTAGGAGAGCCTTTTGTTTGCCGTTCTGCTTCTGACTGCTTCCACCACCGAGGAACCTCGCGGTACCCGCTGCGCGGGTCCCGCATCCCCCGTCTGCCTGGGCGCTTCGCTTTGCTGGGGCTTGGAACTTTGGACCTGAGACCTGTGGGCTGAGAGCGGACTAGCAGGGCTGCGAGCGCCAGGTGAGGGACAGGGACTCCATTGCCCAGGAGTCCCTGCGCTGTCATCACCTGCACCTGGACGCTCTCCCTGTTTGCCCCGCCACCCGAACACCTCCCTCCTATAATAGGAGCTGTTTTCCCCGCTGCGCGGGAGCACGCGGGAGCGTACCGGGAGAAGCCCGGGACAAGGGCGGGACCGTCTGTGGCCGTCAGGGGCCGAAGGAGGCCGGGTCGGGCCCCCCCTCTGTCATCTTGCAATCGCGACATTTAGGTCTCCTTTTATGCGTTTGTGCTCACAAAGATCGTAGGTACTGTCACTTGTATAACATAGTACTTTCATTAAATACTTAGGTCACCAAATATGTCATTAACTGCAACCTCCACCGCCGGTATCCCTTTTCAGGCTGAGGTGGGGCCAGCAATCTCGGGCCCTTTGGATAAAATTTTTTGTCGGGTAGCCAACGACATCGACAAAGACATTGCATTGGCGGAGAGACGCGCTGAGCGTAGGTTGTCTATCGAACTTCTTAAAATATCCATGGAAAAAAGACAACCGCAGGTTTTCCCGGCATTGGTTCCCCCCGGTCATCCTTAATTCTGCCAGTGGTAGCTGAAACCCCTTATGGTTTCCCCCCTACGATGGAGTTGTTGACTGATTCGCTTGTGGACTCTGATATTCGCTCTCCCCTTGTAAGTACACCTCCCTTACCTATGGATCCACTAATAGGGCAGCCGAACCCGGCCCAACGGAGTGTGTTAAATCAAGTGGTAAGAGCAAAGCCATGCTCCAAAAGGAAGAGATGTCCTGCTCCAAAGAAGTGCTACCTGCCCAAACCCCCGAAAAAATTAAGGAAAGTGGTAGCATGTTCCCGCTCTTCCCAGGAATCTATCGGGGCTGGTCCCAATGGGGAAATGACATGCGAGGAGGGGGCTGCTCCTGAGGTGGCTAGTTCTGGCTCAAATAGCATCGACCCATTAGTCACGGGATTGTCAGAGCTTCCACCTGCAGTCCCCCTCCTGCCTCTTGAGGAGGGTAATGTGCCAGTTAGTCCCAGCGCCAAGACCAACAATCTCCCAGAAATGGGAGTGGTTGAGTCCCTACACGTCACCCCCACCTTGTTACTCGAGTTGGAGAAGTTAATGAGGTCTCTCTTGACTCCGCTCGAGGAACAAGTCAAAAAACTAGCGGATAGGCTAGACCACTTTGAGCAGGCAACCTTGGACAATTTTTTCACTACAAAATCATTAATCAAGTCCCACACAAGGATAGGGGAGTGTAGTAATCGTCACCAACCTAGTGGGCAGGGGAAAGGTGTGTCAGCAGTTGTATCCCTTTTACCTGTGGATGGTACCCCAAGTAGGCCTCAGGAAAAAGGAAAAACGAAAAAGACCAATTTGGAGCTAACGAACAACCCAAGCAGTAAGACCACCAAAGAAGCTAAGCTTCCTGCCATAGTTGTTACGGGTACAAAAGATTGTTCTAGCAGTGTTAGCCCCCCATCTAATGCCCTTCAAGCCTCATCGAATAACCTAATACCCTGTAATGGTACTGCAGTCAGCAGTAGCAGAAACATCTCTGGGAACAAAAACACTCTATCAAATAGCTCCCAACCTCCACATGACATCTCTTCTTCCGGATCTGTTGTTCCTGCCAATAGCCTGCTCAAACCATTTCCAATGAAGGCGCCGCGTAGGATTCCTCACATGAATCTCACTCCAGATTCTTTTCCCTACGTGGCTGTCCTTATAAATGTGCCACCGCTATTGCCTGGGCAAAAGGAATCCTTCCAAATGTTAAAAAATAAGGTAATGCACTGGTTAAGGGTAAATAGACCATTGCCCGGGGAAGTTGATGGTTTGATTATTGGAGTACGAAGGACGGAGTGGATAGGTTGTACTTCTAAGAAACTGGGGGGTGATTGTATTGTTGTCAATTTTCAAGATCCTAGGGTGGTAAATTTGATAACGAAACACGATGGGGGTACAAGTTGTGGGGTAATTGGTATCGTAGATCTTACTTTCTTTTATCCGAGACCAGCGGGTGTTGAATCTGTTATGACAAAGTACCCAAGATCCTTAACCAGTGTCCCGCTTCTAGGGTTTGCTCCCTTCACTGTATCATTTCAACCGAATAGTTACTATGGTGGCACAAATACCAATTGCTTTGGAGTATTGAGGGAGCCGGGGTGGGGGAATTGACAGATGTTTGATAATTGTACGAACAAAGTAGTGGGCATGACTAGCTGGAACCCATGTGGGAATTTTGTTAAACTTGTTAAGGACCAAAATGTGGAACCAAATGGAAGGAACACCGGTTTGGGGTTTGTGACTTTGGAGAATTTATGTGGGGAATGTAACCAAATATCTGGGGGTGAGGATTCAACTACTTTAAGCACCTTAAGTAATCAGGGGGTTGAGCATAACAATGCAGACGTAACAAGACATAGGATGGGAACAGATGCAACTCTGAAAAATCCGCCAATGAGGTCCCCTGTAGGACCAGTGCCCAGGGACGGCCCAAGTATAGGGAAGTTCTTCTCGTGGAATATCGCCGGGCTGGCCGGCAAGCTGATGTCCCAGGATTGGATAGATTTTGTTAATGGTTTTGAAGTCTGTCTATTCCAGGAGACATGGGCATGTGATCCTATTTTCCTCCACGGCTATCTAAACTTCTCAATCCCGGCAAGTAAAGGTGCCAGGGGTCGACCAATGGGTGGCCTCACAATTTGGGTGAAACAAAGCTTACAAATTGAAGCAAAAGTGGTCAATCTGGGCTGTAGGGATATTCAAATGCTAAGATTAGCTTCAGAAAAGGGGGGAGTGATAGCTATTTATAATACCTATGCTAGGGGCACCAACTCAGGAAGCTACCCCACTCTAGAGGCCCTGTCCACTTCCCTGGAATCGCAGTCCTTGGGGAACAAAATTATAGTAGCTGGTGACCTGAATAGGACTTTCGAGCCACTTGATAGTATGGATGATCCCCTGGGGCAGGATGAGGACACACAATGGGGTGTCCCGACCTTAACCTTGGCTCCTTTCAAACGGTGGACGAAAGATATCCTGTTAATGAATGCTATCTGCCTGGAACATAGGTTGAGAGCTCTCAACGGGAGAACGAAAGGTGATAGGGAAGGTGCTTGTACCTTTGACAATGGTCTTAATCATAGTAGGATAGACTATGTCATTTGCAGCCTTAGTCTATGGCAGTGGGTATGGGACATGAGAGTTAAGGGTAGATTGGAAAGTGATCACAATCCCCTCTGTGTGACCCACAATTGGTGGTCAATCATGCCTGGTAGCCAGCAATTGAATGATGATTTAATGCCCATAATGACTAACGATATGCGTAGACTTAATTGGCCAAGTGTTTTGGCGAATGCAGATTCAATGCACTTTATAAGTTCCGAGTTGGATGCTGCAATCGCTGCAATGGAATCTGAAAATTCTGTTAACCCAGGGTCTAGGGAAATAACGAATATACATAACAAGCTCTTTACCCTTATAAGACCATTTTTTATGAGAGCACGTAAGACAAACAGGAAACAACCACCTAAACCAGCTAGGTGGTTCAACCACCAGTGCAGGGTAGCCAGGTTAGCCTTAGGTAGCGCTATTAGGAATAAGGACAGGGAAGCTACTAGTAAGGCCAGGAAGCACTACAAGGCTAGTATATTACTAGCGAAAAAAACATGGGATGAAGAGTATTGGGCAGAATTGAAGGAAGCGTCAGGGGTCAAGGACTCCAGGTTATTCTGGTAATTATTAAAGTGGGGTAGAGGTGGCACTCCGAACAAACCCGATAACAAAGTCGCCGAGGGTGCCTGGGTAGAATACTTTAAACCCCAATATGCAGAGTCTAAGGAGGTTGGGTTTGTGAAAACGATTTCAGTAGTATTCGCAACTGGGAATTTATTCTCTTTTAAAGAATCAGAATCTGCAATATGTGCTGCCCAAGGGGGAAGGGCCCCGGGTCTTGATGGGATACCCTCTGACGTTTTTAAAAATGACATGGGTCGGTGGGTCAGGTATGTTTCCCTTCTGGGAAATTCTATTGCTAAAGGAGCTGAAGTCCCGGAGGTATGGAGGGGGCGATCATTATACCCATATATAAAAAAGGGGATAGGTCCCTCCCGGCTAATTATAGGCCGATAAGCTTGATTGCCGCCATTCAAAAAGTGGTAGGGAGAATGGTGGAAAACAAAGTAATGGATTGGGTTGAAGAGAATAGCGCATTTTCCCCTTACCAGGCCGGTTTTAGGCGGGCCCCAAGTACGGTAGACCAGGTGTTTCGGTTTGTTTTACTCCAATGGGGAACGGTGGTGCTTGGCGAGGGCAGCCTGTATGTCGCTTTTGTCGACTTGCGGGCTGCCTTCGACTTGGTCCCAAGGGGAAAGCTTTGGGCAGTCCTGAGTGAATTTGGCCTTCCGGCCGAGTTACTCACCCTGATTATGAGGCTGCACGAGGCTAATTTTGCCATGGTCCAATGGGGCACGAACGGTGAATCTTCCGCCGACTTCCCCGTTGAACGTGGTGTTCGCCAGGGATGCGCAATGGCACCCTTGCTCTTTTCGTTATTTATTAACGGAATTGTGGCTCGGATGTTGGATGCCTGTGTCGATGCACCCTCGTTGGCGGGCCTCAGGGTCCCGATCCTGATGTTCGCCGACGACACATTAATTCTGTCCAAAACACGGGGTGGCCTGCAGCGCGCCCTACATATCTTTGACCGCTTTTGCGGGGAACACGGCTTGGAAGTGCATGTGGGCAAGACCAAGCTGATGATTTTCTCGCCTAAGCGTAGAGCCCGCCCAAAAATACTTTTGAATAATAGTGAGTTAGAGGTAGTTAGTGTATTCACTTACCTCGGGGTTCAAATCACTAACAATCTAAAGTGGTCCTACCATATAGAAAAGGCGGTCCTGAAACACCAACAGATCGCTGGAGCATTAAGGGTTGAACACAAAAAATCAAAATCTAAACCTATTAAACCAGTCCTGGCAGTTTATGACGCAAAGGCCATTGGGTCTGCCCTGTATGGGGCAGAACTATGGGGCTTTGACAAGGTTCTCCCCTTGCAGACATCAGAGAACAGGTTTATTAGGGGTATAACGGGACTCCCCCAGAGCACCCCACTAATCCCGCTTGGTCTTGATCTTGGGAGAAGATCAGTCAGTGACCGAGTAAGATTGCGCCCAATCCTTTATTGGCGACGCCTCTGGACCACCCCAGAGATACGGCACTATGCCGATGGGTTCCTTGCAATAATCAAAGCTGATGTTTTCCACAAAATAACATGGCTTAAACACCTCAGGGCTGCTCTAGGTGACCTCGGCCTTTCCAATCTCTGGAATAATCCCTCTGGGGAAGTTTTTCCCAGTAAAAACATCATCAAAAATTTATATTGGGATAGAATTGATGGCAGACTCTGGAGCAGAACGAGATCTGACACGATGGGGGGGCGCTTCTTGGAAATTAAACAGTGTCCATTGTTAGAATTATACTGGGGCAGTATCACCGTCCCAGGAGACAGGAAGCTAATGTTCCAATTAAGATCTGGTTCTCTCCCCCTGAGATCTTTGACGGGCAGGTGGAGGAGTACGACCACCTCGTGCTGCCCGGTGTGTGGTGCAGCCAAGGAAAGCATCGGCCACTTTATATTCCTCTGTAAGGCATATGCAACCCCTCGAAGAGTATGGCTAGTACCCATTTGTAGGAACTTAGGGACATCTAGTGGTGTTGAGGCGCTAAGAAATATTTGTACCTCTACTGATTTGCCAATTGTTTTGGGAACAGCAAAATACCTGGGGTGGGCATGGTCTATCAGACGGAGGGCTATCTCTGTTAATGTACATTGATTTTCGTGTAAATGTGTATTTAACTGTTTTTATTCTTTTTCTGTCACAGCTTGCACAATGGTTTTTACTATTGAATGTATAAGAGGGTCAATTTTATGTCCTGTATTTTTTAAATGTATGTTGTGCTTTTATGAGTATATTGCTCGAATAAAGCTTTGAAATCCAATCCTATCTTCAGACTTTATATTTGGGAACAGCTGACAAATTCAGCCTCAGAAGAACTAGATCCTCCTATCTCAGAGCCTGTTGAGGACAAGAACCCTAGGAAAGACAGTGAGAAATCCAAAGTCAAAGAAATGCAGGGCAACAAGGTGACCCACAACAACCCTTTTTAGGTCAAAGCAACAGAACAAAGTCAAAGTAAAACAACAAAACAAAGTAAAAGTCAAGCACCCAAATGCACCCTCTCTCCTGGTATTATACAAACAAGTAATGGAATCCACCCAACATCAAAACTTCAAGATCAGTCATATAAGGGGCACAACAAAACCCCTCAAATGGAAATTTCTGCCTATTGGTTAGAAGTATTTCTGATAAAATGGAAACCAATTAGAATATGGACTAGCAAGGCCCCTCAAGGCAACAAATAGCAGAAGACAGTCGACCACTCCATCAATCAGTCGCTCAATCAATAAAATCAGGGATTTATAAAGTGCGCTACTCACCCGTGAGGGTCTCAAGGCGCAGCATCAACAAGGAGGTAGACTGCATAATGGTGAAGCAGTGGAAATTAGCACAAACAAGAACCCAAATACCACAGATATATCTGCCTCAGCTAAGCCAAAGAAAATAAACTTTTCCACATTGATCCCTCAGGTGCAGTCCTCAAACGTATATGATAATGAATCATCAGGGGCAGAAACAGTACCGGGGGAATGAGAACTCCCTGTGAAATCATGAGGGTTACTGGAAGCATGCCTACATTGAGCTCCTGTATAGAGACAAACTTGGCTCTAAAAACAAACTGGAAAAATGACCCTTCAATAAAAACCTCTGGATATTAAAGACCAGGTGGGGTTGATCACAATTGCAAATGTAGTCTAAATCTCAAAAGGTCCCTTTGACATCTTAAATAGAGGCACCTTCTTGATGCTCACTCACTTAATACCAGTATTAGGGAATGTAAAAAAAAATGATATTCTTGCAACTGAGTTCCTATGTCCAGGCCCAGGGCATCACAGCTAACATATCAAAGTTATTTGGAGCTCTGAGGAATTTGCACAAAAAGTTATGCAGGCGGTGGAGACTTTTAAGAATTGTGGTATCTTGATATCTGTCCCTTAGACTTGTGGGTGCTCCTACCCACTTGAACAAAATCACATTGAGGAACCCAGATCAAGCAAGACGACAAGACGAATCTACTCGGTAGTAAGGGGTGCTAGAACGAAGTCCACAGGACAGGGTAAGGCAAGATAACCCATGCTCACTCCGTTTTTCGTTTAGCACAAGCAGTCAGGCTTATTTCAGAGGCAATGTATAAAGCATTTGCACAAACGCGCAAAGTAACCACGGTGCTACATCAGGAAAAACAGGTGCTGAAGATCGCTGTGTGGAATTTCTTCCTTTCTTTGGAGCAAAACCACCTCCAAGGGGTTAGAACTTAAATTGGCACCACTATGCAAGTCAGAACTCCAAGCACAGGAGGTCAGGGGCTGCAGCACAAGTCTATGATGGCCCTGAGACTTCTTAACAGGAGGCAAGCACACACAAACCGTTAGAGAACATTGGCAAGCAGGATGCAAGAAAGCAGAGTCCAGGCCTTTCACTGTCCAAGTCAGAAGCAGCAAGCAGGAGGCCAGCACAACACAGCAAAAAGCAGAGTGGCAGTTCCCCTCCTAGATCTTCTCTAGCTCTTCTTCTTGAAAGAATCTCGTCTTAGTCCAGAAGTGTTCTGACATTATGGTGTCACAGCTCCAGTACTTATACCAGTTTCTGCCTTTGAAGTAGGAAACTTCAAAAGAAAGTCTTTCTAGTGCACAAGACTCTGACTTTACCTGTCCTGGCTCCAGATACAGAAAGCTAGTGGAGACATCTTTGTGTGAGGACAGGTGCAGCCTTATCATGTGTCAGAGACAACTCCCCCCACCACTCTAGCTCAGGAAGACCCATTATACTGGTGATGTGCTATCAGAATATGCAGGTCACCCCTCAGCTCCCTTTGTGTCACTGTCTAGAGTGAATGCACAACAAGCCCAACTGTCACTCTAAACCAGACATGGGTTCCACAGGCAGGCAGAGCCATAGAATGGTAGAGCATGACAATGCCCACTTTCATAAAATATCATTTTCAAACACTCAATTTAAAAACCAACTTCACTAAAATGTGTGTTTTTCAGAGACCCCGAACTCCAAATCTCTTTCTCTTCCCAATTGGAAGGTACACTTGTAAGAGGTTACAAGGTAGTGCCATTGATAACCTATGAGAGAAATAGTCCTTGCAAAGTGAAAAAAAAATTTGCAGTATTTCACTATCAGGGCATGCAAAACACACAAGTACATGTCCTACCTTTCACATACACTGCACACTGCCCAGGGGCCTACCTTGGGCCTACCTTAGAGGTGCCTTACATGTAGTAAACGAGAAGGTTAGGGCCTGGCAAGTGGGTGCACTTGCCAGATCTTTGCCAGATCGACATAGCAGTTCAAAACTGTACACACAGACACTGCAGTGGCAGGTCGAAGACATGGTTGTAGAGCTACTCATGTGGGTGGTGACACAATTTAGTTCAGTTCAGAAAAACTTTATTTCGGTCAGTACGACCTGAAAGGTGCAACTCCTAAAATCATATACAACATACATACATAATTGCTCACAAATATCAAACTTGGACATTAAAAACAGCATTCCAACTCTCTTCAAACCTTGTGAATAAAAGGATGTCAATAGGTATACTACAAGCAGGCGAGCTATACAATTACCTATCGGGAAGTGCATGATACAATAAATAAATAGTTAAAAAATCTGTAGGGGAAGTTAAAACCATAGCACAATAAAAACTTGATCGTGGTTTATAAAATATACAGTTGTTAAAAAAATTACATTAAAATCGTTACTACATGCCCTAGGCCTCATTAGATAATTTCCGTAGAGCCCTTCTAGTGCACCACATGGAAAACAAAAATCTGGAGGCAGAAAACATGATCGGGATGCTAAGATCAGATTTCAGTATTTGGAATGCCTCCCGATGGTGCCTGCTGCCAATATTTCTGCAGATCTGGACCAACCAGCGTTTCCGAGCCTTGTGGTAGCCGTGACAGCCAAAAAACACATGCTGCACTGATTCGTCGGTGAAACCACAGGCAGGGCACTGTACCTTTTGGTCCTTGCTCCACTTTGCCGTATAACAACGGAGCGGGAGGACCCCAAACCTAAATTGTAGGAAAAGCTTTCTTGCCTCCACCGGTGTAATCTGGTCTACTATTGACTCAAAGCGGGCAACATCCTTAACTTCCAAGAAGGCTAAGGATAGTATGCCCGTCTTGGGGCAAGAATGTAGTTGAGCCCTTCTATATTCCTCATGCTGGGCCTTAATTTGTTTCCTTGTGGTTTGGGGGCAGGCACGATCTGGGTCCGTCCAACAATCACCCAGGCCCATATTGGTCAGTAGAGATTTTATGTGTTCAAACCAAGGAAGTGTAACTGCACCCCGGGCTGACATAACCTCCAATAACTCCTCCCTGTATGTCAGTAGTTCAGGAGTGGACCAAAGGCGACGCCAGTACAATATAGGTCTAAGACTCGAAGTGTCTGCTATCGCCATCAAACCTGAATCTAATCATAACGGGATCAGCGGGGTACTCGTTGGTAATCTGTACAACTGTCTGAGGAATTGATTTTCTATTTTTAGAAGGGAATGTAATTTGGAATGACCCCATAACTCGGCGCCATATAATGCGCCCCCTCGCGCTTGGGCCTTATACATTTCTAGAGCTGGGCTGACTGTTCTCTTACTTGATCTACTAAAGACCTTCATTATGCCACCTGTCGATTGAGCTAATTTTAGTGTACTCCTAGTGATATGAGCCCCCCATTCCAGATTTTCAGTAAAGGTGAGACCCAAATAAATGAAGGATATAACTCTTTCCAGGGGTTTCCCATTTAGTTGGGGGTTAGGACGAGAGCTTTTTGAGCTGTTGAACGCCATATATTTCGTTTTCTGTAAATTTATATCTAAGCCTCTTTCCTTACAGAACAGCTCACATTTATCTAGGACCCTCTGAATCCCCATGGGGGATTTTGAAACCAAAAGAGTGTCATCAGTAAACATCATTGCTGAAATTTGGCGGGACGCTAGCTTAGGGGCATCAAGGTCTTTTACAGTTTCCAGTTCAGTTCAGTTTGAAAAGCTTTATTCGGTTTGCATGAAACAACCATAAAAGCAACAATAAGTCAGAGAAAAAAGTATATTCAATGACATTTAATATAAAATCAACGTAATTCAAGTATTTCAGTTACCCTACTAAATTAAAAAGGTTTGACTGCACATTCCGTATATTAACCCACATTATGCTACACCGACAAGCTAACATTTTTTAGTAAATACTCAAGTAATTCAAACTTTCACGTACAAACTAATAGCAATAGTTAAAAGAATATTACAATAAAATGCATAGTACTAAAGGATGTTTAAACTAATGCTTTAGCCATTATTCATTATTCATTAAAGTGACATATGCATGAGTAAATATTCGAGTTCTTATAATACATAGTAAACATTTCCACCCCAAGATAAAGTGTCTTGTGCTTTATTAGAAAATCGGAAAAACTGCTTGTTGTAATGGTTATAGTATTATCGATTTCCTTGTTGTTCTACATTTCAGTATATATAATGCAACCCGAAAAGGAATATCTGAAGTTTCAAGGGCACATAATAAATTCATTGCATCCATAGTTGTACGAACATTATATTTTAAAAGGATAGGCTTCAGATAAAATGTCCTTAAAAATGTATAAAATTTACAAAAAAATAAAAAATGGCAGCAACTTTGGCTAGAGGTGTTATCACATGGGCATAACATAGTAGCTGTCTCTCCTATTTCAAAGAAGGATACCAAGTGATGTACGATCCCCAGCCTCAGGCGTGTTAAAACAAATCGATGTGAAGATCTAGATACATCGGACAAATAAGCCTGAAAAACACTTTTGAGTTCAAGTTGCCTATAAAACACAACAGTTTTTTGGGTCCTTGTTGATTTTAAACGCTCTTCCCTTTTGTATGACAAGAAGGAATCCTTGATTTCCATCTTTGTAAGGGGGATTGTGTATTCGGTTACCTTTAAAATATTAAAATCAAACAGTGTGCTATACCAATGTATAATATAACTAAGCCATGGGATGCGGGAGACGTGCTCTAATTTAAGACAATCTTTAATTATTTTCTGAGTAAACTCTGTCTCTCTCTTGTACCAGATCGAACGCCACAAAAGCAATGGGCGTAAGGCCGCTAGATCCGATATATAATTCAGGCCGGTTTCTTGGTGGATCAAGTAAATAGAAGCCGAAACCGGGACACACAGTAGTCGTTTTAAAAAACGATTTTCATTTTTTTGAAGTTGGGCTATAGATGAATGGCCCCATATACCGGCTCCGTACAAAGCTGAGGAAACACTTCTGGCATTATATATGGTTACCATATCTTGTAAGCTACGTTCCCTTAGTTTGCTAGCAAAACGGAAAATACCATTTGTATTCCTTATCATTTTGTGCCTAATATTTTCTTGTTCACAAACCCATTTACTATTTTGTTCAAAGGTGACACCGAGGTAACAAAAAGATGTAACGGCTTCTATTTTTGAACCATCAAGAAAAAATTGCCTTGATGTCTTCTTCTTCTTCCCACAGGCCATAGTGTAGGTCTTTGATTTATTAATTCAAAGTTTCCTATCTTTGATAAAATTTGTAAATTCATTAATAAGTCGCTGAAGGCATAGGGGGGTGCAGGAGATTAAAACAGCGTCATCAGCATATAACAGGACAGATACCATTATGTCGTCAATTTTTGGGGCATCTGCCTGAATATTATTTAAAATTGTAGCTATTTGATTAATAAAGAGGGAAAATAGCAGGGGTGCCAATACGCAGCCCTGCCTTATTCCTCTTTTTACTGGGAAAAAGGGGGTTCGCTCGCCTGTGAGCCCATAGCGCACGCTGCATGTAAGTCTCTCGTATACTCGCGCCAGGAAGAAAACTATCTCCTCAGGGGCTCCAGATTCGAGCAATACTTTCCATAGCAGGGCATGGTCCACCAAATCGAACGCACTACTCAGATCAGCAAAGCACAAAAACAAGTTGCCCTCCTTTGCGACTGTGTACTTGCTGATGAGTAGATCCAGCTTTACACATTGTTCGATTGTTCCCATGCCCTTCCGGAACCCAAATTGGACTGGGGTTAATACACTACGATCTGTGGCCCAAGTTTCTAATCTTTTTAAAAGTACCCGGCTCATCACCTTTATAGAGGAGTCCAGTAGTGAAATTGGCCGGTAATTACAGGCCTCTGAGCGTGATCCCTTTTTATGTATTGGGACAATAATTGACTGTGCCCATGTTACAGGGAAATTCCCCAGGGCCGATATATATAGAAAATTATTGTAATGAGCGGCGCCCACAGATCCATCAAATCCTTATAAAGATGGTACACAGTCAAAATATCGAGTTGTAAATATCGACCTACCAAAATATCGTGTTTGAAATTTCGAAGGTCATGAATATCGATGTCAAGAATATCGTTTGACAGAATATCGATCCTAAGGTAAGTAATATCGAATTTATTTATATCGATGTAAGTAATATCGAAGTTAGTAATATCGATAGCATATATATCGATGTAACTAATTTCGATGTCACTAATATCGATGTAACTAATTTCGATGTCACTAATATCGATATTAGTATTATTTTTATGTTTTTTATTATGTATGTGTTATATGTATTTGTTAAGTATTTAAATTAATTTATATTATATGTGTATTTTTTTATATATTAATGAATTAATTTTTAAGTAAATTATATGTTTTAGTACCGGAGCGGGTTGTGGGTTTATAGGGGAATAGGGTGGGAAGTAATTTAATTGTAAATAATTAATGATATTTTTATGTGTAATTAATTTTTATTTTAATGATTAATTGGCAATTAATTATTTTAATTAATAAATTAAGTATTTAATTGGTATTTAATGTGAATTTTTATTAAATGTTATGTTTTAGTACCGGAGCGGGTTGTGGGTTTATAGGGGAATAGGGTGGGAAGTAATTTAATTGTAAATAATTAATGATTTATTTATGTGTATATAATTTTTAATTTAATTATTAATTGGCAATTAATTATATTAATTGATAAATTAATTATTTATTTGGTAATTAATGTTAATTTTTATTAAATGTAATTTTTTTGTATCAGAGCGGGTTGTGGGTTTATAGGAGAATAGGGTGGGAAGTGATTTTATTGTAATTAATTAATTAATATTATGTAAAAATAAATTAGTAATTATTCATTAATTGGCAATTAATTATTGTAATTGATAAATTAATGTATTAATTGGTAATTAATGTTAATTTTTATTAAATGTTATGTTTTAGTACCAGAGTGGGTTGTGGGTTTATAGGGGAATAGGGTGGGAAGTAATTTAATTGTAAATAATTAATTTATTTGACGTATAATGTATTTTGTAATTATTTATTAATTGGAAATTAATTATTTTAATTGATACATTAATTATTTAATTGGTAAATATTGTTAATTTTTATTAAATGTGATGTTTTAGTATTGGAGCGTGTTGTTGTTTTATAGGGGTATTGGGTGGGAAGTAATTTAATTGTAAATATTTAATTATTTAAACAATTTTTTTACTGATAATTAATGTATTAATGAATTATTAAATGGCAAATAAATATTTTTAAACATAATAAATGTATTTAATTGGGAATTAATATTTTTAAATCGTAATTATTTTTTTATAACTAGAAAAAAATCATTAATTAATTGGTAAACTTTTTTACAATTTTTTTATATATTGTATATTGTTTCTTAAATTTTATTTGTAAATTAAATTAAATTTATTTTTTATTTTTATGATAAATAGTTATTTTTATTATTTTCATTATTTGGTGAGTAATATTTAATTATTATTATTTAATGGTGTTTGTTGTTAATTTATTGTCAATTAATTTTTTAAAATTTCATTGGTTTTATTAATTAGTAATTGTATTTTATTGATGTTGATGTATTAAAAAAATTATTTATACATTATTTCAAATATAAGAATAATTTATTATTAAGTATGTTAAAATAAAATTCTACGCTATTAAATGCTTTACCTGGTGTTGCACCCTCTGGAGTGTAAATAGTAATTTTTCCCCCTACCCTATCCAAATGTTTCCCTACTGTTGCACTCTTTGGAGTTGGAATAGTAATGTTACCCCTATGCTATCCAACGCTTTCCCTATTGTTGCACTCACTGGTGTGGAAATAGTAATTTTTACCCACCCGCTATCCAACGCTTTCCCTACTGTTGCACTCTCTGGAGTGGGAATAGTAATTTTTACCCAGCCGCTATCCAACGCTTTCCCTACTGTTGCACTCTATGGAGTGGGAATAGTAATTTTTCCCCCTACGCTATCCAACTCTTTCCCTACTGTTGCATTCATAGGAGTTGGAATAGTAATTTTTACCTGTACGCTATCAAACGCTTTCCCTACTGTTGCACTCACTGGAGTGGGAATAGTAATATTTACCCACCCGCTATCCAACGCTTTCCCTACAGTTGTACGCACTGGAGTGGGAATAGTAATTTTTACCCACTTGCTATCCAACGTTTTCCCTACTTTTGCACTCACTGGAGTGGGAATAGTATTTTTTTACCCACCCGCTATCCAACGCTTTCCCTACTGTTGCACTCTTTGGAGTGGGAATAGTAATTTTTACCCACCCGCTATCCAACGCTTTCCATACTGTTGCACTCTCTGGACTGGGAATAGTAATTTTTCCCCCTACGCTATCCAACTCTTTCCTTACTGTTTCACTCTTTGGAGTTGGAATAGTAATTTTATCCCTACGCTATCCAACGCTTTCACTACTGTTGCACTCTTTGGAGTTGGAATAGTAATTTTATCCCTACGCTATCCAACGCTTTCACTACTATTGCACTCTTTGGAGTTGGAATAGTCATTTTTACCCACCCGCTATCCAACGCTTTCCCTACTGTTGCACTCTTTGGAGTGGGAATAGTAATTTTTCCCCCTACGCTATCCAACTCTTTCCCTACTGTTCCACTCTTTGGAGTTGTTATAGTAATTTTACCCCTACACTATCCAACTCTTTCCCTACTGTTGCACCCTCTGGAGTTGGAATAGTAATTTTTACCCGTACGCTATCCAACGCTTTCCCTACTGTTGCACTCTCTGGAGTGGGAATAGTAATTTTTACCCACCCGCTATCCAACGCTTTCCCTACTGTTGCACTCACTGGAGTGGGAATAGTAATTTTTTACCCACCCGCTATCCAACGCTTTCCCTATTGTTGCACTCTCTGGAGTGGGAATAGTAATTTTTCACCGTACGCTATCCAAATGTTACCCTACTGTTGTACTCTTTGGAGTTGAAATAGTAATTTTTACCCTTACGCTATCCAACGCTTTCCCTATTGTTGCACTCACTGGAGTGGGAATAGTAATTTTTACCCTTACGCTATCCAACGCTTTCCCTATTGTTGCACTCACTGGAGTGGGAATAGTAATTTTTACCCACCCGCTATCCAACGCTTTCCCTACTGTTGCAATCTCTGGAGTGGGAATAGTAATTTTTCCCCCTACGCTATCCAACGCTTTCCCTACTATTTCAGTTACTGGAGTGGGAATAGTAATTTTTACCCACCTGCTATCCAACGCTTTCCCTACTGTTGCACCCTTTGGAGTTTGAATAATAATTTTTACCCTTACGCTATCCAATATTATTTATATTTATTTATGTATTTAATATGTTACATAATGTATTTAATTAATTTTTAAAATATTGAAAGTATATTTAATTGTTGTTATTTATTAAATATAATTATTTATTAATATTTATGTTATTATTTTATGAGTGTTGATGTATTTTTTTTAATTTATAGTATTTGTTAATATTTTTAAATAATTTAATAAATATATATATCTTAATTAAGTATATATTATATATTGTATGTTTAATTTTAATTAAATGTTTAATATTAAATATGTAATATTTATTCATTTTAAACATTATAATACATTTTTAAATAAGTTTAAATTATATATAAATATTATTTATTTAATTGTAAAAAAAAAAATTCCTTGAAAAAAGACGATATTTTTAATTACGATATTTTTAACATCGATATTTTATTTTCGATATTTTTGTACTTACCATGTTGTAGATAGGGTGTCGATATACTTGCCTTCGATATTCCAGCGCCGATATTTTGTCTGTCGATATTTGCATTCTCGATATTCTGTCATAGATTCATAAAGATCTATTGAGACGCCGTCCGGTCCCAGTGCTTTTCCCCCTTTGCTATTTATCAAACCCTCTCGCACCTCCTCCACATCAATTAACAGCGGTAATCTTGGCCACGTGTACTCATTATCTAAAAATGAATTTAGCACCAACCTGTCAGGGTTAAAAATATTAGAAAAATGTTGAATCCATTCGGTGCAATTCACATGGGATGTTAACTCGGGTGTACAGTTCTCCTTTAAAAAGGGGCTGTTAACAGTTCCCCAGAAAAGTTTGCTGTTTTTCGTATCAGCGGCTAAGTTTAATTTGTCCCAGGCTTCGGTTATCAAATCTTTTTTGTGTGTCAGCAAAATTATTTTATAATTATTTCTAAGTTCCTGGATTAACAGTTGATTTTGAGGTTTAGACCCTATTGCCTTTTTTAGTTTCTGTAAATCCTGGGTACATTTTGAGTCAAACCACCTCGTACCGCCCTGTTTATCCACTCTGGGAGTTTTGTTCAATATTTTCTTAATTTCATTATTTATTTCTGTAAAGTTAATTAATAAAATTCCAGGTGTAACATCATTCTTTAAGCAACAATCAATAGCATCCCTACATCTGGTAACCACCTCTGCTTGAATCTTTGGTGGGTCCAAGCCAGACCACTTTATTCTCATCCCATTTGGCCGGACAGGGGCAATATCTACGAGTCGATCCTCATTATTAAGTATTTTCCTGCCCCAATCTAATAATACTATAGCGATACTATTGTGGTCACTGACCACCTGCTCTGTTATCCATAGATCAATAAAACAACTATATTCAGATAATATATTGTGGTCTATATTACTGTTCCCATTCCTCCCAGTGAATGTTGGGCATTTAATATGGTCTTTAGTCATGGAACAATCCAAAAGCCCAAGGTCAAATTTCGCCATAAGCGTGTTGATAGCCATGCCATAATCACAGTGTGGGAAATGTAAATTATTGTCATCATTTGTGGAGAGAATAGTATGAGGCTTCATAAGTCCACAAGAATTAGTTAATGCCGTCGAGCAAACACGAATGTTAAAATCACCCGCCCACAGAATAACTACAAGTTTTCTAGAACGATTTAATACTCTATCTATTTAGTTTCTAGTGGACCTAATGGTGAATGTCTGTTCTTGTTAAAAATATTATTATAGAAATGTATTAAGACCAAGTCCTTGCCCTTTGGAAACATTAATCTCAGAGCTTGACTGTAGTTGCCGATTGAGGCGTAGCTTATAATTTTACACCCCACAAGTTTTGATGATATAAGTAACAATAACCCGCCTTTAGCTCTTCCTGTTCGAGAGGGTACTGCGTTTAAACAAAGAGAGGTATAACCTTCCACTGCAACCTCTTCGGTGCTCCATGTCTCCTGTAGGCAAATGAAGTCACTGCCATGTCTTATAAAAGCCTGCCAAAAAGGGGTATCCAGCTTTCTCTTCAAACCCGCGACATTCCAGGTTGTTAGTGTGTACCCTTCATGTATTGAACCCCCAACGGCCTCTTCATTCGTATCTAAAATGAGACTAACATTTGGCTGTTCTCCCCTATTTAGTGAGCACTCAACAGGAGTTAATATAGAGTGTTCACAAATCATGCTATCCTCATTAAAGACAATATTCCTACTCCCAGAATTGTCATCTATATTAATATTTGAGCTATTTCCTTCAGTAAAACCTATTTCATAAAGGCCATTTGTTAATGACTGCTCTATTTTGTATCCCAGGGGGGCCCCTTCTACTACTTTATGTCAGTCATTTTCATCTATCATCGTCAAACAGTCAAATCTGTTGAACAATGGGATGGGGTGTCGCATTGGGTGTACTACTCGTGGGAGAGGTAGGTAATTAATGTTTGGGTTGGTGCCCAACATTCTATGGGCAGGTACTAGGGTGTTGGCCCGTAAATGTTGGTAAAAATACCCCAAAGGTAATAATGTCATATTGAACTCTGTACATGATGGAGGGGGGGCATTAAGTAAAGTTGCATGCGCCCAGTTTGGGGACCTACAATTTATTATTACGCAAACCCCATCAAAAGTCTTGGGGGCTGGACCTATCCAACCCACTCTTTGGGTAAGTAATATGTGTTCGGCACTTAATGTGGGGTAGTTACAGTTGTTTGTCATCCAATGAAGGGTTTTATTCCTAAGTGTTTCTTGCGATTCTGTTTGCCCTTCCCGCAATTTAGGTACATTGCAAAGTATTGTGACATAAGTACTACATTCTGGGGGTAGATTCACTACCTGCGGGACGTCACTACGTTTTGTAATTCCTGGGGGGTGGGGACCCTTCTTCTCTACTGCTGTGTCAGTTCTCCCTGTGGCCTTAGCCCCGCATTGGGCGGTTGTCTTTTTCTCCTGGGTTAGAATATTTTGTGTCCCCTGTGGGGCGCCAATGCTGTTACTCAGGGCGTTGTCCTTATTAAAGTTATCACCAATAGACAATGGGTCTGTGCTTATATTTGTGGCACTAATGGTCCCCCTGTGTGTTGGGTCTGGTCTTTCCTTAACCTTCCCGCCCTCTTTGTTTTTATTTGAGGTGGTCTTTGTTAAAGCCCCTTTTGAAGTGTAAGCTTGTGGTAGTGGGCAGGACTTATTACCGCATTTACTACTGCATTCTGTGTTCTTAGCTATTTGTTCTTCCATGGAGCCTATCCTAGTTTCAATATTTGACATCTTTAAACAGATGGGCCCTAATAGAGTAGAAAGCAGTGTCTCCAATCGAACCCAAAATCCGGCATTTCCTATCTCTGCATTGTCCTCCAAGGGTTGTGCACCTATATTATTTGAATGACTCGTGGCCTTGTCACTTCTTTGCCCAGCAGGTTTTTGTATCACCTTCCGGTATACGCGCCTAGCTTTGCCCCTTTGTTTATTTATAATTTGTTCATTAGTGACATGTTTCAGTTTGCTCTTTGCTTTTTGCCCCCTAGTTCGTACTGGTGAACTATCGATGTTTTTCCTATCCACATTTACTGATTCACTACAATTTTGGGCACCTGAACCTTCCAGTACTGCCTGATTATCATTCTCGAGTAGTAAGAGATCTTGATCTGATGGGTACAACTGCATGGTGGGGGTGGATGAGAGCCTACTAACCAAGCGTGAATGGTCAATAATCGCCTGATCTTGTTTTGGGCTATTCCCATAGTTCACAGCTCCAGGTAGTCCTGCATATGATTCAGCGAGTAAGGATTCAGAGGAGTTGTCCAGGGTCATGGATGTATTTACTACTTGGGTAAAAGGGAGAATGCTTGGGGGGAGTGAAAAACGTCTCTCGGTGTTCTCTATGGCCGTGGCCACAACCCCTATTGTTTGTTTCAACATTATATCTATCGCGGTCAGACTTGGAGGAGTAGTGGTCGTGGTTTTCTGCCTAGTTTGTGGCCGCGGTATAATTGGTATTTTTTTACCCATTTTACAGAAATTAAAGTATGACCTCAACAACACTTAGAACAGCCAATACGAATACGGGAGTCGATATCAGCAAAGATAGTAATAAGTTCGATACGTATGGCTCATTACCACTTAGTCCTGATGTAATGTTGGTTCAACTGCCAAAGGACGTGGCCCAGCCCAGCCTCTTCTGGCCTCTGATGGCCACAGATGGCCCCACCCTTGTCCCAGGCTTCTCCCAGGTGCGTCCCCGCGCGCGTCCCGCGCTGCGGACCCCTAGCTCTATAATAACGGATCGGTGGGAGGGTGGGCGGTCTCGTGCACAGGTGTGGCATGCACGGACTCCTGGGAGTTGGAGTCCTGTGCCCGCGTGCTCCTGACCCCGCAGCCACCAGGAGACAGCAGTTTGCACTTTCCAGTGCGTGCTCCCGATGTCCTCCCGGTATCATCAGCCCCCTGGGACTTCAAAAATAGGCTCTGGTGATGTTGGAAGCGAAGCCCATTAATCAGCCCATTAATGTAAAGGCTAAATATCGTCGGAGCTAAGACGCATCCCTTGCGTACACCTCGTTTAAGAGGTATTGGAGCTGTGAGTTGTCCATCCTTTCCAAATCTTATTTGGGCATAGTTATTTTCATGCAAACTCTTAAGAAGTTGGATCAGATATACCGGGACCCCCATTTCGATAAGAACTGACCATAGCTTTTCCCGTGGCACTAGGTCAAATGCTGACCTCAGGTCTACAAAAATTAGGTATAAGCTGCCCCCCTGAAGGCAGAGGGTCTTCCAGTACAAGAGCTGTAGTCTTAGTACTTGGTCCAGGGTTGATATCTTTTCCCTGAAACTCGCCTGGAGGGGGGACAGTACCCCTTTTTCTTTCATCCAGGATTGTATCCTGGTTAGCAAGACCCTCGCAAATAGTTTTTGGGAAATGTCTATTAGGCTTATAGGTCTATAATTTATTGGCAGGAGTGGGGATCCTTTTTTAAAAATTGGAATAATCTCCGCTCCCAGCTAGCTGGATGGTATCTTCATGCCCTGTATTATAGTATTAAAAAGTCCGCAAAAATACAGGAACCAGATGGCTGGTTCGCTTCTATATAGGTCTCCAGGATTCTTATCCAGACCTGGGGCTTTACCTGGTGCTATTTTTAGCAATGCGCCCTCAGTCTCCTTTAGAGTTATAGATATACTTAGGCTACTACCTGGGTATACTTCATGTTCTAGGCTTCTTTCAGTGCCATCCCAGGCCAGTGCCAATTCCATAGGGGGCCGGGCAGTTAAGGATCCCTCAGAGTCCTTTTCATCCGCATAGAGGGTTTTGAAGTGCACCCGCCATACCTCTTCATCCAGATTTGGTTCGATTGCGGATTTGGGGATAGGAGCACCTATGTTAACAATACTCCAAAACGTCCTCATATTTCTATCCCCCAAGGCCGTTTTGAGTGAATCCCAGTTTTACCTTTCCCATCGCTGTTTAGCTTTTTGGACCGTTGTTTTGTATGACTTTCTTGTGGTTTTAATAAGGTGATCATTTTTACCTTTGATAGATACCACAAGAGCCTTTTTGGCCCTACGACATTCGCTGTTGTACCAAGGGTGACTAGTTGGCCTGTTTGGTCTAAGGGAAGCATTAGGGTAAAAGAAGGCAAATAATACATCCCTTAGTTGGCTGTAGTTTGTATCAACTGCCCCCAAATCTAGGACCGCACTACTTTGGTGTAATACTGTTGCCTCTTCAAACACAGGAATAAGCGCTTCATACAAATTACTCATCTTTTCCTGTGATTGGAGGAAATTGGTCCACCGTACTTTCCTCCTACAGTTTGAGATGGTTAAGCCAAGGTCAGTAGGGCCAGCTATGGGAGTATATTGAGGGTTTAAGGCTTTTATTTCCATTATTAGGGCATGATGATCACTATCCACTTGTGTAGTAATATTAAAATTAATCATCCTGCCCCAGGAGTTTGTATCAATTAAAATATAATCTAATATAGACCCACGTTTCTTGCTATGAAAGGTATAGCCAGTAGATGAATCAGAGCATGATCTCCCATTACACGCTCTTAATGAGTGTCTTAAAACAAGGCAGTTCATCTGAATTGCTAATTGGGACCAATTTTTCACTAGTGGACATCTGGATTCTGGAATTGCCAGAGAGAGATCCTCATCTCCTATGTTTTCAAGGGACAAGCCCTCAAGGGCCTCAAACTGGCAATTAAAGTCCCCGCCAACAATAACCGTTTGATTGGGGTCTATAAGGCATAAAAATGTAGATAAGGCCTCTACTGTGTTAGATTCTTTACCCCTAGGGGTTGGTCTAGAGTATAGATTAATTAGAGTAACGGGAGGCTTAGAGCAAAACTGTAGTTGAACACATAGGGGGCCCGATTCACAGTGCTAACTTAAGACAAAATCCTAAACTTACTACTTTTAGTATTCACAGAAGTTAGGATTTTGTCTTAAGACAGACTTAAGACAGACTTAAGTTAGGATTTTGTCTTAAGTCTGTCTTAAGACAAACTTAAGACAAAATCCTAACTTCTGTGAATACCAAAAGTAGTAAGTTTAGGATTTTGTCTTAAGTTAGTTCTGTGAATCGGGCCCATAGGATGTCCAAAGAGCCTGTTTCCAGTTGTACAGCCTTACAACCTAGGTGGATCCCTATCCAGGTCATAAGCCCCCCAGACGGTCTCCCTACACCACCTGTTGTGGCTGGGATGCTAAAGGTAGCATAACCAAGATTAGTTACCTCCTCACAAGCCCAAGTCTCTTGGAACATGCAAACCTCGTGTTGACTGATGAAAGTCCCCCAATCAGGGTCACCCAGTTTGTTTTTAATACCTGCCACATTCCAAGACAAAATCTTCGTTACTTGTCTGTCTTGTAGGGGAGTTTTGGGCGGCATTATAATAGGTGACTTCGTTGGGGGGGTTGACTCGCCGGTATCAACCTCAGGTGGAGGCCTTGTAGTTGGCTGGGATGCAGGATTTACCCACTGGGCACAAACTCCGCTAGGGGTAGTACTGCTGATGCTAGTGAAGCCGCTCATGCTTCTACTAGCTAGAACGTCCCTGTTTCAAGAATATGCCCGACTACACTTAGTCCACCGCTCCTGAGGTGAAGGGGGATTACTCTCCTTATTTCAAGGGGCGTCTCCATTTAGTCAGTCCACCCCGTCTAATGGGCTAAATCTATTACCTATCGGGATATTAAAACTAGGATGGGTAATCCAATGTGCTTCTCGTGTGAGTGGTGTATAGTCTGTAGCTAAAGGTCTCCTACCCATCCTCTGGTAATAATTGAATATTTGTGGTCTGTTTGGAGGATAGAAGTAACTTAAATGAAGTGGTAGAATGCTACCCAAGTTCCTCCCGTACTCTGTTGCTAAAATGTTTTGTGCTATCTCAGGATTCCTAAAATTAATTATTATGCATTCCCCTGGTATGTCTTTGCTTCGTTCACCTATCCAACCCACCCTTCTGGTTGTTAAGATCTCATCCAAAATCTCATACCCCTGGATGCTGTTATTCACTAGCCAGTTAACGCATTTATTCTTCAGTTCTTGGTGGGATTCCGACAGACCCTCTCTTACGGCCAGTGCCCCTGCAAGCACCACTACATAATGAATTGAGGCCGGTGGGAGATTGATGATTGGTGGAACATAAGTTTTATTTTTATGGGCCAAAGCTAAACCAGTTCCTTGGGCATCCTTTCTTGGGGATTTCTGGGCTTCCCTATTTTTTGTGAGCATTGATTGACTAGTCTTCACTGCGTTTGCTTGTGCCGGAGGCGTTACAGAATCATTCAGCCTCCTGACCCGTTAGGCGTTAGCCTGACTTATAGTGGGGATTTGTTCAATGGCTATTGTAACAGGATCAGCCAAGTGATTTTCCCT
Source organism: Lissotriton helveticus (assembly GCF_964261635.1). Taxonomy (NCBI): domain Eukaryota; kingdom Metazoa; phylum Chordata; class Amphibia; order Caudata; family Salamandridae; genus Lissotriton; species Lissotriton helveticus. Next base: position 1,237,399,263 of record NC_136063.1, on the reverse strand, counting down.
ATTAGCCTGCTGGCATGCTCTGTCTTCTAAATTGGGAATAGCCTCATTTGTCTCTTTAGGATTTAGGAAATGGTCCACCCTAACAGATAGCCCATCTATCCTTTCCATTAGATGACAAAGTTCCTCCTTGATAATAGCCCTCACTTGAATGTGTAGATTATTCACCAGTGAAGACACCCATCCAGGCTGTTTGTTAGTATAGTCGTTAGACGCCCCTGTGGTGTTATCATCCCTGGGCCCTTCTACTGAGATGTGATCTTGTTGTTGTTTTTTCCGCCTAACTGGTGGTTTTACTTTGGGCTTTGTTCTAACTTTATTACTTCTGCCCGGTTGCTTCCTAGTGACGACCTCAGGAGACTCTATGGTAGACTCTAGATCTACTGTTAGGGCGTTTGGAAGCTCTATAGGTGTTACCTCTGTATCTACAGTGGGGCTATGAATCAGTGTCACTAGATCAAGGTTTGGAGTTATAGATAGTCGTCTCTCAGTCCTTTCTATTTCTGTGGCTACGGCACCCAGGGCTTTAAGCAACATCCGGTCATTTGAAGTGGGTTTGGGGTTTGGTTTTGGCACAGGTGCCACTTGCTTCTTTTCCACACAAACCCGCTTCCCCATTTTTCAAATTTATGACAGGTATGCTGCAGCTAAATAGTTGACCCACTAGACAGACTAATGAAGATATGGCTACACAATATAAACTTTTTGAATGGGCAATCATGCATCCTAGCTCTAAAGATATGGGGATTGTGGTTAAAACAATATACCAAATTTAGGATGATAGACAGTACCTTTTTTTGTCCAGGGCATATACTACAGATGTTAGGGAGGGTGCCCAGCCCAGCCTCTTACTGCCACAGACGGCCACAGACGGCCCGCCCTTTGCCCAGGCTTAGCCCGGCGCTGCCCGCGCCCGTCCCGCGGGACAGGAGGAGTTCTGCTGTTTAATAGCGCCCCCGGGCGCAGGCGGTGATGTCTCGGGTGCGCCGATGGTCCCCGGGGCACCTGGGATATGGAGTCTTTGGCCGTCAAAGCTGCGGTGTTGTTCCGGCCGTTGCCCTCACGGCGCTGGACAGGTAAGCTGCAGTGCAAAAACCGTTGCCCTCACGGTGGGAGAGTCACGAGCTGCAGGCTAGCTTGATTTGCCCCCCCACTTATAGCATTTGAACAACAGGCCCTGGGCACATACAGCCACTTTACTAGGGACTTACCAGTAAATCAAACATATTGATCATGGATGACCATTCATAATTAAAATTTACACAGGGGGTATTTGAACTTTAGCACTAATCAGCAATGGTAAAGTGCCCAGAGTTCTAAAACGAGCAAAAACTAAATGCATCACACAATAAAAACAGGAGGTCAGAGGCAAAAAAAACAGGAGAAAACATGCTAAAGATACCAGGTCTAAGAACGAGTGCTGCAAACTGTGGAAATCTCCCAGAAAGCCTCGGATGGCTTGGCGTTCACCATATTAATAATGAATATCTACTTTCACCCGAGATGAAAATTGACAGGAGCTCTCAAAAGCTCTGATGAAAGTGCTACTGAGTCTAAAAGTTGAGTGTGGGAGAATCTCTTTTATAGTCTTGAGAGGTATTAATATGTATCTAATGGGACCTATAGTATCCAATGAGGTCTTGACAGTACAAGTACAAGCCTGGGCTTACAGCATCAAGTTAGCCTAAAAAGGCAAAAAAATAATAACAAAGATCAGCTGCTAAAAGGGAACATGGAACATCTTGTACTCAGGGTCCTGAATAGCCACGTTCTGGGTGACCAACCACTGGGGCTCATACCTCTTTAAAACTGGAGCCTCCTTGATCGTTTACACCTTAATGGTCCCGCCTCTAATGCAGGAGGTAATATCGTTCACCCCGGGACAGAAGATCAAAAGTGATCATTGGCCTCAGGAGATAGTTTTATCAATCATTCCATTGGAACATGAGCCACCAGTTGATGAAGAAATCGCATCATACACAATCAGTAATAAGAGGATTAAATGGACACCCACCTCCCCGACAATCCTGATCCAAGAAGCGAAAGACCTACGCCACACATTGGATGAAATGTACGGTACACTTTACAGCTAAATATGTGAGACTCTATGCAACAACATGTAATAAAGGCCCTGTAGCTAATGCCATCCCACGTGGCACCCTAAGGAGAAACCATCACATCAGAGAAATTACAAGGCAAGTAAACTTACTCTGGAGAGCACTGAGGAAAGCCCCAAATGATCTCAACTTTTAGAATCACCTAAGGAAAGCAAATAATGATTAAAAAAAAAGAAGTGGGAGCTACTGAGGATCAGCAACGAAGCCTTCTGGGCAAAGTTACTCTGTGACGCAAGAAGAAGCAACTCAGCCTACTTTTGGCAGGCAGTAAATAACATCAATAAGCCCCTACCCCGGATGCTAAGCTCAAATATCTCAGAAGCCACCTGGACAGCTTTCTAGTTACTCATTCCAACACAAGTGCCCAAATGCATTTAAACAGAATGGCACACTCGTCCTTAGGATCAGGAGGAACAACTTTGGAACAAGACCTACACCATACACCTCCTAGAAGCTATGCCAAAAGTGAAAAAGGGCATGAATGGTGAAGCAGGGCAAAATAACAAGGCCCACAAATAACCAGTAACATATCAATCAAGCCAAACAGTGAGACCTCAAATCACCAATCGAGTTTCCAACTTGAAAGTGAGACAAATGTTATGCAAATTCCCAGGGGTACAGACAATCTTGAGGCAAAACTCTAAAGGGCATTGGGAAGGGCCCCTGGGTCCAAAGGGATTTCGCCCTGCACATTTTATGGAAGATCCTATTCTTCAAGTCCTTTCTATCTAGAGGCAGGACCCCCGCTTCTTGGAATGACTCAGTGATCTTGCCAATATTCAAGGGGGGAGATAAAAACAAGGCTGAGAACTATTGCCTAATGACTAATTGACATTGAAGATAAATACTTCACATGAGCCTTTCTTGAGGAACTACAGCAGTGGGCTGAGGATTATTATATTATTCCACCAAAAACAGATTGGTGTTACAAAACCAACATGGTTTATAACCAACATCATGACCCTATCCCTGCTGAGTGACTTTGCAATGACATATAAACAGCCTGTTCACCTGTGTTTTATAGATTATAAATCTCATTCAACAGGGTAAGCTTCAGCAAGTTATGGCAAAAACTAGCAGGTTGGCACAAACCAGGTGACCTTTTAAAGGCGCTGCAACTTTTTCACACCGATACATGAATTAGGATAAAACTTGGAAATAGTTCTTGCATGTCCAGGCACATACCTACAACAGAGGCTCTAAAACACGGATGTGTGCTGGCTCTAACCATTTTTTAATCTGTTTCTTTTTGATCTGTTGCTGTTACTAAACAAAGTAAATAGCCGTGCACCAAAATTGGGAGGATTCATAACATCAAACCTCCTATATGCGGATGATTTAGGTCTGATATGTAGAACAAAGGTGGGAATGCAGGGGCTCCTTGATGCAAATTTCGAATATCTCAACCAGATTAGGCTAAAAATCAACTTGACAAAGACCCAAACTCTAACATTCCAAAGGAAAGCATGGAAAAATCATGAATTGTGCTTTATCATGGAAACAGTGGAACAAACATACTCCTACACATATCTGGGAAACCTAGCATATCCTTTTTTCTTTTTTTATTAATGCAGAAATTATACCAAGATATTCAACAGTTACGTTCTGCATAGAAAGTATCTTACAAAAGACCAAGAAACCATGGATACAGACAAAAAAAGAAAAGGTAAAGCATTAATATATATCTTCCCCCCACCCTCCTAAGAGTTGGCCGCACTCTGATTATTTTTTTAGGTTTGGGTGTAAGTTGAGTTGCACTTTATCATTCACCTATTCTTCTCAATCCATCTAGTCAATGGCACCCAGATTTCTCAACCTTTAATTCAGGAGTGTGGTCCCCTTTTTGCATAAATAGCTTTTTCTAAATTATAGTTTGCAAGTAGCCAGGAGCGCCATTGCTGAAACCCTGGTGGATTAGGATCCAACCAGGCAGATGCTAAACATAAGCACAAGATCGCCATGCCAATGAACACTAGTCCTTCTCTGGGCTTCCCCTGCAAATCCTGATTTACTCCGAGTCCAATTAATGTCGGAGGGAGGGAACAGACAAACCCCAGAGCCTACTTGAAAAAACTAGTAATTTCTTGTTTTAGTTTGCTCAAAGCATCGCATGAGGCAAATATGTGACTAAGATCGGCTTGATACAAAGCGCTACAAAGACAAACGATCCCTTTCCCCAACCCCCATTTAGTAATCTTTTTTGGGGTGTAATAGAGCTAGAAACATGATTTATAGTATTGAGCCTGAAGTTGGGCCAGTAGTAAAATATTGTATGCTAGATTAACTGAGTGAAAAAATAGGCTTCCGGGATTCCAATCTCTGCCTTCCACTTTAGTGCTCTATCTTCCATTTTATCTGGCACTAGTGAGTTAAAAAGAAATATAAACAGTTCCAATGGATAGATCTCTATTGTTTCTTAATTTATCTATAATTTCATTATTAGCAAACCCGAACGGGCCCCCCTCTTTCTTAATTAAAAAGTCTCGGATTTGTAGAAACTTGAAAAAATCTTTCTTATCGAACACAAACCATTTTCTAAGGTTCTTGAAAGAGACTAACCCTGTTGAAGAAAAATAGGCTCCAAGCTTAGTCAATCAAACAGCCCAAACGAATTAGTTTCTGGATAGATTTCATAATTGTACATCCGCCTTGTAACGTTTTAAAACAAACCACCTTGAAATGTTGTCATTTAAGTAGTGCCAGACCCAACCCCATGCTTCTGTCCCCATAGCAAGTTCGAGTGCGGTTGGTATTTCTTCTGTCCTGTTATCTCTCGTTTTTTTCTTTATAAGTACTAAATTATAAAATATTGTAGTGGCCCAGTAATAGAGTCTAATATTTGGTAGGGCTAGATATTCCCTTTCATTGGGTCAAGAGAGAAATGTATAAGCTCTTCTAGGCTTCACATATCCCCAGATGAATCTGGAGAATAGGTCCTCAGTTCCTTTAAGACATTTGGTATCAAATTCGAGAGGGATTGCATGCAACAGATACAAAAACTTTGAAAAAAACAACATTTTGACGAGGTTGCATCTGCCGATAATGGATAGGTGTAAGTTATGCAATCTCACCAATTCTGGTTTGGTTTGGCAATTAGTGGCTCAACATTATCTTTAACAATACAATCTATGTTTGCAGAGATATCTACCACAGATATAATGCATTTTTAACTGCTCGATCATCATTAGTCATAACATTCTTATTACAAACAATTTGTGTTTTATTGCGATTGAGGGAGTACCCTGAGAGCGAACCAAATCGTGCTGCCTCTACTTAAATTTCGCCTATAGCCACATCAGGGTCAGGGGTCACCAAAGCATTACCATCGGCGTGGACCAGAAATTTTGTTTCCCAACTGTTGGTTATGATGGGCCTAATAACACTGTTGCGTTCCAATTGGCGTAGAAAGGGATCAATGTATATTACAAATAACAGTGGAGAACTTGGGCAACTCTGCCGGGTACCCTTCGATATTGTGAAAGTGTCAGTAAGTTCTCTGTTAACAAAGAGCCTGGCAGTGGGGTGGAAGTAAAGCATTTTGAAAGCTTGTAAAAATCCCTTTCCAATTCCCTCCCTTGACAGAGCCTCCCATAAAAAAGGCCAGGAGGCCCTGTTGAAGGCCTTCTCTGCTTCCAACAAGATTAGTGCAATTGGGTCCCTAGTAGTGCTTTTCGCATCAAGAGTAATAGCCCTTCTGACATGATCTGTTGTCCCCCATCCAGGGATAAACCCATGCTGTTGCTTAGATATAACTCTATGAATTACAGAGGTCAAGCGTGTTGCTGAGATTTTTCAGTAATTCTTGCTGTCACTGTTAATTAATGTTATGGGACGGTATGAAACGGGATCTGTCAGTGATTTATGTTTTTTAAGGAAAACTATGATTTTGGCCTGTGACCAGGATTCTGGTGGTCTGCCACCCCTAAATACATGTGTAAATAGCCGTGTCATGCACTGTTTCAAATGTTTTGCAAACTTTTTCTAAAACTCGAGAGGTATGCTATCAAGGCCAGTGGCCTTACCGCAAGGGAGGCTGGTAATGCACATTAATATCTCTAGCCATTGAGGTAGCTCCTCCAGTTGTAGCTGGTCCTCCTGTGGGAATTGCTCTGTGGGAATCTGGTTAAGATATGCCGCCACATCTTCTGAATTTCCTGATGTATCCTCACAATAAAGCTCTTGATAGAAAGAGTAGAATACCTTTCGAATTCAAGCTGAGTCTGAAATCAGTCCCTTCTCAGGGTCTTTTATTTCTGTGATTAAGTTCTGAGTTGCTTTTTGTCTGGCTCTGATGGCAAGATGATGACCCACTTGCTCACTGCACTCATATGCTTCCTCCCGCCAAGCGGGGAGTTTATCAGATGCGCCTTTGGCTATAATCTCCATAATTGCAGACTTAGAAGCCATGACTTTCACATGCGCTTTAATATGGTCGCCCCCATTTTGCACTGCTGTGATCAGTTCTTCTTCTGCAACAGCTAATCTACCTAGAAGGTCATTCATTACAGCGCGCTTTTTTTTACTCAGGGAGATTGAAACTCTAGGGGGCATATTAGCATGGTCCTGCGATAATTATCGCTCAGCGATTTTAGCGTGAGGATAATTATCACAGGCTAACGCTGGATTCTATCATGGAGATAGCGTGCTATCAGCAACGCTTATCTCCCAAGCGATAGGATTCCATGCGTTAGCTGGAAAACTGTGGATATTGCTGGAAATCCAGCAAAAAATAGGCAAAGACAGGGTTTGTGGGGTTCTGCCAGTTCCAAAGATCCATGAGCGCATGTTCCAGGCAGAGTGCCCTTAGTGTCCGAAACACCTTTTGTTTATGACCATTGTATATCCAGCATGAATCACGTCTCAAACTCTTATCAGCAGGCAGGTTTATATTGAAGTCCCCGCAGATTACTAACGGGAGTGGCCAGGTAGCTAATTCATTATTAATATGATGAAACAATGTTGGGTCGTCTAAATTGCTACCATAGATGGCGGATATAGTAATTGTGTCTTCATTGCTCCTGTAGCATTCAGTAATTGCCCACCTCCCGAACTGATTCACTACAGTGCGACTGAATTGTAAAGTGTGATTAGACGTCAGAATTGCGATCCCATGTGTACGTGAATTTTGCATTGTGGCCCCCACCAATGTATACCCAAGTGTTCCTAATAAGTGTTTCTGTGCTTTTTCAATATGTGTTTCTTGCATACAAATTACATCGACCTTTAATAACTGCAGTCCTGCTGCTTTGTTCCGTCTTTTTTTCTGATCATTGAGACCACAGATATTAATTGTAGCTATGCGTAACTTACTCATCTGTATTCAATGGATATTCGTATCTTATTGAGAACATAAAATTGTAGATCTTCTCTTTGCTGGGCCAATCCTTCCCCCATGCACCCACGACCCTTCCCCACCTCTTCCACCACCTACAACTGAGGTTACCTGGCTTTGCCAAGACCAGGAAAATGGCATCTGAGAGATCAAATCCCTGCTCCTCCCCGATCTTCCCCCCACCATTGTGTTACCCTAAGTGACTAAAGAAGAGCATGCATAAAACAAGAAACAGTAAAGAATTCAACATATTCTAGCTCAAGACCTTGTGTCCGCCAATTATAAAGTCCAGAACTGATCAGTACGAGCTGCAATGTCTTCCCCCCTTCTCCCTTGCCCTATTGTTCTATATGCTGACGAATGACTTAACGACAGTAAGGAAATAAGGGGAGAAAGATATAAAGAGCAAGAAAAAAAAATCTGAGGAAACAAATTAGAGAATAAATGTCAGTAAGGGGAAGAAATGGCATTATAGAGGCGCAACTTTGAAGCTGCCGGGGTTTAAGACATGTGACTGCTACTGCATATTTCCATTTTGTTCAGTAATCTCTTGTAAGTATGCTTGGGCCTGTATTTCGAATACTAAACTGCGCGTAGTCCAGCGCGTAGTCCATTTGTATCCAATTTTTAGCCAAGCAAAACTCTGTAGCTACACATCGGCTCCAAGTTGTTGAACGGGGGTAAAAAGCTGTCTCAGCCTCTATCTTTGCTCAACTGTGGCATGAGCGAAGTCGGGCCTAGTGAAAAAAGTGATTCCGTTAAATCCCTCTTTTTCGTAGGTCTGGCCATATTATACAGTGCTTGGCACAGGAGAAAGTTCCGAAAGTATATAAGCATAGCGCGAGGGTGCTGGGGAGTCGAAAAGGAGCCTTTTGAGGGAGTTAGCGGGAATCTGTGTGCCCGCTGTATCTCTTTGTCCCAGCCCCAAGTGTGTAATTCTAGTAATGCCCCATTGAGGAGCATGATCATAAACATCCTGGGATCGTTCCCTTCTGCACCTTCTGGAATGCCTAAAAAGCGCAGGTTGTTGAGCTGCTGACTATTCTCCTGTTCTTCCATCTTCCATATGAGATCCTTGACTATGCCCTCGTGTTCGTCTCCTTGTGCCTTCAGAGTGGCTGGGTCTTTCGCCAGATTTTCCATCCGTACCTCTACGGAGGCCATTCGATCAGCAATCTCAGCACAAGTTCTTCCAACCTTCCTAACTGCCCCTTGTAATTTTTGGTGGCTAGGCTAGGCGCGATCTACGGTTATCTGATTTGACCACCTCCTGAAAGCTCTTAATAGTCTGTAACACGACTGCCAATACAGGCTCATTCTTAGCCCCTTGTTCTCCTTCTGCCGGTCCCCCTTTTTTGGGGGGGAGTTTTCTCTGCCCATGGTTTTTTGTAAGTGGATCTGTATTTGAACTGCTGTTCCATTTAGGCCCATCTTCCTCGCTAGAAGTGGAGATACTTACATCCGATATTTCTGACTCGTCAGTTAGCGAATAAAACTTCTCTACATTGTCAGGCGTCTTGGGTGAAGGACAAGGGGGTTTACAGCTTGCTCCTCCATTACTTCTGTGACAACATTTGGGCCTTTAAGCCATTTGCTGCTAGTTGCATCTGCTTTGCCACCAGTATGATTGTCATCTTTATGCTTTTTTAGGTCATCTGGGGCCCCCTGACTGGGAGTTAAGCAAGTGATCAATACATGGTCAGGTGCCAAGCTGGACACTGAGGTAGAATGCAGGTCGGGAATACTATGACCTCCTGCTCTGTATAAGAGGGAGCGATTGGATAATTGGTTTCATTAAGTACAGTTTGCTCAGTTTGTTAGTTCATTTCACCCCGCGGGTGTTAAGCCGTTTTTGACGATTCTCAGCCATCGCGGAGCAGGGCTGCGGTGTCACTTGCGTTAAAGAGTTGAGTGGCAGCATATTTTTGCCTTTCATTGTTTTTATCCCCCCTGCCAGCCATCCTTACTTGTATGTCGTGGAATCCCTTGCTGCTACAAAGTATCCCAATGATGCAGCAAACTGCCAGAATATCAGCACGCCGTGCATGCAGTTGATGTGCAAGGAAAGCTTCCCTTGAGGCCAGCGGACCACTTTGAATCGCCAATGGTATTTTGCAACGTGACAGCGTGGCAGGAAAATCGCGCCGCAGGGCAGGGGGCATCAAGGGTGTCCGAGCCAGGCAAGCTGTTTCAGGGTTGATCCGAAATGAGTAATGCTTCAACGCTTGTCCAGCTAGTATTGTCTTGTGTTTAGCGAAGAATGTAAGGCAGATTTGCGGGTGCTGGGGCAGCTTCATCAGCTAATCTCTTTCAATGCGGTCTGGTTTGTAACTCAAGGGTAAATGGGGAGTATAAATGTGATTTTTAGGGGTCTGATCGGCTAGCATCACAGAAGGGTTGTCACTCAGACACCATCTTGGCTCATGATCCAAGCACGTAGGAAACCTAGGCTCTCCTAATGGAAGATTTGCACCCCAAATAGAAAAAATCAAAAGAAAACAGAAAGCTTTGGGAGCAGGCTATGGGATGCTCGACAAGAAAACAAAGTGTTCCTCTTTCTGTCCAATGCTCCAGGTGGCACAAACCAGAATTCTCCCAACATTAGCCTAGGGAAGCAAGGCCCTGAGTGGCTGGGACAGTAGGACGCGCAAAGCCACAAATTAAAAATGTTTTACAAAGCAGTCTTCCACCTTCCGACATATGTGTCCTGGTCAAACAAACTCTGGGCAGGCAGGCGGCCTTCGTGAGTTGCTGCCAAAGCCTCAAACTTGCGCAGTAGGGTTTTTGGGTCATTATCTCCAACTGGAGATTCAGGTGAGGGAAAGATCACCTATGGGAGTCTTCTTTCAAAACTCACTTGCCACCTTGGAGCTTTAGTTTGTCTGGGCCCAAAATTAGGACCGCAGTGAGGTAAAGAAAACAATAAAATAAAACGCTAAAATAAAGCCACTTACTAGAGGGCAAGCAGACTTTGACAAGGCGGAACCACAGGACACTAACTCTCAGAAACTTCAAGAAACTATCCCACCAAGTTTACCTCGTGAGACCTTACAGCATCCGCACACAAAAAACGGTTCTCAAAACTCGGGTTAGGAATCATGCCAGTACTGGTGCATGCCCTTTAAAAGAAAGTATCATGGCAACAAATGCAGTCTCTGCAAAAAGGAGCTTGAGGATATCATACACGCGCAGTGCCTTTGCAAGGCTACCTTACATAAATGGCAGAAACTACTGTGAAGTAGGTTCATCAAGTGAGAAATATGGTCATGCAGAGAAGCGGCACTTGTTTGTTTGAACTCTGCAGATCTTACACTTACAGGCGCACTGGCAAAAAAATTTAAGATCATGGAGAAAAAGGAGACAGCTATAGAAGTCAGAACGTAGCAGAGATGTCTGAAAACTCTTTGGGCAAATGTTTTAGAGGCACTAAAGCACTTTGGTAAATTGTTTCCTCCTTAGCAGGTCCCTGTAGAGATAAAACATTGTGGTACCATTTATTACAAGAACCATCTTTTTAATACAGGGCTCATTGTGCGTATTTTTCTACATAAGGTTAAATTACATTTCATGAGTGTTGCAATTTTTAATTTGCCGATTGCTTTTTAATCTGGTTTTAGGAAAATGAATTGTAATGATCATGAATGAATTGTTTTGCAGTGGCAAATAATTGTGTTGCAATGGTTTTAATTAACTAAGCAAATGCAATTAAACTTGAAATGTTGTCAGCCAACCATGTGATGAACTGATTAGAAGTTCAAAGGGATTGCATTAACACGATTACAGTAGACACACAGGTTTACTTCACCAATCAATAAGTGCATGTGACTTGGGACAAAGTTGGTATTCGGCACCACTCTGGTTTCCACAACGTGCTAAAACAGATCAATCAATCAGGAGTTTGTTAAAGCGCGACTACTCACCCGTAAGGGTCTCAAGGCGCTAGGGGTGGGGGGGATTTGGGGGGGGTGCAGGTTCCATTCCATCAAGGAGGGGGTCTGTCGAAGAGCCAGGTTTTGAGGTTTCTTGCGAAGATGGGGAGCGATGTTGTCTGTCTGAGGTGGAGCGGAAGGGCGTTCCATGCCTTGGCCGCGAGGAAGGAGAAGGAGCGGCCTCCCGATCTGGTCTTTCTGGTGCGGGGGACCACAGCGTAGGAAAGCTGGGCTGATCGTAGGGTCCTTTGGGGTGCGTGGAATTTGAGTCGGCTGTTCAGGTATGCTGGTCCGGTGCCGTGGAGGGCCTTGTGTGCGTGGGTGAGCATCTTAAAGGTGATTCTCGCCTCGACGGGGAGCCAGTGGAGTGTGCGCAGGTGCTGGGAGATGTGGCAGTGTTTTGGCAGGTTGAGGACCAGTCTTGCGGCGGCGTTCTGGATGTTCTGTAGCTTGCGGATGAGGTTTTTGTTTATTCCGGCGTAGAGTGCGTTGCCGTAGTCGAGTCTGCTGGTGACCAGGGCGTGAGTGACTGTCTTTCGGTGTTCGAGGGGGATCCATTTGAAGGTCTTACGAAGGAGGCGGAGGGTGTGGAAGCAGGAAGATGAGACAGAGTTGATCTGGCGGTCCATTTTGAGCTCGGAGTCCAGGATGATTCCCAGGTTGCGTGCGTGGTCTGTGGGGGTTGGCGGGTTTCCGAGGGCGGTGGGCCACCAGGTGTCACTCCAGGCGTCGGGGTTTGGGCCCATGATGAGTACTTCTGTTTTGTTGGTGTTTAGTTGTAGGCAGCTGTTTTTCATCCATTTGGCGACGGCTTCCATGCCTTCTCGAAAGTTGCGTCTGGCGGTGTTGGGCTCGTTGGATAGGGAGAGGATGAGCTGAGTGTCGTCTGCATATGACACGATGTTGAGTCCGTAGGTTCTGACGATGGGGGCAAGTGGAGCCATGTAGACGTTGAAGAGCGTCGGGCTGAGGGAGGAGCCCTGGGGGACTCCGCAGGTGATAGGTGTGGGGTCCGAGAGGAAAGGGGGGAGTCTGACCCGCTGCGTCCTGCTGGAGAGGAAGGAGCAGATCCAGTCGAGGGCCTTGTCCTGGATTCCTGCATCGTAGAGTCTGCGTATTAGGGTGCGGTGGGAGACTGTGTCGAACGCCGCTGATAGGTCGAGGAGGATGAGGGCTACTGTTTCTCCTTTGTCCAGTAAGGTGCGGATGTCGTCTGTTGCGGCGAGGAGGGCGGTTTCTGTACTGTGGTTTTTTCTGAAGCCGGATTGGGAGGAGTCGAGGATGTTGTGTTCTTCAATGAATGTGGCGAGTTGGCTGTTGATGGCTTTCTCGATGACTTTCGCTGGGAACGGGAGCAGGGAGATGGGTCTGTAGTTTTTTAGGTCGGTGGGGTCCGCTGAGGGTTTCTTTAGGAGGGGGTTGACCTCGGCGTGTTTCCAGTCATCGGGGAATGAGGCGGTCGCCAGGGAGCGGTTGATGGTTTGGCGGAGCATGGGTGCGATGGTGTTGGCGGCTCTGTTGAAGATGTGGTGGGGGCAGGGGTCCGTGGGGGCCCCTGAGTGGATTGACTTCATTGTCTTCAGTGTGTCTTCGGTGGTGAGGGCTGTCCAGTCATCAATCGCTGGTTTCCGGGTGTCGGGGGTGGTTGGTGAGGGTTCAGTGTGTTGGTTGTCTTCGTCGAAGTTGTCGTAGATGCTCTTGATTTTGTGGTGGAAAAAGATGCTGAGTTTGTCGCAGAGGTCTTGTGAGGGAGGGATGTCGGTAGACTCGCTGGTGGGTTGGGCGAACTCCTTGATGATGCTGAAGAGTTCCTTGCTGTTGTGTGCGTGGGTGGAGATTCTGTCTTCAATCGCTTTTTTCCTCGTTTCTCTGATGAGTTGATGGTGGGCGTTGGTGGCGGCTCTGAAGTTGTTGTGGGCTTCTGTGGATTTGGTGTTTCTCCAGGCCTTTTCGAGGCACCGGCATGTGCGCCTGGACTCTCGAAGTTCGGTGGTAAACCATCTGGCTTTCTTGGCACGGGTATTGTTGTTTTTCTTGAGTGGGGCTATGGTGTTGGTGCTGTCCGAGATCCATCTATGCAGGGTTCGGGCTGCGGTGTTGGGGTCGTCGTTTTCCGCGATGGTTGGGGTGGAGTTGTTGAGTGAGGAGGTGAGCTGGTCATCGGTGATCTTGGTCCAGTTTCTTTGTGGAAGCAGGTGCTGGTGTCTGTGGATGGTGGGTGTTCTGAAGGTGAAGTGGACGCAACGATGGTCGGTCCATGGGAGTTTGGTGGTGTGGCTGAAGGTGATGGAGTTTCCTGTAGTGAAGAGGGGGTCGAGGGTGTGTCCTGCTGAGTGCGTGGGCTCGGTCACGATCTGGCGGAGTCCAATGTTGTGGAGGTTGTCCAGGAGGGATGTGGTGTTGGGGTCCAGTTGATTGTCGAGGTGGAAGTTGAGGTCTCCCAGCAGGGTGTAGTTGGTGGATGCGATGGCCTGCGGGGAGATAATGTCCGTGATGGAGTTGGCGAAGGGTCTGCGGGGTCCAGGGGGTCGGTAGATGAGGGTTCCTCGGAGGGCTGCGGTGGGGCTGGCCAGTATCTTGAAGTGAAGGTGTTCCATCAGTTCTGTGGACTCGTCAGGGAGTGTGCTCAGGCGGAGGCTGGATTTGTGGACGATGGCGATTCCTCCTCCTGGGTGGATGGGGCGGTCCTTCCTGGAGATCTTGTATCCTTGGGGGATGGCGATGGCGATGTCCGGTCCCGAGGTGGTGTTGGTCCAGGTTTCGGTGAAGAATGCTACGTCTGAGGTTGTGCTGTCGAGGAGGTCCCAGATTTCTGTGGCGTGTTTGTGGAGGGATCGGACGTTGAGGAGGATGCATTGCAGGGTCTTCGGTTCGGTTGTGTTCTTGTGGGCGGGTTGTGCTGGATCCGTGTTCTTGGCGGTGCTGCAGGTGTGCCGGCAGCGGTGACAGCTGAAGGGTCCATGGGTGTCGGCTGGTGATGCTAGCTTGCAGTTGTTGTTGCAGCCTGGGTTGAGTGCGTGGAGTGCTGCTGGGTCGTAGCGTTGGCGGGGCGGAGGTCCAGGGTTCCTGGTGCTGGTCGCGGACGGGTCGCAGACGGGCGCAGACGTGCTTGCCTTTGACGCGCCTTCGGCGCACCAGCGGCGCGCCCGCAGCGGCCGCGCAGTGGCCGCCATTAAGTAGGGGTCGGGGAGGGCTGGACAGCTGGGAGGCGGGAGCGGGGAGGGGAGCTGGATTGGGCCGGTCGTGCTGGGGGGGGAGGGGCCGCGGGGGCAGCAGCGGCGGGGAAAGGTAAAGGGAGGAAAGAAGGTATAAAGAAAAAAGGGAAAATAAGCAGAAATAAGGCACAGAAGAGCAGAGATGCAGAAAAGAGCAGAAAGGTGAAAGATAGGAAGGGTAAAAAAACGAGTGAAAACGAGTGAAGGAGCAGAGGGAGAGAAAGGGAAAATGGGCAGAAATAAGGCACAAAAGAGCAGAGGTGCAGAAAGGTGAAAGATAGAAAGGGGAAAAAACGAGTGAAAGAGCAGAGGGAGAGAAAGGGAAATGGGCAGAAATAAGGCGCAAAAGAGCAGAGGGGCAGAAAGGTGAAAGATAGAAAGTGGAGAAAAACGAGTGAAGGAGCAGAAAGAAAGAAAGGAGACAGAGGTCCACTGGACCACCAGGGATGAGGCGCAGGGAAACCTGCGGGTGGAGGAGGGCCTCGATCACCAACACTCAAGAGTGCAGGGGCAGGGGCACCTCACTTAATGGTGGAGCTGCGAGGGTGGGAGAGCAATTTCACTGACAATGAGTCAGTGGTCTTGCTCGCCTGTCCCCGCAGTGGCCGCCATTAAGTAGGGGTCGGGGAGGGCTGGACAGCTGGGAGGCGGGAGCGGGGAGGGGAGCTGGATTGGGCCGGTCGTGCTGGGGGGGGGAGGGGCCGCGGGGGCAGCAGCGGCGGGGAAAGGTAAAGGGAGGAAAGAAGGGATAAAGAAAAAAGGGAAAATAAGCAGAAATAAGGCACAGAAGAGCAGAGATGCAGAAAAGAGCAGAAAGGTGAAAGATAGGAAGGGTAAAAAAACGAGTGAAAAAGAGTGAAGGAGCAGAGGGAGAGAAAGGGAAAATGGGCAGAAATAAGGCACAAAAGAGCAGAGGTGCAGAAAGGTGAAAGATAGAAAGGGGAAAAAACGAGTGAAAGAGCAGAGGGAGAGAAAGGGAAATGGGCAGAAATAAGGCGCAAAAGAGCAGAGGGGCAGGAAGGTGAAAGATAGAAAGTGGAGAAAAACGAGTGAAGGAGCAGAAAGAAAGAAAGGAGACAGAGGTCCACTGGACCACCAGGGATGAGGCGCAGGGAAACCTGCGGGTGGAGGAGGGCCTCGATCACCAACACTCAAGAGTGCAGGGGCAGGGGCACCTCACTTAATGGTGGAGCTGCGAGGGTGGGAGAGCAATTTCACTGACAATGAGTCAGTGGTCTTGCTCGCCTGTCCCCGCAGTGGCCGCCATTAAGTAGGGGTCGGGGAGGGCTGGACAGCTGGGAGGCGGGAGCGGGGAGGGGAGCTGGATTGGGCCGGTCCTGCTGGGGGGGGGGGAGGGGCCGCGGGGGCAGCAGCGGCGGGGAAAGGTAAAGGGAGGAAAGAAGGGATAAAGAAAAAAGGGAAAATAAGCAGAAATAAGGCACAGAAGAGCAGAGATGCAGAAAAGAGCAGAAAGGTGAAAGATAGGAAGGGTAAAAAAACGAGTGAAAACGAGTGAAGGAGCAGAGGGAGAGAAAGGGAAAATGGGCAGAAATAAGGCACAAAAGAGCAGAGGTGCAGAAAGGTGAAAGATAGAAAGGGGAAAAAAACGAGTGAAAGAGCAGAGGGAGAGAAAGGGAAATGGGCAGAAATAAGGCGCAAAAGAGCAGAGGGGCAGAAAGGTGAAAGATAGAAAGTGGAGAAAAACGAGTGAAGGAGCAGAAAGAAAGAAAGGAGACAGAGGTCCACTGGACCACCAGGGATGAGGCAAAGGGAAACCTGCGGGTGGAGGAGGGCCTCGATCACCAACACTCAAGAGTGCAGGGGCAGGGGCACCTCACTTAATGGTGGAGCTGCGAGGGTGGGAGAGCAATTTCACTGACACCTGTGGAGAAAGCAGTATAAAGGATCCCATCCATGGCCTTTCCCACAACACTAAGGAATTGCAATGCAGCGTGGCTTCAATGTAAATAGGATTAAGAATTGGCATGCATTTTTTTTAATTTGACCGTGTTTGCCAAAATATGATTTTGTTTATGGTCTGTCTCTCACAGCACCAAGTTTGGCAGTTCTGCAAACCTGATATCAGTAAGAGAGCTAGGGAGCGTGCTCTCTTGCAAAAATTTCACTGACAACCCTTCACTGGCCTGTTTATAAATATGTAGCAATGTAATACCTAGCACCTGGCGCATAAGACTCAAGCAAGCTTAATTACATTTTATGGCACCACTTGTGTCAGCCTAACTCTGATGCAATTGCCAATCTTTTTCTTTGTTCTGACAAGGAATACTTTTCTGAAGCAGAGTGATCAATTTCTAAAAGGAAATTACTTTCCTTTATAACTCAGATTTAGGAACATGAAATTATCACCCAAAACACCAACAATGTTCTTTTGAAGTGGTTGTGTGTGGTTTAACCCCTTGAGCTTTACTGCAAGTCGTGACTTTGACGTTTAAAATCTGAGCTTCTGTTTGTAAAAAACAAATGGGAATTCCTCTAATAAATAATGTTTTACAATGATAGAAGTCCTCATTAAGAACAATGCTGGTAGATTCTATTTTCATTATAATTTAAATATCAACAACAGCTGCAAACCATCTTACCTTTTGCAAGTTTTCTCCGTATTTCCGCAGTGTCAATCTGAAGCAAAAGAGAGAGAAGTTTTATGCAAAGTGAATTGCAAATCTCAAATTTCAGAATTGTGTGCTTGAATTGGCAAATTTTAAGTTATTGAAAATGAAAGAAATTTTAGCATTAGGACTTGTTTCAGGCCAATGTTTGACATATATATAGTCGGGAAGATAGAGGTTGGAATCATTGGCGTGATTAAAAAACCAGCCTTGCGCCACCATGAATGCACCGCATTTACAATGCTGCGCTCCATGGCGCAAGGACAGACAGATGCGAGGGCCCTAGAAGGCGCACGGCAAGATTGCCGCACCCTAGTGTTGCTCTGCCTGGCCGGGCCACAATCCGTCCATTATCTGCCTGAGATTGCTGCATCCGCTTCCCAAACTCGACTGGGCAGCGTTGTGATGCCCTACTGCAACTTTTGGGAGTGAGTTTCACTACTTTTGACTGCTACAGAACCGAAAATGCGGACCCGTAGACTGCTCGGTGAGTGCTCACAAAATGTCGCCCGCCAAGCGCCTCTGAGCCGCTGTACTGCCGCTGTGCCCTGTGGATTGAGCTGCATCCTGCCTTAGCTTCCTGCACACTGTGACGGCAATGCAGGCCTGAAGTAGAGGCTGGTGTGATTATATTGGCCTCAGCGGTGAGAAATCGAATTTGGAGCGGAAGCGGAGGCCAGTGGCTGCCCGACTGTGTCTCCTGCGCAGTGGGCCTGCTGACGGTGCCTGGCTGCCGATTGAGCAGTTCCCGAGGCCGGCAGTGGTGAGTGGGGTGCGGCGGCTTCGGGGCCCATAGCTGTGGAGGTGGGTGGGGGCCCTGAGTTGTTGCTGCGCTCTGCAAGCTGCTGCGGGGCTTTTTGGGGCTGTGCGCGCAGCGGGCCTGCTGGTTCTACACACCGTGTGGAGTTGGGCCACCGCACTGCCTACTGCCGACATATCGCTAATACTGCTGTTGGGTCTATTGCTGGCTGCTGGGAAACTGAGCCCATATTGCCCTTGATTGCCTGTATCTTGCTGTTGTCCCTGGCGTGTAAGGTGTCTACACAGCTAGTGGACCGATTCGGCTGCCGAGTGGCCTGTGGGGACTGTGTGGACTTGAACAATGAGGCTGAGCTCTACACTGTTCCCTTGGTGTCTAATATTGGTTCTTCCCTTCATATGTGCACCGCTGACGCTTGTGGTTTGGTCTGAGATGGGGTGCCGCTGTGTCGTAAGCCTCTGGGTGCCTCTAGCCTGTTGTGGGCCTACTATCTCTGGCATTTGTTTTTGGTGCACCCTCTCAACTCTTCATGTGTCGGGGGGCTCCTTCTTTGTGGGAACCTACTGCTATTATTCACCAGGCTGTCCGGTGAACACTCTGTGACTTGCCCAAGAGGCGCGGGGCGCATCACTTGTGTCTACTATGGGGAGGGAGAATGGACAAGACACAGCCTCACCTCACGTTTGAGGCTAGAAAACCTCCTAAGTCCTCACAGACACTGGAAGCCACTCTATTAGCAATACAACGCAGCCTTCAATCTATAGAGGGCCCGATGGTGGCTGTGAACCATCTACTAGATAATTTCTCTGCACAATTCGAGAAACAAAATGTCCGTATGGGAGAAGTTGAGCAACGTGTTTCTGCAACAGAGGATGGGCTGAGTGAGGTGTCTGGCAAGACGCTTAACATGGAGAAGGTGTTGTCCATCATCCAATCCAAGAATGAGGATTTAGAAGCGCGGTCCCGGCGCAATAACATCAGGCTGACTGGCCTACCGGAGTCCACCAATGTGGGGAGAATGGAGACTTATATTGAGAACCTTATTAAAGATATCTTTGGTACTGAGCACCTATCTAACATGTTCATTGTTGAGCAGGCTCATCGATCTCTTGCGGCAAGACCGGCTCTGGGCACCACTCCTCGTCCCATTATAGCAAGACTCTTAAACTATAGAGACTGGGACACTATTTTGCGTTCAGCCAGGGACAAAGGGACTATCGAAACCAGGGCAATACTTTGGCTTTTTTCCCCGATTTCACAATGGCTGTGCAATCCGCTGGAAGGAAATTTAGTGCAGTTAAAAAATTACTACAATCGGAAGGGGTTCCATACGCCATGCTATATCCTGCACGTCTGCGCATAGGACCAGATGGTGATTCAAAAATGTTCTCTAAACCTAAGGCTGCCCTTGAGCATGCTAAACAATTAAAAATGCAGGTGGCGCGAGTCCAGCACACCCCATGATGAAGAGGATTGATCTATAGAAGTGCTCCTTGTTATTGCTTGTGCAATTGGTATTGCTCACTCAGGGATGTACAATGTATATCATTCTGTACAGGTAAATGTTTACTGGTGGGGTGTCTCCCACTTCAAGAAGCTATTGTGCTCAAGTTATAATGCACGCTATTGTGGATTGGATACTTTGGCACAGGTACTAGACCTGCTCGGCCACCTCCCACTGGTCTGGAG
Source organism: Lissotriton helveticus (assembly GCF_964261635.1). Lineage (NCBI taxonomy): Eukaryota > Metazoa > Chordata > Amphibia > Caudata > Salamandridae > Lissotriton > Lissotriton helveticus. Next base: position 1,237,379,597 of record NC_136063.1, on the reverse strand, counting down.
GCTAATAGCACTCTGTGTTCCCCAAATGGGTGTACCCCAAATGCAAATTTGTTTTGCTTGTTCTTGTTGTGGGGTGGTTCATTGAATTGGGATGGCTATGACAAAGTTTGGGATGCTGAAGTGAGTGGAGGATTCGATGGGGCAGGCTGCTGTTGTATTTATTCTGTGCATTTGTTGTAATGATCGGCCCTTTAGATATGCATGACATGATGTATAGCGCTGATATTTATATACTGCTGTGTGGACGGTATGAGTGGTATGGTTACGTTCATTATTTGGAATGTCCATGGGCTCAATTCTCCGAAAAACATAAGTTCTGTTTTGGCACACTTGGATAGACTGGAGGTGCAGGTAGCCTTAGTCCAGGAGATGTATCTCACTACGTGATCAGCGCAAAAAAATTGGTACGCATTGGGCAGGTGCGTGAGTTGAGTCTTCGTATTCCACCTATTCAAGGGGTGTGATGATACTTGTTAAAAAAGGCTTCCCTTTCACTATGATTAAGACTGCCTAGGATGAGCATGGGTGATTGGCAATTATGTATAGGCAACTGGGGGACACAAGTGTGCTTTTGGTTAATGTGTACGGGCCAAACACTGACGATCCGTCTTTTTTTTCGGATGTGTGGCGCTGAATTTCTGGGTTTCCTCCGGCTGAGATAATTTGGGGGGGTGATTTCAATGTTTGTCTAGATATAACCTTAGATAGGGTCAGTAGTGGCACAGGGAGGTTTAAGCAGGCAGCGGAGTCACTTTTAGGGATATTGGATGCGGTCAACTACAAAATGTCTGGCATCTGCAACATCCGGGGGGGCTGCAAAAGTACGTTTGTCTCCTCAGTACATGGGACTTGGTCCTGCATTGATTTTTGGCTTGTCTCCGAGGCTGTCTGCACCTGGATGGTGCAGGTCGGACACATGGCTCATACACTTTCAGACCACTCTCCAGTGGTTCTTGAATTGCAGGTACCCACATGTGAGAGACCACCTTTTACATGAAGGCTTCAACCTACTGAATTAACTGACCCGGTTTTTAAGCACACTATTGGCGAGGCAATTAGTAATTTCTTTCGAGAAAATGAGGGTTCATTTGAGAGCGCCGGAGTGCTGTGGGAGGCGTTTAAAGTGACTATTCGTGGGGCATGCATCGGAGTGCAATCGGGAGTATTGCGAGACCGTCGACACAGAATAATTAAACTGCCGTCTGATATCTCTACACTTGAGCGTGAATACGAGAAGAATCTCTCCCTACACACGTTAGCTAAGATAAGAGATCTGGTCACTGACCATAATGAAACTGTTTCACAGGAACTGTTGCATCGCTCCAGGCACAGTACTGCTAGCTACTATGGGGAGGGGGGTCATCCTAGTCAATCCCTAGTGCAGAAATTGGCAGCACCGCGTAGTCAAAAGTGTATTACGGAACTCTTAGATGAGGAGGGGGATGCTCACTACTCGACTCCCGAAATTAGCGATATAGTTTTGAAGTTTTACACCGCACTCTATGCGGCCAGGGATGTCCCGTCCATTGCAGAGATAGATTCCTATCTTGAAGACGTTGCATTAGGGTGGCTTTCAAACGCACACAGGGAATATTTAATGCAGCTTTTTGATGTGTAGAAGACGTCAAATTGGCTATTATGTCATTACCTACCTGTAAGGCAGCTGGTATTGACGAACTTTGTAGCGAATTTTATAAAACCTTTGTGGAAGATCTTGCCCCTAGGCTACTGGCTGTGTTTGCGGAGGCTTATGAAGAGGGGAAACTCCCGCCTACCCTTAAAAAGACCTTGCTGGTATCCTTGTTGAAACCGGATAAGCCCGCCAATCGTTGTGAATCCTATAGACCTCTCTCAATCATCAATATAGACATCAAGCTTCTGGCAAAGATGATTACAACTAGGCTGCAACCGTTGATGGCTCTCTTAGTCTTGCCTGACCAGTCAGGTTTTGTATCTGTGCGCTCTACTACACATAACCTGCATACTCTGTTCTCTACATTACACTATTTAAACCCAGATTTCCAGGTGGTAGCAGTGTTGCTTGATGCCACAAAAGCTTTGACTCCCTCCACTAGGATTTCATGTTCACGGTTTTAACTACAATGGGTCTACCCCCATTTTTTTTTCAATGGTACACTCAACCTGTCGCACGTGTGTGGGTCAATGGTTGGGTATCCTCAGTGTTCACCATAGGCAGGGGCACGCGGCTGGGATGCCCTCTGTCACCAATGCTTTTCTCACTTGCTCTAGAGCCTCTGGCCTGTAAACTTAGACAAAGGCATGCAGCTGCGGCATTACGATTTTGGTAGAGACCACTTGTGGTCTCCTTATATGCCGATGAGATGCTTTTAAATAGGCATGGCCGGATTTCACGGATCCACGATCCGCGAATTTTGCGTATTTGCGTATTGTTGATCCGCAAAATCCGCGGATCTGCGGATTTTTTTTTTTTGCGGATTGCGCTCGTGAAAGTCAAGGATGCAAAGGCCTCTATCCAGCATCACAGCTGCTTTTCGACGGTAGATTTGGGAAGAAAGCACACCTGCCCAGCCTCGACAATGCTCACGATTGTTTTTGGGCTGATGAATGCGTCACTGAATTTGAGCTTCAACTAGGGCACATGCTTTATTAATATCTGTAAGTGCTTCCTCGAGCACAGAGAGAAAATTCCATAGAAATATATATAATGTTCAATGATTTATAGAAAAACATCTAATTTGGGGATACTAACATTAGTCATAGTCTGACATCCTCAACCAGATTGCCTTACACCTCAAAGTAAAATAGAAGAATAAAATCAGCAGTCATTACTAAAAACATTGGTAAATGTATGCGGGGCAGAGTCACCGTCACTTCATTATTCGACGTCATATAGTAAAGCTTCTAAATGTGAATACGATTTCCTCCTATTAATGGCAGCTAAAATGAAACAGATTCCATAACATAAACCAACATTATAGAGCTTGCAAATAGAATTAAAGGCACCCTGGTAATGGATACATTTTCAGGTATAAAAAACGGTTTTAAAGATTATTTTCTTACATCCCTATAAAACTTGCAAAAAATTATAAGCACAATGTTGACTGGAAAGAATTACTGTCGCTTGGTCATATAGAAACAGGAAAATCCTTTTTATGTAGAATTTCGTCAGTGCCCAGCCCAACTTCTACTTATATTGTACGTAATGAATTGTCTGTCCCTTTTCTAGAAGACAGCATCCAGATAAGTACGATTACACTTTGGCACAGTATATATAATGCAAAATAGGCACTTCCTGTTGAGGTTTAATTTTTGTGACAGGACCATCCTCCCAGATGAACCCTGCCCTTCAAATCCTGTAACTATTTTAGGATGGCGCCGGCAAGCTACCAGCGCCATCCTGAAATAGTTACTAATTTAGCTTCAACAGGAAGCACTAATAGATAAAATGAAGCAGGTGCTTGAGCACCAGTTTTATTTTATCTATTTGTGCTTCCTGTTGAAGCTAACTTAGTAACTATTTTAGGATGACGCTGGCAGTTTGCCGGCGCCATCCTAAAATAGTTACAACTTCTTCAAGCTTGAAGGCTTGAACTTTTGCCCCCCGGTTCCGCCGCTCACGGATTTGCGGATTTTTGGTAAATTCGCAGGAGTTCGCGGATCGCGAATTTACCGAAAATCCACAAAATCCGCGAGCGGAACGGATTTTATGCTCACCCTTAGCTTTTATATGTCCGTGACCCTGCCACTTTTTTACCAGAATTGCTAAGGAGTATGTAAAATTTGAGCGATATTCGGGCCTCGGTATTAACTGGTCAAAGTCAGTGGTATTTCCGCTGACAGCTGGTACTAGGGAGGTGGAGATGGATTTCACGCTGACGTGGACTCATGATCCTGTGCGATACCTTAGGGTGTGGCTGCACAGAGACCCAGATAAGGTGGTATCTGAAAACTATGGTTGGGCTATCACACGCATTACTGAACAGGCAGAGTGGTAGGGGTGCTTGCCCCTTTCCCTTGCAGACCTGATCGCAGTTGTAAAAATGACCTTCTTACCTAAGCTGCTTTATTTCTTTGTTAAGATTCCAATCAAGTTGAATATTGCGCTGTTTCAGACGCTCCAATCTGCAATACTTACATTTGTATGAGGTGGGAAGAAGCTTCGATGTAGTTGGGAGGTTTTGGTGCAGTCATTTGAGTGGGGTGGGTTTGAGGCTCCTGACCTCCAACTAAACTATTTGTGTGCGAAGGCACAGTTGGCGCACTATTTGCACTTTCCACCATGGTTTCAATCTCATCTTGCTATTGAATACGACGCTGTTCTCCCAATGCACCGGCAGGCAGCAACTGTTTCAGGGGGTTCGGGAGGCCCTAGGACTGAAATTAACTCAGTGCTATGCACTGCATGGGCTCAGAGGATGCTTGCAAAAAGGGCGCAGCTCTCATATCTGTATGCCCCACTGTTGCCACTGGCCTCGCGCCCTGACATTTCTGCAGCAAGAGAGAAGCCCACCCTACTGGAGCTGGCAGCTTTAGGTATATCCCGGATGGGGGATCGGTATAAACAGGGTCGTTTCAGGTCATTGCAAGATGTACAGGGGACTACAGTTCATCGATTCATGTTAAGTTTCACCTATGTCAGAGTCCAGCAAGCTATTAGAACTATTTACCCGGATTTCCTGGATGAACCTGTGACTCTGCTGCCACTGCAGCCTATGCTGGTGGGGAAGGAGCGTAAGGGCCTAATTACTAAGTTATACAATGCCTCCCTATCAGAGCTGGAATTTGGGAAGCAACCTTCCAATCTTAGAAGGCAGACTGCACTGGGGCCTGTGCTTACACTGGACCTTGGGAAAAATTGCTGTGAGCTAACTGGTTGCCTCACGGTGAATTGTAATCTCCGTATTATCCATAAATATTTACATCAACTATATTATACCCCTCTGCAACTTAGTAAGTATGGTCTGCATGAGTCTGCTAATTAGGTGCGGTGTGGACATGCTGACGTCGATTTCTTGCAGGTGGCCTGGAAGTGTGCTAGCATATTTGCATTTTGGTCCACGGTGGTGAGTGTACTCATTGATATTGTGCTGTAACCGGTGAACCGTATGCCTGAACTCTTCTTGCATGGATATGTGACAAACTTAAAGCCCTGTAATAGACAAATAGTTGCAATTTACACCCTGTTTGCCAAGAGAGCTGTTAAGCTATGTTGGGGAGCGAAAGCCACTCCAACTGTGAAATAATGGGTCAGTGATTTACTTTATTGCATGGATCAATTGGAGATTTATGCTGAAGAACTACCTGAAGCCTCACGTCCTAGGAATTTCTGGGCCCCTCTTACTGCATATTTGCTCACCCATCCAGATTTCACATGAACTGTTTTGTATAAGCCCTTACTGTCTGGGGGAGAGTTGCTTTATCATGTGAAGCACTCTCCTCAAATGTGTTTCTGATCCTCCACTCATGCTTGTCTTTGATATACAGTATTCTTCAAATGCACAATGCACTGTTGCCTGTCCTGTCCTGTTAAGGGGTGGGAAGTGCCTATTCCTAACATGCTGTGTCACTCCTTATGTCTGCTTCAAGCAGGCGCAAGGTTTTGACACTGTGGCGTTGTAAAAGTCACTCAGTGAAATCTTGTAGATTTTACTGAGTCACTTTTAGGAGACTTTTTTGAGATGGAACACCCACACTGCATACATTATACCTGACGCAGGTATAATGTAGCACAGGGCTTTACAACGTGACGCATCTCCCTAGATGCGATATGTTGTAAATATGTCACATTGTGGCACATTGTTTACAACGCTACTGCATCACAGAAGTGACACGCAAGAGGCTTGTAAATCTGCCCCTTTGGGATTTAACGCTGAGTGTTTACCAAAGCCATAGTCAGTTGACACCCACCCACTTTTCCTTTTCGAATGCTATATGGAAATTTCCCTTTAGTAGCAACTATTTTAAACAACCTTAGATCTGCCCATTAGCACTAATCAAGCAATGCACTTGTTGGGCCATTTTTTATCCAATTGTGAAACACAAACGGAGGTAAATACGATTGGCAATGAAAAGTGTTTAAAAAGAGACTTTTATTTTTACAACATCACATAAGGAGAGAGGAAAAAGGATGAAGTAGACAAGCTGTCAAAATAGCATAATGTAGATTGTGGAACCATAACAATGGCAGTGGCATGTGTGGTGGAGAACAATGTTTACGAGTGTACTAGTTTATGATGGTGCTAACTCATGACCTATGATCTGCTTATTAAGGCAACCAATACACATTATTGTGATTGGTGTAGAGGCTGACCGCGATGGAGCTCTGGTCTGATTCACTATGCGGGAGGCCCCTGTCAAGATTTTACCTTCATACTTAGAAACTTTTCTGAAGGATTTTTCACCAGACATCATGCAGCCTCCTCCAGCAGGCTGGATTCAATGAGGTTTCAAAGTGTCCAAAACACAATCCAAGGGTCTGGAATCATCACAATAGTCCTTGAATGCTAGGAACCACAATTCCCCCACTGCACCTGTACAACACCCTAAAAGTCCACTGGATATACTCCAGGCATGGGACTCTTGGTGAAGTTGATGCAGATGAGCTCTGTTAACCTGTTACTTGCAGGGAGCCACCCTTTATTCCTCTTGAAGCACGGTACATCCAAAGTGCTGTCGTTCCAGATAATGCAGCAAGCACAGTCTTTTCAGAGTGCAGGGCCTGATTGTTCAAATCAAGCCTCCAGCTTGGCAAGCCTTCTTGTCTCAGTTTCTAGCAGCAGAGCTGAGGGGCTCTGCCCCTCTCAGATACTTATTCCAAGTTCTCTGGGTCAAGCATGAGGGCACTCCTGTCAAATGAGGTGCAGGGAAACACCCCAGGAGATGACCACACCCTCCAAAGTGTAGCAATATTTTCTCCCAGAAAGCACCATTTCTCCAAAATTCATCTTGGCTGATTTTCCACAGAGAGAGAAGAGCAAACTAAACCAGCCTACAGGATGGATCATCTAGTAATTACGCCCACTCCCCTTGACATATGGAAATTCCTGTCTCAAGACTGCCATCTGGTTGGGTTGGGTAGGGCTGTAATTGGACCTGTAATTGGACCTTACTTACACTGTCTGTCCCCTCCTCTCTTTGAAGAAGATGTATTATGACCCCTCCCCCTGCCATAACATTCCTATGTAGCAGAAGCCAGTATGGCTCCCTGGACCCCTGAGCTACTTATCACCTTATCAAAGCAGCCTGGCTAATCCACCTAACTCTGACCAATCAGATCAGAGCACTAGCAGGCTAAATTTTGGCTTTCAGACAAGAAAGTCTTATAACGTCTTGTCAATAAATTTTAGGAGAAATTCAACAATAGTATGTTGTTGGATTTATCAATACCATTCTACTGAGGTTTTGAATTATATTTTTATCACCTACTTGATGTTAGTTATTTTTTAATACCTTCTTGCCATGTTACCCTATGTGGCTGGGGATTTGCTATGGGAGAAATGACTTAAGCAATTTTTCCAACACCAGGGCTTATAAAACATCTTTTATAAGGACCCTACCTATATCTACAGGACCCACGCCCTTGGAACACCTAGGAGAGACTTTAAGGGTTCTGAATATATATGTCTTTCGGATCCTCACTCCACAGTGCTCCTAGCACAAAATTCGATTTGGGAACCACTTTACTACAATGTTGACAGTGAAATGTTCGATTTCTCCTGCAACACATGGCTTTTTTTTTTTTAAATGACCTCAGGATCTAGCAGTGCGGACAGGCAAGTTCAGAAAAGTTGCTGGCCTTTAAACTGCAATGCCCTATTAAATGCTAGGGTCTTAAAGGCAGTTCTAATCTCCCTGCCCTATTATGTACTTTGGTCTTATAGGGGAGTTCATGCCAATCATAGGGGTAACCTAACCCATAGTGAACGCTAGTATGTGTAGGTGTTCACTGTAGTATAGGTGTCTTTTCAGCATTGCACTGCCCTGGGCCTGATTAGGCAGAGCCCAGGGTCAGTAAGAGTCAGTCACCACCAGTACCTATCAGCAAAGAGTTGGGAGTGCTCAGGGCACAGGATGACTTTGCAATACTTCCTGCAGATAAACAATCATTAATGGAGTTGTGCCCTTTCTATGTGTGCAACAGAATGCTGCACACATAGAAAATGCAAAAATGAGGAGAAATAAAGGTATTTCTCCTCGTTGCACCATGCTAACACCTGCTATTGCTTGGCGTTAGTTTTTAATGCTGCCTCAGAGTTACAGACCCTTGTAAATCTGGGGCAGCATAAAAAATCTGTGGTTGTTGTGGTGGAACGCCCACAGCAACATCCATTGCATGCCCATTTCCTTCAGATACCTGCATGAAAGGGTACTATATTTGCAAAACAGCGTTAAGCCCCAAGAAGTGGCTCAACGCCACTTTGTAAATGTGGTGCAGGGCATTGCGCCACCGGAGCGTTGGTAAAAGTGTCATTTCAGTGGAACAATCTCCTTGTAAATATGCCCCCTAGTGTCTTACGTCTGTGAGCACTGTGAGCACTGGATGGACTCAATGAAAGAATGACATAATCATTTGGGAGTGTGAAGGTGTGGTTATTAATGGCTATGATCCATAAGACTAATCTTTTCTTGTTTTGAACTACTGCTATGGCCACGGCAAAAGATGCTTTGTTTGTAACATGTGCCTTAAACCTGATGGTTGTTCCGTCTCGTTTTTTTAATGCGGTTAAGATGCCACAAAGACGACCTCATTGCATTGGTTTTAATTAACTGTGCTAATTTAATAAATACGAGCAATGGTTATGAGATGATGAGAGTTTTGGTTGCATGTTGTATGCTATTGAATAAAGACGCTGGTTGCAAACTCTGTGTGTAGCATGTTCTTGTGCATGCTCCCGGGCTGGGGAGGACGTGACAAGGAATACACTGATATAGCTTGCTAGTTGGGGCCCACTCAAAGTAGGGTTTTGGGCGGTTGTATAAATTGACGTTGCTCAATTCCCACCGAGCCTTGCAGTGTATGTTGACTTAGCCTTCAAAGATCCTCTTTGCCAGGGGATGATTCATATTTTTCCAGGCAGATGAGCATGCTAAGTATGGTACTTCTAGTTGCAGCTGTGTGTTATTTCACTGCTTTCCACATTACTTTCTAATCCTGCGAAACCATTGGTATTCTAGCTAGGTTTTGAGTTATCAGGGAAGAACCAATTGGATTTGGGAAAGCAGAAGGAAATGTCAATCTCTGAAGTAAACCTGCATTTTGAAAATGAATCCCATTCAAACAGAATTTTCATTTCTTTCTTCCTTCTTTATTCCAGGAAATATGACATCACTCGCAGCCAATGCCTGAAGAGGGGTGACACATCTCCCCATGATGTATCCTGCCGTTGAGGGAACCAAAGGCGAATTACAGGTGAACAGACAAGCGTATAAGGAGTGCTGACCCAAAGTCCTTCAATACAGTATTTATGTTGTTTGGAATGTATGATTGTGTTTTTACTGACATGAAGGAGTCGAGACACAACAGGTAAATCGGCCACAAGGCCAGCCTTAATAATACACCACCATCACTGGTCGAGGCACTACGCCCTTAATTTTCCTTCCAAAGAAGGAGCTTGTCCTTACGAAAACAAATCTCCAGACCCATGTTCTACCTGCATTAGCATTACCCCCACCTCATCCTAACTCCCTCATACCTTTAAATGTTGATAAGAAAGGAATCTTCTCTTCAGCTCTGGGTACTCACAAACTGTAGCTTAAAGCTTTATTTTCTGCTTTCATTTGGAAAATATACCATTTAGCCGAATTCATCTTAGAGTATCCATTTGTTTTTAAGCAAACTATTATAGAATAATAAAGGGAGTTATGCATCATATGATTAAGGAAAAAGAAGTGCTCACATTTCTATACGCATTAATTTGGTACCGTGAACGTCGCTAATGTATGATATAATTGTACAAAGAAAATTATTTGCTTTGTGTTAATCTATCATTAAACATTTGCATTAGTGTGACAAATTAAAGTAGAATGGAAATCCACTAACAAGGTTTGTACAGCAAATGCATTGCTATAAGACTCTCTGCTTACTTAATGCACACTGTAATTGTAGCACAAACGTTATTGGCATTCTGCTAATCTATCATTGCGCATTAACATCAGCGTGACAAAGAATGCCACAGCGCAGCGCCATTAGCCAGGTTTGTAATGCACATCGGCAAGTGCTGTTTGCCCCAATTAGTACGTAAGTTACGAATGATCCATGCGTAATGGCGCTATACGTCAGCACGATGGAGCAAAAGGGAACATGAGGTAACGGCACGCGCTCGTTTGAAACAAACAAATAATCTAATTTCATCAGGCGCCGCATTTCTACAGTGAACTAGCTACATTCTTAAGAATATCCATCAAGGTTTAAATGAGCAAAAATAACTTTATATCTTCCAAGAACATTGGCAACTATAATTGGGGCGCATAGGACGCTAGCCAATCAATCAATTAATCATAGTATTTATAGAGCGCACTACATACCCATTAGGGTCTCAAGGTGCGGGGGGTGGGGGGGATGCTGCTACTGTTTGAAGAGCCAGGTCTTGAGAAGTCTCCTGAAGGTTAGGAGGTCTTCGATGTGCCACAGGCAGATGGGGAGGGTGTTCCATGTCTTGGCGGCGAGGTGGGAGAATGATCTACCACCGGCGGTCACTCTTCGGATGCGGGGGACGGTGGCGAGGGCATGGTCTGCAGAGCGGAGCTGACGGGTGGTGATGTAGAGGCTGAGACGGCTGTTGAGGTACGCTGGTCCGGAGTTGTGGAGTGCCTTGTGTGCGTGGGTGAGGAGCTTGAAGGTTATCCTCTTGTTGATGGGGAAACAGTGCAGGCCTCTTAATTGGAGTGTGATGTGGCTGCGGCGAGGGATGTCGAGGATCAGGAGGGCCGAGGCATTCTGGATGCGTTGGAGCTGTTTCAGGAGTTTGGCCGGGGCTCCTGTTTAGAGTGCGTTGCCATAGTCCAGTCTACTGCTGACGAGGGCCTGGGTGACCGTCTTTCTTGTTTCAGTGGGGATCCACTTGAAGATCCTGCGAAGCATGCGGGGGTGTTGAAGCAGGAGGAGGAGACGGCGTTGACCTGCTTGTCATGGAGAGGGTGGAGTTGAGGATGACCCCTATGTTGCGTGCATGGTCGGTGGGTGGGGGGTGCTCCTAGTGCAGTTGGCCACCAGGAGTCGTTCCAGGCTGAGGGGGTGGGTCCAAAGATGAGAACCTCCGTCTTGTCCGAGTTCAGCTTCAGTCGGCTGTTTCTCATCCAGTCGGCGATGGCCTGCATTCCTTCGTGGAGGTTGGTTTTGGCGCTGTGGGGGTCTTTGGTGAGGGAGAGGATCAACTGGGTGTCATTGGCGTAGGAGATGATATTGAGGTCGTGTCGTCGTGCTACGTGGGCGAGCCGTGCCATGTAGATGTTGAACAGTGTTGGGCTGAAGGATGAGCCTTGGGGGATGCCGCAGATGATCTCGGTGGTTTCGGAGTGGAAGGGGGGAGGCAGACGCTCTGAGTTCTGCTGGAGAGGAAGGAGGCGGTCCAGTCCAATGCCTTCTCTTGGATTCTGGCGTCGTGGAGGCGTGTTCTTAGTGTGCTGTGGCAGACCGTGTCCAAGGCTGCTGACACGTCCAGGAGGATGAGGGCCATGGTTTCTCCATTGTCAAGCAGGGTCCTGATGTCGTCGGTGGCAGTGATGAGGGCAGTTTCGGTGCTGTGGTTGCTGTGGAACACGAACTGGGACGGGTCCAGGATGTTGTTTTCCTCGAGGAAGCTGGTCAGTTGTTTGTTGACGGCCTTTTCGATGGCCTTCACCGGGACGGGAGCAGGGAGATGGGTCGGAAGTTCTTGAGGTCCTTGGGGTCCGCCTTGGGTTTTTTGAGTAAGGCGTTGATCTCTGCGTGCTTCCAGCTCTCCGGGAAAGTCACTTTCTCGAAGGAAATGTTGATGGTTTTCCGGAGGTGGGGTGCGATGGTGCTGCTGGCTTTGTTGAAGATGTGGTGTGGGCAGGGGTCTTCCGGGGATCCGGAGTGGACGGTGTTCATGATCTTGATGTTATCGTTGTTGTTGATGTTGGTCCAGGCCAGCAGGCGGTTGGTGTGGGTGGTGGTCGTGGGAGCGGGGGTCTCAGTGGTTGTTGGGGTGGTGACAGCGCTGAAGCTGTCGTGGATGTCTGCGATCTTGCGATGGAAGAATGTGACCAGTGAGTCACATAGGTCTTGAGACAGTGGGATGTCGTTGGTGCTGGAGCTGGGGTTGGATAGTTCCTTCACGATGCTGAAGAGCTCTTTGCTGTTGTGTGTGTTGTTGTCTAGGCGGTCTTTGAAGGAGGTCTTTTTGGCGGATCTGATGAGGCGGTGGTGTCTGCAGGTGGCGTTGTTGTGAGCTGTGTAGCTTTCCGGTGTTTGTTCACAGGTCCAGTTCTTTTTGAGTTTTCGGCAGGTTTGCTTGGAGACCTGGAGGACTTCAATGAGCCAGCTAGGTCTCTTGCTGGTGTGGGTGTTGGGGGGTTTCTAGAGCGGGGCGAGGGTTTTGGCGCAGTCGTCGATCCACTGCCTGAGGCTGCGGGGTCGAGGTTGGTCGAATCTGCGGGTGGGCTCTGGGCGAGGGCGGTGGTAAGCTGGTCCTCAGTGACCTTGCTCCAGTTGCGGCAAGGCATCTGTTGGGTGTGGTGGTGAGTGGTGGGTTTCTGGAAGGTGAAGTGGATGCAGCAGTGGTCGGTGTAGTAGAGCTCGGTGGTGTGGTTGAAGGAGATGTGGGTGCTTGCTGAGAAGATTCGGTCAAGCGTGAGGCAGGCGGGTTGCGTGGGTGTTGGGATGAGTTGTCTGAGTCCGAGGTTGGTGAAGTTGATGATCAGGGTGGGATAAGTTGGGGTCGTTGTTGTTCTCAAAGTGGAAGTTCAGGGCCCCGAGGAGGATGTAGTCTGTGGAGGCGAGGGCGTGTGTGCTGATGAAGTTGGCGATGGAGTCGCTGAACTGCGGTCGGGGTCCGGGGTGTCTGTAGATGAGGGTGCCTCTGAGGGTGGTGTTGGGGTCGGTGTGGATCTGGAAGTGCAGGTGTTCGGCGGTGCTGGAGGTGTTGTCGGTGTTGGTTGAGAGTTTAAGAGTGTTCCTGTGGATGAGGGAGCTTCCTCCTCCTACTCAATCAATCAATAAATCAATCAAAGCATTTATATAGCGCACTACTCACCCGGAGGGTCTCAAGGCGCTTGGGGAGGGGGCCCGCTACTGCTCGAACAGCCAGGTCTTGAGCTGTTTCCTGAAGGCGAGGTGGTCTTGGGTCAGGCGGAGGTGAGTCGGGAGGGAGTTCCAAGTCTTGGCGGCCAGGTAGGAGAAGGACCTTCCTCCTGTGGTGGCTCTTCGGATGCGGGGGACGGCGGCGAGGGCGTGGCCGGTCGATCGTAGCTGGCATGTGGGATTGTAGAAGTTGAGGCGGCTGTTGAGGTATCCTGGGCCTTGGTTGTGTAAGGCTTTGTGTGCATGGGTGAGGAGCCGGAAGGTGATTCTCTTGTTGACCGGGAGCCAGTGCAGGTCTCTCAGGTGTCCGGAGATGTGGCTGTGTCGGGGGATGTCGAGGATGAGTCTTGCTGAGGCGTTCTGGATCCGCTGGAGTCTCTTCTGGAGTTTGGCAGTGGTTCCGGCGTAGAGGGAGTTGCCGTAGTCCAGTCGGCTGGTGACGAGGGCCTGGGTGACCGTCTTCCTGGTCCCGGTGGGGATCCACCGGAAGAACTTACGTAGCATGCGCAGGATGTTGAAGCACGACGAGGAGACGGTGTTGACTTGTCTGGTGATGGAGAGGGAGGAGTCCAGGATGAAGCCCAGGTTGCGTGCGTGGTCTGTTGGTTTGGGTGCGCTGCCCAGGGCAGGGGGCCACCAGGAGTCGTCCCAGTCGGAGAGCGAGGAGCCCAGGATGAGGACTTCCGTCTTGTCTGAGTTCAGTTTCAGGCGGCTGTTCATCATCCACTCGGCTACGTCTTTCATCCCTTCGTGCAGGTTGGCTCTGGCGGTGGCGGGGTCGTTGGTGAGGGAGAGGATCAGCTGGGTGTCGTCGGCGTAGGAGATGGCCGCGAGGGGGCTCATGTAGACATTGAAGAGGGTGGGGCTGAGCGAGGAGCCTTGAGGAACGCCGCAGATGACTTCGGTGGCTTCTGATCTGAACGGGGGGAGGCGGACTCTCTGTGTCCTTCCGGCGATGAAGGAGATGATCCATTCTAGTGCCTTCTCCTGGATTCCGACGTTGCAGAGGCGCTGTACTAGGGTGCGGTGGCAGACAGTGTCGAATGCCGCGGAGAGGTCCAGGAGGATGAGGGCCGCTGTTTCTCCGTTGTCGAGCAGGGCTCGGATGTCATCGGTGGCTGCGATGAGGGCGGTCTCAGTGCTGTTGTTGGCCCGGAAGCCAGACTGCGAGAGGTCGAGGGATCCGTTCGTCTCGAGGAAGGCGGCCAGCTGCTTGTTTACGGTCTTCTCGATGACTTTGGCCGGAAACGGGAGGAGCGAGATGGGGCGGTAGTTTTTTAGTTCGGTGGGGTCCGCTGAAGGTTTCTTCAATAGAGCGCTGAGTTTGGTGTGCTTCCTGCTCTCCGGGAAGGTCGCGGTGTCGAAGGAGGTGTTGATGATGTCCCGCAGGTGGGGTGCGATGACAGAGTCGGCCTTGTTGAAGATGTGGTGAGGGCAGGGGTCGGTTGGAGATCTGGAGTCCGGATCCTACTCTGTTTGTGCGGTCCTTGCGGTCCTTGCGGGTGATCTTGTAGCCTACCGGGATGTCTATGGTGATGTCGGGTGCCGAGGAGAGGTTCAACCAGGTTTCCGTCAGGTAGGCGACGTCTGGGGTGTTGGTGTTGAGTAGGTCCCAGAGTTCGATGGCGTGATTGCGGGCGGAGCGGGTGTTAAGCAGGATGCATCTGAGGAATTTGGGTTCCTTTTTGGGCGGGTTGGTGGGTCGGATGCTGGTGAAGCTGCAAATCCGGCAGGATAAGGGTCCTTGGGTGCGTTTGGGGCAACCTGGTAGCCGGTGCGAGATCATCTGGCGTTGAGTGCGTGGAGAGTGCTGGAGTAGTAGCGGAGGCGGGCGTCGTGGTGTGTGCACGGGCCAGGGGTCCTGCAGCTGGGTGTGGTCCAGCACGGACGGGCGCACACGGGCTGCACGGCCTCTATATGAGGGGCTGTGGGAGGGAGGAGCAGCTGGGAGGCGGGAGCGGGATGGCAAATAGGTTTGGAGGGGGGCGGGGCCGCAGGGGAGCAGCGGCGTCAAGCTGAGGGGGGAGCTGGTGGGGGTCACAGAGGGCAAGGGACAAAAAGAGAAGGGGGCACACGGGAGGAAAACGACCACAAAATATCAGCAGTGGGGGCACAGAAAAAGAGTCAAGAAAACGAGGCAGGCAGTACAGAGTCAAGTGAAATAGAGCACAGAGCAGGTGGGATATTGGTCAACTGGCGGCAGCAGCAGCTGTGCTCAGGTCACACAGGGGGCTGCGTGGAGGTGGGGGGAGTGACCTGCCTGGTGACTAACAGCACTGAGTCTTAACATTACTGCTCCTGCTGCACCATTGATAGCTTCCCAAGGCAGAGTCAAGAATATCTTAACATTTGTGAGATGGTAAATGCCACTACTGGACACATAAATAATGGCGTTAGATAACAAACAGAACACCAAGCACCAGTATGTTCCATATTTATTAGGTCCAAGACATAGCGCTGTTCAAGAGTTTTTGAGGAATAAAACAGCTGTTGATGCTTACATCACTTACATCACTAAAACGTGCATAATTATTGTCCGGTTTCACCTGCTGATCTTTATCACAAAACTTGTTATTTTTAATGTTTGCATTAAAAGTAGGTACCTCTCTCATGCAAGTTTATGGGCCCACTCGTATTGAAGACCTAAATTTATTTTGCACTAAGTGCAAAATGAATAAATAGTTTTAAGAAGACCATGGATAATATGTGGTGAAAACCTACCTGCTTCACCCTCCGCAGATGCACTCAAATTGAGAAAACAGCATTAATAAAGTTAGTTTTCTCCTCTAAAGTAGGGGTATTTGACATTGGGGGAGGCATTTTTACGATGAAAACTATGGTAGAAAATTGAATATTTCTTGTCACTAATGAAATATTTGTCAACAAGTGGACATTGAGAAGACACCAACTCCCAACTGGGAATGGGGGGGGGGTTAAATATGTGGTTTATACGTTTTCAATGTTAGGTCGCTGCTCTATTGGGCAAGCTGCCAGTTGGATTCCAACATTTAAGAAAAGCAATACATGAGCCTCTGTGAATTGTTACTATAATTCCCATGGCAGTCTTTGCTGTTGTTACATCTGCCAGGCGTGAAGGCAGAGCCATCATCGTGTATGGCAGAGTTAACCCAAATTCTAGGAAAGTCATTGGGATGTCTTTCATCTGGCTATTCTTCCTGGGTTTTTACATCTCTGAGGTGCAAAAAGAGAATCACCTGAAGTGTTACAGGCAATCATTAAACTGTTGGACAATGTGTAAGTGGTCCTATCCTTTATTGACATCCAGAGACCAGATTTGACACCACAAATTCAAAACAAGTAATGACAAAGTCCACAGTTCTTGCTATTGGCAACTCTTGTTTTCGATTTGTCATTATTTGTGGCAAAAACAATTAAGATGGCCCATACATGTGCATGCACAGTAGCCATCTTGGAAGTGTTTTTTTCAAAAAGCATAACAAAAACCATTCAACAACAAACTCATCAGAAGGCTGCGGTCCATCCTTAACATGGCGGCCAGAATCATCCTCTACTTCCTACACCAAGCTCAAATCACACCACACATGAAGGAGCTCCAGTGGCTCCCAGTTCACAAACAAGCACAATTAAAACTCCTCACCCACACCTTTAGGGCACTACATACCAATGGCCCAGCATATCTCAACATTAGCATCTGCTTTCACAAAACGTCCGGACATCTTTGCCCATCTGGATTCCCACTTGCACACTTCCCTCGCATATTGAAAACCAGATCTGGTGGTTGGGTCTTCTCCTACTTCACTCCTAAAGCATAGAACAGTCCTTCGCTACACATAAGAGTCTTCTTGTCACTACTTGAATTCCGAAAGTACTCAAGACCTGGCTTTTCCAGTAGCCCCCTAAGGTCCTAGGTGTAGCTTGACTCACACCTGCTCAGCACTGGGTGATTTGACAATTACCATGGAGAAGTGACCTAAATAATAGTATCTCACTACAATTAGAGAATTTGAATCTGCGTCTGGTAAATGTGAACCTTCTAAATATAAACTAATGTTAATTTCAAAATATGTGTTGGCTTTTATAATGGTAAAGGTTTGTGTTTCTTACATAAATTATCACATTCAAGGGGATTGTGGCCTGATGCCGATGGATTAGGATGTAGATTGCAGCACTCCTGGTGGTACTCTCACATTCTTCCCCATCCTGCAGATTTTTTGTGCCCTTGCCAACTAGGGGGGCTGATGCAGCAACTGCTTCCCCCCCGCACCCCTCTGAGAGTCATGGGTGAGGACGCTTGCATAACCCAGCCCACACTGCCACCAAGGGCCGGTAATTAATTGAAGTCGCACACAAAATGGCAGTGTCCGGGCTGGGTGACCTAAGAGGTGCGGCTCGCAGCACTAGATCTTGCCATGGGGGAGCTAGCTGAAGTACATTTGAAGCAGTGAAGAGGGTGGCCCGACCCTCGCCAAAGTGGTGGCACCCCACAGTGCACTATATGGGGTGCACTATATGGGGACTACAAAGTCTGATGAGTAGAGGAGTCTGGTGAGCTGGAGTTGATGAGTGATGCAGCACTCCCCTGAAGTGCCTGGTGGGCATTGCGCACACTTCCTGATGGCAAGCATAGCCTGAAGCTTGCATTGCACCCCTAACCGTGGTGGTAAGACCTGTAGGGAAAATTCCAAGAGCGGTGGGGCGATTGTGGCATTAGTGTTGGTTGCTAAAGGGAAGCCCATGCTGATTGAGGCCCCCAATCTGTACGGTGGGGATTTCGGTGTCCCCTGTGCACAACACCGCGCGACCATGTCACTAGAACATAGGATGGAAACTTTGGTGGAGGATTTGGTCCTCATCCGCGTCGACCAACGTAAACTGGCTGAGCGGATCAAGACCACGTAGCACACACTGCAGGAGGTTGTCCCAGTTGCACAAGATTTATAGGTCCAGTTGAGGGAGGTGCTGGACCAGGTCAGGGTCCTGGAGGCACGAGCAGAGGAATCTGCGGGGCACACCCGCAGTAATAATATCCGTGTGATGGGACTTCCTCAGCAAGCAAAGGGGATGAACATGGTGGCATTTCTGGAGGACTGGCTCGGGTGAATACTGGTCCCAGGGGGCCTGTCCCCTTTCTTTGCCCTGGAGCGGGTGCATGGTGTGCTGGCACACCACTGCCACCGAGCTAGGTGAACAGACCAACGGTTGCAATCCTCCTTCATTTTTGGGATCACAATCACATCCTGAAATGTGCCATTGAGATTGGTGAACTGAGTATTGAAAACAATAAAGTTATCATTTTCCCTGACTTTACTCTGGCAGTTCAGAGACAGAGGGACTTGAATACAGAGGCCAAGTGTAAGGTCTGTGACATAGGCATCGCGTATGCCATGTAGTACCCTGCCAGACTTCGGATTAGCACTGTCAAAGGAAATCAACTTTTCTCAGAACCCTGGGAGGTTTTTGGACTGTCTTGAGTTGCAGCCTCCGGAGAGAGACATGCAATAGCCCCAGACTCGCCCCCATGCCAAACGCCTCAGAGGCAGTGTACCTACAGCAGCTTAGATGCATTGTGATTGTCAGGATGAAGTGAAAGTGGCTGTGAAACTTATGACCCTGGACTCCCTGAGGCTGCCATCACCATTGAGGCATGCTGTGGGGGACACGGACTCAGGGTCGAACTCTGACTCCATTTGGACACCACCAATAGTGGAGACTTACAGCGTGTCACCCGGAGGCCACTGATGATCTTCACCAAATCATTGAACTGGTATTGCAGATGGAGGAGGTGGGGTGGTTGGGAGGGTGGTCCCGGCTCTCCCCTGTTCAGTGTCTTTACACGGCAGGTGCCTGAGGGGTGCATTCATCAAGGTGTATTTCCTCTGGTAAATATATGGTCAAGGGGTGAGTTGCTCTGCTTGCTCTCCCCCTCCTGTTGGGTATGGTGTCTGTTAGAAATGGCCCTTTTTGCAGGGTTATCGCCAAACTTTTTCCTTCTTCCTCCTTTGTTTTTCCTGACCTGTAGTTGTTGGCTATAGGACTCTGGGCACTTTACCACAGCTGATCAGTGCTAAAGTGCATATGCTCTCAGTGTAAATTGTTATTGTGATTGGTTGTCCATGATTGGCATATGTGTTTTACCAGTAGGTCCCTAGTAAATTGCACTGAGTGTGCCAGGGCTGGTGATTCAAATGCTACTAGTGGGCCTGCAGCACTGATTGTGCCACCCCCAGGAGTAGCCCTAAGATGGTGTCTCAGGCCTGCCACCACAGTGCCTGTGCGCAGTTTGTTAACTGACATGTTGACCTGGCCAGTGTGCACACTAGCCAGGCCTGACCTTTTCCTTTTTCTTCCACATAGGACACCCCTATGGGAGGTCCAAGGTACCCCCCTTGACAGGGTGCAGTGTATATGAAAGGTAGGACATGTACTAGTGTGGGTAACATGACCTGATAGTGAAATACTGGCAATTTTGTTTTTCATTATTGAAAGGCTATCCTACCCATAGGACAGAATGGAGAATGCTATGTAACATGTTTACCTGCATATCTTCCCATAGCAGCAAGATAGAAATTTGGAATCTGGTATCCCTGAACTCGGAATTTAAAAACAAATCTTTTAGGGAGGATGGTTTTTAAATTCAGTTTTTGAAAATAGCACTTTTAGAAAGTGACTATTTTCTTGTTTAACCTTTCTGTGTGCCTCTGCCTGGCTGGGTGAGTCAGCACTAGGCTGAATAGACCTATCTGCATTTGGAGTGGTGGGAGGAGTAGCACCTGGGCCTGAATAGGGCAGTGCCTGCCTTCCACAATGCTGGCTCCACCCCCTGTGGTGTGTCTGATGGCCCTGGCCACACTCACAAAGGAAGAAGATGTGCCCTGGCAGAGTGTGTCCAGAACTGGTTTGGACTGGGTCCAGGACCCCTTACACATGAAGAATAAAGTCTTTTGGGGTATAAATATCAGAGATGAAACCCCTAAACTCTAGACTAGGAAACTTTGTGATCAAGAAGGAATTCCTGCCAAAGAGAACAGTTGAAGAAGACTGAGGAAAAGTGCTGCCATTGATTAGTGTCTGGGGTCTGAGCTGCAGTTGCAGTTTCTGTTAAGGAAGAGGACTAAGGGAATTGCTGCTGTGTGCTGTGTCCCCCTAATTGAAGAGGAACTGTACTGGGGTTTTGTTCTTCTGAAGACAAGAGTATCTATGGGCCTGAGAAGAGCTGGCCTCCTCTTTCAGAAACTCAGGTATACAAATGTTTCTGAGAAGAAAATACCATCATCACTGTGTGCCTGTCTCTGCACAGACTGTGGCCTCCAGTCCTGACCTCTGTTACATCTGCCCGTATTTTGGCTAGCTCGGTGTGCTGGTTGGCACACAGCAGATGCCCAGCATGAGGTCTGCCTTGCATTTAGCGTGACTCGTCCCAAGATCATCTCTGCATTGGATAGTGCAAGTCAGCGCACTGCCCAAGACTGTCAAAGAGGCTGAAATCACCGCCACCGGCCCGGGACCCTGGAAGCACTGAGGGTGCTGCCGGCCGTGACTGGATATGATTGCTGTGTGCCAGCAAATCACACCACTGGCCCGGTAACCTAGGGAGCACTGTGTGAGCTTTACTGCTCGGCCCAAATCAGGAGGAAGAGCCTCCCTGAGAGAGAAGAAGCTCTGAGGCGTCACCTAGCAAAGTGGGTGCTCGTCACCAGCAGGAGCTGTGTTGGCGTCTGGAAGCTCCGAGGCGTCACCTAGCAATGAGTAGAGTCGTCACCGGCAGGAGCCGCGTTTGAGTCTCGGAGGACTGCTTTGCCCCCCCCCCACACGTCGATCTCAAGAAAGGAGGACACCCATCAGTACTTTCCACCGGTGTGGGCCATCACCCTAAACCAGCTCCCAAGGTAACACACCTGGCCGTTCTGCTGCTCTGCTTGCATTCAGGCGGGTTAGGAACCGGCGGGGTGGCCTGTCAGGGACTGTGTGGATAATTGCCAGTGGTGGGAACCCCCGCCGAAAGTAAATACAGCCCGTACCAGCCCACCTGATGAGCAGCGGTACCGGGGCCCGCTCCACCGAGCCTGTTTGTTTCCGAACATCCCTAAAGTATTGCTGGGGCATTTTTCTTTGACAATTACAGCCCACGGAGCCCGAAGCAAGTTGGGGAAAGTTTTGTTACCAACAAAAGAACTGTGCAGATAACAGAGGGACTGTGCAGGCACTACAAAGAACACTATTAGCGATATTTTATTTAATTGCTTGAAGAGAGATACTGAGTCTACAAGTTCATTTTCACAAAGAACATTTCTAATCAAAGATTACCTATGTACGTGGGATTTTTGTTGTTATTGGTATTGCCTAAAATTAGATAACGATATTTACATTTTTGTAAATAACGTGTGGTGTCCTTTTGTGGTGTTTCACTGTGTTACTGTGGGTGTTGGTGCAAATACTTTACACATTGCCTTGGGGATAAGCCTGTCTGCTCGTGGCAAGCTACCAAGGTGGTGAGCAGGGGTTATTAAGAGTGTGTTTGCCCCTTACCCTGACTAGAGGCAAGGGCCCTATTTGGTCAACGGTACCTACCTCTGCCAACTAGAGACCCCTATTTCTAACAGTGTCTTATTCTTGTTTCCCCATACGGTGTGTAGCAGTTGGTTTACATGACCTACTAGTTTGCATTGGTGTGCATTTCTGTTTTGATGGGGGATGCTGCCTTGCTGTCCTAGAGTCAGGGAGTTGGGGTATTTATTTTTGTGACGCTGCAGTTGTCTGCCCTGCCTTGAGACATGGCATCATCATTCTTCTGCGCAGGGTGAGTGGGGGTGTCTTTAAACTCTGAGAACTGTAGATGGGAGGTAACGCTGATAATTACAAATTAATTTCCTGTAATGTGCGCAGCTTGAATAATACATCTGAGATTTACAAAGTACTGGCATATCTAAATCAGCATGGGGTCCATAAGGGGATAGTGCAGGAAACTCACTTGAATGCACGGGATGGGTTGTCTCTTGTCAAATTACATCTATACTATGTTTTCAACCTTTTCTAGGGAGTCTCTCATCTTGGTGAACTTGAGTGTTCTCTTTCAGGTCACTAGTGAGAAGACAGATTTGGAAGGGAGGTATTCTATTGTGATGGGCTCATTGGCGGGTCAAGATATTTGTATTGTCAATGTTTATTCACCTAATGTAGACTAGGCCACACTGTCTTCGATGCCCTGTCCTGTACTCTGGCTCCTCTACAGTCCCAGGCCCTTATTATTGGTGGTGACTTCAATTGTGTGGCAGATATAGACTTGGATCGGTCGCATCTCCAGCTATGGGACTCCCCCGCCGTGCAACTGTCTGAGAAATTCTCCAACGGGCAGCACCATTGGGGACTGGTTGATGGGTGGTTCCCTCACAACCCTTGGGATCGGGATTACTGCTACCACTCTGCTATCCATGTGCTGCATATTCGAATGGATATTTTCCTGTGCTCGCGTGATATACTGGGTGTGCCCTTGGGCCTAACCAGTCTACACTACCTACACTCATTACTGAATTTTTTATCCTCAACATTAGGAGCTATCAATTTAGACATTGCTGTTATGGTTACCAAAGGGAACCTGGAATAAATCTGTTTTTAAGTCCTCCTCAGTTACATGTAACTCACTATTTCACTTATGCAACACACCAGCACTCATCATTCAGGGTTTTTAGAACTAAAGATCTCTGCCAAAGAGCCCACCTGCGCGACCCGTCGGATCTTGCAGCGCCAACACCACAAGGAGCATTCGCCCGATAAGCATGACACCTTACAGTTGTGTGAGGGCACTGCTTCCTAAATAGGAATATCCCCTCCCATGTAGCATTTGTTCACCTGAAAACACACTGTATTGGAAACCGATACCCTACTGTTATATGCATATTTGTTCTTGGGAGCAAGGGTACTGGACCTCTCTCCGGCTCACTGGCCCCCCCTTATTGTGCATGATGGAGCGAGATAGAAAACGGAATTCTGTTTAAACTCGCAAAGACACATTTCCATAACATGAATAATGAAATGAATGTTTTGTGATGTGTTGTGCTAATACAATCTAGATTAAACTTTACACATGGGGGGACTAACATGTGTGCTCATAAACGTGCATAAGTGTTGCATCTTTTTGTTCGTGCAAAATAATAAAATAATTTGTTGTTTTCGTTTTTGTCATTACTAATTGCAGCAAACCTAAAAGAGGCATGTGCTTATTTTGCTTTCCTTGTCTATGTGGTGTCATTTCTACTATTCTAGGTGCACATAAGGTTTCATGGATTTCATGAAGACTGGTAAATATAAAATGCTGCTTTAATTGTTGCAATTGCTAGGTAACATTAGACTTATTGGGAGGGTTCATCATTTAGAAAACGAAGGGTGGTTACAGAATCAACATTATTTCTTACATTAATACTTTTCTTGTGTTTGTTTTATACTAGAAAGCATAAGTTGCCTGCTTTTGGGCCTAGTTTGCTCGAGTTTGCTAAAAAGCTGAATTTTACTTCTGCAAAAGTCATGAGAAGCCCATTCTGAAAAAGTGTTCTTCAAAGCTGCATTTACTGAGCAAATCTGACATGCTGTCATCATTTTGTCGGACGTGGCCAAGGTCATAAACTGGTGGAAAAGAACAATTTTGTCAGCTCTAACTTGGCACCCGCGGAAGTGTAATGAACGCAGCGAGAACATTGATTTACAATTGTTGCAAATCAAGGAAGCTCCTGGTCACGTTTGGAAATGACAATGGTCCTTAAGAAATGTGACCTAATGGAAGTTTTGAAATGTGGGTGACATGTCACTTGTCACTCTCAACCAATGGGACATCGTGGTTTTCTGAAAAACTTTCCTTTACTTAGATTTGTTAGCTTAGAAAGGTATAAAAAGTCATGCCCTTAGGGATGGGCTGGCTGCTGCTTTCTGACTTTCCGATGAGGGCGAAGTGCTGCTGGACTTTGCGTGGAGCACGTAAGAATCCTCAAAAGAACTTTACTTTATTTTCCATTTATTTAGCTTAGCCAGGGACTTAGGCTTTAGAAATGCTAAACTTTAATATTCTTACTTAAACTTTGATTCACTTGCTTAAACTGAAATTTTTATGATTCTTTTCAAACATGCTTACTTTAATGCTAATAAAATTGCATTTATAAAATTACTTTTTCGAAATACCATAAATTAGTTAATAAAATCTTACTTTTGACAAACAAGCTGGTCTTGATTATTCAGAAGTGCAGGTTACTATTAGCTAGATCCCATCGCCAATGGTGGTCGTTTAAGTAGTTAGGATTTGTTATAATGACAATATCCTTTCCGCAGATGTATAAAATTGTATATAGTTTATAAATAAGGTGTATATAGATTTAATCAGACCACCTGATTCAGTAGGCCCAAATATGTCATGTTTATAAATGGGTCCATAAGTTAGTGTAGAATTTTGATTATAGGTTATGAAGTTGGGTAGCGTTGTTTATGATATATTTTCTATAGGCCGCTGGATCAATTCTCTGGTAGCAGAAATTGATGGTTGCTAAGGGTAACCAAGGTAATATGTTGGTTACTAAGGGTTACTAAAGTGTTATGGTATGGAAATAGGATCGATGTTTTAACACATGTTAAGTTTGTTTTTCGTGCTATCTGTAAGCTATACCGGTATAGATTGTGTGATAAGAAATTAGTCACGCAAGTCATCTGTTCTGTTTGCAGTGATATCGCCGAGTATCACAAGTGGTATCGCCGTGTACCACAAGTGTTGTCGCCGTGCAGCACAGTGTTAGGGCTAGGTGTGAATCTTGAATAGTGAGGGTTATCTAAGAAATTAGAGCAGCATGAGAATAGGGACAAAGCGCCTTTCATAAAACTCACTGTGATAAGAGTACTAGATATATTCGAGCTTGATTGAAGGGTAAAGTAGCGTCGGTGCATGATTATCTATAAACAGGTGAGAATCCTGTAGGGATACATGTTTTATATCTGTAAACAGGTGAGAGTCCTGTACGGATAACGTTGTTATTTTGCTAACGGTGCATGATTTCTATAAACAGGTGAGAGTCCTGTACGGATTTCATGTGTGTTTGAATTTAGGGAATTTTCCGTGCGAAAGTGCGAGTTTGATTTGTAATTTATGTTCAAGTGGAACTTTCGAACTGTCACTTCGCGGTGCGTTCAGAGGAAAACGAGTTCATAATTTTACGTGTTAGAAGGGTGGGGTAAGAGTTACTCTACTGACAATTGAGAATTATCCTTAGTGTGAATAGCGCCGACTATTCCGAAGTGTGGATACTTGAATGTATGTAAACTATCCTAAATAGTGAAACAAACAGATGAGTCCTTATCGTCATTGTTTAAGAATTAATTTACACTGAAAAGTGTTCTTAAAATGGCGCTGTGAAAAGATTTTGTGAAGGAGGGGTAAGCGCCAGGAGTGAGAAACGAGAAACCGCAGCTGCTGTGTACGTCACAGAGCCGCGCTGGGATTGGGTAACCTACGTCATAAGCTGTACTCTGATTGGTTCTTGAGTCTCTAACGACCTGTAAGCTGATTGGTCCTTCAGAAAAACTCCATTTTTATTAGTTGAGCAGAAAAGTGACGTAGCTCAACTGTCATTGGCTTGTTGGTGTGTTTCGCGCACGGATTGGTTGCTTTGCGGAACATCCCGGAAATATTTTACGAACGATTTTGTGAATTAAATTTAACTTTTAAAAATGAGTTATCATTTTAAACATGTTGAGAAAAAGCCAACATTATTTCAAAAACTTAAAAATGTATTTTCGCCTGACAAGAAAATTGAATCGCGGGGTGGTAAATTACTTCATAAGTATAAAACACCTGCAGCGTACATGGAAGGTGAATATGGATATCATACTGTTTTATGGTTTGATAGCTGGAAACGCTATACAAAGAACGACGGTGTTTTAACTTGGCCTGATGATGGTTCATTTAATGTAAAAGTCCTAAGAAATTTACGAGAGAAAATGAATGCTCTTATTCCAAAACCGAGACCAACTCAATTTGAAGCTTTAGTTGAGTGGGAAGATGAGATGTATCAATTACAAAGAGAAGCTAGTGGAATTAAAAGACCTTCTAAATCTCCAGCTTGGAGAAGAGATACTCATGAAGACAGGTTGCGAATGTGGAGGCAGGGAAACATGAGTGAAGGATTGTATTTAATTCAGGAAATGGTTATGGGTACTCCTGCTGGAAATTCTTTAGAAAGTGAATCTGAAGATGCAGTTATGGAAGAAATATACACTACAGCTAGAAAGAATCAGCCTTTGAGACCTCCTAGATCATGGTCTACTCCGGTGGTTTCTACAGAAACTTCACCGAGTGCACCTCCAATTAATGAAGCTCCAAAACTTTATCCAAATAATTGTGAAATTATTGAAACTCCAAAAAGACCAGAATTTGATAATATTCGGAATGAAGGTAGACATTTTTCAATGACTCCAAGAGCAAGAGAAGCTCCAAAGGATTATGCAAGAGAGACAAGAAATGTTGAGGCTGTTGATTCTGCTGAATATTTAAGATCTAAGGAAGAATTAATTAGACGAATGACAAAAAGCATGGAAGCTGTGACAGTTCCAGTAACAATTGGTCCTATTCAACCTGTATTTGACCAAAGAGAATCTAACAAAACAGGGTTAACTATTCCTTTAAATGCAGAGATTCAAAAAGTTGCTGAAAAATTTTATTCAGACATATCTGAAATAAACTCTTCGAAATCGAGAATGCCAGATTTAACCTTTAATGAGGATTTATCTCCAAAAACACCAATGGGTGCAATATCAGATATAGGGAGTCCTGAAGCTAGAGTGACTACTCCGAAACTTGATGTGGCTAAATTGAAAGCAAATATTGAAGAATTAATAATTGGAACTATTGGTCCTGATAGTTTAAATTACTATCGAGATGATGAACTACTGTTCATTTGCAAAAGTATTCAGTGGAAAACAAAGAATAAATATGATCAGTTAGAGGAACTAGCAACTGAACTTGAAATCGATGTGAGTAAACAAAAGAATTTTGCAAAGCATTACAGATTAGATTTTTCAGAAAATGACATTGAGAGTTTAAACTCAATGGGAAGAATATTGCATATAAAAGATTTGATTGTTTACATCAAAAAGCTGGGAGAACTCAATAAGTGGAGAGTGAAATGGACGAAAAAGAAGGAAGAGGAGAAATTGGAAAAATTGTCAAAACAATTTCCAATGAGAGAGATTGCAGGTGGAGGATATGTTCATGTCCCTTGGTCAAGACAGGACATACTGCTATTCACAAATGACTTTCCAAAATTGAGGGAGAAACCAATAGAATGGTATAGACAAGTGGATAGGTTTATCAAAGTCTCAAAAGTTCTGTGGATTGATTTAGATGGATTTTTCGACATTGTCGTTCCATCAGATCTTTGGACAGAATGCAAAATATCAATAAGTTGGCCAAAAGCAGAACCTGAACAAATCAAAGAAACTGGTGCTCCGAATACTCTTGTAATGGATTTTTATGAAAAGGTGATTGTTTGGATGAAAAACAAAATTCCACCCAAAGAAGTTGATTGGGTTAAAATAGAAAGAACAAATCAAGAAACAAAAGAATCAGTTCATTCATTTTATGAGAGGTTACTGTTAATTTTTAAACAATACAGTGGCTATGAAAAGCTGGATGAAAAAGATATGAGTCATTTTGTCTATAGATTTGTTTATGGTCTAAAACCTGAAATTGCAGACATGATCAGGAATAGCATTGTAGGATGGCAATCACTTTCTGTGGATGACATTCTGAGAAAAGCTAAGTATTGCAGTGATGAGTTAGAGGTGAGACAAAAGAAGCTCAAAGAGAAAGCCATGTGGGCTCAGGTAAAGGTGGCTGAGCAACAAATTGCCAGTATGGGTAATAAGAATACAAATTTTGTTCAAACTGGAAATACGAACCAGATACAAGGAAAGTTTAAAGGTAATAATTTTCCGAAAAAATTTAGCCCAAAGATTGAGGAGTTGAAACAAAGATTACCTTGTTTTAATTGTGGCGAATTTGGACATTGGAGAGACGAGTGTCCTAAACCTCCTAAAAATTTAAAGAATCCCTTATTGAATCCACAGATGCAGAATGGTGTTGACCTGCAGCAACAGCTACAGATGCAACAGGGGTTAAACGAATTAAACATTCAACGACAGTTGCAGCAACAGGTGAATAACCGACAGGATCAATTGCCACAACCACCATTTCCGAATTGTGGGGGGGTTCAAAAATATAATTCAAGTGTGGGATTTCAGGGAAATGAACAGGTGATAAAACCACAAAAACAGCAAAAACAGCAAAGGGTACAAATGCAAAATGCTTCACAACAATTTTTGTTAACAGAAAGCCAAGACAGTGATTCTGATGATTATTGCTGACGGTGCCCGGGAGAGGAGGAAGAGTGTGTTGTTGGAGCCACTCTTGAGGTTGACCAGTCTGGTCCATTTGTAAACGGGAAAGTTAACGATGTAGACATCACTTTTCTAGTGGACACTGGTGCTACCCGTTCTACTGTTAGATCAGTGGAAATTGAAAACCTACCTCTCTCTGGGGATACCATCCAAGTTGTTGGAGTAAGCAATCAACAAATTAAAACTGATTTGACTGATCCAGTTCCAGTTGAAATTGGAAATTACAGAGACAAACACAGATTTGTGGTTTGTAATAGTAGTCCAGTAAATTTATTAGGCAGAGACATTCTGTGTAAAATGAATTGCAGAATATATTGTTCTCCTGATGGGGTTGAATTACAAACAATGGAGGAAGATGGTTTGTACAGGATGACAATGATGCTGATGGAAACAGATGAAACAAAATTGTTTTTTCTGCATTCGAAAAGAAAGATTTGCCTGAAGAGCTCAAGGAAACAGTGAAATCTGAAATATGGGATTTTACTGGGAATGAGATGGGTCTGATGAAAAACGTAGATCCAGTAAAAATTACATTGAAACAAGGAATAGAATTTCCTAACATTCCACAGTATAAAATGAAAGCAGAAACAATTGAAGGTGTTATGCCTGTAATTGAAAAATTCATCAAACAAGGTGTATTAAAAGAAATAGAGAGTAGTCCTTGTAATTCACCAATTATGGGAATTAAAAAGTCAAATGGAACATTTAGAATTGTACAAGATTTGAGAAAGGTTAATCAGATTGTTGTTCCATGTTGCCCTGTGGTTCCAAATCCAGCAGTGATTCTGTACCAGATTCCTCATGATGCTTAATGGTATACTGTTATTGATCTTTGCAATGCATTCTTTACTGTTCCTTTACATCCAGACAGTTATGAAATCTTTGCTTTCAGATTCCAAGGTAGGACCCTCGGATGGTGTAGAATCCCTCAGGGCTATACAGAAAGTCCTTCAATATTTAATGAATTGTTAAAAAGATCTTTGGAAAACCTAGACTTACCTGGTAGGTCTACGTTGGTGCAGTACATCGACGATTTGTTGATAGCTGCTAAGACAAGAGAAAATTGTGTGACAGATACAATAATACTGTTGAATAGCCTTGCAGAAGAGGGACATAAAGTGTCCCCAGCAAAATTACAGTTTTGCAAGCAAGAAGTAAAATATCTTGGTCACAGAATTGCAAAGGGAAAAAGGCAAGTGACAGTTGAGAGAATAAAAATGATTCAAGCAATGCAACCTCCAAGGACACAGAGACAAGTCAGAATGTTCTTGGGAATGGTTGGTTACTGTCGACAATGGATAAGTGGATTTTCAGTAATTGCGAAACCTCTACAAAGACTGACAAAGTCTGATGTAAAAGATCCAATTATTCTCAACGAAGCTGAGATGGAATCTTTTGAGAACTTGAAAAAGAGTTTATGTCAAGCTCCTGCTTTAGGTATGCCAAATTATGAGAAAGATTTTGAACTGTATTGCAGTGAGAGAGAAGGATGTGCATTGTCTGTGTTGATTCAGAGACATGGGAATTTAAAGAAACCTATTGCATACTTCTCTGCAGTTCTTGATCCTGTTGCAAAAGTATTACCAGGTTGTTTGAAAGCAGTTGCAGCTACAAGTATCAGTCTTGAACAGAGTGAAGGAATTATTATGGGATTTCCTGTGAAAGTTTTTGTGCCTCATTCAGTTGAAATATTGCTGACAAGAGGTAAAACTCAGCATTTGACAAGCAGCAGATTGACTAAGTATGAGAAAATCATACTAGGGGCAGATAATGTTTCGATTTCAAGATGTTTAAATCTGAATCCTTCTACATTACTGCCTGATACTGAGATTATTGATGATACTCAAGTAGAACATGAATGTTTAGATGTTATGGAATTTTGCACAAAACCAAGACAAGACATCAAAGATAGACCTTTATCTGAATCAGATGTTGTCTACTTTGTGGATGGCTCCTGTCTGAGGACAGAGGGAGGTGTTTTAAAAGCATCATATTCTGTCTGTACAGTTGCAGATGTTGAAGAAGCATCTTGTCTTGAAGGAATTCGTTCAGCACAAGTGGCTGAATTGATTGCTTTGATTCGTGCATGTGAAATATCAAAAGATATAAGAGTTACCATCATTACTGATAGTCAGTATGGGTATGGAGTTGTGCATGATTATGGACAACTCTGGTCTCAGAGAGGCTATATGACATCAGCAGGGTCACCAATTAAAAATGCAGTTTTCATTAAAAGATTAATTGAAGCAATACAGTTGCCGAAAGAAATCGCAATTGTGAAGTGTGCAGCGCACACTAAAGGAGTGGATTATATCTCAAAAGGCAATGCCTATGCAGATGAAACAGCAAAATACTGTGCAAGAAAAGGTTGTGCATACAATCGGGAAAAGAGTAAAGAATCTGATTCAAATTCATTAATGCTAACAACAGTTGTAGAAACATGGCATGAGATTAGGGATTTACAAAATGAAGCAGATGATGAGGAAAAAGATCTGTGGTTAAGATCAGATTGTAGACCACGTGATGAAGATGGAGTGTGGGTTTACAAAGATGGCAGAGTAGTCTTACCAAATTGCTTGATTGCTGACATGGCCAGATTATATCATGGTCCAGCTCATCTTGGAAGAGATTCCATGATCAGACTTTTCCGAGAGACTTGGTTCAATACTAAATTTAGAACAATTGCAGAATCTTTTTGTCAAAGGTGTTTATCATGCCAACAAATGAATCCAAACCGAAAATCAGTGGTGGGGACAGGAATAATTGGTCGAGAGGGTGGTCCTTTTACCAGGTTACAGATGGATTTCATTGAAATGCCCTTACACAATTGCTTAAAATATGTTCTTGTGATTGTTTGTTTATTTTCAAGATGGGTAGAAGCATTTCCTACATGACATTGTGATTCAATTACAGTAGCAAAACTGCTGCTCAGAGAAATTATCCCAAGATACGGTTTTCCAGTCACTATCGAGAGTGATGGAGGAAGCCATATTGATAACAAATTGATGAAGTTAATTTGTGAAGCTTTGAGCATTGAGCAGAAGATACACTGTGCATACAGACCAGAGGCATCTGGGGTAGTTGAACAGATTAATGGTACAATTAAAAACAGAATTGGAAAAATGTGTCTTGAAACAGGTGTAAAGTGGACAGATGCTCTTCCACTTGTTTTGATGTCATTGAGAAGTACACCAGATAAAAAGACAGGTTTGAGTCCTCATGAAATTTTAATGGGAAGAGTTATGAGGCAAGCTTTTGTACCTGTAGGTAAACTGTTGAGCATAAATGACAGTGCTATTTTGGATTACTGTAAAAGGTTATCTGATATAGTGACTTCTGTGTCTAATCAGGTGGGAACTGAAGCACAATCAAATGAAAAAGTTTTGACACATGATCTGAGGCCTGGTGATTGGGTCAGAACAAAAATACATCGAAGAAGAAATTGTCTGGCTCCTAGGTGGCAGAAGCCTAGGCAAATTATTCTGATCACTACTAACGCAGTGAAATGTAAGGGATTGAAACGTTGGATTCATCCTAGTCATACTATTCCAGTACCAACTCCTGAAAGTTCTGATGTTGAAAGTGATACTACAGATGATTCTGATTCTGAAGTAGAAGGTGAAACAAATCCAGATTGTGAAGATCGACAAGAAGGTCGACATCTGGAACCTGTGCCTGTGAATGGTAAACTGACAAGAAAAGACTTGGAAATTATTGAAATAGATTCTGAAGGTGAAGAGAATCTGTTAAAAGGAAAGAAA
Source organism: Lissotriton helveticus (assembly GCF_964261635.1). Taxonomy (NCBI): domain Eukaryota; kingdom Metazoa; phylum Chordata; class Amphibia; order Caudata; family Salamandridae; genus Lissotriton; species Lissotriton helveticus. The sequence goes on along the minus strand of NC_136063.1, from coordinate 1,237,347,185 downwards.
ACTGAGGATTCTGTTAGTTCTGTCGGAAACAGAGAAGCGGAACAAAAGGAAGTTTCAGACCAGGAGAGTATCGAAAAGCAGAAATTAAGCTCTGAAGTAAGGAACAGAAATCCAAAATCTGGGAAGTTGGAGGTAATTGAAGAAGAGGAAGAAGACAAATTACCAAGTACCAGTATTGAAAATCAGAGAGGTGTTCCTGAAGGAGTAAAACTGCCGAATAGAGAAGTTCCTGAGTCGATTGAAATTTCAGACTACGAAACTGAAGAAAGTGACGTGGATGGTGAAAGTGAAAACAGAAAGAAAAGGGCTTGGAAGTCAGAATCAAATGCTTCTGAACCAAAGAAGAAATATGTGAGAAAAGCAGACTACTAAGAGCAAGTTGAAGAAATCAGTAGTCAAAAGAGTCCTGGAAAAGAAGTTGGAGTTGGAAGAAAAATTGAAGTAGTGTCGAGAAAAGGAAAAAGGATAATAAGACCAAACCAAAAATACAAGTCTCCTGAGTGGACTTTTTTAGTAATTCCACCTGTAATTGACATTTATGGTAGTAGTGAAGAAGACGAAATCGAAGAAATTAGTGACAATGATTGAAATACAGAAATTTTAATTTGGCAAAAGGCTGAAGAAATTTTGTTAGCTGACATAAGGTCGAAGAAAAACTGTTTAGTTAAAGAAAAACTTATGTATGACATAAGGTCGAAGAAATCTTGTTTAGGGTTTTAAAAAAAAATATATATATATATTTTAAAAAGGGGGGTATAAATAAATATTTAGTTTCTTAGAAATTTTAAAATAGATTTTTGTTTTTATTTTGAGACAAAGCTAACCAAAAATGCCTTATGTTAAGGAGAGCACTACAAAGTGTTCTGTTTTCAAGAGATGCTGTAAGATGACTCTGGTGTGTCTGCCCATTTTAATTCTGCTCTGGTTAGTTTTAGCTGTGATTATCCCTTTAGAGATGAACAGAGAATTACACAAAGTTAACATGACAAGCAAAGCTTTAGTTAGTCAAACTAAACATAGTACATCTGCAAAAGTTATTGATCATCAGCCTAACATTCATCAAGATAAATCTATTAGTGATTTTTCAAGCAATACATTCACAAAGCTTTTGAGTGAATATGTAAAGGTGATGGACGCAAAAGATTGTTATGTGTGCGTAAAGTTACCTGCTTCTGTTTCCGAGGGAGTGACATACAATATGCTTCCTCTTACATATGGTGTAACATGTAGTGTGTTAACTAGCTTATTTTATCAAACTGGACGCTTAGAATATTACTATTCAGATTTTGACGAGATTTTTGCGAATATAAAGATTGAGGGTGCTTTAAATAAGCATAAGAAAGCTAAACAGATGAGGGAATTTTTCCTTGTTACTAATGAACTCACTTATGAGTATGCTTATAAGAATAATCTAACCTGTAAATTAAGTGCTGAGGGAAAGAAATTTTTGAACCTGGTTGAGGAAAGGAGAGCAATTTATAAAAGGAATGAATTAGTCAAGCAGACTAAGTCCAGGTTCTGGCAGAAAGAAGATGAGAAGTTAAATGGCAAAATGCTTGAAAATGTTGCAATTCACATAGACAAACCAGTTAGTGGAAAGCTTTGCATTAGAAGAGATAATACACTTTTTGATAATTATTTTGTAGGTGCAAGTAACTGTGAAGATACTTATCAGATTTTGGGAGGTTGGGGATTCAAAGGTGGAAAAGATCCAATCTTTCCTGGGATTTATTTTGTTTGTGGTGACAAAGCCTACTACAACCTTCCAGACCACTGGTATGGAACTTGTTATGTAGGAATTGTTTTTCCTAAAGTGTTTCATGTTGACAGAGATTCAGAAGGATTGTTCAAAATTCATAATTATGTAAATAGAGTTAAAAGAGAAACTTTCACAGAAGTTCTAGGAGACATTTTTCAAGCAGTAATACCTTTTGTTGGTATAACCCTAAATGCAGGGAGAATTAGAAAATTGTCCACAATTGTTGATAGATTATCAACAGACACAGCTGATGGATTCCAATTAGTGAATGTTGAAGTAATTGCAATCAGATCAATGGTAATTCAAGATCGCCTTGCTTTAGATATACTCCTAGCAAAAGAGGGAGGAGTCTGTGGCATATTGCATGTACAACATTGTTGCACATATATACCTGATGAAAGTAAGAACATTGAGATGTACATTAAAAACATTACACAGATGCATTCAGAGATAATTCCTTTAGAAGAAGATGATTTTACAGGGAAACTTTCAAAAAGATTCCAAGCAATTAAAAATTGGTTTCATAATATTGGAAGTTCAATTCTTGGCAAGATTTTGACACCTTTGATTATAATTATATTCATTTTTATTTTGACGAAAATAGGTTGTTTGTTGCATAAGAGAAAGAAACAGTTAAAAGAAAAGAAAAGGATTTATAAACTTAGAAAGGAAGAAGAAAGGGAGATTGAATTACAGGAGTTACATAGAGAGCGTTATGCTAATTCCGAAGATTATGCAGACACAGGTTTTTAGGATTACCGACTCAAATGAATTTGAATCATTTTCTCAGAAGTTTAAATTACCAAATTTTGGGTGGTGGTGTGGTGATTTGTTAATCACCAGATGAGGGAGTTGATGGAGCGAGATAGAAAACGGAATTCTGTTTAAACTCGCAAAGACACATTTCCATAACATGAATAATAAAATTAATGTTTTGTGATGTGTTGTGCTAATACAATCTAGATTAAACTTTACACATGGGGGGACTAACATGTGTGCTCATAAACGTGCATAAGTGTTGCATCTTTTTGTTCGTGCAAAATAATAAAATAATTTGTTGTTTTCGTTTTTGTCATTACTAATTGCAGCAAACCTAAAAGAGGCATGTGCTTATTTTGCTTTCCTTGTCTATGTGGTGTCATTTCTACTATTCTAGGTGCACATAAGGTTTCATGGATTTCATGAAGACTGGTAAATATAAAATGCTGCTTTAATTGTTGCAATTGCTAGGTAACATTAGACTTATTGGGAGGGTTAATCATTTAGAAAACGAAGGGTGGTTACAGAATCAACATTATTTCTTACATTAATACTTTTCTTGTGTTTGTTTTATACTAGAAAGCATAAGTTGCCTGCTTTTGGGCCTAGTTTGCTCGAGTTTGCTAAAAAGCTGAATTTTACTTCTGCAAAAGTCATGAGAAGCCCATTCTGAAAAAGTGTTCTTCAAAGCTGCATTCACTGAGCAAATCTGACATGCTGTCATCATTTTGTCGGACGTGGCCAAGGTCATAAACTGGTGGAAAAGAACAATTTTATCAGCTCTAACTTGGCACCCGCGGAAGTGTAATGAACGCAGCGAGAACATTGATTTACAATTGTTGCAAATCAAGGAAGCTCCTGGTCACGTTTGGAAATGACAATGGTCCTTAAGAAATGTGACCTAATGGAAGTTTTGAAATGTGGGTGACATGTCACTTGTCACTCTCAACCAATGGGACATCGTGGTTTTCTGAAAAACTTTCCTTTACTTAGATTTGTTAGCTTAGAAAGGTATAAAAAGTCATGCCCTTAGGGATGGGCTGGCTGCTGCTTTCTGACTTTCCGATGAGGGCGAAGTGCTGCTGGACTTTGCGTGGAGCACGTAAGAATCCTCAAAAGAACTTTACTTTATTTTCCATTTATTTAGCTTAGCCAGGGACTTAGGCTTTAGAAATGCTAAACTTTAATATTCTTACTTAAACTTTGATTCACTTGCTTAAACTGAAATTTTTATGATTCTTTTCAAACATGCTTACTTTAATGCTAATAAAATTGCATTTATAAAATTACTTTTTCGAAATACCATAAATTAGTTAATAAAATCTTACTTTTGACAAACAAGCTGGTCTTGATTATTCAGAAGTGCAGGTTACTATTAGCTAGATCCCATCGCCAATGGTGGTCGTTTAAGTAGTTAGGATTTGTTATAATGACAATATCCTTTCCGCAGATGTATAAAATTGTATATAGTTTATAAATAAGGTGTATATAGATTTAATCAGACCACCTGATTCAGTAGGCCCAAATATGTCATGTTTATAAATGGGTCCATAAGTTAGTGTAGAATTTTGATTATAGGTTATGAAGTTGGGTAGCGTTGTTTATGATATATTTTCTATAGGCCGCTGGATCATGCACCCTTGGGATCAGGATTACTGCTACCACTCTGAAATCCATGAGCTGCATATTCGACTGGATACTTTCCTGTGCTCGCCCGATATACTGTGTGTGCTCTCAGGCATGGAGTACTTGTCTAGAAACATCTCTGATCCTACCCCCTTCTTTTATCCCTGCAATGGAGAGGCATGCATGCTTGTATCCCAGGCTGGTAACTGAAGATGGACAATTTGGAAGACCAGGCATTCTGTAAAACCATTTGAGAGGGGATGCAACATTATTTTGCTGAAAATGCAGGTTCGGAGTCTTTGGTGCTCAGTGAATGGGAGGCCTTTATGGTCATTGTTCGAGGCCAGTGAATATCGGAGTTAGCTGGAGTCTGCCAGCCCCTGCTGATAGAGATTACTACGAATGAGCAATCTTTGCTAGAGCTGGAGTGGCTAAAGCCTGAACAACCACTCCAGCAGACTTTGTTAAAGGCCAGAGAGAGGGTAGCAGAACACATGAAGAGTCTACGCTGTTTTAGCCACAGTGAAAATATGATTAATGAACATGCTGAGAGTGGTGTGGCTGGCCCACCCTGTCTGGCGCGAGGCTTTTATCCTAGAATTGGTAACAGCTGTAAGAGATCAGCTCTGTAAGCAGTAAAACATTATTTGTGTCTACGCTGATTACCATTCCCAGTTGTATGCCAGCAATGGGAGGTAAAGGGCACTCAGTATTCAGAGATGTCTAGCGGCCCTCCGTTTGCACTGACTTACACCTGAAGAGGCCGAAGACCTGGCAAGGGAGATATCTTTTGAGAAGATTGGAGCAGAGATACGACAAATGGCTTGGAGCAAGTTTCTGGGGACAGATAGGCTCCTGGAGTTTTATAGGTCTAACCTTGATTTGCTTGCCCTGCCTAGCTACCTTATTTTAGGAGGCACTTGAGGCTGAGGCCTTACCTTCCCTTTGTGTGAGGTCCTCATTGCCCCCCTGCTTAAGCTTGGGAAGCCATCCACCTATTTAACAGTGTAAAGGCCATTATCAATGTTGAATGTCAATTAAATGATCATCAGAGCCATCCTGGCTCAGTGATTACTGCCTAAAATGCAAGGTCTGATCCACACAGATCAGCCGAGGTTTATCCCTGGCTGTAGTATGACTGCCAACATTTGGACATTTGGAGATTGCTGGTTATTATGAGGGATGGCCCCCTCCTCCCAGAGTGGGCTGCTGTCTGTTTATTGATGTTTGATGTCGAAAAGGCGTTTGCTAGCCTGGAATGGGACTTTCTCTGAGCCTTCATGAACCAGCTCGGATTTGGATGTATATTTGTGGAGTGGATTAGCTTGCTTTGTGTGTCTTTTGCAGCGCGGGTCTGCACAGGGAGGACTATCTCAGGGCAATATAAGGTGATGAGGGGCACTAGGCAGGGTTGCCCATTGTCCCCACTGCTCTAAGCCATAGCGGTAGAGCCACAGCCATACAGGGCAGCATTCTTTGTGCAAATATTTCATATTGTGGGGTTACTCCAGTGGCGGTTTCTGTACCAGGGCATAGGGGCAGCGCCCCCTTTACTTTCACGAAGAAAAAGAAAAAAATGTGCATGCTAAATCTGCATTTTTCTAAAACTTTGTATTTGCACATATAAACAGTTACTTGCCACTCACTGCTGCACCACTTTTCTTAAACTTGCGAGTTGCTCCCCTGGTGGGGGGAGGGCTCAGAGTTTAGAAAGGATTTGCTGGGCAGACAACCTGTCAGCCCTGAGGTCTGTGAGGTCATCAGCTCAGAAAACACCTTTCATCAAGGCACAGTCTCCACCCCCTGATGACGTGGAGGTGAAGTGAGCCCTGGGCATTTCAGATGCAAGCCCTGTAGCTCTGCGCCTCCATGTCAATCAGGGAGTGGAGAGCATTGTCACCCCCACCCTTTCCCAGCTCGTCACAGGGTGGGGTGGGACTCACCCTGTGACGAGGTGAGAAAGGGTGAGGTTAGACACATTGCGCAGACTCGACTTGACTTGAGGTGTCTGTTCAGACACTGGTACCGGCGTGCTTGTGTCTGTTCAGACACTTGAATTGTTTACTGCCAGGCCAGCTAAGGTGGCGACAGTGCCAGTGTGGGAGCAAGGTCAGTGAGACATAGACGACATGACAAAATTCACGATTTCTCCCTTTAAAAATAATTGGCTTGGGACGCTACAAAAGCAGAATACTTTATTACACACAACGCATGATGAGTTTAATGGGAGGCCAGGAACAGGGACAGCGTATATATCACACAGTCGAGGTGAGTTTTAAAAAAGGCAGCAGGGCCGTCTGCCTCTTTGAAGGAACTGTTGGGATTATGTTTTGGGGTAATGGGCGAGTGGAAACCAGCTGATATTAGCTATAAATTGTACATTCCTAGGTTGGCTTCTGTTCTGACAGGACTTCACTTTTCACAGAAACTGGTATGTCTAAGCATCACATCTAAAGCGACCCCACTCAAAAACTCCTCACGTATTCTACTTCAGCACAACGTGAAATTATATATTTGTCAATGCTGTTTTTTTCAACCCCTGTAAATGCATTCATAACTCCGTATGAGAATGGAAATTGGTTATTTCCCTGCCCTGTGCTAATATTGCTATCCTGTTTCATAGCACCCAGCCTCTCTGTGCTAAGTTCCTGCACGTGTTACATCAATAACAAAAAATAAATTAAGAAATGACAGCAAATTAGGTTGGGCGTGCAAAATGTATTGTAGGGTCTTCTTTACACCCTGTGTCAGGGTGACCCCATATTAGAAATCTGCATACCTGCAGCGTCGCCCTGTTTCTTGTTTCTGCGGTGAATAGTAAATACCAGATGAGGCACTTAGTAGTGTGAAATTTACACCAAGATTGCACATATGTGTTCTGGCAAGAGAAAGCTACAGAAAGTCAGTATATGTGCTTGTGGCACACGTGTCGTATGTGGGTGTGAGGTATTTGTTGTGTGAGATGCATGAGTATGTGGATTGTGAGGTGGAATGTGTTATGCAGAGTGTTCGAAATGTGCGAGTACTATGCCATTTGTGATCTAGGCAGCTGGTTAAGAGCGGTGTTGAATGGTACTATTGTACCACATACAATTATTTACTTGGTGCAAGCTGAGAAATGCTGAAATTGTTTTTAACACCATTCTAATGTGTAGTGGAGTGGAGTAGCGTGCATCACTCTCAAAGCAGATGCTTCATGAGACTGCAGCATGAGTGGTTGGTAGCACTTAATGCATGCAAATGTGCATGCAGTATTTCTGAGACTCTCTTTCACATGAACACTGACACGCACATACACTTGCCTGCCCCTATCAGTACACGTATCTCTTATTGTATGTACACATGTGCATTAATGGATGTGTGTGTCATGTGAATATATGTGCATGCATGCACAGCCAACACACTTAAGTACAAATTAGGGTTTTGCCGTATCTGTCTCTGTGTTTAGATGTGTAGGTTTATTAGCATACACTCACTTTTGTTCTGTTTACATATGGTTCTTTCTGTATATGAGCATGTGTTATGTTATAATATAGTCCTTATTTACCCAGTGCTTTACATCACCATTGTGTCACCACAGAGGGACGAGGTGAGTGGGGACAGATACCAACTGATGGGAAAGAGCCAGAGATGGAAATGAGGGACTAAGAGTAAGGAAGGCAAACATGCAGTTCCAATGAGGATGGAGCCTTGAAGAGTTTGTGGTCTTCCACCAAAGCACTCATACAGTAGAGGGCAGGGCTGAAGTGAACTCTGAGCAGCTACTTCTTGGGCATCTGGCTATCAGGTAGGAAGTGGGGAGCAAGGGATGTATTGAGAAGAGAAAGCAAGAGAGGGGAAGAGGTGCTAGATGGGGGTGGTGGCACACCTTTAAAGAGATACTAGTGCAGGCCAGGAAGATCTTCTGGGAGTCGTGAAACTTCTTCCTCTTGACTCTCCCTGGTGTCTATGAAGTCAAGCCTTTGATGCAGCCTCTCTCAACTAGATACATTTATCGGTTTCCACAGCTGTAAAAGGGAGTAGGAGCAAAGAGAAATTTGAGGATTCCTCATTTCAAGAGGTGCTCAGTGAGGCCGTTGGGAGAAGGTTCATCCCACAAGAAGTGAGGCTTGGCCATGCAGCTTGCTGGTAGGTTGTCTAGCTGTCTAATCTGATGTAGCGGCTGTACTTTGAGCCTAGCCAGGCATGGAGCTCACGTTTGGAAGAAGGAAGTCAGGAAGATGAAAGTCATGCTTGCCTACCAAGCCAGGCCAATGAAAGCTATTGTTTTTTCTTTTTAAATGAGAAAGGAAAAAGCATATTTTTATCGCATTTTTGGTAAATTAGATTTGCAATACCGACTAACAGCCCCGGCAAATAAATGCTGTGCACCCTGACCCCTGCCGAACAAGCACAGCCCACCACTCCCAAACCTCACCAGCCGCCACTGGGTTACTCATTATATTTCCCTTATTGCTGATCCTAGGGTTCTCTATCTCTAGGATGTGTGCATGTACCCTGAGAAATTGGAGAAGATCTAGCCTAATGGTGAGAGCGGTTGACATCAAAGTTGGGGAACTGGGTTCAAGTCTCGGTAGGGACGCTCAATATCTTGTGATTCTGGGCAAATCACTTAATCTCCCTGTGCCTAACAAAAGATTAATGGGTCTGTCTGCAATACAACTGGTGTTCATGTAAAGTGCTCAGAAGCCTTCGAGTCTAGTTCACGCTATATAACCCCCCCCCAATAAAAGTGGTGCGACTTGTCAATAAGTTTGCGAGGCCTCTGGCCTGCTTGTCAACTGGCTCAAGACCAGCTTATTCCAGGAGCGGGAAGACTTGTGCATGCCCCCAAATCTGTGAGGCATGCGCTGGGAGCAGGGAGAAGTGCAATATCTGGGGGTCTGTCTACATCAAACTGTCCATGAGTTCTTGGAGGGAAATTTGAGGGCAGCAGTGTTTCAGGCTACTGTGGGAATCTGGAAGCTGCTTCCACTCTTGTAGCTGGCCGGTTAGCAATAGCTAACAAGATGATTTTGCTCCACCTTCTTTATTTCTTTGCTGTACCCCTGGTGATTGTGGTCCAGGATGTATTTTGGGAATTGGACACAATTCTGATTGACCTCATTTGGAACAGGGGCTGCCAGTGGGTGGCATTATCTAAGCTGAAGCAGGCATCTGTGGACAAGGGGATGGGTGCCCCGACCTTGAGTCTTGCCAGCTGCAGTGGTGTATGGGTTGGTTTCAGGAGCTAGAGCCGGGCCCTACTTTGGACTCTGTTACTTGACCCAATCAGGGCTCCTACTATGGGTCAGCAGCACCTTGTGGTACAACTGAAAATTTTGTTAAGGGTGGTCAGCCGGACACAGATGCGCGCCTGCTATTCCCAACTATTGCCACTTCAGTACCTACTCACATGGGTCGGGGGATTAAGCGAGGGTGCCTGCAGGCCTGGGTAGTGGTGGTTGTTGATCCACTGGATGCACTTTATACAGATGGCACTCCTTTGAGGACCCATTGGAGGATTTTGACCTCCCGACATGGCAATTTCTGCTGCATGGGACTCCGACTGCAGAGGTGCAGAGACTCTAGGGGTTAGCGGCATCCTGAACACCGATGTATTGTAGTTGTCAATTTATTTGTGATGATGCAGCAAATCGGAGACTGATGTCCGAGCTTTACGGGGCGCTCCGGGCATACATGTCACTGCCTCTTACTCACCTTCGGGAGAGATGGAAGGCTGATTTGGGGTCGCCCTCGATGCATGGAGACTGGCTCAAAATTAGGGAGGCTTTCCATAGGATGTCATGCAATGCCCCTACAACCTTATTCACTATTATATTCTTTACTGTACATGCATGTCCCGGTGCCACGCAGAAGGTGGAGGCCTACTCCACATGTTAAGAAGCTGTGTCCACCTGGCTTCCTATTGTTTCGAGGTGCTGGGCTTACTGGCCGAAGTCACAGAGGGCGCGCGGGACCTCTTCCCCAGGCTATGTTTGCTGGGGATCTCTTCTTGGCTGGCTAAACATAGAGTAACATCCAGGTTCAGTGATTTGGCCCTAGTTCTGGCCTAATGGTGGATAATAATCCAGTGGAAGGATGCTGCGGGCCCTAAGGTTGAGCGCTGGAGAGCTGATCTGCTTGAATGGGTGGGCTGTATACCTAGGTGGGCTGGGAAAGGGGCACATTTCTACTGGAAGCGCACCAGGGTAGGAGACCTGTGGATTTTGCGTGGGCTTGGGAGGAGCTAACTGATGCATTGAGAGCAGGGAGGACACAGATGGGGAAAGTGAGTTGGGTTAGTTGCCTTATAGATCAGCCTAGGGTGACTTTCGGCTAAGGGTGCCCACCTGGGGGTAGCGCTTGGATGTTGTTTGGTTGCCCCGGTGCCATTGGGCGGGTTGTGTGATTTTGGGTAGTGACCAAAATGCACCCCCCCGCCTCCACCGAATGTTGCCTCAGTCCACTCCTCCCAGCACATCAAATGGAAAGAAGAGTGAAAGGTATAAATACCACAGGTTTCAGGGATGGAGGCTGTTTGGTTGTTTTACATGAACCGGGGCCTTCCTCCGATTGCAATGATACATTCCAAGCTTGCCCAGTAATTTAGCTGGGAGAAGATATGCAACTCATATATATGGAGGGATGTTATCTTTCTTGGAGGAGTTGTAATGTATTATTGGTGGTGCCCCCTCGATATGTGATGCTATGTACTCCCCTTTGTATATTGAATGCAGATAGATACATTCACAATAAAATCTGTTTGCAAAAAGATGTAAGCAAATGCAATGCTTAGTATTGCTATTAAAGATAGACTTATTAATTACAACTAATATACAGTAAGTAAGAGGTCTTAAATGGGGTGGAAGGAACCGATAGCAGGCCTGTTTGATACCTCTAAGCTTCCACTTGTGAACAGGTTAGGCGCTCCCAATGTTTAATTACTATGAACACTGAACTTTTAAAGGGGAAGTCCGAGTGCCTTTTGGTGATAATTGTAACCAATGCAGGAATGTGTGCAGAGAGTTGTATTTTTTCTCTGCACAGAATGGCCCAAGGCCTAGATGTATCAAGCCTTTTGCGATTCGTTAAGGCCGAAATTCTGCAAATTTCGGCCTTAACGAATCGCAAACAGACATTTTGCATCTTTTTGGATGTATTAGAAATTAGCAAAATAAGGAATCGCAAAAAATTGCGATTACTTATTTTGCTTAAGCATTTAAGGAATCGCAATTTTGCGATTCCTTAAATGCCATGTATGAAGCTTTTTCAAATTGTGAATTTTGGTTAAGAAATTGCAAATTAACACCAACTTGAGGTTGGTGTTAATTTGCGAATTCCTTTCAAAATTCACAATTTAGCAATTTTGAAGGTGGCATGTGACACACATACATGCCCGTAGGGCATGTATGTGCGCCATATGCACACACATGTAAGTTTCAGGGGTGCAGCAGGGTGTCCATGAGTCACCCCTGCACCCTTGAAATAATTCTCAAATTGCGATTAGCAAATTGCGAATTCGCAATTTGAGAATTATTTCGCAATCATTCCTATGGGACTCCTGGCCCATAGGAATGAATGGGAAATGATTCCTTATTTGCGAATTCGCAACTTGCGAATTCGCAAATAAAGAATAATAAGGAATTGCAAAACAATAGCGATTTTAAACATACATCCCATTTTGCGATTTCTAAATAGCGATTCTGTAAAAATCGCTATTAATAAATCGCAAATAGGAACGATGATACACCTAGGCCTTAGTTTTTACTAGTTGTAAATTAATTTTGTACTGGTCATAAAACAATAATTAATAAAATGCTACAGCTTCTCGTTTTGTAAAAATATTTTTTATAAACATGTATAACTGGCCAGTCATCTGAGTACAAGTTGTGTGATTTAGCTTGATGTGATGTGCTGAGCAACAGTACGCCTAGGAGGCATTGAATGTCTCCTCAGTTGCCCCAAAGGTTTTAATGAATTCATAGATTTCAATAAACAAAGCAGAGAAATATCAAAATAGATATATGATAGGAGCTTTTAAGCTCAGATATCTATATTGCTTGCTGATGTAAGCCAGCCGTGAATTCAACTAGCACTTAACATGTTTCGAGGCAAGAGAACAGCGATGAGCTACCCTATAATGGGATTGGAGAAAATAAAGTGATTCTTTTAATAAACGACAACATTAATGGTTTGAAAAGTAGTATAACACCAAATACATTTCTGTGAAAAAAAATGTAGGTGGGCTTATTGCATTCATTATTCTGAACTGATTCAGCGTGTGTAAAGCTGAACTGGCTATTGTCGATTGAAGTTTATTCATATTAGCTCAGAAGCCCCTACCCAAAAAATATCATTTGCATATGCTGGGAAATACCTTGGTACAAAGTGCCTGCACGTAGTGTTTTACGTCATAATTACATTTCCACTGAGTGTAAATAACTACGCCCACGTATTTCATCACCATACTTGTTTTTGGACTGAGAATTTATAATAGATCGAAGAAAGTTGGTTGAAAATGTCTGTTGGATTATAAGGGCGGTGCACCATTGATTGCTAATTCCTAGGTTTAAAAGTATTCAAGTGTATGCACTGTTGATAGAGGTCATTGGAAGCATGCCATGGCCTGGTAGATTCATTTCTACTTGCATAGTCCATTAACATGTCTGGCATAGCTGTTAAGGATTCAGTCAGTTTCGTCTCGGGTGATGAGCAACACACTGTTCTATCTATATGTGCAGCTAAATCTTTTAACAAGATGTCTTCCGAAGTTTGGGTTCAATTTATTTACTACCTCCGCCACACACACATATCTTCCCACCATTATTACCATGAACACTCTTATTTTTCACATCAACTCTCCTATCGTTCTCTCTCTCTCTCTCTCGCATAGCATTCAACCTACGTATCCCTCGAATGACTCATCACTCATATTCCCCCTATCTCCTTTACACTTCTTATCCCTTCCCTACCTGAAACAAGGAACTCACTGGCAGCTCTCTCTCGCTCACATACCAGAATGTCAGTGGCATGATGATACCCTCTTTATGGTAAAACACGCACACATACCAATGTTTCCATTTCAATATTCCTCTCTCTCTTCCAACTAATATGCCTTCCCACCCCTCCCGAGATTCCATTTGCTCATATCTTTGATATCTACCTACCCCCTGCTCTTGTCCCGATGGGATTGTCCAGCCCACTGAGTGCATCACATGGTATAGATGACAGATCACAACTACATCACCCCAATTCCACAGATACACCAATCACGTAATACACTACACAAAGGATAGTGACATAGACTCATTGGAAGATTTTGGGACTCTAGGTCTCTTCTGGGGACTATACACATTCTAGTGGCTCACCAACCATACTCACACAATCCAAATAATATATCACAATGGGAAAACTCACAACTACAAACGTGATTCATGAATCATGTACTCTATTGATGCTTCTCAACCACACCCAATTCCACGGGGATCACCCATAAAATGCAAACTCTTCACAGACACACATTGTCCCCTCACACATACACAGACATGCACACTCTCATAAGAAGCTTATAACGTAGTTCACTTCTATGCACCCAGAATCTCATGACTCACTAGACACACACTCTAGTTTCAAAGAAGATCACAAGACCAAAGCTTTGTTGCATATTCCGGTGGAAGGACCAGTAGCAGGCAGAAACACAGCAAAAACACAAGTTAGATAAAAGATCCCTTATGAAGCATCCACAAATTCCCTTTACATGAATGCCACACATATTTGCAATTCCCCAGAGGACCTGCAAAAGGGGAACAACCTTTACAACGAAACCCTAACAACGCGGTACCATTACAACGCAGGTTTTAGAACGAAAGTCGTTACAACAACTTTCGCTGGAGGGCGCTCTAGGATAGGGAATAGTTTAATTTACTATCCAACACCTTCCCTACTATCCACGGGGACTGGAGTTGGAATAGTAAATTAAACTATTAACTATCCAGCGCCCCCCAATGCAAGTCGTTGTAACGAATTGTGTTGAAAAGCCTGCGTTGTAACGGTACGCGTGGTAATACCACGCGTTGTACCGTCATACATCCCCTGCAAAATGAATGGTCTAGATATTTTTAAAACGTACCCTCTTCGTGCCCAATCCGAGCCCCTCATTAAAAGCTTATTTCTCAAAGATACTGAACAAATTTACACCAAACAAAAAAAGACACTTGCAAAGTCATAACTTAAACCTAATTTTTTAATTTTTTTAATTTATAACTTTGTGCCAAATTTGTTGTAATTAGGTTCAGCTATTTTTTCTGCATTAAGGGCAAATAATCGCTTGAGAATTGGGATGGGAAATGCTATTTTTAAAACCATCTATTTTTCTTGGCCCTATCTTTATGAAACTGCACAAAACTGATCTTGATGAACTTTTAGTGGAAGCACTTTATTTTGGAAACTATTGTGCAAATTGATCAAACGGTGCCAAAGTAATTTAGAAAACAAAAAATGCTATTACTATGGAAACTTTGAGCTAACCATAACTGCACTGGTGCTTTCCCATTAAGTGTAATTGGGTAACATATATATGACTGCTAGACCTGACATCCTTGGTGTGTTATTCCCCCATACATCTTGGCTCTACCCCTCCTGTTTGCTGACCATCTTTGTTGGCTTTATGACACAGTGCACTTTACCACTGCTAACCAGTGCTAACACTCTCTCCTTCAAACATGGTAAAATTGGCCTATACCTACTTGGCACATTTAATTTACTTGTAAGTCCCTAGTAAATGATACTATATGTACCTTGAGTCTGTACATTGAATGCTACTAGTGGGCCTGCAGCACTCACTGTGCTTCCCACTAAAACAGCACAATTAAAACATGGCTCAGTCCTGCCACTGCACCCTGTAGTTTAATTTAAAGTGTTACTTCAATCTGTCAAAATAAACCTTTTGCCAGGATAAACCTTCCTTTTTTAACAATTATAAGTCTACCTTAATGTAGTCCCTAAGGGCTTATATGGCAATTTGCATTGTATCTAAACGAAGGTCATGTCTACTTAAGTTGTACATGTTCTGGCAGTGAAAAACTTCAAAAGTAATTTTTCAAAGTTGTAAGGCCTCTCTATCCCATTGACTAACAGTGGGTTACCGTATTGCATTTAATATGTGTTAAATTTAGATTATGAGCAGATAGAGATATGCTGTTTACACTCAAATAAACTGTAATTAAAATTCTCATTACAGGTAAAGTCAGATTTTACATTAAAAGTGTGAAAATGCAATTTTCGAAAAGTTCAAAAAACAAAAATTTGGAATTTGGAACGTTGAAATTGTTTACTCTCACCCAATTGTGCCTTCTGCCAGTATCCTTGGTCACTTGACTGTGAATGTCTCCGCTTTTGGATTTTGTATATCGCCTACAGTCAGTAACACCAAAGGGGCTTAGGTGTGGGCAGGATGGGCCATCCTGGCAGCATGACTGGGGAAGGGCTGCACCCAACCCCACTTCTACTTCAAAGTGTGTTGCCCCCTGCACACTCAAAGGAACTTGACAACAGGTCTGATGTTCCTTTCCTCACACTCAGACTGTTTGGAGCTGTGACAGGTGAAGAACTTTCCAGAAAAAGATGTGAGGTAGAACAGATAGTCTACCCACTCATAGGCTGGCATGAGGTAAAATATTGGACCTTCTTACCCACTCATCAGAACACTCCTGGGCCTGTGGAAGATTCAGAGCAACTACTTTCCTGCTACCAGAATATTGCCCACCTGCTTGAAAGACCATCTTACTTTGCTGTCTGAGAGGGATAAGTTGACCCGCATGTCTTCTGTGTGAGTTACAGAGACGAAGCACATTTCTGAGGCATCCGTGCTACTGCCAGCTGACCTGCTGCAACTGGACCTACCTGGACCTGCAACTAGACCTGCCTGAGCCTCACACCTGTCCCCTGCTGGACTGACGCCTGATCTCCAAGAGGTGCTTGACCCCTGACTAGCATCAATGAGAGCTCCTCCTAAGTGTAAAGGAGAAAATTCTGAAGTTGGGCTCTTAGCGACTGTGAACATGCCAGTTTGTGTCCAGAATCTCACACACACAAAGAGTAAAAGTGTTGGGTTTCAGTAAGACCTGCTCTCAGCTATGAAAGCGACCTCCAGAGATGACAGACGAGAGACAACATGCACTCCATGATAAAACAAAAGCCTGCGACGACCGTCAACATGAAGCAACAGAAACAACTTCCACAATGACGTACCTGCTTGTTACGCTACAGAGATGTCAATCCAAGACTCCTAACCAACCTTTTGCACTATAGTGATGACTGTCCTCAAGGTCTGACCAGCTCTTTGCGCTACTTTGACAACCACATGTGACCCTCAGCCTCCTACTTGCAGAATCCTCCACCATGAACGGAACTCTTCATGCCAGATTTAGAAGGCAACTTTTTCAGCAGGATTAACCTGGTCTCTGTATTTGTCCCAGGCTCCATCAAGGTCATCTTGAATTTATAACTTCCCCAAACCTAGTGTGACCAGATGACAACGAGTGGTGCTTTGTGCTTTTAGGCGCAATTTGTGTTGTGTTTTCACTTTATTGATGTTTGCGTGCTGCATAAATACTTAATGCATTGTCTCTAAGTTAATCCTGACTGCTTTGTGCCAAGCTACTAGAGGTTGAAGCACAGGATAATTTAGTTTGTTTTTGTGGTTAACACTGACAAGGATTGTGATTGTTGTCTGAGTGGAGCTTCCATCCCCTCAACCAATAAGCTAATTCTTTGCAATGTTGATCTAGGGATAGTTGATATTATGGGTCACATATCTGTGTAGGTCTTTATAAAAAACATATAATCCCTGAAAGGCTTTTTTCAAGGGCTGTAGGAATCAGTCAGTTGCTTTCAAGGACAAAGTACACAGACAAAGCAGATCCCTAAGGAGCCTGCCTGCTATGTTGTACTTCTCTTCTAAGCTGGAAGTTTGAAGGAGTTTCTTAATGCAGAGGAGGCTGTGCCAGTTGTGTTAGTGCTATTGGACATATGGCTATGTACCTGATTGGAAATGGGAAGAATTCCTGAAATCATTCTCTTTCACATAAAAGTCTGCAGGCTTTTGGAGCACTAAGATAAAATGATAAGAGGACTTTTCCTTGTATTTTGGACTTAGATAATTTTCATCTTGAATCAGCATGCTTACCTGGTGAGGATGGCTACAGCTTTTTGGTTTGTCCCACAAACAGAGTTTTGCATTTAACAATTCACAGAATATTGTGGTGCAGATAAAAAGATGTCTTCAATCCTGTAGTGGCTTGCTCAACGCATCTTATAGGATTACCTCATTTACCACTTCTAACCTAAAACAAACCTGACAATTTGAAGGTTAATATTTTGACCAAGATGAAACGCAATCCCCTGTCAGCCACTGTTCCATTGTTAGTCTACTGTAATGGGTGAGCCATACTACAATGACTTGCATCAAATTTGTATTCCTATTGTTTTCTACAAAATAATTTTTGCTATTTAATGGTTATTCTACTGAATATTCACACCAACCATATTGCGGTACATCAATATGGAGGACAGAAAATAATGGGCCAAAATATCAAAATGCAAGGGTATGGAGGAGGCAAGAGTTGATTTAATATTCCTAATGCCATGAAGATATGTTTACTATGTAGGTACAGTTATAGATGTATATTTAGGTATAGCAATCTTAACTGACTTACATGTTCATACATTTTTTGGGATATTTTGTTATTGGTATTCTGTCTCACTGATATAGGGTGTTTGATATTCGTGGGGGTGCACCAAATTTAATCAGCCCTGATCCTTACATTTGACATGCGATTCTATTTACCCACCTATATTGGTGGGAACATTTATCTAGCATCTTTCTGAAATTTAGTGTTTCCTTGTGGCTGGTCTTGTACTTTATGCATTTTTTCCTATGTTGGCCCTGTTAAATTAAGAATTCTTCAGTGATATATTTCCTTAATAGGATTGTTTTGACTTTGTTGAAGCTCAGCAATAATTCATACTAAATATTAGCAGGCTCTCACAGATCAACAGTCATGTCTCCAACAGTGTACTGTCAGGGCCGGCTTTAACACTGGTGGCGCCCTGTGCGACAATGCTTGTTGGCGCCCCCCTGACCACCTCTCCCACAGATTCCCTCAAAATGCACCATTTAACAGTGCCCCCCCAGTCTCTATATCCACTGTCTCTCAGATTAATTTAGTTTTATAGCACCACTCATACCAGTGTAAGGTGTCAGAGCACTTTACATCACACACATATTGCACAGAGACATTTATATATGTTTGTAAATCAGTGTATTGGAAATGTTACATCAGACAGGACTACGAGGTGTAATGTAGGAGTGACATGTCATCAATACTGGTAGGCAGTATAGTTTAAGAGTCCTTATTCTTTAAAGCACAAATTCAGATTTTAAAATGTAACACCATTGTTAGGGGTTCTCTTTAATAATAAGAATTGTTTTCTACCCGAATGAACCCTTTTGGCAATATTAGGATAATGAAAGATTGGGCAAAACACATATATCTCTAACATATACCTTGCAGTTTGCATACAGCTCTTTGATGACAGTGAATAGCTGAATATTCTATATTAGGATTTTAACTTATAACGACAAGTAAAAAAAGGAGCTCTCTTACAGAAGTAGTAACACAAAGACATATTTACATTATATGTTGTTTGTCAGATGCATGGTACATGTTCTTAGCAGCAGGCATTATAAGCCTCTGCAATACCTTAGGATTGGTCAAAATGTCCACTAAACAAACCACTGGTCTCTTTCCATGCTGGAGTTTTCTTGACATTTTAATTGATGCCTGAATATTGCTGGAGGCCACGAACGCTGTAGCAGGTGCTCTTAAAATAATAATGCACTTGCAAAAATGACGCCCCCAAGACAATGCCCGGTGTGGTGGCATCGATCGCACTGCCCTGGAGTCTGCCCTGCATACTGTATTCATCTACACCTATGTTTTGCATCTACCACAATGTAAAGAATGTGTTAATTCCTGAGGAGACTAGGCACAGCTTTTATTTCATTATTCTTATTACTGTTCAACCAATCTCTTCCTCCAATCAAGTTATGGCTGGTGGTCCATGAATTATCTTGTGTAAGGTGTAGTGCATTGCGATATTTCATGACTGAACCTTTTTGGCTCCTAACGTACACCATAGAGCTGTGACATAGGTGTCAGAACACAATGCCAGGAAAGATGGTTTTAGAATGTTTAGTTTACAAATACATGTAGCAGAATAAAGAAATGTAATACTAAGCTCTGTGTGTGGTGTGGTACTTGGTGGGTACCCAGACTGGAAAGACACTACAAATGGCAACAAGTGTTGGATAAGTAGCCAAGGAATTACCGTGCTCTCCCAGATAGTTTCTCATGGTCCAATCAAACTGCTCATGCATGCCACGTTTCGCTGTAGAAGAACATCATCGACACTTCATGCATGTGGAGTTAAAGCGCAACACCAGCTGATGTAAAGCAAATGTAGACAAGGGAAGCGTTGCAAAGAATTTATACATTTATGGTTGAGAACCTGTTTGCCTAGCCTATCATAAAGGTACCATGCTGCCACGTAAGATAAAATTGGTCAGTATATGGAGTGTTAATGTTGAAAGCATATTCCACCTGGTTTATAAGTGCAGTTTCTTATAATCACAACTTCTAAAATAAGGGCGGGAACAGAAGCTCTGCTAGGTGGAGATTAAGCAGGTACTACAAAATAAAAATTGACATTTAGACGAAAAGAAATAAATGATTTAGTGAATGCCCTGAAGAGAGTCATCGTACAAACTCACTCCAGAATATATGACGTTACATCGCATGCCAACACAACGCATGCCATTACAACGCTGTTGTACCAACGCAAGTGGTGTTACAACGCGTTAGCATTACAACGCACACTTTTACATCGCATATGCCTTTGCCACGCATGCCATTACAACGCAAAGGTATGCGTGGGAAAGGCATATACCTGGTAAGAGGGGTTAAGGTTAAGGTAAGTAATAATAAATATATATAATATGCTCTATTTCTCTAGCATATAACATTCTGTTGATTTATATATATATCAGTAGATAGGATAATCTCCCAGTATGATTTCAACTATTAAAAATGCTTGAGCTAATATGTTCTTTACATGCTTTACATTCGTTCTATGTACAAACATTGTAGA
Organism: Lissotriton helveticus; assembly: GCF_964261635.1. Taxonomy (NCBI): domain Eukaryota; kingdom Metazoa; phylum Chordata; class Amphibia; order Caudata; family Salamandridae; genus Lissotriton; species Lissotriton helveticus. The sequence continues at coordinate 1,237,326,850 of NC_136063.1, read as the reverse complement.
ACATTAGTTTTATCATTGTATATTTTTTTAGCCTTGAAGAAGTCTCGTGGAGACGAAACGCTCCGCGCCGGCTATGATTTTGTACTATATTTTTAAATAATCAAATGAAATATCATCTATCAAAATAAAACAAAGGAAGAAGTAGGTTTTTCATAATGGAAGTCTCCAGCAAATTTGCTTTTCCTTTTGGGAGTTTATTCGTCGTGACCTATCGTGACGTCTCTACCTGTGACCAGAAGGGTCCCCCAAGGATCCGTTCTTTCCCCTCAACTGTTCAACATATACATGATACCCCTCACCATCATACTGACGAAAGCCAACATCCCCTTCCATCTATACGCGGACAACACACAGATCTACATAGAAACCACCTCCCCCAACGACATTCTAAGACTCAATAACACCCTAAAAGAAATCCAAAACTGGCTAGGGGTGAATCACCTCAAACTAAACCAAGGAAAAACAGAGATCCTCCTCATCTCCAACAAAGACGACAACCCGCAAATCACTGAATGGGTGAAAACCATTGACGCTCTCAAAGGAAATCTCACCCTGACCAACTCAGTAAAATCACTTGGAATCACACTTGATCGCAAACTTACAATGATAAACCACATCAAGAACTCCGCAAAAAGCGCCTTCCTCAATCTGAAGCTCCTCAACAAAATCAAGCCACACATCCCGCAGAGGGATCTCCAACAAGCCACCCAAGCACTGGTCCTATCCAGACTGGACTATGGAATCGCAACCCTAACCGGCACAGCCCTCTCACACCTGGCACCACTAAAAACAACCCTCAATGCAGCAGCCAGAATGGTCTCAGGTGCAAGGAAATTCAACCACATATCCCCCGCACTCGAAGATCTAAAATGGCTCCCAGTGGAAATGCGAGCAAACTTAAAAACGGCCTGTCTCACACACAAAGCCCTGCACACAGGGAAACCGGAATATCTAGCCTCCAAACTCAAGAAGGCGGGCCAATCCAGAAATCTCAGAAGCTCAAACTCCCTATTACTCATCCCCCTGAAAACCCGGAAACAAAAAACCGCCAGCCGCTCTTTCGCCGGCAACGCACCAAAAATTTGGAACTGCATCCCAGTGGACATCAGAACTACCCCCTCCTTTCCCGAATTCAAGAGTCGTCTAAAAACCCTCTACCTCAACCGTGCATTACCGAACTCTACCACAATAGCCCACCATGGAACTATGACTACCTCAAAAACACGACCTCAAAACCGCCCCTTAGGCGGCAAACAACTTTGTTAAGAACCGAACTTGGATGTAACTTGTTTATTGTGTGCTGTACTGCTCCGCACTTATTTCACCTAGACCGACTGTAAAGCGCTCCGATACCCCTGGGTCTGGCCAGCGCTATAGAAAACTCCAAAAATAAAAAATAAAAAATAAAAAATAAATACCATGAATGAAAATGTCTCTGATTTGAAAATTATTGATTGTACCATATTACTCATGACATTTTAAATGTATGGGTATGTGCTGAGCTTTCTGGAATCTTGTATTCATTTTAGTTATCCAAAATAATAAGGTAGCTAGGAAGGTCAGGCTCCCAGCTCTTAAACTACCATTTTCTGCTCATATTACCTAGAACAATTATATATAGCGGTGCATGTCTAGGGTGCCTTGACCTTTCATTTTGTGAATATATATATATATATTTATATATATATATATATACACTGAAAAAACCATAGGTTATAGACCATATATAGTTAGGGATTAGCATTTACAAAACCTTATTTTACTCGCACAAAACCATTGAAATTCGCATATATAGTTAGTTGCGCTAACTATATATCGCGCACCCGCAATCCACTGCTGATGATGTCACATATTACATCATTCATGACATGGTCAGTGACATCACTGATGACATCACTGATGACATCTCAAATGACATCACTGATGACATCACTGATGACATCACTGATGACATCATCCAGTGACTGTGTGTTTCTGTAAAGTTTAAATATGTTTGATATATTGAAGAATGAGTGGATGTATAAGTGTCTGGATGAAGGATTTAGTAGGTGCGTGACTGACTGTATGAGTGAGTGAATAAATGTGTCGTACTAAATGCATGGGTTAGTGACTAAACTGTCTGAATGTGTGCATCAGTATGTCTGTTGTGATGTAAACTGCTGCATGTGTTGATCATTAGCTATACGAGAGGCTATATGTGTTATTGATTGGTTGCCCAAGTATTTGTATGGGAGATTGAGTTTGTGTGGGGGTGGCTGGGAGGTGTGTGACTCTGTGCATAGATGTGTGAGCAGTTGATTCACTAGGTGTATGAGTTCAAGAGTGCATGTGGAAACAGCTACATGGGCGGTTGACTGTGTGCATGAGTGTATTGATGAGTGAATGGATATCTCAATGCTACATGTTATAGTAAGTACATATGTAAAACACAGTACATGTGAGAGTTGGCATATATAAATAACTGTGCATGAGAGCCACTGAATGTGTGAGTGGCTGTATGGATCATTGTGAACTTGTATCAGGGATTGTATAAGAGAGTAAATATGTGTTAGTATATGTTTGAATAAGTAAGGTGTGTATAACTGTATAGTTGAGGAAATGGAGATGAAATTGTTTCTTTGCATGACTGACTAGGTGTGTGAGTAACTCCATGGATGAGTGACAGTGTGTGAGTGTCTGTATACACTGAGTGTATCTAAGGTTATATTAGAGTCTGAAGAGGTTCATCGTATTAGCACAAGAATGATGTCAAATGAGATGTCATCAGTGATGTCATTTGAGATGTCATCAGTGATGTCACTGACCATGTCATGAATGATGTAATATGTGACATCATCAGCAGTGGACTGCGGGTGCGCGATATATAGTTAGCGCAACTAACTATATATGCGAATTTCAATGGTTTTGTGCGAGTAAAATAAGGTTTTGTAAATGCTAATCCCTAACTATATATGGTCTATAACCTATGGTTTTTTCAGTGAATTTTCAAGGTTTTGTAAATGCCAATTCCTAACTATATATGGTCTCTAACCTATGGTTTTTTCAGTGAATTTCAATGGTTTTTTAATAGCAAATATCATAAGCTGTCGAATGTCAAGTACGTGGTAAGTAAAAACATTTTCGTGTTTATGCACACTGATCTGCTTTGAATGCTACCCCCCCCCCTCATTTCTATTAGGAGTACTCTCTCTTTGCAGATAGTGAAGGGTAGTTAACGCAGGCCTTTGCCCCTGTTGTAATCCGTCGTGCCTGCTTCTCTCTCCATTTGATTGATTGTTATCCAAGCATTTACTGTTTTAGAATTGGTTCTCTTTGGTTCATTCTCTATTTACAAACAAGCACAGAGTCGCAATACTCTGTTTAGTCTTTGCAGATAGTGAAAAATCGTGTAAAAAAACAAAAGGAATCGAGCAAAATCAGTAGGCCACTAATGGGATCTCTTTTTGACCTCGCTAAAATAGAAACATTAGGAACAACCCCTCATGAGAAATACGAAACTAGTGAGATGAACTGAGCTCCACACCATGATGGCAGCAAGACAGCTCGGCTCCGCCACCCACCCCGCCCAAAATAACGATAAACTCTATGCAAATATTACAAATATATACAACACACCAGCAAAGTAACAGGGTAAAACATTTTATTAAATAACTATTTACATAACTATTTTATACTTTTTGTTGCCCGATCCGGCTAGCTCAATCGATCGAGCATGAAACTCATGCACTCTGATAGTTCAAAGTTTTGAGGAGTGCTTGTTAGACTGTCTGAAGCTTATTTGCACCTGCTACAGCTTCACTATTCTCAATGTAAGTGGGGGCTGTTTGAGGACGTGACTGCATTTGAAAACAATGTGATGCGGTGCCTCCCTGAACCGCTTGACGGAGGCCCCCGAGGGACGGTGTGATGGCGCGGACTCGGAGGGGACGCTTGGCTCCGGCCCCCTCCCCAAGTCGTGTTGCCCTGGTGTGGCCTGAGATCGCCCCCGACATAGGTGGCCGGCTCCCGGGGTCAAGCGGAACTTTCTGCCTTTTGGTGACTCTTCCATTCTTGACCTTGTCCCACAATCCGTTTGACCTAAAGACACGCTGTAGTGGGGCGCCCCTTTACCGTTTCAGTTGCCATTCCGCCCGCTTTTGCTACACTGTGCCTCTTCCGCTATTCAGCTGTTTACCGCCCGCTCTTGCGACTACAGCGTCTCGCTCACCATGTAGTTGAGTTGCTCCCGCTCTTGCGGTGCAGCGATAGGCGGCTGCCACAGGACTCTCAAAATGGCGGCCGGCTCTTCAGATTTGGGCGTGGTCCACTAAAATGGCCCTGCGACACCTTGGAACTCGGACGCTTGTCTGCTAGGGCTTGGGCTCCATTCTCGAAAGCGTCCCCTCAGCCTTGAAGATTCTACAAAAGTCTTGGGGGCCCCCGACTCCCGCAGGCTTCTGGTGGGGAGCGGCTGCCATGATTGCTCGTGGAATGGCCACGACGGAGCTACGAGATGGTGGTGCTCTCATGCTGACGCCAGCTTCAGTCTGAAACATCCAGAAACACTGTAGACTACCAATTCGATCAGTTCCGGTAGCGCCCCAACGTGACCCGGTAGAGAAGAACTTGCCCTCCCCTCTTTGACTGATGGTTCTTGTTGCCTGTCCCTTCTGTTGTCATTTAACAGAACTATTTAGCCTGCTGAAAGGGGTTGTGTTCCGACCACTGGTTGGTGGAGACAATTTGACTATATTCTGGACCTGCGTTGTCGCGTAATGCGTCACATGACGCGCCGCGTTAGCGCATCCGGAAGTGCTCCGGTGCGCGAAGCGCAGCTTCCCGGAAGCGATCCGGGGCGCGGCGCGCAGCGCGTAACATAAGCATAACAGGTCATGTGACTTGTTAATAAAACTTTTCATTGGTTCATTTTACTTTTCTTATTCTAATGATGAAAGGCTTGGTCATATGACCTAAAAATTACACTTTTTATTACTTTCGAACATTATTTTTTCTTAAACATATATGTTATAATGTTCCAGGCTAATGTACTTTCCCGGAAAATTTACAACTGTCCTGCAAGTAAAATATATTCCTTTTTCGAGAAAAAGGGTGTTTCTTCGTCCCATGACGGAGCCGTTGAGCAAAAGAGGCTCGACCTGCTGTCTTAGTCGCCGATACGCCTGAATATCAGATTCTTATCGATCACTTTATGTTGCAGGAGTAGAAAACGCAACAGCCCTTGACCATTTATCTTTACTGCGTTCCTGCGTATTATACCTTTTACCCTTCATGTAATTGGACTGCTTTATTTCACTTGCCTTTTACTGATTCGAAAACAGTGACTATTATTAAAAACTTTACCAATGTAAATACTACTACCATGTTTTCTTTTAAAAACCTTTATTGTGAAAATGTCAGTATACAAATACGGGCCTATAACCACGTGGGCCGGCCACGGAGCAAACTGTAATCGTATATGATGAGGAGACATTTACACTGTAGAGGAACGTAACGGGCGGGCCATTAGGTTGCAAGAACTAAGGTGTCTAACAGTTGCGGAATCGGTGGACGTACATTTTATAATTAAAATACGACAGGGCCAGTTACAATAAAATTATCTAGATATACATTTGCGGGCAAGTACCATGGGTGACGTTAATTCGAACTTTCAATAGTACAGTAATCAATAACACATCAGAACTTAATATCAATAGGGATGTCAAAATATTCAATCAATTCTCGTCCCCGCCCGCCATGTGCTTCAAAACTGCATACGTATCTCGTGATATCAAGGTTGTGCAACCAGTACACAACAAGGAGTTACGAGTCCCATTTATTCCGACGCCATTTTGGGCGAGGACGGGCAGGTCCAGGATATAGTCAAAATGTCTCCACCAACCATCGACTATGATGATGTTCATATGCTGTATTTATTAGAGTAACACTCATCTGTCCACATGAAATTAATTTGCCACAATCTAAACATGTCATTTTAATCTTTCCAAAGTTCTTCTGAATATTTGGGACCGTTTCCCTTGCCTCTGATGCTGTCAGTGCCACTTCTTTGGTGAATGTACTGGCAGGTCGGGGGTTGTCCTCCAAATCTCTCTTTTGTGCAGCACTATAATTAATCGGTGCCACCTCTCCATATGACGATGCATGGTATAATTACCATAACTATATCTTTTTTTCGGTTCCTCTGGAGAGTACATCGTGGCAGATGAGGCAGGTAACGTACCGGGCATTTACCTTTTTTGCATGTAGAGGAAAGGAAAAAAAATTTGAGCGTCCGAGTTCTAAGGTGTCCCAGGGCCATTTTAGTGGACCAGGCCCAAATCCAAAGAACAGGCCGCCATTTTGAGAGTCCTGTTGCAGCCGCCTGTCGCTGTAGCAGCAAGAGCGGGCAAAACTCAGCTAGACGGCGCTCCACTGCAGATGAAGTGCCTCAACCTGGAGAGGCGGGAGAGGCTCATTTGCGCCGCCTCCCCCCCCTTCGGGCACCCCACACCGTCTTTCGGCGCAGCATTGTAGGATGGCCACACCAGTGCGGCAACTTGCTAGACACCACCTCGGTGCCATCCGGATCTCGGCGCCCCACTGCAGATGAAGTGCCTCCACATGGAGAAGCGGGAGAGGCTCGTTTGCGCCGCCTCCCCCCCCCTTCGGGCACCCCACGCCGACTTTCGGCGCAGCATTGTAGGATGGCCACACCAGTGCGGCAACTTGCTGAACACCACCTCGGTGCCAACCAAATCTCAGCGCCTTGTGGTGTCTTCCATTCCGAAAATATTGTTGGCAGCATTTTGAAAGGAAAGATAAACAGCCGTTTGTGGCCCTCACTACACCGTTCTCCTAGTGAGTCTCACATTGTTACATTTAGGAAGAATGTTGAAGAGTAGTATGTTGAAAATCTGATGCCATTGTTCTACAAACTCTCAACCAGCCTTGGATGGAAAAATCCTGAAGAATGTACAAACTGAAAACCAGTTTTTGTCTGTAGAGCATCAGCAGCAACGCTTGAGTCAGCTTTGTGTGAAGCCGCCATTTTGATTCAATCAATAGCGTCCCCCTGCACACATTCAGGGACCTGGTCGTGTCTTCAGGTCAAACGGATTGTGGGACAAGATGCACAAAGGAAAAGGAAAAAAGTTCCGCCGGACCCCGGGATGCGGCCGCCTATGTCATGGGCGATCTTAGGCCACGCCAGTGCAATAGTGAAGCTGCAGCAGGTGCAAATAAGCTTCAGACAGTGTTACAAGCGCTGCTCAGAACTCTCAACTATGACACCACCTCGGTGCCATCCGGATCTTGGCGCCTTGTGCTGGTTCCGGCCTATTCACACATCGGTCCGCTACTGACGCCACCTCACAGGCCAACGGGGCACCCCACGCCGACTTTCAGCGCATCATTGTAGGATGGCCACACCAATGCGGCAACTTGCTGGACACCACCTCGGTGCCATCCAGATCTCGGCGCGTTGTGCTGCCTTCGGCCTATTTGCCGCAAGTGCGCACGCAACTCAGCTGCATAGCGAGTGAAACACCAAGGGGCGCCCCACTGCAGCCGAGGAACCTCCATCTTGGGGGCGACGCACAGCATCACATTGCTTTCCAATGCAGTCAGATCCTCAAACAGCCCCCACTGACTGACGCGAACTCACAGGCCAACGGGGCGCCCCACGACGACTTTCGGCGCAGCATTGTAGGATGGCCACACCAGTGCGGCAACTTGCTGGACACCACCTCGGTGCCATCCGGATCTTGGCGCGTTGTGCTGCCTTCGGCCTATTCGCACGTCGGTCCGCTACTGACGCCGCCTCACGTGCCAACGGATTTTCTACGCTTTTTATAGCCCTATGCCGCATAACAGGTCATGTGACTTGTTTATAAAACTTTTCATTGGTTCATTTTACTTTTGGTTTCCTAATGATGGAAGGCTTGATCATATGACCTAAAAATAACACTTTTCATTGGATTAAAACATTTTTTTTTCCCAAACGATGAAAGCCCCACCTTGTTTCTGGATGTTTCAGACTGAAGCTGGCGTCAGCATGAAAGCACCACCATCTCGTGGCTCCGTCGTGGTCATTCCGCGAGCAATCATGGCAGCCGCTCCCCACCGGAAGCCTGCAGGAGTCGGGGGCCCCCAAGACTTTTGTAGAATCTTCAAGGCTGAGGGGACGCTTTCGAGAATGGGGTCCAAGACCTAGCAGACAAGCGTCCGAGTTCCAAGGTGTCCCAGGGCCATTTCAATGGACCAGGCCCAAAAAGGAAAGAGCCTGCCGCCATTTTGAGAGTCCTGTGGCAGCCGCCTATCGCTGCACCGCAAGAGTGGGCGCAACTCAGCTGAATGGCGGATTTTGGCACAGTGTACCAAAAGCGGGCGGAATGGCAACTGAAACGGTAAAGGGGCGCCCCACTACAGCACACGAGCCTCCACCTGGGGAGGCCCGTTCACGCCGCCTCACCCCCCCCCCGGGGCGCCCCACGCCGTTATTCGGAGCAGCATTGTAGGATACCAAAACCAGTGCGGCAACTTACTGGACATCACCTGGGTGCCATCCACATCTCAGCGCGTTCTGCTGCCTTGGGACTATTCGCACAACAGACCGCTACTGACGAGGCCTCCCCCCGCACCCTCCGGGACGCCCCACGCCTTTTTTCGGAGCTGCATTGTAGGATACCAAAAACCAGTGCGGCACCCAGGTAACATCACCTGGGTGCCGTCCAGAACTCAGCACGTTGTGCTGCCTTGGGACTATTCGCACAAAACACAGCTACTGACCATTGTTGCTTCTTTTTTCAAAAAAATGTTTAAATGTATTTACTGTTTTTGTTGCGTTGTATATATTTATAAGTTATTAAAGTTTTATAATCCTACTACTTTGTTGGAGTGCTATATATTTTTTATGTGACACATAATTGTAAAAACTTTGATGTACAAAGAGGCATCCCTGGAATCTTCCGCTTCAGGCTCGGTCCCCTCCCCAATCACAATACAGAATGGTTTTCGGATAGTAGGAACGCGTGTGGTGTGACGGATCTCATCGGGTGGGGGCCTTGATCTACTGTAACTCCTTTGAAGAGGGGTGATTCTTTACAGCTGGGGCCATAAACTACATCTGCAGGGCTAGGTGAGAGCCTGGGACCGGCCTGGACAATCGGACACAGAGGAAGAGGAGTGTCAGAGGGTGCGGTAGTGAATAGGGCGAAAGGGAGGTGTCGGGCGGGCACAGGGTGTGATTCTCAAGGAAGAGCAGCGCAGATGGGGGGAGGTTTATTGCCCATGCATAAGACAGAGGGCGGGGGTGACCAGTGCCTGGGGGAGATGCTTGCGAGGGTGGGGAGCCATGCTAAGGATCGACAGCGTGCAGAGAGTGGGTCTGGTCAAAACATCTAAAATGGCTGCCGTGCACGACAAAAGTGTGGCATTTGAAAAAAGGCAAGATGGCGCAGACAATGTTTATCAACACTTCCTGATTTCCTTCGAATCGAACGTTAACAGACGTTATCTCTCCCACACTACCGGTCCCCCTGGGCTTAAACGCCGAGATGGTAGGGACTGCATCCCGTGGAGATAGGCCGAGACGTCACTCAGCAAAAAAAAAAAAAAAAAAGTCTATAAACATACAATAAGTTAAAAGTCAATCATTCTTGTTTCCTTGTAGTACGCTCCCCAGTCCGCTTTCCGTTACGCGTACCGGGCGCACCCCACGAAAAAAAACGATTTTTTTTTGTTTGTTTTTTTGCTCCGCGGGGCCCTATTAAAGCCTCCACATCAAACCTAGGGGGTCAGGGAGGATCTACTATGCCCCCTTATGGTCATTTCCCCCTTTGTTTTGGCCTCCTCTTGTCTCTCGATCCTACCGAGAGACAAGATGGCGGCCACTCCGGACTGTTTAGAATGTTGACAGACACCGGAGAGCCAATCAGCTTCGCTTCGCGAAGTTCCGTTACACGTCAAGTACGCGAACCGGAGCGCTGCCCGGAGCGCGCTTACAGATATATATCTTTTTTTGAACGTTAATTTCTCAAAATCCACTGGAGCACATATATTAAGACCTAGCAAAGGCACATCGGGCTAACAGTCCCTACAATTTTGCCAAGTTTCGTTCAAATCCATTCAGCCGTTCCGGCTAAAAGTGAGGCCAACCGCCCTATGGAAATTAACATTGGAAAAACGCGTTTTGGGACCCCCCTTTTTTCTCGGCCCCCCCTTGACGAACCCCCCCCAAATTTTCAGGGGCTGCTCAGAAACAACGTGTTCCATTTTCCTGAAAATTTCAGCCAATTCCGTCCACAAACGCCAAAGTTATTAGACATAGAATTTTCAAAAATCCCATAGAGAAAAAATCCTAACTATATATACCTACTGGCGACCGCCAGTAGGTAATATATTCTTTCCAAACCTCTTCTCTTGATGAAAGAAAAGGCACCGACTCCGTGGGATGTGAATCAAAGAAAATAGTTTATTCCATGCGATGCAGTTCAAATACGCGTTTCGACGGTCAAATCGCCTTGCTCACTTCATCATATATATATATGTTTATATATATTAAATATAACACACATTACCTACTGGCGGTCGCCAGTAGGTATATATAGTTAGGATTTTTTCTCTATGGGATTTTTGAAAATTCTATGTCTAATAACTTTGGCGTTTGTGGACGGAATTGGCTGAAATTTTCAGGAAAATGGAACATTTCGTTTCTGAGCAGCCCCTGAAAATTTGGGGGGGTTTCGTCAAGGGGGGGCCGAGAAAAAAGGGGGGTCCCAAAACGTGTTTTTAACATTGAGTTTTCCATAGGGCGGTTGGCCTCACTTTTAGCCCGAACGGCTGAATGGATTTGCACGAAACTTGGCAAAATTGTAGGGACTGGTAGCCCGATGTGCCTTTGCTAGGTCTCAATATATGTGCTCCAGTGGATTTTGAGAAATTAAGGTTCAAAAAAAGATATATATCTGTAACAGCGGACCGGGCAGCGCTCCAGTTCGCTTACTTTTGACGTTACGGAGCTTTGTGAAGCGAAGCTGATTGGTTCTCCGGCGTCTGTAAACATTCCAAACAGTCCGTAGCGGCCGCCATCTTGTCTCTCGGTAGGATCGAGAGACAAGAGGAGGCCAAAGCGAAGGGGCAAATGACCATAAGGGGGCATAGTAGATCCTCCCTGACCTCTTAGGTTTGGAATACCATTTTGCCAAGTTTGGTGTAATTCCGTTCAGCCATTCAGGCTGTAGACGTATCTAAATGTCCTATGGAAAATTGCATGGGGAAAACACATTTGAAAGTGTTGAAATTTAGAACCAATTAAAATGTTACTATGGTTTTGTATTTGTGTGTGATGAAAGTTAATTGGTTATGTATATATCTAAAATGAGAGGAAACCACAGCCATTTTGTGATACTACTGTCTGAGGTACATTTGTGAGGAATATTTGGTGCTCAATTTCTGGTGTTTGATTTACACAGTACTAACACTTCTCCTACTTTCAAAAAGGTGAGTTGTTAATTTGTAAGGGGAACTATGTTGTACACTTTAAGATAATTTGAAAAATGTTTTCTGTTATTTATTTACAGTCCTTCTGTTATACTAAATACTTGATAAAGTTAGTTTTATATTATGTATTACTAAAAACGATAAATGAAAGTGATTATTTTTTTCTGCAATTTACAGCAAGCAATTTCAAAATAAAATGGATCACAATGAAGAGACCGTGCAAATTTCTTTTGAATTATCCACTACATTTATTGAAATTGACAGCACCAATAATGAAATATTCTCACAAGGAGGAGATGACTTGAATGATTTTTTTGATCAATCTCTTGACGGCGAATTTATCGAATGTTTGGAGACCATAGAGTTACAAGAATCTTCATTGCAGACTTTTCATGAGGAGATTCCTGATGAGATGATTGAAGAGGAAATTCCTGATGAGGACATGTTACTAGTTCTTTCAAATTATGAAAATTCAGAAGAATAAATTTATATTTAGAAATCAAAAATTGTTTGAGACATTATTCATTTTTATTTTTAATTTATGAGGTTGTAGCGAAGTGATTGTAGTATAAAAAAAGACTTATAGTATAGAGTGCAAAAATTGGTTCTTTTTGGAGGGGCAAAAAAAAAAAAATCATTTTTTTGGTGGGGTGCGCCCGGTTAGCGTAACGGGAAGTGGACTGGGGAGCGTACTACAAGGAAAGAAGAATGATTGACTTTTAACTTATTGTATGTTTATAGACTTGTTTTTCTGCTGAGTGACGTCTCGGCCTATCTCCACGGGATGCAGTCCCTACCATCTCGGCGTTTAAGCCCAGGGGGACCGGTAGTGTGGGAGAGATAACGGGGCATATTATGAAGGGGGTTTATCTCTGCTTTTTGGGCTTTAAAAGCCAAGAAAGCGGAGATAAAATTATCTCCGTATTACGTTGCTGTCGCTAACACCAGTTAGCGACCGCTAGTAGGAGATAGCGACCATCTTGGGCTCCACTTTGCATGTCAGTGATATTTATCACTAATGACATGCAAAGTGGGCATGCCAAGATGTTAGCGACTGGAAACAGTCGCTAACATCGCTATCTCCTATTACCAACTTTTGGAGATATTCGCGCTAAGCGCGAATATCTCCAAAAAGTAACACCTGCCCTGAGCAGTTCTTAGCCATGTTATCCAATGGGAGGTGGATAACATGGCTAAGAGCATTAGCTCGGTAATGCATGAATATCGCTGACTTTTCAGCCATATTAATGCATTGCGGCCGTTTTTTATCGCATTTGCGATAAACCTTGATAATAGCAAGGTTTATCTGCGATAATTTCTGACGATGCTTAGCGGTAAAAAATTCGTTGCTAAGCATCGTTAGGGATAAATATCGCTTAACTTTGGTAATATGCCCCAACGTCTGTTAACATTCGATTCGAAGGAAATCAGGAAGTGTTGAAAAACATTGTCTGCGCCATCTTGCCTTTTTTCAAATGCCACACTTTTGTCGTGCACGGCAGCCATTTTAGATGCCTTGACCAGACCCACTCTCTGCACGCTGTCGATCCTTAGCATGGCTCCCCACCCTCGCAAGCATCTCCCCCAGGCACTGGTCACCCCCGCTCTCTGTCTTATGCATGGGCAATAAACCTCCCCCCATCTGCCCTGCTCTTCCCTGAGAATCACACCCTGTGCCCGCCCGACACCTCCCTTTCGCCCTATTCACTACCGCACCCTCTGACACTCCTCTTCCTCTGTGTCCGATTGTCCAGGCCGGTCCTAGGCTATCAGCTAGCCCTGCAGATGTAGTTTATGGCCCCAGCTGTAAAGAATCACCCCTCTTCAAAGGAGTTATAGTAGATCAAGGCCCACACCCGATGAGATCCGTCACAGCACACGCGTTCCTACTATCTGAAAACCATCCTGTATTGTGATTGGGGAGGGGACCGAGCCTGAAGCGGAAGATTCCAGGGATGACTCTTTGTACATCAAAGTTTTTACAATTATGTGTCACATTAAAAATATATAGCACTCCAACAAAGTAGTAGGATTATAAAACTTTAATAATTTATAAATATATACAACAAAACATTTAAACATTTAAACATTTTTAGGGAAAAAGAAGGAACAATGGTCAGTAGCGGTCGGTTGTGCGAATAGTCCCAAGGCAGCACAACGTCCAGATTTCTGGACGGCACCCAGGTGATGTTGCCTGGGTGCCGCACTGATTTGGGTATCCGGCGTGGGGCGTCCCGGGGGGTGGGTCGTCAGTAGCGGTCTGTTGTGCGAATAGTTCCAAGGCAGCAGAACGCGCTGAAATGTGGATCGCACCAAGGTGATGTCCAGTAAGTTGCCGCCCTCCGAATACCGGCGTGGGGTGCCCCGGGGGGGGGGGGGGCAAGGTGGCGTGAACGGGCCTCTCCAGGTGGAGTCTCGTCTGCTGTAGTGGGGCGCCCCTTTACCGTTTCAGTTGCCATTCCGTCCGCTTTTGGTCCACTGTGTCAAAAGCCGCAATTCAGCTGAGTTGCGCCCACTCTTGCGGTGCAGCGATAGGCGGCTGTCACAGGACTCTCAAAATGGCGGCAGGCTCTTTCCTTTTTGGGCCTGGTCCACTGAAATGGCCCTGGGACACCTTGGAAATCGGACGCTTGTCTGCTAGGTCTTGGACCCCATTCTCGAAAGCGTCCCCTCCGCCTTGAGGATTCTACAAAAGTCTTGGGGGCCCCCGACTCCTGCAGGCTTCTGGTGGGGAGCGGCTGCCATGATTGCTCGCGGAATGACCACGACGGAGCCACGAGATGGTGGTGCTTTCATGCTGACGCCAGCTTCAGTCTGAAACATCCAGAAACAAGGTGGGGCTTTCATCGTTTGGGAAAAAAAAAAAGTTTTCATCCAATGAAAAGTGTTATTTTTAGGTCATATGATCAAGCCTTCCATCATTAGGAAACCAAAAGTAAAATGAACCAATGAAAAGTTTTATAAACAAGTCACATGACCTGTTATGCGGCATAGGGTATAAAATGCGGAGAAAATACGTTGGCACGTGAGGCGGCGTCAGTAGCGGACCGATGTGCGAATAGGCCGAAGGCAGCACAACGCGCCAAGATCCGGATGGCACCGAGGGGGTGTCCAGCAAGTTGCCTCACTGGTGTGGCCAACCTACAATGCTGAAAGTCAGCGTGGGGCGCCCCGTTGGCCTGTGAGATGGCGGCAGTAGCGGACCGATGTGAGAATAGGCCGAAGGCAGCACAACGCGCCAAGATCCGGATGGCACCGAGGTGGTGTCCAGCAAGTTGCCGCACTGGTGTGGCCATCCTACAATGCTGAAAGTCGGCGTGGGGCGCCCCGTTGGCCTGTGAGATGGCAGCAGTAGCGGACCGATGTGCGAATGGGGCCAAAGGCAGCGCAACAATATTTTCTGATTAGAAGACACCACAAGGCGCTGAGATTCCAAGATCCGGATGGCACCGAGGTGGTGTCTAGCAAGTTGCCGCACTGGTGTGGCCATCCTACAATGCTGAAAGTCGGCGTGGGGCGCCCCGTTGGCCTGTGAGATGGCGTCAGTAGCGGACCGATGTGCGAATGGGGCCAAAGGCAGCGCAACAATATTTTCTGAATAGAAGACACCACAAGGCGCTGAGATTCGGTTAGCACCGAGGTGGTGTCTAGCAAGTTGCCGCACTGGTGTGGCCATCCTACAATGGTGAAAGTCGGCGTGGGGCGCCCCGTTGGCCTGTGAGATGGCGGCAGTAGCGGACCGATGTGCGAATGGGGCCAAAGGCAGCGCAACAATATTTTCTGAATAGAAGACACCACAAGGCGCTGAGATGCCAAGATCCGGATGGCACCGAGGTGGTGTCTAGCAAGTTGCCGCACTGGTGTGGCCATCCTACAATGCTGAAAGTCGGCGTGGGGTGCCCCGTTGGCCTGTGAGATGGCGTCAGTAGCGGACCGATGTGCGAATGGGGCCAAAGGCAGCGCAACAATATTTTCTGAATAGAAGACACCACAAGGCGCTGAGATGCCAAGATCCGGATGGCACCGAGGTGGTGTCTAGCAAGTTGCCGCACTGGTGTGGCCATCCTACAATCCTGAAAGTCGGCGTGGGGCGCCCCGTTGGCCTGTGAGATGGCGTCAGTAGCGGACCGATGTGCGAATGGGGCCAAAGGCAGCGCAACAATATTTTCTGAATAGAAGACACCACAAGGCGCTGAGATTCGGTTAGCACGGAGGTGGTGTCTAGCAAGTTGCCGCACTGGTGTGGCCATCCTACAATACTGCTCCGAATAACGGCGTGAGGTGCCCGAAGGGGGGGGGAGGCGGCGTGAACGGGCCTTCCTAGGTGGAGGCTCGTCTGCTGTAGTGGGGCGCCCCTTTACCGTTTCAGTTGCCATTTAGCTGAGTTTCGGCCGCTCATGATGCTACAGCGACAGGCGGCTGCAACAGGACTCTCAAAATGGCGGCCTGTTCTTTGGATTTGGGCCTGATCCACTAAAATGGCCCTGGGACACCTTAGAACTCGGACGCTCGAATTATTTTTCCTTTCCTCTACATGCAAAAAAAGGTAAATGCCCGGTACGTTACACGCTTCATCTGCCACGATCTACTCTCCAGAGGAACCGAAAAAAAATACAGTTATGGTAACTATACCATGCATCGTCATATGGAGAGGTGGCACCGATTAATTATAGTGCTGCATAAAAGAGAGATTTGGAGGAGAACCCCCGACCTGCCAGTACATTCATCAAAGAAGTGGCACTGACAGCATCAGAGGCAAGGGAAACGGTCCCAAATATTTAGAAGAACTTTGGAAAGATTAAAATGACATGTTTAGATTGTGGCAAATTAATTTCATGTGGACAGATGAGTGTTACTCTAATAAATACAGCATATGAACATCATCATAGTCGATGGTTGGTAGAGACATTTTGACTATATCCTGGACCTGCCCGTCCTCGCCCAAAATGGCGCCGGAATAAATGGGACTCGTAACTCCTTGTTGTGTACTGGTTGCACAACCTTGATATCACGAGATACGTATGCAGTTTTGAAGCACATGGCGGGCGGGGACGAGAATAGATTGAATATTTCGACATCCCTATTGATATTAAGTTCTGATGTGTTATTGATTACTGTACTATTGAAAGTTCGAATTAACGTCACCCATGGTACTTGCCCGCAAATGTATATCTAGATAATTTTATTGTAACTGGCCCTGTCGTATTTTAATTATAAAATGTACGTCCACCGATTCCGCAACTGTTAGACACCTTAGTTCTTGCAACCTAATGGCCCGTCCGTTACGTTCCTCTACAGTGTAAATGTCTACTCATCATATACGATTACAGTTTGCTCCGTGGCCGACCCACGTGGTTATAGGCTCGTATTTGTATAATGACATTTTCACAATAAAGGTTTTTAAAAGAAAACATGGTAGTAGTATATACATTGGTAAAGTTTTTAATAATAGTCACTGTTTTAGAATCAGTAAAAGGCAAGTGAAATAAAGCAGACCAATTACATGAAGGGTAAAAGGTATAATACGCAGGAACACAGTAAAGATAAATGGTCAAGGGCTGTTGTGTTTTCTACTCCTGCAACATAAAGTGATCGATAAGAATCTCATATTCAGGCGTATCGGCGACTAAGACAGCAGGTCGACCCTCTTTTGCTCAACGGCTCTGTCATGGGACGAAGAAACGCCCTTTTTCTCGAAAAAAGAATATATTTTACTTGCAGGACAGTTGTAAATTTTCCGGGAAAGTACATTAGCCTGGAACATTATAACATATATTTAAGAAAAAATAATGTTCGGAAGTAATAAAAAGCGTAATTTTTAGGTCATATGACCAAGCCTTTCATCATTAGAATAAGAAAAGTAAAATGAACCAATGAAAAGTTTTATTAACAAGTCACATGACCTGTTATGCTTACGTTACGCGCTGCGCGTCGCGCCCCGGATCACTTCCGGATGCGCTAACGCGGCACGTCATATGACGCATTAAGCGACAACGCAGGTCCAGAATATAGTCAAAATGTCTCCACCAACCAGCGGTCGGAACACAACCCCTTTCAGCAGGCTAAATAGTTCTGTTAAATGACAACAGAAGGGACAGGCAACAAGAACCATCAGTCAAAGAGGGGAGGGCTAGTTCTTCTCTACCGGGTCACGTTGGGGCGCTACCGGAACTGATCGAATTGGTAGTCTACAGTGTTTCTGGATGTTTCAGACTGAAGCTGGCTTTAGCATGAGAGCACCACCATTTCGTAGCTCCGTCGTGGCCATTCCACGAGCAATAATGCTAGCCGCTCCCCACCAGAAGCCTGCGGGAGTCGGGGGCCCCCAAGACTTTTGTAGAATCTTTAAGGCTGAGGGGACACTTTCGAGAATGGAGCCCAATCTCTAGCAGACAAGCGTCCGAGTTCCAAGGTGTCGCAGGGCAATTTTAGTGGACCACGCCCAAATCTGAAGAGCCGGCCGCCATTTTGAGAGTCCTGTGGCAGCCGCCTATCGCTGCACCGCAAGAGCGGGAGTAACTCAACTACATGGTGAGTGAGACGCTGTAGTCGAAAGAGCGGGCGGTAAACAGCTGAATAGCGGAAGAGGCACAGTGTAGCAAAAGCGGGCGGAATGGCAACTGAAACGGTAAAGGGGCGCCCCACTACAGCGTGTCTTTAGGTGAAACGGATTGTGGGACAAGGTCAAGAATGGAAGAGTTACCAAAAGGCAAAAAGTTCCGCTTAATCCCGGGAGCCGGCCACCTATGTCGGGGGCGATCTCAGGCCACACCAGGAGAACACCACTTGGGGAGGGGGCCGGAGCCAAGCGCCCCCTCCGAGTCCGCACCATCACACCGTCCCTCGGGGGCCTCCGTCAAGCGGTTCAGGGTGGCACCGCATCACATTGTTCACAAATGCAGTCACGTCCTCAAACAGCCCCCACTTTACTTTGAGAATAGTGAAGCTGAAGCAAGCGCAAATAGGCTTCAGACAGTGTTACAAGCACTCCTCAAAACTTTGAACCATCAGAGTGCATGAGTTTCATGCTCGATCGATTGAGCTAGCCGGATCGGGCAACAAAAAGTATAAAATAGTTATGTAAATAGTTGTTTAATAAAATGTTTTACCCTGTTACTTTGCTGGTGTGTAGTATATATTTGTAATATTTGTATAGAGTTTATCGTTATTTTGGGCGGGGTGGGTGGCGGAGCCGAGCTGTATTGCAGCCATCATGGTGTGGAGTTCAGTTCATCTCACTAGTTTCGTATTTGTCATGAGGGGTTGTTCCTAATGTTTCTATTTTAGCGAGGTCAAAATGAGATCCCATTAGTGGCCTACTGATTTTGCTCGATTCCTTTTGTTTTTTTACATGATTTTTCGTTATCTGCAAAGACTAAACAGAGTATTGCGACTCTGTGTTTGTTTGTAAATAGAGAATGAACCAAAGAGAACCAATTGTAAAACAGTAAATGCTTGGATAACAATCAATCAAATGGAGAGAGAAGCAGGCACGACGTATTACAACGGGGCAAAGGCCTGCGTTAACTACCTTTCACTATCTGCAAAGAGAGAGTACTCCTATTAGAAATGAGGGGGGGGGGGCAGCATTCAAAGCAGATCAGTGTGCATAAACACGAAAATGTTTTTTCTTACCACGTACTTGACATTCGACAGCTTATGATATTTGCTATTAAAAAACCATTGAAATTCACTGAAAAAACCATAGGTTATAGACCATATATAGTTAGGAATTAGCATTTACAAAACCTTGAAAATTCACTGAAAAAACCATAGGTTATAGACCATATATAGTTAGGAATTAGCATTTACAAAACCTTGAAAATTCACTGAAAAAACCATAGGTTATAGACCATATATAGTTAGGAATTAGCATTTAAAAAACCTTATTTTACTCACACAAAACCATTGAAATTCCATATATAGTTAGTTGTACTAACTATATATCGCGCACCCGCAATCCACTGCTGATCATGTCACATATTACATCATTCATGACATGGTCAGTGACATCACTGATGACATCACTGATGACATCTCAAATGACATCACTGATGACATCACTGATGACATCTCAAATGACATCACTGATGACATCACTGATGACATCTCAAATGACATTACTGAGCACATCACTGATGACATCATTCATGTGATAATAAGATGAACCTCTTCAGACTCTAATATAACCTTAGATACAATCAGTGTAAACACAGACTCACAGATT
Source organism: Lissotriton helveticus (assembly GCF_964261635.1). Classification (NCBI taxonomy): domain Eukaryota; kingdom Metazoa; phylum Chordata; class Amphibia; order Caudata; family Salamandridae; genus Lissotriton; species Lissotriton helveticus. The sequence goes on along the minus strand of NC_136063.1, from coordinate 1,237,307,148 downwards.
GTCACTCATCCATGAAGTTACACACACACCTAGTCAGTCATGCAAACAATCAATCACACCTCCATTTCCTCAACTATACAGTTACACACACCTTACTTATTCAAACATATACTAACACATATTTACTCTCTTTTACAATCCCTAATACAAGTTCACAATCATCCATACAGCCACTCACACATTCACTGGCTCTTATGCACAGTTATTTATATATGCCAACTCTCACATGTACTATGTTTTACATGTGTACTTACTTTGACATGTAGCACTGAGATATCCATTCACTCACCAATACACTCATGCACAAAGTCAACCACCCATACAGCTGTTTCCACATGCACTTTTGAACCCATACATCTAGTGAATCAACTGCTCACACATCTATGCACAGAGTCATACACCTCCCAGCCACCCACACACACACTCAGTCTCCCATACAAATACTTGGGCAACCAATCAATAACCCATACAGTTACTCATATAGCTACTGAACAACACATGCAGCAGTTATCAGAACAACAGACATAATGATGCACAAATTAAGACAGTTTAGTCACTAACCCATGCACTCAGTGAGACACATTTAATCACTCACTCATACAGTCAGTCATGCACCTACTAAATCCTTCATCCAGACACTTATACATCCACTCAAGACATATTTTAACTTTACAGAAAAATACAGTCACTGGATGTTGTCATCAGTGATGTCATCAGTGATGTCATTTGAGATGTCATCAGTGATGTCATCAGTGATGTCACTGACCATGTCATGAATGATGTAATATGTGACATGATCAGCAGTGGATTGCGGGTGCGCGATATATAGTTAGTACAACTAACTATATATGGAATTTCAATGGTTTTATGTGAGTAAAATAAGGTTTTTTAAATGCTAATTCCTAACTATATATGGTCTATAACCTATGGTTTTTTCAGTGAATTTTCAAGGTTTTGTAAATGCTAATTCCTAACTATATATGGTCTATAACCTATGGTTTTTTCAGTGAATTTTCAAGGTTTTGTAAATGCTAATTCCTAACTATATATGGTCTATAACCTATGGTTTTTTCAGTGAATATATATATATATATATGTCAATACCCCATAAACCCCAAATTTACCCTTTGTACCCCAAGAACAACCTAAAATTCTTAAATTACCCTTAACACCCCAATACCCATACCCCCTAAACCCTAAAATTACCCTTGGCACCCCAAAACCCAAACCCACCCTGAACCCTAAAATTACCATTGGCATCTCAAAACCTTAATGCACTCTGAACCCTAAAATTACTATTAGCACCCCCAAAACCCACACCCACTCTGAACCCTAAAATTACCCTGGGCACCTCAACATCCATATCCACCCTGAACCCTAAAATTACTCTTTGCACCCTAAAACCCATACCCACCCTGAACCCTAAAATGAACCTTGGCATCCCTAACCCCATACCCACCCTGAACCCTAAAATGACCCTTGGCATCCCAAAACCCATACCCACACTGAACCCTAAAATTACCCTTTGCTCCCCAAAATCCAAACCCACACTGAACCCTAAAATTACCCTAGGCCCCCCAAAACCCAAACCAACCCTGAAACCAAAATTACCTTTACTGTCCCAAAACCCATACCCACCCTAAAACTGAAAAATTACCCTTGGCACCCCAAAACCAAAATCCACCCTGAACCCTAAAATTAACCTTGGCACCCCAAAACTTATACCATACACCCCAAAACTCAAGCCCACCATAAACCCTATACTTACCTCATACATGTAAAACACTTGCCTTTACCATGTATGCCTTTACAACGAAAATTATTGTAAAGGCATGCGTGGTAAAGGCATAAGCATTGTAATGCCATGCGTTGTAATGGCATTGCAATGCAATGATAGTTGCGTTGCATTGGCATGCGTTGTAATAAAATCATTGTAATGGCTGTTTCCCCCCACTCCTTGAAGGTGGCTCAAGGAGAAGTGTTTGGGATGTGCTTATAGAGCAGTCCATATTTAAAAGGGATCCATTCACAAAATTGCTGAGTGGGGCTCAGAACAACCTAACAGGTTGTCAGAAAATATGGAGCAAAGAACAACCCTCAGAAAAGTGAAATTTTTCATATCGCTGCCAAGAAAGTCATTTTTCAGCTCTCATTAAAGATGAGTCAGAGGCGAAAATGTCGCAAGGTCTTATAAATGAGTTGCAGACACCAAGTCACAGGGATCCACCCGAGATGTCAGTAGCTTCCACACCGGTCTACAACACTGCTGCATTCCTGAAACCACCATCATCTTTCTATATTTCCCAAAAAGGAATTTATTGATGCGCTTGAAGAGACTGATAACAGTAGGATTATGAGGTTTCTAAAAAATCTTGCTGTGATGGTGTAAAAGAAGTCATAAAAAAATGCAGTGAAATTACATATTTTAAGATTTAAGAAACGCTGATAGTTCAATCCATTACCAAATGCTGATTATGAAAGATGCATTTTCAGTCAAGAAAACCAAAACATTTGTAAAACCAGTGATGAACTTGTGTATAGACTTGACACATCAAACACTGTAAGTTCAATTAATTTTATGATGATGAAGCTATGTGACTCAGAGTTATTGATGGATGGTTGTCAGATTCATTTAGACGACAAATGCTGAGAGAAACTTTTGGGGGCATATTTACAAGCCCCTATCGCCACCACAAATTCACTTTTAGTGAAGTTATGGTGGCAAACGGAGCTTTGACTTATTTATAAGGCAGCGTTAAGCCACTTAACGTTTCTTAACGCTGCCTTCCAAATAAGGTCCCCTTCCTCGCTGCACTTAGTGTGAAAGCGGCGGGCAATGGATGCAACACCAATTTATTTTGATGCTGCCCTCTATTTACAAGAGCAGCGTAAATAAGAGGCAGCAACAAATTTAAGACCAGGGGAAACCTGGTCTTAGATAGGCGAAACAAGGAGAACTGTTTTATTTCTCCTTGTTTTTGATTGGTTATGTGCAGTAAGGTCCTCCTTCCTGCACATAAACAATCATCTTAAAAAAGTGCTGTTTTGCAACTTCTATGTGTGCTGCATTAAGCAGCACACATTGAAGTTACAAAACGGCATTTAAAGATTGTTTATGTACAGGTACCTTCCGGCACATAAACAATCTTGCCCTCAACGCAGACACCCCTGCATTATGGTGTGCACCACAATAAAATGGCCACCGCAACAATCCTAGAGGCAGCGTTCAAAGCGTGCACATAAGGTCAAGCAGCAAAATCAATTAAGGCAAATTGACATTGAAAGAAGTTGATTGTCATCTAAATCATCATCAAACAGTTTTTTGGCCTCAATGTTCAATGAAAGTGAGAAAGACGGTTGCTCCATGTCAATGTTTACCTTAGAGAAACTTGCACATGTCGGTCTGGTTGCATGCGAGGGAAAATGTCAGTCACAAAAAAGTCGACATACCAAAGCACCAAAGTCATACAAACATTGTCTGAAAATTACATTGAAAAGAAATGACTGCTTGATACCGTTCATCATCGACAGTGGAGCATCGATAAACATATTGCCTGAAAAGAAATACAATAAATGGTCTCCATTGCCTCGACTTATGTCATCGAAACCCAATTTGTAAACTTGGCCTGCATCGACACCCATAGAAAGTCAAGGTTTATTTGTAGCGACATTAAAACACAAGAAAACAAGAGTGCAAGGACCCACCCATGTACTTCAAGGTACAGAAGTAAGGCCTGTTTGCTCATTTTCAGTACAGCTGATAATATGGGACTGGATTTTCTGAATTACAACATGAATGCTCACAACAAAATAGAAAGTCAATTTCCTTCATAGTTTCATGGTTTGCGAAAGCTAAAGACTATGAGAGTAAAGTTACACATTAATGATGATGTCTGTCCTGTTGCTCAGAGACATAGATGATTTTCTTTTCATTTACAAGAAGCTGTTGAAAAAGAACTTCAATTGTTAAATAAGAATTACATTATTGAGCGTTCCATAGGTCTGGCACCATGGATTTCACCCATAGTAGTAGTGCCCATAAAGGACACTGAATGAGCTGTGCACATATGCATTGATATTCACCAAGCAAGCAAGTCATTTGAATGAGAACGACATCCATTTCCAAAGATTGCGGCTCCTGCTCATGCCCCTGTGCACTGATGCAAGAAAGCAGGTTGTTAACTGAAACCCCTGGGTAGGACACTGTGGAAGAATCTGTACTTGTAGTGTTGAATTCCATTGTACTGTCAGATCCATCATGCTTATTACCGTGCTCACTGTAAGATAATAACACCTACTCTCACACTTTTGTATCTTATCAGTTACAGTATTAATTTTGCCCCCAGTTACTGTCCAGCACCTGCCCTGAGGTAAAGTCCTCAGCGGAGCTTGAATAGTAATTTCGCCCTCCAGTAACTTTCCAGTACTTTTTCTGTGTTAAGTACTCAGAGGAGGTAGAATAGTAATTTTGCCCCCCGTTTCTGTCCAGCACATTCATTAAGGTAAGTACTTGGTGGAGTTAGAATAGGGTTTCTGGCCCATTAGCTGCCCAGCACCTTCTCTTAGTAGGCCATATGTCCTAATTAAATTATAATTATGCTATCATTTTTCTTGAGAACAAAAATGGTTGAATGTTAAATTACTTTGTTGGGTGTCATGAGTATAATACCTCAGCAAGTGTCTCATGCCACTACCCAAGTACAATCCTCTACACTCTAGGGCAATACCAATAAGGCGCTCTTTTTTTGCTGTCACAACCGCAGAAACAATGGTAGTATTACTATGTGGCATATAATAGCAATTGAATGTACCAATGCTCGTTGGCAGATAGACTGTGTATGTAATACCAATTAAATGCACAAATGCTTGTTGGCAGATAAACTGTGTACATACCAATGCTTGTTTACAGGAAGATTGTGCATGTGAGCAGCATACAATACTTCATTTGCCTGATTACAGACTTGTGTAAACTGCCACCTGACTACTGATGCTTTAGATATGGGGTACTTAGGTAAAAAAGAATATGAGTTCTTGAACACCTCGGGCAAAAGACACCCACTATATATGTACTCCCGAAGGTGCATAAGGATGCCCAAAAACCTCCTGGATGCCCGATCATTGTGGCGTGTGGATCGATGCTTGAGCCACTGGCTAAATATATCGACACCATTTGTATGTACCACCAAAGCCTATGTAAGGGACACGATGGACTTCATTCATAAGGTAGAGAACTCGGTGTTCGATGGAGACCAACAATTGTTGGTCTCCTTCGACATCTAGAGTCTTTATACCAACATCCGGCAGGATGAAGCACTGCTGGTGATGGAACTGGTATTAGAACGCAGAAATAGGCCCCATCAGGTTCCCACCAAATTTATTTTGGAATTGGCGAAAATTTGCTTGAAGAATAATTTTTTTACTTTCAAAGATACCCTTTATTTACAACTTACGGGGGTGGCAATGTAGTGCTGTTTTGCCCCTGAGATTGCCAACCTAGTGATGGATCAGTTTGAGGAGGTGTATGTCTTCGGTGAGACAAACCCATTTCGGCACTTGGTGTCGAGATGGGTTCGTTTCATCGATGATATATTTCTCATATGCAACAGCAATAGTGAGGAACTCGCACAATTTAATGAATGGCTCAATGCATGTTCGCCCGATCTCAGATTCACTATTAACTATAGCAATATGAAAATCAACTTTCTCGATGTGTGGATCTTTAACAGTAAAGGACACTTGGAGGTTAATCTGTACACCAAGCCGACTGATAGAAACACGCTATTAGAATTCAGTAGTGGCAACTCCAGGAGCCTTAAGGAAAACTTGCCCTACGGGCACTTTCTGCGTATTCGAGGCAATTGTTCTAACAAATGCGACTACTTCGAAAACGCGGAAGTCCTGTTAAAGAAACTATGTACTAGGGGCTACCCAAGAAAGTTGGTCAGAGCGGCCATGAAACGTGCTTGGTACACGCCCCGGGAAACCCTATTAGCACCGAAAGAAAAGAAGGAAAGCACACCGATGACATGTGTGCTTACCTTTAATCCAAAGGCCAACAAGGTTAAACAGATAATCTTAAGAAATTGGAGATTAATAGAGCACCTTAACATCCCGCAACCTCTCTTTGCTTTCCGTAAAGGAAAAATATCAAACAGCACTTGGTGAGAGCAAGCACAGATGTGACAAACAAAAAAGACACTAGAAGCCTGTTAGGTCTGCCACCTTTGATTGGACACTATCGCTGTATGAATTGCGCGGTGTGTCCTAACTCCAAAGACTTGAAGAACATTGTGATTAATGGCCAAACACATATGATGCGTACGTTCTCTAATTGTAACACCAAGAACGTTATATATGTAGTCATTTGTCCATGTAATCTGGCCTATATTGGGCAAACTACTCAAACAGTTAAAATGCGGATTGGACAACATAAATCCCGTATAAGGTGTAGAAACATCGGGCCCCTTTAGTACAGCACTATATTGAGGCTGGACATAACGAAGAGGACCTCACTTGGGCGGTCTTAGTGGTGGTCCTGGCCAAGAACAAAGTTGACCTAGAAACTAAGCTGAACCGAACCGAAGCGAGATTGATTGAAAGATATCATACAACTGAGCAGGGATTGAATGATCGTGATGAACTGTGGGCATTGATCTAATTTGTGTGCTGAGCCTTAAAACAAATGACTTGAGTGCTACAGGGTCTCGGTCATGTACTGATGATCCCTAATGTGTACACACCCTTGTGTGTTATATCCCGTGATGAGTGACTTGCTATACACTGTTTATTTCCATATGTGAATTATCCTTGTGGCATCCGCTGGGGGGGCCTTGAACAATTATTCTGCTCCTTTTCATGAATATTGCTCTTTTTTTCTTTCTTTTTTTATTATCTGTATGCATCTGAGTGAACTTTGTGGATTTCGTTTTGTCCACTAATAGATTGTGAGTCCAGACTTGATTATGCAGTGCCCGGTGTGTAGGTGATTTTTATTATGTCTGTCCTTTTATAAGTGTTGTTTCTTTTGGTGGTGGCACTATTCATTATCATTTATATTCCATTGATTCTGGGTGTTTGGTGATATGTGCATTTCTCTGTATTATTATTATTTTTATTTGGTTTATGATGTTTGTCTTGGGGAACTATCCCGTTTTTGTTGTTTAGTCCCCCTTGGGGATGTTGATTTACCTTTATACTCCTTTGGCTTTTGAACTCAGTAATGGCTATTCGCATTGTATTAGTGAGAGACCTGTTAGGCTAAGCCCGACACACGACTTGTTGCTCTTTCTTTTGAACTCCTAGAGTTACGTTGCTCGTTTAGATATGGAGGGTGATCGGTCTTTTTGTGACACTTCCAGGCGTACACGTTAGTCCCTTTGTTTGTTTTTGTGTTTTTCCTCCCACTTACGTTGTACGTGAGGCAGCCGAGCATGCAATTTTTAAGCAGTCCTCAGGTGCCCGCCCGCGATCTTATGGATGGCGTCTGTCAGACTTATGAGGAGCGCGTAGAGACTTTGGCCATCGTTCCCGGATCCACATTAATTGGAGGTAACTTTAGCAGACTACATATTGTAGACGGCGTCATACTGTGGGTCCGTGTTTGTGTGTGGGGGGTTTGTTGACTACTTAGAGACCTCACCCTCCCCTTTTGGGAGTATCGGTGGACAGTAGAAATGGTATTCTGTATGAAGTCCGGTAGAATACAGGCGCTAGGGGGCTGATATTATACATGTCCATTGTTGTCCTGAACGGAGCAGTTGTTTTCTTTCCTGCATGTTGCCTCTGGCATTAGACTCGCGCAACCACCTGTAGTATTTCACAGGCCAGAACCCATTTTTAGGTGTAGCGTGTGTGGGCATAGTTACCTATTTAATTATATACAATTGGTCCGCTGGCCTACAATCTCTGTGGATAGGTGATGCACATTGAGATTGCTCATGTTGTTTTCCGTGTGTGATTTATTTTGCAGGCAGATATATTGATGCGAATTGCTACACGGATCCTGACCACGCTAATTAATGTATGTGTGGTGTGCCTCTTATGAGGTATGTATATTTTCTCTTACTCCACCACACTTGTTAGTGGCTTTTTTGGCCATTGGTAGTCTGCGTGTCACTTTGGTGACAAAGCTTTGATAATTTCTGTTCTTTTTGGTGGTACTCAGTTAGAGACATTTATTTTCCTGTGCAGACGGAGTGCTGACCACTCCCTTGTTGGGGGCGGTCCCTGTGATACCTTCCACTCTCTTGGCTTTTAGCCTTAGGTATTTATTTATTTTCGTGCCATTTTGGGTGTATTTCCTCACTTTTGTTAGGACTTTCGCACACCCTCCCCTTTGGGCTATTGAGTGATAAGTTGTTTGGTGATCGCGTCTCTCTTTTTGTGTACTATTCTATCTAGTTGCATGATAGGAGTAAGCATAGTGCGTTACCTTGAGGGGGTGGGTACCCCTGTGTAGATCCGTGCATGTGGGAGATCCCACCATGTTGATACAACTTCTTTCCTTATGTTCTGTATATTTTACCATTAAATTCCTTTTCTTTCTTTGAGTTTTTTGGTTTGACTCCTTACGGGCACTGGTGACACTGCATCTTCACTTATGGGTGAGAGTGTTTTTTAGCAGCAACTGTATTATATTATATTGTATATATTAGTGAGGATTACTCAGTATGTGTTTGTTATTTTTATAGTACCCATGTCCTGATGAAGCCTAAATCCTCTGGCTGAAACGCGACCGCGACTGCGCCGACACCTTGTCCTTGAAAGGAGTGCCCATTATATTTCAACTAAATTTGAGTACCTTCTTTTGCAACGTAATAATCACAGGTTGTGTAGAGAAGTTAGTTCTCAGGTGCACTGTGTGGGACTACCTACTGTTTATGTAGTTCACTCGAAGTTAGGAGTGGATACAAGTACAAGTTGTGTATTTCTTCTTTTTTTAGGGTACATAGATTTATACATAGATATTACTTTTGATAGATTGAAATATTTGTACAGTTTATGTTTGTGATATGTATATTGTGTATATGTTGGAATATTGTATATAGACTGTGTGTTTTGTATTACTATTATCTGAGCCACTCTTGCTGTTCCCATATATGTTAAAATGAATTAGTACAGACAAATGCTATTAGTAATTTGCAGGCAACAAGATAATGAATCATTTCTTGTATGCAATTGAAAAGTTTGCTTAATCCCTTTAGTACCTTCCTGTTCTACTTTTTCATCCTTGGATGTTCCCTGCTCAGGTACGGGAGGGTTATGTGGGCAGAACCCCTAACCATTGTTTCTAGTAAACTGCCAAATGGAACAAGTGTCTAATTTCCCTAATAATACATTTGCATAACTGTTTCCTGGTTACACCTTAATCATATCTGCTCCAGTAATATTCTGAACATGTGCCATTATGTTAAAAACGTAGGCACGTGGAACCACAGGATGCGTGCACATGCTTTTCAGTGTCCTTCTGTGGTTATTTAAAGAGATGCTGTTAGGAAATCAGTGCTTGACTTCGTTATACTGCAACAGAGCAGCAACCTCTTACCTGAATCCTGATTCCAGCATTGACATCTCTCCATGAACAACTCTTCATCCTTCAGCTCCGGTTTTCTTCTCCAGCATTTGCCTTCTCTCCACCAGCAGTCTCAAGAGTTGGTTGCTTTCTGTCTCTCTTCTGCCAGATTGCGAGATCATGTAGTTCCTGCAATAGAAGAGCACCAGGTAAGAGAGAAAAACATTTTAAAAGTGACTCTCTGTTCCATCGCATACTCAGACAGTATACGCATATCAGGAACAGGTAAAAGAACTCCTTTTTTTTGTATTAGCACATGCGACTGGAAGTATTGTGTTTTAAGGCACTTGGGGCCAGATGTAGGTAAAACCAAAATACTGAGCCCTTAATAGCGACTTTTACTGATTCGTAATTAAGGACTCGGTATTTCAGAGGTAGCTAAAAAATCTGTAAAATTTAGCGATTTGGTAAAAATCGCTAAATAAATTACCGAATCCCCTTTACCGAATCGGTATCACCGATTCCTTGATACCGATTCGGTAATTAGCGAATCCAGTATTTTGAAAAATCGCTAATTGTCGAATCAGACAATCCTGTGCTTCCACATGACCTCACAACCAGGAAGTTGCCAAACCCATACAACTGCACTGATCCTGAAGCTATTGGAGAGGCAGGGAGCAGGAGCAAGAGCACAGGAGCTGCACAGCTGCCACCCAGCTAACACAGAGGTACTGCACCATGGCCTCACCGGAGAAGGGGAAGTATGCTGGCGAAAGAAAGCGCAAGCACAAGTTTAGTGAGAGGGAGTTGGAGGTCCACAGAGAAGAGGTTGTCAAAGATCATGGCCAGCAAAAAATCCCTGCACGTCCCTGAGGAACATAAAAGGAGGATTTTACTGGGGATCCAGCACAAGATCAATGTGATTGGCGTCACACATCACTCAACAGACGACCTAAAGAAGCGATGGTATGATCTGAGGAAATGTGCCAAGGAGAGGGGGGCTGACCGGCTGACGCAAGCCAGGAAGGCAGGCAGGAGAACTTCTACAGCACCTGCTCCAACTGCCCTAGAGCAAATGATTGAGTCCACCCTCCAGCCGGAGAGCGTCAGTGGCATCGGGGACGTGGACAGCTCAGCAACAGCATCCAACAGAAAAGGTAAGAAGCATGCACAGAATGCTGTCTCACCTTTCTAACCCAATCCCCCTGCAAGAGTTTCACTCCAGAACATGTTTTGTCTAAAATCAGCAATGCATCATAGGAGATGTAGTCTCTATTAACTATTAGCAAATCAGTCAGCCCCCAAAAAGCATAGGCATGTCGCACACATCAATAGATGAGCTAGCGGAAGACAGACAGCTGGATTGTCAGTCATGACATTTATTTGCAAACAAATGCTGGCAGACAAGTGAGTAACAGTACATTCTGTATCCACACGTGGAACATCGTCCCAGACTGCAGAAGGGGAGACTGGTGAGGCATCCAGGAAGGAAAACACAATTGCGGAGGAAGTGTTATCACCTAACACCACACCAACATCACCACCACCAACATCACCACCACCATCACCGCACGATTCAGGAGGTATACAGTGTCTAGCCTCCAGGAGATAGATGGTACAGAGGATGACAGCCAGAGAGAACAGACCACGCTGGACGATGACACACAGGCACCTGTAACTCAGTCCCCCGTGGAGGATGGCAACACAGGTGCCCATAGATGGCGAAAAAGTGCACAGAGTCCTGACGCTGAGGAGTCCAGTGTCTTCTCTGGTCTGGAGGGGCAGATGCTCGAAGTTCAGCGCCTGCAGGGAAAGACAATGGGGGCCATTTAACCTCAGATGGTGGCAAACAACAGAAATATTGACAACATGAAGGAGGCCATATACTGCCTCAATAATACTGTAGCAGAGGGCATGAAAGAGATGTTGGATGCAGTGAGGCTGTTGTGTGGCAGAATAGATTCTGACAGTGCTGCAAGGCGCAGAGACAGGCAGCAACTTGCAGGGTACACCAAGTCTGTCGACAGGCTGTGCAATACAACCCATGTGCTCAGTCATTGTTCAGTGGCCATGCAACTGGAAATGGCAAAGTGCAGCTGTGAAGTCACTCAGGGCCTGGTAACAGTCACCATTGCTTTAGAGGTGCTGCAGACAAACCAAATTGCCGCCACCGGAACAGAGGACGGGGCTGAGAGTGAGGAGGCAACCAGTCGCAGCAGCATAACCTCCCTTGCCAGAGAACGGGAGGCGCAGTGTTAGGCATGGTTCTGCCGCAGGACACAGCACTGGTGAGGACAGTGTGCCTGCTGAATGCAGCAGTGGTGTGTGTGGGCGCAGGAGATGAGCACTGCCATCATGTTCCATTGTGTGGTGGGTGACGTAACCCAATGGACACAATGATGGGACTAGTGATTTTGCATGGGGGAGTGACTATGCTATGCTGTGCTTGATGAGGCACTGTGAGGCCATCATTGGTGGGATGGTGTGCTGTACAATTGCCTGTTGTAAGGTCAATTAAACAGCAGCTCAGATCCTTAACCGCCTTGCAATGACGTAGAGGGCCTCCATTGTGTTCAAGATGGTGCATTCTGGGGTTGTTTATATGCTGTGCACCTGGTTACCACCTGATTTGAGTCCATGGTAATTTGCCCCTCTTAATTAGCGATTTTTTAGGGATTCGGTATTAGCAATTTTATGTACATAGATTTGCGATTTTTTTTTACCGATTCCTTATTTTGCGAGTCAGTAAATAGTGAGTCGGTGTGGCATATTCGCAAGATAAGGATTCGCTAGTTGATTTCCGTTATTTTTAGCGATTCCTTATTTAGCGATTCGGTGTTTCTGCTCCTACATTTCGCATGTTTTATAGCGATCGCTAACGCTGAAATTCTTCGATTTTCAGCGTTAGCGATCGGTAATCGCCCACCTACATCGGGCCCTAGATCTCTTATGTTATTTACAAAGAGACATTACCTTCACTCTTGGTGCATTTGACCAGTGGAAAGACTCTAATAGCAGCACCATTAAGAAAGTGCACATTGAGACTATTTAGGAACTTGGTTGCTTCTGGAATCTGCAAAAGACACTGCCTTCATTCTCGGTGCATTAGAACTTTGGTAAGCCCTATTTTTGTAATAACACCATCCTTAAAAGTCAACCTTGGAACTTATACAGGAATTGCTAACTCCAAAAGACATGTTATGGTATGGTGTGACTCAAGACTGAGATCAGGATACATATGTTTAAGATTTGGATTGTGGTAAATTTTGATCTTGTTAACTTTTTGATTATCACTATAGATCTCCTGTTATTTGCCTCCTTAACCAATGGATCTATGTGGCTGTTCTTAGACAGGCATTCTGGGTATTTTTCTGACGTACAAAAGCTAATATTAATACTGCTCAAATTGTTCTCAGTGAAGAAGAATTAACTGCACACTTGTACCTACAGAATAAGCATCACTCTACATATACTCAGAGCCCGGTGATCCAGAACCCAGAGACAAGACGCTTCCCTGACCTGACCCCACCAGATCTGACGCAAAGGCGCCACATCCTTGAAGAAACTGGTATTTCTCTTTTTATCATCCCAATGCCCCTTTTCCTTGGGAGCTCGCAGGGAGCAGTGTTTTTCATCTCTGCCCCGTTAGTTTTCACTGGGATTCGGGGAATAACATCACCCTATGGGAACAGCCTGGTTTTCAGGTGAGTGGCTCGCAACATTGTGGCAGTCAAACTGTAGTTCGAAGATAACCTTGATAATGTCTGAAAAATGTAAATTATTTTAATTATTTTTTCTGGTTATATTGTTTGTATTTCAATAGAGTGATTTATGTTATGGTTCTACTTACTTGTGTAGATAGATGGCAATATTTGAAAATGGGTATTCTGTACTCTTCTGGTCTCAGTGGTGCATGTGGTCCTGTTAGCAGGCAGTGTACCACTGAATACAGAATGGTGGATGGCTGCTTTTATACGTTTTAGGGGATTTTCGATAATTCAGAATAAAATAAGCATTGTAAAGTATCTTTATTTCATGGTTTAAATCGTGACTAAATGTTTATTTATTTTGTTTCTGAAAAATTATAAATTGTTTACCTTCTTCACAGTATACGACAGCCATCTTGGTTGAGTACAGGAGTAATTACTTATATTGAAATGAATGAAGGAGGAATGTATACAGGTTAAAACTGTTGAACTGCTGTATATTATGTTTCTACTATGGTATGATGTGTGTTTTTAATTTTCATTTAGGTTTGGGAAATGTCACAATATCTGATAAGGGTTTTATATTTTGTGTTGTTCTGCGACGATTTATAATAATGTTTTAGAAATTAGCATATTGTTGTGATGTTTTGGCTTGGATTGTGTGGCAGTATTCTGTTGGAAACATTTGCGTAGGGCTATGATGGACTGCATTATTTTGAGATATATTGTGTTGTGTTGTGTTATGTTGCATGGAGATGCGCCACACAATCTCGTTTTATTCATAGAAATGTTATGATGATATAAAATGTTACCCCATAATTAGATAGTTTCAGACACATATTTATCTATTACCATTTATTTAATCTCTATTTATCACCCTTTTCCTATAGAAAAAACATAGCGTAGTAAAGGTTTGTGTGGTATTTGTATGCTTGGTGACGGTATGCGTAGTAATGTTAATTATGATGTTACCCTATATATGTTCCTGGTAAAGACATGCATTGTAACAGTATATGCATGGTAAAAGCTGCGTGGTAAAGGCATGCGTAGTAAAGGAATGTGTTGTTCCATCATGCTTTCTGAAGTATCTTACCTTCAGCACAATGTTTCTACTGCTGTCTGGTTCACAGTGTTAGTGCTAGTCATAAAGAATGCATCAACCATAGATGTGATTGATACCTGTTACAGAGTAGTTGATGAGTGAGAACACTCCAAAATAAATACATAAACCACTTATCGAATACATAGATGCATGGACAACCACGAACTCACACTTATAAATCAGTAGGATTTGAAGAACAGTGTGATTGATTGTTGTTTAATCATGTTGGGGTACTATTTTAACACACACAATGTTTATAATGATTTGTATAATTTATCATATATGGGTTTTTTTCTCCATGATTTCGTAATTATTTTCATAGCTAGGTAGCATTAGAAAATAAAGGACAAATATATGACTGATTTTCTAGGCTTCCATTTATCAAAATATAACAAGCAACGCAGTTTCTGCAGTTTAAAATTCCTTTCAAACCAGCAAAGAGCACACTGGCAAGAAAAATCTAAAATGAGTGAGCTTCCCGTGTTGACAGGCGAGCAGATTGCTTTCCGAAAAGAAACCTTCAGTGATTAGGTTCCTGCTCCAGCAGCTCTTCTGGGATGAAAACTTTCAAGCAGACCATCGTGTTTGAAAAGAAAAATGGCGATCTGAAAATGCTAAAAATGTATTGAGTGACAGCCAGTTTGGTTAAAGGTGTAATGATAAGGCAGGATTCGCTCAGACAGGTATATCGAGGTTAGGAAGTGGGGCAGCTAGAGGGTTATAAAATGGCTGGACCTTAACAAAATACTCGATTGAGAAAGGAATACAGACACACTAGTTTTCCCAATAGTTCACAAGCAAATGACCCATGATTAAAAAACACACAGCTGCAAAATGAGTGGGACGTTTCTGTTGCTAAGTCTTTCTGAAAAGTCAGCTGTTGAAGAAGATGAAATGTAAACTGATAACACCGTAATGAAAATGTTCCTACCAGCGAGCATGGCGGGAGAAAATTGTACTCTCCTAGATGTTTCGAGTAATGACTCCATCCCTCCATCCCCTCCCCACGAATTTTTGGCACTAAACTATCCAAACAGTTCACTTTGCTGTACAATTTTCAGGAATGTAGCTGTCCTTAGTGTAACAAGTAACACGTGCAGTGGCGCCAGGACGGTCAGACCTATTCTTATGTTGGGCCCACTGAACCTTAACCATGCCTGCCTTTCACTAACCAATCAAGGTGCGAGGGTAAGTGGTTCCCATTTCTCGTGATTTCATTAACTCATTGCCACCCTTAATAAACCTTTGGCAAATGTCATCAATTCTGAAAAAAAGTTGTAACCTTCATATTTTGCAAGCGATAAGGAAAGTTAATGCATTTAGTCTACCTACACTGCATTGTGGGCTTCTGTAGGCACTGAACTCTTCCCTCAGATTCCAGATACTTCCATGATGCCCAACAACACACCCACTCCACACTGATCTCAGTATATACAACTGCCATGCCAGTATTCAAGAATGCATTGCTGAATGTCAACACAAACAGTATTGTGGCATACTAATATTGAGGACACAATATTGAAGTACAAAATATTAAAAGGTAAGTGCATATAGGAAATTATTGATAATACTATTCCTAACTCCACATTTAAGTACCTTGAAAATATATGAACTGGTTTAGGTATATATATGTGGAGATAGCTATAGAAATTCTAGTCTTATTTACCTGTTGATATCTTATTTTTGATATTCTGTCCTTGATAATCTCTCCCATTGTTGAATCAATATTGAAAGAGCACCCCAGTATTCAACAATTGCCCTTTGCAAGCTAATTAGTATTTGTCTTGCCAGTAATGTACAATAGCTCCAGGCATGTAAGTTACCAATCCTATGGTGAGATTGAATAATTCTGGCCTTCAACAGGTGATGTAGTATCACTGTGCAAAGTTTACACAGCAGTTTTACCAGCCTTTAAACCACAAACGCACAGCCAGGTGATACCCAATCACCCTCATCTTATTATTTTTTAGGGCTGGTAATCACAAAAGCCCTTTATCCTTGGAACTAAAAGAGAATTAAGAGAAGAGTCGACAAGACTGCTCGTTCTTGGAGTCAGAATACTTACATTCTAGTGCAGGCTCAACACACTTAGGGCCAGATTACGGGTTTGGTGGATGGGCTACTTCATCACAAAATGACGGAGATCCCGTTTGCCATATTACGAGTTCCATTATGTTCCACTGGATAAAATTGAACTCATAATATAGCTGACAGGATCCCCGTCCTGTTTGTGATGGAGTGTAACCCATCAATCAAACTCGTAAACAGGCCCTTACTTGTCAAGCCTTCTGACATCTGAGCAATCCCTCTTAGGGATCAGTCAGTTCTGAAGTAGCCCTCACCCGTGTTTCATAATTGTATTTACAGTGAAGCTAATTAGAATATTTTTCCTATGCTCATTATCACTGCACTTCTATATCTATAAAATAGTTTTTTTTAATATGAGTGAATGATTAAGGAATTGTTTGATGGGCGATTCTCTTTTATTAGTAGTACGCGAGAATGCTTTGAATAGAAGTACATATCTCATCCTAAGTATCTTTTCCAAAAATATTATCCGGCTTCATGTAGATTTTTGTTTTCAATTCAATTCAAATAGTCTTTATTTGATTACATAATCATAAAATACATTTACATTTTAAAACAATAACCATAACAACATTAGAATTCATTCCTTACAAAATACAAGATTCCCATAAAAATTAATCCAAAGTTACTTATTCCGGACATACAAAATAGAATAAATTAGTATAAAATTCATTATAAAAACAGAGATAACAATAAAACGGTCCCCATCAATATAGCAGGTTCACAATAAAACCAATTAATACAAGCACATTGCTTTCATTCATTAGTTACTCAAATGAATGAAAGCAACATGCTTGTATTCATTGATTTTTGTTTTCTATTAATGTCAATGGGGCAATTTTTCGTAGGCAATATGTAGGATACAATATTTATAACAGATGATATTCTGACGACTATATTCTGGTACCACACACTTTTAAACAACATGTGTAGCTACAGAGCTACCATCAACAGGATTGACCAGATACTCCTATGGTAGATTAATTAATTTGAGGTATATTGATTTTGGGTAATGCTCCATAGCACCATTAAAAGTAACTAACCAGTTCATATTGCTAAAAAATAACTGATTAGGAACAACTACAAGTGATATACAAATATAAAAGTAGGATCAGTGAATAATCAAAACTGTTAAGGATAATTGAGAATTTATGGAGTGCAGGAATTATAAAAATGTATAGACAAAGAATTAGCAATGGCCTGACATTTGTGTGGGCCCAGTGCCAACATTAGCACTGCTCCAAGCCACCGTGTGTGTGTACTTTTCATTACAGGCAATTGGTAGTTTGAGGATAGAATGGGAACAGGGAATCATAATGCACTTAAAGCAGCTCTAGCAGGTGTAGTGCAAAGTGATATTCCACATTGTATAGACAGTCTTTTTGACTACTGAACTTTTGTGTGTTGAAGATGCTTAGGATCTATGTTAGGTGCTTAGGGCCCGATGTACTAAGCTTTCCGTTTGCAACAGGTGGTCGCAGATTACTCACTAAGTACCAATAGGTCACCATTTGCATGGGGTCTCAGATCAAACTGTCTAATAACTATTAACTAAGCAGGTAACAATTAGCAACCCTCTGGTAACTGGCCTGCACTGTAAGCAACAGCAAAAACCATCCCTGTGTTTCTACTACCAAATGATCTTTTAATTTTAAAGCAGCCCTGTATTCCTTAAAGAAACCTGTCAGGAGAGCAGGTAGTTGTTCCCAGGATTATTGACTGCTCCCTCTTCCCAAGAGACTGCCAATACAATTCCCAAACAGGAATGGATGCACCATGGGGCAATTTTGCACTTGATTGAGGCCACCACCACATACCTCTAGCTTTCTTCTTTCCCGCTGGGTTCTCCCTCTGTGTGAAAAATGGATAGTGTGCCTGGGGGTCCAACGAGCAGGTGATTACTGCGGGCTGACACCGGAGGAGCAGCGAGAGAGACGCGCGGATCATCCGTAAAGGAGAAGGACTGGATTCTCCAGTGCAAGCTAGGATTCTCTTGCACGGCTGCTGTCGACAGCTTTGGTTGTCTGGCTACCTGGACGCTTGCGAAGGTCAGAAAACAGAAGCTATGGCAATGGCCGCCAGTGGATGAGGGAAGATGCGGTCAGCTAATATCCCTTCACAGCCACACCGGGAAGAGCCAGAGGCAAAGATGGAGTGCAAGAAAGCAGATCTCTGTGCCGGTAAGGGAAATAAGGAGGAAAAAGAAAAGGAAAAAACTGAGGGGCATAGCAAGGCTGTTACTCAACGTATGCCACTATCTGAGGAACTTGGAAGGCTGCAACCCTCCATTTTAAGTATGTTTCTACCCCTAGACATGAGAAAAAAGGAAAGGGGGTATGAGAGAGACAGAAAAATCAAAGAAATAATGACAGAAGCTGGGAAACACGCAATGTGGTGGATTTGCTGTGCAATCCAATACAGAGTACAATGCCCGGGGTACGAGGTGAGGAAGAGGATGAGAGTCTGCCTGCACAGAGCGGGACCACATGGCTGTCAAACTGTGAAAGTACTATCCTGAAGGCACCCTAAGATATTCGTTCTGAGGATGGGAAAGAGAAGGAAACTGGGCTAAATAATAACTGTTCCCTCAATAAACCAGAGGCTGACATGGGTGTTAATACACCAGACATGGCAAACAAAATTAGGCATGGCATAACCCCCAAATAAAGATCATGGAGTCTGGATACCTCTCCCCCGACTCTCTGGATTATTTTTTTCTTTAATTGAGGAATCAGGAGGTTCTGATACTATCATGTCTGCTAGTAGTGATGGCGGAGTTTCTCCTTCAAGTAATAGCAGAATGCAAAGGGAAAGGGGGACCCCGAAAAGAACTAAACGTACATCAGGGAAAAGAATCAGTAAGAGAGCTCTTGGGGATAGAGAGGAAGAGAAAGAATTAGGCTGGAATTACTCGGCCACTCAGCTGTTACCCACATGGAATAAGTGAAAAGGGGAACTCTCCAAGGGAGAATCCAGGGGACTCGACTGTGCAAACACATGAAGGGAAATTGGCTGAGTTCTCTCTGTCCTTGATTCTGCAATCCCTGTGGCTATTTCAAGACAACAAACCACATCCAATATAATACGAGAAATTAATGACCTGGAATATGATCGGACGACCGAACCAGAAGCTTTCAGGGCACTATTTCAGAGGTACTATCAAACATTATATAAGGCTAGTACAGGGGAGGAGCAGGTTAAGATTGAGGAATATCTTGATTTAATCCCACTTTCAAGGTTGGAGGAAGAAGATCAGGATAGCTTAAATTATCCGCCACAGTGGGATGAGATTCTACTCTATGAATAGCTTAGCTAAAGGGAAGGCAGCTAGCACAGATGGTATACTGACCAAATTTTATTTTACCTTTGCCCAGCAGCTAAAAAGAATAATCCATGATCTATTCTCTCACATTTTTTATGGTAGGCGGCGTCCGGGATCATGGTCTCTGGCGAAGATTGTGGTATTTAAAAAGAAAATAGGGCATCCCTACAAGTGAGGTCTTATCTATCGCCCTGATTAATAGTAACTCTAAAATGTATTCCAAGATACTGGCCAGCAGACTTGCCCCAGTAATCCACAAAGTCCTTTTGGATCGCCAACATGGGTTTGTCCCTGGTTGACCATTTCCAGAGAGTGATTACATTATTCAACATCAGCAACATTGCAGGAGACCCTATGGCACTCATTTTGTAGGATGCTGAGAAAGCCTTCAATAGGGTCTCCGGGCAATATCTTTGGATGGCTATGTCTAGAATGGCATCAGGGATGGCTTTGTCAAGCAGTACAAATGCTATATACTGAACCGTCAGCAGTAGTTATGGTGAACTATACACTCCCGGAAAAAATTGTAATCACTAGAGGAAGCAGACAGGGTTGCCCATGCTCCCCTCTCTTATTTGCAGTGTTTATTGACACCTTTATCCATAGGCTAGATAATAATGCACTAATACCAGAAATCTGGTGGCAGAATTGGCCAACTAAGACCTTGGCCCATGCCTATGATATTGCATTGGTTACATCTAATCCAAATAAGGCCATAAAGATAATTGAAGATGAGGCCAGGCGTTTTGGGCATATTTCCAGTTATGATTTAAATCAGGACAAATGCAAAAGCAACAGTTGATGGACAGAATGCAGAAGAATGGTATACATTTACCCCAGTACAGAGAGCTGGTCCTAAATCCATCGTTTTTTTGCTCACTATGCCATTCCAGTTTGAACCCAGCCATATGCAAATCAGTCTTGACCCTGTGCCCCATGGGAACAGTGCAGCCTGAGCTGCCAAACCATGTCCTCCCTGGACTGAAAACAAACATCCTAGGACCAGTTTCGGGCTTTCATCAGCCAGGATAGCTTGATTCCAGTGGCATGGAGAGCACAGGAATCACGTCTGAGCATACCCGTCCAGCTCAGGGTGACAAATTCAAAAACAACAGTTGATGGACAGAATGCAGAACAATGTCAGACATTCACCCCAGTACAGAGATCTGGACCTAAATCCATCGTTTTTTGCTCACCATGCCATTCCAGTTTGAACCCAGCCATAGAGTGGAGTGAGCTAAAGAATGATGATGGATTAAATCCAGATCAGTTGACGGGGGGGTGAGTGGTTGATTTGCTCTAACGCGCCATCCATCATCCCCTTTGATATCTATTTGTTCGTCCTAAGTTGGCAGGGTATTCCCTGATGTGGGTCCCTTGCTCACTTTGCCACTGGATTCAAGATAGCCTGGCTGATGAGGGTTATGAACCCGAAACCGGTCCCAGGATTGTGGTAAATAAAATATTACCGTGGCAGAATTTCTAGGCATTAACCAAATATCATGCATCAAATGAGAGACAGGATCCGTGGTGTCCAAGTTAAAATGGGCTTTATTCCAATAACTCGAGTCAAAGGGAGAATATGTTCCATCACCACTGAGGTTCAGGAAGAGTAATCTAACATTCAATAACAATGAACAGCATATATACAATTTTCTCCTTGTACATAGGGAGGAGCGCTCCAGGCAGAGCAAGAAAGAAAGAGATAAGAGCATGTGGGCGTACACTTGATGAGTCATAGGTAGATGATAGGTAGATGTCATAGGTGGGTGGGTACTTAGGGGAGGAGTTTGCATGACCAACTGGAACTCTGCCCTAATTGTGCAACTTTGAGCATGGCGTGCAATTGACGTGTAACTGGGAGGAGAGCTGACTTTCGACCTAGCAGAGACATCTTCTTGTGTCAGGGCGAAAAGCACATCTTGTACAATCTGATATGATAGGGGATGTATTGTCTGAAGCAAAAGGTTGTTCACCACTAAGAATCAGAAAAGCATATATTTCTCCGTTCATTGCATGGGGGCTGAGACAGAGAGCTAGGCCTTATCTGTCGCGAACGGGTTCTGTTTACATTTCCTCACCGGGCAGGGATGCCACTCTGTACAGCAAAACAGATAACTGTTATTCATAACACTGTCTTGGCAGAAGTTCAGAAAGTGGTTCAACCACAATAAAATAAAGGGCTCAGTACGATATTTATTTAACATGCACAATGCAGAATGCAAAATACATGGGCCTTTATTTTAGCTTAACGTTTGGGAGACTTTGATGACTTGACTTGCAGGACATGTTTGCAGAGGCCTAGTGATTCAGGCCACTACGAGAAATATGCATGGGTGCCATGCACATGAATGTAACATAGGGTGTATGTAGTGGACATCTTTTGTTGGTCAGGCAAAATATCATTTTCCTCATTCCCTCCTTGTCAACTACATAACCCTTCAGGATACATCTATATTCATGAGACCGTATAGCTGATCATACAGAATAATTTCGCCAGGCCACACTGCAGACAGTGATAGTATCATGGCAAACTGCTCCTGGATCAAGTCGCCAGGGCAGATGCAGTCACATTCACTACTGCTTCAAGGGTTCTTGTTAATTTGCGTAGCAGTTTACTATTTTGGACGGGGCCAACAAAGAAAAAGAAACCTTTGTTGAAATCTGTATATTGCTCCCACGCTGTTTCTGTCTGCTATATAACAAGTTCCACCCTAGTCTTAAGGGCAGATGTACATAAGCTGTCTGACCGTAAATGAAATAGGTATGGTGTGACGTTTTGAAAGAAGAAAGTCCTTCTGAGACTGAAGTTCCCTGTAAATAGCTCCTTGAAAATATGGTTTATGAAGAGCATGTCATTATTATAACTTGCTGAGTTTCTTGTAAATATGGCTTGTGAATAGCGCCATGTGGTCATGGTTTGTGCAGAGTATGTTGTCATTACGTTAGGCAGGAGAGAGCTGGATCTCTTACAAGTGCTTGGAGGTAACGTTTTGCAGATGTTTTGTTTTAACATGCTGCTTAACAAGGTGTTGAGGGATTTTGGCGTTGTTTGGCGTTTTCGGGGGGGCGTGTTTTTGAGCGGAAATTCGTACCTGTTCCAGTGGAGGGATTCGGCTGCTTTTTGGTGAGGATGTAGGGCATCGCTTGGACTACTGTGATGCCAAATTTGAAAAGGATCTGAGCTGTGGAAGTGGAGGAAAAAGCATGTCTTGTGCGGAGGTGCGATTTGCCATGTTATCCAATGGGCATGTTTTCCTAAGAATCTTTTTTTGGTTTTTTTTAGAATCTATTTCGGCAGAACACCCTTTGTTTTCTGATAAGGGGGTAGTTGGCCACATACCAAGCACTCAGTTGCATTGCTGGTCACGTATGCATACAGGATGAATGTATATGTGAGGAAATGAAAAAGAAAACATGTAGCAATAAACTAACACCGATTATAACAATGCACAGAATCAAATAATAATCAAGGTAACAATCCATCTGCTGCGTAATGTCTTGCAGTATCTGCAGTGTCTTGCAATCTCTCATCTTGCTATTCTCATATGTGATCTTATACATGTCAGAAACTGGTCTAACCGATTCA
Organism: Lissotriton helveticus; assembly: GCF_964261635.1. Classification (NCBI taxonomy): domain Eukaryota; kingdom Metazoa; phylum Chordata; class Amphibia; order Caudata; family Salamandridae; genus Lissotriton; species Lissotriton helveticus. Next base: position 1,237,283,829 of record NC_136063.1, on the reverse strand, counting down.
CCACCGGGTGGGCTTAAACAATTAAACTACGTCTGACTTACTAGATCTAAGCTTGGACCTATACTCTTGCTGAGGGGTCTTTTCAAGCAAAGGCGGCACAAAGTCTGTTGTGTCATTAAAGTCAATGTTCTTTTCGAATGTTCCACATTGTCCAAAATAGCGCTTAACGTGATGGGCATGGATCCAGCTCTTGCATCCCTCCACTTTCAGTGCGGTCCTCGTGGTAAGAAGCACCATCTTCGGGGTCTTCCATCGCGGCTCGAGGGGGCTGGAACGATCAAAATTCCGGATGCACACAAAGTCCCCTGGGACTATGGCGTGTTCCTTGACCTGGGTGTTGTCAGGGAAGGCGGCAGCAACCTGTGAACGACAAGAGAGTAGTGCAGACATCAAGGAAGCCAGGTAATCTGTCAGCATGTTACTGTCAACATCAGTTATCTTTCTGGGCATAGGCGTACCCCACATATTTGGCGGTCTACCGAAAACCACTTCATACGGAGATAGGCCTGTTCTGGAATGTGCTACCATACGCATGTAAAAGAGGGCAACCGGCAGGGCTACCATCCAATCCTTGCCTTTCTCTGCACAGACCTTTGCTAATTTTGTCTTGAGGGTCTGATTATGTCTTTCTACAAGGCCAGCTGCTTCTGGGTGTCTGACACAATGGAACTTCCATGTGTATCCTAACAGAAGGGACACTTGTTTCATTAATTCAGAGGAGAATGGCTGGCCGTTATCTGAATAGATCACCCGAGGTAATCCATACCTGGGGAAATACTCGCGCACTAACTGTCTGGCTGTTGTTACAGCAGTATAATCTGGAACTGGATAAGCTTCTGTCCATCTAGATAGTGCACACACTACCACCAAGACATACTTGTAACCTCTACATCTGTCCATTTGGATATAATCCATCTGGAGAACCTCAAAAGGGTGGTCAGGAGGATGAAATCCGCCTTGTTCCACCGGGATGCCTTTACCTGGATTGAACTGACAACAGATCATACATGTTCGTACTTTCTGCTTCGCTGCGGCACGCATGTGCTTGTTAAACCAGATGTTCTGTAAGCTGTCTAACATTGCTTTTTCTCCTAAGTGTGCTGGACTATGGGCTGTGTTAATGATTATTTGTACCATGGAATCTGGGAGAAACCATGTGCCTTTTCCCTTAGTCATCCAACCTAGGTCAGTCTGGACCCCTCCTTGTTCAGTCCATTTCTTTATCTCATCTGCAGTGGCATGTGTCTGTATGTCGAGTACGTCTTGAGTGGGATCCCTGACTGTCATACATGTTGTCAGTAATGGTACCTCTGTCCTTGTCGTGTCTGTTGGTGTCTGGGCTGTAAGTCTAGCTGTTCGATCTGCCAGGTCATTACCCTGGGAAATGGTGTCTGTAACTTTGGTGTGAGCTTTGCACTTCAGGATAGCAATGGCTGTAGGTAAATGTATGGCTTCTAACAGGGCTTGAATAAGCTGGCCATGCTGAATCTTGGTCCCATGGGAGGTCAGGAAACCTCTCTCCCTCCATAAGACCCCGAAATCATGAACAACGCCAAAGGCATATTGCGAATCAGTATAAATGTTTACTTTCAAGTGCTTAGCTCTTATGCAGGCTTGTGTCAGAGCGATGAGCTCTGCTGCTTGTGCTGACAATGTGTCTATTTTTTGTGTCTCTATGACTTCTTTATCAGTGGTCACAGCATAGGCCGCTACTAACTCTCCTGCACTCGTTCTCATGCATGATCCATCTACATAGAGCGTTAAGTCTGGGTCTGAAAGTGCAATATCTGTCAGGTCTTGTCTTGGCTTCGTCACTATATTCATTAGTTCCACACAGTCATGTGATGGTGCATTTACTGTACTTGAGGGCAAAAGTGTTGCAGGATTCAGAATATTACAACGTCTGATCTCTATGTGTGGTTGAAATAATGTCAGTTCATATCCTGTCAGTATTGCTACAGTCAAGTGTTGTGTTTGTGTTCTGTTTAAGAGAACCTCCACTGCATGTGGAACCTGTACTGTCAGAGGGTGGCCCAATACTATTGAATCACTTTGTCTTATGGCTAGGGCTGTTGCTGCAACTGATTTCAGGCATGCAGGCAGAGCCTGGGCCACTGGGTCTAGCGTGCTAGATAAATAAGCACAAGGCTTGTGTTTTCCTGCTTGATCTTGTGTGAGAACAGATAACGCTGTTCCTTCTCTTTCAGTTACAAAAAGCATGAAAGGTTTGCTGTAACATGGAGTCGCTAACACTGGCGCTTGACATAAAGCTCTTTTTAATTCCTCGAATGCCAAGGTGTGTTCTTGTGTCCAAGGGAGGACAGTCCCCCCTGCCTCCTGTGTAGTTAACTGTATGAGCTAGAAAGGCATACTGGGGAATCCATTGCCTACAGTATGAAGTGAGGCCAATAAAGGCACGTACTTCCTTTTGTGTCTTGGGCTGTGAAAGGTTAGCAATGAGCTGTATACGTGCTTGTGTTAGCTGTCTCCCTTCTTTGGAAAGCAAGTGTCCTAGGTACACTACTTGCTTTTCACAGAATTGCAACTTCGAAGGGGACACCTTGTGCCCCTTGTCAGCCAGAAAATGTAAGACTGTCAGTGATGCATTTTCACATTTTTTTTCTGAACGTGCTGTAATCAGGATATCGTCCACATACTGTAGTAACGCAGTGTTGGAAGGCATGTGAATGCTGTCTAGCTGTCTCTTCAGAGCCTGACTGTAAATACTAGGGCTTTCTGTAAAACCTTGAGGAGCTCGTGTAAAGACAAAGCTACGACCTCTTAATGAAAATCCAAACAGGTACTGGCTGTCTGGGTGAATGGGAACACTAAAGAAAGCGTTCTTCAAGTCGATAACAGTAAAGTAAGTAGCCTCTGAATCAATAGCAGTCAATAATGAAGAAATGTCTGGCACCACTGGATATTGTGGTACTACACATTTGTTCAATTCTCGCAGGTCAATAATCAATCGGTACACTGGCAATACACTAGGATCAGATCTTTTAAGGATAGGAATGACAGGCGAGTTACATACATTTGAGACTGTCTCTACCACTACCCCCCGTGCAATAAATTCGTCAACTATTTTCAGTAATGCTGTTTCGGCGTCAGGTGGTAACTTGTATTGTCTAATACGTGGAAGTACTACTCCTGCTTTGAGTGTGACATGGTGAGGCGTAATGTCCATGTAACCTACATCAGTCGTTCCTTGTGCCCACAGGATCTGTGGTACGTTCTTGAGTCTGTGGTCAAAATCAGTCAGTACATAATGTCCCTTAAAATCACGTAAGACCAGGCGTACTCCCTCTGGAGAACAGCAGATAACTGCTCCTAGATCTTTTAATGTCTTCATACCAAGTAAGTTTTCTGGACATGACTTAGTAAGTAGCAAGTCAGTGGTATGTGACAGTGGACCAACCCCTAGGGAGACTGGTTTTGATACTTCATTAACAATAGGCTTTCCTGAAAATCCCAGGGAAACATTCTGTGAGCCTGAGAGAGGTGCCCCTGGAACCTCGTCATGACTGATGGTAGTTCTGCTCGCCCCTGTGTCAATCAGAAACTTTCGATCCTGACCTAGAACACGACTATGTACATACGGACCCTCTTGATCTACAGGAACCTCAATAAGGGGCAAGCCTACTTCCCTCTCGAGGCTGTTTCATGAGAACTGTTGATATTCTGGATAGTCAGACTGTGTGTGCTGATACATTTGTGGTGTGGCATGAACAGGCGGTGGTGGAGGATAATTCGCTACTGTCTGTTGCGTGTTCTGTTGCGTGTTATTCTGTCTAGGAGTGTACTGTCGCTCTTTTGTCTTGCCTGTAGCAATGTTGTGTTTCAGAACAGTGCAGTCCTTTACAAAGTGACCTGGTTGTTTGCAATAATTACAGTTCCCTTTGACAGGTGTCGTGCTATGTTTGTTTAAAGTCGCCGGTACCGTCTGGGCAACCAGCACCTTCATTTTTGTCTCTTTCATGCGTCTCTTTTCATGATCCTGCTCTTCTCTAATCCTATTCTGATGATACTGTAGCATCTGTAACATTTGTGAAGGGCTGTTTGCTTGCCAAGTACTCTCAACCTTCAGTACTCTATTCTTGATCTGGGGTAAGGAATTCTCTACTAATTTGCTCACAAAAAGATGTGGAAATGACTTGCTACCAGGCTTAAGGCCACTATTAATAGTAAATTATTTCTCAAATCTAGAATAGAAATCACTAGTGTCCTCGTCTTGCTTTTGTTTACATGCTGAAATAGCATCCCAATCTTCCTTTTTAGTAATCAATAATCTTGGCAAAACTTGTATCAGAAATTCAGGTAGTTCCCTAGCTCTTTCTCCAAGACCAACTCCTGGGGCCCTGCCCTTCTCTTCTGTTTCCAACGCATCCCAACTTAACTTTTTCTCACCCACTTCCCAGTCTTTTTCCTTAAGTTTTTCATAAATCCCTGCAGGTAACAGTACTTTTAATAGCTTCAGAATGTCAGCGTATGTATAATCTCCTATGCGGAGGATGTCTTTTAATTCACGGTGAAATCCCCCTGGGTCTTTATCATGACAAGGCAACATCTTTTTCATTTCAAGAATCTCTAATTTCGTTAAGGGGGTGTACACATACACTCGTTGTAACTCATTGGCCGCATTCTTAACGGGATGAACCTCTCGTAGGGGGTTCAGTCTGTCTATGTGTACGTTATGTCTGTCATGGTGTAAGACTGGAGGCATGTATGTAGTCAGAGAATCTATGTACTTATGTCGTTGATCCAGGATTACATTAATTAATTCAGTACCTAAACCTGTCCATCTATCTAGTAAAATGTCGTCAAGTATTTTATGCAAGTGACCAGGATCAGAATGCTGACTTTTATACAACGTTATCAAGTGTTGAACCATGTAAATACCAGCCAAACGCTGTTCGTTCGGTGGAAGGCTTAAGAAAGTCTGAGCCACTATATCACTGCTATATATATTGGCATTGGACACCCACTGGGTGGCTGACCGGGCCAACTCTATTTCGTGTTGTGTGGGAGGTCTCTCATTCCCTATCCATTGTTTCAGTGCTTTCTCAGTAGCTTGGAATAGAGCTTCAAGGGAATACCTTTCTTTTATAGCTGGCCCTTGTTTACGGTAATCAAGGCACTTGGGTCTGTCAAACTGTCGCGCTTTTCCTACATAATTAATCTTGTCTTTTGGTTCATCTACTTCTTCTGTTGATAACTCACCATTTTCCTCAGACTCTTTTCTGTGCCTTTCTATTATTTCCTTTCGTATTTTCTTGTACATGGCATCTATCTGTCCCTGTTTCTCATGTCTACCGGTATCTATGTGATCACTCCATTCTATCAATCCTGCTTTTACATCTCCGTCCCCTTCGTCCTGTTCCCTGATCAGGCAGTTAATAATAAAACGTAAGACATGGTTCTTAACCCCTACTTTTCTCTGTGCCATGGCTTGTGCTATACTATCTGGTCCCTCCCCCATTCTAATAAAACGATACATGCTATCTAGGTGATCTTTCATGTCTGGTAATGTCTCTAGATATGCAACAGCTTGTCTTAGTCTACGTGAAATCACGACCATTGAACCCTTTCCTGGTTCTGTATCATATACACAAAATGGAATGGCTGCATCTACAGTAGGCACCCCTCCCACTGCCCCTGGACCTACGTCATCTTTTGCTAGCTGCTGCTGAAGTTGCTGGAGCTGATCTGCTGCTGGGGGTGGAGGAAAATCTGCATTAACGTAGTCTGGAAGGGACTCGTCTAGATACGAGGAAATGAATGCTTCAGATGCTGTCGGCTTTATTCTATGTACTCTATATGGTACAGGTGGTGGCGTTCGAGACCTACTGGATCTTTCTGAGGTGGTCACTTTAGCTAGTTCTTCTGACAGAACGGGATAAATACCATTAACAACGGCGTTTCTTTCCCTATCAGTCTGTTCTGTTTTGACATGTTCCCCCTCCTCCCGCAGTTCCTTTTCTCTGGCTTTCTCCCCAGCTTGTCTAGTTCTATCTGCTTTATTCAATTCTTTCTCTGTTCTCCTATGTGACTCTTTGCGCCACAATTCGATGGCATCTTTCTGAGAGGGTCTTGACTTCTTTTTCCATAGTGCTTCCTCCACCCTCATAATACATTCAGGATCCCATGTACCCGAGATTGGCCATCTATACTTTTCCTCCAGGTCCTTGGTGTAGTCTACCCATAAATCTAAAAACAAAATGGCGTCTAGCCCATGCTTATTATACATATAATGACCAGGTGTGTCTCTAGGCGGATGTTAACTGGTTCTTCTAGTATACCTTTTCTGGTCCCTATCTGACGTAACTTTGAAAACAGTGGCATGTTTGAAACCAATATTCACAAAAATAGACTGAAACAATCAACAATCATTCACACACAAACAAATATTAAACACTAAAACAGTTACAACCTAAACTGATACAGAGAGCTAAACATGTACTTGAAAAACTTTATGCACTGAAATACAGTACAACCATACCGGTCTCAAAAATGAGACACGTCTTGACCGCGCCCACGTTTACCATGGGCACGTCTTTACCGGTCTCACGTGAATGAGACACGTCTTTACCGCACCCACGTTTACCATGGGCACGTCTTTAATCTTGATGCATTCCCCATAGTGGTACTCACCGGGAAGCAGAATCTTGAAACTTGAAGGCCTCGGACTTCTACGCATGCGCCTTGGAACAGGTGGACCTCTGGAGACCTCGGACCTTGCTCTCTCATGGGCTGGGCTCTGGGTTGAGACGATCCGCTTTCCTCACCGCCTCACATGGATGCCTGGTCGCAGTCCGTCCTCCTCCTGGGCCTGAAGGAGTAGCGGGTAATCCCAATGGCGTGTACACTTTAAAGTCCGTCACGGCTGTGGAAGGGGGCAAAGACTAGACCTACAAACTCCGGCGAGTGGGGAAAGAGACATGTTCCTGTTCGGGAGCCAATTAATGTGGTAAATAAAATATTAGCCTGGCAGAATTTCTAGGCATTAACCAAATATCATGCATCAAATGAGAGACAGGATCCGTGGTGTCCAAGTTAAAATGGGCTTTATTCCAATAACTCGAGTCAAAGGGAGAATATGTTCCATCACCACTGAGGTTCAGGAAGAGTAATCTAACATTCAATAACAATGAACAGCATATATACAATTTTCTCCTTGTACATAGGGAGGAGCGCTCCAGGCCGAGCAAGAAAGAAATGTAAATGTAAATGTAAATGTATTTCGATTTATATAGCGCACTAATCACCCAGGGGTCTCAAGGCGCTTGCTTAGGGAACCCGTCCTGGTATTCCCCTGTGAGATACCCCGGCAGGGTATTCACAAGGTGAAAGCCAGGCATCCCGCCGCGAGGGGCCGTAGTGGAGATTAAGCAAGCTATTGCCCAGAGTCGCAGAGTGTGAACCTGTGAGTCGAGTAGGCACCGGAGCGAGAATTGTCAAGTCCGTGGAATTTTTTGAGCCCGAGACCCGCCGAGGCGGGGAATTGAACCCTGGTCCACGGCTGATCTCAGCTTCTGGGTCTGCCGCCTCTAACCACTGAGCCACACTTCTCCACTAGAAAGAGATAAGAGCATGTGGGCGTACACTTGATGAGTCATAGGTAGATGATAGGTAGATGTCATAGGTGGGTGGGTACTTAGGGGAGGAGTTTGCATGACCAACTGGAACTCTGCCCTAATTGTGCAACTTTGAGCATGTCGTGCAATTGACGTGTAACTGGGAGGAGAGCTGACTTTCGACCTAGCAGAGACATCTTCTTGTGTCAGGGCGAAAAGCACATCTAGTACAATCTGATATGATAGGGGATGTATTGTCTGAAGCAAAAGGTTGTTCACCACTAAGAATCAGAAAAGCATATATTTCTCCGTTCATTGCATGGGGGCTGAGACAGAGAGCTAGGCCTTATCTGTCGCGAACGGGTTCTGTTTACATTTCCTCACCGGGCAGGGATGCCACTCTGTACAGCAAAACAGATAACTGTTATTCATAACACTGTCTTGGCAGAAGTTCAGAAAGTGGTTCAACCACAATAAAATAAAGGGCTCAGTACGATATTTATTTAACATGCACAATGCAGAATGCAAAATACATGGGCCTTTATTTTAGCTTAACGTTTGGGAGACTTTGATGACTTGACTTGCAGGACATGTTTGCAGAGGCCTAGTGATTCAGGCCACTACGAGAAATATGCATGGGTGCCATGCACATGAATGTAACATAGGGTGTATGTAGTGGACATCTTTTGTTGGTCAGGCAAAATATCATTTTCCTCAGGATGCTTGTTTCTGTTCCAGGGAAGACATAGCTTGGCAGATCAGTTGACTGGGGGTGAGTGTTTGATTTGCTCTAACGCTCCATCCATCATCCCCTTTGGTATCGCTTTGAATCAGGACAAGACACAGGTTGTACTCAATGAAAAAATCACAATGGCAGACAACCGGGTAGTTGAAAGAGCCACATACCTCTGTGTTAGTATAACCTCTAAACTGGACAATCTGGTTAAGAATAACATGGAACCCTTAATGAAACAAATAAAAAAGGATCTTGTAAGGCTGAACAACTTACATTTATCCATTGGGGGGGTAGATGCAATGTAGTACAAATGCTGTTTCTCCCGAAATGGTTGCATTTTTTAGGGCATTATGTTTGGAATTTTCCCCTCAATGGCTTAAGGCAATAGAGAGAATGTTTTCCAGGTTTATATAGGCGTACATGTGATCTCGCAGATCATTTAAGTTTATCACCTTGCCGATGGACAGAGGGGGCTTGGCCCTCCCAAATTTGAAATTATGTTATTGGGCCACCACACTAATCTACAGCCGTGAGTTGCTAAGGACAAATATGGATAACAGGCCAAATACTAAGGGTTCCTCACCATTTGAACTAATGCTGGCAGGGGGAGATGGGAGGATCTCCGTGTCAGCAACTACATGACAGTTATTACAAGAACCTTTGTTATAAAACTCTTTTTTGTATCCATAAAGTATGGAGTACTGTACGTAAAACCCTTGGAATTGGTAGATTATCCTTTTATATACCAATATCCTACAACCATAATCTTCCCGAAATTTTTGGAGATCTATACATGACTAAATGGGTTCAGGCTGGCATTGTACAGATTGGCTGCTTTTTCTCCTCTTCAAGGCTTAAGTTTTTTGACAAACTGAAAAATGATTATACGCTAGATTGAAGAGATTTTTTAAAATATCTCCAAGTTAAAGACTTTCTTTGGCGAAAGGGAGGGGGAAGAGTTATGTTTCAGGGAGTAGAAACCATTGAAAGTATAGTTAGAGATAAAACTGGATCTATCGGGGAAATCTATGATTTTATCAATGCTGCTATGGCCGACAATATGGACAAATGCTCTTCAAATTGGCAGGCCAAACTGGGGGTCTCAGTTGAAACTTTTTTTTACACTTATGCACTGTCACAATCTCCTTTAATGTCCACTGGGGTGCAAGCACAATTTTATATGACGTGTTTTTTGTTGTATTATACACTTGATAAGATAGCTAAATGGGGGTCTTGAAAATGAACAGAATGTCCCCGCTGTGCACTTTATGAAGCTGACATCATTCATATGTTCGCATCCTGTAATATACTTCAAAAGTTAATTAAGGATATCTCAGATTTATTATCAGAGTGTGAAGAATGGAAATAGAAGTATCAGAAGATGAAATAATGTTAGGTATGTAAGGGCCAAGTTGAGTAGGGAATGGACATGGATTGATTATTTTTAGCTATCGCTGTCTTAAGGATATGCATTGCCTCTGCCTGGTTGGATCCATGGCCACTGGCTTTTCAACAATGGCTTGCCAAATTGTTGGCAACCTGTAGCCTGGAGGTAACCATATATAAAAGGAAAGGGGGTCGTGCACGTAAAAGAGGCATGAAAATCTTAGATCCCCTGATCAAATGGATGCAACGCCGTAGCGGGTCTTGGTAGAGCCGTTGCATGTTTTATAATCATTTGGAAGTCACATGCCACTTTATGGATACTTCCTAAACAGAGATTCAACGAATTGAACCCGAAGGATTAATACTTTTGGCAAGCCTACCGTTATTTTATGATTGTTGCTGTTATATAGTACCTGATGAATTATGTACTGATCTTTTTACCTGTCTGGGGGGGGTGAGGGGGGTGTTCTTGCAAGTTAAATAAAACAAATACAGATTCTTTTTTTAAAAAGTAATGGATTCACCTTAATGAATCAGTTACTACCTCCTCTAAGGTGTTTCAATGGTTTGCAGCCTCAACTACGCCTGGACGAAATTTTTGTTATGCAGCTGTAACCAAGCGTAATTAAGGTAATTTTGTGTGAATCTTGTTATGCCACAATCCCATAACTATGAAATGATATCAAGTCCTGAAATGCTGTGGCATTCCCTATAAGAATTTACAGCAAGTGTACCATTCACTGTAATAATTTACCATGCATGCAAAAGGACAAAACAACAACAGAACGCAAGCAGCTTTTGTATGCAGTGTTTGTCCAAAGTGAATGCAAGGACACATTTCGCACTAAACTACAGAACCAAATGCCAGTTGTGTATTTTGAGTAATTACGCACAATTTCAAATATTTTTTTTCAGAAATATCACATAATTAAGCAAAAGGATATTATGCAAATTTCACACACTCCGAGTCTCACCAGTTGATAAATTACATATGATTCACAATTTGGAAGTACTCTTCTTCTAAACTTTAGTTCTTTATGGGTCACAAAACCCATTTTAGGAGCTAGAAAAACTTTTCCAGCTACTAAAAAGAGTTTTGTATATTTGAAAGAGACATTTTGCTTTTGAAAAAACAGTGATTTTTGCCAAACACGGGGTTTGCGATCACAAAATCATTGTGTACATGTTGCTGTTTGTGGGTACATTAGAACCTGGCTCCCACATGACGCATCAGATAGAATGTCTGTTCCCGTAGGCATCAGAGATCCACTCTGTTCATGTGCCCAAGAATACATGTTGTTTGTGTCAGGATAGGTAAACCACAATTGACTCACTGCTAATTCACTACCCGTCTCACAAAGGGGAGACAAACATAAAGCTATTTTTATCAGCTGCTCTTCAACAAGGAATGTGGCCTGAACAGAACTATGTAGGGATGTGACTTAACGGCTAGAGTGGCTGACTTTGAACCTGGGGAAACAGGTCCGAGTCAGGCTCAAACATTCTGTGATTCTGGGCAAATGACTAAGGGCCAGATGTAGGTCGCCAAATACCGGCCGTTACCGACTGGTATTTGGCTTTTGAGATGTAGGTGGGTCTGAATTTACAGAATCGGTATATTTACCGAATCGGTAAATTTACCACTTCGGTATTTTACCGAATCGGTAAATATACCGATTCTGTAAATCCATATGTAGGTGACACTCATAAGAGTGCCACAGGCCCTTAAGTGTCGGTATTTTACCACCCAATCCTATTGGGTGGTAAAATACCGAATTCAGGTGTGCATGCACATCTGTGCATGCACACCTGTGCCATGTGACACACAGACATGCCCTTAGGGCATGTATGTGTGCCACATGGCACACATGCCTGTACTTGGGGTGCTAGAGGGTGTCAAAGTGACACCCCCTGCACCCTTGCAGGATTCGGTATTTACCGAATCTGTAAATACTGAATCGGAATTTCACATTGATTCCTATGGGCTTCAAGGCCCATAGGAATCAATGTGAAATACCGAATCGGCATTTACAGATTCGGTAAATACGGACTCTTACAGATTCGGTAATTTTTTACCTACATCTGCCTCCTTCCTATTTACTGACTCTTAAATACCGATTCGGTATGAGTCGGTATTTAGGAGTCGGTAAATAGGAATTACCTGCATCTGGCCCTTAATATCCTCGTGCCTAAAAGTAAATGTGTCTGTCTTTATTGCAACAGGTGCTCATGTATAGTACTCTGATACCTTCAGGTTGAGTTTGCACAATATAAAACTGCAAAAAACAAACAAAAAATAATCTTCCCCTTTCGCCTGCAGGATTTGCAGGGCAAGGCAAGACACTTATCTCTTAATAATGATACCAAATTTGTTATAGTACAGACACAGTCATGTTTGAAGCTCCTTATACAACTGCAGCAAGCAATGGCATGTACTGCAGCCCCAAAGAATTGCAATGCACTGGAAAAAAATTGAATAATGTTCCTGAGCTCAGTGCCAAGGTTTCTGTAAGGAATGCTAATGCTGTCAACAGTAGAGCACTCTGAGCCCCCCTTACCCTATCCTAGGATTTCTAATCTGTTGCTGGCAACATCTCCAGTCTCAGTGCACAGTAAGAGATGCTTTGGCTGAGTTCTAACTTCGGTGAGTTCTGAGTCAGGTTGATACAAGGTCTGGCATATATTCACTGCCCAACATGAAACACAGCACAATTTCACTATCACATTCTTACCAGTCATCTTGACGCTATAGATTCTTGATCGGTGTATTGCTAGTAATCATTTGTTGCCAGGGCACAAGATAGCATGTTGCCCTTGTCTTACAGTTCATGCATGATTGTTTTTTGGTCCTTTGCTTCCACTACTTCAAGAGAGGTTTTTGCACTACTCATCTCTCCAGATACAGGGCCCTAATATACATACCTTAAAAATAAAAATGATTTCTTCAGTCTCCTAATTCTCATTCACATTCCTTCCTTTTCTCTTCTTGTTTATTTTAGGTGCTTCATCTTCATATGATACTCAAGAACAGGCACTAATTGTGTTAAAAAAGCCTGTTTGCTTAATTACAGATTGTTGAAAAATCTTGTGCTTCATGTAATATATGAACAAACAAAATGGACAAGTCCTTCTTGAGGTTTTCAGGTCCATGGTCCTGACCAAAACCTTCAAAGAGAGGAGCGCAAACAACTGCAAGTAGTTTTAGGAAACTCCTCACCCACCTACCTAGTAGGTGGCAGGCTTCATCATCGGGCCCAGCTGGATCACCTAGCGCAATCCAGCTGTGCTTCAACGCCTGAGTTATAGCGGAGTGACCACAGCGTCTTCCCTAGGCCTGGTCATCCCCTCCTGCCTCCCGCTGACGCCGACCGCACTTGAGCGACCCAGCCCGCAGTACCGGCCGCCAGAGCGCCCCAGCCAACGCAGAGCTGGCCGCCAGAGCGCCCCATCCACCGCAGAGCCGCCGCTCGCCCAGACTTTCCCGCCGCTGCCTCCCTGCGGCCATGGCCCCAGACGCCCATTCGCCGCCACCCAGCTGACCCGCCCTCCTGGCTCCTAACTTAAGGGGACCGCGGAAAGCCCTCCTCAGTGACCTCAGCGCCTTCCCTAGGCCTGGTCACCCCCTCCTGCCTCCCGCTGATGCCGACCGCACTTGAGCGACCCAGCCCGCAGTACCGGCCGCCAGAGCGCCCCAACCACCGCAGAGCCGGCCGCTAGGGCGCCCCATCCACCGCATAGCCGCCGCTCACCCAGACTTTCCCGCCGCTGCCTCCCTGCGGCCACGCCCCCAGATGCCCATTCGCCGCCACCTAGCTGACCCGCTCTCCCGGCTCCTAACTTAAGGGGACCGCGGACAGCCCTCCTCAGTGACCACAGCGCCTTCCCTAGGCCTGGTCACCCCCTCCTGCCTCCCACTGACGCCGACCGCACTTGAGCGACCCAGCCCGCAGTTCCGGCCGCCAGAGCGCCCCAGCCACCGCAGAGCCGGCCGCCAGAGCGCCCCATCCACCGCAGAGCCGCAGCTCGCCCAGACTTTCCCGCCGCTGCCTCCCTGCGGCCACGCCCCCAGACACCCATTCGCCGCCACCCAGCTGACCCGTCCTCCCGGCTCCTAACTTAAGGGGACTGCGGACAGCCCTCCTCAGTGACCACAGCGCCTTCCCTAGGCCTGGTCACCCCCTCCTGCCTCGCGCTGACGCCGACCACACTTCAGCGCCCCAGCCCGCAGTACCGGCCGCCAGAGTGCCCCAGCCACCGCAGAGCCGGCCGCCAGAGCGCCCCATCCACCGCAGAGCCGCCGCTCGCCCAGACTTTCCCGCCGCTGCCTCCCTGCGGCCACGCCCCCAGACGCCCATTCGCCGCCACCCAGCTGACCCGCCCTCCCGGCTCCTAACTTAAGGGGCCCGCGGACAGCCCTCCTCAGTGACCACAGCGCCTTCCCTAGGCCTGGTCACCCCCTCCTGTCGACCGCTGACGCCGACTGCACTTGAGCGACCCAGCCCGCAGTACCGGCCGCCAGAGCGCCCCAGCCACCGCAGAGCCGGCCGCCAGAGCGCCCCATCCACCGCAGAGCCGCCGCTCGCCCAGACTTTCCCGCCGCTGCCTCCCTGCGGCCATGCCCCCAGATGCCCATTCGCCGCCACCCAGCTGACCCACCCTCCCGGCTCCTAACTTATGTTGCCCACTCCCACGCGCAGCGTTGACGCGCAGCGGGCGCGCCGATTGTGTGCCGAAGGTGCGCCAAAGGCAAGCCCGTCTGCGCCCGTCCGCGCCTGGACCGCGCCCAGTGCCAGGACCCCTGGCCCCCGCCGATGCAAGACGCCCCGACAGACCTACGACGCCGCCGCCCTCAACGCACTCAACACCGGCCGGATCCCTGGATGCTACCGAGCCACCCCAAGACGCACACACGGACCCTTCAGCTGCCACTCCTGCAAGTTCTCCTGCATCCGGACCTGCACGGCACCCGCACCCGCCAACCCGAAAACCAGCAGCAACTACTTGAAGTGCATCCTGCTCAACACCCGCTCCGTCCACAGACACGCCGTCGAACTCTGGAACCTGCTCGACACACATCACCAGACGTCGCCTTCCTCACGGAAACCTGGATGAACGACTCCTCAGCACCCGACATCGCCATCGCCATCCCGGACGGATACAAGATCACCCGGAGGGACCGTGTCAATCAGACCGGAGGAGGCATCGCCATCATCCACAGGAACACCATCCGCATCACGACCAACATCGACGACACCTTCAGAGCCGCCGAACACCTGCACTTCCAGATCCACACCGACCCCAAGACCACCCTCAGAGGCACCCTCATCTACAGACCCCCGGGACCACGCACACAATTCAGCGAAGACATCGCCGACTTCATCAGCCCGCACGCCCTCCCCTCCGTTGACTACATCCTCCTCGGGGACCTCAACTACCACCTGGAGAACAACAACGACTTCAACACCACCACCTTACTGGACAACCTCGCCAACCTCGGTCTCAAGCAGCTGGTGACCACCCCCACCCACTACGCCGGACACACGCTCGACCCCGTCTTCTTCTCCAGCAAGGACATCGCCTTCAGCCACGCCACCGGACTCCACTGGACGGACCACAGCTGCGTCCACTTCAGCTTCAAAAAGAACACGATCCACCACCACCAGCAACAGGGTGCACGCAGAAGCTGGAACAAGATCACAGCCGACCAGCTCGTCGCGTCCCTGAGCCAGGATCCCCCCGCCAGCTCAGCGAACCCCAGCCAGGCCGCCAACAACCTCACAAGGTGGATCAGCAACTGCGCAGATGACCTCGCCCCACTGAGGACCCCGCCCAGCAGACCCGGCAGTAAGAAAGCACCATGGTTCACCGACGAACTCAAGAGCTCCAAGAAGAACTGCCGAGCCCTCGAGAGAGCCTGGCGCAGAGACCCAACACCAGACAACATCACCACCCTCAAGCTCGCCACCCGAAAACACCACCAACTGATCCACACCACCAAGAAAACCGCATTCAAGGAGCGACTAGACAACAATGCACACAACAGCAAGGAACTCTTCAAAATTGTCAAAGAGCTCTCGAACCCCAGCGCCGGAAACAACAACATCACCCCATCACAAGACCTCTGCATCTTCCTCGCCTCCTATTTCCACAACAAGATCGCAGATATACACAACAGCTTCAGCACACAGTCAACGCTTCCCACAACCGCACCTGCGCCCCCCACCACCACCCTCCGCGCCTGGACCCCGATCAACACCGAAGAAACCCTACGCACGATGAACTCCATCCACTCCGGATCTCCAACCGACCCCTGCCCTCACCACCTCTTCAACAAGGCCGACTCCATCATCGCACCCCACCTACGGGACATCATCAACACCTCCTTCGCCACCGCAACCTTCCCGGAGAGCTGGAAGCACGCCAAACTCAGCGCTCTACTGAAGAAACCATCAGCGGACCCCACCGAACTCAAAAACTACCGCCCCATCTCGCTCCTCCCGTTTCCGGCCAAAGTCATCGAGAAGACCGTCAACAAGCAGCTGGCCGCCTTCCTCGAGACGAATGGATCCCTCGACCCCTCGCAGTCTGGTTTCCGGGCCAACCACAGCACCGAGACCGCCCTCATCACCGCCACTGATGATATCCGAGCCCTGCTCGACAACGGGGAAACAGCGGCCCTCATCCTCCTGGACCTCTCCGCAGCATTCGACACTGTCTGCCACCGCACCCTAGTACAGCGCCTCAGCAATGTCGGAATCCAAGAGAAGGCACTAGAATGGATCACCTCCTTCCTTGCCGGAAGGACACAGAGAGTCTGCCTCCCCCCGTTCAAATCAGAGGCCACCGAAGTCATCTGCGGAGTCCCCCAAGGTTCATCGCTCAGCCCCACCCTCTTCAATGTCTACATGAGCCCCCTTACGGCCATCGCACGCCAGCACAACCTCAACATCATCTCTTACGCCGACGACACCCAGCTGATCCTCTCCCTCACCAACGACCCCGCCAGAGCCAACCTACACGAAGGGATGAAAGACGTAGCCGAGTGGATGATGAACAGCCGCCTGAAACTGAACTCAGATAAGACGGAAGTCCTCATCCTGGGATCTTCGCCCTCCGCCTGGGACGACTCCTGGTTGCCCCCTGCCCTGGGCAGCGCACCAAAACCAACGGACCACGCACGAAACCTGGGCTTCATCCTGGACTCCTCCCTGTCCATGACCAGACAAGTCAACGCCATCTCCTCGTCATGCTTCAACACCCTGCGCATGCTACGCAAGATCTTCCGGTGGATCCCCACCGAGACTAGGAAGACGGTCACCCAGGCCCTCGTCACCAGCCGACTGGACTACGGCAACTCCCTCTACGCCGGAACCACTGCCAAACTCCAGAAGAGACTCCAGCGGATCCAGAACGCCTCAGCAAGACTCATCCTGGACATCCCCCGACACAGCCACATCTCCGGACACCTGAGAGACCTGCACTGGCTCCCGACCAACAAGAGAATCACGTACAGACTCCTCACCCACGCACACAAAGCCCTGCACAACCAACACCCAGGATACCTCAACAACCGACTCAACTTCTACACTCCTACCCGCCAGCTTCGATCAACCAACCACGCCCTCGACGCCGTTCCCTTGCATCCGAAGAGCCACCACAGGAGGAAGGTCCTTCTCCTACCTGGCCGCCAAGACATGGAACTCCCTCCCCACCCACCTTCGCCTCACCCAGGACCACCTCGCCTTCAGGAAGCAGCTCAAGACCTGGCTGTTCGAGCAGTAGCGGACCCCCCCCCAAGCACCTTGAGACCCTATGGGTGAGTAGCGCGCTATATAAATGCCTTCATTGATTGATTGGAGCAGGTTGTCTGTGTAAGAAAAGTGAGGTGCTATGTGAAGTGCAGTTATGGGTTAAAAATGCCTCTAGAAATAACCCTTGTAAAAGTTTTAATAAAAGGGCCCTAGGACATAGGTAAAAACATTCTCGGGATCTGCATGAGGTATTTAAATGTACCTCTGCATCCCAGCAGAGATTTAGGTCTACTAGTTTCAGCCTTTATGTTGGTTCATCAGGCTTTCTTCAGGACCAAAATGAGTGTGTGACCAAAAAAGGGGAGGTGGGATGGTGCACAGGTGCAGGGAGATGTGGCAGTGTCTTGGCAGGTTGAGGACCAGTCTTGCATTAGCATATGGAATGTTCTGTAGCTTGCGGGTGAGCTTTTTGTTTATTCCGGCATAGAGTGCGTTGCTGTAGTCGAGCCGCTGGTGATCAGGGTGTGAGTGACGGTCTTTGTGTATTCGAGGTGGATCCATTTGAAGGTCTTACATAGGAGGTGGAGGGTGTGGAAGCAGGAGGACAACACGGAGTTGATCTGGTGGTCCATTTTGAGCTCTGAATCCAGGATGATTCCCAGGTTGCGTGCATGGTCCTTGGGGCTGGCCGGGCTTCTGAGGGCAGGGGGCCACCAGCTGTCATTCCAGGCGTCGGGGTTTGGGCCCATGATGAGTACTTCTGTTTTGTTGGTGTTTAGTTGGGTGTTGGCTTTATTTTTAAAACTATTGTTAACCCAATGCTGCCACTTATACCATGATTTTGCCAAGGAGATATCAGACCTCATAGTTTTGGAGCACTCTCTCTCTTTATCATGAGGATGAATTGTTCTGGACCTGTTTTTGGTATAAACGAGCTATAACTAGTGTTGTATTAATGAAACTCTGTTATATCAGGTCTCTTTCAAAAGAGAGGGGCAGAGCTGCAAGAAAGTGCCGCAGCGCAGCACCCCAAGCCCTTAGGCTGTGCCACACTGCGGCACTTTCATAGCGCAGGAATGCAACATATTTACAATGATATGTCACATCCCTGCGCTGGTGCAGGCACCTTTGCACCATAGTGCAAAGATGCCTGCGCCATGGGGAGATTGCTTTCGTGCGGGAAGGGGCTGCTTCCTGCACAGAAACAATCACTACAGGCATTTCCTCTTTCAATGCATGCTGTAGAATGCAGCACACATTGAAAGAGGAAAAAAACGAGGAGAATGAAAACATTTCTCCTCGTTCCTCCTTGCTACGCCACCCCGTAGCATACTGATGCATTTCCAGGTGGAAATGTGTCTTGTTCCATGGGTGTTGCGTGGCAACACCCACAGCAATACCCGTGGAATGCCCCTTTCACGCAAAGTGCTGCGTGTAAAGGGGCCATATATAAAAGGACAGGAAAAGCCATACCAGGTGGCTTTTCCTGTCCTTGCAAATATGGAGCAGTAATATGCGCCACCAGTACGTCACAAAACGTGATGTACTGGTGGCGCACGGGGCTTGTAAATCTGCCCCAGAATCTTTCTACACTGATGCACGGTAACATACTGACATCCACTGTGAACAGAGCTGTGGCACTGCACTGCAGGTTGGTCCATCTCTTAACATAATGAGACAAAGGCCTGATTTATATTTGGGCAGACGGTTTACTCCGTCACAATGGTGACAGATATCCCTCTTGCCATAATATAAATCTAATTGGATAAAATGGAATTTGTATTTCAGGAGACGGGATGTCAGTCACTGTTGTGACAGAGTAATCCATCCGCCGAAAATATAAAGAAGCAGGGATATACAAGTCCATATCTGGCATCCGTAGAATGAAGAGCAGGTCGATAACATAGGAATTCCTTACGACGTACGGCAGTGCCTCAAGCAACAACTTGAGAAGTAAAAACTTTTTGGCCAGACCAAAGCATTTGCCTCCTCTGCTTTGCACCCAGCAAAACCATTAACAAGCCAGTATATTCCAGAAAGAGGACAATTGTCCCTCTGGGGTGGCTGACTGACGATGAAGATGAGGAAACCACAGGCCTGGGTCCAATACAATGCCCTCTTTGAAGATTAAGTATGGTACCTTCCTTGAGACCAACTATTTTAGGAACATGGATTTTAAGAAAAGCAAGCATGTCAGGCCCCTCTCCCCCCTCAGGAATTCCTTAAAATCTAAGTTTGTTGCGCCTGTTGCAATTTTCCAAGTCCTCCGTTTGTTGTTTGAGAAGAGCTATATCTTTGGACATAACTTCAACTTTAGGGGGCACATTCTGAGTATCACTAATCCTCTGCTTCACCATCAAAACCCTTGATTCCAAATTAGACCATTTCTCCTCTAGTCTCTGAAGAGTAGTGTTGGTGTCAATAAGAAAAAGTTTTCATAAACTTTATTTTCTCCATGGGATCATCCAAAGTTATGGGCAGGGGAGATTTTGTGGGAGAGCCAGGGTTCTTCTTCAGGCTTTTAGAGGTGGCAGTGGTGGCGTCTTTACAGAGGAAAGACACGGTAGCCGCAGCACCTTTCTGTTTAGAGGGGAGAGGCTGCTCCATATACAGACAGGAGACTAGATGTTGCAGCCTCAGAAGGCACCAGAGTAATGACTGTTTGATGCCTGCAAAGACCAGAACTTGGTAATCAAAAAGCTAAACACTAAAACTCTCCTTTACCTCACCCCAATCTCATAAATAAACAAGTGAGAGGCTGATGGGAACATGAAAGCCACTAAAATAAGCACCTGTTTGCAGAGTCAATCTCGGCTCAGATGGGAGTGGCTTCAGCTGCAGAAACAGCCCGAATTACCACTGATTTGTTCGAGAATACCTTGAAAATGGTCAAGAAGCTGCACTTTAACTTCCAGTAACATGAAAACGTGATGCTGGCTTTGTATTTTTGATAGCAAATTGTAACTTTGTTTCACATTATTATTATTATGGTCTCTTTGAACAGATTCTGCTTTGGGAATTCTTTTTCATTTATGGGGTTTAATACAGAGCCAGAATAAGAAATGGCAGCTGTTCACTGCCGCCTCCCACTATAATACAAAATAGCAGCAGCAGCAGAAAATCTGAGGGAAACACGACGTGGGGGAAACAAGGTAGAAAAACAGCATGTAGGGTAAAAAAAACCAGCTACCTGTGCCCCCGTGTCTCTGCCGTCGAAGCCCTCAGCGCATGCCACTCAAGCTTGATTGCAGCCGCTCCAAAGAAAGAAATGGTCCCACTGAGGCACGGAGCCTCAAAGAGTCGCAGCCATCTTGTGGCGACTTAAGCTACACCCCCTGTCTACAAAAATATAAATCAGACCCAAGTGCAGAACGCCTTTGGCACAATGCATCACTGAGCGATGTGCCAGGCATTTGCATTTACGGATACCTTCACGGATTTATTTCTGGAAGCTTTGCCAGTGCACTTACATTTTGCTGCCCATGGACATCAATGGATAGGTGCATGGCTGGTACCTACCCTTGATAAAGTAAGAAAGACATATAATCGCTTTTTTTGTACATTTCATTTTTCCACACTCGGATAGATTTTTGTTGCAATCATTCAAATGCATAGTCTCCAATTAATGCCATCCTGTGGCTGACTACATGACTACAGGGAAGTATTTCCTCTCTCTCCCTAAGGGAGCCTGATCTCCTTTTGGTTTAGGGTATGATAGCACCACTAGTTCTGTTCTTCTGTTTATTAGACATTAGCTGCACTCTGACTATTTGCAGTGATACATCAGGGTGTAACATTCACAATCTGATTTTTGATGCAATATAATTACATAGTTACAAAATGTAAATACTTTGTGACAATGAATTCTTTACTCTTATGTACTTGAATTATTGACATATATATTACATTGGGAATATGTATTTATTTTTAGTTCTCTCATGATACTTTCCCTTACACCTCTACACAAAATATCTGGTAAGTGTAAGGTAATAATTAGGGATCCCTGATTTAGAAAAAGGTCACTAACCAGTTTGGGCATTGTTGTTGGCAGAAACATGTCGACCTAGGGATGTGGTACTGGTCAAGGTGCTAATCGAAAGGTTATTGATGCAGAGAAGCTGATCGGGACATATGAATAAGGCTAGGCTGATGCCCCCATTTTACCAAGTTAGAATGTTAGGAGGCGGCATAATGTCCAAGGGCGGCTAGGGTATTGTGATGCTCTACTGATGTAATCAATCTGTATTAACCCCGAAGCCATTGGTACGGATGCTGTGGATTGGATTGGCAGAGTAATTGGTTTATCTATTGACTACAATCTATTTTTGGGAATTCTGGGAAACATTTGCTCACAGGGTTGTATTTGTTGCACTAGTTTGATGATGAATCTGGACTCACAATTAAATGGAGTAACTCTGAAATCTTTCCACTCATGGCACAAAAGTTTGAAAATCACTGGTCATATGCAACTAACATGACCCTAAAGTATTGCTACTTACTACTAATGTCTCAGAGACTACAGAACAAAATAAGACAATATTAGAAATTAATGTCATGCTTTATTACATATTTATTTTTATTTATTTTATTTTTATTTTCAAAGTTTTATATAGCGCTGGCTAGACCCGGAGGTATCAGAGCGCTTTACATGAGGATCAGTGAGTTACAGGATACATAGTTATATCAGTTGAATCAGCGAGTTACATGTTACATATTTACATCAATTTCAATCAAAGAATCACAGGGGGAGGAGGAGGGGGAGGGAAGGAGACATGAATAGAGAGACGAGGAAAAACAATGTCAGGTGACCGGCTGGGTAGGTGACGGCCAAGGGGCCAGACTCCTCTATACCTGTATAGGACAGCTCCACCGGGCATCAGCCAAGGTTGCTCGGGCTCTGTTGTAGGTAAAAGCAGTTTAGGGGTCCGCCCAGGGGGCATTGTCATAGTTCCATCAAAGGGGGAGGGAAAGAGACACAAAAACGTGGAAAAAACAATGTCAGATGACCGGCTGGGTAGGTGACGGCCAAGGGGCCAGACTCCTCTATAGTTGCATAGGACAGCTCCATCGGGCATTGGCCAAGGTTGCTCAGGCTCCGTGGTAGGTAAATACAGTTTTGTTATCTACATCAGTTGAATAAGCGAGTTACGGGTTACATAGTAATATCAGTATGAATCAATGAATCACAGAGGGAGGTGGAGGTGGAGGGTGGAGGAAGGAGACACAAACGGGGAGACAAGGAAAACAATGAGAGATGACCGGCTGGGTAGGTGACGGCCAAGGGGCCAGACTTCTCTATAGCTGTATAGGACAGCTCCACCGGGCATCGGCCAATGTTGCTCGGGCTCCGTAGTAGCTGAAAACAGTATTGGGGTCCGACCGGGGGGTGTCATACCAGGCTGTGCCAGCTGGTCATGCGTGGCCCCTCCTGTGCGTCACAGTGCCCCACTAGGTGTCCCGGCGCTCGGCGCTACCCACGGGGGCTCCCTAGGAATGTACAGTGTCTCTAGTGACAAACCAGGGGGTGGGGGCCCTCTGTGACCCACCCACTCGATGATGAAGCCCCCCAGCGTGTAGCAAGGTCCAGAAAGTTTGGGGCCCTGTTGAGGACCAGTATGTGTGGCTGGCAATAAGTCCTTTGTGACACTCAGCCTCCTTGACTGGCCAGCGGTCAGTACATGAGGGGGAGGGGCACGGTCTCAGTGACCGGAGTGGGATCTTCCTACTGCGCCCAGTCTGTGGGGAAAGAGGGGATAGGGCCCTGGGGCCCACCCCCTCTCACTCACCACCAGAGCACCGTTTCACTCTCCTTGGGGGACCCCCTTACCTCCCTTTGTGCCGGCTCCTCTCCTCCACTATGCCAGGATACTCGTGCGTGCACCCGCTGTACCGGCTGGTTGCACACACACTCCCTGAGGCCGGTTATCAGCTGGGGCAGGCGTAGTCCTCCCCTCAGCACCGCGTTGCTCTTCGCACCTCCAGAGGGGGGGAGGGGCAAGTGATCAAGTCCGCCGCCTTCCCGGACCTCCGCAGTACAGCCTCCAGTCCAGTGCAGTGCATAGGGGTAAATGGCTTAATTTTCCTTTTGTTCTAACACGTTGACATCACCTGGTAAAATATGAGCTTGTCCAAGCTGCTACACTGTTTTTCGAATGTTTGCTTTGTCTCGACTTTCGATTAGGGCAAGCACCTTCCAGTGGCTACGAGCAAGATAACCAGGACAACCAATATTGGTGTTTGACTTAAAGGGATTGTTTTTCCTGCTGGCATGGCTACAGCTCCAAGTATCTTACATGAACACCCCAGAAATTAGTCATGTACTCTAAAATAGGAGTACAGTTATATCTCACATGACATAAAACTGTTTGTTTTCTTTTCTGACACAGGTGGCAACTGTTATATCAACAGTTTAGTTAAGACATAGAAAAAGTCACAGAATGTAATTAAGGCATAGAGGTTGTGACTGAATGTTTTTGTTGTCAATATACTTCTTAAGGCCGAAGTTAGGGTTTTTTGCTATGTAGTTGCACTCCCAGTGGTGGAATTCAACAGACTTTATTAGGAGCTCTCCATCCCAACTCAGAATACGCCCAGGCTGTTGCTGGAAGGACTGCTGCAGCATACTCCATTTAATGCGTGCTCAACTTAAATCATTGGTTGTCCAAAAAACCAGGGATTCTCAAATGGTTCACCTGTCAAGCCACACCAGGGCCCCCATTAGGATAGCGTGCGGAAAATCACCCCGAACGCCATGGAGGCGGGAAACAACCGCCCGCCAGGACCGCGGATAAACCGGCAGCCAAATTAGGATCAACCGCCACAAAAGACCGACCGCGGCGATAGCGGGCCAACCAAACCGCCCGACGCGGACGGTGATTGCAAAAAAGTGACTGCGACGGTCAGAAAAGCAGTGAAAAAGCAACAACCCACCGCAAGGAAAGCAGAGACACCGCACGGAAAATTAGGATATCCCCGAGGGTCCCGCAGTCGGAACCGCTGCTTCCGACCGCCGCGGTTGCACACAGGAGTGAATGGGAGAGATAGCGGAAGAGCTGCAGAATAGCCACCGCAGCGGACGGTACATGAAAAAAAATGGTGGACGATGCAAAAACACCGCAGTGATGCCAAACATTGCACAAATCAAAGTAGCCATGCCCCCCAAATACATAAAACACATACAAATCAAAAATCTAAAATAATAGCACAGGGCAACTCCCACAACACACCTGACAGCCAAATCCCACTTGGACACGCCCACATAGCTGAGTATAAAACCAGCCCCTTCACTGGCCACAATCCTTTGCAACATTCCAGAAGAGAAGGCCATACACCACATCTGACAGGAGAGGCAAAAGAGCACAGCACACACACAAAACCACCACCACCATCACTATCACCATCACACCAGCACCAACAATCTCCCAACACACAACACACCTCACACACCAACACGACACCCACCACCCACACACCTGCACCCACAAACACTTCAACCACCACACAACATGAACTCACAGAAAATGCCCAAATTCACAGAGGGTGAGTTGACAGTCATGGTCAATGAGATAGTCAGAGTAGAGCCACAACTGTTTGGTAGCCTGGTCCAACAGACACCATTAGCCACAAGGACACAAATGTGGGAAAGGATAATACAAAGGGTCAATGCAGTAGGCACCACCCCGCGATCCAAGAAGGAGATCATGAAGCGGTGGCATGATCTCAAGAGGGTTGTCAAGTAAAAGAGGAGCAAGAACTGGGAGCTGGCGAACGTGACTGGCAGTGGCCCTCCCATCCCACAGAAAACATTCACACCATGGGAGGAGAAGGTGTTTGCCATACTGCTACCTGAGAGTCTCACAGGAGTAGCCAGGGGAGCGGAGGCTGGTAAGTACAAACAAATGCCAACCAACACACTGAGAACTACTTCTTTGCACAACCCAAACACCATTACACTGTCCACCCTCACCTAACAGGTAGCTAGACATCTTGCTTGGGAGGCCTGTATGGGGGAAGGAGACCTGTTCCACAACTCCCACCATGCCCCCTGTCCCACAGCCTACGAAGATGGAGGCCTCCCTCACCCAGAAGCACTTGTCAGCCATTGCACTGTTCCCCCTCACCTAACAGGTAGGTAGCCATCTTCACTGGGGGGGTCTTTGAGGGAGGGAGACCTGCACTACCACTCCCACCATGCCTCCTGTCCCACAACTGAGCAGGATAGAGGCCTCCCCACCCAGAAGCAAGTGGCACGGTTCCTCCTCACCTAACAGGTAGGTAGCCATCTTCACTAGGAGGGTCTTTGAGGGAGGGAGGCCTGTACTACTACTCCCACCATGCCCCCTGTCCCACTGCCTACCAAGTTGGAGGCCTCCCTCACCCAGAAGCACGTGTCAGCCATTGCACTGTCCCCCCTCACCTAACAGATAGGTAGCCATCTTCACTGGTAGGGTCTTTGAGGGAGGGAGGCCTGCACTACCACTCCCACCATGCCCCCTGTCCCACAGCTTACCAAGATGGAGGCCTCCCTCATCCTGAAGCAAGTGTCAGCCATTGCACTGTTCCCCCTCACCTAAAAGGTAGGTAGCCATCTTGCGTGTGATGTCTGTCTGTGGGATGGAGGCCTGTACTACTAGTCCCACCATGCCCCCTGGCCCATACCCCAGCCGCATGGAGCACCCCCTCCCACCCATGAACATGTGTCAGCCATTGCAGTGTACTCTCTCACCTAACAGGTAGGTAGCCATATTGCTTGTGATGTTTGTCCATCTTGCTTGGGAGGCCAGTTTGGGGGTGGGAGGCCTGTACAACAACTCCCAACATACCCCCTGTACCACAGCCTACCAAGATGGATCCCTCCCCCAACACCACCCAGAAGCAAGTGTCAGCCATTGCACTGTTCCCCCTCATCTAACAGGTAGGTAGCCATCTTGCTTGTGATGTCTGTCTGTGGGAGGGAGGCCTGTACTATTCCCACCATGCCCCCTGGCCCACACCCCAGCCGCACGGAGCACTCTCTCCCACCCATGAGCATGTGTCAGACATTGTACTGTTCTCCCTCACCTAACAGGTAGGAAGCCATCTTTACTCTTCTTGATGTGTGTGTGTGTGACACCTGCATCCCTACACACAGCAACAATTGCATGCAATGCATTGGCACCTGACATGTATGAGTAAATGTTGTTCCTCTGCACCATGAAATTACACACAGTGTTGCAATGAATAATACTAGTGGAGACTTCACAATTGTGTAGTGTACAGACAGTCGATGACACGCAGATGACACAATACTTGCACCGTGCCCAACACTGGCCATTACCCATCTAATCCACAGGTGATGAAGAACTCACTGCTGAGGACCACAACAACGAACAGCAGAGCCAGTCTCTACTCCCGGTACATGGACTCTCGGATGTTGACTCCCAGGACAGTTTGGACGATGAGCTCTAGGCCGTCCCATCTGGTGTGCCACAGACCAACAGGTCCCAAGACCCCATCCGCCCCACCATCACATCTGCTGCAACAACAACAGCACAGCAGACCCCTGCAGTCACGGCCTCTGCCTCCACCGCTGCCAGCACCACCACCACCACAACCACCAGTACCACCAGTACCACCTGCAACACACTCCCTGTCCCAGGGGATGACCAGGCCACACCAACAACTGTGGAGGGCAGGGAGAGTGTGCGTGGACCCAGAGTGGCAAGGCAACAGGTCTGTGGCAGCAGGGCAGGTGGGAGGGCCAGGGTCACCACCAGACCTCGGGAGGAGTGGACACCATCCCTGGATCACTTCACAAGAGTTGTGAAGGCCTACCAACAGGTCCAGGGACAAAGTAGCCGGTCTGATGAACTATTACGGGAGCTCATCCTGCTGATGAGGTCCATCGACAACCGCCTTGGACAGATGGTGGACCTCATGGGCCAGCAAGTGGCGTTACTGAGGGACAGGCCAGAGTCCCAAACAACACCTCTGCCCCCCTCTGTTTTGCTACAGGATGACAGTGCACTATCCTCCCCTGCGGCCACAGAGAGGGGTAAGTCCTCAGACGCCGTTGGCCATGCAGCACCCCCCCACCCAAAAGATCAAGGGGACGTCCAAAGAAGAGCCTGCGAGTCTCTGGAGGCAAAGCACCAGCCACACACCAGTCACGGAGCCAGCCCTGATGGCAACCCTCTTCCCCACTGAATTGACTCTTTGGACAGTCCTTCCCCGTACTGCCTTGTGAATGGCACATGTCTGTTGGACTGGGTCACCACATCCATGTGGTCTATACTCTTGCATCTCATCTACTATGACTGTCAACTCACTGCTCCATCACCACCTACATGTGAAAATGCCCGCACCCCTCACATATCAACTTTGTAAATAAAACACCTCACACACTACAATTTGTGCAGTCTTGTCTTTAGTGCTATTTTGACTTGTCCAAAATGTCCATGATTTATACAAAAGATGTATATTATGTAGGCCAGGATGACTCCGTAGCACCAAGGGAGACACAATAAAACAACAGTCACTGGCGTCAGTGTGCTATCACCGACATAACACTACACCAAACATCAACATAACTGTACAGGCAGACAACACAATGTGCAGCAAGTGTCAACAAACAGAGTCGTGCATATGGTCACATGTGAAATGTCACTGCCACATTTTCACATACAGGTGAATCCACATGTGCCTGTCTGTTACATCCGCGCATAGCCCTTCACAACAACAGTAACCACACCAGACAATGTACAAGTCGTACCTCGTCACCCCTCGTCACCCACCTTCAAGTGAAGTAGCGGTCAATGAGATGTTGGCGCAGATCAACTCCTTCCTCCTCTCCACTGTCCTCATCACTGGACTCAGGTCCTTGAGCAGGCGGTGACCTTGGTTCCTCACCATCGTCCATGAGCAGGGGGATCCCCTTGTGGATGGCCAGGTTGTGCAGCATACAGCATGCCACAACGATCTTGCAGACCTTCCCAGGCGATTATGCCAGTGCACCTCCTGTCCTGTCAAGGCAGCGGAATCTTGACTTCAGCACTCCAAAAGTCCGCTCGATTACACGTCGGGTCCTGCCATGGGCCTCATTGTACCGGACATCACCCGGGGTCCTGGCATTCCTTACCGGGCTCAACAGCCATGGCCGACTGGATATGCCGAGTCACCTGTGAATGACAAACACCCATTGCAATGTTGCACAGCCAGAGTGATGTAGGTAACACACAGCACGCCATATCAGTAGGCATACTCACCCTCAATCCGAGCGCGCTTGGGATGCAGATTTTCCATCATCCGTGGCACTATGCTGTTCCTCATGATGTACGAATCATGTGCAGAGCCAGGAAATCTTGCACACACATGTGAAATGGTCATGTCTGCGAGGCACACCACCTGCACATTAATAGAATGATAATGTTTACGATTTCTAAAAATGTGCTCACTTTCCTGTGGTGGCATCAAACCTACATGGGTGCAATCGATGGCACCAACAACATGGGGGATGCGCCCAAGGGGATAGAAGTCACCCTTTACACCTGCCAATTCTGCTAGGGAAATGAATGTAGTGATTCTTATAAAGCATCATGGCTGCAAGAACATCCCTCAGCACCTGGCTGAACATGGGCTGCGACATCCCTCCAGCACTGGCCACAGTCTCCTGGAAGGAACCAGTTGCAAAAAAGTAGAGGGCTGCCATCACCTTGTATGTGGGTGGGAATGCTGTTGGATAGTGGCGGCAAGGCTGCAGGTGAGGCTACAAAAGATCACACAGGGTCTTCAATGTTGGTCTGTCGAGGCAGAATTTCCGAATGATTGCAACATTCTCCATGCCCTCCAGCACTGTCAGGTGACGTAGGAGATTTGGCCTCCTCCTATTTGAGATATAAATGTGCAAATGTCAGTGACAACCATCATGAGATGGCCACAGCACTTACCATCAACGATGTCATGGAAAAACAAAGACTGCCCTGAGAGATGCATGGCACACCAGGTTACATGGGTGGCCATTTGAGACTCACAGAGGGCACACCTCTCCACTAACAATACGCAAGTGCCGCAAACAACACATAGGTCAATGTGAATGCACACATACTGAACCACACATTTCACATGTGCACGTCCGGTGCTGTACCATCTGCCAATGTGTCTAAAATGACTATGACTGTATCATACCCATCTGCTGTACCTGTCACACCTCAATGCATCATGTAAACTCTGCACACATCCACAACACAATGATCACAGTAGCCGGAAGACTTTCAGTTTTGTGCATGAGCTGATGTAAAAGCACCAGTCTGGTACGATACCATACAGTGAGACAAGCCTTGACAAGGTCAGCACTGACCCACAACACATTGATTTCTTCAACATCATTGACACCAGCTTAAGAGTGTCAAGCATCATCAACCATCAAATGCATAAAAGACATGGCAGGGACCACAGACCAAAGTGCATCACACAGAATGTGCGTTCACCTGTGGATGATATGAAAGAATGGCATTGTGTGTACAATG
The DNA here is from genome assembly GCF_964261635.1 of Lissotriton helveticus. Classification (NCBI taxonomy): domain Eukaryota; kingdom Metazoa; phylum Chordata; class Amphibia; order Caudata; family Salamandridae; genus Lissotriton; species Lissotriton helveticus. The sequence goes on along the minus strand of NC_136063.1, from coordinate 1,237,253,879 downwards.
ATGTGCCCTTCACCATGTTGCTGCTGTGTACTGATGCAGTGTTCACGATGGACATAGCCATTAAATGTTACAAAATTGGCAGTAGCTACCGCCTAACCACAGCGGTGTGACACCAGCACCACCCCCTTCACAAGTGCGGTAGCCATTGGCATGGAGACATGTGTAGATGGCTGTGGGCATGCTCCGCAACCCAAATGGCGGTAGCTACCGCCTGGCCACGGCGGTGTGACACCATCACCATCCCCTTCACAAGTGCGGTAGCCATTGGCATGGAGACATGTGTAGATGGCTGTGGACAAGCTCTGTCACCCAAATGGCGGTAGCTACCGCCTGGCCATGGTAGTGCATCACCGCCATGGAGCATTGCCTACAGCCAATGGCAGCGATGATCGCGGTGGCATGATGCAGATTTGAAAATCGCGGGAGGTGTGCACCGCCACCGCGGAGGCAGTCATTGGATGCTTTTGAAAGATGCACCATCGCTGTAGCGCACCCCGGGCCCCAGCGGTGCATCACCGCCATGGAGCACTGCCTACAGCCAATGGCAGCGATGATCGCGGTGGCATGATGCAGATTTGAAAATCGCGGAAGGTGTGCACCGCCACCGCGGAGGCGGTCATTGGATGCTTTTGAAAGAGGCAGACCTGGACAACCAATTGTTGCAGCTTTGCAGCTTACAAACGACCCCAGGGGGCTATACATTTTTGGGAGTGAGCCTCACATTTCCACTGCTCACAGAGCCTGCTGCCTGGGACCCTCTCCTGCTGCTGCCTCAAGAGCCTGCTGCCTGGGACCCTCTCCTGCTGCTGCCTCAAGAGCCTGCTGCCTGGGACCCTCTCCTGCTGCTGCCTTAAGAGCCTGCTGCCTGAGACCCCTCACCACTCACTTCCACCACAGGTGTTTCATGTCCAAAGGGATGGCAAGGACAGAGAAGATCTGTGCCAGTCCATTCAGTGAGGAGCTGGAGGTCCTTGTGGACGAGATGCTGGCACAGTACCCAAGGCTGTTTGGTGGTCCCAATGTAGTGGTAAGTCACCATGAAGGTAGCTGTAGGGCAGGGGGGTGTCAGACATGTAGTTGTGCTGCTGCAGTATATGTCTGAGGGTGTGGGGTTGTGTCAAACACTGACAGACAAGCTGTCTCCAGGGTGGGGGAGTGTGTGTGTCCCAATGTCACTCTTTTCCATGCCTGTACTTGTATATGTGAGTGGGGTGTGTTACATTGTCAGCCATACAGAGCCACCGGATGTTAACCATGTAGGTGCCAGGACAGTAATTGATTGTGTGAATATTTCAGTGTGCCCCTGTTGTCTGACTCAGTGTGACCCAGAGATTAGATCCAGTGCCTGCCCACCCAAACGAGAAAACATCACCAGACTTACATGCTCCTTACTCCAGTTCCTTCACACTGAATAGTAGATATGGCCCATCTGTGCCCTGTATAATTGCACACTTACACACTTCTGTCGATGCATATTGTGTTGATGCATCCTGCATTTGTGAGATTATCATGGACCCTCTACGCCCCAATGTGTGCATGCAATCACATCTGTTTGGGCCCTTGTGAGGGGTCCCCCAGTTTTGGAGGGAGGGAGGTTACAATTGGTCCTGAGTCTGTGTCTTGCTACTGTACTGATAGATGTTGGTACCTGACACTGTGTAACGGGTCATTTACCCTTCTTTTCTCTCATACCTGCAGCTCAAGGTACACAAGCGTAAGGCCGTGTGGAGGTCCATTGCAGCAAAGATGCGAGCCCTGGGGGTATCCAACAGATGATGCACCCACTGTCAAAAGAGGTGGGACGACATCAGCCGGCTGGCAAAGCAAGTGGCAGAAATGACCTTGGGGATGCTACCACGCACAGGGCGTTTGGCACGGCACAGCATGACTCCACTGATGGGCCGCATCTTGGCAGTGACTCATCCAGACCTGGATGCACGTCTGAAGGAGCATCGCCAGCAAGGCAGGAGTGGTGAGTATCTGGGGAGGGTGCCTTTTGCTGGGAGTGGATGCATGTGTACAGATCCTGTGGCAGCGGTGACCCATGTGATGTGCGTGTGTTGCTGTGCTGTGTAATGTGAGTGGCTGCTGTGATGTGTGCTTGTATCAGGCATTGGGCCACCCTGGCCTTACTAAGCTGATCCTCCCTGCTGTGCTTTCCCATTGCCAGATGTGTTAGGCTCCACATGGTCATTCATCATCATGATAGTGTGGGGAATCTATTATGGGGTAAACAGCAGTGTCCACTTTCTGAGTGTGACTTCATGTATGCCTACTTTGCATACACTATCATCGTTGAGGCCCACACATCTGACAACAATATGCCCCAGATTACCACATGGTGCTTGCTATGGCCTACTTGGCATTGTGGACTGTAATGTCCTAATAGGTGTGTGTGTTGTCCCCTCCTGTTCCCAGAAGGTCTGTCAGTGGTAATACGTGTTGTACCCACATCAAGTCCCTAGGTGAGGGCAGGGCAAGTTGTGTGTGTGGTGCACTCCATCTACGGGCAGGGTGTAGTGCTGTGTGACATCAACATGGCTCACTCATGGCAGATATTCTGCATTACAGGCACTGTTGTGGTCTATGTTATGTGTTGCTACACAGTGATTGTAGGGTGTGGTGGTTACCATGTAGATTTTGGCCTCTCCTGTACTGCATTGATTTGAATTCGTGTGACCAGATGATGACACTTACACAACCCTGTATTTCTCTCTCATGCAGATTCGCAAGAGACCACGGAGGAACATGAGCCAGAAACCAGTGGTGGCGAGAGTAGCACAACAGCTGCAGCAGAGGCCAGTGACACAGAGCCCACCAGCGCATCTGAGGGGGACCGAAGTATGCAGGAGGAATCCGTGGCTGAGACACAGAGTACCATATCATCTGATTCCATCGGGGATGCATCCATGTTGGCAGGCACAGGGGATGGGAAGTCTGCATCATCATCTACCACCCAGCGGCCAGTGCCCAGCCTCCCATCCACTTCCTCTGGTGCTGCCCGTATCCGTGTCACTATGCGAACGATACCCAGCTGGTGGTCTCTCTGGCACGGGCTGAGGACCCGGCGGGTACAGTGGATCTGGTGGGCTGCCTGGGTGAGGTCAGCAGCTGGATGACCCGGTCTTGTCTCAAACTTAATGGGGACAAGACAGAGGTCATGCTGCTGGGTCATTCAGCTCCATCTGCGATCGACCAGATCTGGCCAGCTTGCCTGGGCACTCCTCCAGTCCCTAGGGATGCCATTAAGAGCTTGGGTGTCTGGTTGGACAAGTCCTTGACGTTTGACCATCAGGCCGTTGTACTATCTGCCACCTGTTTTGGTCTCATTAGAATGTTGAGGAAGATTCTTCCTTTGATACCATTTGAGGCCAAACAAATTGTTGTTCAGGGACTGATTCTTTCCAGGTTGGATTTTGGAAATGCGCTCTATCTCGGGGCCCCAGACTTCACACTAAAGAAGCTACAGGTGATTCAAAACTGTGCAGCCCGGACCCTGCTTCAAATCCCCCGCAGGACCTCTGTTAAACCTGGATTAACAAGACTGCACTGGCTTCCGGTGAAAGACAGGATCAGTTTCAAATACCTCTGTGTTGCCCACCAGTCATTCTGGGAAACTGGCCCAGCGATCAGTCGCCCCTTAATCACCCCTTACCTCCCTAGCACACAGCTTCGTTCTACCAACGCTTTACGTGCTGTTGTGCCTAAGGTCAAACGATCTAGATCTGGAGGTCGCTCTTTTTCCCTGAATGCGGCTAGGCTTTGGAACAGTCTACCTTTCTATTTAAGGTCCAACTCAGATCTCACTTCTTTTAGGAAACATTTGAAAACTTTTTTGTTCAACAAATAGATTTTTTGTTCTGCTCACCTACTCAGCTGTTTACACACTGCTAGCATCAGCGCTTGGACGCCCCTGGGCAGCTATCTGCGCTTTATAAATCCCATTTTCATTTCATTTCATAAGAGGGGACGAGTCACATTCACACCTGGCACCACTGCCCCTGCACCTGTCCCCCATGCTGCCCTCAGTGCAGAGTGTGTAGAGCTCCTGCACCAGCTTTGTGTGGACCAGGCCGCCCTGCTCAATGCCTTCAGTGACCATGACAAGAAATTAGGCCAGGTGGTTGCATACATGGAGGGCATACACTCTGACGTGGGTGAGCTACACCGTACAGTCCAGGCATTGTCATCCACAGTGACGTCTGCCCTTCAACAGGCACATGCTCCCATTCCAGCTCAGGTACCTTTGTCCATCCCCCAGTCAGTGGCCACATCAGATGACAGTGACCACGGTTCACCTGCATCCCCGAAACAATGCTGCACAAGGAGCACACAACAGACACAACCCAAGCACTCCCGCCCACAGACACCATTCCCACTGAAGAGCAGGGCCACCCCAGAATGCACAGACAAGAGCCAGTCAGGGAAGTGCAAGACCAGAAGAGCAATGATGCAGACATCAGGCTCACATGCCGCAGAGGCATCACCAGCAAAAGACTCTCCTGTCACTACAAATTCACACAGACCTACCCATGCAGAATCTGTGCCCACTAAGGAGGTGTTGCATATCAGGGGTGCACCTAGGAAGAGCACAGGACACATGCACCCACCACATCAACCCCAATTCCAAGACAATTAAAGCAGGTGGAAGAGGGCACTGTAGAGACCCCCCTGGCAAAAAGGCAAAGGAGGGCACTGTAGAGACCACCCCTGAGAAAAAGGCAAAGGAGGGCACTGTAGAGACCACCCCTGGCAAAAAGGCAAAGGGGGGCACTGTAGGGGGTACACCTGGCAAAAAGGCTAAGGAGGGCACTGTTGAGGGTACACCTGGCAAAGAGGGGACAGTGGTCCAGAGGTGTAGCCAGACCAAGCGTTCCGCAGGATCCAGCACATCACCAGAGGTAGTGCCAGTGTCTGCACCTGATGTGGGATAGTTGGTGTGTGTGCCTGTTGTGTCATCACCACTTCCCATCAACCCCAAGACAGGGAAGCCATTTCATATTCCCAAAAAGTGGAAAGGCACCCCTCAAACCTCTCCAACCCACACTGTGTCAGAGGTCTGCATGACTCCACCTCCACGTGCCACTATGTCACCTGGTCCACACAGCCCTCAAGCTTGCCAAGCCACTGTTAGCCCCACATCAACTGGGGCTCTGTCACCCCAGTCAAGTGGGCCTGCTGTCCCTGACACCCAGCCAGGTCCAAGTCCGCATGACAGCCAGGAGTGAGTTGACATCCCCCTCATACACCTGTGCCTCATATAGGTGTGCTAGTCCTGACCATTGTTTACAACCTGGGGTGTTGCTGGCCCTGTTGCTCTGCTGTGCTGTACTCTCCCCTGTGCAGCCTCTCATGTACTTGATGTCTCACCTGTGCCATGGACACTGGCCCTTTTGCTTTGCTGTGTTGGGCTCTCCCCTGTGCAACCTCTCATGTACTTGCTGTCTCACCTGTGCCAAAGACACTGGCCCTGTTGCTCTGCTGTGTTGGGCTCTCCCCTGTGCCATGTACACTGGCCCTGTTGCTCTGATGTGCTGTACTCTCCCCGGTGCAACCTCTCATGTACTTGCTGTCTCACCTGTGCCATGGACACTGGCCCTGTTGCTCTGCTGTGCTGTACTCTCCCCTGTGCATCCTCTCACGTACTTGCTGTCTCACCTGTGCCATGGAAACTGGCCCTGTCGCTCTGCTGTGCTGTGCTTTCCCCTGTGCAGCCTCTCGAGTACTTGCTGTCTCACCTGTGCCATGGACACTGGCCCTGTTGCTCTGCTGTGTTGGGCTCTCTCCTGTGCTATGGACACTGGCCCTGTTACTCTGCTGTGCTGTACTCTCCCCTTTGCAGCCTCTCATGTACTTGCTGTCTCACCTGTGCCACGGACACTGGCCCTGTTGCTCTGCTGTGTTGGGCTATCCCCTGTGCTAAGGACACTGGCCTTGTTGCTCTGCTGTGTTGGGCTCTAGCCTATGCTATGGACCTTGGCCTTCCTATTTGTATTCAACCTGTGCATAGTATCTTGCATGTGATCATCATTTTGTGCCTTGCTGTTGTCTACTATTGTTCTACTGCTACATCTGTGCCATATGTGAATAAATACAGTTACTCCTGCTGTGTGTTTTGTCAGTGTCCTTGCTGCTGATTAAAGTTATTTTGGTGTTTGCATTTGATTGGCTGTGCCCCATGCTCTATGTATCACTTCAACATTGCAAAGCTCTTTGCACGCATCAGATTTTTAGACAGGGGTGACAGGGTCTTCAGTCCATTCTGAACCTGATAATAGTGTAATCTGTAATGGCTATTTTACCTGCCATGCAGTTCTCTTCTTAGTAATTTGCTATTGTTGGCTACACTGTTCACATGTCAGGTTGGGGGACACTACCAGCACAGGGTGTGATGCTGTGCAAAGGTTTGGAAGCAGGCTGGGATATGTCATGATGTATGTGTGTGGATTCCTTTATGTGTGCCCAGCCGTGTATGTGTATAGTCATCTTGTGTTGGCCCTTAGTCCTGGTACCATGGCCTACATGAGATGCGTGGTCTTGGGTGTAACAGAGGTGTGCAGTGTGGAGGGTGTAAGTGTGTAGTGGATGTGTGTGTGCCCCTGGATTGTGAAAGACACACATGAGTCACCCAGGAGTTGTGTGCCTGTTGTTTGTTTTGTCTTGCCCTGTGTAGAAGATTGTATGCACTTGTGTGAGCTGTTTGTTGGGCACTGTGCTGTGTGTTGGTGTCTCCATGCTGTTGTGTGTGACTCCTCCTTGTTGTGTTGGTAAGTTAGAAGTGTGCAACATGTGTGAGTTGCACATCAGTGTTGTGTTTGTTTGATCCTCTTTTTTTATTAATTTATTTATTTTTTATTTGGAGTCAAAATACATCACATAAGTAAAAAAATACATTATTAGATTAATCTGGACATGAGAATAGCAATTGATCTACAGGTTCATTAAATAATGCTTGATCCTAAAATACATTAAATAAATACTTAAGACCAATGGTTGAAAAAGTGCTTAAAACCATCAATATAAGCCTATTTCCACTATATACATCAACATAATATGCAAAGTAACAGTTTATACATCTATTGCAATAGTCTCCCTCCAATTAGTTACCGGGGCCCAAAACCTTCTTCCAAAGTCCCGTACTTTCACCCCCTTATGCTCATATAGGCAGGTCTCAATATTATGTATTCCAAGGAACCTGGATAACCACATTTGGAAGGAAGGTGCAACAGTATCCTTCCACCCCGCTGATATCAAGATCCTAAGGACGGCTACAGATATAAAAGCCAGAGCTTCTTCTTCCTTGCCCAAATTTAGGTTAGAGTCTGTGCCCAAGATCATCAGGGTAGGGGATAGAACGATCTTGTGTCCTAGCAGCCCCTCCCAGAATGTTTCGATCTCTTTCTTCACTGGGGTCAGGAGTCTGCAAGTAAAAAACATATGCAATAGGTCTGCTTGTGCCCCCCCACATCTTGGGCAATTGTCATCCGCTCTAGCCCCCCATGTAAATAATTTAGCTGGGGTATAGTATAAGTTAAACATTGTTTTATAATGTTGAGCTCTTAAGTTTGTGGCTCTAAATATCCTTTTGTTCAGTGCCAGAGCCAGGTCAACGTCTACGTTTGGGTTTCCAAGTTTATTAGACCATGCAACCTCAGTCTTCTCGACATCATCGTGAATCTCTAAAAGAAGGATGTTGTATATGGGCTTAATTTTATTGCATCCATTAGTCAATACGTCCAGAAGGGGATTATTTCCTGGAGAAGGCGGTTTTGGTTTAATAGCCTTCAGGGAGCTATCAACCTGGGTATAGGCAAACCAATGATTGTCTGGAATTCCATAACTCTTTTGTAGAGCCTCAAAGCTTATTATCCCATCCCCATCCATTAAATCCCGTAATGTCTTAATGCCCAACTCCCTCCAGATTTTTAAGGTCCTTTCTATCCCTAATCTTGAGAAGAGGCTAAAACTACAAATATGGATATATGCATTAGTTTTGGGGATGTTACACAACTTTCTGCTAGCCTTCCATACCCTCCAAACGCTATCGATGATTTCGTATCTCGCTTTTTTGTAAAATCTTCGATCTACTTCGCATAGCAAGATGCCCATCGCCTTTCTTCCCAGCAATAGCTCAAAGATAGAGGGGGGTTGGTGTGCTTCAGGTCTAGCATTATTGATATGGGCATCTGATTGGAAAAGTATCGTCATTTGTGTTAAAAGACAGGACCAATGGTATAGCCTTAGGTTGGGGAGAGCTAACCCCCCCTTTCCCTTGGGAGAGAAAGAAGGTTTGTTGACCGTCTTATTTTGCCAAATTGCCAAATGAATGTAATAAACACAGATTCCAATTTCAACATTATTTTTTCCTCAATGAATAGTGGTATGGCCCTAAAAATATATAATAGTTTTGGGAACATTGACATCTTGACTGCGTTTATCCTTCCAATCAATGAAAGGTGCAGGCCATCCCATCTTCTCAGGTCAGTCTCTATTGATTTTATAAGTGGTAAATAATTTCCTTCCACTATTTTCTCTTCTGCAACGCTAATTGTTACCCCCAGGTATACTGCTGCATCCACATATCTGGAATCTGTCTTTACTATATTCCTTGTGCAAATTATCTGGGTCTTTGCTTCATTCAGTAAATAACCTGAATTAGCACCAAATTGTTTTGTCAGCTCGACCAAAGTTGTCATTGCCTGCTGGGGATCGTTAGTAAATACAACCAGGTCGTCCGTATAAGCTAATATTTTGTTTTCAAACCCATTAATTATCACTGGCTTTAACCTGTGGCATCCCAATATTGCCTGAATGAGCGGGTCAATGTATAGGGAGAAAAGAATTGGAGAACATGGGCATCCCTGCCGTGTTCCTCTTTTTATAGGGAAGATGTTAGGTTTCTCGCCCATAACCGTGACTCTAGCCACGGGATCATGATACATTGCTTTCAATGCTCCAATAATTTCTTGCCCAAAACCTCTTCCTTGCAGAATATTCCAGAGATAGGTCCAGACCACGCGGTCGAAAGCCTTCTCCGCGTCGAGCAGGATCATGGCGACCTCCCTCCCCGTGGCAGCATGGGCGTCAAATATAGCTATTGCTCTGCTTATGTGATCCGTTGTGCCACGTCCGGGAACAAACCCATGCTGCCAAGGAGAGACAAGACCGCCTATAATCCTGCCCAGTCTCGAGGCCCATATTTTGGAATATAGCTTAGTATCAGAATTAATTAAAGAAATCGGTCTGCACGACCCCGGGTTCTCACTAGGTTTCCCTTTTTTGTGAAAGATGATAATATTTGTCTCTTTCCAAGAATCCGGGGTTTCTCCCGTATATACTATCCCATTAAAAAGATCTACCAAGAGATCTATGATTTCCGTTTCAATATATTTATATATCTCCAGGGGGAAGCCGTCCGGACCGGCGGCCTTCCCTGGGGCTCGTTCCTGGAGGGCGGTTTTGACTTCCGATTCAGTAATGTCCTTGTCTAGTTCCTCTTGGAGAGAGCCATCAAGGCGTGGGCCTGAATCCTCTAAATTTATCTGTTGTTCCGCATCCATATTTTCCTCGTCATATAGGCTTTGATAGAAGTCTCTAAAAACACGCAAAATATCTTTGGTTTCTGTATATTCACTACCCCTTTCTTCTATCTTCTTAATAGCGTTCTTAGATCGTTCTTGCCGAAGTCGGAGAGCCAGGGCTCTACCGGCATGTTCGCCAGTTTCATAGCGATTAGCTCTTGTAGCCTGGTATTCCCCCATCGCCTTCTGAGTGGACATTCTCTGAAGATCTGCCTTAATAGTCATAAGTACTTTATGGCTATTACTGCCATCCCCACCTGTTGCGATGGCCTTAACATGCTCTTCTTCTTTTTTTGTAAGTCTATCTAATAGTTTCAATTCGGCCTTTCTGTCTTCATTCCTTAATTTTGTCGAGTAACTAATAGTTTCCACTCTCAAAGCCGCTTTAAAGGAGTCCCATACTATATTCCGGGAGGAACTATATCTATTAGCAGAGAAGAAGTCATCGGACCAGCTCTTGATATGGGCGATAAATCTGGCATCCTCCAGAAGTCTCCTCTCAAAAGACCATGGGGGTCTAACTCCCCTACAATGGCTCCTCTGATATATAATTACTAAGGGATTATGGTCCGAAAGCACTCTTGGCAATTTAGTTATAGTTACTTTATTAATCTCAGATGCGGAGACAAACAAATAATCCAGCTTTGAGTGCTTCTGAGCTGGGTTTGAAAAGTATGTAAAACCAGGATTAAGAGGCTCCTTGACTCCCCAAATATCCACTAAGTCTATTGATTCCTTCATAGCTTTTATTGCCCTGTACACTCGTGGCTTCTGACCAATATACTTTGCGCTATCCTCCCAGCTAGCAGAGATATTCAGATCTCCACAGACTATTACAGGTGCCACCCAACCAACCAGTTCAATCTCCAGGAAGTCAAAGATTTCCGGGTCATCGCCATTCGAGTCATAAATTACACTGATGGTAAAGCCTAATTCCAGCTCTGCAATCACCCATCTACCACAGCTATCTGCTTTTACCTTTTTAACCCCTCCCAAAGATTTCCTTATCAAAATAGCAACCCCTCTAACCATTGAGGTTTGTAATGAGCAGGCAATCAAATCAAACCTGTTCATTACCAAAAGGTTCCTTTTTGCCCAAGGGAGGTGAGTCTCTTGGAGACATAACACATCAATTTTATTAAACTTAGCAAAGTAGGTCAATCTTTGTCTCTTCCTCCAGTCATTCAACCCCCCAGCATTCAATGTACATATTTTAATGTCTGACATCTTTACTTTTAATTTGACCTGCCGACCTGATCTGCCACTTGATCCTTTTATTCTCTTTCAATTGCTTCACATGTCCAAATATAATCAAAACCGTAGCGATGCACTCTAAACTCCATTTTAAGTCTTTTTTCCCTTTTTCCCTTTTTCCTCCCTCCACGAACGTTCCCACCCCCCCAAGCTCCCTTCCCTCCACCCAGCCCCCCTGCTCACCCGCCCACACTGTGAGGCGCACAACACTAGTTTGTGCATGTGATGGAAATGCAGTTGCGATGAGGAGATCAAATCACCTTATTTAGTTGCAAAACACTCAAAAAAAAAAAAGAGAAACAAAGTAGTGGAGACCAAACTTAGACAGCTGCAAACCAAGCATTAACACACATGAGGACTCTATCCATTAGGCTATAGAAGCGTATATACTGTACAAAACTATTTATCAAGGCTATCCAGATACTCTTTGGCCTTGATTTCGGATGAGAAATATATTGTTTTCCCTTCATTAATGATTTTTAGCTGAGCTGGATTTATTAGATACGCTTGCATTTTCCTATCTTGAAAGGGCTTTATTAGCCCCCTTAGCCGCCAACGTCTTTCTACTGTCACATGACAGAAGTCCGGGCGGACGAAGAAAGATACCCCATCGCAGTTCTTTCTTGCGTCTGGTCTAGCCCTTTCCGAGATTGCCTGTCGAAGTATAAAATTGCCCAGAAAAATCAGCACCGCCCTAGGTTTATCCCCCTCTTTAGCAGTTCTTCTTATTTTGAAGGGGGTGCGATGAACTCTTTGTAGCTCTTTAGACCAATCCCACCTGGACAGTTCGGGGAAAGCTTGCTGGAAGAGTTTAACAATGTAGGCTCGGATATCGGACCCTTCTGATCCCTCGGGAATTCCTAGTATTCTCAGGTTGTTTCTTCGAAGCCTATTTTCCATCTCCTCCATCTTCCATTGCATATCAATCACTTGAGAGCTCTGGGCATCTACTTTGGATCTGGTCGCTGCCATCTCAGTCTCTGTTGCCACCACCCTCTCTTCTAGATTTGAAACTCTGTCCCCGGTGGTAGCACAAGCCTTTGAAAGTTTTCTTACTACCCCCTGCATTTTTCTCATTGCAGCCTGTTATTTTCGACTGTCTTGGCGTGTTTCTTCGCGGTGTGCTAATATCTCTTGCTGTATAGTCTCAAGTAGTGACATTTGAGCTTGTTCCATCAAGGGGCTGCCTAATAGGGGCTGAGCGGAGGAGTGATCCCAACTTAGCTCCTGTTGCTCCATTTCTTGGCCCCAACCAGCTTTTTTTGCCTTCATGGCTGTAGTAGGGGCATTTTCCTCCAGGTCAGTGTCCGTCTCCACATACGAGCTATGTTCATCTTCATCTTCAGACCACTCGCCCCCGTCTGAGACAGAGAAGAAGGCTTCACTAGGGTCATTTTCTTTTTCACCACCAATTCCTCCTGTAGCCCCATTAGGCATTAGTTCCTCTTTTGCAGCAAGGAGGTTTAAGGGGTCAGTTGACTCCCCCTCAGCGTTAATGATGTCCTCCCTAGTATGTTTTATCTGTGGGGGCTGAGTGTTTATATCCTGCTCCTGAGCCGGTAAAGTATCAGTTGCTGTCAAATTTACATCATCATTTTTTTTCGGAGATATACGGGCTGGATTTACCCTTTCTGCCTCTGTCTCTGCCTTATTTTCAATTGTCAAAATTGATATTTCCGGCGCCTGGATCAGGGCTGTCTCAACTCGTTAGCTACATCAAAAGCATTGCTCTCTCCTGTGTCTTTAACCCCCTTCTCCTTACCCGCTTTCACCAGTAGGTCCAGAACTGATGCCGTCGCCAACCGGGTCTTAGGAGCTCCTTGTTGCCTTTTTTTTTGTTGTATATCTGGCATAGGGGTTTCATCGCCACATGAGGTGTCTGGGGCTGCATTTCCAGCTTCCTCCTTCTGCATTTTCTTCCTGCTCGCAGTTTTTGCTCCCTGATTTAATGTAGGCGCCATTCCAAGCTGAGCTCTCTGCAGGCGATATCTCACAGATTGATCAGCACGGCAGATATCGCAGTTTTCCACTCCGCTCTGCTTCTTTCTTCTGCTGCGGCCCCCCTCCGACCTCCGTGTACGGCTCAGCTGATCCCGCCGTCTCTCCTTGCTCCCGCGGCTTCCCTCTGAGCTCCGCGGTCAGCTTCGGCTCCGCAGCTGACTCCGCCTTCCTGCAGCAGCGTAGCGGGTGAAAGCAAAGGACTTCAGAGCTTGCCGAACCGTCCTCAGCAGCAGCCTCGAAGCTCCGATATAGGTGAGAACCAGCATCCCCCCCGGGTCCCGGTAATTCACAAAATAATATGCCGGTAATGTAACAAACCCGCTACACGCGGATTTCACGCTGAGTTATTTGAACAATCCATGTGTGCTGCTTGGAATCCCGGGTTATACAGCAGACCGCGTCCTCATCGCTCACTGCACCTGCCACTCAAGCGGCCGCCATCTTGCCTGGTTTGTTTGTTTGATCCTCAATGTGTCTTGGGTGTGTTTATGTTGACTGTGTGGCCCTGCTGCTCCACACTGGCTTTGTCTTTGTCTGTGTCATGCATTGCAGGCACACGGTGGCTTTTCTCCTCCTGTATGGCATGGTATGCGTGGTGTAAAGCCATCCCCTATGTGTGCCACTTGTGCCTGGCCATTGTGGGTCTTCCCTCCCTCTATTTGTGGGTGGTACACCCCTTACATGTCTGCTACTGACATGCAGGGTATTTCACTTTGGTGTCAGCTGTCCCCTTGGTTTCCATGTGTGTGTGCCTCCCCATCACTTCATTTGTGAGCTTGTGCTTTGTGGTGCAGTTCTTGGGCCATGAGTGTTGTTCCACTCTGGACATTGTCCCAATGGTTTATGTGTTCTGTCCTTGTGCTATTAGTCATTCTGTAGTGGTCATGTGCACTTCAGCTGTGTGTGCTGCCCAGTGCTCTGGTGGAGATGGCTTGGCTCTTGTATCCCAGAGTGCTGCATGTGTAGTTGTTGTGTTGGATGTCTGTGTGTTGGCTGTGGTATTGCTTCACTTCCTGGGTGTGCTGTTGTATTTGTGCTGTGCTGATTTGTGGTGTGTTTGATGAGGTTTTGTCAATCATGTCTGTGTGTGGCTGTTGTGCTTGTTATGCACACACTGCTTGTTGTGCATGCAGTGCTGTGTGTATGTGGCCTTGGCATTGCCTGATGTGCATCCCCTGATGTCCTGTGGTGTTTGTTGATTAGGGTTTCATGTGCATCTGTGGTTGGTTTGATGCGGCAGTGTGGGGTTGTTCTCATGCACTTCTTGTGTTATTTGTGTTATGGTGTGTGTGTTTTGGTCCTGAGTGAGGATGTTGTAAACTCCTGTTGTGCCTGTGCTCCCATTGCCTTTCCCGTTTGGCTGACAGGGTATGTCTTTTTCTGTTGGGGTTCAGTATGTGTTCCTGTAGTGTTTGTGTGTTGTTCTTGTGCAGGCATCTGTTGAGGCATCCCTGTGTGTGTGTGTTGTGTTTGTAGCTACACCCAGGGTGTGTGTTTGTTTGTGTGTGTATGTGCTGGCAAGGATTGTGAGCATTCAGTGTGTGTGGCACTGGTTTTGTGTGTTCCTTGTCAGCCACCCCTGCAGTGGCTGTCTCCCTGGTTGTGTGTTGTGTGGTGCAGGGTGTGTATTGTGCTTGCTTGCTGCAGTGCTTGTTGCTTGTTGGTGTGCATGCGGGTGCACAGAATGGGCACCTGACCTGTGACTTGATGGGGTGTGTTGCTGTGTGGTTGGGGGTGGTATGTCCCTGTGGTGTTTGTGCCCTGCCCATGCCTTGGAGTGGCCCTGCCTTCTGCATAGTGTGCATGTGCTAACCACGGCGGTGACGTGACCGGGACTGGGAAGTTGCTGCTGGTTGGCAGTCGATGTGTGTCCCGGATGTTGAGGAGTGCCTTGTTGTCAGGTGGGTCATGTGTGGGTGCCCTTGTGGATGTGTTGTGACCCCCAACAGGGTGTCTGTGTGGTGATTGGACCATGTGTCGGCCTGTGTGTTGTGTGTTAAATTTGTGTAGTTGCGTACCTGCGGCGGCGTCCGCAGCGGCCCATCTGACGTTAGTGTTGTAGGAGGTACATCACCGGATGCATATGGAGGGCTGGGTCCATGACATTCATGACCAGGTCTCGGCTATCTTGCTCCGCTGTCGAGTTTCTGCCTGCTAAGGTTGGGTGGTGTCTCCGCTGCGGTGCGTCTGCTTGTTTGGGCCATCCTAATTTGTGTAGCGGGCGGACGTCATTCCGCACGGCGGTGAGTCTCAATTGGCTCCAACCGCCGCCGTGGTAGGCGCACTTTGATGGCGGTGCGCGGTGCTCCGCGGCGGACGGGAAATGACCTATGTTTTGCTATTCTAATGTGGCGGATGTGAGTACCGCTGCTCGCGGGCAGAACAAGTTGTTTTTGCGCCCAGCCACCACCGCGATGGTGCCACCACCCGACATCCTAATGGGCCCCTAAGATTTTACCTAAATGATGGGGAATGTTAAACGCTTATCAGAAATGCTTACGGACTCATCATTAATGTGATGCACTAGGTACAGACAAGAGCCATTTATGCCTGGAATGGGGTTCTACGTGTCGACCCATGGAAGAGAAAAGATCTAAGGTACCTGAATTCTCTAGACTAATTTTCATGAAAGACAGAAAGCTAAAATATTAAATGTTTTCAGATGAAACACTTATTTCCTCATCTTATTGATGACATTAGAACTTGAAATGCCTTGTATGTGGGTCGTTAAATCTGGTCACACACAAAGACATTTTTGAAGGATGGCGTATAATTTATTTGGTGCCACCATCCAGCTGAAAACTATGAAGATACTGTTCTTACTCTAATAGGTTGTGCTCCTCCTGCCACAAATGATGTTCTCAGTGTTTGAAATTTTAGTGAGGAAAAGGAAAAATGTGCTCACTTGGATGAGACCATGTCATCCTGACCTAGGCAATAGCATCTCAGTTTAAACTCTCATTTAGAGTTGGGCAATAATGAACAATCTGATTTCTGGGTGAAGAGCTAAATCCGGAATGTAATGCACATTTGAAATTTCCTAGCTAGCAGGATGGCTTTTCCATTGTTGGGTTTTCCTCCACATTTAAAGCTATCTTCAGAATCTGGGTTAGTTTCAGTTGCCTGCGAGCTCCGATTCAGATGGTTATTTTGCAATGAGATGGAGGTGGTTTCTGGGTCTTTTGCCCACATGAGGCTGACTTCCACCTGTTGTGGTATTGATTTTAGGTAGCAGCTCATCCTGAAATATAACCTTATAGTGGGAGACAGACCAATAAACCTCCACCTCACAGTGCCTTCTGGTGAACCCTTCACTACTACCTGCTCTGGTTTTTATGCAGGTTCCGTCACTCCAAGTCCTTCGGACCTGGAGCTGTTTGCTGTTGCCGAGGAGACCTGGGCAAATCTATACATTGCCTGGGGGCATGGTGAAGATAGTGAAATGTACAGCCATGTCTAATGCCCACAAAGGTATCCTGAATTAAATGTGTATCGTTTATATCTGTATGCTACCTGTTTTGTTGAGTGCAGAAAATATGCAGAAGAATAAAAGTCAGAGGGGATAGTAGTGAAAAACAAAAAGAGAAGTAGGTGTAGTTTCAAAGCATTCTACATAACAGGAGTCAACTGCTAAATATTGTGTCGACCTCGGATTCATCAAACAAAGGATCAGCCCTGCTGCCAGCTTCGATTAGAATCTGTCACCCAATATAAAATGCAGTGAATTGTCTAACTGTTTAAGAGTTTGTAATTTGAACTATTGGAGCCTCTGTGCGCATGTAAACGAGTAAATTATTTAGCGTCCCATAGAAACTTTGAATAAGACCCTCGTGCCTTTGTTGCAATTGTGGCACAGGCACACAAACATAATTCTTTTGCTTTACAAAATTCCTCCTCTTATTACTAAAGTTGTAGTTTATTGTACTCAGCAAAGGGTTCAAGACTCTGGACCTGTGCTAGGAGATATTGGCCGTGGCGAGTAATTAGCCCACACTTATAGTGATTAAAGAGCCGGCTCAGGAGCTGTTGTAGGCGACTGACAGTGCGACACCCCCACTGCTTGCTGTAATAGAATATGGCTGCTCTCCAGACATAGCCTTTGTGTAGTGATCCATGTCACGGCAAGATGGTCTCCGGCCTACAGCATGCACAAAGAGGTGTGAGATTTCTGCATTGACTGTAATAAAGAAAGCAAAACTGGGCCTCAACTAGAGTGTCCCCTTCACCTTTCACAAACCTAAAAAGTCGGCGCTTCAGGAAGTTTAATCAGAGGCCTCTTTCTAAAAAAGTTGTCATTTAATTTCTAAAGGGAGCCTAGTCACCATGGGGCATATTACCAAGAATAAGCAAAAATTATCGCTAAGCTTGGTTAGAGGCAATAATTTTATCGCCGTGCTTCGCCTATTTTTATCGCTTAGAAGCCTTGCAATTATCAAGGTTTATCTCCTAAGCGATAAAAATCGGCCGAAATGCATGAATATCGCTGTAAAGTCAGCGATATTTATGCATTACCGAGCTAATGCTCTTAGCCATGTTATCCACCTACCATTGGATAACATGGCTAAGAACTGCTCTGGGCAGGCGTTAGCTTTTGGAGATAATCGCGCTTAGCGCGATTATTTCCAAAAGTAGGTTATAGGAGGTAGCGATGTTAGCGACTGTTTCCAGTCGCTAACATCTTGGCACGCCCACTTTGCATGTCATTAGCGATAAATATCGCTGACATGCAAAGTGGGCCCCAAGATGATCGCTATCTCCTACTAGCTGTCGCTAACTGGTGTTAGCGACAGCTAGGTAATAGGGCGATACAATTATCGCCGCTTTAGCGGGAAAAATTCCTGCTAAAGCGGCGATAAGGCCCTTGGTAATATGCCCCCATATTCTTAATCTCTGTACTAAATCTCCAACCTTCAGCTGCAGAAATGAGGGCAATACATTTCCGCTGTCTTGGGAAGCTGTCCTTGCTGGTATCTAGTGCTATGCCAAAACCAGGAGCATCAAAAATGGTGCCGTCTTTTCTTCTGTAATTAATACCTTGAGTCAAACTCGATAAAGAACGTCACCATCCACTGCCGCATCATTTTCAGAATCCCCTTCTCAATGTTCACATTATTTACCCATATATCTTATTGTATTACTATGATATAAAGGTTACTGTTACCTTAAAGAACACCCTAGAACTTCCCTTATTTTCCTATGTGTGTGTCCAGTCATTACTTAATGCTTCCAAATCCTAACCTGGTCAACGATCCATCCTTGTGTAGTGGACTAGTGGAAGCTAAGCAGTGAACGGGATGTTTTTCTGATTCTTGTACCTACAAAAAGGGCCTAATATTTCACTAGCTTCCCATGTAGATTATGCTATTTTATTCTAAAGTATTGCATCTTCGAATTCCATGCTATCTCAAAAAGACTCTTTTACATTTTTAAGTCTGACATAAAAAACTGACTTTTGCTTAAAAGTTCTGATTGTCGCCTTCTCTTCCATACCCTGCATGTCTCTTCTATCTGAGCACAACCTTTTCAAAGTTATGAGCATGTTTGCCTTAATCTTTATGATTGTATTTTTGAACTGTGCCTACAACTCATGTCAAAGATCACAGCCCTCCTTCTTTGAAAGCCATGTCTGTGCAACCTAAGAATAACTAATCTCAAGTTCATCTATTAACCTTGCCAACCTTCTACACAACGTTACCTACTCCCTCCCTCCTAATGACCTCATCTAACTCCTAATTATTTAGTCTACTACAAGGAAACTGGAGCAAATACATGGAATGGTTTGTTTGAGTGCATAAGACTGATCCTAATAATGAACAGCAACCATTAACTCTGGACTAACCACTAACCTTGGATTCCAAAGCAACGTGCTGCCTGGTGTAAAGTTCCTTCAACTCCTCACCAGGGGTAGTACTTGCTATACAAATGCAATTATGAGTGTCTTCATCTTACATTTTTGTCTTCTGCTTATTCCCGCATAGCACCAAGACGCTCCTTCCGGAGTGATAGGTGTGCTTTATAAATGGATAAATATAATAAAATCAGTGATAAGGAGTGGTAATAAGAGTAGGGGTGGTCACTATATCACCTGTTGTATATCACATGACAATAAGATTGTAACTGCTACTTTGATATATTACTGCTTTATAAAAGTAGATATATAATCACTATTCAAAAATCCAATTATAACTACCTCCCAAGAAAGGTATGGGCGGAGTTAGAAATAGTAAATATTTTGGGGCTGATTCATAAAGTCATGTAGGTATATGTAGACGACTACTCCTGAACTTGCATTCTTTTATGAATCGGCCCAAAAACATCTACAACGGGAATGAAATAGGAATATTCATGTAATATTCAGATACCATTAGTGCAAATATAAATGCCTACCTTCTTTGAACTTTTACCAAAATAAATGTGACTATTTCAGGGGCTGATTCTCAAAAGCATGTAAGTGTATGTTCCTGTGCTCATAAATGCTTATTAATTTTTCAGTGTACTGGTAGATCAATGTAGCTTATGCGCTATTACTGTAGGCCAGTATAAATGACCTTGGTATAGTGTTCAGCAAACTTAATATAGATATATGCCTAAGGCAATAGGAACATGCAGATAGCTACAAAACTGGGTTGGAAAGAGCAATGGAGTTATCTTTTTTTTTTATTGAAATCCATCTAACAAACATTTTATCATCCATAAATACATCCATAAAAAAACATTAAATGTGGTGCTAATAATACAAAGTTGATAAATAGCACACATTTACCAAGAGGGAATAAATCTTAAAATCCAGAAAGATAAGCAGCATAAACATTTAAGCCGTTATACGAAGGACAAAGAACACAGTATCCACTACCAATAATAAATATAAATTGAACAATAGATTGAGCCTTGGGTACCTAAACATATACCTAAAAATCAGTGAGTATGTAAAGCATAATAAAACTTCCTATATTCAATGATGTAACTAACTCACAAAAAAACTGTCAAATGTTGCATAATAAATTGAGATCCTAGTGTTGCCAGACCTAGATATCAGAGATAGTGGAGGTACCTCCTAAAAATACTTTGAATTTGGAGACCTTAATCAAAATAGTCTGCCCAGATTCTCTCACACTTCTTAAGTCCCCCAATTCGTAATGCATAGGCTTGTTCGCTTTTTTTTAACTAGTTTCATTTTTTTGACCCATTCATTGACAGATGGTATGAGATCTGATCACCATCTTTGAAGCACAAGTGATCTAGCTACAGCCATTGAAATGTATAAGAATTTAACAAGCTTATCTGGAAGAAAAAGGTCTGTGTCAAAGGCAAGTGTTATTAGCCAAGTTCTCAATCCTATTAAAATACTGCATTCACGTTCCAAATGAAAGAAAATATCCTTCCAGAACTCTGGATCAAGGGGCATTGTAATATAATGTGTGCCCAATTGCCTGAAGGATGGTTAAGGCAGTGGAAGCACTACGCTGATTGGATGGTATAAATTTTAGGTAGAAAAAGAGGAGACCTATAAAGTTGCCATTTATTGAAAAACAACATCCTTTGCCAATTGGCTTCCATTAAAGTACTAAAATTAAGTTTATTAACTGCTAACCACATATTTGCTGAGATTTGAAACCCCTCATGCTTACCCCATTTCGTAATGGCCTTCTGCTCGAGACCGATACCCTTGGTAGAGCCTAAACACTTTTTCCATTACCCAGGTTTCTTAAATGTGGTATCATCTAATAATTCATATACCACCTGTTTGCGTTCACATATCTGAGCCAGATCAAGTTTGCTGAGGAATTTACTAAAGATATTGTATGACCCAAGAAGAAGGAAATCATTGACAATTAAATTTGACATTTCAGCTATGCCCAGCCATTTATCATTCCTCAGAAAATCTGAAATTTTCCTGAACCCAGCATTGGCACATTTTTGTGTTATCACTGAAGATTCTCTGATCCCAGATAATAAGAAAGGGCCGTATAACGGGGTTGAGGAGTTAGTTACGGGGATGGAATATCTTCTATTGAGAGCCAGCCGCTTTTGGAAAAAACGCTCTAAACACTTGTATTGTACTAATTTAGGTGATTTGAAAATTGTTAATGGAGAGTGGATCTAATTTTCCTTGCAAAATAAATTCGTAAAATAGTTACTAAAAAGATTAGATTGTTGTTGCGGCTTAAATCTGGATAGACATTGTGCAAAATATGCAAAGCAATAATCCCTGAGATTCGGGAGAGCTAATGCTCCATGTTCCAGCTCTTCGTATAAAGTGCTAAGTGCAATTCGTGGGGCCTTCTTTGCCCAAGGGAAGGTTGTGAACATAGACTCTATCTTGGTAAAAAAGGAGCTTATTAAAATACAAGGAATCACTGAGAAGAGGAAGTTGAATTGTGGAAGGACAGATATTTTAATCAATGCAACCCTACCCAAGATAGTTAATGGAAGAGAGCACCATCAAAGAAATAAGTCCTGCACTTTTTGTAGAAGTGGGGCTAAATTCAGGTCGTATAGCTCAGCTATTTGTTTAGAAAAATAAGCACCTAGATACCACTTAGGTTTAGTATTTAAGCAGGAAAGAATATCAGGGTGTAAATCCATACATGCTCCACCACACTGTAGATTTCAGTTTTTCTTAAATTAATTTCATATCCACCTAATACCTCGAATTCCTCGAAGAGCTTAAACGTTTTTGCTTGGACCTCCTTCTCAGGCTTTATAATAAGCATGATATCATTGGTGTATAATTTCAATTTCACCATAGTTGGAAGTGGGGGGCAGATCTCAATACTATTCCTGATTGCAATCGCTAATGGCTCAATAAAAAAGGCGAGTAATACCAGTGACAGAGGGCACCCTTGTCTAGTCCCCCTTTTAACCTTAACCTGGCCAGCCTCCAAGGTGTTAATGATTACGTTGGCTTCAGCGTTAAAGTATAAATTCTGAACCAACCCCGTAATTTTAGGAGGTATGCCAACATTTTGCAGAATAAAAAATAGGGTCTCCCAGATGAGTAGGTCACATGCCTTCTCAGCATCTAAAAGGAGGACTAGCGCCGGTATCCTCTGAGTCTCAAAATAATCCAATGCTTCTGCTAATTAGTGCGTATTTGTGCCAAGCTGCCTGCCAGCGATAAAACCATTTAGGTCAGGGTGAATCAAATGCGAGGCGTTTTGATTAAAACGATTAGCTATAAGTTTGGTGATTATTTTATAGTCAAACTTTTATAATGTGATGGGCGGTAAGAATTCGGGTCTTCACTATCCTTTCCCTTTTTTTAAAAACTGACTATGTTCTCACGTCTGAATGACTCTGGTATCACCCCACCTTCTAAAATTGAATTAGCTAACAATAAAAAAAGTCCAAATTGACAGTACAATAAACGTTTAAAAATTCTGCCTGCAGGCCATCCGGGCCACAGGCTTTTCCATTTGGAGGATTTTTTATGACCCCCTCCAGCTCGTCTTTTGTGAAAGGCCTTGCCATGGTCAATTTCTCGATATCCGAGAGTACCGGTAATTCATTTCTCTGAAGGAAACCTCTCTAGGATGTAATATCAACAATCTGTTGTTGGCCATATATAGACCTACAATGTTGTAACATTATATCACCTATTTTTACCGGGTCATCAATATGGGGGGCAGTTGTTGGACATTTTTAAGCATTTATCTGGTTAGTGGCAGCCTGTTCCCTTGCCGGCCAGACAAGAAACCTACCCGTATAATTACTTTCTTCATATATTTTTTGTCTCTGATGCTGGGAGAAGGATTCGCTCTTAAGATGGTATCTTTCACTAAGATCCCGTTTAGCCTAATCAAACTGCTGCTGGTTGGAAACTGTGGGGCTGCTAAGAAATTTTTCGAGAGGCCTTTGTACTGTCTGCTATAGAGATTGCTTTTCTTCCTTGGCTTTCTTGAGAATGTAAGCATCTTTTCCAATGGCCAGCCCCCGAATAAAGGCCTTGAGTGAGTCCCAGATCACTTTTAAAGGTGCAGATTCATGGTTTTGTATAAGGAATACCCTAATCTCGGTTTCAATAAAAAGCACCCAATTCTCTTCTAATGAATATTGCCTATTTAGCATCCATCTTTTAGAGGTCCTAATATAATCCCCTAACTGTAACTTAATGAATCAGCACTGCATGGTCTGAGAATCCATTCTGAAGGAATCTCTGCTAGCTGAAACTCAGTCTCCTAGAAATAAGAAAGAAAACAATACGTGATGAGGTATGAAATCTGCCTGACAGACAAGTATAGGCGATCTTAGTTGGAAATGCCACCCTTCAAGGATCCAATATGTCTAGAGTCACTCCATAGTTTTGTATATTTCTTAAAGTTTTGTGGACAGAACGGAGGAGTCGATTTTAGGATTCATTAAAAAATGTAAATCCCCCCAGGATCAATTTGACGGGTGCTTGAATCAGGGATTGAAATAATTCTTCATACGGTGTTAGATTATCCTCAACTGGGGCATATGTACTGGCAAAAGTTATAAGCCTATCCCCACCATTACAGGTGACCCAGCACCATCGTCAACTCTGATCATTTGCAAAATTGACAGCTTCCGCCTGAAGTCTTTTACTCACAAATATCGCTGTGCCCCGATGGGATTCTGAAGATGAGGAAAACCCCCAATATGCTGACCAGGACCTAAATATGGAAAAGTGTGGTAATTACTCTGCCGGTATATGGACTTCTTGTAATAGAATAGCCGTTGGATTTTCTGTCTTATTCCACGCCTCAATTGCCCTCATTTCCTTTTCATTATTAAGGCCATTAACAATGAAGGAAGCCACTTTAAAGATCTCCTTTCTAGCCATTGACAATAGAGAAGATATTTAACCGCATAAACAACATTGAAAGACAGTATACCCCATCTCTATGGAAAAAATGATGGAGAATGACCCAATTTGCGAACTGACAGAATGTGAGTCTATTGACATAAAATGGATGTATATGTGTCTGGATTTGAAAGAATGGATTTCGTTTTTCCCCTAAGTTCCCTTATCCACCCTTGAGACAGCACCCACCCCTAGCAGCCACTATGAACAGAACGCCGTCTCTGCTCACATCTGACATGCTTCACTTCTCCCCCTTAATTGGCACTTTGACTTGGTGCCTAATGCCCCCCGCCTCACAACCCCTCCCTCTTCCTTTTTCTAAAGAACAAAACCAACACAAAAAAAGGAAGCAAGACAAAAGACACAGAACAAATCAAAGAACAGGCAAATAGAAAGGAACTATCCAGCCTATTTAGCCTATCACAAGTGTCTATAGATAGGTAGCTTACAACCACACAGAGAAACTGAACAGCATAGCAGCAGAGTAAAGGTATTGGATATAGATAAAAAATAACCTCTATTCGAAAAGACTGCAATACAACATTAAATAACATCGAACCATACCAACCCAACAATATCTGCAGGTCAGAAAAGTCCGAATTTGTTGCAGCAATTACCAGAACTTCCAGGACACTACCAGTAAAGGAATCTGTCCCTCTTCCCCGATCCCAAAAAACAACAAAGTTTCAAAGATAAGAAGATAAAGGGCACCACCTTTACCTATACCAGTAGCTAAACAAAAACAAAAAGCAATAGAAGACAAATCTACTTCAAAAGAATATGCGAAGACAAGCAAACCCTCCAAATAGGGGTCCAGACCAGCAGATACAAAACATATAAGAAACATTTGAGAGCAAATTGAAAAGTCTAATATTGACATAACATCTTGACACTGAGAAAAACGTGTAGGCACTTAGAATTTCCCATAGAGACTTGTTGCAATAGTTCCTGTACTTCCGAAACATCACAACAGTGGAACTTTCCTTTGACAATGGAGTTATCTTTTACCGGAGGATGAAGAGCAACTTTCGAGGTGGCATGATGGTGTGTTTTTTAATGTATGTGTATATTTGAATGTTAACTTGGCATCTGTGAAGGCCATGTTGGCAATGAAACTGCCCCTGATTCACAAAGGTAGGTCATAATTTTGAGTCATTTGCACCTTTGAATAAGGTTTCTACTTTTTGACTTTTCAAAACATCTGAGTGTAAATATTGCTCCAAAAGTGTAACTTACATGTCTCCATCAAGCTGAAGGACCTGGAGGCTCGTTAGAAACTGCAAGGGCTATTTACTAATGCAATGTATACTTTTGAGTAATTTATACGTCTAATCTACTCTTACACTTATGAGTAACTTTCCACTTGGAGTTGTGAATAGCTAGAGTTAGTAAACTCTATTATTTCCATGACAATAGAAAGGCTAATAAAACAGAAAAATAGTGCCTAAATTAAAGTGAATTTGCATAATCTGCGTTTATGGGCTTATAATGTGAGATAATGTGAACTATGCATCTATGCATGAGAATCCCTTTGCAGAAGGTCTGCTTGCTACAGGAAGCGCCAAAGTTGCCCACAGCTTCATTCTGCCATTTTACCCCTGCTTGGTGCTGATATGAATGAAAGGAGGTTGTCTTCTGTGTGTGAACATGGATCTCACTCTTTGTATTTGTCAATGAAAATAAACATAAACAAATAAATCCTCTAGCTTTTCTTTATTTCGAGGAAAAAAAGAGACATTGCTTTGAACAACAGCCTCCAAAGGAAACCATCAATCCCAGGACCTAATGCAGAGCAGATGGTTTGCATTTATTTTTCATCTGCTGGTTGGATTAAATCTATTTAGCTTCAATCAGGAGGGCCTGGACACATTCGCATATTTCACAATAACATTCATCTATCGTTGCGAGCAGCTTTGCAGAGATCCTCCCCTCCATCGCCTGCACCCTTGCCATCAAAGTGTAGAGTTTTATTTATAGCCTTTGGCAAACGGCGCAGATCTTTCTGCGAGCTGAAGAACGCCTCATTCTCTGATTTATTATGCTACCAAGTGAAGCAGAAATATTTCTCGCGCAGCTACTGTGGGCGATGTTAATTGGAGGTATTAATGTTTTGCGCGGCAAAATAAATTATTAAGAGCTGTTGGCGGATTTAGCTGTCAAGAAAATGCATTTTGTAAGTTCCTGAATTCAAGAGCATGTTTTTTATCCAACATTGTTTACAGAGGAACTGCACATTTGCTGGGGGAAATAGACAGATGCTATTTGTAAAAAGAAACTTAGCATAAAGTGTAAAATTGAAAAAGAGCAAATGGCAAAGTGTGTTCTATGTTGGCAAAAAAATAATAATTGCACTATTAAATAAATAATTGAATTGTGATTCGTTCAGGGCCATGGAAATATATTACATGTTCCTCCTTTGATTTATTTTAGACTCCTCACACCTGGCTACCAAACCAAAACAATTTAAGCCTCATCCTCGGGAAGTCACAAATCCTAACTTTTTTTTCAGTTCAAAATCAAGTTTATTAAAGAAAAGCATGGTAATAATACAAATCAGGGACAAAACTAATAAGGGAGCAATGGTGAAGAAATAATAAGAGGGGAATGGGGGGAAGGGAAATAAAAACTTACAGTGGTGGAATAATAAAAAGGATAGCAATGCAATGCAACAAAATCAATACATCATGCAGAGTATAAAGGTGAATCATTTTGAAAAAAGCATAAAAATAAAGGGCGCAATAAATAGGTAATGTAATAGAATGCAAATATGGCTATGCAGTAAAATAGAGTGGTTAAATAGAAAATAATGTGAAGGGTATCAAGGAGGTTTAGGTACTTCCTGCTGCGCAGGTCTAGGGCGGAAAGAACGAAGTGCACATTTATCTAAATACAATGTAATAGGAAGCCATAAGTCAGCACGTTTAGTTGCCAGCTGTGGAGGATAAACAAAAGCAGTATCGAGTCTGTGGTTGTGAAGTACATTAAACCACCAAGCTTTAAAAGTAATACTAGATGCAGACTTCCAATTGACCGTGATCTGTTGAAAGGCAACCGCTAATAACAAATCAACAATTCGAACATTAAGGTCATGACAGTCCCAACAAGAAGACAGGCTACCCAGGAAAACATGAGCATGTGAAAATGGAATAGTAGTAGAAAAAATGACATTAATTTGTGCCCAAACTTGTAACCAAAAGGTATGAACATCCTTGCAAAGGAATAACATGTGAAACAAGGTAGCATGTGGGGAAGTACATGACCAACAAGTGTCGGGTGTGTTAGGGAAACGTTGGTGAAGGGTGGAAGGAGTGTGTAATAGACGGTTATAAATAAAGAATAGAGATTGCGTTAAGGAAGCAGCCCTGGAGGATTTACGAATCTTTAACCAGATCCTATCCCATAGGGGGGTCGGCCAGGAGAGGGAAAGATCAGTCTCCCACTGCTCCTCAACTTTGCTCTTAAGTCTGGGAATAGCGTGTACATGAAGCTGTTTGTAAAGAACAGAAGCTTTTGGAAGGGTGAGTAGAGTGGAATGAAGGTGAGCAATAGGGTCTGGATGAGATGTAGGAGGAGGAGTGGCAGGAAGTGTAACATACACGGCCATGACTGACGCCTTGAGGAGAAGATATTGGGGAAGACAAGTAAGGGGTAGGTGAAAAGTGAGACGAAGAGTGGAAAAGGGTAAGAAGGTGGAACGTGAAAACAATTGGGAAATCCACAGCAGTCCTTTGGATCTACAAGACTTCCATAGAATGGGTTTGCCCCGGATCAGAAGGTACTTATTATGCCATATAGTAGAGGAGAGAAAGTCAGCAATGCAAGCAGGAGCCGGAGGGTGAGAGGAATGGAGGAGTTTGAGGGTGAACTTATGAATAGGGGTAAGAAGTGAGGCAGGCTTACGAGAAAAGGAGATGCATTCAGCAAAAGAAAAAGGTGAAAGAAAAAGGCGCTCTACCTTTGTCCATAGAGGGCATGGAGACTCAGGGTCTTGTAACCAGAAGGAAGACTGACGAAGCAAAAAGGCCTTATGATAAGCGGAGAAATGTGGAAAGTTGACCCCACCCTCGTAGGGAGGACGACAGAGTCTAGCCAAAGACATTCTAGGTTTGCTTTTATGCCAAAGAAAAGAAGATAAAACTGAATTTATTTTTGTGAGGAATTTAGCCGGAATGGGGACAGGAATATTGGATAAAGTGTAAAGAATAATAGGGGAGATCATCATCTTGATTGTATCAAGGCGGCCCCACCAGGATAAATAAAGGGGATGCCACCTAGCTGTGAGATCGGATATTTTCTGGATGCACTTGGTTAAACAAAGGGAAACAGTGTCACGAATTGAGGGGGTAATATGTAAGCCGAGGTATTTAATATTGGAAGGACTCCAGGTGAAGTTTGAGGCAGTGAAATCAGTTTTAAAAGTAAACTTCGTTAAAGGTAAAATTTCGCATTTATCGTTATTAAGTTTATAGCCAGAAACTGAGGAAAAATGTTGTACTTCCGCTAGAAAGGCAGGGATGGAAACAGTAGGATTCGAGATAAATAATAAAATGTTGTCCGCGTAAGCAGCTAGTTTGACGGAAAGCTCTGTAGTACTAAAACCAGTAATGTTAGGGTTTTGACGGAGTTTGGATAAAAAAGGTTCGAGGGCCAGGTTGAAAAGGAAGGGTGAGAGGGGACAACCTTGACGGACACCTCTACCGAGATCAAAATAAGGAGAAATATGGCCATTAGCGAAAACTGAAGCTCGAGGATGAGAGTATAACAAGGAGATTAGGGAGATAAATTTAGGACCAAATCCAAACCAATTAAGGGTGTGAAAAAGGTACGACCATTCGACTCTGTCGAATGCCTTTTCAGCATCTAAAGCTATGGCTGCAAGGGGAATTTGGAGATGAGAAGATTTCGTTAAGATGTTAAATAGGAGCCTCGTGTTATCTGTAATATAGCGGCCTTTAACAAAGCCTGATTGTTCATCTCCAAGCAGGTCGGGGAGCAGATGATCTAATCTCATTGCCAACATTTTAGCGAAGATTTTGTAATCTATATTGACTAGTGAAATAGGTCTGTAATTTTTACAATATTGGACATCTTTGCCAGGTTTAGGGATTAGACAAATATGGGCGTCCGAAAAAGTACCAGAAGAAGTGCCTAAATCAGTAAAAGAGGAGATAAGTGAGTGGAGTTTTGGAATAAGAAGCTTCGAAAAGTGGAGATAAAACTCAACGGTGAAACCGTCAGGGCCGGGGGCTTTGTTCAGTTTCAAACGATGAAGAGCAGCAACCAATTCTGGCTGCGAGGCATCGGATTCTAAGGAGGACAAGTCAAGAGGGAAGGAGGGGGGGGTCTGAATGGTAGAGAAAAAGTGAGTAAGAGACTGAGGAGAAGTGGGTGTATCTGAAGTGTATAAGGACTCGTAAAAATGTGAGAAGGTAGCAAGAATGTCAGCATCTTTATGGTGTAACTGGGCAGTATCATCATAAATTGATTCAATAGTGACTTTATTTTGTTTGATTTTTAAGTAATTTGCAAGAATCTTCCCGGCCTTGTTCCTACCACCATAAAACTTGGCACTAGATTTAAGCAAGTACAGAGAAGCATCTTCAGTTGACTTTTCATTAAATTTAAGTTTGGCAGCAACCAGAGATGTCAGACTATCTGAGGAATGGGAAGTGAAGTAGGCGTGTTCCAATCTTTTAATGTCATGAAGGAGGGTTTTGGTAAATTGGCGTGCAGATTTACGTTTTTTAGCAACAAAAGTAATAATAAAATCACGAGCAGCTGCTTTAAAGGTATCCCACAGGGTGTGTTTCGAAATAGGTGGGATATCATTAAAGAGGAAAAACTCATCAAAAAAGGCGGAAAAAGAAGCAGAAAAGTTGGGATCCAAAAGAAGGGCATTGTTGAAACGCCACCGTTTAGGACCATCAGTTTTGGGTAAAATTTCGAGATTGACCAGTACAGGGGCATGGTCAGAAAGTAAAATCGGGCCAATTTCTGCAGCATGAAGAGTTTGAGTAAGTGCGTGGGAAACAAAAATGTAATCAAGCCGTGATTGGGACCGATGGTGAGGGGAGTAAAAAGTGAATTCTCGTAAAGTTGGATTACATAAACGCCAGGAATCCACAAGCTTATGTTGCGAAATAGTTTGGGTAAACAATTTGTGCGATTTCGTAGGAATATAATTGGCATCGGACTTCCTGTCCAGGAAAGGATCAAAGGGGTGATTACAATCTCCCGCAAGGATGAAGTTATCATCCATGAATTGGGTGATGCGGGGAGAGAGATCAGCCCAAAAAAGGGGTTCACCGGCCGTGGGGCCATAAACATTAAGGAGAGAGATTGGAACACCTCTTAGGGATAGTCTGACATGAATCCATCTGCCATTAGTATCCGATTCTTGAGAGAGAACCGTTAGAGGAAGTGACCTACGACATAAAATGGCAACACCATTACGTTTCCCATCACCCTGTGAGAAAAAGACGTCACCCACCCAACCTCTTTTGAGTTTGTCAGATTCTAGGTCAGAAAGGTGGGTTTCTTGAAGAAACGCAATGTCAACATTCAATTTAGCTAAGTGAGATAAAATGCGTTGACGTTTAATTGGGGAATTAATACCCTTAACATTCCATGAAACCAAATTTAGAGACATAGTATGTACATGAAAGCCATAAATTCCTTAATCAACGATGCATAGAAGTAATGAGGAATAGAAGAAAAGAAGGTATAAATAAAGGAAGGAACAAGGAAAAAAAGACGAAAAAAGAAGACAGGGAACTGTGGAAGATGGGAAAGAAATACATGAAGAAAAAGATTATAAAGAGGAGAGAGATCAGAGAGTAACGAGTAATGAGTAATGAGCAGAAGAGGAGTACAGAAGAAAGAAGACAGGAGCAAGAAGAGAAGAGGAAAGAGAGGAAGGAAAGGTGTAAGAGAACCTGAAGAGAAAAAAATCCTCATTGCAAAGCAAATCATAAAAGTAGTGATAAAGGAAGGGAAAATAAAGAGAAACAAAAAACAAGGAAGGTACAAAAAACATGCAAATAACATACCTACTAAGGGGAGGTACGAGAAGAGGTTGAGGGGGGAAGGAGCCAGATGGGAGAGGCAACACAATCGAGGGCATCCGGGCAAGGAACCAGGGAGATGACATCATACGATGAGGGGTTCCTGCGGGAAGAAAGACGGGGTATGACTGAGACAATAATACAAGGAACAGTAGCAAAAAATGAGGAGAAGGGAGCGAAATGATAAAAAACACATTACATTAGAGAAAGGGAATAGAATGAACAAGTAATCAAAAGTTTCAAAAAGTGAAAAAAAAAAACACGTTAATTGAACATATGAGGAGAACAAGAACTTCGCTAACATAACCAGACAGTCAGCCAAAAACATGAAGCGAACAACAGCGCATCAACATGAAAACTGGAATCTTGAGACAGACTCGTGGTGCAAAAAGTCAGCCAGGAGAGAAGGACGAAGGACCAGAGGTATCCATGGTAGAGGTACAATGCGCATTAATGAAACTCTGCAGTCTCACAGGATCCTCATAGGTGGTGGTCTTGTTATTGTAAGTGACCTTAAACAGACATGGATGGTACAGGCCATAGCGGGCGCCCATGGCACGGAGGGCCTCTCTCATGCTGAGGAAAGCTTTCCTACGATTAGCAGTTGCTTTAGCATAGTCCTGGGCGAAGAACAATGGAGAGTCCAGCCAAGACAATTTGGGAAGAGCCTTGGCAGCTGCTAGAACTTTCAGGAGGTCAGTATATTCCAGGAAATAAAGGATGACACCTCGTGGCCTTTGTGACATGGAGAGGGATGTAGGTAAACGGCCTAGACGATGCGCCCGTTGAATGTTGAGAGAGGTATCCTGTGGTAAATGGAGCAGTTTGGGAAGGAAGGACTTAAAAAAGGCAAGCGGATCGGACCCTTCAAGATTTTCCGCCAGGCCGTAAATGCGAAGATTATTACGCCTGCCTCTATTTTCCAACTCCTCCACCTGCTTCTGAAGAGCCCCTACCTGTGAAGACAAGTGTGTGACTTTAGTTTGAGATTCTTGAAAAGATGCAACAGATTGCTCCACCGTAGAAACTCTCGTTTCAATTTGAGACCAATTGTCCGTTAAAACTTGGAGTTTGGTATTAGTTTCCTCCATGAAGGGGCGTAAAGTTCCAATTTCTTCAAGAAAAGGACGAAAAGAACGAATTTCCTCCAATAATAGTTCCATGGAAACAGGTGACGATGGTTTAGGTGGAGACGGAGGATGCTTTTTGAGTCGTTTGGCCGTTACTTTTCCTGAAGAAGTAGGGGATGGCGTTTCCAGGAGTGCCTCCGAGTCAGAAGGTGGAAGGGAGTCTTCCATTTGGGACAAAGCTGAAAAAACTTTAGAGTTCTTGACAAAAGCCACCTTTGTAGGTGGTTTAGATGAAAAGCGAGACATGTGTTGTTGTTTTCCATGTAAAGGAGCCTGGGACGAAGAGTGACAAACACTTGATGGTAGCAAGCAGAAGCACTAGTCACAACCTTAATGAAGAAGGTGCGCTGCTGAAGAAAACAAAGAAAGAGCTCATATAAAGATAACCCACTCCGGCATATTGAGAAAAGTCAATGAGGATATACGTGCACACATAGAGCGCTCAAAGCATGAAGGTGGGAGCGTGCGTCCAGTTATGTCACAGAAGAAAGTGAAATTCTGCTTTAAAGTTCATGAGAGGCTTAAATACAAATAGAGCTCATCAGAAATGGAGAGAGAGTCAAAACCGCAAAGCTTGTAAATAGGACACATTCCCAGTGCACCACCGAAATTAGAAGAAGGCAGGAAGGATGCATCTGCAGCATTGAAGGACATCCCCTGTAAACATAAGGACTGGTGGGAACATTAATCAAACTGCTGTCCCTGCTGGTATTAAAATGAAAAATGAATACCAAAAGACGTTTTAAAAAGTATCCAGATAGTAAAAAGTGCAGGAGAAGTCAAACCTTGAGGGAGAATGAAAGCTTGACAGTCATTCCGCTTTCCAGGCTGAAGGACTCCGTAGCGCGCAAGATGGCGGTCACTCTGTGTGAGGAGAATCCTTTACCGCCGTCGGACGGCGCAGAGCAGGCGAGACATGCAGCGCGGTCTTGGAGAGGGAGTCAGAGGCGGACTGCAGGCATATTGAGGAGAGCGCTCACATTGGGGAAAATCACATTCGCCCTCACCAAGGGACTGCTCCGTGACTGGAGCCGCGAAATGGCGGCCACGAATACCGGAACGTCCCTGAAGGCGGACTCGCAAATACCTCAGCCTCCGGCGTCGGAAAAAGGTCCACGAAGGTGCCACTACATGGCGGAAGTGTTCCGACGGGGATTCAGGACCAAAGGACAGGAACTGTGAATGGAGAAAGGGAGTTCTCCCGGTGTCCAGCCGGAGCCTCACTCAGGCGCTGCCATTGCCCACGGCGCCAAGCCACGCCCCCCACAAATCCTAACTTTTAACACACACACAGGTGCTTATTTGCAAGCCCATAGTGCCGCCGGTGCGTCACTTTTTTTGACACACCGACGGCGCAATGGTCTTGCCCCTATTTACAAGGCCAGGTAAAGCCACCCTGTGTGGCTTTTCATGGCCTTGTAAATATGGACCCCTTTCATTCATTACTCGATGGGTGTTGCCATGGGTGTTTCCACGCAACATTCATGGAACTTTCCACATTCCCAGATTTACAACATATTGTAAAACTGGGAATGCGGCAGAACGGTGCAACGGGGAGAAATACTTTTGTTTCTCCTTGTTTATCTGCATTTTGCAGCACGCATAGAAAGAGGAAAATGCCTTTAATTATGCTTTTTGTGCAGGAAGGTGTCCTTTGCTGCACAAAAACAATCATCCTTGCAGCATAGGCACCCTTGCAGAATGACTCAAGGGTGCCTGCGTTACTGCATGGCGGCCAATTGTGTGCCAGTGCAGGGGAAAGCACAGAGATGCATTGTATTGTTGATCATACAACTCATTCCTGTGCTTTGAAAAAAGATGCACAGCACCGCTCTTTAGATGAGACCTACTGTGTTTGCGCTCAATCCCAATGCTGTTTGATATGCCATATTATTGTACACCTATGATTTTTTTTAGTGAAATTTGCACTGCAAAAAACAGTGAATGTGTGCAGAAGTCAAGCATGGTAATTCCAAGTGCTAATATTGTCCCTCAATCTGACCTAGAAAACACACACTCCTGTGATAATTTTGAATTGCGTTAAAACCTCAAGGTGTAGTAATGGATTTAACCCTTGGCAAAATGACTTCAGAATGTATAAATAAATGTGGTCCCACCCTACCACACAAACAT
Organism: Lissotriton helveticus; assembly: GCF_964261635.1. Taxonomy (NCBI): domain Eukaryota; kingdom Metazoa; phylum Chordata; class Amphibia; order Caudata; family Salamandridae; genus Lissotriton; species Lissotriton helveticus. The sequence goes on along the minus strand of NC_136063.1, from coordinate 1,237,219,891 downwards.
TTATATGGCAACATTACGTACAATACACTAGCACTCTTAGTAGCCAATGAGCAGATCACTCAGATTTAGGGGCCTATTAGGATGGCGGATGGAACTGTGTCCGTCCGCCACCCCAGAGGTGGAGGGACCGTCCGCAGGGGCAGCGGTGGTCCCTCCGTGCGTATTAGGATGTGACTGCCACCCTGGCGGTCACATCCTGTATTTTTAACATTGCGGCGGGTCCTGCTTGAAGCAGTACCCGCCGCAATGTTAAAACTGCAAGCAGTGCATTTGCATGCACAAAACGGCAGGCACCGCCCGGTGCCTGCCGCTTCGTGCATGCAAATGCAGAGGGGTACCATAGGTACCCCCGATGTGCACCCCCACCCCCCCTTTACCCAAAGAAAAGACCGTATGCCTTTTTGTGGCGTCATTGCTGCCATGGAAAGGCATGTCCTGGGGCATATCCTAATATGGCTGGCGGTGTCTGATAGACACCGCCACCATATTAAAGCTTTTCCGTCGCGGTCTCGCGGCGGAAAAGGGGCGGAGGGTCTACCCGTCCGCCGATGACCCCCCAGCCATCCTAATCTGGCGGGGGGTCTTCCAACACACAGCAGCGGTGAATCCGCATCCTCCGGGCCGGCGGTGGCTTCCACCGGCCCGGAGGATGCGGATTCACCGCAATCATAATCGGCCCCTTAGTGTTAGACCTGTCAGCCTTAGGGTGGTCTTCTCCAAACATTTTGCCTTCCTTCTCCATTTATTGCTGATCTCGTTTTTGCTGGTCTTATGACTCTGCACACTATTCCACTACTGACCCATGCTAAAGTGCATATGCTCCCTCCTTAACACATGGTAATATTGTCTTATTGCCAATTGGCATATTTAATTTACTTGTAACTCCATATTAGAGTCGTACTACATGTACCCAGGCCCTGTAAATTAAATGCTACTAGCCGGCCTGCAGCACTTATAATGCCATACACTTAAGTAGTCCTTTTAAACATGTCTCATGCCCACCTTTGCAGCCTGTTTGTGGCCAGTTTTAAACTACCATTTCAAACTGGCTAAATAAACCTTTTTCTGTGCCTAAACCTTCCTTTTTAATAAATATAATTCACCTCTATGGCAGAGTTCAGTGTATTTAAACTGTTTGACATTTACTTTTGACTTTTATATGTCCTGGTCGTGAAAAACGATTAAATTCAATTTCACTACTGCAAACCTTGCCTCTCAATTAGGACAACATTAGGATACCTCATTATATTTAATTAGATATAAATTTAAATTGGGCACAGGTAGGAATGTCGAGGATGGTCTCTAAAGAATTGTAATTTAAAATCCTCTCTAATCGTAAAGTTGGATTTTAAGTCAACATTTTGAAAATTGCACTTTTGGAAAGTTGGCAGTTTCTTGTACTGACTATTTGGTACCTGCAGCCTGTATTCGGCATCACATGACTAGGTGTAATTGGCAATTGGTCTTTGTGTATTGCTCCCAGACAGTGAGAAAAAAAGGGGAATAGGTGATGGTAGGATGGGCATCTCTGACTTGATAGGGGGAAGGAGATGTAATCTACCACACTGGCATATCAGAAGAGTCTGCCTCAGCACACTCATAGAGGGTTTCACATTAGTCTTTTATGCCCCTAGTCAAGCTGAGGTGAGAGCAGAGAGGCAAGAAATTCCAGAGACTTTTGTAGGGGGAGTACTCTAGAAGCTTTGCCCACTTCAATATCGGCACCAGGTACAAATAGTGGACCTTCAGGCCCATCTCTTTAGATCACTTCTGGACCTGTAGACATAACAGGCTTCTTCGAAGTCAGCACATCCCCACACTCATCTCATCGCAGCACGATGCACCCAGCCATCAAATCTAACCCATTTTGACGCAGCTTGTCCTCAACACTTCTCAGTGCAAGGCCTTGCAAGCACCGGTGTCTTCATCGACACCGATGCTGCCGACACGGCCCACTGTGATGCTTCTTGTCCCCTGCTCCAGCACAGCGCAAGTCTGCGCAAACCCAAACAGCTTCTTCGATGATGACGAAGGACTGCACATCATAGCTCATCCTCGACGGTCCTCGACTCTGCCACTAGGTAATGAAGCTGAACGCCATGCCTCGCACCACAGCTGCTCGTCAACGGCTCCTTGACATCAGCTTGCATATCTTGACGAAAGTACTTTGCATATCGACGCCAAGGCCATAAGGTTCTTTGTTATTGGACTGAACTTAGTCCTGTATACAGCCGTGCACCATCGCAGTTGGCCTGAACTTGTGACCTGGACCGGGTCTTTCATGACCCGATAACCGGGGTTGTCACTATTTGCTTCTCAGCCCTTGATTTTCACAAACCTTTATCATTATGCAAATCGGGGCCTACTAATTGGATTTTTCTTGTTTTGGTTTCAAATAATTCACAAATTGTACTCTAGTTCTTTTAATTGGTTTTTGGACTTCTCTTTTGTAGTGTTTATACTTTATTTATGTTTGAAGTGCTTCATAATGACTTCACATATTGCTCCTACGTTAAACCTTACTGCTTTTCTGCCAAGCTACCAGATGGTTAAAGCTAGGTTAATTTGGGATTTGCTTGTGTTTCACCTGAGGTTCCGTGAAAATCGTTACGACGTTTTGGGCATCGCCGAATATGAACGAGTGTGGTATCTATGAACCGTAAATGACGAGTTTAGTAAGTGTATGTGGTTTCGCCATGCTACTCAGAAGAGTTCGTCTCATTTACAGGTTTCTCCAATGAACCCTCGGGTTCCATTTTAGATACGGCATCCATTTTGTTCCTTGCCCTCACGTAGTCAGCGAACAGGCAACTGCCCGCATCGTGACCCTCTAGTTCCCAAGCTTTACGGTAGAAGCATATTCCTTTCATGCGTCTTTTATGACTAGGGGGAGGACACTGCTAAGGCAGTTGCCTCCGCTCGAAGGTGATTCTGCCGTGCCGGTCTATTGTTTCAGCCTCGCACGTGCTGGGATCAAGCCCTTTTAAGCTACGGTTACGCATCCAATATTATCCTCACACTCTCTCTTCCCTGTTGTCTGACTTCCTTGCAGCTGTTCTTGTCTCTTTCTCTTGCTTATTTACAACTCAAGTGGAATGTACCTAATGGTGGGAAGATGTGCTTTTACAGTTGGAACTGGTGATGTTAATGTAATTATGTTCCGGGGTTCTGAATACATGAAAGCGATCCTTTTGAATTTTACTGTGGGAAGTGAGCTGTAACCTTTTGCTTACATATTGTGCAATGACAAAATCTTGTATAAAAGAGAGCGACCCACAAATGCAATTTGAAGCAGACTCTTGGAGCCTACACTCTGTTGTACTTCCTATGACTTTTGCGTCCCTGCAGTAATAAACGCTGATCTTTGACGCCGAAGGAAGTCTCCCGTGTCTCTGTCTTTAGTGCGCCAGAACAGGTATCCCACGAAGGTTTTAGGTGTTGTCCCCCCTCACCGCTGGGCCTTAAATAGTCCAGTCCTTCAGTTGGCGCCCATGTGGGGCGACATCGGCGGTACCGGTCCAAAGCCTGACGATTGTGAGGAACTTCGTGTGAAATCTCTGAGGAAAAGGTGCACCCCGCTTCATCGATCCTGTTGTCGAAATAAGTGGTCCGAAGATTTTTCCCGCGAAGATTCCCGCCTCCTGACGGCTGCGACGGACCGATGCCATGACTGTCGACCTGTTTTCGACGCCTGGCGTAGACCTTTCGTACAGCGAGACGATAGACGGGCCTTCCTGGTGACGCCATTGAAGCTCTCAGTTAAGTATTTGTGGGTCGCTCCCAGTCCTTAGTTGTTGTTTCAGCTTGTTGAAGCTTTGTTGTTTGCATGGTTCCATTGCATTTGTGGTTCTTAGTTGTTGGTTCTTAGTTGTTATTTGACAGTTGCAATTGCCAAAAACCGAGGGTTTTGTCTTTCACGAAGATTCAGTACTTCGGTAACCCTTGAAGTTTGATACTAGGTTAGTGTGCACGATGCCTAGCCATAGTGGTTTTCTTGGTTTCTTTAAATGTTGCAACAAGGATTCCCGGTTGGAGGACTCGTGTCCGATACCTCCAGTTGGAACTCCGATATATGAGCTCTATAGTCGACATGGTGTGGGCCCTATTATATACAATAAATATTGGGTCGGTTACACGAAGAAAGATGGTGTCCTTAGTTGGCCACCGCATGGAAGTTTTGACCTTACGATTTTAGATAATCTTGAAGTTAAATTGTTTAAAAAGAAAGCTAGGCCAGCTATGTTTGATTCCTTTCGGTTGTGGCGTAAAGAGGCCAAGCAGAAAGAAATCAAGCAGTCTAAAAAGAATCGAAGAGACGGTATGGTCCCGATAGTGCAAGTTGTACAACAATGTCAGCGAGATAAAGAAGAAAAAGAAATAGAAGTTTCTACTAGATTACATCACATGAGGATAGACAAATGTTATCCGGTTTTACCAGCTAGTCTTGATAAGAAAGAAGAGGATTCAAAGGAGGATCCCCTGTTAGCGTATTTGATGAAATCGCCACCTCCTTATGCACAGGGTGCTACGGCCCCTGTAGTTCCTCCTGTAGTTCCGCCTGTAGTTCCTCCTGTTGTCCCTCCTGTTGTTCCGGCGGCTGCGGGTCAGCCCGTTGTTGGTCCTACGTTTGTCCCACCACCTGTCTCTATTCCTACTGCTCCTTTGCATGTACCTTCTCAGCCTCTTGTCCCTGCCACCCCGACTATCTTGCCTGCTTCTGCTGTGTCTGCCTTTACTTCAAACGTTGTGGCTCCTGTTCTCCTTTCTCCTTCTGTTCGTAATCGTATCCCTAACACTGTTGCTACCCTTTATTCACCGCTTTCTGGTCAGTTATTTCCATCCGATACTTCTGAAACTCCCCAAAGACGGAGTCAGATCCCTAGTGGAAGGGAAAAAGAGACGTTAGTGACCATGGCACATAGGTGGATAAGACATCCTGCCAACTACCCTCCATGCATGGTTTTCGAGACGTTTTCTCAGTTTAATGAGCCGACACAGAGATTCGTGTTCGAAGAAATGTGTAACTTTTTGAGGGAACAATGGTATAATGACAATTTAGATAACGTACCGCCCGATATGATTGAACTTCAGAGTCAATTTTCGAGCGGTATGATTGTAGGTGGCGATGTACGACGTGCCTTAGAGCGATTGTTATCCTTTAGATCCACAGTGCCTTCTCGCTTGTCATTTAATGATGACGACTTAGAAACTTGGAAAGCGGCTCCTGGTCAGTATCCTATGAGAGAAGTTCCGCCAGTATACATGCCAGGTGATCCTAATGCTAATCCTGTGGTTCCTCCATATTTCCAGAGAGTTTGGATACACCTCCCATGGAAGCGATCAGAAGTATTGCAGGTCAAACAGTCCTTGCCTGATCCACGCAAGAATCCGGCGGGTTACTATAAGGAGTTGTTCCAATTGGTAGATGCTACTATTATGAACCTTGCCGACATCGACATGCTGTTCGGTAATGTTGTACCACAGCCGGTTTGGGCGAAAATTCGTCAGGAAAATCATGCGAATGAGTTAGGCGGTGTTTGGGCTGCAATAATAGCGGCTGATGGCCGACAAGTTGGTGGGGCTAAGCCTGAGCAGTTAATTACGGATCTACCTCAGAGAATAATTACACTTATGAAAACTCTCATGCCAGCGATGAGGGTGAACTGGGATAAATTAGCAGCTTGTAAGCAGAAGAAGGACGAGAGTGTCTCTGATTTCTTTACTAGATTCGAAGAGGCGTTTGTCGATCATAGTGGTCAGGATATGAGCACTGAGGGAGGTCAGCGGTTATTTGTTGATAAGTTCGTGTTGAATTTGTTACCTGAGCTATGCAACAAATTGAAAAATTCAGAAAGTGCATGGGCTGTTTCAACCACTGCACAGATATTAGCAACGGCTCAATATTATGAGAATAGGGAAAATGAAGAAAGTGATCGTGTAGATAAGAAAACGAAGGAGCTCAAAACGAAGGTTTTGTTGCAGCAAGCGTATCCTCCGCGTTCAAATCACACTGATTTGCAACAGCAATATAGACCACAATCGCAATCCTCCAGAATACAGTCACGTCCTGACTCCTCTGACTTTAGGTCTATGCTTGGGTATAATCAATGTGCATATTGTAGAAGAGAGGGACATATAAAATATGATTGTCCGGCTTTACGTGATCGCCTTAATGGTGTATCGGCACGAGGGGGTCGTGGTGGTCTTCAACAAGCATCTCGCAGTAGAGGTCGCGGTGCCTTTCAAAATCAGACTGAGCGCCCTAATACGTCCTCGGACGCATATAATTGTTTTGACCAGCGAAATGTAAGGTCCGATAAATCAGCGCAGTATTACGCGGACGACTATTACGTTGAACATGAGACTGTTGTAAACGATCGTTACTAGGACAGCCACCGACAGAGAGAGGGAGTAGTATCAGTTCCGGGTGATCAGAGTGGGCCTTACGTCGCAGTTGCTACATCTGGCGTAGTTGAGCCTTTTCTGTTAGACACTGGTGCGACGAAAAGTTCCATCATGCATTCGAAACTCCCTGGCGCACCTTTGTCCGGCTTAATAAATGTTTCCGTTGGATTCTCTGGCGCCCCTGTTAGCAATCCTGTTTCTAGCCCTTTGCCCCTTGCAATTGGCCCTCGTGAGCTGGAGGCTCCATTGATTCTATCTACTGGTTGTGGTGAGAATCTTTTGGGCTTGGATTTGTTAAAACGGTTATATGCGACATTGTATTGCTCTCCTGAAGGAGTGGAGCTTACATTAGGTCGGAGAGTAATCTCTCCTATGTACTTGTCGATCGATAAACTCCCGCCGGAATTGAGCTCCCTTCCTGCGTCTCTATGGGCCACAGGTCCCAATGACGTGGGTCTCTTGGACATCCCACCTTATATGATCAAGCTGAAACCAAATGTGCGATTGCCACGTATACCACAGTATCGTATCTCCATTGAGGGAGAACGGGCGCTATTAACGATTGTACATGATCTGATCGAAAAGGACGTCGTTGAAGAAACCCGGGGAAATGTGTGTAATAGTCCTGTGTTATCCATTTTAAAACGAACTGATCCATCTAAACCTCCTGTGTACCGTTTCATAATCGATTTGAGAGAAGTAAATAAAATCGTGATTCCACAATACCCCGTGGTCCCTGATATCACGACTTTGTTGACCCTGATTCCAGCGTCTGCCTCCTGGTTCACGGTAATCGACCTAAAGAATGCTTTCTTTAGTATCCCGATTGCTGAGGAAAGCAGAGACCTATTCGGATTCTCATTAGGTGGTCGCAGTTTTAGACTGAAACGCGCACCACAGGGCTATTGTGAGAGCCCGTCGATCTACAGTCAAGCCCTTAAAAGTCAACTTGATTCATTTGTATTACCGGCAGGCGCAGCCTTGATTCAGTACGTTGACAACCTGTTTATCGCTGCTGATACCGAAGATATTTGTAGAACTGCTACAGTATCATTGTTGCGGCATTTATGTGACTTACATCACAAGGTGTCACCTTCCAAGCTGCAATATTGTTGCCAAGAAGTAACCTACTTAGGTCACTTATTGTCGAAAGAAGGGAGAAGGTTGACCCCAGAGAGAATTGCAGCGATTACCCGAATGACTGTGCCAAAAACTCAGAGAGATGTACGTGCCTTTCTAGGTATCACGTCATACTGCAGACAATGGATCCCAAATTTTTCACTATTGGCGAAACCATTGTTAGCTCTCACGTGCAAGGATGTTCCGACTCCTTTGCCATGGACTGAAGAGTGTCAAAAAGGTTTTTCTGAATCACGTGATGCGTTGTGTTCGGCTCCTGTGTTAGGTACTCCTGATTACCGTAAGCCGTTTACACTGTACGTTCACGAGAGGGATGGTTGTGCGTTGAGTGTTCTGGCGCAATAATTTGGTGACAAACAGCGCCCAAGCGCATATTTTTCTTCGACCTTAGACCCAGTAGCTAGAGCTTTGCCGAGTTGTTTAAGAGCAACAGCGGCAGCTGCGGCGTCCATTCGACAGTCCGCAGGTCTGGTCATGGATAATATGCTTACGGTGATGGTTCCGCATGCAGTTGACACTCTTTTGAACCGAACGAAAACTCAACATTTGACGAGCGCAAGGTTGTCTGGGTATGAGCTGACGTTACTGGCTAGTCACATACGGATAAAACGGTGTAATGTGTTGAACCCAGCAACATTATTGCCGATCAATACGGAGTTGAGTGATGTAGCACCACATGACTGTTATCTGAGAACTGAAGAAGAAACGAAGGGTCGTATTGACCTAAAAGATACTCCATTGGTAGATCCCGATGGTACTTTGTATGTTGATGGTTCCTGTTTTAAGTTACCGAATGGTGATGTGACAACTGTGTATGCTGTAGTGACGTTGAGTACGATTGTGGAAACTGCGAGATTGAGTCAGAATTCGGCTCAGGCAGCTGAGTTGATTGCCTTGACGAGAGCGTGTGTGTTGTCTAGAGGAAAGCGGGTGAATGTGTTTACAGACAGTCAGTATGCTTTTGGTGTGGCACATAGTTTTGGGCGATTGTGGAAAGAAAGAGGATTCTTAACGTCGCATGGCACAAAGATTCAACATGGACAGCTTGTGAATGACCTTTTAGATGCACTCACATTGCCTAAACAGGTGGCCATAATTAAATGTAGTGCGCATCGAAAAGTGACAGATGATGTTGGTCGTGGTAATGCGTTTGCAGATGAGACTGCTAAGGAGATAGCGAAAGATCTGACAAATCGAATGTATGTTACAAGTTCAGTGAGATGGCCTGCGGAAACTAGTATGTGTGAGGACACAGTGGAGAGTGTGAAGGAAATACAGAATGAGGCCACTGAAATGGAAAAGACTAAGTGGAAAGAAAGCACGGGAAAATTAGATGAGGATGGATGTTGGGTTGATTTGTCAGAGAAACAGAGATGGATGTTACCGGATGCATATGTGCTTGCTGTTGTTACAATGGCCCATGGCACAGCACATATTAACTCGAAGGGCATATGCAAGTTGTTGTCTCCTGTATGGAAGAATGATGGGATTACTAAATGTGCAGAGAGAGTGGTTAAGAATTGCATGGTATGTTTGATGCATAATCCCGGTAAGGGCACCCACACTCCACCTGGTCATTTTGCCCCTCCTACATGTCCTTTCGAAGTTATCCAATTAGACTTCATCCACATGGAGAGATGCAATAATTTAAAGTATGTGCTGGTTGTGGTTTGTGCGTTCTCCAGATGGATTGAGGCTTACCCTCTCAAGGATAATACTGCCCTATCCACAGCTAAAATTCTGCTCAAGGAGTATTTCCCCAGGTACGGCATGCCTCGGATTGTATGGTCGGACAACGGAAGTCAGTTTGTGGGAAGTGTGATGAAGAGTGTGTGTCGTGGTTTAGGAATATCCCAGAAATTTCATAGTGCTAATCATCCTCAGTCAGCAGGTTTGGTGGAAGGATATAATGGCACCCTGAAATTGAAGCTTGCTAAAATCCAGGCAACGACTGGTTTATCATGGCCCGACGCTTTGCCTCTAGCTCTCTTATCGACCAGGGCTACTGTACACTCTCGAGTAGGGCTTAGCCCATATGAGATTGTGTTCGGCCGTCCTGCGAACATTTGGGGGGTTCCGAGGCCTAAAGAATTTAACAGACTTGAATATCCAAAGTTGATTGAATATCTATATGATCTGACTGCTAAATTGAGTTTGATTCATCAACAGGTCTTTGAGGCTCTGCCGTCACAAACAGAGGGTCCTGGTCATCGGCTCCAACCAGGGGACTGGGTCCTCACCCGTAATTTCGGACGAAAACGTCACCTTGAGCCGAGATTTGTGGGACCCTTCCAGGTGCTACTAGCCACGAGGACGGCGGTTCGGCTGGAGGGACGAAAACACTGGGTACATGCCACCCACACCAAGAAGGTCCCGCTTCCTCTGCCGGCAGACACATGGATACGTAAAGGTTTTTCCTCGTCTGAAACTGACGTTCCCCAGCGCTTTGTCCCATTTAGCGAAGCTCAGCCTATAGGGAACACTTCAGTTTTATCTGACACCCCTGTTGATTCCTCTCAAACAATTTCCTTTCCTTCAACATTGGAGAATTCAAGTGCTGAACAATTGCCTGAACAATCGAACACTTTTTCGCCATCCAATCCACTGTTTGAAGATCAGACTCGACCCGGAAGAAACCGATACTTTCTTCGTACACGCAATAAAGATGAATACATTTTTATTATTTTGATTTCAAAATACCCCCTCACATTTTGCCTTGACCATTGTGGACATTTTATTATGTATGTATTTCTTTTCCAGAACAGCTAGGAGACGTATATAAAATTGATTATTTAACTGATTAAAACCCGCCATCTGGGTTGGCCGTAGGGCCGCGCGGGTACTTCTTTCTGTTTAGCAGTTATTGACATTAGGTCAATTTCTTTTGTCGATTTCTGGGAACTCCTGGGAATTGATAATCGCTACTCAGAACGAAGTGCGTCAAGAACGTTGCGGATGGTTGTTAGAGGATGGAGTTCTCCAAGCTGTCGAAGCTAGAGGAAAAGACGGCGCAAAGATCTAAATTGTACAGCACATTTCGAACAAAATGTTTTTTATTACAGGTTTTCATGTTGTTCCTAACTGTTTCTATGCTGCTGGTGGGTGGAGTATATTTTGGTTTTCAATCATTACTGCCTTCTGCCTTACCTATCTCTCCTTCTCATGATCTAAATTTCGTCTCTACTGTTTCTCCACATTCTTTTCACCTACTGCCCCAACATGAGCAAGTCAGACGTGCGGAATTTAGAAACAATTCCTTTGTGCAACTTTTGCATCAGCATCAGTTGGTGGTAAATACTACAAATTGTTGGGTGTGTGGGCTAATGCCACATACCATGGACAGGGGTATCCCATATTTGGTTCTTCCGTACAGCCCCCAAGGGTCAGCTCGGGCATTCCAAATCATGTTCCGTAGTGCACTAGATTCCTACCCCCATCGAGAGCCACGCTCAGCAAGCTTTGGTCCTGGCCCGTACCATAAGTCTCTGGCGACAGCGATTGCTGATCTAGATAGAGACATTTTTGATGCTTCGCTTATCCCAGAGGAGGAAGTGCAGGCCTATAAGTACCTCAGTGAGACTGAGTATAGTATATCAGTGGGTGATAGGCAGCTTAAAAGCTCATCTCCAATCTGGATTGTACCTCACCTAGGCCACTTTTGTCTGCAAGGTCGTGGCCGAAATCCAAGAGCCCAGCTTGGGAAGAGTGCTTGTGTGGATGCTTACGTTCTACCGATGCTCTCTTCCCCTGTCTTTCTGACTGCCAAGGGTACCTATTTTGTATGTTATGACCGAGCATATACGTGGTTACCTCATGACTTCTCAGGTACCTGCTATATTGCAAATCTCTTGCCCCCGACTTTCACTGTTGCTGCCGACTATCACAAAACCAGAGTTGTGAGAGGTGTCATTAGTAAAGAGGATACTTCCGGTCAAGAAGCAGGAGACTTCTTCAAGGGTTTTCTACCGTTTTGGGGCCCTATGGTCAATAGCAGAAATCTGAGACAGCTAACTCGTGTAGTAGAGTCAACCGCTAACATAACTGCAAGCGCCCTTGGTAATCTGACAGCAGAGCTTCAAGCGGATAGGCTTATGACGTTACACAACCGTATGGTTCTAGACATTGTTCTAGCAGATAGAGGTGGTGTGTGCAAGGTCATCCATTTGAGCTGCTGCATATTCATACCTGATAACGCTCCAACGGTTTATCAAGCCATCTCCAAGTTGCACAAAATCTCGGAGTCCATACACGTGGACGAGGGAGATTGGACGCTTCTAGGATGGTTTTGGGGTCTAATGTTGACTTGGGGTTGGAAGATTCTGATGGTTATAGGGGTTGTTGTGACGTTTCTGTTCACGTGTTGTCTTTGTGTACAGTGTGGTCCTGCCTTATGTGGCCTTTGTGCTACAACGTGTATAAGAAGGCCATCTGTTACCAAAGAGGCATTGATGGATAGAATTATGTTCCAACAACATCTGAATGATCTGATGAGAATCGAGATTGACTCCGACTTTGATTAGTTCTTGCCTACATGAGGGCAAAAGGAGCGTCTGAGGTTCCGTGAAAATCGTTACGACGTTTTGGGCATCGCCGAATATGAACGAGTGTAGTATCTATGAACCATAAATGACGAGTTTAGTAAGTGTACGCGGTTTCGCCATGCTACTCAGAAGAGTGTGTCTCATTTACAGGTTTCTCCAATGAACCCTCGGGTTCCATTTTAGATACGGCATCCATTTTGTTCCTTGCCCTCACGTAGTCAGCGAACAGGCACTGCCCGCATCGTGACCCTCTAGTTCACAAGCTTTACGGTAGAAGCATATTCCTTTCATGCGTCTTTTATGACTAGGGGGAGGACACTGCTAAGGCAGTTGCCTCCGCTCGAAGGTGATTCTGCCGTGCCGGTCTATTGTTTCAGCCTCGCACGTGCTGGGATCAAGCCCTTTTAAGCTACGGTTACGCATCCAATATTATCCTCACACTCTCTCTTCCCTGTTGTCTGACTTCCTTGCAGCTGTTCTTGTTTCTTTCTCTTGCTCATTTACAACTCAAGTGGAATGTACCTAATGGTGGGAAGATGTGCTTTTACAGTTGGAACTGGTGATGTTAATGTAATTATGTTCCGGGGTTCTGAATACATGAAAGCGATCCTTTTGAATTTTACTGTGGGAACTGAGCTGTAACCTTTTGCTTACATATTGTGCAATGACAAAATCTTGTATAAAAGAGAGCGACCCACAAATGCAATTTGAAGCAGACTCTTGGAACCTACACTCTGTTGTACTTCCTATGACTTTTGCATCCCTGCAGTAATAAACGCTGATCTTTGACGCCGAAGGAAGTCTCCCGTGTCTCTGTCTTTAGTGCGCCAGAACAGGTATCCCACGAAGGTTTTAGGTGTTGTCCCCTGGCACCGCTGGGCCTTAAATAGTCCAGTCCTTCACACCCTGAAAAGAATTGTGGTTGCTGCTTGAGCAGGGTTTCAAACACCGCAAACAGCAACTCAATTTCCTACATTGGTGTTCAGCTGTGTGATTCAATACTTGTGTTTGTCCATTGCTATACAGTGATGCTGTGTAACACTAAAATCTCAGATATACTTCAGTACCATTTTGAGTTTATTTTAAATTATATTTGATTGACTCTTTTGCTTTTTCCAAATTCACCCTCATTCTACCTTGCTGACTGAGCCTGTGTCTACACATGCAAGGATAGAATTTGAGCTTGCCAACCTGGATAACTAGACTGTGGTTGAGCATAAACAATTCTGTAAGAAGAAGGAACTTTCAGCCCAGAAGAACATCAGAAAGTGGAAGCTTTAAAGGCTATGCAGGCCTGGGAAGAAGTTCATCAATTAATGGATACAGCAGTGGACCAGGAGAGGGAAGATGATCTGGAGGGACAAGAAAAGGACCTGGGCACAGGTCCTCATTTGGAGCATCCAGGAGGGGGGACAATATACCCACAGGAGTGGTACCCCCTCCAGGGCCATGAAGCAGTGTATCTTCCAATGGCCTGTTCCCAGAGGAGCTAAGGACAGGAAGACTGAGAGTCAGCTCAAACGGGAAACAACCTTTACAACGCAACTTTTACAACGAACTACCATTACAACGAAAGTTTTACAACGCAAAAACTATTACAACGCATGTATTTACAACGCATGTTTTTACAACGCAGGTACCTTTACAACGCATACCATTACAACGTAAGTATTGGTAAGTATATAATTATATTTAAAATGTTATATTTTTGGGTTTTTTTAAGGGGTATTTTTAGAGTTCAGGGTCAGTTTTAAGTTTTTGGGTAAAGGGGTATTTTTAGGGTTCAGGGTCAGTTTTCATTTTTTGGGTAAAAGGGTATTTTTAGGGTTCAGGGTCAGTTTTCAGTTTTTGGGTAAAGGGGTATTTTTAGGGTTCAGGGTCAGTTTTCAGTTTTTGGGTAAAGGGGTATTTTTAGGGTTCAGGGTCAGTTTTCAGTTTTTGGGTAAAGGGGTATTTTTAGGGTTCAGGGTTAGTTTTCAGTTTTTGGGTAAAGGGGTATTTTTAGGGTTCAGGGTCAGTTTTGGGTTTTTGGGTAAAGGGGTATTTTTAGGGTTCAGGGTCAGTTTGGGTTTTTTTGGGTAAAGGGGTACAGGATAAATTAAATTAAATTAAATAATTAAATTAATTTTAATTAAATTAAAATAAATTAAATTAAATTAAATTAATTAAATTAAATGAAATTATTTAAATTAAAATAAATTTAATTACATTAATTAAATTAAATTAGAATAAATTAAATTAATTAAATTAACTTAATTAAAATAAATAAAATAAAATTAAATTAATTAATTTAATTAACTTACATTAAATTACATTAATTAAATGTAATTACAATAAATTAATTATATTAAATTACATTAAATTAAATTAAATTAATTAAATTAAATTATTTAAATTAAATAAATTACATTAAATTACATTAAATTACATTAAATTAATTAAATTAAATTAAAATTAATTAATTATATTAAATTAAATTAAATTAATTAAATTAAATTATTTACATTAAATAAATTACATTAAATTAAATTAAATAAATTAAAATAAATTAAATTAAATTAAATTAAATTAATTAAATTAATTAAATTAATTAAATTAAATTAGATTAATTTTAATTAATTTACATTAAAAAAAATATTATATACTTACTAATACTTACGTTGTAATGGTATGCGTTGTAAAGGTATCTGCGTTGTAAATACATGCGTTGTAATGGTACTTCGTTGTAATGGATCCTGCGTTGTAAAAATTGCGTGGTAATGGTAGTCGTTGTAAAAGTATGCGTTGTAACGTCATACATCCGCTCAAACTGCAGCTGGCCAAACTCATATTGGAAACTGCTGAGACAGAGCAGAAAAAAGGCTGCAGCTGAGAGTGCCTTAGCTGAAAAGAAAAGAAACTGGCCATGGATGCAATACTTGAGTTGGAGCAAGTGGCTCATGAAAGGAGACTCAAAGAGCAGGAACGCATGGTAAAGCAAATGAATTCCAGCAAAGATGGTAGCAGTGAGCTCGTAGTGTCCAATGAAGATAAAACAGTCAACATTCCTAAAGGCCTGGTGCTTAGCTATGTATTAGGGATTAAAATTGACAAGTAGTTCTCAGCCTTTGTGGTAGCTGTAAGGATACATAGGCTTTCTGAAGAGTATTGGAGTGCAAGTCTCTGGAAGCATGTACCTAGAGTGGGGGAAGACACCCTGCTTGCACTAGAGACAGGAGACCAGATGACGTATGCCTATCTGAAAGCCATTGTTGTTGCCAAGTTTGGAATCACCCTGGAGAAGTACCACAAGAGCATTTGGGACTGTTAGGAACAACAAACCCAGTTTTGGGGGAATTTCCTTTATTATTTCATTAAGGCACTTAATGGTTGGGTGTTGCGTAGCAAAGTGAATGTTTTTTACTGGGTTGTACAATTTTTGCTTTGAGAGATCACATGGTCAGCACATGTTTTGTTGAGCTGCACCAGCACCTGGTTGAAGGCAAGCACGCTGACCCCTGAGAGCTGGCAAAAGAGGTGGACCCCAGAGTGCCCAAGAATGGGTTCCCTGATCATAGGTCCTCAGTGAAGTTCACACGCAAGTGCTATGAGTGTCATAAGGTTGTGCCCTTCAAGGGTGGTATCAAGTGTCCCAAGAGGGCACTGCATCTCAGTGGTGGGAAGTGAGCAGGGTAGACTAGCATAAAACTTGGGGTGGAGATCACCCCACTTAGAATGGGGGTGAACTGTCGAGGTTACCCTGGTGTCCCTGAGTGCTGGAGAGATGGTGCCAATGGTCCACCGGCTTGCAATACTAACAAGTACTGTCAGTGGATCACCATCAATGGTCAGCAGGTGGTGACAGGAGCCAGTATGACTACCACCAGGTGCCATAGGGTGTCTTTAGATCAGGTTCTCTCATGTTTCCCACCAGGTTATAGTATATGACAACCACAAAAGTGTCTACCCAGTAGCTCTGGTTCCCTTTGGATTGGGGTATGGGTCTCAGGGTCCTTGATGGCAGCTGTGATCCATGCCTGTCGACTGTCTACCTGGGAATTACAAGAAGCACTCTGGTACAGTCCCACTTAGAGATCTTAAAGTTGCCTTACTGGGTGTGCCTGACCACACAGTCCATGGCTGCCGAGAGGGTATTCAAGAGGACCTGGACCTGAGAATGGCCCAGGTACCTGCCAAAAGGAGGAAGAGCAAGTGGCATGGGAAATACACTCCTGAAATTCCCACGGGCTGGGAGGCGGCTGAACCTGAGGGTAATGCCGCCCTGGGAAACCTACCTGAACTAGCCAGTTGGCAGGAGGTTGGAGGAGTTCTGCAGAGTGCAGAAGGAGTTCCCCATTCTGGAGTGCCTACAGCAATAGGCCCAGGCAGCTAGCGACACCTCTGGTGATCACCTGATTTACTGGGAGAATGGTTTCCTGTTCAGAAAGCCTAAGGTTCCTAAGCCTGATGCAACCCATGTGTTTGTTGCCCCCCTGTGCTACAGGACCATCCTACTAGAGATGGCTCATGATGTTCCTCTGGCAGGTCACCTAGGGAAGGACAATACCTTTGGTGGGCTTGTCACCAACTATTAATGGTCTTGGATGAAGGTGACTTTAGGTGCAGTTTACTGGTCATGTCCCACCTGCCAGGCCAGTGGCAAGTCCAGATGAAAATGCAAAGCTTCCCTGGTTCACCTTCCAGTTGCTCAACCCCCCTCTTGAAAGGGTGGGCATTAAAATTATTGGGCATTGGATTCCTAAACAGCCTGAGGCAACAGGTTCTTCCTGGTCATGGTGAACCATGCCACCCAGTACCCAGATGCTATACCTCTGATGACAGTAGCTGTCCCTGCAGTAGCCAGGGCACTGATAGGGATATTTATCCATATGGGGTTCTTTAAGGAGGTAGTTTATGACTGCGGTACTAGCTTCATATAATTATACATGAATTCCATGTGGGATAAGTGTCGAGTTGCGAAGACATTCCCACACTCTATCATCCCCAGACCAATGAGCTTGTGGAACGATTCAACATGACTCTGAAAGGCATGATAATGGGTCTATCAGGGCCCCTGACGCAGAAGTGTTATGGCCTCTTGCCATGGCTGCTGTCTGCATACAGCGAGGTACCACAGAATGGGTTTAGGTTTAGCCCCTTTAAACGTCTGTAGAGACATCCAGTCAGAGGGCCCCTCAGCCTAGTAAAGGAGGCTTGGGAGCAAAGTCCAGAGAAAGTCCCTCAGGATGTGGTCAGGTACATGCTGGTCCTCTGCACCCAGATGAAGCACTTCTGGAAGAAGGCAAAGGATAATCATTATGAATCGGGTGGGCTGTTAACAGCACTCCGCCTGCACAGTTTGCAGAATTTGCCAACTCTGCGCTCCTCTGGGGGCCCGGAGTACAGGAAAACAACTTAGATTCCGCCACATGGCAGAGTTTGCCCCCTCAGCCCACTCCTACATCCAAGAAAACACAGAGGACACTACAGGACAGAAAGTGGGTGAAAACCATGTTCAACCAATGCATTGCTGTGAGGGATATTTCCACACAACAAAATGATCACAAACATTCAGACATGTTAGTGTGTTTTCATAAATATAACAAGGGGTTTCCTTCCTAAACCGTGTAGACATTTACAGTAGAAGAGGCATGAACAATCATGAGTGGGAGCTCAGCTTCAGTGGCTCGATCCAACATGAATTATTCCAGCCCTAGTCCAACAGACGTGTACCTGCTTCCCTGGAGACTCTCTGTTCTTCCTGCGCATGTCACTGTCCTGCGCTGGCATGCGATGATTGCCAGGTGACTGACATGCATTGTGTACGAAATGCTCTGGTTTTTTGTGAGCGAGTGTTTGCGGCTGCTACTCCCGCCACTTGCTCTGTGTCTAGCACCACATCCCTGGATATCACTGAGGAACTCCAGAGGGGGCAGCGGAAGTGGCTGTCCAGGGCCGCAGTAGTCTGATGTAGCACCACCACCTGCATCCATCTTCTTGGAAATCAAGGTGCCCCTTTCAGCAATAGATCACTGGGGAGAGGGGGCGGCACTGAGAGGTGAGTGCAGGGAGCAGGGACGATTAGTGTTACAGCTTAGGAGAGCAGAACTTCCATTAAACTCCCTGCAGAGCACCTTCCACACCACTTGGATAAGCAGTGCCAGGAAGTGCCAACCTTAGCTGGGCATCTCTCCTGGTGGGGATATCTTCTACCATGTGCACCGCTGCACCTCTGGCATGCTCTCTACCCACATCCCATGCCTTTCATGTGGATGTTCCCTCTTAGTGCTCAATGAATGATGCAGCCCTGCCCCTCGCTCTGCCATCAACCCTTGGGATAGATGTGTGTGGTGATCCAGACCATGGCAGCCTCTGGGAGCTATGAAATGGGACCCTGGTAGCACTTCCAAGGCTGCCAACCAACATGCAGCTAATGCACTGCACTGGCTCTTTGTACGATATGCTGGCACCAAGAATAAATGGTGGACCCTCAGACACTGGGTCTATGGACTCTGCCAGGAAGGAGTGTCCAACTGTCAAGTTTGCCTTGCAGACCAAGGACTGCTTTGCTGTCCAAGGCTTGCTGCTGCTGCAACAAGACTCTTTTGCTGCTGTGATCTGTCCTGCTGAATCCAGCATGCCTGTGAGGACCCTGAACTCTAAGAAATCTCCAACTTTCTTTTCATTCCACATGGACATAACAGGCTTATTTTACACTGATTCATCTCCACACATCTCAATGCAATACGACGCAGTCTGAAATCAAATCCTGCCCAGCGTGACCTGATGTATCTCAGCACAAGTCCTCACAAGCATTGGTAGCTTTCTCAACACCACGCCGACTGATGTCGTCAGGGCCCAACGCAAGGCTTCTCTTCCAATTCCGCTGGCACATTCCAGCACAAAACTCCACAAGCCCCACCAGCTTCCTCATTGATGATGCAGCACCTTGCATCGCAATTCCTCATTGACAGTCATGGACTCCCTCGCTGCCCAATACAAGCTCCTCATTGACAGCTCCTTGATGCCAGCCTGTGCATCTCTATGTAACGACATTACAGCTTGTTTCACACCTGTACGGAATTACGATCCAGGGTTGTGCTTTGACCTTGGCTTTCATGATCACAGAGTTAGACATGTAGTCTTGTTTAAATTAAAACAATAAGCCCACACAATTTTTCCTATCTGAATGATCCAACCCTCATTGTTTCTTTTGACCAACTGAATATCCCCTTTTATAACATGGTTTGATCTTCCACCATGCTATTTCAACTTGAAATATAGAGTGGTGTGTTTCTACATCTATTTCCCAATTTTTATAAATAAGCTTTAGCTTTATCTTTTTTTTACATGAATTAAACACCATTATCACTCAAACTAGATGCTAGAGTATTTTCAGAAATAAATGTTAAATCAAAAAATTCTAAAACCGGATGAGTATCCACTTTGTCAACTGCTTTAACCACTGGCCATCTCAAAAATGTATCAATCAATACAATTATATATTTTTGAGGATAATAATCCACTGGAGCCATCATATCTATAGCAATACATTTGCATGGATGTTTGGGACTAAAACTCAAACTCATGAGAGGTCGTACGGTGCGTAATGGTTTATCCACCATAGAAAAAGCCAAACAATCCCTTACAAACCTTTCAACAGTCAAATCAACTCTAGGTCACCAAAATAATTTTTCCAGTGCACTTATTTCTAACTATTCCAAACGACCTTCATGACATAGATCTATAACCATTTTATGTAATACATCTGGAAGAATGAACCTGTCACCCCTGAAAAGAGTTCTATTGTCCACAGTTAACAAAGACCTGACTTCCCAAAAGGTCTGATCTGGCCATTCAAAATCTCCTTTTTAAGTCAACCATCCAAAATGTTTGACTTAATCTCTTGTAAAACCTTATCGTTCTTCTATTCCGTTCCCCATTCATCACTGTTGATTGCTGAAGAGACATCACAGTGTACCAAGTCTACTTGAAATCCATTCCACACCTGTTGGAAATGGCACATTCTGGTTGGGGGAGGAGATGCCCTATCCAGGCAGAACCTACTACTCTCGTCAGGATTGGGTGATTACGCTCACTGTATAACCTGCGCTCACCCTTGGATAGCTTGGCACTGAGCAGTCATGCTTATCCCAAAGGCAATGTGTAAAGCATTGGCACAGCACTCTCACACAATAAATACACTGAGCATCACAAAAGAGATTTCACACGTGGTGTATGTAAATAAAATTTGTATTCAAAACATTATCTAAAGACAACATGAACATCATGTATTTCTGCCTATTAATCTCATTCGGAAATATCACTAGCAGTACTAGGCCCACCCATGTTAAAATGAAATCAGTAATATGCACACTCTGGAAAGATACTATTTTACCCACCACCAGCCTTATGAGGTGCAAAAAGTTACCAGAACGAGGCCCACCCATTTATTTATTTTAATACAATACCACCCAGTTATAGGCGCCACCTCATATCACAACAATATCAGAAATGTGTACACACATATAATTACAAGACTTTTAAACAGAACCATGGGCCAAGGCTGCACAGGTAAAGAAAGCAATGTTAAACAAAGTATACTATTCTTTTGGCAAGATATCAACGTGTAAAGCAACACCGCTTTACCGTGTTATTAAACACAGGCAGTCACTCTCATACACTAAGCACTGATACGTGGTACCAAGAAAATCAGACAGGTCCATATGGTGTACACTCACACACACATGCACACACCACATTAAAGGGGTGCAACTGATATCTGGCAGGTCATTTGATACAGTACATTCATACCCCGTGGCCCCACCCACCCTCCTCCACCCTTGAGCTAAATCCGACTACCCTACACCCACAGGCTGGAGATAAAGAAAACCTTCCCCCTGATACTAAGCTGATCGCTGCCAGATTCTGACTTAGTCTGGGGCCATAGCGAATATTTCAGTATAGACAGCAGGACTAATTTGGCGGAGGTGAACAAATGGGGATTTGGCCACCACACTGGAAGTTCACCCAGGGTATGCGGAGCAGAAGCAGGCTGAGGGCAGTAGTCATTCAAACAAAGGATTCCACACTGTGCCTTTTGGCACCAGCCCAGTTCTGCAAAGCATGGAGGTCACGCAGTCTCTTGACCCACTTCTGATTGCTTTCAGAAGCGTTCTTTAACCCAGTGCATTACTCCTACAACCCAGGCATAAGGCAGGCAACACTACTTGGCAACAGAAAGTTGTCAAGGCTGGGTGGGGAGAGGGCAGTTGGTCCGCCCAACTGAGGACAAAAGGAGCAATCAATGAATTGGGGATAAAGCACAGGAGCATCTCGGAAGAAAGAGGTACACCAACAGACACAAGCCAATCAAAGTGGCCATGGAATATGTGCACCATGGAACATGAATCCGCTCTTCCGCACATCCCTGGAATTGAGGCACAATCTCTGGTGCGCATTGGCATAAGTAGCACCCGAGAGTTCTGCTCACACACAATGCAGAGTCACAAATTCAGTACCTCCTTGAAAATGAGGCATAACGTCTTGTGCGCGTTAAGCTGTGTTGCACCAGACTATTCCAGTCACACACAATGAAGTGTCGCAAATTCCTTACCCATCTGAAAATGAGGCATAACATCTGGTGCGAGTTGATCTGAATCGCACCAGACAATTCCCGTGACACACACCGAAGAGTTGCAAATTCAGTACCTCCACGGAAATGAGGCACAATGTCTGGTGCGCATTGACACAGGAACAAATTCAGCAGAGCCGCACAAGGTAGAATGAGTTACCACTATGACCACACCCTCACCTCAGAGGGTTGGAACCTGTGAATCGGACACTGCACACAATGAGCATGCAGTCGGGTGTTGCACGAGAGAAATGTGGCACAGCAGAAGAAGAGGGCCATGCAGGGTTCTGCAACCGGTGAATCAGCTCACCACCAACAAGACATTTAAGTGTGTCGAGGACTCAGAATGCAGGGGTCACACACCTTAGATGTGAGCAATACTTTTGGGGCACTGCGCCAGGCAATACGGTCTCCAGGCACAATACTTAGTTCCACTCTCATACAGCGCTATCCAATTGGGATCCAGCAGCCGATGTGGGCACTTAAGAGGGCAACGCTTTCCAGGTGTCGCAGGTAGATGGTGTGGGTCCCTTGCGGGAGGTCTTTCATGTCCCTGAGATCTCCACAAGGGAACGGGGGCAATCCAACAAGTCCTTGGAAAGCACAGGGTGCTACACAGTGGCAGGTAGTCAGTGCAGGCCAGCCATTATTCAGGAAGGGTGCATGGTCCCCTCCAATGGCAGAAATCCTCCTTGTGCACAACAGATTTCTCTGGCAGTGTGCACTACGCAGTTCCAGGATCTCTGGTCTCATGTCCCCACAAGAGTATTTCTCCCCCACTGAAGTATGGCATCGGTAGTTATATTGTATTGTGCCTTTGAAGCTGGGTGTGGTTCAGAAGGATTCTCCTTGAACCAAAAATGTCTCCCCTAAATTTCAGTCCTGTCTGCCATGGGGCTGTGGAATGCAGATCTTAAACATTAAGTCGAGCAATTAACTGGCTCCCAGAGTCCTAGTGTCAAAACCTCTTCCTCCAATCTATCCAACCTGGCTCTCAAGTGGCATAGGTCTGTCATTCCACTTGCATTCCCAATTTTTATAGCTGTCTATGGGGAATGCAGAGATTGGATCCCCTTGCCTTCAGTGTGGACTAGAGTAAAATCAAAAGACACACAAAGAGTCTTAGAGTGGAGAAATGCCTAGAAGTGACATTTCTAAGCTATTAATGACAAATCTCTCTTTACCACAGGGGAGGGTTTGTCATTGTGAATCCAACGATAGGAAAAATTATGAGGCTGCTCCACTGTAAGCGTGAAGTAATATCAGCCATTCCCCATGTTAAACTATGGGAAGAGAAAACCTCATAGGTAGTGAAAACACACATGGGTATTCTTCACTACCTGGGTTGGGAGCACACGTGTACCTGTCCTGCCTTTCACATACCACTAACTTCACCCCTTAAGACTTACCCCAGGGGAGCCCTAGTGGCAGTGAAAGGTCCCCTCAGGTTTGGCCAGTAGTTTAGAAAGGCCATCCTGGGCATAAGAGCAATCACACACACACACAGGCCTGCAATGGCAGGCTTGACACATGTTTTAAAACCTCAGAGGTGCAAGTGTGCACCCACAGACCTGCAATGGCTGGCTTAAGGCATGTATAAAGACATCAGGAAAGCACCCTTTCCTAGCATGTGCAGAAAGGGCGTGTGCACTGTCACACTTCATTTACAATGGGAAAGTGCTTAGAGCCCTAAGGACACTAAAAGAGGATCAGAAAAACCCTGTTGTTGCCTCATGACAAGAGCCGACCTCCTAGGTAAGGAAAACCCACACAGGAGTTCTTCACTATGTGGGCAGGGAATAACCATGTGTACCTGCCCTGCCTTTCGCCTACCACTTGCTCCACCCCTCAGGGCTTACCCTAGGGATGCTCTAGTGGTAATAGAAGTCCACTCAGGGTTGGCTAATGAGTTAGAAATTACTACCTGACCATAGGCATAACTGTGCACCCACAGGCCTGCAATAGAACGCTTGATGCATGTTTGAATGGTTAATCTGGTGGGTGGCACAATCAGTGCTGTGTCCCACCATGAGCCAGTGCAGTACCTGCCCTGGGTATGTGGTGAATTTATTTACAGGGCACTCACTGGTACAACACCTAAAACAATCAAGTAAGCACTGATTCCTAGCATGGGTACATTCGGAAAGCGCCCAGAGTCCTAAGGCCACAAAACGAGAATCAGCAAAAACCAAGAGGAGTAAAATCATTTTTTTAGGAAAATCCCCTAAGAAGGGCCATGTCCAATAACACCTCACCTTCACATTCTTCCAAATGAATAGGCATGCTTGAAAGAAAAATGTGCTACCTCAATTGCACTTCTGATGCTTTCTTCAACATGGCTGACATGCAAGGTTACATTAAGTGACCCCGCATGGTGACATCAGCTACGTACAGACCTAGACGCCATTCAGTACCTCAAAGCAAAGGAGATTGTGCATCCAGGAGTGTTCAAAACACAAGGATTCAAATAACAACAAAATGGAAGCACCAGAGGTAAGCAATAGAATGAGGGCTTACCGTTCCTTTGTTCCAATCAACCTACCAATCCGTTAGACGAGGCAATCACATCTGATGTTTTGTAGTCAAGACTCTCCAGAGTGAAGGCAACAACTAAACAATTAACATAATACATTTGCATTGAAGATCCTCAAAGCCGTGGCTCTTTTTCACACTAGAAGTCTGCCTCTGAATTTGGCAGTATTCCCTTCACACGTCCTGCTCCTCAGATATACTCATTGCCACTTGTTAAGTCAATAACATTCACATACTGCAAAAATTCAGTGAGTTTAAGGTGACAGCTGCCACTGCTTCACCACTGGCATCCTCTTTGCAATTGCCCTTGAATGGAATTCCAATTGGTGCTCTAGATTTCATTTTACATTCCAAAATGTCATAACAAACACAACAGAAAGCCATTGAGTCATTACCACCAATAGCTGTGACAGCACGGATGCTATGGCTAACGGTTAAATTTACACAGGCTGTGGTTCAGTCTGGGTTTATTTTGAATGCATTTCCACACTAAGCTGGCATATAAAATACTAGGTTGTCAACTAATAATCAAAAAAATGCAAGTCCTCTTATAATTCTAATAAATTACCAGAGTTTTATTTACAATATTGAGATGAAGGTAATAGGCTTTTGTTATCTTGCAATGCTATGTGCTCTAAAATGTTCACATAGTGACATAGTGCATAAGGTGAAACTTGTACATATACAAGAATTCTACAACTGGTGCATGAGGTGCAAACTGAGTTTTTTCCATGGCTACGAATACAATAGGAAACTTCCAATGTAATGTTAGACCGCCCTGGGCACATCTTATCCAGTTTGACATTGTTTTGCCTATATAAATATGTGGAAGATCATCATCAGGATAATGCAGTTTTAATGATCATCATGGGTCATCCTGAAGGTGTCACACAATCGCCAAAGCAATATAAAAAACAATAGGGCCAAAAGTGCATTACATTTGTAGATAGTATGGGATTCCCTTTGATTGAAGGCAACGGATGCCAAAACAAACAATCAGAATGCTGAAAGTTCAGCAATAATGATTGCCAGTATCTGAGTAAGAAGCATTCAAGGCTAATGTTTGTGGCCAAATTTGAACTTGCTTCAGTAGCTTCGCTTCTGCCTGAAAACATCATAACCACCTGGATGTATACAGCATTTCCTCCCTAAAACTCCCTGTTTGGCCAAAGATTACATTTAGAGTCTATCCACTTCGGAGCTTGCTTGTTGTAGTGACATACATAGAATTGCAGACATCAGTCAAGCACTTCATCCTGCAAGAATATGAATCTGGGAAAGATACAAAATATTTGAACATTGTCAAGAGTGGCAATTGAGTCTCATCACTCCATTGAATATAAATGTCTTTCTTTAAGGAGCCTCTTCCCTTTATGATTTCTATGATGTCAGTTATGACGACGATGTTTGCAAAAAGAAGAGACAAAAAACATACTCCCTGATTGTAAAACATGCACATTTCAATTAAATGCCATATATCTTAATTTAGTGGATGAATATTGTTACAAAATGCTACAAAAAGAACACAGATGTATTTTGTGTTTACCATTCAAGTTCGAAAATGCCAGTTTGTGAACCCTTGACCAGAAATCGCATTAGTGCAGCAATGGATTGTATACCACCTCTATGGAGGGCTCAAGACAATGTGGGGCATATGTACAAGGAGTTAACTCCGCCTTACCTGCACTTTTCCAATGGTTTGGCTGCAATATTTTTATTGCCATATGTACAAGCTGTCGCTAACCTCTGTTGGCGGCAGTTTTCCAGTGAAAACCTCCTTAGAAAAGATCTCCACTTCTGTTAGTGACAATGACATGCAAGGGAGACGTTCACGTGCAAAAAGGGCCTCTAACCCTACTTTGTGATATTTACAAGGGAAGTCTTGAAGGTAGGAGGACCAACATAACTGCCTCTATCTGCAATTAGAGGCAGTTTTTCAAGACCGGAAAATAGCTGGTCTAAAAAATGGAGATAACACTTGGGGCCTCATTTCAGTTTGGTGCTGCACAGCGCTAAAAGCAATGTCGCTGCGCTGCACTGCAACAAAACTTCAGGGCAGGAATGTGCACCATCAATCAGATAGTGTGCATTCCTGGGGTTCAGTCATGAAAAGTGTTGCAGCTCTGTGACAAGACAATATTGCAACACTTTTCACTACGCCCTTCTTGCAACACCATGGATGCAGTGTATTCACTGGATAGTGCTCCATGACGCAAGTAATGACATATAAGTCTGGAATCCTGACATATCTGTCTGCACTAAAGTCACGCATTGCTGCAGTTGTGTCACAAGCATGATGCAACTCCAGCAATGCATGGGGCCAGCCTATCCATGTGGGACTGTGTCACCCTTACGCCTGCCATCAGGCAGGTGTAAGGTACTAATGCAGTGCCGTCCCACAGTTGTTGCAGTGAAATATAATGGATTTCACTGTGCCACTCCTATGAGGCCTTGTCGCTTGGGAACGCACACCCTGCACACATCATTCCTGATGCAGGTATGATGTGGCACAGGGCTTCACAAGGTCATGCATATGCCTACATGCGTTACTTTGCAAATACCGCGCAACAGGGTGCTAGATTTTGCTTGGTCTTTCCTTCAGGGCTACCAGGGTGCTGGCGCAGTTGGCGATCCATCAGTGGCGGTTGCGCCTGCAGTGTTATTGCCTGTAAGCGTTGGCGGAGTGGTGGAGCTGAGGGAGTTGACAAGAAGTTCTTCAGTGGCTTTGATCCAGCTGCGATGGAGGATGATGGCAGTGGTGTACGGTGGGCATGGTGAAGACATGATGTATACAATGAAGGTCAGTCCACAAAAGTATGGTGGTGTGGCTGTAGTTGAAGTTCCCGCTGGCGAAGGAGAAGTGCTTGACCATGTGTCCTGCTATGTGGCTTGCTGCTGTGACTAGCTGCTTGAGTCTGATGTTGGCCAGCTTCCCCAGGAAGGGGTGGTGTTCTGGTCACTTGGATTGTCCAGGTGGAAGTAGAGTTCGCGGAGTAGGATGTCGTCAATGGAGTGGAGAGCCTGGGGTGCAATGAGGTCTACAATGGTATCGGAGAATGGGGGTCCATGGCCTGGGGGGCCGGCAGATGAGGGTGCCACAGAGAATTGGGTTGGAGTTGGTTAGGATCTGGAAGTTGAGGTGTTCTGTGGTTCATCGGAGTGTGCTTCTGTAGGTGATGGATGGCAATGCCTCCTCCTGGACGGTCAGGGTGGTCCTTGTGGAGGATTTATTAGCTGTCAGTGATGGCAATGGTGATGTCCAGTAAAGAGCAGAGGAGGGTCCTGTCAGGGATGTGCCATCCAAGGTTGATGGTGAGGAGGGTGCTGGCGTCGTAGCGATGGAGTGTCCGAGAGGAAGGGGCCTTGGTGCGGAGCGTGGTCCAGGGGCAGACGGACGCAGACGGGCTTGCCTATAGCTTGCCTTTGGCACGGGAGATGTCCATTACAACGCAGGCATTACATTGTAATGCCTTTATAACTCAACTATAACAACCCAGGTGCCTTTACATTGCATTCCATTCCAACGCATTGTCAGGTTAGTAATGGTGTTTTTTAAGTTTTAGGGTGGGTATGGGTTTCAGGGGTAAAATATGAAATTTGGGGGGTGTTTTGGGGTCAAATATGAATTTTAGGGTGTGTTTTTGGGGGGGTCAAAGATGAATTTTAGGGCCCAGAATGTGTTTTGGGAGCAAGGGTTAGTTTTAGGGTGGCACTCACTGAAGTGGAAATAGTTATGTTTTCATCTCCACTATCCAGCACTTTCCCTACTGTTGCAATATGCGTAGTATTAGAATGCATTTTAATGGAATGCGATGTAATGGTATACGTTGTAACATCATATATACCTTTGGCAAACTAGTGGTACACCGCACAGCGCCTGCCATAGAGAAGTGCTGCGGGGGGACTGGACACCTGGGAGGTGGTAAAGGCCGGAAAGGACACTGGATGGGGTAGGGACACGGGGTGTGTGTGTGAGCGGGTGTTGTAAATATTTAAATGAAAGACATCTTACCTCGAGGCCGAGTTATGTGTCTTCGTTGCTCCTGCTCATCTGCATCTGCTTGAAAGCAGTGCGGTGATTCTGTTCCATAATTACGGATGAGCCGCCACTGGGGGTGCGTCACACCAGGTGCAACAGCTGGGTGACTCGACCCCCGGTCCTCCTCTGCTACACGTCCCACCTTCTCCTTACCTGGACATTGACATTGTGGCAAAATCAGCTGCACTCAAATCTGTGACTCAGCCAGCAGAAGCCTCAGCCAGGTGGGATTTCACAAGCCTGGGTACAGCACTCGCCACCAAGTCTGCTGGAAAAACTCCAGATGCTCCTCAAGGGACTCACCCTCCACAGTGTCCGGCCAGCACAAATTCATCCGGCCTGTAATGCAGAAAGGCGCCACCCACCTTTGGTAATCCCCTCTGTGCACCCGGGTGTAGTGGTGATCGTATTATGTGATGCAGACCTTCCTACATTTGTGCGCAGGAGCGCCTCTACCATTCACAGCTCCAAGGGGCTCAAGGCACTCTTCTCACACAGGTCAACAACCTGTCTCTGTGCACCCCGCCAGACTTCACCACCAGGTAAGGGCGATCGCAGCACCTCAATGTCTACCGCCTCAGCTCATCGACTTCACAGCACCTCCGCATCCCACTCCAGACGCAGGTCCAGCGAGGCATCCAGGCTCCAGACACAGGACCAGCGAGGCATCCAGGCTCCAGACGCAGGACCAGCAAGGCATCCAGGCTCCAGACACAGGCCCACGAGTCATCAAGGCTCCAGACGGAGGATCAGCGAGGCATCCAGGCTCCAGACACAGGACCAGCGAGGCATCCAGGCTCCAGACGCAGGACCAGCGAGGCCTCCAGGCCCCAAGGACTCTCTGCGCTTTCAAGATTTTGGATGCCATGGTGTTGCGAAGAGTGCACAATGAGAAGTGATACATCACTAGTGTTGCACCGCGATGCGCCTCTTTTCATGGATGTAGCCCTGCATTTACTCCTTCCCTGGGACTCTGGCTGGTCATCCTGGATGTTGAGGGGCTTGGGGGCTTGTTGAGCTGTGCTGCACTTGGCCCTGGCTGCTCCATTCTGAATTCTATTGTTGTTTTGCCTATTTTTCTTTGGAGGATGACTGGTAGGCAATTTTTGACTATAGAGGCAAATAAATCTCATGTTGGGCTGACTTTGCCGCAAATGGGTCTTTAGTTAGTTTTCGCCCACTAACGCCGGAATTCCTATCGCAATCTGTTAGAATTCGGAGTATCTGGTTGGCACAGGTATGCACTTGTGACAAACAGGGACCCTCTCCTCTAGTCAGGGCAAGGGAACTACTCCTTAAGAATAACCCCTGCTCACCCTTTAGGTTGTGTGGCGCGAGCAGACAAGGCTAATCCTCAGGGCGCTAAGTCAGTTAAGCATTTATGACCACATACAGTAAAATCACTGACCCACCACAAATGGACACCAAGCGTAAGGTTTGTATCAAAAATAAGCAGACTTTATGTAAAAATATGATATGATGCAAGAGTTTTCACAAGCCCATTATAACTTTAGGGGAAATGAGGCCACAGTACTTTCATATGGAAAAGGGTTCTTTAAAGTTCTTAATATTGCTTAATTTACAAGGCCCAAGGCTATAAAAACACTGTCCCATGATACTTGAGGCGGATCCTGATCTCTGAGCACAGTTCGTGAAGAGGGTGCGCTGCGTAGAGTGCTGGCGTACTCTGTGCGGGGAGAACAGGGAGGCCCTACTGATGCTCACTCGCCTTGCGGTACGGGGCGTACGGCGCGGCAGGCTTTCGAAGAAGGGTACGAGTCGTAGGATGGCCATGCGACTCGTTCGTGTATAAAGACAGTGTGGGGAAAACAAACGTTGCGGACCCCGAGTCTGATGCGAACTCCAACCGGAGTTTGCAGGGCACAGTACCTTGTCGTTGATGCTTTAGGCGCGACGCTCAGACCCACATTCTTCGTTCGTGTATAAAGACAGTGTGGGGAAAACAAACGTTGCGGACCCCGAGTCTGATGCGAACTCCAACCGGAGTTTGCAGGGCACAGTACCTTGTCGTTGATGCTTTAGGCGCGACGCTCAGACCCACATTCTTCGTGATGGACGCATCGTACTCCTCGAATACGCGTCGGTGGGCGCCGCGTACCTTCGGGTCTTTATGGGCTTGATGCTTCCGGGCAAGGCGGGCGTGGCATGGGGCCTCCAGTACAGACCGTACTGGGGACTCTGCAGGGTGCGGCGTGGCTGGTCAGGTGCGGGAGGGCAAAAGCGGGGTTGCCGGGTATGTTTCAACATTCGGGCCGTCCGAGGCTAGGGATCGTGCTCCGATCCGATTCCGGCAGGAGGGGTGAGGGGGCACACCACGAGCTCCAGTAATAGGCGAGGTGACAGGGGAGCAGGCTGCCCGGCCCAGCGTGGAGAGAGCGGCTTGAACACGAGCGGGGCTCTCAGCGGGCAAGGGCGGCCAGGCTCCTGAGCGTCACGGCCCTAGGAGGGGGCGAGGGCACCAAAGGTCACAGCTCCGGCAGGAAGGAAGCACACAGCTCAGCAGAAGACGTGCGAAGGCACAATGAGCCCAATGATCCTGGGGCTCAGGTCAGGGGGCTAGCTCAAGATCAAGCCCTTGGAGATTGTTTCAGGCACAAAGGTAACAAAGTCCTTTCTGATCTTTTCCTCTACTTTCTCATCAAGGCACCAACTGCAGGCCAGTCCTCCTGGTCAGGGACAGTCTCTCCTCCTTCAGCTTCTTCTTGGTCCTTCTAGTCGGGCAGAGGTTCTTCGTGGTCAAAACAGGATCTGATTTGTTAGGAGCAGAGCTCCTCTTTTTATACACAGTTTCTTTTGTCTTTTCAGGCCAGGGGGGCCTTTGCATAGTGCAATTCAGCTCTGGAGCACTTTGTTTTGCAGACTTTGGCTTCTTCTTTCAGAGAGCAGGGCAGGGACATCAGACGCTCTCCAGGGGGGGGGAGCCAGCATTGTGGTGGCAGAGCACAGCCCTATTCAGAGTCAAGGGGCACTCCTCCCACCTATCCTGGGGGTAATCCCTCTATTCACCACCTTGCAGCCCAGACTGTCCCTTGGAATTCCCCAGCCCTGTCACTCACAGAAACCAGACAGCAGATACATATCTTAGCAGAGGCGGGCTGAAATGGTCAGGCAAGCAAATGCTAACTTTCTAAAAGTAGCATTTGAAAACACAGGATATTAAAATAAACTTTACTAAAATAAGTATTTTATTATTCTGAGTTCAGGCATACTAAACTTGACTTTCTACCAAGTTCCCTGAGCCTACTGGGATTATAGAGTGTAATAATTCCAGCAGCCTATACTGGCCTATGAGAACAGGTAGCCTTACAATAGTGAAAAACGAAAATGACTGTAATTCACTATTAGGACATGCCACACACATCAGGGACTGTCCTACTTTATGCTTACAATGC
Source organism: Lissotriton helveticus (assembly GCF_964261635.1). Classification (NCBI taxonomy): domain Eukaryota; kingdom Metazoa; phylum Chordata; class Amphibia; order Caudata; family Salamandridae; genus Lissotriton; species Lissotriton helveticus. The sequence goes on along the minus strand of NC_136063.1, from coordinate 1,237,188,208 downwards.
ACCCTGCCCTTGGGCCTACCATAGGGGTGACTCACATGAAGTAAAGGGAAGGTATAGGGGCTGGCAAGTGGGTGCACTTGCTCAGCCAGCACAACAGTACCAGACTGCACGCAGGTTTTGCAATGGCAGACCTTAGACACACTTTACTAGGCAGCTTCTGTGGGTGGCACAACCAGTGCTGCAGGCCCACCAGCAGGATTTGTATGTACAAGCCCTGGCATTCCTGGTGCACTTTACTGGGGACTGACAGTAAACCAAATAAGCCAATCATGGAAACCAATTACATATATACTTTTCACAGGGAGAGCATAGGCACTTTAGCACTTGTCAGCAGTGGTAAAGTGCCCAGAGTCATTAAACAAAACAGGTCAGAGAGAATATTGGAGGAAGGCAAAAAGTTCAGGGATGACCCTGCAGGAAAGGGCCAAGTCCAACACCATCATGCTAATGTTACTGGCATTTTTCACCGCTGATCCCTGAAGCCATCGCCATGTAGCAACGTCTTGTGAATACATCGCTAACAAGGCTATAGTTTTCAGTGGTATATAGCGGTAGTAGTAGTTATCGCCAGTCCTTGTACATATGCCCCTTTGTGCGGTATTTGTATGCAAGTGGTGCCTGTACAGCAACACATATAACCTAAAAGGCTGCAAAGGTGCGGCTTAAAGGCAGCAGACTTCTCGCTGACATCCTTCACCATTGCATTTGCTTAATGTCAGCAGTGATCCAACACAAATCAGAGGAAGCATCAAAAGTGAACAGGGTTTTGAACTTCTTTTTAAAATACAATGACACCTACAAACAGCAGTACCCATGACTTCTTCTTCATGGATAAGGTGCTCATTAAATTAATGCCTCTTTGAAAACAAAGTTCAGAAAATCATGTAAGTGGCCCAAGTCTCTCACTGTGAATTTAAATGGTTTCATGCTCTTGTAAATATGCGCAAAGTTTGTCACCTCTTTGCTCTACATTTTCAACATGTAATACTGCAGTGGCATAAATGGCAATGCTGCCACATTTGTCTGCCTCTTGTAGTCAGTCACATGTGTGGAATTTCTGGGAAATTCTTGTTGTCCTCGTTTTGTGTAATATCTACGTTTGGCCCCTTGGATCACTAATTCATACACATGGATTCTAGTTCCATACATGTGCAAATGTCAGGTAGGTTCTCCCGAAATTAGAAAGGATACTAGATATGAATTAGGTTGTATATTTCAGGTAGGGAGGGCTTGGAAGGGATCAATTGACTGAAGAAAAGCAATAATTATAATAAAATAAGGATTACAGTAGGTGTAAATGAAACGTGGGTCTCTGCCTCGTTGATATTTCACTCATCCTTGTCAGTGACTCCTGGGATACAGGTTACTGCCAGATCCTGCTTTTTGAGCAGGATGCCATTAAATTCCTCAGATGGATATAGAATAGAGTACAGGAATCTTCTTGTTTGGTGCTCCTCTGTTACATGGATATCAGTTCCCTGAAATACTAGGGGAAGCAAAAGTAATGTCACTCAGGTCCAAAGGAACAAACAACAGGCTTTGGAATTTCCAAATAGTGAATCCGTAGGAATCTTTATTAGGGAATCACAAAATGAGAAATATGTAACCGTGCAAAATAGGAAAAGTTGTGGTCTGGATGCAGAGTTATGAAGTCAGACAAGGAAGTTAAGAAATAGAGGGTATGGCCACAACCCAGAAACCTAGGAAGGTGCTGGAAGTGGTGAGTGCATCTGTCTCACTACTGGCAAGGGAACACCAGTGATTGCACTGCACTATGTCCAAGGAAGATGTGGATAAGGATTCTGGGAGCGGGAAGTGGAAGGTGAAGTTCTCGAAACGGGAGTTGGAGCTCCTAACAGAGGAATGTATGATGCATATGGCCCAGCTATTTGGGAATGCCTCGATCACTGTTCCTGAGAGCCAGAAGACCAAGATATGGTACAGCTTTTTGGAGAAGGTGTACTCTCTTGGTGTCTCACAGAGGACCATCCCTGCGATCTGAAAACGCTGGTATGACCCGACATCCCGCAAAATGGAGTAGGTGGCCAGCAGGATGGCATAGGGTAATGGCACAGGTGGTTTACCCTCAAAACACTCACCTTCCACTCCCATGGAGACACTCATCGAGGGGAGACTGGAACCAGAAAGAGTGGTGGGAGTGTCTGACGTTGACACCTCCAATCCTGCTGGCACCATCCAGGGTACGTCAGCTCCCCTTTACTTACTTAACATAATGTAATGTTTGTAATTCCTCAAATAAAACATCATCCATTGAGATGCTTGCACTACCTTTGGCAATGCATCACCGGAGTAGTAGTGCACAAAAGTTGGCTCATAGCAGACAGTTCTCCTGTGTTTGCGGGCCTGAAGAAGCCCATCATCTCTGTACATCACCTGCAAACCAAACACATCAAGACTGTCAATAGGCATCTGCTAAACATGTCAAGGTTGATGCAGCAATTGTAGAAGGGGCAAGACCATTGGATTGCTACAACATGTGCGGAGACACAAGCACAGGCCGTATTTGGCAAGCTTTGGTGCATTCACCTGTTCTATTAATCGATTGGCAGTAGCCACAACATCTCTTGCAAGTAGAACTGCCAACATCCAAAATTGCAAGGGGCACTGCTGTCAGCATGTTGCACATGGGCTAGTTCAAGTGACCACAGCTCTTGAAAACATACAGACCCTTAACTTCTCTGTTCTCAACATTCATCCGCTACCTAAGAGTTCTAGCACAAGTGCCACATCTATGCATGAGGCATGCTGTACCAGGCCTACAAAATGGAACACTTCTGGGTCTAACGTGTCCTCACTTCCACAGGCTAACGTTGCTGACAAAGTACCCAACCCCAAAGGCCAGCAAAAGCGAATAAAATGAACCCTCAGAGTCATGAGTCTACAATTCTTTTGTTTGTTATGACATACTTTGTTGCATAGTTGACACAATGTTACATCCACAATGGATACACTTGATTTAGGAGCGAAACACTATTGTAAGAACTTGAATAAAAGGTGATCCTTCAGTTATGCACTATTCGTTTCCATCAAGTGTGATGTCCAATTCTTCGATGTTAAAATCAATCTCACCTCAAAAATTGTTGGTGATCTCTGTGCGTCACGCACGCCCCTCTGCTGCACGTGTCTCATCCTGCTGCACCTCTAGATGTGGTAAGTCATCATCTGAGTCAAATTCATCATCAATGGTGATGTGCAGTATGGCACATGTGGCTATAAACTTACAGCATGTCTCAGGTCCTTACAGTAGTGCTCCCATAGTCTTGTGGAAGCAGCAAAACCTGACTTCAGAATCCCAACGGTCTTTCAATGATGAAGCTCGTTGTCTTGTGTCCCTTGTTGTACTGCCTTTCACTTCTTGTTCTAGGAGTCAGGTACGGTGTGAGTTTCCAGGGACATAAGCCATATGCACTGTCTTCTTAAGAGCATGGCAAGGAATACCATTGGTCACATTACAGAAGCCGTTCTGCCCACTGTATTCATTGAGTCAACAATTCACTAACGCAGTAAAAAGCATTACCAAATTCACCCTGGATAGAAATCACATTTTGTGCCACCAAAACAGCATTTCGTACATTCCGAAATGGCATTTTGTATTTCCTAAAGGCCTGAGATTACGAATCGCACTGTTAAGAAATACAAAATGCCTTCGTACATATGGTCCTCAGTTTTGAACTAACAGTGATATAGTTGACCACTTGTTCCGTCTTTAGCCCCAAAACAGCGTGTATGCTAATGAGACAAAAGGGTGAGTAAAAGGCATAAACTGCAAACAAGGATTCTCGGATTGGATTGGTGTTCTTGCCAATACTTCATGACATATGATATGCATAAGCTGCTGCTGCGACAGTGGTGGTTAGAGTAGGAAATATGTTATTGTTTCTCACCAGCTAAAATGTTTGAAATGTATTATAATTGAGGCTCCTGGATTTCCACATTTACTGAATTTTGCACATGAATAGAGGAAAAAAATAATCTGTTTTCATGTCTGTATTTATATTTAAATACAGAAAAATATGGAAAGTAGGTGATCTTTTGAGAGATTAATTATGTTTTTCTTAGGCCAATCTCTGTGCACATTGACCAGCATAGTAAGATGAACAACAATAGAGAAGCCTTGGGAAAGCCAATAGGCCTGGGCTTAATGTGTTAATGCATGCAGCTTTAGCATATTTGAACATGGCACAAAGGAGGGAGCCAGCGGGAGAAGAAAAGATCGGCTATGTTCGTAAAGTAACCCATCTTGCAATTCAATTCCGGCTAAAAGCACTGAGAGCTGACAGACATCCAAATGTGAATGTCCATTTATCAGTTAAATAAGTGTGGAAATATATTGAAGATTATAGAAACACCTCTAGTGTTTGTAGTCTGAGTAGTTGAAACGGCAAAGTCTATCCACCTATTTCTCTTAATCAAGTCAAGCATTTCTAAATTTGTTAAATGGGCCTCCTGGAGTATAATGACCTGCGCCTCCATATCCCGCAGGTATTGCATGATTTTATTTGCCCTTGGTTTGGTACGCCGGCCATTGATATTCCAGGAGAAGTATTTTATATTACCCATCTTTGTCATAGATATCCAACAAAGAAGAAAAACAAAAAGATGAGGCTAATCCAACCCTTTGTTGCCCAAATATCTTACCAAAAAACTGCGGATAATCATAAAAGGGGCCAAAGCCAGGCTGTTATCTCAACTGGTGGACCCAGGTGGCAGATGGGCCATCGCATCTGTGGTGATAGCTGGCACTCAAATTACAGTCTTGGGCTATTATGGGCCGAATCAGGATGACCCATCTATACTGGAGGTTATGTTTTCTCATCTGCTTTCCTTTCCAGAGCCAACTATCATAGCGGGCGATTTTAATGTGGTACTGGACCCGGTCTTAGACAAATCTCCCAATAGTCGATCCTTAGTCTTATCTAAATCTAGGTTAGTGTTACATTCTGCAATGAAACTATATGGCTACCTAGACATATGGAGAGAAAGGTCAGGGCGCCAGCAAGGGGTGTCTTTCCGGAACTACAAATATAAACACCAGTCAAGGATTGATTTTATTTTAATTAGTCTGAGGCTGGCTGAGCATGTTAGATCCATTGAATATCTACCAATACATCTTTCAGATCATTCTGCAGTAGTAATGGAATTAGCTCAAGGAACGGAGAGATCGCTCTCTAGATGGTCCTTTGATCGATCACTTCTTTCTTCTCCTGATGACATGGTATACCTCAATTTAGAGACACACAATTTTTTTTGATTAACAACGATTCAGCAACTACGAGGATCATTTGGGATTCGTTTAAAACGTTTTTGAGGGGGCTCATAACAGGGAAAGTATCATACAAAAGGAAGCAGTATAAGGAGCAAATTTCTTCCATTGAGAGAAGGATAATCAATCTCCAAAGTCTTATCGACATTAGTATTGGGGCAGATGAGTCCATCATGGATTGTCAAAGAAGGGAAATGGCGACTCTGAAAGCCAATCTAGGTTCAGTATTGAATCTTAGATTGCAGCAGAGATGGGAGGCAAGCAAGCTGGCCCATTTTGAGTATAGCGAAGGTGCAGGCAAATTGCTTGCTTGGAAGACCAAAACAGACCAGGTCCGGAATAACATAGCCACCATTAATGTGGGTAATAATTCTTCAACATCAGACGTTGAAATCAGGAAAGCCTTCAAGGACTTCTTTGAATCTATCTATAAGGAGGACATTGGAACTCGGCCAGAGGAGGTCGACGATTGGCTAAGGCACATTGATCTACCCAGCCTTACGTATGACCAGTCCCAATTTTTGGACAGTGCCATTACTGAAGGAGAAGTTATGGCCCCCATAAAAAGAAGCAAGATGGGAAAGGCTGCAGGGCCCGATGGGCTACCTGCAGAAATCTATAGAATCCTAGAGGCAGAGATAGCCCCCTTTCTCACTAAGCTGTTTAATCAGATTCTTCTTGAAGGTCATACCCCCCCCTTCATCATGGGACAATGCATCAATTACGCCTATTTTGAAGTCTGGGAAACCTAAAGATGCCTGTGAATCATATAGGCCAATATCAATTTTAAATGTGGACTATAAGATCTTCACCACAGTATTGGCCTCTAGGTTGGCCCTGGTAGCCCCGTCAGTCCTTCATGCAGATCAAAAAGGGTTTGTAAAGGGGCGTCAGTTATATGAATTGACGTACGACTTAATAGGGGCAATGGATATAGCGGTGTCACAGAACTGCTCTCACGCTGGACGCAACTAAGGCCTTCGACAGGGTTAATTGGGTTTACCTGTCGGGGGCCTTGGCCAAGTTCGGCGTGGGTGAGGGATTTCGTCGAGCAGTTGGTCTGTTGTATGGTAGCCCAGTGGCGAGCCTACTGATCAATGGGGAGCTGTCAGACCCTTTTTCTATAACCAGAGGGACACGGCAGGGTTGCCCGCTCTCCCCCCTACTGTTTGACTTTTATATTGAGCCTCTCGCGCAACAACTGAGGAGAGAGATTGCCATCAGACCTTTTCGTCACAGAGGGCGGGAGAGGAAGGTAGCTCTATATGCCGATGACCTGCTTATTCTCACATCAGATGTAACTACGGCTCTCCCTGTAATATTTGAAATTGCTCGGGGGTTTGGTCGGATTTCGGTGTACCAGATCAACACATCTATGACAGAGATGTTGGTTTGGAACGATGATGTGAGTGCTTTGGAAGTACAGGCGGGTGAATCAATGCGTTATTTGGGCTTAAACATAATAAAGGATCTCAATAAACGTGCTATAGTAAACCTCACAGCAGTGGCTAAAGAAAGTAGGAAGCTAATGCAGTCATGGTCCCACCTTCAATTGTCCTTGATTGGGAGAGTTAACTTGATTAAAATGTCCATTCTGCCCAAAATCTCATTTCTTTTCAATACCATCCCCCTTTATTTTGATCAGACTTATATATCTAAATTACAGTCAGATATTACTTCTTTTATTTGGAACAAACAATTACCGAGAATAGCCTGGAAGAAGCTTAGAAGGCGATGGGAGAAGGGGGGCTTAGCTGCCCCAGACTTAAAACTATATGCTTGGGCGTTTCAGCGGTCTCATACTCGAATGCTCTTAAAAAAGCCTACTGACCATGGGGTAGGCCTAATGTTTTCTGCCATGTTGGATGGGGAAGGTCTCAGCCAGTCGGGGTATCTATTTAAATTTGGCAACCCGAAATTCTTTAAAAAGATCAAACTGAAGGTCCTCTATGGATTGGCGAAAATGTGGTGCGAGGTAACAAATTCAATCAAACAGGGGTATTTCTGTGATAAAACACCGCTTTGGGGGTTACTGAAAGCCCGGCCTGGCTAGAAGACACCCTAGCCATGCCTTTAAAAGAGGCAGGCCTTAAAGTATGGGGGGACCTTTTCTATGAGGGGGACTTGCTCTCGTGGGAGCACCTCCAGAATAGGACAGGGCCAACCATTTCGAGGTTTAAATACCTACAAATGAGTAGCTGGACACAGGCTTATAAAAGTCCACCTTCAAAAAGAAACAGGTTCCCTCTTGGAGGGTATAGTCAATTAATAACCAACTTAGTGAGTATTGGTCCAACTAAAAACGAGATCTCACAATGGTGCAAACTCCTACTTGAGGAATCTGATGGGGAATTTAAGCTACCAGTCCAACTGTGGGGTGTCTTAACAACTGAACAAGATGTACAAAAACTTTGGTCCACCTCATTTGAGCTTTTAAAGAGTATAGTAAAGCCTTCATGGCTTCGCAGGAACCATCTCTATACCCTCCATAGGGCGTATTACTCTCCCCAGAGATTATCTAAATTTGCCATAGGAAATCCAGTGGCATGTACAAGGTGTGGGCTGCTGGCAGCATCAGACATTCATATGTTTTTTGAATGCCCTCGGGTTGCTACATTTTGGGAAGCTATTGGTAAGACACTCACGGCATCGTTGGGTTTCCCAGTTATCATTGATCTATCGTTAGTGATTAAGGGATCCTGACCGGATCACAGAATGCAGCTTGAAGCCTAGTGTTTTACACGGTCCTCTTGGCAAGGAGGGAGATTTGCAGGAGGGGGAAGGATCCCCTACCTCCTTCCCACGGGGACTGTCTGGCATCCAGTCTACAGACGGCTCGAATGGACCTAGCTAGACCGGGGAATAAAAGTAAAAGAGCTTTTTGGCACATGCTTGTTTGGGCACAATAAAGATCCGGGTTTTTTTTTTTTCCCGGGTCCAATGATTACACTACTATGGTGCCTATGTTTAATCATAAGCATAGCAGATATCCGGTCGTAGCCCGGCCCAGGCCCTGCTGTGGGCTTCCCCAATGGCAGCCAAGAATGATACTAAGCTTGTGACAGCTGAGGGATGCTTGGTCCCCCTATTTCATAAGATCCCATCCAGTATAACACTGAGACAGCTGTTCTATGGCTTGTTTTAGATGGCTTTCCTAAGCATGGTGGATATGAGGACAAAAAAAAAAAGTGTGGAAATATATTTGTTTGAACGTTATTTTTCCATCTGACCCAAAATTAAAATGGATAAATATTAATAGGAAAAGAAATAAACATGGATACATGCAGATGGTAATGCAAAAAATATAACTACCATAATACCTGGAGACGTACCTATAATTTGGAAGAGATTTATTTTCAAGTTAATGTATACTACCAGGTTCTTCCCTCTATTCCTTTCGGATAAAATGTGGTTATGTAAGCTTGGCTCTGATTTTCACTAGGCTGACAATTTTCTTCTCCTTTCCCATTGCTTATCTCAACAGAAACCAGGTGGTGACTTCTTATGAGTGAAAGTATATAACTGTTGGGACTCACAAGTCCTCTTCATGGTAATGGAGGTGAACCCCTGATCTAAGTGCCCAGCTGACTGTTGTTTTGTTGTCATCTGCAACCATCAATCAGGTGTGTGCGCCATGACAATGGCATGTTGCACAGATTGCGGTTAGTTTGGACCAGGAGGGGCACCCAAAGTGCTACCCTCATAAGTGTTGGAAGGCTACTGCCTTCACCAGGTGTTAAGCAGCAGAAGCGAAGTGGTGGCAGCATACCGTGTAGTGGTCTGTTGCAACGAACAGATCATTTTTAACTTGTGTGATGGCAGTGAAGCCAACAGGCTCACTCGCTTTTTAAAGTTCCGATTCTGTTTGCTTAGCTTGTTACTTGGCGTACATCAGTTGGATGTGAAGTGTTGTCCAGCACAAGAGTGGTGACACTCCACGGTGTATGTGTGTCTGGAAAGGGTACAATACAGGGATAGGGCAGTGCTGTGCAGTTTGTGCAAGGTGAGCGCATGTACTGAGTAAGTGTACCTGTGAAGAGTACAGTTCATGTGAGATGTAGTGTTGTGCAGCATGTTCATGGTGAATGTGAGTGCTGGGTGTATGTGTCCTTCCGAATGCACAGTACAGAAATGCTACAGTGCTATGCAGTGCATCTACAGAGAATGTGTGTGCTAAGTGTATGTGTGCCTGTGGTGGCACAATACATGGAAGCAACAGTGCCAGACAGTGTGTGTACTGTGTACATGCATTGAGTGCAAGTGCGCGTCTAATGGTATTTTTATATGGAGGTTGGGCTCCATTTTGTGAGACCAGGCCTGTATGGTGTTGACATGAGGAAGTAGAGTAATCATTCAGACAGATTTGTGTACTGCTGAATTCCTGTGAACTGGGTAGGACACACTAGGTAGGAGAGAGCAAGGCTTACCTGTACACTTCAAAGGGTGCTTTTTGATTCAGTCATAGATCACAAGGAAGGGGCCTGGACACATCTCAAGAAGGAGATGGGGCTCATAAGGGAATCATATAGAGTAGGCTGGGAGCCTGAGATTAACCTTTTGATGCACATAGCATGATGGTGTGAACTCTAATCGCTTCCATGGCCTGAGTTGCGGCTCAATCAGCTTCGGAGTCTCTCCTGTTGTGCCAGATGGCTTTTCGAGAGGAAAAGGGAGCGGAGGAGTATGTAATTAAAAAAAGCAGAACCTGAACATAAAACTTCAAAGACCCAGATCCTAAATCACATTTGGTGTCTGGTAATGGACTATGAAAAGGGGAGTTTGAGACCCTAAAAATTTTCATTTTCCAAGCAGCCATATGATATGTTTGAAAAAGGGAAGCTCTGTAGCACTTATGCCTGAGCAGGATTGGGGACCAAGACTTGCTAGGATCACTGCTGGGTGAGGGACATCATCCGGGGAAACCAAGACAATCTGCCCTGGAGTCTGCAGCATCAGTACCTGCCTGCGTGCCAAGACCAGTGTGCCCTGTGAGTGTCCTGTGAGAAAGAGGAGAGAATTGGAGGGAGGAAAGTTCCTTGGGGAGCCCTATTGAGTGGACTCTCAGTGTGGGGTGTGGTAAAACAGCTTCTGCAATGATCGGGTCAGTGCCTATGTGCAGAACTGAGTTGGTGACTAAAGTATACCAGGAGACAGCCACCTAGAAGCTAGCCATAGAAACAATTGCTGTGCATTAAATGTGAAAGCCTGCATGGTACTTTTGCAGCAACCTGGTGGGCAAGGAGGGGTCAGCATGGAAAATACTGCCTTGTGGAGAAGGTCCAACGCCTGCACAACACTGTTGCAGTGACCCGTATGCCGGAAAGGCTGCAATGGTAAAGACTGCCATGGAGTAAGGGCTGAAGCCTTGTGAGGCAGCTGTGTGGCAATTCTGTATGCCAGTAGGGGCAGTCGGGAGAACTTTTGCTGAGTTAATCAGCAGACGACTGTGACCAGTGGTGGCCCTTAGGTGACCAGGAGCAATGAGAACTGTGACTGACCCAACCCTAAAGAACAAGTGAGGATGCCGTGGGAGCATTGCAGCCCCAGATTAGGATCGAGGACAGGAGGACTGGAATGAGCCTCTCCCTTTTGGGAGCATGGAAACTTACCCCGCAAGAAGAGTGCTGTAAAACCTCTGATAGCTGCTGAGGCACCTGCAGACAGAGCACTCAACAAGAATATGCATGATTCAGTCCTACCTGAGCAGGTAAGACTTGTTTTAGGTCTAGTGGCCCCAGGGGGACACTGCAGAAAGCACACTGTAGCACTAAGACACTTTTGGCTTGACTTGATGTTAAGAGTCAGAGAGGGCTCATGAGAAATGGACTGCTCAATGAGCATTCCTTGGATGTAGCTAACAGTGAATGGTGAATTACCCCTATTACACTGCGAGGAAAGAGTGGGACAGAGAATTGCCATAGAAACACTAGAGCCCTGACCCTAAGGGGAAATGTGTTATTGTTTGTAAATGTTGTATTCTTCCTGAAAATGAGTAGAGTTAGAAATAAAGTACTTCTCTTTTTTATTATAAAAGTGAATATTTGGCTGGACATTGATTTATTGCTCGTGCTGCATGCTCTATTAGAAGCATTGGCAAAGCCAATATGTCTGTGCCAGGAAACATCCTTTACGCCGCAACTTTTACCACGCAGTACCTTTACAACGCAGGTTTGTCAACGCAAGTCATTACAACGAATTGCGCTGGGGGGGCGCTCTAGGATAGGTAATAGCTTAATTTACTATCCAACACCTTCCCTACTATCCACGGGGACTGGAGTTGGAATAGTAAATTAAACTATTCACTATCCAGCAAACCCCAACGCAAGTCGTTGTAACGACTTGCGTTGTAAAGGCAAGAACTATTGGCTTAGCTAATGCTTGGTTAATGTTTTTACATCCTACTGCATGTGGATTATTGCTACCACATAGGCTTATTTAGATTCTGTTGGAATTTTCATAAAATTATCTCTCATGTATACGTTTATTATTGCACTTGACTACCGTAGCACTACCGCAGATTTAACATTGAGTGGGGAATAGAAAGTAGAAAATGGGTTTACACTTGTTTCCACATTTTAAGCTGTGATGTCACAATATGTGTTTCTTTCTGGCTGTAATTACTTGTACCTTGTTTAAATTGCGGAAACTGCAATAACATCATCAGGGGAAACATCGTGAATCATCCAACTCAAGGCAACCCTATTAAACTCAGAGTGAATGCAACCTGTGACACTAGCAACCTGATATACGGGATAAAATGTCCTTGTGGGAAGATGTACGTCGGCAAAACAGAGCGACGTATCAAGGTGCGCCTCACCGAACATAAGTCTAATATCAGACTCAAAAACTTGAAGTCAGCTCTTTCTGCACATTTCGTAGAACAGCAACACAACGTTTCTCAAATGAAGTTCATTATCCTTGAGACTGTACTTAAACAAGAGGGGAGAGACAACAACAAATTCCTTTTAAGACGGGATAATTATTGGACTCACAAACTATCAACCGAGAAACCGATGGGTTTAAATGAGAGAATTGAATTTTCTTGTTATTTGTGAACGATTTGCTCTGTATACCGATCTTGCTGTCATTGTGTATGTTCCTATTACTGTGACACTACATACCCCAACCCACCACCTGTTTTAGTTTCATTTCCACCTTAGCTACACGAGTGAGTAATGTTGTATCCCACACCAGCCAAGACCTTAGTTCTATCCCAGGATTCTCGCTTTTAATTTTTTCTATTATTATTATTTCTTAATCTCATTATACCACACAAACGTTTAATTTCCACACCCCCACTACGGGTAGTTGAAATCCTATAATACTCCAATCCTTGTATATAGCCGGTAATATTCCGGACCTTGATCCCCAATTAGTATCCCGTAGACGATACTCATAGTCTTTCTACCATTTTCGTCACATGAGATACACCACGTGGTACCTAATTTTTGAACTTAGTAAACGCGGGAAGCCATCGCTTCCACCGGCGTTTCTCGGAGAAGAGTACCGGACAGCCTTTTTCTACTCGTTACCCTTCAGGTTAGTTTTTACCGCTTACTGCATTTAAACCGGAGTGCATAACGGAGCCCTTCTGCCAACAGGCATTGATAGACCTTTTCGTTTATCTATCTTTTTAGACCTCCAGGACAACCATCCACCGAAGGGCATGTAAGCGAATAACCGAACCCTTCATTACCCTCCTTTTTTCACTCCAGCATACACCTTGCATGATGCTAATTTTTCCACATCTTGACTTTTGAAAGTAATGCATGATCTCGCATCAGTATTCGTATTGCATGGTATTAAGTTGTTTTGAACTGTCATGTCACAATAATTATTATTTATAGTAATGTTTGTCCATATTAATGTTTGTCCATATCATTATTTCTAGTGTCAATTCCCTGATGAAGAGCATGCCATTAATGCTCGAAATGCATTGGACACGTTAAAAAGACAGTGCCTGATTTTCATGTTGACAATGATTACGAAAAATGTTGAATTGATTCTATAAAAAACATTACCACCAAACTACAAAATAAATGAAATGAATTATAACGATTATTGAATGGAAGTAGTTTTCTTCAACCAAGGAAACACAAACAATGTGTGTGCCAATTAAGGGATGAGACTAGAGTCCCTCTAGCCTCACATTAGTAAACATTGAAGTCGACGTCGTTGGGCTCTCGACGCCTCCGTGTTGAGCACCACCAAACAAATTGAACTTTAGTTAACCTATGAATGATTAACCCCAAACAAAAATACAGCTGTGCATCTATCTAATTACTATTTCATTGTAATTACTTGTGCACACAAATTATATTACTGCAATTCTAATACAGTACTAGCACTTTACACCAGGGGGCATATTTTCAAGGGCTTATGACCACAGGAATTTCACTTTGTGTGAAGTTCTTGTGGTGATAAACCCTTCGCCTTATTTGCAGGGGGACGTTAAGCCACTTAACATGGCTTAACGGCGCCTTGTAAAGGCCCCCTTTCACTCTACACTTAGCATGAAAATGTCTGGCAATGGGTATTGCGGTGGCTGTTCCGCTGCAACACCCATTGATTTTGACGCTGCTCCCTATTTACAAATGTGACATGAATATGGGGCAGCGCCAAAACTAAGACCAAAAATACCCTGGTTTTAACATGGCGAAATGAGGAGATATTATTAATTTCTCCTTGTTTTTGCTGTTTCTATGTGTGCTACATTGTGCAGCACACATAAAAACTGCAAACCGCCATGAATGATTGTTTATGTGCATTAAAAAATGACGATTTGCAACTTCTTTGTGTGCTGCACAATGCAGCACTCGTAGCAGTTACAAATTACCATTAATTATTGTTTAGATCCAGGAAAGGACACCTTCCTGCACAGAACAAAATCATTACTTCAATGCAGGCACCCTTGGACTGATGCAAGGGTGCCTACGTTGGCGCTAAGCAGCTGAATTTAGCAACAGCACTAGGGAAAATGCAATGGTTCACCATATCATTGTCAATACGGCGCATCCCTGTGGTTTCAGAATGGAGGAGCGCAGCGTTAGCAAATTTTAACTGAACATCGCGCTTCACCATCTATTGTAAATATGCCCCAAGTATCAGAGTCATGTTAAGTATGGTTCAATTGACTTAATGAATTTGTATTTGCAATTGACAACTAACTCTAAGATCCTCTTTCTGGCTGCCCGGAAACTCTACCCCATTTCCCCCTTCAGAAGTTACAGATACTGCTTGCATTTGTAACATTGGAGGGGAAAAGTTACAAAGTGTTACAGGAGTGCTGAGGGTCCTCTTAGGATTGGGCAATTACCGGGGACATCATTAATTCTGTGTTGATTTTTCTGGTTATTCCCCATTTCTTCTCAGTATCTCAAGAGAAGGTTCTGGGTGAAAGTCATAAAGGGGCATATTATCAAGAACGGCCTTAAAAATTATCGCCGGTTTAGCGGCAGAAAACTGCTGCTAAAGCAGTGATATTAGGCTTGATAATATGCCCTTGAGAATTCCAATAGAAGTCCATGTTCTGGTGTTAACATGGGCTTCCTTCGGAATTCTCCAGGGCATATTATCAAGCCTATTATCGCTGCTTTAGCTGCAGATTTCAGCCGCTAAACCAGCGATAATTTTAACGCCGTCCTTGTAGGAAGGTGGATACCTGACTATGGTTACCCCAGATTTTTTGCCTTGTGTTTAGCTGGTTTTCGACTTAGTTGGCCTGGGATCCTGCTAATCAGGGCCCCAGGCTATCTGCTCTCTCTTTAAATGGACTCCATGTACTATAGGTACATCACCAATTTGGTACTGGACACCTTATCAGCCCCTGTACAGTGCACTATAGGTGCCCAGGGCATAGGTGCATCCAAGGCCACCAGGGGCTGCAGCATATCTTTTGCCACCCCTGACTGGCCACTTAAATCGACACAACTGGCTGATCACTCAGCTGGGGCAAGGTGGTGTACTCACCCCTTGCTTAGATATAGTATACCTCTGTCTAAACCTATATCTGGACACATATGCACCTATAAGTCACTCCTATGGCAGGCCTTTACAATCCTGGAGGCAGAGTGCTTGGTTTTATGTGAGATGGTGCTCTAGCATGAGCTGAGCCTGTCTGAAGTGTTCGGAACCATATCCTTACTGCTGTTCCAGTGATACTGCCATACCATATACTCTTAAGTGCATTATAATCCTCGCGGTTAATGCTAACTTTGGTTTGGCTTTATCAAAACATGTCGTGTTTGGTGTCATACACTTTGGAATACTACCCCCTCGCCAGTTCTGGTGACGGGGGTAGCATTCCACCCCTCTAGAGGGAGAAGACATGTTACTTTACTTAAAACTCGGTTAATCCTAACCAGAGCCTCAGCATCACAAAATGGATGCTGCTGCCCCAACACAAGTCTGACCTCCTGCTGCTGACCTAAACTTGGCAGGGGAGGCCTGGACAAAGAGTTTCCTGTCACAGGGAGGTGTTACACCACCCCAGACAGGAGATAGTGGATTGGAGCAGGGAGGGTTGAAAGAAACTAGACACTGCCTGGGGCACACAAGGTGTCCCATGCAAAATCCAGTCAAACCGGTTCTGGGGCACTCCAGCCCCAGCTCTGGCGCGAAACTGGACAAAGGGAAAGGGGTGTAACCACCCCCTTTCTGGGTCCCACCCATAGGAGGGACCTAGCAGGTAATCCAGCCCCTTGATTTGGAATAAAGGTAGGAGCTGTGCTGATGCACATCAGATTATCCTGACTGAAACTTATGAAACGAAACTCTGGACCCTTCGACATCCCACTCAACATGGAAGACTGAAGAATCTCCCTTGTGGTCAAGGAGTGACCACCCTGTGCAAACAGGCACCATCCCGCACGTCACCATTTGCTTTGTTGCAGTTCCCGCCAGAACTCGAGTGACAAAGATCAACAAGACCCAGCGTTCCTGCCTTCCAACAGCCTGATCCACAGTCCCTGAAAAGCTGAGACCCGTGGAGGCGACCTGAAGCGTGGGGCCGGCCATCTTGGAAAAACTACAAAGTGCTGACCGTGCAGCGTCCAAGGCTCCCTCGAAGCTGTGCATTAGAGTCTGAGAAGCTCCATCCCTGAGCAATGTTTGCTCTGAAACTCACCCCTCCACACTCATTGAGTGCTGCGTGGGCCCCTTTTGCATTTTCCTGCTTGATGCGTTGGTCCAGACACTTGCCCGTTGGCTAGTGGCCCCAGTACCGATGAACCTTTACATTTGCTCTGCTAGTCTGGTTGCTCCAGACTAGCCCTCGCTCTCCTGAAAAGGAGCACCCGCTCTGACCTTGCTAGTCCGAGTAAGAAGCAATCTTTGAATCCTGCATGGGTTGCCTTTGCCAAGGCCTGTTGACTCCGATCTGGAAGCCGACACTTCTGACAGCGAGAGCCTTTGTGGGACAGCGCGTGATTTACTCCAGCACATCCTCGGTGCCCCAGAGTCTACATGGCAGCTGAGACAAGCTTCACAACAACCACCTGATTGCGCCCAACATTGCCTGGTTCCTTCCTGGTTCCTTCCTGGTCACTGGCTAGTGACCCAGACTCTGTCCCCTCTGCTTTCAGGTACTCTACATCTTTGATCCACCCTTGGATCCGACCGGACTCTTCTCTACTGGCCGCCTGCAGCATCTTCATCTCCAGGCACCCTAGATCTACACGACGAGATCCGACACGCTTTTGCACCTGTGCACCCGCTTCCTGTGGGTGAGGTAACTCTTGAACTCCGGTGCTCCTGTAGTGGTTTACACCTCTAGTGTCTAAGTCTAAAGTTTTGTCCTTCTAGTCCAGTCGGAAGACTCTTAAAACTGTAACTCGATAACTTTTACGCACCATTGACTTTGCATTGGTGCATGCGTGTGCTTTTAGTGCAGCACCCGATTCCCGCGGGCTACTCCCGTCCTAACTGCTGTTAGTCCAGTGTAGTCCGAGCGATTCCCAAGGCCCTAGGCCTTACCACTGATCGAATAGTGATACTTATACCACTTTTTTTATATATGGTTTGAGTGGCCACCGGCCTCATCCATAATATGCAACTTTCATATGTTATACTGTGCTTTTGTTTAAACGCTTGTGGTTCTATACTCATAAAGAGTACAGGGGATTATTCTGAGAATAAATACATATATTGTTATAATATATAACTTGTGTGGTGTCCTTTCATTTGATATTACAGGATCGCATATGGTAAAACAGCTGGCTTCACATGCCCTCTTGAGTTAAGCCTTTAGGCTGCTTAGTCCATGCTACCTCTAGGATAGCTTGTCTTTAAGGTTGACTTACAACCACCACCATAAGGTATTGTTTGGACTGATACAAGGTGTCCCCAGAGTTGGAGACATCATACATCAGGCCAACTTCTCACAGTCCTTGATAATATGTCTGAAGTTCTCTAAATCCCTGCAGCTCTCGTAATTCCCATGGGATTGGTAACTCCTTTTACCAGCCATGTCCAAATTTCCATCAGAATTACATTGCAACCTGTAATGATGCACTATATAAGGGTCATAGTAGGACCTTTTGCAAAAGATGGCATGTGCCACCGTTGTTCATCAGAGCCAGGCTTGGTTCAATCATGAAAAAAAGGACAAGGGAACAAAACAAGAAAAACACAATTCCTAAATTTATTTTTATCATCTTTCTTCACTGTAATAAATCTCAACTTATTTGGGCACCAGGAAGCAGCTGTAAAAAGAAAACGTAATACACTGTGATGTGATACTCTTTTAAATACATATTTAGCAGTAATTCTTTTTTATGATGTTGTGTCACTTATTTATTCACTTCCCCATTATGGATAACGCATGCTCCATCTGCGTTTAAAAGTATCTGAATGTTCTGTTGTTGAGAACGAGCCCGTTGTGAAGAGAGGGCTGGCGCGAAGGCTCTTAATATGCATGCGTGTGTCGCACCGCACGGCTCCCCCCTCTTTTCTCAGTGGTATTTTCCCCTCGCTTGCACTTACATACTGTATGCACCTAATTACAGTTTCCTAGCAGGGAAAAAGCAGTCAGTCATGTGTAGACAATTGAAGTGGCGGGAGCTTTCCTAGAATCCCCCTATGAAATCTTGTATTGATTCCTGCTCCAAGATTAATGTTCTATTTCCATTATATTTAGAAATTGTTTACGCAAGAGCGGCTCTTCTGTCCTGAAAAGTAAATGAAGCAGCGTGAAGCATGCAGACCACGCGAGCTGGTATGGTGCAAAGCTATGTTGCTTGCAACACTGTATCAGAAAGCACGCTTTGCTACAGCTCTTTCTAAATCAAATATCTATTGGTTCTGCATACTTAATTTGGAATTCAAATGATTGCAATTTGCCCATATATAATGGTCTGCGGCAGTACAAGGTGCAGTATTTCTCTGCAGTTTAAAATCAACGTCACAGCAGTATATGTAACCGCAAAGCACACATTGCCTCCCAAAGAATGCACACCAACTCCTGTATGCACAATACAATTCCCAAAACAGTAATTAATAAAACCACCTGCTTTTAAAGCACCATTTCCATGAGACTTACCAACATTGACCATAACAAATGAACCATCACTGCAGGTCCAGAAGCCAGAAGTACCCCAGTTATGCATCCACCAATCCAGATTACCGGCATCATGAAAACAACCACCAATTTGTCAGTAAAAAAAAATAGAATATGAAGCACCATCACTTGGCAAATAATACATATACCTACCATTTTATTCAGCTCGATTACATTACGGTAATGCATGGAACTCACCCAGCATGTAAAGTAGTATGACATGCAATTGATAACATACAACTGCATTTAAAGCACTCTACTACTAATCCACACTGCCCCATGCCACATTTAGAAGAATATCACAGTCCAAGTAATCCACACATTAGTGCACAAAGCACCATTTTCAGGACATGAATGAATGTAAGCACCACTGCAGTGCCAGTAACCCACTCACTAAACCCATATCTGTGACTGGGGGTGAATGTTTGCACTGTACAGCATTCCATCCCTCATCTGTTCTTTTTGTTGTCCTAAGTGGGAAAGGAATGGCAAGACGTGGGTCCCATGCTCACTGTGCCACTTGATTTAAGCTAGCCTGGCTGACAGGGCCGGACTGGCTGTAGTGGGCACTGGGTGTTTCCCCGGTGAGCCGCCAGGGTGAGGGACGATTCCTTTTTTGTAACAGGGCCGTTTTTGCAGCAGCATAGCTCCTGAGCTGCAGAAAAAGTCTGATAGAACCCAAATAGGCTTTCAGGGGCACCTCTTTGAAATCTTTCTCACTGAAGAGGTGAGCCTCAAATTGTCTCTAAAGCAGTGCTTAATTTGAGCCGGGACTTTCCGGTGCTCAGCACCGGCACTTAATTGGTGTCCGGTGCTCGGCACTTGCACCTAATTGTCACCACCATACTTAAGACAGACAACCACATGGTGGCGCTGCTCATCTAAGTTAGAGATTAGCAGAACAGCGGTTGTTTGAGACTACAATATACTTTAAAATTGCTAACACCTACCTCCCCAGCCATTCCTTTAGCTTTGGGGACCTGGAATAATCTGAACTGTCACATTTACTTGCAAGATAAATGGTTAGTAGTTGTTTTGGCAGCGATGACAAGGGTGATGGGTGGGTGGTGCAAGCTTCATTGGCCTCCTGGTCAGAGCCCTGGCACTTAATGTTTTACAAATTAAGCACTGCTTGATGGTAGCTGAAGTGCACAATCAGAATTGAAACATTGCAAATTACATGCAATTTTGTCCATGGAGTCCTGTAATGTGCCTCTTTATTAAGCCACTTTTTATAATGTTCAATATCTGTGCCTTGGTTGCTTTGTGCCAGGAAGCACCCACAGTGGCAAAGAAACCCCTAACAGGAGCTTTATGCTCCCAGGGTGCTTGTGAGCAGGGCATTCCCTGGTGAATGGAGAGTGAGTAGCACTTTCCTTCGATACTTTTGTTTGACCCTGTGGCAAGGCTGAAGCCCTGAGGATTCCTGATGCCTAGAGTGTATTGCACTCCATTGTCAACATTCTCCTCATTATATATGGGGAAACTATCACCCATCATCTTAATTTGGGCTGCCTTCTGGTCTGATCTCTGTATTCAGTCAAAAACTCTGTTTATTTAGAACATAGTCTGTAAAAGCCACCATAAATACTTCCTACAATATTATATATATTACAAATGAAGAAAAATACATTCGATAAGTAATACACGCAATAAGGTAAATGAAATGAAACGAAATTGGGGATCTAATAAATACCCACTCATTTCTTACGTGGTATCCACACAGGGCCTCATTTACAAGCCCTGTGCACTGCTGAAACGTCACTTTTCATGACATTACGATGACACATAGGGCTTAGCCATATCTTCAACACCACGTAAAGCCACACTGCATGGCTCTTCATGGCCTTGTAGCTATGGAGTGAGGCAATGTTGCTTCACGCTCCGATGAGAAGGTGTGTCCTGGGTGTTGCGGTGGGTGTTCCCACGTAACACCAAAGACATTTAACACATTCCCAGATTTACAACAAGATGTAAACCTGGGAATCCATCAAAAACCTACGCGTCCCCAGGGGTGCTGTAGGGAGATGCAACATGCAGAAATAACTTTATTTCTTCTAATTCTTCCCTCTTTCTATGCATATTGCATTCTGCAGCACACATTGCAAGGGACAATTGCCTCCATTGATTGTTTTTGTGCAGGAAGGTGTTCCTTCCTGCACATCCCTACAAAGCAGACACCCTTGCACCATGGCGCAAGGGTGCCTGCATTGGTGCATGGCAGCCATTTGAGGGCCAGCGCAGGAAAAAAGGACAGGAAGGAACCATATCTTATAGACACGGCACATTTCTGCCCTTTTCTTTTGCCGTAGTGCAGTGCAGCAGGAAGGCTGGTGGCACTACCCTATGGAACAATATTGTAAATGAAGCCCCAAGTCTTTTAAAATCCCCTTGATTGTTGTTAAAAAAATCTCCCAATTGCACCTGTAACATCCAGAAACCTCATGTTCAGAAATAAGCTGTGGGCTTGATCATGATTTATAATTCCACATTTGATCAACTTGGTTTTAAAAATACTTTCCTCACATTAACAAACCATAAACAATCCAATAAAATGTGTGCCCCTTTAAGTTTTTTCTTCATCCCAGAAGTGCACATACCCTGCTCATCTCTCATTGCTGATTGTGTCCTTGATAGAAATGGGGTTCTCTAGTTGGCAGAGGTAGGTATCTATGTCCAAATAGGGACCCTTGCTTCTAGTCACTATAATGGTGATACACACTTTAGATACCCCTTGGTAGCTTGGCACAAGCAGACAGACTTATCTCAAAGATAATGTATAAAGTATTTGTACTCAAAACACACAGTAATACAGTGATAACACCACAAATGGACACCCCACCAGTTTAGAAAATAAAGTATCTTTATCTAAACTCAACAAGACCGTAACAAAAAAAAAATCCAACACACATGTAATAAGAACATGACTTTTAAAGGTTTCAAGCAACCAGGTCCATAGAAAACGATGGATGTGTGATTTCTGACAAAGTACCTGTAGATGCGACAAAATTCACAAGACCAAGCAGCCACCAAGATGGGAGGTATCGAGAAACAAAGAGATGCAGCAGTTCCTGAGACCATGGGGAGGCGATGTGACAGTTTTGCTTCACAAAAGAGAAGTGGTGCGTCAAATCCAGTCTGTAGGGGTAAGTGAGGCACTTCTGGTCCATGAGTGATGAATCTGAAAAACTTGCTACGCAGGTACGATGCATGGAAATCTGGGATGCGTTGGCGTTCGATGCGGGAGCATTGAGCAGCGCTGCATTGATTTCTTCAGCCGCGACCCTCATGATGCCTCAGTTCTTGCAGACAAAACAGGCACTGCAGCTGTTTGCCAGTGATGCTTGGAGATTCTTGTTGCATGGCGGTGTTACGTCGGGAAAACAGCCGCAAGAAGAGCTATGCGTCCATTACTTCAGTTCTTCTTGTCTTCCAGCTCCCAATCAGCAGGACGAACCTCCAGAGGCCCAGAACTGGAACAGACACCTCCTGGCAGGTCAAAACTCTTAGCAACAGAGTTCAGGGGAGCTGGGGGTGAAGTCTTTGTATCTCTGAGGCTTCATAATAGGAGGCCATCACACACAGGCCCCTGGAGATGTTCATAAAGCAGGTTCAAAGCAAAGTTCCAGTATTTGTTCTCTCCTTGGCAGAACTTCAACTGCAGGCCAACACCACACAGCCCACAGCAAAGGGGCAGGTTCCCCTTAAGTCCAGAAGTAATCTTAAATTCTAGGGTTTAAGGTCTACCAAATAAGCCCCATTTTTGTCTTTGTTCTCTTTGTGCAAGGGTTTGTGAGCCCAGTCCAAACCAGTTTTGTCAATGGTGCAGTATGACCACAGAGGGTAGAGACAGCATTGTGCAAGGGTGACAGGCCCTATTTGGGTGCAAGGAAATCTCCTCCCACTACTCTGAATTCAACCAAGGCCGGTTCAGCCCAGCTCTGAGTCATCCAGGAAGGGCCAGGCACACCTCAACCCCCGTGGCTATCTACAATGAATGCACATCCCCATGCCCAGTCACTCCAAAACCAGACAGTCAATGCACAAACAGGCAGAGGCACAGAGAATGGTTAAACAAGAAAATGCCTACTTTATAAAAGTGCAATTTTCAAACACACAATTTAAAACCATCACTACTAAAAGATGTGTTATTAATCTGAGTTCAGAGAGCCTAAACTTTACTTCTCTCTGTTGTCCCAATGGGAACTTATATTTGTAAGATGTTGCAAAGTATTTTCCATTCTATCCTATTGGACAGACAGCCTTTCAATGAGAAAAATGAAATTGGCAGTATTTCACTATCAGGACATGTCACACACACCAGTACATGTCCTACCTTTCACATACACTGAACCCTGCCCATAGGGGTACCGTGGACCTGCCGTAGGGGTGTCTTAAATGTAACAAAAGGGAAGGTTAGAGCCTGGCAAATGGTTGCACTTGCCAGGCCAATGTGGCAGTTCAAAACTGCGCGCAGACACTGCAGTGGCAGGTCTGAGATACCTTTTCAGGGCAACTAGTGGCTGGTACAATCAGGGTGCAAGCCCACTAGTAGCATTTGATTTACAGGCCCTGGCACACTCAGTACACTTTACTAGGGATTTCCCAGTAAATCAAATATGCCAATCATAGAAACACCAATCCATAAACACAATTTTCACAGAGACCACATGCACCTTAGCACTGATTAGCAGTAGTAAAGTTCCCAGAGTCCTATAGCAAACAACAACAGGTGAGGAAAAAATAGGAGGAAGAATCAAAAGGTTTGGGGATAACCTTGAAAAAGTGCCAAGTCCAACAGTCCTCATATCTGCATAGCAAGAATTTATACCAACCCTACATTTTAATACTACATCCCTGAGGTTGGTGTAACTTCCTCTCTGACACAGTTATCTATGAGTGTATGTAGCTCTCGTTTGGAGATCTGCAACCCCTGTTTCCACTGGTTCAACTTTATCTTTAGCCTATTACATATTTCATTCAGTGCTTATCTCACTTGGATAGACCATTTCAACTCATTGTTCTCGACCTTATCTTTACAGAAGTATTATATTTTAGGAGTACATTCCCTTGTTAATCTCTGCCGGAACTTAGTGTGGCTACAAACCCCAAATAACTCCCAGCCATAAGCTAGCTCTCCATTCTTATTGCTTGAAAAATAGTTTGCAGTAGTAATGCAAGAAGTCTTTTCACACATTTACCCTCTTCATAATTCCAATCCAGTTTGTCACATGAGGTTAGTGCTTCCACCCCATACTGGAATTGAGGGAGGACCATTTTATTGTTGGCAGACAATATGGGGTGTAGGGAGGGCCCACCATACTTCGACTGAACGGCTTTAGGCCCCATGCCAAGGGCAATGCCGTAGTTTATCTTCTTCTAGCAGCCTTAACTGGAATGCATTGTCTTTGACAGTCCATGGTTAGATATATATTCATTACAATTATATATGTCAGGGGACAACCATAAAGCTTTATTCAACTTGCCAATATCCATCAACTTTTAACCTTAAGTACAGTCATCTTATTGGCTACTTTTGTCAGAACTATGGTAAGTAGCCCGCCCGAAGGGCGACTTGAGCCCAGGTGCCTAGCATCTTTAAAAAGCATTAAAAATCCATCTAATGGTTTGGGTGCTCTGCACAGCCAAGTCTCCGGTAGGCACATAATTTCATACTTTCCCTACATTTCTTTGAAAGAGTTTTGGACTAAACGCTTCTTAAAACTCCCTATATTCCATGACAGGACTGCCAGGCTGCACATAGTCACTAGTACCTAGTACAGATCACTCAAGCTCCCCCTTCAACTATCATCAAGACTTAATACAGAGTGAGATAAGCATCCATAGCAATTTCTTAACTTTGGGTCTTTGACTCCACGTGCTATGGTCACTCGCCTTGAGTTAGTAATTGTTCTACTAAGTTAAACCCCTTGCAGGTGAATCCTTACTTGGTTTGAACTTAAATCAGCATAGTTTGTCAGGGCGCTATGGCCCCCCACACATCCATCCCTAACTCACCCACATGTGCCAATCTTATGCCTTCTTTCCGTAGCTCTTCCTCCACCCTCACCAGTATTAATTTTAGACATTCTGAGAAGAAACATATAATTGTAACCTCTTTTCCCTCCCATTGTGCTATAGAGCCTAGCTGTTTTATGTCCCATGAAGCAACTTCATGCAGACTTGGACATTTGGTGAGTGCTTTATGAAGAAGTGAGCGGGTAAAGGGCTTATATTTCCTCACTTGTTTCCTACCATTAACTCTTTGCTGGGGTTCTAGGTAAACCCACAAGCTATCCTGTTTAATTTTTCCTTCACCTTCTGGCTGACGTCCTTTGACCACCACTCACATTTGTCACCCTAAAGCAATAATGAGTACCCACTCTTCTGAGGTTGTTCGAGGCTGGCCTTCCACCAACAACTTACTCTGGGAGCTGCTCTCTCCAGCTTACATTTCACTAACTGAGAGTTCTCTTGCGCTTTCTCTTGAGGAGTTTGGGGATTGCACTGTCTTTGACCTTAACTGGCTGTCCTTCTTCCCTAGATCCTTCGTTCCAATCAAAATACGTTCAGCCCTCTTCCTCACTGCACTTTCACTCTTCCTTCGGCAGTGAACCCTTGGGGCCCTGGGTAATTCTATCCTCCCTTTACCCTGTTTGGTTACTTTTTTTCCATGATCCTTTTTACCTTAAAAGTTCTTCTTACATAAGCTATATTGCCTTTAAACCAGCAGTATGCCCCCACTTTTACTACCAACATAGATTGTGTTGATATCTGTACTGATAGTAAACTAGCAGCATTTGCGGGGCATGCCACTCTAACTTCTACACTAGTTCATACGTCTTGGTCGTTTTTTCCCATCACAGGGCTAACTAAGGTAGGCATACAATTTTTGATTTGTTTTAACACCCCCAGCAATTACCTGTAGCTCGCTCTTTTACACTTTTCCCAGCACATTGATTACCATCAACGCCTCTAATATTGATTATAACATTTTCTGAATTAAGAACAAGGGGCCTCATTTACTGTATTTTGATGCACCGCAGTGTAGCAAGCCTTAATGCTTTGCTGCCATTCGTCAAAATAAAAGGGCAGGAATGCGCCATATCTACAAGGTTATGAACAAGAAGGGGTTGGGCCCATTTAAAGTACGTATCTACAAGGTATGGCACATGTCCATCCTTCTCCCATGTGCTGGCGCACAAACAGCAACCACGTTCCAGAGCAGACACCCTTGCGCCATTATTCAAGAGTTCCTGCATTGCAGGGATGATTGTTTTATGTGCAGGAGGGGACACCTTCCGGCACATAAACAGTTAAATATGATTTGCTCCTTCTATGGGTGTAGAACATGTAAAAAAAAAAAGGAGGAGAAATACAAGTATTTTTCCTCATTGCGCAACTCCATGCCACCCTGGGGAGGTGTAGATTTCTGAAACATTCCCAGATTTACAATACTTTGCAAATCTGGGAATGTGTCAGTTTCCATGAATGTTGTGTGGGAACAGCCACATCAACTCCCATGGAATACCCCTTTCAAGCACTGTAATGCATGAAAGGGGCACCTATTTACAAGACCATGAAAAGCCACGCAGAGTGTCTTTACGTGGTCTAAGAAATATGGGCAGGCACACTGCACCACTGGTGCATCTAAAAAAGTGATGCACAGTTGGCACAATGGGCTTGTAAATGAGGCCCAACACCTCTAATATAGATGAGGAAGGGGTTGCTGAGATAACAAACCCTACAGACGTCGGTAGGGATAGAAGAGGGGGAAGGGCTCCGTCAAAGATTAACCTTTGTACTTAAATTATCCTATGACCTATTCTCCCCTCTCCTTCTGTCACCCTCCCTTAAGCCAGCCTCTTCCTGGGATAGACCCTCATTATCCACAACAAACTTTTAACCACAAAAGGAGAGAGGCAAGGTAACAGGGGCAACTTTGGTTCAGGCAAAAGCCTCCCCACAGTCTCTATGTCCAGCTCTCTCCCTAGGATGTGGCTGGCACTGACTCCAGTGAATTGAGTCACTTATTACATACCCCCCACTATCACCTATTTCTTAGTGAGTAACGTTGGTGACAAATAGACTGACAGTAAGTACTTGACTTCCTTTTAGTGAACTTCCCTACAAACTCCTTTATGGATTGTCCCAAGGGCATCACACCTACTTCCTCCGGTGGCTTCACAGGATTGACGCTGGGGACTTCCGCCCCTGGTATGCTAATGATCATGTTTCCTGCTGATGAACCAATAAAAATACTCCCAGCAGTCTCACTATGACAGGGCTCCTGTGCCAGACGCCTTTTTACTGCAGCACCTCAACTACCCCTCTTTTGGGCTTAGCCACCCCGTGCTTCAGCTTTGCCTTGCAGCATTTTCTCTTAGACTACATCTGTTAAACCACTTCTGTAGTGCATCTCAAGTCACCCCTCTATCATATGCGCGGAGCCTACCAATGCCTGAGAGGCCCCATATGACATTGCAAAGCTGCCTTTCTCCATCATGCTATAGTCAGATAAAATGGCACAGGACCTACAAACAGGCACTTACCTCCTCCCTTCTCGTGCACGGGACTGATAGACCACACAACTACTACCGCCGCTGCCTCCACTAAAACCAGTATTCGGAGCTTGCTTCACTGGTTTCAAAGACTCCCTTCAGGTTTAAACAAGGACTTGGTTCCAAGTCTCATGTCCAGATCTCCGCAGGACTGCCACCACAATGCCCAACAAGGCCAAGTAACTATCATGAGGGCTGGGCTCAGCCCCTAGTCTAAAGATCGGGCTCCCTGGCTACTCACGGATGCCAAGCATTGGCCGCCAGGGTCCTACCCGGTCGAATCCAGGCCTGCTTTTGAAGATTTAGTGAAAAAGTGTGGCTTTCCTCAATGTCTCCAGTCCGCTAAATATCCTCAAGGCAATAAGGATGATAAAACCACTATAAAACAGTAAAAAGATCAGCAAAGGGAACGTTACTAGTCTTTCCCGGGCTTTCTTATCATGCTCCTATTGCGGTTCTCATGTTCGTCTTTCTGCTAAGCGACTGAGCGGGTGTGCAGTCACGTGCACAGCCGTGGTGGACACAGAAGTGCGAATTGCAGACCGCATTAGAGCGGCATCTGAGATACACAGAAGGGAGTACATGTATTTATACTTTAGTCCTTTGAAGAGGCAAACTCCCAGTGAACTGAGATGCGTAGAGTGCCCTTAACACCAGCAGGAATACTTAGAAACACCACAAGAGAGTCACTTTCCCTTACTCTCTGGTGTCGCTCTATGCTAGCCTATATGTACACGGTCACGCTAAGCCACTTTCTGTGGTTTAACACAGTGTTGTAAATATGACCCTCTGGAATGCCGTTTTCTGCTGCAAATGGGCATGCAATGGGTGTTGCTGTGGGCATTCCCTGCAACACCCATGGCTTTTTGACACTGCTCCAGTTTAACAAGGTTCTGCAAATCTTGGGCAGCACCAAAAACGAATGCCTTTCAAAAGAAGGCATTAATATGGTGCAATGAGAATAAGTACTTTTTTTAAATCTTTCTACATATGATGCATTCTGTAGCACAAATAGAATGAGCAATACACCATTAATGATTGTTTTTGTGGAGAAAGGTTTCCCTCTCTGCACAAACACAACCATCCCTGGAACACAGGCACCATTGAACCAGGGTGCAAGAGTGACTGCGTTGATGCTAGGCAGCTTCTTTAGCACCGGTGCAGGGGTGAGCACAGGGATGCACTGTATTCTTGTTAATATGGCACATCCCTGCGTTTGTAAAATGATGCCACTCAGTGAAGCAAAATTGCGTCCGGCACCAGACTGCGTATGTGTCATGTAAATAGGCCACCAGTTTCCTAGAGTGTTACAGCAAGCACATGATGGAAGGAATGCTGACATGCAAACATTCCCCCCCAGTCAAAAGATCTGGGTTCAATCCATCGTTCTTTTGCCCACTATGCCACCCCTGTTTAAACCCAGTCATAAGCAAACAGTCTTGACCCTGTGCCCCATGGGAAGAGTCCAGACCGAACTGCCAGGCCAGGTCCTCCCTGGACTGGGAACAAGCATCATGGGACTGGTTTCAGGGTATGTCACCCTTTTTCATCCAGGCTAGCTTGAATACGGTGCAACAGTGAGCAAGGGACCCACGTTCGGGCATACCCATCACACTTAGGGCGAAAAGTGTTACAGCAAACAAATGATGGACAGAATGCTGACAATGTAAACATTCTCCCCCAGTCAAAAGATCTGGGTTAAATCCATCGTTCTTTTGCCCACTATGCCACCCCAGTTTGGACCCAGCCATTTGCAAATCAGTCTTGACCCTGTGCCCATGGGAACAGTCCAGACCGAACTGCCAGGCCAGGTCCTCTCTGGACCGGAAACGAGCATCCTGGGACCGGTTTCAGGGTATGTCACCCTCCTTCAGCCTGGCTGGCTTCAATCCATTGGAACAGTGAGCAAGGGACCCACGTCTGGGCATACCCATCCCGCTTTGGGCAAAAAGTGTTACAGCAAACAAATGATGGACGGAATGCTGACAATGAAAACATTCTCCCCAGTCAAAAGATCTGGGTTAAATCCATGGTTCTTTTGCCCACTATGCCACCCCAGTTTGGACCCAGCCATATGCAAATAAGTCTTGACCCTGTGCCCATTGGGAACAGTCCAGACCAAACTGCCAGGCCAGGTCCTCTCTGGACCGGAAATAAGCATCCTGGGACCGGTTGCTGTGGACATTCCTGCCATAGAAGGAGCAAAACGTCATTAATGATTGTTTTTGTGGAGAAAGGTTTCCCTCTCTCCACAAACACAACCATCCCTGCAACACAGGCACCATTGCACCAGGGTACAAGGCTGACTGCGTTGATGCTAGGCAGCTTTTTAAGCACCAGTGCTGGGGTGAGCACAGGGATGCACTGTATTCTTGTTAAAATGGCACATCCCTGCGTTTGTGAAATGATGCCACTCAGTGCAGCAAAATTGTTTTCGGCACCGGACTGCGCATTTGACATGTAAATATGCCACCAGTTTCCTGCAGTCACACAGCAGTGAAGGCAATGGGGACTTCATGCTCCTCTGCCTAGTTACCAGGGAACCATTGATGGGGTGGGTGGTGAACCGGTAAGAGCTACACAGCTTAATAAGAGCTACAGAGTAGGCCTGGGCGGTAAATTTCGTTACGCTCGCGGAATTTGCGTATTTTTGACAATTTTGCATTCCGCGGAGAGTGTGAAAATGTCAAAACTTTTGCAATCTGCCATGAAACGGAAGTTTTTTATTGTTCGCGCTTTAAAAATGAGTTATTGCGCGGTAGCAACTTACCGGGTCCCTGCGTTCGCCGAAGAGTTTTTCTATCCGTTCGTGTGCGCCACGAGATGTTGGATTGTTGCGATCGTGAACACGTAATTTGACCCGGAACAGGAAATAAGCATTGCGAACAAGATGGCCGCACCCATTAGCGACCGCTTGGGCAAGTTAGAGGTACATTTCCCCACGAGCACGCAAAAAGACATCGCAAACAGGCGGGAAAAGCAATCTCCGCATCTTCGCAAAAGTTCCATATGCTTGCGGAGATTTTGCGCAATTTCGCAATAGTTTGCGAAAGTCAATTTTGCAAATTCCGCCCACCCCTAAAGTCCACCTGGCCAGCAAGCATGGGCCGAGAGTAAAGGGTGCCCACTTGGAGGGATTGAATGCACCAGTGGACGTTCACAAAAAATTAAAGTGAAGAAGAAATTTAAGATTTATCAGCTGCATCGATGACCGATGGAGCGAAAATTCCCCCCCTTTCGGTTCTGTTTCAGTTTAGAGTGTAAGATTTTGCAAAGCTCTACCCTGTCTTTTTTGCTCTTTAAGAAATATATCAGACTTCTGCCTCAACCCATTGGCTCTTTTGATTATAAAGCTATAAACTACCTCACTAGATCAAAAGACCACTTTTCTGGAACCCTAGTTGCCTAACAGTTTGCTGGAAATAAAAAAATATTGAAATTCAACCCAAACAAAACAGAACTAATGGTTGTTGTTGTTAGAAATGGGGGTCTCTAGTTGGCAGAGGTATGTACCTTTGGTCAACTAGGAACCCTTGCTTCTGGTCAGGGTAAGGGGGATACACTTCTAAAATAACCCCTGCTCACCCCATGGTAGCTTGGCACGATCAGACAGGCTTATCTCAGAGGCAGTGTGTAAAGCATTTGTGAACACATACAGTAATACAGTGAAAACATTGCATATGGACACCACACCAGTTTAGAAAAATAGGAAATCTTTATCTAAACCCAAAACAAGACCAAACAACAAAAATCCACAATACGGTCATAAAAATCTTACTTTCAGATGGTAGAAATAGTTCAGTTCAAAGCAAATTGCAGATGCAACACTTTTAACACAAAGTACCTTGGATGCGTCACGCAAGCAAACAAAACGGGCCACTGAAAAGGTGATGCATCGGTTCCTTACACTCAGGGAAGGTGATGCATTAGTTCCATGCTCTGGCGGAGGTGAAGCATCGGTTCCTTACTGATGCACAGGGGAGGTGATGCGTCAGTTCCTCACCGGTGAGGAGGTGATGCGTCGGTTTTTTACTGTGTGGGGAGGTGATGCGCCGGATTCTTACTTGATGCGTCAGTTTCTTACTTCGTCCCCCGATGATGCGACAGCCTTGGTGCCTCAATGCGATGTGACGATCCAGGACAATGCATGGATTCTTGAAGCTGTACAGCAGGGCTTGAGTTGGAATCGGTGGAGTGATCTCAGACTTCGGAGATTGTTGCACTCGATGCGGCGTGCAGCGATTTCTTCGGGATGCATCGGAAACAGGTATAGATGCATCACGCTTCTCGGTGTTGCATTGATTTCCCAGCTCCCTGCTGAAAACAATCTCTAGAGGTCAGACACAACAGCACCTCTTTGCAGGTCGGAACTCCCAGTAAGGCAGTTCAAGGGAGCTTGAGGTGAAGTCTTTGTGTCCTTGAGACTTCAGAACAGAAGGCAAGCTTAGTTTCAAGCCCTTGGAGATCTTCTTCAAGCAGGGGACACAGCAAACAGCAAAGTACTTTCTCCTTTCCTTGGCAGCAAATAGCCACTGCAGGCCAACGCCAGACAGCAAACAGCACAGGGACAGTATTCCTCCGCAACTTCTCCGGCTCTTCTCCTTGGCAAAGGTTCCTCTTGATTTCCCAGAAGTGATCTAAAGTTCTGGGTCCCAATATTTATACTACAAAATCCTTTGTTCTCTGGTGGCAGAGAAGCCCTGTGCTTGGTCAAAAACGGTTCTGTCCTCTCCAGTACAGCGTCTGGCGGAGGTGGAGACAGCATTGTTGAAGGCAGAATAGGCCCAAACAGGTGAAAAGAAATCTCCCCCCCTGCTCTAAATGAGGCCCAGGTCTATTCAGCCTAGCCCAGACTCCTCAAACTCTCTGGAACCACTGCTCCTCCCCATCCCCTGTCATCCAAAAGCCAGACATGCAATACACAAACCTAACAGACGCATACTGGATGGCTAAGCAAGAAAATACCCACTTTCTAAAAGTGGTATTTTCAAATGCAGAATGTAAAAATCACCATCACTAAAAGATGCATTTAAACATTCAAGCATACTAAACTGGATTTTTTTACCTTGTTCCCAAGGGTAGTTAAGTGTATAAGATGTTATAAACAAACTCCCCATTCTATCCGATGAGAACAGGTAGCCTTGCAATAGTGAAAACACGAAATTGGCAGGATTTCATTATCAGGACATGGCACACACACACCAGGGCATGTCCTACCTTCCACATACAATACACGGAGCCCACAGGGGTACCTTGGGCCTACCTTAGGGGTGACTAACATGTAAGAAAATGGAAGGTTAGGACCTGCCAAGTGGGTACACTTGCCAGGTCGACATGGCAATACTGGCCTGCACACAAGCTCTGAAATGGCAGGCCATAGTTACATACACAGACTGCTTAGGTGGGGGGCACACTCAGTGCTGCTGATCACTAGTAGCATTTGATTCACAGGCCCTGAGTACACACTGTGCACTGTACTAGGGACCGACTAGTAAATCAAATCAGCCAATCATGTAAACACCAATCCATAAAAATAATTTACACAGGGAGCACTTGAACTTTGGCACTGAACAGCACTGGCAAAGTGCCCAAAGCATCCAGACTATCAAAACGGAGTCCAACATACAGCAAAAACATAGGAGGCAAAGGCAAAAAATGCAGGGAAGAGACACTCCAATGGTGCCAGGTCTAACAGTTGCCAACCAATCCAATCTTCTGCTACAACTCTCTTATAATGAATAGATATTTGTTGTTTTGGTGACAAATAATGTATTACATTGTACTCTATATTCTTTAATTAATGTGGGATTTTTCTTGTGTTGTGTTTTCACTTTATTACTGGTTAAGTGCTGCATAAATACTTTACACATTGCCTGTAAATTAAGCCTGACTGTGCCAAGCTACCAAAGAGTTAAGCACATGTTTATTTTGTGACTTTTTGTGGTTTTGTCATATTCTAGCATCAATATTCTAAGAACAATTCCATGACATAGATGCAGGATAGACGTAGAGAAAATGTGCAGGAGATAAATACAATAGAAATACTACACATTCCTATTTCTCTGCCTTTTGGGTGGATGCCAGTTTTTAAGAAATAACATCAATCAATCTAGAAATCAAGCATATCCCAAAAACACAAAAAAGACTACAGATTGAATGAACCGTGATTTCAATTAAAATGCATTGTTCCCATTTGTAACTTAATGAAAAATGGGGTGAATATGGGAATGGATCTATGGTTAGGGTTAGGTACCCTATGTGATGTGATTATATGTAAATCATTGTCATTTAATTTAATTTATTGACCTAAGTTTTGATATAATAAGCATTAGATTGTGGGGGCCCAGAAGAAATTCATATTCTCAAGGAGCTATTGCCGAATTAACGGCCCTTCATCGCAGCCAAAGTCGCAATAAAGTTATCACCCCATACATAAGCTGGTGCTAACAGCCCATAGCACCAGTTTACCAGCAATAGCATGTGCAAAAACCATCACCACAGTCGAACCCGGCAACTATCGCTAATGGGATGCAGAGTAGGTGTTCCTGTGCAAAATGCTGCAACAACACCACTCCGCCGCATTCTCAACGACCAGCCAGATCGGCGATACGACCACAAAACATGCAATAAGGCGCGTTAGCAGCAGAAAATTAACACCTGCTCTGAACTGACCTGGGCGGTAAATTCCGTTATGCACACGGAATTCGTGGAATTTAGGTAATTTTGCATTCTGTGGAGAACATGGAATTGCCTAAAATACCGCAATCCTCGGCATCGCGGAATTTTTTACTTGCTCGCGTTCTCAAAATGCGTGTTCACAAGATATTTCTCCCCGAGCATGCAAACAGCGTTCACTAACAGGAAAAAAGCATCGCAAACAGGTGGAACAAGCAATTCCACGTGTTCTCAGAACTTTTCCGTGCTCGCAGAGATTTTTTACCATTTCACTGGGCTTTGCGTAGCGCGACTACACAAATTCTGCCCACCCCTAGTGCAAAGAGGAGAGGGTCCCGGTAAACAGACAATTAATATGAAAAAATTGAAATATAAAAAAAAACCATACAGAGAATGAATCCGTCCACATTGTTTTATTCACAATGGGAGAAAGTAATGCATATCACTTTTAGAACAATAACAATTGGTTGAAAAGTGCCCCGGTAAGGGAAGGGAAGGGGGTGAGTGATTTCAAGTGAGGACAGTGTGGTAGGGAAGGAATTGAGTGACAGAATAATCAATCAATTGGAGGTAAAAGGTAAAAAGGAGTTACATATTATGTACAAGAAAATGGACAATAAAGTTCAGACTGTCTATTTACATGGGTCATACTCCACAACGCTCAATCAATGGACAGTTAGGACATGGAGTTGACATCAAAAGAACAGGTAGTTGTCGACGTTTCGACCCTCTGAAAAGCGCAGGTATTTCTATTATCCTTGCCATGGGGTCTTCATCAGGACGTGTATTGGGGCAGGCAACCTGTATCTTACATGGATACGATTTGGTTACAAGAAGCTCGTAGCTGTGTCCAGTAAAACGTTCAAGACGCGTTCCTCGAAGGGGAACTCGTAGCTGTGTCCAGTCACTGCGTTCAAGACGCGTTCCTCGAGGGGGAATAATTGCTTTGAAAGACTCGCGGACCAACGATGTCGGGTGCCGATTGAATCAGGCGGTATACCGATTGAACTCAGAGGGTCGAAACGTCGACAACTACCTGTTCTTTTGATGTCAACTCCATGTCCTAACTGTCCATTGATTGAGCGTTGTGGAGTATGACCCATGTAAATCGACAGTCTGAACTTTATTGTCCATTTTCTTGTGCATAATATGTAACTCCTTTTTACCTTTTACCTCCAATTGATTGATTATTCTGTCACTCAATTCCTTCCCTACCACACTGTCCTCACTTGAAATCACTCACCCCCTTCCCTTCCCTTACCGGGGCACTTTTCAACCAATTGTTATTGTTCTAAAAGTGATATGCATTACTTTCTCCCATTGTGAATAAAACAATGTGGACGGATTCATTCTCTGTATGGTTTTTTTTATATTTCAATTTTTTCATATTAATTGTCTGTTTAGGCTGGGACCCTCTCCTCTTAGTACTTAGATAACCCAGGTCCCAGTGACTATTGTTGGGTAAAACCCCTTATTCCGTACACCACCCCTAGTGCAAAGCCAGACGGCAGCCTGCACCACAAAAGGGAGCCAGCCCACAGCCACACCTGAAGAACAACAGATGCCATGGAGCTACTGATCATTCAGCTCTGAGCCCCAACAGGCCCACAACACCACCCCCTTGGCAGCCTCCTCGGACCATCATGGCCTCCACGACACAGGCCCGCAGAACTTCATTCTCTTGACATACTCCACCAGCATACACAGCCGACAAATATTAACCACATTTGGAAGTGAGTCTTGATTACACCATGGCTGAGAACATTATTTAAGGCTGAGGTTATGTCACTATACTCCCTCCAATGTGGTGCCACCAAGGCTGTGCACAGGACTCGCACCAAACTTGTCTGTGGGCACTTGCTGACTGCGGACTTTGGCCTACACTGTGATCCTGCAGGCCTCACACCAATCCAATGCAGTCCGTCACCGGCAGGACACGGCATCATCGCTGGCTAAACACACGCTCAGCGCTGGTGCCAACACCTATGTCACCCACATATCTGATACAAATTCCTTTCCAACGTCGTGTGTTAGAGATCCAGGAGGAGATGGCTGGACAATGGTTAACCCGTGCTGGCCGCACCCTCCGCCCGACACTGCGGCCAACTAGGTCACATTTATGGAACTGAGTCTTGATATCTTCATGGCAGTGTACATGTCACAGTATGCAAGGAGATGAGTAAGGCGAAGAAGCACTTCAGTCCGGAGGAGAAAAGGCTCACCTCTACGGAAGTAATGGAACACCATCAACAACTGTACTGGTGCCCCTGATTTGGTGCAGCGCATGCCTACCACACGTGGCTGTGGGCCCCTGATGACCGTTGGCTCCGGCACACACTGCTGTGAAGTAGGTCCCACATTTTGAACTGAGTCTTGCCCTCTACATGGCAGAGTCAAAGTCATTGTACAGGCCTCATCGCAGACTGCATCCCCTTCCAGCTCTGGTACCCCTGAATGTGTGCCCTGAAATTCATGGTTGATCTCTATTTGTGGATCGGTGGCGTCTGGGCCCATAGGCTGGAGGTTGTCGTCCTCTACCTGTAGCTGATACTGACAAGGTGGGAAGGTGGAATCTGTAGCATTCAACTCCGCCATTTTCTTGTTCCTGCTTGCTTTTGCCCTCTGCATCATGGCCTGGAGGGACACCTTCCACTGTCCTCCGCAACCCTCCACGATATTCCCCTGGACATTGACGAGTACACGCTCAGCTCGCATGGCCCTACCTCAGTGCACTGCAAGTCACCGTCCCGTGGCGGTGTGCCTGTGCCGGCTGCTGTGCATCCGGGTCAACAAACTCTGTGCTGCTCAATACAGGGACACATGATGTCCATACTGTGTACTGCTGATTGTCTGCTCACTGTTGTGGTTGTTGCCAGCACCACCAATCCCTGAGTGGTGGCTTACACTACCCAACACCCATCCAGCACAGCCGTCACTGGAGATGCAATCCTGGCAATAAAAGGGACCGGGCGCACGTGCCCGTAGCCAGTCCCACAATGTCACTCAGTGTGTTTGTGTGGTCAATATGTATGCATGTGGGACCGTGGCCATTCCACATTACATTGTACTGTGTACAGCGTGTGCAACCATGTCACCGCAGGCAGTGGTGCAGACCTTGGACATGTAACATGTGTGCAGTAATGGGTGCATGTGATGTAATTGCGCTGCACACACAAGTGAATGTGCTCAGTCGGAGGTGCAGCAGTGAGGCTACGTAGTGCACAGTGATGCAGCTCATGTGCAACACGCAGTACATGTCATTCAGGAATTACTAGGTCACACATTTTACACACCAATGAAGCAGTGAGCGTGGCAACACATCATGCAGTATGTAGTCGTGACTCAAGTCTCTCTGCACTGTCACAGGTGACCAAGGATATGCACTTTGCACTTGGATGATGACACCCCTCCGAGCCCTGAACACACAGGCCCAGAGGCAGTACAATGTGGCCCACAAATGCACATTAGGCGTGTTGAAGTCACTTTTCAAATGCCTGGATGTCACAGGTGGGAAGCTCTTGAACAGCCCAGACCTCTTGTGCAAGATGGTCGTTGCAGGTTGTGTGTTGCACAACATATATGTACCCAGCAAGGCCCCATAGATACGAGTGCCAGATGCACAGGACGATGATGATGAAGATGAGGCAGGTGGACCACACCCCACTGCAGCCGCAGCAGGAATAGCCCGTAGGGACTACATCATTGACAATTTCTTCTCTGGTTGATGTCACATTGTGTGGGTCCTTAGCAGTCATGGCACAGTACGTTGACAGACCACAAGCACTGCTTGTGCTAATAAAAGCATTCCGATACACATTACCTGCGTGCATGTCACTCATCTGTGCAGGCACTTTACTCAGACAAGTATGGGTGCTACATGATGTGCTGTCAATTGAGGGAATTTATTAATGGATGGTGGGTGTGTCACCTCTGTGCAGTGAGGCTGTTTATGGTGTCACATATTCGAACTGCCTGTTCTGTGTGTCACAGTTGTTAAGGTATCCCACTCTTCGACATTTCACGTGTCACAAACCAATCCATTTCGACTGTCATATGTGGCCTACAAGTGACAACAGGGATTCTTTTGTGTCCTGATATGTGCCGCCATGAAGCAGGGATGCAAGCTGTGTCTCAAGTCCCACGACATGGGCCACATGTATATAAGGGAGAGTCACTGCCCCAACATTAGTCCGTGCTTTCATTCTTGTTTGATCATGGACTTGGCACGTCAGTGTGCAGGGCTTGTGGTTTGTCCCTCTGCAATGTGAGGGGGAGATGCGGTTTCACGGTGTGTACCATGTTTGTTTCTGCATTGGCGCAGGTTACATACTGAATGCATGTCGATGTACATTGTGGCTGTTTGTGGGGAATTGCATATATGATTTGGACAATGGTCATTTGTTCTGCATCACAGCTGTGGGATTGTGCCTGCACGTTGTCATTTCACCGTTTATTTACTGCTTTTATGGTGCATTTTCCCGCCAGACGTGTGTGATGTGCAGGCATGTTGCTGGTTTTCGTTGCTTTTTGTACCGCGATTGGCCTCATCGCAAGATTTTTTGCATTCGTGTTTTGCATTTTTGCGGCGTGGCATTGATTTTAATGCAGCCATTTGTTGCATTATTTGGAGACTATCGCATGGTACCATTTTGCCATTGGTACCATTAATGCTTGGTTAACACAGCGATAATTTTCCCGTGATAGGCTGGGATGTTTGAAGTTGTGTTAAGTTACTTTTGTGATAGTTATCACACGTTCTTGAGAATATGCCCCATTGAGTATATGTGTAGAGTACTGTTAGCATTAGTTTTATTTTTGCAATTACAGTTAGGTTTAGAATTAGTTTGATCATTAAGGTGAGACATGGTATTAGGGTTATCTCTGAGGTTAGTTTCATGCATGGGGTTAGTTTTAGGTTGCAGGTTACAGTGATGATGTAGAAGGAAAGGTTTTTTTAACTATAGGAGTCTAAAGTATTTCACAGCTAAAGTGATGAAGGTAAAGCAAATACAATGCTATTGTTAATATTAGAAAGCGTGTTTCATTAATCTTATGCCTCAATAATGGTGGTCTAAGTAGTGACAGATGTCCCTCTCAACTAGATTCACCAAAACATATGCAATGGATGTAAAAAGGAAACGTACTCTTTGCCATTCCCATTGCTTCTTCCCCTGATGTCATATGTCTGTGTTATTACTACTGTATAACTTTTTGTGAGAGAGTGTTATATGGTTTATGCAGTCTGAGTTTTCATATGCCAAGTGGCTTTTAAAAAAAAATCCCATGCAAATTTGTAGCTAGTTAGTCTGTGTCAGACGTTCATGTGAAGTAACGCTGGAAGCATGTGAATATTGAACCATCAGTCATGAAAATGTCATATAGTGCTCACAGATCCACAGGTAGAAGGCCCTCATTAATTTACAAGATGTAGCAAGAAGAACTTACGGCATAGGCTTGGCTTACTCCCAAAATTCAAGAGTAAACCAGAAATAATACAAGACTAATTTGTAGCAATATTTGTGTGAATCAGGTCCTGTGATTTAAAATGAAGGCTTGATTTTGTTCAGAACTTTGAAAACTATCGTTTTATATAACTGCTTCTTGTGTTAGTAACAGATGGCAAGAACAACTTGTAATTGCTGACTCTCTGGGGCAGATTTACAAGGACTGGCGCATCCCTGCATATCAGCAGGGACGCACCAGGTAAGATACATCACGCATGTTTACCTTTGCGCCACCACAGATGCGTTGCATTTACCACGCGGTGCATCGTGGCGCAAGGATAAACAGATGCGTGACGATTCTGATGATATAAGTGCGGCGCATTGCTAAAGTTGTTTCGCAAGCACGACGCAACTCCAGCAATGCTCAGGGGCTGCCCATACCTAACATGCTGCCTGCTTCAAGCAGGCGCAGGGTTTTGACGCGGTGGCGTCGGAAAAGTGACTCAGTGAAATCTTGTAGATTTCACGGAGTCACTTTTCCGAGGCCTTTTCCGACGGAATGCCCACCCTGCACACATTAAACCTGACGCAGGTTTAATGTGGCGCAAGGCTTTACAACATGACTCATCTCCCTAGATGCATCACTTTGTAAATACGGTGCAACATGGCGCATGGTTTACGCCGCCGCTGCGTCATAGAAGTGACGCAACAGCTGCATAAATGTGTTGCAAGGAGTTTGTAAATCTGCCCCTGTAATTAATCTAAAGTCTTGCAAAACAGTGAACCCCTTTGCATGGATCACTGACATAATATCAACGGACATAATATCGACTAGCAAAAATATCGGCGACAAAATATCGACAGACAAAATATCGAGTTTCTATCTACAAACAGGTAAGTACTAAAATATTGAGTCAAAAATATTGTTTAAAAAAATATTTTTTGTAAAAATATCGAATTTCTTAAAAACAATGTTAAATTAAAAACGATATTAAAAATTAATAACTAAAATACACTTAAAATACTTGAATTACTTTAAACGTATTAAATAATTAATTAAAGTTATAAAAAAAATACAATCATATTTATTAAAACATATATTTATAGTAACATAATATAAATAAAAAATAGGCAATATTATTACTGTAGGATAGCGGAAGTGTAAAAATGACTATTCCCACTCCAGAGAGTGCAACAGTAGGGAAAGCGTTGGATAGCGTAGGGGTAAAAATTACTATTCCCACTCCAAAGAGTGCAACAGTAGGGAAAGCGTTGGATAGCGTAGGGGTACAAATTACTATTCCCACTCCAATGAGTGCAACAGTAGGGAAAGCGTTGGATAGCGTAGGGGTAAAAATTACTATTCACACCCCAGAGAGTGCAAGAGTAGGGAAAGCGTTGGATAGCGTAGGGGTAAAAATTACTATTCCCACTCCAGAAAGTGCAACAGTAGGGAAAGCGTTGGATAGTGTAGGGGTAAAAATTACTATTCCCACTCAAGAGAGTGCAACAGTAGGGAAAGCGTTGGATAGCGTAGGGGCAAAAATTACTATTCCCACTCCAGTAAGTGCAACAGTAGGGAAAGTAAATACTTCATATATTATTTATAAAAGTAGATGTAATAATATCTATAAAAAATTAATTAAAATTAATTACCAATTTAATATAATATAATAATTAATCAATTAAAAATACAAATTAAAATAAATTATTACAATTAGTTACCTATTAATACAAATTAATTACAAATTAACAATTAATTAATTAGCAATTAAAAATTAATTAACAATTAATTCAAAATAAATACCAATAAATACATTTACATATTTAATTAATTATAATTAAATTACTTCCCACCCACCCTATTCCCCTATAAACCCACAACCCGCTACAGAATTAAATTACGCAAAAATTAAATAACATAAAATGTATTAATTAAAATAAATTATAACATAAATACACACTTTTCACACATATAATAACATAAAAACACTATAAAAATTCGATATTATTAAAAATTCGATCATTTTAATAACCTAAATTATATATTTCGATATTTTGACTTTCTATATTTTTAAAATTCGATATTACATTACTTACCTTAAAAACGATATTTTTGATGACTATATTCTGTCCATTCGATAATTTGTCCATTCTATATTTTGAAGTCGATATTTTGTCCATTCGATATTTTGAAATCGGTATTTTGTCTGTTTACCCCTTTGCATATGTGTCTGGTCCTTCCTATTTTGGGCAATTACACATTTATTCGCACTGCTCGATTTTGAACTTCAGGCAGCAGAGCTCTTCACAATATGTAAAAGATTACAAACTGTGCTTCTTGGCACTCCAGAGTTTGGTTTCCTGAGTTTTTACATAAGTAGTCTAAAGAATGAGAATATCCATCTTCAGACCAAACTTTACCAGACTTGTGCATAACTTGGATTACAATGCAGTTTTGGGCTGTAATGGTATTGTTCACGGTCTCTGATGGTACTCTCAATGGAGAAAGAGGCAGGCAGCTACTGGAGGCTTGAAGTTACAGAAGAGCACATGACGGATGAAGGAGATCCATGAAAAAGGAGGGAGAGAAGGCATAGCTAGAACAATTGGTCCATCCGACGATTTGTAGATGTAGTTGGCTGTTTATCGTTGGGCATAATTGGTTTTGAAGGTGGTGGCAGAACAGGGCTAACAATGGATCAGGGGAAGTGTGTGTGTGTGTGTGTCAGCATTATTGTGTCTGCTCAGAAAATAGGATTTAAAACAAAAGCACACTGAGCTGGATACATATAGTAAACTAGATCTGGCTCATTTAACCGAGCCGCACTATAAAGAGGAAAGATGTTCTTTAATTCAAAAATGCAGTTTGCAATAGTTGTCAACAACCACTGAATGAACTGCAATTATCAGCAATAAATGTTTGTTTTACGTTTATAAAATGTTATATTTTATTTGACCAGCAGGTGTCTAATAACCATTGCTTGAAAGCAACTGGTGCAGCAGCACCATTATTCTTGCTAATAGGCAGTAGCTCTTGCCAACGAGCCTGTTTATGGCCAGCAGTGCATTTGCACATCCTTTACCATATACGTGTTAATGCACCATTCATATTGCCCACAAATGGCACTTATGTAAACCCCCTAAATTGTTTTATTGCCTAATTATGCAACTATCCACTAATGTGTGGATTAGCCTCCTAGTGCCCGGTGCATTCTAGCATTTGGAAAAGCACAGACCTGCCATTGGAACAAAAATGTATCCACTATGGGTGACAAACGGGAATTATATGCTGCACCTACTACAAACACTTTTGCACTTTTATGTTGGATGAAATCTGTCTCCAAGAATCTGTCTCCAGGAGGCTATTTTTTTTTTACCTCCTAGTAACTTTAGAACCCACTACACCAGCCACGAAAGTAATGGAATAGGTTAATAATTTGCTGTCAAGTAAAGGTATCCATTTTTGTTGTTACTCCATTTTTTAGCTATGTTTTGTGGTCATTTTCAACGCTGGGCCCTAGGAGACTATCATTCAACCTCCTAATGCATTTGCTCTGTTCCCTAAAGAAGTTGAGAATTTTGCTATACCCGATTGCCATACTTACCTGTTAAGTAAGCCCACAGTACCCTAGTGCAGGAAAATCCATCAGCGGTATTTACAATAAATGCTACAAGTTGAAGGGAGTATGACTTTACACCACCCACTTGTGTTACAGAATAATACTAGCACAGGCCTTCCCTGGTACCCTGACTGGATGCAGCATAAAAACACAACTGTAGTGGAGGGCAACTGAAACATTTTCAACATGTTGAAAAATCTTTTAACAGTAGCCATGTCACCCCTAAATGTGTTTTGTAGCCCACACTGCCCACACTGCTGGATGAAGCATACTTAATATTAAGAAAAGTATTTTTCTACAGTGACTAGCTCAAAGGCCTACGTTCACTGTGTCAGCTACTGTTGTTTATTTCTATTTAGAAGTCATATTCATGAGGTAACCATTGTATGTTAGTGTAGAAAATTATAGCAAGTTCATTCAAACAATTTTTTAAATCAAAAATATAATTAAGTAGTCAAGGTAAATACTTGCTAATTATAAGTTAAAGGGGAATTTACAAAATCCTTACGTGGGCCTCCAGAGGCTAGACAGAAAGAATACACCTCATCAGGTGAGATTTCCAGGTAAGTCCCAATGAGAACTCTTTGGGTTGATAAAAAAGATCCTTCCACAGGGCATCACAGTAAAGCTATAGAGCTTCATTGAGCCCAGTCTGGCTATTTCCAGAAATGCCAACTTCATTGCGGAAATTAGCTGGAAGAATGAAAGCACAACCTCACTCACCCGGGATTAGGGACTAGTAGTGAAAGGGACATCCGATCCTACAAATCTGAACTATAGTGAGGCATTTCAGGTTTGCATCGCTTGTTTGCACGAAAAACGCCATCTGATAGTCTCTTTGCTGCAAACATTTAGCTTTTGTCAAAAGAATGTTTTTACCATTTATAGCTTTTTTTATGTACCTGGTGGGGGTGAGGGTGAAAACCTGATTTATAGGCTGTTTTTTTCCAAAGATGAGAATCATGGTGGTGATCAGTGCCAACTTCCTGTTGTAGACAACTAGAGTCTACAATAAGAGTTGGTTAGTGTTCTAGTTGTCAAAGTTTGGCCGGCTATTTAATGATGGATAACTAGTGTGCAGACCACTGCTGGCATGCTACACCCGTCCACGTCGAGCCTGGGGCCAGGACCCCTGCTTTTGTTTTGAGGATGAAGGGAAGTTTCTCTGCAGAGAAGATGTGGCTATTTACCCAGCCTTACTTGTGGGGAGTGTACACTCATTGAGAGAAATCTGGAACCTCTTGACTGTAGGGTCATATTAGAGGGAGGAAATGAAAATTGGCAACAGTGGCAATTGTATTTGCACAATTGCAGATCGCTTCCTTGACACAGGTTAAGGCAGTTCACATTTCTGGAAGATAAGCAACTGGAGGTTCTGTTCCTTATAAAGATATGGCTCAGGGAGGATTCTATGCCTGATGCTGTGACGACCCTCCTTCCGGGTTACACAATTGCTAGATGTGACTGTGAAGAGAAAAGGGTGGGAGGGTAGCCATTATATATAAGGAGGAGTTGCAAGGGAAGTTTGGCTCCATTTGTATCCCAGGGAGTGAAACATTGCTTTTCTCAATTGACCTTTCCACCACCGCCACAATGTCAGGTATACTGGTCTGCTACGCTGTTTCATCAGGCTCTCCCCCATATTGCAGCAGAACCATTTTGTGTTC
Organism: Lissotriton helveticus; assembly: GCF_964261635.1. NCBI lineage: Eukaryota > Metazoa > Chordata > Amphibia > Caudata > Salamandridae > Lissotriton > Lissotriton helveticus. The sequence goes on along the minus strand of NC_136063.1, from coordinate 1,237,143,399 downwards.
AAAATAGTTTATTGAGTTTTCATATTAAACAATAAACAAGAGACAATACAAAAAATAGTACTGAAAAAGTACTCAATTACAATTGAAAGATAATGAAAAGCAGCCATTAAATCACAATAGAAAAAGACAGTAAATATAATATTCAGAGAAAAACAAAAGGGAGGGAAGGAGCAAATATAAATCTATATGACGATGAAAATAAAATAGAGCTACTATAACATTAAGACTAGATAATTGTAATAGCAATGAACAACAGGCAATAAAAACATGTTTAAGAAGATAAATATATATCAAGAGGTTTCCAAAAAGAATAAGAATTAGAATTATGATTAATGCCATTCAAAGATAACTGAGCTCCTCTTCTAGTAAAAATAACCCATGACCACCAAACATGCACAGATAATAATGAAACGTCTTTCCAACATGTTGTAATGGATTTAAAAGCTTCTGATAATAGAAAATGTAAAAGTTTACCTTCTAGGTCATTTACTTTTTGTGAAAGAACAACAGATTTACAGCTTAGTACTTTGAATGAAACATCATCATGTATATTAATTACCTTTTTTATAATATCCCAAACATTGTTCCAACATTTAAAAACAATAGGACAATCATAAAGCATATGTTGTTAAAAACCAGTATGCAAATTACTGTGCCAACAAATTGAAGACGGAAGAAATGTTGCTTGAAATAAACATAGTGGAGTCCATAAACAATTATACAAAATATATGAATTAGTTTGATAAAGCAAAACAGGTAACCAACCAGAAATACTATTAAGCCAAATACCTTTCCATGTATCAATAGATAAAGAGGTTGAAAGTTCATTATTCCAGAATGTTGAGATCATATCAATGTTGGTTCCGTGAGAGGTAGACATTTCTTTATATAATATAGAAACGCCATGAGATAAAGTAGAAACAATTTGAATATACATTGATACATCTGATTTAACATTAGAAGGAATATTATGAGGAAATGAATCTAAAATAGAATTACAAAAAGATTCATATTTGAGAAAATCAGAAGGAGGTAAAAGAACTTTTGTATGTAAAGCTTCAAATGAAATAAAACCATTAGTGCAATAAACATCTTTAAGGTAAAAAATACCAGCTTTAAACCATGAACACCAAAATCTATCATTCTTATTTTTTATTACTGGGTTATACCGCAATGACATATCTTCAGTAGCGAATATGGTTGATTGAAAAATTAAATCTAAATCAATTAAAATTAGTTTAGTGGACTTTAAAATAAAAGATTTATGCAAACATTGAGATTTATTAGACATAGTTAGCAAAGTGGGTAGAGGAAAGGGTTATATTAAAGTTTTTTCAATAAGAAGCCAAATATGGGGATTACTCAGAAAAGAGTGATTAAACCAAAGAGATCTTTGCTTTAAAATAAAAGCTTTGTGATAAAGAAAAAAGTCTGGTAATCCAAAACCCCCATTACATTTGTACATTTTAAAATGTTTTATAACTGACACAAGATGACTTGTTATTCCAAAGAAATTTGGAGAGGAATTTGTCTACAGTTTTATAAAACTTTGAAGGAAATTAAGTAGGAATCATAGCAAAGGTATAACTTTTTTTGGTGCAATAGTCATTTTTATAGAGTTCATTCTACCCCAACATGAAAGATGAAGTGAAGACCATTTAGAGATGTTATCGTTCATATAATTTTAGTTGGAGTCACAATTCATCAATATTGTTGATATCATAGATGAAGAAAATATAATACCAAGGTATTTAAATTTATCTTTTTATCAAATGATTTCATTCATAGGTAGCATATCCGGAATACAGTAAATATTTATAGGAAAGAATTCCATTTTATTGGTAGTTAAGTTGTATCCAGAAACAGTGGAATAAAACGAAATCATTTCCATTAGGGAAGGCAAAGAGGATAACGGATCACAAATAAATGAAAGAACATCATCTGCATAAGCTAAAGTTTAATAATAACTTCTTTGATAATGATTCCAGTATTTATGTCACATCTATATATATAAGAATGAATGTATGTCTGTCTGTCTGTCTGTTTGTCCTTTATGCATTACTACACCTTTCATCCCATCGCCATGAAACTTTGGGAAGTTGTTGAGTACACTCCTGCGAAGGTTTATGGCATAAACATTTTTTAAATATCGAAGGCAGATTAGAAGCTGTTTTAATACAAACTGATCTAGCCCATTCTTCTCAAACAAACGACCATCGAGAATTGCTCCGAAGGTGAATTCCTCTAATGTAACCCGGCACTCCTCGAGTGCAGCTATGCCCGTTGAGGGGGCCGGAGAAGCTGCCGAAACATGTTGAATCAGTCTTCGTTGTGCCGAGACGGAGTGTTGGCGAGACAGTGCAGGATCGGGAATGAACCCGAGTCGTGATGGAGGCGCAAGGTATGAGTGTATAAGCGCTGTGCTCTCGTGCTAGCGTTCAAAACTACACCAAATGCGATGAGGCCTAATCCGGTTCGAAATAGAACCGGAGGGGAAGTAGTCTAGGGTGAAAGACACAGGGGCCAATATCGAGTGCGAGACACAAGTATCATTAGAAAGCGTACACAAACCAGAGAAAAAAGTTAAAATTTCACCTTAAAAGGCCATTCTAAGGTATTCAGAAGATATAGGCCAATCCAGAAAACAAGGGAAACTCTTAATACTAAATAACATCCTATTTACATATATAGAAACTGTTAATACTAAATAACATCCTATTTACATATATACAAGTATCAGATAAGCAAAGCAGAGTAAACCAATAACAAGGATGTCGGAGAGATACTTATCTTTCTGAGCAGCAGCAACATTCCTTTCTTCTGAGATCGCAGCAACGCACAACGGGTAAGCTAGTTTTCTTATAAAAACAAGCAAGGGTTCGATACCGAGAAGAAACAAAAGCAGGGAAAGGGGACAGCCTTGTCTTGTACTTCTGAAAAGAGAAAATTGGTTTGAAATTTGGCCGTTAGAAAATAAACTAGCAATAGGAAAAGAATATAGAGCAGAAATCATACGGAGAAACATGTCACCAAAATTAAATGATAATAAAGTACGAAATTAAAACTGCCAGTGAATTTTATAAAAAGCTTTTTCAGCATCTAATGCGAGAATTCCTGATGGTAGAGATAAAGTGTATCCTTGTTCAATTACATGAAGCAAAGTTCTCTTATTATTGGCAGAATATCTATTCTTCATAAAACTAGATTGATCTGGATGTATACGTAATTCCAACCCCGAGGATAATCTAGTAGCAAGTATTTTGGCATACAATTTACAATCCTGGTTTATTAAAAAGATCGGACATTAATTAGACACAAGAGTAGGGTCTTTATTGGGTTTGGGTAAAATAATAATTATAGCCTCAGTAAAAGAACCAGTAGTTATTCCTGTAGAACCAAAAAAATAAAAGAGGAATAATATGTAGCTGAAATTCATTTTTTTAAAGAGATTTTATGGCTAATACAATTTCATCTTGACTAATGGGTGAGTCAAGTTCAATTTGATCAGATTGGGAAATCTTGGGTACTCCACATCTAGCTAAAAAGAATCTATTAAAGAGATATTGTCAAAATTAGGTTTATTATATAAAGTAGTATAAAAATCTAGAAATTCATTTACAATTTCATTTTGGGATAAAGCAATTTTACCGTTAGAGCCATGAATTGAATAATGTGTGCTTTATCTTTTTTAATGCGTAAATAATTGGTAACAGTTTTCAAGATCTGTTAACATTAAAACCAAATTTGGCTTTAGAATTTGAGAGTTGAATACCATATCTTTTGCTAAGGATTGAATTAAATTCATATCTACATTTTTGTAATTTAAATCTATATTGAGGATCATTAGATTTAATAAAAAAGTCTTTCATATTTTGTGATTTGTTTATCTACATTTATAATATTTGCATTACAAGATTTATTTTCATGGGCCATAGGAGAAATAGAAGCACCTCTAATATAGGCTTTAAATGAGTCCCATCTGTTCACCATGGAAGTAGGGCCTTCTGGATTAAAAGGATAGTATTCATGAATAGCACTTAAGAGTTTAGGTTTATTTTGTTCCTTAAGAACAATGCTAGTATTCATTCTCCATCTGGGTTGTGTTGTAAAATTTGAATTCAATTTCAAAATAAAATAAATTAAGGCATGATCCAATATATCAATATTACTAATATTAGGAGTGACTACAGAGTTAATTAGTTGTCTGGAAATGAAAAGATAATCATGCCTAGAGTGAGAGTTGTGTGGGTTAGAAAAAAATGTAAACATTTTTTCTGTAGGTAAGTGTAATCGCCAAATATCAACTAGCTTTGTTGTTTGAAGACATTATTTGAAAGGAAAAAAAGACTTTAGGAGATATAAATTTAGTAAGAGATAATCTATCTGATAAGTGATAAGATATAATACTGAAATCTCCTCCAACTATAAACGGAACGTTACCCCATTTAAGAACTTCTGTTGTTAGAGTGGACCAAAGAATGGGATAATCAGCAGTTGGACCATAAACATTTAGTAAAAACACAACTGAATCATGAATTTTAATTTTAGCTAGTACATGTCTGCCATCAGTATCAGAATTTTTACTCACAATTTAGCAATGTAGTCTTTTTGGAAAAAGGATAGCAACACCATCTCTTTTTCCATTTTCAGGAGAAGAGACAATACTATCAACCCACTTTTTTCATATAATCTAAGATTTTGTCATCAATATGTGTTTCTTGTATAAAACAAATATCTGTTTTACAAATGCCTAAATAATCTAACATTTTTGTACGTTTAACTGGATGGCATAACCCCTTGACATTTAAAGAAACTAACTTGATATCATGAACATTAGCCATAATAAAAAGAAGGAAACAGAAGATCAAGAAGAGAAGAAAAAAGTAAAGAAAGAGTGTGAAAAGTAGTAGCTCCAGAATCAAGTAAAAAGGAGAGAATAGGTGAAAAACAAAACAAACAAAACATGAAAAAATGACAAACAAGAAACATTAATAACAGAAATGAAATGCACAAACACTTTACAAGCATGACCGTAACCGTTGGAGCCCTCTGTGAAAATAAACCATAAATTTGTCAGAAATATACATAACAGTAATATTCAAGTAGCAGAGTCATGACTATCCGTTTGAGTGCTGCGAATGTTGATCCAGGAACTGTCTTAGTTCTTCAGGGTGATGGAAGGATTTAGAGAAATTATCTTTCCAGATGCGCTTTGTTGATGGGTCAAAAAGACCATATTTGAATATAAGACTTCTTAGCTGAGGGTGAAAAGAAGTGAATTCCTTCCATCAAACAAGGAATTTCTCGTGCTGCTTTACGTATCAAGACCAAATGATGGTGGTGGAGAACTTTAAGGATCATTTGTCCATGCTTTGTGGGATGAGGGTTACGATGAGATGGAATACTGTGTGCCTTATCAATTTCATATTTTTCTGGAAATTTGATGTTTAGGATGTGAGGAATAAGATTTTCTAAATACAATATGCAATTGGAACCTTCAACATCTTCTGGTCAATTGAAAATGTGCAAGTTATATTTCTGTTACGATTTTCCATATCCAAAAGGAGAGTTGACATAGGAGATATTTTCGCCACAAGTGGAGAGAAAGCTTCAATTTTAACTTTATTGTCTTGTATTTTAATTGAATTATCAGAGATTTTCATTGACATACTAGCCATGTCTTTGCGCCAATTTTTAATCTCTGATGCAATTGTATCTGTATTAGCATGGAGTGCCTGTATTTTCTCAAGAATTAATGTCAAAGAAGGTTCAGTCGACTCTACCATCTTAGATTTAACTGAAGGTGGAGAAACTTGTTGTATCCTTTTATTATGTAAAGCATGTGCATTTTTATTTTCAATTTCCTTGTATAAAGAATTATAATTATAGAACAAAGTAAAATGAAAGAAGAAGTCGAGCATTGTTGAGAAAAGATCTTGAAAATGACTGGGGCAGCAGCTAAAATAAACTGTGAGAGTGGTTAGGCCAAAGACAGGCCCTCTTTTGAGCACTTACTCCACCCCCTGACAGACAAGCTGGGCAATACCTCGATGCAAAGCTGGGTGCAAGAGCAGGAAGGAGGAAAACACCACTTCTTCTGAAAAAAGACACTGGAAAAACCTCACAGCAGCAGGTAAGGGCTTCTCAATCACAGCGACCTCATGCAGGAGGAAATTCTGACAGGAAAATCGTCGTTATTAAGTAAAAAACAGGCGAAAACGAGTGGAGCTCAGCTGGAGGTGGCCATCTTGGTTTGCGCGCTCACGCGTCTCCGCAGCAGAACAATTTTGAAGGTGAATTTTATGTTGTTAGGTGATATACATTTATATACAATTCCCTTTCGAAGAAGAACACTGGGAAAATCCAAAAAATGTTGTACTTGATCTCGCTGCGGTCCAATTGATACAGCGGGTCACAGTCCCTACCTATAGATTAGGCCACTTACTTGACCCCATATTCACAAACATATCTGAAATGGCCATGGTGATCCCATTCCTATATACTGGCCAGACCAAAGATCGTGCCCTTTCAGTTGTGTAGACAGGAAGCAGTGTCACTATATCTCAACAACCCAGGTTAAATCAATGCTAGTTAAGACTTGACACAGCATTGTGGAACATCTTGCTTTTTAATTCTACCCCTGAAATGGTAGGGGCTATAGCTGAAAGGCACACCAGCTTTGAGGGCTGGTTGCAGAATGTCCTGGACAACCTGGCCCCTTTGAGATTACAGGAGGACAGATGTCCTGGGGGTCATGCCCCATGGTTCTCATCAGAGCTTGTGGAATTAAAAAATAATCTAAAAAGATGGAAAGAGCATGGAGGAAAATTATGATGAAGTCAGCAAGTGCAATTTCAAGAAAGCAGTATAAAGATATCATTAAGCAATTAGAGAAGCCAGAGAATTCTATTTTAGCTCTAGAATGTATAATGAGTCAAATTTGTATAAAGACCTATTCAAGCTGTTTGATGTAGCCGGCCAGGAGTCATGGTGGCTCAGCAGCACTGATCCTACTAGATCTGAGTGCAGCCTTTGACACTGTGTCCCATCCCAAAAGCAGATGTTTCCAAGTTTGTGAAGAGTTTGTGCTGTCTGTAACTCATTCCTTTCACTCATGTTTTATGGAGACACACAGATTGTCCTCTCTGTTACCCCTCATACAGGAAAAAACTCTAACCAGCTTAGTGACTGGCTAATGCAGGTAACAGATTGGATGTCTACTAGCAGCATGAAATTAAATGGAGATAAGACAGAAGTGCTGGTGGTCAGAAATAACCCTTCTCACTGGCTAGAACTGGGGTGGCCTGATAATCGTGGCAACCAGCCCTCTCCTAACTCAGAGTTTAAGAGCTCCAGGTTAGGAAATTGGCATCAAGTTGCTTTGGTCTACTAAGTATACTGAGACAATTGCTAAAACGGTTGTTATAATACTCATGGAGAGGTACAGTGCAGGGCCTAGTAATATCATGACTAGATTATGCAAACTCTCTGTATTTGGGAGGGCCCCAAATCTGTGATGAAAAGACTCCAAGTTATTCAAAAATTCCCTAGCACCAATTGGGGACATTGGCATCTGTGTACTGGGTCCCAGGGCATAGGAGAATTCAATTTAAAACACGTTGCCATGCTAATCGAGTAATGCATATGAAGGGTCCACAGCTGATACAGCAATTGCTATATCCATATAGCCCTAGGAGAACATTGCACTCCACCGATCAGAAGTTGTTTGCAGTGCCTAGGATCAAGAAGCCTTTTTAGCTCCCAAGCTCTGGAATGCTCTGCCAGTGGAGTTAAGAAAAGGTGAGTTGGAAATGAGTTTTAGAAAATGCTGGAAGACATTTCTCATCAACTAGGTTTGTGCGCACAGGAATTTGCGGCTGATATTGTGTCTTTAACGCTTGGAGGCTCTTCTGCGTAGAAAGTCACAAGAAATTCACAAGACTAGAATAGTCTAAAATAGAATAGAATAGAACAGAATAGAAAAGATCTGTGAGAGACCCCATTTAAAGAGTCATTTCTTTTTTCATTTATTTCTTTTTTTATTTTAAATACCTGGTACAAATCTCAATAAATACATTTTAACATTACATTGTTATTAAAGAATCCAATATACATAGTTTTAAAGCAAATACAGATATACAGGATACAAGTTGGAAACAGGCTTTCTATAGGACGGTGAAAAGAGAGAGAGACAGGGAATCATATTTCATTAGTTCTGGATAATAGTGCAATAAAATCATCATTATACATAAACAGAACATTTAAAACATTTTAAACGGGAGTCCCTCCACCTCCTAATGGAGGACACAATTGTGTACTCGCTACATTCATTGTGATGGCCTGCCACACACCGAAAACCATATCTAGTACAGGAGAACGACGAATCTAAGTAATTATTTAGTTATCAACAAATATGGGAGCACTAATTGAAATCAATAAACATGTTTATTAATCAGGCGCTTCTCTGTCGTTGTTAAAGAGCTTTCAATGCATACTTAAACATATGTTTTAATCATCTTAACAAAACATTGTTCAAGGTGTAATAACATTCTCTGCAGCATCTAGTCATTAAAGAGAAGCACATTTATTTTTAAAGGTTGCAGCACAAAAACGTTGCAATAAGCACAAACGTAAAAGGACACTAAATAAATGGAATATATACAATTTCATAGCATATTTTCCCATATAGCTTTTTTCTCAAGTACATAGCTGTGCACATTACCATTGCACATCCAAAACAAAACGATCAAAGAGAAGATATGAGTGAATTAGAGGTAGGAACAGTTAATTAACCCTACTTTGTTTAACACTTAAATCTCCCTACTTCTTCCACCTGTCTACTCGTTTGTCTTCCATGTAGTATGATATGTCAATGGTACATATATTATTCTTAACATCTTGACCAACTTTGGTGCTATGGGTCAACCTTCAGATCCAGCATGACCTCAGTGGTAGCATGAATGAGTAAACAGACAAAATATCGATTTCAAAATATCGAATGGACAAAATATCGACTTCAAAATATAGAATCGACAAAATATCGAATGGACAGAATATAGTCATCAAAAATATCGTTTTTAAGGAAAGTAATGTAATATAGAATTTCAAAAATATAGAAAGTCAAAATATCGAAGTAAATAATATAGGTTATTAAAATTATCGAATTTTCAATAATATCGAATTTTTTATAGTGTTTTCTATGTTATTATATGTGTGAAAAGTGTGTATTTATGTTATGATTTATTTTAATTAATGAATTTTATGTTATTTATTTTTTGTGTAATTTAATTCTGTAGCGGGTTGTGGGTTTTTAGGGGAATAGGGTGGGAAGTAATTTAATTATAATTAATTAAATATGTAAATTTATTTATTGGTATTTATATTGAATTAATTTTGTATTAATTTTTAATTGCTAATTATTTAATTGTTAATTTGTAATTAATGTGTATTGATAGGTAACTAATTGTAATAATTTATTTTTATTAGTCTTTTTAATTGATTAATTATTATATTATATTAAATTGGTAATTACTTTTAATTCATTTTTTATAGATATTAATATATATATTTTTTTAAATAATGTATGAAGTATTTACTTTCCCTACTGGTGAACTCACTGGAGTGGGAATAGTAATTTTTACCCCTACGCTATCCAACGCTTTCCCTACTGTTGCACTCTCTGGAGTGGGAATAGTAATTTTTACCCCTACGCTATCCAACCCTTTCCCTACTGTTGCACTCATTGGAGTGGGAATAGTAATTTTTACCCCTACGCTATCCAACGCTATCCCTACTGTTGCACTCTCTCTGGAGTGGGAATAGTAATTTTTACCCCAACGCTTTCCCTACTGTTGCACTCTTTGGAGTGGAAATAGTAATTTTTACCCCTACGCTATCCAACGCTTTCCCTACTGTTGCACTCTTTGGAGTGGGATTAGTAATTTTTACCCCTACACTATCCAACGCTTTCCCTACTGTTACACTCTCTGGAGTAGGAATAGTAATTTTTACCCCTACGCTATCCAACGCTTTCCCTACTGTTGCACTCTTTGGAGTGGGAATAGTAATTCTTACCCCTACGCTGTCCAACGTTTTCCCTACTGTTGCACTCTCTGGAGTGGGAATAGTAATTTTTACCCCTATGCTATCCAACGCTTTCCCTAAAGTTGCACTCATTGGAGTGGGAAAAGTAATTTTTACCCCTACTCTATCCAACGCTTTCCCTACTGTTGCACACTTTGGAGTGGGAATAGTAATTTTTACCCCTACGCTATCCAACGCTTTCCCTACTGTTGCACTCTTTGGAGTGGGATTAGTAATTTTTACCTCTACGCTATCCAACGCTTTCCCTACTTTTACACTCTCTGGAGTGGGAATAGTAATTTTTACCCCTAAGCTATCCAACGCTTTCCCTACTGTTGCACTCTTTGGAGTGGGAATAGTAATTTTTACCCCTACGCTATCCAACGTTTTCCCTACTGTTGCACTCTCTGGAGTGGGAATAGTAATTTTTACCCCTATGCTATCCAACGCTTTCCCTACTGTTGCACTCATTGGAGTGGGAATATTAATTTCTAGCCCTACTCTATCCAACGCTTTCCCTACTGTTGCACTCTTTGGAGTTGGAATAGTAATTTTTACCCCTACACTATCCAACGCTTTCCCTACTGTTGCACTCTTTGGAGTGGGATTAGTAATTTTTACCCCTACGCTATCCAACGCTTTCCCTACTGTTACACTCTCTGGAGTGGGAATAGTAATTTTTACCCCTACGCTATCCAACGCTTTCCCTACTGTTGCACTCTTTGGAGTGGGAATAGTAATTTTTACCCCTATGCTATCCAACGTTTTCCCTACTGTTGCACTCTCTGGAGTGGGAATAGTAATTTTTACCCCTACGCTATCCAACGCTTTCCCTACTGTTGCACTCTCTGGAGTGCGAATAGTAATTTTTACCTCTACGCTATCCAATGCTTTCCCTACTGTTGCACTCTCTGGAGTGGGAATAGTAATTTTTACCCCTACGCTATCCAACGCTTTCCCTACTGTTGCACTCTTTGGAGTGGGAATAGTAATTCTTACCCCTACGCTGTCCAACGTTTTCCCTACTGTTGCACTCTCTGGAGTGGGAATAGTAATTTTTTCCCCTATGCTATCCAACGCTTTCCCTACAGTTGCACTCATTGGAGTGGGAAAAGTAATTTTTACCCCTACTCTATCCAACGCTTTCCCTACTGTTGCACACTTTGGAGTGGGAATAGTAATTTTTACCCCTAAGCTATCCAACGCTTTCCCTACTGTTGCACTCTTTGGAGTGGGATTAGTAATTTTTACCTCTACGCTATCCAACGCTTTCCCTACTTTTACACTCTCTGGAGTGGGAATAGTAATTTTTACCCCTAAGCTATCCAACGCTTTCCCTACTGTTGCACTCTTTGGAGTGGGAATAGTAATTTTTACCCCTACGCTATCCAACGTTTTCCCTACTGTTGCACTCTCTGGAGTGGGAATAGTAATTTTTACCCCTATGCTATCCAACGCTTTCCCTACTGTTGCACTCATTGGAGTGGGAATAGTAATTTCTACCCCTACTCTATCCAACGCTTTCCCTACTGTTGCACTCTTTGGAGTGGGAATAGTAATTTTTACCCCTACACTATCCAACGCTTTCCCTACTGTTGCACTCTTTGGAGTGGGATTAGTAATTTTTACCCCTACGCTATCCAACGCTTTCCCTACTGTTACACTCTCTGGAGTGGGAATAGTAATTTTTACCCCTACGCTATCCAACGCTTTCCCTACTGTTGCACTCATTGGAGTGGGAATAGTAATTTCTACCCCTACTCTATCCAACGCTTTCCCTACTGTTGCACTCTTTGGAGTGGGAATAGTAATTTTTACCCCTATGCTATCCAACGTTTTCCCTACTGTTGCACTCTCTGGAGTGGGAATAGTAATTTTTACCCCTACGCTATCCAACGCTTTCCCTACTGTTGCACTCTCTGGAGTGGGAATAGTAATTTTTACCTCTACGCTATCCAACGCTTTCCCTACTGTTGCACTCTCTGGAGTGGGAATAGTAATTTTTACCCCTACGCTATCCAACGCTTTCCCTACTGTTGCACTCATTGGAGTGGGAATAGTGATTTTTACCCCCACGCTATCCAGCGTTTTCCCTACTGTTGCACTCTTTGGAGTGGGAATAGTCATTTTTACCCTTACGCTATCCAACGCTTTCCCTACTGTTGCACTCTCTGGAGTTGGAATAGTAATTTTTACCCCTACACTATCCAACGCTTTCCCTACTGTTGCACTCTCTGGAGTGGGAATAGTAATTTTTACCTCTACGCTATCCAACGCTTTCCCTACTGTTGCAGTCTCTGGAGTGGGAATAGTAATTTTTACCCCTACGCTATCCTACGCCTTCCCTACTGTTGCACTCTCTGGAGTGGGAATAGTAATTTTTACACTTCCGCTATCCTACGGTAATAATATTGCATATTTTTTATTTACATTATGTTACTATATATATATGTTTTAATAAATATTATTGTATGTTTTTTTATAACTTTAATTAATTATTTAATAAGTTTAATGTAATTTAAGTATTTTTAAGTGTATTTTAGTAATTAATTTTTAATATTTTTTTAATTTAACATTGTTTTTAAGAAATTCGATATTTTTACAACTATATTTTTTTAAACGATATTTTTTACTTGATATTTTAGTACTTACCTGTTTGTAGATAGAAACTCGATATTTTGTCTGTCGATATTTTGTCGCCGATATTATGTCCGTAGATATTATGTCAGTGATCCGCATGAATGACCACCAACTGCCTTAAGCTGAACAACAACAAAAAAACAGCCTATTTTGCAAGCAAGCTCCTTTGTGGGAAGACATTTTGTAGGAGGTTGGGTTGGGTTCTGGTAGGTACTGGGCTCCCTCACCATTGGGTTTGGCTCAAGGCAGGGGTAAAGTAGGATTTTAGGCTTTGAAAACTTTTGTTTACTAACTGCAAATGCATCACCATGGCCAGAATGGGGGAGCAGTTTGAGTGGTACATCCAGTTGTATTCAGATGCAGCCAGAGGGCATGGTTTGGTCTTTTTTGGCAAGGGCGCTGGTGTGCCAAGGAGTGGTCAGAGGCTTCAAAATAGATGGGCTGGAGAGTTGCTTTCCTCAAGATTTTTCCTTTAGTGCTGTCCATACATCTGTGTGGCCCACAGTTTATCAGCAAAACAGTGCTGTTTAATGTGCACAATATGTGAATGGTGTGTGTGGTCAACAGCAAGTCAGCAAGGGACTTGCAGTTTTGTCAGTTGCCACAAGTGTTTGTTTAGGAATGTTTGCGAACAAATGTCATTTTTAAGGCATGCCATAAAGCAGGTGTCCACAATAAATTTGCTGATGGCCTTTCTTGTTACTAGTGGGCAACGAGATAAAGATGACAATGCCAGCACATTTATGGTCCGACGGAGGAAACATTTGAATCAGCTTATACTGGGCCTGTTGCAGTCCACTCAAAAGGCGTCTCGGCTTGCTTGGGAAAAGTTTGTCCAGTATGGGATCAGTGCGGTGGCTCAGTGTCAGGGGGCAGGAGCAGAGAAATTATGTGGTAATGTTCATTATGATCTTGATTGATAAGGGTTTGTCCGCATTTACTATAGCATTTTTTGGAAAGTTGTTGTGTGGCTACGAGCTGTCAGCTGGAGAAATAAGCAAGAGGATTTTGGAGAATTGGGGCAGGCAGAGGGGTGTGGGGGGAAGGTGAGGTGTCCCATCACACTGGAAATTCTCAAACGAATCAGTACCAGCCTACACCAGGTGCACAGGAGCGACAGGGAGGCAGTACAATTTACTGTAATAATGGGTTGGCTGTTTAGTCAGGATTTTGGTGAGACTAAGGTGGTCGTCTTCAAGTTGCAGCCAGGAATTCGATGGCAGGATGTGCACATGATTTCAGGGGTTGTTCAGGTTTGGCTTCTGAGGTCCAAAATGGACAAGTCTGGTTGTGGTACATGTGTGATGATGAGAGAGTATCCCAATGCCAGGGCGTGTCCTTGGAAATGGTGGAGAAAATTGACCCAGCAGGGGGAGGTGTTTAAAGAGGTTTTTCTTCATGAAGATGGGTCACGTGTTTTGGTTTTGCAGGTTTTGGAGTGCTAAGAGAGGTCCGCAGTGTGTTTGGCTACAAGGAATGGGAGTTTGGGATGCATTCATTCAGAATTGGGATGCGACTGAGCTGGTATCCAGGGGCTGCGATTCAGAGTGTGGGTTGTTGGCATTTGGACTGCTACTGCACTATCTTCTTTTGGGTTGGGTTTTCAATGATGTTCAGTAACGTAATCCCTTTCCTCCTAGGTTGCGTTGTGGGCCATATTGAGGTTTGTATTTGTGGGCATTCATTTGTGAAATAGGTGGTGAGGCATGCTGACAACAGGAAAAGAGGACTTCAACTGGGTCTGCCTGAGACCACCGTCCAATTGAAATGGTTTGGAAAAGGTGGAATGAGGTGGCATGAGCTGCTGCCAAAATTATATTCCCTTTCATGTGGTCTTCCTTTCTGAGACATTTTGATACTGCGCCTGGGAGAAAATGACTTGCTTCAATTCAAACGTTTGGCCTTGTTAAGAAATGTAAAACAAGATTTGCTTGAGATCAAAGCATTTTGGTCAGGGACCACAGTGGTTTTCAATTAATTTATGCCCAGGACATCTTGTTGAGGGCTACAAAGCATGGGGCGATTGACAGGGCCAGGCATAAGGGAAACAAAGAGTCGTGAAAAGTTTGCAAAACATATGTTTGTTTTTCAAGGAACATCCAGACATTTGGGATGTGGCAGTAGATTTAGTTTGTTAGGATGGGTCCATCTGTCTCTCTTTGGTGTATAATTATACCTGGCGCAGGTGCAGAGTATGCTGGCTGGGCTGCTGCATTTACCAACAGGAATGTGACACCTATTTGAGGGAACAGAAGAACTCAGTGTCATTTCTGGTGGTGGGAGGAGTTGCAGAAATAGAGCAAGATGGCAATAGTGAGGTAGGCATGAGGTTGAGATGTGGAGAGTTGAATGACAAGAGTTTGTGATTGATTTTGATGAATGTAGTTCTGAAGGGTTGTTTAGGGGAAAGGGGAGGTAGGGTTTTTTGATAATTACAAAATGCATAGTGAGAACAGATTGTTTTTGTGTGTAAAGCTGCAGAGCCAAGGATTGTGATCCTATGTGCACCTGTCTCATTAAAGCGGCCTTTGCACATTATAAGTAGTCAGTCATTCTTGGATGCTCTCTTTTGCCCGATTCTCATACCTGAAAGAAGTGCCTGATTTATCCAAGTTAAAAAAACTCTATAGCTGGCTCTCTGCAAAAATCTAAGACCATAATTAGTATGGTCCTGTTTTATCACCAGAGTGCCGGTCGTACAAGCAACAGCTGAGCTCATTTGTTGAGTAGATACTAAAGTGTGCCAGGACAAGTAGGTTTATTCATAATAAACTGGAAAAATCGTTTGAATTTAGGCACCTGGTATTTTTTTTGCAAAGTAAAAGTTAAAGTTCAAAAAGTGATTCTTAATGTGACAGAATCATGAGAGCCAAAACAATTATGAGGCACAGCCAAAGCATGTTTTGCCCCCCTCACGGCTCACAAGCTTGGGGCTTTTTCAAGGCTGATAGGTAAATGCAAAGAAAACCACAGAATCAAATAAATTCGCTAATGAAAAATCATATCAAAGTAAACACACATTGCCAAATTCGGTTATCTATTTTCCAAAAATGCAAAAATCATAAAGGACATAATCAGTTATGGAATTCAAAACAGTTAAGAATGGAAAGGGAAGAAGAGAAAGGCGCACCAGTTGTAGATGCATATAAAAAGACAATGTACTTAAAATACATATCGAAATCATAAACATGCACCATGTTTGACATTATAACATCATACGTGGTAAAGATGTCACATGATTAAAGTTATGTTTGAAAATATGAAGTCATCATGGTATTAGTGCGGTTATGGCACATATATATATACATGTTTTTATGTATATGTAGTAAACCTCAGTAAAGTATTGTAGCCACAGTAGATACAGAGTTTAGGAAATATTTTGGAAAGAGGGGTGATATGTGTACGTCCATTCAAATATTGAAGTCGAACAAGCCATCAGAAATGTAGCATCAAAATAGAAATAACCACGAAACCAGGGCAAGGTTAGTCATTATCCTTTAGGAAAGTATTATCAAAGTGAAAGGCAACGCATGCGTGGGGGTGGCTTGCGGGGTTCCAGAGGTCGGGACACTGTCGTGTAGAGAGAGTGAAAGCTGTCTACTATGATGCCATTCATGGGCCATGTTCCCTGGTGCCGAATCTTCTGGTTAAAAATATAGTAGCGCGGGTAATGCAGTCGCATTGAAGTGAAACCTGCGTGGGCCGTATGTAAATATTAAAGCAGTATTGTGGCCTTTATAACATTTGAGTCTGTCTATCTTTTCTGCAGTTGATATTTGCATGATCTTTTGTCCTCCTCTGTTCACAAAAATGTTGCTGAAACTGTTTACCTGATCTATGAATTAGCCTTGTCAACCTTTGTGTGTGTTACAAATCAACTAAATGATTAAGTTAGTGAATAAATAAATGAACACATTATTGTTTAGAATTATGTCCTCTTCCTTTTCTATCTTTCCTCCTCTGTGATTAAAGTAATTTGCAGTATTTTTCAAACTCGATAGTGCAGGTATCTATGATTTATTCATAATAGCAGACAAGGACGAATGAGTCATTTTAATACATTATGAACAATTCAAGTGTTTGGGTAGGCCTGTCGGAATCTTTAAGCTCCTTCAGAACATAAGCATATTATCAGTTTGGACATATATGACTCCTTAGGGATTGTATGAGGTATGTAGTACGCTGCACTGTGGAATTTATTTATTTAATTGCGCTGCACTGTCGCTTTATTTATTTAAATAGTAGCGCGACGTCGCTGAGGCAGTAACTCTGATTTTGGCTACTTTATAGCTGGTTTGTGCGTGTAAGGCTCTTTTCCCTACAACACGCTGTGCATTTGCTGCCCCTGGCTGTGCTCGCCTTTGACCCTCCATTTTGTGTTGTTGTTTTCCCCTGGTCCGCCCCTCCTCCCGCCACCGCCTCCCAGCTGCTGCCCCTCCCACCCACGATTAATATCCTTCCTCGCGCCCGAGCTCTCTGTGACCGCCTGGACCCTCCTTCAGTCCGGTTGCTCCCCCACGCTCCAGCTGACCTGCACGCTGGTATCGTTTGTTCTCCTGCTTTTCAGTTCCTAGCGCTGCATTGACTCATTTATTTATTTAATTGATAGCGCTGCACGGTCGCTCTATAGCGCTGCACTGTGGAATTTATTTATTTAATTGCGCTGCACTGTCGCTTTATTTATTTAAATAGTAGCGCGACGTCGCTGAGGCAGTAACTCTGATTTTGGCTACTTTATAGCTGGTTTGTGCGTGTAAGGCTCTTTTCCCTACAACACGCTGTGCATTTGCTGCCCCTGGCTGTGCTCGCCTTTGACCCTCCATTTTGTGTTGTTGTTTTCCCCTGGTCCGCCCCTCCTCCCGCCACCGCCTCCCAGCTGCTGCCCCTCCCACGCTCCGCCCCTCCACCAACCATTTATGACCAATGACCTAACGCGCAGCGTCCACGCGCAGCGATCGCGCCCCAGTCGCGCCGAAGGTGCGCCAAAGGTAAGCCCGTCTACGCCCGTCCGCGCCTGGACCGCGCCCAGCGCCAGAGCCCCTGGTCCTCGTAATGTCCACCCTTCCCGCATTACATACGATGCCACCACCCTCCTAGCCCTTAACCCCGGCCGTTCCCCCAACTGCGTCCAAACCGCCCCTGGACACACCCATGGACCCTTTTCCTGCAACTCCTGCAAGTTCGACGGCACCAAGAACAACTCCTCATCTACGAACACACAACAGATATCCGACCCCAACCACCTACAATGCATCCTGCTCAACACCCGCTCGGTCCACAGGCACGCCATTGACCTCTGGAATCTACTAGACACCATCTCTCCGGACGTCGCCTTCCTAACAGAAACATGGATGAACGCCACATCACCCCCAGACATCACCATTGCCATCCCGGAAGGCTATAAGATCATTCGCAAGGACCGTACCGGCCACACAGGAGGAGGCATCGCTATCGTCCATAAGAAATCCATCCGCATCTCAACCAGCTCAGATGTCAATCTCGCCAACTCTGAACACCTTCACTTCCAGATCCACACCGACCCCAAGACCACACTCAGAGGCACCCTCCTTTACAGGCCACCAGGACCCCGCGCACAATTTAGTGAAGACATCACGGACTTCATCACTCCACACGCGCTCCCCTCCGAGGATTACATCCTTTTGGGAGACCTCAACTTTCACCTTGAAAAGAACAACGACCGCAACACCTCCACCCTTTTGGACAACCTCGCCAACCTCTGACTTAAACAACTGGTCACTACCCCCACCCACATCGCAGGTCACACACTCGACCCTATCTTCACCTCCAGCAAACATGTCTCCTTCAGCCACACCTCAGCTCTCCTTTGGACTGACCACAGCTGCGTTCACTTTACCTACAACAAGCCCACATCCAACAACCACCCCCAACCCACTCTGCAAAGGAACGGGAACAAAATCACCATCGACCAGATCTCCTCATCGCTTCTTCAAAACCCCCCAGCCCACTCCTCAATCCCAGACCAAGCAGCCACCTACCTCACCCAATGGTTATCCAACAGCGCCGACATCCTAGCACCACTGAAAAAACGACAAATCAAACTAGGCAGCAAGAAGGCCTCCTGGTTCAACAATGATCTTAAGAAATCCAAGAAACTCTGTCGCTCCCTTGAGAAGGCCTGGAAAAAAGACCCAACCACCAGCACCAAGGACGCCTTCAAAAACGCCACCCGCATACACCACCAATTGATCCGAAATGCCAAAAAAGCCGCTTTCAAGGACCGACTAGATAACAACGCCCATAACAGCAAGGAATTATTCAACATCGTCAAGGAATTTACCAACCCCTCAGCCAACTCCAACGACATCACCCCCTCTCAAGCCCTCTGCGACTCCCTAGCCTCATTCTTCCACAACAAAATTGCAGACATCCACAACAGCTTCGACAACCGACCCAAAGACCAACCCACCCAACCCCCTGCAGGACCCCCACCCCCCCTGAACATCCTCAATGACTGGAAGCCAATCTCCACTGAGGACGCCATCCGTCTGATGAACTCTATCCACTCAGGATCCCCCACAGACCCATGCCCTCACCACATCTTTAACAAAGCAGACTCCATTATAGCACCGCACCTCCGAGACGTCATCAACTGCTCCCTCAACTCCGCAACCTTCCCGGAAAGCTGGAAACATGCCGAACTCAGCGCCCTCCTGAAGAAACCCACAGCTGACCCCACCGAACTCAAAAACTACCGCCCTATCTCACTCCTTCCATTCCCGGCCAAAGTCATCGAGAAAGCGGTCAACAGCCAGCTCGCCGCATTCCTCGAAACCAACAAATCCCTCGACTCCTCACAATCCGGCTTCCGAGCCAAGCACAGCACTGAAACCGCACTCATCGCAGCAACAGACGACATTCGAACTCTACTGGACAATGGAGACACAGTCGCCCTCATCCTCCTCGACCTCTCCGCAGCCTTCGACACGGTCTGTCATAGCACCCTCTTACAACGCCTCAGAAACGTCGGAATCCAAGGAAAAGCACTGGAATGGATCACCTCGTTCCTCACCGGAAGAACCCAGAGAGTCCGCCTTCCACCATTCAAGTCAGAGGCCACTGAAGTCATCTGCGGCGTACCACAAGGATCTTCACTCAGCCCCACCCTCTTCAATGTATACATGAGCCCCCTCGCGGCCATCGCACGCCAACACAACCTCAACATCATCTCCTACGCTGATGACACTCAACTGATCCTATCACTCACCAGAGACCCTAACACTGCCAAAACCAACCTGCATGAAGGAATGAAAGAAGTAGCCGAATGGATGAAGCACAGCCGTCTGAAACTGAACTCAGACAAAACAGAAGTCCTCATCCTAGGCACCTCCCCCTCCGCCTGGGATGACTCTTGGTGGCCAGAGGCCCTTGGAAAAGCTCCCATCCCGACGGACCACGCACGGAACCTGGGCGTCATCCTGGATTCCTCACTCTCGATGAACAGACAAGTCAACGCCGTTTCTTCATCTTGCTTCAACATTCTTCGCATGCTCAAAAAAACATTCCGCTGGATCCCCACCGAAACTAGAAAAACAGTCACCCACGCTCTGGTCACGAGCCGACTGGACTACGGAAACACCCTCTATGCCGGTACCACCGCAAAACTCCAGAAAAAACTCCAACGCATCCAGAACGCTTCAGCCAGGCTCATATTAGACATCCCGCGTAAAGAACACATCTCTGGTCACCTGAAAAACCTCCACTGGCTCCCCGTCAATAAGAGGATTACTTTCCGGCTCCTAACCCACGCACACAAAGCACTCTACGAAATCGGACCCGAATGCCTCAACACACGACTGTCCTTCTACTCCCCCTCCCGCCAGCTACGATCCTCCAACCAAGCCCTTGCCACTGTACCTCGCATCAACAAAACCACCATGGGAGGTAGATCCTTCTCCTACCTGGCAGCTAAAACCTGGAACTCACTTCCCACTCACCTTCGCCTTACTCAGAACCACCTAGCATTCAGAAAGCAACTCAAAACGTGGATATTTGACAAGTAATTCCCCACTCCTCTCCAAACGCCTTGAGACCCTCTGGGTATGTAGCGCGCTATATAAATTTATTGACTTGACTGACTTGACTTGACTTGTAGTAGCTGTTTGCAGCTCAGCCTGAGTTAACCAACTGTCACAGTCAGGTATAGAGAGACACTGTGAGCCAGAGAGTCACCCAGGCATTCTATGACGTCACAGATGACATAGTACAGTCTATCCAGTGAGGAATAGAGGAGAGGACATTTACTACAAGGTACATATGTTTTTATCATCAGAGGAAGATCAATGCATCCATATGAATGAGGTGATCTCTCATTTACTAAAATATTCAATTTCTGCCAAACTGGAAAAAAATATCTTTAAAAACTCAGGGGCATAGTATCAAGGACAGGCGAGACATTATCGCCGCTTTTATCGGCAGGAAACTGCCGATAAAGCATCGATAATGGCCTTGATAATATGCTCTATGAATTCCAATCGAAGCCCATGTTAGATGTGAACACATCTAACATGGGCTTCTATTGGAATTCATAGAGCATATTATCAAGGTCATTATCGCCGCTTTATTGGCAGTTTCCTGCCGATAAAAGCGGCGATAATGTATCGCCTGTCCTTGATAATATGCCCCTCAGTTATGCACTTTTGGGAATTTGTGATAACAGACAGAAATAGACGTCCGTTGAAAGAGTTAAAAAATGTGTTAGGTATGATGAATAATACCTAACACATTTGTTTTTTCCTAATGTATATCGCTCATTATTTCTTTCATCCATAAAGTTGTCAAGTTTCTTCGGAGTTCAGAAATAAACAAGCATTGTAGAAGTTAAAGTAAGACTTTAGGTCAATGTGCTCCTTTCATCATCCAAAATCAGGTTTGACTTTTATTGTAGAGACTGATTCATCCACGCTGCAGTGGAAGCTGTTCTGTCACAAAGCAACCCAACAAGAGAGGCGCTACTTCCAGTTGCTTATTATTGCAACCTTTGAGAACAACAGTAGGTAAGAAAACCAAACATGGTGGAATTACTTCTAATCAAAGGTGCATTGACTGGATGGTGACATAAAGTGGAAGAGAATATACCCAGATCATAAGACTTTGGGTTCCTGAAAACAATTAAAACATTCTGACCAACAAAAGCCTTGATTGATACTCTTCTATATAACTACATATTGTATGTCACATATTGACCTGAAATCAGTGATTTGTAAATTGGGTGTCATCTCTTGATGGTAGTCTCCCAATGAGAAGGATTTACCAACCACAAATAAAGTTTAAAGCATGTATTCGATATATGAAATGGCTACTCTACCTAGCTAGTAGAACAGCAGAAACAAGCTACCAATAATGCAAGTATTTGTTGCAACAAAAACCTTGGAAGAGGAATACAATACAACAATATCTATAAAGAGGAAAAAAATATGTATAATTACTCCAAAACTGCAAAAAACAATATTGTAAAAGTGTTGTGTCCCGCTTTTGGCTGTACTTCCAGGAATTTGCAGAACAATTGACATATAAATCATTTTGATCATCCCATTTACAAGAAAATGTGCAAGACTATGGAGGCCATTTTGAGTTTGGCAGAAACGGATATCTGTCAGAAAGTGACGGGTGTCCAATTCTATCAAACTTGATGTCATCTTGCCTCATTTAGTAGTGAGTTAACCACTGGATTTCTGACATTTGATCACCAGTTGGCCCGTCATCTGAAACATTGGCCTTTTGTAAAATGTGCTTTCTGAAGTATATTTTGCATGAGTGTGACTGTCATGTAAACCATGGTGGGTGCAAACATGAAAAATGTAAAGAAAAGTCTTAGGTACAGGAATTAAAGTAACAGAGAGTCATGGACATGTCTTTTTTTTCTCAGAAAAGTCCCTCTTTTAGGGTTTGTTTCTGCACAGCAACAATAAATGCAGACCAGCTTATCATAGTCGACCTGATCTCCGAACTAGCGGCCTCGGACCTTCGTCTCATTAACTCAGGAGCCACTCACATCAAAGGCCACCTGCTGGACCCGGTGTTCACCAGCACCCCCGCGATGCAAGAAATAGACTCCATTCCCCTTCCCTGGACGGACCACTTCTTGGTCCTATTCCAACTCCCAGGACCCCTCAAGAAACCTCAGAAACCCCCCTCCTTCACCAAAGGCAGGACTTGGTCCAAACTACCGATTGAAGAATGGGCCAACACCCTGACATCTACCACCCCTACTCTCGACAATATCCCGGACAACGCCGATAGCAACTTCAGAAACTGGATCACGACCTCCCTTGACTCTGTGCTTCCACTCAGAATGCGCGAAGATAAGACCAACAACATCGGCTCTGCCCCGTGGTACACCCCAGAGCTCCGCCAGCTCCGCAAAAATTGTAAAAGAGCTGAACGGCTTTGGAGAAAAGACTGGCACAACGCCAGCAAAGAGGCATACCATTCCTCAGTCAAAACCTATAAAATCGCAATCAAGCTCTCCAAAGCCTCTCATTATGACACCAGGATAAAGGAATCCTCCAATTCCTCTAGGGAATCTTATCTCATTGTGAAGGAGCTTCTGAAAGTTCCCATCGCTTCCTCGCCCATTACCCCTCAGGTAGATAGAAGTAATGACCTAGCCTCATACTTCAACAACAAAATTGCCCGCATCCTCACATCCCTCCCTCCCTCCAGCTCCCCTTCCCGTAGAAACATTATTCAACCCCCCAATGAGACGGGACTACGTCCCCAACTCGAGATATTCAAGCCGACAACGCCCAATGAGGTGGAAACGATATTGAATAAAATAAAAAGTGGATCTCCTTTAGACCCTGCACCTCTGAGATTCCTTAAAAACGTGGCCCCCGCTATCACCCCTACAATCACGGAGCTTATCAACAGCTCACTTGCTCAAGGATCAGTCCCCCACAGCTGGAAAAAGGCAGTGGTGAAGGCACTCCTTAAAAAACCTCAGCTCGACCCTACTGATATGGCTAACTATCGGCCCATATCACTTCTCCCGGGGATTAGCAAGATCACCGAGAAACTGGTGAATAGTCAACTCTCCAGATTTCTCGAGACTAATAACATCCTGCGGCAATCCCAAACTGGGTTCCGTCCGGGACACGGCACAGACACCGCCCTGCTTGCCGTCATCGAGGAAGCAAGGCGCATTCTAGACTCAGGGGGATCAGTGGCAGTGATCCTCGTGGATCTGAGTGCCGCCTTTGACACGGTTAATCACCGTGTTCTTCTTCACCGACTGACTGAAGCAGGGCTCACCGGGACGGCACTCAAATGGATAGAGTCCTTTCTCACTGAACGTACATTCCAGGTTTGGGACGGCGAATTCCACTCGGCCACACTCCCACTCTCCAGCGGGGTTCCTCAGGGCTCCTCCCTGAGCCCTACACTCTTTAATGTGTACATGGCCCCCTTGGAAGATGTGGTAACACCATACGGGATAAAAATCGTGAGCTACGCCGACGACACACAATTAGTCGTCTCCCTCTCCCAACTTGACGACCACCCAGACAAATTATCAAATTGTCTTACCGAAATTCATGGGTGGATGTGTGAATCGTCATTAAAACTCAACGGTTCCAAAACCGAGGTGATGCTCATGGGCAAACAATGGGCGACCATCCCCCCGGCAATATGGCCAGACGTGTTCGGGGAAATTCCCACCCCGAAACACGAAATCAAGACCCTCGGAGTCTGGCTAGAACCCGCTCTCTCAATGAAGACCCAAGCGGCCAAAACCGCCGGAACCTGTCTGGGGCTTCTGCGAACTGTTCGCAAAATTCTCCCCCTCCTACCGCCCGTGTCCAGGAAACTAATAGTACAGGGCCTCATACTGTCACGGCTGGACTACAGCAACCTGGTCTATCTAGGTGCGCCGGAAGCCACCTTAGCGAGACTGCAAAGAACCCAGAATGCTGCAGCCCGCCTAATTATGAGCGTACCTCCTAGAGCATCCGCCAAACCCGCCATCAAGGCGCTGCACTGGTTGCCAGTCCGCCAAAGGGTGGAGTTTAAGGCCATGTGTACGGCCCATAAACTAATTAACGGATCGGGACCTGCGATCCTCAGGGGTTTGGTCACCCCCTACACTGCACCAAGGGCCCTACGGTCGGAGAACGAGCACCTGGCCAACATCCCTAAATTCAAAAGAGCACGCACTGGAGGCCGACGCTTCTCTGTTAAGGCGTCCACCGGTTGGAACTCTCTCCCACGTTCCCTCAGATTGGAACTCAACCACCTGACATTCAGGAAAAAACTTAAAACCCTTCTGTTCCCTAAATAAACCCTCTACCTCCCACCCCCTCAGCAGGACTCAATATTAACAGCGCGGGGATGCCCTCGGGTCACCAGGCGCTATACAAATTGCTAAATAAATTGCTAAATAAATAAATGACACCATGCCGCAGTTGCCTAGCTGTTGTTACATTTGACAAAAGTGATACACTCATCAAAAACATCCCCCAAAGTGGCGGCAATCTGCAAATACAGACTGCCATGGGGTGACTGAAGGTCCACACCAGCAGGTTGTCAGATGTTTTACCAGAGTCTAAAGGACCACCCCCCAATTGTCAATTACTGTGACATTGTTGTACAAACAAACAGAGATCATGTCAAACTCATGGATTTCATATTGTTTTAGCTACACTAATGTGTCCTAGAGGAAACATATCAATGGACTTCACTGTAGCTATTCCAGCTTTCAAAGGTGCAATATCCCATAAATGATTGTTCTTTCTGTAACAAAACAAGGCTACTCCAGTCCACTGAGGAAATTCCATAAGACTCCTTAAGTTGCATCTATATTCTAGAATAGTAGTCTGTCTTTGTGGTCTTTGGGAGAATTCTGTAGTCTCTGTAAATACATTGGTAGACCTTGTAACATATCCTGGGTGTCTCAAGACGCAAATCAATAAGTTACCATCCTCAGTCAGATGATGAGTCTAAACAGGTATATCAAGCAATCAAATATTAAATGAATTATCCCTTCATTAACTGTATCAATGCATTCTCATTGTAGACATTATGCAGAACAATTCTGTTGTTAGACAATTTTGTCTATATGCTGGGTTTTAATCTGCATAGACTACTTATTGTGCTTCCTCTGTACCATGGGTCAAGTCAAGTGTCTGGAAGCTTCTGACTCTGTATGGTGTAATACAAAGCTGCAAACAAAGGCTTCTCGGATGTAAAGCTGCCTCCTGCTTGAGCTCTCATTGTTGGGTCCGCTAGTGTGATATGGTTGTCCAACCTTTTTTGACTTTCAGATTGAAGGTTTTAGCTCCTCTTTTAGGTTCTTCGGGGGGATCTCACTGCTTACACCTTCATGTTCAGTGTACATGGGAACGATTCACAGAACTAACTCAAGACAAAATCCTAAACTCACTACCATTTTGGTATTCACAGAAGGCACTTACTCATTTTGGTATTCAAAGAAGGCACTTACTCATTTCGGTATTCACAGAAGTTAGGAGTCCTAAGTTTAGGACTCCTAAATGCCTTCCGTGAGTACCAAAAGTCTTAAAGTTAGGATTGTTTTCAGTTTAGGAGGCCTAAAGTTAGGAGTCCTAACTGTACGGCTCCTAAACTGAGAAAATACCTAACTTTAAGACTTTCTGTATTCACAGAAGGCATTTAGGAGTCCTAAAGTTAGGAGTCCTAACTTTACTACTCCTAAACTGAGAAAAATCCTAACTTTAAGACTTTCGGTATTCCCAGTAGGCATTTAGGAGTCCTACAGTTAGGAGTCCTAACTTTACGACTCCTAAACTGACAAAAATTCTAACTTTAAGACTTTCGGTATTCACAGAAGGCATTTAGGAATCCTAAAGTTAGTACTCCTAACTTCTGTGAATACCGAAATGAGTAAGTGCCTTCTGTGAATACCAAAATGAGTAAGTGCCTTCTGTGAATACCAAAATGGTAGTAAGTTTAGGAATTTGTCTTAAGTTAGTTCTGTGAATCTGGCCCAGAGTATCAGCTTGGACAACCAGGATGGGTTCACTCTGTGCAATGGTAAAACAGAGGCAAATACATTTTGAATACTCACAGTTGGTTGGCGTCTCAATTAGGATGTTTGTATAGAGCACGTCTGAGGCAGAAGAGCTTGAATAAAAATATTTAGTGACTTACATGGTTGCACACTGCTTGGCTATACCAGATTCTGTCTCATTTTGCCCTGCTGCTGTCAATTCTACATGCAGCTGTACAATATCTGCATTTTTGTCATCTTTGCGCTTTTGGTTTAAATTGTGGTTTTCATAGTTTGGATTCTCCTAAAATCCACGTTTTAGGATTCTCATTTGATTAATCCTGTTATGTCTTCTGTAACTCTTCTCTGAGTTTTATGGACCTCTGTGCTTTTTTACCTTCCCTCAGTATTCAGTAAAAAATGTACTACACCAGCCGAGGGAGGTGCATTTACATTGAAGTTAATAAAATGCGTTGCTTGTTAGCTCTCTGACCTTTGCTTGTAGCAATTATCTTTCCTCCACGGACAGGGTCCCTAGCCCCAGCATTTCTTTCACTAGCCTCCA
Organism: Lissotriton helveticus; assembly: GCF_964261635.1. Lineage (NCBI taxonomy): Eukaryota > Metazoa > Chordata > Amphibia > Caudata > Salamandridae > Lissotriton > Lissotriton helveticus. The sequence continues at coordinate 1,237,116,109 of NC_136063.1, read as the reverse complement.
AAATGGTCTAATATTTTGTATGGGGGAGTTTTTACTGACTTTGTCAGTGCCAAGATGTAAGTAAGTCTTGGAATTGGCATAGTCTTGTATTCCTGAATACGGCTACCTTCCAGAATAAGTGTAAAGATACACAACAATCAGAACAAAACAATACTAATTTGGCTACCATCTGAAATTCAAAAAGTAGAAATGTTAGTAGACATGACAACCTTAGGGTGGTCTTCCCCCAATCTTTTTACCTGCCTACCTCCACAATTTATATATCTTTTGTGTTGGCCTTGGGACCCCGAGCACTTTCCCACTGCTGACCAATGCTAAAGTGCATGTACTTCTCCCCAAACATGGTGACATTGGAGTATATATGATTGCCATATTTAGTTTAAAATAGTTCCCTTGCAAAGTGGTATAACATATACCCAGGGCCTGTAATCTAAAAGCTATTTGTTGGCCTACAACAGTTAATGAGACACTCACACAAGCAGCCTTTCTAACCTGTCTCAGGCCTGACATTGGAAGGCCTGTGTCTGCAGTTTACTGCTACATTGAATTGAAATTTAAAACCATTTACCTAGTAGCTGATTCATGTTTCATATAATTGGAATGGTAATGGTAAATCGTCTTTGCCGGTAAAGTTGGATTTAACATTATTGTTTTAGAAATGACACTTTTTGAAAGGTAACATTTCTCAGCTCTTACTGCTCTGTGTGCCTTGCAGCCTGTCTAAAATACACATCTTTCATGGGTGACATCTACAATTTGTGCTGTCCTTCTGTTAAAAAGTCAGCCCCTATCGCACCCAATGCCCAGGCTGCTGGTGCAGGGCGACTCTTCGTTCTCACCTTGAATAATTACCAAATAAGGAGACGGGCACTGGAAGTAGGAAAACAAGAACAGAGTTTATTACTCATGAGGAGAGCATGTCCTTTGGGACACTCGCATGGTGTCTTCGGGAGGTGCGCTAACAAGTTTCTCTGAGGCTTCGTCTTTTATACACAGGTTTATGGCACACAGGCATCCTTTATTACAATCAACACATTGTATAGTATGGAGGTATTCCAACACGTGGCTACAGTAGGGCCCTTATTCTCCATACAAATAGGAGGGGGCTATCATGCGGCTGAGTGTCCTGCTGATTCCATTGGAATGTGTGTGCCTGATCGAGTCTCAGGGGGTGGGGTGGCCATGATCAATAGTAGCTTTTTCCAAGAGAGACGAGTGCATAAAGTAGTGGGCAATAAACCGTATCCTCGGGCTAAGGGATGACCAGCGGTCCGTGCAAACATTCAGGCTCGGAGGAAGAGGTCATCAAAGGAGGGGTATTCACGGAGGGACAGGAGGTGTTGGTCAGGCGCGGGGTGCGATTCTTAGGGACAGAGTCATGCGGGAGGGGTGGGCTCATGACTCGCGCATGTGGGAGAGGGGGCAGTCAGGGTGCATGGGGGAATGCTTGCAGGGTCAGGGAAGTGCGCTGATGAGCGATCGTGAACAGGGAGACCATGGTACCTAAAATGGCTGTCATGTACATGTGTGCATGGATCTATGCTGGCGGAATAACACACTCAGTGTTTTCGCAATATCCGTTCTGCTTACAACAAGGGGTGCTATGAACACAAATGAACGCCGCTTATGTACATACACATTGCTATTTTTAACAGTCGCCTCTTTTTACAGAAGCAAGTTCAATTTCTACCTAGTCGATGTGATTGGCGGAATGCAATACATGTTAATTTACACCTGTCGGGTTCTTCATACAAGCCTAGAGATCGGCATAATGTTTAGTCGGTGTAGAACCAAGAAAAATGTTCCGATACATAAAAATCAGCTTCACATTTTCTCTCTAGTGACATCAACATACAGGAAGAACGCTCTGATACCTTCCGACTTGTCAGTACTATAGGGGATTTTGGAAAACTAACCACATGAGTGACCGACGAAACATTTCTTAAAAGGCAATACAAAATGGTTGAGGGAGGTATTCAATTTTGTAGTGTAGTTCCTATCATCCCTATAGGCTCTGCGCATTGGAATAATACCTACAGCAGTAAAGGCCTAGACCAGACGTTAACTAGGTCTACTACTGTCGATACTAGACTTAAAGTTTTGGGTTTGCCAGCTTAGCTCAGAGTTCACTAGAAACTTTCTCGAATGTTCAAGGAGGAATTAACTTCCCTGATTAGACAAGAAGGGATTTAGTTTCTGACAACCATAGAACATAACAACTTTGCTCTCCCCTAATCAAGAGTAAATCTCGAGTCGTGTGAACAAAAGGCAAATTATTTTACTCAGTCAGTACGTGCATTCTTAGTCTCATCAGATTGTAGAGAAAAGGAAGAGACGGGCGTGTTCAATAAAAAGGTGTTATTTATTGATCAGTCTCTTTTCTCATACAAGAGAAATGGATCGATATTATTGCAATACTTATAGTTAAGTAAAGTGCATACATTAAAAGCAATAGTATAAAATAATACTGTAAAAACATTGATATGGTTTCTTAGCCATAAGATGTTTTAAAATGAATAAAATATATTACATACACATATACATTTGACTAAACGTACTCAACTGGTGTTTCTAAATACGCCTACTCCGTGTACCTGACCCAAGCCTAATACGTGGGCGGGAATAGAAAGTTACAGTTTAAGTTAAGTTTGTTTTTGCCAAGTGAATAACTAAAGAATTCTCTGTGAGGGGTTATTCAGTTCTGTACCTGGAAGTTAGGATGAATGTGGAATGGTATCTCTCTCTCTGGTCTCGATATTCCAGGCTGCCTGCGAGGGCTGCCCAGAAACGCCGGTGCTGGATTCTCGGCAGGAGAAAGCAGCGCGTCTCTCAGCGCGTCAGGAAGGCGGGGCTGCTGCCAGCGGGGTCTGCTCTGCTCTTGGCTTCGGCAAGTATGGCTGCTCCGTCTCGTCACCACGCGTGTGTTTTGCATAGGGCAAGATCGGTAATATTTATACCTTTAAGGTGCCGAGATTGACGTAAGGATGGACATAGATACGTCAATAAGGATGTCATACGACTTGCTCGTTAGCACATTCTTTTACTGAAGTTCGCGGTGAAATCAAAACAATGGCCGCAGGGTTTTGCCCAGGTTGTCATAGGTTTGATTTGTTATGAGAACTCCGTATGCCTTATCAGGGGCTGGAGGAATATCGCTTGTCTAATTAGATCGCAAGCGTTATGACCTAATCAGATAACACGTTCCTGTGCCGTAGTGTGACTGCGTCAGATAACGGTATCTGCATCATGGGGGTTTTCTGCCTCATGGGCTGACTGCTAGTTAACTTGTTGGTTTGTTTAACTAGAATAGGGTCAGGAATAGGGGGATCGATTCAGAACCTATAGGAATACATCACACCCACTCCACGCTAACTATGTACATATTTACTAATCTATGCATAGTATAACATAGTACAACATACTATAGAGTATAGTGTATACCTTACCACCCCAAAATACATGAAAGCATTTTGAAATTTTCAAATATACGGAAAAATTGCAGACATATGTATTGTATGCACTCAAGCTGTAGAAAATGCCAAAGTAATCGCATTTGTATACATTATTGCTTAATTGGTATATGAGAATTACACATGGAATGGCTTCTTAATACAGAAAAAAGTTCGCGACCATTCCATCACAGAATAAAATATTTGTAAACGTATCAGCGGGCAGCTAATGTCTATAAGCTAACTAAAATTTAGAAACCTTAGTTCTCTAAGAATAGTTCTTACTTTAAGCAGAAGATAGTGTCCCGAAAAATATGCAAAAATATTTGGGGCTGCTGAAAAATTGCTGTCCGTGAACTGGAGGGAAAATTGTTCATGTGACTTTATTTTTAAAGTTGAAGGCCGAATTCAGGGAACTCCGTGTGCGAGCTTGCTCAAAAGTCTCTATTTCTGTTCTGGAGAGAACATCATATCATTCAGGCTTTCGAAAAAACTGTCAACAGCTTCCTGGGAAAGTTCCACTAACTCGGAAATAGGTGTAATCATGCATTTTTGCGCATGATTGTCTCCATTGACATTCTGATTTGCATTACTGACAGAAGGTCGTACCTGTTCGGTGCTGCTTTCATCTTGAACTTCACTACCCATCAATCGTAGTGGTGAAGCTTCCACGAATGCCGTCATCAGGATTGGTAGCCTTTGAGGGCAGCACAAAGCATGAACCTTGATCGGGCTCAACAATGTTTCTGCATCCATTGGCGCATCCGATTGTAGCGTCAGACAGGTGTCTAACACGCATTCTTCTCCGCATAGCAGACACCTCAATACAGGTAAAACACATCTTTGCCACATTGGTCGAAATGATAAAAACCAAGTCATGTTCAGGTCTCTAAGCCGGGAGAGTCCCAGGATTTTTGATATCCGGTCCCGGTATCCAATGGCTAGGATTGTTTCTTCTCTTGTCGCCAGAGTTTTGTGTTGCCATAACGAAAAATAAGGACTAGGAATAGGATTCCTGGAATTAGTCTCAGGATCAGGGGAAGTCCGCCAAAAATCGAATGGACGAAATCTGGAAAAATACCCAGTATGGCTTTGAATGGTGTTAATGCCATCGAAAATACTGTCTTAAATACCTTTGAGACCCCATTGGTATCAGAAATATTTAAGATTTCATTCAGGATTTCCGCGAAATGTACGGGGGAATTAGTTGATAATAATGTATGTATCTCTGCAGTCGTCCTTGCGACTTGTAGATCATACGTTTCTTTTGATGACGAAAGCCTGGTAGGCGTCTGAAGAAGCACTGTTTTCATTCTGCTTAAAGTATCTATTCGAATAGAAGTAATTTTCAAATCGGGCCATGCCCTTGCCTCCTTGTCTGGGAAGGAGCTGGGGAACAATGAGCGTCCACAGCACTTGACCTTCGCAGTCGTAGTTACTAGATAAGGAGTCCCGGGCATAAGACTACAACATCTGCGGTCTACAATAAGAATGTAACTCCCATTATAGAGTCTTTGAAAGAATGGTTCTATTTCTGTTGCAGGTGCGCCTTGTTGGTGACATGAAAGGTTGTATGAATTCCCTTCACAGGCTCCATGCAAACTAATTCCGTTACACAGAAGTGTGCCACTTAGTGACATCGCACAATTGTTGCCACTAAGAAACACTTTCTGTCCTTTATTACTGACACATGCATGTGAATAGGGCAGGTTCCATGTTGTTTTAAGGTACCCCTTTCCCAATTTCTCGTACATGCCAGCCTGTATATATTTTTGGCAGTATTGAAACCTGAAGGTTGAGATTGGAATATTTATTATCCCATGTATTATCCATTCACTGACAGGTCGTTCTGACATTGTCACTGGTAATCTTTCGAGTTTTTCAATGCTCAAGATTGTATAATCAGCACCCTTTTGTGCCATACTGATTTGTCTATCAGTAAGGTTAAAGATTTGGAATAGTGACGTTGTGTTGATTAAACGCCAAGGCACATAGCCTGAACGCAGATTTTGTAACGTCCAGCCAAGTTGTACAATAGAACGCAATTGAGACTGACCGTGTTTTAATAACAGTAAGTCCTGCGATAATATGTCGATTGCTGAAGACACAATGCTGTCCAAAGAAAAAATTCTGGAGGACAGAGTCATTAACCCATTGTCCACTACAGAAAGTGATTTTTCCAAATTAATACGGTCAATTTCCCGTATTCTCTCTGCTGTTTCAATTTGAGTAACCTTCCAGGCCTCATTGTATGCTGCATATACAGAGGCTGCTATGAAACGCTTTTGACGCTGTTTGCATGGTCCCAAAGTGAAATCACGCAAGTCAGCACCATCAGTAAGTAAAGTTAGGTGTTGCTTAATTTCTGCCAGTGTGGAAGTTTGTAGCCACTGAAGGCATAATTTGCCCACACTGTAGGTGGTTATTATCCCTGGGTGATGTCTTTGAGGATATCTAGGGTCTGGCCTGGTCATTTTGAACCCCTGTGTTTTGTTCAGGAATCTGTCTTGACAGTTATTAGTATCTGTGGGCCAGATCAACCACTGTTTCCAATCAGGATGTGTTCTGTTTTGGTTTAATATATGGTTTACGTCTATCTCTTCATCTGTAGAAGTGTTGCTAAACATTGTTGGCTTTGGAATAGACGGTTTATTTAAATCTTTGATTTTGGCTAGGCCAAGACAGGTGGTTTGTTGAACAGTGTCATTTAAAAATATCATTTGTTCTGGGATCATGCAGGCTCTAAACAAAGCTTCTATACCCTATACTTGCCATTCTTTTGTACCCCAAACACTTTTCAATTCAACATTTTTGTCCCAATAATCAAAACCAAAAGTATTCATTTTTTCAAAGAATGAGTCTGAATATAACAATTTTGTGTTGGTTATCATGGTCTTGGTCCCTGTTTTGTTTGACAATTTAAAATAAAATGTTTCAGCATTACTTGTGTTAAAACCTGAAAAATATGAATATTTGTCGTAAACGGTTCTTGAGCTCCCTTTTGGTGGTGTTGCACAATGTTCCCATTGATTATAATTTAAAACATTTCTAGGTTGTGCAGATCTATGTAAAAAATGGTTACCATAGTGGTTATAACAGTACATACTATCATAATTTGTAGAACCCTGCAAATAATCATGTTTGGTAAATTTAGCAGACATTACTAAGTCAGACATCATATTATTAATGCTTTCGAAGTCCCAATCATCAGCAAATGAGTTTGGTTTTACAAAGTCACTCAAGGAGATCTTAATTTGGTGTGGATATTTCAGGATCTCGACCGGACCATAAATTTCATAGTCAGTGTTGTCCCATGCTACCCCACCAGGTATCGGATTGGCTGTGAAGTTGGCTGAAGAAAGTTCTCTTTTCTCGACGTGTGAAGATGTGTGTGGTTTGAGGATCAAGTTGATTTTCTGACTTGCTGTGTCCATTTTTGCATATTTTCCCTCAATGAAGCGTCCCAATGTTAGTATCATGATGAGCCAAAGTATGAGGATAAATGCACCAAACCCCACCCAAAATTCAATCCATGGGGAAATCAGATATGTTTCTTTCAGTTGTTTCAAAAGTTCCTTAGCTTTATCTTTAAAGGTTTTTGATGATGGCTGTGTCTTTGATTCACTGAAGCCTTCAGAGGAATCATCGAAGTTTATGAAGTAGCCGGATGCAGTTCTGTCAATTGTTCCAATTGCTTCAGGATTTCTGTTACTTGCATTGTCACTTGTTACTTCATTATAGATTGGTGTGTCTCTGCTAAATGTTTTTATTTGGGTTTTCAGAGGTCTTAGTTCTATTGCATTGTTGCATAGTCCATGTTGTTCTTCTGTAGGCGTTTCGAATGTGATGAGCCTCTTTGTTAGGACCTCTGTACTGGTAGCAAACCTTGGTGTTCTGCTACTTATTGGGAGTCCACTTGGCCTACTGTTTGTTATCGGCCACATGTTGTGGTTTTACCAGGTCGATGGATACAACTCGGTTCTCCTTTTTACCAGCAAGTGGCGGTAGTACAACTGATCTTGTCCCGTTGACAGACAAGACAGGAACTGCTTTTCTGTAAGAAGGCCCAAATTCCTTCTTTACCGCGATCTTTTCCCTGACTAGATCCCCGACTTTTGGAATCCAGACAGGTCTTGCTGGGACAGGTGGTGGTTCTTCAGTGGTTGTTAGCTGTTGTTTCAACTTTATGTTGCTCAGGTCTTTTCTTGTTTTGTTTAAGTCCTGCAAAATAGCCAAACGGTCTTTGATATCAAAGCTTTTTTCTTTCACCACTGAAGTCTGACTATCAATGTCAGAGATCATCATCCTAGTTCCAAATAATAATTCGTACGCACTGAATCCCTTCAGAGAATTTCTTGGCAAGTTATTGAGACTACGTTGGACACTTATTAGATGTTTGACCCACCCAGCTCCCGAACCTAATACCTTCGCCGTTATAGATTGCTTTATGTCACGGTTTTTTCTTTCAACAATTCCGTTCCCCTCAGGGTGAAATGGACAAGAGTACCGCAATTGCACGCCCATGCTGACCATGGCCTCCTTATAAGCCCGAGAGCTAAAAGCAGGACCGTGGTCTGAATGCAGCATGCCAATTGCGTATGTGCCGATAAAGACTCGCAAATCTTTTATAACAGTTCAGATGTCAGCCGAGTGCTGGTGATCTACATTATAAGTGGAACTAGCCTGTATATGTTAATCGCAACCCTTCCTTTTTACTCCTGATTTTTCCTGGAGTAAACCGACGAGGTATTAAACTGTTTCTCTCCCCACTGCGATCTCTGTTGCAGTTTGGGCAGTTTTTTACAAACATGGTATGACGCAGGCTCATGCCTGGCCACCAGTACCGTGATTGTAATTCTTCCAGAGAATCTTTTAGTTTGAGGTGTCTGAGACCCTCGCCCATATGTGCGTCTGCGATTAACAAGTTTCTCCTGTCCATGTTTGGAATCACTCTATCCCCCACTCCAGGGATTCGAGCAAAAGGGACGGAGTTTGCATCGATTATGTATGTATAATTGAGTGGATAGTTGATCGGTAACGCTGAGCAGTCGCCTTTTGATGACGTTTTCACCGCCAGCATTGTTTCACCGTCAATGTATTTTAATGTACGCTTTTTTCGAACTACGGGAGCCGATTTAGTGGCTGCCGCTGTGGCTGTTTCGGCCAATGAATTCCCTGCAACGTGAACGCCATCACGCTGGTGACTCAGTGAATGTGTCACGTGAGTCTTTGGTAGCTCTTTCTGTAAAAGAGCTATTTGTTCCCAGAGCAGTTTTTGCTTTATTGGTGCATCTGTGTCATCTTTGTAACCGTTTTGAATCCATGTCTGCAAATCGCTGTTATATGATTTGACGCAGTAATATGAATCTGACACTATAAGTGTCGGGAATTCGCGATCCGCATTATCTAGCGCCATTTTCAAAGCTAATATTTCAGTTTGTTGTTCTGAATTAGTTGCTACTGAGTGTGTTTTTGTTAATAGAGGTTTTAGTTTACCTCCGCGCCACACTTCTTTTGTAATCTCACATGTGGGGTTGTATGCTTGTTCTCCCCAAACGGAGGGTTGAGCATGTCCGTCTGTATAGATTACACAGGCGTAATGTCGTAAAGGCAGAATGTCGATTGGCAGAGGATATGTTTCTTCATATTCTAGATTTTTTAATTCTTCTAGTTCTAGAAGATTGTAAGCCAGGCTACATTTGATAATTCATATCCTACGAACAGGACTTTCAGATGGGCAATTCTGGATTTTTTAAAGTTGAATTTGTAACCCTCTGCTGCGAACCCAAGTATTATGGTGTTCACTCTCTTCAAGTGAGTCTCCAAGTCATCATCTGTAAATGTCATCGACATAAGATAATGCTTCATCATCATATAGTTGTAGTAATTCTGTTACTCTCGCTGAGAATACTCCCGGGCTGTTCTTGTACCCCTGGGCTAACCGACAGAATTGTTTTTGAGTGCCATTTATTGAGAATGCAGTTAAATATCTGCTCTCTGGTGCTATGTTTTGACAAAAAAATCCATTAGAGATGTCTAATGTTGTTTTGTATTTTTTGCGCACTATGTTATTCATTAGTGCAGCACTGTGTGAGTTTTGCACTGCAAAAGTTTTGCAACATGTGTTAAGGTGTCGGTAATCCAAAACTAGACGATATGAATTGTCTGGTTTGGAGACCGGAAACAAAGGGTTGTTCATTTGTGAGGTGCAAGTTTCAATCACCTCCTGCTATTCTAGCTGATCTAGTATTTCATTTACCTGTTTTTTAGCTTCTTGCTTAATTGGGTACTGCCTTTGTGCAGTTGGTTGTGATTTTAACTGGATTTTGTGAGGAGGAGAATCCTCATCCCATCCCACGTGATTTTTATATAAAGCAGGAGCTAGAGCCACTGCCCATTTTCTAGCAAGTGTGTATTTTTTATGAATTGGAATTTGATTTGAGAAGGCAGGCATAATTACTTCTTCGCCATGAGGGCACTCCCTGACAAACTCTGGTGGCCAGTCTTTTTCAGCTAGAAGGATATCATAGCCCTTGTAGAGATTATCCCAAAATAGTCCCCTTATTTTCCTAGTCTTATCCCCCTCTATACGCAATGTTATTTCGTATATTTTGTGAGGTTTGCTAACTCTGGTGTCCGCAGTTTCCACTTGGAGATATTCATTCGTGTCCACTGTCTCCAGATGATTCATAAGGACTTTGCGAGCTATGCTCACTTCTGCTGCGCTGTCTAGCATTGTCTGAGCCCACTCTCCGTTTTTCAGTTGTGTCCTCAGTATTCTCGGCATTGTTAACTACCTTGATACTGGCTACCTTCTTTTTTGGAAATTGTAATTTCTTTTTTAGTTGAGCAGGTTCCTTGTCTTTGGACTTGGTGTGCTCTTCTCTTTGTTCTGATCGTCCTCTTCTTTCCGATTTCTGCGAGGAAGTCTGAAAAGATTGAGAGGGACGTGTATCAATGTCTTGATATCTATCAGGTTTTTTAATATTATCCCTATTTCTAAGGTTATATCTTTTCCCAGAGGGGTCACTCTGAGGTGACCTGTGTCTTTAGTTCGGAGATTTTTCTCTTCGCCTAGGAGACCTTCCTCGGGACTGGAATTTCTTTTCTTTAGGATTGGATTGTTTGTTTCCATCCCAGTTCTTTTTTGGTGATGTAGAATTATTATTAAAAAATATTTTTTCAGGACTTTCAATTAGTTGCGGTTTTACTGGTATTCCACCTAAACTATCTCTACCTAGTTCCTCATAGGATTTTTCTATGATTCTGGCAATTTCAGCTGGTTGGTCTGCTATATCTGTCTCTTTTAACCTCTGGCGGATCGCCACGTTTGCTGCTTCACCTTTTATGTTGGCTAATAATATAGCCGAGACCTGCTTGAAGTCTTTCAGTAATTTCATACCAAGAGTTAAAGCGGGTTCTGGACCATATTCATCTTGAATTTGTTTTAGCACATCTGGTATTACCGAAATGGATGGAACACCGTGCGTTTTTGTGTAGATGGAAGCAAAGACTGTACCCCAAGTGTCACAGTCCTCAATGTGTGGTGCGATTCCCATTGGAAGGCAGATAGTCAGAATCCTGTGCTTTTCTAGCGGGGTGGTGTCAGGAAACACCGCCTCTATTTGGGTGATTTTTTGCGCTAGCCAGAATGGTATTTGTTCCCGTTTAGCCGGTACTTTACCTAGGCAGGACTGGATGTTCTGTGGTGTAATTTTATTTGTGTTCCCCGGGTGAGGGGTCAGCTGTGGGAGTTTAATCGCTGGCTGAATTGTTGAAGTCCGCATCACATACTGGACTAATTGTCTATGTATTTTTATTAATTGTTTTAGCTGTGTTAACAGCTCTGCTGCTGGCATCTCATTGATGTCTGGATGTGGTGTGTATCCGGCTAGGACCGGCCACGTTGCTCCTGGTCTACCTAAAGGACCGAGCCTGGTGATGTGATTATTATGTTTTAGGGCGCAATCAAACAAGAGCAAATGCTCTTGAAATTTGAGTGGTACTTCCACCTCCTCGAAAGGAGTGTACTCATTAGGAGGTTCCTCTATTTTGTAATAGTGGAAGTACTTTGTTACAGCATTTGCTGCTAGAAAATGTATCCATGAATAGTATACCTCTGTCTGCCGATATTCGTGTGCCTCAATTACGAATATGACTGTGCCACCTCTAGGTGTCAGTCCATTTTCTATAAGTTTTAGGGTTATAGATCTCCTTTTGATGACCGGGATGAGTATTATATCCTGGTCTGCTGCCTGCATGGTAGCATCAGCTGCTGCGAGTTCAGTTGCTAATCTAACTGCCTCTCTTTCATCCTCATTCTCTGACATTTTACTGACAGGATGGTTATTTCTTTTGTTTGCAGATCAGGTTTCTTATGGAAACAAAGGTTAGATGCACAATATTTTGGAACTGTTTATCCTTCAACGTTGACTATACCAAGAACCATACATAGGAGTTCCCTCCTGCGAGGTCTGGCGGATATAACCTTTCACCCACTCCAGACGTCTTTGGAGTATTATGGGAAAAGGGGTCTGAGTGAGAAAGCACGACTGAGTTACTCTAAATGTCTTACGTTAGTTTTATCGCCCTTTCCAAACACGTTGGGCGCCATGTAGTGTAGTTCCTATCATCCCAATAGGCTCTGCGCATTGGAATAATACCTACAGCAGTAAAGGCCTAGACCAGACGTTAACTAGGTCTACTACTGTCGATACTAGACTTAAAGTTTTGGGTTTGCCAGCTTAGCTCAGAGTTCACTAGAAACTTTCTCGAATGTTCAAGGAGGAATTAACTTCCCTGATTAGACAAGAAGGGATTTAGTTTCTGACAACCATAGAACATGACAACTTTGCTCTCCCCTAATCAAGAGTAAATCTCGAGAGTCGTGTGAACAAAAGGCAAATTATTTTACTCAGTCAGTACGTGCATTCTTAGTCTCATCAGATTGTAGAGAAAAGGAAGAGACGGGCGTGTTCAATAAAAAGGTGTTATTTATTGACCAATCTCTTTTCTCATACAAGAGAAATGGATCGATATTATTGCAATACTTATAGTTAAGTAAAGTGCATACATTAAAAGCAATAGTATAAAATAATACTGTAAAAACATTGATATGGTTTCTTAGCCATAAGATGTTTTAAAATGAATAAAATATATTACATACACATATACATTTGACTAAACGTACTCAACTGGTGTTTCTAAATACGCCTACCCCGTGTACCTGACCTAAGCCTAATACGTGGGCGGGAATAGAAAGTTACAGTTTAAGTTAAGTTTGTTTTTGCCAAGTGAATAACTAAAGAATTCTCTGTGAGGGGTTATTCAGTTCTGTGCCTGGAAGTTAGGATGAATGAGGAATGGTATCTCTCTCTCTGGTCTCGATATTCCAGGCTGCCTGCGAGGGCTGCCCAGAAACGCCGGTGCTGGATTCTCGGCAGGAGAAAGCAGCGCGTCTCTCAGCGCGTCAGGAAGGCGGGGCTGCTGCCAGCGGGGTCTGCTCTGCTCTTGGCTTTGGCAAGTATGGCTGCTCCGTCTCGTCACCACGCGTGTGTTTTGCATAGGGCAAGATCGGTAATATTTATACCTTTAAGGTGCCGAGATTGACGTAAGGATGGACATAGATACGTCAATAAGGATGTCATACGACTTGCTCGTTAGCACATTCTTTTACTGAAGTTCTCGGTGAAATCAAAACAATGGCCGCAGGGTTTTGCCCAGGTTGTCATAGGTTTGATTTGTTATGAGAACTCCGTATGCCTTATCAGGGGCTGGAGGAATATCGCTTGTCTAATTAGATCGCAAGCGTTATGACCTAATCAGATAACACGTTCCTGTGCCGTAGTGTGACTGCGTCAGATAACGGTATCTGCATCATGGGGGTTTTCTGCCTCATGGGCTGACTGCTAGTTAACTTGTTGGTTTGTTTAACTAGAATAGGGTCAGGAATAGGGGGATCGATTCAGAACCTATAGGAATACATCACAATTTGATACAAGTAATTTAGTCAAGGGGCGAATAGAAAGTTCTGGAATGGGGGAGGGTCTTTGTCGCAATGTCTTTTAACATAGTCCGTCTTCTTTTGTTGGCGCTGCTGAGCACCGGCGGTGGAGCTATAGGTCCAGCTCGGAGTCGTCCTTACACGTTGCAGGGTGCGATCAGTCCTCTGCTGTTAGATCACAGTCCTGTTTCCTAACTTATTGTCTTAGGGGTGCCTTATGCTGGGCACCTGCGTGTCTTTCCTTTTCCGTGACAAAATCCCAGTCCATAGTCAAATTTTATATGAAAGAGTTTGTTGAACAATCGAGGGAGGAGAGGGCGGAGTGGGGCCAGATCTTCGAACACACCAAGGGACCAAGGGAGCAAAGGACAATGAGCAGGCAGGCCCATCAGTCGGAAAAAGGGACGGGGACTTCAGGCACGAGTGGGTCAGCAAGTCGAGGGCTTCAAGGCAGCCCCTTATTCCTTCATCAGCTGAACTTGAAAGTTGTGCCTCGTCCCGCGTCTCGTTGTTCTGCGGCTCCACCTTTGGTCGTCACACGTGCTCCATGATCTGTGGCCAGGCTGTGTGTCATGTCCAGCTCCTCTCCTTTGGCGATTGTATCTTTAAATGGGTGAAAAACAAGTTGTTAGACAAACTGGTCGGGAGAACAGATATACATCTCAATTCCTTCCCTGTTCCTGAGTAGGTGGGGGATAGGTTCATCGGTCACAGTCAGAGGTCGTTATTTATGGAGTCTGTAGAAGGGCATTGCATATTGAATTCATAGACTTGTTTGGCGTTCATTCGCGATATATGATAAGAGAAATTGAACTTTTGTACAAATGTATTATGTTACAAAAAATCGAGTACTTATGGAGAGACTCGTTCTTCCCTTTAACCCAAGTATCGACAATATCACATCTCCTTTCGGGGTCGGCTAATTCTTGCAAGCAGGGGCATTATCATAGGGTTGATCGGGGGCGAGTGGGTGCTTTTGGACAGAGAGCTAGGGTCGATCGGGGGAAGTGGGGTACTCTGGACATCCGCACTTAGGTGCAAGGGGGTGGGGCAATCAGGACATTGGGGATCGCATTTTCTAACGAACTGAGAAACAGAAGACCATTGACGTTATAGTTCCCCTATAAAAGGCCAGATTAGGGGACATCCGTCGTCTTACCCGTCCTTTCCTTCATTACCAACACGGGTTCTATTGTTTGCAGAAGGGAGAGGTAGTAATATGGTAAGTCTCAATCGTTTTGGGTTTGGTCAATTTTGCTGAACACCTTTGCGTTCGAGGAAACCCAATTATGTTTGTGTCGGAGGGACACAATGCCATCATACAAGAAAAAGAGGAAACGGGGGGCTTCTGGAGAGAGGGAGAGAGAGAGAGAGAGAGAGAGAGGGAGAGAGAGAGAGAGAGAGAGAGAGGGAGAGAGAGAGAGAGAGAGAGAGAGAGAGAGAGAGAGAGAGAGAGAGAGAGAGAGAGAGAGAGAGAGAGAGAGAGAGAGAGAGAGAGAGAGTCGTACTCTAAACGAACCATTCGGTACTCATATGTCGTGAGGAGAGAGAGACGTGTACAATAATGGTCCATTCAGTGCGCACACAACTTAGAACGGCAGGGGTTAAGTAATACGTAAACACAAGCGGAGGGACGACGTAGATCCATACATCACGTACACACAAACTCAGACGGGGGAGACAGTACAGGTATTACATAAAAAGATCCAAGACAAAACATAAAACAGTTATTGGCCACAATTAACCTTTTCTGTGAGCTGAGCATCTTTATCATCCTAAGTTCTTTTTACCTTTTTCTTATCTTTTATTCGTTGGCTGCCTCTTGCTGGTGACTTTGATTGTACACACTTACGCCTTTGGCAACTGGTCATGGACTAACCTGGTCGGGCTAATGCTCACGGAGGTTTATTCGAGTCATTTTTAGCAAGTGCGTTTCCAGGCTGAGACAACAGTTGGTGTCAAGTGGAGAGCAATGGGGCAGCTTTTAGTTATATGCCTATGAGGATGCGGAAAAGGAGGTAGTAGGTTTTCAAATATTGGCAATATCCCTAGTCCTCTCGGCGGAGGATACTTGTGTAACCCCTACCTCGAAATACCCTAAACTTTTCCCTACTTAGTCAAACGTAAGAACGCTTAATCATGTGTGTACATTATTCTTCTTTACTTTATTCGGGGTTTGTCGTGGTTAGGTACTATAATCAGACCCCTTTTCCCGTCTCTTCGTCTGTTGGATCGCCGTTTTCGTCGGCATTCCGAGGTGACCTGCAGAGAGAGAGAGAAAAGGAGGGAAGGGAGAGCAAGCTATATTGATACGCACTCGCGCGCATAAACCCAGAAAGGTTTTTACTTACTGCGTACTCGGCCTATTTCCACAGGATGCAGTCACTGCCAACTGGGGCGTTTAAGCCCAGGTGGACTGTTAGTGTGATTTTTCTTATACAGGTAGCATATAAAGTGTGGGCTAAATACCTGGATCTCCAGCGGTTGCCTTTGGCTGTATAAAAAGGAAAAATACACAACTAAAATTCGACCCTTCATATTTGTAATATTTCTACGCGTTATACCTTTTTCAGCCCTTTATCTAACCGAGCTTAGTCATTCCACCTACATTTCAGTTATATCGAAGAATAGGGATTATTCATTCAAGACTTTATCAATTTACACGGACAACTATAGTTGCTTTCTCAAAAAATCTTTAATAAGAATGTCGATGTATAAATACGGGCCTACAACCCCGTGGACCGGCCACGGAGCAGGCTGGAACGGAGTCGGTGGTCGTTTATTTCACAATAAAAGTGCGAAAAGCGCAATAAAATCATGTTGAGACTTCAGTGTGAGCGAGTGTCATAAGTGTTGGGCTTCCAACTTTCAATAATCATGATGTGCAAAATTTTAAACAACAATTCATTGTCCGAATGTTCAATCAATACCCATTTGATGTCAATTCGCCGTCTGAACACATAATCAGTACCCATCCAATATCACTTCATTGTCCGAACCTATAACCAGTACCCATCCCATATCAATTCATTTCCCGAACTGACAGTATACATCCTGAATCCATTAATTGTCCGAACATATAATCTGTACACATCCTATATCAATTCATGTGGTTAAAAAACCCTTCATACATATCTCATGACACCAGGGCTGAACAATCGGGGTACAACAAGGAGTTGAAAGTTTCATTTGCATCGGCGCCATTTTTGAGTGCAGTCAGGCAGATTCAGGCATAGTCTAAATCTCTACTAAGTCATGGTTGGCCCAGAGCTTCCTTTGGCAGTCCTAAGTTCCGTTAAAGGGAAAAAGAAGGGATCGGTGGTTTGAACCATCAGTCAAAAAGAGGGGGAGGGAGGCAACAATGTTCCTACCGGGTCATACTGTGCTTCCACCGGAACTGATCCGAACTGTGGTCTATAGGACTCTAGTCATTCAAACTGAGACTGGCGCCAGCTTGGGAGCGCCGACGTCCTGCGGCTACGTTTCCATCGTTCCGTGGGCAATCATGGCAGTCACTCCCCATCGGGGGTATTTGCGGGAGTCGGGGACTCCCGTGGCTCCTCTAGAATCTTCAAGGTTGTGGAGAACTATGACGGTGGAGTCAACAAGTGACCGGGCCATTCCTTCATGCTGGTCCCGCTCTTGCCAGGTCGATCGCCATTTTGAGAGTTCGGCAGCTACCGGCGATCGCGGGGTCAAATGAGCGGACGGGCTCCCACCTGCCGGGCGAGGCGTTGCAGCATTGCCACAGTGGAAGAACCCTTTTCCGGGCGCCTGGAGCGCTGAGGGTGCAGTTGGGAAGCCTCCACCTGGGGAGGCGGGAGAGGCCTGTTCGCACCGTCTCTCCCTCCCAGTGCACCCCACGGCGTCTCGTTTGACATTTGTTATGGCCGGACCAGGCGATGAGGACGGGGGGGGTCGGAGGCATGTGCAAGACATCCCCCCCCAGAGTTGTCGCAGCAATTATTGAAGAAAGAAGAAATGTCTGGCGTGTTGTCGCTGCCATTACGAAGGAGAAAAGAAACAATGTCCCGTCCGTCTTTGGGCCGGGCCTCCGGTGGATGTCGGCCGGACGCCCCTTGCTCTGGCCCCATGAACGGGCTCCTTGGCTCATCGGCTGCAGCCGGATCTCGTCGGCCCCGGCCCCCGGTCGTTGGTGGCCGGGCCGGGAGAGAATGTGGCGGGACTACCTGCTACTCTCAAGGGCCACCGCGGCCGGACTGGGAGAGAGAGGGGAGGGTCGAGGACATAGACATTCCCCCCCCTGCAACTCTCCGGCATTGTCAAGGCAATCCCCTGACCGGATCCCGCTGGCCTCGGCCTCTCCTCCAGCTACACCCTACGTTACGATCTCCTGGCCGACTGTTGGCAGCAGGACCCGCCTTATATGGGTTGCTTCCGGCTGGGCGTGGCCGCAACCCTGCTCCACTTTGGAAGTTTCTAGAGTGGGGGCGGATGTTCTGCTGACTTGCATTTTCCCCAGTTTATCGTTCTTATTGTTTTCAGGTTTCTTATTACGGGTTACTAAATAGGTTTTACCATTAAGTATTGTTATCGTTTTCCTTGTTCGTTATTTAATAAAAAGTTTGTTTTTCATCAGTGGCCTACTGAATTCGTTTTCCTATTCCCTTCTTTCCAGGTTGTTTCATGCTAAAGTTTTTCTGTTAACAGGTTACAGTGATCACTTCGTTATTATTGTATATGTCCTTTTTACTAGGGGTGTTCTCTGGTCAGGCCAGGTGACCTACCTCCAGTAAATGGTCCGGGTGAGACTGGCGTATCAGTCAGTGGGGAGTAGATAGGTATGACAGATTACAACGGGGGACAAAGGTCCGCATTACCTACCCTTCACTACTTGCAAAGACTAGAGTATGGTGACTTCTGTGCTTGTTTGCAAAAATAGAGAATACCTCCAAAAAGAACCAATTCCAAACAGTCAATGTTTGGACATACAATCAATCAATGAGGAACAAAATAGGTACGACGTGTTAAAGGTTTGCGTTACCTACCCTTCACTGTCGGCAAAGGGAGAGAGAATATTCCTATTCTTCCCCGTTTGTAGGCAGAGAAGATCCTTAAGAGAACCAACTTCGAACAATTTAATGCTCGATTCAATCAATCAATCAATGGGGAGGAAAAAATAGGCGCGACGTGTTAAAGTTTTGCGTTGCCTACCCTTCACTATCTGCAAAGATTAAACAGAGTATGGCGACTCTGTGTTTGTTTGCAAATAGAGAATCTCCCAGAAGCAATCAATAGGCAATACTAGTATTTTCAAACAATCAATCAATTTCGCAATTTGTCGTGTGTCACGACCTTACCCGGACCGGACCATGTGGACAGTTCTTCGCCTTCCTTTTTCCAGCGCCCGATCGTTCTCTTTCTCCATGTTTTTACCGCAGCATTCATGTGGGATTCCAGTCAGGACAATAGGTCACTTGAGAGAGGTCCGTTCGGAATCGGTGAAGCTCATTCAATCGGCAGCCGGACGAGGGCCCTCTCAAGGCAGGTATACTCCAATCATTTAGATGTTCACCCCATCGTCTGGACCTCTCTTACCGGACCTTATGTCGCTGATGGGCCCCACGTGGGGCGCCAATTGTTAAAAAGTCAGCCCCTATCGCACCCGATGCCCAGGCTGCTGGTGCAGGGCGACTCTTCGTTCTCACCTTGAATAATTACCAAATAAGGAGACGGGCACTGGAAGTAGGAAAACAAGAACAGAGTTTATTACTCATGAGGAGAGCATGTCCTTTGGGACACTCGCATGGTGTCTTCGGGAGGTGCTCTAACAAGTTTCTCTGAGGCTTCGTCTTTTATACACAGGTTTATGGCACACAGGCATCCTTTATTACAATCAACACATTGTATAGTATGGAGGTATTCCAACACGTGGCTACAGTAGGGCCCTTATTCTCCATACAAATAGGAGGGGGCTATCATGCGGCTGAGTGTCCTGCTGATTCCATTGGAATGTGTGTGCCTGATCGAGTCTCAGGGGGTGGGGTGGCCATGATCAATAGTAGCTTTTTCCAAGAGAGACGAGTGCATAAAGTAGTGGGCAATAAACCGTATCCTCGGGCTAAGGGATGACCAGCGGTCCGTGCAAACATTCAGGCTCGGAGGAAGAGGTCATCAAAGGAGGGGTATTCACGGAGGGACAGGAGGTGTTGGTCAGGCGCGGGGTGTGATTCTTAGGGACAGAGTCATGCGGGAGGGGTGGGCTCATGACTCGCGCATGTGGGAGAGGGGGCAGTCAGGGTGCATGGGGGAATGCTTGCAGGGTCAGGGAAGTGCGCTGATGAGCGATCGTGAACAGGGAGACCATGGTACCTAAAATGGCTGTCATGTACATGTGTGCATGGATCTATGCTGGCGGAATAACACACTCAGTGTTTTCGCAATATCCGTTCTGCTTACAACAAGTGGTGCTATGAACACAAATGAACGCCGCTTATGTACATACACATTGCTATTTTTAACACTTCTAGACAGACACAAAGAGAGGAAGGGTGAGTGTGACAGAGAACTCATCTGCATTCATCTACATACTAATAGCTCTTCCTGGACATTAAGAGGGAGGGAAGGCTCATGCTTACACCTGAATAGGCAGTGTCCTGTGTCCCACACAAGGGGCAGATCACCCTTTCTACTGATAGTCTGGCAGACAGGGCTGGGGTGAAAGAGGACATGTGCACTTAGGTATAAGCACTGAGGTTCTGACCATACCAAGACAGTACACTACTAGACCTTTGAAGAACTTTTCAAGGAGTAAGGACTTCTGTGTTGCAAGGATTGGCAAGTTTTTGGACTGCTGTTCTGAAGGAACTGTTTTCTGATTTGCTGAGCTGTCCTGATGCCTGCTGATTTCTGCCCTGCTGGGGACAAGGGCTGGACCAATCTCACTTGAGCCCAGAGTGATTCCAGGGGCTTGCTGTTCAGGGCCATCAAAGTCTTCCTTCAACTTTGCAACAGCAAGTGCACTCTGCCATATGTGAGTTCTGCCCTGCCAAGAGGTGTCAATACAATCCTGGGACCTTGAAAGGTGATTTCTACAGTCCAGAACCATCATAATTGATACAGTGATGACTTTGTGCTGATTGAAACCAATGCATTGCCCTTCGACACTGGCACAGGAGACAATTGTGACATCGCCTCGACGGACTGCGCGCCTCAATGACAATGGACAGTGCAGCTTGACATTGACTCAGCACCTGCTTTTAAAGGGGTTTGATGCCAAAACCTTACTCGACTGCACAAATCAGCCCCACTGCTCCTCCTCCCTCGAAGGGATCGACGATGATGCTGTGCCACCTTGACTCCTCGCACAATTCCATCCAAGCTACTTTGTCAGCGAGACCTGTCTGCAAACAGTAGCTGACCTGCAGTCGGCCTGAGCTTTGGATTTACCACAATCTAGCGCAACCTCAATTACCCCCTTAGCGCTTTTGACTACTAAGCACTATTTTTGGTTAACTCTCTTAAAATTCATAACTCCAGCTGTACTTATTGGATTTTTTTCATTTTGGTCTTGTTTTACTCATACAATTATTATCTATTGTTCTAACCCTTTAGGGAGTATTTTTGTAGTGTTTTCATTGTGTTACTGTGTGTTGCACAAATACTTTACTCATTGCCTCCTTATATAAGCCTGACTCCTCAGTTCAAAGCTGCCAGAAAGCAAGCACAGGTTACCTTTTAGAGTGCATCTAGTTTACCCTGACTAGGATTGTGGTCCCTACTTGGACAGATTGCATACCTCTGCCAACCAAAGACCCAATTTCATACCAGAACACTTTGAAATTATCACAATTGTTTCAAACCCAGAACTCCATAAGCCCATAATAAGTGCAAAAACCGTCAGTTCATGAAGCTCCCCAATAATGTATTGTACAGGGACACTTTTTACCTAATTTGGATGACATCAGAGAGTTTATTGAAAAATAGAAGCAATACCACTATCACTATATAAATATCAAACATGTATTCTCTGTATTGATTTAACTGACAAATTACTACTAGGAGTAAAGATGATTGTGTTTCAACGTTTCAAAATTCAAATGGAATGCTAATTTCCAGATTGGAATTGATACATACAGAAAGCATAGACAAAGAAAAACCATAACGTTTGAAGGTCATAGTGTGTGCAAATGAGAGGACCACAAGTAATTATCAGTAGGAGTTACCCAGTCTCCTGTACAATAGCCCTTTCCCCCAATTATGCACCAAAAAATGGTCTGAACTACTATGTTATGTTATGTTACATTATTCTACATGCTATGCTATGGTATGTCATGTTACTTGTCTCTTGTTGCATGCACAACATTGGCTCACAGCATCAAGGTGATAGAACAGGTGTCTCCAACTAGTCGATTGTGAGCTACCAGTGGCTCACAGAAACACTCAGAGTAGCTCCCAGCCTCAAGCTCATTTTTAACTAAGAACCACAATAAGTAAGTGCTGCATTTTCCTATTAAATCAGGCTTCAGATAGCAGAGCATGATAATGAGAAGCACTCTGCTCAGATTTATGACCCAGGTGGGTCAAAGACGATCAGAACTGAAGCACTGAGGTACTTAACTCTTAAATAAAAGACATTCTTGACTCAATATTGGAGCATGAGAACAACGTGATATTTCTGAAGGCTTTTAAAGGAGAGAAAATTCTAATGAAAAGTTACTTTAATCATAAAGTTACATTTTATGCCAACTTTCTCTTTTTCCAAAGTATGCATCAACATGCATCTTGCTCCCAGTGGCTGGTAGACACAGTTCAATATTTATAACTAAAAATACAGTCATTTTCCTTTATATGGGGAAATGGTAAAGTGAAGACAAATGTATCTATGAAACATCGTTTAAATGTTTTTCTCCACTTTAAATTAAGCCAATCAAGTCCTAATATTATATGAAGCATATTTCTTTACTTTAGATTCCTCATATTCAAACAAATGACTGTATTTTCCTCTTACAAATATGGCACTGTGTCTACAGCCACTGACAGTAATATGACTGCTGTTTGTAAAAACACTCTGGCATGGGAGAAAATTTAAATGGGAGTTTTACGTAATGCATATAAACATAAAACTTACTCTTCAGTTCAATTTGATCCCATTTCAAAGTGTCACATTTACTCACAGCAGCCATCTAGCTCCCAGTGGCTGGTAGACGCACTGCCATATTTATAACTGAAAAATACAGACATTTATTTTTAAATGGGTGAAATTCAAAGTGCATCAAGTCCCATCAAGTAAAGAAAAATGTTCCTTATTCTGAACATTTTTGCAGAAATGTTTTCTGCACTTTAAATGTCTCCCATTTAAAAATAAATTATTCAATGTTTGTGTTGCCGCATATGGCAAAAGGTGGCAATGTTTGTGATGCCGCATATGGCAAAAGGTATGTCCTGAGACATAAGTACCTATGGCACAGGCTCTCAGGGACCCATACACTTATATTCCATTCATACGCACACATGTTCATATATCCCGAAAGATCACAATCTCACTGACTCACATGCCAAGCCTATAATAAAACCCCTAGTCCCTGTATTTTGTTCCAACCATAGTATCGGACTCAATAGGCATTGGGTTTAAAGTCAATGAAACTGTGCGAGGGGGTGTCTGGTAAGTGGTATCATTGTCCAAATTACTTGGCCTTCAGTAACTGATGACAGTTTTCACAAGTTACTTGGCCTTCAGTAGCTCATGACAGTTTTCACTGATCAGAATTAGTTCTCATTACAGAAAAAGCTGAAGATACCTCTGATAGAAGCAATTTAAACTAACTACTTAATCAATTCATTTATTTTTCAAGCAAATCAGTTATCAGTAGACTGAATACTAGATGACAGTGGACTTCAGACTGTGCAAAAGCGAGTTCTACAGAGTAGGGTGCCAGCATAGAAAACGTCAAGCTCCTATCCAAGATACACTAAAGCATGTTACTGCTAATAATATGGCTATATTGCATTACAGGGGTGATGTAGATTATATGGCTGAAGTCTGAAGCCAATGAGATCAGGAGTTTTTCCATGAACAAATTTATGGGGGACTCAGATTGTTTTAATTGAAAACAGGCTTGAACTTGAGAAAAATATGCACATTGTTGAGACGAGTATCATCAATTGAAACTTTTAGGGCATGAGGAATCATATGGGCTGCGAGATTCTGAAGAATTTGTACTTCTGAACAAAATCTTGAACTGGGTTCAGATATTATGCATTAGAGTAATGTATGAGATAATGCCCTATTACTTACCAATAATCTTCATTACTCCTGTTCCCGATCTCTTAGTTCTATTCTTGACAAAGAAGATAATCATGTATCACCAACAGAAAAAAGAATAAAGGATAGCTGGACCCTCTACCCTACCCGCTCCCACAGGAGTGCATAGGAGTACTCACCAAGCATTCACTTCGAGCTACCTAGCCCCAGATGAAGGCCGGCAGAAGAGGAGGGAGGGAAATAATGAATGAGAAGAGTACAACAGGACCAGGAGTAGTGAAGATTACTAGTAAGTAATAGGGCATTGCCCCCACGTCCCTCCTGTCTTGTCCTATATAAAACAAGTGAGAATACCCAAGCAGCACATCAGTATTTATCAGCAACAAACCACCAGGATGCAAGGAAACATCAACACCCAGTGATTTATTGGAACACAGAAACAAAAAGTCAAGAGCTCACAGTCTGCTGCACCCCAACCCAAAATTAGCATCATCACCCAGCAAATTCTGGATCCGATATTGCCTCACAAAAGTATTAGAGGATGCCCATGTGCCAGCTTAACAGATCTCAGACAGGGAAACCCCTGCACCCCAGCCCAAGAGGCTGTCAATCCACAATTAGAACGGCCCTGCACCCCAGCCAGTGGAGGAGAACCATAAAGGGAGTAAGCCATCTCCATGACCTGCCTCAACCAATGACCAATGGACAAAGAAGAAGCCTTCCCACCGCAAAAGAAAACCCCAAAAGAGACAAACAGGAAGTACAACTTCCATAAAGAAGGCATCTGATCCAGATAGACAGGCAAGGCACAACTGAAATTCAGTAAAGACCAAGGAGGATCATCCCCAGACAACGGACCCCAGATCAAGGCAGGTAAAATCAACTCCTGGGAATGATGGAACTGTAAAGGCACCTTCGGAACAAAAGAGGAGTTCAAACGCAACACCACCTCATCACCTGAAAATGACAGGAAGGACCCAAGCTCCATCAGAGACCCCAACTCGCCAACCGGTGGGCCAAAGTGATCGCCACCAAAAAAAACACCTTCAAGGTGACAAACTTTAAGTCCACCTAAGCCAAAGGCTCAAACAGAGCTGCCACCAAATCATGCAACACAATGGGAAGGACCCATAAAGGGAATAAGGACCTCACCACAGGTTGAGACAACAAAAAACTGTCAGCAATCAGGAGACTAAGTCGTCCACATCCGACAAATTTCCCCAAAGGAAATGAAAAACCTTAAATGAGCCAACATGGTGGAAACAGCCAAACATTTCTTGAATCAATCCCAGAGAAACTGCAGCACTTCTGGCAGTGAACACTCCAGAGGAGACAACTCTAGAGTATGATACCAGTGCTGGAAACTCCCCCAATGCCTTTCTATAGGATTTCAGAGTTGAAGGCCGGCAAGACTGCTGAATAGCCAAAGCTAAATGCTTGAGGATACCCCTACACTGCTGTCCCTGCCCCTCAAACCTCCAAACCGACAGCCGCAGTGTGGAAAATTGATAGGGATAGATGTTAGCATTTAGCTGAAGCCATCTTGTTTCTGGCAGCCATTTTGTCTGCCATGTGCTCACCACGTGCTGTTTCCTTCTTCACTGTCGTTTACCCTTGTGTTCTGTTTAGAGGACTGGCCATACTTAGACTCTGCGCTCTGCACATGCGCAGAGGAATTTGTAACTGTCCATGCATATGTTTTGGTCTGTAACTGTCCGGTTGTTTTTACCGGGATCAGCAACTGCTGACTTCTCCTTTACTGTTGACTGTGCATTTCTGTATGACCATCTAGGTATGTAACTCTCTTGTGTGTGCTTGTATTGCCCTCTTTTGAGCCCCTGTGTGGGTATAAAAGACCCATGGTTCTTCTGTTCCTTGTGCTACTTCATACACTACCAAAGGGTATTGTGTGAATATAGTTCCATCTCATAAGGATTAATAAAAATATCTTTTAACCTTTCAGCTTCCATGCCAACTTCTATTTACTTGTCTGAGGACTGGCGTGCAGAGAAGGGCGAACCCTTAGCGCTGGTAGGCCTGGCTGAGGCCCACCTCTCCAGCAGGAGAGGCAACATGGGAGCTGACCACAGAGGACACGGAAAGCAGGGGAGCAAGCACACATTCTGGACAGCCAACAGTCTCAGTTTGGGGAACCAAGATTGACGGGACAAAACAGCATCCCCACAACCACATCCTGAGACTCTTGCAGTAGGTGAGTAAGGAATTGGGGGATCAGAGCAATGGGCAGAAAGGCATACAACAGGCCGGCTTCACTCCCTGAGCCCCCACTCAGGGAACCCTGGAACAAAAATGAGGAAGCTGAGCATTGAGGAAGGAAACAGGTTGAGCAAGGCAAGACCAAACCTCCAGCACACCTCCTGAAAGACCTCTGGAGACAGTGAAAATTTCTGGGAGTGGGTAAAAAATTAATGAGGGCCTCTGCCACCCCATTGCCCACCCCCCTGATGTTAACCGCTATCAGAGATAACAGGTGCTGCTCTGCCCAACAAAATAAGGGAACCACCGCTGCATTCAGAGACCGAAAGCAGATCCCCCTTGAAGATTCATTTGGGTCACATTCACCATGTTGTTGGACCGCACAACCACATTCTCCCCAACAACATGTGCTGGAACCACATGACCTCCCGGGAAACTGCAGACAACTCCCTCCAATCGGAGAAGCGCCTCCCCTCCTGGAGATAACAATGCCACTGCAGTGCACACAACTCCAACGTCGCCCCCCAACCGAAAGCACTGACATCCGTTGTCAAGACCACAGGAGGAGAGGGTTGCAACGTCAACCTCCTAGAAATGTTGGCCAAAACCGTCCATCAATGCAGAGCCGGGAGGAGGGAAGGATACACCGGAGCCAAAAACCTGAGATTCTGAGACAGGAAAGCCCAATGGGCTTACAGATGCACTCACAAAGCCCTGAGATAAAAGAGTGCCCAAGGAATTGTATACAAAGTTACTGCCAAGAGCCCCAGAACACTCACCCAAAGCCAAAACAGAAAGGAGACCCCTCGCAAGAAGCACAGAGCCAGGGAACCCAAGGTCAAAGCTCACTAGTCTGGCAAGAACACCTTATTCACGGCCATGCGAAAGTGGGCACCAAAAATGTCAGGTCCTGAGAGGGTACCAGTTGACACTTGGGAAGGTTCAGCAGAAACCCATGAGCCTCCAATGCCAAACACACCACACTCTGATTGAGCAGCAGCTAACCCCAAGATGGAGCATGGATCAGCTAATCATCAAGGTACGGGTAAAGCAGGATCCTCTGAAGATGCAAGGAAGCCACCAATGAAGCCACCACTTTGGTGAACACCCTATGGGCAGACCAAAGGTCAATAAGCAGAAGCTGAAAAGGAAAATAACTGCCGCATAGGCAAACCCGCAGAAACCTGCAGCAGCTGGGATGAATTGGGACATGAAAATAAGTGTCCTGCAAATCCAGGGTGCACAGGAAATGCCCTGGGGGAACCAACAGGATCAGTTGCTGAAGAGTCTCCATCTTGAAGGGCATGCGAACAGCAAACTTGCTCAGAGCCTTTAAATCCAGCACCAGACAGAACCCCCGGTCAACTTGGGCTCAAGAACAATCCGAGTGCAGGAGCGCAAATCCTCCTGGACTGAAAGGACGGCCAAGTAATTCGACTAACTTGGAATCTGACAAGGGCTGTGCAAACTCGATGCGGGACACCTAGAGCACAATGTCCAAAACCCACACATCTGAAGAACACTGTAACCAGGCCGCAAGAGTGTACTCAATCTGTCCTCCTACCAACAATCCTGGGACATTCATCATATAGACAGGAGTGGGGTTTAGGCTGGGGAGACATTGCCTTCGTGTCCTGACCCTAGCCAGAAGAAACCCTATCATGTCCTCAAGACAACTTCCTCCTTGAGGGTTAACAAGGGGCATTTAGGCTTCAAATAACCCTTATTAGCGGAGGACTGCTTAAAAAAAGAGGAGTTCTTCTCCTTAAAAGGTTTATGCAACTTGCCCTCCAAATCCTTCCCAAACATCATAGTCCCCAGAAAAGGCAAATGCAGGTCAGAGGCTTTTTGAGCTGAATCAATCTCCCAATCCTTCAAAACCAAATTACGGCGAGCTGCCACACAGGCACCCCCTGAAAGAGCGAGGCCCTCATCACATCAAAGGACACATCCAAAAGGAACTTCAACCCTCTATCAATATAATCTCAAAGCTGAGCACAGTCTGTGGTATAATCCAGGGTCTGAAATAGAGCTTGGACATCGGAAAGGAGGGACTGAGCAACATACGTCTTATAAATCCCAGTACACAGAGCCAGATGTGACCCCGAGAAAACTTTTCTCAAGGAGGCATCCACCATCTTATCCACAAGATCTTTAACCACTACAGCGCTAGCGGGTTTTCCCGCTGTGCGCTGAAAGTTCATAAATCCCACTTTACATGACAAAGCCAGCTCGTCATGAGCGCAGCGCAGGTAACGCCCATGACGAGCTGGCTTTGTCATTAGCGTGGAAGTGGTTAATATTTGTCCTCAGCCAACGAGGTCTGGCCCACCAGGCTGGCTACAAAGGAATCAATGGGAATAGAGTCTGGCAAGACCGCGGACATGTCCTGAAGAGGATATAACTTGGACATGAAATGGGGAAGCATATTTCAATCTGGATCCTTCTACTCTCACTTTAACACCTCATGGATGTAGGGATGGACAGACACATCCACCGGAGCCATACACTGGAACTGGTGAAGTAAAGAACCCCCCAGATGTGCTGGGCACCTCATCCTAAGGCAAGCCCATGTTGGATTTAACACTCGGGCAACTTGTCCTTATCCACATATTTCCCTTAATGTTCCTCAGCCCTATCCATCCATCTTCGTCCGAACTGGAAATATTGAGAGGGCAGAAAATTAACAGAGCTCTTGGGCCAGACCCCCGCCCATTTCCAGCAAAGTATCTCTGACCAGGTGCTTGATATGCAGCGTTTTGACCGTGCCAGAGGAGGAGAAGAAGAGGATCCAGAAGAGGTAGTTGGAGAATCCTCCACATACTTGCATGTTCTGGAATGTTTGCCCTACTTGATAGACACCAGCACCGGGAAACACACAGCCGAGGAAAGGTCACCAGCATCAAGGACACCAACAGAGGTGCAAGGCACAGCCAACGCACAACCCAGTCAAACTGACTCTGCACATAACAATACCGCTATGCGGTACTCACCAGCAGCCGCCAGATATACCAAGTAATGGGACCTGGGAATACAAACGTACCGAGCTTCTGACTGGCATGGGCGCTCCTTACTTTTTGGACTGCAACCACCACCGGAAACCAGGCAGCAAGACTCGGAAGCATTCCGCTCCCCAGGAGCACAGAGCTGCTTCACCAGAAAAACACGCTCCCCCGACGAGCCCAGCAACACGGAAGGTGTGGACAGCAAACAGGAAGAAACCACAACAGTGACCCGAAGGCTAATCGCAGAATTCTCCCTCCTAGCCTGGCAGAGAGGGAGACAAGATACTAGAAAGCCCCTTACCGCCCGGCAGCGGAGACGCAAAGCCGCCAGAATCTCAGAAGAACAGAGGGAATGCTGGGTAACTATGCTTATGGACTTCCGGTGGGAGGGGTTGGGGTTGGAATCTAGCATTCCTTCATATTTTTTCTGTTCGTGAGATAGGTTTATCCCACTTGTCATGAATGGGGCGAGGACAAGAGGGACCTGAGGGTAATCAACTATTGCAATTATTGCAGTTCATCTCTCATATTTTAATTTTCAAACCGAAAAATAAACGTGAAAACTACTTTTAAATGCTCAGGAGCCATGCTTAAATTGAAGTTGATAGCCATGCTTTAGTTTTTAACTTACTTATGGACCCAACTCACTGCCCATTAAACATGTATATCTTATGTTCAGAAAAAAGTGCAATCAGAATCTTAGTTTACCTGGCATGAAATTTGAGACAGCAGTTTTCCATCCACTCCTTGAATTGCCAATTGAGAATGGAGTGTTTGTGAAGCAATAGCCAGTGAGCTCTTGCACGAAATGCAGATGATGAAGCTGGTATCAAACAAATCGATGGAATTAGCCAGAATCTCAACTTAGATATGAAATAGACAGTGTTACAAAGCAGAACCTTGTGTAACGCCCTCATTTAAAGGTCGAGCCTCTGCAGTAAAAGATGAATGAGTAAGAGGTTTTGAGCAATCAGTGAGAAAGGAGCATATCTAAGTGAAAGAAATGTCGATAACTCCTCTAGAGGCTGAGTGTTCAAGGGGAGAAGGCGGTGTCAAGAGTTGCAGCAAGGTCTAATATCAAAGCTCCAATGCTGCCAGCATACACCTCTTTTCTCAAACTCCCCTGAGCTACTTGCTAGTACGGACTCTCAGTGCTATGGTTTGCACGGAATTCAGTTTACCAGGCAGTGACATTTTAAGGCATGGGCAATGTGGGCTCTGGCCTTGGGCCCCAGCCTTTCACTGGGCCCCTGATAGAATCAGATATGTTCTGCAGAGTCTAGCATTGACGGCAGTGAATGATTCTTAAACAAATTGTTTTAAATACCACTTTCCTTTGCTTTATTTTCAATGCAGTGATATGTGTGTCTATTACCGACATTTTGTAGAGAAATGTGTTAGTTTCATGCAACATTTATAAAATAGTTTCTTTTAGATCAAATCAGGACCTCACATGTGAGAAATGGGGGAGTGTCACAGAGATTATTTGCACTAAAATTAGCGATCAGCTGTTGTGTTACAATATTGAAAACACACATCACTATCCCCGAATAATGCATGTTAACACATTTAAAATTCGTACACGTGTGTCATTGCACTATCAGTGACTCGGCCAAAAAGGGCATAAAAGAACTCAAATGGGATCATGAATTCACAACTATTACTCTAAGGGTCCCCAAAATATGCTTGGCCCAGGGCCCCCAAAATCCTTAAAATATCCATGTTACCACGAGTTTTATATCCCTGATTATCTTTAACAGTTGTAGGATCTTAAAGTTGCGAGGAATACTGAGAGCCTACCTGACCTTTACCAGAGGCTTCGCCTGGTGTGCCAATTCAGCGCAGCACCCTTGTCTCTCCCCACGCCGCAGCGAACGACCATCTTGCTGCCGTAGAGCAGGGGGAGGGAAAACTACACATCCCAGCAGCCTCCACTCCCGCGACCGGAAGTCGCATAGACAACAGCGCGCCAGGAGGCGCTTAAAGCAGCACATCACTGCCCGCGTCGCGGGACGCATGCGGGACTCCCGGACGAAGCCTGGACAAAGGGCGGACAGTCTAAGACAGTCCGAGACTGGCAGAGACTGGACTGGGCCAGTTACTCTGTCCAATCTTCAAGGTGAGACATTGTCATTGAACGAGGCCCTACTCGAACTCTATCTGTTATTGACTTTGTACGAACTGTGGCTTAATCGTATTCAGGGTCCGTAACATACGCTGCTCACGCTTTTACTAAGTGTATTTGGGAGTGTATTGTATACTGGTGAGCTATGTCTAGTAAAAAGTTATCCCCGGCCAAAAATACTATGGATAACTACCTAGTTCAGGTAGTAGCTAAAATCAATAACGAGAGGAGGTCCTCATTGGGGTTGGGTGTATCTCCTAAATTTACCTTGCCGGACCCTGATCTGGCCCAACTCCCCGATTTAGACAACAGTAGCAGCGCTGTTGCATTATCTGACCCTGTTGACAAGGCCATTTCGGCTCAGATTAACTGTGTAGCTGAAGATAGTGATAGTGAGGGGGAGGTTGAATTACATCGAATTAAGGAAAAAGCCCCAACCCAAGTGCCTGGACCGCGTACCACCAGAGGAGTTAGAAAGGGCCAGCCTAAACGCGGAGGGCTACGCTCGAGCCGGAAAAGGCCTGCTTCTCTACCTAGCAATATTGTTGTGGTTGAGGAAGAAGGGTCAATTGATGAAGTTTGTATGTCTCTAACTAACGAGCAATTTAAGAAGCTGTTGGGTATGATAGATTCGAAAATTAAGGGCATTGTAAAGCCTTTGGTAGGCAGGATTGAGAAGTTAACTGTTGAGGTAA
Organism: Lissotriton helveticus; assembly: GCF_964261635.1. Lineage (NCBI taxonomy): Eukaryota > Metazoa > Chordata > Amphibia > Caudata > Salamandridae > Lissotriton > Lissotriton helveticus. Next base: position 1,237,084,390 of record NC_136063.1, on the reverse strand, counting down.
ACAGATTAGGGGATTTATTGAACAAAACTCTAGTTGAAGTAGAAAAATTGCCTGATGAAGTTGTATCTAGAGTGGAGTTAAAAAAGGGAACCTCTAGACCTGGGGGTGGAGGTGGAGTTATTCCTTTGTTTAATCACCCGGCGGTCCCTCAGGTAGCCATAGTGGATGGTGAGCCAGGGGAAGATGCCCCTCCAGTTGTATCTACTGCCCTGAATCCCGTGAAAGGCTCGGTTGAGCTTATTGTTGAGGCTTCCCCCCTGGTCCTTGTTTTAGCTAATGTTCCCACATTGGCTCTAGGACAGGATGAAACTACTTCATCCCTGCTGTCTAAGGCCCTACATTGGCTGACTAACAATATGGTGATAACTCCCTGGGGTAAGCAACAGTTGGCAGAAGAATTAGTTATGGCTAGGTGGGTGGAGTTTTTTAAAAGATTTAGGGGTGATTGCGTTGTTCTGAATTTTTCAGATCCAGATGTATTAACCAACATACTGCCCAACCTTCTACCGCCACAGCGAAGAACAACCGATATTATTCCACTCACTTTAAACTTTTTCTATCACCGAAGAGGGAGGAGTCCTAACTCGTGTACACTAAGGACAAAAAGGAATGTGGTGCCAAACAAGGGTAGAAGGGTTGCTCAATCTACTGAGTGGGGATTAAATCTTGAAAACAGGTTCTCAGCTCTCTCTAATCTGAATGAATGTGATTGACTTTCTGGGGGTAAAAATTCTGTACTATCAGCTTCAACTGTTCAGAGTAGTGGCAGCCTGCCTGCCCAGAAGGGCAATTGTTCCGGAAATAAGATGGTGCCTAGGATTGGGGCCGGGTTCGGCTCGACGGATCCCCAAACGGTCTCGGCCTTATCCTCTATATGCTGTGAATTTGTAGTTGGCTTACAGGGGGTGGGTAATAGTGATGTCATATGTAATGCAGCCCAGGCAAGTTCTGCAGTGATAATAGCGGGCGAGCCTAGTAACCCGGGCCCTACTCCTAAGTTGCAAGCTGGTTCTTTGATTGGGATGGGAAACCTAATCTCTTGGAACTTGGCCGGGCTGTGTTCTAAATTAGATTGTGGGGACTGGCTTGGCTTTGTTAGTTTATTCGATGTATGTATATTCCAGGAGACTTGGGCATGCGAACCTGTTTATGCGTTGGGATATTTAAATTTTTCTCTGCCAGCAATAAAGGGCCCAAAAGGGAGATCCTTAAACTAACAATCAAAAGTATGGTGACTAGCCACAATGATATCCAGTTAATCAGGATAACCAATGATATTTCAGGTTCACTTGATATCTATAATATATATGCCAGAAGTGCTAAGGTTGGACGATCTGAAGTTTTAATTGCCTTGGGTAACCTTCTTGACACATACTCGCATGACAATAATATCGTTATAGCAGGTGACCTCAATCTGACTTTTGAGCCTTTGGTCACTGGCGAGGCCTTCCTTGGAGCCGAAGAGGACTCCCATTGGAGTATCCCTGTGTTAGAATTGAAGCCAGTCATACGCTGGACTGAGGACCTGATAGGTCTGAATGCTATGTGTCTCGAAAAAGGACTAAGAGCTTTGAATGGAAGAACAGCATTGGATAAAAAAGGCTCTATTACATTTGATAACGGGAGACATAAAAGCAGAATAGATTATGTAATTTGTAGTATGACGTTATGGCCATCTGTCTGCGACATGGAGGTTGTTGTGAGACCCGAGAGTGACCACAATCCCCTATGTGTGGAGCATAAATGGTGGCCTGCTGGGAATGATTCAATTTGTCCTAATGCTCTTGTACCACCTCTGATTATTCCAGGAAATGACATGCGTAGGCTCAGATGGGCTAGCTTAGTGACTAACCAACAGGCCATCGATAACATTACCCTTGAAACTGGTAAAGCTATACTGGCCATGGAATTGATTAGCGTTTCTCCCTCTGGACTGGGGGACGTGGTCAATATTCATGATACCCTTTTTGGCAAGATCAAAAATCATTTTTTGAAACCTGCTAAGCGCAACGGGGCAAGAGCTTGCAAAAGTGCAAAATGGTATAATGCCGAATGCAGGGCGGCACGACTTGCTCTGGGTCACGCCATCAAGATGAGGGAGCCCGAGGCCATCCGCCTAGCCAGAAAGGACTATAAAACCTGCATAGCGAAAGCAAAGAGAGCCTGGGATGAGCAATATTGGTGTAATTTGAAAAGAGCTAGTGACAGAAAGGATTCCAGACTGTTCTGGAACATTGTTAAATGGGGATGTGAGAGAGTTGAGGACCCCACTAATAACAATGTCCCACAAGATGACTGGGTACAATTTTTTAGCTCCCAGTACGCTGCTAATAACCAGATTATAGGCGAGGACAGTATTACCCCGTCTTTTTCCCAAGGTAATCTCTTTACCTACAAAGAGACTATGTCTGCCCTAAATACAGTGAATAGAGGGCGTGCTCCAGGTTTAGATGGCGTCCCTGCTGATATTTTCTTAAACGACAAGGAGCGATGCTGTAAATATATTTACTTACTTATCAACTTCATTGCTAAGGGTGCTGAGGTCCCTGCATCGTGGCGGGGTGCCGTGATTATCCCAGTGTTTAAAAAGGGAGATCGTGCTCAGCCAGGTAACTATAGGCCAATAAGCCTTATTGACACTGTGCAAAAAATAGTTGGCCGTGTGGTTGTAAATAGGCTCCTTGACTGGGCAGAGGACAACAACATCTTATCACCCTTTCAAGCGGGGTTCCGAAGGGCAACAAGTACGGTGGACCAAGTATTCCGCTTTCAACTGCTGCAATGGAAGACTGTGGTGCTGGGAGGAGGTAGCCTATACGCAGCTTTTGTCGATCTTCGGGCTGCCTTCGACCTGGTGCCACGGGTTAAATTGTGGCAAGTTTTACAGAGTTTGGGGGTCCCTGTGGAGCTATTGACTTTGATAATGCGCCTCCACGAGCTTACTTTTGCTAAAATTCAGTGGGGTGGGCATGGGATGGTCACAGTGGACTTTCCCGTTGAGCGCGGGGTTCGACAAGGGTGTTCAATGGCCCCAACCTTGTTCACTTTATACATTAACGGTGTTGTTTCCCGTATGGTATCAGCGTCAGTAGATGCTCCCTCTCTTTCAGGTCTAAAAATCCCTATTTTAATGTTTGCGGATGACACGCTTATTTTATCCAAAACCCCCAGTGGCTTGCAGCGTGCTCTGTCCATTTTTGATAAATTTTGTGGGGAACACGGTCTAGAGGTGAATGTGACCAAAACGAAACTCATGATTTTTAAACCGCACCATAGTTTTAGGTCTAAAATCGTCATGAGTGGTCGGCCTCTTGAGGTGGTAAATTCATTTACGTATTTGGGTATCCATATTGCAGATAACAACAAGTGGTGTCAGCACATAAATATTGCTACTCTGCGTCATAAGCAATTAGCTAGTGCTATCAGTTCAGTACACAGAAAGTCTTTGACTAAACCCGTCAAGCCAGCAGTGCTGGTTTATGAAGCGAAGGCAATTGGGTCCGCACTTTACGGTGCAGAGATGTGGGGGTTTGAAAAGTTGGTGTACTCTACAAGCCTCAGAGAACAAGTTTTTACGGTTACTCACTGGTACCCCGAAAAGCACTCCATTGTTGCCTCTAAGATATGATCTTGGTAGGAAACAAATCATGGAACTAACTAGACTACGACCAATCCTGTATTGGCAAAGGCTCTGGACTACTCCAGAGCTTTCTCATTATGCTGAAGGTTTTATTGATGTCATCAAGGCGGACTGTTTTCATAAAATTAGCTGGTTCAAAACACTGAAAGCAATATTGTTTGAGCTTGGGCTAAGCTCGCTATGGTTAGACCCAGCAGGTGCAACATTTCCCACTAAGTCTGTCCTAAAAAATATATTCTGGGAAAATGTTGCGAGTAGGAGCCTGAGTATATCTAGCATTGGGTCCATGACTGCGGGTTTTCTTGAGGTTAAACTGTATCCCGCTTTGGAGTCGTACTGGGATATTATATCCAAGCCGGGAGGTAGAAAGCTCCTATTCCAATTGAGAGCTGGAGCCCTCCCCATAAGAACTCTGTCAGCAAAATGGGGAGCAGGGGGGTGTGACACCTGCCCAGCCTGTGGACTGGGGAAGGAAACACTTGGAAATTTGTTGTTCTCTTGTAAAGCTTACTGTGCTCCAAGACGTGTCTGGTTAGCACCTATGTGCAGGAACCTTGGGACCACCTGTAGCTCTGTTGCCCTGCGTATTATATGTTCAAGCTCACTTACATGGATATCAATTGCCACTGCAAAATATATTGGATGGGCAAGGGCGATCAAACAGAGACTGCTAGTTAATTAACTATTCTCTGTCTGTAAAATCTGTCTCTATTATTGTTTTTAGACCATTAATGTTTTTACAACTTTGCTCTTTTTATCAATGTATTAACCTTTTTTTTACTTGCTAAACAAGTACCATGGGAAACTTTTTAATTGAGTGTATTTTATGGATTCTATAGTGCACTGTCTTTGTGATTGACTGTAAATTTAATTGTATTTTAACTTTTTGTGTATGTCTTGCTTTTATGAGTAATTACTCGAATAAAGCACTATTTGACTTGACTTGACTTGAGTTGTAGGATCTTCCAAAGTTTTGTTTAACCGCATGCGTGCGGGCGGAATTCCGCTCGTACGCTGAGATATTCTAAAGCGCATGTTACGTGACGAGCTGGGCTCGTCATCAGCGTAGCAGGAGGCTACCTCATGACGAGCCCAGCTCGTCATCAGCGTGGAAGGCGTTAAAGAAGGGAGACAAAATATTGGACGAAATTCAGGAAGATCGCCAGGTTTGGCATTTGGATTGCTTTTTAGGGTTGGAATGAAATTAAAATGTTTCAAATGTTCTAGAATCAGACCAGAGCTCAAAGAATGGTTCAGAAATTATTTTACATACTGTAAAATAGCTAGGTTGAAGTGCTGTTATAGGACTGGCATTAGATGACACCCCAACATGTAAGATTGAAAGTGTTGAACAATGATTAATGATCAAGTTCACCAAAGGTCATAAGGACTTAATAAATAGTGGCATTCTCACTCAGAGATGTACTAACAGAGTTATTCGACAAAGCTTTGGTTTTATGTACAGGGTCTCAAATGGAAAGAATGTTCTTGGAGAAAACGTTTCTGATGTAATTGCAAAGATTTCTGGATGAAGTGAAAGAAGGGTGGACCGTAGGGTTGTCTGTTAATGTCTAATGACTTCAGAAATAGATGCATATGTACAAGGAAATGTCGGAGCATGGAGCTGCGCCAAATTTGGCAGCGCAGCGCTCCAACATTTTCAAAAAGCAGGGATGCGCCTTATTTGCAACAATACAGTGCACCCCTGTGTTTTCCATAGCTCTGGTGCTAAGATTGGCTGCCTAGCGCCAACGCTGGCATGCTTGCACCATAGTGCAAGGGTGCCTGCATTGCAGGGAATTATTGTTTTTGTGCAGAAAGGTGCCCCTTCCTGCACATAAACATCAATAATGGTGTTTTGTTACTTCTATGAGTGCTGTAGCAAATCATCATTATTTATTGATTGTTTATGTGCAGGAAGATATACCTTTTGCACATGAACAATCATTAATGGCGTTTTGCTTTTTCTATATGTGCTGAGTAGAAATAAAATAATTTCTCCTCATTTCACCATTGTAACGCCTGTTACTGCATGGCGTTAGTTTTTGGTGCTGCCTCAGATTTACACTTCCTTGTAAATCCGGCGCAGTGTCAAAAAGTAATCGGTGTTATGGTGGAATCCGCACAGCAACTCCCATTGCACACCCCTTTTATGCTTAGTGATGCATGTTAAGAGGGCTTATTTACAAGGTGGCGTTAAGCCACAAAAAGTGGCTTGACACTGCTTTATAAATATGGAGAAGGGCGTAGTGCCACAAGCACGTTGTTAAAGTGACGTTATGGTGGAGCTATCCCCTTGTAAATATACCCCATAGTTTTTAAGAGAGTTATATGCTTTGGGATTCTTTTAAAGAATAAAATCATTGCCGAAGTTTGTAGCATATGTTCCTGTATCCGCTAAGAGACACAGCACTCTGTAGGACAAGAGGTCGGTTTAGAATGAGTGAGTTCAGTGTCATTTTCCTCTGGGTTGATTGACTCTGACGCTTTCGAAATTTAAGATGAGAAGGCCTTATATTACCCTGTCACAAAGAAGACAGAAAAGGATGGGAGGGATCGTCTTAGGGCCTGGACTAAAGTAGGAATGTCAATTTTGCAACAATTACGAGAAATGTACTGCTCTTCTAAGGCGATGGGAATGCTGATGAAAATATTGAACTAGATACAAACGTGGTCAGATTGTGAAATCACTTTAATCGCCACATCCATGTCGTTCTAGGCACAGATTGTTTCCAAATTGTGACCTTTAAAAAGAGGAAGGTCATGAAATGTTGTATAGTACCAATTTAAAAAATTCATATTCAGATTTTTGATTTTTGAAATTTGGGACTACTCAAGCCAGTATTTAACATCATCTATCAAAGTCATTGTATCCGTGTTTGGTGACAAATTGGTCATTAGCTCTTGAATACGAAGGGCAGCAAGTGACAGATGTAAAAAGGCATTTTTCAGTCGTAACTCCTGGAATTATCAAAACCAAAGGCTTTACAATTGCTAAATGCCACTTTTCAATGCCCGAACCCCATTCTGTGTGTTGGAAAATCATTTCCAACTCACAAAATAGGTTTTCTGGCTCATTCGAACAGCAATTAGAAAAGGGATGTGAAACAGATGTTTACTTCTAATTATGATTTGAAACAGTATTCATCAATGGTTTGCTTCAGCAATTTTGGTTGCAAAACATGTACAAGTTACATAGTCCTCATGGAAAGTTGTAACCCATTCCCAGAGGAGGAGTTGTCCCCTTTAGACGTCTTCCCATTTGGGAATGTTGTCTGTTTTCAATCCACCCCATGCCTCTGTAATCCAGTACCAAATACCCCTTCCCCTTTATCTCACTCTTGCAAGTTCCTGTTTGCTCCCTTTTATGGCGGTTTTTCTGTCGTTTTCTTTGTCCTTCTTTGCCCATTCTGTTTTTTTCTTTCTCTGGCTCTGGGGAAATATCCTATCAAGAAAAATAAGAGCTGGTTCCTACAAATGAGGGCTGGTAGTCCCCAACGCCAACCACTGGTTCAAATTAAGCACTACGAATTTAATGTACTAAACTGTGGAGATGACCCCATTTTTAATCAAAGCTCTTATGTGGCCAAAATGCAATTAATAGCACATATCTTGTGCTATTAGCATGTATATTTATCAGAATGGCAAGCTAAACCATATATTGTTTTTTATTATGGCAGTCCAAAGGCTGCCTTTGATTTCTGGATACTCTGCTTGTAGATGTGATTTCTTGTATGACATTAAATAGGATACAAGTTAACCCTGGAAATAAATTGGATGAAAGGTAACCCAGAGAAAAGGTAAGCAATGATCATGAGTTCAGACAGACTTATGAGCAATGTGAATTGTCTTTCTACAATAGTAAGGATTGTGCAACATTTCTATTTTGTTCACCTCTGGCATAATTTGCACAATTTAGTAATATATTAATTACACATAAATGTAAAAATGATCTAAGCTCATACCTTTGTTGACTTTTTTCTGCAGGCACTGGTCCAAGACTACATAAGCGGTCTGTAAAGCTATAATTGTCATATATTTCCATTACATACTCATTGAAATGCAGTGGATCTCACAAAGGGTGTACATCTATGCAAATGATAGGTGGACATCTACCACGTGTATTTGTATACATTTTCTGGTAAAGCTTTAGTTGAAGTATTTATATTTATGAATATTCTGAAACTCACACCCAAACCAAGGTATACTCTTTGATATCAATGTCAACTACACATTTTCAGGAGTGTTCCTACTACTTCATGCTTACAGAAAGTGTATTTACATATTTACTGTTTTCTAAAACAGTAAAAATATGTTTCCCGCTGAAGAAACCCTTATACCCCCAAAGTATCCAAAAACCTGTAGCTAACTAACTAAACTAAATACCTACATTTGTATAGTCCCCATACTCGAAGTTTTCTGTTTTAAAGGCAGCACTTCCTGAAGGACAACAGCTGCAACATCACCAAGGATTTTAGACTTTGACTTAAATTTCTTGAAGGACCACTCTACCTTCAAGTTCATGGAGAGGTTAGTCCAGGTTCTGGAGAAGAGAACAGGAAATCTCATGAGAGTTTGAAACTGACCATTAGAGCAACTCAAAGATCAAAGATAAGGTCAGGCATGCCACAATTGGATGAGAAAAAAAGACCCAGTGTAGCAATTTAATTGCTAAGAAAAACTGTTAGATAAGATTACACTCTTTGACAGCATCGCCCCACTGCTCTGCTAGCACTTTAAAATGTAAGACTAAAATGATAATAACTAATGTTATTATCATTTTAGTTTTACTTCCTGCTCGGGTGCAGGGTGGGACAGGTGCGGTTGGGCTCGCCAGAGCAGGGGCCAGGGGAGGAGTCTTGAGCTCACTCTAAAGTGCGCAGGATGGTTTGACTGGCCCTCTTTGGCCAGCCAAAAAGTTGCGCGCACTTTGCATGTTCCCCAACAGGCAGTATTACACAGCGTGATGAGGAACATGCACAGCCTCCATGTCCCAGTCTGAGCACCTAACCACATTGCTCAGACCAATCAGAATGCTACTCTAAGGCAACACTGTGATTGGCCAGGCGATTCTGGGAGGCTGTGTGCTTCCTGTTGAGGCATGGAGAAGACGACGGGGGAGTGGTGGCAGCCAGCGGCATCCAGGTAAGTCCTTTTATTTTATTTTTAATCAACCCCTCAGCTTCCCCACCCCACCACATCCGTTCAGTAGCAGCCGTTACTAGGCAAAGATATGTTGAATTGCAGCATTTTGCACTAATTTGAGCCAGTGGATTCACACCGCTACAAATGTCTTTATGAACTAGTTTTACATAAAAAAAATTGGCAGAGAACTTTATTGGAAATGTTTGTGAATACACTCAAATGTATTACTTTTTACTTCAATACAAACATTTAATGACCCATAACAGCATGCAAGACAGTGAAAAATCCACAGTGGTGCTTTCTTTTTACTATCATAAATGTAATCATTGAAAAAGAGACGGACCTGGTACTTTAAGCAGGGACACCCTCCAAACATTTTGCCTTCTCCTCCTCTTTCTCTGACCTTCTTTTTGTTGGCCATAAGACTCGGGGCATTTTACCAGTTCTAACCATTGCAAAAGTGCATGTGCACTCTACTTAATGCATGGTAACATTGGCTTATCCACAATTGGCATATTTAATTGACTTCCATGTCCACATATAATAAGCACTACATGTGCCAAGGGCCTGTAAATGAAATGCTAGTAGTGGGCTTGCAGCAATGGTACCCTAAGCACTAAGTACCCTTTAAAACATGTCTGAGGCCTCCCATTGCAGAGGCTATGAGTGCAGTTTTAAACAGCCATGTCAACCTGGCATGGTAACCCTGTTGCCTGGTTTAAACCTTCTTTTTTTACGTGTGTCATCCCTAAGATAGGCCCTGGACTGCTGAAGGGCCACGTGCAGTGTATTTAAAAAGTCTGATCAATACTTTTAAGTTTTATCTCTCTTAATAGTGAAAAACTATTAAATGTGTTTATTTACTACTACAAGGCCTACCCCTCCTGAAGGTTAACATTGGGATTACCTTATTACATCTTATAAGTGTGATTTCCAATTGGGAAGGCATTGGACTCCCACGTTTGATGTCTCGGGATCACAATTCAAAATCTCAACTTATAGTGAAGTTAGATTTTACATTGTAATTCTGAAAATGGTTCTTTTAAAAAACTGGCATTTTCTTATTTTAGCCATGTGGTGCCTTCTGCTTCTCTCTGATTACACAGCTGGGCTGTGTGCATTACCTCTAGACAGCTACACACAATGGGAGCTAAGGTGTGACTTGATGAGCCTCATTGAACCATTAACTTACTTAATGGGGAGGTGGAGCAGAACAGCAACTGGACGCTTCCATCTGTGAGTCCTGCCCTGCCATATGGTGCCCATCCAGTCTTGAATCATTTGAAGTGAGCCTAACGTGCTGTATCTGCCAAAATCCATGCATCAACAAATTGGCGGCTGTCTGAACACCCACATCTCTCTCGACACTGATGCATCGCCGAAACTACAAAAAAGAGGACACCGAATTGCTGCCTGTGCAGCTTTTATCTACTAGTTCGGCCCATCGCCTACAGCCTTCACAGCTCAATGACAGTGCCTCCCTGAGTTTCTTGGCTCAAAGATGCCGCATTACCTATGAAACCCATAATTTGGTGCCAATGCATCGCCTCCTACTTCACACATCTCTGCTCCATCAACAGCCCAACCAAGGTACTTTTCAGCGGGACCTACTGGCACATGTATCTGACCTGCACTCCATCATGTCCTGAACTTTTGGATTTGATCTTGTCTAGTGCAATCAGATAGCCCTGGTTGATGCTATATGATTTTAAACACTACATTTTAAAATATGCTTTAAAATGAATAACTGTGGTTTTACTTATTGGACTTTTGTCGCTTTGGTCATGTTTTGCTCATAAACATATGATATATAATTCTAACTTGATGTGGAGTATGTTTGTGGTGTTTGCATTGTGTTATTGTTCGAATTGTTGACAAATACTTTACACATTCACTCTTAAGTTAAACTGCAGGGGCCGATGTTACGTCCCTGGGTGTAAGTTATCATGAAGTGTGCAGCATGAGCAAAGTATAAACATTGGACTTTAGTCCATGCTTACTAGCTGTCCTTTCAAACCCCTGTTCTTCCCCTATCCCCTCAACAGCAAATAATGAACAAATAGTAATAGACTAGGGTTTAAGGGTGGGCCAAAGAGTTACCTATGATCTCACTAGTGGAGAAGTGTGGCTCACTGGTTAGAGGAGGCAGACCTGGAAGCAGACGTCAGCCAGCGACCAGGGTTCAATTCCCGGCTCGGCGGGGTCTTGAGTCCTAAAATGTCCATGAACTCGACAATTCTCACTCCGGTGCCTACTCGATTCACGGGTTCACACTCTGCGACTCTGGGCAATAGCTTGCTTAATCTCCACAATGGCCCCTCGCGGCGGGATGCCTGGCTTTCACCTTGCGGATACCCTACCGGGGTTATCTCACAGGGGAATACCAGGACGGGTTCCCTAAGCAAGCGCTTAGAAACCGCTCGGTGATTTGCGCTATATAAATTCCTGTACATTTACTAGTGGTAACAGGGTTCATGACGTCACTTTGACCAGTATCGTTTTTATGAACAGATGTGCATTAAGACAGCCCCTGAGCAGCAGACAAAGGTTTTTAGGCAGGCTTGAAGGCTCACCCCAAAACAGTGGGTAGCCAGAGATACACATCTATGGAAACAACGTGCAATATCATATAATGTAATGAAAGACCAGCACTGTTTGACAGTCCCGGTCCGTGCAGGTAACAGAAGTGACCCCACAGCTGTTACCTTCAAGGAACGCGGCTACTGTTTGGTATGTTGGTAGCATTAAATAGCCTAATGTAAATATAAACATAAACAGATATAATGAAGGACAAACACTTTGCTCGTGTGCTCCCATAATATTTTTATTATTGGTTGTGCGCTTAGATTTTAATAGTGAAACATGAATTTTGGCTAAAACTCGAAGTTTTATGAGAATCAATACAACTTAATTAACTGGTGCTCTAATCAATTAAAATATTGGACGGGCAGTTTATTAATTTTCAGAGGTAAAGTCGGAAGAACAAATGCGCAGTGGAAGACCAGAGACCATAACAAACATCAACATATTGTGGAAGAAACTAAGATGAAATTGTTAAAGAAGCGGAACAGGCAGCTGGCTTGAGGACATTACTGTAATGGCAGATTTTATTATCCTAGAAATAATTGAAAGGTTAGGCATGCGTCAAAGGCGCACATAATGAATTCATATTCTCGAGGACACCACCACAAGCCTAAGCGAATCTACAAACACGATAATACTGATTTTTATGGTGTTATGAATACTTTGAAAATGACTAATGTTTGACATTGAGTCTGTGTGCAATTAAGGACATACTACGATCAAATTTGCAAATGCAATGAAACTTGAAGATTTAATTAGTGGAAAGAGCTCATTTAAACTCTGGTCAAGTGAGTGCAAACAATGTTCCTACAATAGTAAACAGAACCAAGGTTCATGGGGAATAAGAAAGAAAGAAGGTGGCTTGAAATTCGTTTTTATGGAATTCTATAGAGTGCATTTGTAAGCTCATATAATGGTAATGCGCACTAGTTGAAACCTGAAGTAAGAAGAACACCAATCTGGTTTGAAATAAAGAACTCCATTATTTTAAGAATGTGACTGAAAAGAGTAAGTGAAGCAAAGAAAATGGTATTTGATTATTGATCAGCAATCTTAGCATTGCAGCTAACGTTGCCCATTTTCAGATCTTGCTACATATTACACCCCTTTGCGTACAGCACTACACAGAGTGGGTTTAGAGTCTGCTTATTGATCATAATTGATGGTTTTCAGATCTTACTCATTTCCTGCACTTTGTTGGAGGACGTTCCTCCCTATTCTTGTACATTTTTTCTTTACCAAAACTCTGGATTGGATGTATCCTTCCACTGCTGCTGTTATGGAACTATTTTCCCTTTTAGTTTTTCAGTTCTTTATTTGTGATTTAACATTCTATGGAAGAATATATCCTGCTTTTCTGCTTGGTAAACAGAGCATGGTCTGCTGCTCTTTCCCTGAAACTCCAGCCGTCCACCCCATCTATTTTTTCACACTACAGGGCCGATTCCGATTCCGGTTGTAAACTGTACCGACCGACACAGACCAGGAATGGAGACCCACCGCCACATACCAGCGCCTTATGACCCGCGTAGTATGATGCAACGCGTGTGAATTACAACCCACCCATACGGAATGACTGAACCGTACGGTAATCTGTGAGTCACCCGTAAACGGACCAGGAATCGAACTGACCGATACGCATCAGGAATGGAACCAACCGTCACGTACCCGCGCAGTAGGACACGTGACGTACGATGCAATGCGTATGAAACGAGATTAACTCGCACGGAGCACAATCCGGAAGACCGAGACATACAGAAAACAGTGACTAGCAAATAATAGACTCCCTTGCGAGTGACGCATACGCCAATGTAGAAAAACCGCAGAATCCACACCTTGAGCAAGCAGACTGGTGGTGGCCCTCCTGCCAAACCAACAAACTTCAGGTCATGGGAGGAGAAGTTGTGGGCCATCCTACCACCGGAGAGCATCCAGTGATTAACAGGAGTACCAGAGCCTGGTGAGTACACAACTAATATACTCAATATTGTGCGGCAATACACATATATCACTGTCAAGGGGAAAGTGAAAGCAAGTATTGTTCGCAAAGCCATAGCAACAGAAAGGCAAGTATCCTGTGACATATATGCCAGTTACACAGACACAATACCTGCAATCGCATAGTAATATGGAACTATGTCATGACATATACAAACCTAACAACAATTACTGCAAGGCAGTGGCATAAATCACCAACAAACACTGTCATCCACTCTGCCACCACTGTCACACTACCTCACAGGGAAGCTGAGTCAAAAGCAAGGAAAATTGGGTTGGCTGGGAATGTGCTTGTACCAGAAAGCATGGTGGAAGTTGCAGTCACATCCAATAGCCTCCCTCACACATGGTCCCACAAGCTCCACCCCAAACACCTGTACATCTCACAGGGAATTCAAAAGAAATTACAAGGTGGCTGAGAATGGGCTCTGCTGTGGGGAGCAAAAGGCCCTGGTGTGACTTGTGCGCAAACAAACAAGAGTACACCACAGCCTCACATCCTGAGTCTTAACTTCCACTCCTTGCAATGGAAGCATGCTGCATGGTGGGATATCTGGCCTGCAGGGGGAGATGGCCCGCCAGCTCTGACTGCATCTACCAGCAGTCCCTGTCACACACACCCCTCCCACCAACACCAAAATACACACCTGGGATCATGCTCCACAAGAGAGTGAGTGAAAAGCCACTTCCAAGATCTCTGAGAATGGCCTTTGCTTTGGGTAGTAGAAGGCCCTGCTGGGAATTGTGCTCAAACAAACAAGAGGACACCACTGTCAATCATCTTGCTCTTGCTGTCTCATTCACTCACAGGGAAGCAGAGTCAAAAGGAAGGTTGGTTGGATATGCTGGGAAGGTGGTTGTAGCCAAAAGCATGATGGGAGTTGCAGAAACAGCTAGCAGCCCCCCACCCACATGTCCCAGCAAGTCCACCCTGAACCATGCTCACCTCACAGGGAGTGGAAAAGTACTGATAAGATGGCTGACACCAGGCCCTGCTGTGAGGAGCACAGGGCCATGCTGGGACTTGGGCTCAAACATACAATAGGACCCCAATGCCTGACAGCCTGGGAAGGAGTACTGCCAGCTCTGACTACATCTACCAGCAGGCCCTGACACAGACACCACCTCCCATCAACACCAAACAACACACCTGGGATCATGCTTCACAAGAGAGTGAGTCAAAAACCACTTCCAAGATCTCTGACAATGGGATCTGCTGTGTGAGGCACAAGGGCTTGCTGGGACTCATGTTCAAACAAACACCAGGACACCACTGTCTGTCATCTTGTCAGCACAGTCACACCATCAAACAGGGAAAATTAATCACAGGTAAGAAGGTTAGGTATTGTGGGAGGGTGGGTGTAGCCAAAAGCATGATGGGAGTTGCAGTCACAGCCAACAGTCCCCCACCCACATGTCCCAGCAAGCTCAAAGTCAGCCATGCTCACCTCACAGGAAGTGCTAAAGTACTGACAAGATGGATGACACCAGGCCCGGCTGTGGGGAGCACAAGGCCCTGGTGGAACTTGGGCTCAAACAAACAACAGGACACTACTGCCTGACATCCTGAACGTAAACTGTGACTCCCTATAATGTAATCATGCCACATGGGGGATTACCTGGCCTCTGTGGGTGAAAGGAGGTCCTGCAACGATTCCAAATGCTATCAAGGCCTGCTCAAAACACACCTTCTCAGCCAGAACAAATAGCACCCTTGGGACCAGTCACTCCGAACGTAATTGTTTTGGCAAGATGGCTGACACATGCTCCTGATGTATGAATTGACTGCAAGTCATGCCTACGCACTGGCAAACTCAAACACATTTACTCTCACAGCCATTGGAACTGTAGGTATCATCTCACTGTCTGGGGATGCAGTGTCCCTGCAGTGTCCCCTGACCTGGCTGTGAAGGTGTGTCTCGTATATGACAATTGGGGAGATGCAGACATAGTACCTAGCACCAAGCACACACAATGTCACTTAGACATTATTGACAAGGGACACCTGACAGTGACTAGAATGTACACACCAACATAGCTGACACAGTAGCATGATGTAATTCCCAAAAGGTGCAGTTGTGAGCTGTATCTCAATCCCACATCGTTCTGCGTTGTATGCATCATTCGCACAGCAAATCACTCACTGTCATAGACACTCCAAACACAACGACTGACCTGGACTGCATTGGAGGAGGCATGCAAATCACAGCAGCAGAACTGCAACACACACACCTCTGGCCATCACTGCCATGAGCATGGAAAAGCAAGAAAGCTGCTGTGCTCAATCCCTCTCACCATGGAGGAACGTGACAAGATAAATGACATCAGAATGGACAAAACTCAGCTGCAACATCATTAGCTACGGTAACACCATGACTTTCATGAAATGAGATGTGAACTAGGAACACAGACAACCAAATAGTATCTCCCATTAGATATCAGGCATACCGGACTGTAATCATGTTGTTCAGACAGATCAATGTGACACACAAAGACAAGCAAAAACTGCCACCACATATGCCCCATGCTTGCAACATACCCTAAGTGGAATTGTACGTATGTCATTGTTAAAGCACAAATGTGGACAGGGATGATACAGCTGTGTCAGGCATGTGATGGCACTTGTGTAGCATTGGCCATGTACAGACAATTGATCAATACTTGAGCTGGTCATGCACACAGCTTGATTTGCACATTGAAATGCTTCAGCTTGCCAGGAAAAGTGCTTTAACAATATCCACCTATGTCTGTCACAACTTAGGACAATGCAATGTACAGACTCTCATAATGATGTCGAGTGACAACTGTCATGTGTGTGAAACGTTGATGTCAGTAGAACCATAACATACATTTTGTGTCTCTTCCAACCACAGAGGATGCTGGGGACACAGCAGGAGCTGAAGAAGAGTTCCAGACTCTGGCGAACCAGAAGCTCCCCAGTGTGGATCAGTCTCTGTCCTCTTCAGTCGACAACCACAAACGACCTGGCACCTCCGGTGTGAGTTGTCATGCAGCACCAGCAGTAGGAACATCAGCACCCCCTGCAACCACTCCTGCAACATCTGACAACAGACAGAGTACCCCTGCCCACACGGAGAGGCCAAAACCACAGACCACTGACGGCATAGGTGCACAGGGAACCCTGGAAGCGACAGACAACACCACCAGCACCACCACCCAAGGGGGCCCAATATCACTGGTGACTGCCACAGCAGGTCCTGCCTGTGTGGCTAGTGGCAGTGGGAGGGTGGGCAGGCAGAGGTCATGGCCTGCAGAGGGGGCTGGACTGCATGATGACCCACACCAGATGCGTACCCTGAAAGCACTGGAGGGTTTAGGCAGGTAGTGGGGATCCTCAAGGACCTCAAACAACAGCAGGCTTGCCATTATGCATGCTTGGACTCCCACATGTCCCGGGTGGAGACACACATGTCCCGCAAGGAGTCTAAGTGGGACAAATTGGACGATATAACAGTGGTGCATAGGGACATACTGACATGCCTCCGCCAGATCAGCACCAACATGATGACACCTCCGAGTGCGCCCATGACATCTGTTGACACAACATCTGCAACTGCCACAGGGAGGGAGGAGGACTCTGGCGGAGTGTCCTTATCACCGCAGCAGCCTGCACTTGAGGGTTCCCCGAGAAAGAAGAGGAGTCGTCCGAAGAAGGGCAAGTGAGATGCTGATGGCCATGGACATCCCTCAGGAACTCAACACCTGTTCTTGATATTGTCCTTTGTGTGCAAACCATTGACCTTGTTGACTGACACCTAACTCACCCACTTGACATGAAGGGTCTAAGTTGTGACAATGCATCAAATTACTGTGGACTTAACTCTGGACATTTCATCTTCCAACACTACCAACTCACCTGTGAACTTTGGATTACCATCACACTGTACAGCACTTCCAATTTCGTTCACTATCCTCACGCATGTTTGTACATAAAATCAAAATCACACAATACTTGCCTCAGTTGTGATTTAAACTTGGTTGGTGCCATGAAGAAGATGATTTGCTGAAGAACACTGTGCATGCAATCTACTACAGCAAGGTGAACACCGTTATGTGAGTCATGGTAATGTGACACAAATGAGGGAGACACACAACTAGGGCAACACAACACATACTCTCCAAGGCCATCTAACTCATCGCCTACACTGATTTTAACAGGAAATACAGTGGAATGCACATATATCACACCCATCCTGAGTCAGTGGCAATCAGCCCACAGGTACAGAATGCAAATGACTGTTGGATGTGTGTATACAGGCGAAGAACATCCCAAAGTGAAGCACAAGTTTATTAAGTATTCACAACCTGAGAATCCTACAGCTGATCCAAGGTAACCTCAAGTGACAGTGATCTAAAAGTAACCAAATGGTAAACAATGAAAGTCTAGGGGTGTGGGGCACATCATTGGTTGGGACAACGACTGTTTGCACTCTGGAACAGGAATCTGGGTGTGGGGGTTCAGCCCTCACCATAGAGCAGCCAAAGTATGTGAAGGACATACAGAAAACATAGTCAAATACACAGATTTACAGCATACAACTACAATGTACATGCCCAAAACAAATCCCAAACTATGTAAACACAACCTAGTAATCAGGTAAACACAGTCTGGGAGTACATACTAAAGGACACATCTCAGCAATCATCCTGTCAAGTAGCACACAGCCACACTCAAGCAGCACCACTGCACCACCAACATATATCAGGCAAACACAATACTTTGAAAACACATCACTGTATACTGACATTCATGAGAAGAAGTTGTGGATCACCTGGGCCCCGACATCACCCTCACCATCACTGGTATCATGCCCGAGGGCAGGATCCTCCACGGCTGGCGGATGTTGGTCATCGCCATCTTGGCTGAGAGGCGACATCTACCTCACTTCCATGTTATGTAGCATGCAGCACACTATGAAGATTTTGCACACTATAGCTGGTGCATATGGGAGGGCCCCTCCGGTCTTGTCCAGGCAGTGGAATCTGCTTTTCAGGAGACCAAATGTCTGCTCGATCACTCTCCTGGTCCGACCATGTGCCTCATTGTAACGCATCGTCGCTGGTGTCACAGGGTTCCTGAGGGGTGTCAGCAACCACAGCATGTTGAGGTATCCGGAGTCACCAACATACAGACAATTACACATTAGATAAATCTGAAAAGAGGGAGGGGGACAACTTCAATAAAACACACACAATGGTAAACAGTCACTACACACCAACAAGCCAGGAACGCTGGGACTGCATCTGTGACATAATCGTCAGGATGCAACAACTCCTTGTTATGTAATCATTGTGCGCTTAACCTGGGAAACGTGCACACACATATGAAATGGGGTATACAACGTTTACAACGCAACTTTTACAACGCACTACCATTACAACGAAACTTTTACAACACAACAACCATTACAACGCATACATTTACAACGCATGTTTTTACAACGCATATACCTTTACAAAGCATACCATTACAATGTAAGTATTGGTAAGTATCGGTTTGGGGCTAGGTTTGGGTTTTTGGGTAAAGGGGTATTTTTAGGGTTCAGGGCTAGGTTTGGGTTTTTGGGTAAAGGGGTATTTTTAGGGTTCAGGGCTAGGTTTGGGTTTTTGGGTAAAGGGGTATTTTTAGGGTTCAGGGCTAGGTTTGGGTTTTTGGGTAAAGGGGTATTTTTAGGGTTCAGGGCCAGGTTTGGGTTTTTGGGTAAAGGGGTATTTTTAGGGTTCAGGGCTAGGTTTGGGTTTTTGGGTAAAGGGGTATTTTTAGGGTTCAGGGCTAGGTTTGGGTTTTTGGGTAAAGGGGTATTTTTAGGGTTCAGGGCCAGGTTTGGGTTTTTGGGTAAAGGGGTATTTTTAGGGTTCAGGGCTAGGTTTGGGTTTTTGGGTAAAGGGGTATTTTTAGGGTTCAGGGCCAGGTTTGGGCTTTTGGGTAAAGGGGTATTTTTAGGGTTCAGGGCTAGGTTTAGGTTTTTGGGTAAAGGGGTATTTTTAGGGTTCAGGGCCAGGTTTGGGTTTTTGGGTAAAGGGGTATTTTTAGGGTTCAGGGCTAGGTTTGGGTTTTTGGGTAAAGGGGTATTTTTAGGGTTCAGGGCCAGGTTTGGGTTTTTGGGTAAAGGGGTATTTTTAGGGTTCAGGGCTAGGTTTGGGTTTTTGGGTAAAGGGGTATTTTTAGGGTTCAGGGCTAGGTTTGGGTTTTTGGGTAAAGGGGTATTTTTAGGGTTCAGGGCCAGGTTTTGGTTTTTGGGTAAAGGGGTATTTTTAGGGTTCAGGGCTAGGTTTGGGTTTTTGGGTAAAGAGGTATTTTTAGGGTTCAGGGCTAGGTTTGCTTTTTTGGTTAAGGGGGTACAGGGTAAAAAAAAGTAAAATTAAATTTAAATTAAATTAATTAAATTAAATTAAAATAAAATACATTCAATTAAAATATATTAATTTTAATTAATTTACATTAAAAAAATTATTATATACTTACCAAAACTTACGTTGTGATAGTATGCGTTGTAAAGGTATATGCGTTGTAAAAACATGCGTTGTAAATGTATGCGTTGTAATAGTTTTTGCGTTGTAAAAGTTTCGTTGTAATGGTAGGCGTTGTAAAAGTATGCGTTATAACGTCATACATCCGTGAAATGGTCATGTCCACCAGACATACCACCAGAGTATTGATTGAGTGGAAATGTTTCCTGTTTCGGTATGTCAGCTCATGTGCCTGTGGTGATACTAAAGCTACATGTATCCCATCAATGGAGCCAATTACATGTGGCATCCTTCCCAGTACATAGAAGTCACTCTTGATGTCAGTAAGTTGTTGTGGTGTTGGGAAATGGATGTGGTGGTTGAGGAAATGCAACATCGCCTCCAACACATCTCAAAGCACACGGCTGAACATGGTTTGTGACATCCCACTAGCAGTAGCCACTATGGGGTCGATTCCGATTCGGGGAAAAAAACGTCCGTACGATTTGTATCCGGAGCCCTCTGCGTACGAATCGTACCCGTCCGTCCGAGTCGCGTAGTACGATCCGTATTCCGTGAATCCGTCCAAATCGTCGCGATCCCTACGTATTGCAAGGCTGAAACCATGAACCGCACGACTCGTACACATGCCGTACGACCCAACGAGTACGATCCGGACCGGGGTATGAGGACGCGATTCGAAGTGTCCATGTCAGGTAAGGGCTAGTCGTACGGAAAAGCACACAAACACATACACACCGTACGGTCCGTACACCCCATGATCGCAGGTGTACGCACCGTACCCCATGTACGATGGGTGTACGCACCGTACCCCATGTATGATGGGTGTACGCACCATACCCCATGTATGATGGGTGTACCCAGCGTACATGGGGTACGGTGCGTACACCCATCGTACATGGGGTACGGTGTGTACACCTCAAGATCGCAGGGGTACGCACCGTACCCCTGCGATCATGGGGGGTACGCACCGTACCCGGGGGGGCCGTTCCATACCTGTTTCGGCGCAAACCAGGCTTTTATGGCTGTTTTCAGCACCCGTAGTAAAAGGGTCGTACGGTGCGTACCCGACACGTATCGTACTTGCTGGGTCATAAGAACAGCCACAAACCGTACAGATGTCATGTACAGCGGATTCCGAGGGAGAATCGTACGGAGATTAGAGTCGTACGGTCTCTGTACGACTCGTACGGAGTACAGCTCCTGGTACGAATCGTACTTCGTTGTACGTACTGGGGAAGTTGCAGGGTACGGTTCGTATGGGAAAAACGCTCCGAACGGCTATTCGGAGCAGTTTTTCCCGAATCAGAATCGGCCCCAGTTTGTTGGAAGCTCCCAGGGGCAAATAAGTATAGAGTTGCCATTACCTTCACCTTAGCGGTTAGCGCTGTAGGGTATGGCCGGCCAGGTTGCAAGTGTGGGGCCAACTGCTCAATCATCAATCAGTGGCCTATTGAATTGGTACCTTCAGATGCAGTAATGTTCAACCATGGTTGCAAGGCCAGGGAACGATTTGTGGACAGTTGGTCTCCTGCAGTAGATGGGCAACATATGGGTTGTCAGTTCCCTAATCTATGTTTCAGTGTCCATACAAAAAAGCATATGAAACAACATTACAGGACACAAGTACCTGATGTTGTGCTTTTGGGTATGGCCACATATGCCAGATACATGCCCATCATCTGACATCTCAGCTTTACATGTTTACACAACATTGTCAATGTTGTGCTGTGACAAATCTATGGGCTCTGTCAGCACATCAGTACGAGTGTCACATACCAAACACACACAACAGTGAATAGTGAGGACAGATGTCTCACCCACGTCACAGGTTTCTGACAGACACTCACACAGG
Source organism: Lissotriton helveticus (assembly GCF_964261635.1). Lineage (NCBI taxonomy): Eukaryota > Metazoa > Chordata > Amphibia > Caudata > Salamandridae > Lissotriton > Lissotriton helveticus. The sequence continues at coordinate 1,237,062,677 of NC_136063.1, read as the reverse complement.
GACCATGTATTGGCCAAAAGGCCACTATCATGATGTAGCATCTCATGTACACTCCGCAATGTTCACATGACACCCACATGAAGTGCCACCTGATTTGTTTGCAGATCATACCTGGATGACTGTGATACACAGATGCAACATCAACTTACATTGACAACACACATGGATGTGGTGACCGTTTGACATTGAGCACATGCAATCAGAGTCATCTGCACATTTGTGGCACTGGGACACCCTGTGACACACATGCCACTCCACCTTAGAGTCAGGGTGTATGTTACATGTCATACAAAATGTACCCCTGCAACTGTGTTCATGTCTCGTGCTCTGAAATGTACAGTTGGCAATCACAGTGGTAATGTGCACAACACACAAAGGTAAGGGTCCCCAAGACACCTCGCACAGCCTGGAAGTGGGTGCCACTGTCTCAGGGATTCTGCTCCTACATAGAACTGTGCACAAAAACCCAGGACCTCAGTGAATAGTGATGTACCAAAAAACTCACCTTAGTGCCTAGAAACCCTAACCAGCAATCATCAGTGTCACATTAGCTCTTCGTCCTAAAGCAAAGGAACCAATTATTAGACAACCCAGAACATGCAACTTAGGTTATACTCAGGAATGGTGCGAAGCAAAAACACTCTTTCGTTATACTCTCATACCAGTCCACAACAGGAGAAAAAAAGAGATACAGGAAGGGTTAAAATATTTATTTTAATGACGTGCTCTAAGATGCAGTATCATTGCAAACATAAGCAGACATATGATTAGAAATAATATGATCAGCATTGTTACAATTCCATAAAACACAAGGGGAGAAATCATATTACAATGAAGGTGAAAATTGGTCCTGTAGCGCCTAGTGAATCACCCTCCCTAGCTAGGAACTATGTTTTATAAAATAAAGAAGGTCTCTTCGGCTTGTACGGGGGGAACCCCATACCTCTAAAATCAGCAGGATCTGCAAAAGATCTCTGTCTCTCTGGAAAAACAGGCTTCTTCCAAGTGTTTGAAATCATGCTTATAGTGTGATATTAAAGGCGCCAGAATCACGTTGGCTGCAGCTGCATTCATGTTATGTCTAAAAACGTGAGCCGATCAGCCTGAATAACAGCTACCTAGTTATGATTACCCCGGGAGGCTTTAGAACTCAGTGTGCAGACTAGAGTCGCGATGTAAGTCTAGGGAGGCTGAAAACAAGCCATTCTCATGTGAAGCATTTCACGCAGCCTAAATTACAACAACAGTTATATGCAGTGTCGTGTGCAAAAGCGGCAAATAAGGTAAAATAGCGTTTAAACTTCTAATAGCCTATGCTAACTTAACAATGTGCGCAACAAGGCCCAGCACTAATTACACCCTCGATTGATCGGAGAACCTCACACTAGCGGGGGCAATATTTAGAACGCAGAGTTCAAGTTCGAATGAGACCGAACCAAGTTCAAAATTTCACCAAACGGAATAATTGGGAGTAATATCTGAATTAGTAAATCATAAAAATGGCAAAATTCAACATTGGTGTATAGTGTCCAAACATATGCAACATGTAGAGTGAGAAAAAAAATTGAAGGGAAAACAAAATTCTTCTATGAAGCCAACATTTTTTTTTCGTGGAGCTTCAATCCAACAGCGTATATCCACAGTACGTTGCAACCGCCTCCAAAAGGAAGTCGTTGTTATCGTCAGTGAACATTTCAACCATCCAATTATTCAAAGGAAAAAGTGTTGGATAGTGGAGGGGAAACATTTCTAATCCCACTCCAGAGAGTGCAACAGTAGGGAAAGTGTTTTATAGCGGAGGGGAATAATTTACTATTCCCACTCCAGGAAGTGCAACAGTAGAGAAAATGTTGTATAGTGGAGAAATAAAAATTACTATTCCCCCTCCAGCGAATGCAACAGTAGAGAAAGTGTTGGATAGCGGAGGGGAAACAAATACTATTCCCACTCCACCAAGTGCAACAGTAGGGAAAGTGTTGGATATTGAAGGGGAATACATTACTATTTCCACTCCACTAAGTGCAACAGTAGGGAAAATGTTGGATAGCGGAGGGGTACAAATTTCTATTCTCACTCAAGCGAGTGCAACAGTAGGGAAAGTGTTAGATAGCATAGGGGTAAAAACTACTATTCCCACTCCACGAGGGCAACAGTAGGGAAAGTGTTGGATAGAAGAGAGGAATAATTTACTATTCCCACTCCAGCAAGTGTAACCGTAGGGAAGGTTTTGGATAGCGTAGGGGATACAATTACTATTCCCACTCTAGGGAGTGCAACAATAGGGAAAGTGGAGGGGAATAAATTACTATTACCACTCCAATAAGTGCAACAGTAGGGAAAGTGTTGAATAGAGTAGGGGATTCAATTACTATTCCCACTCCAGGGTGTGCAACAGTAAGGAAAGTGTTGGATAGTGGAGGGGAATACAATACTATTCCCCCTCCAATGAGTACAACATTAGGGAAAGTGTTATATAGCGAAGGGGACACAATTACTATTCCCACTCCAGGGAGTGCAACAGTAGGGAAAGTGTTGGATAGTGGAGGGGAATAAATGACTATTCACAATCCATCAAGTGCAACAGTAGGGAAAGTGTGGAATAGCGGAGTGGTAAAACTTAATATTCCCACTCCAATGGGTGCAACAGTCGGAAAAATGTTGGATAGCGGAGGGCTTAGAATTACTACTCCCACTCCACCAAGTGCAACAGTATGGAAAGTGTTGGATAGCGTAGGGGTAAAAATTACTATTCCCACTCCAGCGAGCGCAACAGTAGGGAAAGTGTTGGATAGCGAAGGGGAATAATTTACTATTCCGACTCCAGCGAGTGCAACAGTAAGAAAAGTGTTGGATAGCGGAAGGATACAAATTACTATCCCCACTTCAAAGAGTGCAACAGTAGGGAAAGTGTTGGATAGCAGAGGGGAATACATTACTATTCCTACTCCAATGAGTGCAACAGTAGGGAAAGTATTGGACAGCGGACGGGATACAACCAAAGATTACATCTATGGAACCTAAATCCCCAAACTAGATAAAAAGAAGAAGCTACCAAAATATTTTTCAATTAATAAATAAATATTAATAAATAACTAATGATTAATTTATTGAAACCAAATTACTTTCCACCCTCTACCCCAATAAATCCCAAAACACACACCTAAAGATATGTACACAATTCACATAACTAATTTTAAATTAATAAATTAATAACAATTAACAACAAATCATTAATTAATTAAAAACAATCTTCGCTACAGCTATAGACCCCACAACGCACACATTAAAGTTATTCCACAGTTAGCATATGTTATATTTTTTTAATAAATTACCATGAATTAACAAATAATCAATTAATTATAAATTATTTATCCCTCACCATATTCCCCTATAAATGATGCCACCAATACTGTTAACATTACCCAATTAACTTAATTAATTAACATTTAATTATTTTATAACAAATACAAGCAAAATAAAAATACATTAATTCACACAATGAACACTATAAAATACCATTAAATAAATATTATATTAAAAATATAAAACATTTATTAAAATTAAATTCCCACCTAACTCCCCTATCAACCCACAACCCACTCCTAAAAAATTACACAATTAACATAATTACCAATTAATTGATTATAATTAACAACAAATTAATACATAAATAATAAAGTAATCACCACATTCAGCAGTAACAAATATCAAAAAGAAAAATATTAATTAATGCAGAATAATAATGAAATATATATAATTTAATGACTTCCTACCCTACTCCCCTATCAACCCACAAACTGCTCCTAAAAAAATTAACATATTTACCAAATAATTAATAATAACCAAACAATTAATAAACAATTAATAATAAATTAATTAGCACAATAACTATAAAAGATATTAAATACACAGATAATAATTAATAACAACATTAAATAATTAATTATAATTACATAAATTCCCACCCTGTTTCTCTCTAAACCTGCAACACATTACAGAACTAAAACACATTATTTAATTAAAATAAAATTCATAACTTCTAAAAAACTATTAATGCATTTATTATAATAAAGTTACTTCCCACCCTATTCCCCTATAAACCCACAACCCACTACGGAACTAAAATGCAAAATTTACTAAGAATAAAATACTAACTTCTGAAAATGTAATACATATATTAAAAAACAAATGCAATACTTAGACAAAAAAAATAGAACACATACATTTAAAATACATACTAAAATACATAACACTAACTAAAAAAACAATATTTTTGCAAAGGATATTAATGACTTCGATATTTTTTTAAACAATATTAATGACATCAATATTGATAAAACGTTATAACTTACCTAAGACTCGATATTCTGTACCACAATATTCTGACAGTTGATATTTTGTGTCCCGATATTTTGCAATCGATATTAGTGCAAGTCGACAATAAAAACTCGATATTCAACTGATGTTCTCTTTCTCCAAAGTCAACACATCTGCAATTTAAAAAAAATGGTTGCAGATCAGCTGGCAAGCACTTTTATTTTCACCACCCTTTAACCACATATTTACAGACCATATGCAGCACTTTCTCCAAACTGGCTAACCATTCATCTTGATCAAAAGTCCCTTTAGCTTTCACATCAACAGCAGCTATTATACTCTCCTCATCATCTTCTTTCATATCACCACTAAAAGATGTTAAAGGTGACCTTAACAAATAGTCTGCCATAATATTTTCTCCATAAGGAATGTGCTGTATGTTGAAGTTGTACTGGAGATGTTTTGCACTAAATCTGGCTATCCTGGGTGTGAAATCCATGATGATATCTCATCTTAAAATCACAGCTAATAGCTTGTAATTCACAAAAAGCAAAAACGTACTTCCCAAAATAAAATTCTGAAATCTTTCAACCACCAAACAACATCCCATCTTTTTCAATGACACAAAACATTTTTTTCATTGTCTTTCATCGCCATGGAAGCAAACCATACCATTTGCTCGATCTGATGAACCACTTGAGATAAGTTTGCTCCCAGTCCACTGTTATTAGCATCAACTGTGATCAAACATTGAGTTGAAGGACTAACCTACAGGAACCCTTCCTTCAAATGGCCATCACATTAGTCTTTAGATCATTTGCCTCCGATCACTGTGGAACACCCAGTAGCCTCAGGTAATTCTCCTTCAAATGATTTTCCCTACCTTTCTAGGTCATCCATTTATGTCCTATTTTGCAACTTTAGTCCTTTAATCCCCTGAGAATAAGAACATGGAACCAGACTCATTTTTTGCAGATTGTACTCCAGAGTAGCAGTGTTTGCTGCCAAGTCATTACATTTTCTCTCTAAGGTACCACATCACCCATTAATTTCTTTCTGATTAGCTTCGGAGAGTTCAAATTTTGTCATTATGACTGTTTGGAGGAGTGAAAGGATTTCCTCCACAGTGCTGCATGTTCTGCCCTGGTTATTCTGTGAAACCCCTTCCAGTGGTGCCTCCTTCACAGCCTCCATAACACTGCTTCACTCTTTGCCTGAGCCGTCAGTGAGGGCGCTTGCAGAATCATTGTAAGTACTCATAGTTCTCTCTTGTCCAGCATTAAGAAGAGGTTCAAACCGCTTCACGAGGGAAATCAACACTGTTTCCCCAATCCTCACCTACAGCCATGTTCTGAGGGAGATCACTCTCAGTTAGGGAGTTTACAGTTGTCTTTAGCAGCTGGTCTTGCTCCCTCATTTATCCATTGATGGAGCAGGGGTTCGAAAAAAGAAACCTTTTCGGATAAATACCCCTATGATACATACTAACAGTAAGTAGAAATAGAAGCCTAACGTACACCATACATAAACACAAGGGAATTGCATTTGCGCATGCCTGAACTAACACAAAAATAATAAATGAAATAATTAAAACTGTAACAACATTGTGGAAACGAGAAGTATTGCATGACTAGGCCATGTGTGCATCCAAAGTTGCATGTTGCATCCTTCTTTGAAGTACTAATTAATGTCGCTTTTGCTTCAAGCTATGCTAGGAAACATGCTAACAGGGAATAGTGCAAAGGTGGGTGGTTAACAGTGAAGGTTTCATTATCACATAATTTATTTTCATATTTTATTTGTTTCAGTGTGCTGGAAATATGCCCTCTACATTAAGTTGACTAAAGTGACAGGGAAAGCTGAGGAGTGAGTTTGATCTCTCAGAAGCGCGGCAGATGTGCTGTACACTACAGAACAAATTGAATGAGTTGAAGGAAAAAATGATGATCGACTGCCAAATGATGATCAAGTCGTGAGACCGAGAGACATTCTGTGGATGATGTTAAAATTATGAATAAAAGACTGTCTAAATGTAACATGTCTAAGAAATCATGAGAACGAGCCAAGAACCAAACCCTGGGAAAGAATGTGGAATAATAAATTAGCTGAATCGTAGGTGAAGTCACAGGGGTGTGATAACGCCACCCTGAAGCCCACCACTCCACTTGCGAGTTCTGTGAAAGTTTGCAACACATGTGGGATGGACATGTCAATTTTAGGGTATGATTGGGGTGCCTTTAGGGGTGTGGTTTACCCTTAGGCTGGCAAGAGGGGAGATGAGTCGCTGTCCGTCAGTTTGCAGAGAGGCCTAGCTGTTCCTGACCTGTCCCGTTCCTGTCTTCTTAAACCTTTGTTCCCTGATCCTATTTTGAGGAACCGCCATCAGCTCCTAGGCTGAGGAGGTGGTTTTACTACAGACCAATAGGTTTGCATTCTGTCTCTGACTCACACATGCTAATTTATTTGCAAATGCAGTTCTTTCTGAATCTTTTGTCTCTCCACCTATCCACTTCATTTTGACACATTGAACTTATTATTTTCGATGAAACTATTGTCTCTTCATCTATCCCCTCTGTCAGGTGTATCCAGTTATTGCATATGAATTTGCTGAAACTTCTGTCTCTTAATCTATCCACTCCTTCATTCATAATATCATTGGTTTAAGAGATGAGCTTGAATTTCATTTATGTTGCTGATGTGTATCTCTCCTTTTGAGGGCTTCAATATTTACATTTATGACTTTATGCATTGAGCAATCCGCATATATAATTAAGATAACATTTCATAACTTTACCAAGCATCTGTGGTTATTTAGTGAACTTTAGGGTTACTTTAGGGAGGGTAATCATTATCATCAACTATTCAACTAATTGGTCCATCAATAAAGTAGAAGGAAAGTTGATTAATTAAATTGATAGGTATTGGAATGACGTTTCACATGGTTTGCAAAAAAACATTGAACGTAATAAAATGACCCCAGCGCATCAGGAATTCTGGGTGAATGTGTATGGGCCATTGTAAATGTACGATTTGAGTATTGATCACTTATCAGGTATTGACCGTGCGCTGGATCAGTTTATTGATAGCAGAGGATGGTTTAATTATTGATTAGTTTAGTAATGATTATTGATTATTTTTTATATGTTATAACATGAAAAGGTAGTGTCCTGTTTTTATATTGTCTGGAAGTTCGGGTACGGAGTAACCTGAGGAATCCAGGGAAAGTATTTCAGCCTGAGGTAGGCTGAAGAAGAGTGTGAGAACAAAGCCACACTGCAGAAGTGCTTTGTCTGTTGTAATAATACCTAAAAGCTACAGAGGGCTGTAGGGAGAAACTATCCAAGTTATAGGAGTCCTGAATAAGCATATTAGAACGCCAGTCACAAATCCATTTGAAGTTCACATTGGTATACATGCATCGGTTTGTGGTATGTGACTCAAGTCCAGTAAATCTATTGGGAAGAGATTTGATTTGCAAAATGAATTGCACGATCTATTGTATGCCAGAAGGTATTGCATTTCAAACACCTGATGAGGATGTTGATTTTAAGATGATGTTAGCGAAGCAAGGAACAAAGGTGGATGAGTTGTTTTCACTTCTTACAAAAAAGAATTTGCCTGAAGAATTAAAAAGTGCAGTGAGATCAGATGTGTGGGATTTTTCAGGAAAGGAAACTGGCCTAATGACAAATGTAGATCCAATTCAGATTACACTAAAGGATGGTTCTGTATATCCAAACACACCTCAGTTGAAAATGAGTCCAGAAGTAATTACAGGAGTCACTCCTGCGATTGACCAAATGACTGAACATGGAATTTTAAAGGATATAATGAGCAGTCTTTGTAATTCGCCTATCAAAGGTATAAAAAAGCCCAGTGGGAAATACAGAATAGTGCAGGATGTACGTAAAATTAATAAAATTGTAGGACCTTGTTGTCCAGTACTATCGGATCCAGCAGTGATTCTTTACAGAATTCCCTGTGATGCTGATTGGTACACAGTTATTGACTTGTGCTAAGCCTTTTTCTTGATTCCTTTGCATCCGGAGAGCCAGTTTTTATTTGCATTCCGGTTTGGAGACCATGTCTTGACATGGTGCAGAGTTCCTCAAGGGTATTCAGAGAGTACCTCAATCTTCAACCAGATCTTAAAAAAATGTCTGGAGACTTTAGTCATGCCAGGAAATTCGGTTTTGGTTCTATACATTGCTGACCTACTGGTGGCACCAAAGACATGAGAGGCATGTGTAACGGACACATTTGCCCTATTGAATCATTTGGCAGAAGGAGAACAAAGATACAATTTTGTAAACAAGAAGTCCAGTGTCTATGACACAAAATAGAGAAAGGAGTTAGAAAAGTGACCCCAGAAAGACTTAAAGTGATCAGACAGATGAGTCCACCCAAAACACAAAAGGAAGTACAAATGTTTTTTGAGAATGGTTGGATATTGCACGCAATGGATCCGTGGTTTCTCACTGATTTAAAAACATCTACAGAGGTTAACACAGAAGGATGTGAAAGATCCGATTGCTTTGGATGGTGAAAGTATGGAAGTTTTTGTAAAATTGAGAAGCAGTCTTTGTAATGCACCTGCATTGAGAATGACAGATTACACCAAACAATTTACGTTGTATTGTTGTGAGAGAAATGAGTGTGCATTCTCAGTCCTAATTCAGAAACATGTAATGGCACGACGTCCAGTAGCATATTTTTCTGCTACTTTGGATTCAGTGGCTGCAGCACTGACTGAATGTTTGAAAGCAGTAACAGCTATTTTCATGAGTCTGGAACGAAGTGAGCCAATTGTAATGGGGTACCCAGTCACGGTGTATGTGCCACATTCTGTTGAGATTCTTTTGAATCACACTTGTACGCAGGACCCAGCCTCTAGTTGGTTGACTAAGTATGAGAGAGTGATTCTGGGTGCTGAAAATGTGACTGTGGTGAGGTGCACTGCTGTAAACCCAGCAACCCTGTTGCCAAACTCTCGTTGTGAGGAAGTGAGAGAAGAAGCGGATCATGATTGTTTGGATGTGACATAATTATGCACCAAACCCAGGCCGGACATCGAGGTTAGTCCACTGGAAGAATCAGATTGTGAGATATTTGTGGATAGGTCATGTCTGAGAATTGGGAAAGGTGAACTATGTACTGCCTATGCTGTTTGTACCATAGAATGAGTTCTTGAAGCATCCTGTCTAAAATGGGTAAATTCTGCCCAAATTGCAGAACTAATAGTTCTAATTAGATCGTGCAAAATTTCCAAAAGCCTGAAAATACCCATATTCACTGATAGCCAATATGGGTTTGGGGATGTCCATGATTTTGAACAGCTATGGATGCAAAGGGGATTTCTGACTTTTTCAGGTTCTCTATTCATAATGGCAGACCTGTAAAAGAATTATTAGACGTTTTTTAACTGCCCAAAAGAATGACAGTGGTCAAATGTGCCGCACATACATCAGGAGATGATTATGCGATGAAGGGCAACAGATATGCTGACCAAATTGCACGTTTCTGGGGGCAAAACTCAATGGCTTTCAACAGATCAATTGAAAGAGGAAATACTGAATGCCATCTTTTGTTTACAGCAACATTTGAAACTTGGGAAGAAGTTAGACAGATGCAGGAAGAAGCAAGTGCTGAGGAAAAGGAAAGATGGAACAAAATAGGCTTTAGCAAAAGAACAGAAGATGAACTATGGGTCTATCTGGATGGGAGACCAGTATTACCAGATTCTTTACTTTCCAACATGGCCAGAATTTACCATGGAATTGCACATATTGGAAGAGATGCAATGATCAGGCTCTTCAAGCAGTCATGGTACAACCCAAAGTTCAGGGTCATTCTAGAGAGCCTTTGCCAGAGGCGTATAACATGTAAGCAGCAAAATCCAGGCAGAAATACAGCTGTTAGTTGGGGAAGAATTGGGAGAGCAGGAGGACTGTTTACCCGACTCCAACTTGACTTTATCAAGCTTCCCCCATATAATGGGCTGAAGTATGTACTAGTCATTGTCTGCTTGTTCTCCCGTTGGGTGGAGGCCTATCCGACAAGAAGAAATGATAGCCTTACTGTGGCTAAACTGCTTTTGAAATAACTAACTCATAGGTTTGGAATTCCAGTCACTTTAGCGACAGATAGAGGAACACATTTAAATAATGAGATAATTTGTCTGATTTATGCCTATCGACCCGAAGCATCTGGAGTGGTTGAGCAACGCAATGTCAGAATAAAATCCAGGTTATGGAAGGTGTGCATCCACATCACAAAAATGGCCTGGCGCTCTACCCCTTGTACTGATGAGTCTAAGAAGCATACCTGACAAAAAGACAGGGATGAGTCCTCATGAGATCCTCATGGGAAGAGCAATGAGACAAGCATACATACCAGCAAACAAATTGATGAGTCTGTACGATGATCTAGTACTCGATTATTGCTGTGGATTGGCTGACCTGGTACATTCTGTGTCTCACCAGGTTGGCGAAGATGCCATTACGACACAGCCAAAACAAGCTCATGATCTGAATCCAGGTGAGTAGGTTTATGTCAAGAAGCACGCAAAGAAGTCATGCTTAGAACGCAGGTGGTACGGATCTTATAAAGTCATATTGGTGACAACAATGGCAGTGAAGTGTGGTGGTTTACCAAATTAGATTCATGGAAGCCACAACAAACGAGCCCTAGGTCCACTTGAACTACATGGAGAGCAGCTACTGGTAAGACAAGAACAAAAATCAGTTGTTGAAGTGTGTGACGCTGATGAATCTAGAGTGACAGATTCTAATGATCAACCAGATGATGAACAGCCAAGCACCAGTCAAGTAAAGTAGACCCCAGATATTAGGACTCAAAAGAGAGTTCACAGCTGAGCCAGAAACAAGTGAAACTGCTTTTGAACCAGAAGGAAGTGAATTCATGGTTGAAAGAGAAGTTACTGTCAAGACTGCAGAATGAGAAGTTGCTGAAAATCAGGAAGAAGAAGAAATCAAAGAAAGCCCAAATAAAAGAACTTGTGAACCAGACACAGAAGGAGAAAAAGTAGTGCAAACCAAGAAACCAAGAAAAGGTGATAATTGGCCAGATGGGATATAAAGACTGAAATACACCCTAGTGAGAAGAAAGTCAAGAAGAAGACCAGAACAAAGTAATGAGGTCTCAAGTCAAACATAACAAGAAGAGTCGGGAGAAGAATTAGTTTGAAAAACCAGGAGAGTAAGAATTCCAAACAGAAAATACACAGCACCAGAATGGACCTACGTTATTTTGGAAGAAATTGAAAGTTCTGATCCAAGTGAAGAAAAGGACAGTTCTGACACTGAGAAAGTTGATGAAAACAAATTGAGACCACCATAAAAGAACTTTTGAAAAGTAAAAGATGATGAAATATGCTAACTAAAAGAAAAACTGAGTGACTCAGAAGACCAAAAAAAAGAAAGGGGTGAAGAAGAAAGCCAGTAGGTGTAAGATTACACAATTATTTCATCCTGAATTATTTTTATTAGCATTCATAGAATTAGATAGATTTTTATTTTTTATAGGATACAAAATGGCTAAAGCAACAAATCTAATCTAAAATGAAGATGTATTAAAGCTTGCTTATGTAGCATCTTGTTTTTAACATTTATGTGGATATTACTAACTATCCTTTTACCTTTTCTAATGGTAACTAATGATGGAAACAATACTAATGATGTAACAAGAGAAAGAATGGGTGATATCACTAATGAAACACCTAATACTAAACTAGAAACATTGTATGAAAGTATTCTCCATCTTGATAAATTAAGTAGTGATTTCTCGTTAAATGTGTTTACTAAGTTATTATACGACTATATAGAAACCATGAACGTAAGTGACTGTTATGTATGCATGCAATTACCTTTGTCTGTCTCAGAGAGGGTGACCTATGACCACCTACCATTAAAATATGGTGTGTCTTGCAGTATACTTACCAGCCTTTTCTACGTAACGGGTAAACTGGAGTACTTCTACTCTAACTTGGATTTAGTATTTTCAGAATTACCAGTGAATAAAGAGCTTAATAAGGTCATAAGTGGCAGAAATGCACAATATATGAAAGAGTTCTTCCATATCACTAAAACATTTGATGTAGATTATGCTTATAGTAATAACTTGACCTGTAGTCTGCGGGTGGAAGAGAACATTTTCATAGAATTGGTAAAAGGGCAAGTTTCCAAAGAAAGGCTGATGAATAGAAGTCACAGGTACCCCCCTGGGCTTTTCGAGTAGGAGATTATGAGAAAGGAGAGGCATATGCTGCAATGTCCCTCGACGGGGCTTAGAACAAAAACTAACACTTCATTGGTAGTAGTGAATGTTTCAAATTACTGGAGGTTGGGGATTGAAAGGTGGAATTGACCTTGTCTTTCCAGGAGTCTATTATGGGTGTGGAAAAAAGGCCTAGTATAGATTGCCTGCACACTAGTACGGAAGTTTTTATTTTGCTAGTGTCTTCCCTAATGTCTATCACATGGACTGAAGTAGTAATCAACTCAACAAAGTAAAACAAGGACTAAAGCAATAGAAGAGAAAGTTTCTCAGAAATAATAGGTGATAGTTTTGGTGCACTGATATCCTCAGTTGGAGTTGTCCTGAATTCACACAAAATTTGAAAATTGTCTACAGTGTTTGATCGTTTATCAACAGATACTACTAGTGGGTTTTGATGATTGACACCGAAATGGTTGCGATCAGATCAATGTTTTTGCAAAATTTGCCCTTGATATTTTGCTGGCAAAAGAGGGTAGAGTCTGTGGCATGTTGAAAATCCAACAGTGCTGTACCTACATTCCTGATAAAAGTAAAGGAATAGAGGGATATATCAAAAACATTACGAAATTACATGAGGACTTGACCCAACTGGAGGTTGATGGTGTTTGTGAGAAACTTTATAAGGGCTTTTCCTCGGTAAGTAAATGGTTTGCTACCTTTGGGAATAGTTTATCAGGGAAAATAATAATGGCTATTGTTTTTGTAGCCATAGTAGCATTAATGATAAAAACAACATATAAATGTTGTAAGTGTAAAAGTGGAAAAAGAGAAGTGACAGAATTGAACAATGAACGAAAAAAGAAAAAGAGAAGATATCGAATTAGAAGACATGAAAGGGAAGCATTATGATGTGATAAAAGACTTAGATGATGGTGCCATGAAAAGAGAGAAGAGTACTGAGTTTTCATTAAAATAAAGATGGCACTCGGTATGGTAGGTATTTATTATGGCTCCAGAAAGCCATCAGAGGGGGGAATTGATGGAGTGGGGGTTCGAAAAGGTGTAGGGGACACCTTGAAACATGTCGATAAGATAGCAAGGACTTTGACCACATTATTGTTCTAATTCCTATATTTAACCCCTTTTTACTACAGCAGCTAGAGGCAAAAATAAATATGTTGGCTTACTAGCTAGGTATTTTTAACACACACTAATCACCACTCCACCACCATACACCACACAGTCTCAACAAAAAGCGCTCCTATGTATCCTTCGCAAGTCGCAGCACGCCCCAAGTAGTAGATGCTTGGGATGGCCCCAATGATGAAGCATGTCACCTAAGGGCAACCTCTGGTGAGTGAGGGGACTAAAGAAAATAATTTTCTTTTCCAAAAAGTCGTACCCAACTTGGGAAAACCTGCTATTATTTTTCCACAGGCTAGGTTCTCACGATCCATTGATTATGGGTTATAGTGCTAAACTTTAGAATTCAAGCGGCCGAACCTAGCCTTAGCCTTTCTCTCCCTCCTTTTTTGATAATTGTTTTACAGCGAAAGCTGTGGGAATTTCTCCTTTTTTCTTCCTTTTGAGATCTTACACTCGTCCAATTACACACTCCAATAAACAACATGGCTGACAAAACTGGCCTAACATTTACAGATGAAGAGGTAGAAAGAATCATATCCTCTATGACTCCTCTTGCTGAGACACCCAACAGAGACAGCAATGAGGCGACACAGTGTTGGGATGAGCTCACAGAGCTCAAGAGAAACCAAGTAAAAACAATCATCTATGGTATTATGATGGCAGAATACCTCAGAATTAATGCAGCTACAAGAGGGCTATTAGTACGCAATGAGCCTTTTATTTTTCAGCAGGACAAAGAATTCAAAAGAGATTGGTCGCTAATCTCTTGGCATTGCACAAGAGACTGGCTTGTATTGATTATAAAAACAGCAACACGCCTCTCAAACGCAATGAAAGAAGAAACACATACCCCGGAGGTCAAACTAAAGACCTACCAAACCCCGGCAGAATTAAAGAAACGACTGGAAGAACTCAATAAAACTATGACAGAGTTTGAAATTTCCCTCAAAGACACGAAGTACCAAAAATTTTAAAAGGATGGGAAGAACTTCAGTCACGAGAAGGCTTACCCATACACCAGAGAGGATTATCAACCCACTGAAAGAAATCCGGGGTACAACACAGACACGGATGGATCAGATACCAGCTTCAATGATTCTGATAACAGCTCAGGAGGACACAAGAATCAAAGAGGTCACCAAAACTTCAGAGGAAGGGTGCGGAACAGAGGCCAAGGAGGGTACTGGTGGCCACCTTACCAACCCCCATTTCATAATCCTCTTTTTTTCTACGGTCCACCACCGTTCCCTCAGCAACAATACCCATACTGAGAACCAGCACCACAAAATGATTACCCACAGCCTCCTTTTTTAGGACGGGGCAAAGGCCCTGAAAGAGGAAAAATTAAAAGAGGACAACAGGTGCAATGGGCACAGCCACTGGAAGCAACCAGGAGTCACACAAGGAGCATGGGTAAACCAGAACAACCGAACACCAGCAGCCACCGAGTCTAGTGGTAAATCTATCTAGCACTAACCTAAGTGAAGTACAACTAACAGTCCTGGAAAAAGGTCTAGGGTTCATGCCCACACCAGTCTTGGACAAATTTCAACTGAGCTGCGAACTAAACGAATTAATCAGAAAGCTAAAATTAAGGGTATTCTTTGAAAACAAACAGAATATGGAAATGGATAAAGGTGACACAGGTCGCCACCCGAAGTCCACTTTCACCCCCCTTCAACAAGTCTACCTGTAGAAATACTTACCTTTGAAAAGGCAGTACTAAGAGAAGTGGGAGATTTGGACCCAACCACATTGAAGGTGTTTCATAACACTTCAAGACAGGAACAAGATGCGATCAAGATACTGGCCAACAATAAAACCATCACCATAAAGCCAGCTGACAAGGGAGGCGGCATTGTCATACAGGATACAGAAGCTTACCGACACGAATGCCTCAGATGACTTGAGGATGAAAGAAACTACATACGAATCAAAGAGGACCCTACTGAAAGACTCAGGATTGGGTTCACCAGCATGATGTAACAAGCCCTCGCCCATGATTGGATTACCAAAAAAGGAGAATTTCTGAACAACAAGAAACCTAAAATACCATATTTTTACACGATCCCAAAGATACACAAATCATTACAACCCTCCCCCAGGGAGACCCATTGTCTCTGGTATTGGCTCCATACTCGAGTCACTCTCAAAATTTGCAGATGCCTTTTTACCTCCATTAATACAATCCACCAACACCTGCCTTAAGGACATTAAGGCAGTACTGTGTCTACTGAGGGATCTCAGTTTTGACCCAAATCATGATAGTTTTGACCCAAATCATGACCCCACATCATGATAGGGCTAGATGTGGAAAGCCTGTATACCAGCTTACCCCATAAAGAAACTTTGGACATCCTTGAAGAAACTATGTGGAGTTCAACTTGGCCTTACCACACTCCTCAACATGTGGTACTTGAATGCTGTAAGTGGGCACTTACAGAAAACTTCTTTCAGTTTGTAGACTTCCTGTTCAGACAACAACATGGCACCAGCATGGGCAGTACTTTTGCTCCAAGTGTGGCTGGACTATACGTCCACCACTTGGAGGCACATATAATTCTATCACAGCAGAACCCGCATCACCAAAAAATCTTAGAATGGAAAAGATATATCGATGACATTCTGGTAATTTGGGAAGGTGATGAGACAGAAGCAAATACTTTCATCAATTGGCTCAACACCCAAGACCCCTTCCTGAAATTCATACACACAATGAGTAAGTCTGAACTAGTGTTCTTAGACCTTAACATTTTTGCTAACGATGGGGTTCTAAAAACAACAACCCATTTCAAACCTACTGCCAAAAATTACCTTCTACTATATAACAGTTTTCATCCACGCCACCTTAAAGAAAATCTCCCCTTCGGCCTGTTCTTGAGATTGAGGATGAATTGTTCAGACACTCCTGATTACGATGCACAAGCCAAAGAGCTTGTTGAAAAACTCAAAATACGTCAATACCCAACCAAAACCTTCATGCGGGCTAAGAAAAGTGCAAGGAACAATCACAGGGACACCCTTTTAGAAACCTATGAAAAGGAAGATACAGTCAAATAAACCTAACCAATATTCATTACTACATTCAGCACAGCGTCAGACCAAGTCGCTAAATTTGTCAAGAAACATTGGCAAATAGTTAACAGTGGTAAACTGAACATACCCACGCCAATGTTTTCCCACAGACGAGCCAAGAACCTAAGAGATTTACTTGTACACACCCGTCCTAAACCACATGACAAAAGCAACCATAGGTTACCAGTACTCTACCCACCGGCCACCACCCATGTGGCAACTGCAGTGTTTTCCACCTTACCAGCACCACGAAAAGAGTGGTTTTCAACACAGGTGAAACGTGGGAACTACGCAAATTCACAAATTGTAACACAGTGGGAGTTGTATACCTCATAACATGCATTTGCAACTTACAGTATGTGAGAATGACCAGGAGAAAAGAAGCACAAGAATTTGCGAACATCTCAGTAATATTCGGTGCCACAGAGCAAGCACTAAGATGGCGGCCCATTTCATTGAGAAACAGCATATCCCAAATGATCTGCGATGAGTAGTTCTTGAACACATGAAACAAGGTGATAATCTCGACCAAGCCCTGCTAGAGAAAGAACAAAGATGGGTGTTCAAACTGCACACAGATAGTGTAGGACGTAATGAGAATATACCTTGGGGGCAGTTCATGAGATAACACACTACATCCCCCCTACGAACAGATCCCAGAACGGTGTGCATTAAGGACCCTGTATGTGACAAACTTTTGTTTATAAATATTGTGGACAATCACCATCGTTTAATGACACAACATCTGTTTAACATAGAATTGTCTACGATTTCCCCTTTTTTCCTTTTCCTTGTCTGACTTTCTATTTTGACTTTCCCCATGTAATTGCCTCAATTTTCCGGCAATAATATAGTGTCTATAACACATGATCCCTTCTGATTCAACCTACAGCCAGTAGAACACTACACTAGATGTAAAACTGTAAAATTGACAATGTGAGGGGTATTCCTCCATCTACCTAATCCAAAATGGCCACCAAAACTACATCGAGGAGGAGTGGGTTCGATCCTCGCTTTCAAAAGTAATGAAAATACCGCCCAAAAGAGTTTTGTCAAAAACTCCCATCATAGGTGACACAATGATTCTAGTGCTGATAATCCGCACAATTAACAGGCATCCGTTGAACAAACAACGCGCCACGATCAATAAGTTCAATGGAGACCGCAATGTGCCATCAGGTACAGCCTATGCGCACTAGTGTTTATAAGCACCACGTGGCTTGCCGTAATCACAACCGAAAATACTTAAAATGGTCCCGCGATGCGTACACACTAAGATGCGGTCGCACCTGGGACTAGTAGGTTCAAAAGGACGGAGGGTGTACCTCAATCTTTCTTAAAGACCCTGACCACCTTTAACATTGGGCAGACACCGGACAAGATACGCACCAGCGATCCCCGTTTTTTTTCTCGTGTAACTCCTTTTTTTCACACGTAAAGTAACTACTTAAATGAGCCAGAAAGAAGTCCTAAACCAATCGCCATTGGACATAACATAGCCCAAACGTGCCTTTACACAGGTAACAAAGTAAGCGGAGTCTAATTAAATGGTTGCACATAACCACTATCAGATACAACGTAGCATTGCAAATATTTTCATGTTCAATAATCTTGCACGTTACGAGCATAATCGAAGCCCTCCGGATTTGCTACCAAAGTTTTATTTTTCTGACATCTGAACCAGTGCGAACATCTATGGCTGTTAAAGGAATATCGTATTTTTAAATGGGCTCTGAGCACAATCATGACCCCTTTTTCGACGTTATAAACACCACATATTCAGGCAGAGGTATTACGAGGAGTTTTTTTTATGAATATAAAACCCTTCTTTACACGACCACAAGCAGCCTTAGAAAGTCTAATTGATTTCAATGCATTTATAATGAATTCTCATTACACGTCTTGCATACCATTGTTTTCTGACCCTACAGAGTCTACAGGCCCCTCTACCCAGGCGGACCATGGGGCATATTACTGCTAATGACTAAGTACGTTTGTTTCTCTGTCCGTACATAGACCGGGACGATGTTATACGTTACATGTTGTGTTTGTTTTTTGTAAGTGTGCAGCCTAAACGAGTGTACTCTGCATGTATATATAATTGTATTTTTAAATCCTTTGAACAGGATCACCATTCACAGATGTAGATGGAGTACCACCCATCGTTTGTGTTGTTCTTCTGTTTTTAGGCACACCAGACTAAGCACCTAATATTAGGTTTCACTCCATAGGCACAAAACCACAAGGATCAACCAATGTATTTTAGCTTGGCCTGCCCATATGGGCAGGAATCATGTACTAACCTTCATATTCATTTTTCTTTCTAAATACAGATACTACGAATACAACATTAACCGTATGTATACCTGACAGATACACACATTAGGTGTGTCTATCCATTTATTTCTTAACCTTAATCTAGGTTTATCACCGGAGTGGCATACATGGGGCTGGCCCCCATGTTGTCCTGAAGAAAAGGTGTAGGGAACACCTTGAAACATGCCGACAAGATAGCAAGGAATTTGACCACATTATTGTTCTAATTCATATATCTAACCATTTTTTACTATACCAACTAGAGGCAACAATAAATGTGTTGGCTTACTAGCTTGGTATTTTTAACACACACTAATCACCACTCTACCACCATACACCGCACCACACAGTCTCACCAAAAAGTGCTCCTACATATCCTTCGCAAGTCGCAGCATGCCCCAAGTAGTAGATTCTTGGGATGGCCCCAATGATGAAGCATGTCACCTACGGGCAACCTCTGGTGAATGAGGGGAAGAAAATAATTTTTCATTTCCAAAAAGGTGTACCCAGTTTGGGAAAACCTGCTATTATTTTTTCACAGGCTAGGTTCTCCCGATCCATTGATTATGGGTTATAGTGCTAAACGTTCGAAAAAAGAAACCTGGTCAGATTACTACCCCCATAATACGTATTAACAGTAAGTAGACATAGAAGACTAATGTACACTATACATAAACACAAGGAAATTGCTTTTGTACATGCCTGAACTAACATGAAAATAATATATGAAAGAATTAAAACTGTAATAACATTGTGGTAACAAGAAGTATTGCACTACTAGACCATACGTGGATCAGTAGTTGCACGTTGCATCCTGCTTTAAAGTAATAATTAATGCCACTTTTGCCTCAAGCTATGCAAGGAAACATGCTAACAGGGAATAGTGCAAAGGTGGGTGGTAAACAGTGAAGGTTTCTTTATCACATAATTGATGTATGTTCATACTTCATTTGCTTCAGTGTGCTCGAAAAGGCGCAATCTATGTTAAATTGGATAAAGTGGGAGGGGAAGCTGAGGAGGGAGTTTGATCTGTCAGAAGCAAGACAGACGTGCTGTACACTACAGAACGAATTGTACAAGTTGATGGACAAAATGATGATCGACTGCCAAATGATGATCAAGTAGTGGGACCGGAGAGACGTTCTGCGTATTAGGTTATAATTATGAATGAGATACTATCTAAATGTAACATGTCTAAGAAATCGTGAGAATAAGCTAAGAACCAAAACCTGGGAAAGAATGTGGAATAATAAATTAGCTGAATCGTAGGTGAAGTCACAGTGGTGTGACATCGCCAACCTTCATGCCCACCAATCCACTTGCAAGTTCTGTGAAAGTTTACAACACATGTGGGATGGACATGTCAATTTTAGGGTATAATTGGGGGTGCCTTTAGGGGTGTGGTTTACACTTAGGTTGGCAAGAGAGAGAGAGAGGGAAGGTGTGTCACTGTCCATCGGTTGGCAGAGAGGCCTACCTATTCCTGACCACCGTTCCCTCTAGGGCGCGAGCGCGCGCACCGCTCCTGACCTCAGCGCGCACCACCTCGCGCGGAGTGCGCACACTTTCAGGACGTCGCACCGCCAGCTGCTTTGAAAGAAGTGAGCGGCGGGAATGCGGCGGAGCGCAGTGAGGAATGCGGCGGGAATGCGGCAGGAATGCGTGAGGAGTGCAGGTAAGGAGGCAGGGGAGGGCTTGTGGAGCTTGCGACTATGTGGGAGCGCGGGGCAGAGTCTGGCCTTTTGTTTAAGTATTGCTGTTACTCAGAGCCACTTCACGGGCTCCGATTAGCAGCAATACGCTGTGTTTGGAAACTGTTTACGCTTTTGTTAGGAAAGCGCGCGGCAGACTTTTTTTAAGTATTGCTGTTAATCGAAGCCCGTGAAGGGGCTCTGACTAACAGCAATACTTAAACAAAAGGCGAGAGTATGCCCCGCGTCCTCACACCACAAAAGGCAGAAGGGCACAAAAAAGAAGGGGAAAACGAGTGAAACAGAGGGCAGAAGAGCACAAAAAAAGGGGAAAACGAGTGAAACAGAGGGCAGAAGGGCACAAAAAAGGGGAAAATGAGTGAAACAGAGGGCAGAAGGGCACAAAAAAGAAGGGGAAAACGAGTGAAACAGAGGGCAGAAGGGCACAAAAAAAGGGGAAAACAAGTGAAACAGAGGGCAGAAGGGCACAAAAAAGGGGAAATGAGTGAAACAGAGGGCAGAAAGGCACAAAAACAAGTAGAACAGAGGGCAGAAGGGCAAAAAAAAGAGGAAAATGAGTGAAACAGAGGGCAGAAAGGCACAAAAACAAGTAGAACAGAGAGCAGAAGGGCACAACAAACCAGGGGAACAGAGGGCCGAAAGGCACAAAAACAAGTAGAACAGAGGGCAGAAGGGCACAAAAAATGAGTGGAACAGAGGGCAGAAGAGCACAAAAAACAAGGGAAAAACGAGTGGAACAGAGGGCAGAAAGGCACAAAAACAAGTAGAACAGAGGGCAGAAGGGCACAAAAAACGAGGAGAAAAT
This sequence comes from Lissotriton helveticus, assembly GCF_964261635.1. Lineage (NCBI taxonomy): Eukaryota > Metazoa > Chordata > Amphibia > Caudata > Salamandridae > Lissotriton > Lissotriton helveticus. The sequence continues at coordinate 1,237,041,068 of NC_136063.1, read as the reverse complement.
GAGTGAAACAGAGGGCAGAAAGGCACAAAAAAAGAGTGGAACAGAGGGCAGAGGGGAAGAAAAACGAGTGAAACAGAGGGGAGAAAGGCACAAAAAAAGAGTGGAACAGAGATCAGAGGGGAACAAAAATGAGGGGAAAACGAGTGAAACAGAGGGCAGAAGGGCACAAAAAAGGGGAAAACGAGTTAAACAGAGGGCAGAAGGGCACAAAAAAGGAGAAAACGAGTGAAACAGAGGGCAGAAAGGCACAAAAACAAGTAGAACAGAGGGCAGAAGGGCACAAAAAACGAATAGAACAGAGGGCAGAAAAGCACAAAAAACAAGGGAAAAACATGTGGAACAGAGGGCAGAAAGGCACAAAAACAAGTAGAACAGAGGGTAGAAGGGCACAAAAAACGAGTGGAACAGAGGGCAGAAGAGCACAAAAAACAATGGAAAAATGAGTGAAACAGAGGGCAGAAACGCCCAAAATACGATTGGCAATAGGACAGAAGGGCACAAAAAACGAGTGGAACAGAGGGCAGAAGAGCACAAAAAAGGGGAAAACAAGTGAAACAGAGGGCAGAAGGGCACAAAAAAAGGGGAAAACAAGTGAAACCGAGGGCATAAGGGCACAAAAAACGAATAGAACAGAGGGCAGAAAAGCACAAAAACAAGGGAAAAACGAGTGGAACAAAGGGCAGAAAGGCACAAAAAACAAGTGGAACAGAGGGCAGAAGGGCAAAAAAACGAGGGGAAAACGAGTGGAACAGAGGGCAGAAAGGCACAAAAAAAGAGTGGAACAGAGGGCAGAGGGGAACAAAAATGAGGGGAAAGCGAGAGGAACAGAGGGCAGAAGGGCACAAAAAAAGGGGAAAACAAGTGAAACAGGGCAGAAGGGCACAAAAAAGAAGGGGAAAATGAGTGAAACAGAGGGCAGAAGGGCACAAAAAAGAAGCGGGAAACAAGTGAAACAGAGAGCAGAAGGGCACAAAAAAAAGTAGAAAAGGAGTGAAACAGAGGGCAGAACAGAAGGGCACAAAAAAGAAGGGGAAAACGAGTGAAACAGAGGGCAGAAGGGCACAAAAAAGGGGAAAACGAGTGAAACAGAGGGCAGAAGGGAACAAAAAAAGGGGAAAACGAGTGAAACAGAGGGCAGAAGGGCACATAAAAGAAGGGGAAAACGAGTAAAACAGAGGGCCGAAGGGCACAGAAAAAGGGGGAAACTAGTGAAACAGAGGGCAGAAGGGCACAAAAAAAGGGGAAACGAGTAAAACGGAGGGCAGAAAGGCACAAAAACAAGTAGAACAGAGGACAGAAGGGCACAAAAAAAGGGGAAAACGAGTGAAACAGAGGACAGAAAGACACAAAAACAAGTAGAACAGAGAGCAGAAGGGCACAACAAACCAGTGGGACAGAGGGCAGAAGAGCCCAAAAAACAAGGGAAAAACGAGTGGAACAGAGGGCAGAAAGGCACAAAAACAAGTAGAACAGAGGGCAGAAGGGCACAAAAAATGAGTGAATCAGAGGGCAGGAGAGCACAAAAACAAGGGGAAAATGAGTGGAACAGAGGGCAGAAAGGCACAAAAACAAGTAGAACAGAGGGCAGCAGGGCACAAAAAACCAGGAGAAAATGAGTAGAACAGAGAGCAGAAAGGCACAAAAAAAGAGCGGAACAGAGTGCAGAGGGGAACAAAAACGAGTGGAACAGAGGGCAGAAGGGCACAAAAAAGGGGAAAATGTCTGAAACAGAGGGCAGAAGAGCACAAAAAAGAAGCGGAAAACAAGTGAAACAGAGGGCCGAAGGGCACAAAAAAAGGGGAAAACGACTGAAACAGAGGGCAGAAAGGCACAAAAACAAATAAAACAGAGGGCAGAAGGGCACAAAAACGAGTGGTACAGAGGGCAGAAAAGCACAAAAAACAAGGGAAAACGAGTGGAACAGAGGGCAGAAAGGCACAAAAACAAGTAGAACAGAGGGCAGAAGGGCTCAAAAAATAAGTGGAACAGAGGGCAGAACAGCACAAAAAAGAAGGGAACAATGAGTGGAACAGAGGGCAGAAACGTCCAAAAAACTATTGGAAATAGGACCGAAGGGCACAAAAAACGAGTGGAACAGAGGGCAGAAGAGCACAAAAAAAGGGGGAAAACAAGTGAAACAGAAGGCAGAAGGGCACAAAAAACGAGGGGAAAACGAGTGGAACAGAGGGCAGAAAGGCACAAAAACAAGTAGAACAGAGGGCAGAAGGGCACAAAAAATGAGTGAATCAGAGGGCAGGAGAGCACAAAAACAAGGGGAAAATGAGTGGAACAGAGGGCAGACAGGCACAAAAACAAGTAGAACAGAGGGCAGCAGGGCACAAAAAACGAGGGGAAAATGAGTAGAACAGAGAGCAGAAAGGCACAAAAAAAGAGTGGAACAGAGTGCAGAGGGGAACAAAAACGAGTGGAACAGAGGGCAGAAGGGCACAAAAAAGGGGAAAATGTCTGAAACAGAGGGCAGAAGAGCACAAAAAAGAAGCGGAAAACAAGTGAAACAGAGGGCCGAAGGGCACAAAAAAAGGGGAAAATGAGTGAAACAGAGGGCAGAAAGGCACAAAAACAAATAAAACAGAGGGCAGAGGGGCACAAAAATGAGTGGAACAGAGGGCAGAAAAGCACAAAAAACAAGGGAAAACGAGTGGAACAGAGGGCAGAAAGGCACAAAAACAAGTAGAACAGAGGGCAGAAGGGCTAAAAAAATAAGTGGAACAGAGGACAGAAGAGCACAAAAAAGAAGGGAACAATGAGTGGAACAGAGGGCAGAAGAGCACAAAAAAAAGGGGAAAACAAGGGAAACAGAAGGCAGAAGGGCACAAAAAACGAGGGGAAAACGAGTGGAACAAAGGGCACAAAAAACGAGGAGAAAATGAGTGGAACAGAGGGCAGAAAGGCACAAAAAAAGAGTGGAACAGAGGGCAGAGGGGAACAAAAACGAGGGGAAAACGAGTGAAACAGGGCAGAAGGGCACAAAAAAGGGGAAAACGAGTGAAACAGAGGGCAGAAGGGCACAAAAATGGGGAAAACGAGTGAAACAGAGGGCAGAAAGGCACAAAAACAAGTAGAACAGAGGGCAGAAGGGCACAAAAAACGAATAGAACAGAGGGCAGAAAAGCACAAAAAACAAGGGAGAAACAAGTGGAACAGAGGGCAGAATGGCACAAAAACAAGTAGAACAGAGGTCAGAAGGGCACAAAAAACGAGTGGAACAGAGGGCAGAAGAGCACAAAAAACAAGGGAAAAATGAGTGGAACAGAGGTCAGAAACACCCAAAAAACGATTGGCAATAGGACAGAAGGGCACAAAAAACGAGTGGAACAGAGGGGAGAAGAGCACAAAAAAGGGGAAAACGAGTGAAACAGAGGGCAGAAGGGCACAAAAAAAGGGGAAAACAAGTGAAACAGAGGGCATAAGGGCACAAAAAACAAATAGAACGGAGGGCAGAAAAGCACAAAAAACAAGTAGAAAAAGTGTGGAACAAAGGGCAGAAAGGCACAAAAAACAAGTGGAACAGAGGGGAGAAGGGCAAAAAAGCGAGGGGAAACGAGTGGAACAGAGGGCAGAAAGGCACAAAAAAAGAGTGGAACAGAGGGCAGAGGGGAACAAAAATGAGGGGAAAACGAGAGTAACAGAGGGCATAAGGGCACACAAAAAAGTAGAAAACAAGTGAAACAGAGGGCAGAAGGGCACAAAAAAGAAGGGGAAAATGAGTGAAACAGAGGGCAGAAGGGCACAAAAAAGAAGGGGGAAACGAGTGAAACAGAGAGCAGAAGGGCACAAAAAAGGGGAAAACGAGTGAAACAGAGGGCAGAAGGGCACAAAAACAAGTAGAAAACGAGTGAAACAGAGGGCAGAACAGAAGGGCACAAAAAAGAAGGGGAAAACGAGTGAAACAGAGGGCAGAAGGGAACAAAAAAAGGGGAAAACGAGTGAAACAGAGGGCAGAAGGGCACAAAAAAGAAGGGGAAAACGAGTGAAACAGAGGGCCAAAGGGCACAGAAAAAGGGGGAAACGAGTAAAACTGAGGGCAGAAAGGCACAAAAACAAGTAGAACAGAGGGCAGAAGGGCACAAAAAAAGGGGAAAAGGAGTGAAACAGAGGACAGAAAGACACAAAAACAAGTAGAACAGAGAGCAGAAGGGCACAAAAAATGAGTGGAACAGAGGGCAGAAGAGCACAAAAAAGAAGGGAACAATGAGTGGAACAGAGGGCAGAAACGCCCAAAAAACTATTGGAAATAGGACAGAAGGGCACAAAAAATGAGTGGAACAGAGGGCAGAAGAGCACAAAAAAAGGGGAAAACAAGTGAAACAGAAGGCAGAAGGGCACAAAAAACGTGGGGAAACGAGTGGAACAAAGGGCAGAAAGGCACAAAAAACAAGTGGAACAGAGGGCAGAAGGGCAAAAAATGAGGAGAAAACGAGTGGAACAGAGGGCAGTAAGGCACAAAAAAAGAGTGGAACAGAGGGCAGAGGGGATCAAAAACGAGGGAAAATCGAGAGGAACAGAGGGCAGTAGGGCACAAAAAAAGGGGAAAACAAGTGAAACAGAGGGCAGAAGTGCACAAAAACAGGGGAAAACGAGTGAACAGAGGGCAGAAGGGCACAAAAAACTAGGAGAAAAGAAGTGAAACAGAGGGCAGAAGGGCACAAAAAAAGGGGAAAATGAGTGAAACAGAGGGCAGAAGGGCACAAAAAAGGGGAAAATGAGTGAAACAGAGGGCAGAAAGGCACAAAAACAAGTAGAACAGAGGGCACAAAAAATGAGTGGAACAGAGGGCAGAAGAGCACAAAAAACAAGGGAAAAACAAGTAGAACAGAGGGCAGAAAGGCACAAAAACAAGTAGAACAGAGGGCAGAAGGGCACAAAAAACGAGTGGGACAGAGGGCAGAAGAACAAAAACAAGGGAAAAACGAGTGGAACAGAGGGCAGAAAGGCACAAAAACTATTGGAAAAGAGGAAAGAAGGGCACAAAAAATGAGAGGAACAGAGGGCGGAACAGCACAAATAAAAGGGGAAAATGAGTGCCATTTGGCACCGCAGACAGGCGCCGTTTGGTTCCTGGTGCACATAACCATGGTTGCAGCGCACAGAGACCCTCCACTTCCGCACACAGAGGAAAGAAATTAGAGGGAACATTGTTCCTGACCTATCCCGTTCCTGACATATTAAACCTTTGTTCCCTGATCCTATTTCGGAGAGCCTCCATCATCTCCTAGGCCGAGGAGGTGGCTTTCCTACAGACCAATAGGTTTGTATTCTGTCTCTGACTCACACATGCTAATTTATTTGCAAATGCATTTGTTTCTGAATCTTTTGTCTCTCCACCTATCCCCTCCATTAGGTGTATCCAGTTTTTGCCTATGAATTTGCTAAAACTTTTGTCTCTTAAACTATCCACCCTTTTTTGCATAATATCATTGATTTAAGAGATTTCATTTATGTTTCTGATGTGTATCTCTCCCTTTGTGAGTTTCATTATTTAAATTTGTGACTGTATGCATTGAGCAATCCACATATATAATTAAGATAAAACTTCATAACTTTACCGAGTGTCTGTGGTTATTTAGTTAAGTTTAGGGTTAATTTAGGGGGGATAATCACTATCATCAACTATTCAACTAATTGGTTCATCAACGAAGAGGAAGGAAAGTTGATTAATTAAATTGATAGGTATTCCAATGACGTTTTACATGGTTCACAGAAAAGAAAAACATTGAACGTAACAAATTGACCCCAGCGCATTAGGGATTCTGGGTGAATGTGTATGGACCACTGTCAATATATGAATTGAGTATTGATCCCTTATCAGTTATTGACCTTGCGCTGGATCACATTATCCTAAAGTAGAAGTTAAGCAAAGAGGTAGGCTTAGTAAAAAATGTATCGGGCCTTTTGTTGGCTGAGATACATATATCGAGTTTCATAGGCTTGTGGTTGCTTTCTTAACTGACACCACCTTAATAGGTGCCATATTGTGGTTGCAGGCCTTCCCTAGGGGATTGGTGGCATCCCCCTTCTCTGTCCCAGAGTGCAGCCAATATTGCTTTTTACCTGCCCTCTGGGGTCAACTAACAATCCTGCCTTCTGCAGTCTCAGCAGAGTCACTCCAGATTGTCTGATCCTCCACCAGCTGTTGACTACGCTCTTGTCCACAGCCCAACTGGCTTAGCCTAATGACCTTGCAGCACCTTATAAAACCCCAGGGCATCCCGCTAGGAGACATTTTCAGAGAAATCTTACAAGGCATATGCTGCTTCTCTGTTAACAATAAAGCACAGCACTGAGTCACACTTTCCATCTCCAGGCTCGATGACGCTTCCCAGCATGTAGCCTACCTCTTCGCTTCAAGCAAGTGGCCTGCGGATGATTGCGTCTGTCCGCACTGACCTGGAAACAAATACATGGCCCTGCAGTGTGAGCACATTGTAGAGCAGTGCCTGCCATACTCCAACCCCAGGGAAGATCATCTGCCAGGGACATCCACATACTCGCACTCCCGGCTGGGAAGTCTCACTGGCAGAAAAAGAAACAAGGGGTAGGTGAAATATTTAGCAAATATGTGCCATCAGGAGTTTTTTGTGTTCATATAACTGCAACAATACATATTGAGTGCAGTGTGGCCATCCCCAGACGCAGGCTCTCCCGACTGGTGTCTACCAGCCACCATGATTTTTTCTTTCTTGTCCTCATGTCAGCATGGAATCTTACAAGTCAAGGACCATATTCTGGCACCCTTTTATCGTATGGGCCCATGCCTCTTCTCAGCCAAACCCTTGAAGAAGGTTCTTTTATCCCAGAGGATAGACACCTTCCCACTTTAGTGCTGTAATCAAAGGACACCAGAAAAAAAAGGCAAGAAGAAAAGAGGCATTTTAGCTCGACCAGTCGGCGAAGGCTTTCCACCCTTCCCTTATTCACGGTAAGTTGCCATTTGTTATTGTTTTACATATCCACCTGACCGCTGCCAACCAACCATTGGGGTGAGGTGGTGCGATATCTTTCCAATATTTGCATATCTCTCGTCGAGCCAACAATATCAAATAGAAAAGCAACTCTGCTTGAAGTCAAGCGTTGTATCCAGATCACAGTGAACCCCAAAGAGCACAAGAGTCACTGACAATGTTAGTGGTGTCCTCAGGATGTCACAGAGAGTAGAATCTACTACCTTCCAATACTGTTCTATTTCATGACATGTAAAAAAATATGAATATCGTTGGCTTTTGGTGGTTTACATCTATTACACCTGGGAATTGGTTGAAGTACAAACTTGGCTAATTTATACGGTGTCCAATACAATCTATTTATTGTGAAGAAATTATGTCTTTCAAGATTTGCTGGTGTGACCAGAGAATATAGAATTTTTAAAGAGCTCTTCTAGGTTGTCAGGACATCCTCTTCCTGAAGTATGTCTTGCCAGTTAGTATATGGAGGGTCTAGTTTCCTATCTTCCGCTTCCCCCAATTGCATTTACCACTTGGAGACTTCTTTATTTTTTGCCCTTGTATCTTGGATATCATTCTCGAAGTCCCATAATGATCCTATCTCTTGGGAATTTGTGGAAAGCCATGAGCTCAGCTGAATAAATTTGAATTTTTGGTTCGGATTTTCAATACTTCCTAGGAAACCAGTTTACCTTTGAATACTAGTTTGCCCCACTTTATCAACCCGGCTTGCTTCAGTGGTAATGCCAAACCATCTTTTAAGCATTCCGGAGTACCGGGCGAGTCCCAGATAGGGGCAAACTCCGAGAAGTATCCTATATTTAGCATCTTTCTCATTGTGAACCAAAGATTTAGAGATGCCATCAAAACTTTTAATCTTACCTTTTTAAAAAACTTCTGGGCCCCAAATTTATACAAAAAAGCTGCTCCGCAGTATTGGTCCCCAAGTAGTTAAATCGGGTTCCCCTATAAGCATTCGAAAGTTTTTAAATTGGAATGCCATGCAATAAATCTTAAGATCTGCTAACGTTAGGCCACCCCCATGGAGTCGCCTTCTTAGCTTCTTCCATGTAAGGCGTACTCTTCCAGAGGCCCAGATAAAACTAGTTATCTTCCCCTCAATTTTACTTATCATTTCCTTGGGGAATTTTAGCGGGATACAGTTAAATATAGACATTAATTTGGGGAGGATAGACATTTTTATTAAATTCACCCTCCCATAGATGGGAGGTTCTTCCATCTAGCCAAAGTTCTGTCTATCTCTTTTCCCTCTCTAGTTAGGTTCCTGGCCGGAATATCCTTGATATGTTTCATTATATTGATCCCCAAATATTTCATCTCCATACAGCTTCTATCTTCCCATCCGTCCCAGTTCCACACCATCACCTCAGTTTTAGTGGTGTTTACTAAATACCCTCACATTCCCCCAAATTCTTTAGTTAGCTCTTCCATCCTTGGTATCGTTTTATCTGGGTCGGAGGTATATATTATAAGATCATCTGTAAATAGGGCTATTTTGCTGCAAAAACCTAGTGAGTGAATAGGGACTATCTGATCATCCTTCCGCAGAAGCTGAGCTAGCGGTTCAATGTAAAAATCATAAAGGAGGGGGATAATGGGCAGCCCTGCCTCGTACCTCTAGTGATTTTAACAAGTTCAGTCAACATTCCATTTACCAGTATATTGGCTGTAGGGCTTTGGTATACATTTTTTATGGCCTTAATAAATCCCATACTGATGTCCATTGATTCCAACACCGCTCATAAGAATGTCCAACATAACCAATCGAATGCCTTGGCAGCATCTACAGTGATTACTGTCAAGGCAAACAATCGTACAGTTGCTAAATCAATGATCCCTACCACGGACAGAGTCAATTCCTGAATCTGTCTCCTAGGAGCAAATCCCTTTTGATATATATGGATTAGCTGAGGAGCTACCTTGGCCATTCTCCCCGCCAAAATGCCGGCATAGATTTTGTAGTCGACATTTAGCAGGGAGATGGGCCGGTACGAATCTGCACTCTTTGGATCTTTTGTGGGTTTAAGGATCAACGTAATTAATGCGTCTTTCCATGAGGCTGGGACTTCTTCCTCCCCCTTATAGATCGAATTGAACAATACTGCCATTTCTGGGGTTATTTCTTCCGCAATTAGTTTATATACTTCTCCTGGCAAGGAGTCCGGGCCTGCTGCTTTCCCTCTTTTTAGATGTTTAATTTGTTCTCTAATTTCACCTTCAGTTATTTCGGCTTCCATTATCTCTCTACCGTCTCTTGACAGGACTGGTAGATCTAATGTATCCAACCAGTTTTTTACTATAGCTTCTTCTGGTCTAATTTTCTCAGTATATAATTCTGAGAAGAGGGAAACAAGACAGGCCTTGATCTCGTCCTCATTATTTGAAATGTCTCCCTGGGCATTAATAACTAGTTCTCGGATATAGTTCTGGGACCTAAGGCCATCCTATAATCTAGTCTTGCCTCTTCCAGTTGTTTAATTAGGGACTCAACATGATGAGAAGGATCAAGGGATTGCATCATTAATTCCAATTCCCCAACTCTTTCTTCCTGATGCTTCAATTTAACTTTGTCGCATTTATTTAGGTATGATGCTTGATTTTGTGATAACCCTCGCATATATGCCTTAAAGGAGTCCCATATTATGTTTAAGGAGGCGGAGCGGGCATTCTCCCTAAAGAAACTCCTTAGTCCTTTCCCTCACAATATTGGAGACCTCAGCCTTTAGTAGAATCTTTTTAAAGGCCATCTTGTACTAAAGTTAAAAAAAAGTGGAGGATCCCCTGTTATGTCTTTCAGGGAGGGGGAATATTCAGTCATACAAAATCAAAAAGTCCCTGTTCAAGTAGTGGCAGACTGGGATCGCTGAGAAAAAGCTGTACATGGGTATTGAGGTATACTGATACTGAGTGAGTTGTCCAATGGTGACAACAGACCAGACTACAGGACTAAGTCTAAACAAATTCACACAATATGTAAAAGTAAAAAACGCTGATGCTAAAAAATTGTTATAAAGATATACAAGATTTATTTTAAGCCTCCCATCTGGGTTACAGTCTAAAATATTTCATCAAGCAAAATATAAATTATAAAATACCATCTGTGATGGCAACATTGTTAAAATTATACACAGTCAAAGTGTTGTAAAAAAGTCGACGCGGCGTTTCGGTGTTACTCAGTCTTGACACCTTCTTCAGGACACAAACATTTGACTTCTTATCTTTATCTTACGTAAGAGAAGCTTTTTAATTGCTGTCTCTCTTGATGATTACTTATCACCAGGATACCTTCATAGTGTTTCATGCACAAGCGAAAAGTCTTATGATACGGACTGAAGATTATCTATTTGCACGGAGGAACCACCGTTGATGATAGAGGGGGCTCCTTTTTAGGACAGATTAGTTCATTCCGACTTCGGATTGCGAGGAGTGGGACGACACGGAGGAACAGAGAGGCCGACTTGAACCAATAAGATTCTGTACTTCCTGGTTTTTAAAAAAGGATTTGGACAGGTGTGAACAATCGTCATATCCATAGCCTGAACTTCTACCCACATCAAATGGGACACGAAAAAAGAGAAAAAGACTCTCCATAAATGAACTAATCTGTCCTAAAAAGGAGCCCCCTCTATCATCAACGGTGGTTCCTCCGTGCAAATAGATAATCTTCAGTCCGTATCATAAGACTTTTCGCTTGTGCATGAAACACTATGAAGGTATCCTGGTGATAAGTAATCATCAAGAGAGACAGCAATTGAAAAGCTTCTCTTACGTAAGATAAAGATAAGAAGTCAAATGTTTGTGTCCTGAAGAAGGTGTCAAGACTGAGTAACACCGAAACGCAGCGTCGACTTTTTTACAACACTTTGACTGTGTATAATTTTAACAATGTTGCCATCACAGATGGTATTTTATAATTTATATTTTGCTTGATGAAATATTTTAGACTGTAACCCAGATGGGAGGCTTAAAATAAATCTTGTATATCTTTATAACAATTTTTTAGCATCAGCGTTTTTTACTTTTACATATTGTGTGAATTTGTTTAGACTTAGTCCTGTAGTCTGGTCTGTTGTGTCCATTGGACAACTCACTCATCTTGTACTAAAGCCTGTTCTCACCCCAACTAATGTAATGCTAACCGGGGCATGATCTGAGATATGGATTGGTAGAATACTTATATCTTTTACTTTCCCCACCCATACTCGATCTACTAATAAGTAATCTAATCTAGAAAAATGGGAGTAATTTTTGCTATGGAACATATACCCTTGTTTTTGCCCTTTTACCTGTCTCCATACATCCACCAACCCCATCTCATAAATCATGTGCTTCAAGGCTTGCCTTCTTTTAGGTGCCTGAGTCTGTCCGCTAGCCCTAGAATTGGACCAATCTAATAATAGATCTAGTAGAGTGTTGAAATCTCCTCCAATAATAATAGGAGTAGAAACGCCAGCTAATAGCAAGTGCAAGTCGATTAAGTACTGGGGGTCGTCTACATTTGGCCCGTAATAAGCCACACAAGTAAATACCGTGCTGGCACATCTTAAAAATGCTACAACCCACCTTCCTGTGCTGTCCGTTTTATGGGCTATTAGGCTGGTTCCAGAGCCCCCCCAATCAATATAGCCACCCGCTTACAGTACTCAGCTTGATCTGAAACTGCATAGCCCTCGATCCATTTTATCCTAGCATATAGTTCCCTACTTCCCTTGCCGTTATATGGGTTTCTTCCAGCATAATAACTTGGGCTTTAGACTCCTCAAGCTAATTCAAGACTAATCTCTGCCTAGCCGTAGAACTAAAACCATTTACATTCAAGGTTAACACCTGTAGAGTGGTCTCATACCCGCTCATCTCTACATGGATTTATGGATATGTCCTTGTTTAAACCTAACAAACCTAACAAACTGTCATGAGGATCTATTTTTTTCCCAAATGCTCCCAACCCTGTGCCCCCACCACCACCCCTCTCCCCCCTTTACCATTGGGAACCAGCCACCATGATCCCCCACACCTTGCTCTGACTGACAGTTCTCATCCCAGTGAAAAGTATTTGTTTTTTAGGTAGTACTCACACATTTTCCATTTTATCTGCCACACTTTTAATACATTTTACAGAAAAATCACAAACACCCAAGGGATGGGAGCATTATTAATGTTGCCAACCAGACCTTGCTGTGGTTCTACCCTACGTTGTGAAATCACAAGACCTAGATACTCAATAATTGGCTTGGCAAACTCAAATTTCTTTAAATTAGCAACAATTCCTGCCTGATCTAATCTTTTCAAAACCATGGACATAGTTTCATTGTGCTCCTGAATGTCTTTTCGCTGCCATAAGTATGTCATCTTTAAAAAGCAACACCCGCACTGATGCCCTTCAATACAGACTCCATGATGCGCTGTAAAAGTAAGCCAGCGAATGCAAGCCTGGAAAGCATCCTATCAAACTGAAATGTGCATACAGGAGAAGTGAAGGCAGTGAAATGTTTACAAGATTATTCCAATACCACCTGGTGGTAAACGTATGCTTGCTCCTGCAAAACATGTGAGAATATTGGAAATCTGTGGCAAAGTATGTGAATACACCCAAATGGATTTATTCAAACTGTGTAGATCAATGTAAACACTCCAATCTCCATTTTGTTCTCGCAATAACTAAAAGGAACAGTCACAAAGATGGTTTGACTGGCTCAATAATCTCTTCAATTCACATCTGCTAGGTCCTCTCTGATACTAAACAGCACATCCCTCAACTTATAGTTAATGGGTACCTCATTTTCCTGAACTTTAATTTTGCTCTGAAAAACTCTGATATTTACCAATCTTCCTTCAAACATGTTGGGAAATTTGTCAATCTATATATTGTTTACATCTCTATTATTCTCTCTTACTAGAGAAACTTGAATTTCCTTACCGGGCATTAAAGTCATCCCAAGCAATCCCTGGTGATACAAGCCCAAGATATTGAGTCCTTTCTTAGTAACATAACTCTTCCCATGAATTACTTTCCTCTTAAATTGAACAGAAGTTTCAAAATATCCTAGTAAATCAAGTCTCTTTCCATCATAAGACACAGGGCATTTATTAGATGCCATTAACTCTTTTTTTGTACAAGTGTTCCTTAATAGTTGTCATTTTAGCGCCAGAGTTGACTAAAAGCTTCATAGGCTTACCATCAATGTCTATGTCAATGTATGGGTCTCTACACTCCGAATCTTCCTCATCCCTTACCACTAAAACTAAATCTTGGTGGCATGGCCAGGCAACATGGCCGATCGGACGTGCCTCTGATCGGCTCTGTCCCAGTCCCTGTTGTAATGAAGAATTAGGGTATTGCTATGCTGATCCCGACCACCCCCAGACACAGCCTGGTGTGGGGGAACCGTGTCCGGTGTAGCCCTTGGGACGGGGCAGAGAGGAGTCGGCAGATTGTGGCTGCCCCACGGCGGTTGGCGCAAAATGGCAGCCCTTCTTATAAAGGGCTCCCCGGGGCGATGCTCCTGAGAACCGGATCATGGGAGCAGTGAGCAGTGCCCTTCATTGCTGCTGTAGCAGTGCGGCAAGTGTACAACGGAGCTGGCTGAGCAGTGGTCGGTCCCCTGCAAGATAGCGGCGACCATGCCCGAGAGTGTGGAGCATCTCTAGCAGTGGGGGCCCACCTACAGCACAATAATTAGGTACAGGCACTAATTGTCCTCGACCTGTGGTGAGACCCTACTGCCTCATGCAGGGGGCCCAGAAGACCGGTGTTTGCCCTGAGCCCAGCTCTCCTGAAATGGTGGCTTTCCCCCTGCAGCGGTAACTCGTGAGCGGGCATGGTGCCAAGCCCCCACCAGATGAGCGTTGTGCCCGGGACCCCCCCCTGTGAGTGGGTGAATGGAACATGGCAGCAGGCAGAGTAACTAGCAGGCTGTGCGGGGCATAAGAAATATGTGGTCCACAGCCTCTGACCCACGAGGAAATGCGCTTCTAGCTGGATTGAGAGGGATAGGCCAGCCAACCTCACTCGACTATGTGCCCACATGATTGCCTTGAAATGCTTACAAATAGATTTGAGATGCAGTCATGTTTACAATAATTTGTAATAACGCACCTAGGGGGCTCTTAATTCTTCAAAAGGCACAAATGGGGCAAAGGATGACTCAGTGAAACAACGTGGGCTGCCTGGTACCTGACCTTAAGATGGCCACCATGGGGCGCTGGGAGAAGAGCCCAGAGAGCGGAGGAGATCCGGGAGTGCTGGCTTTTTCTCCTGCTACATCCTAAAGTGTCCTGGTAGTCCCAAGAATAACCAGGCTGCCTGCAAGGTCCCTGGGACAGCTGGCTAGGACTTTTTGAAGAATTCTGGGGAAAAGGGGGCATGAGTGGCAGCCGGGGTCTGGAGTGTTCCAGCGTAGGGGCACCCATGGTCTTGAAGCATTTGGGAGTGGAGGGGGTCTGCAGTCAATTCTTCTGCGAGGTGCTGTGCGCTTGTTGCCTGACCCCAACATGGCCACCACACCCTGAGGACCATCACTGGCAGAACACTGGCAGCACTATTAGAGCTAATATGCAAGCCCCACTTCCTTGTGATCAGTGAAAGGTGCTAGAGACGGGCGAAGGATGGCGCCAGTGGACGCATTCTTTTTTTTTAAGAGTCCCATACTTAGTATGCATGCTGCCATCACCGAGAGGGCCCTTTGACCAGCTTTTAGAGCACTAACAAGCAGCACCGGGGGTACACCTGCAGAGGCACGGCATCGGACCCTCAGTTGGTCAAAGAGCTCACAGCCTGGTTCCGCACAGCACCTGGGGCAGCCAAGAGCTGACCAAGCAAAGCCTCCACCTATGCCACCGAAAAAGGCCCCTAACAGTAAGGTCTCCAACTACTTTGCCGCTTTGGGTGAGGGGTCATCCGGAGAAGTAATGGTGCAATCTACAGGAGCAATGGCGCTCACCAGGGAGGACCTCCGGGCTTCCCTCCCAGAGTTCAAAAAAGAGCTCCGAGCAGACATCAAAGCTGAAATGGACGCCTCCTTTCATTAGTTTAGGGCAGAAATGAGGAAGACATTGATGACCCTACAGGCCGATGTGGACTCGTTGGGCACCAGAACCCTTGACCTCGAGACAAAAGTGCAAGAATTCACTGATTGCATTCAATCCCTGGAGGAAGGCTCTGCAGACTTAAGTGGACAGCTACGAGTCACCTTGCTTAAGGGCGAGTACTCAGAAAATAGATCTTGCTGAGATAATATATGAGTCCATGGCCTGGAGGAAGACTGCGAGGGTCCTGATCTGGAGGCCTTCATGCTGGGTCTTTTCTCGACGGTCTTGGGAGAGGATGACCCCGAGATCCACCTGGAGAGAGTTCACACAGTGGGGCCGTGATTCTCTGGGGAGGACAGGAGGCCTGAGACATTCTGGCAAAATTGAGGTCATTTAAAGTTATGAGCTGGTCCTACAAAAAAACAGAAACACTAACAAAGTCTTTTTCCAGAAAGCAACGTGTACTCTCTAACGGGACGTGGCCCAAGCCACTCTTATGCACCAGCAACAATTCCGCTCAATCACTGATTGTTTGAGATAGAAGAAGGTCAAGAACAGGTGGACCTATCTATTTTGGATCGCCTTCCAATGGGAAAATAAACACTTGCATTGTACCGAGTTGGCTGTGGCGGCGGACATCTTGGGTATCAAGATCCCTGTGCCCAACGGCGGAGCTACTTCAAGGGCCACAGAAGGGGAAAGGCAGCGAGAGCAAAAGGGGGCCGGCTAGTAGCGGAGGGTAGGGCAAGGGAGCAACAAATCTCTGGACTGAATCTCAAGAATGAAGGGTCCCACAACCAGACTATTTAATGTTGACATAATACTCTATCCCCCCACCCCATGGGGGGCAGCCAGCTGTTGTTGTGGAGAGTTGGATGAAGTGGAGGAATTGTCCTTCACACAACTTTGGTGAAACCATTAGCCTGGTCACATCTATGTAGGCTTGGGACTGATGCTTGTGGCCCCTGGGCCATATGGACGAGCTGCACTTGAGGTGAACGAAGTGAAGAGCTACCTGTCACTATTGTGGTAAGGAGATTACATTGGGAGAGTGGCTGGAGCAGATGACTTGCAATCTCCTGGACCCTTATGGAGCAGCCAGAGCTGACAGACTTAAGTAAATAATGCAGGGGTGCTTGGGAATGTGTCAGCAATTGGGTGACTGTATAATTTCACTATGCATATGCCTTAACAGCTAATGTTTATGGGGCTGGGGGAACGGGAATGGTTACGTTTCTTGAGTCAGTTCTGGTAAGGAGGTCACCCTCTACGAGGGGGACTCTCTGTACTCAATTTTACTGTTCATTTGGTTTTGTTACGTTAGTTAGATTTCATGGTGCCTTTTTTTACACTTTTCACTTGCAAGGATGGGGACGAGGGCCAAAGCAAGAGCAGGGGACCTGCCGGGGGAGGCAGGGGCCCATCCAGATAAATATGGCTTTCTTCCACTTTAACGTGGAATATCCGGGTCCTAAACTCCCTTAACAAAAGACAATGCCTTTGGAAATACTTAATCGACCATAATATCCAAGTGGCGGCTCTCCAAGAAACCCACCTCCGAAAATATGAGGAACACCGTCTGAAACATAAAGCTTACCCTACTATATTCAGATCCTCTCAAGCCTCAAAACAGAATGGGGTAGCACTGCTTTTCCATAAGGAGGTTCTGTTTCAAGCCCAGGATACCAAAACTGACAAAGCAGGGAGGTACATTATGGTTCAGGGGGACCTGAAGAGTTGGCAGTGCATGTTTGCTGTTCTCTATGCACCAAATACGAGGCAACAGGACTTTATATTCTCCTTCCTTATGGCCTTGGAGAACTTTGCACAAGGGGACATACTCCTGATGGGAGATTTCAATCTTGTCAGGGATCAGGGACTAGGCACAACCTATCCACATAGGGTGGGAGTTGTTTTTTTGGCAAAGTACTTAGGTCAAAACTCCAGCACCTGGGGCTGGTGGACGTGTGGAGGGATAATAATCCCACCGTATGCGACTTTTCCTTCTTCTCCTGCTCCCACAGGACATACTTCCGCATCGATCACTTATTTGCAAGCCAATCTCTGCTCCCCTTAGTTCTACAGACACACTTCCACCCAATATGCCTAGCTGACCATGCCCCCCTCGAGCTGACCCTCACCTGTCTGAACCCACACCCAGAACATGTAGGTCGGTACTTTCCCCACTTCCCTTGCAGGGATAGACTACTGCGAGATAAATTTAGGCAAACCATTAAAGAGTTTTTTTAGCAGAATGATCCCGAACATACCTCTCATGCCAACACCTGGGACTCATTCAAAGCGATAGTACGGGGTGAGTGCATCGAGTTGGCCACCGCCCTGAAAACACAGAAGCGAGAGGAGCGCCTCATGTTGGAAAGGGAACTCATCATTTTTCCTTTACTTCAATCAAATAGATCATAAAATGTGGCATCCAAGTAATTAAACAGTACAAATGGTTATTACAAATCTGTCGACAATGATTAAAAAGGCTTTACAGTTTCCATCCTGGTGGACAAATCAAACAATAACAAAAGTTTACCTATCATACATCACACATTGGATTTTTAAAATAACAAAAATTGTGTGCACTTTGTATCAATTAAAAATCAGGATTACATAAATGCAATTTTAGAACTGTGCCAAGTCTATATCAGTGCATACAACGAGTACGAATATGCCACATCGCAGTTAAAAATTTAGCTACTGCAAACACAATTGGAGGCGATACGTCCGTTTTTAGTATTCTGTAGGCAGGCAAGTAGTGCCTGAACCCCAGATTTTTAAGTAGGGGAACAAGCCAATACTTTCTTGGTTTCTGGTAAGCCTTACAGAAGAAGATGACATGCAAATCAGTTTCCTGTTGATGCGAGCATGCTTGACATAGGTCTGGGGTGGAGGGATGGGATCAGGTACTGCTAAATGCTTTAAGGGGGAGTGTGCCATACATCCACTGAGAAATAATTTTTTTGTCAGTGCAGGGCTAATTTTGTCAAGGACAAGTTCCCGTTGATAGGAGTCTTTAGATTTAATAAATGAATGTGTTAGAGACCCCATACGTGAATTCTGTAATGATGATGTTATTTTGAATTCATAGTAGTCCTTTGATAAAGATTTACGGGATACCCTGTTACAAGCGTTGACTGGGTCCAGCCACAGTTCCGGCCTTCCCAGACTCTCACATATCTTTTTTATATATTTCAGCCAGGGAATGTTCGTTAAATTTGATAGAGATAAAATCTCTTGCAGCTCCTTTCTGTAGCTCGTGAGTTCTGGGGTACTCCAAATTCGACGCCAGAAAGTTAGAGGTTTTAGTCCCAGTTCTTCTTCAATGGTTCTTAAGCCCAGATCTAATCTGAGCAGCAGGAGTGGGGTGCTTGGCGGTAAGGCCACCATTTGCCTAATGAATTTGTTCTCCGTGATTGTCAAATTTTGGGTAGGTATGTGCCCCCACAACTCCCCCCATGTGTGACTGCCCCCCGGGCCTGCATTTTATAGATTTGGAGCACTGGGCCGAGGGGTTTGTGGGTTGATCTATTTACCATCCTTGAGATACCACCCGTTAACTGAGCTAATTTGATGTTAGCCTTTGTCCGATGTGTGTCCCAAGTCAGGGTTTGATTAATGGTCACCCCTAGGTATTCAAATGTGTTAACCCTCTCTAGTCTCAGTGTGCCTATGGTGGGATTGGGGCATGTTGAAATAGAACTACAGACCTGCCTCACACACAATGACTTGCACACCGGCAAACCTTAATATTTGGCTGCCAAACTAAAAAAAAACAGTCAGACCAGGACCCTCAGAAGTTTGAACTCTCTTCTAGTCATCCCATTGAAAACACGAAAAAAACAAAAACGCGTCCCAATTCTTCGCCGGTAACACGCCCCAAAATCTGGAACTCTATTACACCTCACATCAGAACTATTCCCTCTTTTGTAAAATAAAATAGTCAGCTCAAAATCCTGTTCCTCAATCGTTCCCTAGGAAACCGATAGAAGCTGACACCTCTCACCTCTTCAACTCTATGTCCACAAGGCTTCGAGTCAGAACACTCCGCCAACGACCTACACTATTATTGTATTATGTGATTCTCTGCACTGTATCTGATGTAAGTGCTCGATACCCTCGGGTCAGGCCAGCGCCATATAAAACTTCTTGAATAAAATAAAATTGAAAAAAAAACCCGAGCTCAGGCTCTGCGGAGAGTAACTGCCCCAAAGGGAAGCTGCTGGCCAAATACACTAACAGGGCAAAAAAAAACTATTTACGCTAACAGGCCAGGGTTTATGATGGAGGGAACAAAGTGGGATCCCTGCTCGCACACCAACTAGGGGCCAAACAGTAAAGGGAATACATAAAACTTATAGTAGATGGCGCAGACATCTCCCACAAGACAGATGATGGGAAGACGCTAGCCTTTGATGAGTTTTATCACACTCTCTACAATTCATAGCACCCACAGGAGCAGGCCCTAATGGGGCATCTGGACCCCTTAGACCTCCCGCAGGTCCAGGTTAACACCAATGAGGATTTGGCTAAAGCCATTACCTCTGAGGTGGTGCAGCAGGAGATTGTCACACTTAAATTATAGAAAGCACTGGGGCCGGACAAGTTCACAGCACACTTTTACTGCACCTTCCCTCCAGAAATAGACCCTATTTTAAATACCTTACTTAAGGCCATCGCTTCTACACAGCAGGTCACCCCCTCCATGGGAGAGGCAATTGTGGCCGCAATTCCCAAACCTGGGAAGAATCCTACTGCCTGTTCCTCTTACTGCCCGATCGCCCTTCTGAACCCAGAGAACAAAATGTACTCCAAAATCTTGGGTACCCACCTCGAATCTGTGCTCCCAGGACTTATAGACCCAGACGAATCAGGATTTATTAAGGGACGGCAGACCCATGACAATTTGTGGCGCATCATCTATATAATCGAGAAGGCTCAGAAGAAAAACTTCCCAATGGTGTTGCTTCCCCTTCTTTTAGCATGGCGTGGGGGACGAGGCAGGGGTGTCCGCTGTCCCCCCTCCTTTTTGCCTTGAGCATAGAACACCTAGTGCATAAAATTAGATAACACCCAGACATACGGGGAGTGTGATTTGGCACAGACGACAATAAGATATCGCTCTATGCCGATGACGTGCTCCTTCCAGTCACAGAACCATTAACCTCTCTACTGGATAATCAGGAGGAGCTTGCTCCCTTCGAGCAGGGGGCGGGTTTTAAGATCAATTTGGCCAAGTCCTTCTTACTTAATCTTACTCTATCTAAAAAGGAGTGGCAGCGAGTGGAGAGTGAATCATTATTATCTGCACAACTAAGGAGATTACCTATTTGGGTATCAAGCTTACCCCGTGTTACAGAGCTCCATAAGGCCGATTTCCATCCCCTTCTACGCCAATTGAAAATTGACCTGGGTAAATGGAGTGCTGCATACATCTCCTGGCTGGGCAGGATTAATGTCATCAAATGAACGCGCTCCCCCGGGTGATTTGCCTCTTTCAAGGGCTACCCATTCCAGTGGAAAAAAAGTCTCTTTAAGGAGTTGCGACAAATGATTACTAACTGTATTTGGTTAGGGAAGAGGGCTCGCTTACCCTATCGCCTGCTCACATGGCCACGCGGGGAGGGGGGGCTGATGCTGCCAGATTTTCAGGGATACTACAGGGCAGTTCAGCTGTGCATAATCACAGAATGGTCACTGCATGCCTCTGAGAACCATTGGCTTCATATAGACAGACAGATATCCGGCCGCACCATATAGGATCTATTGTGGAAGCCAAACATAACAGACCGCCCAACTCCTACCTCAGTATGCCCACATCCACCACATTGAAGGTATGGGATGCTCTCACTAGAAGGTTACAGCTGACCACCTTTCCGGTGAACACCCTAAATATCGATTCCAAAATATCGAATGGACAGAATATCGAATCAAAAATATAGAATAGACAGAATATCGAATTATCAAAATATAGATAGGACAGAATATCGAAATTGGGGTAGGAAATATCGAATTCCACAATATCGAATTTTATAATATAGATTCCCATAATATCGAAATTTTTTTAGTGTTATGTATGGTAGTATATGTGTTAAAATTATGTATTATTTTTCTAATGTATATTTAATTTTTTTAAGTAATGAATGTTATGTAATTTAATTTTTGCGTAATTTAATTCTGTAGAGGGTTTTGGGTTTATAGGGGAATAGGGTGGGAATTAATTTAATTATATTAAATTAAATGTTATTTTTAATTTATATGTATTGATAATTACTTGATTGATAATTAATTATTAATTGGTAATTACATTTTATGAATTGGTAAATAATGTGTATTAATTGATTAGTAGATAATTATGTTAATTGTATTTTGTATTATTAGGAGTGGGTTGTGGGTTTATAGGGGAATTGGGTGGGAAGTAATTTAACTGTAATAGCGTTAATATTTATTGTTATTTATGCGCATTGATAATTAATTGATAATTAATTATTTATTGGTAATTAATGTATTAATTGATAATATTTTTTTTAATTGGTAAGTAATAGTTATTAATTGGTCATTATTTTTAATTCATTTTTTATTGGTGTTGCACTCTCTGGAGTGGCAATAGTAATTTTTACCCCTACGCTATCCAACAATTTCCCTATTGTTGCACTCTCTGTAGTGGGAATAGTAATTTTTACCTCTACGCTATCCAACACTTTCCCTACTGTAGCACTCTCTGTAGTGGGAATAGTAATTTGTATCCCCCCGCTATCCAACGCTTTCCCTACTGTTGCACTGTTTGGAGTGGGAATACTAATTTTTACCCCTACGCTATCCAACACTTTCCCTACTGTTGCACTCACTGGAGTGGGAATAGTAATTTTTACCCCTACGCTATCCAACACTTTCCCTAATGTTGCACTCACTGGAGTGGGAATAGTAATTTTTACCCCTACGGTATCCAACGCTTTCCCTTACTGTTACACTCTCTGGAGTGGGAATAGTAATTTTTACCCCTACGCTATCGAACGCATTCCCTACTGTTGCACTCACTGGAGTGGGAATAGTACATTTTACCTTCCCGCTATCCAACGCTGATGTACATTTATTTTTAGACATTACATATATTATTTATTATTTGTAATATTTGTTTTACTAATTTTAAGTGGGTTTTATTTAATTATATTGATTATTTAATTAAGTTAATATTACTTTTAACATATTTAAAAAATCTGCATTTTTTACAAACTATATTTTAAACAACAATATTTTGTCTTTGATATTTTTGTGTACTTACCTGTTTGTAGATAGGGAGTCGATATTCTGATATTCAATATTTTGGTGCCGATATTTAGTCCATTCTATATTTTTGTGGTCGATATTTAGTCAGTGATCTAAAACAATTGGTAGGCTAAACAAATGTACAGTTTACAAAATATTCCACTGTATTCATCCTGCTTGGGAGGTGACTTACACATCTAATAGGCACTTAGGGGCCGATTCCAATTTGGTAAAATGCCCTCCGAATAGCCCTACGGAGCTTTTTTCCCATACGAATCGTATGCAGAACTGTACCCATATGCATACGTACGATGTAGTACGATGTTTACCCAAAGCAGTTCCCCGTACGAATCGTACCGAAGACCGTACAACTCACTCCGTACAAATCACATTCGGAACGCGCAGTACGTGATGTCCGTACGGATCGAACCTGCATTTTCCGACCCAGTAAGTACAAATCGTTTCGACAACACTCCGTACGACTCTTTTTCTACGGGCGCTGAAAACCTCCGTAAAAGCAGATTTCGCCTAGAAATGTGAACGAAACGGACCACTCCCGGGTACGGTGCGTACACCCCATGATTGCAGGGGTACGGTGCATTGGGGTACAGTGCGTACACCCCTGTATTTCTGGGGTACGGTGCATATGTCCCAGTGCGTACACCCCATGATCGTAGGTGTACGGACCATAGGGGTACGGTTCGTACACACCAAGGTCATAGGTGTACGGTGCGTACACCCCATGCGTATACCCCTTGACTTTAGGGGTACGGTGCGTATGTGATAGTGTTGCCCTCCGTACGAATTGCTCATACGAGACGTTTACCGTACGAATCACGTACTCATTCCCCGGTCCGGATAGTACTTGGCGGGTCGTACGGCATTTTTACGAATCGTACGGTTCACTGTGCGGGTCGATGTCGTACGGATTTACCATTAATTTTTGTACGGTTTGCACTGATTCGGACGCATTTTCTCACAACGGATCATACTACGCGATTCGGATGGATCCGTACGATTCGTACCAAAACGGCTACGAATCGGAATCGTAGTACGAATCGGAATCGACCCCCTAGTGTGCCTTTTCCAGGTTGCCATAGGAAATTTGGCCTCCCCGAAGACATGGGGCCTAGCTGTACTGGTACTTAAAAATATGATGTGCTCTAGCACTAAGATTCTTTTACAGTGGAACAATCCACTTTGCTTGTGACCTACTGTTCTTGGGACAAAAGAACAATATGTGTTCCAATGTGTCCACCCTCTCCACATGCAGGACATTGATCATCACCACTCTCATCCCCTATGAACCAGTTAAAAATAAAAGATTTTACCAGAAGGATACGATATCTAAACTGCAGATATAGTTTGTGTGCAAAAGAGTCTTCAATTTCATCAATTGATGTCTCAAAACTCATAAATGGTTTAAAATTAAAAAAGGATCAAGTGAGACTACCTGTGCTATTACTCACTATGTTCATAGCTGCTTCTTCCCAATACAGCTTTTTTATCTTGTCTCTAAATAACTGGCTACATTTCACTGGGAAAAGACAATAATCATGTAGACTCAACCTCCTTAGGAGAGTTTTGATAACACGAAGCCAGGTGATTTTAACTATGCCCGAGTGGATCAACAAATTTCTGACACCTTCGCAATAGGGCTCAAGATTGGCTGAGGTCCATAAATGATACCAAAAATATTACTTTTGGCTTTCAATTTTGTGCAATATCTTCCTCTGGGCGAGATCTAGAGGCACGTGACAATAGGCGTGCTCATTTGAATTTAAAGGATAGCTAGATCTCTAAAACCAATACTCAGCCATAGCAAATCTATTATGGTTTCATGATCCCAATACTTTGAGATTATAAATCTCCAAAACAGAGGCCACTCGCCTGGAAGAAGTTCTGCAGTGAACTTTCACCAGATTTACAGACTGTTGGGAAAGCATTGATTGGGTATTTTCAGTCTGCGGGGCCCAGGTTAGGTGTCAACTTAACAACTAAATAACCGGAGTGCACACAATCGATAGGCATGTTTTCCACCAAGATATATCTACTACAACAAAAATGTCTGGCCCGAGAGAAATACATGCATTTGCTTTTGGTTCTGTTTAGCGCAAGGCCCATCTCAGCACAGAATGAAGAAAAGGGTTCAAGACCACTTGTAGGCCTTGCGGTGTCTTAGAAATTATTACGGTATCATTGGCGAAAAGGAGGGCTGGAACCCTCCTTCCCCCGAGACTTGGTGCATCACACCCCTCCTTACTAAGGTGGTCAATCACCCCATTAATATCCAAAGAAAAATGAGTATGGGCTAAAACACAGCCCTGTCAGTCTCCTTGGACCACCCTAAATGGATCTGAGAACTGTCCTTCTGTGCCCCATTGAACCTGAGCCTTATGTCCTATATGGAGTCTTACTAACATGTTCCACAGGGAGGGGGAAATGCCCTTGTTTTCCAGTACTCTCCACATACTTGCCTGGAGAACAAGGTCAAATGCTGAATGCAGGTCTACAAAAGCGACATACAGCTTTCCCCCGTGGAGTAACACCTCACACCCATATAGACACAGGAACCTAAGCACCTAATCGAGGGTAGTGATACTTGTGCAAAAACCCACCTGGAAGTCAGAAAGAATACCCTCCTCATCAATCCAATTCTGAAAGTGAAAAATTACTTTTGTGCAGATTTGTTTTTGTAATGAATCAATAAAACTGATAGGATGATAATGCGCTGGGCTTGCATGATCCCCCTTCTTGTAGATGGGCAAGATCTTGGAAAACTTACATTAAGATGGAATCGCAAGATCCAGCAATATTGCATTGGTCAGGGTATTTATATACTGACCACACACTCCCATGTTGGCTTTAAATAAATTATTAGGAATCCTGTCGGGACCTTGGGCATGGGCAGGAATACATGAATTAATGACATTTGTCAAGACAGCACAACAAGGCAGAGTGTTGTGGTGTAGTGTGTGAAAGGCAGACTGTAGGTTCATAAATAATTAAAGTCCTAAGCCACATTACATTCACAGAAGAAATGGCCTGAATACTGGTCAAAGGAGACTCGGCCTCCATGGGGATTAGATGAAATTTGCATGGTAATATTGTCAATACATCCAAATACATAGAGGCAAATTTACAAGCCCAGTGTGCCACTGGATCTTCACTTTTTATGATGTTGCAGCCACGCACTGGGCTTACCCATACCTACAAGGCCATGTAAAGCCACCCTGCACAGCTTTTCATGGCCTTGTGATATGGAGTGAGGCAATGAAGCGTAAGTCCTTGCATTGCCTCACACTATGATAGGGAGTCATGCCATGGACATTATAGTGAGTATTCCCATGTAACATCAATGGCATTTGACACATTCCCAGATTTGCAACAAGCTAGAATCCAGGGAATGCACCAAGCACCAACTCCTCCTCAGTGGGGGTGTAGGAGAGTTGCAACAAGGAGAAATAACATAATTTCTCCGTTTTTTATTCTTTCTATGTGTGCTGCATTCAGCAGCAGACACAGAAAGAGGAAATCACCTCCATTGATTACCCCTTCCTGCACAAAAACAATCATTCCTAAGACACAGACACAATTGCACCATGGTGCAAGGGTGCCTGCATTTGGCGAATGGCAGACATCTGTGCCCCAGTGCTGAGGAGAGGACAGGAATGTGCCGTATCTCGTAGATTTGGTGCATTCATGCCCTTTTCTTTTGTTGTAGGGCAGTGCAGCAGGAAAGCTTGTGGCACTGCCTATGCCAAAAACTTACAAATTAGGCCCTGAATGTCAACCTCTTAACTCATATGACCAACTGACATTGATCACGATCAACATAAATCTTTTGAATTCTAGAGGATGTACAACCAACTCATGACCAGCTGCATGTCATGCTAAGGATGTCAGGCTGCCAACCCTCAACCAAGACACCCTTCAGCTAATCCTGGACTCAATTCAAACACCATTTCCAGTCACAGGAAGGGCAGACAGCATTGCGGGTCTCTAGATGATCTGCTTTGTTTTTACCCAACAAACACCACCTGCCAGCCTTCTCCAGCCCTGTACTCTGAGGACCCTCAAGTAGACTTCCAACATTGTGTGCTAAGAGTCCAGTGGGAGCTGGTAGATGAGATTCGGGCTGGGATAGAGACTATGGCAAGCACCCTAGAGGGAGTCCATAGGTACCGCAGTCCCAACAAGGACACCTCAGAGGCTGTAAGAGGCACCTGCGCTCCGCTTTATGACTTGGAAGAGTCCTAGGCTGACATCGCTGGTGTTAAGTGACAGAGGCATTATCAAATGCCCTCCCAAAGTGGCACCTGCAATGTTGTCGACCAGCTGAGGGCAATAGGCAACATCCTGGAGTCCTTGGAGTGGAAGCAGGCCTACTACATAGAAACAATGGGTGCCCCTACCACCGCGAAGTTGCTGCTGTGCTGGCTAACCAGCAGGGCCTTCTCAGTGCTATGCTGCCTTACTTGTTGGTGCAGGGAAATGCTTCTGGGAACAGGGGATCCACATCTTCAGCTTCTGATGTGTGTGTGCCTCCTTCTGCTCTGGGACCCTCAACACCACCCACACGGTAAGCACCGCACGCATCAAAGGATGAAGATGTGAAATCTGCCTGCTAGCATATCTCTGTGCCACATAGTACTGTCCTCCGTTTGCTTTCCCACCGGTTAAGCTCATCCATGTGTGGACTGTCTATCTGGACTTAATTTTATAATGATAATTTGATCCTCCTCACTGGAACACTCTTCTCCTCAACATGTCCCATGACATATATCCCCATGGACCATGTCTGGACATCCAATGGCTCAAAAACTATGCTGGGATTGTTGAACCAAGGACTGCCACTTTCTCCTTGCTCCTTGGTTCTCATGTGAATAAAACTGCTTTCCGGAATCAGCGTGTTGTAGTTCTGGTCATGATTGGAGTAAGTAGACCACGGTGGATGTGCTGACTCTTAAGACACTGCCTAACGTAAAGGAAAATGTGTTTCTGCGATCCAGTGGTTAATATGCACAATGTATGCTTAATTATGTATGCAATTTCTATCTATTACTAAACTAGCATGCTTTCACCCAATGTCACAAGCATGAAGTGCCACAATTGTCAATCAGTCAATGGTAAGATTCGATGTTGTTTGTGCCCAAGTGGGTGATTCTTCCATACTTACTAGCCAGCAAACAGAATGGTGATATAACTACACCATGGCGATAGGGAGAGTTTGTAAGTGACTGCCATCAGTGTGGCATCAAACACATCCTAGATTAGTCATAATAGTTTGACACTATCATCCAACATGCAGCATCACATACACAGCCAGTGCTATGTGAGGCTAATACCTGTATTGGGCTTTGTGTCCATTCACAGCGAGAGTGCCATTTACAGTGACCAATCAAGTTTGAAGATCCCTTAAGTGACTCCATTGCTAACTTGAAATTATTGACTCCTTCCTTAGTAACACATGTATACAAGCTCAGTTCAGTTCAAAATAGCTTTATTCGACAGCATGTGTAATACAAGCATCGAGTAGCATATATACAATCAAATAGAATCATGTATGCAAGCACTGGCAGGAATTCCTAGAGCATGTGCTTAACCCAGCCTAAGCAGATTTCATAACTGGCAAGCAGGCAATAAGTAAGCAGTTGTGAAAGAGTAAAACAGAATTTATTTAACAAATTACTACTCTTGACATAAAAAAGCTACAACCTACACTAATTATATCTGTCTATACTATACCTAAATGAACAAATCTAACTTATCTACACTAGCCTAACTTAAAACTATCCTAACCTACCTAACCTTAACTTATCCTACTTTACACATACACCACAATAGACATGTTAAACATCAACCCCCCAGCTCCCATATAACACATTTGATTTGCACCAGACTAACATAAACCTCTGCTGTACACAAACTTCCTAATAGTTAAAACCTAAATAAATATATATATATATTATTTTATTTAACACACTACTATTCTTAACATCTAAAAACTACAACCAACACTAATTATACTTATCTAAGCTATGCCTAAACGAACTAATCTAACTCACCTATACTATTCTAAATTAAAATTAACCTAAGCTACCTAACTTTAACGTATCCTACTCTACACATATACCACAACAGTCATGTTAAACATCACCCCCCACCCCTTTATAACACATTTACACATTTGAATAACATTAACTTCCACTATGCACAAACTACCTAAACATTAAATCCTAAACAAAACAAATATATATATTTGTATTTTTTTGTATTTTTTAATGCACATACTAAACATTAACTCCCTCCCTACTTAAGAATCTACCCACTCATATCCCAACCTAAAAACAGATAAATAGTAAAATCTATAAAAACACGAAAACAACCCTAACCTAACACTATGCTAGCAACTATCCTAACCTATGCTAGAAGTCTAAACTATAAAAACATTTAAGACCGTTTGCATGGGAGAGGCCCTCTGCAATTGAAGTCCTGCCAACGTCAAATGATTGTCCAGCTGGCCCTTCAACAACTGCCTTTCCTTTTCTGTTAGCTGCGGTGAGGTAGTGGCAACACTGCTGGTGGACCATTGGAGAGTCCTGGAACTGGTCCTTGACCCCCACCATGGGAATCCTCCACTTGACAGCTGATGCTTGCCCTGTTGGTATCAAACTGTTCCTGAAGTGGCAACTTCCTTGTCCCTGCTACCCTTGCAATGTCAAATGTGTGCCTCATGCACCCAAAGGACTTAGCAACATGGTGTATGTGCCTGTATCTCTCCAGACAGATCCAATATGTCTGTTCCTGCTCTGGGATTATGTTTTCTATTGGAGAGGAAGGGCACAAAAACCTGGCCAAGCTTATTTGTCACAATTGTCAACATTTGTATGCATTGATTACGACTAGAAGCAAAAGCGTCAGGGGTATAAAGTATGGGTAACAGCAGAATTTGGTGGAATATAGAATGGCCTGTATGCTGATAACACAGTGCATACATGCCTGTGGTAGTTACACATTACCCTTATGTCTCACAAAATTTTGCAAAGGTATGGAATTGTGCCTAATACAGGCCATTGGATATATGGGGCAGGAGTCAGGCATATAACAGCATTGCATTGTGTTGACTAGTGACATGTCCCTCATCTACTCACAGCCATCCAGTATGCACTGGTGTAGGATTCATCATGGCCTGTGTGGACCTGCCATACTGAAGAGTTCCACTAGTTACCATGTGTATGCACACAGTAGCAATGTGAGGCAGACAGACAAATAGTCCCTCCGATTCCATTTTCACATTGAGTTTGATCATGATTTCCTTAGTACCACCCTGCCATTTTGCCAATCCCTCCTCTGGCACCCCATCTCACATGTCACCAATATGCAGTACTCTTAGTAATGCACTGGTACCCATGATGAGGGATGACAGTTGCCACATATTTAGATCAATGTGAGCTACGGTGTGAACCCAATTAAGTCATTGGCATTGACACTAGATTTATGCACTCACTGCAAAAAATGGGGATGTGTGGCTTGCCCACTGGTTATGCTATTTTGAATAATACATGTTAACTATTCCACCTCACAAATAAATATGCAGGATTTATTCTAGGATGGAATTATGTTTTGGAAAGGGGAGCCTGCTCATATGGTCACCCAAGTCCACTGGAGTCCAAAATTTGGCTAGACCTTTTTCTACAGGTTCATGTATTTGTAAATTGTTCATTGTGCACATGTCTACATTCAATGAGCTGTTGATTATCGGACATTTGGTTTGGGATATGTGTTACATCTAAACCACACCTGTGCCCTGCTCAAATTTGTATTTGGGTGAACATACTATTTCAGGGAGTTCACAGCCTATACAATGCAACATTTGGTCACATATTTGGGGTAACATGTTGGCAATCTTGGTCCATATTAGGGGTGAGAGACTTTAGAACTAATTGACAACAGTAGGTTTTGGGGCAGGAGATGGTTCATGTGCCATAAGAATCCACACCATATCTGCCACAAGAGTAGCACAGCAAATCGAGTGGCATCTATCATGTGGGCCTGCATACATTGCTAATGATTCCACATGGCAAATTGGTCCTGTCATTTGCACATGCAACTTTGTCCTTCTTCTGTAGTAAATCCACATGTATGGTAAAGCTTGTTTCTGCAAGGTGATAACCTTGCACATCTCATGCAAACCCATTCAGCAAACACACACAACCCTTGCAGATCACAGAAACAATGAGGTGACACTCACTGGTAGCAATGGGATCTTGGAATGTCGCCACCTCACCAATGGTGTATGAGTTTGGTCCACCGCCAACTAAACAAAATAAAATGATGGATGGAGGGTTGATACTTTTCGAACACTTATCCACAGTCACAGATTTGAGTTTAATCCATTGTTATTTTGCTTGTCACATAACCCAGTTTTCACCCAGCCATATGCAAATCAGTCTTGACCCTGCTCCCCATGGGAACAGTCCGGCCCAAATTGCCAGGCTAGATTCTCCATGGAATGAAAACAAGCTCCCTGGGACAAGTTTTGGGGTATTACACTTCAGCAGCTGTAGTATGTTTATCTAGGGACCTGTATCGATACTCCTATTCCTGACCCTTGTCCGGTTATAAATCACTAATATCCATACAAAGGCACAGAAACCCGTTTCATAAATTAGTCATAGCACATGCTGTCACATTAAGCAAGCACTATTCCTCCAGCCCCCTAGAAAGCACACCGAGTTCTTAAACAAATCCAAGCCTCAAGCAACCTGGGAAATACCCGCCTGCTATGTTTTGATTTAGTCCGAGAACTCCTGTAAAGCACTGCAAGAACGATCAGTTCTTAGTGACATCTTTATTGACGTCTTATGTCCATCCTTACGTCAAACCCAGCACCTCTCAGGTATAAATATACCAACGCTGCCCTAAGCAAAGACACGGTGGTGATGAACCTGGAGCAGCGACTACTTGCCGGAGAGCCCAGCTGATGCGAGAGCCCACGGACGCTGCCCCTCCCCTTTTGATGCGCTGAGGAAGACGCTGTCTTTTCTCTTGCCGAGAAATCCAGCCTCCAGCGTTTCCAGCCCACCTTCGCGGGTGACTGGGATACCGAGTCCTGAGAAAGAGATACCAGCCCTCCAGCCTTCTAAATCCCAGGTACTGAACTGACTAAACCCTTACAGAGAATTCTTGAGTCAGATTCTTGGCAAAACAAACTTAACTTAAACTGCTACTTACTTACTCCCTCCCATGTATTAGGCTTAGGTCAGGTACACCGGAGTAGGCGTAGTTAGAAGCACCAGTTGAATACGATTAGTCAATGTATATATGTATGTATATCTTTTATCCATTTTAAAGTATCATATGGCTAAGAAACCCTATCAATGCTTTTACAGTATTATTTTATAATCCTGCTTTTACTATATGCATTCTACTTAACCCTAAGTATTGCAATTGTAGCGATTCATTTCTCTTGTATGAGAAAAGAGAGTGATCAATAAATAACACCTTTTATTGAAAATGCCCGTCTCTTCTTTTCTCTACAAACTGGTGAAACTAAGTATGCACGTATTGACCGAGTAAAATAGCTGTCTTTTGTTTTCACACGACTCTAGAGATATACTCTTGATTAGGGAGAGCAAAGTGGTCATGTTCTATGTTTGTCAGAAACTAAATCCCTTCTTGTCTATCCAGGGAGGTTAAACTCCTCCTTGCCTATTCGAGAAAAGTTCTAGTGAACTCTGAGCTAGCTGGCACACAAAACTTAAGTCTAATATAGTCAGTAGAAGACCTAGTTAACCTCTGTCCTACGTCTATACTATTGAAGATATTATTCCAATGCGCAGAGCCTATTGGGAATATAGGAACTACACTACATGGCGCCCAACGGTTTGGTAAGGCGATAAATCTAACGCAAGACATTAGAGTAACTCAGTCGTGCTTTGTCACACAGACCCTTTCTCCCGTAAATACTCCAAAGACGTCTAGAGTGGGTCAAAGGTTAAAATCCGCCAAACTTAGTAGGAGGAGACTCCTATGTATGGTTTTTGGTTTATTCAACGTTGAAGGATACAGTGTTCCAAAATATTGTGCACCTAATCTTTGTTTCCTTGGAAACCTGATCTGCAACAAAAAACCTTCCTGTCAGTAAAATGTCAGACAGCGAAGGAGAAAGGGAGGCAGCTAGACTAGCAGCTCAACTCCTAACGGATGACACAAGTCTCCTACAGACTGACCCAGAGGCAATACTCATCCCGGTCAACATAAGAAAAACTATAACTTTAAAACTTATAGAAAATGGACTGACATCGAGAGGTGGTACAGTCATATTCGTAATTGAGGCACATGAATATCGGCAGACGGAGGTATTCTATTCATGGATAAACTTTCCAGCAGCAAACGCTGTAACAAAGGAGTTCCACTATTTCAAGATAGAGGAACCTCCGGAAGAGTACACTCCTTTCGAGGAGGTGGAAATACCATTAAAATACCAAGAGCATCTCCTCTGGTTTAAAGGCGCCCTAAAACATAATAATCACATCACCAGGCTCGGTCCACTAGGTAGACCAGGAGCAACGTGGCCGGTTCTAGCCAGCTACCCACCACATCCAGACATTGAAAAAATGTCTATACCAGAACTTTTAACACAGCTTAAAATACTGTTTAAAATACATAGACAACTAGTCCAATATGTAATGCGGACTTCAACAGTCCAACCAACTATTAATGTTCCATAGCTGACCCCTCATCAGGGGAACACAAATAAAATCACACCACAGAACATACAGTCCTGTCTAGGTAAAGTACCCGCAAAACGGGAACAAATTCCATTCTGGTTAGCACAAAAAATCACTCAAATAGAGGCAGTATTTCCGGATATTACCCCTGTTGAGAAACACAGAATTCTGACTATCTGTCTTCCAATGGGGATCGCACCACATGTGGAGGACTGTGACACTTGGGGCACAGTCTTTGCTTCCATTTACACAAAAACACATGGTGTTCCATCCATGGCGGTAATACCAGATATACTAAGACAGATTCAAAATGAATACGGTCCAGAACCTGCCTTAACTCTAGGTATGAAATTACTGAAAGACTTCAAGCAGGTCTCGGCTATATTACTAGCCAACATAAAAGGGGAAGCAGCATCTGTAGCGATCCGCCAGGAGTTGAAAGAAACAGATATAGCAGAACAACCATTTGAACTTGCCAGAATCATAGAAAAATCCTATGAAGAACTAGGAAGAGATAGTTTGGGTGGGAAACCAGTGAAACCCCAACTAACTGAAAATCCTGAAAAGGTATTTAATAAATTAATCTAAACACTCCAAAAAAGAGCTGGGATGGAAATAAACAATCCACTCCCAAAGAAAAAAAGATTCCAGTCCAGAGGAAGGTCTCCTCGGCGGAGAGAGAGATCTCTGGACCAAGGACACAAGTCTCCCCAGAGGGAGCCCTCTGAGAAAAGATACAACCTTAGAAATAGGGATAATTTGAAGAAACCTGATAGATATCAAGATATTGATACACGTCCCTCTCGATCTTTTCAGACTTCCTCGCAGAAATCGGAAAGAAGAGGACTGTCAGAACAAAGGGAAGAGCACTTCAAGTCCAAAGACAAGGAACCTGCTCATCAAAGTAAAAAGTTACAATTTCCAAAGAAGAAGGTAGGCAGTATTAAAGTAATCAAACATGCCGAGGATACTGAGGACACAGCTGAAAAGCGGAGAGTGGGCTCAGACAATGCTAGACAGCGCAGCAGAAGTGAGCATAGCTCGCAAGATCCTGATGAATCATCTGGAGACAGTGGACACAAATGAATACATTCAGGTGGAAACTGCAGATACCAGAGTTAGCAAACCTCATAAAATATATGAAATAACATTACGTATAGAGGGGGATAAGACTAGGAAAATAAGGGGTCTATTTTGGGATAATCTCTCCAAAGGCTATGACATCCTTTTAGCTGAAAAAGACTGACCACCTGAGTTTGTCAGGGAGTGCCCTCATGGCGAAGAAATGATTATGCCTGCCTTCTCAAATCACATTCCAATACATAAAAAATATACACTTGCAAGAAAATGGGCAGTAGCCCAAGCTCCTGCATTATATAAAAACCATGTGGGATGGGATGAGGACTCTCCTCCTCACAAAATCCAGTTAAAATCTCAACCAACTGCACAGAGGCAGTATCCAATTAAGCAAGAAGCTAAAAAACAGGTCAGGGAGATCTTAGATCAACTTGAATACCAGGGGGTGATTGAAACTTGCACCTCACAAATGAACAATCCTTTGTTTCCTGTCTCCAAACCAGACGATTCATATCGTCTAGTTTTGGACTACAGACATCTAAACTCATGTTGCAAAACTTTTGCAGTACAAAACTCACACAGAGCAGCACTA
Source organism: Lissotriton helveticus (assembly GCF_964261635.1). Lineage (NCBI taxonomy): Eukaryota > Metazoa > Chordata > Amphibia > Caudata > Salamandridae > Lissotriton > Lissotriton helveticus. The sequence goes on along the minus strand of NC_136063.1, from coordinate 1,237,006,380 downwards.
ATGAATTGCATAGTGCGCAAAAAATACAAAACAACATTAGACATTTCTAATGGATTCTTTAGTCAAAATATAGCACCTGAAAGCAGATATTTGACTGCGTTCTGAATAAATGGCTCGCAGAAAATTTCTGTTGTTTGCCACAGGGGTTCAAGAACAGCCCAGGATTATTCTCAGCGAGAGTAACAGAGTTACTACAAATGTATGATGATGAGGCATTATCTTATGTCGATGACATCTATCTAACAGATGATGACTTGGATACTCACTTGAAAAGAGTGAACACCATAATACTTGGGTTCGCAGCAGAGAGTTACAAATTCAACTTCAAAAAGTCAAGAATTGCCCATCTAACTGTCCTGTTTTTAGGATAAGAATTATCAAGTGAAGGCAAAAGCCTGGCTGACAATTTCTTAGAGAAATGTGCTGTAATCCAAGCACCAAGAACGCTGAAAAACTTACAATCAATTCTAGGTTTCCTGAATTTCGGAATAATTTACATTATAAATTATGCAGAGAGGGTTAAACCTCTCTATGACCTAATAAGACCAGATTTTAAAACAATCAATTGGACTAAAAAACACACAGAAATTTTGAGATCATTACAAACAGACATGTTAGCTAAAACAAAACTGCAAACACGCGATAACACACGCAACCTTATGATTCGGGTCATCCCAGGAAGATGCGGATTCACATACCTAACCTCTAATGAGGGAGAAACGGTACCAATAGCATACAAATCACATTTGTACACAGAAGCTGAAAAACATTAAGTATAAAGGAAAACATTGTACATGCGGTTCAAACAGCTATAGCAAAGGAAAGAGCCCAGGCCCAAGGCAGACGGATTACTGTTATAACAGCAGAATCAGCCTTTGAGGCATTAACAAGCCCGTGTAATCTAACTACCGTGGCATTAAATCCAAAATGGATACAATGGGAAAATTCCCTTGCTACAGACAAAGTAAATTACTACCTTGGACCGAACATGAAAAAATTTAAAAATCTAGAATATGAAAGAGAATACCCTCTGCCAATCGACATTCTGCCCATTCGACAGTACGCCTGTGTAATATATACAGACGGACATGCTCAACCCTCAGTTTGGGGAAAGCAAGCCTATAACGCCACATGCGAGATTGTAAAAAAATGTGTGGCGCGGAGGTAAATTGAGACCTCTGTTAACGAAAACACATTCAGTGGAAAATAATTCAGAAAAACAAACTGAAATAATAGCGTTAAAAATGGCGCTAGATAATGCCGATCGCGAATTCCCGACACTAATAGTGTGCGATTCATATTACTGCATCAAATCATACAATAACGATTTACAGAAATGGATTCAAAACGGTTGCAAAGATGACACAGGTGCCACAATCAAGCAAAAATCGCTTTGGGAACAAGTAGTTCTTTTACAGAAAGAACTACCAAAGACTCACGTGATACATTCACTGAGTCATCAGCGTGATGGGGTTCACGTTGCAGGGAATTCATTGGCTGAGACAGCCACAGCGGAAGCAACTAAATCGGCTTCCGTAGCTACAAAAAAGCGTTCGGAAAAATACATTGACGGGGAAACAATGCTGGCGGTGAAAACGTCATCAAAAGGCGACTGCTCAGCGCTACCCATCAACTAGCCACTCAATTATACATACATAATCGATGCAAACTCCGTTCCTTTTGCTCAAATCCCTGGAGTGGGGGATAGAGTAATTCCAAACACGAACAGGAGAGTCTTGTTAATAGCAGACGCACATATGGGTGAAGGTCTTAGACACCTTAACCTTAGGGAATCCCTGGAAGAATTACAATCAAGATACTGGTGGCCAGGAATGAGCCTTCAACATCACAGTTTTGCGAAAAACTGTCCAGACTGCAACAGAGATCGCAGTGGCGAACGAGACGGTGTATTACCATGGCATTTCGCTTAAGATAGGATTAGGCTATAAATATATAATACCCAGCGTGAATAATGCGTCATATTAACATATAGAGACTATCATCACTTAAAATGTAGACCCCAGCTCTCGGCTGACGTCTGAACTGTTATAAAAAGATTTGCGAGTCTATAATGGCATATACGCAAGGGGCATGCTACATTCTGACCAGGGTCCTGCTTTTAGCTCTCGGGCTTACAGGGGGGGCATGGCCAGCATGGGCATTGCATTGCGGGACTCTTATCACTTCCTTCCTGAGGGAAACGGGATGGTGTAAAGAAAAAACCAAGGCATAGAGCAATCTATAATGGCAAAGGTATTAGGTTCGGGGGCTGGGAGGGTCAAACATTTAATAAGTGTCCAACGTAGTCTTAACAATCTGCCAAGAAATTCTCTGAGAGGTCTCAGTCCGTATGAACTATTGTTCGGGACTAGAATGCTAATCCAGGAGCTCGATAGTCAAACTTCAGTGGTGAGAGAAAAATGCTTTGATATCAAAGATCGTTTGGCTATTTTACAGGACTTAAACGAAAAAAGAAAAGACCTGAGCAACATAAAGTTGAAACAACAGACAACAACCACTGAAGAGAAACCACCTGTCCCAGCAAGGCCTGTCTGGATTCCAAAAATCGGGGATCTGGTCAGAGAGAAGATCGCGGTGAGGAAGGAATTTGGGCCTTCTTACAGGAAAGCAGTACCTGTCTTGGCTATTAACGGGACAAGATCAGTTGTATTACCGCCCCTTGCTGGTAAAAAGGAGAACCAAGTTGTATCCATCGACCTGGTTAAACCACAATCATGTGGCCTATAATAAGTAGTAGGCCGAGTGGACTCCCAAGAAGTAGCAGAACACCAAAGTTTGCTACAAACACAGAGGTTCAAACTGAGAGACTAATCACATTTGATAAACCTACAGTGAATCAACAAGGACTATGCAACAAAGCCATGGAACTTAAACCTCTTGAAACCCAAATCACAATAATGCATCAAGAAACACCAATCTACAATGATGTAACCACTGACTATGCTAATGAAACAAAGCAAATTCCAAAAGCAAAAAGGAATCCAGAAGCAATTGAAACAATTGACAGAACTGCATCAGGCTACTTCATCAACTTCGATGATTTTTCTGAGGATCTGAGCGAACCTGAGGAACAGCCGACAACATCAAAGACTTTTAAAAACAAAGCAAAATAACTCTTTCATCAACTACAAGAAACCTATCTGATTTCTCCATGGATTGAATTTTGGGTGGCACAAGGTGTATTTGTCCTCATACTTTGGCTCATCATGGTACTATGCTTGGGACATTTCATTGAGGGAAAATATGTTGCAAAGGACACAGCAAGTCAGAATATCAACTTGGTCCTGAAACCACACACGTCTTCACACATCGAGAAAAGAGAACTTTCTTCAGTAAACTTCACAGCCAATCCTATACCCGGTGGGGTTGCATGGGACAAAACAGATTACGAAATCTATGGCCCGGTCGAGCTCTTGAAGTATCCTCATCAATTTAAGGTTTCATTAAGTGACTTTGTAAAACCGAGCACATTTGCTGATGATTGGGACTTTGAAAGTATTAATGATGTGATGTCAGACCTAGTGATGTCAGCTAAATTTACAGAACATGATTATTTACAAGGTTCATCTAATTATGACCAGATGTACTGTTACAACCACTATGGTAACCATTATCTGCATAAATCTGCTCAACCTAGAAATGTTTTTAATTATAATCAATGGGAACATTGTGCAACTCCGCCAAAAGGCAGTTCAAAAACATTTTATGATAAATTTTCATACTTCTCAGGGTTTAACACAAGTAATGCAGAAACATTTTATTTTAGAATGTTAAATAAGACAGGAATGAAAACAATGCTTACAAATACAAAATTAATCTATTCAGAAACATTTTTTGAAAAAATGAATACATTCGGTTTTGATTTCTGGAACAATAATATTGAAACGAAAACAATCTGGGGTACAAAAGATTGGCAGGTCCAAGGTTTAGAATCATTATTTAGAGCCTGCATGATCCCAGAACAAATTATATTCTTGAATGACACAATTCAACAGACAACCTGTCTTGGCCTAGCCAAAATTAAAGACTTAAACAAACCGTCTATTCCAAAGCCAACACATGAAAGTAATAGCACTACGGATGTTGAGATAGACGTATCCCATATTTTAAACCAAAACAGAACACATCCTGATTGGAAAAAATGGTTGATCTGGCCCACAGACACAAATAACTGTCAAGATAGATTCCTGAATAAAATACAGGGGTTCACATTGACCAGGCCAGACCTAAGATACTCCCAGAGACAACATCCAGGGATTGTAACAACATACAGTGTAGGGAAACTCTGCCTCGAATGGCTACAAACATCCACACTGGTTGAAATTAAGCAACACTTGACTTTACTTAAAGAAGGTGCTGACTTAAGTGATTTCATTATGGGACCACGCAAACAGCGTCAAAAACGTTTCATAGCGGCCTCTATATATGCAGCTTACAACAAAGCTTGGAAAGAAACTCAAATTGAGACAGCAGAGAAAATACGGGAAATTGACCGTGTTAATTTGGAAAAATCACTTTCTGTTGTGGACAATGGGTTAATGACTCTGTCTTCCAGAATATATTCACTGGACAGTATTGTATCATCTGCAATCGATATAATAGAGCAGGACTTACTAATGCTACAACATGGTCAGTCTCAATTGCGTTCTATTGTACAGCTTGGCTGGACGTTACAAAATCTGCGTTCAGGCTACGTGCCTTGGCGTTTAATCAACACAACATCATTATTCACTATCTTTAACCTTACTGATACACAAATCAGATTGGCACAAAAGGGTGCAGAGTATACAATTCTGAGCATTGAAAAACTTGAGAGATTACCATTGACAATGTCAGAACGACCTGTCATTGAATGGATAATACACGGAATCATAACTGTTCCGATAACAACTTTCCAATTTCGATACTGCCAAAAATATATACAGGCAGGCCAGTATGAAAGGTTGGGTAAAGGATACATTAAGTCAACATGGAACCTACCTTATACACACACATGTTATAGTAAAAAAGGACAGAGTGTATTTCTTAGTGGTAATAATTGTGAAAAATCACTAAGTGGTATACTTCTGTGTCAGGGTATAAGTTTACATGGGGCCTGTGAGGGGACTTCAAATAACCTTTCATGTCACCAGCTCGGCACACCTGCAACGCGAATAGAGCCATTCTTTAGACGGCTTTCTAACGGGAGCTACATTCTAATTGTGGATCACAGATGTTGTGGCTTGCTGCCAGGAAAACCTTATCTAGTAAGCGTGAGTTCCATGGTCACTTGCTGAGAGCGAATATTGTTTCCAAATGACACTCCAGACAGGGAGGGAAAAATTTGGCCAAGTTTAAAATCTCTTCTATTCGAATTGATACTTTAAGCAGAATGAAGACTGTGCTCCTACAGACGCCAGTACACTTGACGTCATCAAAAGAAACGTATGATCTCCAAGTTGCAAGGACAACGGCAGAGATACACACATTACTATCAACAAATTGCCCCCTACACTTCGCAGAAATGCTAAACGAAATCTTAAATATTTCTGATACGAATGGTATCGCGAGTGTATTTAAGACTGTTTTTTCGGGACTATTAACACCATTCAAAGCAGTCCTGGGTATTTTTCCTAATTTTGTCCAATCTGTCTTTGGCGGACTTCCACTCCTGTTGGGACTTGTAGCAGGCATCTTATTTTTTCTACTCCTGCTTCGTTATGGCAAGCCATGTCACAGACAAGACTCCAGCAACAATGGAAGAAACGATCCTAGCTATACGCTATCGGGACCGCATAACTAAAGTCCTTGGATTAGCCCGGCTAAGAGATCTGAATATGACCTGGTTTCTTTCATTCAGACCCATATGGCAGAATTGTGTCTTACCTGTGTTAAGATGTATGCTATGCTGCGAAGGATGCGTGTTGGACACCTGTCTTACACTACAATCAGAAGTACCATTGGATACGGATACTTTGTTGGGTCCAGTAAAGGCTCAGGCATCGTGTTGTCCCCAGCGGTTACCTATCCTGATGACGGCATTCGTGGAAACTTCACCCCTACGATTGAAGGGTAGTGAAGTACAAGATGAGAGCAGCATCAACCAGGTACGACCTTATGTAAGCAATGCTGATCGAAACATCATTGAAAGCGATCATGCGCACGACTGCATGGTAGCAACATTCTCCAACTTGGTCGAACTTTCACCTAAGGCAGTTAACTGTTTTTTTGAAAGTCTGTCTGATATGATGTTTTCACCCGAACAGAAAGAATAACTTTAAGCAAACGAGCACACAGTGTTCCCTGAACTCTGAATTTAGCCTTCAGCTTTGAAAAACAAAGCTACTGAGACTATTTGGAACTATTTTTTCTTCTTCCCCTGAAAACGAAAACCTTTTTCCCAAATCCAAAATATTTACCCTTTTTTGGCACTTATCTTCTGCTTAAAGTAGAACTATTCTTAGAGAACAGAGCTTCTATTTTTAGGACCTCTAGAGACAATACATTACCTCAGCCTCTAGCAAATTTACAAGTAACTGTATTTATATGTGATGGAGTGGTCTCGCACTTTTTTTCTGTATTAAGAGCCATTTCATGTGTTATTTTCGCAAATCATTCATGCTGATATAAATGTGCATCTTTTCTTGAATGATTACACTGCTTGAATGCATACAGTACCTATACTCATTTTCGTGTATTTCGCATATGCCATTTTTCAAATGCAAAAAATGTATTTTGGGGTGGTTCGGTATACACATGCACTATTAGTTATGTTTACTATTGCTTAGGTTAGTAACTATGGACATGAATGCGTGGAGTGGGTGTAGTATGTTTATCTAGGGACCTGTATCGATACTCCTATTCCTGACCCTTGTCCGGTTATAAATCACTAATATCCATACAACGGCACAGAAACCCGTTTCATAAATTAGTCATAGCGCATGCTGTCACATTAAGCAAGCACTATTCCTCAAGCCCCCTAGAAAGCACACCGAGTTCTTAAACAAATCCAAGCCTCAAGCAACCTGGGAAATCCCCGCCTGCTATGTTTTGATTTAGTCCGAGAACTCCTGTAAAGCACTGCAAGAACGATCAGTTCTTAGTGACATCTTTATTGACGTCTTATGTCCATCCTTACGTCAAACCCAGCAACTCTCAGGTATAAATATACCAACGCTGCCCTAAGCAAAGACACGGTGGTGATGAACCTGGAGCAGCGACTACTTGCCGGAGAGCCCAGCTGATGCGAGAGCCCACGGACGCTGCCCCTCCCCTTTTGACGCGCTGAGGAAGACGCTGTCTTTTCTCTTGCCGAGAAATCCAGCCTCCAGCGTTTCCAGCCTACCTTCGCGGGTGACTGGGATACCGAGTCCTGAGAAAGAGATACCAGCCCTCCAGCCTTCTAAATCCCAGGTACTGAACTGACTAAACCCTTACAGAGAATTCTTGAGTCAGATTCTTGGCAAAACAAACTTAACTTAAACTGCTACTTACTTACTCCCTCCCATGTATTAGGCTTAGGTCAGGTACACCGGGGTAGGCGTAGTTAGAAGCACCAGTTGAGTACGATTAGTCAATGTATATATGTATGTATATCTTTTATCCATTTTAAAGTATCATATGGCTAAGAAACCATATCAATGCTTTTACAGTATTATTTTATAATCCTGCTTTTACCAAATGCATTCTACTTAACCCTAAGTATTGCAATTGTAGCGATTCATTTCTCTTGTATGAGAAAAGAGACTGATCAATAAATAACACCTTTTATTGAAAACGCCCGTCTCTTCTTTTCTCTACAAACTGGTGAAACTCAGTATGCACGTATTGACTGAGTAAAATAGCTGTCTTTTGTTTTCACACGACTCTAGAGATATACTCTTGATTAGGGAGAGCAAAGTTGTCATGTTCTATGGTTGTCAGAAACTAAATCCCTTCTTGTCTATCCAGGGAGGTTAAACTCCTCCTTGCCTATTCGAGAACGTTTCTAGTGAACTCTGAGCTAGCTGGCACACAAAACTTAAGTCTAATATAGTCAGTAGAAGACCTAGTTAACCTCTGTCCTACGTTTATACTATTGAAGATATTATTCCAATGCGCAGAGCCTATTGGGAATATAGGAACTACACTACACAGCCAGCCTAGCATGGATCCAGTGTCGCAGCGAGCAAGGGACCCCCACCTTAGCATACCCATATTCCCTTAGGACACACATAGCAACAACAGAAAATAAAATGATGGATGGAGTGTTGAACCTTTTCAAACACTCATCCCTAGTCACAGATTTAAGTTTAATTCATTGTTATTTTGCTCACCACAACCCAGTTTGGAACCAGCCATATGCAAATCAGTCTTGACCCTGCTCCCCATGGGAACAGTCCAGCCAAAACTGTATGGGACAGGTTCTGGAATGGAAACAAGCATCCTGGTACCAATTTCGGGGTATCACTCCTCATCAGCCAGACTAGCTTGAATGTAGTGTCGCTGCAAGCAAGGGAACCACACCAAGTCATACCAGTAGCCACTTAGAGCTCCCATAGCAACAACACAAAATAAAATGATGGACGGAGTGTTGAAACTTTTCAAACACTCAATCCCAATCACAGATCTGGATTTAAGACATTGTTATCTTGCTCACCACGTCACCCAGTTTGGACCCAGCTATAAGCAAATCAGTCTTGACTCTGCTCCCCTTGAGAAAAGTCCAGCACAAACTGCCACTCCAGATCCTTCCTGGACCAGAAACAAGCACACTGGCACCAATTTTGGGGTATCACACCTCATCAGCCAGGCTAGCATGAATCCAGTGTCACAGTGAGCAAAGGACCCACATCTGCACATACCCAGGTCCACTTAGGGTGCATATAGCAACAACACAAAATAAAATGATGGATGGAGTGTTGAAACTTTTTAAACATTAAACACGCATCCTTAGTCACAGATTTTAGTTTAATCCATTGCTATTTTGCTCACTAGATAACCCAGTTTGGACCCAGCCATATGCAAATCAGTCTTGACCCTGCTCCCCATGGGAACATTTCCGCCAGAACTGCAAGGCCAGGTTCTGCCTGGAATGAAAACAAGCATCTTGGGACCAGCTTCGGGGTATCACACCTCAGCAGCCAGGCTAGCTTGAATCCTGTGTTGCAGCAAACAAGGGACCCACGTCTGAGCATACCCATAGCAACTTATGGTGCACATAGCAACAACACAAATTAAAATGATGGAAGGAGTGTTTAAACTTTTCAAACACTCATCCCTTTATCACAGATCTTGGTTCAATCCTTTGTTATTTTGCACACCACAGCACCCAATTTAGATGCAGCCATATGCAAATCAGTCATGATCTTGCTCCCTATAGGCACAGTCCAGCTCAAACTGCCTGGCCTGGGTTTGGTACACCTACAAGACAAAACACCTAGGGTCTCATTTATGAGTATTTCAGGCAAAGCAAAGAATCTTGCTGCACTGCCCTGTACAGTACAAAATGACAAGAATGCTCTATTTCGATGACATACAGCACATTTCTGTCCTTTTCCTCTGTGCTGGTGCACAATGGGCTGCAATGCACAAACACAGGCTCACTTGCGCCATGGTGAAAGGTTGCTTGCACTCTCGAGAGTATTGTGTTTGTGCAGAAAGTAAGAGTTGTTTTCCTCTCTCTATGTGTGCAGCAGAATGCAGTACACAGAGAAAGAGAGAAAATGAGGAGAAATTAGGATATTTCTCCTCATTGCGCCTCCCTGACACCACCCCTGGGTTGGCGTTAGAATCTGACGCATTCCTGGGTTTACGATTCTTTGTAAATATGGGAATGCTGCAGATTCCATGGGTGTTGCGTATGAACACCCAGAGCAAGACCCACGGAACGCTCTTTTCACAGAGTGCTATGTGTGAAAGGGGACATATTTACAATTCCGTGAAAAGCAATGCAAAGTGGCTTTGTGTGGCCTTGTAAACATGCTACGGCATACTTGTGCCCCAGTAAGATCAAAAAAGACGCCCCTGTGGCGCAAAAGTGCCGCTAGGGACCCTGTATATGAGGCACGTAGTTCTGTGAACACTGAACATGGACATTGTATACATATGAAGCATGGCATATTGACTTCAGAAATGCCTGTCTTGTACGTTGAACTTGTAGCATAAGGAACAGATGGAATGCCCTCAAGATGGACATATGTATGCCATGTTGCAGTGTATTCAGAGGATAGCAGGTACATACCATAACATATGAGGTTCACCGAGTGCAGACAAGGTACAAGACCAGCCTAGCTTGGAGCAGGGTGCAAGGGTGCCAGGCTTTGATGCCCATGTCAACAGCCCAATTTGAATGACCACACTCGGCCTAGTATGACAATTCTAGGACCTTCTCAAATTCATATGAGTACTTTACCATGCTACAGTCATCAGACAGTACCCATGCTTGTTTGTCTCCTTCATATAGCTGCTTGCATGTGTCCAGTGCAATATAAATTAACTATAACCAATCAAGGCCCATACAGGCTCATAAAGGTATGATCATGTTTTTATGTAACAGAGACGTATATGTGAGCATTTGGGGGGAAACAAACACCCTATCCAACCTGTTGCCTGTTGTCATGTGAGTGCGCTCCCCCGCAACATACATGGAGGGTGGCCAGGCAGGCTGGGTGACAATACTCCCTGCACAGTGTGTGTTCGGTCCCACATCACCTACAGACCTCCCCTTCATTGCATGGTCTGTTTTGGCTAGTGTAATACATCTGTGAACAGGCCCCTGTGGCATGTTCAGTGTATGTAAAGGAGTTAGCCTGTATCATGCCATAGTAACCTATGTACACATCTCGTACTTCTAGAAAAAAATCATTAAGAGTATTTAACTACAGTCAGACAGCTACAAGCTCATGGTATATAGTAACTTAACAATAGCCCCACCAACTTCTATCCCCAGATGACCCAGGAGATCATGCTCCAGGCTGACAATATCTGCCACCAGTGCTTGTATTGGTGGATGGTCAACTCGACACCAACAACTCAGCTCATCTGATACCGCACCATCTCCCACCAGTGCCGTCTCTCATGGACTGGGTAGCTTTGGGTAACCCTGCCTCCTCTTCCAATCATGTTGGGCATGTATTTAATCAACAGCAACAGCAGGCCCCAAAACTTCTCCTTCGTCAAGTCTTTGGCCTTTCCCCTGTCCAACATCTCCCTACCCCCACTAGCCACCCTAAACACAACAACAGCACTATCCCTTCCCCCTACCACCATAACTATTAACCACTATTGAAACAAACTCCCCACAATGCACTACACCAAACAATACAAAATATAATTACAGGAAAATCTTAACAGTTTTGGCAGACACTAAAAAGCCAAGAAACAGCCCCGAACTCTCATGCAAACAACAAATACCTCCATCAGTCAGCACAGACAAAAATACAGTAAGTGAAAGGAACTTCGCATTTCCTTGTGTACAGCATGGCTGAGCCATTGCATGAATTCCTGTGTGGATGTGTCATGTTTCCAACGTATGCATTATGTTTCCTTCTAAAGGTTTGTTTTTTCTGATGCTTTGCTAGAGAAAAAGCCAAATCACCAGTTACACTATTCCCAATGGATTGTTTTTGATGTTTTAGCGTTCATGCGTGGCTTAAGCCCGATGCTCTTTCCACTAAAGCAACATGTTTAGTGGTAAAGCATTAGTTTTCCTACATAAGCATCACATTTACTGCTGAAAAGTCACCTTTCCTAAAAAAGTGCCACCTTTCCTATTAGAGTCTCACCTTTCCTTCTCAAGTGTCATGCTTAGTGGTAAAGCATCACTTTTCCTACAAAAGTTTCACATTTGCTACTAAAAAGTCACCATTTCTAGAAAAGTGTCACCTTCCCTACTGGAGTCTCACCTTTACAACTCAAGCGAGTTTTTTCACTGACACATTCCAATGGAAATGGCCAAGGCACACACAACACATGACAATGCACTGTGCATGGTTTCTGATGCTTTGAGATTGATGCCTGGCTTTTGACCTGATTGTAAACTTCTGACGGCTACTTCTAGTTATTGAGATGTGTGTACGTCGATGTTTACTTGGACTGTGACATAAACGCGAAGACAGGTAATGGTTTCAAACATTTATTGTAATGTTCAACCTTTATGACAATTTGGTTAATGTTCCATTCCCGAACATGTGGATCAAGTAAAAAAACTTGAACAATGTGTGTGCATCTGTGATTGCTAGCAGCAGTGTTTTGGATGTTTCTACCATCAGTATCCTCCTCCTCCTCCATCGGGTCCTGCTGTTGTAGGTCCCCGTCCCAGGGGACATAAGTCCACACACATCTATTCTACAGTATGGCACACACCAGTATTATTTTGCACAAATTGGTGATTGGGGTAGACCAATCTATGCCTTCAAATGTCCAGACAGTGAAACCTGGCTGTGAGCAGTTCGAAGGTTCCATCAACAATATTCCGTGTCTTGATGAGTGCCTGGTTGAAGTCCTTCTCTGGCTCAGTATGGAGGTGTGCATATGGGGTCATTATCCATGTTTAAATCCCATATCCCTGGTCAGCTGAAAGTGAAAAGAAAGGACAACTATCAATACCTTTGCTAATTGTTACAGTTACATGGAAAGCCATGTGTGTTATGTGTAGTTACATTGTCATACAGATTTCTAACATTGTTTTCACAACATGTGTTAGTCATACAGTTGTTCATAGGTTGACACATTTCTCTTTCATTACTCTGTGTTATAGCAAATGCTATGCATGGGCTGATACATTGTACACTTCTACATGCTGACTGTCACGTTGAGTCTGTAGTTATATGTGATGTCTATTTAGAGATGCTCCTGACTAGTCTATGTTATGTGCTCCCACTACATGTGAGAAGTGGCCGATTGTGGATCAAATATTTGGGTAGTTGGCCCTCTTAAGGTATGTAATGATATAGAAGACATGCCTTACACTTACACATGAATATGTCCATCGTAAACATCAGATGTCGGTGGCGGAATACATAACATGCCTGATGAACCACTGAAGTGGCATGTGGACCACTCCAATGGAGCCCTTCCCCGGCAGACAGTGATACCACACAGCCTTTGGCCCAGCAATGCAATGGTATGTACCTGTGCACCATTAAACGACTACCATAGTGGCTTTGCATGTCCTAACATTTGAAACTTCTGGGTTTGCATTACACATGTACCATGATGCATGTATGAGCCACACCCCTCTTACTTATTTTCCTATCTGCGTCACGAGACACACAGTGATGGGTATTATGTCATCCATTTCTAACTGTTAGTGAGAGTGTTAGGTATTTTAGTTTTGCTTACCTAGAAGTAGGTCATACCCAAATTGTCCATTCTGGAAGCTGTCATTTAGGATGGAGTGCCTGAGTATGTATGCATCATGCACACTCCTAGGGTAGTTTGGCCAGCACGTTAGTGAACAAGCGCGATAGTGCACAATGGCCTAATAATTGATTGAGTGGGTATGTTTCCTGTTCTGTGGGAATTGGATGTTGCAGCCGGGGGAACCTTTTGCACATGTGTGCAATCCGTGGCACCCAGCCCATGTAGGAACCCAGCGATGGCATAACATCCGTATTTGTCTCCAGCTGCAGCTTGTGGATGTTGGGGAAGAGGAGGCGGCGAGTGTCAGACAGATGACGGCATCCTAGATGGAGGGAAGGAAGAAAGAAAAGGATGGCTAGGAGATTCCAGCCATTCTGGCGGCTGTTATTTGTAAGGACCCCAGATGCCAGCATGAGTAGTACTGCCATAAGCTTTACTAGTGGAGGGATGTTGGTAGACCATTCAGATGTTGGCTGGAGCATTGGTGAAATCAGGTGTAGCAGCTCTACAATGGACACCCTCCTCACCCGGTATTAGGTGATTACCTCATCCTCCCTGAGTCCTATGGGTTGGCTGCTGGCGACAAACGCGCTCCCATTTCCTGCATTGTCTTTGAGGTGGGGGTGTTTGGGAGGTGGGTGTATTTATCTCATTGCGAATCCCAGCAGCAAAATGAGCACCTCCATGGTGTAGTTGTGGTTACAACACTGTCCTTTCCAGCTTCTTTTTATGTGGAAATGTCAATGCTTCATTTCCTACATGTGGGTTTCACAGGCACAGGATTATTTTATGTTATCGTACCTCTGCACCACTCAAGCCACCGATGCATCACTTTGGTAAGATTTTTTGTGGTGGAAATTACAATGGGACATCTACCTTGTACATTTTAAAACTTACATGATGCAGGTCGTTCTGATTCAGGTTCCTTTTGAGATAGGACTTCAAAAAGTGCTGCATCCTCGAAGATACATAACCTTGCAAATATGAAGTACTGACATCACCGCCAATGCATCAAACATTTTGACACATTGGTGCCCCTTAGAATTCACATCTGTTCCTTGTCTTCATGCTGCTCATTTCAAGGAACTCTTCCCAGGCTCCTGAAAATGGGCAATATGAGCAATTTGGTGTCTCATCTTCAACAAATTCGTTCATTTTAATCTTCAAAGCTCTTATGTGGGACAGTTTGTGCCGGATAACAGGTTCAGCAGTAATTAAAAGCTGATTTTGAAATGGGTCCCTATATTCATGTCCTTAACTAAACAGACAAAAGACTGATTGTTTTCTCAAAAATAACCGTGAAAGCCCCTAAATTAATCCATGTCAGTGATATAGTCCATGTTTACATTTCATATATTTGACTTCATTTTTCATTTCCTGAGAGGAGCATTTTGTAGTTGCTGTGTATGTGCAGTTTTTTTATGTAACATAGTTCTCTTGCATTGTGCATACTGTGAGCTTGAGCTGAGTCAGCTGCTCGCATCTGGGTGAGTTCAGGTTGTTGGTGGGTGTTTATGATGGGACATGATTATACCTCTGGAGTTGAGGCTGAAAGCAGTCTGATTTTTTTGCAATGCCTGCCTGTGCATCATTAATGTGTCACACATCCAATCCTTGTCCTCTCTGTCGAGTGCATAGAGCGATGGTCACATATGTGTCTATTGAAAGTGTTTGAAGGAAGTGCAGAGCTGCTGAAAGATGGATAGCACCAAAGGAAAACAAAATATATTACTTACAGGTGAGTGGGTGTATTGTGTGTGCTGGAATGGTGAAGTGAGGAGATGAAAGGAAGTATGTGTAGGCAAGAGGGAAAAAGCAGTGCGGAAGAGGATAGAGATGATGAGAGGGATTTTAGAAAGATGATGTTAGAAAAGAGCATGCCCATCAGAGTAAGAATCTGCAGAAGAAGAGAAGAACAGGAGTAATGAGGACACTCAGAAGATAACTACCACGCCCATAGAACTTGGCAATATTTAATTTCCAGTCTCACAAATTCAAAATGTAAACATTGTCAGTTCTTTTATGTATATATTTTTATAAGGTTTTAACAAAACACAATCAGCAAGTGTGAATTCAAGTGAGTCTCAGGAAAGATACAGAACAAAATTGTCTAAGTAACAGTTTGTGATATTTCGCAAGAG
The DNA here is from genome assembly GCF_964261635.1 of Lissotriton helveticus. Lineage (NCBI taxonomy): Eukaryota > Metazoa > Chordata > Amphibia > Caudata > Salamandridae > Lissotriton > Lissotriton helveticus. Next base: position 1,236,990,895 of record NC_136063.1, on the reverse strand, counting down.
ATCGTGGCGAACCCAGACAACAAACAATAAAATAAGGAAGGCATTGAATCTAGTTAACACGTGTAGGGGAACTGAATACAAATCAGAATATTATCTTGCACTGTTTGCCACATTCAATACAGCTTATTTCTCTCTGACCAATAGGCACATTGCTTGCATTAGGGAGAGAACAGCACTGCAGTCCCTACCATAACCGGCTTACCAGCCCACTGGAATCAGTGTCCCATATATAAAGTTGTTGCCTAGACCACACCAATTCAATCATGGACATCCGGTTATTGAGGGCCAGATTTATCATTCTTTCATGCAGAGCAACACTGCAAGCCAACTTGCTGTGCTACCTGAAATTGAAAGGGCAGGATTGCACAGTATTTACCATTATTCAGTGCATTCCTGTCCTTTCCAGGCACTGGGGCACTTTTGACTGCCTAGCTCCAGTGCAGGCTACCTTGCACCTTGCATGTCCAAATGGTCAGAAGTTAGGTTTGTGGAAGGAATCAATTCCACTACTGTTATCAATTTCCTCAAAGATTTTTTTCTTCAGGAGGGATTTCCGGAGGAGTTGCTAACTGAAAGCGGCACCCAGTTGGTGTCTGTTGAGATGCAGAATTTCCTCAAGGTGCATGATATCAAACATTTTCTCACCTCCCTTTATCATTCTTGTAGTAATGGTCTGGTTGAACGCCTTAACCGTGTGATTGTGGAAAAGTAAATTTCGCCATGTTCTGTGTCCCTACGCCCCATCCATCATATGTTATATGTGCATGATCAATATGCATATGTTATTCCCCATTCTGATTAAAGACGCAATTACAGTTGTGTCCACCTCTGGTATGTTAATTTCCAGTCCTCGTGAATACTACGAATATCAGGCCTATGTAAGTAATGTTGCCACGTTTCTCAGTGTGCACGTTATTCAATTATAAAGTCCCCGTTTCTAGGCCTCAAAAGGGCCCGGACCACAGATTCAGCCCCTGTCTCCTGAAAGCCTCGCTGAGGAGCGATACAGCCCCCACCTGTATCCTCGACCTTTCACTTACTTCCTGCCTAGCAGTGCCCGGTGCAGCCCGGCTCTGCCTCTGAGTCTGCCAAAAGTATGTTATAGTTCCTGCTATCAGTTCAGTCCTCCTCTTCTGCATTCCTAAGCTACTGAACTGCATCAATAGTTTCCGTCATTGTCTAGCCTTCTCGTCTCCACGTTAGAGAAACACTGTATTTAATGGTCATTTAATATTCTTCACGCACTACATGTAGAATAATGCATGGTCCAGTCTTAGAGTCAAGTTAGCTTTTCCCCTCATGACTTCTAGTTTATATCAACATGTTCCCTAAACATTAGATACCAGATAGGATTAGGTACATGTCGCTCCGACCCTCCAGACTCTAGTCTCTGCTCCTAGCACAGAGTTCGTAGCCCCAGCTTCTCCTAGTAATACGTCATCGCTAGTTTTCGCGCACCATTAGGTTAGAGGTCCCGGCTCCTAAGGTAGCCCCCTCCTATGTGTCCGCCCATTCATGACATATTCTGTTACGTTTGCATCACATGTCTATGTAAACTCCCAGTTACACCCACTTTTACTGTTATCTTTCGCGACTGCTACACGTCACGCCTTCTACTCCACCCACTGTTACGCCTACTGCAATGTACTGCTATGTGTTTGCGCTATGTATATATGCCTGTATCTTGTTATTGAATGCTAGCGCGCTCATTCCAAGCTCATCCCAGACCTAGCCCCAGCAGCTGCTGGGCATCCTTTTCCCCTACTGGGTCCCAGTTGTCCTGCTGGGCCCTGTCATTCTGCTCTTCCTATGCAGGTTGTCCTGATCCTGTCCTTATGCTGTAATAAACCTGCAAAAACTCCTACTACCTCGAATCTTGACTCTTATTTATTGAGCTATCTGTTATTCATTTAAGCATTCAAAAATAGGGTATTATTTATTTATTTACCACATAATGGCGCCCGAATAGGGACTTGCCCTTTCCCCACGCGTCGGTGAAGCCACGCCGACCCCCTGACCCTCTGCAGTCGTGACGGAACTCTTCTGGCCAAGTGCAGATATTTCTGCTCAAGTATCCCTCAGGCCCACGGAGGAGACGGAGGAGGCGGTCTAGCATCCGAACGAGACGGTGGAGGAACGCGGCGAGTCCCGACCAGAGCCCAAGCCGAGAGTCCAAGGTCCGAGGTATCCGGAGGTCCACCCGTAACTGAAGTCCGAAGTCCGAAGTTCGTCGTCATAGTCCAGTCCCGTCCGAGGCCTTCCGTTCCGTGCTGCCCGGTGAGTACCATTGCTGGGGTAGTGTCTCGACAGGGTCAGTCTAAATTGACTCTGGTCTGTGGGTTGGTGGTACCCAAGCCCGCAAACGAAGTGTTCACCTAGGTGGATACGGGTCTTGATGCGTTCCTTTATGGGACCGGTATGTTCCGTACTGTTACAGCAGTGCATCCAGTAACTCTAGTCTGTTCCGTTCTCGAGAATTCTGTTCTGTTTCTGTTTTCAGTATTTTCAGGTAGTATTCTGTTCGAATTGTTATGTTATGATATTGTTTAATGTATTCCTAATGTCGTGGTATGCCTGAATTGTTTTCCCAATTGTTATTGTTTTTCGTGTATTGTATTGTGTTCCGATTCCGAGTTTAGAATGCCGCTCTTTTCAAAATTACGTCAGTTAAAAACTAGAAAGGGTCTGCTGGAAGCAGCCGTTCCTGTTCCGCCTAGGGACAGTCCAGGTCACTTTATGTATCAGAAACATGGCATAAGCGCCATCCTGTATCTAGATTTATGGGTAGAGTATACCAAACAGTTAGAAGAAAAGTATAGATGGCCCGTGTCGGGTACATGGGATGCCGAATGTATCATGCGAGTAGAAGAAGTATTATGGAAAAAGAAAGCCAGACAGTCACAGAAAGATGCCATCGAGTTATGGCGTAAGGAAGCGCATAGAAGAACGGAAAAGGAAGTCAGAAAGTCAGAGTTATGTAGAGAATCCCAAGAACGAGCCCAAGAAAGAGAATTGATCGAGATAGGTGAACGAGTCAAAACCGAACAGTCAGACAGACAGAGGCATGCCCTTATTAAGGGTATGTATCCTCTCCTTGCCGAGGGTTTGCCAAAAGCGACCCCAGAGGCACCCAGTAATTTCCCGCCACCATTAGTTCCGACCAAGCTACGTCATAAACCGACCGCAGCTGATATTTTCATTTCGTCCTATTTGGACGACACAGTCCCAGAATATGCAAATCCAGTTCGCGCTCCACCAGTCCCTGTAAATCAGGCACTTCCCGCTCTTCCAGGCACCGGAGTACCTGTTACGGTACCCCCGGGTCAGCCCGCCATACAAGTTCAGCCCACGTTACAATTACCGACCCTGCAAGCACGAAGAATGTCAGTCGACGATTCTAGTTTAGGGGCCGCAGGAGGAGGTCCTCCTCAAACCCCGCCGCCACACAAGCGTTTATCAGCACTCGAGTTACATGCTCAAGCATCACAGCGTACTCCCAAGAGTAATAAATCTGTCGCAGAAATCAGGCAAGCCCTTAACGAATGTGTTTATGATCCAGTTCCAGGCGAAAATACTATGGTTTTATATTCCTTACGTGTAAGAAGGGTGACCGAGTATCTAGTCACCTTGCCGAATATGAAAGAAGATCTAGACAGAATATATCGTTTCATCCGTACAGGGGATGATCCAGAAAGTATTGGCGAGATTATGTCCCAAAGGAAAGCCGAGATTCAGCTTATGATATTAAAGTTCCTGATCAATTGTCTAATAAGAGAACAAGATTACCAGTCTAAAGATCCCGCCGAAATGAGAACCCTGACAAGGTGGAGTGATAATATAGCCGAGGGTAAGCACAAGACAATTAGTGCCATGGAAAGTATGTACAAGAAAATTCGTAAAGAAATAATAAGGTTACACGAACAGCGTAAAGCAGCACAAGTAAGCGAGAAAGAAAGTGCCTCTGATCCTGAAGAGGAAGACGAGACTCCCGTCAGAATAGCGTATGTAGGAAAATCCAGATTTCCAGATCGCCATTTACGTCCAGAACCCAAGTCCATTTTTCATCATCCAGTATCAGAACGAGAGCCTCGTTCTCTAGAACAAGTATTTCAAGCTATCGATCACATTCTGAAATCACGAGTCGGTTATAGCGAATTAAGTACTATGCACGAACAAGAACTAGCCCGATCAGCAGTCCGATGGATTACTGATTCTACCACTTTTCCAGACGAAATAGTGGCACAAATGTTTCTGAAACTGCCCCCAGCCGAGCAACGACTGGTGGGTACGTATATGATCCAGCACCTCATTATTCTGTATGAGGGTCAACATTCTGATCCAGGCCCGTTACATGATATCCTGAACGAGTTACTCCAGTACAGATGGAGAGGTCTAGGTACCGATTTAATTAGTGTCATTCTAGAACAGCGTCACAAGTATAGAACGTTCCTGAACCCGCATTTTGTTCATGTCTCACCCCCAGAAAGTAAACCATTCTATATAGACAGACAGAATCCGTTACGAGAAGTCCACCCAGTCCAGGGGGCGGGTGGCGACATGCAACGAGTGTTTGTATACACTCCGATATCAAAGATGGAACTCCTCGAGATGAAGAAATTAATTCCCTGTCATGACAAAGATCCAGCAGGGTTCCATAGAGAATTAAAAGACATGCTCCGTATGGGAGAATACACGTACCCAGATATCATTAAAATGTTAAAGGTTCTGCTACCCGCAGGGGTGTATGAAAAGTTAAAGGAAAAAGAATGGGAGGTGGGAGAGAAAAAGATCGATTGGACAGCTCTAGAAGCTGAAGACAAGGCACGAGTACCAGGTACCGGTCTTGGAGATAAATGTAAAGAATTACCAGAATTATTGATTCAAGTTTTACCCAGATTATTGACAACTAGAAAAGAAGACTGGGATGCAATCTCAGCCTGTAAACAGAAACAAGAAGAAGATATTAGTGATTTTTATTCTAGATTCGAGAAATGTTTCAGTATTAATAGTGGTCTCAAGACAAGTAGTGAGTCATACCCTCACCTTTTCGTTACGAAATTAGTCGAGAATTCAAGTCCACAAATTAAAAACCGAGTTTTGAAAGTCGAAAGCACCTGGCAAGCAAATACTCCGTCCCAGATGCTCCAGATGCTTCAGTATCACCAGAATAGAATCAGAGAAGAGCAAGAACACGAGAGAAAACGTATGAAAGACACGAAAATGAAAGTGCTAGTTGCACAATCTATTCCCCAAGACAGTCAGAAGAGGGGTCCGAATCAAGCCAGTCATCCTGCAGCTCCCGTTAAAGGGAACTGTAATTATTGTAAACAGCCAGGTCATTTTATAAACGAGTGTGCAGTTCTGAAGCACAACATAGCTACTGGTAAGACTAAAGAAAGACCACGTCCGCCAAGACAAGAACAAGTTTCACAGATTCCTCAGTCACAGAATGCACAACAGACAGTTACAGTACCGCAGCCTATTGCTGCAACACAGCACGTTACATCGCAGATGTACCAGTATGCACAGTCTGAGTATCCAGAATACCAGTCATATTCATGAAACAGCCTAGAGAGGGAGGTAGGCTTGCCTCTCATCGAGATACCTGTAGACCAAGAAGGTCCCTATGTTCATAGTCAAGTATTAGGGAAAGACAGAAAATTTCTGATCGATACAGGGGCAAGTAGGACCACAATTAGTCATGCCGAAGTTCCAGGGGCTCCGCTCTCAGGCTCAAGAAATGTTTCCCTTGGATTTTCAGGAAAACCCATAGTTAATGAAATATCTCAGCCAGTTACTCTAGAAGTAGGTCCATTGTCCCGTACTACTGATCTGTTACTCACTAAGTCATGTCCAGAGAATCTGTTAGGTATTAAGACACTGAAAGAATTAGGTGCAGTTATTTGTTGTTCCCCAGAGGGAATACGTCTGTTCCTACGTGACTTTAAGGGTCACTATGTATTACGAGATTTTGATTCAAGATTGTCTAATGTTCCGCAACATTTATGGGCGCAAGGTCCAACTGATGTAGGTTACATGCAAATCACACCCTATCGTGTGACTCTCAAACCAGGTGTAGTGTTACCCCGAATCAGACAGTACAGATTGCCACCTGAGGCTGTAGCAGCCTTATCCAAAATTATTGACGAGCTCATGGCTCAAGGAGTAGTTGTAGAAACTGACTCCAATGTATGTAATTCTCCGATCATTCCTGTTATGAAACGTACTGATCCGAATGCACCCCCAGTATATCGATTAGTGATTGATTTACGAGAGCTTAATAAATGTATTATTCCTCAGTATCCAGTTGTTCCAGACATTTCTTCCCTGTTGACTGCCATTGATTCCGAAGCCATGTTTTTCACTGTTATTGATCTCAAGAATGCATTTTTCAGTGTTCCAATTCATCCAGACAGCCAGTTTCTTTTCGGATTTTGTTTAAATGGAAGGAGCTATATGTTTACACGCGCTCCTCAAGGTTTCACAGAAAGCCCTAGTATTTACAGTCAAGCACTTAAGAGACAACTAGACAACATTCACATGCCAACTGACACTGCCCTGCTCCAGTATGTCGATGATCTACTGATCACAGCCCGTTCTGAACGTGCTTGCGAGCGAGCATCACTTACAGTTCTGTATTTTCTAGCCGAGATGGGGCACAAGGTGTCACCTTCGAAGCTTCAATTCTGTGTCCAGCAAGTGGTATACTTAGGACACTTGCTGTCCAAGAGGGGTAGGCAGTTGACACCCGACCGTATCCAGTTAATAGCGAGTCTTCCCCAGCCCAGAACCCAGAAGGAGGTACGTGCTTTTATCGGCCTTACTTCTTATTGTAGACAATGGATTCCCCAGTATGCATTTCTAGCCAAGCCACTGATACAGTTAACGACACAGGAGGCAGCCGTATCGACTGTCCTCCCTTGGGCACCTGATCATACACTTAGTTTCAACGAGTTAAAGAAAGCCCTATGTCAAGCTCCAGTTCTAGCTACACCGAACTACAGTAAGCCTTTTACACTTTTCGTTACAGAACGCGAAGGTACAGCATTATCTGTTCTCACACAAGATCAAGCAGGTCAATACAAGCCCTGTGCTTATTTTTCGAGCACATTAGATCCAGTCGCCCAGGCGTTACCTGCGTGCCTGAAGTCAGTTGCAGCCACAGCACTAGCTATCAGACAAAGTGATTCCATAGTTTTAGGACATTCCCTGACAGTACAAGTACCACATTCAGTAGAAGTTCTTTTAAACCGAACACAGACTCAGCACTTGACGATTGCACGTTTGACAGGTTATGAATTGACATTGTTCCAGCCACACATAGAAATTAGACGCTGCAACGTCCTGAATCCTGCTACACTGTTACCATCAGTTAGTTCAAATCCAGACACACATGATTGTGTGGAAGTAGTTAACATTACGACAAAGCCAAGACAAGATCTGACAGACATTCCGTTACTAGATCCTGACCTGACACTTTATGTGGATGGTTCATGTATGAGAACTAGTACAGGAGAACTAGTCGCCGCGTATGCAGTGACTACTGACACTGAAGTTATTGAAACACAACGTATTGATACTCTGTCCGCTCAAGCAGCAGAGCTAGTCGCTCTAACACAAGCCTGTATACACGCTAAGAACCTGAAAGTTAATGTTTACACAGATTCACGTTACGCATTCGGAGTTGTACACGACTTCGGAGTGCTCTGGCAAGAAAGAGGTTTTATGACGTCTCATGGAACCAAGATTCAGCATGGTCTCCTTATTCAAGCTCTGTTAGATGCCATACATTTACCGACATCTATTGCTATCATGAAGTGCAAAGCACACACGAAAGTTACAGACATTATTTCCCAAGGTAATGATTTAGCAGACCGCACAGCCAAGCTTACAGCACAGACACCAGACATTCCAGTTAATCAGACACATACTCCAGATCTGATTACATGCATGACAGTTAAGGACCCTACACAAGATGTCATAGATATCCAGTCACATGCTACTCCCGATGAAATCAAGAAATGGTCTGTACAAGGAGGGGTCCAGACAGATCAAGGATGGTTAACGAAGGGTAGAGCCACATGGTTTCTCCCCGATTCTATGGTTCAAGTCATTATCAATACCGCACATAGTCCAGCACATTTAGGAGAAAAAGCTATGTTAGACAGTATCCAGAACATTTGGTTCAACAAGCATTTACGAGCTGCAGCCAAGCAGAAAGTCCGTACCTGTATGATATGTTGTCAGTTTAATCCAGGTAAAAGTGTCCCGGTGGAACAAGGTGGTTTCCAGCCCCCTGACCACCCTTTTGAGGTCCTCCAGATGGATTATATTCAAATGGAGCGATGTCGAGGTTTCAAGTATGTCCTTGTGGTAGTATGCGCTTTGTCCAGATGGACAGAGGCATATCCAGTCCCAGATTACACAGCTGCGACCACTGCCAAGCAGTTGGTTCGTGAATTTTTCCCTAGATACGGACTCCCTAGAGTCGTATATTCTGATAACGGTCAGCCATTCTCATCAGAACTCATGAAGCACGTTTCCCTGTTGTTAGGGTACCAGTGGAAGTTTCATTGTGTACGCCATCCAGAAGCAGCTGGTCTAGTCGAGAGACATAATCAGACTCTGAAAATCCGTATAGCAAAAGTCTGTAAAGACAAAGGTGTAGACTGGTTAGTAGCTTTGCCAGTCGCTCTGTTCTACATGCGCATGGTCGCACATTCCAGATCAGGTCTGTCCCCGTATGAGGTCGTTTTCGGCCGTCCCCCTAACATGTGGGGTACTCCTAGACCCCGAAGTATTACCGATGTTTCATGTAATATGCTGACAGATTACCTAGCTTCCTTGATGTCTGCCCTCAACTCATGTCGTTCACAGGTTGCCGCCGCATTTCCAGACAATACCGAGGTGGCACCGCACGAGATCGTTCCAGGATCGATGGTTCTTGTCCGCAACTTTGACCGATCAAGTCCGCTGGAACCACGTTGGAAAGAGCCACGTCAAGTCCTTTTGACCACCCGAACTGCCGTCAAGCTAGAAGGCAGGAAGGGGTGGGTGCACCTCTCCCATGTAAAACTTTTTAAAGGATCAAAGCCAGTCGTCAAAGACATTGCCAAGAACATTTCCCAGGATTCGAAGGATTGCCAGAACATTGTTTTAAAGGACTGTCCCGCACCAGACTTTGTTACAACCCCTCCCTTGTTAGAGAAAACTCCGCAACAGGAGTATAAGTTAAAGCTCAGGTCTAATAAGTCAGCCAGTTTGATTGTATAAGTCCTCCCCTAGGTGAAACGGTTAGACTGTTTCTGACATGTATAAAATAGACCCCCATAGTGAGAGAGTTAGTCGCAGTTCACTACAATGTATCGTTTTTCTGAGTTTCATATTATTTCTCAGCATAATGATTTCCTGCACCAGCTACGCATTTTTCCTGTATTTACCTGTTCCTCATGTAAATATGTCTGCTAATGCTACAGTAGAGCACACGTTTAGTGATCTGCCTCCTCACGAATATTCATACCGCCTTGCCATGCGTAATAACACATTCATCCGTATGTTACATTATTCACACCAGACCAGCAATGCCACTAATTGTTGGGTGTGTGGTCGACTCCCCCCTTTCCAGACATCGAAGGGAGTTCTGCCACTCTTTCCTTATCCATTCTCACACAATGGTTCGTGTGGAGCATGGTCCACGTTAACGTCATCCTCAACAGATATGTCTTTTCTTAACAGTACATGTTTTCCAGACAAGCAAGGTTTCCCCCACAGAACAGGTTTAGATTTAGAAAATGAGGTATATAATTTAGGAAATTATTCGTCGAATTTCATGGTCCTGAATGTTCAGTCTGATACTACTCCAGACTTACCTGCTATTTCAGTACTACCAGTTAAAGGCGAATTATGTGTCCGTAGTTATGGTTCTGTACATATAGGACATAGTGAATGTACTACTGTTATCCAGTATAGTGACAGTGGGAAATCTATTTTTAAAGCTTCACGTCATTCTTATTTTGTTTGTGGTCAAACTGCATATGTCCGTCTGCCCCTCGATTGGGAGGGAACCTGTTACATTGCCTTCCTACTGCCACCTGTTTTTCTAGCCCCACCTGATTATCATAGGAATTCTTTCTTAGTACACACTAGACATCGAAGAGAGTCCCCAATTGTCGATCAAACTGAAACTACTCTAGAACAGTATACAGATTTCAATAAGGGTTTCTTCTTTTTCATAGGACCTGTCCAGAATAGTAAACTGATCCGTAGGCTAACAAGAACCCTTGAAGCTGTAGTAAATGAGACTGCCTCTGCTCTAGGTAACCTCACCGAAGAACAATCTGCTATGAGATTTGTCGTTTTACAGAATCGTCTCGTCCTTGACGTCATACTGGCCGATAGGGGCGGGGCCTGTAGAATTCTCGGATCCAGTTGTTGCATTTTCATTCCAAATAACGCGCCGTCTGTTTATTCAGCTATAACCAGACTCCATAAAATTGCCCACCTGTTACATCAAGATCCAGGCACCTGGACATGGTCCGGTTGGTTCTGGAATGTAATTTCCGCATGGGGATGGAAAGTCCTGTCCTTTCTAGGTATTGCAGTAGCGATTATATTTAGCTGCTGCCTCTGTATACAATGTGGCCCTGCGATTTGCAGCATGTGTGCTACCTCTTGTATTCCTAGTCCCAAGCCCCGTTCTAAATCCCGTTCTAAGACAATTCGAGACGAGCAAATGGTACTGTATGAAATGATAGACGGTATCATGAATATTGATGTTTCCTGATGAAAACGTAGTGACAAGGAGGGAATGTGGAAAAGTAAATTTCGCCATGTTCTGTGTCCCTACGCCCCATCCATCATATGTTATATGTGCATGATCAATATGCATATGTTATTCCCCATTCTGATTAAAGACGCAATTACAGTTGTGTCCACCTCTGGTATGTTAATTTCCAGTCCTCGTGAATACTACGAATATCAGGCCTATGTAAGTAATGTTGCCACGTTTCTCAGTGTGCACGTTATTCAATTATAAAGTCCCCGTTTCTAGGCCTCAAAAGGGCCCGGACCACAGATTCAGCCCCTGTCTCCTGAAAGCCTCGCTGAGGAGCGATACAGCCCCCACCTGTATCCTCGACCTTTCACTTACTTCCTGCCTAGCAGTGCCCGGTGCAGCCCGGCTCTGCCTCTGAGTCTGCCAAAAGTATGTTATAGTTCCTGCTATCAGTTCAGTCCTCCTCTTCTGCATTCCTAAGCTACTGAACTGCATCAATAGTTTCCGTCATTGTCTAGCCTTCTCGTCTCCACGTTAGAGAAACACTGTATTTAATGGTCATTTAATATTCTTCACGCACTACATGTAGAATAATGCATGGTCCAGTCTTAGAGTCAAGTTAGCTTTTCCCCTCATGACTTCTAGTTTATATCAACATGTTCCCTAAACATTAGATACCAGATAGGATTAGGTACATGTCGCTCCGACCCTCCAGACTCTAGTCTCTGCTCCTAGCACAGAGTTCGTAGCCCCAGCTTCTCCTAGTAATACGTCATCGCTAGTTTTCGCGCACCATTAGGTTAGAGGTCCCGGCTCCTAAGGTAGCCCCCTCCTATGTGTCCGCCCATTCATGACATATTCTGTTACGTTTGCATCACATGTCTATGTAAACTCCCAGTTACACCCACTTTTACTGTTATCTTTCGCGACTGCTACACGTCACGCCTTCTACTCCACCCACTGTTACGCCTACTGCAATGTACTGCTATGTGTTTGCGCTATGTATATATGCCTGTATCTTGTTATTGAATGCTAGCGCGCTCATTCCAAGCTCATCCCAGACCTAGCCCCAGCAGCTGCTGGGCATCCTTTTCCCCTACTGGGTCCCAGTTGTCCTGCTGGGCCCTGTCATTCTGCTCTTCCTATGCAGGTTGTCCTGATCCTGTCCTTATGCTGTAATAAACCTGCAAAAACTCCTACTACCTCGAATCTTGACTCTTATTTATTGAGCTATCTGTTATTCATTTAAGCATTCAAAAATAGGGTATTATTTATTTATTTAATTACAGTTGGCCTCCATAAATGGTTTTCACCGGAAGGAGGCAATTTCTGACATGTTATGGGCAATGAGAATCACTCCTCACTCTAGTACTGGAATGTCTCCCTTCACTTTGCTTGGAGGTAGAGTAGCAGGTTCCAAGCTGAATAAAGACTGGATGTTAAGGAAGAAGGTAGATTTACAGAAATGAGGCAAAGTGACGGACGTCAGAGTTGCAGTCCAGGCCAAGTATGCATCTAATCACTTCAGAGTGACTCCGGTGTGTCAAGGGGACTGGGTGAGGATTAAGAAATCCGTGCTTGTTCGCAAGGGTTACTCTCAGTTATCTGCTCCTGTTAGAGTCAGAGAGGTGAGAGATCATGTTTTTGTACTGGAGAATGGGATAGTCTGGAACAAGATCAGATCAAGCATCCTCTTAACTTAGAGGATGACCCTCTGGGCACAACTGTGATCGCTAATCAGCGATTATATTATTATCCGTCAGATAAATAACCAAATAAGTACTCCTTAAATTCAAATTAAGGAGTACTTATTTGGTTATTTATCTGACGGATAATGATATAATCGCTGATTAGCGATCACAGTTGTGCACAGAGGGTCATCCTCTAAGTTTATAGGATGCTGCTTGATCTGATCTTTAACTTTCACACTCCAAGAGGCAGAAAGTGATACCTCAGGTGCACACTCCAAAGTCAATCCATAACACAAGACAAGCCTTTGCACATCCAAACATTACGAAAGTCTGGAACAAGTCTGCTGTCTCGGTAGTACCTGAGTCAAAAGTTGAGTTTGTGGAAAATAAATTTGGAGTAAGCACTCCTTGTATGACTTTGCTTTCTGGGGTTGGGAGTCCGGTGAATCTTGTACCTGGCAAAGACACTGTTCTCCAACAAAGTCTTTCTAGAACTAGGTCTCCTCCCACCAAATTTCAGGATCATATTGGATTTTAGATGTTCCTTGTTTCCTGGGTTGATTTGTTTTTGTTGTTTTTATGTAAGGGAGGGTGTGTTGGGATTTGTTTTATGTGATGGGAGGGGGTTGTGTTTTCAAGTGAAGGGAGGGGGATATGTTGGGATCTCTCTTGTGTTTTCCTCATGGCATGCTGCTGTGAGTGTTCCTTGCATGGAACACAGAATGTATCATTATGGGGAAACATCCTTTACAACGCAACTTTTACCACGCAGTGCCTTTACCACGCAACTATTACAACGCATGTCATTACAACGCATTGCGCTGGGGGGCGCTCTAGGATAGGGAATGGCTTTAATTTACTATCCAACACCTTCCCTACTATCCACGGGGACTGGAGTTGGAATAGTAAATTAAACTATTCACTATCCAGCACCCCTTAACGCTATGCGTTGTAACAGCATGCGTTGTAAAAACTGCAATGTAAAGGCATGCGTGGCAAAAGCATGCGTTGTAATGCCATACATCCATAATTATGACAGTTGCTGCCAGGTTGACTGAGCTACTGAATGTGAATAAAGAAGGTTCCTGTAATACCAGCTGCTGTCTTCTTTTCAGTATCCTCTATGTAGTGATTGACTAAGGGGTCTGCAAGTGCATGAATAAGTTCCTAAAACTCAAAAGGACACTTCTCAATCTTTCAAACACAAACCAGCATGCTTTTTGGCATACCTACATCATAACTCAGAGGACAGTTATGTCTACTTAAACGTGAATATAAAACTTACCAAGCAGCTCTTACATTCTAAGTGAAGCTGACAGTGACAGTGCACAGACAGGGTCTGCAGGAGTAGGTCTGACCCATATGTAAAGAACTATTTTGTCTAGATGGATGACGAGGTTGTGTCACTGCTTGCCTACATATCTGAGTATAGGGCTCCAGCTACATCATCGCCATGACATGTTTAAGAAATGTGCCAGTATGTGACTGTCTGTTTTACTATGTTACTTGCTTTCTTAATCTGTATGTAAATGGCCTGACAAATACCTCTCTTCTTGTGTTAAATAATACAGGAATATGTAGGTATGTGTGCAATGCCTTTCATACTCCTGCATAAACAAGTACATTATGAGTATGTGAGTGGATGTAGAAGTATCTCTGTCAATCTACGACTGGGTGACAGGCAGACTGTATGCTTTGTAAACATGTTTGACAGTTGAATGATCGACGATATCCTCCGTGTGGTGCTTGCAGTAAGGTTCTGCAAGTGCATAAGTAAGTTCCTAAAACTCAAAAGAACACATCAATTTTTTAGGCAGAAAACAGCATCTTTTACGACACACCCACAGCATATCTCAGAGGAGAGTGATGTATACTAAAACTTGGATATGAGACAAGTTAAAGAGCTTTTGCATGCTAAATGAAGCTGGCATTGAGAGTGCATGGGCTGGGTCTGCACGTGTAGACCTGACCCATTTTTAAAGGACTAAGGCCCGATTCACAGACCTAACTTAAGATGAAATCCTAAACTTAATACCAATTTGGTATTCACAGAAGTCACTTACTCATTTTGGTATTCACAGGAGACACTTACTCATTCCGAAAGTCTTAAAGTTAGGATTTTTCTCAGTTTAGGAGTAGTAAAGTTAGGAGTCCTAACTTTAGGACTCCTAAGTGCCGTCTGTGAATACCGAAAGTCTTAAAGTTAGGATTTTTTTCAGTTTAGGAGTAGTAAAGTTAGGAGTCCTAACTTTAGGACTCCTAAATGCCGTCTGTAAATACCGAAAGTCTTAAAGTTAGGATTTTTCTCAGTTTAGGAGTAGTAAAGTTAGGATTCCTAACTTTAGGACTCCTAAATACCTTCTGTGAATACCAAAAGTCTTAAAGTTAGGATTTTTCTCAGTTTAGGAGTAGTAAAGTTAGGACTCCTAACTTTACTGCCTGTATTAGGGAATAGAGGAGTGTGTAGGTGTCTGAGCAACTGCCTTTGATACTAGTGCATTCATAAACCGTTTGTGAGCATGAGAGTGAATGTTTGCGTCCTTCTGTTGCTCATTTACTGTAAAGAGAGAGAGGCTCTGCGTTTAGGAAAAATGTATGTCAGTTGCATTATGGATGGTATCCTCTATGTAGTGCTTGGCACAGCGGTCTGCAGGTACATGACTAAATTACAAAAAATCTAAAGGGCATCTCTCAGTCTTTTAAGCACACAGTGCTGTGTTTTATGTGTATCTGACAATTGAGATGTGTGTATTTAAACATATATCAAACACTTGACAAATAGCTTTTATATGACAAGTAAAACTAGCATTGAGAGTGCACAGACACAGTCTGTACTAATAGACATAATCCGTATTTAAACACTGCATTTTTAATAATGCCTAGCATTTTCATACTACATTTGTAGCTCAGTATTAGTATAAAGAGTATGTCTTTCCATCTAGCAACATGCAAAACTGTTCTATAATTTACCATCACCTACTCTAAAGGGTAAAAAATACATAGCTGTCAAGTTCCACAGGTTCATGCATTATGTGCACCTACACTGCATGTTTCTTCCTTTAATTTCTGAGACTTGTAGTCCTTGTTTAAAATGGAACAAATAGAGCAACAACTCCCCGAGTTCCAAGAAAAACATTCTCTGAGAGCAGTACATCATGTAAAAATACGTAAAACTTTGCAGATCTTCAAATTTATTGTTAGGTATAAGTTTAACCTTTAGTAGCCAGTTCTGTTTGTAGGAATTACTGCATGCAGTAAGACAGCGAAGTTGTAATATTGAATTCATAGGCAACACGGTGTAAACTAACTCCTCACTTAGCTCCTCTGCCCCCACACAAACTGCTACATACTCTCACACTTACAAACTGTGTTACTCACTTATTCATAAATATATAAAAGCACTCACACTACCACCTATACATCATCTCATAAAGAACAAAATGTTTCTACATATTTCATACTCACTTTTATCAACCTCACTTACACATATACCTTTTCAAAATAGTTTTGTCTAAAAATAAAATGTACTTCACATACCTGAAAATTTAGTTTGTTGGTAAATCCTTTTTTTTCTCTTACTTTACAGTTTCAGTACTCTCGGGTAACGTGACAATGAAGCATAAGAATAGCATTCTGCTCTCATACAAAGCAACCATTAATGGCAACCTTTTCAACTTTGCTCTCTCTGATAGTGCGGAAGACAGCAAATACAAACTTGCCTTTCCTATTTTAGTTTGGAATGTCCACTTCTGAATGGTTTGTGTGCGTTAACTTTTTCACTCACTTTTACAAGAATCCCAAAATGGAAGACTATTAGTGCATACTCACGACTTCATCGCAATCATTGTGAGATTGGTGAAAGAAAACATGAGTCCAAAAACACATTTAGCTTGGTACTTTTATGACTTTAAGAGTACGGCACACTTTATTAGCAAGCTGTCACTACGAAATGTCATCCTTTTTACACAACAATTCATCTAAAGATCTCTAATTTCTTAAAACAGACAACTCTCTCTGTAATACCCTTCCCCGATACACTCTTAGCACAGTCTCCATAGCAACGAACCAGCAGGTCACAAGTTCGCAGCACATTCTATATGGCCATACTAGTTACAAAATGATCTGCAGCAGATATGATTTTCAGTACAGAATTCAAGGCATATCCAAGTCTGATTACACTTTTTTATTTTTCCTGCAGCCAATCATAGATGCAGTAACTTAAGCTTTCTAGGCACAACCTAATTGTATTAACCTCCACATTCACAGCAGCAAAACAAGTATTTTTTTTAAACAAGGAGCCCACGTTAATTTTAACTGCCTTCCATTTTGAAGACTGTCTCATTCAGCTCCAACCGTCTCCTGCATCTACTGCTGCTTTACTTCAAAATTGTTAGAGTGTGGATTGTGGCCCACAGCTATGTTTTGTGGGTTAGAGTGTCTGCTGGAAAAATTAGTATTGACACAGACTTGTGTTTGACTAATGGGGCCATTACTTGCATTGACCATAGAGGGTTGAAGAGGCATCAATTGCTGCCTTTGGTTAAAAGCATTGTGGATTCCCAACCCCCTTACCTCATGATTGTGCATTGTGGTGGCAATGATCTAGGCAGACACTGAAGTGGTCTAATCAATTCTGTCCACAGATTGACAAAGCCAAAAACCATATTAATAAAACTTTTTCTGCATTCCTCAGAAATCATAACTTGGGCTTTATTTACTACAACAACTTGCATTTCAACATGTATGGAATCTATAGAAGTGATGAAGTTCACTTTACAGACGAAGGCAAAAGACTGTTTCTCAGCAACCTGAAACACTGCATCCGGTCTTATGTGTAGCTGTCATATACACAAAATGAACCCAAAGCTTCTTTTAAGAGCCACCCTATGGCCCAAAATGTTGTTCATTTTCTTTATAAATATGTTTTTTTCTAATTTTTTTTAGATATTCACGACGGCATCATGATGATGATCGCAAATTCACAAAACAAAAGAAGGCATTCAATAGCCACCTGCACATTCAAAATGTATAACTCTGTAATTGATTCTAACCATCACACTAGATAAATCATGATCTAAATCAATCTATAAAAACATGATTAAGTCTCTTAATGTGTCTGTAACAGCATGTATGAGTGTTTCAGTGGAATCTGTGACTGGGTGCGTAAGTGTGTCAGTGGGTCTGTGAGTGGTTGTATGAGTGTCTGTGTAGGTCTCTGAGTGAGTGCGTGTGTGTCTGAGTACATCGGTGAGTGGGTGCATGAGTATCTCAGTAGATCTCTAAGTAAGTCCACAGGTCTCTCTGTGGGTCCGTAAATTGGTGCCTAAGTCTCTGAGTGGTCCAGTGAGTGGCTGCATGAGCATCTGGGTGAGTCTGTGTGAGTGAAAGAGTCTCTGAGTGCATCTGTGAGTAGGTGCCTGAGCCTCTAAGTTAGTCTGTGGGTAGGTGAATGAGTCTCTGAATAGGTCTGTGACTGGATGCGTAAGTGTCTAAATGAGTATGTTAGTGGGTGCATAAGAATTTGAATGGTTCTCTGACTGGGTGCATGAATTTCTCAGTGGGATTGTGAGTGGTGGGCACGCAGAGGACGGAGTGAGGTCAGCTGTTGGATGGAACTATACATGTTTGCTGCCATCTATTTTAAGCTGCTTTTATTGTGTTTTTGTTTTTGAGGGAGTTCTCTGTTGCCAAGTCTGCTTGTTTTATGGGGCACGTACCTCCATATTTGCACAGTTGGGGGTCACCTGATCTTTTACCAAACATTCGCCCTGTACCGCCATGGCTGTTGTGCCGATTGAGCGGTGGGCGTGTTAATTTCACTCAGACTCGCGCTATCAGCATTTCCAGGTTTTGTACTACTTAAACCCATGCCATGCGCGCAGCGGACGCGTGCAGCGAGCCTGCTGCTAGCTCACCGAAGGCGCGCCTAAGGCAAGCCCATCCATGCCCGGTCATCGCCAGACGCCAGTTATGCTACCGGTCTTGCCAGAGGTGCAATGCGGTACTCCTCGGACGACCTTTTGAGATCAGGAAGGGACTTAGTATGTGGTCGCTTGCCCTGTAATTGCTATGAGGGCCCTTCTTGTTGTATATCCTGTGGCTACAATTCTTGACCATTGTCTGCACCTTCCTGTCTCCCACCTAGCCATAGGTCCAATATAAAACTTATGAGCCTAAACTGCTGCTCTTTAGCTAAACCCTTTTTGGATGTCTAATGACCTGCTCCAGAACGAATCCCCAGATGTTCTCTTTTTAACTGAGACCTGGTTATCAGAGGACACAGTGGCTGAACCAGGTCTGGGTCTTCCCTAGGACTTTAGAATTTTTACGCTTAATAGAGGTTCTAAGGGGGTAGCAGTGGTTGTTAAGACCTGTTACCTGTGTAGTGTTATAAAGGAGCCTGTGATCGGGTGTAAACGAGGGCACTTTCAGATTTTGTTTAATGCCAGCTTCACTATGTCTCTGCTAATAATCTACTTCTGCCAGGATCTTCTAAGGAGTTTAGGACCACTCTCATTGAAGCTGTAAGCCCCCTAGCTATGAAAGCTGCAAACTTCAGTGTTATCAGTGACTTAAATGTGCACCTTGATAGCTCCTAGGACTTGGAAGTTACCCATTTTTTAGGCGATTATGCGGCATGTCAATTGAGCCAATGGGTCCAGGGCTCCAGGCACTCTGCAGGCCGTTTATTGGACCCTGTTTTTTCCAATTTGTCCTCCCTTACTCTCCACACCCCCTTACCGGAGGGTTGGTCTGATCATTTCTTAATTTCTATGACACTGGCAGAGGTCGAGCAGATCAACAGGGTACCTGAGAAGTTTTCTCTTAGGCGCCCTTGGCACAAATTCAACATCGCTCAATTCCATGATCTCCACTCTACTACCACGTTTAAGATGCCAGTCGACCAAGAGGTGGCAGACAGAGCGTTTTCGGGCTGGATCGCCGCTCTCTGGATTCCCTGATCCCTGCAAGGTGGTCTAAATGTCGAAGTACCAAATCAAGCGCGTGGTACAATGAAAGGCTAGCCTTCCTGTGTAAAGGTTGTAAAAAGTTGGAACATGGATGGAGAAGAGATTATGACTCTATTCTAAAATAATGTTACCTGGTGGCCATTAAGAAATATCACAGGGTGATACAGTCTGAGCGGGCAGCATATTATCTGGACGAGATCAGGAATAGTAGCCACCCCTCCCAAAGTATTTTTTCAATAGTGAAAGACCTTAAAACCTCGGCAGATGCTACAACACCTTCAGTATCATCTGATGCACAATGTGAAACCCTTGCCTCCTTTTGTGTGGAGAAGGTGGAAACAATATATAAATCTTTCCCTCAATACGCAGCATATCTGGGATCTGTGTCTAGACCCTCTTGCATGCATACTTTGGCTGTCTTTCTGCCTATCTCTCAAGAGGAAGTTGCTGTGCTTTGTTGTAAGATTAAGTCGGGCTCTCCTGTCGACCCCTGAAGCCGGGCCAAATTTTGAAATCTCTGCCCATGCTTCTACCATCCTTGAGCCGGATTATCAATCTGTCCTTGTCTACATCTGTTGTCCCTAGATCTTGGAAGCAAGCTAGGGTGGTCCCTTTGTTAAAAAAAACAACCTTGACACTGCGAAATCAGAGAATGTTCAACCCATCTCTCCCCTGCCCTGGGTCTCCAAGAACCAGGAGGTTTACATCAACTCCATGCTAACAGGTCATCTGGAGGAGAACAACATATTGGACCCCTCTCAGAATGGTTTTCGACTGTGTCGCAGTATGGAGTCAGCCCTCCTAGCTGTGACCGAGCATTTGAGAGGGGCTCTAGACTAGGGTCGCATATCTGCACTGATTTTGTTAGATCTCAGTGCTCCATTTGACACAGTCTCCCACCAGATCCTGTTGCAGAGGTTGGAGGAGACGGGCATTGTGGTTTCTGCCCTGGAGTGGTTTGCCTCATTTCTAGCAGAAAGGACCTTCTAGGTTGCAGCCCCACCTATTGCCTCTAAGATCCATACCATCAAATATGGGGTACCTCGGGGCTCAGCCTTGACCCCAACACTGTTTAATCTATATGTTCAACTGTGAGCAGTAGTGGCCAAGAGCAGAGGGCTCACAACAGTGTCATAAGCGGACGACACACAGTTGGTAGTGGCACCCAAAGCAGGGAAGCCCATCAAGGTAGTGATAGGTCTACCCTGCGTTTTGGCTGGATGAGGGTTGTGTTGGACTTGGCCCTTTTTGCAGGGTCACCCCTGAACTTTTTGCCTCCCTCCTATATTTTTTTCTGACCTGTTGTTGACTATTTTATGACTCTGGGCACTTTACCACTGCTGATCAGTGCTAAAGGGCATATGCTCTCCCTATTGTAAATTAATGCGTGTATTAATTGGTGATTCCATGATTGTCTATTTGGTTTACTTGTCAGACCCTAGTACAGTGCACTGGGTGGGCCCATGGCGTGTACATCCAAAAGCTGCTAGTGGGCTTGCAGCACTGGTTGTGCCACCCACGGAAGCGGCCTTGTAACACGTGTCTAAGGTCTGCCATTGCAGAGCCTGCGTGCAGTCGGGTACTGTCATGCTGACTAGGCAAGTACACCCACTTGCCAGGCCCTAAGCCTTCCCTTTTCTTCATATTAGTCACCACTAGGGTAGGCCTAAGGGCAGGGTGCATTGTAAGTATACTGTAGGACAAGCCCTGATGCTTGTGGCATGTCCTAATAATGAATTACAGCTATTTTCATGTTTCACTATTGCAAGGCTACCTGTTCTTCATAGGCTAGAATGGGCTGCTGGATTATTGCATGTTTATAATCCTAGAAGACTCAGAGAACATGGCAGAATTTCGAGTTTAGTATCCCTGGACTCAGAATAATAAAATACATATTTTAGTAAAGTTTATTTTAATATTCTGTGTTTGCAAATACCACTTTTAGAAAGTAGGTATTTGCTTGCCTAACCATTTGAGCCCGCCTCTGCTAGGTTGTGTATTCCTTCTCTGGGTTTGTGTGTGACAGGACTGGGGAATTCCAGGAGACAGGCAGGGGCATCCCGGTGGTGAATAGGGAGATCTGCATCTAAGATGAGAGGAAGGAGTCGCACCTGGGACCTGAATAGGGCTGGGCCTTCCCTCTACAATGCTGGCTCCATCCCCTGTGGTGTGTCTGATGTCTCTGCCCTGCACATTGAAAGAAGAGAAGGAAGACCGTCAACAAAGTGCTCCTGGACTGTACTTGCCTTCCACAATGCTGGCTCCACCTCCTGTGGGGTGTCTAATGTGGCTGCCCTGTGATGTTAAAGGAAAGGAGAAGTCTGGGAAAAAGAGTGTTTCAGAACTGGCTTGAACTGGGCACAGGCCCCTCTCCCCTCAGAGAACAAAGAATTTTGGGGTATAAATATTGGGACCCTGAGCCCATGAAATTAGATCACCCCTGGAACTGACAAGACAAAGCCTCTGCTGAGAAGGAACATGAAGAAACTGAGGAGAGACTATTCCCAAGCTGAAGTGCTGCTTGGGGGGTTGGCCTGCAGTGGTTGCCTGACTGCCAAAGAAAGGAGAAAGGACTTTGTGGACTTTACCTTTATTTTCAATTTGTGCAAAGATCTCCAATGGCTTGGAGGAGAGCTTGCCCCCTGACCGAAGTCCCAGGACCAGTGGTTTTCACCAGCCTTTGTGAATTGCTGCTGGAAACAAGTGGCTACAGAGGCAGGGAGATGTGACCGACGCTCACGACCGGCCCGGTGTCCTGTAGGCACCGCACCAAGCAACGTCCACCTCGAACAACGTAAGCTCTGCGCTCACCGACTCCATCATGACGCTGTCAATGAGCCGTAGCCTACACCGCGACTGGAAAGGGCATCGCGACGTGCAATGCCCCGCTATCCCAAATGGAACTGGTCTGACCGACGCAGTCACTGCTGCTGACTTCGAGTCCTGTGACCGCACCAGAGTTGAGCACCGCCTCGCACGCTTTGCGGCGCACTGCCTGACTCGCACCGCTGTCCGGACTGATCGACACCAGCTCCTGAACTCCGGCTGGTTTGCCACACCGCAAGCTGCAAGCACCGCATCGAAGCACCGTCTCGCCCGGCAACGCAAGCCTTGGATCCACCGACTCAACGGGTCGCTGCCTGCACTGCATCGAGGAACAACGCGACCTGCAACGCTTCCTTTCTGCACCGCAACGATCGCCGGAACCGGCTCACACATCCATGCCGGCCACCTCAAGTAAAAGGTACTGTGTTTGAGTCTGTCGACATTTGAGTGGGCCCGGACCGCCGCGGTCCACTGGATTTGTTAGTCTCTGTGTTCTTTCAGGGCTACCGACTCGCACAGAACTTTGATTTACCCCGTTTTAACCAGAACTCTTGAAATCTAATAATACTGTGGATTCTTTCTGTCGTTTATTGGTCTTGTGATAACCCTATATAAAGTATGCCTTAGTTTTGATATAAAACCTGTGTGGTGTCCATTTGTAGTGTTGTCACTAGGTTACTGTATGTTGTCACAAATGCTTAACTTACATCGCCTCTGAAATAAGCCTTGACTGCTCACGCCATGCCGCCTAGAGGGTGAGCAGGGGTTATTTTAAGAGGGTAATTTACTTGCCCTGACTTGAGGAGAGTGTCCCTGCTTGTCACAAGTACCTACCTGTGCCAACCAGAGACCCCCAATTCTAACAGAGTGCTTATACAATTAATTTGATGAATATAATTAAGTAGGCATATAATATGTTACATGCATAAAATGATACAGTAAGAGCTTTACCTAAACTCAAAACCTCTGAGGGTGAATGGGGTGATTATGCATTTAACAAAAAACTCAAGGTAGCTCTATCACACTTTAGGTGTACAACTACACTCTTACAGACCTTGTTGTGGGCACCCTTAAAAATCTTCTTAAAAAATATGACTCCACATCTTAGTTTTGATCTAGATTCAGCTTATTGCTTGCAGCTTTCTCATTATAGGTCTTTTTGTGTTTCTTTCAACTATAAGATCTGTCAGCAGTATCCGAAACTTACTCGTGCACACAGAGGGTGATGAAGCATCATTTTGCTTCGCTTGGGGACCCTGCCTTTGAATTACCATAGCAAAGATCGGGATAACTCCACTGAAGATGCTGGAATTTTTAATCGTTGTAGTGGAGGGGAACAAGATCTAGCTCACATGTTATATATCTGTCCAAATAGAGAAGTGGTAGAAGCTCAGCATTGTTTCTTAAATCCCATTCGCCATTGAAATAATGTACTTATTGGGAAGGACCTGATGGTTCGTATTTATCCCCCACCAAATACATTTGTTTGCAATAATTTATATACATTTTTAAAATCTTTTTTACCATTGTATTAGTATTTAATTTATTTATGGTTGTTATGTAATTTTACTAATGTCTGTTGTTTTAAATATTCCTATTGTTGACCTAAGTAGAGGTCGAAATCTATTAATAAATTGTTGCTGTTCATCAACTGGCACCAGAAGCTCGTTTGTATCGAAAAAATGGAAATTAAATCACCTCTAAAATAAGATGCCTCAAAGGACTCAGTTTTGTCTAAAAGGAAGTTCATAGTAAGATCAAACTGTAGATCAAGTTCCTGAAGTTTTAATGGAACTTTCACGGTGATCTCAAAATTAACAGAACCCATTCTCCCTGTTATTTGCAAGAAAGTATGTCTATTCTGTGTATGAGTACCTCCGGCAAGGCACTCTTGCTTGCTTCGACCTCCTGACCATTGTCTCTTTTCCTGCTTCACTCAGGATTGAATCCTCTATCTATATTCTATGGCGTATATGGAAGATCACTTTCTCCTTGCAGAACAAATCTCCCTCTCTCTTGCCTCCTTGGCTAAAGTTCTTCTGCTGCCTCTCGTGGTTCTCTAGCATTATGCCCTTCCTCAGGGTCCGAGTCTACCTCTATTATGACCACTGGACTAGACTCTCCTTCATCAATTTAGTTATACAGCTCTCCGGAACACTCCTCAAGCCAATCAAGCACTATTTCAATTTCGACTGTTCCCCTACAGCTTGACTAACCTGCTTCTGTGATCTCTTGACCACCACTGGCTCTTCTGGGTGAGGTGCTGTTATTTCATCAAGGAGACATGGAACCCTGCGAGTATGGGCAGCATGGATTCAATTAGGGAGACCTCTGCACTTCAAAGCAGTTGTAGTAATGAGTATAAGTTAGTTAGGCCCCCGCCAACCAGCCTCCAAGTGCAACTTTCATACGTTCTTCTTCACCACCAACCAGACTCTGTGACTTATGTTGTGGCACTACTCCTGGTGTGGCGGGCTATAGCAGATTCAATCTGATGAGACACAGGATGCACCACGTCAGCCAATCATTTGCAGCAATCATGTATCAGATCATCAGTAATATTCACAAGCTCATTTGCAAGCACAGCTGTCAATATTGTTGCCCATCCCATCAGGATGATCTCATGGGGAGATAGTCCTGTTCTACGATTTGGTGTGCTGCACAGGCTCATCAACACCAATGGCAAAGTATCCAGCCATTTCAAGTATTTGGAAGAACAAACTTCAGCAAGTCTCAACTTCAGTGTCCCATTGTCTTGCTCCATCAGACCTGAAGCATCACATTGCCTCTTCAGATTCCAAAGAATTTGGCAAACTGAACCTTGGTATCAACTCCTTCAACAGCTTTGCTACTGTGAGAATACAGTTTCTTCATGAGGGATATGCCTCAATCCACTGTGAAATATGCACAAAACAATCAACACGTATCTCAGCCCACCGCACACAGGCATCTCAATAAAGTCCCCGCACACAGGCATCACAGGTCTGCCATCTCTTAAAACTCATATTTCATCTATATCTCTTTCAACACAACCTGCGTTTACCCAACTCTGCTGTTCTGCTTCTGACACTTCTTGCTGTAATACCTTACCTTCCTCCCAGGTATCAACTGCTGTGAGCAAACGGTGGTAATTGGTTTCATCTGTTCCTTCATCTGCATACTCACCATTAAAAATACAAGCATTGTAAGTGCAGTACCTTGCAACCACTTTGTCATATCTTTTGCTAACTGTCACATGGTCATCTTCCTTGCAATATGCAGATCATTTCGCAACCGCAACGTGTGCAGCCAATTTCAAAGCCTATAACAGTTTTCTCACCTGCTCGCCATTACAGATAGAGGTTCCTGTATCCCCTCTGGGACCACAGCTGTCCGAAGTCATGGCACCACACCAAAGCCGTACTGACTATCGGTAAATATAGTCACTTGTAATTGATCTGAAACTTAGCATACTCAGGTAAAAGCAATCAATTCAGCAATTTGGCAGACTACTCATTGTAGCTATGCATCTTGCACTACTCCTGAAACAGTACAGACTCCATAAAAAGCTCAGAAATGTCCTTCGTAATCTCGTAAACATGAGCCATGCACAAATAATACATAATCAGATTCAGATAGTGGCTCAACTTGTATATCTGGTCTAGACCTGTTGCATAGTTCAGTGACATCAAGACAGTGAAGCTCCACCTCACCATCATCATTGTCATTCTCAAGAAGAGGTAGCAAAGTGGCGGGATTCAAACGGAACACCGTTTCGGAATACGATCTCGGCAGCCAGCATAATTTGCTCATGCCAGATCAGGCAGCTGTTCATAAGGTCCTGTGTCCTCGTTCTAGTTAACAAAGGTTTACCAGAATGAGGAGCATATACAGTTAAAAGATGTGCCATTACTATACTTTCACACCTGTTGAAGCTGACTCCTGGCGCTGCCACTGCGTTAAAACAGCCAGTCAGCCACTGGATCTAATACTGCTGAGAAGTAATCAATTGGTCTTTGGACACCTCCATGATTCGGTGTTAACACTGTAAGAGGGAGCGCTATCCTTCACTGCAGAAAAGCAAAAATGCTTCATTGTAATCAGGCATTCCTAGTGCCGCGGTGCAGCAGAACATTTCTCGCAACTGTAGAAAGGAAACCAAACAGTCATTCTCTCAAAGCACTGTATCTGACACATCCTTGTGTGCCAGCCTCTGTAAAGGCTTAGCCATCAGTAAAAGTTGGGTATCCATTGATGACCGTAGCCCAGCACTCGCAAACACATCCTGACTTCTTTCTGTGTTGTTGGAGGGTTCATTTGCATGATCACCAAAATTCTCTCTTGTGACACCCTTCTTGCCCCCTTCTTGATATAATGACCAAGATACAAGACTTCTTTCAAACAGTAGTACAACTTATTCAGGGACACACTCATTTCCATTCTCAACCAAATGGTTTAGCAATGCATTAGAAGAGTTTAGTTGCTCTATCACACCGCCGATAGTCACTAACTGCGACACTGCAATTCAGAATCACACTTTCCTCCATATGCTCTTTCTTCGGAATCTAATGTTCAGGCCTCCAAGGCCGTGTAGCACGTTCTTAGATACTCTCCCTGATTTCCTAGCTAGTACTATTGTAGGGAGGGAAAGGAGCTGTCACCATGCAAGGTGGCTTCAATATTCACCTTGATGAAATTAACATCCCATCCTCCAGCAGACTCCTATTAGACCTGGAAGCCATGCAACTTATCCTGCTTGTGGGTTCCGCCACACATGAGAAAAGGCATATTCTCGATCCTATGTTTTCCAATGACCCTAAAATACAGGTGTTCACACCCTTAACAGTCCCTTGGTCCAACCACTGCTTTATTCCTTTTCTACATTAAAAAACACCCACACAATCACCTTTACTGGCAATACAAATTGTGGCAGAAAATGGCCTAGGGTCATACCAGAAAGATGGGTTAATACCTTAGAGTCCTCCACCCCCCCTAACAGAAGACCTTAGCGAGGCTGACATGCTCTGGTCAGACTGAATCAATAAGACAGTGGACCAATGCTTTCAGAAGCCGAGACCCAGGGTGCAATGCAAGTCCAAAAGAGCCTCATGGTTTAACAGCCAGTTAGCCTCCTTAAAAAATAATTGCAATAAACTTTAAAAGAACTGGAGACCTGCACCCCAGACCTTAAGATTCATTATAACACATCCATCGGACAATACCATTATGAAATAAAGCAAGCCCAGGCCACACACTTCATGGAGAGAATTAACATGGCCTCTAACTCCCCCAAGGAACCATTTAAAATCTTGAAGTCACTTACTTCAATAGAGCAAGGTATCCCCTGCATCAATCCTCGTAGGAGAGATACAATGAGCTAGCCACTTTCTTTAAAAACAAAGTTCATAACATATATAACTTACTGCAAGGTAGCTCCATGGGTGGATCCGTAGTGGGGCAGGGTAACCCTTGTAGATGAGGCCAGTACTTAGGCACTGACATATCAGTTCTGCCAGTAGCCCTGGTCCTAAATAACTTTCTAGCCTTGAACAAAAACACACAGGTCTCCTCTTGAGGAACATTGAATCTGGTTCGCCACTAGATCCTGCAGCCCTGCATATTCTACTCTAGGGCTCTATCCTTTCTACAATGGCAAATCTTCTTTCGCAATCTCTCAGTACCAGAATAGTCCCCAAGAAGTGGAAACATGCAATTGCAAAACCCCTGCTTAAGAAGACTCACATAGACCCCACGGTACTTGGGAATGCCGGCCTCATTTCACTGCTACCCTTCTTGGGTAAAGTATTAGAAAAACATGTCAATTGTATAATTTCACAATTTCTGAAGGAGAACAACATCTTGCATCAGACTCAGATGGGCTTCCATCTGGAACACAGTACAGAGTCTGCCCTCCTCGTGGTCACTGAGAAGCTCAAAATGATACTTGACCAGGGAGGGCTCAGATGCAATTCTGCTGCTTGTCTTAAGCGCGGCTTTTGATATCGTGGAACACTGTACCCTGATAAACAGATTGAGGGAGATCGGTATCCAGGATAAAGCCATCCAATGGCTAGCTTCCAACTATCATAGATCCTTCCAGATTATGGAATCCATCACCCTATCAGACATGCTCCCGGCCCCATGCGGAGTTCCACAGGGTTTGTTGCTGAGCCCCACTTTGTTTAACATATATATGCATCCACTAGCTCAAATTGTGCAGGAGTTTAGGCTGTCAATTGTGTCATATGCTGATGACACACAACTAGTAGTTTCAGTGTCTGAGGAGACTAACTTCAACCACCCTCAGCTGGTACCATGCTTGGAAAAGGTGGCTAGCAGGATGGCCAGCTGCAGCCTTAAGCTGAACGGCGATAAAACAGAGCTGATGTTCCTGGGGAATTGCCCTAGGCCTTGGACCAGGATTAGCTGGCCAGAAGTATGGGGTGCACCCCCGTCCCCAAAGCTACCATAAAGAATCTGGGGATGTGGTTAGACCACATATTATACAGGGAATTCCAAAATAAAATACTTTCAGCAACCTGTTTTGGCATACTTTAATTGATCCATAAGATCATAGATCTTATCCCAGAACAGGCACAGAGAACATTACAATGCAGTCCATTACCCCACATTTTTTACTCTGCAAAAACTTTAACAAAGCAGGACTTACACCACAAACAATTACAACGCATTCCCCGTTACAACGCCCCAGTGGAGTTTGAATAGTAAATTGCTTTGTAATGGATAACACGTTCTAATGGAATGCATTGTAAAGCCGTCCGTTGTAAAAGATTCTGCAGAGTAAACAATACATAGAAATGGCACGTGTTGTGAAAGCATGAGGAGTAAAGAGACATATTCAGAGGACAGTGATCCAGGCTCTGTTGGTCTCACTCCTGGATGACAGTAGCTCTCTGTATTTAGGTACCCCAAAATATGTAGTCAACAGACTGCAGGTTACCAAAAACATGGCGGCTAGGTTACTCCTGAAGATACCAAGACAGGAGTCATTGAGAGCCTCTCTGAAAAAGCTGCACTGGCTGCTCGTTCAATCCAGGATCAGATTCAAAACTATCTGCCTAGTTCATAAAGCTTTGAATGGCAGGGGCCCAGCTTGCTAAAGACCCACATCTACCCAAATGTCCTCAAAAGGTCCCTCAGGTCTTCGTCTGACTTCCTTATGAATACACTAAGGGTAAATAGATCAAGATGGGGAGGAAGATCCTTCTCATACCTGGTCCCTAAGCTCTGGAACTCAATGACCACGGAACTGAGACTGCTAAAAGATGAACGTAGTTTCAGGAAACAACTGAAGACATGGCTGTTCCCATGATTTTTCTTTTCCTATCACCTCTGCCTCCTCTCTTCAGCGCTGGGAAGCCCTTGGGCAGCCATGCGCTTTACAAATCCCCCAATCATAAACATTAACATTAGTATCAGTTTTGTATGCTTCATGAGTATTTGACGCAAATGTCATTATAGCGGACCAAGACAGAGTTACAGAGCATAGCCAAATACTCCGAATTCTTCTTAAGGATCTAATTGAAATGGAAGGGCTCTCCGTATACCCTTGTTGGAATCGGTACCAGGTCAAACGCTGTTCCACAGCCTAAATTCAAAGACAAACTGATTGTTCTCATGAAAGGGTGTGGAGAAGAATGCCTGGCACAATGCAATAACATTAAACCACTCAGCCTCAAATGGAATTTGAAAACATTTTACAGCAAGTTTTGGTACCATGGGATAAAAGGGGATCACAATGTTATTGGTTTTGCGAAGGTCCTGCACTATGTGGTACTTACCACCAGGCTTCTGCTGGACCACAATGGGTGAGTTACATGGATTCCCCTGATCTCCTTCAGTATACCTTCTTGAATCATTGTCTCAGTCACCAGAGGTATTCTAGCAATCGTTTCAGGGGTCAAAACACACTGTGCTGTTCTGGAATATTCTCCAATCAGCTTTACCTGTATATCGACAGGCTCAACTCTTTTAATGAGTCCAATGTCCTTTCCTGTAAAACCCCAACCTTCTGGTCTCACTGAGTCTTTGAGATCTGATGGTAAATCTTCTGTCATCATCACCAGATACATTCCAACAATTAGATTATGATATGCCAATTTAAAGGCAACGTCCTCATCATATGTTTGTAATTCTATTCCTTTCGGGGTACATCGTATTTAGGGCAGTTCAGTTTGCACAACAAATTGTGTCCTAACAAACTTACAGGGCTCAAGTTACAAACCACACATTGATGTTTATCCTCAAAACGTCCTATCTTTACAGGGACATCCTCAGTAAGGGGGTGCTTCATTTTGCTGATTAGCAACTTCAACAACTTGTATAGTTCTTCCAGAGAGGGGTAGGTTTGGGACTTCCACTGATTTCACAATAGAACGGGTAGCAGCAGTATCAACCAAAAATGATATGTCATAGACATTTACCTGATCATCTACAAATGGGCCACTCTGGTCTACCTCAAAGACTTCGCCAAGCACGCAATCTTCCTCCTCTCTCAGGCACCGTCACTAAGACTGATCGATGCCGGAATTTTCCTGTGTCTCAAACATAGGTAATTGCTGCTAAGCGTTATTACTCTGGAAAACATTCTGATTCAAATTTGGGACCTGGTTTGAAGTAAATTTGGGAACATTAGAAGCTTGCTTTGGCATAGGAGGATGGGGAACCTGCACCACTGGGGCTCATGGCACATTAAAATTCTAAGATCTAGGCCTGGATATATTCGGTTGCTGTATGGAATTACTGTTATAAGGTGGTACAAACCCTAGATTTTGCAGGATTAAAATTACATCCTTTTTTCCACTGCTACAGCCTATTGCTGTAGTGGCATGGATTAGACTTCTTCAGTGTAGCCATATCAATTGCAGTATTCAGATCACCAGGGACACCCAGACCTCCACCTTGTGACTGAAACAGACTTCCACCCTGCATTGCCAAAGCTCCCTGTTAATGCATTCCCTGCATTGGAGGGGCATTCCCTACAAATGGTGGATTTTGAAATCCTCTCTGAAGCAGCCTTCATTTGTACCATCATTAATTTCTCCCAACTTATTCTGCCAACAAATCAAATGCCGTTGAATCATCATACTAATCTCAGGCCTCAATCCTGTCACAAACTTAGACACAAATTGTCCCATATCTTTAGGCTCCAGTATTTCCCTTTGGCTATATGTTTTAATGTCTGTACCAATCGATCATAGTGTGCATGAATCCTCTCTTTCAGTTCCTGGGTCTTCCGATTGATATTGACCAAGTCAATTTCTTGGGGTGGCACCTTAGACTTCAATATATTACCAGGAAGGAGAAAGGGGGTCCAAGGGATATTTATAGACCTCCACGGATAAATCCCCTATCCAAATATGACAACAACAAAAAATCTGTGGGCCTAGAACACAGAAAAAGGTGTTTAGACCAACATTACAGAGTGCATAAGACAGGAGATCAACATGAAAGGAGTCTCATTCAAGAGGACAGATTCCCATCACCCACGAAGTGGCCAGCTTCATTATTTGGGGATCTCCTCTCGGCTGCACACTAGTGCAACCAGTGAGCAACAACTCCTTGCTAGTGTAAAGGAGGAGCTTTCAGATGTTTTGAAATGAGAACCAAAACTAGATCACCTAAGATCAGTGAAGCATGACACAGTGTAGTGACAATGTAGTGCAGTGTGGCAATAGGTGAATTAAGATTGACTACCAAGGGAAAAATATATTTATTCAGCATCCTTTGGTGTCAAGGGTTAAAAAGTGCAAGGGTGCTCTAAATAGATGTACGAGCGCACTTGTGATGCGGTCGACATGTTTCAGCCATTCCAGATCATCCAATGATCATGGCTTCCTTCAGGACCTGGATGTAACTACTGCACGTTAAGTGTGATAGACAATTAGCATATCTTGTAAAAAATGATACAACCATATACCTGTAAAAGGCAATTGATGGCACCAAGGCATAGATGTCGCATTCCCGTTGTGAATCAGGAGGGTACTCACTGCTCCTGGCAACTGCTAAGGGCGTGAAGCAACGTTCTAATCCGTCGTTACCCTGGACTGGAACCTGAGAGTCATCGGCGGTGACTGAAACCCACTTCCACCCTGCATTGCCAAAGCTTCCTGTTAATGCATTCCCTGCATTGGAGGGGCATTCCCTACAAATGGTGGATTTTGAATTCCTCTCTGAAGCAGCCTTCATTTGTACCATCATTAATTTCTCCCAACTTATTCTGCCAACAAATCAAATGCCGTTGAATCATCATACTAATCTCAGGCCTCAATCCTGTCACAAACTTAGACACGAATTGTCCCATATCTTTAGGCTCCAGTATTTCCCTTTGGCTATATGTTTTAATGTATGTACCAATCTCTCATAGTGTGCATGAATCCTCTCTTTCAGTTCCTGGGTCTTCCGATCGATCTTGACCCAGTCAATTTCTTGGGCTGGCACCTTAGACTTCAACCACGTCATTACCTGATCATACGTCATCATCACTATAGCTAAAGGACCATAACTTCCCGGATCTCTGTTGGCTCTCTCTCAGGCCACACTATGGCTATTTTGCAACTGTCTACAAATTTCTTGGTACCATAATATCAAGCAAAGTATTCAAATAAGTCCAAAAAACCTTCAAAATATTAACAACTACTCAGCTTGCTTGTACCACTCCACAGGCTTCTCTCTTGGTGAGGGAAATTAATTTGTAAATGACGCAAGATCACACCTACTCCGAGGTACATATATGTAAACTCCACTGGGCACCTTCCATAGAGGAAAGCTTGTAGCTCCCCTCTCCCCACCTCTGGGAGAAGGTGACTCTCCTGTTGTTCTCCTCGGAGTAGCTCTTTTTGACCATTTAACTTCCATCTTCTCTAATTCACTCCAAATGTAGATACTGTGGATTAATTCCTGAATTTGCATCTTCATCCCTGGTACTCTCATATGTTCTATGTTCTGATCACTAAAAGCAAGTAATTGGCTCTTCTGTAAATACTTTGTCCGTTCCCAATCTACCCCCTATTTCTGAACTAATGCAGATAATTTGTTATGGCCTTGTCTTGCTCTTCTAGTAACAACCTTACACCGGACAAAAAAGTTTACACTGCTGTTAAGTTTGTATTTGATCTAATGCAAGACAACTACTTATCATTTCATCCAATTCCAACTTAAAATTTCCCACATTCACCAAGTTTACTTTCAAAGTGGACTGAAGAGTTCCCTGACTCACTTCTGTACTCCCACTCTCATTCGATGTAGCATTAAGAACCTTTACGAGGTCTCCCGGTTCCTGGACATTAAGGCCAGGATGTATCAGAGGGGCCTTAGAAACTAATTTTACTTTAGGTGTGCTACTCTGCTTATTTAAAGGCAGTTCCCAAGCAAGTGTACCCAGTTCTGGTAAACCAGGGAATTACCTTGAAGGTCCAAATGCAGTCTGAAGCACAGATGTGTTTGTACTTGCACCACAAGGAGCAGTTACATTAATCAGGCTTAAAGGAACACATTCTCAAACCTTCTAACTCATTGGGGTAATTTCTTTTGTTTCTTGAGCAGGGAAAGCTGAGTTTTGAATCCCTACCTCCCAGCACCAGGTTTATATATTGAAACCACTGGTCCAATGGTAACAGGAACTGTAAGTGCATCTGCAACTATACAGGCAGTGGAGGACTCAGGAACACAAGACCCAAATTTCATCCTATCATGTTTGGATTCACTGTAATAGTCCCCATCACACTCTGATCCTTCTGCATAGGAGAAATACATATTATACCAAAGCTCATGTTCACTAGTGCAGTAGGCAATCTGGCATTCCCACTTGCAGCCTCATTCCCACCTCCCTCTGTTTGAATATCATTATATAAGGGAAGTCGCTCAGACATTAATACAACTAAAAGGCTGTTACAAGTATCACTATCACTGTTTTTATTTTTCCCTCTGAATTATCTTGTTTTATCCTTCTTTCTCTTTTTGGTCCCTTTTGCCTCTACTCCACTTTCTAATAATGGGTCTAATTCCTCTCCAATTATCTTTTCTCCACCTTTTCTGCTCTGCATCTCACCTTGCATCTGCATAAGTACACACTGTCTTTTTCACTCGTCCCAAATATTCCTCTTTTTCTCTCACATGAGACGCACGCTCCCAAGCGTTAAGCAATTCAAATTGAGTGGGTCTATTATGTGGTTTCATCTCACTTAGATTTTCCCTCAAATTTTCAATGATTCTCAGACTAAATGTACCATAACGTGGAAAAGCCAGTGCACTTTCTTTCTCAGTAATCTTGTGTCTTTGTTCTAGACAAATACATGTATGTAACCCTAAATGAAACGCCATATGAAGACCTGCTGTGTCTTTGGACGGGTCATCTCCCCTCCTCTAAGATGTATCGAACGTCTCCTCTAAACAGATCTTGTACAACATTAAAACATTTAATTTTAATAAAAATGTGTTCGTTTTGACCCAAAAATCATTTTTTTGCTTAAAATCTCATTCCAAATCATCAACCAATAACAGTGCTGCACCCCAGGACGTATTTTGCCAAGAACATCGCATCTTTGCAGCAACTGACCTATCCCAGCATGGCACACTATGATACCAATCTCACTACTCGCAGCAGCTCACCCTCTTTACACAATTTCCACAAGTGCACTCTTCAGCAATACACTTGCAACAAAATGCAATGCAATAACAACCATTAATAATTGTCTGCTTACTAAAGAATCAACAGACATCAATCATGAGAAAGTAGCACAAACACACATTTAAATCAAACTTCTACCTGCAGGGAATCATTCTAATAAGTACAGTTTTACTCTGTGCAAAAGGTCAGCCACAATAATCATACCTCACTTTTACATGAAGATAAATGTCCCTATCTTGTTTTGGTTATCAACAACATCTCACGACAAACCCCACAAAACCTCAGCAGACAATTACAATACAGTGTCTTCTACACTTTTGAAATGTCATCCGGGAATCTTAGGTCACATCAGACCCGATGACAACTCCCCCACCATAAGCGCTACACTCACACGATCATCTAAAACATTATCACATCATATCATGTAATCTCTGCAAAACATCACACAATTGACACAAACACTGCAAGGTACGCATCAGCTGCCTATACACAACCCTATCAATGCTCACTCCTACACTGTTACAACTCACTCTTGAACCACCATACCATCACCAACACCAAGGGCATTTTTACGAGTAGGGTAGTTCATGGACTGCCAAACTCTCGGGGGACCTCTCTATTATGACCACCCCGGGACCACTGCAACCGTCAGGGACCAGAGATCCCTGGCAGTGTTGCAGCAGTTAAGAGGCCACAATATGGCCCCACCAAGCATATTACGAGTGTGACTACCATAAAAGTGTGGTGGTGAGGTAACAAAGGGGGCTTATGCCTCTGCACCATGGTACCTCAGTACTTGCAGGACATGGACTGCAGCAGTCCATGCTGTGTAGGGCTGATTTTAATGTTCCCATTGCAGTGCCTGTTTCATAGGCACCAGCATGGAAACGACAAAGAATCGCCCACCAGACAGAAGAAAACTCCCAATCTGATGGGTGGTTCCACCACGGGTATGGCAGTGCGGGAGCAGGGCGGTCCTACTGAAGCACCACCAAACTTGTAGTGATGTCCCAATTCCAATTCTCCAAGCCTAAACATGGCAATGGGATCTGAGGGGCTTATTTAAAAGGAATCACTGTTGGGTAGATCTGCAAGTCAGTTTGCTGCAGTGCCCTATGCCAATTAGAAAGAGCAGGAATGCACCACATTTACAAGATACCGTGCATTCCTGTGCTTTCAGTCGGTGCATCCTTGCCCCATGGTGAAAAGGTGTCTGTGTTGTTGGCATGATTGTTTTTGTGCAGAAAGGGACACCGTCCTGCAGTAAAACAATCATTAGAGATGTTTTCCTCTTTCTCTTTGTGCTGCATATGCAGCGCGTAAGGAAAGTGGAAATAACAAGAAGAAATAATATTATTTCTCCTCAGTATGCCACCCTTAGGAAGGCACACAGTTTTAACGCGTTCGTAGAATGACGACATACACAGGGCTTGTAAATAAGCCCCCGAGAGTGGATCCAAACTATTCTAAAGTAATAGTTTATTAACCCATCTACTTCTGGTACTATCCATCCTTGGTATGATTCCATCTGAGAACACTCTGGGCTATATATTCCAATTTAATTCTGGTCAAAAGACCTTTGTAGTATACCTATCATGATCATTAGGACCACACAATAAAAGTCTGAGTCAATAACTTGAAGTTAAGAGGTTTATCACTGATTCAAAGCCAGTCTAATATAAATCAATCTTAAGAACATATTGAAAAAGTACAAAATTACTAAAGGAAGACCAAAGTGGCATTGAATATTGGTCCTCAACAGCAAAGTACATATAAGAATTTCAGTGGCAGCAATATGAAAAATAAGGAAACGGATTTGATGACTAGACTAATGATTTCGATCCTTCTCAACATAAATGGAAAATATTTTTAGCATCTCCTAAACCCTACACTAACCTAAGGATAGGGAAAACACTATTTAAGCAAGAAAGGTGTCAGCATCAGATCCTCTGTAGAAGTTCTATAAGTAAGGAGTAATGTATAGCATGAAACTACACAATCAGAGATGAGAAGAGATGTCTGTACCTTTCTAAGTCTAAAGGTAATCTGACTAGGCCCAAGGAGGGTTCAGTAATTAAAATGCACAAAGAACATTTGAGAAACATGACCTCATACATATCACAGTACTTTTCCAGTTCCCAATAAAGAACTTGGCAACTGTAACGCTACTCTCATATTCGTCTCCGCTTCCATTGCGTCCCTGGATTCCTCCCTTCATCTGATAGTACCAACTGGTAACACTCACTTTTTTCTTCATTAAAATCATTCCTCCTTGCCAATTCTTCTTCGCCTCACTATCTCTGAAATAAACTGTGCTTTTCACTAAGTAATGAAGGTCTTTGGTCTGCACATGCAACATGCTGAAAAACAACTTTCACGTTAGTACTGTATGTCTCGACTTTAATCTTAAGGCCCACAATCACGCTAGCTTAACAGTTTTCTTTAAATGCATATGAATTCTACAACCTACATATAATCCAATAAATTAAATCTTTAATAAAAGTATCAAATATATTATACTGTACTCGTGTATGCAGCACAATAAGTTAATTCATGTACTATTAACTAAAAACGACAACTGGTCACAATTTATAAAGAAAGAATTGAACATGTTATTCATTTTTACTAATTCCTGGCAGATGCACTGCATAAAATGCATTTTAGCACATCACCTTACAATCTTAACCTATAGAACGTTAGCGACAGCAATCCAGGTATCTCTGAAAAGGAAAATGCTAATATACACACCAGCTGCAGTCCATGCAGACAACTGCGGTGAGGCGGATGGGCCGGGTAAGGGCAATTTCGAGGGATGATGTCTAGGGAAAATGTGTTGCTTATTTAATTTTCCATCTGCATCGTCCCTCAAAATCCTTCTTACCCAGCCCCACGGCTGTTACCGGCACGTGCGCGGCTGATGCACACACATATATGTCAGAGCACACAAAAGATGCACTCTCTATGACTTTGGTGCGCCATATCTCATTGCTATTATTGCAACACATGGGTGCATAAGTCCAAAACTAAAGATACATAAGTGCTGGCTAAATGTGAAAAGGATGGATCCAAAATTATGCTACTCCAGTTCTGACCTTCTTCACTATTCTCCCATTTGGCCTCTTTTTCCTATTAATCATTCTTAAAATTCTTCAGTTTGAAATCATCTGTTTCACACACAGGGACACCTATTTAAACTGTGAATGAGTTAAGGTATATCACCAAGGTACTTTCCATAATGCTGAAAATTAACATTGACAATCCGGCGCACGCTCTGTGGGCTTATTTGGAAGATATTTCAAACACAATAGCTCCGCGGAGCCCGGGCGATGAACTCCCCTTTCTAATGCAAACTCCCAAAAGTGATTATGCTAATCTTCAATTATCTGAGTTATTAATTTACTTAATGTGTTTGCAACTACATTCCTGGGTCAACACATTATTTTGTCTTCCTGGAAATCATGGCAGGGTAATGTTTTTCGTTACATGCAAGCCATTAATCAGAACCTGCGTATGGTACCGCACACCCGCCAGAGATTTCAGTCCCTAAATTCTGTTCACGTCTAATCATATACCTGTGTATTCGCTTCATCAGCAAAAGGCGGCCTGTTGCTGAGATCTCTGCGAATGACGAACGTTGACAAAACTAGGCATGAATTCCATTTCCGTATATTCCCGAGTATTGACAGAAGATTGAACAAATTACGCAACAGCTGCCCGTGCTCGCG
This sequence comes from Lissotriton helveticus, assembly GCF_964261635.1. Lineage (NCBI taxonomy): Eukaryota > Metazoa > Chordata > Amphibia > Caudata > Salamandridae > Lissotriton > Lissotriton helveticus. Next base: position 1,236,952,280 of record NC_136063.1, on the reverse strand, counting down.
AGTCGTTATCAAGACACGTCACAGGAAGCGCTTCTGCAAAATTGATTCGTGGAGTCGTAACACCAGAATATTGCACTGCCTGGGGACAACATGGGGCTTATTTACAAGCCCCTTGCGCCACTTTTGCGTCATTTTCCCCATGTTAAAATTGACGCAAAAGTGGCGCAAGGGGTTTGTAAATCTGTAATGTATTGCGACTTATATAGCGCCACATATCTCCCGAAGGCATCAAGGCGCTTGCCTTGGGAACCCGTCCTGGCTTTTTCCCTGTGAGAGAACCCCTACTGGGTATCCCCAGGGTGAAAGCCAGGCATCCCGCAGCGGGTGGGCTGCCGTAGTGGAGATTAAGCAACTATTGCCCAGAGTTGCAGCGTGGGACCCCATGATTAAAATAGGCACCGAGGCGAGAATTATCAAGCGCGTGGACATTTTGGGCTCAGGACTCTGCGGCGTCGGGAATTGAACCCTGGTCCCGGGCCAGACCTCTGCATGAGGGTCTGCCGCTCTAATCAGTGACCCACACTCCTCCTGCCCCCATGTTCTTTCTTGGAAGAGCCTCTGACCACTGATAAGGAATTTGCTGCTTATTATCAATCATAACTTGTCGTAAACCATCAGAATTAGACTGCATTTTGAAGGTTAGGAGATCTTGGGCATAGCAAGAAAAGCGGCCGCTATGAGGCGGGGCAGCAGGTGCATTTACACCAGCGTCCAGGGTGGTGGGTGGCCCACCCTTCTACTCACCAGATGCATTTTATTTAAAATCAACTCACTTAGTAGGTATCATAATTTCTTATGCTAGTGCCTGGGGCCTATCTCGTGCTGCGGAAGTCGCTGTCGTGAAGAGTGAGAGAGGGGAGATTTGAGAGTAAAGGAATAGAGTGCGGATTGTAATTAGGGTGACCAGAATTTTAAAGCAAAAAAGACGGGACATTTTCCCAAAATAGAAGGACTACAATTTTACTTCAACTTTTACTTCAACACAGTGCACACACAGAATGACAGTGCTCCTTAGCCCGAAATTAAGGAAAAAGCAGTAAGAAAATACATAAAATGCCATTTTTAAAGCCAGTTGAATGTTTGTTAATTAAATTGTTTTTTTTTATAACAGCTGCTAACTATCCCTGCTTTGTCAGACATAAACAAATAACCCCCACCCTTTTCAGCCGACCCTCTAAAAAAAACGGGACATGCGGGCACATGCATCAATGTAAGTTTTTGCGATTCTTTATTTGCGAAAAATAAGGAATCGCAAATAAGGAATCGCAAAATCAAATGCATCATTATTTTCGCAATTTTTATGCGAATCGGTAAAAATCGCAATTTTAACCGAATCGCATAGAAAATGCGATTTCTTATGTGCGAATTCGCAAAATTGTGAAAAGACGCACATGATGCATCTCATAGTGATTGCTTCCCTTGAGCCTGCAGAGTAATTACAGCCACCTGCTACATTTTTTCAAAGGCAGGAGTCTGTTTTGTCAGTTGAAGCTGCTTTCTGTCCCTGGAGGAGGCATTTGGTTAACTTCTGTGGTGAATATGGCTTCTGAAAATAATTTAGAAGACACACATGCAAGAAAGAGAAAAGTTAAATTTAGTGATAAGGAACTTGAAATTTTGATAGAGGAAGTGACAGCAAGGCAGGACCAGCTGTTTGGGAAGCTGTCCCTCAAGGTTCCTGAGGCTGCTAAAAGAAAGAATTGGCTTGGCATTCAAGCAAAAGTAAATTCAGTGGGTGTAGCACATAGAGATATTACTAACCTGCAAAAAAGGTGGTATGATCTGAGAAGTCGTGCTAAGGAAAGGTTAGCAGCCCGCAACAAGAGTGCCAAGAAAACTGGAGGAGGAACACCAAGGGACAGGCCAAATACCCCCCTGGAGGACCTTGTTGAAGGGACCCTTACCCCTGAAGCAGTGTTTGGAGTGATTGATATTGATACTGCTGCGCAAGCTGGCACTTCTCAAGGTAATATTATTTTATGTTTATTACAAATTTCATAGGCCACTCATTGAATTGTACATAGGATTGTGGGAGATGCATCTTTTAAATTGTATGATGACTATGTACAGGTTAATGGGATGGTGGTCAGTGAAAGTCATTTTGCTTGCTGAATGCAGTGCATCATGGACTTTGTAGTCCATGGTAACTTCCCAAGGCACAGAAAATTCAATTACAGGCTTCAACAATGAGAAAATGTACAGGAAACAGATTTAACTTTCATGTGTAATGCACCTTTATTAGTCATTAACAGCAATTTCTTTAATGTAATTTCACAAACATTTCACATGGAGTAATAGACACTTTACACTCTCTTATTAATAGATGCAGATATGGAAACAAACTTCATTGAATATGCAGAATCTTTCACTGAAGAACTGCTTTGCACAACCACTAATAATAATGATCCTCAATCTTCACCAACAATGCAAGCAAGAAATATGAGGCAAAGAATACGTCAAATTCCAGACTCAGATAGCAGTGAGCCATCAAATGCTCCTGTGACTGGTGATAATTCTGCTGCAACATCTGCATCACAACCTAGACAAGCAAGAAGGAGACAAAGATTGCAGCATTTCTTCAGGCGTAGGCAACGTCCAGCACAGCATAGAAACAACTTAGATGCAGACTCCAGTGGTACTGTACTTGAGAGGAAGCTTTTGAAAGTTCAGCGTCTGCAGGGGAAGGACATAAGGGTGATGAAAGGAAAATTTTGCAATATTTCTGAAAGCATCAATGGCATATGTAATTGTTTCAATAAAATGTATGCTGTCTTAGAAAGAACAGAATTGTTAACAGGAGACAAATTGAGCCGCATGACTGTAGCCTTAGAAAACATTAGTGCAGTGATTAAAGAACAACATGCTCATCAATTTTCTAAGTCAGGCACAACATTTTTAAATATGCAGTCATGTTGCAGAACCATGAGTAGGATGTGTAACAGTACTATGCAACTGAATAAGCATGCCTTCAGCATACAGAGGGACATGAGTAAATGCTGTGAGGAGTTTACCTTAGGTATGAAGGCACTTCAGAATTTAGGACAAAACATGCAAGTGAAGTCTGCAGCAGTGAAATCATTTGAGCCAAGACTTACAGAAGTATGTTCAATAATGAAAGCTGATGCCAATGCTTCAGAGATGTGTGAACGCCGTAGCAACAGACAGAAGGAAAAAGCTAGTGCAAAAGGCAGTGCAAATGTAATTTTTGGTAGTAAGGCCTTAGGTGTACGCAGTAAGAAAGTTTAAAAATTCACAAAGAAATTCTCTGTAGCTTCACATATGTCTTGAATTACATTTTGATTTGTTATGAAAGGCAAAAGTCCTAAATATATATATTGTTTCACACTTACAATGTAATGTTAATAAAAAACAATCATTCAACATACTTTTCCAATTAATAAAATTAAGTTTATGGCATCAGCATTAAAGTGTCATACCTTTTTTTAAAAGAAATGTTCAGTCACTTCTGCCCTCCTTCTCCTCCCCTCTGCAGCATCTGGACCATGTAGTCTTGCTAGAGGTTGGTGTGGTTGATTATCAAAGTTATGGAGTACATCCTCTGCATTCAATTGTAAACCTCTCTTTACTGCTACATTGTGCAGCATGGCACAAACAGCAACAATTTTGCAGCAAACATCAGGACGGTATTGCAAAGCTCCTCCTGTTTTGTGCAATATACGGAACCTTGATTTCATAATTCCAAAAGTCCTCTCTATAACATTGCGTGTAGCAATATGAGCATGATTGTATTGCTGCTCTTTGCGGGTGCTTGGATTGAGATAGGGTGTCATTATGAATGTTCTCACACTATATGCACTGTCACCTGTGGCATTATTGAAAAAGACACAACTTGCAGTGAGATATATATTAATTTTTTCCATCACCAAAATGCACTGCTGAATTAAAAGACATACCAAGCAAATATCCATCTCCAAAAACTCCAGCCTGCAGTTGTCCATAGATAGCACTATGCCTGAAAATGTAGGAATCATGGGCACTTCCTGGATAGCTAGCCACCAAATCTGTGATGACTGCTTTTGAATTGCAAATGGCTTGAATATTGAGTGAATGGAAACTTTTTCTATTACGAAAAATGTACTCATTCTCTGAAGGAGGACACATTGGAATGTGAGTCCCATCTATGCAACCTATAACATGAGGAAAATGTGCCATGTTGTAAAAGTCCAATTTAGTTTGCAGCAAATCCTGCTGAGAAGTAGGAAAGGTAATGTAATGCCTAATCCTAAATAACATGGCATCTAAGAAATCATTAAAAAATCTGGAAAGGGAACTCTGGGACACCCCACCAGCTATGGCAATGACACCCTGAAAAGATCCAGAAGCAAGGAGATGGAGGGAACACAATACCTGGACATGGGTTGGAATGGCTTGTGTCCTACGTGTTGGTCTTTGTAAAATGGGGTCCAAATCTGTAATTAACTCCATGATAGAATCAATATTAAGCCTATATTTATCATAAATTTCAGCCTCTGTCTGTCCTAACAAAGTAATACGCAATCTAAAAATCCTTTCATTGATCCATCTTCTCCTAATAGCTGCTGCCCTTAACCTCCTCCTATGTGCGACTGCAATCACTGCTGCCATTGTGAGATACTTTGCAAAACATTTTGGTAACATTTATAGACAACTTTCATCATTCACACCTGCATCTTTTAGAAAAAAAAAAAATACCACCAGGTCAGAGTCATTCTGAAAATAAGAATTCCTAAAAGCGATTTCTTAAAAAACGCTAAATGCGAATGTTGATGCATACATGAAAGTACACTGAAAATGCGAATTCTTAAAAATTGCGAAAATTTAAGAAGTCGCTAAAAAAATTGCGACTCCTAAACATGCGAAAACCGCCGTAAAAGATGATGCATACCAAACACAGGAAATGCATTCGCAAACGGGCAAAAATAGCGATTCGCTCCGATTGCGAATGCATTTCCCAATGATGCATGTGCCCGATGAGCTTAATTTCCTGACATCTGTCAGGACAGCTGCCGAAAAACTGGGACTGTCCGAGCAAATCCGGGACGTCTGGTCCCCCTAAGTAATGGAGAGAGAGGCCAGGGAGAAAGAACATATGATGTGGCGGAGAGAAATACACAAGAATACAAAAATATGAGGAGACACTAAGGAGACATGATGAAGAGAGGAAAGGTACGGGGGAGCAAGGCAAGAAGTGGGTTAATCGTATGCAAGAGAGGAAATAGTGAGGGGAAAATAAGAAGAAGAAAATGGTGTGAGAGATAGAAAGGGGGATAGAAGTCTAAGACACAGATAGAAGAGAGGATGGGGAGACGTGCGGTGGAAGTAAGAGGGAAGGAAAGGAGGTGGTAAAGGAGAAGAAGAGGTAAAAGCTATAAAAGCAGGAAGTAGATAACAACATGTTAGAGAGAGGGGAGAGATTGGAAGTGGATATGGGGGGTAACTGAAAGGAGAGGCGGAAGGAGACTGGGGCGAGAGGGAAGAGAGAGGAGCAAGGGCAGTGCTATGAATAGGACTGCAGGTGAAGTGGCAAGGGACCAAGGGTCGTGCGGTCCCAACTGCACCCCGATAATAAATATCTTTTGATATCGATCGGGGGAGAATAGTGAAAACATCTTCTTCCTTTTATTAAAGACCACGAAACACTGGTTTCTATTCAATGGAAGAAATAGCACTAAGGGGCCTGATAGAAGTAAGACAATGTTCCCCCATCCCAAGGTTTGGTAGTAAAGACAGCTGTAATTTCGGCACAGTCCCCAGGGAGTTTGTGCCATTGCCCCCTGATGTACTATTAATAGCTACACGTGTGAACAAGCCTATTCTGTCAAAAACATTGATATTCCATTAATTTGAAATAATTTTTAACTTACACTTAAATCTCATTACCAGGATGTCTTTGTATGGATCATTCTTCTGCAGGCATATACTTCTGTCTATGATAAAGTCAAGACTTAAAACTGCTTCTGTTTATAAGAGTTATACACCTTTTGTGGATTCTAAAATGCAGATATAAACACTGTGGGTTTGCAGGATGCCCGTGGTCCCTGCATGAGACCCCATTGGAGGGCAGCCCCCCTTAGTACCCTGTGAGGTCAGCCGGGGCATCAGGACCCTGGGGGCGGCGCGGGGAGCGTCCTTCCGGGGGCGGGGCAGCAGGTATAAGTAGCTGCCCCTCCTCCTTCGCGGCCTCTCTTGCTGACGCTCCCCGACGATAGAGCACTACGGCCACGAGCTATCTATTGGCTCACTAGGCCCATGCCTTTAGTCCCTTCTTCATTCCCTACACAATTCCCATATGGTGTTGGGATACCCTGGAGCTGCTCCGAGGTAAGTGCGTCCCGCCCCCTCCATAGTGGGGGCAAGGCTACAAAAGCCGGCCATTGCCGTGCGGCCGCCTTAGGAGGGCAGGACAGCTCCAGTGGATTTAGGGCAGTGTCACCTCCCCCTGCCACCCTACCCATCTCAGTCAGTGTTTGCAGACCGGATAAGGGGTGGGAGGCTCTATGCTGTCTAAACGCGGCCTACCCAACTCGCTGGCCAGTTGCGGGGGGGGGGTCCCCTCCTCGGCCTACTTCAGCTCAGGTCCGGGTCTTGGCCTGCAGGGGCCGTTACGGGTAGAGCGTCACGCACTCAAGCCCAGCGCTGCGGGTAGTGACTAGAGTCCACTTTTTATGAAAAACTCCTGATTTAAAGAGGCAGGTGATTTACTGCTGCTTCAGTTGCACACGTCCATTTTGGTTATGCGTTGACTTTAATACGTAAGTAAGCATTTTATATGACTTCGGGTTGTAGATATTAGATTGCAATGATGCCGTATGCGATCGGGTTAAGAACAGCTTGAGCAGGAGCGGATGGTGATTAAGGCGCCATGAATTAGGTTGCGACCTCATTATATCTCCTGAGGTATGCCGCAGGGATCAGCTCCACGGCCTGGTGCTGGTTTCAATGTCCAGCTTTGATTGCATGCCTTCCTCTTGCAGGTAGGGACACTGCTGTTCCGGCCAATTGCCGGTGGACACTGCGGCTCCGGGTAGTATTTTAGGGAGGCGGTGAGACCCACAGGCTGTAATGTAATTTAATACCTCTTGCCTGCTGTGCGCGGCCATTAACCTGCGACAAAGGGAAACGCAGATGAGAAGCGGGCGGCCACGTGCCATGACGGCCTAATGGTGATTCTCGCTTGCCACGCTGTTTACCTCGGACCACGAGCGGAGGCTCGCGGTCCCGGGAGTCTGGGTACATGCGCAAACCTATTTTTACAGTCGAAGGTCGGTTACTCTAAGCTCAACACACAATCTCGCCGCTAGAGCCAACGCATTTTCAGACTATACACGAGAAAGGGATAGTTGTTGCTTATTGAAGGTATACAACGGAGAACAGCTGACAAAGCCAATAGTCCGGGCTGGTTTCAGGTGTAGTGTTACGGGTGTTATATATCTGGATGAAGGGACAGAGGCAGCAAAAACCCAGGGGGGCAAGGCACGCTGCTAAGCTCAGTATTTAGCTTAAGCGTTGGAGCCACGCCCGTATTTACAGCGGCCAATCGCCATGAGAGTATTTTCATCCTGTGAAATGCCCGGGTGGTAGCTAAATATTGTTGGTTACGCTCTCGGCAAAAAACCTGGACTCAGTCCCCGCAACTCCCAGAGTTCCCGTTACCATATGTATCGGTTCTTCAATATGAAAGTGATTGGAAAGTAAAAAACACAAGATGGTGGGTAGAGGACGCCAAGAGTGTGAAATTGGAGAATTTACAAGTTCAGATTATAACAATAAATACAATGAAGTCATTCTGGGGCAACTCCTCATTTTACATGGTCAAACCACTACCATTCAAATCCATGTTTGTGCAATTAATTTCTTACTTATGGTCATGACACCAAAAAGGTTTTAAAATAAAATAGGTCCCACGGGGTGCAAGGTTACGAAGGGGCCTTTTATGTCGTTAGCCAAGCCCCGTAAACATATCTTGCGCCACAGGCAGAGCTCGGGCCCATGTAGGTATGTGTGTGTCCCTGCGCTGAACTCCCTGTGAGTCATGCCCGACTGCCATACCCACTATTTGGAAGGAGATGGCTCAGATACATCCGGGCTCACGCTTTATAGATGGTTCTGCGGGTCCCCACCCGGGTTTGCGGCTTTCTTAGGACAAGGGCGGAGGCTATCCCCTCACAGGCCACACTCTCTGGATTAAGCCGTCCCCCCACACAACTTGTTGTAAAATTAAGAATAATGGTCCATTCGTTGTTGGTAACTTCATGTAAATTTATTGAAGATAGAAGTTACATGTAAGAAGGTATAAACACAACGAACCCCACCAGGAGCAGTCTGTATGCCGCTCAGCCCATAGACCAACTGACTCCAAGCTTACTAACATTCTAATTCCCAACATTCCAACGCACACATAAGCAGGCTGAGCATAAAATTACATCATCTCTCTTTTTAAATAATGAAAAGGAGAAACTGAGATGACAAGATAAAGTAGTGATGAGAATAACATTACATCATCTCTCTTTTTTTAATAATGAAAAGAAGAAACTGAGATGACAGGATAAAATGGTGAGTGGAGGAAACAATGAGGAAGACTGGAGAAACAAATAAGAAAGACAGAAAGCACTAAAGACAACGCAATCACCCATCTCCCTTTTCCTGAAAACAAACAACCAAAGCACTCCCACAACACGAACAAGAAGCGACTCAGGTACAAAGATCATGAAAGCTGGCCGGGCCGACATGAAATAATACGAGAGTACAATCTCAAAAGAAAACATGACACCATGTAACATGTGGCAAAGTACAAATGTGTGTAAAAGACCTCAAATAAATGGGGACACACCACATAAGTAGATGTGGGGACACACCATAAAACAGTATACACACAAAGAAACGTATACAAAAGTACGAATGTGTTAAACACATTAAATAGATGGGGACACACCACATAAGTAGATGTCATGTAAATGTATTGCGATTTATATAGCGCACGTATCACCCGAAGGCATCAAGGTGCTTGCCTTGGGAACCCGTCCTGGTATTCCCCTGTGAGATAACCCCAGCAGGGTATCCACAAGGTGAAAGCCAGGCATCCCGCCACGAGGGGCCGTAGTGGAGATTAAGCAAGCTATTGCCCAGAGTCGCAGAGTGTGAACCCGTGAGTCGAGTAGGCACCGGAACGATAATTATCGAGTCCGAGGAATTTTTTTGCCCAAGACCCGCCAAGGCGGGGAATTGAACCCTGGTCCAGGACCGATCTCAGCTTCCGGGTCTGCCGCCTCTAACCCCTGAGCCATACTTCTCCACATCACATTACACTTGTATCCCTTTGGTATTGGATGGTTAAATTACGCAATACCCCGGATTGCCTGAGCACTCGCTTCTGCCTGGGGCCGCTGTCGCGAGGGTTTCCAATGTAGGACGGCATGGGCAGTCTTCTCCTGTGCGGCTGGATTAATGGCTGTTCTTGTGCCGGGGGGGCCCGGGTTCGAGCCTCGACGGTGAGTCCCTTCGGCTATCTGCCTGCTATTATTTCGGACACAGCAATATGCAAGTATGCAGGGCCCTCCCGTTCTGGTGCTTTCAGCAGGGGTACATTCAACTTAGGGGTCTTGTTGCTCCATTTTGGGCATTTTCTGATAGCAAGTTACTCGTCTTTGCTTGTTTATGCTTGGGATCAGGCGTAGTGTTGCATAGGAATTATGTGTATTCCCCAGCAACCGCATTGAATGACCTCCCAGGTGTATGCAATGGCTGGCATGTATTTCAAGGGCAGACTAGGAAGCCGATTGGTTAGCCATCAGACTCTCTTTCACGGGCCGGAGTTGGGGGAATATAGCTTGCGATTGTCGGGCATGGTAAACTCTCACCCTGGTGTGGTTTCACTTGTGGCACGAAAGGGTGTCTCGTCAATAGAGAGAGTGGGTGACGTTGGTGCAGGAATACAGGGTTCATGACTCCGTGTAGAACGCAATATTTTATGATTTCCAATTTTAATCCGGCAGTGTGGCGCCGGGAGCGCATATGGGCAGTACACACGTTTTTCCTGTGCAGCTGCCTTTTAACACGCCGCCGGTGCGATGTGTCTTGTTTTCAACACATTCTGTTGTGGACTGATTACTTACAATGGGAGTTCGCCTACTTAGGCTGGCTTGCGAGAGGCAATCCATTCTGCTTCCTTTCCCTGCATTACACGTTTGTCTTGTCATAGGACAGGTACATGGGTTTTTGGCCTCTGCGACCGATTTTAACAATTATAACCTCCTTGTAAGCGCCCCCCGCCCCTTTGTTCGCCTGAGGGGGAATCTTGCACGGAACTCTGACCTGTTGTGGCCGCATAGATTACTTGGTGCTTTAGGAAGCTTTAGTGGCGTCGGCCGTCAGTCCCCCTTTTGTGTTTTTGCCGATTAGGGTACGGGAGTCTGGGGGGTCAAGCCGCGGGATCACTTCCAGGCTTAATCCCTGATTCCACTACGTGGGCTGTGCAAATGTGCCCCCTTTGTGCCCGCTCCCCCCCCCCCCTGTGTGCCCAGGAGGTGCTGGGTGGTCAGGCGACCTAATTTTGGAGCGCGGAAGTTAGGATGTGCAGAGGCTTATTTTCCGAATGCTCCGTTTGGGTTAGCCTCCCCCCTCGGGCTTGCCCCCCCACCTTCGGGGGGCTGGAGTTGGTCGGGCGGCCGGTTTGTACGGGCCTGGGTGAGGGGGTCATACCAGTTGTTGGTTCAGGGTTGCTAGGCTGCCCGGTGGCCATCTTGGGTCCGTTATCGGCGCGGGAGGGGGGCCTTCCTCCTTCATGGCAGGCATGCCTAGCGGGTCGAGTGTGCTTGGGGTGAGCTTGTGCGAATGAGGCTCACTTGGCCCCCGTCAGTCTTGCACCAGGATCATACCCTCGCGCTTTACTGGGTGGTTCTTTTGCACTCCGGCTTACACTGTGCGGCTTCGCTGCGGATAGGCGGCATGGCGCGGGCTGATTTCCATGATTAATGCCATTACCAGCGCACAACAGTTCGTTTCATCTGCCGTGGAGTATCACAATGTCAGTAATACTATCTATGTTTATATATGCAAAGGGCGGGGGCGATCGTGTCGTTAGGCGGGTTGGTCAAAGCGGTAGTGTTATGGCGCCCCAGTCCGGCGGCCATTTTTACCAGCGTGGGCAGTAGGGGACTTGGCGCGTAGGCTCGTCGGCCTTTTTTGCCCCCCCGGGGGCCATTTTTGATAAGAGTCAGAGGTCCACCGCTTCTACCAGGCGGGCTTCCGCTTGCGTCCTGCTTTTGCCGCAATAGTCTATTATTTATGTATCCTTTCTTAATTTGGCATTACTAGCGCGGATTTTTCCCGTTGAGTCTGAGTGCTTCACGATAGGAACAGAATGTTCTTGAACATAGTACAAAAGATGACGATAAGTTTCTTTTGGTAAAGCGGCAACTTGGATGCTTGACAATTTATTTCTTCTCGTTACGCGATCTGCACCAGGTTCAGTTCGGCAGCTTTGTATGGCCTCCGCCGGGGGCGCGAATCTCGGCAGCACGCCGATCTCGGTTCAGCAGTCCCGAAGACGTCGCTGCTGGGCTAGCTTAGTGCTTAGGCCTCCACGGGTCCTCATTTACGTTGGGGAAAATGCTGCCACTGCACAGATGGAGCAGTTCCTTACCAATCTCTAATAGCAAGGGCCACAAACCACTAGGTTTCTTGTATTAGAGAAGTAGTAGAGGGTAGTATGGCCCCCCTTTGTTGCTTTCACAGGTTCTTTATGGCCACCTTACAGCTCCATGGTTTACAGGTGGAGGTTTCTTCCGGCTTCAATATTGTCAAAACAGATGGGAAGAGGTTTACGCTGCCTGGTCACGTATCTGCAGGCTACGCAGCCTACCTTCTTGCCATGGTCGATTAAAAATAAACCCAATTGAGTTTAGCAAAGGACATCGGTACTCAGCACTAGGATACCGGCAAGGGGGCACACCGTATAATTAACTCAGCCAGCTGCAATAGCTAATCCCATGGGGTGGGGGACAGCAAAGCACATTACAAGCATTTCTGCCTGGAGTCAGTTTAAACAAGGAACCCGCCGGGGAGTAAGGTTTTAGGATAGATCGAAATCTTTAGAGTTAATTTTAGGAATTTAGCACGACGGGATAATCTTAGTATTCGGTGCTTTGGCTGGTTTTCTCGAGGGCACCCACACCGGGTTTCACTGTTTGCTGTCAACGGACATTGCACCACACCTCGACCACAAACCGGGGGGGGGGGGTTAGTCCCTCAGAATATTGGAACTAGGTGCCCCAAGTGGAATCTTATAGCTAAGCTGTGGGGCACGTGAAGTAGGGGAACAAGGCAGTAGACACTTGCATGCCTGTGTGACTTTCAGCCTGATTCATGTACGGGCCGTTTTGCGTGGCACTAATAGCGAATCATAGCGACTCGCTATTGAGGACACGCAAAACGGCATTCATGTAGGAATTGCTAAATCAATAGCGATTCCTACATGTTCTCTATTTGCGAGTAGCAATTTGCTACTCGCAAAAAAAGGAATAACTCCCCATTCATTCCTATGGGCCAAAAGGCCCATAGGAATGAATGGGGAGTATCCCTTATTTGCGAGTAGCAATTTGCTACTCGCAAATCAGATAGCGATTTTAAGGGTGCCAGGGGTGTCCAAAGGACACCCTGTAGCACCCCTAAAATGCACATTTGAACAGGTGTTGCGCACACACATATCCAAAGGACATGTGTGTGTGCAACATGCAACTTAGAAAAATGCTTTTAAAAGCATTTTTCTATGTTTTTGCTATTTACCGAGAGGTCTGACCTCTCGGTAAATAGCGGCCCAATTTTGCTAAATCGCAATTTTTGCAAGTGTCATGAATAGCATTTAAGGAATCTCTAATAGAGATTCCTTAAATGCTAATCCTCGCATATTTGCTAATTCCTCATTAGCGATTTTTGCATTTGGGATTGTGAATCCCAAATGCCAAAATTGCACTCGCAAAAGGCAAGATTCTGAGAATCTTGCCCTTTGCGAGTGCAATTTTGCTTCATGAATCAGGCTGTAAGTGTCTGTAGTTTAATTTATCGTACTTCAGTCTTGTAGCCTAGGTTAATGACAGACACACAATACCCTGGGTATTGCAGCTTAAGGTGTCACTTCTTCTAAAGTATATAGTGGAATTCTCCAGCTAAGGGGAGGCACGGAATCAGGTCACCCAGGCAGAAGGCACGTCATGCCTGTGTTGACTTATGTTCGGAAATCAAAATATTGTGCCTCAGTTTTGTAGCTTACGATGAGCTTGTGCTCTCACCACTATGGGTCACCATAGTACGTGACTAATGGCAGAGAAAGGTGTGCTGAGGAAGTCAAGGCTTTCTGTAGGTGTGCGGGGCGCCCACCTGTAGAGCAATGTGAGCCTTTTGTTGCATTTCAGAACATAGTGGGTTCCTGCTCACGATAGTTCAGTAGCCGAGGGTTATATTGGCATAGTTATTACAGCATGAGCGGGAAAGGGTGGTCTGGCGGGGACAGGGTTAGATGGCACGACAGCAGGTCTGGTTAGCAGCATACTCTAAGGTCTTCTGCTCCCGCAACCACCCCAGCAGAAGGGACGTTTTATGGGGAAAGGTCAACACCTGCTTGGCCCCAGCGTGGGTACGTAAACACTCCTTGCGGGATCGGTGGGTTTCCTTTGGGCAGTCAGGTCTGGATGCAGGGGACCGGAGGTGGCCCCCAACCACGCCGCACTGCGCAGGCCCGTCATCTCAGGGTAGCGAGACCTCAGCTGGGTTTAAGTTGTAGGCAAGTATACACACGGCTAGCACAGTAGGCCTCCTTTTTCTAGAATAGTTACACTAATCAGGCTGCTCTAGGGCGCCATGAATTGCCAATCTAAAAGGACAGCACTGGGGCAAGTTACAGGTGGCTTCAGCCCTGCACCCATTCCTCTCCCTGAGCGCTAATACACAGGCAGAGGTGGGCGTCCAGCACTTGAACCCCTGTCCCACAGTTGGGAGGCAGAAGGTTGGAGGCCACATTAGCGTGGGGGGTAACATAGCCTAGGTAAAGTATTCCCCCCGTCCTTTCCTTCAGAGCGGAGGCAATGTTTGGATGTATTAAGAGATCCAGGGTAGCCAAGAAGCCACAATTTCTTATTGTCATGCTCTACAAGCTCGTCAGAATAGAGTTGCAAGGGGTGGGAGAGGATATGCGACAGGCAGTTTGGTCCCAGCGGCCCGGGAATTCTTCCGTCCTTTTCTTCAGAGCGGTTGTAATGCCTGGATGTATTAAGAGATCCAGGGATAGCCAGGAAGCCACAATATCTTCTGTCATGCGCTACAAGTTCATCAGATAGTAACACACATGTAAAACACGAGCAGAATGGAGTTGCAGGGGGCGGGAGAGGACATGCGCCAGGCAGAGGGGTCCTAGCGGCCCGCATAAAGGGGTTGCGTCCGTACTGGCAACTGGGTTACAGGATCCAACAGTAGCAAGCTACAGAGACGCATGTCTCCTTGGCCAGGCGGGGTATGTATGTCCCACTTAGAACTCTGAGGTAAGAGAGGATTCCTCCACCGGAAGCCAGCACTTTATTACAGGTAAATGTGAGGCAGTCGCAGTGCCTGTAGGAGGATTTTAGATTAACACAGGTGCCTAGACAGCCTGTTTCGTTTCACAGAACAAGGATGTTTGTTCCGGGTCACAGAACAAGGAGGTTTGGCTACATAAAGCATGGGCTGCTAAACGCTACGGCTACAGCTTGCTCGGAAGCGGATGATGTCCGCGGGTCAAGGGGCATGGCACTGTTCACTAGCACTAGAGTATGACTCAGAAGCGGCAGGATGTAAGTAGCTCGCTAAGAGGTGGGGGGCCCTGGGTACAGCGGTCGCCACACCCAGGGCTGTGGAGGAGTTACAGGGTGATCCCGAAAGCAGTAAGGTGCAGGAACGTAACCTGGAGCCCCTTACAAAAGCACACGCGTGCCTAAGTCATTGAAGCTCCAGGGGTCCTTCTAGGGAACCTGGGGTACGACGGCGCCCCGTTAGTCCTTAGGGCGGTTGTAAACCTGAGCAACCGGGGGCTTGCCTTAAAGCGCTCTGCCCCGGCTGGGGAAGGTGTGAGTAACTCTCCCTTGTCCCAGTAGGGTAGGAGCAATGGTTGACGATAGGTTCACCGGCGGGAGGGGAGGCTCCTCCCAGCAAGTACACCGGGCTATGGCCCAAGGTGTGGAATTTGGCTAAACTTCAGGTGTCCTGCAGAGAGGGGTTTCTGGGCCGGTGGATCGCCCGTAAGATAACCCACGTAATTATTTGTGTAACAAATAAACCTGCAGCTCCTTTTTTACCAAATAACTTTGCGTTGTGCAGTTATTGTATGGATGATGTGGTATGATGTGGGTGGCGGCGTAACGATAGGGGTGCTATGCAGGATGCCGGTGGTCCCTGCAAGGGACCCCATAGGAGGGCAGCCCCCCTTAGTACCCTGTGAGGTCAGCCGGGGCATCAGGACCCTGGGGGCGGCGCGGGGAGCGTCCTTCCGGGGGCAGGGCAGCAGGTATAAGTAGCTGCCTCTCCTCCTTCGCCGCCTCTCTTGCTGACGCTCCTCGACGATAGAGCACTCCGCCCACGAGCTATCTATTGGCTCACTAGGCCCATGCCTTTAGTCCCTTCCTCATTCCTTACACAATTCCCCTCCCTACCGCTCACCCGGCGTAGGGGTGTGAAGTGGGGGGGACGGCTATTAATCAATTTTGTCTCTTGTTGCAGGAGGAGTTACAGGGCGATCCCGAAAGCAGTAAGGTGCAGGAACGTAACCTGGAGCCCCTTACAAAAGCACACGCGTGCCTAAGTCATTGAAGCTCCAGGGGGTACTTCTAATGAACCTGGAGTACGACGGCGCCCCGTTAGTCCTTAGGGCGGTTGTAAACCTGAGCAACCGGGGGCTTGCCTTAAAGTGCTCTGCCCCGGCTGGGGAAGGTATGAGTAACTCTCCCTTGTCCCAGTAGGGTAGGAGCAATGGTGGACGATAGGTTCACCG
Source organism: Lissotriton helveticus (assembly GCF_964261635.1). NCBI lineage: Eukaryota > Metazoa > Chordata > Amphibia > Caudata > Salamandridae > Lissotriton > Lissotriton helveticus. The sequence continues at coordinate 1,236,936,268 of NC_136063.1, read as the reverse complement.
GCGGGAGGAGTGGCTCCTCCCAGCAAGTACACCAGGCTATGGCCCAAGGTGTGGAATTTGGCTAAACTTCAGGTGTCCAGCAGCGAGGGGTTGCTGGGCCGGTTGATCGCCTGTAAGATGACCCATGTAATTATTTGTGTAACAAATAAACCTGCAGCTCCTTTTTTACCAAATAACTTTGTGTTGTGCAGTTATTGCATGGATGCTGTGGTATGATGTGGGTGGTGGCGTAATGATAGGGGTGCTATGAGTTACAAACTATATGTCTTGTAGTAAATATACTTCAAAGTTTTACCTATACTTATGTGTGCAGAGTTGTCCACCCAGACTGTGGAGTCTCCGCACAGTTAGATTAAGATTTCAGTAGTAAATGTGGGAGGGACACAAAGGAGTGGGGCGGGAAAAGGGGCAGACTTGCTCCCAAAGGGGATGGGATTGGGTATGAGTATGAAGGTTTAGGGAGGATCAGGGAGGGGCATAGGGAGGGAAGTCACATCCACACAAGGGTAAGCCAATTGCTTTACTCTGGGAATCAAGCCATGTAACATACACTTTATAGTCAGCTTAAACTCGGAGTTTGTGAATACAGAAAGTAGTAAACTTACTCCAAAGTGTAAACTTAACAGCAGCAGCAGCCTGACGTTAAGGGCGGAGCCACCCCACCTTCCTTCCAACATAAAGAGTGTCTGCGAAGCTGTTCAAAGGCCAGCCTGTCAGATAATCTTGTTGAGAACATGCAGCCGTGTGCTATACCTGACACCGCATCATAGAGTGGGATGTGATTTGCACTTTTCCTGACCCCTTCCCACTCTGTTACATGTACGGAACTGCTGGCTCCTCTCATTGGCTCCCCTCAGGTCAGCCAATGAGAGGAGGAAGCAGCAGCTGTCCCAACCTTTCTGGAACCACTGAGGCTTCCCTCCCTGAGACACTACAGCAGGTACGTTTTGTTTTTTAATGTTTGGTGCATACATGCGTGGTGTATGTATGAATGTATGTGTATGTGCGTGTGAATGCATAAGTGTGAGTGAGTGTGCATGTGTCTGTGTGTGGCCCCTCAAATTCCTTGCTCTAATTTTCTTCGCCACTGCTCAAAAGTGTACGCTACCTTTGTGAGTCAGTCCCAATCTTTAGAATTGGGAACACCCTGCTTCTCCTCTTTTCAACTCATCATACTACATGTCGGCTTCTCATTCACCTTATGTTTTAAACCGGTTTACAATATCTGAGTTGACGTCACTCAGAATTGAAATGCTCACTTTTGTATATTCTGTAGTTGTTTCTTTTCAAAGTTCTGTCAAAACAGTAATGTTAATGAATAACCGTATGACTATTAACCTAACATTTTCCAGTTCTTATACAATTCAAATTATGTCAGTTTTTTGTCTAAAAAATATTAAAAGGTTTCCCTCTGTCTTTTATTCTTCTTAAAATTTGTCCTATCTACACAGCAAGACAAGGCTGTTTGTTGTGTTGACATAATCCACTATAATCGACAATCCAATACGTAAGTAGAAACCTATTAGGGACATTAATACCATTTTACAATCCCTTACTTCGTTATCTTCTTTGTTGGCTCTAGTGTTCTTGTGCTGATACCAGTTGATCAGTTGTAAATGAACCTGAAATTTGAACGCGACAGCGCCCCACTGCCCAGGTCCAAAGAAATGAATGAATAAGCAAGTCACCCACTGTATTACAAACTTCTGGAATCAGATAGGTTTCGGCAAAGCTAGACTGAAAACGCAATCTGCAAAGCTAGGCTGGTAATGCAATCCTCTCTTGACAAAACTTCTCAATAACTAGACTTTTCAGCCACAGTCTGCATATGCAACAAAGCCCAAGATTGCCACCATAATCACGTGATTCCTAGATGTCTTGTGAGATTAAAAATGCAATGGTCACCAGTACACAGAGCCTTTTAGCACTGTTGCCTCAGAGCCATTGCCACAGTCATTACCCCTATTCTTCTGGTGAGTAAGGGAGAAATTAGGCAATTGATTAGGCCGAAGTCTAACGGATGCAGTGGATTCTGGGGTTTTTTCAGTGGGAGAGTAGACATTCAGTTGAAGTTGCCAATTTATTTTTACATTATTTTGAATGCGACATTATCCGCCAAAACGTGTTTTACCCCTTTGGCTCATTGGCATTAGCTCTTTCAATGCAGATAGGCTGTAAAGAATGGACGTAGGTCCTTCTGTATTCTAAAGTGTCCCACATAAAATAAAACCATTAGTGGATCAGTTACCTTGCATGCAATGATGCATTCTGCATACATCAGGCAGACATGAGCACACATTAGGAAAAGAGATATACAATAAAAAACGAAAATGAGGGGCTTGTGACATATGTGAGTTCTACATAAAAGTGGAACTGAGTCCAACAGATTTGGTCAAAATGTCGGTAGGTGCTGTAACTATTTTGTGCTGAGTTCTTGTAGATATGCATGTTACTACTGGATAACATACCTTGCTACAAAAAGTTAGCTGTAAGACCTTTTTAACAGTCTAGTCGCATGTCAGGAAAAGAAGGAGCGCAGTCAAGGCAGAAGACCAGTTTTTAGAGAGGTGTGCAATAATAAGCCAAAGCAGTTACTCCATCAATGTATCTGAGCAGTCAATTGAGCACTTGAGAGCTTCCGTTGATACTGGGCCAAGCCAATGTTGGCATTCATTACTCAAACAGGTCTCTCACATATTGATGAGGCGTTTCTTGAAGAGTAGAGTGTTGTGGGATTTCCTAAAATCCGCAGGGTTGAAAGCCCCAGGTATTTCCATAGGAATGGTATTTCTCATCCTAAGGTTTGGAAGGAAGAGACTATGGGCCTTATTACGATGCTGGTTGGAGTCTTCTTCAATGGACACCATTGCGGAAACAGGCTGGACTGACCTCCGGTCGGTGGTCCTGACCATCTTATTATGTTGCGACCGCATATGGTGCAGTCGCATTCCCACATTTCCCTATGGGAGCATGTGTTACGGCCATAAACCAGCCATAACACTAGCTCCCATAGGGAAATGGGAGGTTGTGTTAATCCATGCACCCCGTGGCATGCACCTCAAGGTGCCTGCCACAAGGTATGTGGATAAACAGGGGGGTACCATTGGTGCCCCCTTGGCTCCCAACTGGAGGCCACAAGGGAAAGGGGGCCCTGCTAGGGGCCTCCAAACATGCTTTCAAACCGGGTTAATGTTGGAAATGGGCCTTTTTGCAGGGTTATCCCCAAACATTTAGCTTCTTACTCCTAATTTTTCCAGACCTGTGTTTGTTGGCTAAATGACTCTGCGCACTTTAACACTGTTGATCAGTGCTAAAGTGCATGTGCTCTCTGTGTGTATTGTTATTGTGATTGGTTATCCATGATTGGCATATTTGATTTACCTGTAGGTTCCTAGTAAGGTGCACTGAGTGTGCCAGGGTGGTAAATCAAATTCTACTAGTGGGCATGCAGCACTGATTCTGCCACCCACATGAGTCGCCCTGACATGAGGTCTCAGGCCTGCCACCGCGGTGCCTGTGCCAGTTTGTTAACTGCCATGTCGACTTGGCAAGTGCACCCACTTGCCAGGCCCTACCCTTCCCTTTTCTTACACAAAGGACACCCCTGTGGTAGGCCCAAGGTACCCCCTGGGCATGGTGCAGTGTATGTGAAAGGTAGGACATGTACTGGAGTGTGTGACGTGCTGATAGTGAAATACCCCCAGTTTTGTTTTTCACTATTGAAAGGCTATCTTACCCCATACGACAGAATGGGGAATGCTTTGTAACATTTTACAAGTATATCTTCCCATTGTAATAAGATGGAAAAATTGTGTTTGGTACCCCTGAACTCAGGATTTAATAACACATCTTTTAGTAAAGTTGTTTTTTAAATTGTGTGTTTGAAAATACCACTTCTAGAAAGTGGCTATTTTCTTGTTCAACCATCCTGTGTGCCTCTGCCTGTTTGTGGATTCACTATCTGGCTTTGGAGTGACAGGGGCTGGGGAGGTGCAGTGGCTTCAAGATTCTGGATGAGTCAGCACTGGGTTGAATAGGCCTGATCTGCATTTGGATTAGTGGTAGGAGTAGCACCTGTTCCTGAATAGGGCTGTGCCTGCCTTCCACAATGCTGGCTCTGTCCCCCTGTGGTGTGTCTGGAGCCAAGGCTCACACTGACACTGGATGTTGTTGTGCACTTGCAGAGTGCCCCCCAGAACTAGTTTGAACTGGGCTCAGAACCCCTTGTACAAAGAGAACAAAGACATTTTGGGGCATACGTATCAGACCCAAAACCCCAGACTTTAGATTATTCCTGGAATTTAAAAGGAACGTATGCCAAGGAGAAGAGCTGGAGAGACTGAGGATAAGTATTGCCCTTGCAGTGTGTCTGGGGTTGGCCTGCAGTTGCTTTTTCTGCCATGGAAAAGAGAATGACTTTGCTGTTTGCTGTGTCCCCTGCTTAAAGGAGATCTCCAAGGGCCTGAAGTGAGCTGGCCTTCTGTTCCGAAGTCTCAGGGACAAAAAAACTTCACCCCAGGTCCCCTGAACTCTGCTGTTGTGAGTTCTGACCTGCCTAGAGGTGCCTGTGCCAGTTTTTGGCCTCTGGAGGTTGTTGCTGCTGTCCGGGAGCTGGAAGAAAGAAGAAACATAAAGAACTGGTAACATTGACGCATTACTCTACTTCTGGCTGTTTTCTCGAAGCATATCCACAGCTTGAGAAGAATTTCCACACATCACCGCGCCTCTGTGAAGACCGTCGCAGCGCCTGTTGCCACTGAAAGAATCGACGCATCGAGGGATCATGACTGAAGAGGACCGACGCCTCACCGTTCGACGCCGCCGCATCGATTACTGATGCATCCCTGATTTCCATGCATGGTACCTGTACGGCACGCTTTCCCAATGCATTACTTGCAAACTGGAACCGTCACAAAGAATAAATGCATCACTCCCCATACAGACTGGATTCAACGCAACTTGTCCTCTGCGTGTTGCAGAATTGTCACATCGCCTCTCCAAGGTCTCAGGAGTATCGCATTTCTTTGTTTTCCGACTCTGTAGCTGTTTGGCTTTGGAATGCTGACACATCTACAGGTACTTTGGTGAAAAGTCACACATCCATATTTTTCTATGGTACAAGTTCTTCAAGCCTTTTGAGATTCCTATATTTAACTGTACATGTTGGATTTTTGTTGTTTTGGTCAGGTGATGTGTTGTCAGGCTTATAATGGCATCAAAGACAGTTGGGAGGAACCTTGAAAAAGATGACTGAGAGACCCCAGCAACTCTGGCAGTAGTTGGTTTGAAGGTACCAGAGGCCAACATGTGCAGCACTGCTAGTAGTTTTGTCTGTGGAGTGATGTTGAAGCCTACAGCCTGGGGGCTATCTGGGTCAGTCCGCGGAGGATGCAGCTCCTTTTAAACCTGTAATGGGTTATCACAACATCTGGTGTGAGGTCTATCAGGGTGGTGTGTTGGCAATAGACCAACTATCTTCTTTGGCGCTGCCTCTGTGGTGGTCCTGGAGGCAGTGGCAGTGGTTGTTGTGGTGGTCTTCTTGGGGTTCTGAGCTGCAAGAGTAGTACCTCCTTGGCATCACTTGGTTAGCAAATGAGGCTCTGGGGTTGTCTCCCTTATGTACATTTTTGTATTATCATTTTGAAGACCAGATTTTCCTGGTTTTAAAATCCAGCCACTAACGGGCCTTAGTGGCTATTTTTGGAAAGTATCGCCAGGCCAGAAATCCTTTGCAAATATCTCAAAGTGGGGTTAGCTGCCACTTTTGCACAGGAGCACCTACCTTGCATCTCTTTTTCATAAGCTATCGCTAACAGAAGTGATGATTGGAAAAACGGGCGATTTCACTAGCAAATTGTTGCTAACGACAGTACATATGGAGGTAACAAAAAAACACCAAAATGTAAAATAAATTATGCTACGGCGGAGTTAACTCCTTGTACATATGCCCCTTTGTTTTTCTAAACTGGGGTGGTGTCCATTTGTGCTGTTTTCACTGTGTTACTGTGAGTGTTAGTACAAGTACTTTACACATTACCTTTGGGATAATCCTGTCTGCTCATGCCAAGCTACCAAGGAAGTGAGCATGGGTTATCTAGAGTGTATATCCCCCGTACCCTTACTAGATGCAAGGGTCCATCTTTGGGCAAGGTACCAACCACTGCCAACTAGAGACCCCCATTTCTAACATTAGTGGCCAGCTGTGAGGATTTGAACCTGTATTTGTACTTGACCCACAGTGATTGGTGCACATCACTAGTTTAGTGCAGACCACTACGCAACCACATACTGTGTTTTATTTTTTGGTTCTATATTTGAGTGACCCTTATAGTATCCACGAATCATGTCGCAGAAGGGTAAATCAGCCAGTGATGTTGCAGAACTGGAGTTCTGCCAAGGAAAGGAGAATGACTTTGCTGTTTGCTGTGTCCCTGCTTAAAGGAGATCTCCAAGGGCCTGAAGTGAGCTAGCCTTCTGTTCCGAAGTCTCAGGGACAAAAAAACTGAACCCCAGCTCCCCTGAACTCTGCTGTTGTGAGTTCTGACCTGCCTAGAGGTGCCTGTGCCAGTTTTTGGCCTCTGGAGGTTGTTGCTGCTGTCCGGGAGCTGGAAGAAAGATGAAACATAAAGAACTGGTAACATTGACGCATTACTCTACCTGTGGCTGTTTTCTCGATGCATCTCCACGGCTCGAGAAGAATTTCCATACATCACCGCGCCTCTGTGAAGACCGTCACAGCGCCTGTTGCCACTGAAAGAATCGACGCATCGCGGGATCACGACTGAAGAGGACCGATGCCCCACCGGTCGCCGCCGCCGCATCGATCACTGTTGCATCCCTGATTTCAATGCATGGTACCTGTACGGCACGCTTTCCCAATGCATTACTTGCAAACTGGAACCATCACGAAGAATAAACGCATCACTCCCCATACAGACTGGATTCAACGCAACTTGTCCTCTGCGTGTTGCAGAATTGTCCCATCGCCTCTCCAAGGTCTCAGGAGTATCGCATTTCTTTGTTTTCCGACTCTGTAGCTGTTTGGCTTTGGAACGCTGACACATCTACAGGTACTTTGGTGAAAAGTCACACATCCATATTTTTCTATGGTACAAGTTCTTGAAACCTTTTGAAATTCATATATTTAACTGTATATGTTGGATTTTTGTTGTTTTGGTCAAGTGATGTGTTGTCAGGCTTATAATGGCATCCAAGACAGTTGGGAGGAACCTTGAAAAGGATGACTGAGAGACCCCAGCAACTCTGGCAGTAGTTGGTTTGAAGGTACCAGAGGCCAACATGTGCAGCACTGCTAGTAGTTTTGTCTGTGGAGTGATGTTGGTGCTACGCTGAGATAGTGCCTACAGCCTGGGGGCTATCTGGGTCAGTACGCAGAGGATGGAGCTCCTTTTAAACCTGTAATGGGTTATCACAACATCTGGTGTGAGGTCTATCAGGGTCGTGTGTTGGCAATAGACCCACTGTCTTCTTCGGCGCTGCCTCTGCGGTGGTCCTGGAGGGAGTGGCATTGGTTGTTGTGGTGGTCTTCTTGGGGTTCTGAGCTGCAAGAGTAGTACCTCCTTGGCATCACTTGGTTTGCAAATGAGGCTCTGGGGTTGTCTCCCTTATGTACATTTTTGTATTATCATTTTTAAGACCAGATTTTCCTGGTTTTAAAATCCAGCCACTAACGGACCTTAGTGGCTATTTTGGGAAAGTATTGCCAGGCCAGAAATCCTTTGCAAATATCTCAAAGTGGGGTTAGCTGCCGCTTTTGCACGGGAGCACCTACCTTGCATCTCTTTTTCATAAGCTATCACTATCAGAAGTGATGATTGGAAAAACGGACGATTTCACTAGCAAATTGTTGCTAACCACAGTACATATGGAGATAACAAAAAACACCGTAATGTAAAATAAATTATGCTACGGCGGCGTTAACTCCTTGTACATATGCCCCTTTATTTTCTAAACTGGTGTGGTGTCCATTTGTGGTGTTTTCACTGTGTTACTGTGAGTGTTAGTACAAGTACTTTACACATTGCCTTTGAGATAATCCTGTCTGCTCATGCCAAGCTACCAAGGGAGTGAGCATGGGTTATCTAGAGTGTATATCCCCCGTACCCTTACTAGATGCAAGGGTCCATCTTTGGGCAAAGGTACCAACCACTGCCAACTAGAGACCAACATTTCTAACATTAGTGGCCAGCTGTGAGGATTTGAACCTGTATTTGTACTTGACCCACAGTGATTGGTGTACATCACTAGTTTAGTGCAGACCACTACGCAACCACATACTGTGTTTTATTTATTGGTTCTATATTTGAGTGACCCTTATAGTATCCACGAATCATGTCGCAGAAGGGTAAATCAGCCAGTGATGTTGCAGAACTGGAGTTCTGCCAAGGAAAGAGGAATGACTTTGCTGTTTGCTGTGTCCCCTGCTTAAAGAGATCTCCAAGGGCCTGAAGTGAGCTGGCCTTCTGTTCCGAAGTCTCAGGGACAAAAAAACTTCACCCCAGCTCCCCTGAACTCTGCTGTTGTGAGTTCTGACCTGCCTAGAGGTGCCTGTGCCAGTTTTTGGTCTCTGGAGGTTGTTGCTGCTGTCCGGGAGCTGGAAGAAAGAAGAAACATAAAGAACTGGTAACATTGACGCATTACTTTACCTGTGGCTGTTTTCTCGATGCATCTCCACGGCTCCAGAAGAATTTCCATACATCACCGCGCCTCTGTGAAGACCGTCGCAGCGCCTGTTGCCACTGAAAGAATCAATGCATCGAGGGATCAAGACTGAAGAGGACTGACGCCCCACCGCTCGACGACGCCGCATCGATCACTGATGCATCCCTGATTTCCATGCATGGTACCTGTACGGCACGCTTTCCCAATGCATTACTTGCAAACTGAAACCGTCACGAAGAATAAACGCATCACTCTCCATACCGAGTGGATTCAACGCAACTTGTCCTCTGCGTGTTGCAGAATTGTCACATCACCTCTCCAAGGTCTCAGGAGTATCGCATTTCTTTGTTTTCCGACTCTGTAGCTGTTTGGCTTTGGCATGCTGACACATCTACAGGTACTCTGGTGAAAAGTCACACATCCATATTTTTCTATGGTACAAGTTCTTGAAGCCTTTTGAAATTCATATATTTAACTGTATATGTTGGATTTTTGTTGTTTTGGACAGGTGATGTGTTGTCAGGCTTATAATGGCATCCAAGACAGTTGGGAGGAACCTTGTAAAGGATGACTGAGAGACCCCAGCAACTCTGGCAGTAGTTGGTTTGAAGGTACCAGAGGCCAACATGTGCAGCACTGCTAGTAGTTTGGTCTGTGGAGTGATGTTGGTGCTACGCTGAGATAGTGCCTACAGCCTGGCGGCTACTGGGTCAGTACGCGGAGGATGGAGCTCCTTTTAAACCTGTAATGGGTTATCACAACATCTGGTGTGAGGTCTATCAGGGTGGTGTGTTGGCAATAGACCCACTGTCTTCTTCGGCGCTGCCTCTGTGGTGGTCCTGGAGGCAGTGGCAGTCGTTGTTGTGGTGGTCTTCTTGGGGTTCTGAGCTGCAAGAGTAGTACCTCCTTGGCATCACTTGGTTTGCAAATGAGGCTCTGGGGTTGTCTCCCTTATGTACATTTTTGTATTATCATTTTTAAGACCAGATTGTCCTGGTTTTAAAATCCAGCCACTAACGGGCTATCGCTAACGGAAGTGATGATTGGAAAAACGGACGATTTCACTAGCAAATTGTTGCTAACCACAGTACATATGGAGATAACAAAAAAACACCATAATGTAAAATAAATTATGCTACGGCGGTGTTAACTCCTTGTACATATGCCCCTTTATTTTTCTAAACTGGGGTGGTGTCCATTTGTGGTGTTTTCACTGTGATACTGTGAGTGTTAGTACAAGTACTTTACACATTGCCTTTGAGATAATCCTGTCTGCTCATGCCAAGCTACCAAGGGAGTGAGCAAGGGTTATCTAGAGTGTATATCCCCCGTACCCTTACTAGATGCAAGGGTCCATCTTTGGGCAAAGGTACCAACCACTGCCAACTAGAGACCCCATTTCTAACATTAGTGGCCAGCTGTGAGGATTTGAACCTGTATTTGTACTTGACCCACAGTGATTGGTGTACATCACTAGTTTAGTGCAGACCACTACGCAACCACATACTGTGTTTTATTTTTTGGTTCTATATTTGAGTGACCCTTATAGTATCCACGAACCATGTCGCAGAAGGGTAAATCAGCCAGTGATGTTGCAGAACTGGAGTTTGATATTGAAATGTTAAATGGTTACAAAGTAGGTCAACTCAAGCAGTTCTGCAGGAGCTTTAGAGAACACGAATTAGAAGTCATGAGGCTCAAGATGAAAATATTGGAAATGGAGGACAAAAAAGCTGCCATATATAGAGAAAAGATGGCAGAGGAGAGCAAGAAGATGTATACCTTGGAAGAAATGAAATTGACCTTGGCACATGAATTAAGAATGAGAGAGCTTGATATGGAGCTCGAGAGGCTTGAGGTCATGAGTGTTTTAGCTGAAAAGTAAATGCGTGCAGCTCATAAAGTGAGCTTGGCTGGGTTGGAAGGGGAGTCCAGATCAGATGGTGGCAGCAAAAATGTAGTGTCTAGTGCTTAGGGAGAAGTACACACATCCATAGATTTGGTGCCTGACTTGAAGGAGGGTGTTGACATACACCATTGGGTTCAGGGTTATGAGGTAGTTCTAGTGGTGTGCATTGTCCATGAGGTGTATTGGGGAACTGACACAGGGGATCATATTACTGGTGGTGGGAGGGACATTCTACTGACTCTAGATTAGAGGTGCAGGAATAGTGGTTTCCCCATGGTAGGAGTCCTGGTGTTTGAGTGTGTGGAAAGCGTCCAGAAGAGTGTGGTTTGAGTGACAGAGACAGTTAGACACTGTCTTGCTAATCTCAGGAGAGTGGTGTGGCTTACTCGTGTGAGGCACTGGACGGTGGGAAAAAGGGTAGCTTGGTTAACAACTGTGGGGTCTGTGTGATTCAATTGTTGGGGAGCATATTTTAAGTCCCTGTTTTTCAGAGCTATACTAACACCAGGTGAAGTATGAGTTCTCTGATTCAAGGGAGTTTGAGCGGGAGGCATACCTTTTTGGTGGATTCCAGAGTGTCTGAAGAAGCTTTTGGGAGTGATCCTGAAGGGGGTGGCATGATTGGTTCCATAAGGGCACACCAGCAGGGGGGCCAAGTCTGTACTAGGAGGCCATTTTCTGATGGGGATCTCAAAGTGTCAGGTGGACTGGGGGGTTGCTGTAACAAGCATCTCACCAGTTCTGGCATCTATCAGCACCGCTCCAGTGGGGAGGGTGCATGAGTCCAGAGAAAAGGTTGAGCGGAGGATGCAGCCCCCAGTGGAAGGACCAGTGGGTCAGTAGTTGCCAGCTCTGGGGTCAGAGCACCCCAAGACTGACCCTGGTGAGGCCATTTCAGGCCTGGGGGGTCTTCATGCTCAGTCAAGTTGACAGGAGACTGGAGTCCTGCGCCAGGCAGACTCGCATACCACTCCTGAGGAGTGTGTTTGCCTTGGGGGGTTGGTGTACTCCCCCAGAAGTCCTGGATTGCCAGCCAAAGGTCTAGCCAAAGGGTACAAACCTTGGGTTGGAGGACCAGGTTCAGGGCATCCCCCCTGTCCTGGAGGAAGGGGTGATTGCTAACAGTGCCCCTTTCAAGTTGTCCTCTGGGGCTACCAGTCCAGGTGGGAGGGTGCAGAGCCCAAGGGAAGAAGACAGGGTATGAGAGAGCCCACCCTAGTCTCTTGTTCAGCCACAGGGTACATACCTTGTGTTGGAGGGCCAGTGTCAGGATGCCATACCTGACTTGGCAGGAGGGGAAGGGGAGAAAAGGTACCCGGCACCTGGGGCTACTGCCCCCCACTTTATGACACCACAGAGGTTAGAGAGGCCTGGAAGGCATGAAGCCTGGCACTCATCACTGACAGCTGCCAGTGGCCACTCTGGCTGGCGGTCCTGGTGAACAGAGTTGCCCCTAGGAGGTGGCCAGGAGTCACACTCCAGGGATGGACTGGTCCACACCACTGTGCTGGCCATGTGAGTACTGCCTCCCTTTTAGGACACCTCTGTGAGCAAAGTAAGTTTAGGCGTTTCACAGATGAGGAGAATGGTGCCCCATGGGTTAGCCTAGTGGGCCCTGAGAGCATGAATAGAGGGATCCAACTGGGTTCATGAAGGCGTAGAACAGGAATAGACCCCTGCTGTTCGGGCCAAATTCCATGTTCTGTCACCTCAAGCCGGAAAGCCCATCAAGATATTGACGGGTCTACCCTGGCTTTAGGCTGGAAGGGGGTTGTGTTGGAAATGGCGCTTTTTGCAGGGTTATCTCCAAACTTCTTGCATCTTCCTCTTATATTTTCCTGACCTGTGTGTGTTGGCTATATGACTCTGGCACTGCTGATCAGTGCTAAAGTGCATATGTTCTCTGTGTATATTATTATTGTGATTGGTTATACATGATTGGCATATTTTATTTACCAGTACGTCCTTAGTAGAATGCACTGAGTGTGCCAGGGCTGGTAAATCAAATGCTACTAGTGGGCTTGCAGCACTGATTCTAACCACCCACATGAGTAGCCCTGAAAGGAGGCCTCAGGCCTGCCAAGGCCGTGACTGTGCACAGTTTGTTAACTGCCATGTTGGCGTGGCAAGTGCACCCAATTGCCAGGCCCTACCTCCCCTTTTCTTACACATAGAACACCCCTGTGGTAGGGCCAAGGTACCTCCCTGGGCAGGGTGCTGTGTATGTGAAAGAAAGGACATGTACTGGAGTGTGTATCATGTTAGTGAAATACCACCAATTTCGTTGTTCACTATTGAAAGGCTGTCTTGCCCCATAGGACAGAATGGAGAATGCTTTGTAACATTTTAAAAGCATGTCTTCCCTTGGGGGTAAGATAGAAACATGGAGTTTGGTATTCCTGAACTCAGGATTTATTAACATATCTTTTAGTAAAGTTGTTTTTTTAATTGTGTATTTGGAAATACCACTTTTGGAAAGTGTCTATTTTCTTGTTCAACCTACCTGTGTGCCTCTCTATGTTTCAGGATTGACTGTCTGTTTTTGGAGTGACAGGGATTGGGGAGGTGCAGTGGCTCCAGGAGTCTGGATGAGTCAGCACTAGGTTGAATAGGCCTGATCAGTATTTGGAGAGGTGGGAGGAGTAGCACCTGTACCTGACTGGGGATGTGCCTGCCTTCCAAAATGCTGGCTCCATCCCCCTATGGTGTGTCTAGAGCCAAGGCTCATGCTGACAATGGATTTTGTGCATTTGCAGAGTGCCCCCTAGAACTAGTTTGAACTGGACCCAGAGCCCCTTGCATAAAGAGAACAAAGACATTTTGGGGTATAAGTATCAGACCCAAAATCCCAGACTTCAGATCATTCCTGGAATTCAAGAGGAACCTTTGCCACGGAGAAGAGCTGGAGAGACTGAGAGAAGTACTGCCTTTGCAGTGTGTCTGGGGTTGGCCTGCAGTTGCTGTTTCTGCCAAAGAAAGGAGAAGGACTTTGCCGTGTGCTGTGTCCCCTGCTTGAAGGAGATTTCCCGGGGACTGATGTAAGATGGCCTCCTGTTCAGAACTTTCAGGAACACAAAGACTTCACCCTCAGCTCACATGAACTCTGTTATTGTGAGTTCTGACGTGCCTACAGGTGTCAGTGCCAGATTTGGGCCTCTGAAGGTTGTAACTGTTGTCTGGGAGCTGGAAGAAAGAAGAAACGTGAAGAACTGGTAAAATGGATGCATTGCTCCACTTGCGGCTGTTTTCTTGACACATCTATATGGCTCAAGACGAATTTCCAAGCATCGCCGCTGCAAAGACCGTCGCAATGCCTTTGGCTGCTGCAAGAATCGATGCATCGAGGGATTGCAGCTGAAGAGAACCGACGCATCACCGCTCGACACCGACGCATCGATCGCCAGCGCCTACCTGATTTCCACACATCGTACCTGTGCGGCACACTTTCCTGATGCATCACCTGAGAACCCGAACTTTCACAAAGAATCAACGCATCACTGCTGATTCAGACTGGATTCAACGCCACTCGTCATCTGCATGACTCAGAACTGTCGCATCACCTCCCCAAGGTCTCAGGAGTGTCGCATCTCTTTGTTTTCCAACTCTGCGTCTGTTTGGCTTTGGAACTTTGACACATCTACAGGCACTTTGGTGACAGGTCACGCATCCATAGTTTTCTATGGTACAAGTTCTTGAAGCATTTTGAAAGTCATATTTTTAACTGTGTATGTTGGATTTTTGTCATTGTGGTCTTTTTTAGTTTAGATAAAGATACTTTATTTTCCTAAACTGGTGTGGTGTTCATTTTTGGTGTTTTCACAGTGTTACTGTGAGTGTTGGTACATTTACTTTACACATTGCTTGTGTCAAGCTACCAAGGGGGTAAGCAGGTGTTATCTAGAGTCTATATCCCCCTTACCCTGACTAGAAGCAAGGGTCCCTATCTGGAGAAAAGTACCTGCCTCTGCCAGCAAGACATCCCCATTTGTAACAGTTCCATGTCAGAAAAGCCGGCATGGAAACCCAGCCGAAATACGTGCATCGTAATACAGACGGCGTGAACCACCGTCCAAATGGATTACGGGGGGGTCGCCAAATTGCCGACTGGCTTCCTGAGCCCGTCGGAAGCCAGCAAATTACCGGCTGGTTTCAAATTCGTTTGGCTGTATCATAATCAGCTGGTAGGAACTGAAACCGATGATGACCTCTTAATCGGCCCCTTAATGTTTATTATGTAACTTTCTACATATTCAAAAGTCTAATCTCTTAATGTTACTACTGTGAGTCTTGTGGAGGTCTCCTATGGTCTTGCTCTTAGCACCAATGAATGTCAGAGCATCTTCAGGCAAGGAGTTGTATTCACGTGAATTGTTTTCAACAAGATGAATGCCAATAGAGGAAGCTAACTGGGTTCTATGAGAGTGGGAATATTCAGTCGGTCTGTCAGAGACTACTAAAGAAGCCGGTGGTATCACAAAGTATTCTCTTGAAGAGGACTTGCTGCGTGTCTGTGATGCCAGTCAAATTCAAATTCAAATTCAAACTTGCTTTATTCGATTTAGATATTCAACTCATAAAAGCACACAGGTTAAAAACAAATATTACAGCAAATAATACATATACTAAGCATATCCAGGCCAAAGTAAATAATGCTGTCCAAGAAAAATATGCATTAAAAATTACTTTGATCAGTTCATTGAATTACGGAACTTTACAACAAGTTTTAGAAAGCAGTTCAGTGCATGAATAACGTATTCTTCTTCCAGCCATTGTAATTTGAAAAAAGCTAGCTTACAAGTTCGTATCCCCCATG
Organism: Lissotriton helveticus; assembly: GCF_964261635.1. Taxonomy (NCBI): domain Eukaryota; kingdom Metazoa; phylum Chordata; class Amphibia; order Caudata; family Salamandridae; genus Lissotriton; species Lissotriton helveticus. Next base: position 1,236,920,864 of record NC_136063.1, on the reverse strand, counting down.
TCCTTAGGATGGGTAATAAGTACGCCCCGCGTGGCGCCTGATAAAATTTGCAGAATAGGACACAATGGATGTGAGATTGATATGAAATATCATCACAGCGACATATCAGATTTGTCATAGACCAGTTGTTGCATTGGGGGAAAGTGACAAGTCGAAAGAAAATGCCTAACCTGAAACGAGTAAGCAACGAGCGAGCATAAGGGCTATTTACTAATATTAGATATTTTTGTAACCCTTCATGGGAGGTAATTTGCTGGTATCTGATGGTAGTATATTTTTCTTTTTCTACATTCCACCTAGATGTAACAAGGTGGACCAAGGCCATCTTTTTAATCACACTTCTTGGTACCATCTCCATTGTAGTTGGTTTTACAAAAAATTCCGGGTGTCCTAACTCCTTGAGCATGTTTCTCACATAACATAGCCATTTGATTTTAGACACCCCGTCTAGCGAGAGGCAATCATTTATTATATCCCTGTTTAAAGAGGTTTCTGGAGTAACCCAGACCTTATGCCAGAGAAGGATCGGAGCGATCCTTATGGTGTCTGTTATATGAGAAAGGCCAGCTTCTATGTACAGCATATACGAGGATATGGTTTTAGATACTCCCAATAGGTAGGCAATAAATTGGTTTTCAGAGCTTTGTATCCCCTTTGCGTGTTCAATGCCCAAAATGGCAGCACCATAGGTGGCAGTTGAAACGCACTTGGCCTCATAAATATAAATTACATCTTTAACTCGCTTCCCCTCCAATTTAGTGCTAAAATTACGCAGTGCGTCAATGGAGCGCAAAAAAGCTAGCTTCCTAGCATTAACCGCTGTTTGCCAAGAGCCCCCCTGTGGAAGTTTACCCCTAAGTACGAGAAAGTATCTGTAATTTCAATTCTCTTATTGTCCAAGAAAATTGGACAGGGTGCCCTTTTCCTACCCTTCCCACAAACCATTATAAAAGTTTTAGAAATGTTTATTCTCAAGCCACGGAGCTTCATATAGGTGTCAAATTTATCTATGGTTCTCTGTAGCCCAAGTTTGGTCCGTGAGATTAATGCTGCATCATCGGCGTATAATAACAGTGGGATGGGGATTCCTTTGATAGAGGGATAATCATGCTGGAAGTCCCTGAGGTAAAGTCCAATTGAGTTAATATATAGGGTGAATAACAGGGGTGCCAAAATGCACCCCTGCCTAACACCCCTTTCTATAGGGAATTTATCTGAGCATTCCCCCCTAGGGCAATACCTAACCCTTGCACCTGCCTCTCTATAAAGTTCCTTAATGTATAATATAATTTGACTGTCAATCCCCAGATCACTAAGTGTTAACCATATGAATTCGTGATCAACACAGTCAAAAGCAGAAGTTAAATCTATAAATAAAATAAAAAGGTTCCCACTCTTGGCCTGTGTGTATTTCGCAATAAGAAGGGCCAAATTTAAAAATTGTTCTGTTGTCCCTTTTCCAGGGCTAAAGCCATACTGTAAATTACAAAAAAATTGTTTTTCCTCCCCCCAGGTTTGTATTCTATTTAAAATAATTTAACCTGCCACCTTTGCCAACGCATCGAGCAGGGAGATTGGCCGATAGCAGGTCGGGTCATTCCTCTTGCCCTTTTTATAAATAGGGATAACTATAGCATCAGACCAAGTGGTTATGAAACCTTCTTGATTCGCTTTATTTAAGACATTGGTTATCATTGGGGCCCATAAATCTATCTCAGCCATATAGGAATCTATAGGGACACAATCCGGGCCCGGGGTCTTACCAGACGAGCTATCCTTTATACGCCTAATAACTTCCTCATAACTAAAAGTAATGGCTAAAGGGAAAGAGGTAAGCTGTTTGCCTGCCAGGGATTTATTGTCCTCATCTATGGAAATAGTTCCGTCAACAAGGGAAATCGATCTACCATACAGATGTTTAAAGTGAGCAGCCCATTGATCACCTGTGATTGCCAAATCGATAAGATCGGCCTCTTTGGTTTGTAGGAAGGGGTCATTTACCACCTCCCAGAAGGCCCTGTTATCTCTTTTGGTTGAGGCTTCTTTCAAGGCTGCCCAGACCTTGTTCTTTAGGGTGGCTTTTCTCAATTTTATGGTGTTTTTATAGGTTTTTCTGGCTATGCGGACTAAAACCCGATTTTTTGGAGCTGTCTGCAATGCCTTTTTGAGGAGTGTGAGTGCTTTAGTGCACTTACTATCAAACAATCTGTGGGGATTTGAAACCCCCGTCCGGTACTTTCTTGTCAGATTTGACTGCCTAAAATTTTAGAAAAGGAGTTCATTACTCGATCTGGAGCCTCTTCTTGGGTTAAGCAGATCATTATATCTTCAATGTTAGAAGCAACTAATTTTTCCAAAAATCCTGGGGGGGTCTACTTTATCCCATTTAATTGTGTAGCCATTTTTTGAAGCTAATCTTATCTCGGCGGTATATTGAATATTAACCTCAGCCTTGCGTGTTAGTGATTTAACTTTAATACTAAACACTATGGGGAAGTGATCCGAGTGAGGGGCCTGGCCCATTTCCCAGGTTGCCACTAACCCTGCGTGAGATGCAGAGATTAAAATAAAATCAAATATCGTATTACACCCCCTCCCATAGAAGGTAGGTTGAAATGATACACTCGGTATACAAATCTCATTTATAAAAGTTAAATTAAAATAAAGGAGTATATTATTGAGAATGATACCAAGTGGTGTATGATTAAAATGGGTAGGACAATCCTCCCCATAGTCTGATAGGCCGCACAAACCATGCGAGTTATGAGGACAGATCGTGCAATTAAAGTCTCCTACCCAGAACATAATATTATCACCAACCTGCTGATCATATAGGGAGATCAAAGTCGAAAGAAGATTGCTCAGAATAGTCTCAGTCCCATCAAGAGGTATAATATTATAGAAATTTAATATGATAACATTTTGAAGAGGGCCCCATCTTAACCACAATATCTGATAATATTCAGTTGCCAAAAACCTTTTGACTTCAATACCCCCACTAATAGATAGAAAAGTACACAGACCCCCTTTATTATGGCCATGTGCACTTTGAACGGCTGGGGTATGAAAGGTTTGGTAACCAATAATATGATGAGCTTCCAGGGACCATGTCTATTGAAGGCAAATTACATTGTGCTTGGTAAAAACATCTAACCAATGTTGTTGATACACTTTGTCGGCTAAACCCGCCACATTCCAAGAAAGGAAACTATAGGTAAGATCTATCTGTTTAAAAATGTTTGGTCGATTGGATTCAGGGACATTATACTGGACTAGCGAAGAATCAAGTGCAACAGTTGGATTAACTGATTGATCATTCTGATTTAACACAGGCCCAGTAGGGGCAGTAGGAATCATAGGGTCCCCTGGCACTGGCACTGGATCGCTTTTAGGCTGCCCACTCTGGTTGGAATTTGTTAACATTGGACAGCTTATTATTTCCGGGATGTATGTCACAATCCAAATCGTTGAGATCCGAAAAATACGTCATATCGATTTGATAGGGGAAGTGACCAGTGTGGTGGATCGAAACCTTGCTGAGTGAGCAGGTTCCGGCGTTTGGTAGGTCCTTCTACATGCTGAAAAGGCGAGTAGTTAGTAGACCGTAGGGGCCGATTCGATGGATAAGGAGAATAAGGGAGGCGTTTATCATATGTAGGCACACCGCGGTGGCCACGGGGAACAATTAGTGCCTCTGGGTAGAAGTAAGTTAGAATTCGGGGCACTATACTGCTACGTCCCTGATTCTGGTACCACCCTTCGATCTCTAAAATTTATAATAATTACATCCCCTGCAGTGTCTTTTGGTCTTGAACCTACCTAAGCTAATCTTCTAACAAACGCTATGTCTCCATCTATATGGGCTGGCAATGGCCTGTTATGTCTGAGCCAACGAATAGTTTTATTCTTTAGCTCAGAATAACTTTCCCTTTTTCCCTCCATAAGCTCTGGGACACCAGTTAGAGCTATGGCGTATGGAACCGCCTCTGGTGGCAAATCGATGTAACAACCTATAATTTTTGTGGATTTATCTGGGGGTTGACAAATGCCTATATCTACATCCTTTGTGTTTGGCTGGTTAGTACCTGGTAGATGAATGTTAGATGGGAGAGAAGGTGGTTCTCTCAACCCTGTCAGTGTGGATTGAATATGTAGTTTATCAGATTTTCCCGCTTTCCCACAAGGGGGATTCAGATCGGGGCGAGTATCTTTAAGAGGCCTAGCGTTCCCACTGGTCGTATTAGAGCTAGATGAATTGGCTTTTGTAGTGGCCTTTTTTATTACTTGGGGTCCACTAATTTTGGTGTTCGTATTAATTGGCTACCAGGCCCTTTAAGAGTTGGGAGTTTAAAGTGGCTTCTACCACTAGATTATTTAACTGATCACCCAATCTTTTTACCCTTTCTAAGATGGGGAGAAGTAAGGATCTGACTAGATGTTCTATGTCCTTCATAACTAACTTGGATTCAAATGATTGATTCTTTGACAAGTTTTGAACTTCCAGGGGCTTTGGTTTTTTCTGTAGTACTGGCAGATAATTCTGATGTGTTTTTTTTACAAGTATCCGTTTGGGGGCTTAAGCCTAGACTTTGGTGTGTCTACCCCTGTGATCGTTTTCTCCTCTCTTCCTTTTCGTGGAGAAAAATCCAAGGAAAAATCTGATGTGGTTGAATCATAATTGGGACTCATCAATGGCACTTGAGTTCGAATTGGAGAATTGTCCTGAAAGAGCAAAGGGATACTAGTGTCCTTTGATGGAGAAATCCCTATGTTCTGGGAACTATGTGTTGGTGGAGAGGGTATCTGTCTTATTGGACCTAGTGGATATCTCATGGTCCAAGTTCGAGACCGCCTTTGTCAGGAAAGCGTCCAAAGTGCCTCTTACCTTCCCACCCATATGCTTTCTTCCACCATTATCTCGCTTCGGCGGCATTGTCAGTGATCCAAGATCTCAAAATGAGGAAAATTGAAAGTAATGGGACGGGCCCAGCCCGGCCTCAACCGTCCTCGGAAGGCCTCAGACAGCCCGCCCTTGCTCCGTCCCGCGGTAGCGTGAGGGGAGTTCCTTAAGTGGGAGGAGGAGGGGGCGGGAAGAGGCACCAGGTGCGCGTGATGGAAAATGCGCAGAGACCTCTAGGCCTCGCAGTCCCGCACCCCCAAGTCCAGCAGCAACTCCAAAGGGCAAAGTAAAATCTGGCTCTTTAAATCAGTAATAGTCCCGAACAGGGCAGGAATGAAGAGTGCTAAAAATCCGTCAGGTAGGAATGATGACCTGATTCACGACTGCAAGCGGCTCCTGCGGAGCGGGGGCCGCGAGTCATATTTGAAGTCGTTGAGGTCAGCAGGGAGGAGGGGCGGGAAGAGGCACCAGGTGCGCGTGATGGAAAATGCGCAGAGACCTCTGGGCCCCGCAGTCCCGCACCTCCAAGTCCAGCAGCAACTCCAAAGGGCAAAGTAAATTCTGGCTCTTTAAATCAGCAATAGTCCCGAACAGGGCAGGAATGAAGAGTGCTAAAAATGCGTCAGGTAGGAATGATGACCTGATTCACGACTGCGAGCGGCACCCCGTCAAAATCATTGCTCTATTGAGATGAGAGAGGACTAATATTGTACAAAGACTCCATTTTTCAATAGGAAATGTTTAACATTTAGGGCTGTTGATTTTTTGGGACAAGGAGTTTTGCTTTTAAGTGTGAGGTGTATTTTGACGTTGAGATTGCATTTGATATGTAAGTCAAGGAGTTTGTTGCTGCTGGTAAGTTCTGGAATGAAGTATTCCAGGTCCCTATCATCTAGCCCACCTTATACTTGGCCTTGTCTAGAGAAACTGGATATGAAGATAAATTCAGTTTTAGTTGGGTGTTGCTTTAGGCAGCTTCAGGATTTCTAAAAATGTACGCTATGTCCTCAGCCTGATAATATTGTCACTTAACATGATTTATTTTGTTGAATGTTGATGTTCCATTTGTTCAGTAATGTACCTATAGGTTCCAAGCAGGGCCAGACTCATCTTTTATTCATCTGGCATTTCCCAGGAGGCTGGAGTCATAGGAGGCCGGTTGTGTCAGCTTAGGGCTGCTGCAGATGCTCTGTGACTTTCCCCGGCTCCCCAAGAATAATTTCAAGAAAGAGATAAACATGTGGGAAAGAGCCATTTTTCATTTGCACAATTAAATGCATGTATTAGAAAATGTAATTTACCTCATTAAATCACTTTTGCATATTATTTATGTAATTTGTAGTAGGTGACTACGTTTAGTTGTGATAAGCAGCACCTGAGTTAACTTGGTGTTAATGCCATTTTGAATGTGGTATACTATATACATTTAAGACTAAGTGGCCTACACATTCCCTTTCCAGTTATTTTGTTTCTTTCTACTGCAGATGCTGTGTTTTTTCCGAGGCCTTTTACTAGCCAGTAAAAGGTTTTTGTCATGTGTTAGATGACTGATAGTGAAGTTCATAGCAGCTCCTTAAAGTGCACAGGTCCCCTTTTATCGCAGTCCTGTCTGCCAGGCGATCTGTGGGAGGTAATCAGTCCTTTGTGTGGGGACAGAACATTGTCTATTTAGATGCAAGTGTCAGCTTCATCCCCCCCATCTTGCCCAGGAAGACTATCAGAACGCAGATGAATGCAGAGGAGTCCTCTGTCACATCCACCCTTCCTATGTTGGTTGCTGTCTTGAGGGAATGTACAAAGTGTAGCAGTTATCCAGCTGAGGCATTTATTGGAGACAGGCTGCAGGCACACAGAGCTAAGTTGAGAGCAGAGGAATGTCCACTTTCTAAACGTGGCATTTTGAAAATGTCAAATCCAACTTTACCACTAAAGAGAATTTATCATTACCATTCCATAGATATGAAACATGATTTAACTACTACGTTGTAATCAGAAATTAAAGCAAATGCTTAAGGAATTCTCAATGCTAGCATGTGTGAGGAGTAGGCTTCACAGTAGTGAAAAACAAAAGTAGCTGTTTCTCACTACCAGGAGATGTAAACCTTGAAGGTACATGTCCTTCCTTTTATTTTCACGGCATCCTGCCTTTAAGGCTACCTAGGGCCTGCCTTAGAGGTGTGTAATAAAAGGGAGTTTAAGGCTTGTTAGGTGGTTTTAAATGCCAAGTCGAAGTGGCAGTAACTGCACGCCCAGGCCTTGCACTGGCAGGCCTGAGGCAGGTTTCAAAGGCTACTTGTGTGGGTGGCACAACCAATGGCACAGGCCCTCTAGTATCATTTGGTATCATTTGGATTACAGGCCCTGGGTTTATGGTATATCACCTTCCATGGGACCTATACATTATCCTAATATGCCAATCATGAATACACCAGTGTCACCTTGTTTGTGTGATGAAGCATATTCACTTTAGCAGTGGTAAAGAGCACAGAGTCCTAAGGCCAACAAAAACATACTGAAAAAAGTGGTGGTAAGCAGCCAATTAGCTGAGGGAAGACCACCATTAGGTCGACAGGTCTAACAAAGACATTGCTCATGATCCAGCGCCCCTAAGGAAAAACTGTCTCACCAACGCTACCCAACTCCACAATACTCACCATTTATCATAAATCACTCACAAGGCCCATATACTAACGAGACAATTTTTGGGCAACTGAATCATGTGACCTAATTAAACAGAACTATTCACAAACTATTTACAAATTTATATACAACTGCAGTTTATCATTTCTTACCATGGTTTTTAAACATTTATCATTTTAATTAAGTCACTTAGGTAAATGGATCAGCTGATGGTAACTAGACCATGAATAAACAAGACCAGCTTGTCGTTTCAAAAATCTTATTTTATTAACTTTATTATTCAGAAAAGAGCATTTTCATTAGGAAATCTTTATTTTATTAGCAAAATGTAAGCTGCATTTATTAAGGGGAAAGCATAATAGACCGACACTTCAAAGGCAAATCAGTTAGCATGAATTAAAGAAAATAACAGTTTCCATTCCCTAAATTCTATTTCCCTGTCTAAATCCTAATTAAACAGAACTATTCACAAACTATTTACAAATTTATATACAACTGCAGTTTATCATTTCTTACCATGTTTTTTAAACATTTATCATTTTAATTAGGTCACTTAGGTAAATGGATCAGCTGATGGTAACTAGACCATGAATAAACAAGACCAGCTTGTCGTTTCAAAAATCTTATTTTATTAACTTTATTATTCAAAAAGAGCATTTTCATTAGGAAATCTTTATTTTATTAGCACAATGTAAGCTGCATTTATTAAGGGGAAAGCATAATAGACCGACAATTCAAATGCAAATCAGTTAGCATGAATTAAAGAAAATAACAGTTTCCATTCCCTAAATTCTATTTCCCTGTCTAAATCACACTTCACCTAAAAGAAAGTCATTTAAGCTTGTTATCCTTACGTGCGCCAAAGAGTCCAACAGCACGACACGCCCTTCAGGAATCGGAAAGCGAGAAGCACCCTCCTGCCCATGGGGCCAAGTTTTATACCTTTCTATCTAGCTAATCTCACTAAAATGTACACTTTTATTTGCCATCCAGTGTCCTCATTGGCTCACTGATGTCACTCCATTACGTGTCATCACATCTCCATACCAAAATCGAGCCTTTTCTTTGACTCTATTGTCCACTGTCTTACGTGACTTTTGGCTTCCTCGAAAATGAAACATTTCACGAGTTGCAGTCCGTGACTTCCTTAGCTTGGCAAACTTTGCTGCTTCCTGTCCTTGAGTTTGTCTTTCCAAGAGCACGTTTAGCACAGTACATTTAAATTTGCAAAAAGCTTGTCAACGTGGTAAAAGTTTCCACTTCCATGCAGGGCTCTTTCTGGACAGAACTCGAAAACGCCATCTTTTCAATGTACCCTTTAGGCCTCACTCGAAAACTATTATTTAAACAAACACAAGACATCAATTAATTAGAGAATTGAGACCCATTCTGTTACCCACCCCCTTTGCTAATAATTAACCCATTAATTTATGTTACCTAGCTGTGCACACAAAGCTGCATTTCATATCTACCTTCTTCTTATAGGCCGCAGGATTCTCCACGAACTTATGCCACATAAAAGACGAAAAGGCATAACATAAGCACACAAAATAAGCATATGCCATTATTTAAACAGCCGCATTTAGTACTGACAAAGACAATAGGCAAGGTTAGTTTATTATTTTATACGCACTTGCTTTTGCAACAAAGAGCACATGATTTAGTCCCTCGTGTTTCTCATGTATATGCATTTTAAAACTAAGTTGGTTAATAATTCATCACAAACTAGTTAATACAGTTACTGTTTTATGGAAGTTTAACTTTGCGAGTCAAAACAAAATATCATTCTGTATCTCACTCCATCAACTCCCTCCTCTGGTGATTTCAAAATCACCAAACTACATCCAAAAATTTAGCAAAATTTTATAAACCCTTGAACATGTTCTGGACAATCACAGTATTACGTGTTTCTAAACTTTCGATTCAGCTGTTTGTTTGTAACTCTCATATTGTGACCTACGAAATTCTTCTAATTATATCTCTTTTCCCTGTTCTTTTCTGAGCTTATAAATCCTCTTCTTTTCCCTAAGATACTTCTTTCTCTTGTGTAACATGCAACTAATCTTTAGCAGAAATATCACAAAAACTATAACTAATAAAGGACATAATATTTTGCCTAAAATTGAACTACCAATCTCTTGAAACCAGTTTTTGATTGCTGCAAATCTTTTGCTCTAGCATTCTGAAAAATCTTCATCTTCTAAAGGTACAATTTCTGAATGTAATTATGTAATGTTTTTGATATACATCTCAATGTTTTGACTCTTATCTGGAATATATGTACAGCAATGCTGGACATGTAATATTCCACAAACTCCTCCCTCTTTAGCTAAAAGAATGTCAAGAGGAAGACGGTTCTGCATAACCATCGATCTCATGGCAATAAGTTCAGTATCGCCTAATTGGAATCTACTAGCAGTATCAGTAGACAATCTGTCAACAATTGTAGACATTTTTCTGATTTTAACTGCATTCAGGGTTATATCCACCAAAGGTATTACTGCACCAAAAATATCTCCCAAAATTTCTGAAAAACTTTCCCTTTTGAATCTACTCAGATGATTGGTAATTTCAAATGAACCCTTTACAGTTTTATCTACATGAAAAATCTTTGGGAAAACTAAACCAACATCACATGTCCCATACCAGTGGTCTGGGAGATTGTAGTAGGCCTTGTTTCCGCACACAAAATAAATTCCAGGAAAAATTGGATCTTTACCACCTTTAAATCCCCAACCACCCAGAATTTGATAAGTGTCTTCACACTGACTAGCACCTACAAAATAATTATCAAGTAGAGTATTATCCCTCCGAATACAAAGCTTTCCACTGACAGGTTTATCTATGTGAATAGCAACATTTTCAGTTCTACCATTAAGCTTTTCATCTTCAATCTGCCAAAACTTAGATTTGGTTTGTTTCAGCATTTCGTTTCGTTTATAAATCGCTCTTCTCTCTTCAACCAAGTTTAAGAAAGATTTCTCTTCAGCTCTCAATTTACATGTTAAATTATTTCTAAAAGCATACCCATAAATAAGTTCATTAGTTACAATGAAAAATTCCCTCATCTGTTTAGCATGTTTATGTTTATTCAAGCTGTTATCTACTTTTAAATTTACAAAAATGTCATCAAAGTTAGAGTAATAGTATTCCAAGCGACCTGTCTGATAAAATAAACTAGCTATAACACTACAAGTGATGCCATAAGTAAGGGGAAGCATATTATAGGTAACCCCCTCAGAAACAGAAGCAGGTAGTTTCACACAAATATAACAATCTTTGACATCCATAACCCTAACATATTCAGATAAAAGTCTTGAAAAAGTATTACTAGAAAAATCACCAACAGATCTATCTTGGTGGATCTCTGGTTTGTGCTCAATAACTCTGTTAGACTTGTCTGCTACATTATTGTTATCTTGTTTAGCAACAACTTTACTTGTAATATTAGTCTTGTACTCTTCTTTGTCAATACCAAAAGGAAAAATGACAGCTAAAATTAACCAGACCAAAACTATTAAAATCACACAAATAGAAGACATTTTGCAACATCTCCTTAAGATGGAACATCTTGAATTATTGTTAGTAGAAGGCATCTTTACTCTGTAACAAGAGCCTTACAAAAAAACCAAAAATTTAAAAATTACTAATAATTACTAAATATACCCCCCTTTTTTACTTTTTTTGTTTTTTTAAGTAAACCCTACTTTCTAAGAGCTTTTCTTCGACCTTGCGTCTTACATCAATGTGTTTTTCCAGCTAACACAATTTTTTCGACCTTGTGTCACCTAACACAATTTCTTCAGCCTTATGCCAAGTACAAATTTCAACTTTATATGGAAAGAAAATCAATCATTGTTACTTGTGTCATATAAATCTTCCTGACTACTTGTATTCACCTCCACCACTGGTGGGATTATAATGTACGTCCACTCAGGGGACTTGTACTTTTGGTTAGGTCTAATCACCCTCTTTGCCCTACTGCTAATCACTTCTATTTTCTTCCCTACTTGATTTTTCTTATCTGAGTCTCCTTTTTGACTTGAGACTTCATTAACCTGCTCCTTTGATCTGTTTACTAATTTAAATTTTAGGCCCTCATTTTCATTTGGCCAATTATCTCCTTTTCTTGATAATTTCTTCTTTGGTTCAGTCACATTACACTCTGCTCTCCAAGCTCTTTTCCTTGAACTTCTCACTTTGGATTTATCGTCACTTTCATCTGTATCACTTTCTGAGATTTCAATTCTAGATTCAGGCACTTCTTTACTCGGCAATTTCACTCTGTTAAGAACATCATCCTTATAGCTGGTACTCGAAATTTCGTCTTCTTCTTCTTCTTCAATTATTTCCAACTTCCCAGTTTTCAGAACTTCCGTTCCTGCCTTCAGAGCTTCCAATCTGCTTTTCAATACTCTCCTGATCTTGAATCACCAGTTGATCAGACTCTTCTTCCGCTTCTTTTTCAAGAAGATCTTCTTCATTTTCAGAGTCTTGAATCACAATTTCTTCAATGTCTTCATTCAACGCCTCATTCGCAATTGAATTTTCCAGATGTCAACCTTCCTGTCGATCTTCAGGAACTGGATCTTTTTCAGGTTCTTCTTCAGAATCTGAATCAGCTGTAGTATCACCTTCATCAGGATTCTCAGGTGGAGCTACACGAATGGTGTGACTAGCATGAATCCACCTTTTCAAACCTCTGCACTTTACTGCATTTGTTGTAACAACTATCACCTGTCTTGCCTTTTGCCACCTGGGTACTAGACAGTTTCTTCTCCGGTGAACTTTTGTTCTCACCCAGTCTCCTGGTAACAAATCATGAGCTTGTTCCTTCTCTCTTGTTATCACTTCAGTTCCCACCTGATGGAACACAGAAGTCACGACGTCAGAAAGGCTCTTGCAGTATTCCAAAATGACGCTATCATTAATACTCATAATTTTACCAACTGGTACAAATGCTTGTCTCATGACTCTGCCCATAAGTATTTCATGTGGGCTTAAAACTGTCTTTTTATCAGGAGTACTTCTCAAAGACATCAAAACAAGCAGAAGTGCATCAGTCCACTTCATTCCTGTAGCTAGACACATTTTAGCTATTCTATTTTTGATTGTGCCATTCACTTGCTCAACAACACCTGATGCTTCTCGTCTGTAAGCACAGTGGAGCTTTTGCTTTTTGTTCAGTGCTTCACAAATCGATTTTAGCAATCTGTTTTCAAAATGTGTTCAACGATCAGCCTCGACCGTCACTGGGAAACCGTACCTTGGTATGATTTCCCTTAAAAGCAATTTAGCCACAGTAACCGAATCATTGTGACGTGTTGGGAACGCTTCCACCCATCTCGAAAACAGACAGACAAACACCAGAACATATCTCAACTTGTTATGAGGTGGCATGTCAATGAAATCCATCTGTAACCTTGTAAATGGACCAACCTCCCGTCACAACTGTTTTTCTGTTTGGGTTGATCTGCTGACAGAACTTTGGATTGTACCATGTTTGCCTAAATAATCAAATCATTGAATCTCTTCCAATGTGTCCTGGACCATGATACATTCGAGCCATGTCAGCAATCATGCTATCTGGCATAACTGGTCTGTCATCTTTGTAAACCCAAATTTCATCTTCCTCTCTCTGTCTGCAACCTGCTTTTAACCATGTGTCTTTTTCCTCATCATTTACCTAATCTTGTAAATCTTTTACTCCTTGCCATGTCTCAACTACAGATGTTAGCACAAGTGAGTTCAAAACGTGTTCATTATTTTTTCCCGATTGATTGACATATAATTCTTCGCGCAGAATTTCGCGATTACATCAGCATATGCATTTCCTTTCGTCATATAATCGTCTCCTTTTTTGTGTGCTCTACATTTCACAACAGCAATCTTCTCTGGTAGCTGAATACCGTCTATCAACCTTTTTATCAATGTTGCGTTCCTGATAGGAGTTCCCGCAGAGGTTAGATAACCTCTTTGAGAACAGAGCTGGCCATAGTCATGGACTGCGCCATATCCATACTGACTATCAGTCACTATGGTAACTTTTAATTCTTTTGCTCTTTCACATGCACGAATCAAAGCAATCGATTCTGCTATTTGAGCTGAACGAATTCCTTTGAGACAGGAAGCTTCAACTACATCTGCAACTGTGCAAACAGAATATGCTGCACTTAGAACACCTTCATCAGTTCTTAAGCATGAACCATCAACAAAATAAACAAAATCTGATTCAGCCAATGGGACATCTTTAATGTCCTGCCTGGGTTTTGTGCAATATTCTAAAACATCCAAGCATTCATGATCAATATCATTCTCATTTCTAATTTCTGTTGCAATACCATCAGGCAATAATGTGGAAGGATTTAAATTCACACATCTTGCAATCAAAAAATTATCTGATCCTAGAATAACTTTTTCATATTTTGTTAACCTATTACTTGTCAAATGCTGTGTTTTGCTTCTGGTAAGAAGAATTTCAACTGAATGAGGTACATACACTTTTACAGGGAATCCCATTATTATTCCTTCGCTCTGTTCAAGGCTTACACTTGTTGCAGCTACTGCTTTTAAGCAACCTGGTAATGCTTTTGCAACAGGATCAAGAACTGCTGAGAAATAAGCTATTGGCTTTCTCAGTCTTCCATGTCTCTGAATCAGAACTGATAATGCACATCCTTCTCTTTCACTGCAATACAGCTAAAACTCCTTCTCGTAATCTGGCATGCCTAAAGCAGGTGCTTCACACAGACTTCCTTTTAACTGCTTAAAAGCTTCTAGCTCAGTTTCTGTTAGAGTAATCGGGTCTTTTATGTCTGCTTTTGTCAGTCTCTGCAGTGGCTTTGCAATTACTGAAAATCCACGAATCCATTGACGACAATAACCTACCATTCCTAGAAACATTCTGACCTGTCTCTGTGTTTTTGGAGGTTGCATTCCCTGAATCATTTTAATTCTCTCAATTGTTACTTGCCTGATTCCTTTTGCAATTCTGTGACCAAGATATTTCACTTCTTGTTTGCAAAACTGTAATTTTGCGGGAGACACTTTATGTCCCTCATCTGCTAGATGATTTAAAAGAGTAATGGTATCTGTTACACAGTTATCTTGTGTTTTTGCAGCCACAAGGAGATCATCAATATACTGCACTAATGTCGATTTTCCAGGTAAATCTAGATTTTCCAAGGATTTCTTTAGCAACTGATTAAAAATAGATGGACTTTCTGTATACCCCTGAGGGATATGACACCATGCTAGGATACGGTCCTGGAAACTGAACGCAAAAATTTGTTGACTTTCTGAATGCAATGGAACAGTAAAGAATGCGTTACAAAGATCTATAACTGTATACCATTTTGCACCATGCGGAATTTGATAAAGAATTACCGCTGGGTTTGGTACAACAGGGCAACATGGAACAACTATCTGGTTAACCTTTCTCAGGTCTTGAACAATCCTGAAAGTTCCGTTTGGCTTTTTAATTCCCATAAACGGTGAATTACATGGACTACTTTCAATTGTTTTTAGAACACCTTGTTTTATGAATTTGTCAATTACAGGTATGACACCTTCAATAGTTTCTGCTTTCATTTTATACTGAGGAATGTTTGGAAAATATACTCCTTGCTTTACTGTTATTTTAACTGGGTCTACATTTTTCATCAAACCCATTTCATCTCCAGACAAATCCCAAATTTTAGCATTGACTGTCTCTTTTAATTCTTCAGGCAAATTGTTTTTATCAAATGCAGGAAATAATTTACTTTCCTCTGCTTCAACCATTAACATTGTTAATCTGTAAAGCCCATCTTCTTCTTGAGTTTGGAGCTTTATACCATCCGGTGAGCAATATATTTTGCAATTCATTTTACAGAGGATGTCCCTTCCTAACAGGTTCTTACATTCGCGCTTCCAGTGTCCAATTTCGCCGCAATTAAAACATGGGAGTTTCTGCTTTAACTCTTCAATATTTCCCATCAATTTTTGCTTATTAAAATTACCTTTAAATTTGCCTTGATTCTGATGAACATTTTTGTTTTCCAGGGTTGCTATCTGTTGTTCAGCTACTTTTACCTGTGCCCACATAGCTTTTTCTTTTAGCTTTTTCTGTTTTGCATCTATTTTATCACTGCAGTATTTTGCTTTTCTCAAAATGTCATCAACCGAAAGTGATTGCCAACCAACTATTCCAGACCTAATCATTTCACCAATTTCAGGTCTTAATCCATAAACAAATCTGTAAATGAAGTGGCTCATATCCTTTTCACTCAATTTTTCATAACCACTGTATTGTTTAAATACTAGCAGTAATCTTTCATAGAATGAATGTACAGATTCTTTTGGCTCTTGATTTGTTCTATCTATTTTAACCCAATCAACTTCTTTTGGGGGAATCTTATTTTTCAACCATACAATTACCTTATCATACAGATTCATAACATCTGCTGAAGGAGCACCTGTTACTCTATCTCTGGTAAGTTCTTCTTTGGGCCAATCTACAGAAATTTTACATTCTGTCCAAAGATCCGATAGGACAACAATGTCAAAGAATCCATCAAGATCAATCTACAGAACTTTTGAAACCTTAACAAATCTGTCTACCTGTCGATACCATTCCACAGGTTTTTCTCTCAGCCAAGGAAAATCATTTGTAAACAATAAAATGTCCTGTCTTGACCAAGGAACATGCACATATCCACCACCTGCAATTTCTCTCATTGGAAACTCATTTGCTACTTCTCCTCTTTCTCGTCTGTCTTCCTCTCTTTTCTTTGTCCATTTTACTCTACACTTACTTAATTCACCTAATCTTTTTAGAAACACTATTAATTTTTTTATGTGAATAATTCTTCCTGTGGTATTCATGTTCTCAATGTCTTTTTCAGAGAAATCCACTCTATACTGTTTCTGCAAGTTTTTCTGTCTGCTTAAATCCATCTCTAATTCAGCAGCCATTGCTTCTAATTGATCATACTTTGTTTTCGTTTTCCATTGTATACTTTTGCAAATGAACAATAATTCATCATCCTGATATAACTTTAAACTGTCAGGTCCAATTGTGCCAATAATTAATTCCTCCAAATCTGCTTTCAATTTTGCAACATCAAGTAATTTAAATTCTGAGCTTTGTGGGGTATGCGTTAAATCTATTTTATTTATGCTCTGTTCCGGAGTTCGAGAATCAGATTCTGCACCAGATGGAGTTTTATTCGAGAAGCTTTGATTAAAACTTGAGTCGGGCATCATTGTTTTCTCCCGGTGAATTTCTGATAAATCCGAATAAAATTTTTCTGCCACTTTCTGAATTTCTGCATTTAATGGAATAGTTGAAGCTGAGTGTCTAATTTCTCTTTGATCAAACACTGGTTGAAGAGGTCCAATCGTTACTGGTACTGTTACTGCTTCCATGCTTTTGGTTAACTGTTGTATTAATTTATCTTTTGATTGGAAATATTTTGAAGTGTTTGGCATTTCCTTACATCTTTCTGTTCTCATTACATTTCTTGGGGTATCATTCCTGTGAACTGGGGTTTCAGCATAATTTCTGTTTTCACCAGATATACTAGAATTAGATCTTGTTTCTACTCTTTCAGGAGTTTTTGCATTATTCGCATTAAGGGGCCGATTAGGATGGCGGTTTTTCCGCATCCTCCGGGCCGGCGGAAGTGTCCGCCGGCCTGGAGGATGCGGAAAAACCGCTGCGGAGCCTCCAAAGACCCACCGCCAAATTAGGATGGCTGGTGGGTCTGGAATTCCGTCCGCCGCTTTTCCGCCGCGGTCGGCTTCCGACCGTGGCGGAAAAGCTATAACATGGCAGGCGGTGTCTATGAGACACCGTCCGCCATATTAGGATGTTCATGAATACATGCTTTTCCACGGCGGCTTTTCCGCCATGGAAAAGCATACGGACATTCACTTTGGGGGCCCGTTGCGGGCCCCCTGGGTGAATGGGGGGTGGGGGGTGCACATGGGGGGTACCTATGGTACCCCCCTGCATTTGCGTGCACAAAGCAGCAGGCACCGTGCGGTGCCGGCCGCTTTGTGCATGTAAATGTAAAACATGCTTTTTTAACATTGCGGCGGGTGCAGCTTGAAGCTGCACCCGCCGCAATGTTAAATATAGAGGATGTGACCGCCACCCTGGCGGTCACATCCTAATCAGCACGGAGGGAACGCCGCAGCCCCTGCGGACGTTCCCTCCTCCTCAAGGGTGGCGGACGGACGCAAGTCCGTCCGCCATCCTAATCGGCCCCTTAATCTGGGTGATGTCTCATTAACAATCTCTCTAGGAGGAGCACTTGGTGAAGTTCCTGGAGGAACCATCGGGGAAGACCATGTACAAGCTGGTTGATAAGGAGGAGGTCGTTTCGGTTTTGTAATATAAATCTCTTCTAAAACTGTATCTTCTAATTCACTTTCTTCAGCATTATTGTTTTTCTTTTGGGCTTTGCTTTGACTAGTTACCTCACCAATTCTTGCTGGATACAGACCCTCACATGCATTACGTCTCCATCGACGCATTCTATCCTCATGAGTTTCCCTATTTATATCCAATCTAGTACCTCTTGTTATACCTTTATTCTCTCGTTCCAATTCAAATATCTCATCCTCCCATTCAGCTAAAGCTTCAAATTGTGTAGGTCTAGGCTTTGGTTCAAGAGTCATAATTTTTTCTCTTAAGTTTTTCATAACTTTAATGTTAAATGACCCATCTTCCGGCCATGCTAATACACCATCATTCTTGGTATATTCCATCCAATTCTCAATCCAAAGACAAGTATGATAACCATATTCACCTAACATATAAGCTGCTGGTGTTTTGTACTTATGAAGTAATCTTCCACCTCGCATTTCAATTTTCTTGTTAGGTTTCAATTTATTTTTCAATTTCTGAAACCAAGAAAGTTTCTTTTTCTCTTTCATATAATAATAATCCATGTTTTAAAACAATTCGGCTTGCTTTAGAATGGATCGTAATTATTTCCTTGTTCTTCCGTATAACCAACCAATCCATGCACGAAACTCACCAACAAGCCAATCAGGTTAAGCCACGTCACTGCTTTGCTCAACCAATAGAATTACTGCTTTTCAGGAAAAGCCAATCAGCTGCAAGCTTGCCTATTCACATGAGCCAATCAGTGCGCGAATACTGTGACGTATGCTAGCCAATCATAGCGCGACACTAGTGACGTATACTGCCGCTGCAGCTTCTCTGTCCTCGCTCCGCTGTGACACTGACACCTCCTTTACAAAATATTTTCACAGAGCCATTTTTACAAATCTTTTCAATGGAATTCAGTTAGTAACTCCAGAAAAACTAACCATTTGTCTGTTTCGCTAAAATAAAGTGATAGCTTTTTCAGTCACTCAGGTATTCTTTTTGCGTGGAATAGACGACGCTATTCTCACAGAATATTTAAATTAGTTGATAAAGTAAAACTACTCTACCCTTCTAGCAGGTAATAACAAACTCGTTTCTCTCTGTATGCACATATAGTAGCAATTCAAAGTTTCACTTGATCGATATTACAAAATCATTTACGCACATTCAAACTGAAAAATCCCTAACCATGTATACATGTATCTTGGCAGGACTTTAAACAACCAAAGAAAAACTCACTCGCCAGTAAGATAGACAAAACTTCCTTACCCTTCACTCAAGCTTGGATAAATTCTACTACTCTTTTCACAGCGAGTTTTAAAACAGGCTCCAAGTCCCTATACTCAAAAGCTACAATTTCATCGACAATCCTCACTATACATTCTACCTTACATACCTAGAATCCCTAAACTTGTGCTGTACGACCACAACACTAATGATATATGACAATACCACTATTTTGAAACAGACAAATGCACTGTGCAACCTCACCTGTTACACTACTCTTGCCGGCACAACTAGGAATTTTCACACTGCTGGAAAAAACCTTTCGACTACATATAACAACTGAACAAACTCAACACATGTTAAACATCGATCCTATGTAATTACCATGTAGCATGACAGTTACCATAGCAACCGTAACTCTGCTACCAAGGAATAGATCCAGCGCCCCTAAGGAAAAACTGTCTCACCAACGCTACCCAACTCCACAATACTCACCATTTATCATAAATCACTCACAAGGCCCATATACTAACGAGACAATTTTTGGGCAACTGAATCATGTGACCTAATTAAACAGAACTATTCACAAACTATTTACAAATTTATATACAACTGCAGTTTATCATTTCTTACCATGGTTTTTAAACATTTATCATTTTAATTAAGTCACTTAGGTAAATGGATCAGCTGATGGTAACTAGACCATGAATAAACAAGACCAGCTTGTCGTTTCAAAAATCTTATTTTATTAACTTTATTATTCAGAAAAGAGCATTTTCAATAGGAAATCTTTATTTTATTAGCAAAATGTAAGCTGCATTTATTAAGGGGAAAGCATAATAGACCGACACTTCAAAGGCAAATCAGTTAGCATGAATTAAAGAAAATAACAGTTTCCATTCCCTAAATTCTATTTCCCTGTCTAAATCACACTTCACCTAAAAGAAAGTCATTTAAGCCTGTTATCCTTACGTGTGCCAAAGAGTCCAACAGCACAACACGCCCTTCAGGAATCGGAAAGCGAGAAGCGCCCTCCTGCCCTTAGGGCCAAGTTTGATACCTTTCTGTCTAGCTAATCTCACTAAAATGTACACTTTTCTTTGCCATCCAGTGTCCTCATTGGCTGACTGATGTCAGTCCATTATGTGTCATCACATCTCCATACCAAAATCAAGCCTTTTCTTTGACTCTATTGTCCACTGTCTTACGTGACTTTTGGCTTCCTCGAAAATGAAACATTTCACGAGTTGTAGTCCGTGACTTCCTTAGCTTGGCAGACTTTGCCGCTTCCTGTCCTTGAGTTTGTCTTTCCAAGAGCATGTTTAGCACAGTACATTTAAATTTGCAAAAAGCTTGTCAACGTGGTAAAAGTTTCCACTTCCATGCAGGGCTCTTTCTGGACAGAACTCGAAAATGCCATCTTTTCAATGTACCCTTTAGGCCTCACTCAAAAACTATTATTTAAACAAACACAAGACATCAATTAATTAGATAATTGAGACCCATTCTGTTACCCACCCCCTTTGCTAATAATTAACCCATTAATTTATGTTACCTAGCTGTGCAAACAAAGCTGCATTTCATATCTACCTTCTTCTTATAGGCCGCAGGATTCTCCACGAACTTATGCCACATAAAAGACGAAAAGACATAACATAAGCACACAAAATAAGCACATGCCATTATTTAAACAGCCGCATTTAATACTGACAAAGACAATAGACAAGGTTAGTTTATTTTTTTATACGCACTTGCTTTTGCAACAAAGAGCACATGATTTAGTCCCTCGTGTTTCTGATGTATATGCATTTTAAAACTAAGTTGGTTAATAATTCATCACAAACCAGTTAATACAGTTACTGTTTTATGGAAGTTTAACTTTGCGAGTCAAAACAAAATACCATTCTGTATCTCGCTCCATCACTCACCTCTGCTGTTCTCCACTTCCCAAATGCAAAAGCCTTATGCCTAAGAATTCATATTTCTCTCATAAGATACCTTTATTTGGATTTCTATGCAATACCTTACATTATATACCATATGTACTGTACCAAATGCCTTTTCCTATTTCATACTTGCTTAATTTAGATTACTTTTTTTCTTTATGGAACACACTTGCTGCATGTTCGGAATTCTTTTTGTAATTCTCATTAATGTTCTTTTCTACCTTATTTTGAAATATCCCCTTCTGGATCATTTCATTTGTAATAATGATGCACAAATCTGAATATTAATGCATTGATGACCTTAGGTTTATTACATTTGTCTATAAAATCCTTTAACATTTCTACAATTCACCTGGTTCTTTTCTGTGGAGCCTTGTTGGGCTTCTCTGTTTATGGAAATAAAGGTAAATGATTGCACCCAGGTCTCTCTCCTTGTTGACGAGAAAAGATCCTCATGACCAGTGGTGGGATTTGTATGTTGAATATACCCAACGTTGTAGATTTAAGAATCCCCACTCCTTCAAGTGTGAGAGAGTATGTACAGTGAGTGAGCAAACAAAGAGGGAGAGAGAACGAGAGGGAGAGAATGATGAATGGAAAGAGTGAGCGAGGAAAGGAGGGCAGTGGAGCCCATTTGAGGATTTTTGCCAGGGCAGCTTTTGACCACCTAATCTGACCATGTTCAATGTAAAGTTTGAAGACTTTTGGTGAGAGGATGGAGCATTATGTGACTTACCCATTTACCAATAAAAGCTCAGATGTGAAGGTTCCCACCTCTACCACCTCTTCCTAATTATTTAAAGGTATTACATGAGCCACTTTAGGACAGTACAGTTTAAACCCATTCTTTTGCTGAATGGTATCAAATGTTCAGTTAGGGTTGCTGAATAAGAATATACTTTCCAGTGATCATGAGTGCATCAACTCTTCATTCTATTGGCGCTGTTTCCTTGCTACTTTAAGGTTTCTCACAATTGGTAGGTCTATAGCAAGTTTTTGCTGTTCATCATTTCATGAAGCTTCTTTATTTTTAATGATTTCCCAAGGCAAGAACCATAATGGGACAATAGTTGGCAAGTTCCTCCGAGTCTAGTTATTTTTAAGAAGTGGGTAACTTTATCCTACCTTGGAAGCATGAAGAAAGACGGCAAAGATGAGAGATGAAGCAATGATTGACAATATCATAAACATCAAAACACTTTATTGGGTTACAATATAAAACACATAAAAGCATACATCATAGTAAGCACATAAAAAGAATAAAAGTATATATTATTTCAAATCAATAACATACCTTAGATAACCAACAGTTCATAAAAGGAAATATAAAACAATCAGGGGCTTATTTACAAGCCTCTTGAGACAATTTTGCATCATTTTTAACATGGGAAAAGTGATGTCACGGTGACGCAATGGGCTTGTAAATAAGCCCCTCAGTCCCTCATTGAGTCCCTTGAGCTCACAGCCAAATTTAAAAACTAACAACATGAAAACTGATATCTACAGAGAGGATTTGCAAGAATAACAGAGCTTTCTGCACCTGTTTCAAGCCACGCCCCTTTAGAAGGGGGATTAAATAGCCCTGCCTCTGGGCCCCATAGTATTTACAAAAAAAAATGCATAGGGGCAGATCTACAAGGAAGTGCAGCAGCGTGACAATGAAAGCCCTTTGGCAGTGCCACGCTGCGGCACTTCCGAAGCACAGGAATGTGACATATTTACAATATTATGTCGCATTCCTGTGCTCTCCCCTGCGCTGGCACACAAACTGCAGCCATGCAAACACGCAGGCACCCTTGCACCATGGTGCAAGGATGCCTGCTTTATGGGAAGACACAGGCATTTTCCTCTTTCAATGTGTGCTGTAGAATGCAGCACGCATTGAAAGAGGAAAAAACAAGGAGAAATGAAAACATTTCTCCTCATTGTGCCTCACTGCACCTCCCCTGGGGGAGGCGTAGCATCGACATGCATTTCCAAATTTACAATTCCTCGTCAATCAAAAAATGTGTCTCATTCCACGGGTGTTCTGTGGGAACACCCACAGCAACACCCATGGAACGCCCCTTCAACACAAAGTGCTGCGTGTGAAGGGGCCATATTTACAAGGAGAGAAAAATTCACGCAGGGTAGCTTTTCCTCTCCTTGTAGATATGGAGATGTGAAATGCACCTCCAGCACGTCACACAAAGTGATGTACTGGTGGCGCAGGGGGGATTGTAAATCTGCCCCATAGTATCCTGTGGAGACCTTTGGTCACAGCCACAGGGAACTAGGGATAGAGATTTATGCGACACCCAAGATAGCCTAATAGATGGGGCAACAAATGCAACCTAAATCCATTTAGCAGAAATGTTGAGTGATATGACGTTACCTCTGTAAGTTAGGGCTTTATAAACAGTTTAGTTTTCAATTATAAATACTTGTGCCCGAGACCCTCTGAAGAGACTCAGATCCTCCTGCTAACATTTTATGTCTTAGAAAGTTATCTTTCACCAAACACAATCTGCCTTTTTTAGTTTCATCAGGATGAGTAAAAATATCCTCCCTACCTAGATTATATAACTCCCCTTATACATATTTAAGCCAGGGAAATATCAATCCAAAATGAAGGGATAAACAATCTTGCAATAAGTCCCTTTTCAGTTAGTATCAGTAATATGGTTAAGCCCCAATTCTTCATGTACTATATAAGAAGGGGTTCTTTTAGGGACTCAGAGCAAATGTCACAAAAAACGTGTTTGAACTAACTGGAGTGGGGTCGTGTTTAACATATCCCCAGATGTCAGACCCATGTGTGGCAGTAGAAACAGTTTTAGCTCAATAAACTAACAATAAAG
This sequence comes from Lissotriton helveticus, assembly GCF_964261635.1. Classification (NCBI taxonomy): domain Eukaryota; kingdom Metazoa; phylum Chordata; class Amphibia; order Caudata; family Salamandridae; genus Lissotriton; species Lissotriton helveticus. The sequence goes on along the minus strand of NC_136063.1, from coordinate 1,236,896,930 downwards.
CACTAACCAGCTTCCGCTCCAGTCTAGAGGTGAATTTCCAAGCCACAGTATGACTATCGGTTCTTAAAAACACATCTGCAAAATCTTGCTAGAAAATTTGCATTTTTATTTCATGTTTTAAAATTGTACTCAGCAGTGTATACATTGCACGGGTCAAGCCAGGGACCATAGCTGCGACCCCTTGTGACAACTAAATGGCGTCCATGCTCCCTTACTCGGGAAATGAAATCGCAGATAAGAAAATCGTAATGACAGATCTGAACAATATTTACAAGTCAATCTAAGCAAGACCGCTACCGTGGGTTGGCTAACAATAATGAGTATGCAAAGAATGTTGTTTTAAAAGTGTTTTGACTAAATGTGGTATATTTTAAAACTGCAAAAGGACACACCCCTGCCACCAGTCCTTCTAAGTGTATGCAGGCAGGGCGTCAACATTTCCCCTGCTGGGCCCCACTGAGAATAGAGCCTGCAATTATCACACATTCTAAGAGCTTTAATCTGAATATGGGTGTATCCAGCCACGAGCCAAGGTGATCTGAGCTCATTGACACACAAAAGTCAAGTGTGCTTTACAAGTGGCCGAATTCCCTTCTGTGTGGTCTGCCCCTGGCTCCAACAGGAAGTTCAGTCTGATTTTAGCTATTATCAGCGAAACTGGTTAGGGAGAGAGGACAACTGAAAGAAAGTCAGTGAGAATATTTCAGAATTTTGAGAGATGACAATTGTGAAATACGTATACTAAAAATAAGCAATGCAAATCAATGCAAAGACAAAAATCCAAAGTGATCGAAACAGAAGCTCCACCATGCGCATTTGTGTATAAACGAGTGAACAAATTTAGAACATACACTGCAAAGCAAATTACTTTTCTGCATTTCCACCCTAAACAGCCTATTTCTGACTGCTGCCAGTGACACTCTCAACAGAAAATAAAACAGGGAAAAATTGCATGCATTGGCCACGTGACAAAGTTGGAGACAAAATGTAGGTTTAAACATCTCAATATAATTAGCAACATAAATAGCAACTTCACAACCAGGTCTCCCACTCAGTCTTATAGGCTTCTGTCCTTCCTTCAACTTTGAGTACACAGCTTAGGGTTATTAATCCTGCTACATACATGAATTTCTTTGGGGCAGAGTCCCATCAACATAACTTTTTATTGGCGTAAAAATCCTTTATGGTCCCCCAAATCCAATTCCTTTCGCATCCAAAACAGATTATGATTTCTGTGCATAAGTGTCTGCACACAGCATTTCCAGTAGGAAATCATGAAGCAAATTCAATGGAAATCTCGCTCTCATGCATGCAACGAATGCACACTAACATGTTCAATTTCAATGTTTTTCCCTTTCCAGTGTTAATGGTTGCAAACTTTGCACCTGCTCTATGTGTGAAACTAATAACATCGCAGATTTGCAGGTGTTCATTTTGAAACCACAAAATACAAACTTAGGGGCTCATTAGGATGGCGGACGGACCTGCGTCCGTCCGCCACCCTAGAGGAGGAGGGACCGTCCGCAGGTGCAGCGGCGGTCCCTCCAGTGCAATTAGGATGTGACTGCCAGCCTGGCGGTCACATCCTCAATATTTAACATTGAAGCAGCACCCACCGCAAGGTTAAATATGCATGCTTAGCATTTGCATGCACAAAGCGGCAGGAACCACGCGGTGCCTGCTGCTTCGTGCACGCAAATGCAGGGGGTACCATAGGTACCCCCCATGTGCACCCCCCCCTCCCAATCACCTTGGGGGCCCGCAACGGGCCCCCAAAGAAATCACCGTATGCCTTTCCACGGCGGAGAATCCGCCGCGGAAAGGCATCTGTTTTCCGCCATCCTAATATGGATGGCGGTGTCTGATAGACACCACTAGCCATGTTAGAGCTTTCCCGCTGCGGTCGGAAGGCGACCGCGGCGGAAAAGCTGTGGACCGATTTTGAGACCCACCGCCATCCTAATTTGGCAGTGGGTCTTTTGTGCCTCCCCAGCAGTTTTCCCACATCCTCCGGGCCGGCGGTGGCTTCCGCCGGCCCGGAGGATGCGGAATAACCACGATCGTAATGTGCCCCTAATTGTGAAAAGGCCATACAGATGACAGAGAAACAGCTAGCCTAAACAGCAACTGCACCTCCTGCGTAGTATACCAAATATTTTTTTTAAAACACGTGTGCTGTTTTTGCCCCTTTTTTCCTAAAATAACAGTATACTTTACAAATGGCCCTACTATGAACTGGTTGTGAGGGACGACGCTATGAGCACCGCCAACATCCACTTTTTCTTATGGTGCTTTAATTGATTTCAGAGGAGGGTCTACACTCAAAGCCAGGTGTGAGGGGCAAGGTAAGAATAATCGCAGCTATCCACCATCACTATGGCCTTTTGATAAACCATAAACATGGTTTCCTTCATAGGTAGTGAGTTCTTTCCAACAGGAGCCTGGTTAGTGAAGTGGCTTCAAGGGGACAGTTTAATTTTAATTTTTTTTTTTAGTTTAGAAAGCTTTATTAAATCAAAGATGCCAAGTAAAACATTAGTACAGAATCACAATTCAAGAAGAAAAAAAATTGGAGAAATGGAAAGGAACAATATCAATGTGAATTGTAAAAACAAGAAATGCCAAAAAAAGAGAAAACATAATGTATATACTAAGAGAAAATGCTTTTTGTTTAGTAAAATATAGAAGAAAGAAAGAGGGAAAGAAAGGAAAAGAAAAGGAAGAAAGAGAGAGAGAAAGGAAGAGAAAAGAAAAAGAGAACAGAAAATATAAAATTGATATATCTTAAAATAAACAATTGAGGCATATTATGATAAACGCCTGGAAAGAAAATCAGTTAAAGGTAACCATAACAAATCTCTTTTAATCAAAAGAGAGGTAGTCGTAGCATGCACGATCAAGTCTGTGATGGTGACATAACAGATTCCACATGCGGTATAGGAAATCTTTGAAGTATCTTTCCAGTTTGTAGTGATAATCTGCAAAGAAATAGCTATGAACAAGTCTATAAATTTACTAACAGTATTTGAAACATTCCAAATAGGGGAAGAACCACCTAGAAAAATATGAACAATGTCAAAAGTATGATTGGAGCTTAAAATATCATTCAGCTTGCACCAAATATGTTGCCAAGGGAATTATCCAAGGGGCAATGGAAAAACATATGAAAGAGATTACTATCAGGATGAGGACATGACCAGCATTGACTGGAATCTAAGGTTTTGTAGTGTAGTTCCTATCTTCCCAATAGGCTCTGCGCATTGGAATAATACCTACAGCAGTAAAGGCCTAGGCCAGACGTTAACTAGGTCTACTACTGTCGATACTAGACTTAAGTTTTGGGTTTGCCAGCGTAGCTCAGAGTTCGCTAGAAACTTTCTCGAATGTTCAGGAAAGAATTAACTCCCCTGATTAGACAAGAAGGGATTTAGTTTCTGACAACCATAGAACATGACAACTTTGCTCTCCCCTAATCAAGAGTGTATCTCCAGAGTCGTGTGAGCACAAGGCAATTATTTTACTCAGTCAGTACGTGCATTCTTAGTCTCATCAGATTGTAGAGAAAAGGAAGAGACGGGCGTGTTCAATAAAAAGGTGTTATTTATTGATCAGTCTCTTTTCTCGTACAAGAGAAATGGATCGATATTATTGCAATACTTATAGTTAAGTAAAGTGCATACATTAAAAGCAATAGTATAAAATAATACTGTAAAAACATTGATATGGTTTCTGAGCCATATGATGTTTAAAATGATTAAAATATATTTACATACACATATACATTTGACTAAACGTACTCAACTGGTGTTTCTAAATACGCCTACCCCGTGTACCTGAACTAAGTCTAATGCGTGGGCGGGAATAGAAAGTTACAGTTTAAGTTAAGTTTGTTTTTGCCAAGTGAATAACTAAAGAATTCTCTGTGAGGGGTTATTCAGTTCTGTACCTGGAAGTTAGGATGAATGAGGAATGGTATCTCTTTCTCTGGTCTCGATATTCCAGGCTGCCTGCGAGGGCTGCCCGAAAGCGCCGGTGCTGGGTCTCTCGGTAGGAGATAGCAGCGCGTCTCTCAGCGCGTCAGGAAGGCGGGGCTGCTGCCAGCGGGGTCTGCTCTGCTTCTGGGCTTCGGCAAGTATGGCTGCTCCGTCTCGTCACCACGCGTGTGTTTGCATAGGGCAAGATCGGCAATATTTATACCTTAAAGGTGCCGAGATTGACGTAAGGATGGACATAGATGCGTCAATAAAGATGTCATACGACTTGCTCGTTAGCACATTCTTTTACTGAAGTTCTCTGTGAAATCAAAACAATGGCCGCACGGATTTTCCAGGTTGTCATAGGTTTGATTTGTTATGAGAACGTCGTATGCCTTATCAGGGGCTGGAGGAATGTCGCTTGTCTAATTAGATCTCAAGCGTTATGACCTAATCAGATAACACGTTCCTGTGCCGTAGTGTGACTGCGTCAGATAACGGTATCTGCATCATGGGGGCTTTTCTTGCCTCATGGGCTGATTGTTAGTTAACTTGATAGTTAGTTTAACCAGAATAGGGTCAGGAATAGGGGGATCGATTCAGAACCTATAGGAATACATGACAGTTTTAAACTTGAAAAGGTCAGAAGGGGTAAGGAAAAGTCGGTTATAAAAAAAATAAAGGGTCTGAGTAGTGCTAGCTGAATGAGATACAGTGTGAATTTTAGACCAGATGGATTCCCAGGTAGGAAAGGAAAATTCCTGTGCTAGATCCTTTTCCCATGCAAGTTCGGGTTTGGATTTAGGGTGGTCGGGGGTAGAGTGGGAGAGGATCTTGTAAATAGTGGCAGCTTTGTGTGGGGTGGTAAAATCTAGTGGAGTAAAGTCTGATGGAGCATTATCAGATAATGAGTTGTGGTATGAGATGAGGGTAGATAAAGCTAATTTAAAATCTGGGAACTGGGGAGAATACTTACTAGATCATTGAAAGGATGAGCAAATATCTGAAAAATCCATTAAGGAACCATTAACTAAGAGCTATTCAACATACATGATGCCTTTGCCAATCCATTCCTTCCAAAAGAGGGCTTTGTTATTAATCTTTAGGGAATGATTATACCATAATGGTGTGAGGGAGTATAAATGTGCTTGAGAAAAAGAGGAGCGAAACAATGAGAGTGAAAGCGCCCTGGAGAGTTTGAAAGTGGGTGAAAGAAAGCGTTTAGGGGGTTAAGATAAATGAGTAGCAGCAAGGAAGGGGAAAGGTGAAAGTTGTGCTAGCTCTCAGGCACTCCATGCAGTGACAGGGGGAGAGGATGAGTCAGATAGGAATGGCCAAATTTGTTTTAAAGTGAAGGAAGAATGAAAACGAACAAGGTTGGGAAAATGTACCCCTCCCAAGTGTTTTGGATGCTGAAGGCAAAACAGGGATATCCTGGATTTACGGTTGTTCCAAAGAAAGCGAACAAGGATGCGATTAATAAGCGTGAAAAAGTAAGCATGGAGGGAAATGGGCAGCATAGAGAGGTAGAAGTTAATAATGGGGAGAGGCATCATTTTAATTGTTGCCAATCTTCCCCACAAGGATAAAAATAGGGGAGACCAACATTCTATAAGGGCAAAGAGCTTGGAAAGAATATCTTTATGACTAATTTTGATGGTATCTTTGATAGAGTTAGCATATAAAACACCCAATCATTTGATACTCGTTGGATTCCATTTGAAACCGGAGTCATTAAACATGTGTGAAAGACAGTGCTTATTAAGAGGCAAGACTTCGGACTTATCAATATTCAGCTTATATCCAGAAACTGAGGAATGTTCATTGAGTAAGGAAAAAAGGTCAGGTAAAGAAATTGAAGGGTTAGAGATATAAAGTAAAATATCATCAGCATATGCCGTGAATTTGATATCTAGTGATTTATAAACAAAACCGGAATAAGAAGTGGAGCACCAACTTTTTTCAAGGTAAGGTTCTAAGGCTAAAACAAAAAGGAGGGGAGACAGAGGACAACCTTGTCTGGAACCCCTATGTAAAGGGAAATAAGCTGACTGGGCACCATTAACCCAAATAGAAGTAGAGGGGGCTGAATATAGTAATTGGATTAGATTAACGAAATGGGGGCTGAAACCGTGCCAACGCAGAGCCCCAAACATAAAGTCCAATTAACCCTATCAAATGCTTTCTTAGCATCAAGGGTGATGGCAGCGAGGGGGGCATTCATCTTGGAAGCAAGATGAATAATGTTGAGGAGGGGTCTAGAATTATCCGTAATAGATCTGCCTTTATCGAAGCCTGATTGATAAATATTAATGAGGTCTGGAACAACAGTAGTCAAACAAGAAGCTAACATTTTTGCATATATTTTACAGTCCATATTGATTAAAGAAATAGGCTGATCATTTTTGCAGTGGGAGGGATCTTTGTCTTTGTTAGGGAGTAAACATAACATAGCTTGAGTAAAGGAACCTTTTGATTCCCCCATGGAGAGAAAGGAAGCAATCAAGGAGGATAAATGAGGTATTGGATAATTTTAAAATGAAAATAAAAGCGTACGGTAAAACCGTCGGGCCAGGAGATTTATCTTTGGGTAAAAGAGTGATTGCTTGCAAAATCTCTTTTTCAGACATGGGGGAATCAAGTGAGGAGAAATCAAAATCTGTGGAATAAGATTTAGGTATGTTGAGAAAGAAAGAATCTATTTGAGAAGGGGATGGAGTCGATTCAGGTGTATATAAAGAGGAGTAGTACTGAACAAAACAATCAAGAATCTTATCATCCGTGCTGTGACGAATCTCATGCCCATCAGTAATGACAGCCATGTTGGGTTTTTGTTTCTTAATTTTGAGATAATTAGACAGAGATCTGCCGGTTTTATTGCGCCCTCCATACATTTTAGAATTACAATTTAAAAGATGATTGCAAGCCGCCTCACAAGAGAATTTATTGAATTGAAGTTTCGCTGTAATAAGGGAAGAAAGGGCTTCAGGTGAGTTAGACGTAAAAAAAACAATGCTCCAGGTCTTTGATCTGTTTAAGGATAAGGGAGGATTTGGAAAGGGCCTGCTTCTTTTTACGAGGAACGAAATCAATGATAAAGCCTCTAGCTGAAGCTTTAAAAGCATCCCAAACAAAATGGAACTGGGAAGTAGAGTTAAGATTATTGTGAAAGAATTCTTCCATAAAAAGAGTAAATTGATTAATAAATTGAGGATCCAAAAGAAGAGAGTTATTAAAACGCCAACGACGGGAGTTGGGAGTAGGTGAAGGTAAATCAAAGTCAAGAATAACGGGGGCATGGTCAGAAATAAGAATAGAACCAATTTCAACATTTGTCATAAATTGAAAAATATGTTGAGTGAGGAAAATATAATCAATCCGGGAATGTGATGCATGGACAGGGGAAAAAAAGGAAAATTCCAGGGTATCCGGGTGAGGCACTCTCCAGGAGTCAATTAAACCTCTAGAAGAGATTGCTTTGTAAAAGGACTTTCGCATTTTGTTAGGAATATATCTGGTCTGAGATTTACGGTCCAGGAAAGGGTCCATTAACTGATTACAATCACCTCCAACAATTAAATCAACACTGGTGTGAGAGGATAACAATTTAGAGAAGTCATTCCAAAAAGTAAGATCAATACCATTGGGACCATAAACATTACAAAAGGATACATCTGAGTTATTGACTGTAACATCTAAATACAACCATCTGCCATTAGAATCTGAAATCTCATTTTTAAGCTGAATTGACAGTGATTTGTGAAACAAAATGAGAACACCTTTCTTAATATTAACTGAAGGCGAACAGAATACATCACCCACCCACTGCTTGCGTAGAGAGGAGAGGTCTTTTTGAGAGAGGTGAGTTTCTTGTAACAAAGCAACTTGGCATTTCAATCTTGCTAAATGAGATAAAACCTGTTGTTTTTTAACCGGGTTACGAAGACCTTTAACATTCCAAGATATTACACGAAGACCATTCATTTAAGAGAAAAAAAGAAAGATAGGCATGAAGATAGAAAAAAGTGAGGAGAGATGAGATAGACTCAAACAGTAGATGAACAGCTTAGGAAAGCAAGAAAAAACTGTTGAAAGGAAGGTAGTAATCCTGAAGAGATATAATACACTAATATCACAATATAGAGAAAAAGAATAGGTGAATTTGGAAGAAAATTGAAGGGATGAAGGAGAGTCTGAGTATGAAAGACAAAGGGAAATATAAAGAGGAGAGCAGAAGTAAGTAAAGAATGCCATGAAGAAAGAAAAAGAAGAAGAGAGAATATGGAGGGAAAAAAAGGAGTGGGAGATCGAAACTCCCCTGAGATAAAGTAAAAAAAAAAAGATGGAGAAAAACAGTAGATGAACAGCTTAGGAAAGCAAGGAAAAACTGTTGAAAGGAAGGTAGTAATCCTGAAGAGATATAATACACCAATACCACAATATAGAGAAAGAGAATAGGTGAATTAGGAAGAAAATTGAAGGGATGAAGGAGAGTCTGAGTATGAAAGACAAAGCGAAATATAAAGAGGAGAGCAGAAGTAAGTAAAGAATGCCATGAAGAAAGAAAAAGAAGAAGAGAGAAGATGGAGGGAAAAAAAAGGAGTAGGAGATCGAAACTCCCCTGAGATAAAGTAAAGAAAAAAAGATGGTGAAAAACCAAAAGGCTTCAGCCATGCAGGACTAAAGCGTGCAGGACAATAAAGTGAGAGCGGGAGCAGCAAAGGACAAACGACCGCACAACAAAAGAAAGTGTCAAATGCATGGTCTCAAAAACATTGGATACAGAAGGGAAGATAAAAAAATACAGTTGGGTCTGGAGACCAAACACGACAATGTAAAACAAATGAAGGAGACTTACCAAACACTTGTGAAAGGAAGGCAGGGTACTGAGATGTATATAACATACAACGGAACAGCACAATGAGGGGAAGATAGAACCAAAACAATTGGAGAGAAGACCTAAAAAACAAGGTGAGAAGAACAAAAACGTATTACAATGCAGAACAACGTAACGAGAAGTTATAAAACAGCAAACAAAAACAGAAACATTAAGAACTGCTGTGTTCCATGGAGTCTTCTTTATGAGTGTTGATGAACTTCCGACGGTCCGCTGGGTCATCGAAGCTGAAAGTTCTTTCTTTATAAGTAACTTTGAAAAAGCAAGGGTAAATGAGGCCATATCTAGCATTCATGGATCGTAGCGTAGGTCGTAAGTCCAGAAACTCCTTGCGACGCGCAGCAGTCAGCTTTGAAACATCCTGAGTAGGAAAGAGTTTGTGACCAGACCATAGTAACTGCTTGTGCTGTTTAGCAGAGTGAAGAATAGTCATAAGGTCAGAGTAGAGAAGAAAATAAGCGAGGATGCCTCTGGGTTTAGAAGAAGCAGAAGAGTTTTTTGGTACAAGATGATGCGCCCTTTGAATATTCACATCAAGATGCTTAGGCAACCCAGTGATAGGAAAGACTTGTGTCTTTAAAAATTGGATGATGTCGGACCCCTCTAAATTCTCCGGAATACCATAAATGCACAGATTGTTGCACCTATTACGATTCTCCAAATCCTCAGAGGTTTTCTTGAGCATTTCAACTTCCTTAGTGAGGCTAGCAACCTTGGCGACAACATCGTGGGCATCACTGATTTGTTGCTCAACATCTGATACCCTCATATCCAGGTTGGACCATTTTTCATCTAGTCTCTGTAAGGTAGTAGTGGTATCAGCCATAAAGGGGCAAATGAGGCGTAGCTCCTCCATTATATCTTCAAGAGTGAGATGATGCTGTGACTTAGAGGGAGAAGGAGGGTCCTTTTTTAGGCGCTTACCAGAGGAAGCAGGGTCCTTGAGTGTAGCGGAGGCGGTATTTGCAGCTTTTGAGTTGTGTGTGAGCTCCATTGTGGCGAACTCTGAGAGGACCAGTGTAGAAGTAAAGAGGAAGCGGACCACCTGAGTGCGTAAGTAATAAACTGACCCAAAAAGCCACAACAGCGAAGTAAGAAGCACACAAAAAAGATTAGGCACCCAATAATACAGCAAACTGCGAAAGAATGGTAGCGCAGATATATGGATCATGGAAAGTACCTCATATACCAGTGACGCACATTCAAAGGAGTAATGCTGAGGTAAAAATAGATCCAGGAAACATCCATGAATAAGTCAAATAGGATAAATGTCCTTAAGTTGCAGCAGTAGATGTGAAACAAAGATAAATGGAGGGTCATATTCAAGGAAAAGAGGGAAAAAATAATTTTGAGGGAAAACAAACGAGTGAAAAAAAACAAAAAGGCGGCCATTATCGAGGAAGGAGTGTTTTCGCATTTTTCTACATGAAAAATGCATTTTAACGTTGGAAAAGCATACCCAGCAGCAGAGGGGCATTTCCGATTCGATAATCCACCGTTTAGGTAGAGGAACACTGGCAGGAAACGAGTCCTTCGTAAAAAAGCGCGGCCTGAAATCGCGGAGCTCAAGTGGGAGCAGTCATTTTTTTTGCCGCGTCGCGCGCTATCCATCGTTTAATTTTCATTTTAATAGTGGGTGCTTTGTACTTTGGGGAGCGTTATGAAAACATAAATGGGATATGTAACCCCCCTTTTTTGGGCCGCCCCAGTGCACATAAACGATGCTGGGAGACCGGCGACTTATAATTATGGGAAATTGACTATAGAATGGTCAGATAAAATGTATTGGTACATAATGTCAGGTATATTTTTCCCAAACTGGAATAAAACTTACATTTTTTTTAACTCGTGTATGGTATTATTTTTAGGTGTTCGATTTGTATTATTTGATATACTTTACACTAGGGCTTTCAAGCAGCCCTAGACACACGAAGGATTAACAAGATATAGTAACGTACTACCAACCATGAATTCCACAGCTTGGAACAACTTTTTGGGCGAATTACTTGACAAAACCAACACAATAACTGATCACGGTATGTTTCGGGGTCCATATTAGGCTTTTTCCTCTTAATAGTTTTGCAACACACATGGTGTTGAGCGATGGTTGCACTCTTTAAAACTCTTGTTGGGATACGTAGACCTTTTTACTTTGGTATGAGATTTGCTCTAACTCTAACACATTTGGTTTGACATCCTAATGGCTTGTTATATCAAAGGCGTGCTTTCCTATATTTAAATCGCTTTTTCTCATTTTATTCCTTTTTCAACTCTTCCCTTTACTCTGTAAATCTTAAAGTGTCCCTGTCTTGTAGCCTTAAAAAAACCTATTTTATCTGGTTTTTAACTGTGTTTTTATACATGTTGTATTGTATTTTGTATTTGAATGTTGTACTATACACTATATGTGTTTTGTTTGTTTCTGACAGCCCTGATGAACTCCATAGGCAGTGGACGAAACACGTTGGCTGTTTCTATTGTACTCTTGTGAAAAATAAAGAATACTTGATACACAACATGGATGGATTAGACTAACTTACTATGTGAGTCGGTGTTTGTGGTGTACCCCACATTTGTGGAAGAATTGTGAAAAGGCCCTATTTGTTTGCTGAACTGCACGTCCAATAATGTTTTGACTTTTTTTTAGGTCTGCCAGAGCTCATGTACATTGCAATGTAACTTTTTGTGCAAAATAAAAGCGATTTTCTGTTTAATCAAAACAAATTCACCTATTTTTTTGCGTGATTAGGTAAGATTTCCCAAAAACTTTGCAACACTGGTGTGTCTTGAAAGCAAAACGACACACATTGAGGGGCACCTCAAAAAGCTTCTGTCCTACATGTAGAGCTTTTTACTTTAGCCCCTTTTTAAAAATGTGTTTTGGTGGGAGAGGCTTGTTGTTGGTGGAGAGGGAGGAAATGGTGGGAGTTGGGATCTGGACAGTTTATACAACTTTTTCATTGGACATTGTGGACATTGGTTGAGGATGGGAAGATTTGTCTGGGGAAAGGGGTGGACATGTTATGGGAGGGAGGTGTGGATTTTATTTCTCAAAAAGGCTAATAAATAATTATTTTACTTCATTAAAACCATCGGGCCAGGAGATTTATCTTTGGGTAAAAGAGTGATTGCTTGCAAAATCTCTTTTTCAGAGATGGGGGAATCAAGTGAGGAGAAATCAAAATCTGTGGAAGAAGATTTAGGTATGTTGAGAAAGAAAGAATCTATTTGAGAAGGGATGGAGTCGATTCAGGTGTATATAAAGAGGAGTAGTACTGAACAAAACAATCAAGAATCTTATCATCCGTGCTGTGACGAATCTCATGCGCATCAGTAATGACAGCCATGTTGGGTTTTTGTTTCTTAATTTTGAGATAATTAGACAGAGATCTGCCGGTTTTATTGCGCCCTCCATACATTTTAGAATTACATTTTAAAAGATGATTGCAAGCCGCCTCACAAGAGAATTTATTGAATTGAAGTTTCGCTGTAATAAGGGAAGAAAGGGCTTCAGGTGAGTTAGACGTAAAAAAAACAATGCTCCAGGTCTTTGATCTGTTTAAGGATAAGGGAGGATTTGGAAAGGGCCTGCTTCTTTTTACGAGGAACGAAATCAATGATAAAGCCTCTAGCTGAAGCTTTAAAAGCATCCCAAACAAAATGGAACTGGGAAGTAGAGTTAAGATTATTATGAAAGAATTCTTACATAAAAAGAGTAAATTGATTAATAAATTGAGGATCCAAAAGAAGAGAGTTATTAAAACGCCAACGACGGGAGTTGGGAGTAGGTGAAGGTAAATCAAAGTCAAGAATAACGGGGGCATGGTCAGAAATAAGAATAGAACCAATTTCAACATTTGTCATAAATTGAAAAATATGTTGAGTGAGGAAAATATAATCAATCTGGGAATGTGATGCATGGACAGGGGAAAAAAAGGAAAATTCCAGGGTATCCGGGTGAGGCACTCTCCAGGAGTCAATTAAACCTCTAGAAGAGATTGCTTTGTAAAAGGACTTACGCATTTTGTTAGGAATATATCTGGTCTGAGATTTACGGTCCAGGAAAGGGTCCATTAACTGATTACAATCACCTCCAACAATTAAATCAACACTGGTGTGAGAGGATAACAATTTAGAGAAGTCATTCCAAAAAGTAAGATCAATACCATTGGGACCATAAACATTACAAAAGGATACATCTGAGTTATTGACTGTAACATCTAAATACAACCATCTGCCATTAGAATCTGAAATCTCATTTTTAAGCTGAATTGACAGTGATTTGTGAAACAAAATGAGAACACCTTTCTTAATATTAACTGAAGGCGAACAGAATACATCACCCACCCACTGCTTGCGTAGAGAGGAGAGGTCTTTTTGAGAGAGGTGAGTTTCTTGTAACAAAGCAACTTGGCATTTCAATCTTGCTAAATGAGATAAAACCTGTTGTTTTTTAACCGGGTTACGAAGACCTTTAACATTCCAAGATATTACACGAAGACCATTCATTTAAGAGAAAAAAAGAAAGATAGGCATGAAGATAGAAAAAAATGAGGAGAGATGAGATAGACTCAAACAGTAGATGAACAGCTTAGGAAAGCAAGAAAAAACTGTTGAAAGGAAGGTAGTAATCCTGTAGAGATATAATACACTAATACCACAATATAGAGAAAAAGAATAGGTGAATTTGGAAGAAAATTGAAGGGATGAAGGAGAGTCTGAGTATGAAAGACAAAGGGAAATATAAAGAGGAGAGCAGAAGTAAGTAAAAAATGCCATGAAGAAAGAAAAAGAAGAAGAGAGAATATGGAGGGAAAAAAAGGAGTGGGAGATCGAAACTCCCCTGAGATAAAGTTAAAAAAAAAGATGGAGAAAAACAGTAGATGAACAGCTTAGGAAAGCAAGGAAAAACTGTTGAAAGGAAGGTAGTAATCCTGAAGAGATATAATACACCAATATCACAATATAGAGAAAGAGAATAGGTGAATTAGGAAGAAAATTGAAGGGATGAAGGAGAGTCTGAGTATGAAAGACAAAGCGAAATATAAAGAGGAGAGCAGAAGTAAGTAAAGAATGCCATGAAGAAAGAAAAAGAAGAAGAGAGAAGATGGAGGGAAAAAAAAGGAGTGGGAGATCGAAACTCCCCTGAGATAAAGTAAAGAAAAAAAGATGGCGAAAAAACAAAAGGCTTCAGCCATGCAGGACTAAAGCTTGCAGGACAATAAAGTGAGAGCGGGAGCAGCAAAGGACAAACGACCGCACAACAAAAGAAAGTGTCAAATGCATGGTCTCAAAAACATTGGATACAGAAGGGAAGATAAAAAAATACAGTTGGGTCTGGAGACCAAACACGACAATGTAAAACAAATGAAGGAGACTTACCAAACACTTGTGAAAGGAAGGCAGGGTACTGAGATGTTTATAACATACAACGGAACAGCACAATGAGGGGAAGATAGAACCAAAACAATTGGAGAGAAGACCTAAAAAACAAGGTGAGAAGAACAAAAACGTATTACAATGCAGAACAACGTAACGAGAAGTTATAAAACAGCAAACAAAAACAGAAACATTAAGAACTGCTGTGTTCCATGGAGTCTTCTTTATGAGTGTTGATGAACTTCCGACGGTCCGCTGGGTCATCGAAGCTGAAAGTTCTTTCTTTATAAGTAACTTTGAAAAAGCAAGGGTAAATGAGGCCATATCTAGCATTCATGGATCGTAGCGTAGGTCGTAAGTCCAGAAACTCCTTGCGACGCGCAGCAGTCAGCTTTGAAACATCCTGAGTAGGAAAGAGTTTGTGACCAGACCATAGTAACTGCTTCTGCTGTTTAGCAGAGTGAAGAATAGTCATAAGGTCAGAGTAGAGAAGAAAATAAGCGAGGATGCCTCTGGGTTTAGAAGAAGCAGAAGAGTTTTTTGGTCCAAGATGATGCGCCCTTTGAATATTCACATCAAGATGCTTAGGCAACCCAGTGATAGGTAAGACTTGTGTCTTTAAAAATTGGATGATGTCGGACCCCTCTAAATTCTCCGGAATACCATAAATGCACAGATTGTTGCACCTATTACGATTCTCCAAATCCTCAGAGGTTTTCTTGAGCATTTCAACTTCCTTAGTGAGGCTAGCAACCTTGGCGACAACATCGTGGGCATCACTGATTTGTTGCTCAACATCTGATACCCTCTTATCCAGGTTGGACCATTTTTCATCTAGTCTCTGTAAGGTAGTAGTGGTATCAGCCATAAAGGGGCAAATGAGGCGTAGCTCCTCCATTATATCTTCAAGAGTGAGATGATGCTGTGACTTAGAGGGAGAAGGAGGGTCCTTTTTTAGGCGCTTACCAGAGGAAGCAGGGTCCTTGAGTGTAGCGGAGGCGGTATTTGCAGCTTTTGAGTTGTGTGTGAGCTCCATTGTGGCGAACTCTGAGAGGACCAGTGTAGAAGTAAAGAGGAAGCGGACCACCTGAGTAAGTAAGTAATAAACTGACCCAAAAAGCCACAACAGCGAAGTAAGAAGCACACAAAAAAGATTAGGCACCCAATAATACAGCAAACTGCGAAAGAATGGTAGCGCAGATATATGGATCATGGAAAGTACCTCATATACCAGTGACGCACATTCAAAGGAGTAATGCTGAGGTAAAAATAGATCCAGGAAACTTCCATGAATAAGTCAAATAGGATAAATGTCCTGAAGTTGCAGCAGTAGATGTGAAACAAAGATAAATGGAGGGTCATATTCAATGAAAAGAGGAAAAAAATAATTTTGAGGGAAAACAAACGAGTGAAAAAAAACAAAAAGGCGGCCATTATCGAGGAAGGAGTGTTTTCGCATTTTTCTACATGAAAAATGCTTTTTAACGTTGGAAAAGCATATCCAGCAGCAGAGGGGCATTTCTGATTCGATAATCCACCGTTTAGGTAGAGGAACACTGGCAGGAAACGAGTCCTTCGTAAAAAAGCGCGGCCTGAAATCGCGGAGCTCAAGTGGGAGCAGTCATTTTTTTTGCCGCGTCGCGCGCTATCCATCGTTTAATTTTAATTTTAATAGTGGGTGCTTTGTACTTTGGGGAGCGTTATGAAAACATAAATGGGATATGTAACCCCCCTTTTTTGGGCCGCCCCAGTGCACATAAACGATGCTGGGAGACCGGCGAGTTATAATTATGGGAAATTGACTATAGAATGGTCAGATAAAATGTATTGGTACATAATGTCAGGTATATTTTTCCCAAACTGGAATAAAACGTACATTTTTTTTACCGCGTGTATGGTATTATTTTTAGGTGTTCGATTTGTATTATTTGATATACTTTACACTAGGGCTTTCAAGCAGCCCTAGACACACGAAGGATTAACAAGATATAGTAACGTACTACCAACCATGAATTCCACAGCTTGGAACAACTTTTTGGGCGAATTACTTGACAAAACCAACACAATAACTGATCACGGTATGTTTCGGAGTCCATATTAGGCTTTTTCCTCTTAATAGTTTTGCAACACACATGGTGTTGAGCGATGGTTGCACTCTTTAAAACTCTTGTTGGGATACGTAGACCTTTTTACTTTGGTATGAGATTTGCTCTAACTCTAACACATTTGGTTTGACATCCTAATGGCTTGTTATATCAAAGGCGTGCTTTCCTATATTTAAATCGCTTTTTCTCATTTTATTCCTTTTTCAACTCTTCCCTTTACTCTGTAAATCTTAAAGTGTCCCTGTCTTGTAGCCTTAAAAAAACCTATTTTATCTGGTTTTTAACTGTGTTTTTTATACATGTTGTATTGTATTTTGTATTTGAATGTTGTACTATACACTATATGTGTTTTGTTTGTTTCTGACAGCCCTGATGAACTCCATAGGCAGTGGACGAAACACGTTGGCTGTTTCTATTGTACTCTTGTGAAAAATAAAGAATACTTGATACACAACATGGATGGATTAGACTAACTTACTATGTGAGTCGGTGTTTGTGGTGTACCCCACATTTGTGGAAGAATTGTGAAAAGGCCCTATTTGTTTGCTGAACTGCACGTCCAATAATGTTTTGACTTTTTTTTAGGTCTGCCAGAGCTCATGTAGTCACAAAAAGGAATAAAAAAGCAATTTAGAGTGAGGGTATTTGACTCTACCTCTTTGCTGCTCTTCTTCACAGGCATTTTATAAGACAGCAGTTATTGTTAACCGTCCAATTAAATACTTCAGTTTTTTCATTATTGCTAGACATTGTTAATGCAGACCACATACCACAGACAGTAAGAGGGGTCTTTCATTGTGTAAACCTATGACAAGTACCACAGGAAGGTGTTTTACATTGTGGACTCTGTGTCAATTACAATAGGAAAGGGTTTTATGTTCTGGACTCCAAGACCAACACCTTGGCAATGGGCATTTTTAAACACTTTTTGACACCGTGATATCTTTTTACCTAGATTTTATGACAAGGCTAAGGGGTGTGATTGTCATTTTGTCCATTTTAC
Organism: Lissotriton helveticus; assembly: GCF_964261635.1. NCBI lineage: Eukaryota > Metazoa > Chordata > Amphibia > Caudata > Salamandridae > Lissotriton > Lissotriton helveticus. Next base: position 1,236,879,572 of record NC_136063.1, on the reverse strand, counting down.
ATTTTGTGTTTAACATTTCAGTTGTGTGTACATTAAACTAGGTTTTATCTTTAAAAGTGCAGCATTGGCCGTCCATTGATTTAACAAATGTTATTGTGAAATTTGCAAGGTTCTGCGTTAATAACCTGCACCACCTCGTAAAATAGGTCTTGGACTTCTCTGCCTTGGTACTCCAAGGATTAAGTGTTAAAGGTGAGTATATGGAGCTTAGTTTAGATTCAATAGTAATATGACCCAGACCTCCGGAGGTAAAAGACTTTTACTATAACAATTGGAGGCAAGCAAATCCTAGTTACCCTGGAACCCAACCGAACCAGTTCTTACACCTTCATGATAACTGCAATCCAGGTACTTTGTTATTGTTTATTTCTTCAAAATAAATGGACCTGCTACTGTTGTGAACCCCATGCTGTGACAATGCAAGATACAACAGCTGTAGTGCAGGCTGCACTGCATGCTGTCTATGCTGGCAGAAGCAGGTTTGGTTCACTGCAACACTATGTGCTGTCAATTTGCTCTTCGAACGATTGAGCCGCATCCAAATTTAGTGACAAGACATTATATGAAGTGGTCTGGTGGGTGATAAGTCTTGCAGTACACAAACTAATAAGACTTTTGGTGTGCTCCATGCTTCCCGTCCAGTGATGGCCACTTCATGCATTGTTTTGTACTTTGATGGACAGCTCACAGAGCCACAGCCTCTCCATCCCAATAGGTGATGACATCGGTGACAGTGGTGAGCGGCATCTCCGCTGTACCATGGTATTATCTAGCACTCTTCTATGCCTGCACAAGTTTTGGACAGGTGGCATATGTACAGTGTAGTTATCCTGCCTAGTGGAGAACCAGCTTCTCCACTCCAACTTACCCTAGTGCACATGTGCCCTGCACAAATAGGACACTTTGCTGCTTATGTGCATTGTGTGTGCATATACGCAGGTGAAGTAGAGTGGCATTGGTGCTGGTTAGCTGGGCAAAGTATTAACTGAGGACAACAGCTGCTAGACACGGCTTCAGAACTATTCATGTGAAGCCAGAACAAGGCTCTTAACCAGATAGTGAGCGTCAAAAAGAATATGGGATCAGGGCAGGGTGCCTGGACTTTATTACCTATTGTAACTGTTGCTTGGTAACACAAATAAAAACACCCAGTTGTGCACCTGATGTAGGGGCCTATGATCCATCTACATAGTTGGTGGGTGAAGCCAAACTGCCAGTGGTAACTGTCCAAGGGTTCCTGAAAGTAAATACATCGACATTGTGGGTCATTAATCTTCCTTTGTCATCAAAGTTCACAAATGGAGGAAGAAGACTCTATTTAATAACAAGTAAGACATTTATATTTAAGTACATAGCATGTCCTTATTCCTCGCTAACTCAAAGCATCTCTTCATAGATTGGTAAGTGTGTGTAAATAGTGGTCTTATATTGTGGCTGGATGAATCAGTGAATGTAAGAATTAGTCAATTGGTGGATATATAGATTCATGAGTAAAAGGTTGAATGAGAGAAAGGATGGTGAGCGTTTGAGCGCATGGATGAATCAATCTAATCATCACAGCACTTTCAATTATAAGCCTGGTCCAGTGGCTTGACCTGGACAGAGGTTTTCCACATTGCAATGTAACTTTTTGTGCAAAATAAAAGCGATTTTCTGTTTAATCAAAACAAATTCACCTATTTTTTTTGCGTGATTAGGTAAGATTTCCCAAAAACTTTGCAACACTGGTGTGTCTTGAAAGCAAAACGACACACATTGAGGGGCACCTCAAAAAGCTTCTGTCCTACATGTAGAGCTTTTTACTTTAGCCCCTTTTTAAAAATGTGTTTTGGTGGGAGAGGCTTGTTGTTGGTGGAGAGGGAGGAAATGGTGGGAGTTGGGATCTGGACAGTTTATACAACTTTTTCATTGGACATTGTGGACATTGGTTGAGGATGGGAAGATTTGTCTGGGGAAAGGGGTGGACATGTTATGGGAGGGAGGTGTGGATTTTATTGCTCAAAAAGGGTAATAAATGATTATTTTACTTCATTAATGCCTCAAACTTTTTGTTGGGGTGTTTTACTTTGCACAGCTACCTTTTAGTGCAACCCGTTTTAAAATCTGCTTAAAAAGAGTAGAGTAGTTAGTTATATGGTACCCTTGTCCTAATACACTCTGTAACTTTATTAACCACTGAGGGAGATTGCCCTTCTTTATTAACCACTGAGGGAGATTGCCCTTGCCCATATTGCTCACAACAATGCTCCATAGTTCTCTTACCTGAATAGATGAAATACGGGCTGCTACCTCTCCCAGTTTTCTTACTGTAAAGTTTCCCAAGGTGACATGGTGGTGGTAGTAGTAACAGGGTAGCACGGCAACATGGAAGGAATCTCTAGTGAGGTACTACTCCCACCTCAGTGAAATCCAACTGTAGGATTAATGAAATTATTATCCATCAAAGACAACTAGATTGAAAGAAAACTCAGAGTTAGTGTGTTATATTATTATATCATAACAATAGAAAGACTGAGACCCTTCCACCACCATGGCATAACAAAGAAGACCTGATAAAATAACAAAATCTAGCATAGTACTTCTTCTGGGCAATTGGGGAAGAAGGTTAGGGTTTGATTAATGGATGGGAAAGGAAATCTGAGAATAGGTGTGACAATGACAAACACTACACAAACACAACAACAATATTCATCTCGGCGATGAGCAGCACATCATCATTGATGTTTTATGGATTAAATTGAAGGAATGATATGACACAGTTAAGTTAAATGCATTGAAAACAGTCCTTCAGCCCCAGAGACAAAAGATATTATTATATGTCTAAATTTCACAACTGTCATCCTTACATTTAGCCAAGTACATGTATATGTGATGATGTGACATCACATGTCTGTCTCCAGTTACTTAAATGCCCCTACCCGACTATAAAACCACACAATTGAGGAAATTCAATGTTGAGTCAGTACACACACTAAGCAGCATTGCATTTCCCAAACCACCTCTCATTAGTCAACAGAGCTGAGTAGGTCTCTTGAAGTCATTATCATGTTGGTCTCCCTGAAGTTGCTAACTTCCTTCCTATGGCTGTTGTAGAGGTAGTCTCACCCTGAGTCCTTCCATCATACTCTGAGTAATGAATATGCCCAACTCCGTCCTGATTCCCAACCCAAACGAGAGGGCTAAACCTATAGACATTGCACAACTGTTGATGAAACAATGAGTAATTTTCATGTGTAATTTTGTGTTTGTTAACTAAACAGACTGGTCTGGTCTTTCAAAATTGATTTGTGAACCAGAAAAAAGGAACTGACCCACCAAGAAAACCTCTCTATTTGTCAAAGGGGAAGGGCCAATCACCTTCAAGAAAAATGTTAGCCCATCAGGCCACAAACATTACAAATCACCACAATCAAGCATACAAGTTATTGTTGAACACCCTCCCCAACTCTCTGCTACCATAGAATCTTCACTCACAATCAATCACTCAATAGTATATTACTCATTTGCACAATATATTTACTTGTTCCAATCCAAGCAAGGTGGTACACGAATGTCAAATCTCTTTGATGCATGTAACAAACATTGGGGCAGTCTTGTGAATCGAATTGTTTCTTGTGCAGTCCTTCTATGGGGAAGAAAAAAGGATAGGCACAGATGGAGGCAGGCGTTGTCTCTCCAATATCATTCTGGGAGTGGAGGGAGGCTTCTTCACTGCACACTGGTCCAACTCCAATTCAACTAGACATGTGCCTAAAATGGAAGGGCTGTATAGGTCAGTCGGACACAAACAAACAAAATATATAATGTTCCTCTAGTTACATCCATTTTCTTTTGGCAAAACAGTTCGGCGATAAAAGGGCTATAGTGGCCTACTCAGTCAGGGAATTAGAGTTCATCCTCAAACTCAGATGATTTGCCTAGAAGATGGTTAGCTACCACACTTTGATCTGATTCTGACCAATCAATCGACAGCCTTTTGAGCTGTGGTCATTAATCTTTCTTCGCATATCGATATACACCAATGGGTTTTTATCCACACAGCCCTCTCGGGTCATCCAGATACTCATGGAACATCCTCTCAATGGTCATTGATGCTGCCATTTGCTTTACATGTTTTGCCTTTGCACAAGACGTAAGCCCTGCCCTTTGATACCAAGTCAAAGCAGAGGTTGTAGACAATTATTTTGTTCCTGTTGTTGTTGCAACTGGTGTTCTTTTTGCTGGTCTTAGCTGCTGTGAGTCAACAGAATTGCCCTCTCTGGAAGTTGAACTTCTTTCTTTAACCCCTTGGCCATGGCGGTAATTCCGCCATGGAGTTGGGGGGTGAACGCAGTGCCACCATGCTTGTGACGGAACCACGCCGTCATGAGTAACGGGCGAGCTGTGGTCATGACTGTGTGGTTCTGTCATGACCCCGCCCACTTACTAATTCACCCGCACAGACGTGTTGAGTGAATCAGTGAACCAGCTGATATTAGTTGCACCGAATATATTGATTCAAATCGGATTAATAATTCAAGATGTTTTCCAAATGATTCACTCTCTTTTTTGTCTCCCATACATATTCTATTGGTATATTATGTGTGTTTTTGAGTATATACTTTTTTAATATTGTGATTTTATGCAATTTTTAATATTGTGTAATAAATTTGTAATAGATCATGCATTAGTAAATTTGTTGTTATATTTCAAAATAATTTTTCCTGTTATGTATGGTTTAGGAGCATTCTGATCTCTGACACGAGTGTGATTGAAGGGTGTTTGAATTAGTATATCATCACTAGAAAACTTCATATTCCAAGGGGCCCTTTCCTTTGTTGATTACATCAGTACCCAGTCCCTTGGTTGGTGGGTCACTCCCACTCTTTTTTGGCTTAACTATATTGCTGCCACTTTCTGTGGCAACAAACCCAATTCTGAGACCTCTGGCTCATAGCCATTCAAACACCTTGCTGTTAAAGTCTTCCAAGATGTTTGCAGCTGCATGGGAATTCTCCATGGCGAACATGGCTGCTGTTACATGCCGCCGTAAACGCTTAAAAGTATCTTCCGCAATGGCACCAGAAGCTGTCAGTTCCTTAACTCCCACAAAAGAGATCCAGTGTGCAATGATACACATGTAATTAGTGGCTTGCTACAGGTTCACATGTCTGTCGTCAGGTGGATAGTCTGAACAGCAGTATGCTGCAAAGCATTTCCAACCAATTCCAGCACATCATGGTGGAGCACTGGAACAACCACCCGGGGTCCTGCTTGGAACCTTTTATTTTGGACAGATAGCCACCACAAACTCTGAAAAAAATACTCCTTCCTCACAAAAGAAGAAGGTAGGAGGTCCAGCACTAACATTTTAGCCAGTTCCTGTCATACAAACGTGCTGTTGGGTGGTTGCGTTCGTAGGGCCCTTCCTGCCTAAACATACTTGTAGTAGCCTGGATTTTGTTTGTTTGTGTTGCCACTGATGCATGTGACTTCGGGAGAGGACCATGAAGTGGTAGACTCAATGTGCATCTTGGGGCAGTCACTGTATGCTGTTGTGTAGTATCTCCATCTGACTCTTGTGCCATTGCAAGGTTGCTGATGCTAGTGATACTAGCACACTTCTGGGAACAGAGCTGCTTTGCATAAAGATGCCACCCTTTTCTTCCTCATCACATAAACATGTGACGTATAGGCTATGGAGCCGATTCCCCTCTCACATCACCTTGACCACCATCATGTACTGAAAGTTGATTAAGGTGCCCTTCCCAGCGAAGTGTACAATGTTTTTTCAAGTGGGTTGCTTGGCCTCCAGCACCATAGTGTGTACCAAACTTACCTTGACAAACACTAGCATTTCAAATGGAGCATATTGCAATGTTGCCCTCCTGCTTGCTAACCATAAAGAAGTTTCAAACTGGGGAGATGTACATTTTCAGTGGACCACGAGTGTCACTGCCAATGCCGGATGAATTGGAGATAGGTGGCTGTGTCAACAAATAGCTCTCTGCAGTGCACACTTCTACTGAGTTAGTGGTGAATGCAGGTCTTATCCTGGGCCTTAAAAGTATTGGAACAGGTGGTGGTGGTGCCGCATCCTCTAGAGCAGGTTGGAAAGGAGGGGTAATGTCGGTCTCCTTTGTGCCAGTTTCTACAATGACTGGCTCGTCATCCCCACCCCCCTCTATTTTTGTAAGGTTTTCAGAAACTTTCCTTTTCCTGGGCCTCTCCTGATGTGTCTGAGACTTAGCTGGGGTCCAATCCGTGTCCAGATCATCAGAAGGGGGCCCAGGGAACATGTTGGAATATCCATCCTTTTTCTTGCTGGAGATCTGGAAGCCAATGGTTGTAAAGAAAGGAGGTGCATGCACAGCTGGAAGCTCAACCTCATGTTCTGCTCCTAGGTCAGTAATATCCATTGCTGGCTGTGGCTGTTGTTCACTTTCTGGTAAAGATTGAGTACTAATTCAGTGTCACTGCTTATCTGCATTAACATGATTGTAGTGACTGCCTCACTGCGAGACATGGGCTTGGGCTTAGGTTGGGGTGTTGCCATTGATACCAGAGTGCTGCTGTTTGCTTGTACCCCGGAGGCCTGTGTGGCAGGCACAATTTTGCAAAAAACTGTTCTGGCCGGCATGCCAGTGGTAGAAATCTGCTTCCTTTTTCTTCCCCTCTGGTCACTTTCCCGGCAGCACCTTTCTTTGGGGCCATTTTGAAGCTGGCATTGAGCAGTGACTCTTATGTGCGCAAACAGAAGAGATTGGAGGACTCATGTGAATGTTTGGCAGTGCACCAAAAAGCAAACAAGCAAGATAAACATTTAGTGACATGTGGCATTGTTGCAGTTTGAATTAGTAGAGACAATATAGTTTAGTGTGGTTACTTAAGTTAGCATTTGTATCCTAAATAATGAACAACAACAGTGCATACCACACCACCGTAACATACTTAATTTCCAATCAAGATAACAACATACAGATGTAACTGTTTGCATTGTGTGCTTCTAAGGGAGATACCTGTGGCAGCCAGTGAGGTGCAGGGGAACATTGTATAAGGCTTAAAAAATGAATGCTGGTGTGTGTTGTGCACCTATGGCAGGCAGGGGGTCGATGGGATATGGCTTAATCCTTAAAAAATGAATGGTGGTGTGAGCTGTGCACCAATGGCAGGCAGAGAGTTTAAGGGAAAATGGAATAATACTTAAAAAAGTAATACTGTTGTGTGGCTTTGTGCCTCTGGCAGGCAACAGGTGGATGGATGGTGAAAACATTTAAAAAAATAGGAAAACTATAAATAAATAAAATCAAATAAAACAATTACAATTGAAAAATAAAAATAAACCAATGAGAATAAAATAAAAATAGCAGCAATAATGAATTTCTGGTGCACTGGGGAATAATATGAGACTATGAGAATCCATTGGGAGGCAAGGGGTGCAGGTGAAAAACACAAGAAGCATATAATATAAAACTGTCAATGTACAAATACTACAATGATCCTCAAGCATGATATTAAAGTGATATCAGGGAATAGTAAAATAAATGAACAAATACGAAAAGACAGAGCCCTCTCTAGTATCAATCTCCCTTTGAAAACTGGAAAAAAGGATGGCCATGCAAAATGGCTCCCAGCCACATGGTCAATTAACAATAGCAAGCAGGGAGGCATGACCAAAACAAAGAACACATGCAGACCTATGGCAAAAACTGAAGGAAGTGGCCCACTAGGGTCACCCGGGTCACTCTCGACCTCCTTTAGCCTTTCAAGAAAGACTCAGTCGAGAACACCAACAGACTAATTTATTCACTAAATACACTGCAGTGGAGTCCAATCAGACCAGCCTCCTATGGTGGCTGACGAGGGACTGACTCTAACAAGCATAAAGCTACATTATATATGTTGCAGAGCCCACAAAGACACACCTACAAAGGAAAAACACTGGTAGATATCGTAAGACAAAGGGGGTACAAATCATAACTTTTGATTTGGCAGCCTGGCACACGTTATCTACTATCCAAGGTCTCTGGCCGATCCTCCACTCTAGACAGGTGGGAGAAGGCCTCTATGTACCAGAAAAGGCATGTTTCAACATTGGAGAAACAAAACTTCCCAAGGACCATTTCTCGTAAATGAGTAAGTAAGAGTTTCGATTATAATACAAAATGGCGTCTTCAAGAACTAAAATGGTGGCACAGATGTCAACCTAACTTACATAACAGCTGCACTTACTAATAATGTATCAATACAGCAAGGACCTATTTCAAGATAGCTACATGAATGCTAACATAATGTCATGTAAAATTTGACTAATATGGAAGTAAAACATTTTGATTCTATCAAAGCACACCAACTGGCTAAACTAAATTGCCACGGGCCACATGGTTAGACAATAACAGCTAGCAAGATAGCATGTCCACAACAAAAAACACATGCAGGCCTCCGGCAAAAGCACACTGGCTAGCTACAGAAAATGTCCACCGACAACATGGTCAAACAACAACAGCAAGCAAGAAAGCATGGCCACAACAAAGAATACATGGAGGTCTATGGCAAAAGCGCATAGGCAGGCTACACAAAATTGCCACCGACCATATGGCCAAGCAGCTAGCAAGGAGGCATGGCCACAACAAATAAAACTGGCAGGCCTATGGCAAAAGCACATTGCCTAGCTTCAAAAACCATCAACAGACCACATGGTCGAACAACAACAGCAAACTAGGAAGCATGACCACAACAAAGAACACATGCAGGCCTATGGAAAAAACACACTGGCTGGCCACACAAAATGGCATCTGACCACATGGTCAAGCAGCAAGCAAGGAGGTATGGTCACAACAAACAACACTTGCAGGCCTATGGCAAAAGCACACCGACTGGCAACACAAATTGCCCAATGACCATAAAGGTTTAAGCAGCAAGCAAGGAGGTGTGGCCACAACAAAAAACACATGCAGGCCTTTAGCAAAATCAAACTGGCTTGCTACAAAAACTGGCCACCAACCATATGGTTAAGCAGCAAGCAAAGAGGCATGGCCACAACAAAGAACACATGCATACATTTGGCAAAATCAAACTGGCTGGCAACATAAAATGGCCACTGACAACATGTTCAAACAAAAACAGCAAGCAAGGAAGCATGGCCGCAACAAAGAACATATTCAGGCCTATGGTAAAAGCACACTGGCTGGCTGCACAAAACGACCACTAGCAACATGTTCAAACAAAAACAGCAAGCAAGGAAGCAAGGCCACAACAAAGAACACATTCAGGCCTATGGTAAAAGCACACTGGCTATCTACACAAAAAGGTCATTAACCACATGATCAAGCAGCAAGCAAGGAGGAATGGCCCCTTCAAAGAACACATGCAGGCCTATGGCAAGATTACAGTGGCTGGTTACAAAAAATGGCCACAGACCATATGGAAAAAACAGGAAGCAAGGAGGCATGACCACAACAAAGAACATATGCAGGCCTATGTCAAAAGAACACTGACTGGTTACACAATGTGGCCACTAACCACATGGTCAAGCTGAAAGCAAGGAGGCATGGCTGCAACAAAGTACACATCCAGACCTATACTAAAAGCGCAATGGCTGGCTACACAAAATGGCCACTGACCACATAGTCAAGCAGCATGCAATGAGGCATGGCAACAACAAAGTACACATGCAGGTCTATGGACACTGACTGCACAGAATGGCCCCTAGCCTCATGGCATGGAGAACAAAGACAGATAGTGGCCTATGGGAACCACAAACACAAACTGGCCCGACAAAGGTAGAATTGGTAACACTGAAGGAAATACTGCCATTAATTCAGCAGTGCCAAAAATGAAAATGAACTGACTTGTAAAAATGTACAAAGTCATCACACATCGTCCCAAGACATCAAATATTACGCCACATACAGACTTTTGTACACACAAAAATGTGAAATACAAAAATAATTAGTTTTTAACTTAATCCAATGCAATTCCAGCCCTAAATGATGTTTTTAAACAGCATATACCACAGAAACAGTTGTTTCATGCACACATGACTAGTACTGGCCTGGGCCTACTGACTGGATAGCCCATTAGCATTCTAGGTCACATGTTCAAAAAAATAAATATTGCAAATTTAACAAACATGTAAAGAATGCACTGAACTGTGCAACATTGTTCCTTTACAACAGAATAAAAATAAAATCCAAAAATATAACTAGGCCCCTACTGAAACAGCAGGTCTCTCACAATGATCAACTTAGAAAATCAAATAAAAGTACAAATAAAAACTGGTGCATGACCTCTATCAAACAATGAACAACCTTATACAAGAGTTTTTCAACTTACTTGTGCAATCTCAAAAAACAAAGTCCTTAAATCCAATGGTATATATGCGGGAGACAGAGAGTGATACTTCCAGCTACAAACCCAAATGAATAGTGACTAGGAGATGGGCAAATCACTGGGAGGAGCCTGCAGGACAGGAACAGGAAGTTGGAGTCTCGGGGTACTTCCTTTATGTTCGAAAAAAAGTGAAATAAAAAAGAGGCTTCTTGCACTTAAAAACAACATGAATGGTCTGTTTACGGGGAATAGTAACTTTGAAACACCTTTTTGAGTAGGTTTAGCTGTTTCTCAAATAAAGAATCTGCTCGAGGTGCAGCCGCGGTCAATCGCCAACATCGTGAAAAAGTTCCGTAAGCCGCACTATTGGCTGCTACATCTCGCACATGCTCTCATGCGTCCATCAAGACTTGCTGTGCTTGCCAGCATGTGCCAAAACAAGTCTTGTGTGCGCCAACAGGAAAGAATCTCTGCTATGGGGGACAAGGCAGTATTCCGTGGAGTTCCCGAATCATGCAAACCCCATGGGTGGAGTGTATTCCTCTGCCCAGGCCTAATCAGGAGGCCAGTCAACTAGCCCTTGAAGTCACTCTGGTGGTCCTGTGTTAAGAGTAGAAAAAGGCTAAAGCAGAAGGTTAGGCCTCTGAGGGCTCAAAGCAAGATTCAGGAAGCAGAGCAGTCCTTCCAGGTGCAGTAAAACAGCAGTCTGAAGTACACCACAGGCACCAACAGCAGGCAGTCCGTTGAGAGTCCTTCTGCTGGTCAAGAAAGTAAACTGAAGTGTGGGTCTGGGAGTCTTATTTTTATACCTGGTGCCTTCCTTGAAGCAGGATACCTTCCTAGAGAATTGGGTTTGAAATGCTTGCTGTTTCCTGCCTTCCCTGCCATGGCTACAAGCTGTCGGCATGAGTAATGCAATGGTGATAAGTCCTTTATGTGAAGGCCTATTGACTTGTAAGTGGGGTTGTGATCAGCTCTGCCCACTCATCTTGCCAGTGTTGGTCCATCCAGGCACACCTAATCCCTCTACTATATGGTTGTCTGGGAGGAATAAAAAAGGTCAGATGCAAACTACACCCAGTGATGTTTTTACTACCAGGATATATAAAACTTAAAAGTACATGTCCAATCTCTTAATTGTAATGCAGTCTGCCCTTTGGGCTACCCACAGCCTACCTTATGTATGACTTATATGTAATAAAAAAGGAGTGTAAGATTTGGCAAGGAGGTTATTTTTCCAAATTGAATTGGCAGGGTAAAACTACATTCAGGCTGCAATGGCAGATCTGGGATGTGTTTTAAGGGGTTGCTTAAGTGAGTGTCACAATAAGTACTGCAGCCCACTGGGAGCGAGCAATAAGTGCTGCAGCCCATTGGGAGCATTTAATTTACAGGTCCTTTGTATATGATATGCCACTTTAATAGGGACTTTTAAGTAAATGCAATATGCCAATCAGGGGTAAGCCAGATTTACCATGTTTTAGGGAGTAAGCACAAGCACTTTAGCACTAGTTAGCAATGGTAAAATGCACAGGATCCTAATGCCATCAAAGAGAAATTGAGGAAAGTAGGATGGTAAAGGCCAAAAGTTTGGGGAAGACCACTCTAAGGCTTTTAGTTCTAACAGAGGAAAACCTCTCTCTTCAGTCCAATGGGGTCACATCTTGGCCGGATCGGCTTGGCAGGTTTGTCCCAGTTCTCTCATGGGGTTTATAAGACCAAAAAATATATCAATCAATCAATCAATCATGACATTTGTATAGCGCGCTACTCACCCGTAGGGGTCTCAAGGCGCTGAGGGGGGTGGTTGCTACTGCTCGAACAGCCAGGTCTTGAGTAGTTTCCTGAAGGAGAGGTGATCCTGGGTCAGCCGTAGGTGAGTGGGGAGGGAGTTCCATGTCTTGGCTGCCAGGTAGGAGAAGGATCTTCCTCCGACGGTGGATTTCCGAATTCTTGGGACGGAGGCGAGAGCAAAGCTGGAGGATCGGAGTTGGCGGGTGGGTGTGTAGAAGGTGAGGCGGCTGTTGAGGTACTTCGGGCCTAAGTCGTGGAGAGCCTTGTGTGTATGGGTGAGAAGTCTGAACATGATCCTCTTGTTGACGGGGAGCCAGTGCAGGTCTTTCAGGTGGGCGGAGATGTGGCTGCGTCGCGGGATGTCCAGGATGAGTCGTGCTGAGGCGTTCTGGATGCGCTGGAGTCTTTTCTGGAGTTTGGCCGTGGTTCCAGTGTAGAGGGTGTTTCCATAGTCCAGACGGCTGGTGACGAGTGCCTGGGTGACCGTCTTCCTGGTTTCGGTGGGGATCCATCGGAAGATCTTTCGGAGCATGCGCAGGGTGTTGAAGCAGGATGATGAGACTGCGTTCACTTGCTTGGTCATCGCGAGGGAGGAGTCCAGGATGACGCCCAGGTTGCGTGCGTGGTCCGTTGGTTTGGGTGCACTGCCCAGGGCAGGTGGCCACCAGGAGTCGTCCCAGGCGGAGGGCGATGATCCCAGGATGAGGACTTCCGTCTTGTCTGAGTTCAGTTTCAGGCGGCTGTTCTTCATCCATTTGGCGAATTCTTTCATCCCTTCGTTCAGGCTGGTTCTGGCGGTGGCGGGGTCGTTGGTGAGGGAGAGGATCAGCTGGGTGTCGTCGGCGTAGGAGATGATGTTGAGGTTGTGTTTGCGTGCGATGGCTGCGAGAGGGCTCATGTAGATGTTGAAGAGGGTTGGGCAGATGACTTTGGTGGCCTTGGGTCTGAACGGGGGAGGCGAACTCTCTGGGTTCTTCCGGCAAGGAACGAGATGATCCACTCCAGTGCCTTCTCTTGGACTCCGATGTTGCTGAGGCGCTGCACTAGGGTGCGGTGGCAGACAGTGTTGAACGCTGCAGAGAGGTCCAGGAGGATAAGGGCCGCTGTTTACCCATTGTCGAGCAGGGATCTGATGTCGTCCGTGGCTGTGATGAGGGCGGTCTCGGTGCTGTGGTTGGCTCGGAAACCGGACTGCGAGGGGTCGAGGGATCCGTTCGTCTCGAGGAAGGCGGCAAGCTGTCTGTTGACGGTCTTCTCGATGACTTTGGCGGGAAAAGGGAGGAGTGAGATGGGGCGGTAGTTCTTGAGGTCAGTGGGGTCTGCTGTTGGTTTCTTCAGGAGGGCGCTGAGCTCGGCATGCTTCCAGATCTCCGGGAAGGTGGCGGTGTTGAAGGAGGTGTTGATGATGTCCCGGAGTTGGGGTGCGATGATGGAGTCGGCCTTGTTGAAGACGTGGTGGGGGCAGGTGTCTGTTGGTGATCCGGAGTGGACGGTGTTCATCGTGCGGGTGGTGTTTTCGGTGCTGATTGGGGTCCAGGCAAAGAGGGTGGTGGTGGGGGCGTTGGTTCGGTGGTTGGGTGGGTGGTAGGTGCGCCGAAGCTGCTGTGTATGTCGGCGATCTTGCGGTGGAAGAACGAGGCGAGTGAGTCACAGAGGTCTTGCGAGGGGGTGATGTCGTTGTTTACGGCACTGGGGTTGGAGAGCTCTTTGACGATGCTGAAGAGTTCTTTGCTGTTGTGGGCGTTGTTGTCCAGTCGTTCTGTGAATGCTGTCTTCTTGGTGGTGCGGATCAGTTGGTGGTGTTTATGGGTGGCTTGCTTGAGGGCAGTCATGTTGTCTGTGGTTTGGTCATGACGCCAGGCTTTCTCAAGGGTGCGGCAGTTATTCTTGGAGTTCTTGAGTTCGTCGGTGAACCAGGAGGTTTTCTTGCTGTCGGGTCTGCTGGGGGGGTTCTTCAGTGGCGCAAGTTCATTTGTGCAGTTGGTGAGCCACTGTGTGAGGTTGCTGGCTGCTTTGTTAGGGTCCGTTGTGCTGGCGGGAGGGTTCTGGCGGAGGGAGGTGGTGAGCTGCTCGGTGGTGATCTTGCTCCAGCTTCTACGAGGAATCTGTTGTGGGTGATGGTGGGTCGTTGTTCTTCTGAAGCTGAAGTGGATGCAGCTGTGGTCAGTCCAGTGGAGTCCGGTGGAGTGGCTGAAGGAGATGTGCTTGCTGGAGGAGAAGATGGGGTCAAGCGTGTGGCCGGCGTAGTGGGTGGGGGTGTTCACCAGTTTTTTGAGTCCGAGGTTTGCGAGGTTGTCCAGCAGGGTGGTGGTGTTGTTGTCCTTGTTGTTCTCCAGGTGGAAGTTGAGGTCCCCTAGGAGGATGTAGTCGGCGGAGGGGAGGGCGTGCGGGCTGATGAAGTCTGCGATGTCTTCGCTGAATTGTGTCCGTGGTCCCGGGGGTCTGTAGATGAGGGTGCCTCTGAGGGTGGTCTTGGGATCGGTGTGTATCTGGAAGTGGAGTTGTTCGGCGGCTGTGAAGGTGTCGTCGGGGTTGGTCGTGATGCGGATGGTGTTCTTGTGTACGATGGCGATGCCTCCTCCAGTCTGGTTTACACGGTCCTTCCGGGTGATCTTGTATCCGTCCGGGATGGCTATGGCGATGTCAGGCGCTGAGGAAGCGTTCATCCAGGTTTCTGTGAGGAAGGCAACGTCTGGTGATGTAGTGTCGAGCAGGTTCCAGAGTTCGACGGCGTGCCTGTGGACGGAGCGGGTGTTGAGCAAGATGCACTTGAGGTGGTTGCTGCTGGTGCTTGGCTTGTTGGGTGCGGTACAGGTCCGGAGGCAGGTGAATTTGCAGGCTTGGCAGGTGAAAGGTCCGTGGATGCGTTTCGGGTGGCTCGGTAGCAGGCGGCGTTCCGGCCGGCGTTGAGTGCGTGGAGGGTGGCGGCGTCGTAGGTACGTCGGGAGGTTTGGCGATGTCGGGGGTCAGGGGTCCTGGCGCTGAGCGCGGGCCAGGCGCGGATGGGCGCAGACGGGCTTGCCTTTGGCGCACAATCGTCTCGCCCGCTGCGTGCGTTCGCCGTGCCGCGCTCCCTGTGAGCGGCTGAGGGAGGGAGGAGCAGCTGGGAGGCGGGAGCAGGGTGGCGAATGGGAACGGTGGGGGGGGCCGGGCCGCAGGGAGCAGCGGCGGGAAAGAGGGCAAAGCGGGAGGCGGGGGGGCACAGAAGGAAAAAGGGGGAGCGAGGGGGACACACTCACAGGGTTACAGAAGGCAAAAAAGGGGCACAATGGGGACCAGACCAAGGATACAGATGGCGCAGGGGAGAACAAATACAGATAAACAGAAGACAAGGGCAATGCAAGGGAAAACGAAAAACTGCAAGTTTACCAGGAGGATAGCGAGGAACAACAGCGGTCAGAGCGTCGCAACAGCGCACAGCATGGGGAGCACCGCGCGGTGGCTAGGGGGGAGACCTACTACAAGTACTCGCTTTTCATAGCTGATTGTAGAAGTCAGTTAGGCACAGCCAAGGGTCCCAGGATCTCAGAAATAGCGCTTGGGGGCGTCAAGCCCAAACCCAGCAGAGAACAGCATAAGGGTCCAGGTCAGGTGCAGTTGATACTAATCAGCAGGACATTTTAGTAGCTTGTTGCCCTGTAGCTTTCATAGGAGGTTAGCTAACTGGCCCTTGGCGTCCACTTCTTCATCTAGAGTAAAGGTGGGAGCAAGAACCGCCCTTCAGGTCTCCTCACAGGTTTTAAGTAGCAGGTGTAGTTGTTCTCCTGTTCTTCCATAGGCCCAGCGTATTCAGAAGAAGATATCTTTGAGTGCCTCATTTATGACTGGCAGTATCTTCTCAGTCTTTCTCTATGGACTAACCCGCTTTCCTACAGTGAAAATCGCTTGTGGTTGCTAGCCACAGTAAGGACATGTTAACTTGAAATTCCTACATGTCCTACTTTTAAATAGAATGTACCCTGCCTTGTGGGCTACAAGGGCTGCATAGGGATGACTTATTTCAATTCAAAAGGGTGGTTTTCTTTTGACAGGCCTGGTTGTATTTAGATCTCAAAAGAGAGAGTGAAGGAGGTTCTACCTTAAGTATGTCCTCAAAGAGAAGGCCACAGTAGAAATGTATTCTTAAGGGAGTCATCTAGTCTTATCTGTCCTATTTGGTGTACTGACTACATCTAGGAATGGGTTCTCAAAATATTTTTGAGAGGTCTCACACCAGGGTAGGAATGGTGCCGCCCTTGCATACTCAACCAGTGCAATCCAGTCTATCCCTGGGAGTTCCTATAAATCTCAAATCAGGACATTACTTTGGGTACTGTTTTTGTGGGTATAGACAAGTGAATCTGCGAGGCTCACATTACAGCAAGGGGATCAGGGATAAGGATAGGTGATTCTGCTGCGCCATTCTTCTTACAAATATCTTACTATGGAGAAGGCACCCACCACTCTTAGCTATGGAGCCCACAGTCTAATATGAGAGGTGTATCATCCGAGTTGTGGGAGGTACTGGTAGGGTGCAAATACTTTTTTTCACCTTATTGCATGGTCCTAATTCACACCATTTACCCTACAATGTATCTACCCTGAAGAAGACCCAAGCCCGTTTTCGGCTCATACAGAGGTCGAAAAATGTTGGTATGCAAACACTAGGTCAGTTGATTATTTGTATCTTACTTAATGACCGTTTCTTCTTAATATTTTTTAACATACCAGAAGTACTCATTGAATAAATGATAGGTAGCGTACACCTCTAGGTATATTCTATATTCACTCTTGTCTCCCCCCAAAAATCAGGACTCAAAGTATTCCCCTTATTTGAGATTTTTAAGAACTCCCAGGTCATAGACTAGCTTCCACTGGTTAAGTCCGCCAGGCGGCACCATACCTACCCTGGTATGGAGGTTGTCAAATGATGAAGCATGCCTCGATAAGTTGAGGGTGAAACAACCTCTCAAAAATCTTTTGATGACACTAAATTGGACAGTTACTAGATGACTTCCTCAAGTATACATTTCTTGTGTTGCAGGCTGTATTTAAGGCCAAAGTAGGAAGTATCACAAGTGACTCAGTAAGGAACATCTCATAGACTACCTGTGTGTTGTTTTCCTACACAATTCCAAGTTTGAGTCTGATCAATTGTGGAATAAATAATTAAATTATAGGTTTTGCATCAATGTCTGCATGTTTACTAACATTTGTACACTTTTTCCATGCATTATTTACTAGGCTTTTCCTGGCAAAATGTGTAAAGGAAATAAATTCAATCATGCAGTGTTCCTAAACAACTAATGATCCCTATTTGGGTGGTAACTCTATTACTGACTGACTCAAGATTTTTTCAATACTCTTATTGAGGACCTTAGGCAGAACACTTACGCCTATCACTGGATGAACAGATGGTAACATTGCCTCAACTATTTCAGTTATTTCAAAGTGCTCACAGGGACAACAGGATCATTCCACACACTGCCTTGTACCTGATGAATGTCAGAGGACACGCATTAAACCTTTGGCACTGACGTTCAGTTGTTCAGTGAAAAAAAAGGTTGTCGGCTTTATCATAATGGCACTTAGGGTGACTCTGCCTAACTGCCTTGGATAGCTTGAAAGTCATCATGAGCCCTGCTGCTGTGAGTCACTCAGAGCACTCTGGGATCCATGTGCTAACAAGTTGTTATATGCAAACTGCATTTGGTCTTTGTGCATGCTATGTGCAGCTGACAAAACGATCACTCACTAGCCCATTTTGTGTGCAGTAGACATGAAATGGCAATATTATTCAGCATTTACCATACTATTTCACATGTATTTTAATTTATATGGGGTTGTTATGTATTACAAGCTTAGCCCCAAGGAAGTGTAAAGTACTTTACACAGAACAGTATATATGTTCCAAAATGAATTAGCACTACACATAAATGTAGGTGGAAAACATGACCTAAACTAAAGGCACATGCATTTAAAAAAACAGGAGTGATGTAGAAAATGAGGAGAAATTAGGAGACAGTTGCCGATGAAAGAAGAAAAGTGGTTATTTTAGCATTACACACCATACCTTGCATGGGCTCTTTCTGCCATATTATGAGTCATTGCTTCTCATCTAGGTTGTGACTTTAACAACTCTTTTATGTGCCATTCAAGTGGAACATCTAACATTACTTTCATCACTCGCTGTTTCTGTGGTTAACAATTACCAACATTCTGAAGTACTTATAAAGAAATATGCAAATACTGTGAAAATCTTCCGAAAATAGTCACTTAGTCCCATCACTTTCACAGGGCCCTTAGGACCTCAGTATAGGTGGACACTTTTAAAGATTTGTATGCGTTTATATCGTTGTGAATCAATAATAATGTGCAGACTGTACTTTTATATATACTCGATCACAAACATGTACACACTCAAATAGTACTGTTGGTTTTGAAACAGATTCTCTATGAACTGTAGAACTACATGTTGCTGATATCTGTTAACTGGGCCTCAAGTGAATACCAAAAACATTTTTTCGAAGATGGAAGTCACTCTTGTCACTCAACTCACTTTGTTTTCTCGCAGATTCTTCAGCACAGAGTGAAGCTGAAATGTACTTGTTTATTTCTACTGTCATTGTTATGCTGCTCTCGATGAAATTTCCTCCGCTCAGTTATAAACTGCAAAATTAACCCAAAGGTCCTACTGATGTTTCACTGTGCCCAATTCATTCATATAACATGTTATTGTTAATGTATCTTGTATGTTGTGGCAGCTCCGGGAAACTTCAGCATAGAGGGAGTAGAATTATTATCCAAGCAGTGGGATCGTGTGTAGGTGCTATGGTAATATGACGTAACTTGTTCATGTGCTCTGATTTGCTGAAGAAATGATACATTTTCTCACACCACCATGATTTTGAAGGTTCCGTTGATTCCATATGCAAAAATAGTGTATAAAATATCTTGATTTTGAGGATGAGCCACAAGACTTACCTATTCTACTAGGGATGCTCTCTGTTACTTTCCCAATGTTGCTGCCCAGTTGGGACTTTGAAAAAATTATGATTTTGCATGTCTCTGTACTGTCTTATCATAGAGAGCCTCAATAGCATTGGCCCTTGTTAGAAATGGGGATCTCTGCTTGGCTAAGGCTTGCCCCAAAGCCAGACAGAGACCACCATTCTAGTCAGGGCTTGGGAGTTACACGCCAAAGATAACCCCTACTCACCCCCTTGGTTGCTTGGCACGAGCAGTTAGGCTTTTCTCGGTGGTAATGGGTAAAGCATTTGCACAACACACACAGTAACAACACACTAGGCACACCACAAAAGGAACTCCACACAAGGTTATATATAAAATAGCCTTTGTATTATAATAAAACACATCAGATAGTATCTTCACAATATACATTGTGCCAACTGTCACGGGCAATATTTACAGGGGATTATTTACACATGACAGGGCCACGTGGGCCACTGTCAGAATTAGCACTTGGTAAAGAATAGTAAAAAGTAAGAATATATATGACTTTAGAACACAGGTAGTAATCACTGGCAGACACTATACTCAGCGTCAACCTATAACATAAATCCTAACAGGCATAGTATCACATAAGGCGAGAACTCTATTCTGCGCCAACCTCATAAGATAAAATCTGGTAGACCATAATCTCCTAACCATAACTCGCATATGGGAATAAACTGAATAACATAACCTGCAGTAGGGAATAAATCAAACCTAGATCACAGTAGAGAAATAAAATATAAGACAGTAGGTAAAACCTAATACTCATAAAAGCCCATCTATAAGCATAAATCAAGGTGCATAAAACATACTACAAACATTACATTTCCTAGCACCCATAAAAAGCACACTAGGGCCTGGCGCCCTATAAATCTAATAGTCCCCAGGGCCAACTGGCCATCTCTAAGATGCTCAAACGCCTTCTGTCCAAAGTCAGGGCGCGCTGCCTAATGCAGCGACAGCCAAGGGTGCGCACTTGGCGCAAACCTAAACATTGCAGATGCGCACTACTTGCTGGGCAGCTGGGAGTTTTCAATGAAGGGCTTAAACGATGCAGCTGGCAGTAAGTGCTGTGCAGCAGTGCAGGCCGAGATGGGGCAAAGGAGTGCGTCTCACTCCTAGATTCAAAAGTCTGCCCCCTAAGAATGGAAAACCTAAACAGTGCAGCTGCTCACTACTTACTGGGCAGCTGGGAAGTAGGGAAATGCAGTATGGGCTCTCAGAGGCCCTTAAAACAAATTTTGCCAAATATTGGAGCCACGGGGCTCTAAAAAATAAACAGGTGTCCCCTACTGAACTGCGGGGGAAAAGGACACAAGCCTTTAAAAGTAATACAACCGACGTTAGAGCCATCTAGGCTCTAGAAACAACTTAGGCCAATGCTGGAGCCCCACAGGGCTCTGTTGAACAAATGAGGCCCCAAGCCCCTCACGGGGACTTTAAGCAAATCAGGCAGAGATGGGTCAAAGCAGAACTTGCCCCTGAGCACTGTGGGGCCCATGGGGGCTCCCAGGAATCAAACATGCCCCCTGTTGGAGCAGCCCACTGCAAGATGGGGTCTCTCGATATAGACCACTGTCCCTGTGCCAACAACATAGAGCCTCACTCATCCGGCTCTGAAGACTTGTTGGTATCCTCTCGTCCTCTGGTCTCGGCTTCTCTGGTCAGTGCGGAAGTGCTGCACCTGCAGGGTTCTCCCTTCACCTCAGGAGCCCCCCTGAACTGCCTCAGTGCCTCTCTTCTCTGCAGGCGGCACTTCTCCCTGCAGGGTGCCGAATGCAGGGCTACCCTTCCTTCTCCGGAATTCCCGCCTACGGGGACACAGCCTTGTTTTCCTTCCAGGTCACGCTGGGCAGCAGTCTGGGGGAGGCTGCATCACTACTCGGGCTGCGGCGGAAGCATGAGGGGAAGGCTCCCTCCATCGAAATATACCGGAACAAAACCAACAACCAGAAAGCGGGGTGGGCACTCGCTCTCTTAATAAAGGAAAGACGCGGGGTGAGCACCCATGCATCAATTCCCCTCAAAAAGCGAAAGCGCAGGGTGGGCACCTGCAAGGGTTCTAATAAGCGGGGTGGGCACCCGCAGGAGTCATTAACAAAAGCACACGAAGATGCAGGGTGTGCACCTGCCATTAGAAACAAAAGCACCAGTGGGTTGGGCACCCGCAAAAGGGAACCACAATGCGGTGTGGGCACCCGCTCCTCTCCGCCTCTGAAAGGGAGGGAATCCCCACGCTGGGATTCCTTCTGGGAAGCATTGCAGCATGGCGCTGTGGAGGTCAATTAAAATTAAGCGCTCGCAATGCGCTGGGACAGGCAAAAGGTCCTCAAAGATAAAGAAGGGATCCTGTGGCAAACAGGAGGGTCCCAAGGAAATAAAGTCTCCAAGGCATCCAGGGGCAGGGCAGAGCCCAGGGAGGCAAGCCTTCCCCTGAGCCCCAGCAGCAGCACGCCCCTGGTAGATTCAAGTCGCAAACAAGAACACTTTACATGAGGTCACAACCCCTTCTTATACAGCTAAATCCTTTGTTCTCAAAGGTGCAGGCAAGGGGAGAACCAGATACAACTGGTTCTGGATCACTTTGTTTTGCTCAGTTCCCCTCTCAATTCACAGGACAGGCCAGGGACATCAGACGCACCACAGGAGGTGGAGCCAGCATTGTGGAGGGAAGCCACAGCCCTATTCAGGTCCCAAGTGCAAATCCTCCATCCCATCTACATGCAGATCTCCCTATTCACCACCGAGCAGACTCACCCCGGCTCCTGGAGCCAAGCAAACCAGCCAACCCCTGTCACTCACACGCCAGACAGGCAATTCACATCTCACAGCACACAGAAATGCCAACTTCTAAAAGTGGCACTTCTCCACTAGACACAATATATCTGCGCACACCATTGTGCTGCATTTATTCTCACAAGTTCGCACATACCAAACTCGACCCTGCACTCCCCACATATCAGGAATTACCACGGGCACACATATCCCCCATGCATTCCTATGGAAGGGCAGGCCATCTCACCACATGCACTCAGAGTGCGCATGCACTTTACCCTGGGCCACTGTGCTAAAGTGTGTAGAGGCCTAAAATCACTACCACTATGCCAGAGGCTAAAGGCAACAAGTTTAGGGGTGAACCTGCCAAAAAGGCCCAAGTCCAAGAGCCCTGTATTGCCTTAATTTTGTAATAAAACCCTTTAACTTTTGTTTGATCTAGAACTCAGTTATTGAATGGTCCCATTTAATTCATTGATTGATTTTCTGAACTTTGATACATAGGTGGTGCCTTATTGCGGGGATGTTGAGGTTGAATCCAGTCCAATCCAGTTAAAGTGGGCATTTCGATTAAGGTAAATTTTGGGCTGTCTAGAGTTTTGGGGTACCAAGTACCCCTACTGTTAATACGTTTTGTGGAAATATGAGTTTCTTAGTTTCCGATGGTCGACGAGACTTGGTATATTGAGTCTCATTAACATATATTAGATCAAGAAAAAGCAAACTTGCCACTTTCAATGTATTCTTCAACATTGTTTCTGAATGTGTACAAATGAACTATTTCATATAGACAAACGTTTTCTAAATGAACACTTTGATTCGGACAGTAAATGTCCAGCATATTTGTTTTGACAATGTCTGCGCAGTCCGGATCACAGTGTGCTAGATATTCAGTCTCATCGAAGGACTTTAATTCTCTGTAATGAGTACAAGAAAGGCCTTAACTATTCCAATTGAGGGATTTGAACTTCCCATTTAAACAAGCCAAATGCAATGGGTCACATGCCTCACAAGAACTTACTTTGCTGTGGGAAAGCATCTTAAGAAACTATGTAAGTTCTTTGTTACAGGCTTTTCGGCTGAAATCTCTACCCACACCTATTTCATTACTGACCTTTCAAACTTTGTAATGTAAGAAGAAACAAAAATGTAATTGTCAGCTATAAACTGTTTGGATTCCACATAGACAAATTGACACGATTGTAGTCATTGATACAACACCACTGTGGGATCCTCACCACCATTGTCATCCCACATCATCTCTGTGAGGAATGCCAACTTCACTCTAAAAACAAACCATCGCTGTGGGGACTTTAGCAGCTTTTGTGACAGAATATCTTTGAAAGAACGTAATGTCACTGTAATCACATTTCTTCGAAGCACTGTCAACACTTACCATCACTGTATGACTCTGACACAGCAGTCATCACAAATATTTACTGTGGAGACGTCAGCAGCACCATTGTAACTACCTACCACCACTATGGAGTCTTCGGTATCACTATCATCACACACCATCACTTTGGGACCTTTAGCACTACTGTCATCACATACCGTCCCTGAGGGGAAGTCAACATCACTGACATTAAACACATCACTGTGGTAACTTCAAAACATATGTATTCCTATATTACATCTCCTATGACATCAATATCTTAATTGCACACCATCTCTGTGTACCATTCGACATCTTTGTATTCGCACACTGTATCTGCTGCACTTGACAATCAAAATTAACACACGAAATTACTATGATGATTTTACCACTGCCATCATTAAACACCATTTAAATACAGGTAACATCATTACACACCTTTTGTCTGAAAATATTTGTTTAGAAGCTACACTGATGAAAATTAAACTAACTTATTTAACTCAGGCTTTCAACTTGACACATACCGTTCTTGCCAAAGTGGATGAAATATTTGCATTTTGGCCTAAAACAATGGAAGTATTACCTATGCTCTGTGTTTACCTGATATTGCTACATGTATAATCTAATCCCCGGGCTGTGTTCTTCCTTCTTTAGAGACTATCTGAGTGCAATATTTAGCACTGGGTCTGTGGCATTTTGTAAAATGAGGGCATTTAGAGCCTAGTAGACTGGCCCTGACCACCTGGCTAGCTGAAACTATGGGCTCCACTGACCAGGTAGAGGATCTACCGCCATATTTCGAGTTGCTGACTGTCGAGCAGGAATCTTTTGCCTTGAGTGGAGTAGTAATTCTATGGAAGACACAGATCCTTTGATTAGTGGTTGCTTGTTTGATGAGCTTGCTTTGCAGAGATTTCAGTTTTTTCAATAGCAAACTCCTAAATAGGGCTATGAAAAATAGTGTCCTTAGTATACTGGGAACATTCATCCAGCATGCGCAGGGTAATTTCAATTATTTCTAAAGTATACATTGGAAGGAAAAAAAAATAAGGCAGTTATTGTGAGATTGCCATTCTACAGATGGTCTGTCTGTCAAATGTTTGCAACAGTAGAGCTAGCTTGGACACCAGTAGAAATCCTTTAATATCAACCCTCTCTAAATGTTTCGAAAGACTGCTTTTTGGCAGGTGACATGTATTCGCTAAACTCGATCCCCTAATAAATTTGGGGACTATCTTATTTGCCTTGTTAATAAATGTTTAACATTGTTTATATGTATAATTGCACTCCTTCCTTGTGAATTTGATGAAAGTTTGTCTGTTTTTATTGTGTTTTTCAATGTAAATAAAGTTTAATTTGAAGACAAAGATGCTGCTTTTGTTTTTCTAGTGGTACAATGTACAAGAGAAATGTATTTACTGGGAGCCTAATATTAAAAGGTAGCATCTATTGTTGGAAGTGCCACTAAGAAACTAAGGATGCCTCTAGATGTGTGCTTCATTGCAATCCCTTCCTCCTATCCTGCATCACTGTGATACACTAGATAGTGTAGTATTTTCAGGTTGTCTGCGAAGCGGTCCAATATAGCTTAATGTAATAGACATCATGCATTATGTGTTTGTGTGCACTGGTTTTTAGTTAGGGCTTACACTGTCCCCTCATAGATCCCTTGCATGGTAAATCCCTTTCCTTTTTCCCATTTCATCATATTGTGCTTCATGTCCACTTGCGAGTTGCAAGTTCCAACTGTCTCATTAGGATGCGGTTGAACTGTTCGGTTGCACTCCTAAAGTTAACTATGGGAGAATGCATTCCAGCTGTAAACCAGCCGGAATTCATGCTCCCATAGTAAAATTGGAGGTGCGATTCATCCCGGCACCCTGTGGTAGGCACATCAACGTGTCGGCCACGGGGTCCAAGGATCAAAAGGGGGGCACCGTAAGCCACCTCGGCCTCAAACAGTAGGCCATGCACCCAAGGGGGCCCTTATTGGGCCCCCAAAGTCAAGTTCCGACAGCCTTTCTGTGTTGGAAAGGCCAGCGCAGCAAGGCTGCCGAAATCCGACATTGTAATCTCAAGGGCAGAAAGGCCTACCTTTGAGATCACAGGCCGGATTTTGACTGGCCGACGGGCTCCCAGAGTTTGTCGGAAGCCAGCCGGAATGACCGGCAGGTGTACTTTATGAGCGTGTCTATCATAATGAGGCAGTCGTAAAGTAAACTGACCATCCAATTACAATGCGGACGTAACGGCTATGACCGAGGGTCAGAGCCTTTTACGACTGCATTGTAATCGCCCCCTAAATAAACACAATAAGCATATCATTTAGATACTGTCTTTAATGATTTATATTTTAGCTGTAGCTGCTATTTTCATGCCCCACTGATGTCAATCAGTTTTAGTCAGAGGAAGCAGCCAGTGCTTCATTTAAGTCAGTGGTTGCAGGTGGGGCCCACCTGCACTCCTTTTTGAGGACCAACACTTATTTTTCCAAATAAAACTTTGATCCAGAGTGAGATAGAAAGTGTCTGGTGGTAGATGAAAGAAGCATGAGTTAGAATCAAGACTACGCAGCCTTGGTATTCAGCAACACCAACATTCAAGAGCACAGGCTGTGGGTTTCTGAGATGTCTTAGGGTACTAGCACTTACTATTGTTTTAATTAAGCCAAGGGAGCAGCTACTATTCCTGGTCTGTCCCATGGTATCTTGCACTGTGTTTGCTACTTCTGGTCGCCAGGGCTATGAAGGAAGAAATAGAAATCAATCAGCGTTTTAAAAGCCCAGTTTGCTACCTGTACTTTCCATCCAATTGCCTTCCTAACACCTGCAGCTAATTAGGATGTTGCTCAGAAGCTAAAGAAGTAACAACCTTCTGATGTCATCTGTGGTTACAGGGTTCTTGCTGTTTGTTAGAAATGTGGTATTTAGTTGGCAGTGGTTTGCACCCTGTCTAAGTATAGACCCTCACTATAGTCAGGGTAAAGGAGTTACACAGCTAAGATAACCCCTACTCACCCCCTGGGTAGCTTGGTAAGAGCAGGTAGGCTTATCTCGGAGGCAAATGTGTATTTGTACACACACACACAGTAATACAGTGAAACCAAAACATAAAAGGAGTCCACACCAGTTTAGAGAAATAGCCAATATATATTGGAATAAAACAAGACCAAAATAACAAAAATCCAATTTATACAAGTAAAGATATCCCTTTTCAAAGGTTAAATAAGTTCAGTCCATAGAAATCTATGGATGCCTTTCTTTTAGCACAAAGTACCTTGGATGTGTCAAAATTCAAAGACAAAACTGACACAGAGGAGGTGGGCCCCGGAAAAGCAAAGCGATGTGTCAGTTGCTTACTCCCAGGGGAGGTGATGCATTGGTTGCTTACTGTCAGGAGAGGTGATGCATTAGTTCCTTACTGCCACGCTGGGCAGGTGATGTGTCGGTTACTTACTGTCAGGGAAATGATGCATCGGTTCCTCACTGGAAGGGGAGGTGATACATCGATCTCTGGACATGTGTCCTCGGTTCCTTAATGCTTGGCAATGTCGATGAAGATGGCGTTGAGGGTCGTTCCATCAAAAATTCAGATGTGGTGTGTAGATGTGGCAATGGCAAAGCTATTGCTGTGTCGATGTCACAGCCACAATGTGTCAATTCTTCAGTGGTGAAGTGGTGAAGCAGAGGCTGCATCGGAGTTGGAGTGGGTGGCACAGACATCAGCGACATGAAACTTGGTACTCAGGTTGCACTGATTTTCCAGCTGCAAAGCAGGCAATATATTGATTCTTCAGCTGCACTGCAGTGATGTGTTGATTCTTCTGCTGTATAGCGGTGCTGCATCGAGAAAAAGAGCCTTGAGTGTCGATGCCTGGATGTTCTCACCAAGTTACACTTCCAGATGCCCAGGAACTTAATTTGGCCCACTTGGCAAGTCAGGGCTCTCAGCAGAAGAGCCCAGGCACTGGCAGTTGAAGCCTTTGATGGCCCTGAGACTTCTTAACAGCAGGCAAGAATGCACAAGTCCTTGGATAACCTTGGAAGCATGATTCAGAAAGCTAAGTGCAGTACCTTCACTCCTAGGAGAGAAGCAGCACACAGCAGGCCAGCAAAACAAAGAAAAACGATAAGTGTCAGTCACTCCTACAGCATCCAGCTCTTCTTCCTCACAGAATGTCCTTAGTGCAGGAGTGTTCTGATTTTGGGGTGTCAAAAGCCCAATACTTATACCCCTTTCTGCCTTTGAAGTAAGCAATATTCAAAGGAAAGTCTTTATAGTGCACGAGACCCTGCCTTTCCCTGAACCAGCACCAGACACACTACAGGGGGTGGAGACAGCTTTGAGTGTGGACAGGTGCATCCCTATTAAGGTGTCATTGACAACTTCTCCCACCACTCTAGTTCAGGAAGGACAATCAGCCTTGTGATGGGCCATCAGGATATGCAAGGAACACATCAGCTCCCTTTTTGTGACTGTCTAGAGTGAAGGCACAAGAGCCCTACTGTCAGCCATCCCAGACATTGATTCTATCTACAGTTAGAGGCACAGAATGGTTGAGCAAGAAAATGCCCACTTTTTAAAAGTGGCATTTTTAAACAGACAATCTAAACACCAACTTCAACAAAAGATGTATTTTTAAATTGTGAGTTCAGAGACCCCAAACTCCAAATCTCTATCTGCTCCCAATGGGAAATTACACCTAAAAGATATTTCAAAGCAATCACCATGTTACCCTAAGGGATATATAGTCCTTGCAATAGTGAAAAATTAAATTAGCAGTATTTTACTATTAGGACATGTAAAACACAACAGCACGTGTCCTACCTTTTAAATACATTGCACCCTGCCCAAGAGGCTGCTATGGGCCTACCGTAGGAATGATTTACATGTAGTAAATGGAAAGGTTTGGGCCAGGCAAGTAGGTGCACTTGCCAGGTTAAAATGACAGTTTAAAATTGTACACACAAATACTGCAGTTGCAGGTCTGAGACATGGTTGCAGGGCTACTCATGTGGGTGGCACAATCATTGCTGCAGGCCCACTAGTAGCATTTGATTCACAGGCCGGGGCACCTCTGGTGCACTTTACTAGGGACTTACTAGTAAATCAAATATGCCAATCATGGGTACACCACTAAAAACAGGGAGCATGTGCACTTCAGCACAGGATAGTAGTGGTAAAGTGCCCGGACCTAAAGCCAACAAAAACAGGCCAGAAAAAATAGAAGGATGAAGGCAAATAGTTTGAGGATAACCCTGCAAAAAGGGTCAGGGGGAGAACTCTGTCAATTCTCTAACCATAGAATTTTAATGATTCAACATCCATGATGCCCCTTTGAACATCATCAGGGTTCACAAGATATAGCTTTAATGTACGCCCTGGGGTTTCATATATTTGTATTCAAATCTCGCATTTCTACCTTAATTAACGATATTATGAAGAAAGTAGCTTAAAAAGCTAAATACATTATGGTATGCATAATTTACTAGCAGGTTAAAACGAGAACGCTGGTAGCTTTTCTGGTTTTATTTTACAGAAATATTTTAATTCTGTTTTCGCGTACATTTTTCTCTGAAAATAAAATAAAATGTGATAAATACATCGAAACTCATATATATATTTAGTCATAAAAACTTGATTGAATGTGATTCATTGCACTAAAATTTACATAAATCCAGAGCTGGCAGAGCTAAAAATGTCTTTTTTCAAGGACAACGGTGCGTTTTTTATGATACTTTATCTAATGTATCTTATTTCAGATTCTCATCATTCAGGAACTAACAAGCGTATTATTCTTTATTCAGGTAAACTCACCCTATTAAGACACTGCCATAATTCGCACATTTATGGGCTTTGAGAAGTTATTTATATATTTTTTTAATTATCATTTTATTGAAGGTCTCAGTTGAGCAGGCAATTTTAAAAATGTGAATCGTGTCTCCTGTCTAACCATTGCCCTTTCCTTCACAGTGATGGCTGTGGGACAGCACAATGAATTTTCCACAAATTAAATTAAAGAGAGTCATAAAAAGTCCACTTTGCAGAATTCATGTGTTACAAAAGTATGGAATTTATCACTTTCCTTCATTCCTCAGCTTGGTCAGCTTTTCCACCTTCATCCTCCTGTTTTCTCGATGTTGCTGTCTTTCTATTATTTCACCTTGCGACATGTTTTGGTTATGGTCGCCCTGTGCCTTGTAGTCAATTGTCCTCCTCCCATGCTCTTTTCTCAACTAACCTCTTTTTCACATTGTCAAACATCGATTATTCACGAATTGCTGTTTTTCTCTTTCTCTAAGTTTCTGCGGTTGTGATTTCCTTGTGCTTGTCTCCACTTGAACCTAGTTGTTCAATGCTTTTCATGTTGTTACACAAATTCTGTGACTAGATGCTTTGCACAGTGCTACAATAACTATAAACCCCTCGGGGCATATTATCAAGGGGGTTTATCTCCGCTTTTTTGGCTTTAAAAGCCAAGAAAGCAGAGATAAAATTATCTCCCTATTACCAAGCTGTTGCTAACACCAGTTAGCGACAGCTAATAGGAGATAGCGACCATCTTGGGCCCCGCTTTGCATGTCAGTGATATTTATCACTAATGACATGCAAAGTGGGCGTGCCAAGATGTTAGCGACTGGAAACAGTCGCTAACATCGCTATTTCCTATTACCAACTTTTGGAGATATTCGCGCTAAGCGCGAATATCTCCAAAAGCTAACACCTGCCCTGAGCAGTTCTTAGCCATGTTAACCAATGGGAGGTGGATAACATGGCTAAGAGCATTTGCTCGATAATGCATGAATATCGCGGACTTTTCAGCGATATTCATGCATTGCGGCCGTTTTTTATCGCATTTGCGATAAACCTTGCTAATAGCAAGGTTTATCTGCGATAAAAATCGCCGATGTGCGGCGATAATTTTTGTCTCTAAACAAGTTAGAGACAAAAATTATCTCTATTGGTTGGTAATATGCCCCCTCTTTCGTTATGTTTTACTCATTCGCCCCTTGTGTGTTTCATTTATTTGCTGTTCCTTGACCTATATTTTTTCCACATATATATTTTAAAAATGTTAAAGTACGTCTCTTAGACGTGTTTTAGATATATTTTAAATAGTCTTTCCATCAGCTTTACTCCATCCTTACCTGATCCTCTTTATAAACATTTCAGGGTTCCTCCTTTAGATACGTCGCTTACAGTGCTCGGCTTCATTCTTCTTTCTCTGTTTATGCATTCTTCTTACTCCCTTTCC
This sequence comes from Lissotriton helveticus, assembly GCF_964261635.1. Taxonomy (NCBI): domain Eukaryota; kingdom Metazoa; phylum Chordata; class Amphibia; order Caudata; family Salamandridae; genus Lissotriton; species Lissotriton helveticus. Next base: position 1,236,849,069 of record NC_136063.1, on the reverse strand, counting down.
GTTGATGTATATACATTCCTTTTAACAAAAGCCCTCACATAATACCGCTGTCTCCTTTATCCTAGTTTGTCTCTCCTTTATAATCAAAATGTACAGCATTCGCTCCAAAAAGCACAGCTTTCATATGCTATTTTCACGCTCTTATCATCTTTAAGCACTGCCTTCTACCATAACATGATTTTCACAATCCACTATTAGGGTATCATTCAACCAGAAGTGCATCCCAGAGCATTATTTGGACAAGCCTGATTTCAGCTGAGGAAAAGCATATTTTCTTTTGAATAAGAGCTAAATACTTTGTAATACCAATCCTGAAAAAGGAGACGAGGGAATGGTAAGGTAGAAAAGAAACCCTTGAATGAGTGAAAGGTGGAACCTATGATACTAAGTAGGGGAGTGCAAAGTTCATGTAATTTGCTCTCACATAACTAAGCAAAATCTCGCAAAAGTGACACGAAATTACCACAACTGCGTGAAATGCAAATGTGACATGTAGTACTATTCTTCAGTGCGAAATGTTTTCCAACATTTAGCACTGCAATAATTAGTGCCCAAAGCAAAAGTACCGCCTAGGACAGCTGCTAGGGGCATTCTGGTCACTTGCTTTGTTCCTGGACTCCTGCGCTGTAAGTTTTGGCAAGTGTAGAATAATTACGCTATGTAATGGAATTTCGGGAATAATTTAAATTTTACCGAGCCTAAAAATTACCTGAAACAACTTTCCCGATATTGAGACTTTTCTTAAGTAGGGGTAAAGCAAATTTGCATAATTTACTTTCGTGTCACTATGAGAAATGTTGGCAAAATTTCACGAAATTGTGTTAATTATGTGAAATGCAAATCCATCATTCCACATTATATTTTAGCAGGAATTGTGCCCTCGCATCAATATTTGACACCAGGACGAATTTTGAGCTTGAAAAGTGCAAAAACAAAGGCAATGCGATCAACAGCTGCTCACACTATGTTGTTCCCATGTGTTTGGTTTGAATTTTTAAGGGAATGGCGTGATCAAGGTCAATTTTGACCTAAAATGGAGATTAATTATGCAAAATTACATAATGTAAATTTTGGGAAGTTAGAATAACAAGGGTAATGCAAAGTATTGAGGGATAACATATAACAATGTAGTATAGATTTACTATTCTTAATTCCATGTCTATGTATCTGAAAGATATATCTCTAACATAAAGAAACATATATGCAAAGTTAGGTATAGAAAATCTATACATACTTACATTTTGTCCCTCACATTTTTTACACGATATTAGTGTCCAATTGCATCCTAGACTGGATATTCAGGAGCCACACCACGTAATTTTGATTGCAAACGACATGCACACGGTAAAGAATGGTGTCATTATCACCTTGCAACTGCACCTAATTGGTTCTTCTCTCACACTACCCACTTTAAACAAGCAGTGTCAAAGCCAGTTTTTTTCTGGCTTTGTCAATGCCTGTGTTTGGTCATGTTTTTGCAAAACTTTATAATTGGGGAAGCTGCTTTGCCATCATCAATCTTCAAAAACAAGATTGGCTAAAAACAGAAACATTTCTGTGGCCTCAAAAAAACATACATTACCATAGTAGTCCCTGGCATGTCAGCGAACTACTTTGCATGTGGATGTGCTTCTTGTCACAGAGCAGACAGTCAGTCATTCACAATATAGCCTGGCCAAAGGCTGAAGTCAGCTGACCCATTGCTCTATGTTGTATGCTGTGGTGGGTGAAAAAACAACGTGAATGATAAGATAACAGACCAAAAGATTAAAAGTAACCGCTTGAAAAGCCCTACTCATAAGCATGCTACACATATAATTTTAGTGAAATAAAAATATCTGGTTAATGATAGACCTAATAGGCTGACACTTGGGCATAGAGGGAGGGCTCTCATTTTCTTATTTAGAGACTTGCACTAATGGTGCACATATTGTCTTAGAAGCCTACGGTCAAACAACCTGACCACTGTCCCTGTCAAGCCCACTTCAACCACCGCCAGTTACTATCCCTCTCATCAATTCTATTTTACCCACTGCCTCCATTGAAAAAAGAATAGCCTTCTTCAGGTAGCACTTTTCTGTGTAGAATGTTTAATTCAGTCACACTTTCAAGTCTGTAATATTTAGTAAATGGTACTCCACTGATCAATTAGTGAGATCATGAATTTGATAATTCTAAATATGCTTTGAGGGTGTGCATTGTTCCTTGCCACTTTTCACAACCTTCTGACTTTATTTATGAATGTCTATAATTAGTTCCACTTTTTAAATTCATTTTCTTTTCAGCTTGTTGACATGAACGTTTGAAGCTTAATGTGTTTAATATAGAATAACACTGAGTTTATTGTCCTTCTCCCATTTGACATATTGTGTTGTCAATGTGATCACTGACATAATGTCGATGCATACAATATTGAAACACAAAAATATAGAAATTTAATATCGATAGCAAAAATATTGATTTCCTATACTTAACTAGCAAAGCCACAAATATCGAGAACACAAATATCGTTGTTAATAATAATGATATTAAGTTATATTGACAGCACAAATATCAGAAACAAAAATATTATTACCTGTAAATGAACATATAATCTACAAAAAATATTGACAAACAATATCAACTACAATAATGTTACTAAATTAATTACATTATTATTGTAAATATAACAAAACACTTTTTATGTAAAATAATTATTTTAAATAAACTTAAAACATCTTACGCACATGTATGAATTAAATATAAATTTAGTACATCACTAAAGTATTTACCATTCATCCCAATAAATGATATAACTAAAATCATAACTATATCTATCTATCTATCTATCTATCTATCTATCTATCTATCTATCTATCTATCTATCTATCTATCTATCTATCTATCTATCTATCTATCTATCTATCTATCTATCTATCTATCTATCTATCTATCTATCTATCTATCTATCTATCTATCTATCTATCTATCTATCTATCTATATATATATATATATATTACCTACTGGCGGTCGCCAGTAGGTATATATAGTTAGGATTTTTTCTCTATGGGATTTTTGAAAATTCTATGTCTAATAACTTTGGCGATTGTGGACGGAATTGGCTGAAATTTTCAGGAAAATGGCACATTTTGTTTCTGAGTAGCCCTTGAAAATTTGGGGGGGGTTCGTCAAGGGGGGGCCGAGAAAAAAGGGGGGTCCCAAAACGTGTTTTTAACATTGAGTTTTCCATAGGGCGGTTGGCCTCACTTTTAGCCCGAACGGCTGAATGGATTTGCACGAAACTTGGCAAAATTGTAGGGACTGGTAGCCCGATGTGCCTTTTGTAGGTCTCAATATATGTGCTACAGTGGATTTTGAGAAATTAACGTTTAAAAAAAGATATATATCTGTAACAGCGGACCGGGCAGCGCTCCAGGACGCGTACTTTTCGCGCAACGGAGCTTTGTGAAGCGAAGCTGATTGGTTCTCCGGCGTCTGTAAACATTCCAAACAGTCCGTAGCGGCCGCCATCTTGTCTCTCGGTAGGATCGAGAGACAAGCGGAGGCCAAACCGAAGGGGCAAATGACCATAAGGGGGCATAGTAGATCCTCCCTGACCGTTTAGGTTTGATGTGGAGGTTTTAAAAGGGCCCCGCGGGGCAAAAAAAAAAAATAATAATAATAATCGAACAGCTGAATGGATTTGCACGAAACTTGGCAAAATTGTAGGGACTGGTAGCCCGATGTGCCTTTGCTAGATCTCAATATATGTGCTCCAGTGGATTTTGAGAAATTAACGTTCAAAAAAAGATATATATCTGTAACAGCGCACCGCTTCGCGTACTTTTCGCGTTACGGAGCTTTGCGAAGCGAAGCTGATTGGCTCTCCGGTGTCTGTAAACATTCCAAACAGTCCGTAGCGGCCGCCATCTTGTCTCTCGGTAGGATCGAACAGCTGAATGGATTTGCACGAAACTTGGCAAAATTGTAGGGACTGGTAGCCCGATGTGCCTTTGCTAGGTCTCAATATATGTGCTTCAGTGCATTTTGAGAAATTAACATTCAAAAACAAGATATATATCTGTAACAGCGCTCCGCTTCGCGGAGATAAAATTATATGTGTATTACCTAGCTGTTGCTAACACCAGTTAGCGACGGCTAGTAGAAGATAGAGACCATCTTGGGCCCCACTTTGCATGTGAGTGATATTTATCACTAATGACATGCAAAGTGGGCATGCCAAGATGTTAGCGACTGGAAACAGTCGCTAACATCGCTATCTGCTATTATCAACTTTTGGAAATATTCGAGATAAGCGCGAATATCTCCAAAAGCTACCACCTGCCCTGAGCAGTTCTTAGCCATGTTATCCAATGGGAGGTGGATAACATGGCTAAGAGCATTAGCTCGGTAATGCATGAATATCGCTGAGTTTTCAGCGATATTAATGCATTGCGGTCGTTTTTTATCGTATTTGCGATAAACCTTGATAATAGCAAGGTTTATCTGCGATAATTTCTGACGGTAAAAAAATCATTGCTAAGCATCGTTAGGGATAAACTTTGGTAATATGCCCCAACGTCTGTTAACGTTCGATTCGAAGGAAATCAGGAAGTGTTGAAAAACATTGTCTGCGCCATCTTGTCTTTTTTCAAATGCCACACTTTTGTCGTGCACGGCAGCCATTTTAGATGCCTTGACCAGACCCACTCTGTGCACGCTGTCGATCCTTAGCATGGCTCCCCACCCTCGCAAGCATCTCCCCCAGGCAGTGGTCACCCCCGCTCTCTGTCTTATGCATGGGTAATAAACCTCCCCCCATCTGCGCTGCTCTTCCCTGAGAATCACACCCTGTGCCCGCCCGACACCTCCCTTTCGCCCTATTCACTACCGCACCCTCTGACACTCCTTTTCCTCTGTGTCCGATTGTCCAGGCTGGTCCTAGGGTATCAGCTAGCCCTGCAGATGTAGTTTATGGCCACAGCTGTAAAGAATCACCCCTCTTCAAAGGAGTTATAGTAGATCAAGGCCCACACTCGATGAGATCCGTCACAGCAGAAGCGTTGCTATTATCTGAAAACCATCCTGTATTGTGATTGGGGAGGGGACCGAGCCTGAAGCGGAAGATTCCAGGGATGACTCTTTGTACATCAAAGTTTTTACAATTATGTGTCACATTAAAAATATATAGCACTCCGACAAAGTAGTAAGATTATAAAACTTTAATAATTTATAAATATATACAAGAAAACAAAAATAGTAATAACATATAAACATTTTTAGGGAAAAACAACGAAGTAGCGGTCGGCTGTGCGAATAGTCCCAACGCAGCACAACGTCCAGATTTCCGGCGTGGGGCGTCGCGGGGGGTGGGTCATCAGTAGCAAACTGTTGTGCGAATAGTTCCAAGGCAGCAGAACGCGCTGAAATCTAGATGACACGAAAGTGATGTCTAGTAAGTTGCCACCGCAAATAACGGCGTGGGGCGTCGCGGGGGGTGGGTCATCAGTAGCAAACTGTTGTGCGAATAGTTCCAAGGCAGCAGAACGATGGCACCAAGGTGATGTCCAGTAAGTTGCCGCACTGGTTTTGGTATCCTACAATGCTGCTCCGAATAACGGCGTGGGGCGCCCCGGGGGAGGCGGCGTGAACGGGCCTCTCCAGGTGGAGTGTCATCTGTTGTAGTGGGGCGCCCCTTTACCGTTTCAGTTGCCATTCCGTCCGTTTTTGGTCCACTGTGTCAAAAGCCGCAATTCAGCTGAGTTGCGCCCACTCTTGCGGTGCAGCGATAGGCGGCTGTCACAGGACTCTCAAAATGGCGGCAGGCTGTTTCCTTTTTGGGCCTGGTCCACTGAAATGGCCCTGGGACACCTTGGAAATCGGACGCTTGTCTGCTAGGTCTTGGACCCCATTCTCGAAAGCGTCCCCTCCGCCTTGAGAATTCATCAAAAGTTTTGGGGGCCCCGACTCCTGCAGGCTTCTGGTGGGGAGCGGCTGCCATGATTGCTCGCGGAATGACCACGACTGAGCTACGAGATGGTGGTGCTCTCATGCTGACGCCAGCTTCAGTCTGAAACATCCAGAAACAAGGTGGGGCTTTCATCGTTTGGGAAAAAAAAAAAGTTTTCATCCAATGAAAAGTGTTGTTTTTAGGTCATATGATCAAGCCTTCCATCATTAGGAAACCAAAAGTAAAATGAACCAATGAAAAGTTTTATAAACAAGTCACATGACCTGTTATGCGGCATAGGGTATAAAATGCGGAGAAAATACGTTGGCACGTGAGGCGGCGTCAGTAGCGGACCGATGTGCGAATAGGCCGAAGGCAATACAACGCGCCAAGATCCGGATGGCACCGAGGTGGTGTCATAGTTGAGAGTTCTGAGCAGCCGTTGTAACACTGTCTGAAGCTTATTTGCAACTGCTGCAGCTTCACTACGCGCCAAGATCCGGATGGCACCGAGGTGGTGTCTAGTAAGGTGCACTGGTGTGGCCATCCTACAATGCTGAAAGTCGGCGTGGGGCGCCCCGTTGGCCTGTGAGTTTGCGTCAGTAGCGGACCGATGTGCAAATAGGCCGAAGGCAGCACAACGCGCCAAGATCCGGATGGCACCGAGGTGGTGTCTAGTAAGTTGCCGCACTGGTGTGGCCATCCAACAATGCTGAAACCCGGCGTGGGGCGCCCCGTTGGCCTGTGAGTTTGCGTCAGTAGCGGACCGATGTGCGAATAGGCCGAAGGCAGCACAACGCGCCAAGATCCGGATGGCACCGAGGTGGTGTCTAGTAAGTTGCCGCACTGGTGTGGCCATCCTACAATGCTGAAAGTCGGCGTGGGGCGCCCCGTTGGCCTGTGAGATGGCGTCAGTAGCGGACCGATGTGTGAATGGGGCCGAAGGCAGCGCAACAATATTTTCGGAATAGAAGACACCACTAGGCACTGAGATGCCAAGATCCGGATGGCACCGAGGTGGTGTGTAGCAAGTTGCCGCACTGGTGTGGCCATCCTACAATGCTGAAAGTCGGCGTGGGGCGCCCCGTTGGCCTGTGAGTTTGCGTCAGTAGCGGACCGATGTGCGAATAGGCCGAAGGCAGCACAACGCGCCAAGATCCGGATGGCACCGAGGTGGTGTCTAGTAAGTTGTCGCACTTCTGTGGCCATCCTACAATGTTGAAAGTCGGCGTGGGGCGCCCCGTTGGCCTGTGAGATGGCGTCAGTAGCGGACCGATGTGCGAATGGGGCCAAAGGCAGCGCAACAATATTTTCTGATTTGAAGACACCACAAGGCGCTGAGATGCCAAGATCCGGATGGCACCGAGGTGGTGTCTAGCAAGTTGTGGCACTGGTGTGGCCATCCTACAATGGTAAAAGTCGGCGTGGGGCGCCCTGTTGGCCTGTGAGATGGTGTCAGTAGCGGACTGATGTGCGAATGGGGCCAAAGGCAGCGCAACAATATTTTCTACAATATTTTCGGAGTAGAAGACACCACAAGGCGCTGAGATGCCAAGATCCGGATGGCACCGAGGTGATGTCTAAGTTGCGGACCGATGTGCGAATGGGGCCAAAGGCAGCGCAACAATATTTTCTGAAGAGAATACACCACAAGGCGCTGAGATGCCAAGATCCGGATGGCACCGAGGTGATGTCTAAGTTGCGGACCGATGTGCGAATGGGGCCAAAGGCAGCGTAACAATATTTTCTGTATGGAAGATACCAGTAGGCGTTGAGATGCCAAGATTCGGATGGCACCGAGGTGATGTCTAGCAAGTTGCTGTACTGGTGTGGTCATCCTACAATGCTGAAACTCGGCGTGGGTCGCCCCCTTAGCCTGTGAGATGGCGTCAGTAGCGGACCGATGTGCGAATAGGCCGAAGGCAGCACAACGTGCCAAGATCCGGATGTCACCGTGGTGGTTTCATAGTTGAGAGGCACTTCATCTGCAGTGGGGCGCCGAGATCCGGATGGCACCGAGGTGATGTCTAGCAAGTTGCTGTACTGGTGTGGCTATCCTACAATGCTGATAGTCGGCGTGGGGCGCCCCGTTGGCCTGTGAGATGGCGTCAGTAGCGGACCGATGTGCGAATGGGGCCAAAGGCAGCGCAACAATATATTCTGAATTGAAGACACCACAAGGCGCTGAGATGCCAAGTTCCAGATGGCACCGAGGTGGTGTCTAGCAAGTTGTGGCACTGGTGTGGCCATCCTACAATGGTAAAAGTCGGCGTGGGGCGCCCTGTTGGCCTGTGAGATGGTGTCAGTAGCGGACTGATGTGCGAATGGGGCCAAAGGCAGCGCAACAATATTTTCTGACTGACACCACAAGGCGCTGAGATGCCAAGATCCGGATGGCACCGAGGTGATGTCTAAGTTGCGGACCGATGTGCGAATGGGGCCAAAGGCAGCGCAACAATATTTTCTGAAGAGAAGACACCAAAAGGCGCTGACATTCCAAGATCCGGATGGCACCGAGGTGGTGTCTAGCAAGCTATGCAGTTGAGTTGTGTGCGCACTTGCGGCGAATAGGTCGAAGGCAGCATAACAATGTTTTCTGAATAGAAGACACCACAAGGCGTTGAGATTCGGTTACCACCGGGGTGATGTCTAGCAAGTTGCCGCACTGGTGTGGCCATCCTACAATACTGCTCCGAATAACGGCGTGGGGTGCCCGAAGGGGGGGGGGGAGCCGGCGTGAATGGGCCTTCCTAGGTGGAGGCTCGTCTGCTGTAGTGGGGCGCCCCTTTACCGTTTCAGTTGCCATTCAGCTGAGTTTCGGCTGCTGTTGATGCTACAGCGACAGGCGGCTGCAAGAGGACTCTCAAAATGGCGGCCTGTTCTTTGGATTTGGGCCTGGTCCTCTAAAATGGCCCTGGGACACCTTAGAACTCGGACGCTCGATTTTTTTTTCCTTTCCTGTACATGCAAAAAAAGGTAAATGCCCGGTACGTTACACGCTTCATCTGCCACGATGAACTCTCCAGAGGAACCGAAAAAAAATATAGTTGTGGTAACTATACCATGCATCGTCATATGGAGAGGTGGCACCAATTAATTATAGTGCTGCATAAAGGAGAGATTTGGAGGAGAACCCCTGACCTGCTAGTACATTCATCAAAGAAGTGGCACTGAGAGCTTCAGAGGCAAGGGAAACGGTCCCAAATATTTAGAAGAACTTTGGAAAGATTAAAATGACATGTTTAGATTGTGGTAAATTAATTTCATGTGGACAGATGAGTGTTACTCTAATAAATACAGCATATGAACATCATCATAGTCGATGGTTGGTAGAGACATTTTGACTATATCCTGGACCTGCCCGTCCTCGCCCAAAATGGCGCCGGAATAAATGGGACTCGTAACTCCTTGTTGTGTACTGGTTGCAGAACCTTGAAATCACGAGATACGTATGCAGTTTTGAAGCACATGGCGGGCGGGGACGAGAATTGATTGAATATTTCGACATCCCTATTGATATTAAGTTCTGATGTGTTATTGATTACTGTACTGTTGAAAGTTCGAATTAACGTCACCCATGGTACTTGCCCGCAAATGTATATCTAGATAATTTTATTGTAACTGGCCCTGTCGTATTTTAATTATAAAATGTACGTCCACCGATTCCGTAACTGTTAGACACCTTAGTTCTTGCAACCTAATGGCCCGCCCGTTACGTTCCTCTACAGTGTAAATGTCTATTCATCATATACGATTACAGTTTGCTCCGTGGCAGGCCCACGTGGTTATAGGCTCGTATTTGTATAATGAAATTTTCACAATAAAGGTTTTTAAAAGAAAACATGGTAGTAGTATATACATTGGTAAAGTTTTTAATAATAGTCACTGTTTTAGAATCATTAAAAGGCAAGTGAAATAAAGCAGACCAATTACATGAAGGGTAAAAGGTATAATACGAAGGAACGCAGTAAAGATAAATGGTCAAGGGCTGTTGTGTTTTCTATTCCTGCAACATAAAGTGATCGATAAGAATCTCATATTCAGGCGTATCGGCGACTAAGACAGCAGGTCGACCCTCTTTTGCTCAACGGCTCCGTCATGGGACGAAGAAACGCTCTTTTTCTCGAAAAAAGAATATATTTTACTTGCAGGACAGTTGTAAAATTTCCGGGAAAGTACATTAGCCTGGAACATTATAACATATATTTAAGAAAAAATAATGTTCGGAAGTAATGAAAAGCGTAATTTTTAGGTGATATGACCAAGCCTTTCATCATTACAATAAGAAAAGTAAAATGAACCAATGAAAAGTTTTATTAACAAGTCACATGACTTGTTATGCTTATGTTACGCGCTGCGCGCCCCGGATGACTTCCGGATGCGCTAACGCGGCGCGTCATATGACGCATTACGCGACAACGCAGGTCCAGAATATAGTCAAAATGTCTCCACCAACCAGCGGTCGGAACACAACCCCTTTCAGCAGGCTAAATAGTTCTGTTAAATGACAACAGAAGGGACAGGCAACAAGAACCATCAGTCAAAGAGGGGAGGGCTAGTTCTTCTCTACCGGGTTACATTGGGGCGCTACCGGAACTGATCGAATTGGTAGTCTACAGTGTTTCTGGATGTTTCAGACTGAAGCTGGGGTTAGCATGAGAGCAGCACCATTTCGTAGCTCCGTTGTGGCCATTCCGCAACCAATCATGGCAGCCGCTCTTTATCGTTATTTTGGGCGGGGTGGGTGGCGGAGCCGAGCTGTTTTGCAGCCATCATTGTGTGGAGTTCAGTTCATCTCACTAGTTTTGTATTTGTCATGAGGGGTTGTTCCTAATGTTTCTATTTTAGCGAGGTCAAAAAGAGATCCCATTAGTGGCCTACTGATTTTACTCGATTCCTTTTCTTTTTTTTTACACGATTTTTCGTTATCTGCAAAGACTAAACAGAGTATTGCGACTCTGTGTTTGTTTGTAAATAGAGAATGAACCAAAGAGAACTAATTCTAAAACAGTAAATACTTGGATAACAATCAATCAAATGGAGAGAGAAGCAGGCACGACGGATTACAACGGGGGCAAAGGCCTGCGTTAACTACCTTTCACTATCTGCAAAGAGAGAGTACTCCTAATAGAAATGAGGGGGGGGCACCATTCAAAGCAGATCAGTGTGCATAAACACGAAAATGTTTTCACTTACCACGTACTTGACATTCGACAGCTTATGATATTTGCTATTAAAAAACCATTGAAATTCACTGAAAAAACCATAGGTTATAGACCATATATAGTTAGGAATTAGCATTTACAAAACCTTGAAAATTCACTGAAAAAACCATAGGTTATAGACCATATATAGTTAGGAATTAGCATTTAAAAAACCTTATTTTACTCACACAAAACCATTGAAATTCCATATATAGTTAGTTGCACTAACTATATATCGCGCACCCGCAATCCACTGCTGATCATGTCACATATTACATCATTCATGACATGGTCAGTGACATCACTGATGACATCACTGATGACATCTCAAATGACATCACTGATGACATCACTGATGACATCTCAAATGACATCCCTGATGACATCACTGATGACATCTCAAATGACATCACTGATGACATCACTGATGACATCTCAAATGACATCACTGATGACATCACTGATGACATCTCATTTGACATTACTGATCACATCACTGATGACATCATTCATGTGATAATACGATGAACCTCTTCAGACTCTAATATAACCTTAGATACACTCAGTGTAAACAGACACTCACAGACTGTCACTCATCCATGGAGTTACTCACACACCTAGTCAGTCATGCAAAGAATCAATCACACCTCCATTTCCTCAACTATACTGTTATACACACCTTACTTATTCAAACATATACTAACACATATTTACTCTATTATACAATCCCTGATACAAGTTCACAGTGATCCATACAGCCACTCACACATTCACTGGCTCTTATGCACAGTTATTTATATATGTCAACTCTCACATGTACTGTGTTTTACATATGTACTTACTTTGACATGCAGCACTGAGATATCCATTCACTCACCAATACACTCATGCACACAGTCAACCGCCCATACAGCTGTTTCCACATGCACTTTTGAACCCATACATCTAGTGAATCAACTGCTCACACATCTATGCACAGAGTCATACACCTCCCAGCCACCCACACACACACTCAGTCTCCCATACAAATACGTGGGCAACCAATCAATAACCCATATAGTTACTCATATAGCTACTGATCAACACATGCAGCAGTTTACAGAACAACAGACATAATGATGCACAAATTAAGACAGTTTAGTCACTAACCCATGCACTCAGTGAGACACATTTAATCACTCACTCATACAGTCAGGCATGCACCTATTAAATCCTTCATCCAGACACTTATACATCCACTCATTCTTCAATATGTAAGACATATTTTAACTTTACAGAAACATAGTCACTGGATGTTGTCATCAGTGATGTCATCAGTGATGTCATTTGAGATGTCATCAGTGATGTCATCAGTGATGTCACTGACCATGTCATGAATGATGTAATATGTGACATGATCAGCAGTGGATTGCGGGTGCGCGATATATAGTTAGTGCAACTAACTATATATGGAATTTCAATGGTTTTGTGTGAGTAAAATAAGGTTTTTTAAATGCTAATTCCTAACTATATATGGTCTATAACCTATGGTTTTTTCAGTGAATTTTCAAGGTTTTGTAAATGCTAATTCCTAACTATATATGGTCTATAACCTATGGTTTTTTCAGTGAATATATATATATATATTCACAGAAAAAACCATAGGTTATAGACCATATATAGTTAGGAATTAGCATTTACAAAACCTTGAAAATTCACTGAAAAAACCATAGGTTATAGACCATATATAGTTAGGAATTAGCATTTAGAAAACCTTATTTTACTCACACAAAACCATTGAAATTCCATATATAGTTAGTTGCACTAACTATATATCGCGCACCCGCAATCCACTGCTGATGATGTCACATATTACATCATTCATGACATGGTCAGTGACATCACTGATGACATCACTGATGACATCTCAAATGACATCACTGATGACATCACTGATGACATCTCAAATGACATCACTGATGACATCATGACACACCAATACCAGTTACTACATACGCACTCACTGATTCCTACGTCTACACACACATTCACTCATTCACCCATACAATCACTCATACATACAGTCACTCATTATTACAACACTATCATATGCACTCATACACCTATGGAGACAGTCACACACTGCCACTCATCCATGGAGTTACTCACACACCAAGTCAGTCCTGTAAAGAATCAATCACACTTCCATTTCTTCATCTATACAGTTAAACACAGAACACCATACTTCAGTGACATCACTGATGACATCACTAATGACATCTGAAATGACATCACTGATGACATCTCAAATGACATCACTGATGACATCATGACACACCAATACCAGTTACTACATACGCACTCACTGATTCGTACGTCTACACACACATTCACTCATTCACCCATACAATTACTCATACATACAGTCAGTTATTATTAGAACACTATCATATGCACTCATACACCTAGTCAGTCCTGTGAAGAATCAATCACACTTCGATTTCCTCATCTATAGTTAAACACAGAACACCATACTTTTCACACATATACTAACACATACTTATTCTCTTATACAATCACTGATACAAGTACACATTGATATGCACAGAGTCACACACCTCCCAGCCAGCCACACACACACTCAGTCTTCCATACATCCACTCATTCTTCAATATGTAAAACGTATTTAAACTTTACAAAAACACACAGACACTAGATGATGTCATCAGTGATGTCATTTGAGATGTCATCAGTGATGTCATCAGTGATGTCACTGACCATGTCATGAATGATGTAATATGTGACATCATCAGCAGTGGATTGCGGGTGCGCGATATATAGTTAGTGCAACTAACTATATATGGAATTTCAATGGTTTTGTGTGAGTAAAATAAGGTTTTCTAAATGCTAATTCCTAACTATATATGGTCTATAACCTATGGTTTTTTCAGTGAATTTTCAAGGTTTTGTAAATGCTAATTCCTAACTATATATGGTCTATAACCTATGGTTTTTTCTGTGAATTTCATTGGTTTTTTAACAGCTAATATCTGTAGCTGTAAAATGTATTCTTCTTTAAATCCAAAAATATATTTTATATGTTTATGAATAATTTTTTTTTTAAATATTTTTTTTTCTTCGTTCCCGCTTCGCGAATCGGGAAGCTTCCCGTTAGCTGACCTTGATGCCGCGAAATAGACCGCGAGCCGGTAAACGTTTCTTTACCGCAAGTGCCGCGTTAGAAAACAACATCGTGACGCCTCCCGTCCGCATGACGTTTCACGTTGTCGCGTGATACGTCATATGACGTGCTACGTTAGCGAACTGATACGCGAAGCGAGTCGCAAAGCGCAGGTTTCTGGAAGCAAACCGGGAGGCCCTGCAAAGCGCTTAACGTAAACACAGCAAGTCATGTGACTTGGTAATAACACTTTTCATTGGTTCATTTCACTTTTGGTTTCCTAATGATGTAAGACTAGGTCATATAATCTAAAATGAACACTTTTGATTGGTTGAGAACTCTTGTTTTTCCCAAATGATGAAAATCCCTCCTTCTTTCCTCACTCTGACTTTCATCATTGTGAGAGAAAGACCCTTTGTGATCACTGAGCAATGGCTTCTTTAGTAGCTTCAGCTGGTGCTTCCCCACCACCTCCACCACATCCAAGGAAGAGTGGACCACCTGCTCAAGTTATAATTCAACAAGAAGAGGAAGAAGAGGAACAGGACGACGAGCACGAAGAGAGGCAGTTTTTGCCTGAGCAGCCCAGGACGTCTCACCGGAAAGAAAACTTCATTTGGCAATTTTTTAAAATTCCCAAAGGTCAGAAAAAAGTAAATGCAAGATACGTAACTTGCCTTATATGTCAAGATAGACTGTCCAGAGGAACCGAGAAAAAATACAGTTTCGGAAACTACACAATGCATCGCCATATGACTAGGTGGCATCCTAACAACTACAGTGCTGCACAGTTTCGGAACGACCTAGATAATCTCCCTATTATGGCCAGAAGATCTGTTGTACCGGAAGTAACGGGACCAGAGGGCAGGGAGATGGTGCCAAATATACAAATGAAATTTGGTGAAGTAAAACACATCTGCGTATTTTGCGATTGATTCATTTCCTACGGAGAAAAAAGCATCACTCTGATCAACAGAGCTATTGACTATCATATGCAAGTTTGTACGAAACGCCCAAAATAATAAATACTTCTTTTTTTGTTTTGTTGCTCCTGTTGAGCCCTTTACAATGAATCGTTTTCATTGCCCCCTCCAAGAAAAACCCCAAAAAATATAAAACTGTTCAGAAAAATTCAAAAAAAGTAAAAAAATGTTCCGAAAAATAATAAAAAAAATATAAAACAAAAACAATAAAAAAAAAGTTCTTTTCAGAACTACCTCCCCGTTATTAAAAAATTGGTACAATATTTGGAACTGTGCCAACCTCTATTTCTCTTAGTTCGCTTCCCAGTTCGCTCGCCGGTACGCGAACCAGAAGCGAACCAAAAACAGTAAGTATAAGGGAAGGAAACAGACACTTATGTTAAAAGAAAGACAGCTATAGGGGAGTAAACTAGAGATACTATTACCCGTAATCCACTGCTGATGATGTCACATATTACATCATTCATGACATGCTCAGTGACATCATCAGCAGAGGATTGCGGGTTTTTTGGCAACGTGCCTTATCCACGGTTTAATAACGCTGCCTTTTGCTTTATATAAGTTTTCAAATTGTATGAAATATATACCAATAGGTCGTTATGAACCTTTAGGTAGTGCTTTTCTTCATGAGGTCTGGTCGCTTCCATACACATACAGATGTTTCAAAGATGATCAAGAAGTTTATCTGAATGGAGAGGAATGCACTGAGACGCCAGATCATTCACTAATGTGTAGGCACATACAGTTACACGGTTCATGCAACAAACACCGACCAAATATGGCTTGCGTGTTGCAAGGCACGCCAGTTCCTGCTATCATCCCCACGTTCAAGTTGTTGGAAAATGGTAGTTATTTGATGCTCAATAATGAAGATTGTTCTGAGTTAATTAAAAGTATTCCTTTTATCGTAACAGTAAGTGAACGGTTTATTTGCTGCAGAAATGTTCTATTTCCTCCCACACATGAACATAGGGAGTTTTCAATCTGGCCACAAATACCAACCTTGGGACAGATTTCAACGGCATGGCAAGAATAAGAGCTCTTTTGTCTCAGAGAGAGGTGGCCTTGAGTTCGGCCCGTGAAACTTTCGTGCTTCACATAGCGAACCCCGTACAGAGGTGCAGACCCTTTTCAATTCAGATTTGCCTTTCAATTTCAGCAAGATGGTTCCGACTATCTTTAACGCATCCTCCACAAAGACCGTGGCGCACTTTTTTAAAGTTGTTACCAGTGGTCTCGTGACTTCATTTGAGAAAATCTTTGGAGTCATCCCTGCTTCCTTTCATTCTATTTTCTCCACTCTGGTTCGTGGATTGGCATTTTTACTTGCATTACCAGCGGACGCTCTTGTGCTTTTTTACATTTTTAAATATGGATGTCCCTCCTATGCAACCTCCCACCCTGCAGCTGCTGACACTGTTCCGCAATCGCATGCTAGAATATTATGGCACAATGCCGTTGGCGATATTAAGCACGGCATATGGATTATCTTTTCGATTCTCCTACTTCACCTGTGTCCAGCCTGTATTTCACTGCCTGACCTGTGATTTCGATTGGGCCATTGATTTGTGTCTCTGCGGACCGGTTTCTCCTGACGTCGACTTTAATCAGCTGATGACTCCTATCATTACTCACGAGTTGGTTTGTCCTGGCGAAAGGATTATGGCTGTGGCATTGATGCATGGACTACTTGGTCCCTGGAATTTACTGGCGGCAACACAGTCTTTCTTGGAACAGAGCTTTCTTGAAAACCCACCGAGCTGTCCTCTGATGGTGATAGAGGATCCGGTGCTGGGAGAGCACGTATGTTCTTTTCCGCTTTTAAATTGGATGGCTGAACTGTTTTCGGATGAAGACGGTGACTTCCTATTGGAGGCTGTTGCAGCTTATTTTGCATACACAGTTATGTCATAGACCTTTTTCATGTTTGATATGCTGAGTACTAGCATTTCATTGACAATTCATTGACTTATTTGTCAAGTTTTTATTATTTACCTTGCCTATTGGCTTAAGACTCGATAAAGTACTTGGCTGTTTTATTTTTCTTTAGCATTAAATTTTCCTAGTTTTTAATGCTTTACCTTGCGGACCGTCCACATATAAACTTGCAATCTGCTCTCATGAGATGGCACTTCTATTATCTTATTCAGTTCGTTTCCGGATCATGGGGAGGTGTCATCTAGGTCCTGGATATCTTTACACCGTGTTAAGTTAGCATGGGCTCATTACCGGTTTAAACGCCATTTTTCCTTTTTTGCAACTTCTGCAAACGACACTTAGTTGTTGCTTTAGCTTTCCACCTAGTAGTTCATCGTGGTTTACATGAGAATAATATGTTATTGCTCTACTATCTGCTTTGCTTGTTAAACTATATCTGTTTGAGATGTCATCAGTGATGTCATGAGTGATGTCACTGACCATGTCATGAGTGATGTAATATGTGACGTCATCAGCAGTGCATTGCGGGCGCGCAAGTTATAGTTAGCTGAGCTAACTATAACAGAGGAATTTCAAAGGTTTTGTATGAGAGAAATGTTCAGCTAACTATACCATGTGTGAAACCTATGGTTTTTTTAATGAATTTGCATGTTTTTTTAAATGCTAATTCCTAACTTTAACGTGTGTGAAACCTATGTTTTTTCAGTGAATTTCAAAGGTTTTGTAAATGATAATTTATAAATGTATTCATTATTATGTCTTTCTTTTTATACTAATTTCTTATACTTTTAATATTTATTTTATTTTGTAGATTATATTTCATATTCTTATTATAAAATAATAACAAAACTAAATTGCAAAGTCATTTTTTGATTAATTATTGCTTGACTTCGGTTGAAAGTATAACACAGCTCCAGCAATGCTCTTGGGGCCCTATGCTCACAATGCTGTATCAATCCTTACACCTGCTTTAAGCATGTGCAAGGTTTTGACGCAGCTAAAGCTCAAAAGTGACTGAATGAAATGTTATACATTTCACTCAGTCACTTTTAGGAGGTGTTGCTGCACCCCCTTCTGCACAGGAAAGCCTCTTCTGGCGCTGGGCTTTACAATGTAATGCACCCTCCAGATGCATCACATTGTTAATAGCACACACCATGGCACATCTTTTGCACCACCGCTGTGTCACAAAAGTGACGCAACAGCTGTGTAAAAGAGGCACAAGGGGATTGTAAATCCGCCCCTAACCCATACAAATTCACCCAGACAGTTTCACCAGCAGCGCAAATTGAAGCATAGACTTGTAACATATTTATGTACATATGTTACATTCAAGTGCTTCGTACATATTTATGTACATATGTTTCATTCAAGTGCTTCGGACATCCAACCAATCAAAATATTACTTTCGTTTTGAATTTGTGTGTGATGAAGTATGATTGGTTATGTATATATCTTAAATTAGATGAAAACACAGCCATTTTGTGATACTCCTGTCTGAGGTACTTTTGAGAGGAATTTTGGGTGCTCAATTTCTGGACTTTGAATTACACAGTACTTACTCTTCTACTTTCAAAAAGGTGAGTTGTTAATTTGTAAGGGGAACTATGTTGTACACTTTAAGATAATTTGGAAAATGTTTTCTGTTAGTTATTTACAGTCCTTCTTTTATAATTATGGATTAAGATAGGCTTCATCACATGCAGTGCTTTATATTTCTAGTTCCTGCCTGATACTATACACTGCCCAATTAATTTTAAAGAACTAAATACTTGATTAAGCTACTTCTATATTATGTATTACTAAAAACAATAAATGAAAGTGATTACTTTTTTCTGCAATTTACAGCAAGAAATTTGAAAATAAAATGAATCAGAATGAGGAGACCAAGGAAATTTCTTTTGAAATTTCAACTACATTTATTAAAATTCAAAATGTCACGGATATCGACAGCACCATTTCATCACAAGGAGGAGATGACATAAATAATTTTTCGGAAGGATCTCTTGACGAAGAATTCATCGAATGTTTGGATACAATAGAATTCCAACAGTCATCATGGCACACTTATAATGAGGACATTCCTGATCATATGATTGAAGAGGAAATTTCAGATGAGGACATGCTACAAGTTCTATTAAATTATGAAAATTCTGAACAATAAATTAATATTTACAAATTAACAATTAGTTGACATATTATTCATTTTTATTTCTAATTTATGAGGTAGTAGCGAAGTGATTGCATTGAAGTGAATTTTAGACTCTGCATCGGTACATACTTGTAGGTACTTAAATCACCCACATAACACAACAGCTCTTTTTAGAGCTACCCTACCTCTAAGCAATCCAAATTCATATTTTACACTATTTTACACTATTTTAATATTTTTTACACTATTTTCTTTCAATGTTTTTCCCTATGGTACGCTCTGGGTGCGCGTACCGGTGAGCGTACATGGGAACGCACACAGCGCTTACCCCGCGAATTTTTTTTTTGCCCTTCAGGGTCCTTCTAGGCCCCCCTCAGAAAACCTAGGGGGTCAGGGGGTGTGTACCCTACCCCCTTTAATCATTTCCCCCTTTTTTTTGTCACCTCTTGTGTGTCGATTCTACCGAGACACAAGATGGCGGACTCTCCGGACTGTTTAGAATGTCGACAGCCAATCAGCTTTCCGTTCGCGCACTCCCGTAGCGCGCCGGGTGCGCTCCCCGGTACGCGTACCGGTGAGCTCTCGGAGCGCGCCTATAGATATATATGTGTTTTTGAAGTTATTTTTAGAGAAAACAACTGGAGCAATTTTCACCAAATATAGCAAAGGCACATCTGCGTACCACTTCCTACAATTTTGCAAAGTTTGGCGTAATTCCGTTCAGCGGTTCAGGCTGTAGACGTGTCAGAACGTCCTATGGATATTAACATGGGGAAAACACGTTTTGGGACCCCCTTTTTTCTCAGCCCCCACTTCACAAATCCCTCCGAAACATTCAGGGAAGGAGCAGAGCGGAGCTGGCCAAAATTATGGAAAATTACACGCAAATTCCTCAACCGGCGCCAGAGTTATTCCCAATAGAATGTTGCGGATTTCCTATGGTAGCTAGGTCCTAACTATAACTACCTACTGGCGACCGCCAGTAGGTTTTATATATATATATATATATATATATATATATATATATATATATCAACTCCGTTTTTCTGCCAAAGGCAGAATGTCTCGCGCACTCCCAGCTTCGAGCAGATAAGACCATAAATCCAAATCGATATGGAAGTTGTTTTTATTCCATTACAGCTCGTTAACCAGCACACTGCTCGACGCGTTTCGCGGCACCACGCCGCTTTTTCACGAGACTTAAATGTTACATTGGTTTTTGTTACTGTTCATATTTAAATAAAGTGTTGCAACACAAAAAAACAAAACACAGGGAGGGGCGAAACTAAACTTAGTGAAAGTAAAAGGGGACTGTTTTCAACCACAGGAAGCCCCTAGGTCTCAGAGACTTCCTTTCCCCAAACCGCTAAGCATCCTGGTATATGTAGTTCCAAACTGTAATTTCATCACTTTTTGAGCAAAAATCTGTACATTTCAATTTGTGTCGTTCACTTATTTAGATAATTACAATCATTATCTGCAAATTAATTATTGTGTGTTGTATCACTTCCCTTTAACCCTCCAGTGGGTCTTGCTTCAATCATCATCCCTTTCTATTATCCCCTCCAGTGGGTCATTATTTTATAAAGCGATATCTATCAATTCATTTTTGTTATTCATCACCATAAGGTTATTTAAAGGACACTTTTTTACGTTAGCGGTATATCCATTCTAGCAATTATTGTGCAATATCAAATTAGAGCAAAATTTGCAAAAGTAAATTTCAAATATATGCTTTTGAGGGCAGGAATTTTTACAGTTCAAAAATGTCTCTATATACGTTTGTATATTTCAGGGTGTATTTTTGATGGAAGAACTGGACATCAAAGGTGGTAATGAAGTTCTTCATCCTGGTTAAGCCCGAAGGGGCTCAGCGTTCGAAAGTTCAAAATGTGCTTAGATTCCTTCTGTCGTAAAGTTCTTTCACGATCACCTCCACGCGGGTGATTCGCCACCGTTTCAATGGCATAGAACTTTAACTCTTTCCAGTTGCTGTTGTGTTCTTTTTCCATATGTCTGGAAACGGCATTGCTTCGATCACAATTTATCGTGGCCCTCACATGCTCAAGGATTCTTTTCTTTAGTTCGCGCTTTGTGCTGCCCACATATTTCAATGCACACGGGCATTCTATTATATAGACAGCATATTGGCTCTTGCAATTAATCAGTTGTTGAATTTTCCAAGTTCTTTTATTGGCCATCTGAACTTCTTTCTTGTTGATAGCAATTGTGCATACCTTACAGCCCGAGCATTTGAAAAAACCTTTTGATTTGAACCATCGATCTGCTTTTTTTGGTATCTGAAAATGGCTATGAACCAATTTGTCCCGCAAGTTTTTAGCTCTTTTGTACGTCACCTGAGGGTGATCCCCTACAATTTTGGCTATCGTATTGTCCATATGCAAGATATGCCAATTTTTTCTCAAGATTCGCATCACTTGTTTGTTGCTTGTGGAAAAAGTCGTTATTAGTCTTATTTTTCGGTCATTCTCTACTTTTGGGGCCTTTTCTTCAATTAACTCAGTTCTGTTTTTGGATTCAGTTCTCAACAGAGCCGTTTCGATTATGCCTTGGTTGTACATTCTTTTTTTGAATCTTTTTGCAGCATTTTGTCCATGTTTCATCCATTCATCTTCACTCGAACAAATCCGTTTAATTCGGAGAAATTCCCCATACGGGATGTTTTTAATCAAACTTGTCTGGTGGAAGCTCTGTGCATGAAGTACACAATTAGTTGCTGTCAATTTACGATGTAAGGTAGTGTGTACCTGATTGTTTTCTATGTATATCTCTGTGTCGAGATAAACTACCCGTGTTTCACTGATCACATAAGTAAACTTCAGGTTGTAATCCGAGTTGTTCAATATATTGAAGTATTCCATAAATTCTTCATTAGTGCCATCCCAGACCAATAGCAAGTCATCTATATACCTTAGCCAGGTAATTGTTTTGTTTTGAAATCGTTCATTTTCATTCTTCCAGGCCCATTCCTGTTCCCAGAGGCCCATGGTTAAGCAGGCGTACGATGGACTAAAGGCAAAGCCCATCGCTGTGCCTTTTACTTGTAGGTAAATTTGGTCTCCAAACATAAAGGCATTCTGTTCCAAGCACATCTTGATCATCTCAAGCAACATTTTGTTGTGGTTAGTGTATTGTAAGTCGTGTTCACCCAAATAATATTTAAATGCTCTTAAGCCAATGTCATTTTGTATATTTGAATACAGCGACACCACATCCATTGTTATCAATTTGTATGTATGTTGCCACGGTGTTTCCTGGAGGTGTCTTAGTAAGTCTCCAGTGTCTTGGAGGTAAGAAGTTAGTCCTTTTACATAGGGTAACAGAAAAATGTCAATGAAATTGGCCATAGGTTCCAACAGTGACTCCTTGGCTGAAATTATTGGCCTCTCTGGTGGTTTCGTGGGGTGTTTGTGCACCTTAGGCAAGAAATATATGGTAGCTAATTTGGGATGTGTGGTCTTCAAATATTTAACTTCATCATCATTCAATAGATTGTCGTTTAGCCAGCCATTTAGTTTGACATCAAGTTATTCTTTCCATTTTGTTGTTGGATTACTTTGAAGTTTTGTGTAGTATTCCTTGTTTTTAAGTTGCGAATGTGCTTCCTTCATGTATGCTATATATATATATATATTCCCTAAAAAAAAAATTTACAAGGATGTTATAATTAGGTTTAGAATTTGCACAAAAAAAATATAGTAATTGAGCATTTATAGATACATGAGCTAACTATAACTTACATACTACACAGCACAAACAAAAAAAAACACCTGGAAATGTAAATAAAGACACACACAGGAAAAGTTAGAAAGTAATAAAATAAATTAAAGAAAAGGTGGGATTGTCATCAGATGGGGTGGATTGGTTTAGATGGTTAAAAAGCAAAGCAGTACATGAAAGTTAGGCAGGAGCAAGCTAGATGACGCAAAATGGCAGTGCGCATAGTTGTGCATCATGTGGTGCCGTTTACACTTATTTTTCAGTGCGGAACAGGCTACCAGTGCTAAATCACAGAGTGAGCAGCTTCACATGCATTTTACGCCTAACGGCGGAACTCTGTGGAGTTTTTATGTAACTCAACAGAATTCCACAGAGTAAAATTCAACAAATTCTGCCCGGGCCTACTTAGGAGGCCATATACCCTTTGTCTGACTGACAGGCTTTCTGGAAAACAGTTGTGAATGTTAATATGCATAAAACTGGATCTATCTGAGCAATCAAAATTAATTGCAAAATGCTTGCTTGTATAAACAACTTTAGAGTCTTGACATTTGCAAGTGTAGGTATAAAGCAACACAAGCACCACTTGTATTTAAAAACTTGATTGTTTAAAGTCATCAAAGCATATTAACAACTGAGGTGATTTTCAGCTGAGATCTACCTTCAAATTGTTTCCTAAAACAACAATAACATTTGATGGAGATAAAATGTCAATCGACAACTTTTGTAAACAATTGAATTTGTAACTGTGGATACAGCTTTTCTTATTCTGATAACATGAATATATTCTGGTTCTCAAGAGATCCCAAGGGCCTCATTTATGAGAAATTACGCATCACTGCATGAAAGCAGCGATGCGTCACTTCTCAGTGCGCACTCCTTGCGACATACCTGATGCATCATATTTAAAGTATGACGCATCATGTCGCAAGGAGCTACAGATACGTCAGTATTTCTGATGTCTCTGTACGCGCAAAAGTGACGCATTGCTGGAGAATGTCACAAAAGTGAAGCAACTCCAGCAATGCGTCGTTTCACATGGAGCAAGCCCCATGTGAAAGGGTCTGCGTCAGTCTTATGCCTGTTGTGAGGCAGGCACATGATTTTGACGCAACGGCGTCCTAAAAGTGACGCAATGAAATCTCATAGATTACACTACGTCACTTCTACAAGGCTTTTTGCGGGGAAACGCCCCCCTGCATATTTTATACCTGACGCAGGAATAATGTAGCGCTCAGGTTTACAAAGTGTCGCATCTGCTTAGATGCGTCACTTTGTAAATAGTGCGCAACAGGAGGCATGTTTTATGCCGCCAATGCGTCACAAAAAGTGAGGCATTGGAAGCGCAAAACTGACGCAAGGCCTCATAAATGAGGCCCTAAGAGTTCATGGCAGAAATGAGGATTCGGTCATTCATATCAGGTCAAGCGTGGTTTTTGCTTCAAAAACATATTCAGCTACTAGATAAATAGATACTAGTTTTAGAAATGCATTTATTGTATATGTGGTATGAGATTGTGTGCGAGTTGCCAATTGAGCCCTTCATATTGAAATAACGATTATATCAATACACTGGTTCAGGTTTTGTATTTATCTGTAGCTACCATGTTTTAAACACTTTCTAATACTAATAAGTATTCACATGGCGTCACAATCTATTGTAAATGAAAAACAGATGGCTTGAAGGTATCAAACGGTTTTCATAAAATTCTTCACAAAAAATACCAGTCTCCTCAACAAGAAAGTTTATAGAAAACCGCGGGTAGACTTTTTAGTGCAAAGGACAGACATTTCTAAATATTTTTTATCCTTCAAGGGAATATTGCCATAGATTAGGTGATATATTGCCCTCGGTTACTCTTGCCTCCATAGAATCCTTAATATTAACCTGTAAAAATGTGTTGTAGAGGCTCCGTCCATCACCCCCTTTTGTATCGTAGAGATTAAGCCAGCAGCATCCTGAATATGTCCTTAGCAATATATTGGAAACTATTGGGAGTTTACACCTGAAATGGGATTAAACACACATTGTTACTTGGGTTTTAGAACCCATTGTTATAAAAATATAAATTCACATTTTACAAAATTGCATTGCTATTTACTTTTATTGTGAAGGGGAACAAATGATGTCTTTCTCTGTCTGCTGAGCTATCCTGTGTCCCCTTTACAATAATGCTGGAGTCAGTAATCTCCAGTCCTCTGCAATCCTGCACAGTGACTCACAATCAGCAATGGACTTCACATGCAATTTGGTGGCTTACTTATGAGAGCCCTGCGTCACGTTTTCACCACGCAAAGTGGTATATGTGTGACACTGGGCTCTCATAAAGATTTATCAAACCGTGCAAAGCCACCCTACGTGGTTTTGGGTGGTCTCATAAATCATGAGTAAAGCGAAACAGTGTAAATTGCTGCCTTGCCTTACTCTGCACCCTTGAGGCATTCCATGGTTGACGCAGTGGGTTTTCCCATGCAACACCCATGGAATTTGACATTGTTCCAGATTTACAGTGATGTAAACCTGGGGAAATGCCAAATCTAGAACATAACAAGGAGAATTATGTTTATTTCTCCTCCATTTTTCCTCTTTCTAGAAAAAAACTCCTTGCAGGATTGTTTTTGTGCAGGAAGGTGCCCCTTCTTGCTAAAAAACAATCCTGCCTCCAACGGAGACACACTGGCACCATGGTGCAAGGGGGCCTATGCTGGTTCTAGGCTGCCAAAATGGCACCAGCTCAAGGACAAACGACATAATTGCACAGTGTTGCTTAAATATGGTGCCTTCCTGCCCTTTCACTTTTGCATAGGGCAGAGCAACGAGCTGTCTTGCTGCCCTGCCCTACACCAAAATTTGATTAATGAGTCCTGGGTATCTAAATATTTTGCCTGTACCCTGCCATACTATTATATTTGTATGGGGGTCTGTTCAGAGGACAGTACCAAAAGCTAACTGAGACAGCCTGGTTCAATAGTAGAGAAAGTTTTTTATGTGCCATCCATCAGTGCTCAGCCCCTCCTTAGATTTATCTGTAGATGTTTCGATAGCTGAACATCAAGTTATGTGTCCCTTCATTGAGATTCCAACGGTACACTTAATAAAAAGGTGACCATAACTCAAAAAAGGTCAGCTGAAGTGAAGTCAAAAGTAATTGACTCAGAAGATGCAAGTAAGAGGACTCAAAATCTAAGGATAAATCAGTCATATATCTGCTGAGTGAGAAATCAGAAAAGTGTGAAACAATCATTTATTTTTTGACATCAGATATAATGTTGAAGAAAATTTTAATCATCAATCATGAACATAATTCCTGCAAAATGCACTGAATTTCTTTTTTTGGATTGTTCTTGATGTGAGGGAGTATAGAAGATGATGTCAATGATGAAGAAGTGCATCAATTTTTGATAAATATGGTATAATATTTTATTAACCATGGTGAAAATAAACCAGGAAGATTGACCAGCTATCTGGAATACGTGAATGATTTTTACTACAGAGATCTCTTAACCTACTTGAATTGAAGAAAAACATTACAGCAAATACAATATCAGCATAATTGTTGAGTATTATGTAGTGTGTAATAAACTGTTGCTTCTTCTGGGAACCCCTGTGATATATAACATGAATGGCAAAAAAATGAAAGGACTTCAAGAGTTCCTGAATAAAATCAAGGAAGCACTAAATGGCATGTTTACCATTGCTGCAATCTAATTCAAGGGGTATAAGGTCTATAATTTGCACTGTTTGATATGATGGATGAGCTTATATGATGCATAAACTGATTTTTCTTTAGTACTTGAGCCATGAAAAGAGGTATGGACTCTTTGAATAACTTTGCATACAACAATAATACATTATTCCAATGTAATGCATTCAAATTAATTCATATGTTGGGAATTTAGAAGGTAGTTTGTGTATTCATACTGAAATCGTTAGACAATATAATTGCAGCAACAAAATATATTAAACTGATACATAGGAAATCAGACTGAATGAGATTCTGTGAATCAGTGTAGGGAAGTACCTGGGTTGTTTATTACCTCTTTAGGTTGTACTTGCCAAATAGTGTCTTTGATGTTGAGCTTACTTCGCAGAATTTTAGGTTTTTAATATGACTAACTGTTTTTTCTTAATTTTTTTGATGGGGAACCCTATGTATTTTGCTTCAATAGCCTAATTAGTTGACTACCTAAGGAAAGTGGTTATTTACCACTTTTATCTGTAATTGTATTGTTTTTAAACGTTTTCTCTATGTTTTTCCCCGAAAGGCTTAACATCCCTCTTGAAACTCTGCCCCCTCCCTAACCCACCATGTATGCTCACAGTCAGCATTGTTCAAATCGCAGTAGGCCACTAAAATTGCAGATACCACCACACAGGTACATATTAATTTTTATGCAGGTTCAGCCTATCAAGATATCTCTAAATGTCCCTTAAGCACTCCACTCAGCATTGTGTTGAGTGGGAGTTTCCTCAACTGGGAAGCTATATTCTTGGAAATAAAGCATTTTCTACTTGAGCTAGGTAGCAGAAGCATGAGGGCCCTTTAGAAACTTATATTTGTTTTTTTAACATCCTTTAGGGTTAATACTTGGCCTCTGTGTCATGTGTTGAGTCTCCCTCATCCATCTGACATAGGTGTAACTAGAGCAACGTTTTCTTTCTCTCAGCTACCTCTTTAAGACACTAATATATTTTTTTTCTTACAATGAAACTACATCATGTAGTGACCATTGTGAAACTTTACCATCAAGTTACATGACTGAAACTAGGTCCTGACAGTTGAGGTACTCTCGTTGATACACAGGTTATTACCACTGATAAATAGCATACAAATTATAAATGTAATGTCCTGTATTATTATAGATGTGGGTTACTATATGATGAATGTAAAGCACTAGATTATTGTGAGAATGGAGAATTTTGTTGTATTGTACTTTATGGCCACTAAAACTAAAACATATTATAGAGGTATTGGGCCCAATGTACTACGATAGTTGGTTGCATAAAATGGTAGCAAATTGGAACCCAACTTTTTGGGGATCTATATCTAATTTTGTTAATCCACCTTTAAATTTAGAAGGAATAATAAATATTGACTGGGCAGGTCATAATTTGCATCCTCCTAGAATTTGATACGACTACAGGATGGTGGCCTGCAAGGACAAGCCGACCACCATCCCTATCATTGCTTTTCAAAACTGAAAACCTTTTTTCAAGTAGTTCGATTTCCCTAAAGCAAACAGGGCTGCTTAAATAAAATCAATGTTGAAAAACTTCAAAATGGGTTTGTAGTGGTCCCCATTATTGCGGCCTACTTCTTTGAAGCTGCCACCATATTACCCAAAGGGGAACAGGATCCAACATGATGATTCTTTATTTTATCCCCTGATTTTAACCACAGGGTCTCTGGCCACTCACCTGCACTCTAATCCTTGTCAACCCACCGCTGCTTAGCGGGTCCGGTTCCGGGGAGGCAGTGGGCGGGGAGCGCCATCTTTGAGTGGGAGAGGAACTGTGGCCGCCATCTTTGAGCGTTCTTGCGCTCGGGGACAGTGTGAGCTGCCTATTTAAGGCGGAGTTATCACTGGGACTGCCTGGCGAAGTGGACCTGAGGTCAAGTATTGCAGCAGCGCCTCGCTGCTGGTTGCGCGCACTGTCTCAGCGCTACTCTCTATCTTAAACTGCCCGTTTTGTATTTTATTTATTTTTATTTATTTTATCCCCTGGTTTTAACCACAGGGTCTCTGGCCACTCACCTGCACTCTAATCCTTGTCAACCCACCGCGGCTTAGCGGGTCCGGTTTCGGGGAGGCTGTGGGCGGGGAGCGCCATCTTTGAGTGGGAGAGGAACTGTGGCCGCCATCTTTGAGCGTTCTTGCGCTCGGGGACAGTGTGAGCTGGCTATTTAAAGGACTCCTCATGGCGCGCAGCGGTGACGCGCAGCGGGAGTGCCTTCTCTGTGCCTGAGTCGTGCCAGAGTCCTGCCCGTCTGCGCTCGTCAGCGTCTCGGAGGCGGACGAGGTAGGCTTGTTGATTTTCTTTTATGTCCTGTTCTTCAGCATGGCAGCTGAGGCGCACTATTGGTTCTCCATGCTCCTCTACTCTTCCAGTGATTTATTAGCGCTACGAGGTTCTTTTTCCTCCTGCCACCATGTTTTCCCGGGTGGCCGCTCTCTTAGGAATGGCTGCTCTGGCTGTGGCTGGAATTTGTCTAGTCGGGAAGACTCATTGCCTGTATCCACACCCTTATACTTCCCTTGTCACCTGCTTAATACCAGATCTCTTAGCAGGCATTCCACTGACATCTGGAATATGTTATCTGATTCTAAAACCTTGTGCCTGTTCCTCACAGAGACATGGTTGAGTGAATGCTCCGGCCCTGACGTAGCCGCTGCTATCCCCCCGAACTATACCATCTATAGGGAGGATAGAGTGGTTGGCCGGGGTGGTGGTGTGGCAATAATTGTTGACAAGAGTCTTTCTTGTTCGACTTTCCCTGTGGATAACATCTCGGGTAGAGAAGCCTTAGGCTTCACTCTTAAACTGTCTCCCCGTCAAACTTGTACAGGGATTATTATCTACAGGGCACCTGGCTCCTTCTTTGAAGACCTGCAGGCCGCTCTTTCAGTGCCTTGCTTGAGATCGGAGCATTGTATCCTACTGGGAGATTTTAATTTCCATATGGATAACTCAGCAGACCCCGATACTAATAAGCTCCTGGATATTGTCTGTCCGCTAGGGCTGACCCCATATGTTGCCAGTCCAACTCATATTAAAGGCCATACGATAGATCAGATCTTTTCTACTAGGCCAATCGAGGCTCCTCCACCGCTTCCAGTTTTGTGGTCTGACCACTTCTTAATTAAATTTTGCATTTCGGCTGTAGCCACGCCTAGCACAAGAGGGGCGAGAGATATTAGAAGGATGTCTCGACCTTTCCATCGAGTTACGGCGGAAATGCTATCTGACGCTCTTGGCCAACATCCTTGCCAGCTATCAGGCGACCTGGAGCAAGACATTGAATTGATCCAGAAGTGGCTCACAATCAGATTCGAGGAGCTAGCCCCTGGTAAACCAGCCAATTCTGTGGGTAAACACGCATCGGCCCCCTGGTTCACTCCTCTTTTAGGTAAGATGCGCCAAGTCTGCAAGAGGGCAGAAAGAGTTTGGAGGCACATGTACGACCCGGAAGATAAAATTAAATACAGGGAGATAATCCGTCTTTACCACAAGCATATTTTTGATGCAAAAAAAGTCTATCTGGAGCGCAGAATTGACGCAGCAGAAAGTATGAGTAAAGAAATCTTTAGAATTGTACAAGAGTTTATTTCTCCTTCCTCGAGTACATCTATCCATTCTCATACTGAAGTTTGGATTAGCCAACTTAGTGAGTTTTTTATTAATAAAATTAAAACTATTCAAGGCTCTTTTTCGGGTGCGGGCCTTAGTCCTGCTGTCTGTCATCTGACACCTACGTCACCATCTATGAAGGAGAAAGGCCCTCTGCTATCGGCTTTTCCTTCCATCTCTCCTGCCATCTCTCTTGACCTCTTGTTGCGGCTTCAAACGGGCTCGCCGCTTGATCCTTGCCCTGCCAAATGTCTTGGGAGAGTGGCGTCGGCAGTTAACATCTTGTTCAACCCACTGCTCAATGCCTCCCTGACATCGGGAGAGGTCCCCACGGCCTGGAAGCACGCCCTGATTCTTCCGCTGCTGAAAAAAACATCTTTAGATCCCCTTGTACACGCGAATTACAGACCAATCTCCCTCCTTCCCTCTCTGGCTAAGGTGATTGAGAAGCATGTGCACCTCTCTATTTCCAGCTTCATAGAGAGTAACAATATCCTGCACGACTCTCAATTGGGTTTCCGTGCAAATTTTAGCACGGAGACAGCTCTTCTCGAGATTACCGATGCCATCCGAGAGACTTTGGACGGTGGGGGTAAAGCCATCTTGGTCATGTTGGATTTGTCGGCGGCTTTCGACACCGTACCCCACGATGGTCTCCTTTTAAGACTCTGGGAGATCGGCTTCCGTGGGACGGTGTGGAAATGGTTTAAGTTATTTCTGACCAACCGCCGACAAGTGATCTGGGCACCTCCGTTTTCCACCGAACTGCCGCCGCTGGAGGTGGGGGTTCCTCAGGGGTCCATCCTGAGCCCCACCCTTTTCAATATCTATATGGCCCCTCTTGCGGCGGTGGCGGAATCTTTCGGTGCCCAGATCATATCCTATGCTGATGACACCCAGCTCCTTTTTTCGTGCAACAAGGGTGAGGATTTTGACAGCGGCCGGATCCAGGAATGTCTGGAAGCTGTGTTCGACTGGTTTCAGAGGCATAGCCTGAAGTGTAACTCAGACAAGTCGGAGTTGCTCTTCTTTGGATGTCCACCGGATCCCAGCTGGAAGACATGGTGGCCTCGTGACATGTCTCCGCCCGATGCCGCCTAGTTAAAAGCTAAAAATCTGGGTGTCCTGTGTGATGTCGACCTCTCTTTTAGACCCCAGATCATAGGGCTGACAGGGAAGTGCTTCGGCATCTTGAAAATGTTGCGGAAGTTTCTCCCCCTACTATCCCTTCAGCATAAAACAATTACTGTGCAGGCCTTGATAGGCTCGCGTCTCGAATACGCGAACGCCCTCTATCTGGGCCTTCCTAAATATTTGTTGGCACGTTTGCAGGTCGTGCAGAACTCGGCTGCTAGAGCCATTTTTGGACTACCGCGAAGGGCTCGAGCCTCGGAGCTTCTCGAGAGACTTTACTGGCTTCCGGTCGCTAAGAGAGTCAAAGCTCTCCACTTGATGGGCCCATGCTACCTTGGGATGCGGATTGCCTTCTATGCCCCCAGGAGGACTCTAAGGTCTGCTTTCCAGGCCAAGGCCGCTGTTCCCACTATCAGGCGCGCCCGTACTGGAGGTCGCTCCTTCCGGTACTTAGCACCCCGTTGCTGGAAAGATCTCTCCTTTTCTTTGAGAACAGCTACTAGTCTGCTAGTTTTTAGAAAGGAATTGAAGACTTGGCTCTTCTCCCAGTAACTCTGTGCCGGCCTGCGGAGGACGTTGTGTTGTGTACTTTTCTTATACTTCTCTTTGCCAAAGCGCCGGGACACTCCACGGAGTAGCTGTGCGCTATAGAAGAGCTCTTTATAACATAACATAACATAACATAACCCCATCACTTTTGGAAATTAGTTACTATCCCAACTTGGGAGTTGGTAACTTATTGATTGTTTTGTAACTGGAATTACAGTCACAAACCATT
Source organism: Lissotriton helveticus (assembly GCF_964261635.1). Classification (NCBI taxonomy): domain Eukaryota; kingdom Metazoa; phylum Chordata; class Amphibia; order Caudata; family Salamandridae; genus Lissotriton; species Lissotriton helveticus. Next base: position 1,236,816,698 of record NC_136063.1, on the reverse strand, counting down.
AATAGATAGGGTTTTATTTAACTGAATGAATGAATGAATGAATGAATATGGGACTTCTGTAGCGCATGGCTGCCCGGAAGCGTCCCAGCGCTGAGATTGCGGACAAACGCCTGAGGATAGAAGCAGCGGAGGAAAGGTTATTGCGGGAAGAGGTGAGTTTTGAGAAGTTTTCGGAATCTCATATGATTAGGTTCAGACCGGAGTTGGATTGGAAGAGAATTCCAGAGGGTTGAGGCGATCACCGAAAAACGGCGTCCACCGGTTCGGGCTCTTTTAATTCGGTGGACCTTAGCCAGGTTGCCTTGCGCTGAACGTAAGGGTCTGTTAGGTATGTATGGGCAGATCATAGATTTCAGCATTGGGGGTCCTTGATTTTGCATGGCTCTGTGGGTGGTACATAAGGTTTTGAATTTGACCCTGTCTCGGATCGGCAGCCAGTGCAATGTCTTTAGGGCAGGTTTGGCTGAAACTCTACGGGGGGTTCCCGTGAGTATCCTTGCAGCGGCATTTTGTGTTCGCTGCAGGACATTGAGCGTAGCTTCAGGGGCGGCCAAAAAAAGGGCATTGCAGTAGTCTAATCTAGACAGTATTAGACCTTGCATGAGCATTTTTTGTGAGGTTGCAGGGAGTAGTGGAAGAATCTTCCTGGTTGATCGAAGGAGACCAACACAGGTACCGGCTGTTTTTTTTGCTTGTGTTATCATGGAGAGGTTTTGTTCCAGCCAGAAGCCTAAACTTTTAATTTCGGTCTTGGGCTGGGGAAGGGGTCCTAGGCATGAAGGCCACATAGCAATGGGGAGGGACGGTGGTTGGTGTCCCAGGAGCATAAGCTCGGTCTTTGAGCCGTTGAGCTTAAGCCTTGAGTTGGACATCCAAACGTATATACCTTCTAGGCAGTCATGGAGGTTTTTGAATTTTTCTTCTTCGAGTGAGAATGATACGATCATTTGGGTGTCATCAGCGTAAGTGACGGCTTTTATCCCAAATGGGGTGACCACATCCTCCAAGGGGGACATATATGTGTTAAACAGTGTAGGGCTCAATGAAGAGCCCTGGGGAACCCCACACTGGAGGGAAAGGATATCTGATCGCATGTTCCCTTCACAGACCTGGAAGGTACGGTTTCCTAGGAAGGATGAGAGCCAACAAAGTGCTGTGTTTCTCACTCCTAGCTCAGATAGTCGCTGGATTAGAATCTTGTGGTCGACCGTATCAAATGCAGCGCTTAGATCCAGGAGGAGCAGTAGAACCGATCCCCCTGAATCCAAGATGCATCTGGCCTCCTCTACCACTTTCAGGAGGGCTGTCTCAGTCCCCTGGCCTGGACGGAAGCCTGTTTGTGAGGGTCGAAGGAGGTTATTGGATTCGAGGAAGGCTGACAATTGCTGGTTGACTGCCTTCTCTGCGATCTTACTCATGCCAGGCAAGAGAGAGATCGGTCAAAGGTTGGTTAGATCTGAGGGGTCATGGCCTGTTTTTTTCGGTAGTGCCTTGACCATGGCATGCTTCCAACTGGGGGGGACTATTCCTTGGCGCAGCGAGGTGTTAATAAGGTTAGAGGCCAGGTGAGAGATGGTAGGTCCAACTTGTTTTAAAATTCGAATGGGAGCAGGGTCGTTGGGGGAGCCACTTTTCAGGTCTGAGAGGGCTTTCAGGAAGTCCTTATTGGACAGTTGATTAAAGCTGTCCAGGGTTGGTCTCGGGGTAGGGGGGGGGGCAACCGTGGGGTTGTTGTCTGCTTTGGGCGGAAGTGATTGCAGAATGTTAGTGATCTTGTTTTGGAAGAAGCCCGCTATTTGGTTGCATCTGGCAACTGAGGGTTGTTGAGAAGAGGGGGGGTTGGGTATCTTGAGAAGCTCTTTGACTATTTTGTAAGTCTCTCGGGATGAGCTAGATGCAGCTTTGATTTTTTTGTCAAAGAAGGAGGCTTGGGCTGCTTTTCGTGCTGCTTTGTAGGTCCTCATTGCAGTTTTATACTCTTCCTTGATAAGGGGGTCCCACTTTTTTCTCCACTTTCTCTCATGGATTTTGCAGATTTTTCGTAGGTTCCTGAGTTCTTGTGAGTACCATGGAGATTTAAAGGAGTTATTTTTCTTTTTTTAGATCTTGTTTAGGGGCGATTATATCCAGAGTGGAAGTGAGCCAGCTGGTAAAGTTCTCGTCTGCTTTTACCGGGTCAGGGTGTGGCAGAGGAGCGGAGCGGATTAGCTCCTGTGTCCAGTGCTCAAATGATAATTTAGACCATATTCTATCGTGTTCTCTGGGGGTTGGGGTGTGGACCCTTTTTACTGGAGTTTGCCAGGTGAATGGGATGAGAAAATGGTCAGTCCAGGGGAGAGGGATCGCAGGTTGAACCTCAGTTTTTGGCAGATTGGTGAAGAGAGGGTCCAAAAGATGACCTTTTATGTGAGTAGCTTCTGAATTAATTAAATGAAGGTCAAGTACTTTTAATTCTGAAGTGAGGTCCCCAGCAGTTTTATCTGTGTTGTCCTCAAAATGTAAGTTTAAGTCACCGAGCACGATGAAGTTAGGGGTCGAGGTGCAGGAGGAAATAGTGTACTCTAGTAGTGAGCTTACAAAATTTCCTAGGCTGCCGGGTGGACGGTATATCAGAGTGCCCGTAAGTGATTTATTAGGAGTTATCTGAAGGGAGAAATGGGTGCTTTCGCAGTCCTCAATTCCTCCTTCTTGTAGCCTGCATACGAAGGAGTTTTTATAGACAATCGCTAGTCCGCCTCCTTTTCCCTCCCTTCTATTCTGATATTGTATAAGGTGGTCCTGGGGTAGCATATTGACAATGTCTGCTTCGGAGTGAGACGTTAGCCAGGTTTCCGTGAGGAAGAGAATATCCAATTTTAAGTCTTGGATCAGTATTTTGATCTCTATAGCGTGTTTAGGGGCTGATCTACAGTTCAGTAGAGCTAGGCTAATACCATTGGAGGACTGGTGGATGGATGTCTCTGCAGGCTCATTATGGGGCTTGGTAAAAGGTTGGGATCCTGGGGAAGTAGCTGCCGTACAAAATTACAGAAGGTAGTCACGTGAGTGTCTGATCCGGGAACTGTGTGAAACGGGCATAGTGGATGGCCCTGTGCCCGGCCTGGCCCGGACGGGCCCAGACGGGCTTGCCGCTGCGACCGCCCGCTGCGCGGACGGGGAGGAGGCTCCATTTTATAGTGTATTGGGCCCAAATCGCCCAGCCACTAGAGCGCTGTCCAGGCCCCAATTCAAGATGGCGGCCGTGGATTCCTTGCCTCGAGGGGATTGTTTGTTAGACCGGGGGCCTCGAAATGGCTAAGTGCCTTTTTATTCTTGGGTACAGTAAAGCGGCTTACAAGCGGTCGTTTGGGAGAGTTTTAACAGGTAATTCCTCAAAGTAACACAGATCACAAAGTACACAGTAAAAGCGGTGATAAAAAACAATTTAAAAGCGCTAGTGCTGGTGTAAAGTGCAGTGCGTTTAAAAGATAGAAATAACAAGTATTCTGTTATCTAGCAGTAAAACCTCCCGGCTTCCGCCTCAGGAGTATGTGGCAATCAATCTAAAGGAAGGACTGAAGTCGGCTCTTTTATAGTGTATTGGGCCCAAATCGCCCAGCCACTAGAGCGCTGTCCAGGCCCCAATTCAAGATGGCGGCCGTGGATTCCTTGCCTCGAGGGGATTGTTTGTTAGACCGGGGGCCTCGAAATGGCTAAGTGCCTTTTTATTCTTGGGTACAGTAAAGCGGCTTACAAGCGGTCGTTTGGGAGAGTTTTAACAGGTAATTCCTCAAAGTAACACAGATCACAAAATACACAGTAAAAGCGGTGATAAAAAACAATTTAAAAGCGCTAGTGCTGGTGTAAAGTGCAGTGTGTTTAAAAGATAGAAATAACAAGTATTCTGTTATCTAGCAGTAAAACCTCCCGGCTTCCGCCTCAGGAGTATGTGGCAATCAATCTCCTGTAGTTAGCAATGTCGAAAAAGGGAACCTTCCAATTACTGAAGTAGTAACCATTTCTAAACCAATTTGGTGATTTGGACAAATTGTAAATTGTGATTAGTACAATAGAGGAAATTATATGCCTGTTGAAAATATTCTGGCTTACTGAATCGGAAGGGTTTGTCACTGGTAAAAATCTTTGTGCATTCCGCCCTATGTGTATGAGCCATACAGTGTAAAATACTAGTTACATAAATAGATATCTATGTGGAAATATTTTGTGAAAGTTATGACATTATCAGGAAGGTTGATTGTTGTGTATTTGGAGAAGGATGGAGTTTCTTGGTGAATTCTTGATAATTTAATAATCAATGAATAGCCCAATCACCTGGACGTCTATTGATATACCCCTTAGCCTCAGAGTGAACCTAAGCTCGGAACAAATCAGCTTTACTTTCTGGGAGTGCACCTCTCCTGTTTTGTACAGTTCCTATTCTGCTTGGCAGTTGGAACCCAACAACGGCAGATGCAGAAGTTGCATGTGCACACCAACTCTTATCACTTTCAGATACCCACAAGAGGAATAAAGCAGTGAGGTGAGGCTATTGTGGTCCGCCGTTGCTTGCTGCATATCACTAACCTTGATGTTAACTCAAAACTAATTGTAAGCCCTAAGTGAGCTTATACATTCTAAAAATCACAATATATTTGCAGAGGTTAGTCAAATCCTGGACGTGTTTGGGGGTATGCAAATATGGATGATTGTGAATTCTTTTTTCTCTAGTTCAGTGGGTGACCCTGAAAATAGAATGCTATATTTGCTATAAAAGATTTAATAGAAAGTGTTTAGTAGTAGAAAAAGGTCAGTTTCTCAAAATCAATCTAGAATGTTGTTACTGGAATGGCTAGTGGACAATGAGAACCAGAAACATCACTGTTGATATCGACATGTATATATTTAAGTTATTTCTAGAAGTCATCGAAAATGCATATATTATCAATATCTACTCTGAATTAACTCTAACGGCAAACAAAATATGTATTATAATCAGTGGAACGTGGCAAAGATAGAATAAATGGATGGGTATGAATGCTGTAATTTTAAATCGAAATGTGACGTGATGTTAAGAGCAAAGAAATAACTATCAAATAAAAAAAAATAACAAAATAAAAGTTTTCTTCCAAATGTATAAATAATCAGCTAAACGTTTACATGACATTGTAAATAATGTACCTAGATTTTAAAGAATGGAAAAAGCAATATCTTTTCAAATATTGAGGGCTAAATTCCGACCCGGTTTGTGTCACTCATGCACCACGCAACGTGGTGCAAGAGCAATGCAAACCTTAAGTCCTTTTTTAATCCACTCAAAGTCACGTTGCATGGCTTTGAATGGATTAAAAAATCGGGAGTAATGCAGTGGAAATCATTGTGTGGCCTTACTCTACGCAAGGGAGGCATCCCATGTTTTTTAAACATTTCCTGATTTACCAAATCTGGTAAACCTATGACTGCACCAAAAAGGTTCTCCTCCCAAGAAGAGGCATCTTGAGGACTAATATCTTTATTACTTCATGTTACTTTCTCGTTCTATGTGTGCTGCATTCTTCAGCACACATAGAAAGAGGAATATGTCTCCAAGGATTGTTTTTGTGCACAAAGGTGCCCCTTTTTGTGCAATAGCAATCATGCATGCAGCACAGGCAAACTTGAACCATTGTGCACGGGTGCCTACATTGGCACTAGGGTGCTCATTGTGCACCATCACAGGTGGAAAGGACAGAAATGTGCAGTATGCCTTAAATACAGTGTATTCCTGCCCTTTCCCAGGAAAACAGTGCAGTGCAGCAAGCTGAATTGCTGCCCCGCAATGTGCCACTTTGCCATAATTATGGACCTGAATGTATACATTAATTTTAGTACTGCAAAACTCTCACTCCATCTACCCAATTCAAATGTGTGTTCTCAAGAGATGAAACACAAGATTTTAGGAGATTAGGCCAAATGCCATACCCCATCCTGATGATGGGGTGTCATAATATTCTGCTCTGCACAGTGAAAGGTAAATCATTGATACTAAATGTCTGATTGTCACAGGTAGATGATTATTAATTCTGTGGAAGCACTGTTCCTCAAAGTCCTCATTTGTGGTAATCTTCAGGATGTAATTTTGATCTCCATTAAATGCAGATACAGAAATTAGTAAAAAAAACTTAAAAAACACTTTGAAGTACTGTCAACTGAGACAGACCAGTCTACAGGCTTAATACTGTTAAAGCTTTGGCTAACTATGTATTGATTTTTCTATAGCCCCTCACAGAGAACCAAACAGCGTTCATGAGCATGAAGGGCGAAACCAACAGTTTGTGGGAAGAAGAGTGGAAGGGAGGAAGGGAGAGGGAGGCGGAGAGGTGATACAAGGGAGACTTCAAAAAATAGTAAGACAGCTGAAAATGGATAACAAAGTTTAGGCGAATATATCAGTAGCAAAATGTGAAGGTGATCCAGAAGGTAATTGTTCTTTGTAGGCCACCAAGAAGCTTGACTACTCTCCGTGAAGGTAAGATTTGTAGATTCAAGTCTTGAGGCCTTTCTTTTTTTTGCTTGTTTATTAAAAGCTTTTTAAAGATTAATTACAAATGCACAGAAGCATCCCTTACTTTAAAATGTAAACTCAGATTATGGATTAGAATACGTAACAGAAAAGGCAACAATAAACAATATCAAAACAAGTTGTAAGAAGTTGTACAATAGACTTATTATGATAATACCATATATCTGTACTGATAATATCGCAATTTTTGTATTTTGTAATTAAAAGAAGAAAGAAGAAAAAGGAAGAAGAGGGAAGTAAACAAAAACACTAGAGAGGAGAATAAATAGAGAAAAAGAGAAAAAAGAGGAAAGAAAGAAGAAAACTATATACATCGCATATCTATATATATATATATATATATATTCACTGAAAAAACCATAGGTTAGAGACCATATATAGTTAGCTGGACATTTTATTGACATAAAACCAATGAAATTCCATATATAGTTAGTTGCACTAACTATATATCGCGCACCCGCAATCCACTGCTGATGATGTCACATATTACATCATTCATGACATGGTCAGTGACATCACTGATGACATCTCAAATGACATCACTGATGACATCACTGATGACATCTCAAATGACATCACTGATGACATCATCTAGTGTCTGTGTGTTTTTGTAAAGTTTAAATATGTTTTACATATTGAAGAATGAGTGGATGTATGGAAGACTGAGTGTGTGTGTGGCTGGCTGGGAGGTGTGTGACTCTGTGCATATCAATGTGTACTTGTATCATTGATTGTATAAGAGAGTAAGTATGTGTTAGTATATGTGTGAAAAAGTATGGTGTTCTGTGTTTAACTGTATAGATGAGGAAATCGAAGTGTGATTGATTCTTCACAGGACTGACTAGGTGTATGAGTGTTGTAATAATGAGTGACTGTATGTATGAGTGATTGTATGGGTGAATGAGTGAATGTGTGTGTAGACGTAGGAATCAGTGAGTGCGTATGTAGTAACTGGTATTGGTGTGTCATGATGTCATCAGTGATGTCATTTGAGATGTCATCAGTGATGTCATTTGAGATGTCATCAGTGATGTCATCAGTGATGTCACTGAAGTATGGTGTTCTGTGTTTAACTGTATAGAAGAGGAAATGGAAGTGTGATTGATTCTTTACAGGACTGACTAGGTGTGTGAGTAACTCCATGGATGAGTGGCAGTGTGTGAGTGTCTGCATAGGTGTATGAGTGCATATGATAGTGTTGTAATAATGAGTGACTGTATGTATGAGTGATTGTATGGGTGAATGAGTGAATGTGTGTGTAGACGTAGGAATCAGTGAGTGTGTATGTAGTAACTGGTATTGGTGTGTCATGCTGTCATCAGTGATGTCATTTGAGATGTCATCAGTGATGTCATCAGTGATGTCATTTGAGATGTCATCAGTGATGTCATCAGTGATGTCACTGACCATGTCATGAATGATGTAATATGTGACATCATCAGCAGTGGATTGCGGGTGCGCGATATATAGTTAGTGCAACTAACTATATATGGAATTTCATTGGTTTTATGTCAATAAAATGTCCAGCTAACTATATATGGTCTCTAACCTATGGTTTTTTCAGTGAATTTTCAAGGTTTTGTAAATGCAAATTCCTAACTATATATGGTCTATAACCTATGGTTTTTTCAGTGAATTTCATTGGTTTTTTAAAAGCTAATATCTATAGCTGTAAAATATATTCTTTATTACGTGACGTATCACGTAGCCACGTGAGACGCCTCATGACGCGTCGCATAACCGTGACGTATCGGCTCTGCAGCGCAAACAAAACCCGTAACGTAAGCGTGCCGGAGCACGCTTACAGATATATATATATAGTTTTTTTAACCTTAATTAGACAAAATCCACACGTGCACATATCTTGAGGCCTTGCAAAGGCACATCAAACAAACAGTCCCTACAATTTTGCCAAGTTTGCTGGAAATCTATTCCCTTCATTTTTTTTTTACTGTTTCTCTTGGTTTTCCCCTTGTTACGCTTACCGGGACGCTACCCGGTACGCGAACCGGACGCTCCAAAAACACAAGATGGCGGACTCCCGTTACGCTGCCGGTTAGCTGCCCGGTTCGCGTACCGGGAAGCGCCTCTACCGCGAAAAATCGCAGGGGACTTTAATATCCCCCTCATCAATCCTAGGGGGTCAGGAGGGGTTTACCTTGCCCCCTTTCCTTCATTTCCCCCTTCTTTTTTCACCACATCTTGTCTCTCGAACCGACCGAGAGACAAGATGGCGGCCACTCCGGACTGTTTACAATGTTGACAACTACGCTGCCGGTTAGCTGCCCGGTTAGCTGCCCGGTGAGCTGCCCGGTTCGCGTACCGGGACGCGCCTCTACGGCGTAAAATCGCAAAAACATTTTTTATTTTTATTTTTTGCCCCGCGGGGCACTTTAATATCCCCCTCATCAATCCTAGGGGGTCAGGAGGGGTCTACCTTGCCCCCTTTCCTTCATTTCCCCCTTCGTTTTTCACCACATCTTGTCTCTCGATCCTACCGAGAGACAAGATGGCGGCCGCTCCGGACTGTTTAGAATGTTGACAGACACCGGAGAGCCAATCAGCTTCGCTTCGCGAAGTTCCGTTACGCGTCAGGTACGCGAACCGGGGCGCTAACCGGAGCGCTGTCACAGATATATTTTTTTTTTAAACGTTAATTTCTCAAAATCCACTGGAGCACATATATTGAGACATAGCAAAGGCACGTCGGGAAAACCATATCTACAATTTTGCCAAGTTTCATGTAAATCTATTCAGCCGTTCGAGCTAAAAGTGAGTCCAACCGCCCTACGGAAAAATGAATGTGAAAAACGCGTTTTGGGACCCCCCTTTTTTCTCGGCCCCCCCTTCGACGAAACCCCCCCAAATTTTCAGGGGCTGCTCAGAAACAAAATGTGCCATTTTCCTGAAAATTTCAGCCAATTCCGTCCACAAACGCCAAAGTTATTAGACATAGAATTTTTAGAAATCCCATAGAGAAAAAATCCTAACTATATATACCCACTGGCTATCGCCAGTAGGTAATATACATATATAAACATATATAATCTGCATATCTATATAAATATAAATGCATGCATACATATACATATATGCATACATATGCATGTTATTTACATGAAAGTTTTAAAAACACTAATAAAAGCAAAGCTAAAAAGCCACCTCATTACAAACAGAATGGCTTTAACTTAAACGAGGGCGAGATCTATTGCATTTTCAATGCTTGTTTACTTTGGTTCTATCAAGAAGGCATTCAGATGTGTCACACATTTGCCATAACTTCTGAATGTTAGCACTCTAGTTGCTCATTAGATCACTGTAGTAAAGCTAGTGCTCACCAGGGAAGTCTGCTGCTAATCATGGTTTGCAGCCATTTTCCCGCATTTTTTATCCCGCAGACTTTCAGTCCGCATACCATTATCCCGCAAGGTCATTGACCTCGCATACCATTATCCCGCATTTTTTCAAAACGCATGTGCATTTATCGCGCATGCCTTTACAAAGAATTACGTTTTAAAGGCATGTATGGTAAATGCATTTGCGTTGTGAAAACCATGATGACGAGAGAGGTAAGTGGGTTTGTGTTAATTTTTTCGTGGGTTAGTGATTGTGTAGTGTAGTGTTGTGTAGTGTAGTGTTGTGTTAGTGTAGTGTAGAGTTGTGGTGGTTGTTTAGTGTAGGGTCATGCTGGGGGTAGTGTTTTAGGGTTTAGGGTTGTGTTGTAGTGTTTGCGTAGTGTAGGGTCATGCTGGGGCTAGTGTTTTAGGGTTTAGGGTAGTGTTGTAGTGTTTGCGTAGTGTAGGGTCATGCTGGGGGTAGTGTTTTAGGGTGTAGGGTAGTGTTGTAGTGTTTGCGTAGTGTAGGGTCATGCTGGGGGTAGTGTTTTAGGGTTTTGGGTAGTGTTGTAGTGTTTGCGTAGTGTAGGGTCATGCTGGGGGTAGTGTTTTAGGGTTTAGGGTAGTGTTGTAGTGTTTGCGTAGTGTAGGGTCATGCTGGGGGTAGTGTTTTAGGGTTTAGGGTAGTGTTGTAGTGTTTGCGTAGTGTAGGGTCATGCTGGGTGTAGTGTTTTAGGGTTTAGGGTAGTGTTGTAGTGTTTGCGTAGTGTAGGGTCATGCTGGGGGTAGTGTTTTAGGGTTTAGGGTAGTGTTGTAGTGTTAGGGTAGTGTTGTAGTGTTTGCGTAGTGTAGGGTCATGCTGGGGGTAGTGTTTTAGGGTTTAGGGTAGTGTTGTAGTGTTTGCGTAGTGTAGGGTCATGCTGGGGGTAGTGTTTTAGGGTTTAGGGTAGTGTTGTAGTGTTTGCGTAGTGTAGGGTCATGATGGGTGTAGTGTTTTAGGGTTTAGGGTAGTGTTGTAGTGTTTGCGTAGTGTAGGGTCATGCTGGGGGTAGTGTTTTAGGGTTTAGGGTAGTGTTGTAGTGTTAGGGTAGTGTTGTAGTGTTTGCGTAGTGTAGGGTCATGCTGGGGTGTAGTGTTTTAGGGTTTAGGGTAGTGTTGTAGTGTTTGCGTAGTGTAGGGTCATGCTGGGGGTAGTGTTTTAGGGTTTAGGGTAGTGTTGTAGTGTTTGCGTAGTGTAGGGTCATGCTGGGGGTAGTGTTTTAGGGTTTAGGGTAGTGTTGTAGTGTTTGCGTAGTGTAGGGTCATGCTGGGGTTATGTTTTAGGGTTTAGGGTAGTGTTGTAGTGTTTGCGTAGTGTAGGGTCATGCTGGGGGTAGTGTTTTAGGGTTTAGGGTAGTGTTGTAGTGTTTGCGTAGTGTAGGGTCATGCTGGGGTGTAGTAGTTTAGGGTTTTAGGTAGTGTTGTAGTGTTTGCGTAGTGTAGGGTCATGCTGGGGGTAGTGTTTTAGGGTTTAGGGTAGTGTTGTAGTGTTTGCGTAGTGTAGGGTCATGCTGGGGGTAGTGTTTTAGGGTTTAGGGTTGTGTTGTAGTGTTTGCGTAGTGTATGGTCATGCTGGGGCCAGTGTTTTAGGGTTTAGGGTAGTGTTGTAGTGTTTGCGTAGTGTAGGGTCATGCTGGGGGTAGTGTTTTAGGGTGTAGGGTAGTGTTGTAGTGTTTGCGTAGTGTAGGGTCATGCTGGGGGTAGTGTTTTAGGGTTTTGGGTAGTGTTGTAGTGTTTGCGTAGTGTAGGGTCATGCTGGGGGTAGTGTTTTAGGGTTTAGGGTAGTGTTGTAGTGTTTGTGTAGTGTAGGGTCATGCTGGGGGGTAGTGTTTTAGGGTTTAGGGTAGTGTTGTAGTGTTTGCGTAGTGTAGGGTCATGCTGGGTGTAGTGTTTTAGGGTTTAGGGTAGTGTTGTAGTGTTTGCGTAGTGTAGGGTCATGCTGGGGGTAGTGTTTTAGGGTTTAGGGTAGTGTTGTAGTGTTTGCATAGTGTAGGGTCATGCTGGGGTGTAGTGTTTTAGGGTTTAGGGTAGTGTTGTAGTGTTTGCATAGTGTAGGGTCATGCTGGGGGTAGTGTTTTAGGGTTTAGGGTAGTGTTGTAGTGTTTGCGTAGTGTAGGGTCATGCTGGGGTGTAGTGTTTTAGGGTTTTGCGTAGTGTTGTAGTGTTTACGTAGTGTAGGGTCATGCTGGGGTGTAGTGTTTTAGGGTTTTGGGTAGTGTTGTAGTGTTTGCGTAGTGTAGGGTCATGCTGGGGGTAGTGTTTTAGGGTTTAGGGTAGTGTTGTAGTGTTTGTGTAGTGTAGGGTCATGCTGGGGGTAGTGTTTTAGGGTTTAGGGTAGTGTTGTACTGTTTGTGTAGTGTAGGGTCATGCTGGGGGTAGTGTTTTAGGGTTTAGGGTAGTTTAGTTGTTTAGTGTATGCTAAAGGCATATTCGTTCTAAAAGTTTTCGTTATTTTAATTTGCGGCCTAATAGTACATGCAGGATTTTTTTTGCGGACTGATGGTATGCGGGATTTCGTCATATATTCGCTAATCATACTTTCTATGGCAAAATGAACCCCCTCATTTTGTTCCTTTTTAAATTAAATGTTTTAAGAGTTACCACTTTATTCCAATCAAGATGGCTTCAGGTGTGCCATACCTTTGTAATAAGTAGGACTGTTAGCACTCTAGTTGTTCTTTAGAACACTCTGGGACATTCTGTCATTGGGCTATAGTTGGGCTACATCTGGCTGATATTTGGGCTACATTTGTTTTTTTTTGTCTCTGGTGGCCATCTTTGGGCTACATTGGGCTACATTGGGCTACATTGGGCTACATTGGGCTACATTTGGGCTCCAACATATATATAGCCCAATGTAGCCCAATATATATTTTTCAAAGTTAATTTTCGTAAAAACCACTGGAGCCTATATCTTGAGACATAGCAAAGGCACATCGGGCTACCAGTCCCTACAATTTTGCCAAGTTTGGTGTAAATCCATTCAGCCGTTCGGGCTAAAAGTGAGGCCAACCGCCCTATGGAAAATTGCATGGGAAAAACACGTTTTGGGACCCCCCTTTTTTCTCGGCCCCCCCTTGACGAAATCCCCCCAAATTTTCAGGGGCTGCTCAGAAACAAAATGTTCCATTTTCCTGAAAATTTCAGCCAATTCTGTCCTCAAACGCCAAAGTTATTCGACATAGAATTTTCAAAAATCCCATAGGAAAAAAATCCTAACTATATATACCTACTGGCTATCGCCAGTAGGTAATATATATATATATATATATATATATATTACATTATAAACCATATGTCATATTGTAACTTATTCCGTAAAATATTTTCATTTCATATAGCATTGTATTTCATATAAAAACAGTTGCAAAATAACAATGTATGATATTAAACAAAAAGAGAATATCAATCATGGAGGTTGAAACACCATTGTAGAATCTTTGGAAGGCTTAGTCTTTTTATTTAAGTAACCAATAAGCAGAGCCCTAAAAATGTCTTTGTTTACCACCTGTAAAGTAGACTTAGCAAATGCTGTATCAAGCCTATCATAAGTGAAAAGAAGATTCCACCAACTGGTAACATTGATATTTTTGGCATTCTTCCAATTTGATGTAATGACTTGAAAAGCAATAGCAACTGACAGATCAAGAAATTTGCATAATTAAGAGCATAGTGGCCAAGAGTTTAAAGAACTTCCCAGAAATGTATATGTAATATCAGATGGGAAAGTAATGGGGAAAATAATGGAAATAGTTCTACAGACCTGTATCCAAAAAGCAGCGGTTGGCGAAGAATGAAAAAACATATGTAGATATGTACCAGGGAGGGTTCCACAAAACCAACACATACCTGAAAGACTTGGGTTATATTTTTGCAAAGAAAGTGGGGTGATATATAGCATGTTATAAAAATAGTGAAGGGTTTTTGTGGTGCTAGCATTGGGTGAAATATGGTTACATGATATATGTTTACATGATATAATGATATAATGTTCACTTTTAAGACTATGTGAAATTCAGCTGAAATTTCTAATGAATATAGTATGCCATTGAGTACTATATCTGAAAGATTTTGTCTGATACAGAGATGAGCTAAAGGAAATGAAATGTAACATGAAGTTTGTATAACACAATGGCTGCATTATTAGAATAAATGGAGTGTATATTTTTATTATGTTTGTGAAGAAAAGATGTTATTGTTGATAAGTCATTTGTATATATATGTGCATTGTTTGTAGCCCTGAAGCAATCCGCAAGGACTTCACGCGTTGGCTGAGGTTTTACTTTTGTGAAAAAAGAAGTCATCAATGAAGAAATTGAGAACAACCCTGCTAAATTTCCCTTGTTGATCATGAGATTTAATCATGTCAAATGAATGTTTAAGCTGTAAAAAGCCTTTTGTTTGTGACAATACTGTGTATTATATGCATGAACTTGAACTAAGTGTGCTGGACCACTGTGTGGCTTTGTTATTAAGAGATTTTGTTTATCTCAGCAGGCTTAGGGGCATTGAGTCTCCTTCCCTAGCACCTAGTACATTTTCGTATAAGTTACCCCACTAAAAGATAGGTGTAATCTGCTTGCTTCAATCCCCTTAAAAATTGCATTATAGTATGTAAAAGAACATTCTTGAGAGACTCATATTTAATGGCATAAGTAGAAGGTAAAGAGGAATTACTATGTATTACAGAAGAGGAGTCATATCACATAACATTTGTTTTATTATACCTTTCTGAACCCATTGTTCCCAGAAAATAGTTTAATTAGAGATTTTGAGAGATTTATTATGCCATATAGATGATTCCAAATATTCTTACATTGGGTCCAAGGGCTACAGGAGAATACGAGTAGAAGTCATTTTGGAATATTTATTAGGTGGAGCAGAGAAGACTTGAGGAGGTTTCAAAATGTATGGTAATGAATAAAAAGGTAAAGTCGACAAGAGTGGATCCTCCACTTCGAGCCAAATATTGTTGGGTGGAGAGACAGTGTCTCTCATATATGGTAACACCTGTTTTAAGATGAAGGCATTATGATATTGCTGAAAATTTTGTAACTTGCACCACCCAACTCTTTGGGCTTACATAAAGATGCTAAGGAGATGTGCGCCTTCTTACCGGTCTATAAAAGCGAATTAATTGATGTATTCAATAGTTTAAAAAATCTTAAAGGTAATTTAATAGGTAACATGGACAAGTAAACATTTATGACCGGTAAAACATTATCTTAACAGTAGCCAACCTGCCCCACCAAGATAAATATAATGAAGACCATCTCTTCGATATTTGAAGGGTCTTATGATGAGCATCCTATACATTTATCTGAATAGTCTTTGCTACGGAAGCAGAATATTTGATTCCGAAACACTTGATAAATTGTGTTTAAATCCAGTTCCATCGAACGTAGCCCTCATACAATACTTATTCAGAGGGAGTGCCTCCGATTTTTGAAAAACAAAATTTATATCCAGATAACCCAGAGTATGCTGATAGTAAATTGGTAAAAGCCAGGATTGATGTTTCCCGATCAGATACATAAAGAATCACATCATCAGCATATGCTGAGAACTTAATCTCTGTATCTTTGTGTCCAAAGCCATAAAACGAAGAGGAAAGTCATAATGTGTGCAAGAAGGGTTCAAGGGATAAAATAAAAAGTAAAGGAGACAAAGGACATCCCGTCCTGGTGCCTCTTAGAAGGGGAAAATATGAAGACTGGGAATCATTGAGAAAAACAGACATCATCAGGGAGGAATATAATATAGCTATATATTTGAAAAAAGCTGGACTAAATCCATGCCATTTTAGAGCCTGCATCATAAATTTAGTTCAGAGATTGACATAGGCTCTTCCCGAAAAGAACGATCTTGTCTCTGTTGCTGTCTTGGTGGAACAGAATGAAAATAGGAATCTAATGCTTCGTCAGTGGAGAAGTGATCTGATGTATAAAGACCTGTATATAAATCGGTAAAGCATTTAAAACTGTTATCATTCTTAACATGAAGATACCCGTTATCATCCATAATCTTTACTATTTTAGATTTTTGAGATTTAACTTTCAGATAGTTGGCAAGTAGTTTTTTCTGCCTTACTATGTCCACCATTAAATTTAGAATATATTCTTAACAATGAACCAGCAGCTTCCTCTGTCGACCTTTTATTAAATTCGAATTTGGTTCTCATTAAATGTTGCAGCACTATATCATTCTTGGTGGTGAAAAATGAATGTTCTACGTGTTTAATAGACTGAAGTAGTAATGAAGATTCTTTGTTCGCCTTTTTCGTTTTAGCCAAAACAAAATTAATTATATGCCCCTGGGCAGAACCTTTAAAAGCATCCCAAACAGTATGAAATGGAATATCAAGTGTGATGGTATGTAAAAAATTGCTTTTATAAAGCGTTCGAAATTCTGTTCAAATTCTTTATATTTCATTAAGCTATTATTGAAGCACCATCTATTACGTGTAGTAGTCTCAGGCAATAAATCCAAATCTATGAGAACCGGTGCATGATCTGAAATAATATCGACCCACTTTGAGCCTGAGTGAGTGAGGTAAATGAGGGGGTGAGAGAAATAGATAGTCCATTCTGGAATGGGATTTATGTGCAGGAGAATACAAAAGTGTATTCTAGTATGTCCGCAGAGAATAACCTACAGGCATCTACTAATACCCTAGAATGGACAAATCTTGTAAATTATTTCTGCATCTTTTTAGTGACATATTTAACTTGTGAGTGTCTTTCCAGGAAAGAATCGACAATCTGATTAAAGTCATCACCAACTATTACATTTGCATTTGAACAGAAGCCTAGAACAGCTGACATTTGATCCCAGAATTGTACGTGTATACCAGAGGGGCTGTGGATATTTAGTATAGAAATGGATATGTGATGAATGGTGGCACGAATTAGGACCCATCTGTCTTCTGCATCTCTTACCTCCTTATCTATTACCAAGGGAGGGGTTTATGTGCAAGAATTTTAATGATCAAGAGCTGGCGAACAAAAAAATTTGTCTGACCCAATTTTTACGTAATGATTTTAAATCCTTGTCAAGTAAGTGCGTTTAGTGGAATAACGCAATATTACATTAAGCTGAGTTAAATAGGTCAGAACTCACTATTTATTGTTAGGATTACCTAAGCCCTTGACATTCCAAGAAATAACATTAAGGGAGTTTACCATTGAAACTATAACAACAAACCATCTGAATATAAAAAAACAGTAATATGTTCCAATCCTCGTATTCAATGAAGAACTACAATATATAGTAAGAACAATATGAAAAAACATGAAAGAAATAAAAAAAAGAGAAAAGATGAAAAACAGAAAAGATGAAAAGAAAAAGAGAAATGATAACTCTGGTAGGGACAAAAAAGATAACAAAAAGTCAAAAAGCTTTAGTCATGAAAAAAGAAAGACACTCCCAGTGCAAGAAAGATATGATGGAGGGGTAGAAAAGCGCAAGACCAAAGACAAACAGCAGGTAAAAAAACATTTAAATGACAGAACAATAGCAGCGGAAACAGTCAATATCTTGAAAAGGAAACAGAGAATAATAAAAAAAGGATGTCACATCAATCCATGTAAACATGACCAAAAAGACAGTAAAACAGATAAGTCAACTTATAAAAGAAAATAATACATTAATGTACTATAAATGTACTACAACAACAACTTACTGATCACGAGGATAATATGGAAACAGTGGGTACAGGAGGAAGATATTTGGCGAACAAGACACTATAGAGGGAGTCCAGATTAGACAACAAATAGCTGCAAGAGAAACAAATATATAAGAATGTTAAACAAGAAGACCATTTGAGTAAGGACAGCAATCAAAACCAACACATAACACTTGAACATGGTACAACTAATGTCAATATAATAATTCATGCAAGTTAAGATATGTATGTAACTCAGCAACAAGTGTCAAAGATAAAGTCTATGACCAGTGAGGCAACATTCAAACCAAAGGTTCAGACTCTTACGAGATCAGCTTTATGCTGGAGAATACATTTCTTCAGATCTTCAGGACAATCAAATGAAAAGGTTTGGTCCATATCTTGCATTCATAGCAAATAGAGTTGGCCGGAAAGATTAAAATTCCTTCCGTCGAGCAGCAGCTGCACATGCTACATCTTGGGAAATAAAGACCCTCTGACCAGACCATAGAATTTGGTTTCTATGCTTAGCCGCCGTTAAAAACATAAGCAGTTCAGTATACTCTAGAAAAAGAACAATAATTCCTCAGGACGGCCAGAACTTGAAGCACTTGCAGTTTTAGGGTGAAATGCGAAGGGCACATTGTAAATTGAGATGAGTTTCTGATTTAAGGCCGACCAGATTGGGAACCCTAAGAAAGGCAAGCATGTCTGGCCCCTCCAGAATGCCATAAATACAAAGGTTGTTACACCTCTTGTGGTTTTGTAACTCTTCTTTCTGTTGCTTCAGGAGGGCTACCTCTTTAGACATACAGTCACATCACTAATCGATTGTTCGACGCTTGGCACCCTGGACACCATTGTAAACCACTCCTCCTCAACATTTCTGACTACCTGGCGAAACACTTGTGGCCCCTGCTCTTACCTGTGCTATTTGAAAGTCCGCCAACAGCTGCTGTGTTTACCTGTCTCCTGCTTCTGCACGCACCTCACAATTTGGTGCTGCTGCCATGTGGAGAGCGGACTCCATCTCCCAGCAGCCTCAGCGGCCGGAAGCTGCCCACAGGACTAGCGCGCCAGGAGGCGCATAAGAAGCAGCATCACCCCCGGGGGAGCGGGGAACATTTCTGACTACCTGGCGAAACACTTGAGGCCCTTGCTCTTACCTGTGCCATTGGAAAGTCCACCGACAGCTGCTGTGTCTGCCTGCCTCCGCTGCTGCACCCACGGTGCACAGACATAATATCGACTCCAAAATATCGTTTGGACAGAATATCGAGTTTTAAATATCGTTTGGAGAAAATATCGACTAGACAGAATATCGACAGCCAAAATATCGTTTTTAAGGGAAGTGAAGTAATATCGACTGTAAATAATATAGACAGTGAAAATATCCAAGTATATAATCTAGATAGTAAAAAATATAGTTTTTTAAATAATATTAAATTATTTATAGTGTTTTTATGTTATAATATGTGTGAAAAGTGTCATTTTATTTTATAATTATTTTTAATTAATGAATTTTTTTAATTATTGTGTAATTTTATTCTGTAGCGGGTTGTGGGTTTATAGGGGAATAGGGTGGGAAGTAATTTAATTATAATTAATTAAATATGTAAATTTATTAATTGGTAGTAATAATTAATTAATTGGTAATTAAATAATATATGTTAATTATTTAAATTTTAATTGGTAATTAATTTAATTTAATTGATTAATAGCTAATTATGTAAATTAAAATAATGTATTTTCTGTAGCGGGTTGTGGGTTTATAGGGGAATAGGGTGGGAAGTAATTTAATTATAATTAATTAAATATGTAAATTTAATAATTGGTAGTAATATTTAATTAATTGTTAATTAAAAAATATTTTTTAATTAATTAAAATGTAATTGGTAATTAATTTAATTTAATTGATTAATTGCTAATTATGTTAAATTAAAGGGGTCTTTTTAGGGTTCAGGGTCAGTTTTTAGTTTTTGGGTAAAGGGGTATTTTTAGGGTTCAGGGTCAGTTTTTAGTTTTTGGGTAAAGGGGTATTTTTAGGGTTCAGGGTCAGTTTTTAGTTTTTGGGTAAAGGGGTATTTTTAGGGTTCAGGGTCAGTTTTCAGTTTTTGGGTAAAGGGGTATTTTTAGGGTACAGGGTCAGTTTTTAGTTTTTGGGTAAAGGGGTATTTTTAGGGTTCAGGGTCAGTTTTTAGTTTTTGGGTAAAGGGGTATTTTTAGGGTTCAGGGTCAGTTTTTAGTTTTTGGGTAAAGGGGTATTTTTAGGGTTCAGGGTCAGTTTTCAGTTTTTGGGTAAAGGGGTATTTTTAGGGTTCAGGGTCAGTTTTTAGTTTTTGGGTAAAGGGGTATTTTTAGGGTTCAGGGTCAGTTTTTAGTTTTTGGGTAAAGGGGTATTTTTAGGGTTCAGGGTCAGTTTTTAGTTTTTGGGTAAAGGGGTATTTTTAGGGTTCAGGGTCAGTTTTCAGTTTTTGGGTAAAGGGGTATTTTTAGGGTTCAGGGTCAGTTTTTAGTTTTTGACTAAAGGGGTATTTTTAGGGTTCAGGGTCAGTTTTTAGTTTTTGGGTAAAGGGGTATTTTTAGGGTTCAGGGTCAGTTTTTAGTTTTTGGGTAAAGGGGTATTTTTAGGGTTCAGGGTCAGTTTTTAGTTTTTGGGTAAAGGGGTATTTTTAGGGTTCAGGGTCATTTTTGGGTTTTTGGGGTACATATACAATATTGCCTATTATTTAATCAAATTTTGTTACTATATATATATATATGTTTTAAGAAATATGATTAAAAAAATATTATTTTTTTACTTTCATTAATTATTTAATTATTAAAAGTTATTTTAAGTATTGTTAATTATATTTTAGTAATTAATTTTTTATATTAATGTAATTAAACATTGTTTTTAGTAAAGTCGATATTTTTTACAACGATATTTTTGTAAACGATATTTTGTACTCGATATTTTTGTACTTACCTGTTTGTACATACAAACTCGATATTTTGGTTGTAGATATTTTTTCCTCGATATTTTGGGTAGTCGATATTTTGGTAGTCGATATTATTTCAGTGATCCGCACCCACATCACAACTTGGTGCTGCCGCCGTGTGGAGAGCGGACTCCATTTCCCAGCAGCCTTGGCGGCCGGAAGCTGCCCACGGGATTAGCGCGCCAGGAGGCACATAAGAAGCAGCGTCACCCCCCGTGTCGCGGGAGCGCGCGGGCAGCGCCAGGCGAAGGGCGGGCCGTCTGGGGCAGGAGGAGGCAGGGCTGGCCCCCCCCCTGAAATCATCCAATGGGTAAGCGCAAAAAAACTGTAATGGCTGAAGAGGGGAGAAAGAAGGCAAAGGTGCCGAGACACTCAGAGTCCATCATCTCTTATCTTTCATCTGTGGTGGGTGTGCTGTCAAAGGAAATTGCAAATGCCGAACTAGAGCTGGATTTGTCTGCCACCCCACCACCTAAGCCTGCACACACTATCGTCCCTGAACATGTGCCTCACATCCCCCTAGAACCGGAGGTGGTCATACTAAACGCCAACATGCCTGCGACACAAACTGTCTGCCACCCACTTGGCGATACCCCAGCCTTGAACTTGACAGAGAGTAACCAAACTCCCGGTAAGGCATCAAAACGGAACTCTGAGAGGAAGAAGAAAGCAGAGGGAAACCCAATTCCTCCCCCTGGGACTGATGCCAACCTTGGAGACCAGCTAGAGGCACCGTTTTCTGCCCGAATCGAGCCTTTGTTAGTGGGGATTGCTAAGGACATCGTTCACACTTTGAACACTTGCCTTGCTGGCTTATTGACAAAATGTTCATTACTTGACAAACTGGTTAAAGATTTCCCTTCAGTCCCTTTCCCAACACTTGCACCGGTAACGTGGTAACAATACCAGATCCCAATTTGCCCAGCTCCGGGGCGCATGTAGTCACTGAGGGGGCACGTAATCCCCATAGTGCCAACACAGGCCTAGTCACAGGGTGCCCAAAGGTAGGACATTTAGGGAGAGATAGTCCGCCACGCAACCCAGTTCCTAGCAAGAGGGTAAGGGGAAGTAAATTGAATATTGATTTACCCCCGGCGGCTGCGTCACTAGTGTCAATCTTCATTGGAGTACCTCCACTAGAAGATGTAACGACGGAATCAGCTGCCGATCTAAAAATCAAGGCAAGGCTATGGTGTGCGGAAGTCAGTAGTGGTGGGATACAAGTAGCTGACAGGATTATATTTGCCAACAGGGTGGGTTGGATTGGGAAACGACCTAAGTTAGTACAGGGGGACTGTGTTGTCGTTAACTTTGATAGCCCTGATGTGGCCGATAGTTTATTCTGGGACGGCTCAGATATTTCGGGAGCAGACCACATGAGACCAATCCCCCTGGGGTTCTTTTACCCACCACCAGTCACTCACACTGGGACCAACCGCCCAGCGCAAGTAAGAAGGAGCTTGAATACTGCACCGGGTGGGGCTGGACCAGTGGTATACACACATTTTAATACAAGGTGGGATCTCAGAACCCAGACATTTTTAACCGTGCAGCCTGTGCACAAACGTAAGGAGAGTGTGAGCAATCGTTTCTCTCCCCTTTCTGACATTGAGGAAATAGATTGACAGCCAGCTCCACCGCAGCCCGTCACTCACAGGACCCACATTCCCGATGAGCTTGCGCTTTGTAAGTTGATCAGTTGGAACCTAGCGGGCACCAGAGCAAAGAGGGCAGATGCTGCCTGGATTGAGTTTGTGAGCAGCCACGATATTATGGCTTGTCAAGAAACCTGGGACACCTCTCCCAACTTTTGGTTAGATGGTTTTACCAGCTTTGCTATCCCGGCTGTCCCGAGTACGTCCGGAAGGGCAAAGGGTTGCCTAATTTTTTTATTCTCACTCAACCTTAAGGGCAGCTTTAAGATGGTTCAAAGTGGTTCGCCGAACCTTCTAATTGTTGAGTGGGTAGCTTCACCCAGTTGTAAATTTGTCTTAATAAACTTTTATAATTCCTGGGACAGGAATAAGGGAAACGACCATATAGGTGCCTTGGATCATTTCCTTTCCATGTTCTGTCAAAATAATATTCACACTAACTTCGAGCTTATCTTATTAGGAGATTTTAATGTTCACCCATGCAGAGAACAGTGTTTCTTAGGAGAACAGGTGGGTCCATTGGGCATAGGGATCCCCCATTTTGAGCATACTAAGTCGGGGGAGGCCCTTGAGGAGTTGCTTGCTAACCATAACCTGTACAAAGCCT
The DNA here is from genome assembly GCF_964261635.1 of Lissotriton helveticus. Lineage (NCBI taxonomy): Eukaryota > Metazoa > Chordata > Amphibia > Caudata > Salamandridae > Lissotriton > Lissotriton helveticus. The sequence continues at coordinate 1,236,793,880 of NC_136063.1, read as the reverse complement.
GCATTACTGAGGGAGGGGCAAGAACTGTCACGTATAAAGGATCTGTCCCCGGCTCCATACTGGATTATATTTTCCTGACTCTGGGTATTTTACACAGGGTTGTGTCCTATAATGCTATAGTCTCAACTTATAGTGACCACAACCCTGTTTTGCTTAAAGCACTCTGGGGAGACTATATGGAAACCAAGTCTCGCCCTGGTGTCCTGGGGCCTGCCCTACGCCCCATAGACCAAGGGAGAAGGCTTAAATGGGCCAACGTAGTCCCCGGGAACTTCATGGATGATTTACTCCCTACCATCGAGGGGTATATGGCGATTTGCCAGGATTACTGTGCCACAGCTCAGGAGGTCATGGGGGCTTTTGAATGTATTTGTGCTCAAATTTCTGGAGCCTTGACGGCCAAACCATCCCAGGGGAGGAAGAAGCAACACAGATGGTTTGACGTCAAGTGCTCAAAAGCCCATAAGGCGTTAATGGCAGCCTTAAAAACTAACCCGAGAGATAGGATAGCGGTGGCCTCCCTAAGAAAGGAATACAAGGCCACAATCAACGGGAGGAAAAAGGACATAAAAAACACGGCTTGGGAAAAATGACTGTCCAGTGATGTACTTCGTGACAGTTCTCAGTTCTGGGCCACAATCAATCAACCCTTCTTTTCAGATGTGGACAACACAGTCCTGGATTGTGTTATCCCAGATTACAAGTGGCTTAGCCATTTTAGAGTGGTGTTTGGCGATAAGGAATCTGGCGCCCTAAGGAAACCGTAGGTGGCTTTAGAGTGTGCACCCTTATCCTTTAACTCAGCCGAGGTGGAGAGAGCTATCCTGGAGACATCCAAGAAGAAAGCCCCTGGGCCTGACGGGGTCCCGGCCGATTTTTACAGGCATTCTCCAAAACTTTGGGCAGGGGTCCTAGCCCACGTTTTTACAGCTGCAAATGGTAATGTCTTCCCTAGTAGTTGGTCCACTTCAATCATTGTGCCAATCTTTAAAAAGGGACAACGTGACGACCCAGGGTGTTATAGGCCCATTTCCCTCTTAGACTCTGCAATAAAGATCTTAGGCAGAGGCTTACTATATAAACTTAGAGGAAACATCGAGAGGAGTGGAGGCTTATCAAACACTCAGTATGGCTTCAGGGAAAAGAGAGGCACCCTGGACCAGTGTTCCAACCTACATTTGTTAACCACATCAATGCTACAGCAATTCATCCTTGGTGCTGAACTTCTTGAAATCCCATTGTTCATGACGAGCTCAGCTTGTCATGAGCACACAAGCAGTGTACTGCATGAAGAGCTGAGCTCGTCATGAGCATGGAAGGGGTTAATATCTAAATATACGGTTGCCAAGGAGGGGTCTTTGTTTCTGGCTTTCATGGACCTCTCCTCGGCATTCGACTTAGTGAATAGGTCGAAACTATGGGAAGTCCTATTGGAGTCTGGGGTTGACAAACCACTTGTGAACTTTATGGCATCCCTCCACCAGGAACTGTTTGCTACAGTGCGGGTCACCAAGGAGGGTAGGTGCACCAGCCGCTTTAAGTCGGAGAGAGGAGTCCGTCAGGGCTGCATCCTGGCCCCCCTCCTCTTCACCATCTATATAAATGGCCTGGGTAAACATCTTGAGGCAGTGGAGGGGGACGTTCCGCGTGTAGGAGAAGTCAGAATTCCGGCTCTCCTATACGCGGACGATGCAGTCCTGATAGCACGTACCGGGCTGGGCCTTCAGCGTTTATTGGACACATTTGGTGCCTTTACGGACCAACTGGATCTTAAAATCAACGCGAAGAAATCTCATACGATGGTGGTGGGCTGCCATAGAAACAAGGGTAAACTCACACCCTTTTTCTGTAAGGGAGAGGCAGTGTCTAGGGTGACAGTTTTCCCCTACCTCGGGATACCTTTGATGAGAAGGGCTCATGGGGACCCCAAATTAAGACAAAGAATTTATCATTGGCGAGAGCCACTTCAGCACTTATGGGGTTCGCAAACAGGTTAGGGGCCGGGCCTATGGAGGCCCTTTTAAAAATGTACAATTGCAAGTGCATTTCAATAGTCATGTATGGGTCCTCACTATGGGGGTATGTGTCACAGGAAAAAATTCAAACAGTAAAAAATAAGTTCTTGAGACTTCTTCTTTCCGTCCCCCAGTCCACCGCTACCTTCTCGATCCACGGGGAGGTGGGTTTAGACAATGTAATGGATAAACTTAGATTGGCTCCTTTAATATTCTGGTTGAAGACATGGCTTAATGATGAACTAACACTTAACCATGCTATTCTGTATGATGTTAGGTCTTTGGACCACGCAAAAAGAATACCCTGGCTGGAGTATGTGAGACACACCTTTTTACAGCTAGGACGACCGGAATTATTTAATTCCCCATTTTGTATCAGGAGGGAGGACATTAACTGGACTAAAAGGCACTTTATGGATAAGGCTAGATTGGCTCGAGAGGAGCAAGAACTGATTAAACCAACTGTCAGATTACATTATATGTTATTAATTTCCCCTTCTTTTGAGCCCTACCTCAGAATTGTAACCAAGCCCTTCCATAGATAGCTGTTAACCAAATTTAGATTTAATTTAATTCATTACTCTATAGGCAGTTATCAATCCTGGAGAAAACCTGAAGGGGGCCCCCCTTGTAAATGTGATGAATTCTCCCAACAGGACACCATGCACTTTATCATGTTTTGCGGTTTATATTCGGACTCTAGGAAAAAATACCTGGTACCAATTTTAATAGAAGCCGGCTTTGTTCAAGTCAGGCTGGCGCTAGTTTACCTACAGTCCTTGGGTAGCACCCCCATCATATTTGGTGTGGCTTGTTTTTTAGTGGCGGCTTATAGAACTAAAACAAAAATGGTGACATCGAGGGGCTTTGTATAGCTTTGTATAGCTTTGTAGAGTCTCCACTTAAATACTGGCCTGTATTTCATCTGTGTCCTATTACTGTATATAACGTCTTTGCCCTAATTATGTAAATTTATGAAATTTGTAATTTTATATTTGTACATAAATGTTTTATGTCTTTTATGATTTTTAACAAATCGAATAAAGTGTGTTTGACTGACTGACTGACTGACACTTCTCCTCAATACGTTGAAGTGTAACTTTAGTCTCCATTTTTTTTTTTTTGTAAACAGACTTTATTACATTTTTCCAGATGCAAAGCAAAGTTACGATGTGCCAACTTCGGTTTCCATAATCCCCTACTGGGAACTATTACTAATATACATTGGCATGTATCATAGATTGCAATCTACAGTACATATTGATATTATGCTGTCATGCAGGCTGAGGGATAGCAGAAACAGGAATAAAAAGCAAGAAAATCCAGCCCACTCCACATATCATTCTGTCTTAATGTAGTTGCATTAGTACTTAACAACTATATTATACCAATTAACCCCCTAAAGACCCCCTCCCACTCCTCCCTCCCAGGCATGTCACTTCTATTCAAACACAATTGCGTCAGCAATCAGTATCATTTTATTGTCTTTTCCATCACTTCTAGCCCAATACTGAGTACGGTTACATGCCACCCCCATGTATTCCTGATGCAATGTCATTGTAAGGGTTGCAGCCCTGTTGATGCTGAAAATGAGCCCCTCAGTCCCCTGCTGCTAAATAGTTGATCTCACCATCAGCCCCCCTATCCGGTTCTGGGTCTTTTAACAATCCCACAAAACTCTCCCAGGTCCTGGTGGCCTGTTTGATCTCCTTCATAAGGAATTCTAAAGTCAACGGTCGAGGGGACTTAGTAAGGGAACCAGGGTCTTTTTTTACCTCTTGGGCTGAGCGCTTGAATCTTTGCGAGCCATAGGCATAACCATGGATGAAGTAAGAGCTTTCAGAAAGGACTCAAGTGTGCAAATAAAAAATTACCTAATGCAACCCACAAAAAAAAGTCAAAGTTGCAGCATTACCCCAAAATATCAAGTGTGGCCCAAAATAATTCAATGTTGAGCAGAGTACGTTATTATGAAGGAGCAGATACCAAAAGTAGTCCAAGCAATTAGCCCACTTGTGGACTATATAATCAATATTAACGTTTTCTCCAAAGTTGCTACATTTAGAGCAAGCAACTAGGCATTTAAAAGTAGGTTCTAAAAAGTTTGCAGCCGAAACTTTCTATCTCTACATTATTTTCTAACAGGAACAGATTTCAATGCCATGGTGTGTATTAGGCTTCTCATATGACAAGTCACAATGGAGAAACTGCTATTTGCCGGTAGTCATACTTGCAATAATTACATCCAGGCTTCTCTGCCTCTTCTATAAAAGTGGGGGTCATGGAATATGAAGCCATCAACAATGTGCTCCACAGCAGACAAAATGGTGGCTGCATCCACCAATTCTGAGGTGTGTGACGCAGGTGAGCAAAGACAGGGTACATGGCTAGAAAATAGCCAGAAAATGAGAAATACCTTGCCACCCCACGTTTGTGCAACAATTTCATCCAGAAATAATCTTCAAATCCGGGCACAGCTGCCCATAGCTGCTTCTTGTCTCCGGCACCGAGCGGACCTTCAAAAGCCTGCGGCCATCTTGCATACCACTTGCCCCCCCTTTGAGGCCTTTCTTGTAAGACACCATGTTGTGGCGGCATCTAGGATCTATTGGTAGAGAGTTCCAAAATCTTGGTGTTGCTTGGAATAAGGATTGCTTCTAAAGTTACAGGAAGTGTGAAGCCAGGTGTTTCTAATGTTAAGGAGGGATTGTTCTTGGGAATCTTATGTTTCTAGATGATAGCGTGAGGAGGTTGGATAAGGAGTAAGGTCTGTTGTAGAGTACGGCTTGGTATGTAATGCAGTCTATCTTCAACTTGATCTGTGACTCAAGTAGAAGCAAGTGGTGCCCTCTCAGCAGCACAGAAATATGGTCAAACCATTTTTCCCCATGATGAGTCTGGCAGTGGAGTGGATGATGGCTTTAAGTGGAGGCAATATTGATGTGGGAATACCTGAAAGAATGATATTTCCTGCATTAATTTTGGAGAGGATCTGGGTTTGGGCTGCTGGTGATCTGAGTAGAGGTGTTGATTTTCTTAAGCTGACAGATTGTGCCTTAGGGTTCACGTGTTGCGTCAAAGTGAGAGAGAAATCAAGCATGAAACCAAGAGATTTTACTGTGTTGTTCTACGTTAGGCTGAGCCCCATCATGTATAGCTCAGTGAGAAAAGCTGAATCCATTTTTGGAGCAGGTTTATTTAATCGGACCTTAATTCTTGTACTGAGGATACATTTAGGTTTAGCTCTGTGTAATTAGCATATCGGGGTAGTTTTAATTATGTGTTCTGTAGAAGCAACTAAAAGATTGAATTAAATTGGAGAATGAGTGAAGCCCTGTGGTACACCACAGATCATTCTTTCTATTTTTATAAGTTGGAATCTATTCTCTTTGAATATTGGGTGTGAAAATTACATACCTATTTTACCTCACCTACAGAACCACAATGTATGAAGTAGTTTGTAAACCTATAGAAAGAATTTGTAATTTGTTTTGGGTACCATGCAAATATTTGAGGTACCCAAACTATCCAGGATTCCACCATATATTACTAACATCACGTAAAGAATCTGAGTCAGAGGTTCCAGGCCAGATGGGGGTCGTGGGCCTCAACTGTAGCAAGTGTGGTGTTTTGCCACTGGTGTCATGGGACCCTTTACTGTTGGCACCTCCACCAGGAATCAAATATCCTTTTCTATCACTTGACTCTCAGGGCAGTTAGTCAGAGAAGTCAACGTCTTGCCCAGGGGAGGAACTGTGGGCTACAAACTCTGAAGTCAGAAATATAACAAGCATACGTTTTATCACACATACTACTAAATACAAGAGATGGGAACAATTACCTTTATCCCATTCATGGTAAAAATATGTTAAACTGCAGTCAATTTCACCATTTCCACATCTGGTGCGAAAAAGAGAGGAATGAAGGTAAAATGCTCTGCAAAACATAGATTTCTCATTTTGGACATTGAGGAACACAAGAAATTAGTAATTAATATGGCACCCAGCACTGGTAGGGACCCACCAATGTAATAACCTAATGATAATTACACCACTGACACCAGTGAGCATTTCCTGTGGTGTTTTCTCTGCTCACCTCAGAAATGGGCATGGGGACCAGATGGAACTAAGAAACAGTGGGCTCTCAGAAGAGAGTCCAATGGCTTCAGCAAAAACCCCGGCCTCTACATTTTTTTAGTATTTTCAGCAGCTAATGTCTAACTGTGTTGCATCATATGAGGGTGAGTTTAGGGCCTGCCCTTTCAGCTCTCCAGACTGATGTTCACGCTTATTAGTGGAGAAGGGAGTTGTGAAAAGCCCAGGACATACACTTATGACTGAGATACTGGCAATCTCATTCGACAGCACCATGTGGCTCTCAAGTTAGGTTACATCCCATGCCTACAATCCCCTGGCCTCACAGCCTACTGGCCACTTACAGGATGCATGTGCATCCAGCAGAAGTTATCAACGGTTCTCCTTCAATGGTATCCACCACAGAACAGGTCTGTAAAAGTCCTGGGGAATCCTCTCCTCAAGTATTTTCAACAAGTGCATCCTCTATTGTCCCTCAGAGAAAAAGGGAGGACAGTTCCACTAACAAAGTCAATGAAAATACAGGTCCAGAGTGTTCCTTCATTTTAGACAGCAGTGCATAGTTTCTTGTTTTCTCTAGTTCCCAGTGCTTTTCAGAGCTTTTCCCCTGTGCATGGATTCAAAAGTGGAGGTGGGGAGTAGGTGGGCTTAACTATCCAATCCAAAGATGTCACATCATTCCTTCAACCCTGATCTGTTCCCATGCAAATATTTTTGCAATTTTGTTGAAATCAAGCTTTGGTGATTAAAACCTTTCCAGGGTCTATACCTCTGCCCTTAAATGATGGAGCAAGGTGGATCCTTCCCTTCAAACATTCAAAAGAGATTCCCTCCTCTGAATGGTGTCAGATATGTTACTGTATCTCTTTGTTTCTATGAGAAGGCAATGCCCTGGCTGTCAGAAAGTGTGAGTTGATAACCTATGGAGAATTTTCAACAACCCTCTTCCTCCGGTTGGTGCTGGCTAATCCTCTCCAAATGGGCCTGTTATTTGAGGCAGCCTTTGATCTAACAGCTTGGTTCTACCAAGCAATTACCTTGGCATAGCTGGGTAGTTCAAATTCCAAATTTCATTAGGGTCCGACGGAAGAAAATGCTGCAACACTCAAAGTACATAAGAACGTGCAAATATGGACAACTTAATATTATGTGCGCACCCATGGCCCTTTTAAAACTATAGAAAAAGACTTTGACATTTTATAGTTTAGGAAATGAAAAGTTACATTTTAGTGCAGATTTCAACTACATTTTGAATACAGAAAGGAACTACAGGCATACAGAGAAATACTACTGACCCACAGTAATGTACTACAGACTCATTAGAGGTAAAAAACAGGAATATACCTTTTGGGCCCCCCAATTCAGTTATAAAGCCTTCACCGGACATAAGGAATTCATTAAGGTCCCACCTGCGAGCAGCTCCCTGAGGGACACAGTAGTCCTCTCACTCAGCCCACTCCTATATGTACAGGTGTATACCGGTGCAGAGCCTCTTACTCCAGCTGTGAAGCAGGAGACCTTATTTTAAATGGCAAGCACTGAAATTTAGGTCCAAATGTATCAAAGTTTTGTGTCTCCCTTGTGCCACCCAAGGGGGTGCAAGGGTGATGCATAACAGAAATTTGATTTATCAAGCCACATAAGGCCACCTTCCATGACCCTGTGTGACTTAATAAATCTAGAGTAATGCAAGGCAGTGAACTTCCCTGCCATGTGTTACTCTGCAGCAGGGAGGCACTCCATGGGTGGGGCACGGCATTCCCGTGCGTCCACCCATGGATTCTGTCACATTCCGAGGTTTGCCAAAACTTGTAGACTAGGGACTCCATCAGAATTGTATGCTCTCCCTCCAGAATCAAAACTAGGAGAAATAACTGTATTTCTCCATGCTGTTTCCTCTATCTGAGCGTGATGTACTCTGCAGCACACATAGAATGAGGAAAATTCCTCTGAACAACGGGGTTTCCATGTGAATAATATTTTGACTACAGACCATGAGATTTCAATTGTGTTCATGGGCAAATTATATATTTTAGCTGGGATTTTGCATATATAGGAACCATGCAATTCAATCTGAATTATTATTTTACTATATACTTGTTTCCCTCTAGTAAGATTCACAATTTTGGTCCAGCTACCACTTTTACCCGTCCCTTTTTTTTGTCCTCAGCAGTGTATTTCTGTAGAATTAAATTTTTTTCATACCACTTCTATTGAAGTCTCTACATAAAACTAGGAAATATGTAAAACTCTGATCAGTTTGTATAGTTTGTGATGAACAAAACTTCTTATGAACTACTTCTGGGTAAGATGGCGGTAAAGTCAGTCGCTTTGAGTGGAGCTAATCAACCCATCTACCCTCTGGCTCAGCACCCCTCAGATATGAGCCCTAGACAAACTGGACATGCTGGACCCCCTGAGACATGTTGTATCTATGGTTAATGTCACGAGCCAATACTGGCGCGTGACATCTCCGGTCTTACTGCTCTCCTGCGCGAGAGTCCCATTGTCTTCCCTCACACCCTATTGGTTTCCCCCACGTTCCACATTCCATTCCCCTGGTCCCCTGCCACCCCAACGGTTCCAACTGTCAGAGGAACCGAGAGTCTTCATTGCACAGTTGTGTAGGGGGCTGTTTGATGAATAAATCTTCTGAACCCACCATACCGCTGTTGACAATAGAATGTGTACAAGAAATGAAGATGTTCAGGACAGTGGTCATTCACCCACCGCTGAGGCCACTGATTGCAGCACACCGGACCAGAATGGCGTAGTCAGTCCGCACGCTCTCACGCACAATCAGAGCGATGGAGGTGACTCACATTCTGATACTGAAGTTTAGTCTGACAATCGGGGTGTCAGTGGTAGGTTTGGTAGAACCATCGACGATCCACATTCTGATACGGAAGTTGTGTCTGAAAATCAAGTTCCCAGGGGAAGGTTTGGTAGAACCATCCACAAACCCAAACGTTTAGATGTTTTTATATGTGAGTAATTACTTTGTGTTAAACATTCTAGAGAGGAAGATGTGTTGTATCTATGGTTAATGTCACGAGCCAATACTGGCGCGTGACATCTCCGGTCGTACTGCTCTGCTGCGCAAGAGTACCATTGTCTTCCCTCACACCCTATTTGTTCCCCCCACATTCCACATTCCATTCCCCTGGTCCCCTGCCACCCCAAGGGTTCCAACTGTAAGAGGAACCGAGCGTCTTCACCGCACAGTTGTGTAGGGGGCTGTATGATGAATAAATCTTCTGAACCCACCATACCGCTTCTGCATCGTTCTTACAAGACACCCTGGGACATGGTGGGCTCTGTGAAATGAACACATGGCCGCGGGCACTGCAGCTGCGAGGCACTCTGTGGTGAGAAAGTGGAGCTGTGAAAGGGCGATTGAGCATGGCTGGCAAGGGTAGGTGCGTTCTTACCCAATTTTGCAGTGATAATAATGATGGTAAAACCCATGGCAGGCTGAGATGAAACCAGAGCAGCTAAAGACATGATGCAGGACTTCCCAAGAAGCGTGACTGCCTCAGCAGGAAACAGCAAGTGAGGTGGGACAATGGAATCCACAACAAGCAAACAAGGCTGGAATGAGGATCATAAAAGCCCACTGGCCATAATTGAGCACACAGAGGCAGGGCCTGATACAAAACAAGTGGAGAACAGATAAATGATGGTCAACTTGAGAAGCACATGGGCAGCAGCCAATTAAATGTCAAGGTCATGGCGAGATGCTCTTTGGTGATCTGCCAGCTGTGGGGATCCCTACTGGCAAAAGCTGTAGGTGAGAAACAATTCCCATGAGGGTCAACAACATAGATGGCAAATACCCTACATGCAAAAGGCTGGAAATGTCAAAAACATTGCTGAGGGGTCAACAGGGTCCGCACAAAAGTCTCCATTTTAGTACATGGGTGAACTTGACATCTTTTTCAAATAGTGACTTTTTACTTGTCTTGCACTTACACTATAATATACTTAGAAATTCTTCAGCTTGTAGCACATTTCTTAGTGAGCATTTTATCATGTCGTCTGTACACTCTGTCCAAGGCTAGAGACATTTGAACTTGATGCCCTTGCATTTGGTTGTCTGGTTGGAGACATCTGTGAGTCTCAAGACAAACATTCACATCAGTGCTGTACTTTGGACACAGAGGAACCAAAACAGTGCTTTTAATATATAAATGGCACATCTGCTGATTATCCTGGAAATCTGTGCACTGTGCAGAGACTACATCGACAAGACTTTGATTCCACTTCAAAGCAGGCAAGATTGCAGTGGAGGAAATGACTAAACTTGTGAGGTCAAGATTACACTACAGAGCGGAGTGTGACATAAACAAGAGGGTGAACTGTGCAAAGCACACACTGACACTGCACAGATTAAATGAATAAGCCAACTAGCTGCCCAAGTGGGGTTGCGGAAAGGGGAGAGATAAAATACACCACTACAACCCTCACTGATTATGGTACACACATTATGCAGACCAACCTCAGCTCCCGAAGATGAGGTCGAGAAGATCAGATTGATGATCATTCTTACATAGAGACTTGGGTATTCCCTACTCGCATAGGGACAATGGTGATATATTGGTTCTTCAAGTTCTGTAAGGCGGTAATTGATTCATCACACAACACTTGGCAAAAGGGATGCACGGGCCCTGGGTTCCAATTATTTATACACCTAATACAACTGCAATAAATATATCACTCTAAATTTTAGGGGTCTTACCTCACCAAGTAAATGAAGCATCGTCAGGCGGTATTTGGGACAACAACAAACAGGTATTATATTCTTGAAAAAATTGACATTATGAAAAATTGCCATTGCAATATGAAACACAAAGGCTTTCCACTACAATACTGGCCTTCTGGAGACAATAAAATGGCTGGAGTGAATGTAATGATTAGAAGAGACCTCCTTATACAAATACAACATATTACGAGAGACAGGGAAGGCCTTTATCCCAATCAACATATGTGCACCCAATACTCAGCAGTAGCAATTCTTCAATCAGGTTCTAGGCTCTCTAGTGGACCTTACAGAGGAAAGGGGTCATCCTGGGAGGAAACGTCAACCTGATTTGGGATCTTGAGAGAGACAGGGTTAACCCACACTGTGTATGTGTCGAGAGCAGACGAAAAAACTGAAATCACAGTGGATTGAGTAGATTATAGTACACATCTTTAGACATTTACCTGAACTGCGACGAATACTCTTTCTACTCGTAAGTACATAAATCATATTCACACATTGATATTTTCTTTCTATCCAAAGACAAGCTGGGAAGGCTTAGAAATATCCAAATTAAGAGGGAAACCATATCTGACCAAAGAGAAGTTGACATTGTACTATCGGATACCACTACAAACAGACGGGGCATAACAGGGTGGTTTCTGCCCATATAATAAGAGACACTGCAATCAGGGAAGAATTAATGCAAACAATAGGAAACTACTTTAGGGGAAATGACCCAAATGACCCTTCCTAAAACACTCACTGGGATGCGTTCAAGGCAACCTTCACTGGATCGGGCATCTCACTGATGAGCAACATACAAAGACAGGTGAGGTTTTAGGAACAGCATCTTCAATAGAAACTGGGCCAGAAGGAAGACACACAAAAGAGCCAACCCTCCAGGCAAAGAGAAAACAAAAGGAACAAAATCCAGAGGAGGCTCAGCGTCCTTGGGAATGAAAAGTAAGGGACAGCCCTTTTTAGTCTAAAGCAACCATTGTATGAAAAAGGGAATAAAACAGATAACATTCTGGCCATTAATCTTAAAGCACAGAAAATAAGGGCGCATATTCCTGCAAGACACACATCAGAGGGTGGGGAGGTAAAACTTGAAAGACGAAAGGGAAAAATTAAAAGTCTTTCTTAGCTTCTATAGAGATCTCTATTCTTCGGGTTGAAAAGACCCAATAGCCAATACCTCATATCTTGATGAGCTCACACTGTCCACATTTCAGCTGGACTGGAGAAAACATGTAGATGAACCTATATAACCTGTACAAGGCACCTGTACCGTTGGCCTGACAGGAGACTTTTATAGAGAGTAGACTTTTATAGAGAGCTCTCGACATTGCTGATAAGACCTTTAACAGATTTATACTTCTTCCTCCAGGAAACAGGAATAATGCCCCACCATAGTGAGGGAAGCTGATGTGATGGTGATTCTTAAACCAATGAGTCCTACTACAGATTTCGAATCATGTAGATCCATAGCAGTGTTAAATAGAGGCATAAAAATCTTTACCCTATTGACGGCAGCCTGTCTCAACAAGATGCTTCCAGTCCTCATTGAACCAGATGAGGAGGGCTTTGTAAGAGACAGGCAGGAAGCTGAAAACATGAGAAAATGGAACATCGTTGTGGAGAAATGCAGGCAAAAAACAGCCCTAGTAGTGTACCTTGATTCAGAGAAAGCATTTGATAGGGAGAGCTGGGGATTCCTTAGGGCATTCCTGTACAGAATAGACCTAGGTCCAAAATTCTAGATTTGGTAAATTATGCCCAATGGAAACCAGTATACAGGGTAATGAGATCTCCACTGATAAACCCATCTAGCAGCTAGCCACATGTCAAAGATGTCTGCCCTTGTCTCTACTGTTTGCCCTGTTTATTGAGCCTCTAACTATACAGGTTCAATCCTACCAAGATATAAAAATAGTGATCTTCAGTGACCAGGTACATAAAATCAGCTTATTTGCTGATGACGCCCTTTGACCCTTTAGGCACCTGAAACTTATTGAAAGGCAGCCTATGAATGCATACAGCACTATGAAAGAGTATCAGGCTTTAAAATAAATACTGAAAAGTCTGAGGTTTTGAATATTTCCACCCCAGGGGTCATGAAGCATGTCTCAAGAAGATCTGCTTGATGGAATTGGTGAACAATTGATAAAATACCTGGGACTTTAAATCACTAACGCTGTTGACACATAGACTGGGACCAACTGGCCTCAGCTGAAGGCACAAATAATAGCTGAAATGGATGAGTGGAAAGGGCAATCAACATTCTGGCTGGGGAGAATTAAAATGCTGAAAAGGAATGGCATCCTTTAAATGCTGCATCTGTTCCAAACAATACATAGAGCATTGCCACAATGGAAACTACAATACCTACAGCACCATTGCTTCAAATAGGCAGGCATAAGAGAAAGGAGGAGACTGCAAAAAAGACTGATAGCCCCCCTATAGAAAGGTGGCTTAGGACTCCTGAATGTGATCAAATACTAACAAGCTGTCAACTTTAGAATATAAGGTAGACTAGTCGATGCAACAGTGGGAAAAAAGACCGCTCTTTTTCGACAGAGATATCCAGACCCTACCATGGATACTCCGGTCACAGAGACCCAAATCACTATACATTTTGGATGTGACTAGAACAACTGTAGGGCTATGAGACAGCATATCCAGTGCACAGGGCCCATCCAGACGTGTTGTGCCATACACACTGATCCATGCAAACCCTGTATTCATGCTGGGGCTGAACACAGGGAAGTTAGAGGCTTGCAAAAAGATTGGCTACAACCCCATAGGAAAAAATGGTGGGATGATATGATATAACGAAAGGTATGATAAGGATGCTGTATCGCATTCTGATGGAAAAGATGGCTGGACCTAAATGGCCTTATTAAATGCATGGGAAACGAACTAGAAAGAGACAAACTGTGGCAAGGTCTGGGCATCCCACTGGTGCACCCCTCACAAAATACGTAAGTCTTGAAGAGCGGAAAGCGGAATACAAACTGCACATAAGATGGTACTTAACACCAAGTAAACTTAAGACCATGTTTAAGACGACTTCAGAATGCTACTTGGGACAGAGGGAGGCACATTCCTCCATATTTGGTGGGCATATCCCATGATTCAGCTGTTTTAGAAGGAAATAGGGGAAGTTATTCAATGTCCAATATGTCCAAAAATATACATATATCTGTGAAAGTGATATTTATTTTATATCCTTTTAGATCAGATCAGAAGCACAAAAGGCTGCAAAATATTTGTCTGTAGAGCCTGTAGCAAAAATACAAAATCATCACCATTTAATTTTAATCTAGGTGTTCCTGAAAAAGCAGATTTTAATTTGGAACTAGTTAGCAGTGCAATTGCAACTGCTCTATAAATCGAGCAAAATTGGTGACTTTGGACACACCTGTTGGGATGCATTTCTTACAGGCTTATTATTTAATACAAGTCAAGCAGAGAATATGGCATAAAATACATCTATCAACCGTTGTCAGTGGGGTTGCATAGCCCATCATTTGCAGAATATCAAATACAGATTTGCAACTGATGAGACCAAATGCTTTCTCATCATTTAGAAGAATGATGGCAGCCAATTTACCAGAAGTTGAAAAAAACGTATTGCTCCAGCTATAAAGTGTGCATTTGTAAATAATTGGCAAGATGGCACAAAACCATTTTGATCTGAATGCAATGCTCGGGATGAGTAAGCAAATATCCACCATGTTAATATGAAGGTTAAGATTTTGTAGTCACTATTAAGTAGTGCGATAGGATGACTGGGATCTAGAGGAATGTTGCCTTTTTTCAGAAAACATATTTATAAGCTCTTCAAAAAAGCGGCAGGTCCACCTCCACTCTGGAGGATATAATTGAATGTCTTATTAAGTGGATGTTTTAATTCATGTGCAAACACTTTATAAATATGGCTGCAAAACCATCCTCTTGAGATGCCTTGCAATTGAACACATTATGTATTGCAATAGTCAATGCAAGAATATCATGTTGGGCTGAGTAATTTTTTATATTTTCTTCTGGGATAGAAATTAGAGTGTGGTTGGATGTACTTTTGAAAAGTACAGAAAATATGTAGCCAATCTTTTTAGGTTCCAAGCTAATGTGTCCATTCTTTGATTGAATTATGGAATGAATAGAGTTTTAGATATTGGATGTTCAAGTACACGAGTCACAATTTTGCCTGCCGTTCCCCATTTCTCGTAGTGCTGTTGTCCTAATTGTTTATCACTCACCGTCTTCAGTTAATATGTGTTAGCTTATTTTAGCCTTTTTTCCATTAAGAAAAATGGTGTCTACTATTCTTGTGATTCATAGCGTTCTCACTTTTCTTTACCTCATTGTGTAATGATTTTAGGGGACAACTTTTCTCCTTTTGAACCAAGCCTTGGTAGACTATGATTTCTTCATTTAGAGTTGCTTTAAGGGCATACCATACTAGTTCTGGAGTGAAGGACGCTAATTTTCTTTTAAATATAGCACTCTTCCCTTTTAAATATTTCTAACACATTGTGCATCAAATATTATACTCTTATCCATTATCCATCATTAAATACTTCTGCCTCCTGGTGATAAATCAATATTAAGGGTTACAGCTGTATGGTCACGGAAACAGTTTGGTATACACCATACTTTTTCTGTATTTTATGATGATGTTAAAAAAGTCTATCTTTGAAGTAGAATGATGGCATTTAAAACAGTAAGTGTAATGTGTTGCCTGTGTGCTTTGCATGCTCCAAAGTACACAGCTTTAAATCTTTTCAAACTGTAAATAGTCTTAGTAGTTTTGCGTTTTAATTGAATAACCTTAGAGTATGATGTATTCAACATCATGGATTGGTGGAGGGTACATTTCCTAACTGTAATAATAGGCTCAAGAGTGTCATTAATGTATCGATCAAATTGATTAGGTGTGAGGCATCATCCTCTATGGGAAGTCGTTCCTATGATATTAGATTGATAAGCTACCCAGCAAACAGCAGAGTCCTTAGTTACCTTGAATAATGAGCCAGAAAGATCAGAACCAGTAAGATAAAAGCACCTCTTTGCACAACTGCTGTAGAAGCGTAATAAACTTGCTTAAACCCAGGCCATCTCCATTTGGGTTCAGTGAGAGAATTTCTTGCACCAAAACTATTGCTGTTTCATTGTAGATAATGAAGATAAAAGTAGCTTTTCTCATATTGCAATTATTGTGCCAGTTTGTATTAATAGATATTATTTTAGTTCATCCATACTCAACATGCTGGCTATTTGCTACTATGTAATTACATATTGCATTATATTGCTTTTCCTAGAAAAAACATTTTCCCACTTTTCCATTCCCAATTGGAAATTCCTCCTTACCCCACACCTCCAACAACCCATTTAGTTCAGTCCCTTCTTCTTACCAGTTTCTTACCTTAGGAGTTGTCCTCATACCCTCCTTCTTCTTGGGTATGTGCATCGTTAACCATGAAAAAATACCATACTGATTGCAGGCACCCTGTTTTGCACCGGCCTGTGTAGCACCACACTCCCCCCACACACCAGGACTCCTTCCACCAACAAGCAACCTCTCAGTATCATTCATATAATCTAAAACTATTTTCTCCTTTAACAAGAAAGCTTCCTTTTTTCTTTTGTTTTGTCTCACCCACCGGGGTGTTGGGCATATTGTTAAATCACATTCATTGTCTATGCTGAACAATTTCACCTGTGTTGCCTACGTCATGAGTATTTCCTTATTTCTAAAGTCCTTGAAATTCACTTATATCGTTTTAGGCCTAAAAACAGTCTTAGGGATAGAAAATGGAACCAGATGATCCAGGCAAATTGACACATTTTCTGCAGTTCTAGGTAGAATATCAGATCCTATGATTCTCTTGATCAGCTATGTAGTTGATAACTCACTCTCAATATGTTGTGGGACCCCACAAAACTTACATTTCTTCTCTTCATACAATTTTCATAATCTTCAAGCTTTACTTTAAGATTGGCTAGTTATTTGTTGCTAGTGATAGGTATGTTGTACTTGGGCGAATGAATCTTCCACATCTGCAACCCACTGTTACAACTTGCATTTGTTAACTGTTGGAAATGGGATCCCCGGCTGGCCAGGGCTTTCGCCAAAGTCAGTCAGAGACCACCACTCCCAAGTCAGGGCAAGGGAGTTACACGCCAAGATAACCCCTACTCACCCTCTAGGTAACGTGGCGCGAGCAGCAAGGCTAAACTTGGAGGCGATGTAAGTTAAGTATTTGCGCATGCACCCCAGCAACAACAACCAAAGGCCCACCACAAAGGAAACTCCACACAAGGTTATATAAAAAATAGCCTTTGTATTACAACACAACACATTAGATAAAACACACACTTTACAATGTGCCAGAGGCACGGGCAGAATTTACAGGGGATTATTTACAAGACAGGGCCACCTGGACCACTGTCAGGAATCAGAAGTAGCACTTTCAGAAATAGCACTTAGAAGGTAAAATATAAATTTACTTTAGCACAAAATAGCACAAAACCAGTAACTACTGGTAACAGGACCTCACTAGCACCACCTGTACTAGGGAGAAAACAACCACCTACACATCACAATACCTGTGGGGGTGGAAGCACATGACACATGATGCAATGCATAACATTCATTCAGAGGTGTAAGGGAGGAAAACACATGATGCATCACCATACATTCAGAGGTGTAAGAACAATAATAATTGCGCCAATCTCACAAGTCACCACCTGTGACTGTCCATGTGTCCCAATGTCAGGGCCTAAACGGAGCAGCTGCCCACGAAGTGCTGGGCAGCTGTGTGAGACAATACTGGGGCCAACGTGGGAGCCTCACTGGGCTCTATGCCCCAGAACAAAGATGTGCCCCCTAGAGCCTCTCAGGGCTCTAGACACAACTGTGGCGCTTTTGAGCCTCCCTGGGCTCCAAGTAAATCAAAATGCCCTTCTTGAGCCTCTCTGGGCTCAAAACACAATTGTGGGGCTCACGAGCCTCTCTGGGCTCTTCAAAACAACTGATGCCCCCGGGGCACCTCGTGGCCCCAAGGAAAATGCCCCTGAGCCTCGCAGGCTCCAACAAACAAATGCCGCCGTTATGAGCCTTTCTGGGCTCTTGAACGATGGGGGCGCTGTAAGCGGGAGTCCCCCTCCTGGGGACTCCCAGGGCAATGGTGCGCACTGAGCCTCTCGGGGCTCAAGCGAACCTGCAATGCCCCCAGAGGTCGCGCTAATGAGAGGGGGCGGGGCGGACACCGGCAATGTGTCCCGACGCCCCCCTCTCCTTTCCCAAACACCAGCACTCACCGGGTTCTGGCGCTGCAGTTCTCCTCTCTCTCCTGCACTCCTCTGTGTGCAGCGCGGGGCTCTCCTTCCGGCACCGGAGCCCCGCCTGCCTCTGCAGCCACCCTGTTCCTCTCAGTGACTGCACCGGGGCGCAGGGTAGGCTCCTGCCTGCTCCGGTGCTTCAAAACTGCCGCAGCTTCTCTGGGGGAGGCGGGGTAGGCTCCCGCCCTCCCTCTTCCAGTTCCGGTTGTCCCGGAGGCCCGCCTGACTTCCTGCTTCGAGGCCGCCAATGGCAGCGCGGCCCCGGGGGGTGTGGAGGCGGGACTTCCGGGTCGCCGTAGGCAGCGCGGCGGCCCGGCCGGGTCTCCTGGGCTGCGGCGGTGATTTAAACACGGGGTGAGCTCCCGATAATAAAATAAATCACGCAAATATGCGGCGTGGGCAGCCGCTAGCGCAGCAAAATGCAGGGTGGGCACCTGCCTTACAAAAGCGCTCCCAGCGCTAGTGAGCACAAACCACAGCGCTCCCAGCGCTAGGACGAAATAAAGCGCTCCTAGCGCTATAAATCAGGAAAGGACCCAGCAAAGTCCTTGTAGGCAGGCAAGGGGCAAAGCTGGGCCCAGAGCCAGCACACTGGGTCTCCAGGCAGGGAGACACCCCAAGTGGCGGTCCTCTGGCCCAGCAGCAGCAACAGCCCCCTCTGGATCCTGGAAGAGAACAACATCTGTGGGGACACAGCCCCATTTTTATACACCATTTCCCTTTGTCTGAAGGTGCAGGGTGGGGGCGGAACCAGTCGCAGCTGGTTCTTGAGTACTCTGTTTACCTCAACCACCCTCTCTATTCACTGGCAGGGCTTGGGTCGTTAGACACACCACAGGGGGGCGGAGCCAGCATTGTGTGGGGAAAACCCAGCCCATCCAGGACACAGGTACACTCCTCCCACACATCACTCATGCTAATCTCCCACTCACCACCGGGCAGACCCATCCAGACTTCCTGGAGCCTGGCATGCCAGCCAGCTCCAGCCAATCACACGCCAGCACCCTCACAGCACACATACAGCCATGTCTAGAAATGGCGCTTCCCTACTAGACACATACATGCTGCATACACCGTTGCGCAGCATTCACTCACACGAGTTCACACATACCAGACTCAAGCCTGTACACCCCACGCATCAGGAACTACCAGGGACACATACATTCCCCATGCATTCCTATGGGCGGGCAGGCCTAGCTCAGCACATGCACTCAGAGTGCGCACGCACTTTCCACTGGGACACAGTGAAAGTGCGCAGAATCCAAAAATCACCATTGCCAGGTCACCATTTCACGCAAAAAGTCTAGGGGTGAACCTGCCCTAAGGGCCAAAGTCCAACATTAACCAAATAAGTCATTTTTTGCTTTTAAACCTTTAATCTGCTGTCCTAAATTATTAGTGATAGCTTGTTTATTACTTTTTATTGCCTGTCTCTCTGTTAGGATGTTTTAGCAGGAAAAACACAGTTGAATCTACACTATCTGAAACTGGACCTTTTCATTCAAGTTTGGGGTGGAGCTGAAGGGAATATAAGTGGTCCAATCAGTTTATGTTTCATTATTCTGAGCGTAATTGCTTTTTTTAAATACATCCTGAGTAGGAAGGAGTAAAGTGGAAAGTTGGTAGCTAATTTTTCTGAACTTGTCTGTCTGACCATGAATTCAGTATCAGCAGAGTCATGGGGATCCTTCTGAAAGTCAATTATCGACTGAACTTTTCTATTTCCTGAGCTGCAATTGCTAAGTCCATGTAGGTTGTAAAAGAGTTGTGTGGAATTTTAGGTTTAGCATCTAAGGGAATACTATGTTGTCAGTGTGAACAAACCGAAAACATGTTATCCTGCGGATCAGGGTTTTTATTCTCCCTCTGCCTTGATTGTACGTTTGTAAATTTCTGTTGCTGCTAAAGTCCTCTTAGTTCTAGTTCTATTCGTTTTCTTATTACATATGCCGGGTAAAAGCATATTGAGATGTTTTGCTTAGAGAAAGTTATTTCCTTTGGTACAGTCAATCAATCAATCAATCAGGTTTTTGTTAAGGGTGACTATTCACTCGTAAGGTTCTCAAGGCGCTGGGGGTGGGGTGTACCATTCCATAAAGGAGGGGGTCCGTCAAAGATCCGGGTCTTGAGGACTCTTGCGAAGATGGGAAGTGATGCTGTTTTTCTGAGGTGGAGTGGAAGGGTGTTCCAGGCTCTGATTCATAAGTTGCTCTACCTGTGTTTGCTCCATTTTGGACAGTGCGCCCTCTTGCCCCAAAACTCCAACATTTAATTATCCCACTCTGGTATTATGTCCTCTACTGCATGCTCAATGGGTGGGTCACACTTCTTTTTCAAGAGGAGGATGGTTCCTGACCTCTGTGATATCCAAATTTCCTCAGATATGGCAAATTGCATTCGAGCAATTTTGATTTTTATCGTCTCTGAGATCATCCTGGTTTTGGAGCCTTTTTCTAATTTTTGAGAGCCCGATTCTCAAAAGTAATATGATTTTGTCTCAGATTACTTTTGTGAATCAGGCCCTGAGTGTAGATCTCTTCTAAGCACCACCGTCTGGTTCTTATTTTTCGTTATTGGGGATTATCCAGCAATTGTTATTGCTAGTGTCATTAAAGTAGTGTTTTGTTTCCGCTGAATATACAGTTACAGCTGTAGCCTCCCATTGGGGTATGATGGAAGTAGTGGTGCTCACTCACAGGAAGGCTGATCTTTACGCTTAGCCCTAGAACTTGCCAAACCCTCTCAGTATACCTTCAGAGTCTGTTTTACTTCAAACATACACAGTGATCACATGCCTCTCCATATGGGCTGCACCAAGAGAACTGGGAGTCCAACTCCTCTTTGTGTGGATGTTTAGGAGTTATTTCTTCCAAACTAAGGGACATATAATGATCTCACTCTGCAAATCTCAGTATTTCCATGAGATATTGGAAAATGCTTTTATCCCAGGCAACTTATTCTTTTAATTAACTATGGGTTGAAAATCCGTTCCGCTCGCGGAATTTGCAAATTTTTTGCAATTTTGAATCGAGCAAAATTGTCAAAGAATTTGCAATTCGCAAGCTGGTGGATTTTTTTGCTTGGTCGCACTTCAAAAATACAATCTTGCGCGCACGGCGTTGACTTACCGTGATTCTGAGTTCGCCGAGTTGTTTTCCTCCCGGTTTGCGTGCGCTGTGACATTTTTGGATCTGGCTGTGTGATTGTGCAAGACTTTTCGACAGCGAGTACGTCATAGCGGCCCACCATCTTGCACTGTGAGAGTTTGAGAACGCGACCATGTCATAAGGGCCCGCGATCACGCATCGCGAGAGTAAACAATTGCGAACACGTAGATGCGACGCGCAGCTGACTTCCGGCGGGAGATTTGAACAGCTCGCTTTCCCGAACTTGCAAAAATTGCAATTCTGCACAAGAAATCCACCGCAGGCAGCATAAACCTTCTGAAAATGATGATTTGGATCAGAATGACATTTGGCTGCACTTTTTTGTGTAAGGAGGCCATTTTTGGGGGGTGGGAGGAAGGAAGTGCCCCAGAGTTTCCAACTTCCTGTGCCTGTCCAGCAAGCTCCTCCCAATGCTTTGTCCATGTCCTGGTCACTTTTCATTTGGATCTGGAGCTGGAAGGATTACTTTTTGTGGCTGCTGCTGGATATTTGTATTTGAGGACTTTTTGTTTGGATCACTTTTGGATTACTTTTGGATTTGAGATTTTACAAGCAAGTTGGTGATGTTTGTTTGGGGCATTGCATTTGCTGCAACTACAATTAGTAAACTTTTTCACAACTTAAAAAAAAGATATTGTGGGTAGCCACAGTATCCAGTAGGGCCAGGGTTAGTCATGGGCGCATGATGCAACTGTTTCTGTGAGTTTTGTTCAACTTAAATATCACTTTGTCATGGAATTGAATAGTTCACTGTTATTTATATGTGGATTTTTTTTACTTTTGGGGTGCGTGTAAAGCCACACTAGCCAGTAGGCCCAGGGGTAGTAAGTGGATTAATGGACCAAGACTTTCTGTGGGGTGTCTTGAATTTAAACATCATTTAGGGCATGGATGGCATTGGATTGTGGTGTTTTTTTATTTTTTGGGGTGTTGTTGGGGTCTGGCCATTTGGGTGGGGGCCATTTTGAGGCCTGGTCCAGGCAGGGCCTAGCCATGTGGGTGGGGGTCAAGGGGCCTTTTTGAAGCCAGGCAGTGTGCTTTGTGCCATAGGCCTGCACCCAGTCTGCCTTGCTTTCATCCATTATGCCCAGGGGTACTCAGTGGTGCATGGACCAAGGCTTTCTGTGTGTTCTCTTGATTTTAAACATCATTTAGGGCATGGATGGCATTGGATTGTGGTGATTTCTGTGTGTTTTTCGATTTTTTGGGGTGTTGTTGGGGCCTGGCCGTGTGGGTGGGAGCCATTTTGAGGCCTGGTCCAGGCAGGGCCTGGCCATGTGGGTGGGAGTCAAGGGGCCATTTTGAAACCAGGCAGTATGCTTTGTGCCATAGGCCTGCACCCAGTCTGCCTTGGTTTCAATTCATTATACCCAGAGGTA
This sequence comes from Lissotriton helveticus, assembly GCF_964261635.1. Taxonomy (NCBI): domain Eukaryota; kingdom Metazoa; phylum Chordata; class Amphibia; order Caudata; family Salamandridae; genus Lissotriton; species Lissotriton helveticus. Next base: position 1,236,771,131 of record NC_136063.1, on the reverse strand, counting down.
CTCAGTGGTGCATGGACCAAGGCTTTCTGTGTGTTCTCTTGATTTGAAACATCATTTAGTGCATGGATGGCATTGGATTGTGGTGATTTTTGTGTGTTTTTTTATTTTTTGGGTGTTGTTGGGGCCTGGCAGTGTGGGTGGGGGCCATTTTGAGGCCTGGTCCAGGCAGGGCCTGGCCAAGTGGGTGGGAGTCAAGGGGCCATTTTGAAGCCAGGCAGTGTGCTTTGTGCCATAGGCCTGCACCCAGTCTGCCTTGCTTTTATCCATTATGCCCAGGGGTACGCAGCGGTGCATGGACCAAGGCTTTCTGTGTGTTCTCTTGATTTTAAACACCATTTACGGCATGGATGGCATTGGATTGTGGTGATTTTTGTGTGTTTTTTGATTTTTTTGGTGTGTTGTTGGGGCCTAACCATGTGGGTGGGGGGCATTTTGAGGCCTGGTCCAGGCAAGGCCTGGCCATGTGGGTGGGAGTTAGGGGCCATTTTGAAGCCAGGCAGTGTGCCTTGTGCCATAGGCCTGCACCCAGTCTGCCATGCTTTCATCCATTATGCCATGGGGTACTCAGTGGTGCATGGACCAAGGCTTTCTGTGTGTTCTCTTGGTTTTAAACATCATTTAGGGCATTGATGGCATTGGATTGTGGTGATTTTTGTGTGTGTTTTTTTTTGGGGGGGTGTTGTGGGGGTCTGGCCATGTGGGTGGGGGCCATTTTGAGGCCTGGTCCAGGCAGGGCCTGGACATGTGGGTGGGGGTCAAGGAGCCATTTTGAAGCCAGGCAGTGTGCTTTGTGCCATAGGCCTGCACCCAGTCTGCCTCCTTTCATCCATTATGCCCAGGGGTACTCAGTGGTGCATGGACCAAGGCTTTCTGTGTGTTCTCTTGATTTTAAACATCATTTAGGGCATGGATGGCATTGGTTTGTGGTGATTTCTGTGTGTTTTTCGATTTTATGGGGTGTTGTTGGGGCCTGGCCATGTGGGTGGGAGCCATTTTGAGGCCTGGCCATGTGGGTGGGGGTCAAGGGGCCATTTTGAAGCCAGGCAGTGTGCTTTGTGCCATAGGCCTGCACCCTTGTCTGCCTCCTTTCATCCATTATGCCCAGGGGTACTCAGTGGTGCATGAAACAACTCTCTCTGTGTGGTCTCTCTTCTATTAATGTAAACATTCATTTTTGATTAGAAATAATTTCAATTTTAATTTTTGGTCTTTCTGTTTTTGGGTGTGTTGCAATAATAATAAATGCCTAGTTGCAAATATTAATTGAAGCATGACATATGCAACATTTATTTAACTGATGTTCCTCTGGCTTCCTTTGCTTTTAGGTGCACAAAGAGAACCACGAATCATCCTCATCGTTTGTCATCAGTGCCAGGAAGAAGTCACGTGTGGCCACAGACAACTCTGCAACTCGTGCAACTGCGGCCTGCTGTTCTGACATCTGAAGAAGATGGGCCCAAAGAAAGGTGGCCGTAGCTCCTCTCCCAAGAAAGTTGCCAGTGCCACTGCCAGTAAGAAGGAGCAGAAGAAGCAAGTGGCGCCACTTACAAAGGAGACTGGTGTGCCCACAGACACTTTTTTTGGGAAAAAAAACTACGCCTGCAGCAGCGGTGTCTGCCGGGGACCAAGCTGGGAGCAGCACCTCAGCTTCCTTGGTCTCAGTGCCGCCACGCCAAGTTAGGCCCAAGGCCATGAGTGCTGCAGAGGCAACCACTTTAATTGCTCAATCACCATCGACCAGTGATGTTGGCGTTGACTCATCGCAAGAAAGTAGCATCCAATCAACGCAGGGTGTAACTCATCTGACGAGTGTTCAACCACAGCCGCAACGACAACCACAGGTGCAAAAAGGAGAGGCGCAAGGAGAGGCGCAAGGAGTGGCGCAAGTAGTGGCTCTGGTGCAAGGAGTGGCACAAGTAGAGGCGCAAGGAGTGGCGCATGGAGAGGCGCATGGAGTGGCGCATGGAGAGGCGCATGGAGTGGCGCATGGAGAGGCGCATTGAGTGGCGCAAGGAGTGGCGCATGGAGAGGTGCATGAAGTGGCACATGGAGAGGCGCATGGAGAGGCGCATGGAGAGGCGCATGGAGAGGCACAACTGCCCACAATGCTTGTTCCTCCAGAAATAGGGGCACATCAGGAAATCGAGATTCAAGCGGAGGTATCATCCGAGCAAGCCACTCCTCCTGATGAACCATTGTCTTCCAGATCTCCAGCAAGAAAAATGTCAAGGAGGGCTAGTACAAGTTCTTCTTCAAGCCCCCTTCCTTCTGATGATCTCGATGTTGATTGAAACCCACCAATGCAGTCTGAGAGGGAGGCACGCCATGAGCCGACAAAGGTAGCTAAGACTAAAAGGAAGGTTCCCGCAAGGCTTTCACTTATGGGTGATGACGACGAACAAGAAGTAGAAGTGGTATATTCTGCTGCTGATGAACAGTCTGACAATGACGACCCAGTCATCACAGTCGTCACTCCAGCCCCAGCGGGCATGCAGCAGACAGACATTTTTACCCTATCCCGAATTGCTGCTGAGGGGGATGTGGGTGGTGTGGCAGTGGTACCACCACCAACACAGGTAACTACTATATCAACACGACCTAGAGCTGCCATATTTTCTCTTCAGAAGGGCCGGCAGGGACCTCCATCCAGCGTGACCTCCGTTTCCTCAAGTAGTGGTGCTGTAACTGTAAGTGCACAACAGAGTCAAATTCGGCCACGCCCATCCTCCACTTCATCTGGCATTGAAAGTAGCACCTCCATCACCACCACCAGAAATCTCAACTCCCCAGTTTGGGACTTCTTTAGTATTAGCAAAAAGGCGGAAAATCTAGTTATTTGTTCGATTTGTAAAACTGTAGTTAGTCGGGTAAGCTTGGTACCAACTATGGTACCGGAGGCCAGAGAGGTCATCTCCAAAAACACCACACTATCCAGTGGGAGGCGCACCTAAGTAAGATCCGGGCAGCCAAAAGTACAACAAATCCAAATGTATCCATTGATATTGCATCTGATAATGACGAGGGGCTGATCGTGCAGGGGGGAGGTGAAGAAGCGACAGACATTTTTTCTGGTACACACAGTACCCCTGACAGCAGTACTGCAGTGGTAGCGCCCACAACCTCTACCCCAGCAACATCTATGAGGCACACTTAGGGGCTCATTAGGATGGCGGACGGAAGAGCTACCGCGGCCCTGGAGTACGCGGAAAATGCCTTTTCCGTGTCCGCCTGCCGTGGACACTCCGTCTGCCATATCAGGATAGGAAAACGTGTCAAATTTCCGTCCCGACGGAAAAGCACGCACCGCCGCCCAACTACACACGACCACGCGGCGGACGGAACACATCCGGAGGCTCCGCCGTACGTACTGACGTCTAAGACCGTCCCCCAAATTAAGATGGTGGAAAATACACATAAAACCGCTGCGGAAAAACAACCTGTCTGAACACGGCGGATTCCCCACAGCGAAGAAAAGATACATAGCAGAGAGACCCACCACAAGCTGCTCGCCACCATGGACCCAGCGCTACACGCTTTCCCGATGCTCTTCGCGATCCACCACGTCCTAGTCTTGGCCCACCATGGACGCCGACGCAGGTAATGCACAAACCATTGGCTGCATGGAGGGGAATACCTGCAAGGGTCGTGACGTAGGGAGGGGGAGTGTCATGTTACCGAAACCACTGATGAGAAGCAAATAGAAATACACATTTGTAGTACGCTAACATGAATGACAACGACAAACCACGAGACATGATAGACTACCTTTATTGCACATAATAGGGGTATAATCACAGTGTATGCGTGAGCATGGGCAAAGTGGGCACCAGAGCATGAACATCACAGGCAGCACATCACAGGGCAGAATGCAGTATCAGAACATCAACAGGGCATTGTGGAGTACAGAGCAGGTACATCAGAGTCAGCCCATCAGAGGGCAGAATGCAGTATCAGAACATCAACAGGGCATTGTGGAGTACAGAGCAGGTACATCAGAGTCAGCACATCAGAGGGCAGAATGCAGTATCAGAACATCAACAGGGCATTGTGGAGTACAGAGCAGGTACATCAAAGTCAGCCCATCAGAGGGCAGAATGCAGTATCAGAACATCAACAGGGCATTGTGGAGTAGAGAGCAGGTACATCAGAGTCAGCACATCAGAGGGCAGAATGCAGTATCAGAACATCAACAGGGCATTGTGGAGTACAGAGCAGGTACATCAGAGTCAGCACATCAGAGGGCAGAATGCAGTATCAGAACAGCAACAGGGCATTGTGGAGTACAGAGCAGGTACATCAGAGTCAGCACATCAGAGGGCAGAATGCAGTATCAGAACATCAACAGGGCATTGTGGAGTACAGAGCAGGTACATCAGAGTCAGCACATCAGAGGGCAGACTGCAGTATCAGAACAGCAACAGGGCATCGTGGAGTAAAGAGCAGGTCCATCAGAGGCAGCACGTGAGAGGGGCCAAGTGCATCAACAGTCCATAGCACTGAACATGTCCATCAGAGGCAGCACGTGAGAGGGGCCAAGTGCATCTACAGTCCATAGCACTGAAAATGTCCATCAGAGGCAGCACGTGAGAGGGGCTAAGTGCATCAACAGTCCATGGCACAGAGCAGGTACATCTGAGGCACCACATGAGAGGGGCTAAGTGCATCAACAGTCCATGGCAAGGCACAGGTACATCAGAGGCAGCACATGAGAGGGCAGAATGCAGTATCAGAACAGCAACAGGGCAGTGTCCATAACAGAGCAGGTCCATCAGAGGCAGCACATGAGAGGGGCTAAGTGCATCAACAGTCCATAGCACTGAACATGTCCATCAGAGGCAGCACGTGAGAGGGCATAATGCAGTATCAGAACAGCAACAGGGCATTGTGCATAACAGAGCAGGTCCATCAGAGGCAGCACGTGAGAGGGGCCAAGTGCATCAACAGTCCATAGCACTGAACATGTCCATCAGAGGCAGCACGTGAGAGGGCAGAATGCAGTATCAGAACAGCAACAGGGCATTGTGCATAACAGAGCAGGTCCATCAGAGGCAGCACGTGAGAGGGGCCAAGTGCATCAACAGTCCATAGCACTGAACATGTCCATCAGAGGTAGCACGTGAGAGGGGCCAAGTGCATCTACAGTCCATAGCACTGAACATATCCATCAGAGGCAGCACGTGAGAGGGCAGAATGCAGTATCAGAACAGCAACAGGGCAGTGTCCATAACAGTGCAGGTTCATCAGAGGCAGCACATGAGAGGGGCTAAGTGCATCAACAGTCCATAGCACTGAACATGTCCATCAGAGGCAGCATGTGAGAGGGCAGAATGCAGTATCAGAACAGCAACAGGGCATTGTGCATAACAGAGCAGGTACATCAGAGGCAGCACAAGTACGTGTCCCAACCAACCCGTCCCAGGGACCACAAGAGTGCAAGGCAGTTCTCAATGGACAATGGACACACCATGTGAAATAACATGTGGGTGAAGTGATCAGCAACTCACATCACAGAATCAGGTGGACTGCGTGAACTACCTGCCTCGGACACACTGCCAGCACCAGCAACAGGAGTGTGAGACACAGCCACAGCCCGAGTGACACACACATGGGCCACAGACCCAGACACACTGCCAGCACCAGAAACAGGAATGTGAGACACAGCCACAGCCCGAGTGACAGACACATGGGCCACGGACCCAGACACACTGCCAGCACCAGCAACAGGAGTGTGAGACACAGCCACAGCCCGAGTGACAGACACATGGGCCACAGACCCAGACACACTGCCAGCACCAGCAACAGGAATGTGAGACACAGCCACAGATGTAGTCACTGACACGTGAGCCACTGACCCAGACAGACTGCCAGCACCAGAAACAGGAGTGTGCAACACAGCCACAGATCTACTCACTGACACGTGAGCCATAGACCCAGATACACTGCCAGGACCTGCAACAGGAGAGGGCACAACTGAGACTGTGCTACTACATGATGCATGACAGCAAACAACAGACACAGTGCCACTATCTGATACATGAGAGTCAACTGCACCTGCGCCACTGGGACCACTGAAATGATGAGCCACAGGGCTGTATGGTCCAGGAGGCAGGGTGGCCCTGGGAGCTGGGGAGAGCTGACCTTGAGCAACATCGGGGTGGGCAGGTGTCAATGGTGTGTGTCTGCGTTTCTTGGGGATATGTGAGTGCACCCTGGACAGGACAGGACTGGCAAGTGGTGGTGACTCTAAACAAATATCACCCACCATAGGTGGAGCATCAGCAGCCGGGGATCGGGTTTCTGGGGACGTGCTGGAGCCTGCTTGTCGTTTGCTGTGTGCCTGCCGTCTGGACTCAGAATAATGTGTAATGGGGGATGCAACAACAGGGGACTCCCTCCTCTGCTTCTGACTGGCCTGGATGGGAGTGGAGGTATGGGGGACTCCGCCACGGAGACATCTGTTTGGCGTTCAGTCGAAAACATCAGCCGCAGTGCAGCCAGGGGTGAAGTATGCCTGTCCTTGATTGCGCCATTGTCCATGGTAGAAGCCTTGTCCGTAGGATGTGCCTTATCCGTAGGTGGAGTGTTGTCTCTGGATTTTGCCTGTGCCCTGGTCGGTGCCCTGTTCCTGCCAGCAGACTTGTCGTCTGTGGTGTACCTGTCTCCAGTAGACACCTGCTCTCTGTGTGTGTCCCTGGCCTTGGGAGATGGACCTTGCTCTGTTGTGTGCCTGTCCTTGGGAGTCTCCCTGCTCTTAGGAGGTGCCTTTGTCTTTTGACTGTCCTTGTCCGTGTCCTTGGGAGTGGCCCTTTCCTCTGTTGTGGGCCTGCCCTTGGGAGTCTCCCTGCTCTTAGGAGGTGCCTTTGTCTTTTGACTGTCCTTGTCCGTGTCCTTGGGAGTGGCCCTTTCCTCTGTTGTGGGCCTGCCCTTGGGAGTCTCCCTGCTCTTAGGAGGTGCCTTTGTCTTTTGACTGTCCTTGTCCGTGTCCTTGGGAGTGGCCCTTTCCTCTGTTGTGGGCCTGCCCTTGGGAGTCTCCCTGCTCTTAGGAGGTGCCTTTGTCTTTTGACTGTCCTTGTCCGTGTCCTTGGGAGTGGCCCTTTCCTCTGTTGTGGGCCTGCCATTGGGAGTCTCCCTGCTCTTAGGAGGTGCCTTTGTCTTTTGACTGTCCTTGTCCGTGTCCTTGGGAGTGGCCCTTTCCTCTGTTGTGGGCCTGCCCTTGGGAGTCTCCCTGCTCTTAGGAGGTGCCTTTGTCTTTTGACTGTCCTTGTCCGTGTCCTTGGGAGTGGCCCTTTCCTCTGTTGTGGGCCTGCCCTTGGGACTTTCCCTGCTCTTTTGAGGTGCCTTTGTCTTTTGAGTGGCCTTGTCCAAGGGACTGTCCATGGACTTGTGAGTATCCCTTGCCTTGGGAGTACCTTTTGTGTTGAATGCCTGTGTAGCTCCTGAAGGCATGTCCCCCAACAACACTTGTGGATCCTGTGTGTGTACTCCAGTGTATCTGACGTTGTCTTCGTGAACAGATTTTGCTGACCTACGGGATGGGGTCTGTGCCCTGCGTGCCCTGACGTGCTGTCTGACGCTGCTTCTAGTGCAATAACCTGTATTTGAGTCCTGCTCAGAATAATCACTACCCCCTGAGACATCCAGTGGTGTATATGGGGAAACAGAAGTAGCACCCTGTCCATGCGACTGTACTATTGCAGACGACATAGATGCAGCGAAAAGGTTTTTTTAAGAAAAACTCAGTAAGAGTGAGGCGCTCTGCCTGATGTTTACGTCTGGGTATATAGAAAGCTGAGAAATAGTAAGGTGCGTAAAGAGCGAGCGGGGAAGCCCGTAACCGCTCAAAATGAAAATCCCATGAATTTCACAAGTCTAAGAAAACAGCATTGCTCTCGCACCCAAAACATTTAAGGTTCGCAGATGGCGAACAATTGGAGTTGAAAGCACCACAACAGTATCATACAAGGAACAGATGCAGATTCTTGAGTGTGTGTTCCAAGAAGAGTTGTTTAATCAGTCCACAATAGGCCACAATCAGCCGACACGTGTTTCGTCGTGTGAGTGTGGTTCACTACGACTCTTCAGGGCTTGTGGCTAGCCTGTATGTGTACAGGTTTAGAAGGGTAGATGTTCAATAAGGACATCCATCAAGTGTGGACAGGATTCATTAGATCAAACGAGTGGTCTTTCGAAAGATAATGCCAAAAAGCAAGTGTATTTGCTTCCGGTTCAAATTAAAACGTCAAGGCGTTGATTTATAAAGAGGCGTATGCTTAATACGTGTGCGTATCAGTCAGTAACCGGGAGGGGATCCTTATAGTTAGTTCAAGTGCGGACCAGTCTCGGCGTCTATTTCCGAAGTGTGCTGTACCTCCTCTGAGAATTCTGAGAGAACATCTACCCTTCTAAACCTGTACACATACAGGCTAGCCTATTGCAGACGACACACTGCTTGCCAATGACTGCACTGTACTGTGTAGACCAGCAAGATCGCCATGCATCCCTTCCATGAATGCCACCACCTGCCCCAACTTCCTATCATGGTCTTGGAAAGCATTTGTCATATTGGTCTGCCCCACACACAGCTGTCGCAGCAGATCAACGGCCTCAGCACACAGTGCATTTTGGCTCACCGTGGCAGGGGCAGCGTTGCCAGCACCGAACGCCACTCTGCTCCCCCTACTCCTGCGGGCACGAACAGTACATGGTGCAGTTGGCGGAAGTGTGGGCCCTGTGGGCTGTGTTCCGACAGAAGGTGATGATTGCCCACTCCCAGTCTGTGACAACAGTGCTGGCTCACCAAGATTTTCAGAAGATGAGGACGATGGTGTCTCCACATGCGAGTCCTCAGGGACGGTCCTGTCCCCCTCTCCGGCGCTGCCCTCCTCGGTGTCAGTCTGCGTGTGTGTGAAGTCTGACCCGGACTCATTTCCTCGACTAATCTCCTCCGTCTGTGGCTGAATGTCCTCTGTCATAGCTGAAATGCACATAAAAGAGGTGTAAGTCATGGGCACACTCACGTACAGAAGGCCAAGGATTCCCAAATTCCATAGCTGACAAAGTTCTTGTAGCCCCCATCCTGCACACGGCCCACCTCTACCAGTCATCCTCACATTACATAAGCGTTGGTGGCCGTGACACATGTACAGCATGCGGACAGGGCAGGAGCACGTACATCTGCACACATTTCTTGCCATGGGGCAACGGACCACTAGGGCATGTGCTTCAACACTCAACTACTAAGCAAGTGGCGTGTCAACATGGTGGACCTGGATGTCAAATGACAACCACCCAATGGGACCAACATGGCATCACAGAGATACATACGCACCATGGAACTCAATACTGTGTCTGTGCACCAATACATGCATTGCACTCACAAGTTTCCTACACAGACAGTATGCTCACCGCTAGTTTGCTGTTGATCGACACTCAGACGTTCGGACAGGTCAGGATGCGTCACTGCAATGATACGGTGCATGAGAGGGGTCATGGAGCGTCGGGCCAGACGTGGCGTCCTTGGAATCATCCCCAGTGTCACTTCCGCTACATTCTTGCTCAGCCTGGAAATGTCGTCCCAGCGTTTGTGGCAGTGTGTATGTCGTCTGTTGCACACCCCCAATGCCCGTACTTCACGTGCAATGCTCCTCCACACGTCCTTGCGAAGGTGCAGCTTGACCTACCATGATGGGAGACAAAAGGGTGTAAGTTAGTGGACAGTTGGCCTGTCACACAGATAGGGGCAACACGTATCTGTCATCCGCCATGCACAATCCGGAAAATATGTTGAGCCCACACTACACAGCTAAGATTGCAGTAGGCAGGATTATTTGGCCCCCTCATGCACACCAACATGTCACACACTGCACTTACCACCTGTCCGGGTGCACCGTAGAGGCGTCCATAGTTGCGGAGCACACCGTCCACGAGGACATCAAGCTCCGCGGCGGTGAAGGGACGAGACCGGATCTCTTTGGCTCTCGACATGGCAAGATCACGGAGTATGGCACTAGAGCAGCAGTCGGTGGTCAGCTCAGCAGCAGCAGCAGGTCGAGGTGATGGTCACAGGCAGCAGTCGGTGGTCAGCTCAGCAGCAGCAGCAGGTCGAGGTGATGGTCACAGGCAGCAGTCGTGGTCAGCTCAGCAGCAGCAGCAGGTCGAGGTGATGGTCACAGGCAGCAGTCGGTGGTCAGCTCAGCAGCAGCAGCAGGTCAAGGTGAACAGGCAGCACTGATCCCCAGGGTAGGATGTGTGCTTTTGGACAACACACATATATAGGGCCCTCAGCACGTGTCAGTGGCATACGTCGCCAGCAATTGGTCAGCCCTGGATGCGTGTTCGTGAAATGGGCCAATGACTGGCCCTGGTGTTGCGGTGCACTGCTTCCGCTACTTTCGATTGGGCATATGCGGCCAGCGGCCCTCTTCCCATTGGCTGCATGTGCACGGACCGTCACGGGCACACATCGGCAACCGCACGTGCAAGCTTCAGGTGTGGATGCTTCAGTTGCAACAATGTACTATCACTGGCGCCACCATGGCGGTGCACGTACTCAGCGGGGGAGGTGCAGGCCTATACACCCTTTAGATGTAGTCAATGGACATGCCAGTTCATGTCCCCTCTTACAGTCACATTGCATCATCCACCGTACACCGGCCGGAGCGGCCGGGCCTAGGCCGGGCCCACTACCGCTGTGCCAGCCCCGGCCTGGCACGGCGGTTGTGTACATGGCCGGCACGGCCGTCCTAGGCCCGGCCTGGCACGGCGGTTGTGTACATGGCCGGCACGGCCGTTGTGTACATGGCCGGCACGGCCATCCTAGGCCCGGCCGCTCCGGCCGGTGTACGGTGGATGATGCAATGTGACTGTAAGAGGGTGTTCTGCTCGATTTTTGGCTCTATTTATGAGTGATGGTGACTTTAAGCTTGCTACCATCCTGAATCTCTATTCTTGCCTTGTGTTGGTCCTTTTAAGGCCTTTTTGCCATACCTAGAAGCTTAAACTAGAGGATAGCTGCTTAATATGATGATAGATCCCTTATTGTTGACTCTAATCCATCTATTGCCTATTGGCTTTTACATAATTATGTGTCCTTTCATGATTCTACCTATAGTAGAGGGTGGATCCTGTTGTCTTGACTTTATATTACATATTGGTATGGTTTGTGTAGGTACTCTGATAGAGCTAAGTGTTATTTCATCCTTCTCAGGCCTACAAGGCCCAGAACTAGAGAGACTCCATTTTGCTTTCTGTCCCTGCAGACTGAGATGCTTGCAGGGTAAAGGTGATGTTTTAGTTATGAGGTGTTGTTCGCTCTTTGCAAACCAGAGAGAACCGGCCAGAGCTGAATCTAATCAAGAAGTGTCCCTGGGCTCAAGTCTCTAGACGAAACAAGCAGCTGATCACTGTGAGAGCGTCTAGCGCAAGGAGCCTGGTGCATGAAATTGATGGGAGGAGGCTATTGACTGGAACTTTCCACTAGAGGAGAGCATTCCATATTAGCGAGGTGCAGAAGAGGCGGAGTGTCAGTTGGTGTTTGGGACCGTTCAAGTCAGTTGCAGTGGATTCTGTGAATGGAAAGAGAGAAGGCAGATGATTGCTGAAGTTGGAGAAAGCAGTCAGATGAATCTTAGAACAATGTTGGAACTGTCAGCTGGAGCTGCCAGTGTATCCGGATGCATTAAAGCATTACCAGTCAGATGGAGTAGTGGAAGTTGCCAGCTGGGGCAGCTGAGCCAGAGGAGTGAAGCTGTGGTGATGGAGGGAAAGAGAGAGAGCCCTGATTCTACCAGAAGAGAGAGAGAGAAACAGTCCTCCTAATAGGGTGAGGTGTTCTAAACTAGTTTGCTTTACACTTACACCTTAACCTTGCTTTTATTTCCTAGGTTAGATTCCCTACTGTAATGTTTTATTGCATTGCTAATCCTTTTCCTTTCAGCGGTGTGCAGTCTATTTACAGTTCCTGTTAGTTAGATGTGGATGTGGTCTTTACAGAGACCCTGCAGATCTGTGTATGTGTCTATTATGTGTTGCTATTGTCGTTATTGTAATAAAGATACCCCAGTTCTTAGTGAACCATTGTGCAGAGGTTGTTATTATTAATGAAGCTAACCTTTCTTCTAGTCAGGTGCAGTCAGGTGAACGGATGCGTCTCCCGTACATGTGAATGGTAACTGAGCAAGGGGGTAGAGGAGAACTTATATTTGATAATAACCTTTGCATAGTGAACCAGTGTACTTCTTATTCTTGCATGAAAAGGTAACCTGTTCTTCTAGTCGGATGCAACTATGTGAACAGATGCTAACTCTGATCAGGTAAGTGGTAACTGAATAAGGGAGAGAGGAGCCCTTGAATTGAAGGATAAGTTGTACATCATCTAATTTGGCAACTATTGTGTGAGCCAGAATATTGTAGTACTATACCCCTGATGAATAGTGAGATTGATCCCTTTATGTAATGGTAATCATAGGATAAACTGCCGCTGGGTAGAGAGGTCTGGGTTCGTATGGGACCGCGAGGCCGCCGAAACTGCCGCTGGGTAGAGAGGTCTGGGTCCGTCTGGGACCGCGAGGCCGCCGAAACTGCCGCTGGGTAGAGAGGTCTGGGTCCGTCTGGGACCGCGAGGCCGCCGAAAGTGTCGCTGGGTAGAGAGGTCTGGGTCCGTCTGGGACCGCGAGGCCGCCGAAACTGCCGCTGGGTAGAGAGGTCTGGGTCCGTCTGGGACCGTGAGGCCGCCGAAACTGCCGCTGGGTAGAGAGGTCTGGGTCCGTCTGGGACCGCGAGGCCGCCGAAACTGCCGCTGGGTAGAGAGGTCTGGGTCCGTCTGGGACCGCGAGGCCGATTGATTGATATTATAGGAAGTCTGGGTATGTATATTGGGAATTCCCTGTCCTTAGGTGGTAGATATATGTTGTTACCTGTTGTAAATAGGCCCTAGGGAGGGGGAGGTGGTAACTTTCTGGCTGAGTTGGTAATGCTCTGATGAGCTGGTCCTATCTAATCAGAAAAACCAGGCAGAACAGAGGGGACATGAACTGGCATGTCCATTGACTACATCTAAAGGGTGTATAGGCCTGCACCTCCCCCGCTGAGTACGTGCACTGCCATGGTGGCGCCAGTGATAGTATTAACATATATATGGGACCCCCTCTATATTTACTTTACAGGTCAGGGAAAGAGAGGAGCAACAAAAGCAATAAATAATGAACAGAATTCCCTCACGACCTATGCAATGAAAGTGATACCACTTCTATAATTTTACTCTTATTATTTCACACAGTATACGGCAACATCAACTTTTTTTCATTTGTATTTTTTATTTTGATTTTTTGATTTTTATAAGTACAAAAGTTGCATTTGTCAGTTTATCATTTATAGCATGTGCATTTCCAATAAGTCATTTGATCAAATACACAGTAATTCGTTTAAGACAATAAAAACATTTTGTCAACCGTGCAGAAAAAACATATATAAATATACAAATGAATTTCACAACACACAAACTCACTCATTCATACTACAATCACTCTTTTTTCTGCGTCTGAGGGATCGCAGATAGATACGCGATTTATTACGCAAGGTCGACGCGTTTCGGTGGTATAAAACCACCTTCCTCAGGACCTTCTGGCAGAAAAGACAGATATTCTTTGCACAAAAATAATCACTGCACGGTATGATATCTGTAACAATAAGAAGAATTATATATATTTGTAACATACGCTTTACAGATTTATGCAATTAGATTCATCTAGATACTACACTTACAGTTGCCCTGTGTAGTCGTTTCAGACTAACATTTAATTTTTATAATTCAATACTTTATAACAGGCATAATTGGTGCATATCCAATGTAACAACACCCATCTTTAACCTAATTCGATTATGATTTATCGAGATGTCAACAACATTAAAAAGAGTCATAGAGAAAGGAGTAAAGAGAAAAAAGGAAAGATCTCCTTGAATTCCTGTATAGCTACACACTTATCATTTTAGAAACTTAGGTGTCATGTGTGTACTCGAATTCAAATGACTTGTTATACTGAGACTCAGAATGCATACTAGATTCGAAAGTTAGACCCCCAGGAGTGATTATATATTCTTACCCGAGATTTTTCTAAGGTAGAAACCTGCTTCGGTCAACCAGTCTCAACATAAACACGAAAAATTCTTTGGACGATCCTACATTAGGTCAGAAAATGTTATGTATCAATGCCTACTGGTGAAAGGTAATGACAAGTCATAATGCCGATATACATTGATCCCAGCTTACCACGCATTAAAAACGCCTATTTCTTAATCTGATGTAGACCTCAGGTTTTGTCTTGGGTTCTTTCTTTTTTCTTTTTTCATGAGCCAGGTTATTCTGTAAGGAACCAACAGTTTTTTCAGGAATATGTCCAATGAACTATCAATAATTCATTGGAGAGTAAGACCACATTACTAACCTTTTTAACGCTCTCGTATCCACAAGTGAAGAGGCCTTCTCTTGTATCTATTGTGTTCAGATATCTTTTCTGTGTTGGCCACGTCTATTTCAAATTTATGATAGCTGAAATTAACAGAATACCAATGGTTCAATTAATTGTCTCTTAGGCTGCAGTCTATCTATTTAATTAAGCTCAAGAATTTTTAAGCTGATAACTTCCCATTTATGTAAGCATAATTTAATATAAGAGAGTACTAATACCCCCCGTAAAACGGAGAGGCAGGGCGTCGCCCTCTCTACCTGAATTTTGTTGAAATATAATGTGGGACTGGCTTACTAGCTTTTTTTACGCGTTGTTTTGCTTACCAATTCCGTAGATATCTCCTCGTCACCTTCTCTTATATCTATTATTTTCAGTGTTCTTCCTTTTATGTTGACCACGTCTATTTTGATTTTAGATCGCTGAAATCAACAAAAAGCCATTAGTCATGCACTAACCCGATGTTAGATTAGGTGACTGCTAAGGTGAAATCTATCTGTTTAGTTGGTAAAAAAACGTGTTGGGCTAGCAGCCTCCCATTCAAATTCGATATTAAAGAGTCCTATTACACCCGGATAGACACAGAGACAGAGCGTCTACCTAAACTTCGCTAGCACAAATTGGGCTATTCAACTTCCCATTTACATTCGAAGTTAAAGGGTCCTGTAGTATCCCCGTTAAACTCAGAGGCAGAGCGTAGCGCTCTCTACCCTAGCTTCGCTGACCCGAATTTGGAGTTGACTTACCAGTGCTAAATCTCCCGATTCTGTAGGTGTCTCCTCGTCACAAAGCGTGGACCGGAGAAACTACAAATCGCATTTCTTTTTAAATACCCGTTGATTGGCGCCAAAGTGTTTGGTCATGTGACCACCATACTGGTCGCCATTATTGAGTGGTTTTCAAACACAAGTCTACCTTCGTTTGTTCGAGTATTTTTATTTTGGTGGATAAACTATTCCTATTTGGGTCCTGTTTTCATATTTAAATTAACCACAAAATAAAATTTTTAAGGATGTCGTAATGTTAATACCAGTTTCGTTATATATGTCATGTAGGTCACGTGATCGCGAACCTCGCCAGTGATAGTACATTGTTGCAACTGAAGCATCCGTGCCTGAAGCTTGCACGTGCGGTTGCCGATGTGTGCCCGTGACGGTCCGTGCACATGCAGCTAATGGGAAGAGGGACGCTGGCCGCGTATGGCCATTGGGAAGTAGCGGAAGCTGTGCACCCCCATGGCAGCGCCAATTATGTTATCTTGTCAGATGGTGCACCGTGATGTGTTGTCTGCAGTTGCGTCATGAGGGTTGTGAGCGTGATAGGGAAACTTTATATGTCATTCACTATTCCATGTGTGTCCATACTATGCCCATCGGTGGGCACACAATGGGCAACAGATGTGCATTCGGATGTGTTGACGTCGGGTGTGACCCTACAGACGTTATTACATCTTCACAACTACACAGTACATCACGGCTGTATGGCCAAATTATGAATCTGTTGTCAGTGTGTGGTTCTGGCGAGGTGACTACAATGGTGGTGGTACACATGCATTCAGTGTATGTGTTTTGGACGTTGTGTCACCATGCATGTAATCACCATATGCTCAACATTATTGGTGTTGGCATTGGTGCATGATGACATGGTGTGTGTGTATCATTATCGTTTGTGTGCATGCACTTGCATGTGTGTCTGTGTTGTGGCTTCTAAACATTAGGGTAAAGACACACGTATTGTCAGTAATGTTCACATGTGACTACGTTGCGTTGTACGTGTTGACACACTTCCTGTTGCAAGTGGCTGCACTTTGCTAAAGGGCCACTCCGTATTGTATTGACTATCAGAGATGTCACACATATGACCATTCTCCCTAAAAATGTTGTTCTTGCTAATGTTGGCTTACATGTGATGGAGTTGCACACGTATGCGTCGTTTGTAAGTTGACTCAAGTTACATCTCTCTCCCACACAGGAGGGCTCCAAATGTGCATCGGCCATACACTGTGCTGGAGGATATGGTTGACGAGGAGGTGATTAGGAAATTCCGGCTGGATCGACATCGGTTGATGGAGCTTGTTGCCCAATTGTCTCCTCATCTGCAGCCACATAGGACGTATCCTGGTTCTATTACACCCACAGCAAAGGTTATGGCGGCACTACATTTCTTTGCTACTCGCACCTTTCAGTACACAGTTGGATATGCCGGGGGGATGTCACAGTCCATGTTCAGCACGGTACTTCGGGATGTTTTAAGAGCTATGATGCTGTACAAGAATGACTACATCCATTTCCCACGGCCGGAAGAGTTGCCAGCAGTCAAAGCAGACTTCTATGCACTGGGCCACATACCACACGTTGTGGGTTCAATTGATGGCACACATATCGCTATCATTCCACCACGGGCACGTGAGCAGGTTTTTAGGAATCGCAAACACTTCCATTCGCTGAACGTGCAGGTGGTGTGCCTGGCAAACAACATCATCTCCCATGTGTGTGCAAGATTTCCAGGCTCCGCACATGACGCCCACATCATGCGGAGCAGCATTGTCCCCCAACTGATGGCAAATCTGCGACCCGGTCAAGCGTGGCTTGTTGGTGAGTGTGCAGTGGGGACTCTTGTGATCTCTGTGTGGCATGGGGTACCCACCATATCTTGTTGTGATGTTTGTGTCTGTCATCCCCCTACATAGGCGACTCGGCGTACCCAAACCGGCCCTGGCTCCTGAGTCCCATACGTAATCCAACAACTGCGGGTGAAATGCGCTACAATGATGCACATGGAAGGACACGGAGAGTGATTGAACGTACCTTTGGACTGCTAAAGTCTAGGTTTCGGTGCCTGGATAAGACCGGAGAGGCCCTGCCTTACTCACCAGGCAAAGTATGCAGGATCGTGATTGCCTGCTGCATGCTCCACAACCTGGCCGTGCGCAATGACATTGAACTGCTATTGGACCCTGAAGAAGTTCCTCGGCCTCCCATCCCACCCATGTCGACTGATGAGGATAGTGGTGAGGAGGAAGGTGTGGACCAGAGGCGCCAGCTCATTGATCGCTACTTCCCTTGAATATGAGTAACTACCTCTTGTGCCAGTTGACAATGCCTTATGTATGTTTGCTGGTGTTGTGTGGATGTGGGGTGCATCAGCTGTGTGTTCTTGTTTGTGATGGTTGCATATGTGTGTCTTCATTTCTTTGGACATACAAGTCTCCATGATGTGTGTCCTCTCATCCCATGCTTTTGTGATGAGTGTAGTTTGTGGAATGTTGCTGTGCAGTGTGTTGTGATGTGTGTGAATCTGTTTCCTGACGTGTGTTTGCTGTCTCTGATTTTCCCTAGGTCACTCCCGCAGCGCCATGATCATGTACGACTAGGATCCCTGAACCTGTTTACGTCTGTTTCTGAAGGCAATCATGTGAATAAACATGGAGGCAAAACATCATTGAGTGTGTAAGTTAAATTTATTTACAGGTTGTGCATTTGTGATGGTGAATATTTACAAGTAAGTGGGGGGGGTTGGAGTTGAAGGTAATGGCAGATGAAATGTCCGTGCTGACACCACATTGGGGGGTGTCAGGCTAGTCCAGCAGACCAGTGCCAATGATTGTCTATGTGGGACAGGATACTTTGCAGGGTGAATGTGTGGCTCAGGCAGTGTCAAAGTCATTGGCGGCCTCTCTTGGAGCGTGTGGATGGCGCTCCAACACTGCTCTCATCCACTTCCAGCCTCGGGCGGCCCCTCCGTCTTTGAGGTGGAAGTGAGTCAGCTGGGGGTGCAGGTTGTTCATGGGCCACATCCGTCGCCAGGGGCACAGGTGGTGGTGGTGGCGGCGGCGGTGGAGGCGGAGGTGACGGTGGCGGTGGAGGTGGAGGTGACGGTGGCGGTGGCGCTACGACAATTGGTGGAGGGGGGGTGGGGTTGTTTCGGCCAATCCATTCCCACCACATTGTTGTCTGCTGGCCCATGATGTGCACTATCTGGCCAAGGTACCCCGAAATTTCCCGCAACATGTTCGTGTTGTCCACGGAGTCCTCGTGTGCACGATCTGCATGTTCCTGGGAACGGTCGTATGAAGCCTGGCACCTGGCTAGGGCTTCAAGGGACTCTGCCACAGGATGGGGTAGGTGTCCTTCCTCAGTGCAGCGGAGTGTGGGTCGCCTGATTGCCTGATGTGCCGTCGCCTCTCTCCTTTGTGGCCCACTCACCCTGCTTGGGTGTGAGGCCGATGGACCTGCGTCTTGCGCTGGGTAGCTTGTCTCCTATCTGGTGAAGAATTGGCTTGGTAGTTTGGTCTGCCCTGTTCCCATGATGCACTGGGCCAGGGACAGACTAATTTGCATATAGCCAGGTTCTGAGCTGGGATGGGGCAGTGAGATAAATAACGGTGATGGATATAGCCCTGATCTTTGGACTGGGTAAGAGTGGTCTGCTTAATTCAGACACTCTGTTCATCACCACCCCCTTTTCTGAATCGGGTTAGCCAGGGTGGCACAGGCAGGAGTGGTGGTACTGGTGGTACTGGTGGTACTGGTGGTGGTGGTGGTGGTGGTGGTGGTGGTGGTGGGGACTCTGCAGATCACTGAGGCAGGTGTCGCTGGAGTCACACATGCGACGGTTGTCGGGCCCGGGAGTCCCTGTGAGCCAGATGGCCCTGGCTGTCTGCTTGGGCCCGCTCCATCCTCCGCACTGGAGCTGCCTGTGTCATCGTCCCCAGAGAGTCCGGTATGTGTGGGAGGCGATGCTTGCGGCCGGGTGCTGGTTTCCCCAGTCAGTTCACGATCACCTGAGGGACAAGATAGAGCTGGTCAGTAATGTGGACATTACATGTTCATATCGATTTGTACACATTTCTGTGTCCTCTCGCACACACCCCACACACCCCACCCTCCACCCTCCACCACCACCCTCCCCGTGAACATGGGGGCCTGTTGGGAGTTGTAGTTGTGAGCTCTCACACACCCCACACACCCTACCCTCCACCACCCTTCACCGACCACCACCACCCTCCCCGTGAACATGGGGGCCTGTTGGGAGGTGTAGTTGTGAGCTCTCACACACCCCACACACCCTACCCTCCACCACCCTCCACCCACCACCACCACCCTCCCCGTGAACATGGGGGCCTGTTGGGAGTTGTAGTTGTGAGCTCTCACACACCCCACACACCCTACCCTCCACCACCCTCCACCCACCACCACCACCCTCCCCGTGAACATGGGGGCCTGTTGGGAGTTGTAGTTTTGACCTCTCACACACCCCACCCACCACCACCACCACCCTCCCCGTGAACATGGGGGCCTATTGGGAGTTGTAGTTGTGAGCTCTCACACACCCCACACACCCTACCCTCCACCACCCTCCACCCACCACCACCACCCTCCCCGTGAACATGGGGGCCTGTTGGGAGTTGTAGTTTTGACCTCTCACACACCCCACCCTCCACCCTCCATCACCACCACCCTCCCCGTGAACATGGGGGCCTCTTGGGAGTTGTAGTTGTGAGCTCTCACACACCCCACACACCCCACCCTCCACCACCACCACCCTCCCCGAACATGGGGGCCTCTTGGTAGCCATGTACATGTTGGTGAGTAGGTGTCCGTCGTGCATGGGTTGGGGGGCGTAGGAGATGTGTCTTCTCAGTTGTGTGAGCCTGACCATGTCGTACTGATCGTGGTGCTTGGTTTGTACTTACCAGCCTCTTCTCCTTCATCAAGTCCGTCTAGGCTCTCTGGGTGAAGTATCACCAGCACCTTCTCCTCCCAATCGGTGTAGGGTATGGGCTCCGGGGTGTTCCGCCGCCAGTATGATTGGCTTTTGCATATTTTTTTGCGCGGATGCCTTTCACCCGGGTCTTCAGGTCATGCCATCGCCTCTGATTTTCATGCCTTGTCCTCGGCACGGTCCCTGACGCATTCACCCGACTGACGATCCTGTCCCACATGTGGTTCTTTTGCGCCACGGACGTCTGCTGGACTTGGGCCCCGAAGATGTGGGGCTCAACACGGATGATTTCAGCTACCATTACCTTCAACTCGGTCTCCGTGAATTTATGTTTTTTTTTGGGTGCCATGGTGTGTGGTGCTCAATGTGTGGGTTGAGTGAGTTGTGGGGTGCAGGTGTGTGGTGTGTGATGTGTAGGAATGGTGTGGTGGGTGTTTGTGTGGTGGGTGTGGTAGGGTGGTGGTTGTGTGTCTTCTATTTCAGTAAGCTGTATATCGATTAGGGCCTCTTACTAGCAGCAATGCTGTGATGCAAAGGATTGTGGTAGTGTGTGGGTGTCATTTTATAGTCGTGTCTCAATGGTTGTTGCCAGTCAGGTGGTAGGTGGGCGTATTGACTAGTGTGCATTATTGGGTACTTGGGGCGTGTCATGGTGGCTTGTGCTTGGTGTTGGTGTATCGGGGGGGGCGTTGTCTTTTTTCGTATGTTTGTTTTGTACTTGCGGTACACTTTCTGACATTTGTTTGACGTTAGGGATGTTGTGCGTGTTGGCCTTCCGCAGTGATGCACTGTTTATGGTTGCATTCTTTCCGCCGCGGACGTGGATGGCTGTGCGTACCGTGGTACAGGCGGATTTATCCTAATTGCGGACACGGAGTATTCACAGGTATGGCGGTAAATGTGTCTTTTTCCGCGGTCATTCCCGTCCGCGGCGGTGGCTGTTCATTAGGCTCCGTCCGCCGCGGACGGAGTTAGATGTGTTCCGTCCACCGCGGACGGTGTTTGTTATGATCCGTCTGCGCGGTCGGAGTTTCGTGACATGAATATCCTAATCGCAACCGCGGATTCTCCGCGGCGCGGCCGGGAGTAAAATTTCCCCGACCATGGCGGACAGTACCCATTTCCGTCCGCCATCCTAATCGACCCCTAAGAGTCTGGGAGAGACACCAATGTGAAAAAGTACATCAATGAGCCTAACTGGGTTGAAGAGGTCTGGATCCTCCTCATCACATAAGAAAATGGTCCAGACCACCATTAAAAGCATGTTTTGGTCGGAGGCGCCATTTGAACGCAACCACTCAACGGCACGTCTTTATAATGCAATGCTGGCTAAAATGTTAGCGCCGGATCTTCTCCCTTTTTCTTTCGTGGAAGGGGTGGGTTTTTGAGAATTTGTGATAACAGTCTGCCCTAAATGGAAGGTTCCTAGCAGGTCCTATTTTGCCAGAGTTGCGGGTCCAGCACTACATCAAGATGTGCTGGAGGTGATTGGGGCAGCTTTGCAGAAGAGTGCTGTTCACACTATCCACCTGACAACAGACATGTGGACCAGTTGCCAAGCCCTTGATTAAATGTGCATCACTGCACACTGGGTCTCTTTTGCAGGGGTTAGAGAGAAGCTATCTGCAGGTGATGACTGTGACACCATTTTTCAAGCTACTCGGAAACATGCAACAGTAGCCATGTTTGCCATGGAGAAATCTCATACTGCAGTAAACATTTTGGAGGAGTTTAACAGTAAGGTCTTTGAATGGCTGGTGCCAAGAAAGAGCATGATTGGTTATGTTTCAACGGATAACGGCAGTAATATAGTTAATGCCATGAATGATGGTGGCTATTTCAGAGTGCTGTGTTTGGCACACAGTATTAACATTGTTGTTCAAGATTTCTTGAAAAAAGAAAACACAGTCAGCCAGTCACTGACCACCTGCCGAAGAATCTGCACACATTTCAACCATTCTTTCAAGGCACGGAAGCAGCTGAGGAACATTCAACGTGACCGTAGAGTGCCAGTCAAAGGACTCATCCAGGAGGTGGCAACACGTTGGAACTCAACCTTCTTCATGCTTGAGCGTCTGTTTGAGCAGTGCTTGGTAATCAATGAGAATTTCTTTGCACTGGGTTCTTCTAGAGGTGGAGGAAAGGGACCTAGTTAAAAGCCTGACAGACATGCTTCGTCCTTTTGAGGTCTTCACTCGTGAAGTCAGCAGGGAGGACTGTACTTTAGGCAAAGCTATCCCATTGCTGCGCATGCTAGAGCACCAACTGAAGGCGGTGTCTTCAACGTTCAAAGTTGTTACTGACAAGCAAGATGCACATCAGTTGGCGGAGAGCTTATTAACCCGCCTACTTGAGAATGCAAGGCTTAAAGCAATACATTCAGAACAAAATTACATTTGTGCCACTATTCTGGATCCAAGCTACAAAAAGGTAGTGGCCAGCAATAGATTCATTCCTTTGAAAGAAGCAGATGTTTAGAAGTACAAACATTGGCTAGCTCTGTAAGCCACTCGGTTCGAAAAAGAGCGGCAGGAAATTGAACAAAACGCCACAAGTACTACTGAATCAGCAGGCCATCCGGCGTGAAGGTCCACTTCTGTGGCCGAAGGCAGTCACTTTCCCTCAGAGCCTTTACCAACAGCAGCAACCATATCATCATCATCCTTCTCACCTGCACCAGGCCCAGCCGTAATATCGTCGGAAGAGGATTGGATAACTCATCAAGGGTTTGCTCGTTCCAGTGCTGATGCAAAGGCCACGGATGGTACGCAAAGTGTAGCATCCCTGGATGGCTATGAGTGGATGGTGCAGGCCTATCTGGATGACCCAACAGAGGTCTACATTGATCACAACTCATTGATGTATTGGTTTGGGAAAAGGGGTCAATGGCCACTGATCACCAAGCTGGCTATAAATTATTTGTCTTGCCCACTCGCAAGCGTGTCTTCTGAATGTGTTTTCAGTGCTGCTGGTGCCATTGTAACTTCAAAAAGGACCCGCCTCTCTCACCCAAAAATGTGGAGAGGTTAACAATCATCAAGATGAATCAGTACTTCATACCACCAGATTACAAAATACGTGTATCCACTCAGGAAGAAGAGGAGGACACCGACTTAGGTGGCGGAAGTTCTTCTCTGTTAGCTGACCTACTCCCGTTGCAAGTCACAGAGTTTGAGGGCGAGCTCTATTTCCCTGACACCTAGGTCTGAAATACTGACTTCCTTTTTTTTCCGTCCTTATTCACGTTTTATTCCTGTGTGTCTTTCTTTGTTTTGCAACTTTTACCACAAGAAAACTCTAATCACAACAAATCCATCACCAGCACTGTCTTCGTCTTATTTCCTTATTGAAGGTGCCGCTGTCTGCATTTCTGAAGTTCACAATTTCACAACCCAGTCATGCTCCTCTATCCTCCTCCTCCAGACTCCCCCTATCCATTTCCCTCAAGGCAGATGGCTGGATTACGCAGAATCAAGAAACTGTTGCTTCGTAGACAAGTCCCCTCAAAAGAAGTGGGACTGGAATTACTGACTATATGCTGATTGCTGATGCTGACTGTTACTTCGGAAATTGACACGAGAGGCTGCCCTGTGGGGCTTAACTTTAAGAAGAAGATGCGGACAAAAAGTGGAACAGGTAATGAATAATAATGATGTGATGGCATGCACTGTAGAGGACAACACTGGCTGTCTGGCTCTGTTGAAAGCAATTGCAGTTTGTTTGTTGTGCATGAAATTAATCATATATGTTCTGTTATTATTTAATCTTTTACTTTTACACACTAAATCTAACTCAAGTCTACTCTGTTTTTTTACCTTGTTTAATTCAAATTGTACTTGTACTGCAGGGGCCACTACGTTGCATTCTTTAATATGGACAATGTCCTTGAACTCACTGTGTGTAGACTGTGACAGCATGACCAACATTGAGTTTGCCAATGTACCATGATGATGATGAGTCTTGATGATCAAAGTTATATATTATCTTTATTCTTTACAGTCACTCACTGGGATGGATGATGGATCATCATCGTCGGTTTACGGAAGAACTATGGCCATTTCGTGAGTGGCAAACAGGTAAACAAGTCAACAATAACCACAGCAGAACTACATGTCTGTCTAGTCGTGGTATGGAGTGGTCGAGCCAGTGTAGTGTTGTTATGCCAGAGTCCAGGCAGCAGTTCATGTAAAGTTGCAGGTATGTGGCTTGCTGCATACAGTTAGATATGCTTTGTCTGTCAGTGTCAAATAGGGTTGCTACATCAGGTTGGTTCACTCAGTGGTGCCTGCCTTGACCGTCTGCATGGCCCTGGCCTGCTGTGTGCTAATTATATTACTATCCTTGAAAAGGAGACTGAGAGTACTCACTTTAGAAATTATGCTTGTTGTATGTAATACTGTTGCCTCTGAAACTGAAAGTGTTATTTTTGCACTACACACCGTACCTTATATTTTTTCTCCGTGGTGTTTTTTTAATATCACTTCCTATTTTTCCCTCAACAATTACAGGCCGGCTTTTACCCTGTTGCGATGGGAAAAACAATCATTAACTCAGGCTTACCATTAGCAATCCTCAATTCCGCATACGCCAGGCAGGCAGTGGACAGTGTGTCTGGTCGCCAAGATTAATCAACGGAGCATCAGAATGAATGGAGGAGTAACGCGAATAAGAGGAATGGCTCGATGCATGCAACTTCACAAATTGAACTGGACAACTACAACATACAGTTACGGTATCCTCTTCAGTTCTCCTTATCTTTTAAATAATGATATTGT
The DNA here is from genome assembly GCF_964261635.1 of Lissotriton helveticus. Classification (NCBI taxonomy): domain Eukaryota; kingdom Metazoa; phylum Chordata; class Amphibia; order Caudata; family Salamandridae; genus Lissotriton; species Lissotriton helveticus. The sequence continues at coordinate 1,236,746,170 of NC_136063.1, read as the reverse complement.
TGTGAACTTCTATGAGTGTGAGTCTGTGGGTTTGTTTGTTCTCTGCTTCAAATTCATCCCTCCAGCTATTTGATAAGTTTCTTTGCTATTTCTACAACTAATTTTATGTACTAATAAGTGTTTATTCTCTCTGAGCGCAGATAGGCAAGTGAAATTGTGTAATTACTGCAGCCCTGTACTGTCAAATATTGTTTCTACTACTTTTCAGTAACCTAACCATCCATTTAGCAAACAACTTCATGCATGCAGTAGTGCACTTGCTTTATGTCCCTTAAAAGATTTATGGGTATCTTCATATCCAAAGATTTGTTTTTCTTCATTTGTTGTTTGTACATGCTGTGTTTTTTTCCTCTCTCCACAAAACTTTCCCAAAAAAACCCATTCCCATCCAATTTTCAAACCCTAACCCTCTTGCCCCGGGCTGTGTCGTTTTCATTGAGGTGTGACTAAATTACAACAATAATTCCACACACTTGCTGGGGCAGGATAAGGTCAAAGCAACAGAAAATCAATTTCAAGGATGGTGAAGGAATAGAGGATTTATTCTTCCTGTTTACTGTACTTTTTATCATACTGTTCTAATGCTACGCTCAGGCCACTCAATGTTTAATTTCCTTTTTTTTCATCAGCTGCTATTTCCAGTGTGTACCACTACTACTACCACCAGTACAACGATAACATTTCATCTGTCCAGGATTCCAGAGCCAACCTTAGTCGCCATTTGCAATGCACCCAGCCCTGTGCCTAGCCCTATTCTCAAAAACGAATCACAGGTAAGAAAAGCATTTTGGGGGAGGAAAAATAATGGAGTAGGAGGAGAGGAGAGACTGACCGTACTACTAGTAAAGTAGTAGGACAATTGAATTCACTAACTCTGTTGTCAGTGGCACTTTTCTACAAATTTGGGCGATTAGACAATTTGAATCAACCAGCCAGTTAAGTTTCAGGAAAACAAACGTACAGTTTAGTTAACCCCCCCTGCCTCCCCCACAAAACAGTAAAAACGCGTATGCTATGATTAAGTTGAAAATAAATAATTATTTACACCCTAACAAAATTAAACTATCCTACAAGACCCGACCCACCCCCCTCCCTAACCCCAACCAATGTCCATGAAATGTCCCAAAGAAAAGTTCCAAAACCCCAACGCCCAATTCCCACCCCCCCCAAAAGTCTTTAAAAAGGGGCAAGGGACAGTCTCTCCTCTACTTCCGCCGGCAGTGTCCTTTGGCCAGGTGGTCACGATGCTCTCTGCAGAGGTCCTTGAACAGGGTTTTTAGCCTCGCCACCTCCTGCTCAAGGTTGGACACTCTGAGAGTCAAGTAGTGCAGACGAGCCTTGCACCTGCTGTGGGGGGCAGCTGATTTTTTTGCTGTTTGGTGGTGATGGGTGGCTGCATGACCACGGCTCAGTACCGCTGAAAGCTTGCGCTGACTGGATGACCCAGGGTGGGCGGAGGAGGATGCAGCTGTTGTGGATGTTGATGTTGACTGCGACTGCATGTCCTCCTCCTCCTGGGCCACCAGCCGCCGATATTCGGCGACAATTGCCTCCAGCTTCCGTTGCTTGGCCCGTCTAGCCAACTCCTTCCGAGTTAGTTTAGAAGGAGCATCTATATGAAGAAAGAAAAACATACTATAACCAATGCTCTTTAAGATTAACACAAAATAATTCAGCAGAAAGTTGTGTCACAGTAGCACTAGCAACTTGCAAGCACAGTACATAACAATTGTGGCACATATGTATCTAACCTCCCACTTCGTCGCCCTTTGCTCTAACATTAGTGGGAGTTTCAGGAATTCTACTAGCACTTTATGGACTCACTACATTAGACCCAGACAGTACACCAGTCTTCTTCTTCTCTCTTGCTTAGTGGAATTGGTACGTAAACTTGTGAAAGCCAGCGCAGTCAACTTGCACCCGAAAAAAACAGACGCAAGCCATGATGACACAGACTTGCGTTACTGTTACCAGTCCAGTACATGCAGGTGGTGAAGCTCTTACTTTTCTATTAGGGGTGGCACTGGCCATACTCTGTTACAAGGGCTGCTGCTTAATTATTTTAACTTTCACCCTGCCCTGCCCCTGACTACTACAAAATGAAAATGAAGAAGATAATATGATCATCTATCCGTTCACAGGATATTTGCTTACATATGGGATGACATTTATGTGCTTTGTTTTTGATTGAGTGAACATCGATAGGCCACACATGAATGACAGAGTTGTAAAAAAATTATTAACAGAGGTAGTGAGTGAGTGGTCACTGTAATCGCCAGATATATGCTGTGCTTGAAAACTACTGTTACTAGTCATGGTAGTATTCTGAAAAATTACAACTTCTACTTTCCTCGGCTTTGCTACTCTGGCACGGACGTGCGGTGTTACATGCTCTTCAAAGTAACACTCTTCATCCAGTGACCTTCTACTCTGTCTGCATACACCTATGCTAACTATGAGGAAGATACCATCCAGGCAGGCAGGCATCTATCCATTCAAATTTAATGTCAATCATTCTTCTTAATGTCTGACTCTCAATTGGACAAACCTTACTTTTTCTCATCAAAAAAACCCAACCTTTTGCTTTTTTTTGTAAAATACCAGCCATGCATCCGTGCTTGACTTGCATTTGAATTTGAACCAAAGGATATATTGCGCACACATACCGTTTCTGTTTCACCCACCCAGGCAGTCCTCTTTTCTTTCCCCTTCCACCCATCCTTGCTTCAGCCTTCAACCGGCCATGCATCAGATTCCCAGCCACTTCGGGCAGCATTAAAAAAAAAGTATCATTCTTTGCCAGTCATATATTTTCACTTGCTCGTCCTTCCTTGCACCCTTCTTTCCCTTTTCGTTCATCCCATCCATCAAGTTCAACTTTGATCTAACTTGGCTTCTCGATAAAACTTTCACAGTTGAGTTGAAGTCAAATTTAGAGGAGGCCATTGGTACCCGTCAACTCCCGCCGCTATTGCTAATGAGAAGTCAAGGGTGACTGTCTTCTACCTGGTTGACAAAAACTTAGTTCTAAATTGATAAGTCTTCTTAACAGTAAAGTGTACTTGTTCTGTACAACATATACAACCCTGCAGAGAGCCCACTCTGCAATCTCAATAAGTAAGGAATATAATAGCTTACCACTGCCCGCCACTACCGTGGCATCCCCCATAGCAGTTCCTGCTGGCTGTGGCTCCGCATCCGACCCTGGAGTGCCCACCTCCGCGCTGGCCCCGGCACTGGATGGCTGTGCTGATGGTGTTACGCCTAGAAAAAACATTTAATATTTTTAGATGCCATATACACCACTCCCTATTTTGTCTAGGAAAGAAAAAAAGTTACTAGTACTACATAAACAAATTAATATGTGACTCTCTAGTCTAACTAAAAATTTCCCTTTCTTCAGGGAAGGGTGTTTTTTATTCATGCTTAGCCCAAACATGTTAAGCTACACTTTTTGACACAACTGATGAATGCTTGCTTTTTAACACGCACCATTTTTCTCATAACAGACAGAAGCTTCCCTTCTACGAACAAGAGCAAGATCATCATCATTTCTTAGTCGGAGTCGTCAACGATTCATCCCCACCAAGACTTTAAGTTCCAACCAGGTAAGGGCTCTCCCACAATTAATGTGTGAAATCATCCACTTTTCAGTCGTTCTCCCTTTGTTATATGACATTGATTTTAATAAATGTTTTCATATAATGCACTATTTAAACTTTTACAGAGTACACACAGAGCTACTTGTCTTACTTTTAATAAAGCTTTAAAACTTACATAGACTCTGTGGTTTCATGAGTGAGTGAGCGAAAGGGTTTGCAATTTGCAAGCATGAGTCCGTGACTCTGAGAGGTCGGGACTCTGACTCCATAGTCTTATGTTTTCTGGGTTGTATATTCATTGCGGATCATCTCTGCATTCAGGAGCAAAATAATTACTCTCTGACACACTAGCTAGTCACTAAGGAGATTGGGGGTTCAACTTCTGGTATGACTGAGGTATGTGGAAAGTCTAATTGTGCCTATTATAATTTATAACCAATGCACTATTCCTTGTCCATAGTTCTGTATGTGCCGAATAGTCCCTGTGACAGTAGTAGTATGTTCTCCTATCCAATCACAAAGTAAACTGGTATCTTATTCTTGGTGGCCATTGACATTTTATTGTTGGGAATTGTCAAAGCATAAACATTTAGAAGACTTCAATAGACATTATGGACAACCCAGACAACTGCACTCAGTACCTAGAGCTATTGCTGAATAGGAGTTTTGTTTAACAGTACACCTTTTGCCAACTGTGCAAGCTTAGCTAGATACTCAGGCAGACTAATAATAATCTAGTAGTAGCACAGAGAGTCATAGTAAAGGCAGGATAAGAATTTAGAAACAGTCTACAAGAAGATCAGAGACGATTTAGGAAAAAGTAGAATTATGAGGAACGTTTGGAATAAATAGGTGCTGTAAAAGATAGGGAAGTATAATTAATAACATTAACAGGAAAACTTACTGGGGCCAGCAGAGGAGCCCTCGGCAGACCTATCCTGGCCTCCCTGTTGTTGTTCCTGCTCTGCCAGCGCCACTACCTCCTCCTCTGTCCTCTTGCCCCTGGGAGATGCTGATGTACAACATGAAAGAAAGACACAAACATGGATGATTGTTGTCAACCAAATCAAACATTTCAAAAAACCAATAACAAATTATTTCGGGGAAATAGACAACAATTGCACTAAATGTATTGACCTATCTGATGTGGTCTACTAGGATATTAGTATTGCTGGATTCGCGGACCGTCTACTTGGAAAGTTATGTAACTCACTAAACCAACTACAAAAAGGTTCTACTAGGACTGGCAGGCAGCACTCCGCAGCACGCGACGTGACAGACGCAGTCCGTCATGATTGCGGACAACTAAACAGTTTCCTACTAAATAGTAAATAACCAGACATAATATACTCAACCTATCAATCCACCACCACTATCTCTTCTTAGTGGCAGGACAACAAAGGAAGGACTGGACTTGAGTGTCTAGCATTACGCAGTTCTGTAAAGTACACCCATACATAATCACTCAGGCCAAATGAGCACAAAATTGAAAACAAGTAAGCATAGTAGCACTGCCAGTGAGCAGGCGAGCACCTGCAATCACAGAAGCTTTTGAAACATAATTTACCTGCAATATAATCGGCAGCATTCTTGCTCTTCGGAAAAAACTAATTGCAATATCATAACACAAAGCAGGAGAAAACAAAGTAGTGATTAAATACTAGCTACTACTACTACTCACCAAGGCCCGGGATCTCTACTCCAAGCAGGTTGAGCAGGTGTTGTTCCCGGTCCAGGATGTCCGACCACCGGTGCGTCGCCTGGTTGTAGGTGCGCAGGTCTTTGGAAGGTACAAAGCTGGTCTATCTTCTTAAAGTCTGACATGGTGACCTACAGGGAAATGTTCATTCAAGATGTACCCTTCAAAGATGATCAAATTAGAAATAATCTATATGATATATTCCACAATGAGACTGCTCGAGCTAGTGTATATTCAGATGCATATCATTTAAGATGATTATCTTGGAAATGCATGAATTATTTAAAGATTGATGGATAGTAGACTGTTTCAAAACTGAAAGATATCCTATCCACCAAGTCTCTCAAGTTTGTGAGGGAGTAACACATCCACCAAATTCTAAATACCACACCAGTGGTGGAGATCTCCCTATGGAGAAGTATGGGAAAAGGTAAAAAAAAGTTAATTAAACAGTAAATTGTAAAAATATTTTAATGTAAAATATTATTGAAAATTAGTTGTATAGATTTATTTTAAATGTAGAGCAAAATATAATGCTACAATATTATGAACTGGACTTTAACTTAAAATGTTAATATTTTGAGTTTGGTAAATTGATCAAAAAAATCTAAGATTTGCATTTGAATAAGTTCACCTAAAGTAAAAGAAATGTGTGTACTACGCGTTAAAACAGATTAAAAGTGATGTATAGAGTAATTAAAATAATTTAATTCGAAGTTAGTAACAAAATAATGTTACTTCAATGTTTAAATTCAAAACAAGATTATTTGAATATTTTAAAATAATTAATGTTTTAGATACTTATTAAATATTAAATTAAATGTATTTATATTATCAGGTACTTTAAATAATTTAGTTTGACATAATTTCCTATGGGATCTGATTTTAATTCCTGACCTGACTATGGGAATGGTTTGTAGTACCAGTGGTTGGGCATGTGTGGAGCTGGACTTACTCCAGATCTGAGTTGGAAGACAATTAGTACTTTTGGTGTCCTTTTTGGTTGCAGTCACATTAGAAGTTCAATTTGTGAATAGCACCGGGTTTACTCTAAAGTAGGTGGGTGTATCGCCCTTCCTAACTCCCTTGCTAACACTTTCTAAGCCCATAATTAACCCTCAAAAAACCTCTCCCATGTAGCAGTAATTATGACCCTTTTTTTCCAGCCACTCCCCTTGGTTCCGCCACATTTACTACTTAGGGCCTGATTCCCATCTTGTACGGAAAGGAGTCCTACCAACTCTGTTCCGGAATGCATTCCAAATGAGTAGATCGTGAGCTGTCCGAAAAACAGAGTACGATGCATTGGATACAAACTCCAACCGACACGTTCGGAGTTTGATTCGACCGACTAATTTGTCCTGATCCGACCAAATGGTATGGGAATGCTGAAACATAGCATTGCGGGCATGAATCAGACACGGTGAAACCCGCAAACAGATGATGATGCGCACAACGCGGTCTTTGAAACATGTCGGCTTGAGACAGAAAATGCAACTGAGAAATGTCAAATCTTAGGAAAACAAGCATTGGCCATGCCAAAAAAAATCAAAATCATTAGCCACACCCACCAATCCACCTATATAAAGGGCAAAACAGATGACCATGATACTATGATGTGCAAAGGGAGGGGGTCAAGAAGCTGATTGCAAGAGAACATGCCTTAAGTCAGAAAACTGGTGGTGACCCTCCTGCACCACCCCTGCACTTCGCTTCCTGGGAGGAGAAGGTGTACGCCATCCTTCGGTTGGAGGGCGTCTATGGAATACCAGGAGCACCAGAGCCTGGTGAGTACCTACTCAACTGTCCAATGATGTTATCAATTACACATCCACACACATCTCTGTCAAGGATACAGTGATACAAATCACTGTTAGCAAAGCCATAACAATATGGTGCAAATGAGCATGTGATATGTATGCCAGTTTGACAAACAAAATACCTGCAATGTCAGAGTACATTTAACTGTGTCATAACATGTACAAACTTCTAACAAACTCACAGCAATGCTTTGTGCTCCAAACAAGAGTCACCAGCGCCAGCCATCTTGCCAGCACATGTTCACTCACTCACAGGGAAGCTGAGTCACATGAAGGAACATTGGGTTGACTGGAAGGTTGGGTGTGGCCACAGAACTCATGGGAGCTGGAGCCAGAGATAACAATCCTCCTCCCACATAGCCCAACAACCCCATCTGGAACTATGATTTACCTACAGTGAGTGGAGAAGTACCGCCAGGATTGCTGACTCTGGGGCCTGGTGTGGTGAGCACAAGGGTCTGATGGGTGTTGTGGTCAAAACAAACACCAGGCACCACTGTCAGACATCTTGAATGTAAACTTGTACTCACTGTCAGGGAAGCATGGTTCATGATGGCCTATTTGGTCTGGGTAGGAGGAGGACTTTCTGCACTTGCTACATCTACCATCATGCCCTGTCCTCCACACACCTTCCTGCCAAGCCCAAACAGCACAACTGGGACTATGCTGTCCCTGAAATTGAATGGAAATGTACTTGCAAGATGGTTGACTCTGAGGACTGGTGTGGGAAGTTGTGGGCAGAAGCAAACAACAGGTCACACTGTCAGATATCTTGCAAGTAAATGTCCATTCACTTGCAGGGATTGCATTGTTCCAGGTGTGCTGTTTGAGCTGGCTCAGAAGAGTGTGTGTGGGACAGGGCCCGATGGGAGTTGAATTCAGTGTAAATACTCCTCCTCCCACATGGCCCAATAAGCCCAACTTGAACTCTGCTTACCTCCCAGTGAGTGGACAAGTACTGTCAGGATGGCTGACACTGGACACTGGTGTGGGGAGCACAAGGCCTTGATGGGGGATGTGGGCACAAGCAAACAAGAGGTCACATTGTCAGACATCTTCAATATACACATTGTGCATTGTCAGGACATCAAACTTCCAGATGGTCAGATAGGGTTTGTTAGGAGGAGGACTGTCTACAATGACTACATCTACCATCATGCCCTGTCCTCCACACACCTTCCCAGCCAGCCCAAAGTGCACACATGGGACTATGCAGTCCCTGAGAGTAAATGGACATGTACTTGCAAGTTGTCTGACACAAGCACCTGTTTGCTTCTGCCCACAACTCCCATCAAGGCCTTGTGCTCCCCAAACAGGTACCCAGTATCAGCTATCTTGATAGTACATTTCCATTCAGTCTCAGGGGCAGCTTGGTCCCAGGTGTGCTGTCTGGGCTGGCTAGGAAGGTGTGTCGAGGACAGGGCATGATGAATGATTGACAACACTCCTCTACCTTGCTGGGTGGGAAAAAACTCTAGACATCAAGTCATCCTTAGCTCCGATAGACAATGTCATGGTAATGATCTGAGGTGTTGTGGACAGTCACAGCAATCATTGTGTCTTTCATGTACCCACAGGGCAAGCTGGGAACACCTCAGCAACAAACCAGGACAGCCAATCTCAGGCTCTGGTCAACCCTGAGCTCTCCGGCATTGAGGTCTCTCAACATACTTCAGATGATGATGAACTACCAGGCCCATCGGGTGTGGGTCAGACCACAGCACCATCAGCAGTAACACTGTGACCCGTCCTGCCTCAACAGCCAACACACAGCTGACCCCCTACCCGTTCGGACACACCAGCCAGAGCCAACACCGAAAGCACCGCAAGACGGGGCAATCTGGAGTTGGTGGATAACACCAGCACTGTCAACGAGGAAGAAGGCTCCGTAATGACTGCGCCAGCACCAACTGGTCCTGCTTGGGTGGGTAGGGGTGGTGGGAGGGGCCATGGGGGCATGCACCAACATGCATCCGGTCTGATGCTGCAGATGACTGACACCTATCCTGAATCCTCCATGCCCATGAGGGTTGCACGAGGGATTTTGGCCAGGTAGTTGGGATCCTCAGGACCTTGCAAGATCAGCACGCAGCCCAATATGCTAAAGTGGAGGAACACCTTTCAAAAAATGAAGACCTGACGGCTGTGCACAGGGACATTCTCATCAGCCTCCTCCAGATTGCCACCAACATGTCAACACCTCCCTGTGTGCCCAAAACATCAAGTGTATTAACATCTGCACCTGCCACAAGGAGTGATGTGGATGCCGGTGGAGCTCCCCCTGCACTGCTAACACTGCCTGCACCTGAGGGTCCTCTCGAAAAAATGAAAAAGGGTCATCTGCCGAAGAAGACAACAAGAGAGACCGATGGTTACGCATTGCGGCAGGAAGTGAAAAGCTGCTCTGATACCCTCCTTTGTGTGCCAAGCGTTCACTTTGTTGACTCCCACTGACCTCTCCCACATTGGATGGAGGGTCTAAGTTGCATTTTGGACTCAAAAACTGTGGATTTACTTCTGACAACTTCAGCTACAATTACTACCAACTCCTTTCTGCACTTCGTTGTCTCTGTTTTGTTTTATCACTTCCCCGTTAAACCATTTGTCATCAACCAACCATGCACTAAAATAAATCACTTTGTACCAAATACTGCTCATGCCATGACTTTGAAACACAAATGTGCACGTTGAAATGACACACTGAAGATCAAAGATGAAGGTGTCCATAAAATTGGAAAAGGAATCAATCTAGTAATGTCAACTACTGGCTTGGCACTAGATGTAACCAGTCACAGCATCAGAGAGAGACACAACCAGGTAATCACGCAGGCCCTAAAACGTTCATTGTTAACAAAATTGATCTCCATGGAAAATATTTAGTATCCGGATAACCTGTGGATGTGTGCAAACAGACAAGGCACAACACAATATGGAGCACAGGTTTATTTAAATGATATAGCCTTGCACCTTGACACAAACTGTAATCACATCAAACAGTAACAAAAGTCTCACAAGTCTAACCAAATGAACATCTGTTCAAAAGGGATGTATGTCGTTACTACACATGCTTTTACAACGCATGCCTTTACCACGCAACGTTTACAACGCAAGTCGTTACAACGACTTGCGATGGGGGGCGCTGGATAGTGAATAGTTTAATTTACTATTCCAACTCCAATCCCCGTGGATAGTAGGGAAGGTTTTGGATAGTAAATTAAACTATTCCCTATCCTACAGTGCCCCCCAGCGCGAGTCATTGTAACGACTTGCGTTGTAAAAGTTGCGTGGTAAAGGTAGTGCGTGGTAAAAGTTGCGTTGTAAACGCTGTTTCCCATTCAAAAGGTGTCGTGGCCCAGGGATGTCCACCACTGTTCACTGATGGAGTATTGTCATATGGTCATTAGGGTCATTGTCGACATTGCTAAGTTAGCATGAGCTCTGCTTCCATGATGCTGCTTTTGCTGCTTTTGCGCACGTTACTACATGACTTTATTTTGCAAGATTCTGTGCCTTTCACATTAGAACCGTCTGCTTTCTGTGTTCTCTGCCTGTCCCTGGAGTTTAGTCTGAACACAATGTGCAAGGTTGACAAACAATGCCCCTTGTTATTCTGTTCTTGCCAGTACCTAGCATCTAGACAAAACATGCTAACACAGCTGCTACTGCTGGTAACTTGTGCTTTGATATTATGGGGAAGCATGTTGTTCTAAACACACTTGGAGAGGTACCTATCCAGGGAGAAGAGCTATGCTCTTCCTCTGATGTAGAAATACTATCTAGGCACTAAGGATGTATGACGTTACAACGCATACTTTTACATCGCATGCCTTTACAACGCGGTTTTTACAACGAAAACCTTTACAACGCATAGCGCTTTGGGGTGCTGGATAGTGAATAGTTTAATTTACTATTCCAACTCCAGTCCCCGTGGACACTAGGGAAGGTGTTGGACAGTAAATTAAACGTATTCCCTATCCTAGAGCGCCCCCCCAGCGCAATGCGTTGTAATGGTTTGCGTTGTAAAAGTTGCGTCGTAAAGGCACTGCGTGGTAAAAGTTGCGTTTTAAAGGATGTTTCCCAGGCACTAAGGTATAGGGTCTGCTGACAAAGCCCAGAGATCTTCATGTATATACTATAACTTCTTCTAGACAAGGGTAGGGTGGTTAGGCCTTATCATCCTTTATCCACTGTGTGTATACGATGGCATCCCCTTTATAATATATGGAATTGCAACCGTGCTAACTGTTTTAGGTTTATGCGTTTTGCTGCTGGTAGGGGCTCATATACTGCATTATAGAGCACTATACTTAAATTAAACATTTTGAACTATGACACAGTGACTGTCAATTCTTATTGTGGACAGGCATGAGTGAGTGAGCGAAAGGGTATGTCTTGCTACCGCGATTCCTGAGAGAGTCAGGAGTGTTGTGTTCTGGGTTGTCTAATCATTTGTAGCTTCGTGATTATGTAGGAGAGCGAATGAGAAACTATATCTAGTCGGTTTTTGGATTTTGGGTACTGAGGTCCTGTTTTCCTTCGCATAGTTCTGTGTATGTGAAGAATCCCTGCAACAGTATGACTCAGGATCATGGCTCTGGTGTAATCACAACTTAGCAGTTCACATGGTGAATGATCCTGGGAAGAAGAAAAACATAATTGAGTCAGGAACTCATGAAAGATTTAGATTGATGTTGCTAAAGCATGCCAATGTCAGTGTGAACACAAGCTGTTACTGAGCGTAGCATTGTCCTTGTCACATGCAAACTTCGATTTGGCAATTCTGTCCAAAACCATTGAAGAATAACGGACCCTCAGCAGCATACATACACATAGGTCAACAGCAACACACAAACAAACATCTACGGGCTGACTCCTCTTATTCAATACTCACATTTATGTGAAGAAGTTGCGGATAAGTTGCAGTCGCAAATCAACCTCATCATCATCATCATCACTGGCATCATGTTACAAGTCTGGATCCTCCCTTGCTGGTGGCTGCTGGTCTCCGTCATCCAGAATTAGTGGTATTTCCTTACGGATCATAAGGTTGTGGGGCATGCATGCTGTGGTGATAATCTTGCACACCTTCAGAGGGGCATACTGTAATGCACCTTCTGTCTGATCCAGGCACTGGAACCTTGTCTTCAGTAGCCCAAATGTACGCTCAGTCACTCTCCTGGTCCTCCCATGTGCCTCATTGTAATGAATCTCAGCTGGGGTAACAGGGTTCTGGAGTGGTGTCAGCAATCAAATCATGTTGGGGAATTCAGAGTCTCCTACATTAAACACAGGAAATACTTCAGTTGTCTGAAAACAGAGCAACAATCTAACATACAAGCAACACACAACATAAACATACAACATCACCTACCAACAAAACAAGCATGCTCAGGTTGCAGCTGAGACATCATCTGGGGGATGACACCATGCCTCATGATGTACGTGTCATGTGCTGATTCAGGAAAATATGCACACACATGGAAGATCACCATGTCAGCCGAACATACTGCCAGGATTGAGTGGAAGTGTTTCCAATTCCTGGAAGCCTACTCATTGGCTTGTGGGTGGATCAAAGCCACATGTGTCCAAGCAATTAAGCCAATGACAAGTGGCATGCGCTCCAATGTATAAAACTCCCCCTTGATGTCTGTCAACTATGTAGGAACTGTATGTATTGTTTCAGGAAATGTAGAAATGCCTCCAAAACATCCCTAAGCACATGGGTGAACAATGGTCTATAACATGCTGCCTGATGTTGCTAGTGTATAATGAAATCAGCAAAACACACAAGATGTATGATGAAATCAACCTGTGGTAAAGAAATATACTGCCACCATCACCTTCACCTTGGGTGTCAGCGCAGTGGGATATGGGCGTCCAGGCTGCAAATGCGGTGCCAACTGGTCAGCCAGCTCAACAACAAGTGGCCTGGTAAAGCGGTATCTATGGATGCATTCACGTTCTTCCATGGTCTGGAGGTCAGGGAAGGACCTTTAGACTGGAGGTCTTCTGCGATATCTATGTGAAGATTGTAAACACAGGTAATGTCATATTACAACGTAGAAAGCTACATGCACTACAACCAACCTTACATGATAGCTGGACAAAAGAAGTCCCAGGATATTGGAAATGAACATTTATAGGATAATTCTTGAGTCTAGATACAAAGCACATAATAATTTCCCTTTCCAGACATGTCAACAAACTGTGGTTACACAGCAGTGTCAGTGCTGTACTGCAAATAGTCACTAGTGTCTGTCACCATACATGTGAGCGACCATCACATACTCAACAACACATCAAACGCATTGTACAAACAATGGGTTGTGAGAGCCATCACATGTTTGAAAGGTACACACAATAGGATTAGGTAATGCTACATATAAGCTAGACATCATACAGACAGTGGGTCTCCAAGAGAAACCTGCACACCACTGTCAAAGGTTGGACACTGTCATGATGTCATGTCTGACAAACATGTAAAATCACATACACTGAGCCTCTACAATGTAGGGGTAGCATTACGTTTGCACTCATCCACATAAGCCTGGGACACAAACACACAACAGCAACTCACATAACATACATAAGCTGATGTGGCAGCTAAATGTCACAGTACAAAATGTCACAATTTTTGGCGTTGTACATGACTCAGACACAGGAGAGTCCCAGTCAGAAACTTCCTCAATGCACATTGGGTCACCCAGTCCCCCAAAGCAGTGAATATGTGTAGCCAAAACATGTTTTCACAAATTATCCCCTGGGACCGTGACCAAGACTAGGAGGGTAATCTGAGAAGTGTACTCTCAATGTTGTGATGGGACTCAGAAACAGTGTGTTGTGTGACCCTCAAGGTTAGCTCATCATTGGAGTGCGAGCTATCAATTTAAATGTGCAAGATATCACGAAAACACTGCTTCCACACTTGTAATGCACAAGAACATCATTCTTTGCACTAGTATCTGCCCTGCCGACCGATTAGTGGAAGGAAGTAGTAGCCGCATATAAACTGAGTCAGTCGCACCCATAGGCTGTTGGTCATCATTATTATTATTATTACGAATTTTAATATAGCGCCTGGTTACCATAAGGCATCCCCGCGCTTATCCAGAGAATAGCAGCGTCACATCAGCACAAGAAATCAGGCAGGGAACAAAAAAGTTTTCAAGAGTTTACGAAAACGTAAAAAACTTGCTTCCGAACGCAGGTACAGAGGGAGGGAGTTCCACAGGATAGCCACCCTTATGGAAAATCTTCTTCCACCAGTTCTTTCTTTCCTCACCCTCAAGACCTGCAGCAGGTGTTGATCGTCGGAGCGGAGAGAGCGGGGGGCCTCATAGGATTGGACCATATCCTCAAGGATAGGTGGCCCTTTCCCCTGTAAAAGTTTGTGGGCTATACAAAGTGACTTAAATTTAACCCTCTCTCTGACGGGGAGCCAATGTAGCGCCTTCAGTGCAGGACGAGCAGACTGACGCCTCGGGACATCCATCAGGAGCCTAGCGGCCGCATTCTGCACCTGCTGCAGTTTGTTTAGTGTACCTTCCGGGGCACCCAAAAACAGGGCATTACTAAAGTCCAACCGCGAGATGATAAGCCCCTGAATAAGTAACCTCCTAGAGGCTGCTGGCAGTAAAGGTAAGATCTTCCGGGCTGAGCGGAGCAAGCCAAAACACACACCTGAGATCTTTTTCGCGTGAGTTTTAAAGGAGAGGTCCTGCTCAAGCCACACCCCGAGGCTCTTGATCTCCTGCTTAGGGGTGGGCACGGGTCCCAAACAACTGGGCCAGCTGCTGGGAGATAAAGAAGGCGATGAATTCCCCAGCAGCATCAGTTCAGTCTTCGAGCCGTTAAGCTTGAGGGCTGAGCTACACATCCATGTAAAGATCTTCTCGAAGCATGTGTGCAACCGGTCGGGATGATGGGTCGATTGAGGGAGACCTACTACCAGCTGGGTATCATCATGGTGAATGGCAGTATTTATTTATTTATTTATTAAACTGTGCGATTACTTAAAATCTTTACAGTATAAAACACAAAGAACATCACCCCCCCCCCATGTGCCCTTCGCCCAGTAAAACCATATGTACAACTTTAAAATAAAATAATGACTAATTTTGCCCCTTTTTGTCCAATCAAAGTTCTATTAGAAGAAGGAAGTTTTTTGTGTATTCATTAGCTTCACGCCAATTAGAGTCTTAGGAAAGTGTGGAGGTTTGACATGAACGTTTTCACTGAGCATCACCAAGGATGGGTTCTTCATTGGACCCTTGTCCGACCCTGGTATAGTTTTTGGGTCCAGTTGTTCCAGTTACTTAGCGGGAGCTCCCTAAGTTAGCTGTAAACTGACAATCGTTTGTGCTCCAGATGGTGCTCCTTACACAGTGTCGAGACCCTTAGGATCTATGGCCTTTTGATGGAGGTCGAGTGCCATTTTGGCTTGGTGGGTGAACTTACCGACCCTAGCTAATAGGCAGGTCGTAGTTTCTGAGAAGCACCAGTCAGAGGCCTCTCTGCATGTTCTATGGCCTAGATTCCGTAAGGCCGGGCGCAGCAGACGATGACGATCGCTGGCCAACTTTGTACAGCAACATAGCAGGTGTAACCATGACTCTCTGCGGTAGTTGCATAATCGACAGGCGATGGCACCGTCCGTTCGTGCCCATTTTGGATTAAAGTCCGTGATCATGAGAGCCAAGAGGCGCAGATACAGGATTTTCTTTCTCGCATGAGTTGTTAGTGAGTCTCGCAGGTATGGTTGGGGTTTCCCGAGAATATAAGACTTATCCAGGGCCAACGTTAATGGGTTGTGCCGTAGCGATAGAAGATCAAGCTCGAACGAGATGGACTGGACTTGACGCTTTACGGCTTGTGCCCAGGCTGAGTATGCTATTTCATTGAGGGGCAAGCTCTTACCCACGATTTTCAATAGATCAATGCCTTGTGCCAGCTTAGAGTGCCATGGAGAGCCCACTTCACCAAATATAGATTTTAAGAAATGCTTTAGGGTGTTTTCGGGCGCTTTCAGTACTCTGATGTAGTATTTTATCAGGTCCCCCAGTAATGTGAATGGCACAGGTTAGAATTCAAAGGATGCGGTAGCTGCTTCCGAATTGAGTTATTTGTACCTATTTGTTGTTGGTCATCATGGTGAACGATGCAGGTGAGTATTTAAAGGCCGCAGTAGCCGCATCCGAACTGAGTCCATCGCACTCATTTGCTGTAGGTCGTCATGGTTATTGACCCCTGTGAGTATTCAAAGGATGCAGAGTCGCATCCCAATGTGTCCATCACACCCATTTGCTGTTGGTCATCATGGTAAACAACACAGGTGAATATTCAGAAGACACGGTAGCCGCATCCATACCGAGTCCATCGCACCTATTGGCTGTTGCTCGGTATGGTGACAGACACGCATTTCAATTCATGTCCGATTCGAGTGCAAAACGATTCGGTAACCTTCCATCACCAATGTATCTAAGTCAATAGTGGGATGATGCAGAGATTTTGAATGCCGTGGTAGGCATGTTGTATGGTAGCAATGTTATGAATTGGACAGATTCAGATAATGCGACAGAGTCGGACCTATTGCTTTTTCTGCATGGAAAAGAGACCACCTCTGTTGTACAGATAAAAGTCTGTCTGTTCCCTACAGACCTCACTTGACTGCACCACCTGCACATTACCTGCATCTCCTCATCTCTCTGCTACTGTCTCCACATTCCCTGGGAGCTACCATGGCACGTACAGTGGACCGGGCCCTAGCCTTCATTGAAAAAGAAAACCAGACGCTGCTGGACAGACTCCTTTCTCTGTACATCCAGCTGTACCGCAAAACAGAGGAGCAAGTGAGTGATGATTCCACTGCCTTTTCATTGGACATGTGGAAATATGTGCACTGCTAGCATTGGGAATCTCAAGTGTAAGCGTGCAAACAGAGGGGCATATTATCAAGCACCTTGTCACCGCTTCATCGCCACGTTTCTGCCGATAACGCAGAGATATTTGAAGTGCCCTATTAAGGCAGCGTTAATTCAATTAACGTGGCTTAAAGCCACGTTAATTGACTTAACCCTGCCTTGGTAATAGGGCCCCTTTCATGATAAACTCATCCTGAAAGGGGGCGTGCAGTGGGTGTTACTGTGGGTGTTCCACCGCAACACCCATTCACTTTGACGCTGCCACCTATTATCATGAGAGGCGATAATAGGTGGCCGCACCGAATTTAAGAACTGGAAAGACCTGTTCTTAAGGTGGCGAAATGAGGAGAAATGCTTCATATCTCCTCGTTTTTGCTTTTGCCATGTGTGCTGCCTTGTGCAGCACACATGGAAAAAGCAAAATGCCAAGGTTTGTTTATGCACAGGAAGGTGTCCCTTTCTGTACATAAACAAACCTCTTTTTAAAAATGCCACTTGGTAACTTATAAGTGTGCTGCATGAAGCAGCACACATCTAAGTTACAAAATGGCATTTAAGCTTTGTTTATGTGCAGGAAGGAACACCTCCCTATACATAAACAAACCTTTCCTGCCTGTGCTGGCATTAAGTTGTAAACCTTATCGCCGTCGCAGGGGGAAACGCCAGGCTGCACCATATCCTTGGTAATTTGGTGCAGCCTAGCGTTTCTGAAGTGGCGATGAGAGGCATAAGCCCTGGTGGCTAACACCTCTCTTCGCCACTTTGTTGGTAATATGCCCCAGATTTCCTGTAAGTTTTGGTCTGTGTAGAATTGTGTTGTGGGCTTGGCACACTACTGTAGAAATATGTGTACTGGGTAGTGTTGACTTCTCAGTACTGTTCACAAGGGATGGAGGGATCATTGCACACAGGACAACTGCACATAATGCCATGTGTTCAACCCTTAGACATTGTTTGGAATATTATTCTGAACAATGTGTAAAATGGTGTGAGTCGCAAACATGTAGCATTTGAATCAAGGGACTATCACCATGTCATCCTCACAGATCAACTCCCATCAGAAGGTCAAGCTGTGGCAGACCATTGCACAGACAGTTCCATCAGTGGGGGTCACCAACCAATGCATCCACCACTACCAGAGAGGTGGCAGGACCTCCAGGGGTAGACTCAGAGGATTGCACTGGTACAACTGAACCTGTTAGCACCACGCAAGAAGTGCGGACGCCAGACCATGACCCCCACTTGCTTCGGATTCTGGCGGTGGTCTTCCCCCATGGATGGGCAGTTGAAGGCCAGACAGCAGCAAGGAGGGGGAGAGTATTTCCCATGTCACACACCTATGTTCAACATGCATTTTGCAGTCTCTCACCCTGATGCCCTATTTCAGTTTGTAAGTCTTCCAAACACGCAGTTCTGTCTCAAGAGATGCATATGCATCATGCCTACTATATTCCCGGTTGTGTCCCTTTCCATCTGTGATATATGTGTCGCTTATGTCCAGGCTAGTGACTGTAGTCCCATTCTCATGTGATCTGTTCAATCTACAACAACATGTCCATGGAGATGACCTTCTTGAGTGATGCAATTGTCTAACATGTGTCAGCACAGTGACTAATTTATGACCTGTACTCAGAGTGGATAAAAAATATATGTGCAGTATGGTGCAAGTGGAGCACACAGGTTTGTGATGCCAATGCTATACATCCTGGCTGCAGGTCACACTAATGTGGATGCCTTGTAGAGTTAATCCTGATGATTCAGGCACTTTTTTGTCCCAGCTGTAGTTCTCAGCGTTATCACATGTTTCCCATGGGCCAAGTGAAGGAATGCCAATTCCGGGCAACTGTGACACTGGCCTATCACACGTTACTATGTGTTATTCCTTTTTCCACATTGAAATGAGAAATTCCATGTGTCAGATTCTGTCACAGTGACTACACGTGAAAATATTTGACAGACACCGGTGGTCACTGTTGGAAACAAGGCTACACTTCAAATGTATTGTTTATGTTTTGCATGCACAACTGTTTACATGTGTGTAAAATCTATTGACTATACATACTTGTGGCTTGATCAACCATGTGCATGCTGCATTACTTTCATCATGATAGATGTCAACTGTGCATCCAAGTTTGTTTGTAAGTTCACAAACACTGATGGTGAACAAGAGTAAGTTTGTCAAAGTGTGTACATTGTGTCTACCATGTAAGGGACATCGGACTTGGCAGCCAAAGATGTGGACTGAAGTAGTCTCTACAGGGTTGGGACACAGTGGTGACTGGAATCATGTGATGTTGAGGTTCTGTACTACTAGTCCATACAGATAGGCCTGTGGTATTGTGTACCACATGAAGCATTGTAATGATGCAGTCATTGGTCTTCAAATGGTGTTTGACACTGTGCAACTATGTAACAGTTGGAATATATGCATTGTGCATGATATCCTGGAGAATCCCACAAAAACTGTCCTTTGTTGACATAAGACAGTGGGCCAAGTGCCTCTCACCTTTTCTAAGCCTAACACATTTTGGTTTACAAAATGAGATTCAGATGTGTGACCTGACAGCAGAGGACCAAAGACAGTGGACACATGACCACTATCACTGATATCTGTGTGAAATGAGTCATTCACTGACTATGGAAGCCTTCTGTATTGCAGGCTGAACATTTTCCCAATTATACCATAGCCATGGCTTCCAAATTTGATGCATATGGATGGAAGAATGTTCACCATGTCACATTTCAAATGTTTGCATCCCATTTGAAGTGTCAGTTCAAGGCTCCCTTGAAGGAGAAGAGATGAGACATGTATGTCATGACACAAGACCATCAGGAGCATTAAAAATCATACCACAAGCTACGTTGTGTAGGAGTTAAGGGTGTGATTCTGGGCTTTGACAATGATTTTACCAATGTTGCACATAACATCATGAGTCTGTGAACCATGGTTAACTTGCTGACTGGCAAGTGCCATATACACATATGTGTAATGAGTAGAAAGCTGCACTCAAAATGATGTATATGATTGCTCTGTGATGACACCTATGTGTCAAGTACAAGTACATGTAGATGACTCATGTGAATCTCTTTGGCATTTTTGTTCACAGCATCTGCACTGGCTAACTGAGGAGGTAGTGCCATGGACCAAGGGGGCACAGCTTGCCAGAGTGGGTCCAGTGCAGAGGAGGAGGAGGAGGGACCTAGTGGTAGGGAGGGTGAAGGGAGCCACACTGAGGGCAGCTCTACATCCCCATCAGAAGGAGCTGCCGAATATTACACCTCCAGTGATGACTCCAGTTTGTCGCCACCACCACCATCTCCACCCTCCCAGCTGCTCCCATGCCCAGTGTCCGTGGCCGCACCCATGTAGGGAAGCATGTCTCCTTTGGGCCAGGCACTGCACCCCCTGCACCAGTCTCCCCTGCTGCCCTGAGTGTGGAGGCCCTGGATTTGCTGAAGCAGATCCATGTGGGGTAGAAATCCATGCTGAATGTCCTCCAGGCACATACTAGTATTTTGACACAAATTGTGTCATACATGGAGGGCATCCACTTGGAAATGTCTGCCCTACAGAGATCAAACCAGGCACTGGCCTCCACACTGACGGCAGCAGTGTCCCTGATCCAACAGTCCCTCACCCCTCCTTTCATCTTCTCCATCCACAGTCCCAACTACTCTACCTGGCCCAACCACACGCAAACATGAACGTGCAAACACATGAACATCCACATGCAGCACACAACCTCGCACACATGACTCCAAACACAAATGTATGCACACTTAGGAGACTGACAGCACACACACCAGGGAGAGCCAAAACTTAACAAACATGCATCCACAGGTACTCCACATACCTTAGATCCCTCTGCTTCCACTACCCCTACCCTTGACTCACCTGCACCCCCTATGCCCAGAAGCTATTCCTCTGTGATCTTGGCCTCTTCCCCAAAGACCCATCTGTCCCGACTCCAAGGGGAAAGAGGAAAGCCCAACCTGACATTCAAATCTGGCCCACTACCCCTCCAAAGAGGAAGAGCTCAAATTCCCCATCCAAAAATAGTCCCTGAGTCCCCAATCAAAAACACTACCACAGACCCATAATTCTCCTGTCATTAAAAGGCCATCCCACTCCAAGGCCCCCCTCCCAAAGATCCAGTGTACATCCCCATCAAAGGTTTCACCCTCTAGAAATACACAATCCCAAAGCTAGTCAGGCCCAGCCCTGCCCTTCCCCCTCCCACAAATATTCCGCCTTCAACTGCCCCCCTCAATCTGAAACTGCCTCTGCAGTGGACCCCCACCCTTATCAATCTGGCCAAACCATGGTAGTGGGCCCTCTCCCCCCTCAACCTGGCCCATCCACTGTGGTGGACCCTCTGTCCCTCAATCTGGCCCATCTACTGCAGTGGATCCCATCCCATCCCTCCCACAACCCAACACAGTCTTTCCTAGTTCGGTCCCATTGGTGCCTGGCATTTCCCAGATGCCCCTCCCAGGGGAGGTATACCCTTGCATTTAGAGTGCAGGAAAGTGATGGAGGGGGATTACCCCTGACCCCCTTAATGACTTGGAAAAGTATAGACTGGCCATTGGCCTTATGTTTGATTTTACAATGTTTGCATTGTTATGCTGCATAAATCATGTTTGAAGTTTCTCTCTGTTGATTTCTGTGTCCCACAACTTGCTTATAAGTCAACTGTAACTCATGTACAATTCCTGTGGTGGGTATAGAATAAAGTAAAAGTAAAGTCCTAATTTGTAAAGCGCACAATCACCCGTAAGGGTCTCTAGGCGCTGGGGGCCGTCGGGAAGATTAAGCGAGCTATTGCCCAGAGTCACAAGGTGCTGGGCTAACCCGCCGCCGGAGCCGGGGATCGAACCCTGATCCCCAGATTCCAGCGTCAGTCGCCCTGGCCGCGGCGCCACACCTCTCCCAACCAATGAAGTTGTTAAGTCATAGACTGCATGTGGTCCATGGAGTGTGTGACCTATTACAGTATCTATACCCGTCCGCATTGTTTACCTTTGCAGGGTATCAACATCCATATCATTTTGGGCCCTGAAGGGGACATACATCTGCCAAGCTTCCCTATTTTAATTGGCCTTTGCACATAGGTAATGCTGACATATGTTAACATAGTGCAAGTGTTGCAAAGTGCAACAGTTTATGATGGGCATGCAAAATAGGTTGGTGATGTGCTGCAAGTCACCTGACCCACCAGTACATCTGGATGAATCTGGATTTTGTATACCTGGTGGTGACTTTGGACACAATCATGTACACACAGTATTTAGTTTCCATGTGAATTGATAGTGTTGCAGCCATATATGTGTCTCCTTTTGATGAGGTACACCCCTGCCACTCACAAGCTTGGCATGGATGGCCTTCCACAGTGGGTAATTTCCCTCATGGCATTGTGTCCATCTGTGACATATACTGAGCCCATGGTGTGTGTGAGGTGATCAGGAATCTTACAGTATTCAGACCCTGTTGCCACCGAATACTCAAGTTTAAGAAGATGTTCTTGTTTGACAAGGTTTCCATGGTTCCAAATGTGTGGTGCCTTCCTGCTTTTGTCTGGATACTTCATGTTGATACTGTGTTTTGTCTCTGCAAGATTTAACATCATCTATTCACCCACACACCATTTTTAATTGAGCATGAGATTTGTGTGTAGGTTATAATTTGTGAAAGACCACTTGTGTTGCCCTTTTGAGCTATGTTTAATGCTGTGCCTAGTCACACTGATCTGGACTATGAGTGCTGTGATGTATGTTGCTTGGCACTGTGCTCCATTTGTTCAGACGAGTGGACTCTGTGTGCCCACATGTGAAGTGTGTCCATCTACCATGCAGATACCACTTGAGTCTGTGTCACATCTATGCTCTGCAAAGCCAAACAGGGGAGTGTGTTGAAATGTGTCTGCAGGACCTAACCACAGGTGTGTTTAGCAAAGTTGATATTGAATGTGATGACCTGGAACACACAAGGTTAAAGGTGATGGAGCCTGGTGTAACATTGCTCTACGTGTAGTGTAGACTCCTATGTGATGGCGAAAGTTCAATTTAGGAGAATGTGAAAGGGTGTGTGTTGTGACCAAAGTACATTGGCAGTTGTTGTGTTGGTGACATGGTGTGTCCACATTGTCCCTATGTGAGTGCTTGACATGCAGGTGTGTAATTCGGAGTATGCAAGCTTGATTTCCTGCCTCCATACTGCACAAGGCAAGGTAGGAATTGTAGATATGAAAGGGGAACATCCAGCTGAACAAGATTGGATTTTTGCAGGTGATGAGAGCTGTGGTCTGTGGCACTATTGTGTAATTGGGCAGTGATTGTGCTTTTTTGATGAGTGAGGTTTGTTGATACAGTGCATGAGCCCATGGTGTTCTTGCTAATTGAAGTCTTCTGTAAATGTGACTGGGCCATATTGACAAGGTTTAAATAGTCCTATTCAACAGAGTTGATAAGTGTTTGTGAAAGTATGCACACCTGTAGTGTGATATTGGGTGCTGGATGGTGAAATGTGAGGTGTTGTCGAGTTGTAGTATGTTGTGTTTGATTCTGAAGATGGAGCTTTTACTCAAGTGACAAGTGGTTGGACTTGTACAGATATGAGTGGGTAAGTGGTGATATGCAAATGACTGAGTACACATCCATATAGCTATGTATGTGTCTTGTTGTGAGATGTGGTGATGTGTTGAGTTTGCATGTCAGAGTGTGCATTGATACTGCACGTTGTGGCATGATTGCAGTCCAAGGCATCACTGAGTGTGCTACTGGTGATGGGAGTTGTCCGTCTGGCATGTCACATTTGATGTCTGCTTTGGAGGGGATGTATACTGTACATTTTGTGCATGTCATGCATGTGAGAGGTGCTGTGCACATCCTAAAGGATAGTGGTGCTGCCAATATATGTGTGGATGAGATGAGGGCAGCGCATATGTGAGTGATGACGACTCTGGTTGTAATGGTTTGTGTAGTGGGCCGGAGCTTGTGTTTCAATTATGCTTTTATGTTAAACAGAGGGTACTCATGACATGCTTGTGTGTCTGTTAGTAATAGGAATTGAGCATATCCCATGACCTGGATGTTGGAGGGGTGATACCTGCATATGATGAGTTGATGCAGGCCTTGTGTTGAAGTTGACATGTGCATACGTGTTGATATGTATATGTGAGTATGCAGAAACTGTAGCCAAAGTGAATATGTAGATATGTTACTTGTTTGCTGAAGCTTGCTATTTGACAAAGTGTGCACATAGATAATTGTTGTGATGGTCTTTTTGAGGACACTGTTGTGTGCTAAACCGATTGGCATTTCAGGAGGTGTAGCCTCCACCTAGCATTGGCTTGTGTGAGTCGCATGTAGGAATGACTGGCAAGTTACCCTTTGTAGTCAGTAATAGTCATTGAATGGTCAACAATCCATTGTATGATGCCCTGGGATGGAGGTGGAACTTCCTTTTTATGTTTAGTCATGACTCTGGAACATTGGTTGGCATTCCATTGCTTAGGGTATTAATGACACCTCAAGGGAATGTGCAAGGATTTGTGTTGGTATGCCACCTGTGCTCAGACTAGCCCAGACACGCATCCACACACTTGCCAGTAGACTACACATGCATGGATATTCTTGGCATTCTGACTTTGAATGACCAAGATGTTTGGGCCCACGGGAGTGGACTCATTGTGATGACATCTATGGTTGTGCTGAGGATAACACTCTGCACTGTGAGCAAACTCACATGTAACACTGGAATAGTTCACACATTTCCATAGGTGTTGGCATTGTCAATTGCTTGGTAGCTATCATCTGGTATGGCAAGGGTGATACTTGTAGATGTACATGAGGGCTCACCATCAGAACGTTGTACCCTGCCCAGGAGCTTGAGGTGCATGTGTCTTTGTTGTGGGTCTCCTTTACGGATTAATGGATTTTGATACAGTTATCAAGTACAAAATGTGGTGAAGACAGATTTCATTCTGCACATGTCTACCATCCTCACAAGATGTAACCATTTACACTATCTTGCAGAGAGCTATGTGAGCCACAGATCCAGACCCCCCCCGGCGTTGTCACCATGGCTGTCACGTTCTATTACACTTTTGGCAGTGCCTTGGAGACTCCAAAGCCTGTTGGTGTATCCTCAGTCCTGTGACTCATTAGTCATCCAAGTTTTCTGCAGTACACAATCTGCATTATTGAAATGGCATTAGTCATTAGCTGCACTTACTTAATAACATAACATAACACTTGTATTTGCAAAGCGCGCCTATCACCCTCAAGGCTCTGAATAACAGATGTTCATTGTTACCCAACTCAATGGTACTTATTTGATTGATCTCAGATGGATGAAAGGCTGGGTGGACCCGTCGGGATTTGAATCTGTGACCATGAGGTAGAACACAGGCCCCGGCAGTGGAGGCATTAGTCCACCAAGCCACCAGACCTAGCTCAGCTTCATCTTTTGTAGTTTTGTGCAGACTTGCTTTGAATGACATGCACCATAGTTGACAGTGTACATGTTCTGAATTAGAGTTGTGTGCATCACCACCACGACACACATGGTGACTGTCTCCAACATTGTTGCTGGTCTTATGATTTTCCCAATTGCATGTGGGAATGTAGTCTACAGATGTGGCTTTCACAGCTGTGATAGAAACACTTCTGGTTTGTTGTAGTGGTAGGGTCATAAATTATATTTTATAGTTTGTATACTTGTGTGCTGTTGGGGCTGGTATCCTCTTTGCTTCAGTGTACATAGACTCATCACAATGTCATCCTTCCATGAGTATATGTAATCCTGTTGCCCTGCGATGTTTGAGTGTGTGTTGTTATGTTATGTTATGTTACGACTATTTATTGTGCGCACAGATACTCCAGCCAAGGAACGTCCTGGCGCAGAGACAAGGTAGCCCGTAACACAACGAGAGGCTAAGAACAGAAACTAAGAAACAGCTAAAACAAGAAGGTTTTTATAGCCCTCCGAAAGGTCAGAAGGTCCTCCAGCAAGCGGATTTCAACAGGCAAGGAGTTCCATGCTGACGCAGCCATTACCCTAAACGAGCGGCCTCCCATGCGGCTGAGCCTGAATCTGGGAACCACCGCAAGGGCCAGACCTTGAGAGCGGAGGCTACGGGCAGGGACATAAAAAGACAGACAACTCGACAGGATTTCCGGGCCTGTGCCTCTCAAGATTTTAAAAGCAAGGCACAAGACCTTGAAGAGGATGCGCTTCCTAACCGGAAGCCAGTGTAGGGAGCGAAGGACACCAGTCACTGAGCAGAATCTGGGCAAACCAACAATCGCCCTCGCCGCAGCATTCTGAACCCGTTGTAGACGGGTTAGTTCAGCCTGGTTAGCCCCAGCCAGGAGAGAGCTGGCGTAATCCAGGCGGGAGATGATAGTAGCCTGGATCACCAGCTGCCTGGTCGGGGCATCAAAGAACTTGAGAACAGGTCTCAAGCCCCTCAGGAGACCAAAACAACAGGCCGCGGTTCTTTTAGTATGGCCTATAAAGGAGAGGCCCGCATCCAGCCATACCCCCAGATTTTTCACTTCCGATACCGAGATCGGAGTAGATCCCAACTCTGAGGGCCACCAGTGGTCACCCCACAACTCCACTCCCTTCCCGACGACCATCACCTCTGTTTTAGTGGCGTTTAGCTGAAGGCAATTGCCTGTCAGCCAACTAGCCACCGCCTTCAGTCCGGACTGAAACCTGGGGGCCTCAATTTCCGCATCCCCGCTGAGAGTAACCGCCAGCTGAGTGTTGTCGGCATATGAGACCAAAGTAAGGCCCCACTGCCTAGCGACATCAGCTAGCGGTCTCACGTAAAGATTGAACAACGTGGGACTCAGCGAGGACCCTTGCGGAACCCCCATGGCCAGTGGTTGGTAGTTGGACTTGAAGGGAGGGATGGCAACACAGAAGGAGCGGTCATCTAAAAAGGAGCGGAGCCATTGCAACACCTGACCGCCAATGCCAGTGTCCAGTGTGTTAGACGGATGCTTGGACTATGTGTCACTTACATGTGTGTAGGTCTGGCACTACCTGAATCACCGTCAAATGTGAGTTTCTCCTACTATGTAGCGTACCTGATGCTTCCCTCATTGGTCATACTCAACATGCCATGGATACATGTTCAGGTTTAAATCACAATGATGCCTAGGCACTCATGGAGTTCTTGCAATACATTCCCTGATCTTCGCTGTCATGGTGGTCTCTACGATGTGACCTGTCGATAGTGGTTTCAATTAGGCACTATGCTGCTGATCAAGAGGGGGTGTTAGAATGGCCTATAGTGTGTTTTTGCGCCCTGCAAGGCCCCTACCTTTAAGACAGCCTCCCTGCACCTGCCATACCCTGTAAGTCATATGTAGGTGTGTGAGAAGATACTGGTACTTGCAAGGCACGTGACACAGGGTGCAAGAGAGTGTCTGCTCTGAAGTCTGTCCCACATCATCAACTTGCAGCACAGCAGAACAGGGGACCAGATACTGTCACCACAGGGCTGTGGCTTGGTGGGGAGTTGGGAAGTGAGTCAGTCTCTTGTTGTGGTTGTTGGAGGCCACCCACGGATTTTGCCGCAGGTGACCCTGGTGCACCCGTTCATCGACCAATACCTGCACCCCCGTCGTGTGTTTCATGCCAGGCTGACACAGATTACACACACACATGTTGGCATTGATCCTATGTGTGTGGCTTGCCTGTTGCCTTTGTGCACCAGCCCCCGTGTATTTCACCTGCATTTGAGGGGCATTGAGTGGATGTTGCTCTTCTTTTCTCCTATCCCTGGGCCTCCAACATCTCCACTCCGGCCATTCTTTAAGCTTGCCAGTCATCATTAATGCCACAGTGTGGGACTGCATACAATCAAAAGTGAGAATTGGCTTAGTACATTTAGTTTTTGCTGCAGCTTGTACCCCAAATGTGGGTATTGATGCATTTTTGATGGTACAATTATACATTGTCCAATGAAACATTGCTGGGAGTGTTAACCCCATCAAACAGATTGGCTACACATAGTTGTGTGTATGTAACCCCCCCAACAATGTTTGCCTGTTCGCTGCTGTGGGTATTTTGCCCCCAACACAACAATTATCTCAGACTTGCATGTGGGAGTTTGCCCCCCACAGCCCTTATGATTATGCCATGCTATGGGTATTTGACTCCAACCACCCCCAGATGTGCCTCTACATTGCAGGGGCCTTACTCGCACAAACCTCATATTGTCTCCACATTGCTCGGGGTTAGCCCCCCAACCCCCATATTGTCTCCACATTGATAGGGGCTAGATCCCCAAACCCCATATTGTCTCCACTTTGCTAGTAGTGTTAGCCATCTACCCCCTATAGGGTGGACAATGCTGGGATTGTTAGCCATCCACCCCTCTATGGGCAATAGATTGCTGGTAGTGTTAGCCATCCTCCTCCCTATAGGGTAGGCAATGCTGGGAGTATTAGCCATCCACCCATCTAGGGGCATTAGATTGCTGGTAGTGTTAGCACTCCACTCCCCTACAGGGTAGACAATGCTGGGAGTGTTAGCCATCCACCCCTCTATAAGCGTTTGATTGCTGGTAGTGTTTACCATCCACCCCCTATTAGGTAGACGATGCTCGGAGTATTAGCCATCCAACCCCCTATAGGTTAACAATGCCGGGAGTGTTAGCCATACACTTCCCTTTGGACAATAGATTGCAGGCAGTGTGTGCCATCCACCCCATTATAGGGTGGACAATGCTGGGAGTGTTAGCCATACACCCCCATGGGCATTAGATTGCTGGCAGTGTTTGCCATCCAACCCACTATAGGGTGGACAATGCTGTGAGTGATAGCCATCCACCCATCTATAGGCATTAGACTGGTAGTGTTATCCATCCACCCCCTATAGGGTAGACAATGCTGGGAGTGTTAGCCATCCACCCCCCCATTGGGTAGCCAATGCTGGGAGTGTTAGCCATCCACCCCCTATAGGCTAGACATTGCTGGGAGTGTTAGCCATCTACCCCCCTTATGGGCATTAGATTGCTGGTAGTGTTAGCCATCCACCCCTCTATGGGCATTAGATTGCTGGTAGTTTTATCCATTCACCTCTCTATGGGTATTAGATTGCTGGTAGTGTTAGGCATTCACCCCTCTACAGGCATTAGATTGCTGGTAGTGTTATTCATTCACCCTCCTATTGGGTGGAAACATACTGGGAGTATTAGCCATCCACCCCCGCCCCCCCTACGGGCTAGACAATAATGGGAGTGTTAGCCTTCCACCCCTCTATGGGCTGGAGATTGCTGGTAGTTTTAGCTATCCACTCCTCTATGGGCATTAGATTGCTGCTGGTGTTAGCCATCCACCCCCCTATGGGCATTAGATTAGTGGTGGGGTTAGCCATCCAAACTCTTATGGGAGAGGCAATTCTTCAAGTATTCCCCCCACCACAATAGTGACTGTGGTTTCGCACAAGCGGTCTGTAGTGTTACTTTTCGGGGGTAGTGGCGTTTTTGTGTGTGGTAGGTATCTGACTTACTGTCTGTGACAACCGCATCGGTTACGGTTGTAGTATTGACTGAACGCGTAGAGTATGGGTATGACGTGAGCGATAGGATACATGGCTGCACGTTGGAGAAAGCATGAGGAACTCAGAGCACCTATCTGGTGTTTCATGGATAGAAGACTTTTCATTGCATTTTTTGGTGTCAGGGGCGTCCCCATCTCAGAAGACCGGAAGGAGGGATCCCAGTGGTGAAATTTGTTTTTAGTCACCCACTCTCCATTTTGTCAGAGTTCGATCGTTCAACAGTAGCAGAATATATTTAACAATTTTGTTAGTAGTTCACCATGCCATGTGTAACGTGTATGCAGTTGTCATTTACTACTGAAAATAGCTTTATTCAATGTTCAGTCTCAGCAATGAATTAATGTTACAAAAAGTAATGTCTAGCTTTATGTGTGCCTGGATGTGCACTACATCCCACTAGTAGATCATTTTTATTCTAACAGTGTACTTTAAAGAATGTATGACTTACAACGCATACCATTACAACGCATTTTTTACGACGCAAATACAATTATAACAAATGTTTTTACAACGCATACCATTATAACGCAAGTGTATTAAATTCTAAGAAAGTGCTATTACAACGCATTACAATACTCCGCATACCATTACAATGCATATATATAGAAAAAATTATATAAAATAATTTATTTTGTAACCTAAAACCTGGCACGGGATGCAGGGAAAATAGGGGTTTTGGGTGGGGAAGTGTAATAAAACGGTGAAACGCACTAAAAGTTTTTTTTAAATACGACTAATCTATTTGAATTAAATAAATACTCGAGCACTAAAATGAATACTCGAGTATTAAAATTAATACTCGGTATACTTTTTTTTTTAATATTAAATCTAACCAAAAATATAATCCAAGAAAACCAAATTTCCCAACAATTAGATTTTTATAAAAAAAGGAAGTGAAAATACTCCATTCAGAGTAAACAAACGTGAATAAAAGGAGCCACCATTTTAGAAACTCCCAAACACGACAGTCCTACAACAGTTTCAATAACACTACATGGAACACAAAGCAAACAAAATGGAGGGGAAATGTCGAACCAAAACAGAATAAACACACTTTTTAAATCAATATATTCAAATATACATCCACACATCAAATGAAACTTAACAAAATGTTAAACAAAACGATTACTTTATAAAAAATTATGATGACAGACACTTAAAACTATAAATAGGGGTGACCCACCATTTTGAACTCAGTGGTCGGATGACTACGAGCGAGAGCAGACGCATTTTACGCCACTGCTAACGTGACTGACACAGAAGTTCTCTCAAAGCACTTACATTCAAATTTAAAGTAAGTAATATATTATATATTTCAAGTAATAGTTTTTAAAATCTGCCTAGAAAAAATATTAATATAAAGGTATATTTTTTACTGTTTCAAATTGTCTTCTGAGCGAATTATTTGGAAGAAAAAGGATTATACGTCAATCCATTTAAACAAGTAAGCAGAAAATATTTAAATATCTTTTAAATAGTAATAATGTGCTAATATGCCCTAATGGAAACAGATAAAAATGTAATTTGATCGAGAATTAATAATTATAATAGTATCAAGCAAAAATTCAAATGGTAAAATATTGTGTCTTAAAAAAATGTCAAACAGTAATTTCTTATTAAATAGTGTGTAGAAATTTACAAGAAATAGATTAAAAAAATATTTCTCTTGTAAATTACAGGTCAAAACCTAAATCATCCAAAGAACACCAAAAGAACAGCTTCCTTAAAAAACACAAAGTACTGAAACACATCGATAAAGTACATTTTTCGGTAAGTCCAATGTAACATATTTTTCGATTTTAATTAAAACGGATTTCTTCAGATAGATAGGTACTATCTTCAAAATGCGTTTTTTTTAAATTATGAAAGTATTTGTGTTGCAGTGTAGTGAAAAATCTGTGTCAATAAAAATCAGTAAAGCAAACTAACAATTCGAACATGTTTCTTTACTTTCCAAATATTTAGGGTATCTTTAATTTAGAAATAAACATCCGTATTTTTTTTTACTTAGAAAAAGAAAACAACTTTAATCTTCAAGCACAACACCTAAGGAAGAATATCTCATTTTCGACAAAAGTAAAAGAAAAATTATTACCACAGAAAGGGTAAGTGACCACAAAGAATCAACTATTTTTAAAATTGGTAAATTAAATCATTGTATTTATTTATAACAATGATTCACTGTACTTCCAAAATATTCTTTTTAAAAATTCTTCATGGAAAATAACCATTTTTTAAATGATATTTCAATCCCATTAAAATAGGGTATTTTAAATCAAAATTTAAACAACCTATATATTTATTTTTCATTCTACAGCAAACTAAAAAACAATAGGAAGCCAAACCCACAGAAGAAGAAGACCTACAGACCGAACACAACAACATCAATCCGAAATCAACACCCTTCTAAAACTCAACTTAAGGACCACAAACAAGGTAAATATCTTCAAAACTATTTTCCTATGCTAAATGTACGCAGAGAAGAGCTTAGAAATTAACATGAAACCACATTAAAGAATGTAAATGCAATGTAATCAATTTATACATTTTTCAAACATTAACACCAATTTTTTCAATAATTTTTTTCGTTTCAGAACATGTCTCAAGATAAAGCAGCAAAATATATTGAAAGCAGAAAAGGAAACCGTTTGCTACAATATTCAGGTTATATTTACTGCAAGGAAATAATATGTGAACCAAGGAGACATTGGAGGTGCGTGGAATATTACTCATCTCATTGCAAAGGCAGAGCGGTTACTCTTGGAGACACCATTGAAAAAACAACTGAGCATAATCACTCTGCCTCTGCAATGGAGATTGAAGTAAGAGAAACCATCAACGAAATAAAAAATATTGCAAGCACCTCCAATGACTCCTCTGATTCAATTTTGAGGGAGGTAGCTCAACATGTTCCAGACCACATTGCTAGTAGTATGCCTATAATACCTAATTTGAGACGTATAATTCAACGTAAAAAACAGGCAAGTAACCCTCAAAGAGTTACACCCCAGACATTCAGTGACATTGTAATTCCTCCTGAACTCTCTCTTTCTATTTCTAATGAAACATTTATCCTGCATGATAACCAAAACCCTCAAAAACGAATAATTATTTTTAGCACACCCCGTAACCTTGTTAAGTTAGAAAATAGTGATATTTGGATGATGGATGGAACGTTTAAAAGTACGCCCCATCCTTTCACCCAAATATACACTAAACATGCTAAAATTAATCAAACAGTAGTACCCCTAGTATACAGTTTGCTGCCTGATAAACAATCCACAACGTACACTGAACTGTTAACAGTGGTTAAATCTAAAACATCCAATAAAAAAAAGTCCTAGGAAAATAATTATTGATTTTGAATTTGCCATGATAAATGTTATTCCAAAAACGTACACGGATACCCAAACTCAGAGATGTTTTTTCCATTTTTCCCAGGCATTTTGGCGTAAAATACAAAAATCATCCCTAGTTGTGGATTACATATCAGACAGCAAACTGCAATTTGAACTAAAAAAACTAACTGCACTTTGCTTTGTCCCTCCTACAAGTGTAGACGAATCTGAATTTTTTACTACAAATGAAGACAAATTGGCACCCCATCTAAATTATTTTGAAGACACATGGATTGGTCATCTAAGCAGGTCGGGTCGCAGGAGGAAGCCAAGTTTCCATGTGGATTGGTGGTACTGCTACACGACCTGCTTAGAAGGAGAGGCAAAAACAAACAATGCCATTGAGGGATGGCACAACTCCTTCCACCACACAATTGGCAAAGTTCATCCGAATTTCTATCATTTCTTGGAAACTTTGAGGAAGGAGCAAAGTCTTCAAGAAATGAGAATGTCACAATCATTAACAGGTAGTCTGAATCCACGCATCTCTAAAAGAACAAGAGAAATGTCTGAACGACTAATGGCAGTTTTACAACAGTTTTCGTTGTGTGTGGCTTCAGACTGCCTAGATAATGTTGCACACATACTGCATTACTAATAATCCCTTCACTTTTACTTTCCTGTTTTGCCCTAAATTACAATTTAACACATTTAATTTGGCATTTTTATTGGCTTATTTCCAAAAATATTTTTTCAAAATTAAAAGTCGGGTCACCTTACCTTTGAAGTCTTCTTTTTTCTTTTTTCCTTGTCTTTAATGCAATCCAATATAATCCAAGCCATGCTTGTTTTGTATTCCATTTTTCTAAAACCATTACGAAACAACAAGTAAATAAACAATCTTGTTGCTTTTTTTGTAAAATCAAAATGCTTTTCTTAAAAAAAGGAATTCCTTTTTTGAAGATCGATTTACAACAAAATCGTCAAGGAAAAAACGTTTCTTCTCCAATTTGAAGCAATCTCCAACTCCAAAACAATCGAAAATATATCCATCTTCTTCCTGTTCTTAAAATCCAAACTCCTCAAAAACCCAAAGATAGATCCATCCTCTTGCTTTTCTCCAAATAAGCACTCCTTCTAAAACCATTTCCGGAAAATGTAAATCCATCGAAATTCAAACCACAAAAACAAACCAAGGATGTGTTCCATGATTCCTTAAATCCACCACGATTAACAATCCATTTTCTCCAGTGGAAATCCAAACTTCGTAAATCGATCTTCTTCCGACGGAATGCCGGACAAATAAAATCACAAAAATACATTTAAAACTTTTGTTTAACTACTTTTTTTAATTATTACAGCATACATTGCAAAAAAGTTAAACACACACGTGACCCGACATAGGCATACTCTTTCAAGTGATCTTGAACATGCTGAATGTAACTTAAACATCTTTTTTACATATTCTACACCTCCCTATTCTTTCCTTGCAATAAATGTATTCCGCTACTTTATTAAATGTAAATAAATACTTTAAAAAGTTTCCTACCTGTGCGCAGACCTCCATGCTTCAGCTCTCTCCAGGGACGCTCCACAATATGGCTACCTACGCATTTGACGTTCACGCGTATACGTCATCAAAAGCTGTAAAAAAAGAAAAAGGACTCTTTTTTTATTTAACTTCATTTATTAATAAACAGTATTATATGTTTTTTATAATATTACCTCTTTTTATTAAAGTTTAAAATATGTGAAAAAATGTCTTTAAATTTACGCTATCTCGACTTAAATATATTTATATTTTTACAAGAATAAACTGTCTTGTAATAAATGTTTTCAAATATCTTTTAAAGTTAAACATTTTATTATTAATTCTATTAAATGTATACAAAAATATTAAAATATTCTTACCTTGTGCATACACTCCTTTCAATGTTTTACGAACCCAGTCACTCTTCAGCCAGCTTCACATTCAAGGTACGCGATCTTCACATAGAGAGCTATTGAAATAAATGTAGGACAATTCCTTACATTGCAATCAATGATAAAGCGTGTGAACTTTAAAAAAAAAAAATTAACATATTTTTACAATTTTAAAAACTTCTTTTTTATTTCATTAATTTATAATAAAAATTCTAAAAATAATTTTAATTTTAAATGTTACTATTAATTAATTTTACAAATTAAAAATACTAATAATAATATTTAAATTAATATTTTCTACTTGTTAGTGTAGGAGTTTAAATTACTATTCTAACTCCAGGGGGATGTAATATTAGAGTAAGTGCTGGATAGTGTACAGGTTTTAAAATTGATATTCTTACTCCAGGAGGGTGTAATACTAGGGTAAGTGCAGGATAGCGTAGGGGTTAAAATTACTATTCTAACTCCAGGAGGGTGTAATACTATGGTAAGTGCTGGATAGTGTAAGGATTAAAATTACTATTCTAACTCCAGGGGAGTGTAATACTAGAGTAAGTGCTGGACAGTGTAGAGGTTAAAATTAATATTCTAACTCCAGGGAGATGTAATACTTGGAGTAAGAGCTGGATAGTGTAGGGGTTAAAAATACTATTCTAACTTCAGAGGGGGAGTAATAATAGGGTAAGTGCTGGATAGTGTAGGAGTTAAAATTACTATTCTAACTCCAGGAAGGTGTAATACTAGGGTAATAGCTGGATAGTCTAGGGGTTAAAATTACTATTCTAACTCCAGGGGGGTGTAATACAAGGGTAAGTGCTGGATAGTGTAGGAGTTAAAATTACTATTCTAACTCCAGGAAGGTGTAATACTAGGGTAATAGCTGGATAGTGTAGGGGTTAAAATTACTATTCTAACACCAGGGGGGTGTAATACTAGGGTAAGTGCTGGATAGTGTACAGGTTAAAATTACTATTCTAACTCCAGGGGGGTGTAATACAAGGTTAAGTGCTGAATAGTGTAAGGATTAAAATTATTATTCTAACCCCAGGGGGGTGTAATACTAGTGTAAGTGCTGAATAGTGTAGGGTTTTAAATTACTATTCTAACTCGAAATGAATGTAATACTAGGGTAAGTGCTGGATAGTGTAGAAATTAAAATTAATATTCTAACTCCAGGAGGGTGTAATACTAGGGTAAGTGATGGATAGTGTTGGGGTAAAAATTACTATTCTAACTCCAGAAGGGTGTAATACTAGAGTAAGTGCTGGATAGTGTAGAGATTAAAATTACTATTGTAACTCCAGGGTGGTCTAATATTTGGAGTAAGTGCTCCAAGGGGGTGTAATTAGTGTTGGGGTTACAATTATTACTCTAACTCCAGGGGGGTGTCATACTAGAATTATATATTTTAATACTAAATTATTCATTTTGAATACTAGAGTAATAATTTTTTTTAATTTTTTATTAATTTAAAAAATGTATATTAAAAACATAAAATTATTATTTATTACTTATTTATTCACTCTAATATTTAAATCAAACCTATTTAAAAAAAAATATTTAACTTACCCAAGATTGCATTGTAGTAGTATGCGTTGTAATGACATCTGCGTTGTAATGGTAAGCGTTGTAATGACATGCGTTGTAAAAGATCCTGCGTTGTAAAAGATCCTGCGTTGTAAAAGAAGTGCGTTGTAATAGTTGCGTTGTAATGGTTGTAAACCACTTTAAAAGAGTTATATGCTGCAGGCTATTGGCTGCAAATCTCACCCCATAGAGGTCCAAATTTTCAAGTGGTACCATTACTGTGCGTTGCATACAATATTTAAAGTGAGATCTGAAAGTATCACAACATCTGTCCAAATTTCACTTTCACTTGAGGTAGATGGTGAACATTGTCTGTACCTATTAAAGTGGACTACCGTATCCCGGGAGAACTTCAAGGTAGATGTAACATGCATATAAGTCAAATATCAATGTGTGAAATAACAAGTATGTAGAAGGCAGGTGGAAAAGAAAGCCCTCTATTGATGGGCCATGCACAGATAATTCAGCAGAGTCTATCGTCTATTTCCATCCATCCTGCTGCTATTAATACCCAGGGCCTTTATTTAAGTTCAATGAATGGGATACCCCCAAGAGTGGAATATGAGAAAAATTAGGCCATGGCCCCAAAATAAAAGTGGCCCCCATTGGTGAATTAGATAGCTAAAAAACATAAAAAGTGTCCACTGTTTGCAAATTGTGACAGTTTTGAACTTGTAAAGACACAATCCTTTTAGCAAATGTGTGGAATACCGAATGTATTTAAGCTTACTGTTTCTGTTAATATCATAGAAATCAGCAGTACCGGCTGGCCCTCCGGACAATGAAAAAGGCCCACAACCAGCCCAAAAAAAGTCCCACATACTAACATGTCAGTCCATGTCAAAGGGCACTGCCTGAATGCCGTATAGGCCAGCCAAGCTGTAAATACTCCTTCAAAGGTGGCAGGTATCCTGTCGGCTGTATTGCGGGTGCCATAGGCCTCATGTGACTTCAACGATGGCTGTTGAGAAGACAGAAAGGATGACCAATATCACTTCTGAAGAGATAGTGATTGCTGGCCACAAGGTCCTCAGCATAATTAATAGGCCTTGGTAGAATTGTAATTGCACGTGAATGGTCAGAGTAATTTCTGTCATTTAGGAGTACTCTTGTGATGTGAAATTACCAAAAATTATGCAGCCAAGCCCACTTGTATAATTTAGAGTAATCTGGTAATTAAATGTCCACTGCAAGAGCACAGGAACAAAGTGTGATCAGCTGCTGCAGTTTTTGGTCTATTGCATTTAGAATGTGGTTCATTTTGGATGCAAGGGCTCATTTTGTGCTAATAAATAGTGCTACATGCTAGGTTGTGCTCCCCACATGATTTCTCATCATCTCACATATTCCTGCTTTATTTTTGCGTAATTATTATGCTACAGAGTAATACATGAGGTATGCCCACTCTTCATGATTACATTGGTGGCCAGAATAGCAGCTGGTGAACACGGTCAACATGACTATTTGGCACAGCATAGTCGAGAAGCTTACTGCAGGGGCATCCCAAAAGAAATGGCTGAGATGCGAGGAAGTGCTGGAAGAACCTCAGCTGCTTGGCATACCTGCAGGTCTTTGACATGCTGTTCAGCTCCACACAGTGCAGAAAATATTTCAGTCCCTTGCTCACCCCACTACATAGACAAATCACTTGAAGCACTCTACAATGTCAGTTACCTGTATGATATAGGTAAAGCTTTGTTACATCAAAACAAACCTGAGGCATTCTAATGGGAAATGATTAATCAAAATTATACTATGGGCATGATATAGATCTTGATGGATTGAGTTCCGTGGTGGCTTCTTCGGCTGTGTTCCCACCCACGGGTTTGGCTGGCCACATGTCCTATTTAAATGTTAGGGGGTCCATAGACAAAAGACTGCCACAGTCCTGCCATCACTGCCAAGAATTCTCGACCGCATTGACAGTGGAATAGGCAAAAGCAGCTATCGGAGACAGGACCACCGGTTTCATTGCTGAGCCAATCACGATGTGCCTTCCTGCCCATGTGACTGTGGCGGTAGAACCTCCAAGCCTGAGTTGGTAAAATGGAAGGGATATGTGTCATAAAGTGCCTTGATATTCTATTAGGTAATTAGTCGCGCTTTATAAATCCTAATGGTTTGCTTGATTGATTGAAACTCACCTTTTCTCGCTGACACATTTCCTGTTCCACCATGGATTTGATCTTCCAAGTCCTGCTGCTGCTGCTTGTTGATGAACAAAACCAACACTGTCATGGATGCAATCGACAGTAAGCTCCACTTTTGCCTATTACCTATTGACTTGTCTGCTACCATATGCACAGGACGTGTGCATTTATAAATATCTCTTCCAAGAAATAGCATATCAATATGCAGTGCATATATCTGTAATGTTGATGTTTAAGACATTTAAAGAAACACACATGTATGATCATATTGTATGAATAGATTTGGAGCAGGCTGCCTTAAACAATATGGATACTGTCCAAATAAAAATAAAAATGTCACCAGACAGGTGTGTTTAAAGAAATGTCAAACTTTTCCACATTACAAAACATACTCAACACACATCATAGAGATAAGTGCAATGTAACATGATTTAGAAATTGCACTAGACAAGGTGCAACCTTTGCCTTAGGAAATAACTGTAAAATCAATCTCAGTCAGAAATTAGAAGTATTCAAAACATGTCAAGTCCTGTACTCTATCCAATTTCAATAGTCACAAAATATTGAATACTTCTCAGTAATCATGGTGAACTAAACACACCTGTAGTAACACATCCAAATAAAATTTGTAATAACAATTAGTTATAATTGTCCATTATTATGATGAATGTGTTCACTTAAATTGAAATGACCATCACATTCTATGTTAAACAGTGTGTGCACCTACCAAAGTAGGCATTATAAAATAGTTGTATTATCAGCCATCATGGTAAAGGAAAATAGTCACCCCACATTTTACTCAGAAACATTGCTATGAAGTAAACAGTTGCTAAGGAAAAATAAAGTCAGGACTAATTTTGTGAAATCAAAAGTATGAATTTTTTACACTAATTGAGATAATGCTCTCAGAATAATAAGCATGCCAAATGCAAGTCCATAAAGTGACACATCTGCACTGTTGTGAAGTGACACAAAGCTTGCCTCCAAGTACACTGCCAAGGGGAAAGCTCCTCAAGAAGGGGCACCTAATGGGCAGACCATGCACCTCCAATATCTTACTTGAGAGGAGAGTTGGGTTTGGGAGGGGTGCCTTTGGGTTTGGGAGGGGGTGATGGTTTTGGGATTGATGTTCTTGAGCTTGGTCGTGTGGTTGGAATGTGGAAGGGGTGGATTTGCATTTGGTAGAGGTGACTTGGGATATGCAATCGATGAGCTGTGGTGTGTAAAGGGGTAGATTGGTAATTGATAGGAGTGGGTTGGGATGGGATGCGGAAGGAGAGGGTTGGGTGTGGAAGGGGTAGATTAGTGTTTGCTGGGATTAGATTGGGGTTTGGCAGGGGTTAAGGCAAGGATAAAAATGAAATTTTCAATGAGAAAATAGGTAGGGTGTTAAGCAGAGAGTTGGGTTTGGGAGGTAGAGGAAGTGGAAGTGTCCAATGTGCATGTGTCTGTTGAGGGTGCAGACGCCTGTGGGTCTGGTGTTTGACGTGGATGTCTGGGTGTGTCTTACATCATAGGTTTCTGTTGTTTAGATGAGTGTGGGCATTTTAATTTTGTGGGTGTAAATTCTAATGTGTGTGTGGGTATGGATGGGTGTGCTGTGGAGATACTGGGTATGATTGTATCGCATGTGGGTATGATGGTGGGTGTGGTGTCTATGGAGGGGTTGGATATGGGTGTAGTGTATGTGGTGGTACCCACGGTGCTGTGGAGGTGCTGGGTGTGGTGCATGTGGTTGTGGTGATTGCTGCAGTGTCTTTGGGTATTCTAGTGGTGGGGTGGTACATCTGTGTGTGGTAGTGGATGTGGTGTCCATGATTGTGCTTGTAGTGGGGGTTGCTGTCTGTATGTTTGGATGTGCGCCTGTGTTTTTTGTGGTGTTTGTGTTTTTGTGAGAGAGTGCTAATGTATGTGTGAGTTTGGGAGTTCAAAGGTGAGTGTGCTTGGGACAGGTATGGGAATAGGGCATTTGGGTGGTAAAGGGACAGGAGGTGGGGCACAAGATTAGGATGGTTGGGAGGCTGCAGTCAGTGAGGAGGCTAGACAGTTAAAATACCTCTGTAGAGCAGATATAGCACCGTGAATGCCTTCTAGGTAGGCTACCATT
The DNA here is from genome assembly GCF_964261635.1 of Lissotriton helveticus. Taxonomy (NCBI): domain Eukaryota; kingdom Metazoa; phylum Chordata; class Amphibia; order Caudata; family Salamandridae; genus Lissotriton; species Lissotriton helveticus. The sequence goes on along the minus strand of NC_136063.1, from coordinate 1,236,705,441 downwards.
TGTTGCAATTGGTAGCGAAGCCCCTGGGTGGCATTCATTAGTGCAGTCTGGCCTGCAGAGATGTTTTGGAGGAGGTCAATAGCCTCCTCACTCAGTGGAGCAGTGGGGTCAGGGGCAGGAGGCAAGGTGCCTGGAGTGAAGGCTACACCATCCCTTTAGGTAGGGCAGGTTTTGCCAATTGTGGGGAGCATGAGGGAGGGTGGAGATGGTACTCTGGGTTGCGGACAGAGATGCAGTTGGTAGACTTACTGTCAAGTCTGCTACCACTAGGGAGTGCTTGCTGTAGGAGGTTTCTGAAGAAGATGTTGAGGAGCTGGCCTCCTCCTTTGCACTCCCCTCACTGCCCATGCCACTGGGTCCTTCTGTGTTGGTGGTGCCTGAACCTAAACCACAGTAGCCAGCTGCTTCCACACCTTCTCCTTCGCCTTCTCAAGATGATGCGGAAATTACATATACAATAGTTTGATTGAATTTGTGTAACCAGAACTGATCATGACCCTTGATCACAAAATAGGTTCCAAGTTTTCAGATTTCACCTGCTTCAAGGCTCTCAAGCTTAGCTTGTACATTTGCATGAGTTTAAGCATGTATGCAACATTTCCTGAAAACATTGGTCCCTGTTATGTCATTCCCCATAATAGCTCATACATTATGTATGATCTTCTCTCTTATCCTGTATTATGTCTCTATGGCTGACCTTTGTAGATTAGAATAGTGAGCTGATGTAATCAAAAAGGATTTCAACCAAAATACTGTTGTACAGTGTTTTCACAAAGCCCTAAAATCTCCATACTTTTAATTCTCAATAAGTATAATGTGAATAAATGTGTGTCAACAAATACTGAAATGTTGTACAGATATTAGCATAAACTGGAAGCAGATTACCTTTGCTAGAGCTTTTCAAAATGGGAACACTTACTTCAAGTCACTAAAGTATATGTCAATTGTCAACAATTATAATTGAATTCTATACTGAAGTAGCTGATCAATGTATCACATACTATGTAGATACCTATGCTGTTGAAGACACTCCTCAGAAAAAAATATTAGGGTGATTGAAAAATGACGTCTTCAGCATAAGTAAATACTTAGCCCTTGAAACATTTCTAATACACTTCAGAACAGATCAAAACCATTTTCACATTTGACTCCAAAATATTTCAAGGTATTTGAAGTTTGTTGTATCTTTGTGCAATTGTTTCACTAAATAATCAGGCTTTCACTATAGACAAAAGTTGTAGGACAATACAGTAAGCATTATGTACAATGATTCATATATAATAATGACTTCAAAGATTCAAATGTAAATCACAATATGCAATATATCACACATTGACGCTTTTCAACATTTGCCTAATGAGTCATGAGTTTGGCCTGATTCTGAGTTTTCCTGATGGGATACTCCTACATATAGATGATGGAACATACCATCTGCCACACTCTCTTAAAAGTTTCACTTTTTCTCTATCATTGACTTTTCATCTGCACATGACAAGGGACATTGAAAAATGGTCTTGGGTATGTGTTACTCTGTCAACAATGTGGTCCCATTCCTGTCTTTGTTTCATCAAAAATGGTATGCATATCATAATTCATTGTCCAATTGAACTACTTACACATCTATGAAGGAGTAACACATCATGCCAGTCTGTCACTTGTAACATGTATGAAACAGCATTTCTGATTCAAAACTCAATTTGGATAAATTTATATTCCAAAATGTAGCCATCAATTCTGATGTCTCTAGTCATTTTGAATCTCATGCTAGCTCGTCTTGGTGTATAATCCGAACTTGCCAATGTGATGTTTGGTACATCCACTGTGAATGTGAACAGGAATCAGAAGGGGTCCTTTCCAACAAAATAATAGATAAATCACATCATCAAACACATTGTGCAAAACTTACACCTTCAATAACTCTTCTTGTGCGTTGGACATGTGTCACCCTCAATCTTGATGGGAAATATTGTAGCTGCAATAAAAAATAGTCATGTAGCTTGTAAAACTTTGATAACATTTTACCCCTTTGTTGCTACTGTTAGACCTTCATCTCCCCATCAAGCTCTGGATAGGCCACAGCAGGAATGTGGGCCATTAGGAAGGTCAGGGTGATGCACATGTGCTTTCAACGTTGGGAGGACTGCCCAAGCTGATCCAGCGCCATAGGTCTTCCCACCTCTTGCGGCAATGGACTCTGTGCCACTTGTAGGTCCCCAGGGTCTGCACCTTCTTGGGGATGGCCTTCCAAATGTCCTGCTTCTGTTGGGTGTTGACCTGTATTGATATATGAAATGAAAGAAAACAAAATGGTTTTGTGACTTTTTGTTTGTCAGTATTGATGCAACAAACATTTGTTTACGTCTATCACTATCATAACTCAGACGTTAGGATACAACATGTGTTTTTTTGACTTGCTGACCAAATCCAATATCTTTATACACACTTTTGTAGTGACTTGTTGACTACCCTTATCCCATGTCATGGTGTTAACTCACCAATCCAGGCCTGTGACATTATCTAGGCCAGGGGGCTCAAACATATTCTACGATGTGATCTAATTCTGGTAATTATAAAGGACTGTGAACTTCTGAAGGCTCAAAATAAATACTTATGGAGCAGTGAATAGTGGTCATGACACACTAGGGAGTAAAATGAAATTAAGTGTTAGCGCAAGAAGTTGGGTAACTCTCCCTTTCAACTGTATTCCATTTAAAAGCATTCAGTGGCATATTTTTAAGCACATCTGAAATTAGATCTGGCAAGGATATGTATTAATGGCAGATGTACCTCAGTGCCTCAGGTGTTTGTCCCTGTGACTCAGCCTCATCCTGGCCCCTTATTCTTTCTTCCCTTAACTTTTATATGCGAAAATGACCTTGTGCCCATCTAATAAATTACCTCAAGGCTGGGTGCCACTCTGAAGGGGTCTTGGAACTACAGGTCGCTCCCATACACCGGTTTGGATAGCCCTGATCTAAAATGAGTGATGTGTGAGATGATGCACATAGATAACATCATTTTCATTTGGGTTGTACCGAAAACCCTTTTATGTACAGTTGTAAAGAGTATTTAATGTCTTTTCTGATTTTCACCATGTGAGTTTCAATGTTTTCAATGCAGCACATGTAAATCAAGAATATACATAGATATTTCTCTCCATACACACCAATTAGAATGTAGGACTTTAAACACACAACTCATACTGATGTTTTTTTACATTGTAAAGTGCTTACAAATTCCCCAAATCCCAAAATCATTGTCAAATGTAAGGAACAAAATATATGACAGTTCACATCACTAACTACACTTCACTCAGGAACTCAAAGGGACATTGTAGCCTGTGTTAATGGGAAAAAAAACTATTAGACAGATTCCCATATACATTTCAGATATGGACCAGTTCCACTGATGAGCCCTAGGGCTGTTAATACAGGGAGAGGTCCTACTGTGCCAGAAATTCCAGCTTCTCTTGCGAGAAGGCACTGGCCTCCTCACCTACTTTACCTGGTATTGTTACTCTCAGAGGTGACAAACAGAAGTAAACATGGACAAGGTCTTGATGGCAGCAGTAATAGGAGACAAGTAAGCTTTTTTCCAACCCCCACATACATGTACGCAATCATCAGAGTAGGAGGACACAGCCATTTGGCCTTCGTACTTTACTTTCTCCAAAGTTAGCCTATGGCTGTGTCCATTGCTGAGCTTACTACCCACTACAAGGTCAATTTCTGCCGTGCCCATCTGATTCCAAATGTCCCCTTCATTTTAGAATTTCAAAATAGTGTGTTTGTGACTGTTAACCCCTTCTATGCTCATGACGGAATGGTTCCTCATGAGGCCAGGGGCACGAAATCCCTCCCTGGTTTCTGTGCCATGAGGATCAGCGCGCACATCGCACTGTCCTCATTGCACAGAAACCGAAAGTGAAATTAGCCTTTAGGTTCATTTCAGTTCCACTTTCTAGGTGCTCAGGTGGCTATCTCAGCCCCCCCGGGTATGTAGAAAGACGGGAGAGGTATCATTGGAAAGGGGAGAATCTCCCCTTTCTAATGGTACCCCTCCCCAGTGGATCCCTGCTTGGGGATTGCCCCAGGAGGGCGATCCCCAAGCAGGGATCCACCCTCTAGACACCAGGGAGGAGGTAGCAACACCTTGGCCAAGGGTCTTCGCTCCCCCCATAAAGAAATAGCCACAATTCAGTCTTTCTGACCTCCCGGGGGGCAGATGGGGCAGTAGCCCCCAATGTGCCCCCATGGGGACGCAGAAAGCCCACTAAACACCAAGGATTATTTTTGCACCATTTCTTTTAGAGAGGGGCCTGCCCGCAACGGGCACACCATTGCCCCCACCCTCTCGCCGCCATTACAGACTTTCTGTCCCCCCTGAGGGCAGATGGGGCAGTAGCCCCCAATCTGCCCCCGGGGGCAAAAAGGCCACCAGACACCATGAATATTCTGTGGTGAATCTGAATTAGGGTGGGGGCTGCCCAAAAAGGGCTGAAAGCCCACTTGACTTCAGGGATTTTTTTTTGTGCAAATGTTTTTAGGGTGGGGGCTGCCTGAAATGGGCACGCCAATGCTCCCAACCCCGCCCCCATTACAACCCCGACCCCACGCCAAAAACATTCTAGCCTTCCCGCCCGGGGGGGTAGAAGCCCCCAATATGCCGTGGGGGCAAAAAAGCTAAGTAGATGGCAGGGATTTTTGGGGAAATTTTTTATTAGGGTGGGAGCATTTGCATGCCTGTTTTGGGCAGCGCCCACCCTAATTAAAATTTGCCCAAAAATCCCCTGGCATCTAGTGGACTTTAAGCCCCCCCTGGGAGGCAGATGGGGCCATATGCCCCCAATCTGCCCCGTCGGGTGGGGGGGGGAGGCAAAAAGCCAACTGGTCATCAGGGATTTTTTTGGGGCAAATTTGAATTAGGGTGGGGGCTCCCCAAAACAGGCATGCTCATGCCCCCACCACCTCCCATGCAAAAATGTCAGCCTTCTTTCCCCCCCTGGGGGGGCATATGGGGCAGTAGCCCCCAATCTGCTCCCCCGGGGGGGACAAAAAAAAGCCCACTAGACACCAGGGATTATTTGGGCAAATTTTAATGAGGGGGGAGGCTGCCCAAAATGGGCATGCCAATGCCCCCCCACAACAATTACAGCCCTTCTGCCCCTCCTGGGAGGAAGATGGGACAAAACCCACTACTCCACCTGGTGTCTAGTTTTCAGAAATGTGTGGGTTTGGTAGGTTTCCCTAGATGGCCACTGAGCCCGGGGCCAAAAACTCATGGGACCCCCCCTTGCAAAGCAGGTTGTTTTGTGATACTTCATTTTGATGTCGCCTCAATATGTTTTGGGCCCTTGCCTGTAACATGTCCTTGACCCACCCATGGAAGTGAGGTACCATTTTGCTCGGAGGACTATGAAGGAACGCGGGGTGAGTGGAAATTTGTGGATCCATGCAGATTCCAAAACTTTTCATCACAGAAATGTGAGGAAAATATGCTTTCTTGACAATTTTTTAGGTTTGCAAGGGATTCTGGGTTACAGAACCTGGTGAGAGGCAGTCAAGTTACCCCATCCTGTATTCCCCAGGGTGTCTAGTTAAAAAAATATATAGGTTTGCTAGGTTTCCCTAGGTGCTGGCAGAGCTAGGGTTCAGAAATTACAGCTAGGCACTTTGCCAAAAAAGGGTCATTTTTCACTGTGAAATTGTGGTGTGTCCACGTTGCGTTTTGTGCCATTTCCTGTCACGGGCACTAGGCCTACCCACACAAGTGAGGTACCGTTTTTCTCTGAAGACTTTGGGGAATACGGAGGGGTAAAAATTTGTGGCTTCACACAGATTCCAGAACTTTCCACCACAGAAATGTGAGGAAAATGTGTTTTTTGGGCCAATTTCTTAGGTTTGCAAGAGATTCTGGGTAACAGAACCTGGGGAGAGGCAGTCAAGTCACCCCATCCTGGATTTCCCTGGGTGTCTAGTTTTAAAAAATGTATAGGTTTGCTAGGTTTCCCTAGGTGCCGGCGGAGCTAGGGTTCCAACACTACAGCTCGGCACTTCACCAAAAAAGGCTCATTTTTCACTGTGAAATTGTGGTGCGTCCATGTTGCGTTCTGCGCCCTTTCCTGTTGCGGGTACTAGGCCGACCCACACAAGTGAGGTACCATTTTTCTTGGAAGATTTTGGGAAATGCAGGGTGGGTAGAAATTTGTGGATCCACGCAGGTTCCAGAACTTTCCCCACAGAAATGTGAGGAAAATTTGTTTTTTTTACACTTTTTTAGGTTTGCAAGGGATTCTGGGTAACATAACTTGATGAAAAGCAGTCAAGTCACCCCATCCTGGATTCCCTTGGATGTCTAGTTTTCAAAAAATGTATAGGTTTGCTAGGTTTCCTTATGTGTCGGCAGAGCTAGGGTTAAAAAACTACAGCTAGGCACTTTGCCAAAAAAGGTAATTTTTCGTGTGAAATTGTGGTGTGTCCACGTTGTGTGTTGCGCCGTTTCCTGTCGCGGGCACTAGGACTACCACACAAGTGCGGTAACATTTTTCTGCGAAGACTTTGGGGAATGCGGGGTGGGTAAAAGTTAGTGGATCCACGCAGATTCCAGAACTTTCCACCACAGAAATGTGAGGAAAATGGTTTTTTTTACACTTTTTTAGGGTTGCAAGGGATTCTAGGTAACAGAACCTGGTGAGAGGCAGTCAAGTCACTCTATCCTGGATTCCCTTGGTGTAGGAAGGTGGATACCTGACTATGGTTACCCCAGATTTTTTGCCTTGTGTTTAGTTGGTTTTCGACTTAGTTGGCCTGGGATCCTGCTAATCAGGGTCCCAGGCTATCTGCTCTCTCTTAAAATGGACTCCATGTACCCTAGGTACATCACCAATTTGGTACTGGACACCTTGTCAGCCCCTGTACCATGCACTATAGGTGCCCAGGGCATAGGTGCATCCAAGGCCTACCAGGGGCTGCAGCATATCTTTTGCCACCCCTGGCTGGCACTTAAATCGACACAACTGGCTGATCACTCAGCTGGGGCAAGGTGGTGTAATCACCCCTTGCTTAGATATAGTATACCTATATCTAAACCTATATCTGGACACATATATACCTATAAGTCACTCCTATGGCAGGCCTTAACAATCCTGGAGGCAGAGTGCTTGGTTTTATGTGAGATGGTGCTCTAGCATGAGCTGAGCCTGTCTGCAGAGGTCGGAACCATTTCCGTGCAGCTGTTCCAGTGATACTGCCATACCATATACTCTTAAGTGCATTATAATCCTCGCGGTTATTGCTAACTTTGGTTTGGCTTTATCAAAACATGTCGTGTTTGGTGTCATACACTTTGGAATACTACCCCCTCGCCAGTTCTGGCGACGGGGGTAGCATTCCACCCTTCTAGAGGGAGAAGACATGTTACTGTACTTAAACGCGGTTAATTCTAACCAGAGCCTCAGCATCACAAAATGGATGCTGCTGCCACCGACACGAGTCTGACCTCCTGCTGCTGACCTAAACTTGGCAGGGGAGGCCTGGACAAAGGGTTTCCTGTCACAGGGAGGTGCTACACCTCCCCAGACAGGAGATAGTGTATTGGGGCAGGGTAGGTTGAAAGAAACTAGACACTGCCTGGGGCACAAAAGGTGTCCCATGCAAAATCCAGTCAAACCGGTTCTGGGGCACTCCAGCCCCAGTCCTGGCACGAAACTGGACAAAGGAAAAGGGGTGTAACCACCCCCTTCCTGGGTCCCACCCTTAGGAGGGACCTAGCAGGTAATCCAGCCCCTTGATTTGGAATAAAGGTAGGAGCTGTGCAGATGCACATCAGATTATCCTGACTGAAATTTATGAAACAAAACTCTGGACCCTTGACATCCTACTCAACGTAGAAGACTGAAGAATCTCCCTTGTGGTCAAGGAGTGACCACCCTGTGCAAACAGGCACCATCCAGTACCTCAACGTTTGCTTTGTTGCAGTACCTGCTGGAACTCGAGCAACAGAGATCGACAAGACCCAGCGTGCCTGCCTTCCAACAGCCCGATCCACAGTCCCTGCAAAGCTGAGACCTGTGGAGGCGACCTGAAGCGTGGGGCCTGCCATCTTGGAAAAACTATGAAGTGCTGACCGTGCAGCTTCCAAGGCTCCCTCGAAGCTGTGCATTGGAGTTTGAGAAGCTCCAGCACGGAGCAGCTTTTGCACCGAAGCTCACCCCTCCACACTCACCGAGTGCTGCATGGGGCCCTTTTGCATTTTCCTGCTCAACGCATTGGTCCGGTCGCTTGCCCGTTGGCTAGCAGCCCCAGTACCAACGAACCTTTAAATTTACACTGCTGGTCTGGTTGCTCCAGACTGGCCCTCGCTCCCCTGAAAAGTAGCACCCGCTCTGACCTTGCTGGTCCGAGTAAGAAGCGATCTTTGAATCCTGCGTGGGTTGCCCTTGCCAAGGCTTGTTAACTCCGATCCGGAAGCTGACACCGCCGACAGCGAGAACCTTTGTGGGACAGCTCGTGATCCACTCCAGGACATCCTTGGTGCCCCAGAGTCCACTGGCAGCGGAGACAAGCTTCGGGACAAGCACCTGATTGCGCCCGACATCGACTGGTTCCTTCCTGGTTCCTTCCTGGTCACTGGCTGGTGACCCAGACTCTGTCCCCTCTGCTTTCAGGTACTCTTGATCTTTGATCCACCCTTGGATTGCACCGGACACTTCTCTTCTGGACGCCTGCAGCATCTTCATCTCCAGGCACCATAGATCTTCGTGACGAAACCCAGCACGCTTTTTCACCTGTGCACCCGCTTCCTGTGGGTGAGGTAATACTTGAACGCCAGTGCTCCTGTAGTGGTTTACACCTCTAGTGTCTAAGTCTAAAGTTTTGTCCTTCTAGTTCAGTCCGAAGACTCTTAAAACAGTAATTCAATAACTTTTACGCACCATTGACTTTGCATTGGTGCATGCGTGTGCTTTAAGCGCTGCACCCAAATCCCGCGGGCTACTCCCGTCCTAACTGCTGTTAGTCCAGTATAGTCCCAGCGATTCCCAAGGCCCTCGGCCTTATCACTGATCGATTAGTGATACTTATACCAATTTTTTGATATATGGTTTGAGTGGCCACCGGCCCTATCCATAATTGTGCAACTTTCATATGTTATATTGTGCTTTTGATTAAACGCTTGTGCTTCATTACTCATAAAGAGTATTGGGGATTATTCTGAGAATAAATACATATATTTTTATAATATATAACTTGTGTGGTGTCCTTTCATTTGGTATTACAGGATTGCATATGGTAAAACAGCTGGCTTCACATGCCCTCTTGAGTTAAGCCTTTTAGGCTGTTTAGTCCATGCTACCTCTAGGATAGCTTGTCTTTTAAGGTTGACTTCCAACCATCACCATAAGGGATTGTTTGGACTGATACACGGTGCCCACAGAATTGTGGACATCATATACCAGGCCAACTTCCCACATTGGTGTGAAGCGGTGCGGATTTGAGCTTGCTGTTGTTTTACCATTGCAATCTTTTTATCAAATTGAAGGATCACATTAAGTACCTTAGGTACATATAAACAAAGCTTAGCATATTTAAGTTCTACTGAACTTAGTAGTTGTAGATCAAAGGGCTTAGCACACCCTGCCTACAACTCACTAGCAAGGTACAGTAGGAAAACACTTAGTGTAGGTAAGTGCATCACTTACACCTCACTAGAGTCATGTCTGGCACAGGTGAAGCTTCCAGCTCTCTGCCTTTGGAAGGTGACCTGACCAAGGCACCCTCCAGCTATGACAAGCTCAGCCATAAGGACTTGAGTGCCTTGCGCACTGCAAGGGGGCTGAGAAAGGGTCACAACCCTACCATTCCCATCCTGATAGCCATCCTGGAGAAGGATGATCTTGCGAAAGCTAAAGAAGGTCCCTCAGGGTCAGGAGAAGGAGTGAATACCCCAGATACTGAGAACACCACTCCAGAGGAGGAAGATGAGGAGGAGGACCCAGAGTCAGAGGATGATCCAGAAAATCATCAAGGGGATAGCCAGGTACCAGTTGGGAGGCTTAGCCAAGTCAACTTGGACCTACATGGAAATGGAGATGGCCAGCACCTCCCCAGAGTACATATCAGAATACTTCCTGGCAATAGAAGGAAGAGATCTCCTTCAAGGGATTCTCACCTTTCTAGTGCCTCAAGGGAATCTCAAAGGGGAATGACTTCCCCCCAGAGAAAAGAGCATAAGGCCAGGATGAGAGCTGTCAAACTCCAGATAGAGAGGGAGGAGGTAGCCCTGGCCCAAGCTAAACTTGCCTTAGCAATTAAGCAAAAATTGAGTGGGTTAGAACCCACTGGTGGTAGCAATTTTCCTAGAGAGAAAGACAGGTCCTATGATACTAGAAACCTGACAAAGATTGTGCCCCCCTATAGGGAAGGGGATGACATCCACAAGTGCATAACTGCTCTGGAGAAAGCCTGCATGGTACAGCAGGTTCCTCAAGAACAGTGGGCAGCAATTTTATGGTACTCCTTTTCTGAGAAAGGGAGAGACAAGCTCCTCACAGTTAGACCTGAGGATGCTAAAAACTACACAGTCCTGAAGAGTGCTCTTATTGATGGGGTTGGCTTAACCACTGAACAATACAGGTTGTTGTTCAGAGACACCCAAAAAGCTCAGACTCAGGACTGGACTGATTTTGTAGATTGTGCTACTAAGGCTCTGGAAGGTTGGCTACATGGCAGTAAAGTACATGACTATACAGGATTGTATAATTTGATTATGAGGGAGCAGATCCTAAGTAATTGTCAGAACCAGCTTTTGCACCAGCACCTGGTGGACTCAGATCTGACCTCTCCCCAAGAATTGGGTAAGAGGGCAGACAAATGGGTCAGAACCAGGATTAGGCCTAATAATCAGGGTAATGACCAAAAGAAGGATACTTCCAAGGCTCAAGAGAAGGGTGGGGATAAATCTAAAGACAAGTCTCCCACAGGGCCCCAAAACTCCAAGGATGGGGGTGGGTCCCAAAACACTTCCTATGACCCAAAGAAACCTTATTGCCATGCTTGTAAAAAGCCTGGCCACTGGAAAACAGACAGCTGTTGTCCAAAGAATAGTAATAAAGAAAATATACCTCCAAGTAGAGCTCCAACACCTCCTGTTACTGTTAGCAGTAATCCCCCAGGTGGTGGGAGCACCCCCAAGAATTTAGGTGGCTTTACATTTGGGACCCAGGTGGACTCTGGCCTAACCAGGTCCCCTAATACAAATACTCTTGTCTGTGAAAATGGCATGGGGTTTGCCAACTTCACTGATTGCCCAAACACTTTGAGCAAGTACAGGCAAGAGCCCCTCATCAAATGGTCAGAAAGTTGAGGCCTACACAGACACAGGGGCTAGTATCACTATGGTGACTGAGAATCTAGTCCCCTCAAGGCAACTTTTACCTGGTGCCACATATCAGGTGACTAATATTGATGGAGTGCAGAGAAATCATCCCATGGCAGTGGTAAATCTCAGCTGGGGAGGTGTCACTGGCCCAAAGAGAGTGGCAGTGTCAACAAACTTGCCTGTAGATTGTCTACTTGGGAATGATTTAGAAATCTCAGCCTGGGCTGAGGTGGAACAAGAAACCCATTCTAAAATGGTAAATCTCCATGGAAAGGTTAGTGGGGCTGTGATGGCCACAGCCCCAGTCCACGATGTCCTTCCTGAAAAGATTGGTAGGGCTGTGCAAGACTCAGCCCCATCTTCAGCAGAATCCCTTCCTGAACAAGTTAGCAGAGCTGTTATGGTAACAGCCCATACCCAAACTGAGTCCCTTTCTGAAAAGGTTGGTGGGGCTGTGATGGCCACAACCCAAACTCAAACTGATTCATGTGTTGTGAATTCTGAAACTATGGATCACTCCACACAAACAGAGAGCATTGAGGAGGAAGAGAAATCTCCCTCCCACCAGACATTAGGAAAGGATCAGCCTCCTCAGGGAACTGATCTTACCCCTTGTGAAGAAACTGCCCCAGAGGTAGTCAGGCCTAGCCTATCAGGGCCGCTGATGTCAGTGGACCCTTCCAAGGTGGGACCCAGTCTGGAGCAGGTAACCTGCCCCTCTCTACCCTGCCTAAATCAGCCCAGGGCTACAGAGGTCAAGGAGGTCAGTGAGCCCCAAAGGGCCCCCTGTCAACTAAAACACCCCCATCAGCAGATTAGGGGCACCAAAGCTAGCAGCCCTAGCAAGGTGAAAACTTTTAAAATTCCTGAGGGATCCCCCTTATAACTAGTTAGGGACCTCCCACAGATGGAAACTGCTGGGCACAGCCAAACCTGGGACCTAAGGGCCCCAAACCTGACCTGTCCCTCCAGTAAGCCAACAGAAGGTACCCAGCCTCCAGCTGTAGGCAGCCAGAGGTTGACCCTGAGAGCACAGTGCAACTCAGTCAAGGAAAGAAAGGCACACATGGTGGAAGATGATTGGAGGAAGCTGAGCCCTACATTAGTGGAGCCTCACTTCAGTACTCCATCTCAACACCAGCCTTTTACTTTGCCAAAACACACCACAGGTAGTGATTCCCTATGGTGGAGACCCTCTGATACCCCTAGGGTGAGGGATTGCTTAGTGGACCATGAGACAGGGGGTAACCATGCTAGTGCAGGTACTTCCTTATATGGCCACTTAGGCAATATAGGCTTACCTGGTCAAGGATAGCCTTATCTCCTTTCGTTTGGGGGGGGAGGGGGGTTATGTAAGAAGGTGGATACCTGACTATGGTTACCCCAGATTTTTTGCCTTGTGTTTAGCTGGTTTTCGAATTAGTTGGCCTGGGATCCTGCTAATTAGGGTCCCAGGCTATCTGCTCTCTCTTAAAATGGACTCCATGTACCCTAGGTACATCACCAATTTGGTACTGGACACCTTGTCAGCCCCTGTACCATGCACTATAGGTGCCCAGGGCATAGGTGCATCCAAGGCCTACCAGGGGCTGCAGCATATCTTTTGCCACCCCTGGCTGGTACTTAAATCGACACAACTGGCTGATCACTCAGCTGGGGCAAGGTGGTGTAATCACCCCTTGCTTAGATATATTATACCTATATCTAAACCTATATCTGGACACATATATACCTATAAGTCACTCCTATGGCAGGCCTTAACAATCCTGGAGGCAGAGTGCTTGGTTTTATGTGAGATGGTGCTCTAGCATGAGCTGAGCCTGTCTGCAGAGGTCGGAACCATTTCCGTGCAGCTGTTCCAGTGATACTGCCATACCATATACTCTTAAGTGCATTATAATCCTCGCGGTTATTGCTAACTTTGGTTTGGCTTTATCAAAACATGTCGTGTTTGGTGTCATACACTTTGGAATACTACCCCCTCGCCAGTTCTGGCGACGGGGGTAGCATTCCACCCTTCTAGAGGGAGAAGACATGTTACTGTACTTAAACACGGTTAATTCTAACCAGAGCCTCAGCATCACAAAATGGATGCTGCTGCCACCGACACGAGTCTGACCTCCTGCTGCTGAATGAAACTTGGCAGGGGAGGCCTGGACAAAGGGTTTCCTGTCACAGGGAGGTGCTACACCTCCCCAGACAGGAGATAGTGTATTGGGGCAGGGTGGGTTGAAAGAAACTAGACACTGCCTGGGGCACACAAGGTGTCCCATGCAAAATCCAGTCAAACCGGTTCTGGGGCACTCCAGCCCCAGTCCTGGCGCGAACTGGACAAAGGAAAAGGGGTGTAACTACCCCCTTCCTGGGTCCCATCCATAGGAGGGACCTAGCAGGTAATCCAGCCCCTTGATTTGGAATAAAGGTAGGAGCTGTGCAGATGCACATCAGATTATCGTGACTGAAACTTATGAAACGGAACTCTGGACCCTTCGACATCCTACTCAATGCAGAAGACTGAAGAATCTCCCTTGTGGTCAAGGAGTGACCACCCTGTGCAAACAGGCACCATCCAGTACCTCGACGTTTGTTTGTTGCAGTTCCCGCCGGAACTCGAGCAACAGAGATCGACGAGATCAAGCTTGCCTGCCTTCTAACAGCCCAATCCACAGTCCCTGCAAAGCTGAGACCCGTGGAGGTGACCTGAAGCGTGGGGCCGGCTATCATGGAAAAACTATGAAGTGCTGACTGTGCAGCTCCCGAGGCGCCCTCGAAGCTGTACATTGGAGTTTGAGAAGCTCCAGCCCCGAGCAGCATTTGTACTGAAGCTCACCCCTCCACACTCACCGAGTGCTGCGTGGGGCCCTTTTGCATTTTCCTGCTCGACACGTTGGTCCGGTCACTTGCCCGTTGGCTAGCGGCCCCAGTACCGACGAACCTTTGAATTTACACCACTGGTCTGGTTGCTCCAGACTGGCCCTCGCTCCCCTGAAAAGGAGCACCCGCTCTGACCTTGCTGGTCCGAATAAGAAGCGAACTTCGAATCCTGCGTGGGTTGCCCTTGCCAAGGCTTGTTAACTCCGATCCGGAAGCCGACACCGCCGACAGCGAGAGCCTTTGTGAGACAGCTCGTGATCTACTCCAGGACATCCTCGGTGCCCCAGAGTCCACGTGGCAGCAGAGACAAGCTTTGCAACAAGCACCTGATTGCGCCCGACATCGCCTGGGACCTTCCTGGTTCCTTCCTGGTCACTGGCTAGTGACCCAGCTCTGTCCCTCTGCTTTCGGGTACTCTTGATCTTCGATCCAGCCTTGGATCGCACCGGACACTTCTCTTCTGGACGCCTGCAGCATCTTCATCTCCAGGCACCATAGATCTTCGTGACGAAAACCGACACGCTTTTGCACCTGTGCACCCGCTTCCTGTGGGTGAGGTAATACTTGAACGCCGGTGCTCCTGTATTAGTTTACACCTCTAGTGTCTTAGTCTAAAGTTTTGTCCTTCTAGTCCATTAGGAAGACTCTTAAAACTGTAACTCGATAACTTTTACGCACCATTGACTTTGCATTGGTGCATGCGTGTGCTTTAAGCGCTGCACCCGAATCCCGCGGGCTACTCCCGTCCTAACTGCTGTTAGTCCAGTGTAGTCCCAGCGATTCCCAAGGCCCTAGGCCTTACCACTGATCGATTAGTGATACTTTTACCACTTTTTTGATATATGGTTTGAGTGGCCACCGGCCCTATCCATAATTGTGCAACTTTCATATGTTATATTGTGCTTTTGTTTAAACAGTTGTGCTTCATTACTCATAAAGAGTATTGGGGATTATTCTGAGAATAAATACATATATTTTTATAATATATAACTTGTTTGGTGTCCTTTCATTTGGTATTACAGGATTGCATATGTTTGTTTTGTTTGAATAGCTTTATTTCGATATATTTATCATATCATAAAAGCATTGCATATAGAAAAACAGTTAAAAATATAATACAATAACAATTCATCCCTCTATTCAGTTTTATGCCATTTAACAATTCTACAGTTGTATATGACCATCAATAAAATAACATAGGAAGGAATTTATTTACCATAAAATTATTAAAACAAGCTAAATCAATGTAGATCTTGTTACTGAAGGGACAATTTCCTCACGGATCTTATCCGCCATACCCAACCCAAAAATGTTGCCAGGCAACAGGCGAACAAGGGGCGAGCATCAGATCTTAAGATGCGTAGAGCCTCCAGGTGTGAACGAGTGCCAAGGCTCTTGCATAGTGGTTTCAGCCATCTGCTCCGAGGTGCTACATAGGCTGGGCACTCAAACATTAGGTGGGCAATGGACTCATCCCTTTTTTCACAAAAAGGGCAATACGGTGTGGTTTGCAGCGGTGGCTTCCACCTTGCTGTCCACTGTCCTAAAGGTAGAACTCCCACCCTAAATTTGAAGTACAACGACCTATCCATCGGGTTAAGGATCAAGTCCAGATAAGGTTCTCTAAAGGGGAGGTCCTTGATTAACAAAAACTCAACAGCAGATCTGTATAGTTTAGAATTACTCATTCTCTCATTTGCCACCCATAACCAATATAATTTCTTTAACATCTGTTTGGATGGAGCTGTTCTATTCGCCCAAGCATCTCCAAGGCCCAGTTCACAGAGAAGCCGCTTTACTTCCATGAGCCAGCCAACCTTGTGCCAGCCAGGGGATGAAAGAAGTTCACTCAGGGCTTCTGCGTAACTCGACAGTTCTGGTACGTTCCATATTCGAGCCCACAGTAAGAGGGGACGTAACCTTGCTTGCTCGCATATTGGGCGTGTACCTGCATCTAATAGGAGAGGGAGTGTGGGAGTGCTGTGTGGTAGCCTCATGAGATCTTTGTGGAATTTGTTTTCAAGATGGGTCAAGATATCAACTCTCTGAGTGCCCCACAATTCCGACCCATACAGCGCCGCGCTCACCACCCTTGCCCTATAGATGTCTAATATCACCCCAATAGGTTTAAGAGACGAGGCACGATGTTCTTTTAGCAGGGCCCCTGTAACCCTCTTATGAGTCAGAAAGACTTTTTGGTGGTGAGCCTTCCAACTCATGGAGTCACAGAGTCGGATGCCTAGATAATCAAATTCCCTTACCCTTTCAAGTGGGACTGAGTCTAGGGTTGGAGGAATGACTCTCTTCCTGGGGGTGTTTAGAACCAGGAATTTGGTTTTGCTTATATTGATGGCTAAGCCCCTAGAATCACAAAAGTCCTTAAACCTAGAAAGCAACTTTTGAAGGCCTATCGGGGTTTTTGAAATCAGGAGGGTGTCATCTGCAAATAGGAGGGTAGGTATTTTCCTGCCCGCCAGGGAGGGTGCATCTGCTGGATGTTTAAGAAGATGCTCCACCACTCCGTTAACATAAAGTGAAAACAGAGTGGGGGCTAGCACACAACCCTGGCGAACACCCCTATCTACAGGAATGCGAGATGTTTTTTGGCCCTGTTCACCCCACCTGATTCGAGCAAAATTGCTTTCATGAAATTTAATAAGCAAACCCAGCAAATATGGAGGGATACCCAAACCCTCTAGGACACTCTACAATTGGTCACGTGGGACCAGGTCAAAGGCAGTCCGTAAGTCTATGAATGCGAGATACAGACTGCCTTTGCCCAATACGACCACTTTCCAATAGAGCATTAAAAAGCGAAATGTCTGCTCAATAGTACCAGTTCCTGATCTAAAGCCGGCCTGGAAGTCTGACAGAACCTGATTTTCTTCAGCCCAATGCAAAATCCTACCAAGGACTACTTTGCCTGCTACCTTCTGGGTGGAATCGAGCAAACTAATTGGACGGTAATTAGCAGGGTCGTCCCGACAGCCTTTCTTAAAAATCGGGACGACCTCCGCGCCCCTCCAAGAGTCCGGAAGGCAACCTCCCATCACAGCCTCGTTCAGAAGTAAGGCAATAAGTCTGCTCCAGATCTCAATATTGACCCGCAACAAATCACCTGGGAGGCCATCTGGGCCTGCAGCCTTGTTAGCAACAAGGCACCTGATTGCCACTTCAACTTCCTTAGCAGCAAAGGGGCAATCATTGGTTGTGTTAGCAACCAGCGCTCTATGCAAAAAACCCCTGTTTGATTCTGGTGCGCCTGATTGCATTGAGTAGAGCTTAGAAAAATGGGCAAACCAAGCCTCCCCTGTAATGTTGCAAGTCAATTGTGAATCGACGGGCCTATCCCTACCTCTAAGCAAATCCCAGAACCCCTTTGTGTCCTTTTTGGAGCTCGCATCCATTAGGTCCCTCCAGAAGTTGGTTTCATGCGCTTCCCTTGCCACGGATAGAACTTTTTTATAACTTTTCCTAGCGAGTCTTATTCGAGCTGGGTCTTTTACTTTCACAGCTAGGATAAGTTCACCTTTGGCAGCACGACATGCAGAAGAGTACCATTTATCTCTACCCTTAGTTACGGTTTTACTTGTGGCCCTTGCCCTACTCTGTGGGACAATGAACAATTCACTTAGAGCTGAGACAGTTTCTTTGAGGGCCGTAAGGACATCATGATTGATGGATTCCGATGTATCTAGACGGAGCTTCACAGCTGTCATTATGGTCTTAGCTTGAGCCATCCTTCCCTCGTCCGCAGCAACTTTAGCCCATTTTAATCGCCTGCCGCAGTTCGAAGGAACAAATTCGTGGGATGATTTCCATATAGGTGGAGACATAATTGGATTCCCGTCTTGCCACAAGGGGGTAAGGGTTAGGGCCAAAGGGTTATGATCACTGTCAGATGTCAATAAGACTTCCATGTCATGGAAATACGACCAAAGGTTATGGTTCAACAGTATGTAATCAATTCTAGAAGTATGTCCCACCCTATTATAGGTGTGCGCTCCCCTAGAATCTGACTTAGATCGACCATTAGTAGCTCTAAGGTCGTATTCCATACAAAGCGAGTTGATGTCTATGGAACTCTGGGTCCATTCTTTAATCGGATCTAGAGAGAGCAAAGGAATGCCTCTCTTTGCATCGTCTACCCAGGTGTCAAAGATGTCCTCACTGGCTAAAGGTTCGAAACAGCAGTTAAAGTCTCCTGCTAAGACAACAAGGGAATCGATATTGCAGGCTCTAAGCTCCTCTTCTACTCCGGATGAGGATAACATTGAATTCCCCCCCCCTAGCCCCCCTTAAGTAGAGGTTAAACACTTCTAGCTTTCTACCCCCATGGCACTGTATTGTGAGTCTCAGAAGATCAGGAGATTGTGTGTTTATGTGCCTTATGGTTAAACCCAATGCAATACTGACCCAAATAAGGAGGCCACCCGACGGGCGGCCTTTACTGCCCTGTGGTTGGGATGCTGGCACAGAGTAGGTTGTATACCCTACCCTGTGGCGGGGTTCCAAGCACCATGTTTCTTGCAGGAGACAGATCCCGAAAGGATCCACAAAGGAATTCCAATCTGGGTTGTCAACGTTACGTGCAAGCCCTGCCACATTCCAACTTAAGATCTTCAGTTGAGGCTTTCCTATGGTTCTCAATCTGGTCAGTGAGACAGAAGCAGGGGGATCAGTGTTGGAGCTAGAGCCTACCCTTGGGCCATGATCAGACACTGCCGTTACTCCATCGGCTCTAACTGGTGTTTGAGTGGCCTCTTCCTGGATTCGAATATTTGCCCTGGTAACGGTAATTCATTTACCAGTAGGCAAGGACAGCTGATGGGATAACATAGAAGTCGTTGGTGGTGCAGCTATCTCATGCACAATTGCATGAGTTCTATGAGTATTAGAGATGTTCAGCGCTCCCTGCACTAGCGTGGCATGTACCATTGATTGGACAAGTGGGGCGGAGCTAGTCCCATCGGATTTAGTTAACAAGGAAAAGAAGTCGGGTTCCCCATGAGGTAAGGAAATCTTTGGAGGCAGTGGAGGATCAAGGGGCTTGAGCAGTCAATCTACTTCTTCGAGACAGCTGTATCTGTTCGAGGTTGGTGCCCCGAACCAGCGTCTAGTTGGAATTTGCTCTTTAGTAGAGTACCCCCACCCGGACTGGTGATGTACCAAGGACCAGTTGCCCCCATAAGTGTGTGCATTACGTGGTGGATAAAAAAAAGTTAGTGGCCTGGGTGCAATGGATGAGCCTTCACTATCAGCGGACCATGAATAGATATGATGGGCCGTGTGTGGATCCTCAAACGTCACCACTATGCAATCCCCAGGTCTAGATTTTCGTGAGGGACCCACCCAGGGGACTCTTCGCACCATTTTGACTCCACTTGTCCCACCATTTGGAATCGGTCTATGTACGTTAAGCCAGTGCATAACCTTGTTCTTTAGAGACCAATGATTTTCGTAATGGCCATTCGCGACCTCCGGCACACCCGTCAGCACCACCACGTAGTCATTGGCCTCTGGGGGGAGATCGATATACCCCCCTCGATAGTTGCTCTTGTTATATGAGCCCTGAGTAGGTCGGTGGATAGTGTTGCTAGCATTCTGCCTCGGAGGAGCACCCACATTAGTATGTATAGGGGGTTGGGGAATGGGGTCCTTTGACTTAGGCGCCCTTGGCAGGGGATCAGGGATTTTATGATCAATTCCCTTAGTGCGAGGTTTGGGGATTGGCTGTGTTATAGCTGGTGCTGGAGGGGGAAGGGTTGGAGTCTGTGGGGCTATATTATTCTCTAGGAGACCTTGGTTTTCTAGACCTCGCAAGCCAAGAGTGGCCAAAGCTATAATGCTCTTTTCCATCTCTAATAGATGGTTCTCAATGCGTGCAAGTCTTAGGTCCAGGGGAGATAGGAGCTTTTTTAGGGTTTCCCAAACTATTCCTATAAACTCCCCATCCCTCCCATCCTGATCCTTAGATTGAAGTCCAATGTCCTCTACAATTATACTATCATTAGTGGTTGCAGAGCTGTACTCTCACTATCTTTCACCCGGGGAACCTGTGACGGGGAGACATACCCTCCTATAACACTAGTCCCAGGGATGTTGCCAACATTGAATAGCTGTGCCCCAGCAATTTTAGTCTTCTTACGTGAGTAAGCAGACCTTGAGGTACGTTTCCTTTTGTGTAAATTGCCCTTGGGACTATTACATGTGGATACATCGGAAATATCTAGGGAATGGGGAATAGTCGTGGGTTGTTGGGCAAGGGTAACCACGGGAGGGAGTTGGCTTACAGTCGGAGGTATGGGGGACAGGGGTAAGGGAGAGACAAGCGAAGCAGGAGTGTAATGGACATCTGCCTGCGTAGTAACGCAGCCCTGATTGACCGGACGCTCCGGAGTAATAGCAGATGCTATATGACCCAAGGATGATTTTTTAGAGTTAGCAAAATCCTGCGACAATCTTCTAGCAGCAGCCAAATCTAAGGAGACTCGAGCTTGCAATTTGGTAATTTCATTGTCTATAGCAATGTTTGTGCGTGTAATAAAGTCATCCATGGGGCCATTTTGTATCAACCCCCCCTTAGCAGCCCTACTGCGGGTAGCCCGTGTGCACATGTATAACAAGATAGGCAACCAACAATAGGAGGAGGAAATGTGGACTTTACCAATGGCAGAGCAAGGGCGAAAGAGGGGGGCCCCAGACCAGACCTCTTAGACTTCGAACGGCTTCAAACGGCCCGCTCTTTGCCCGGTCTTCGCCCCGGGCGCTCCCGCGCGCTACCGCGCAGCGGTTACCCCGCCCTCTAAAATAGGGCTAGGACAGGGCAGGGCAAGGGGCGTGGCCGGCAGGGAGAGCGGCCACAGGTGTTGCACGCAGGGACTCCTGGGCAATGGAGTCCCTGCTGGGCTGCTCGCAGCCCTGCCGGTAAACAAGGGGGCCAAGAGTCTTCAGTTCCCCTTCCAACGCCTCACAGCGACCGCAGGCGCAGCGGGACCCGCACAGCGGGTCCGGCAAGCCGTAGAGTCAAGACGGTGATCCAACGACGACAGGCAGCAGGGAAAGTGGTGCCTCCAAGCAATCCGGTGAACAATGTATCCCACTGGAGGAGGGAAAAGGGAGCAGCTTTGACCACAGTCAGGGGGCGTGGCCGGCAAGGAGAGCGGCCACAGGTGTTGCACGCAGGGACTCCTGGGCAATGGAGTCCCTGCTGGGCTGCTCGCAGCCCTGCCGGTAAACAAGGGGGCCAAGAGTCTTAAGTTCCCCTTCCAACGCCTCACAGCGACCGCAGGCGCAGCGGGACCCGCGCAGCGGGTCCGGCAAGCCGTAGAGTCAAGACGATGATCCAACGACGACAGGCAGCAGGGAAAGTGGTGCCTCCAAGCAATCCGGTGAACAAAGTATCCCACTGGAGGAGGGAAAAGGGAGCAGCTTTGACCACAGTCAGGGGGCGTGGCCGGCAGGGAGAGCGGCCACAGGTGTTGCACGCAGGGACTCCTGGGCAATGGAGTCCCTGCTGGGCTGCTCGCAGCCCTGCAGGTAAACAAGGGGGCCAAGAGTCTTCAGTGCCCCTTCCAACGCCTCACAGCGACCGCAGAGTCAAGACGGTGATCCAACGACGACAGGCAGCAGGGAAAGTGGTGCCTCCAAGCAATCCGGTGAACAATGTATCCCACTGGAGGAGGGAAAAGGGAGCAGCTTTGACCACAGTCAGGGGGCGTGGCCGGCAGGGAGAGCGGCCACAGGTGTTGCACGCAGGGACTCCTGGGCAATGGAGTCCCTGCTGGGCTGCTCGCAGCCCTGCCGGTAAACAAGGGGGCCAAGAGTCTTCAGTTCCCCTGTCAATGCCTCACAGCGACCGCAGGCGCAGCGGGACCCGCGCAGCGGGTCCGGCAAGCCGTAGAGTCAAGACGGTGATCCAACGACGACAGGCAGCAGGGAAAGTGGTGCCTCCAAGCAATCCGGTGAACAATGTATCCCACTGGAGGAGGGAAAAGGGAGCAGCTTTGACCACAGTCAGGGGGCGTGGCCGGCAGGGAGAGCGGCCACAGGTGTTGCACGCAGGGACTCCTGGGCAATGGAGTCCCTGCTGGGCTGCTCGCAGCCCTGCCGGTAAACAAGGGGGCCAAGAGTCTTCAGTTCCCCTTCCAACGCCTCACAGCGACCGCAGGCGCAGTGGAACCCGCGCAGCGGGTCCGGCAAGCCTTAGAGTCAAGACGGTGATCCAACGACGACAGGCAGCAGGGAAAGTGGTGCCTCCAAGCAATCCGGTGAACAATGTAACCCACTGGAGGAGGGAAAAGGGAGCAGCTTTGACCACAGTCAGGGGGCGTGGCCGGCAGGGAGAGCGGCCACAGGTGTTGCACGCAGGGACTCCTGGGCAATGGAGTCTCTGCTGGGCTGCTCGCAGCCCTGCCGGTAAAACAAGGGGGCCAAGAGTCTTCAGTTCCCCTTCCAACACCTCACAGCGACCGCAGGCGCAGCGGGACCCGCACAGCGGGTCCGGCAAGCCGTAGAGTCAAGACGGTGATCCAACGACGACAGGCAGCAGGGAAAGTGGTGCCTCCAAGCAATCCGGTGAACAATGTATGGTAAAACAGCTGGATTCACATGCCCTCTTGAGTTAAGCCTTTTAGGCTGCTTAGTCCATGCTACCCCTAGGATAGCTTGTCTTTTAAGGTTGACTTACAACCATCACCATACGGGATTGTTTGGACTGATACAAGGTGCCCAGAGAATTGTGGACATCATATACCAGGCCAACTTCTCACACTTGGGTGTCTAGTTTTCAGAAAATGTATAGGTATGCTAGGTTTCCCTATGTGCCGGCAGAGCTAGGGATAAAAAATTACAGCTAGGCACTTTGCCAAAAAAAGGTCATTTTTCACTGTGAAATTGTGGTGTGTCCACGTTGTATTTTGCACCATTTCCTGTAGCGGGCACTAGGCCTACCCACACAAGTGAGGAACCATTGTAATTCGGCGACTTAGCGTGATTCATATTTGTAAAGCAAATGTGATTACCTATTGACGTTTGAAGCATTTCTGCCTTCCAAATGAAAGACAATGTGTAAAAAAGTGGTAATTTTGAAAAATTACCAATAATTTTCATGCTAGTATGAGTACTCCCAATTTCAGAAATGTGCAAATATCTACTGTTTCTAACTTCTATATTTTGTTCCCAAGACGGTGATCCAACGACGACAGGCAGCAGGGAAAGTGGTGCCTCCAAGCAATCCGGTGAACAATGTATCCCACTGGAGGAGGGAAAAGGGAGCAGCTTTGACCACAGTCAGGGGGCGTGGCCGGCAGGGAGAGCGGCCACAGGTGTTGCACGCAGGGACTCCTGGGCAATGGAGTCCCTGCTGGGCTGCTCGCAGCCCTGCCGGTAAACAAGGGGGCCAAGAGTCTTCAGTTCCCCTTCCAACGCCTCACAGCGACCGCAGGCGCAGTGGAACCCGCGCAGCGGGTCCGGCAAGCCTTAGAGTCAAGACGGTGATCCAACGACGACAGGCAGCAGGGAAAGTGGTGCCTCCAAGCAATCCGGTGAACAATGTAACCCACTGGAGGAGGGAAAAGGGAGCAGCTTTGACCACAGTCAGGGGGCGTGGCCGGCAGGGAGAGCGGCCACAGGTGTTGCACGCAGGGACTCCTGGGCAATGGAGTCTCTGCTGGGCTGCTCGCAGCCCTGCCGGTAAAACAAGGGGGCCAAGAGTCTTCAGTTCCCCTTCCAACACCTCACAGCGACCGCAGGCGCAGCGGGACCCGCACAGCGGGTCCGGCAAGCCGTAGAGTCAAGACGGTGATCCAACGACGACAGGCAGCAGGGAAAGTGGTGCCTCCAAGCAATCCGGTGAACAATGTATGGTAAAACAGCTGGATTCACATGCCCTCTTGAGTTAAGCCTTTTAGGCTGCTTAGTCCATGCTACCCCTAGGATAGCTTGTCTTTTAAGGTTGACTTACAACCATCACCATAAGGGATTGTTTGGACTGATACAAGGTGCCCAGAGAATTGTGGACATCATATACCAGGCCAACTTCTCACACTTGGGTGTCTAGTTTTCAGAAAATGTATAGGTATGCTAGGTTTCCCTATGTGCCGGCAGAGCTAGGGTTAAAAAATTACAGCTAGGCACTTTGCCAAAAAAGGGTCATTTTTCACTGTGAAATTGTGGTGTGTCCACGTTGTATTTTGCACCATTTCCTGTAGCGGGCACTAGGCCTACCCACACAAGTGAGGAACCATTGTAATTCGGCGACTTAGCGTGATTCATATTTGTAAAGCAAATGTGATTACCTATTGACGTTTGAAGCATTTCTGCCTTCCAAATGAAAGACAATGTGTAAAAAAGTGGTAATTTTGAAAAATTACCAATAATTTTCATGCTAGTATGAGTACTCCCAATTTCAGAAATGTGCAAATATCTACTGTTTCTAACTTCTATATTTTGTTCCCAAGACGGTGATCCAACGACGACAGGCAGCAGGGAAAGTGGTGCCTCCAAGCAATCCGGTGAACAATGTATCCCACTGGAGGAGGGAAAAGGGAGCAGCTTTGACCACAGTCAGGGGGCGTGGCCGGCAGGGAGAGCGGCCACAGGTGTTGCACGCAGGGACTCCTGGGCAATGGAGTCCCTGCTGGGCTGCTCGCAGCCCTGCCGGTAAACAAGGGGGCCAAGAGTCTTCAGTTCCCCTTCCAACGCCTCACAGCGACCGCAGGCGCAGCGGAACCCGCGCAGCGGGTCCGGCAAGCCGTAGAGTCAAGACGGTGATCCAACGACGACAGGCAGCAGGGAAAGTGGTGCCTCCAAGCAATCCGGTGAACAATGTATCCCACTGGAGGAGGGAAAAGGGAGCAGCTTTGACCACAGTCAGGGGGCGTGGCCGGCAGGGAGAGCGGCCACAGGTGTTGCACGCAGGGACTCCTGGGCAATGGAGTCCCTGCTGGGCTGCTCGCAGCCCTGCCGGTAAAACCAGGAGGCCAAGAGTCTTCAGTTCCCCTTCCAACACCTCACAGCGACCGCAGGCGCAGCGGGACCCGTGCAGCGGGTCCGGCAAGCCGTAGAGTCAAGACGGTGATCCAACGACGACAGGCAGCAGGGAAAGTGGTGCCTCCAAGCAATCTGGTGAACAATGTATGGTAAAACAGCTGGATTCACATGCCCTCTTGAGTTAAGCCTTTTAGGCTGCTTAGTCCATGCTACCCCTAGGATAGCTTGTCTTTTAAGGTTGACTTACAACCATCACCATAAGGGATTGTTTGGAATGATACAAGGTGCCCAGAGAATTGTGGACATCATATACCAGGCCAACTTCTCACACTTGGGTGTCTAGTTTTCAGAAAATGTATAGGTATGCTAGGTTTCCCTATTTGCCGGCAGAGCTAGGGTAAAAAAATTACAGCTAGGCACTTTGCCAAAAAAGGGTCATTTTTCACTGTGAAATTGTGGTGTGTCCACGTTGTGTTTTGCACCATTTCCTGTAGCGGGCACTAGGCCTACCCACACAAGTGAGGAACCATTGTAATTCGGAGACTTAGCGTGATTCATATTTGTAAAGCAAATGTGATTACCTATTGACGTTTGAAGCATTTCAGCCTTCCAAATGAAAGACAATGTGTAAAAAAGTGGAAATTTTGAAAAATTACCAATAATTTTCATGCTAGTATGAGTACTCCCAATTTCAGAAATGTGCAAATATCTACTGTTTCTAACTTCTATATTTTGTTCCCATTTCAGAAATACCTAGGGGTCTTTCATACTGATTTTTCCATGTATACATTTTCCCAGAATACTTGGTATTTACCCGGTACATACTAAAAAATTACTGCAAATTGCTGCTCAGTTTATGGCTCTGGGTTAGTCAGGATCTTGGTGAACCTACAAGTCCTACATATCCCCTCAACCAGTAAGGTCCAGCGGATGTAACGGTATATTTCTTTCAAAGAGTTGTCATAATTAGAAGAAGTTACAGGTGAAAACGTTGACACAAAAGGCTGTTTTTTTAACTAATTTTCAATTTTACTTGTATTTAACTGTTAATTTCTATAAGGAAACCTCGAAGGATCTACACAAATGACCCCTTGCTGAATTTGGAATTTTGTCTACTTTTTCAAAAATGTAGAGCTTC
This sequence comes from Lissotriton helveticus, assembly GCF_964261635.1. Lineage (NCBI taxonomy): Eukaryota > Metazoa > Chordata > Amphibia > Caudata > Salamandridae > Lissotriton > Lissotriton helveticus. The sequence goes on along the minus strand of NC_136063.1, from coordinate 1,236,679,061 downwards.
CCAGGGATCATTATTGTTTTCATACCCATTTCTACTATTAACTGGAAGGAGGGTTAAAGGCTAAAAAAATTGCAAAAATAGGCTATGTCCCAGAAAAATGCCAAAACTGTGTAAAACATTTTGGTTTTCTGACAAAAGTTTGCAATTCCCTAAAAGCTGGGAAAATGGGGATTTCATCCCCATAAACCCTTTTTTGATACCATTTTCTGGGGAAAAAACGGACGCTTTCATTTGCAGCAGTTTTCTCCAATGTTCCCCCAAAAAAACAACATTTAGCAATATTTTGTCTAATTTCTGGGTCCCCTCCAGAGGAATTCACAAACCCTTGGTACCTTTAGAATCCCAATGATGTTGGAAGAAAAGCACGCAAATTTGGCATGGATACCTTATGTGGTCAAAAAGTTACAGGGGCCCAAGCGCGAACTCCCCCAAATAGCCAGAAAAAAGGCTTAGCAAGGGGGGTAAAAGGCCTAGCACGAACAGGTTAAGTTCATCACCACCACTCAAACTAGGTGCTAGTTTGTTTACATATTCAAACATATATGGACACTCATTCTTTTACAAATAACATTTATATGTAGTGAGTTACTGTGCTAACAAGCTAAAAAAGAATGTGTAAATAGGAACAATTTTAATTTACATTTATGTAGGCTATAAATGTACTTTGTGAAAAATAAAGGAGAAAAATCAAATGTTTTATTAAAATATGTAGTAAAAGGTTTAGTATCAGTTCAGTTCAGCTCATTAAGTCTTTATTTCGAATATAAAAACCATATAAGACATTACAGTCAGTTAAAAGTTAAAGCAGGTTAAAAATACAAATGTTAAAAAGCTCAAATCAAATACAGAACTGACATTAGTGCAACGAGACCACAATAATAAGTGCATAAATGTATATTTTAATACATCAATTCTATAATGCTCTTATGCACTATAAAATCCATAGATTTAATATGATGTAATATAAAAACTATCAACCCAGCAATAGTTTGAAGGCAGAGCGGTGTTATAATGCCAAAACACCTATAGCATTGATTATAACATGGAGCTGCCAAGGTATTTGGAGAGGTCACTGGACCAAACACCAAGACTCGGCAGGGTGACAAAATCAACCTACCACAGATTCCTTGAAAAAGGTATAAAATAAGGTGGAGGCAAGTTAATGTTACCTTAGTTTGTTAGCCCAAATGGCCCAGTATCAAATATGTTGCTGTAGAAAATATTAACAATTTTCAAATATTTTACCAATGCAGACATATGAACACTGGGAGAGTGAGGAGATAACAGCCTCAGGTATATAGCACATTTCCATACATTGTGGAAAAGTAAATTTTGCCATGTTATATGTGCCTACGTGTTCCCCATGTTATGTCATATGTGCATGATCGATATGCATGTATTCCCTATGATCGATTAAAGACGCAATTACAGTTGTGTCCATCTCTAGTATGCCAGTTTCTAGTCTTCGTGAATACAACGAATATCAGACCTATGTAAAGCTACGTTGCCACGTTTTACAGTGTGCACGTTAATTCATTGAATTTTCCCCGTTTCTAGGCCTCAAAAGGGCCCGGACTCAGATTCAGCTCCTGTTTCCTGAACCCTCTCCGAGGAGCGACACAGCCCCCACCTGTACCCCTGACCCTGTCGTGTATTTCTATAGGTTCTGAATCAGTCCCCCTATTCCTGACCCTATTCTGGTTAAAACTAACTATCAAGTTAACTAACAGTCAGCCCATGAGGCATGAAAACCCCCATGATGCAGATACCGTTATCTGACGCAGTCACACTACGGCACAGGAACGTGTTATCTGATTAGGTCATAACGCTTGAGATCTAATTAGACAAGCGACATTCCTCCAGCCCCTGATAAGGCATACGACGTTCTCATAACAAATCAAACCTATGACAACCTGGATAATCCGTGCGGCCATTGTTTTGATTTCACAGAGAACTTTAGTAAAGAATGTGCTAACGAGCAAGTCGTATGACATCTTTATTGACGTACCTATGTCCATCCTTACGTCAATCTCGGCACCTTTAAGGTATAAATATTGCCGACCTTGCCCTATGCAAACACACGCGTGGTGACAAGACGGAGCAGCCATACTTGCCGAAGCCGAGAGCAGAAGCAGACCCCGCTGGCAGCAGCCCCGCCTTCCTGACGCGCTGAGAGACGCGCTGCTATCTCAAGCCGAGAGACCCAGCACCGGCGCTTCTGGGCAGCCCTCGCAGGCAGCCTGGAATATCGAGAGCAGAGAAAGAGATACCATTCCTCATTCATCCTAACTTCCAGGTACAGAACTGAATAACCCCTCACAGAGAATTCTTTAGTTATTCACTTGGCAAAAACAAAATTAACTTAAACTGTAACTTTCTATTCCCGCCCACGCATTAGACTTCGGTCAGGTACACGGGGTAGGCGTATTTAGAAACACCAGTTGAGTACGTTTAGTCAAATGTATATGTGTATGTAAATATATTTTAATCATTTTAAACATCATATGGCTCAGAAACCATATCAATGTTTTTACAGTATTATTTTATACTATTGCTTTTAATGTATGCACTTTACTTAACTATAAGTATTGCAATAATATCGATCCATTTCTCTTGTACGAGAAAAGAGACTGATCAATAAATAACACCTTTTTATTGAACACGCCCGTCTCTTCCTTTTCTCTACATTCTGATGAGACTAAGAATGCACGTACTGACTGAGTAAAATAATTGCCTTGTGCTCACACGACTCTCGAGATTGACTCTTGATTAGGGGAGAGCAAAGTTGTCATGTTCTATGGTTGTCAGAAACTAAATCCCTTCTTGTCTAATCAGGTGAGGTAATTCTTTCCTGAACATTCGAGAAAGTTTCTAGCGAACTCTGAGCTTAGCTGGCAAACCCAAAAATTAAGTTTAGTATCGACAGTAGTAGACCTAGTTAACGTCTGGCCTAGGCCTTTACTGCTGTAGGTACTATTCCAATGCGCAGAGCCTATTGGGAAAATAGGAGCTACACTACATGGCGCCCAACGCGTTTGGAAAGGGCGATAAAACTAACGTAAGACATTTAGAGTAACTCAGTCGTGCTTTCTCACTCAGACCCCTTTTCCCACATACTCCAAAGACGTCTGGAGTGGGTGAAAGGTAATATCCTCCAAAACCTCGCAGGAGGGAACTCCTATGTATGGTTCTTGGTCTAGTCAACGCTGAAGGATGAACAGTGTTCCAAAATATTGTGCATCTAATCTCTGTTTCCATAAAGAAACCTGATCTGCAAATAAACATAATACCATCCTGTCTGTAAAATGGGAGACAGTGATGAAGAAAGAGAGGCAGTTAGATTAGCAGCTGAAATAGCAGCAGCTGATAATACAGCACTCACAGCAGACCCGGATATAATACTCATCCAGGTCGCCAAAAGGAGATCTATAACTCTAAAACTTATAGAAAATGGACTGACACCTAGAGGTGGCACAGTCATATTCGTAATTGAGGCACACGAATATCGGCAGACAGAGGTATACTATACATGGATACATTTTCCAGCAGCAAATGCTGTAACAAAGTACTTCCACTATTACAAAGTAGAGGAACCTCCTGAAACATACACTCGGAAGTACCACTCAAATTCCAAGAGCATTTGCTCCTATTTGATGGCGCCCTAAAACATAATAATCACATTACAAGGCTCGGTCCTTTAGGAAGACCAGGAGCAACGTGGCCGGTCTTAGCCGGATACACACCACATCCAGACATCGATAGAATGCCTGCAGCAGAGCTGTTAATACAGCTAAAACAACTACTAAAAATTCATAGACAATTAGTTCAGTATGTAATGCGGACTTCAACAATTCAGCCAGCGATTAAACTTCCACAGCTGACCCCTCACCAGGGGAACACAAATAAAATCACACCACAGAACATCCAATCCTGCCTAGGTAAAGTTCCAGCTAAACGGGAACAAATACCATTCTGGTTGGCACAGAAAATCACCCAAATAGAGGCGGTGTTTCCTGACACCACCCCGCTAGAAAAACACAGGATTCTGACTATATGTCTCCCAATGGGAATCGCACCACACATTGAGGACTGTGACACTTGGGGTACAGTCTTTGCTTCCATCTACACAAAAACGCACGGTGTTCCATCCATTTCGGTAATACCAGATGTGCTAAAACAAATTCAAGATGAATACGGTCCAGAACCTGCTTTAACTCTTGGTATGAAATTACTAAAAGACTTCAAGCAGGTCTCGGCTATATTACTAGCCAACATAAAAGGTGAAGCAGCAAACGTGGCGATCCGCCAGAGGTTAAAAGAGACAGATATAGCAGACCAACCAGCTGAAATTGCCAGAATCATAGAAAAATCCTATGAAGAACTAGGCAGAGATAGTCTAGGTGGAATACCAGTAAAACCGCAACTGACTACAAATCCAGAAAAAATATTTTTTAATAATAATAATTCACCAAAAAAGAACTGGGATGGAAACAAACAATCCAATCCTAAAGAAAAGAAATTCCAGTCCAGAGGAAGGTCTCCGAGGCGAAGAGAGAAATCTCCAAACCAAAGACAGAGGTCACCACAGAGTGACCCCTCTGGGAATAGATATAACCTTAGAAATAGGGATAATATTAAAAAACCTGATAGATATCAAGACATTGATACGCGTCCCTCTCAATCTTTTCAGAATTCCTCGCAGAAATCGGAAAGAAGAGGACGATCAGAAGAGCACGCCAAGTCCAAAGACAAGGAACCTGCTCAGCTAAAAAAGAAATTACAATTTCCAAAAAAGAAGGTAGCCAGTATCAAGGTAGTTAACAATGCAGAGAATACTGAGGACACAACTGAAAAACGGAGAGTGGGCTCAGACAATGCTAGACAGCGCAGCAGAGGTGAGCATAGCTCGCAAAGTCCTTATGAATCATCTGGAGACAGTGGACACGAATGAATACCTTCAAGTGGAAACTGCAGATACCAGAGTTAGCAAGCCCCACAAGATATACGAGATAACATTACGTATAGAGGGAGATAAGACTAGGAAAATTAGGGGACTATTTTGGGATAACCTCTCCAAAGGCTATGACATCCTTCTAGCTGAAAAAGACTGGCCACCAGAGTTTGTCAGGGAGTGCCCTCATGGCGAAGAAGTAATTATGCCTGCCTTCTCGAATCAAATACCGATTCATAAAAAATATACACTTGCTAGAAAGTGGGCAGTGGCCTTAGCACCTGCTTTATATAAAAATCACGTAGGATGGGATGAGGATTCTCCTCCTCACAAAATCCAGTTAAAATCACAACCAACTGCACAAAGGCAGTACCCAATTAAGCAAGAAGCTAAAAAACAAGTAAATGAAATACTAGATCAGCTAGAATACCAGGGGGTGATTGAAACTTGCACCTCACAAATGAACAATCCTTTGTTTCCGGTCTCCAAACCAGACAATTCATATCGTCTAGTTTTGGATTACCGACACCTTAACACATGTTGCAAAACATTTGCAGTGCAAAACTCACACAGTGCTGCACTAATGAATAACATAGTGCGCAAAAAATACAAAACAACCTTGGACATCTCCAATGGATTCTTTTGTCAAAATATAGCACCAGAGAGCAGATATTTAACTGCATTCTCAGTAAATGGCACTCAAAAACAATTCTGTCGGTTAGCCCAGGGGTACAAGAACAGCCCGGGGGTATTCTCAGCGAGAGTAACAGAATTACTACAACTATATGATGATGAAGCATTATCTTATGTTGATGACATTTACTTAACAGATGATGACTTGGATACTCACTTGAAAAGAGTGAACACCATAATACTTGGGTTCGCTGCAGAGGGTTACAAATTCAACTTCAAAAAATCCAGAATTGCCCATCTGACAGTCCTATTCTTAGGATATGAGTTATCAAGTGAAGGCAAAAGCCTGGCAGACAATTTCCTAGAGAAATGTGCCGTTATCCAAGCTCCTAAAACACTAAAAAACTTACAGTCAATTCTAGGCTTCCTAAATTTCGGAAGAACATACATTGCAAATTACGCAGAAAGGGTCAAACCCCTTTATGATCTAATTAAACCAGACTTTAAAAGATCCAGTTGGACTCAAACACACACAGAAATTTTGAGATCCTTACAAACAGACATGCTAATTAAAACAAAATTAGAAACCCGTGATAATACACGCAACCTTGTGATCCGAGTAATCCCGGGGAGATGCGGATTCACATACCTAACCTCTAATGAGGGAGATAAGGTACCAATTGCATTTAAATCACACATGTACACAGAAGCTGAACAGAAATTCAGTAATACAGAAAAAATCATTCGTGCAGTTCAAACCGCAATAGCTAGAGAAAAAGACATAGCTGACGGTAGACATATCACAGTCAGAACAGCAGAATCAGCCTTTGAGGCACTAACAACACCGTGTAATTTACCAACAACAACATTAAATCCGGAATGGATACAATGGGTGAATTCAATTACAACGGACAAAGTATACTACTACTTTGATCCAGAACTAGAAGAATTAAAAAATCTAAAATATAAAAAGACGTATCCTCTGCCAATCGACATTCTGCCTCTACGACATTACGCCTGTGTAATCTATACAGACGGACATGCTCAACCCTCCGTTTGGGGAGAACAAGCATACAACCCCACATGTGAGATTACGAAAGAAGTGTGGCGCGGAGGTAAATTAAAACCTCTATTAACAAAATCACACTCAGTAGAAACTAATTCAGAAAAACAAACTGAAATAATCGCATTGAAAATGGCGCTAGATAATGCGGATCGCAAATTCCCGACACTTATAGTGTCAGATTCATATTACTGCGTCAAATCATATAACAGCGATTTGCAGACATGGATTCAGAACGGTTACAAAGATGACACAGATGCACCAATAAAGCAGAGACTGCTCTGGGAACAAGTAGCTCTTTTACAAAAAGAACTACCAAAGACTCACGTGACTCACTCACTGAGTCATCAGCGTGATGGCGTTCACGTTATAGGGAATTCATTGGCTGAAGCAGCCGCAGCGGCAGCCACTAAACCGTCTCCCGTAGATCGAAAAAAGCGTACATTAAAATACATTGACGGTGAAACATTGCTGGCGGTGAAAACGTCATCAAAAGGCGACGGCTCAGCGTTACCGATCAACTATCCACTCAATTATACATACATAATCGATGCAAACTCCGTCCCTTTTGCTCGAATCCCTGGAGTGGGGGATAGAGTGATTCCAAACATGGACAGGAGAAGCTTGTTAATCGCAGACGCACATATGGGTGAGGGTCTTGGACACCTCAAACTAAAAGATTCTCTGGAAGATTTACAATTACGGTACTGGTGGCCAGGCATGAGCCTACATCATACCATGTTTGTAAAAAACTGCCCAAACTGCAACAGAAATCGCAGTGGGGAGAGAAAAAATAAAATACGGTGGAATCTGACTGCAGATAACATCACCAGTAAAAAGAATGGCTTGCGATTAACATATACAGGCTAGTTTCCACTTATAATGTAGATCCTCAGCACTCGGCTGACGTCCGGACTGTTATACAAAGATTTGCGAGTCTAAATGGCATATACGCTAAGAGCATGCTACGTTCGACCATTGTTTTCACTCAGGCAATCCAGCCTGGGGGGGAAACATGGCCAAATGAGCACAGCCCAGCGGGAATCTTCTCACTTCCTTCCTGAGGGTATGGGATGGTGTAAAGAAAAAACCAAGGCAGAAAGCAATCTATAATAGAAAGGATATTAGGTTCGGGAGCTGGGTGGGTCAAACATCTAATAAGTGTCCAACGTAGTCTAAATAACTTGCCAAGAAATTCTCTGAAGGGATTCAGTCCGTACGAATTATTATTCGGAACTAGGATGTTGATCTCTGACCTTGATAGTCAGACTTCAGTGTTAATAGAAAAAACCTTTGATGTCAAAGACCGTTTGGCTATTTTGCAGGACTTAAACAAAACAAGAAAAGACCTGAGCAACATACAGTTGAAACAACAGCCAACAACCACTGAAGAATCGCCACCTGTCCCAGCAAGACCTGTCTGGATTCCAAAAGTCGGGGATCTAGTCAGGGAGAAGATCGCGGTAAAGAAGGAATTTGGGCCTTCTTACAGAAAAGCAGTTCCTGTCTTGTCTGTCAACGGGACAAGATCAGTTGTACTACCGCAACTTGCTGGAAAAAAGGAGAACCGAGTTGTATCCATCGACCTGGTAAAACCACAACATGTGGCCGATAACAAACAGTAGGCCAAGTGGACTCCCAATAAGTAGCAGAACACCAAGGTTTGCTACCAGTACAGAGGTCCTATCAAAGAGGCTCATCACATTCGAAACGCCTACAGAAGAACAACAAGGACTATGCAACAATGCAATAGAACTCAGACCTCTGAAAACCCAAATAAAGACATTTAGCAGAGACACACCAATCTATACTGAAGTACCAAGTGACAATGCAAGAAACAAAAATCCTGAAGCAATTGGAACAATTGACAGAACTGCATCCGGGTACTTCATCAACTTCGATGATTCCTCTGAAGGCTTCAGTGAATCAAAGACACAGCCGTCATCAAAATCCTTTAAAGACAAAGCGAAGGAACTTTTGAAACAACTGAAAGAAACATATCTGGTTTCTCCATGGATTGAATTTTGGGTGGGTTTTGGTGCATTTATCCTCATACTTTGGCTCATCATGGTATTTACTTTGGGACGCTTCATTGAGGGAAAATATGCTAAAATGGACACAGCAAGTCAGAACATCAACTTGGTCCTCAAACCACACACATCTTCACACGTCGAGAAAAGAGAACTTTCTTCAGAACTTTCTTCAGCCAACTTCACAGCCAATCCTATACCTGGTGGGGTAGCCTGGGACAACACTGACTATGAAATTTATGGTCCGGTCGAGATCCTGAAATATCCACACCAAATCAAGATCTCCTTGAGTGACTTTGCAAAACCAAACTCATTTGCTGATGATTGGGACTTTGAAAGTATTAACAATATGATGTCTGACTTAGTAATGTCTGCTAAATTTACAAAACATGATTATTTGCAAGGTTCTACAAATTATGATAGTATGTATTGCTATAACCATTATGGTAACCATTTTTTGCATAAATCTGCACAACCTAGAAATGTTTTAAATTATAATCAATGGGAACATTGTGCAACACCTCCAAAAGGGAGTTCAAGAACCGTTTATGACAAATATTCATACTTTCAAGGTTTTAACACAAGTAATGCTGAAACATTTTATTACAAATTGTCAAACAAGACAGGGATGAAAACCATGATAACCAACACAAAATTGATATATTCAGATTCATTCTTTGAAAAAATGAATACTTTTGGATTTGATTATTGGGACAAAAATGTTGATTTGAAAAGTGTTTGGGGTACAAAAGAATGGCAAGTACAGGGTTTAGAAGCTTTGTTTAGAGCCTGCATGATCCCAGAACAAATGATATTTTTAAATGACACTGTTCAACAAACCACCTGTCTTGGCTTAGCCAAAATCAAAGATTTAAATAACCCGTCTATTCCAAAGCCAACAATGTTTAGCAATAGCTCTGATACAGATGAAGAAATAGACATAAACCATATACTTAACCAAAACAGAACACATCCTGATTGGAAACAATGGTTGATCTGGCCCACAGATACAAATAACTGTCAAGATAGATTCCTGAATAAAACACAGGGTTTCAAAATGACCAGGCCAGACCCTAGATATCCTCAAAGACATCACCCAGGGATAATAACAACCTACAGTGTGGGCAAATTATGCCTTCAATGGCTACAAACTTCCACACTGCCTGAAATTAAGCAACACCTAACTTTACTTACTGATGGTGCTGACTTGCGTGATTTCATAATGGGACCACGCAAACAGCGTCAAAAGCGTTTCATAGCAGCCTCTGTATATGCAGCATACAATGAGGCCTGGAAGGTTACTCAAATTGAAACAGCAGAGAGAATACGTGAAATTGATCGTATTAATTTGGAAAAATCACTTTCTGTAGTGGACAATGGGTTAATGACTCTGTCCTCCAGAATTTTTTCATTGGACAGCATTGTGTCTTCAGCAATCGATATATTATCGCAAGACTTACTGTTATTACAACATGGTCAGTCACAATTGCGTTCTATTGTACAGCTTGGCTGGACGTTACAAAATCTGCGTTCAGGCTATGTGCCTTGGCGTTTAATCAACACAACGTCACTATTCCAAATCTTTAACCTTACTGATAGACAAATCGGTATGGCGCAAAAGGGTGCTGATTATACAATCTTGAGCATTGAAAAACTAGAAAGATTACCAATGACAATGTCAGAACGACCTGTCAGTGAATGGATAATCCACGGAATCATAAATATTCCAATCTCAACCTTCAGGTTTCAATACTGCCAAAAATATATACAGGCTGGCATGTACGAGAAATTGGGAAAGGGGTACCTTAAAACAACTTGGAACCTGCCCTATTCACATGCATGTGTCAGTAATAAAGGACAGAAAGTGTTTCTTAGTGGCAACAATTGTGCTATGTCACTAAGCGGCACGCTTCTGTGTAACGGTATTAGTTTGCACGGAGCCTGTGAAGGGAATTCATACAACCTTTCATGTCACCAGCAAGGCGCACCTGCAACTGAAATAGAACCATTCTTACAAAGACTCTATAATGGGAGTTACATTCTTATTGTAGACCGCAGATGTTGTAGTCTTATGCCCGGGACTCCTTATCTAGTAACTACAACGGCGAAGGTCAAGTGCTGTGGACGTTCTTTGTTCCCCAGCTCCTTTCCAGACAGGGAGGCAAGGGCATGGCCCAGTTTGAAAATTACTTCTATTCGAATAGACACTTTAAGCAGAATGAAAACAGTGCTTCTTCAGACGCCTACAAGGCTCACGTCATCAAAAGAAACGTATGACCTACAAGTCGCAAGGACGACTGCAGAGATACATACATTATTATCAACTAATTCCCCCGTACATTTCGCGGAAATCCTAAGCGAAATCTTAAATATTTCTGATACCACTGGGGTCTCAAAGGTATTTAAGACAGTATTTTCGATGGCATTAACACCATTCAAAGCCATACTGGGTATTTTTCCAGATTTCGTCCATTCGATTTTTGGCGGACTTCCCCTGATCCTGGGACTAATTGCAGGAATCCTATTCCTAGTCCTTATTTTTCGTTATCGCAACCCATGTCACAGATCAAACTCTCGCGACAATGGAAGATACGATCCTAGCCATTGGATACCGGGACCGGATATCAAAAATCCTGGGACTCTCCCGGCTTAGAGACCTAAACATGACTTGGTTTCTATCATTTCGACCAATGTGGCAAAGGTGTGTTTTACCTGTACTAAGGTGTCTGCTATGCGGAGAAGAATGCGTGTTAGACACCTGTCTGACGCTACAATCGGATGCGCCGGTGGATGCAGATACACTGTTGGTTCCTACCAAGGTTCACGCTTTGTGCTGCCCTCAAAGGCTGCCAATCCTGATGACGGCATTCCTGGAATCTTCACCACTACGATTGAAGAGTAGTGAAGTTCAAGATGAAAGCAGCATCGAACAGGTACGACCTTCTGTCAGCAATGCGAATCAGAATGTCAATGGAGACAATCATGCGCATGAATGCATGGTTACCCCTATTTCCGACCTAGTGGAACTTTCCCATGAAGCTGTTGACAGTTTTTTCGAAAGCCTGAATGATATGATGTTCTCTCCGGAACAGAAATAGAGACTTTTGAGTAAACTCGCACACGGCGTTCCCTGAATTCGGCCTTCAACTTTAAAAATAAAGTCACATGAACAATTACAATCCAGTTCACGGACAGCGATTTTTTCAGTAAGCCCCTAAAATATTTTTCTATATATTTTTTTCCGGGACACTGATCTTCTGCTTAAAGTAAGAAACTATTCCTAGAGAACTAAGATTTCTATTTTTAGATACTTTATATAGACTTTAGCTGCCCGCTGGTATGTTCACAAGTATTTTATTATGTGATGAAATGGTCTCGAACTTCCTTTCTGTATAGCCATATTAAGAGCCATTTCATGTGTATTTCTCATATACCAAAAAGCAATAATGCATAACAATGCGTGTTTACCTTTGCATTCAATTCATAGCTTAAGTGCATACAATATATATGACTGCAATTTTTCAGTATATTTGAAAATTTCGAAATGCATTTATGTATTTTGGGGTGGTAAGGTATACACTATACTCTATAGTATGTTGTACTATGTTATACTATGCATAGATTAGTAGATATGACCATAGTTAGCGTGGAGTGGGTGTCGTGTATTTCTATAGGTTCTGAATCACTCCCCCTATTCCTGACCCTATTCTGGTTAAAACTAACTATCAAGTTAACTAACAGTCAGCCCATGAGGCATGAAAACCCCCATGATGCAGATACCGTTATCTGACGCAGTCACACTACGGCACAGGAACGTGTTATCTGATTAGGTCATAACGCTTGAGATCTAATTAGACAAGCGACATTCCTCCAGCCCCTGATAAGGCATACGACGTTCTCATAACAAATCAAACCTATGACAACCTGGATAATCCGTGCGGCCATTGTTTTGATTTCACAGAGAACTTTAGTAAAGAATGTGCTAACGAGCAAGTCGTATGACATCTTTATTGACGTACCTATGTCCATCCTTACGTCAATCTCGGCACCTTTAAGGTATAAATATTGCCGACCTTGCCCTATGCAAACACACGCGTGGTGACAAGACGGAGCAGCCATACTTGCCGAAGCCGAGAGCAGAAGCAGACCCCGCTGGCAGCAGCCCCGCCTTCCTGACGCACTGAGAGACGCGCTGCTATCTCAAGCCGAGAGACCCAGCACCGGCGCTTCTGGGCAGCCCTCGCAGGCAGCCTGAAATATCGAGAGCAGAGAAAGAGATACCATTCCTCATTCATCCTAACTTCCAGGTACAGAACTGAATAACCCCTCACAGAGAATTCTTTAGTTATTCACTTGGCAAAAACAAACTTAACTTAAACTGTAACTTTCTATTCCCGCCCACGCATTAGACTTAGGTCAGGTACACGGGGTAGGCGTATTTAGAAACACCAGTTGAGTACGTTTAGTCAAATGTATATGTGTATGTAAATATATTTTAATCATTTTAAACATCATATGGCTCAGAAACCATATCAATGTTTTTACAGTATTATTTTATACTATTGCTTTTAATGTATGCACTTTACTTAACTATAAGTATTGCAATAATATCGATCCATTTCTCTTGTACGAGAAAAGAGACTGATCAATAAATAACACCTTTTTATTGAACACGCCCGTCTCTTCCTTTTCTCTACATTCTGATGAGACTAAGAATGCACGTACTGACTGAGTAAAATAATTGCCTTGTGCTCACACGACTCTCGAGATTGACTCTTGATTAGGGGAGAGCAAAGTTGTCATGTTCTATGGTTGTCAGAAACTAAATCCCTTCTTGTCTAATCAGGGGAGGTAATTCTTTCCTGAACATTCGAGAAAGTTTCTAGCGAACTCTGAGCTTAGCTGGCAAACCCAAAAATTAAGTCTAGTATCGACAGTAGTAGACCTAGTTAACGTCTGGCCTAGGCCTTTACTGCTGTAGGTACTATTCTAATGCGCAGAGCCTATTGGGAAAATAGGAGCTACACTACAACCCTTAGCTTACTTTCATGCCTCGCAGTGCCCGGCTCGGCCTGGCTCTGCCTCCTAGTCTGCCAAGAGTATGTTATGTTTCTAGTTATCAGTCCAGCCCTCCTTCTTTGCATTCCTAGGCTACTTAATCGCCTCAATAGTTTCCGTCATGGTCTAGCCTTTATGTCTCCATGTAAGAGAAATACTGTATTAATATTCATAGAATATTCCCCGCACACGCACTACATATAGGATTATGTATGCACCAGTCTTAATGTCTGTTAGCCTTTACTCTGATAACTTTTGGATTCTATCAACATGTTCTCTAAACACTAGATACTAGATATGCTTAGGTACATGTCGCTCTGACACTCCAGACTTTAGTCTCCTCTTCTAGCGCAGAAGTCATAGCCCCCAGTTCTCCCTAGTAACACGTCATTACCAGTTTGTGCGCACCATTAGGTTAGAGGTCCCAGCTGCTCAGGTAGCCCCCTCCATGTTTCCGCCCCGTTTATGACATATTCTGTTACGTTTGCATCACATGTCTATGTATAAGCCCTGTACACGCCTTCTTGTTGCATCAGTTATGCCTTATCTTTCGCGACTGTTACAGACTCCGCCTACTGCTACGCCTACTATACTGACTGTAAATGTATTTTGTTTAACTATATATACTTGTGCACTGTTATTAAAAGTTAGCCTTCCTTTGTTCCTGCCCCCGGCAGCTGCCATCCCATTCCCATGCAGGCTGTCCTGTTCCTGTCCCGTTATGCTTGATTAAAGCCTGTATACTCTAGCTACCTCGTATCTTGACTCTTATTTATTGAGCTAACCCGTTTATTGATTTTAGTCAAAAATAGATCAGGTAATAATTTATTTATTTACCACATAATGGCGCCCGAATAGGGACTTGCCCTTTCCCCACGCGCCGGAGAAGCCACGCAAGCCCCCTGACCCTCTGCAGCCGTGACGGAACCATTCTGCGCACCGGCAGATATTTCTGCTTCAAGTATCCCTCAGGCCCACGGAGGAGACGGAGGTTGCGGTCCAGCGTCCAGACGAGGCGGTGGAGGAACGCGGCGAGTCCCGACCAGAGCCCAAGCCGATTGTCCAAGGTCCGAGGTATCCGGAGGCCCACCTGTAACTGAAGTCCGAAGTTCGTCCGTCCGTCGTCGTAGCAGTCCAGTCCAGTCCGAGGCCTTCCGTTCTTGCTGCCCGGTGAGTACCGTTGCTGGGGTAGTATCTAGACAGGGTCAATTAATTTGTCTCTGGTCCGTGGGTTTGGGTACGCAGATCCAACACGAAGTGTCCACTTAGGTGGGTGCGGGTCCTGACGTGTCTCTTTACGAGACCGGTAAGTTTCGTACTGTTTTAGCAGTACATCCAGTCATTCTAGTTTCTGCTCTAGTAAGTTCTGTTCTCGAGAAATTCATGTGGTTTCTGTTCTCAGTATTCCAGGTAGTATTTTGTCCGAACTGTTATTTTAAATGTTATTCCATGTGTTTTCAATGTCGTGGTATGAATGAGTTGTTTTTCAAGTAATTATTGTGTTCCTTGTGTATTGTATTGTGTCCAGACTCCAGCCTAGTTATGCCTTTGTTTTCAAAGTTACGTCAGTTAAAAACTAGAAAAGGTCTGCTCGAAGAAGCAGTTCCTGTCCCGCCTAGGGACAGTCCAGGTCATTTTATGTATCAGAAGCATGGCATAAGTGCCATATTATATCTAGATTTATGGGTGGAGTACACCAAACAGTTAGAGGAAAAGTATAGATGGCCCGTATCAGGTACGTGGGATGCCGAGTGCATCATGCGAGTAGAAGAAGTATTATGGAAAAAGAAAGCCAGACAGTCCCAGAAAGATGCCATCGAGTTATGGCACAAAGAATCTCATAAAAGAACAGAGAAAGAAATAAGAAAGTCAGAATTAAGTAGAGAATCCGCCGAAAGAGCCCAAGAAAGGGAATTAATCGAAGTAGGTGAACGAGTTAAAGCCGAACAGTCAGATAGACAGAGAAATGCCCTCATTAAGGGTATGTATCCTCTTCTTGCCGAGGGCTTGCCAAAGGCAACCCCGGAAGCACCATGTAATTTTCCGCCGCCATTAGTTCCGATTAAGCTACGTCACAAACCGACCGCAGCTGATATTTTTCTCTCGTCCTATTTGGACGACACAGTCCCAGAATATGCAAATCCTGCTCCGCCAGCTCCTGTAAATAATGTAATTCCTGCTCTTCCAGCCACCGGGGCACCTGTTGCAGTACCTGTTACGGTACCCCCGGTCCAGCCCACAGTACAAGTTCCCGCTACTTCGGTCACTCTGCCAGCACGAAGAGTATCAGTCGACGATTCCAGTTTAGGGGCTGCGGGAGGAGGTCCTCCTGGCACCCCGCCGCCAAATAAACGTATAGGGTTAGTCGAGTTACATGAACGTGCGTTACAGCGTACGCCCAAACATCAGTCCGTCGCAGAAATCAGGCGAGCTCTTACCGAATGCTGTTATGATCCAGTCCCAGGCGAAGATAATATGGTTTTATATTCATTGCGTGTAAGACGGGTGACCGAGTATTTGGCCTCCCTACCGAATATGAAAGAAGATCTAGACAGAATGTATCGTTTCATCCGTACAGGAGAAGATCCAGAAAGTATTGGTGAAATCATGTCTTTAAGGAAAGCTGAGACCCAGCTCATGCTATTAAAGTTTCTAATTAATTGTTTAATAAGGGAACAAGATTATCCGACTAAAGATCCGACCGAAATGAAAGTTCTGACAAGGTGGAGTGATAATATAGCCGAGGGTAAACACAGGACCCTCAGTAGTATAGAGAGTATGTACAAGAAAATACGTAAAGAAATAATAAGGTTACACGAACAACGTAAGGAAGCACTAGTAAGCGAGAAAGAAAACGAATCTGATACTGAAGAAGTAGAAGACGAGAATATCGCCAGAATAGCGTATGTAGGTAAATCTAGATTTCCAGACCGACATTCACGCCTAGAACACAAGAAAGTCTTTCATCATCCAGCACCAGAACAAGGTTCTCTAGAACAAGTATTTCAAGCTACCGATCACATTCTGAAATTACGAATCGGTTATAGTGAACTTAGTACCATGCATGAACAAGAACTAGCCCGATCAGCAGTCCGATGGATTACGGATTCTACCACTTTTCCAGACGAAATAGTGGCACAAATGTTTCTGAAACTGCCCCCAGCCGAGCAGCGACTGGTGGGTATGTATATGATCCAGCACCTCATTACATTGTATGAGGGTCAACATTCTGATCCAGGTCCGTTACATGATGTTCTGAACGAGTTACTCCAGTATAAATGGAAAGGTTTAGGTACAGATTTAATTAGTGTCATTCTAGAACAGCGCCACAAATATAGAACGTTTTTGAACCCGCATTTTGTTCACGTCACACCTCCAGAAAGTAAACCATTTTACATAGATAGACAGCATCCGTTATGAGAAGTACACCCAGTTAGGACACCGGCTGGTGAAATGCAACGAGTATTTGTTTACACCCCTATCACAAAGATGGAACTCTTAGAGATGAAGAAATTAATTCCCTGTCACGACAAAGATCCAGCAGGGTTCCATCGAGAATTAAAAGACATGCTCCGTATGGGAGAATACACGTATCCAGATATAATTAAAATGTTAAAGGTCCTGTTGCCCGCAGGGGTATATGAAAAACTCAAGGAAAAAGAATGGGAGGTGGGAGAGAAAAAGATTGATTGGACAGCTCTATAAGCTGAAGATAAAATACGAGTACCAGGTACCGGTCTTGGAGACAAATGTAAAGAATTGCCGGAGTTGGTGATTCAAGTTCTGCCTAGGTTACTAGCCACGAAAAAGGAAGATTGGGATGCAATTTCCGCATGCAAACAGAAACAGGATGAAGATACTAGTGATTTTTATTCTAGATTCGAGAAATGTTTCATTATCAACAGTGGTTTGAAGACAGGTAGCGAGTCATACCCTCATCTTTTTGTTACTAAACTAGTCGAGAATTCAAGTCCACAAGTTAAGAATCGAGTTTTGAAAGTCGAAAGTACTTGGCAAGCTAGTACCCCGTCCCAGATGTTACAGATGCTCCAGTATCACCAGAATAGAATCAGGGAAGAGCAAGAACACGAAAGGAGACGTATGAAAGACACGAAAATGAAAGTACTAGTTGCACAATCTGTTCCACAAGACAGTCAGAAGAGGGGTCCGAATCAAGCCAGTCATCCTGCAGCTCCCGTTAAAGGGACATGCAATTATTGTAAACAGCCAGGTCATTTTATAAACGAGTGTGCAGTTCTGAAACACAACATAGCCACTGGTAAGACTAAAGAAAGACCACATCCGCCTAGACAAGAACAAGTTTCACAGACTTCTCAGTCACCACAGAATGCACAACAGACAGTTCCAGCACCGCAGCCTATTGCTGCAACACAGCATGTTACACAGCAGATGTACCAGTATGCACAGACAGAGTACCCAGAGTATCAACCGTATTCATGAAACAGCCTAGAGAGGGAGGTAGGCTTGCCTCTCATCGAGATACCTGTAGATCAAGAGGGTCCCTATGTACATAGTCAAGTATTAGGGAAAGACAGAAAGTTTCTGATTGATACAGGGGCAAGTAGGACTACTATCAGTCATGACGAGGTTCCAGGGGCTCCGCTCTCAGGCCCTAGAAATGTTTCCCTTGGATTTTCAGGAAAGCCTATTGTAAACGAGATATCAAAGCCAGTTACTCTAGAAGTTGGTCCATTGTCCCGAACTACTGATTTGTTACTTACGAAATCATGTCCAGAAAATTTGTTAGGTATTAAAACATTGAAAGAATTAGGTGCAGTTATTTGCTGTTCCCCAGAAGGAATACGTATGTTTTTAAGGGATTTTAAAGGTCACTATGTATTACGAGATTTTGATCCAAGATTGTCCAATGTTCCGCAGCATTTATGGGCGCAAGGTCCAACTGATGTAGGTTTTATGCAGATCACACCACATCGTGTGACTCTCAAGCAAGGTATAGTCCTGCCACGAATCAGACAGTACAGATTGCCACCTGAGGATGTAGCAGCCTTATCCAAAATTATTGACGAGCTCATTGCTCAAGGAGTTGTTGTAGAGACTGACTCCAATGTATGTAATTCTCCTATCATTCCAGTCATGAAACGTACTGATCCAAATGTACCCCCAGTATATCGATTAGTGATTGACCTTCAAGAACTTAATAAATGTATCATACCCCAGTATCCAGTAGTCCCAGATATTTCATCCCTATTGACAGCTATTGATTCTGAAGCTACATTTTTTACTGTAACAGACCTCAAGAACGCATTTTTCAGTGTTCCAATTCATCCAGATAGCCAGTACCTTTTCGGTTTTTGTTTAAATGGAAGGAGCTATAAATTCACACGAGCTCCTCAAGGTTTCACAGAAAGTCCTAGTATTTACAGTCAAGCACTTAAAAGGCAACTAGACAATATTCACATGCCAACTGACACTGCCCTGCTCCAGTATGTCGATGATCTACTGATCACAGCCCGTTGTGAACGTGACTGCGAGCGAGCGTCACTCACAGTTCTGTATTTTCTAGCCGAGATGGGGCACAGGGTGTCCCCTTCAAAGCTCCAGTTCTGTGTCCAGCAAGTGATCTACTTAGGCCACTTACTGTCCAAGTGGGGTAGGCAGTTGACACCAGACCGTATCCAGTTAATAGCGAGTCTTCCACAGCCCAAGACACAGAAGGAGGTACGTGCTTTTATTGGCCTTACTTCTTATTGCAGACAATGGATTCCTCAGTATGCATTTCTAGCAAAGCCACTGATACAGTTAACGACACAGGAGGCAGCCGTATCGACTGTCCTCCCTTGGACATCTGAACATACACTTAGTTTTAATGAGTTAAAGAAAGCTTTATGTCAAGCACCTGTTCTAGCTACACCGAACTACAGTAAGCCTTTCACACTTTTTGTCACAGAACGTGATGGTACAGCATTATCTGTTCTCACACAAGATCAAGCCGGACAGTACAAGCCCTGTGCTTATTTTTCGAGCACATTAGATCCAGTAGCCCAGGCTTTGCCTGCGTGCCTCAAGTCAGTTGCAGCCACAGCTCTAGCAATCAGACAAAGTGATTCCATAGTATTAGGACACTCCCTGACAGTACAAGTTCCACACTCCGTGGAAGTTCTTTTAAACCGAACACAGACTCAGCACTTGACAATTGCACGTTTAACAGGTTATGAACTGACATTGTTCCAGCCACACATAGAAATCAGACGCTGCAACGTTCTAAATCCTGCTACCCTGTTACCGTCAGTTACTTCAAATCCTGCCACACATGACTGTGTGGAAATCGTTAACACTATGACAAAGCCAAGACAAGACCTGACAGACATTGCATTACCTGATCCCGACCTGACACTTTATGTGGATGGTTCATGTATGAGAACTAGTACCGGAGAACTAGTAGCCGCGTATGCAGTGACTACTGAAACTGAAGTTATTGAAACACACCGTATTGACACCCTGTCTGCTCAAGCAGCAGAGCTAGTTGCTCTGACCCAAGCCTGCATACGTGCCAAGAACCTGAAAGTAAACATATATACGGATTCACGTTACGCATTCGGAGTTGTACACGACTTCGGAGTGCTCTGGCAGGAGAGAGGTTTCATGACTTCTCATGGAACCAAGATTCAGCATGGTCTCCTCATTCAAGCTCTGTTAGATGCAATACATTTACCGACAGCTATCGCTATCATGAAGTGCAAAGCACACACGAAAGTTACTGACATTATTTCCCAAGGTAATGATCTAGCAGATCGAACAGCCAAGCTTACAGCTCAGACACCAGACATTCCAGTTAACAAGACACAGACATCCACTCCAGAACAGACTACTTGTATGACAGTTAAGGACCCTACACAAGATGTCATAGACATACAGTTACATGCTACTCCCGAAGAAATCAAGAAATGGTCCGAACAAGGAGGGGTCCAGACAGATCAGGGATGGGTGACGAAGGGAAAAGCCACATGGTTTCTCCCCGACTCTATGGTTCAAGTAATTATCAACACCGCACATAGTCCTGCACATCTAGGAGAAAAAGCTATGTTAGACAGTATTCAGAACCTTTGGTTTAACAAGCACTTACGAGCTGCAGCCAAGCAGAAAGTCCGTACTTGTATGATATGTTGCCAGTTCAATCCAGGTAAAAGTGTCCCGGTGGAACAAGGTGGATTCCAACCTCCTGACCACCCTTTTGAAGTACTCCAGATGGATTATATTCAGATGGAGCGATGTCGAGGTTTCAAGTATGTCCTTGTAGTTGTATGCGCTTTGTCCCGGTGGACAGAAGCATATCCAGTTCCAGATTACACAGCAGCGACCACTGCCAAGCAGTTGGTTCGTGAATTCTTCCCCCGTTATGGACTCCCTAGGGTCGTGTATTCTGATAACGGCCAGCCATTCTCATCTGAGCTAATGAGACATGTTTCCCTTTTGTTAGGGTACCAGTGGAAGTTCCATTGTGTGCGCCATCCTGAAGCAGCCGGTCTCGTAGAGAGACATAATCAGACCCT
The DNA here is from genome assembly GCF_964261635.1 of Lissotriton helveticus. Taxonomy (NCBI): domain Eukaryota; kingdom Metazoa; phylum Chordata; class Amphibia; order Caudata; family Salamandridae; genus Lissotriton; species Lissotriton helveticus. The sequence goes on along the minus strand of NC_136063.1, from coordinate 1,236,657,794 downwards.
GAAAATCCGTATTGCCAAAGTATGTAAAGAGAAAGGTGTAGACTGGCTAGTTGCCTTGCCAGTTGCTTTATTCTTTATGCGCATGGTCGCACACTCCAGATCAGGTCTGTCCCCTTATGAGGTCGTATTCGGCCGCCCCCCATATATGTGGGGTACACCTAGACCCCGCAGTATTACAGATGTTTCAAGTAATATGCTGACAGATTACCTAGCTTCCTTGATGTCTGCCCTATACTCTTGTCGTTCACAGGTTGCCGCCGCATTTCCAGACAACACTGAAGTGAAACCGCATGAGGTCATCCCCGGGGATCTCGTTTTGATAAGGAACTTTGATCGTTCAAGTCCGCTGGAGCCCCGCTGGAAGCAACCTCAACTAGTCCTCTTGACCACCCGTATGGCCGTGAAGTTGGAAGGCCGTAAGGGGTGGGTCCACCTGTCGCACATCAAGAAGTTCCATGGATTACGAACTAAAACTTTTTCAAAGGATTGTTCCATTTCGAAAGACTGCCCTATTCTCAAGGACTGTCCCGCTACTGACATTGAATTCAAGCCTCCCCTGTTAGAAAAAACTCCGCAGCAGGAGTATAAGTTAAAACTCCGGTCTAGTAAAATAAGTCAGCCAGTTTAATTGTCTAAGTCCCCCTCGGGTGAAACGGTTAGACAGGTTTCTGACATGTATAAGATAGACCCCCATAGTGAGAGAGTTAGTCAAAACTCTGTCCGATGTATCGTTTTTCTAAGTTTCTTATTGTTTTTAAGTCTTATGATTACCTGCACAAGTTATGCATTGCATTTATGTTTTCCAAGTTCACATGTACATATGTTTTCTAATGCTACAGTAGAACACACATTTAGTGATCTGCCCCCTCACGAGTTATCCTATCGTCTTGCTATGCGTAATAACACGTTTATACGAATGTTACATTATTCACACCAGACCAGCAATGCTACTAATTGTTGGGTGTGTGGTCGACTCCCCCCTTTCCAGACACCGAAGGGAGTTCTGCCACTCTTTCCTTATCCGTTTTCACATAATGGTTCGTGTGGAGCATGGTCCATGTTAACGTCATCCTCGAATGATATGTCCCTTCTGAATAGAACATGTTTTCCAGACAAGCAAGGTCTCTCCCATAGAACAGGGTTAGATCTAGAAAATGAAGTTTATAATTTAGGTAATTATTCTTCGAATTTTATGGTCCTGAATGTTCAGTCTGATACTACTCCAGACTTACCTGCTATTTCAGTACTACCAGTCAAAGGCGAATTATGTGTCAGAAATAATGGTTCCGTACATGTAGGACATAGTGATTGTACTACTACTGTCGAGTATAGTGACAGTGGGAAATCTATTTTTAAAGCTTCACGTCATTCTTATTTTGTTTGTGGTCAGACCGCATATGTTCGTCTGCCCCTTGATTGGGATGGAACATGTTACATTGCCTTCCTACTGCCACCAGTTTTTCTAGCCCCATCTGATTATCACAGAAACACACATCTAGTACACGTCAGACATAGAAGGGCGATTGAGTCCCCAATTGTCGATCAAACTGAAACTGCTCTAGAACAGTATACAGATTTCAATAAAGGTTTCTTCTTCTTTATAGGCCCTGTCCAGAATAGTAAGTTAATCCGTAGGTTAACCAGAACCCTTGAAGCAGTAGTGAATGAAACTACTTCTGCTCTAGGTAACTTAACCGAAGAGCAATCTGCTATGAGATTTGTCGTGCTCCAAAATCGTCTCGTTCTTGACGTCATACTGGCCGATAGAGGAGGAGCATGTAGAGTCATCGGATCTAGTTGCTGCATTTTCATTCCTAATAACGCGCCGTCTGTTTATTCAGCTATAACCAGACTTCATAAAATTGCCCATCAGTTACACCAGAATCCAGGCACCTGGACATGGTCCGGTTGGCTCTGGAGTATCATATCTGCCTGGGGATGGAAAGTATTGTCATTCCTAGGTATTGCAGTAATGATCATATTCAGTTGCTGCCTCTGTATACAATGTGGCCCTGCGATTTGCGGCATTTGTGCTACCTCTTGTATTCCTAGTCCTAAGTCCCGCTCTAAATCCCGTTCCAAGACAATTCGAGACGAGCAAATGATGCTGTATGAAATGATAGATGGTATCATGAATATAGATGTTTCCTGATGGAAACGTAGGGCACAAGGAGGGAATGTGGAAAAGTAAATTTTGCCATGTTATATGTGCCTACGTGTTCCCCATGTTATGTCATATGTGCATGATCGATATGCATGTATTCCCTATGATCGATTAAAGACGCAATTACAGTTGTGTCCATCTCTAGTATGCCAGTTTCTAGTCTTCGTGAATACAACGAATATTAGACCTATGTAAAGCTACGTTGCCACGTTTTACAGTGTGCACGTTAATTCATTGAATTTTCCCCGTTTCTAGGCCTCAAAAGGGCCCGGACTCAGATTCAGCTCCTGTTTCCTGAACCCTCTCCGAGGAGCGACACAGCCCCCACCTGTATCCCTGACCCTTAGCTTACTTTCATGCCTCGCAGTGCCCGGCTCGGCCTGGCTCTGCCTCCTAGTCTGCCAAGAGTATGTTATGTTTCTAGTTATCAGTCCAGCCCTCCTTCTTTGCATTCCTAGGCTACTGAATCGCCTCAATAGTTTCCGTCATGGTCTAGCCTTTATGTCTCCATGTAAGAGAAATACTGTATTAATATTCATAGAATATTCCCCGCACACGCACTACATATAGGATTATGTATGCACCAGTCTTAATGTCTGTTAGCCTTTACTCTGATAACTTTTGGATTCTATCAACATGTTCTCTAAACACTAGATACTAGATATGCTTAGGTACATGTCGCTCTGACACTCCAGACTTTAGTCTCCTCTTCTAGCGCAGAAGTCATAGCCCCCAGTTCTCCCTAGTAACACGTCATTGCCAGTTTGCGCGCACCATTAGGTTAGAGGTCCCAGCTGCTCAGGTAGCCCCCTCCATGTTTCCGCCCCGTTTATGACATATTCTGTTACGTTTGCATCACATGTCTATGTATACGCCCTGTACACGCCTTCTTGTTGCATCAGTTATGCCTTATCTTTCGCGACTGTTACAGACTCCGCCTACTGCTACGCCTACTATACTGACTGTAAATGTATTTTGTTTAACTATATATACTTGTGCACTGTTATTAAAAGTTAGCCTTCCTTTGTTCCTGCCCCCGGCAGCTGCCATCCCATTCCCATGCAGGCTGTCCTGTTCCTGTCCCGTTATGCTTGATTAAAGCCTGTATACTCTAGCTACCTCGTATCTTGACTCTTATTTATTGAGCTAACCCGTTTATTGATTTTAGTCAAAAATAGATCAGGTAATAATTTATTTATTTACCACAACATTGCCACCATGGAAGAAAGGGGTATGATCAAGAAGCTCAGATTGAAGAGGTAAACTATACAGGGTTTCTGTCAACAGCAGGATCCAGATCTTCAGCCTTAAAACAGATATCCCACATCTATTACACTAATTTTCAAATTCATGGCAGTACTTCGTTTTGTGGCCAAAGGAGCCTTCCAATAAGCTGTGGCTGTATCTAGTGGAATGTGACAACTAACTTCAGTGGTGTACTACAAGAAGACACATCTTCAATGAAGGGACACATCAACAGCTTCATCTAGTTTCCACAGCAGACTGATTAATCAATGTGAAGGGGGACTTTTATCGTATACAGCACATTTCCATACCATGCCACCATGGAAGAAAGGGGTATAATCAAGAAGCTCAGACTGAATAGGGCAAACTATTCGGGATTTCTGTCAACAGCTGGGGCCAAATCTTCATCCTTACACCAGAAATCCCACATCTATTACACTAATTGTCAAATTCATGGCAGTACTTCATTTTGTGGCCAAAGGAGCCTTCCAATATACTGTGGCAGTATCTAGTGGAATGTCACAACTAAATTTCAGTGGTGTGCTATAAGAAGTTACCTCTTCAATTATGAGACACATCAACAGCTTCATCCAATTGCCATAGCAGAATGATTAATCAATGTGAAGGAGGACTTTTATGGTTTGAGTCGCCTACCACATGTGGTTGGAGCAATTGATAGAACACAAATTGTCCCAAGGAGATGGCCATGTAGCCCTCTTCCCCATTTGTTTATGGCCATGCCCCAGGGTATGTGGTCCCAAGGGCTGAAATTGGCCTAGGGAGGGCAACTGCATGGCTTCTTTTCCTATTAAGTTATAGCCTAGCCATGGAAGATGGGCTATCCAGGGACCTATGTGACCTGGGAGGGGGGCCACGCAGCCTCCCTCCTACTTTAAGACATGTATTTGGCCCCGGATAGGGGGTGGTACTTGGACCCCAGGGGACTGTGCAGCACTTCTACATTTATATAAACATAAGTACAGTAGAGATGGTGGTCCTCTGGGCATATAAATGTCTATTTTGGGAGCGCATTGTGCCTACCTCCTTTAATTTAAAAAAATGTATATGCCCCAGGCACCTGGCCCTGGCCTACCTTGGCTTTTTTTCCCAAACAAGTGCAGGAGCCTGTGCTTGTTTTTTTTAATATTCTCTGCACCTACTCACAGACACACTGAGCTACTCACACACCAACTCATTGACCCAATAAGAGACTCATACACTCACTCACAAACCCACTCACATTCTCATGCATCCACTCACAGACCCACTCAGACTCAAGCACTCACTCGCAGACCCCTTCAGGGATTTATGCACTCACTCACAGACCAACTGAGATGCTCACTCACCTACTCACAAATCCAATGAGACACTCATACACCCATTCACAAACCAACTCATTCACCCACGCACCCACTCAGAAACCCAGTTAGGGACTTACACAACCACTCACACACCTACTCAAAGACTTGTACACCCACTCACAGACCTACACTGACACTAATGTACCCACTTACAGACCCACTCTGAGACTCATGTAACAACTCACAGACACGCTTAGACACTCACAACTCACACACACATAGAAGCACATGCAAACCCACTAAGACACTAAGACACCCACTCAATGACCTACTCAGACACTTATGCACCCACTCCGACACTCATGCACCCATTCACAGACCCTCTACTGTACCCACTCATGCACTGCGTGAGATACTTATACAGCCGCTTCCAGGCCCACTCAGATACTCACAAACCCAATCACATATATTGAGTCACTAATACATACAGTCACACACTCACTCTAAATGGTTACAGTTAGGAAATAACATTTTTAAAAAACCTTAGAAAGTCATTTAAGACTCCAAAGATTACTGGGATGTTATAATTAGGAAATTGAATTTAAAAAACTTAGAAATTCACTGAAAATACCAAGGGTTACAGGGACATTATAGTGGGGAAATAGAATTTAAAAAAACTTTGAAATTCACTGAAACAACCAAGGGTTACAGGGATGTTATAGTGAGGCTCAGATTTTACTCATATAAAACTATTGAAATTCAGTAGTTATAGCTACCTGAGCTAACTATAACTTACACCCTGCAATGCACTGCTTATGACCTCCCAATTTAAATCACTCATGACATGGTCAGTGACATCCCTGATGACATCTCAAATGACATCACTGATGATATCATCCACAGAACCATTCAAAAGCCAACTCACAGACCTTTACAACCGCTCAGACACTGCCACACAGCCCCTCACTTACCCACTCACAAACCAATACTGTAGTCAAGTCATGAAATTAACTGCAGACATTGCTAAGTTAGCAATAGTTAGTATGTGCTTGGCAGCCATCTTGCCACTTTTGCGCACGTTACTAAAGGGCTTTATTCTCGTGGATAGGTGCATTCTCACATTAGAACTGTCTGTTTTTTACACATTTAGCTGTACACTGTGCTCCTTGTCTGTGCAGCTTGTTCAAGGTTGAAAAACAATGTATGCTGTTAATTCACTTTGGTCAGTCCCATGCCCATAGACACAACATCGAACACAGCTGCCCTACTGAAAGTCGAGTGCTTCTAATATGGCATTGCATGCATGAAAAGGTACTTGGAGAGATTCATTCCAACGAAGAAGAGCTGTGCTTGTCCTGAGATGTAATTCCTTGCATCTAAAGTTGGAGGTATGGGGTCCCCCTGACAAATCCTAGATGTCTTCTATACTTATGATAAACTAGCTGATAGCACGGGGAGGGTGGTAAGGCACAGTAGTCCTATTTCCACTGTCATTATAATATGATTTCCCCGTTTGTGCTTTATGGAATCGTACCCATGCTAATTATATTGTTCTTATGCATTTTGTTGCTAGTATTGGCTGGAGTACTGCATTATAGAGCATGTTAGTTAAAATAAACATTTTAAACTCTATCGTGTCTCTGTTTACTCACATTGTGGACAAGTATGAGTATTTGATCGAAAGAGTGTCCTTCCACTCGCAATTCCTGAGAGGGACAGAGTGACGTGTTCTAGGATGTCTAATCATTGGTAGCTTCGCTGTAGTACGGAGAACGAATGAGACAATATAGCTAGTCAGATTTCGGTTCTGAGCACCAAGGTGGGTTTTCTGGTACACCACTACACACCGAGGTCCTGGTTTCCAGTGCATAGTTCTGTATATGTGCAGAATCCCTTCAACAATACAAGTACCCACACACCCACTCACTGATTTATAGAGCCACTCACATATCCACTCACTCATACAGCTATTCACACCACCTCTAACTCTCCCATATAGCCACTCATGTACCCACCTTATCACCAATATAGACACTCACACATCCAGTCATACCGACAATCAGATACTAACACACTCACTCAATGACCCATACATCCACGTACACAATCAGTCACCCATACAGCTACTCAAACACCTACTCACTTACCAATACAGTCACTCATACACCCACTCACTCACCCATTCAGTTACTCACACACCCACCCACTTACTCATACAGATACTAAAACATGTACTCACTCATCTTTACAGTCACTGTCACAAGCACACAATCACCCACACAGCTCCTCTGACATTTACTCAATCACCAATACAACCAATTACATACCCCATCACTTACCTATACTGCCACTCACATACCCACTTACTCACCCATACACACACCTACCTACTGACTCATTCACACTCAGTCATTCACCCCATACAGCTATTCACGTAGCCACTCACACACACATATAATCTCTCACACACCCATAGAGCCACTCAGATTACCTACTCACACATGGATACACACAGTCACACAGGGATGTATGACGTTACAACGCATACTTTTACAACGCCTACCTTTACATCGCAAGTTTTACAACGCGTACCATTACAACGCATAATGCTTTTGGGCGCTGGATAGTGAATAGTTTAATTTACTATTCCAACTCCAGTCCCCGTGGATAGTGGGGAAGGTGTTGGATAGTACATTAAACCTATTCCCTATCCTAGAGCACCCCCCAGCGCTATGCCTTGTAATGGTTTGCCTTGTAAAAGTTGCGTTGTAATGGTAGTTCGTTGTAAAAGTTTCGTTGTAAAGGCTGTATACCGTCACACAGCCACTCACAAAATGTGTGTTCAAAATTATATCTCTCATTAGTAGTACACAAACTAAACTCATTTAACTTTTGTACTATCTTAGTATATATATTTAACACTTAGGGACTGATTAAAAGATTGGCAGTCCAACCGCCAAAGAACCACATGCATCTACTCCACACCTCCAATGCACTGGTGGACAACCACCCGTCAAATTACGAGTTGAGCAGTTCCAAACACACACCACCGCCCTGGAGATCCTGCCAGCGGTTCTGCGGCAAACTCTCTTTGGGATGATTTGTCAGCAGTGCGGCAGCAGACACCGCCTGGATAGCATTTCCACCCCTGAGTGTGTTACAAGCACAAAGTAATATTGGCAATCTCACAGCGGTAGACAGCCAACAGCGATTGGTCAAAGGCAGTCTATTGCCGATGTGCAAAGGATCCCAATTTTTATTTTTTATTCAGGAAAAATGCTGTTGGCTGGACCCAGATACCAAACCTCGTAAATCTCATCACAAGTATAACAAACTATATAACATACCCCTAACATCCTACATCCTTTGCCATTCCAGACGGGCAGCCATCTCATCACAACCATAAATACCCTTTCATCAGTCCTTTCTAAAGTGTCACTCTTTAACCACCGCCCTTTAAGTCCATTTGAACAACCTAAACTGTTATTCCCTTTTCATGGATTCTTTTCAGCTCACTACCCTATCATTTTTTTCTCCCCTCACTATGGGTCCAAAAAAGCCAGACTTCAGTGAAAGGAAATTAACAAGCATGGTGGTTGAAATCATCAAAGTTGAGCCCCAGATTTTAGGTACCCAAGTCTAGCATACTCCTCACAGTAAGAGATCGGAAATGTGGGAGAGGATAGTCATCAGTGTGAATAACATTGGAAACCCTCCGGGCACACAGCTGGACATTAGGAAGAGGTGGAATGACCTCCGGAAGCAGGTTGGTAAGAAGTACAGCAACCACTTCCTGAAGACATGGAGAACTGGTGGAAGGCCTCTCTGCATGCCATTAAGACACTTGTCCTGGGAAGAGAAGGTCTTATCCAGCCTACACCATGAGGGCTTGAAAGGAATACAAGGAAAAATTTACTCTGGTAAGCCATACTACAAGAACTGACACAATATCACAATGTCGTGTCTGCAAGCAAATATGACTTTCCTCTCCTCGTTTACATCTACTCCATGGACATGGCACGTAGAACCTATCTCTAAAGTTGGTTTGTGTGTGGCAAAGAATATTGTAGCTAGCAACACTACATATATTTATTGAAAAATGGCATCATATTCAAATGCTGTCTGTAAGTGCTGCATCAAATACTACGAGAATTGAAGCATATGATGTGGGATCACGTAAATGTGTTTTAAATCAAAGATCTGTACAATATACTGCTGTGGTACAATACCCATTACACAAGTCATAAATAACTACATCTATCAAGAGGACTTGATTTTTCACCACAACCCAGCATGCTACCCCCTCCCCATTCTCACCTGGCAACCATCTTGCTACTTAACTACCTCCACTCAAGGAGCACAACTCTTCTCTGCCCCTTCAATACATCTACTATGAGGCATTGTCTCTTTACCACCACCCAGCATGCCACACCTCTCACCGCCTTGTCACGTGGCAGCCACCTTGCTTCTGAACTAACTTCACTCAAGGAATACAACTCTTCTTATCTGTTAAGAAAGTCTCATCCAAGTGACTACATCTACCATGAGGCCTTGTCTCTTCAACAACACCCAGCATGTTACACCCATCCCCCTTCTCACCTGAGAGCCATCTCGCTACTGAACTTACTCCACTCAAGGAGCGCAAATCTTCTCTGCCCCTTCAACACATCTACCATGAGACCTTGTCTCTTCACTTCCCCACAGCATGCTCCACCCCTCACCCTCCCTCCTCACCTGGCAACCATCTTGCTACTGAACTAACTCCACTTAAGGAGCACAGCTCTTCTCTGCCCAATCAACACATCTACCATAAGGCTATGTCTTTTCACCACCAAACAGCGTGCTTCACCCCTCATCCCCTTCTCACCTGGAAGCCATCTTGCTACTCACTTTGATAACTTTATTTCGGTCAAAGACCATAAAAGTGCAATAAAATATGTACAAGCAGGATAATAAAACATAAATAGTTCAGAATTAAAAAGTTATTAAACGTTGGTTATCAAAGGAATAGTAAAGCATAAAAGCAGTAGTCCATTATTCCTTATGGATAAATGCAGTTCTTCTCCGCCACATGCCGAATAACAACCAGGAAACAGCAAAAACAATGAGAGGAGCAGTGTCATAAGTTAGGACTCTACAGGCATGTACACAATGTCTAAAACCCAGGTTTTTGCATAATGGGATAATCCAGCACTTCCGAATTTCACTGTATGCTGGGCAAAGAAAGAGGATATGTATAATGTCTTCCCTGGCGTGATTACAGGCAGGGCAATTAGCCTTCATCGTTTTTGTCCATCTGGATGTGAATGCCCCAACCGGTAAGGAGCCGTGCCTCAATTGAATATATAGTTTTCTTGCCAGTGGCGGCTGCACCAGGTCCAAAAACGCCTCCATCCAGTATTCAACTTTTGTTATGACGAACTCAGTGGACAATCTGCCCAGGGAAGTAGAACAGTGTAGCAGTTTGAGGTTATGGGATTTTACAGCTGCCACCAGTACACTCCTCTGCATCCTCATACAGCTGTCCTCCGGTGAATCCCAAAGTTGGGGAAGACCAATTTGGTAAAGGAGAGTCTTAACGTGTACCAACCAAGGTATATTCTTGTTCTTTAACTGCCCCCAAATAGTATTGAATTCTGCTCTAAACGGTTCAAGCTCCGGCACAGACCAGAGCCTTCTCCAATAGAGCAGAGGTCGAGCTGCCACCAGATCAGTAATAGGTTCCAGACCCAGGTCCAAGCGTAATGGTAGCAGGGGAGTGCTTTGTGGAAGACCAAACAGATGTTGCATGAAAGAGTGCCCGACTTTCATTAGATTAGATGCATTGGTGTGTCCCCAGATTTCAGCAGCATATAAGGCTGCAGACCTGACCTGTGTTTTGTATATCTCTAGGGCAGGGGTAGCCGGTTTAAAAGTTGAGGCACTATGGAATCTGCCTACGCCACCCATAATCTGTGCAAGTCTCAAGGAGGATTTAGAGACTTGTTGGTCCCATGTAAAATATTCAGTCAAAGTCACCCCCAGATATATAAAGGTCTTAACTCGCTCAAGTGGGGTTCCATTCAATGTGGGGTTTGGGCGGGTGTGCCTCGGGGGGTTGAAGGTCATAAACTTGGTTTTCTCCAAGTTGATCTCCAAACCCCGCGAGGCGCAGAAGGAAACAAACCCGTCCAAAACCCGCTGGATGCCCGATGATGTCCGCGACAACAACAAAGTGTCGTCCGCGAACATCAAAGCGGGCACCCTACCAGTAGCCAGGCGTGGAGCATCGTTATCCCTGACACAATTGAGTCTATTTATCAGGCCATTGACATATAAGCTAAAGAGAGTAGGGGCCAGTACGCAACCCTGGCGTACTCCCCGGGTAACAGGGAAACGATCGGATAATTCCCCGTTTTTCCCACACCTCACCTGGGCGTAGTTCCCAGTGTGAAGCCGGATTAAGGCATCTAGTAAGTAAGGAGGGAGACCAAGTTCCTCCAACACCGTCCAGAGCCTCTCCCTAGGGACCAGATCGAATGCGGCCCGCAGGTCCACAAAAACAAGGTAGAGGCTGCCACCCTCTACTCTTGCAGTTTTCCAGAATAGGACCTGGAGTCGAAAGATCTGGTCCAGAGTCGAGACCCCTGATCTAAAACCGGCTTGGAGGGTGGTCAAAGTTTTGTTTTCCTCCATCCAGCCCAGTAATCTCTCCAGCAGGATTCGGCCCATCAGCTTCTGTGTAGTATCGAGTAGACTAATTGGTCTATAATTTGATGGGGCGAGCGGACAGCCCTTTTTAAAAATTGGAACAATCTCGGCTCCCAGCCAAGTCTCTGGTACTGGGGAGCCCTGTAGGACAGCATTGAACAGAACCATAAGATATGGGGACCAGATTTTTGGCTGAGAGCAAAAGAGATCTCCAGGGAGCTTATCCAGACCCGGGGCCTTATTCGGGAGCAGTTTCTCAATTGCCAGTTCAACTTCCCTGAGTGTAATATTATCTGAACTATAAGTGGGAGACCCGGTAGGGGCATCCCCTCTCAATATTGCGAGACAGGATCCAGGTCCAGGGCCCAAGACCTCCGGCAGTCTACACTCGTGCAGGGGGTCTGGGGCCATGGGAAGCTCGGGAGCCTTCCTGGAGCCATAGTTTTGACAAGGGGAAATCCCTGCACCCGGGGCCCCCAGCAGTCGAGACTCGTGCGGGAGGTCCCGGGCCGTGCTAGTGCAGGGAATTGAAATCCCGGAGCCCAAGGCCCCCGGCATTCGGCTCTCATGCAGGGGGTCTGGGGCAACCGAAATCTCGGAGGCCTGGTTAAAGCCAAGATTATGACAGGGAGAAGACCCAGTACCCGGGGCCCCCAGCAGTGGACACTAATGCGGGAGGTCCCGGGCCGTGCGGGCACGTGGAACCAAACTCCCGGACCCCGGGGCCCCCGGCAGTCGGTTCTCGTGCCGGAGGTCCCGTGGCGCACAGGCCCGAGGCTCCAAAACCAGTTCTGACAGCCCCTCCTGGGGCTGACACCCAATTTCCTCCAACTCAGGGCTTGTATAGAGTGACTTAAAGTGTGCCTCCCATACTATAGGGGCAATATTCGAGACCCCAGTGTCTCTCTCGCCGGTCACTGAAGAAGTAACAATTAGCCAAAAGGTCTTAGAATCTTTTAGGAGTAGTGCCTGTCTCATCTCTTCCCACCTAGATTCCTCCCACTCACTCTTTGCTCTAATGAGCACCTTCTTATACAGCAGTCTAGTTGTTCTAATTTTAAGGATATCCTTAGATTTAATTGCCTTGAGTAGGTCTTTCTTTGAGTCTTTGCATGCGTGATTGTGCCAGGGATGTGTTTTATTCCGGCGCAACTTAGTCTCACTAACCGGATAGCATACATCCCCTAGACTCTCAACTAACTTTCTGTGGGTCTCTATAGTCTGCCCATGGGAGGTGGAATTTCCCATATCGCTTATCAATGGAACAGCTATCTGGTAAATTTTTGGGAGACGAGTAGGAGAGTCTAGGCAAGAAGGCCATTTGACTCTTCTCCTATTGTTAGATATAATATGTGGTGGAACTATCGGAGTGGAATTAGAGTCAGGGTTAGTTAGTCCAAATGCACCCGGTTTAAGCGTTAGGACCAGCGCATTGTGGTCACTATCGTGCCTTGCGACAACCCTGAAGTCTTTAAACTTGCCCCAATGTTTGGCTTCCAACATGAGGTAGTCGATGGTGGAAGTTCGATTTGTCCTATTATATGTGGGTAGGCCGGAACATTCATTATTGCCCCTTCCATTGCATGCCCGCAGAGACATTGCAAGGGTCAAGGCCTTAATTTGTAATACTAGCGGGGTCCAGGCATTAACCGGGGCGATTCTTGGGGCTGGAATTTGCCAAAGCAAGTCGACCTCATCCTCCTCACACAACTCGGATCCACCCAATGGTTCGAACTGACAGTTCAGATCGCCACCAAGAATGATCGGAGTTGCGGGGTCAAGTGTCTGAAGGAAATGGTCGAGTGCTTGAATAGTACTTGATTCTTTCCCGTTCACGGTAGCCTAGAGTAGATATTATTAATAGCCAATGTAGATCTACTAACAGATGTTAGCAAAACACATTGGATATCTGGCGAGTTTGTGTCCACCTGTGCAGCCTGCATGCCCAAGTGTAAGCCTATCCATATGGCAAGGCCACCCGAAGGGCGGCCTTTCCCACCTGAGACTGCAGGGGTGTCAAAGGTAGCAAAACCGGGACTGTCACTCGCCTCGAGGGACCAAGTTTCTTGCATCAAGCAAATGTCATGAGTGGTCATAAAGGAGGACCAGTCTGGTACGAGTAGCTTGCTCTTTAGGCCTGTGACATTCCACGAGAGTATTTTTATGCTACCTTCCATAGCCTTAACTTTATCCTTCTCCCCCCCATGTTCTCTTAGTAATACCTGATCCAGGCTCTGTTCAACCCTTGTCTCCTCCCTCTTTGAGGCATGAGGCCAGAGGATCTCATAACTATCATAGGATAGTGACTTTTCCTGTGTTATAACACCTTCCTCTGGGTTACCCTCATTATGTTCTCGTGGGGGCGTACATGGCTGAGTGAGTCAGTCCACCTCCTCGAGGACGCTAAACCTATTCCAATGGGGTTGTATCGGGTAGAATGGGGTGTGTGGAAGAAAACCCTCCCCAAATGGTTGCCAGTGGTGAATCCCGTTCGGGTGGGAGAGGGGATTTCTGGTATACTGTGGACTCCTATTGTGAGACGATTTGTGGATTGGGGTAGGGTAGAAATAGGACAAGTGCAAAGGGAATACTTGGGACTCTCTGTGGAAAGGAGTTCTACAGATGTGATCAACAGCAGGGGAGTCCCTAAAATTAATTGTTACAACATCCCCTGCCACTGTTTTAGGGCCCCTTCCAATCCAGTCTACTCTTCTCACTGCCAGTATGTGGCCTGAAATGTTAGGAGGTAAGGGTCTATTTAGATTCAGCCACTGTATGCACTTATTATGTAGGTCTACCTCCTGTTCTCTCTTCCCCTCACTAAGGGGTGGGACACCCACTAGGGCCACTACATATGGTTGTGCTTCTGGAGGCAGATTTATTGTCGGCAATCGTTTAAAGGTTGCCTTTGGTGGGGGAGGTCTTGATGAAGGTACTACTTTTTTTGGTGCCGTATTTTTACCCTCTTTGGGATGTTGACTAGATTTAAAAGTTTTGCCCGCAGCTGGAGATCTGGAAAGACCTGGTGGTTTGGCTACAGGTTTGGGAGGGGGTACGAGGTTTAAGGATTTAACTGCAGTACTTGCTGGTCCTGGTTTTCTATTTGGTACTACTGGAACAGTGGATTTAGCTAACTCAAGACAGGGTACCTTTGTAGAGTCACCGACTGGAGCAGGGGGTAACGAGTTACCTTGGGAGCTTTGTGGCTTGGTTGTCCCCGAAGTCTTATTGTTTACCATGGAAGATAATCTATCAAGTTTTGAAACCAGAGGTTTAATGTGGGAAGCGATTATTTGCTCTAAACTGTTCTGGAGATCCGTCACCATATTGGTGACCCAGCAGGGTATCCCTGTAGTTGGATGCCGGGGATGGTCAAATGGTGTTACCAAGTTATGATTGGGCTGTTTCTTTGTACCTAGATTTTTAGGATGACTATCCTTTTTTGTCTTAGAGCCCACCCTACCAGGTTTTGATTTTGCCACAGGGGAAGGGGAAGTCAAGATACAGGGTTGATCGTCATTGTTAATAGAGGTCTCAACTAAAGCCAATGATAAATCATCAGCTACTGAGGTCCCAGCCGGAATCTGTGCACAGGGCAGCTCGGCAAAGGTGGATGTTAAATAAGAGTCCAGAATAGTAGGATCAATGGCAATCGCCGAGCAATCTTCGCCATGGTCTTTAGAGCTCATTGTGGGTGGGAAGGATAATCTTCTTTCAGTATTTTCAATTGCATTGGCAACCACCCCTATGGTCTGTTGTAGCATTTTATCAATTGCCGTCAGTGTTGGGAGGGACTGCGGCATTGTGGCCTGCAGTCTAGTATTTGGACGTGAAGCAGATGGTTTAGTTTTCTTGCCCTGGATACTCATATTTGCTGTGGATTGTCTCGTTAGTTAACAGCAAAGTATGGGGAAAGGTATAAAAGACACAATAAGTCCAGCACAGGAATAGATTATCGCTCGCACTCTTAAGGGGGACAGCTAGCAGAGTGGCCCGCAAACGAAAGGGAAAAGCGGATAACAGTACCTTGTGGAAGAGTGCCGGATACTTTTAGGATTAAGTGCCACTGTAAAGGGGGGTGGCCCGTCCCGTCCTCAGTCGTCCACGGACGGCCACAGACGGCCCGCACTTGTCCCGGGCTTCTCCCGGCGCGACCTCGCGAGGCGAGGGACCAGGCGTGGTTAAATGCGCCTCCTGGCGCGCAATGATTGTCTTCCTGGCGCAAAGGATCCCGGGTGATGGAGTCCCCAGCGGTGCCGGCGGAGCCAAGCCCGGCCGGACACCAGCAGCAATTCTCAGGTAGGACTCGGGGGGGGCGGAGCAAAGCCCGGCCGCGACGGCAGCTGCTGCGGGAGAGTCACCAGCTCGCCTCAACCCCCAGCACGCCTCGAGCCTCGAGCCCCAGCCACAATCCACGTAGCACCCAACAACGTCAGCGTCTCCCCTTGCTACACAAATATCCAACATGACATGTGTCACATTTGAGAAATGTACATACATTTAATCTCTCAGGTAGCAATCTTAGGTTGTTGGTGTCATGCACAAAAAACCCAGAGCTATGATGTCCTGAGCTACTGAATAACACAATTATACAACTAAGAAATGTGTGCCAAACTAGACACTTCGGTACTCTACAATGCCAACTAAGTCCATGCTCACCAGTCAAACTTTTTATTGAGGAGAAAGTTAGTCATCAAAGCTCATTGTTGACAACCTAGCACACAGTATGCCTTATTGCATGTTCAGATATACAATGGAACCATACCCTGGCATTGTAAGTCATTATTGAAGACTCACTGAGGAAACTGCAACATCAAGAGAACAGGATAATCACCTTTGAAAAGATAACATGATATATTAACTGATTTACATCATTAATGTTGAAGATGAGTTATGTCACTAGTTACAGATATCAGTTCTTTATCTCAACATTGGACTGGATGGAAAATGTCCTTGATCTGCACATATTAATGCCACCATTAACTTTTATTTCCATTTCAATCTATTGCGGACCCAGCAACTGCTGCCGAGGAGAAGGAGGGAAGTCAGCAGAGTCCAAGATGACAACAATGAAGCTCTCAATGACCAACATGCTCCTAAAGCATTGAACGATGACCGGCCAAGCACATCTGGGCAGTCTGGGCAGAACTCAACAGTTGGCCTCTCGGGTATGCTCAGACGTGAGTCCCTTGCTCACTTTGCCACTGGATTCAAGCAAGCCTGGCTGAAGCCGGCTGAAATTCCAGAAACTGGTCCTAGGAAGCTTGTTTCCGGTCCAGGGAAGGCATGGCTTGGCAGTTCGGGCTGTACTGTACCCATGAGGCACAGGGTCAGACTGATCGGCATAGGGCCATGTCTGAACTGGGGTGGCAGAATGGGCTAAAGAACGGTGATGGATTAAAGAAACCTAGATCTGCTGACTGGGTGTGAGTGTTTGATTCTTTCAGATGCTCCGTCCGTGACCACCCCCTTTTGTACCGCTTTGTTCGCCATAAGTTGGTAGGGTATGCTCAGACGTGAGTCCCTTGCTCACTTTGCCACTGGATTCAAGCAAGCCTGGCTGAAGACGGCTGAAATGCCAGAAACCGGTCCTAGGAAGCTCATTTCCGGTCCAGGGAAGGCATGGCTTGGCAGTTCAGGCTGGACTATTCCCATGAGGCACAGGGTCAGACAGATTTGCATATGGCCATGTCTGAACTGGGGTGGCAGAGTGGGCTAAAGAACGGTGATGGATTAAACCGAGATCTGTTGATTGGGTGTGAGTGTTTGATTGGTTCAGATGCTCCGTCCATCACCACCCCCTTTGTACCACTCTGGGACCATACCTCCTACCAAAGTTGAAAACAACTCTAACAATAGCTGAGCTCCGCCTGCTTAAGAAAGGATGCAAGAAACTGGAAAGGGCCTGGAGGAAGAAATTTGATGCGGCCAGGCGTAAGGACTACTGGACAGCGATGAGAGCCTATAAAGCGGCCCTCCGCCTGGCAAAAGCACAATTTTTTGAGGAGCGAATACAACTTGCCTCAAACTCCTCCAGGGAGACCTTTAAGGTGGTGCAAGAACTGCTAAAAGTTCCTGAGCCAGCAGTCACCCATGACCCTGAGAGGTGTAAGGAGTTGGCCAATTTTTTTCATACTAAAATTGTAAAAATACTAGACTCTTTACCCCAGGTTGCTATATCTCATGGGATTCAAGAAGAACCCCTCCTTATTGGGATAAAAGAGTGTCCTTTCTCCCTTGACACGTTTGGCCCAGTCTCAGAAAGTGAAACACTAAAAGCTATAGTTTCCATAAAAAGCGGTTCCCCCACGGACCCTGTCCCTTTTAAAATCCTAAAACAAGCGGCAATCGCTGTGGTTGGGCCCATTACGAACCTGATTAACGCCTCCTTCTCTCGTGGTCTGGTGCCACCCACCTGGAAAAAGCCGTGGTCAAGGCTCTTCTAAAAAAATCTAACCTTGACGCGGCTGAGCTGGCCAATTTTAGGCCCATTTCTCTGTTGCCAGGTCTCAGCAAAATTGCTGAGAAACTTGCTAACCATCGACTGTCCAACTTTCTTGAGTCGAATGGTCTGCTCCGAGACTCGCAGACCGGCTTCCGTCCCGGCCAAGGCACCGACACGGCCCTCCTGGCGGTCGTTGAGGAATCGAGGCGCATCTTAGATTCGGGAGGATCAGTGGCAGTGATCCTCCTGGATCTGAGTGCGGCATTCGACACCGTTGACCATCAGGTGCTGACCCAACGGCTGTCAAAGGTGGGTGTGGCAGGTGTCGCCCTGAAATGGCTTTGCTCATTTCTGGAAGACCGCTCCTATCAGGTCTGGGAAGGAAGCAACAAGTCTCCATCTATTTCTCTCCAGTGGGGGGTGCCGCAGGGCTCGTCCCTGAGCCCGACATTATTTAATGTCTATATGGCCCCCCTGGAGGATGTGGTGACCCCTTATAACATCAAAATCATCAGCTATGCTGATGATACTCAGCTGGTGGTCGCCCTTCCTCAACTGGTGGAGAACCCTGACTTGTTGCACTCATGTCTGGCGGACGTCCACACCTGGATGAGCAGCTCAGCCTTGAAGCTGAACGGCTCTAAAACAGAGATTATGCTGCTTGGAAACAAAGCGCCGCCACTGTCACCTTCATGTTGGCCAAGCTGTATGGGTGACTTTCCAACCATGAAAGAGGAGATCAAGAGCCTGGGAGTCTGGCTGGAGCAAGATCTTTCCCTTAGAACTCACGCCAAAAGAACTGCGGGAGTTTGTTTTGCCCTGCTGCGGGCTGCGCGGAAAATTTTTCCGCTTCTTCCTTTTCCATCAAGGAAGTTGTTGATTCAGGGTTTGATAACATCTCGCCTTGATTACAGCAACAGTCTGTTTCTGGGCGCCCCTGAATCGACTTTTAACAAGCTTCAGCAGGTGCAGAACGCGGCAGCTAGACTCCTTATGGGTATCCCCCGAACAGAATCCGCCAGACCCGCTCTCAAGGCACTGCACTGGTTACCAGTGCGGGAGAGAGTACAGTTCAAGGCACTGTCCATCGCCCATAAAACACTCCAGGGCGGCGGGCCTCCTCTTTTGGGGAGCTTGGTAGTGCCTTATAAAGCGAATAGAGCACTGAGGTCTGACCAGAGGTGTCTGCTCCAGGTCCCGAGAGTAAAAAGATCACGCACGGGCGGGAGGCGATTCTCTGTGCATACAGCAATGCTCTGGAACTCCCTCCCCCTAAAACTCCGCGCTGAGACCTGTACCCTGCGTTTTCGCAGAGGCTTGAAAACACATCTGTTTCCCCTGTGAGTCGTTATCATTATTCCATGGTCCCACGGTTGATGCACTGTTCATAGCGCCGGGATGCCTCAGGGTAGCTGTGCGCTATATAAGTTTTAATAATAATAATAATAATAATAATAATAATAATAATAATATCTGTCCCCATGACGATTGCGCCTAGCACAAGGAGTACCCTTTCCTGCCCCCCAGTCCTGGCTTCTCAGGTAGCCACACCCAACCCAGTCAGTCAGGAGCCAGGACCCAGTCTGAGTGTGCAGTCTGTGTCTCAGTCAGAGGGCAGTGAAACTAGACATCGGAGGAGGGCCAATGTGGATCCCAGCGTGGTTCCACTGATGAGATGGGCACCCAGGCTTCCATAACACAGGTCCTGGCTCTGTACCAGGAGTCTCAAGGTGCGTTGGGTCAGGTTGTCACCAAAGTCAGGGAAATGTAGGAGGGCACTGACATCCATGGCGATCTGGTCAGCCTCAACAACGAGGTGTCCAGCCTACGTTCTGAGGTGGCCTCCATGTTAGGGGTGCTGAGGGATATCAACATCACCCAACAGCTCCCCCCCCCTGCTTGCCAATTACAAGCTGTCCTTACAGGGATGTGTCACACCCATCATCTATGACACAGCCCCAGGAACAGTCCAAGGTCACTCCGTTCCCTCAGAAACAGCAATACATGCCAGCTTAAGTCACAACTCCATTATGATCACATGAAGATGACATGGCCAACAGACCTACACGTGCACAATACAGAGATCAGTCCTGTAGTAAATATATACACATACACCATGTCTGCTTTTCCAGAGCCTCAACATTTTTTAACATTGACACTTTGGTGTCGATATTCACATTGAAAAGGTCATACTAGAGCACTGTCCCTTATCTCAACATGGCTTGATTCACTTCAAACATTTCCTCAGTCTGTACTATAGGGCCTAATGCAACTGTGAACAACACATCTCACAGAAGCACTTACCTACAGGGGAAGTAGTTGCTGATGAGTTCCTGACACACATCTGCACCATCATCTTCACCACTATCATCCTCATCACTTGTGTTTCTCTGGGCCCTGTAGCTGGGTTCCCATGCTCTCCATCTTCTGGGATATACGTTATCTCCTCTCTCAGGGCAATGTTGTGGATGATGCAGCAGGCCAGGATTATTTGGAACACCTTCCCTGGTGAGTATTGGAGGGCTCCAACAGTCCTGCCCAGGCAGCAGCACCTGGCTTTCAGGAGACCAAATGTCCACTTTACCGTCCGCCTTGTCCTTCATTGTGCCTCATTGAATCATTGTTCAGCAGGTACTGTCCGGTTTCAAAGTGGCGTCAACAACCATGGCCGATTGCAGTATCCTGTGTCTCCTAAATCTGAAATATGAAGGATGTAAAAATTAATTCACACACTCATATCAATTTGCATAATCAAGCTATCACACATTACACTCACCCACAAGCCAGGCCCTCTCTGGTTCAAACTGTAACATCAGCCATGGTATGTTACTGCTCTGCAGGATGAAGCTGTCGTGGGCAGAGCCTGGAAACTGGGTACAGACATTAGACATGTAAAGACCTGCCAAACAGAGAACATGCACGTTAATGAAGTGGTTGTTTTTGCGGTTCCTGCTAACTTGCTCACGGTTGTGTGGTGCTACTAAGGGAATATCTGTACAATCAATGGATCCAATTATATGTGAGATATGACATAGCCCATAGAAAGCTGCATTCACTGTGCCCAAATCATCATGGCAAGGGAACTGAATGTA
The DNA here is from genome assembly GCF_964261635.1 of Lissotriton helveticus. Classification (NCBI taxonomy): domain Eukaryota; kingdom Metazoa; phylum Chordata; class Amphibia; order Caudata; family Salamandridae; genus Lissotriton; species Lissotriton helveticus. The sequence continues at coordinate 1,236,636,857 of NC_136063.1, read as the reverse complement.
GCGGCACATGTCTTTAAAAAATGCAGCAAGCACCTCTGTCAGAACGCGACTGAACATCGCTTGTGACATCCAACCTGAAGTAGCAACAGTAAACTGAAAAGGGCCTGTGGCCAAAAAGTGCAAAACAGCTAAAACCTTTACAAGCGGGGTGATACTGTAGGGATATGCAATCTCTGGTCGGAGATCCCGCTCAAACTGAGTAGTCAGATCCAGGATAGTCAGATGACCCAATCTGTATTTATGTATGGTGTACCTCTCCTGCATGGTCTGGAGGTCATGGAATGAAGGGAACACTGAAGGATGACTGCCTCCTCTTCTCCCAGGGTACCTAAGTGAGAGAGTATTGGAGCATCATTGCACTCTGTTAGCAAACTTTTCACATGTTAGGCATTGTACAAATGTAAATGACATATGTTGTGAAATACAGGAAACCAAGTACCGTGAATTAATTACTGTCAGCCTACCTGCACTATCAGTCACCTACAAGGTCCCAATTCACAATTCGACACCTTGATTAGGCACTACATCAAGTGAAAGTAGCTGTCATGTCAAACAAGGTGGCTTGTTTGTCAACTGCTATGTGTTGCCACTGGGATCAACCATGCCAAGCCAAACTGGTACGAGGGCTCTTGCCTTCACAGAAGAAGAGCTAGAGACCCTTGTAGGAGAAGTCATGCAAACGTATGGCAGCTCTATGGTGCACCACAGGCTAGGTAGGTTCTGAATCATGATTTGAGTATGCCGATGTCGCTCTCCCTAACTGTCAAAGTCACACATACCCAATAGAATGTCGACAATCACATCCCTTACATTTGCCTATTTAACTTTTATAACTTTGTGTGCACAAAATGTGTAAGTATGTGATAGCACTTAACTAGTATGCAATTAACAAACATACTCTGAATATGTACAGTACCACATCTGGGACCTGTGGCAGGGATATTCTGGCGATGGCCTATCCTGAGCTTGATGAGCAGAGGGCCCACAGCAGCTAGGAGGGGGTAGTATAGACCTAGACTCTTGAATCAACACCTAAGCACACTTGTAAAGTCACAGGTATCCATAAACAGATCTATCTGCATTGTGACCAATGCCAATTCACATTATAGAGTACATGCCTGTGAAGTGTTGTCAGGCTTGGCACACATATGTGTCTTGGACCTCACTCAACACTGCAGTATGTTACTAAATGTATATCTCTTCATGGCTTGGCCTCAGTCCTCAACATAATAGAAGTAGGCTGTAAAGGCATCACCAACATATGTGTGAGGTTTAGGTACAGCACCATATGTCTCATCAGGTCCAGTGATGTGAGGACATGTGTGGTTTTTCACACACACTCATCGACATGAGTGTCTTGAGACAATATAAATCTGATGTTGAGGCTCAGAAATACTTGGTCTGAGGACTCAAAATGCCATATCACATTGAGAGGTCCCGTGCATCTGATTTTTTTTACCAATATAAATGGTGCACCAAACACAAATGGATTACATTTACAAAAATGAAATTGCCTGCAGATGAGTAGCATGTAATGGTCACAAAAAAGATTTGTACAATTGTAGATGTGTTTGGAGAGCAAGAATAGACAACATAAGTATGAGAGTCTGAATTGTGTTTTGCTATGATGTATCTTCTCAATGGTCTACAGGTGTAACGTACACCACATGGACATAGGATTACCTTTAAAACAGCACACTTACCAAATGCTGTTACTTGAATAACCCCATATGGAAACGGTCAGGAATCAATCCCAGACTGCAAGTGGAGATGTGCTAATGCGCATGTGTCGTCGCCCTGTAGTCTGCCGGTCAATGTATCTCCTTGATGAACAACTTTGAAAGTACCTCAGTACTTACAGGAAGTTTATCCGACTGATGGGCATGTCACTGACGGGTGGAGGAGAACGCAGAGCGTGTAGGGCGTGCTGACGCGGTGAGGCATAGCTGGCTGCAGGCGGGAGGAGCTGGGCCGAGCAAGTGGAGGAACTGCCGGAGCCGTAACTATGCTAACAGGATCGTGACCGGGACCTCCGCAGACCTGGGGACCTGGGAGCCTGGGGACGAGGCGGAACGAGGCGGGACAAGGCGACGGTGGTGTGGAGAAGCAAAGACCAAGTAAGTCGAGGGGTGGTGAGCGGCGGCGTAACACAGCCATGGGTAGGTCGTGAGCCAAGCCCAGGCTGAGTTCAAGACCTCGCTCCCCCCGGTTCGCATGGTGCTTTGCCCCGCCTGTTTGCCCTAAACTGCCTCAACCTGCCCCCGAGTTACTCCCTACGGGTCACCATAGAGGGCATTTATCGAGCCCTGGTCCGGCGCTAAGGGCATCAGCTCCACTCTGCTCCGCGTGGTCTCTCCCCCTGCCGCTATCTACTTCCCCAGCCAGGTTGGCCGCTTAGGGTGCTTTGGAGAAGCTCCCCAGCTTTGGCTCCGTCCCCTCCGCTCCCTCCGCCACCTCCCCATTGACTCCCCAGGTTTGTGGATATCCTGCCGGCCCCATCGCCCGTCAGAGACCTGGCCGTGAGGGTTCACGCATTCCCCCACCTACGTGTGACCCCACCAGGTTGGCTGAGGTGTCGCATTTGGGGGGGCGTGCGTCTGAACCAAAGCATGGACCCTAGGCCTCCGGTGTGGCCGGTTTGGCGAACAGGTGGCTGCGACCAGGGTCGCTGGGGCGGGGAGCAAGCGAGCAGGGGGGTGCCTTTACGCAAAGGCACCTGCAACAGTAATAGCAATAGCAATAGCAGCAGCTCCTGATATTTGATATCCGACCTACTTGCCACGAGAAAAACAAGCCAAGATCAGAAGATCAAGATCAGAAAATTCGCCAGGGAGACACCAGGGATCCCCACGTCACTCACATCACTCACAACCTCACGATCCCGCCAGAACCTATTAGAGATATCCAAGTGTAGGTCTGGAAGAAGGTCCCTACATCAGCGGCTTTGAGCAACCACGTCCTTCAACAGAAGCAATGAGATTGGGGAGAGTAAGAAAGGCCACCACCGCATCAAAAAGGAAGAAATCAAAACAGGCGGCAATCGACGAAGAGCGCCCACTGGCTAATCACACGAGCCCTCGGGCCCTCCAGGATACACTGAAGGCTCTAAAGTCGCCCCCTAATGGAAGGCCACACTCTAGCAACAGCAGCATGCTCCTCACCCATGTACCAGCTTCAAACGGACTAAAACCCCTGACCCTCTTGGACTACTTTAAAAAAGCCCCGGACATGGCAAGGTCTACCTCTCTCCCTCAACCCTTGGAGGCAACCAGTCCCTGTACCTCAGAACAACCGGTAAAGTCAAGAACGCAACCGCTGCATATGCTGTTTACAACAATCAAAAAGCCTGCTTCGGCTCTGGAAGTTTACATCTTTGGGTCTGCATCTAACGACCAGATAACAGCCCGAGAGGGCTGCGGGAGGATCACTCAAGATCTCCCACCAAGTTATCAACCCTTATTGAGTCAGTTTCTTCCACCTTACGTCACCAACAAGCAAGAGGCCTGCTCCACCCAACCCCCTCCAGTGACTCTTACTCACGATTTAAGCCCCCCAGCACATCAACCATCGCAGTCAGAGACCCCATTAACATTGCCGCATCAACACACTGCCGAGCCAAAGGAGGTTACCCCAGCCCCTCACCTTCAACTCATTTTTCCACAAATTCACGCTCAAAATAACCACGCACCTAACAATGACACACTTAGCCCCCCGTTACTACATATCCCCAGCTCTCCAAAGGGAAGCCCGGATCCGACCAGCCTCCAACAATGCTTATTCTCACCACCAACAGCAATAATAACTTTACCAAATTCAACCAAAAAATCTGATTCAAATGACCAACTTTTAGCGGACCTGTCATTTTTTAAAAACCCTCAAAACTCTCCTAATCTTACCCCAATATTGAACCCACATCAAGAAGCCCCTACAATATCGAGTATTTGGCCTCAATTACTCCAAACCTTTCAACTGACAGTTACCGCTTTAAATTACCACTCTGATAAATTAGACGCGCAGGTCGACCTACTGAACACTTTTGCATTATTCACAGCAGGGATCGACAGCAAACTGGATAAATTGAACAACTTAATCATAGGAGCACAATCATCTTCAAAACTAGCACAGTCGGTTTGTTGCTGCTCACCCATCATTGACTCACTCTCTTCGCTGCCAGCTTTTTTATCCACTGTAATAAATGGGGTCAAGCTGTTGAAGGAAGCCAATCCACCAAAAACCCCCTGCCAGCAACCTCAAAAACCCTCAAATCCGATCTCAGAATCAGTTATCCCCCGACATCTTTTGCAATTATGACTCAGGCGAGTGGGGAATAAGACTCCCGATTAAGTCAGAGCAACAATCAAAAAAAATTCCACCAACCCCAATAGCTCCCACCGTCATCAGCGCCAGTCGCAGCTTCGGCCCCAAACACTTGGTCAGCAAGTGGGCAAACACACCTTATCAGCCCCAACGTGGCAGGGCTGTCTGTCAGCCTAGCTACTCCCGCACTCTTCAATATTGAAACACTGCCTGCCCCCATGCCATCTTGCAGCAAGAGAGAGCGCAAACGTCAGCGCAAACAAATAAATAAACTAAGAGCAAATCAAACATCCGTTCCTCCGAAATGATTTCCTCTCTTCTTAACGGCATCTAATAAAAAAGCTTTAAGCGTTCCACAACCATCTCCAACCTCAATAAACACCTGTCATAGCCAATTAAAGGGGGACTCAGCCCCAAGTGCCTGTCAAAAGCCCTCTGGTTGTGGTTACGACCCAAACATGACATTCGTTCAAACCGTGGCATCAGAGCCACAGCCTGCCATAGAAAAACTAAGGCCTATACCTAACGAACCAACCACACAGAGGACTACAGTCATGACAACACAACTTTAACCTGCCCTCCCACCATTTCCACCTGGCTGGAAAAATTCAACACTGGAATAATCCCCTCAAAAACAATTTACAATCATAAATTAACTTCACTAACAAACAGTCAGACATTGAGTCAAGGCCCTCGACATCAGCCCCAACACCAATGGGGACCAGATGCTAGTCCCCAGCTGACAAAACCACCCAGCCTAACCCATGCCCATGTAACAAGGGGACTAAAAGTGCTTCAAAATACACTAATATCCTTAACGGCACCTAATAAAAAAGCCTTAAGCGTTCCACAACCATCTCCAACCTCAATAAACACCTGTCATAGCCAATTAAAGGGGGACTCACCCCCAAGTGCCTTGCAAAATCCCTCTGGTTGTGGTTACGACCCAAACATGACATTCGTTCAAACCGTGGCATCAGAGCCACAGCCTGCCATAGAAAAACTAAGGCCTATACCTAACGAACCAACCACACAGAGGACTACAGTCATGACAACACAACTTCAACCTGCCCTCCCACCATTTGCACCTGGCTGGAAAAATTCAACACTGGAATAATCCCCTCAAAAACAATTTACAATCATAAATTAACTTCACTAACAAACAGTCAGACATTGAGTCAAGGCCCTCAACATCAGCCCCAACACCAATGGGGACCAGATGCTAGTCCCCAGCTGACAAAACCACCCAGCCTAACCCAAGCCCATGTAACAAGGGGACTAAAAGTGCTTCAAAATACACTAATATCCTTCTAGCTCCCGAATATAAATCAAAAGGGTGGCACAACACCCTTAACGGGTCAAATATAATAAAACTAGTGAACAGCATCCCGGGTTTCGAGGCATTAACATCGGACGACATAGAGTCCATCGAATTCCTTCCACCAAGAGGCACACAACCATCCGAGGTAACCTTGGTGTCATTCAGGTCGGCCTCCTCGGCAGGAGTATTTTTGGATCATAAGGTTATCTTCCGGGACTGGGGAATCAGAATCTACCCCTATTCTATCCCAGGTTACCCCACAGTGTTATCAAACCAATCAGGAACTTGGACAAAAGCTGAAAGCCTTACATCTGTACTCAAAACCAGGCCGTACTCAATTCTAAAAAATGCGTTAGGAATAACAGAACCAAACACAACCTCCCCAACTGGTGAACTTAACCCTGATAAAACCCAAGGATGGGGATGGCTCCCGGCTGCCCTGTCTAGTAGAAAAACAGACTGACCACAGGAAGTTCCCCCTGCGGACCAAAACTGTAAAACACTGTTACAAGCAAGACCCCAATCACCCCCCCCTGCAATCGTTACAAGCCCCCAGGCAGATTCCACTTTTACACTGTGTTCATGGAACATCAGCGGTCTCCAGCAGAAAATAACCAACTCGGAGACACGCACCTTCATATGTGGGCATGCTGTAACAGCCCTGCAAGAAACGTGGGCTATTCAAAGCTGCCCCGTCACTGGTTTTATCGAACTATGGAAACCGGGAATCAGAGACTGCCGCTACAGCCACCCAAAAGGGGGCCTGTCAATCTATGTTTCAAACAACTTAAAGGGTCCGATTGTGCCACTAAACTTTGATGAAGATTGGCTACTTGGTGTCAAAATCAATTCATGGTGCAAACAACGTTCACTCTTATTTCTTAATGTTTACATCAATCCAAGCATGCGCACAAAAAAGGGACATTTGGCACGTCTATCAAAAATCATGAGTGACCTGGCCGCGGACCACCCCGATTCGGACTGCATCATTTCAGGGGACTTTAACACCAACCTCTTCCAGGGTAAACCTGCAGAATATGAAGGGCTTTTTCCATTCATATCATCTGAGGCAGCGGCACAATCCAAACCCCCAAATCAAGTCCATTGCGGCCTGGGAGAACTTTGCGTGCTGCAATTCTACAGTGCCGGATATCTGGTAATGAATGGAAGATCAACGGATGATACTCCTCCAAAATGGTCCTGGACAAACGGCCATAAGCAATCCTACCTGGACTACACCATCTGCAAATCAGCCCTGCTCCAACATCTGGTCAGTTTTAGCATCCAACCGCGATTGGAAAGTGATCACTGCCCCAGGTCATTACCCTGAACATAAAGCCAGAGTACCATATATCTGCTCTAAATACATGCACAGGAATCTACACTGAAAATCTGAAGCGCCTAAGATGGAGTAAAGACATAAGCCCTAACATCATGAAGGCAAGTCTGGCTCTCATTACAGGTGGAACAGACCAGGTGGCCTCCCCGACTGTTGCATGGATGATGCTTTGTTCACAACTGGTAACCCTTTTTCCAGCTAAACAGCATCTGCACAAGGCTACTTCCATCCGTCAGTTTTCACTTTCAAACCATTCAAGGGTGCTGAAGAAAACCAGAAATAACGCCTTGCGGGCGCTTACAAAATCTCCAGGAAACAATGAGCTCCTGTATGTGTACCAATCAGCACAAAAATCATTAAAAATGGCCGCACAAAAAGACAAACGAATACACCAAAATCAATTTTGGGCCATATTACTATGGGAGAGTAAAAGCCGCAACGCAAGAAAATTCTGGGCTTTAACCAACCGCTCTAACTCGCGTCCATCAAGCTTGGGGTCGGCAAACATACAAGAATCTGATTGGGCCACCTTCCTGACTGACCCAAAGAGACAGAAACCACCCCAAGTAGTAGCGCATGCAGGTCTACAGGCTGTGTAGACTTCTGCAGTGAAGATACCCAGATCACCCAAGAAATGGTTACCAAAGCTGTGTCAAAAGCGAGATCAGATGGAGCTCCGGGCCCAAACGGCTTACCTCAGAGTCTGTTCAAATCAAATGTAGCTCATTGGTTGGGGCATTTAACCAACCTTTTCAATTTTGCACTAAGGACCTCAATAGTTCCGGACTCTTGGCACAGAGCAATAATCCACCCAATCCACAAATCAGGCTCCTGCGCCTCTCCAAGCAATTACAGACTAATTGCCCTCCTAGACATCGAGGCCAAGCATTATGCGGGAATTCTTTTGAAGGAGCTGAGGTCATGGGCAGAGCTGCGCCAACTCATCCCAATGAATCAAACTGGTTTTACTGCGGACTCCGGGACTATGACCAATTTACTGACACTGTCCATAATCATCGACAAAGCGCTTTCAACATCCAGGGCTGTGCACTGCTGTTTTGTTGACTTTAAAGCTGCGTTTGATCGGGTTTCAAGGGCAGCACTATGGGAAAATTTTTAAAAATGGGGGATCCCTGAAAAACTCCTGGAGGCGATTATCCAACTGTACTCACGTACATGGGTTCAGGTGGGATGTACGACATTACAACGCATGCTTTTACCACGCATGCTTTTACATCGCAAGTTTTACAACGCATACCATTACAACGCACAGTGCTTTGGGGCGCTGGATAGTGAATAGTTTAATTTACTATTCCAACTCCAGCCCCCGTGGATAGTAGGGAAGGTGTTGGATAGTACATTAAACCTATTCCCTATCCTAGAGCGCCCCCCAGCGCAATGCGTTGTAATGGTTTGCGTTGTAAAAGTTGCGATGTAAAAGCATCGCGTGGTAAAAGTTGCGTTGTAAGTGATGTTTCCTGTTCAGGTGAAGCTGAGGTCTGGCACGCATCTCTTGCGGAAAATCATGACAACCAGAGGTGTCAAACAGGGATGCGTGCTGGCCCCCCTTCTCTTTAACCTGTTTATAGCTGACTTGTCGGTCACACTGGATGAAACAAACAGTCACCCCCTAAGGTAGGAGGTTTAGCAATAAGTAATCTTCTTTATGCCGACGATCTGGTTCTTTTCAGCCTCACACGGGTCGGGCTGCAAAGGCTTTTGGACAAGCTATACAGCTATACCACTAAGAACCAACTAGAGGTAAATTTAAAGAAAACCCAAGTGGTAACCTTTGGAAGGAAACGCAACGTCGGTAGTGGGTGGTCATATAACAATACAAGTTTAGCAACAGGAAGTACATACAAATACTTAGGGGTCCATTTTGACTCTAGGGGTAATTTCACCAAACAGCGCAACGAGATCGCTGTAAAAGCCACGACCCTACAGGTGACCCTATCTAAGCTCTCAAAAAAGCTGTCTAGCCCAACTTTATCATTCTTATTGGAAGTTTTGAGAGCAAAAATTGGGCCTACCCTGGCGTATGGCATCGAGATATTCAGGGGTAAACTAAATACCATCTTAAATCAACTCGTGATCAAAATCTAAAAAAAAGTCCTCCATTTGCCTAAATCTGCCTCCGCTGCCCAGATCAGGCTAGAATTGGGCTTACTAAACTATGAGGCCTCCAACACCGGCACATACTTAAATTTCTGTCATAAACTCAGAAAAGCAGATATAGGCACTTTAGAGTCTTTAGTTTGGTTAGAGATCAGCCAGAAAAACCCAGGGGGCTCGTACGGCTGCCTTTTTACGGATTCTATTCGCGAAAGGTCGGCGGGTGACCTATGGGCCCTTAACCCTAGCACGACAGCATTTAAAACCTGTATTAAAAAAGGCGTCAGAATGAGCTCCCTTATTATCGATAAAGCTCATTTTTCCAAACGCAGTCATGCATGGTCAGTTATGAATTCCTATGAGCGGATATCCCCTGCTACCTATTCACTGTATTTAAAACGCAGTTTTTTGGCCATTAGAATGGGGGGCTGGCGATTCCTAAAAGATCTGCCCCCTTGGCGGCGTACCACGGAAGACTTAACGTGCAGAGGGTGCGGTAAGACAGCTGAAACATTGGAGCACGTGGTCTGCTTATGCCCTGCCCTCATGTCCCAATGCAGATGCAAACTTAAAGTAGAGTGGAATAGGCTGGGTGTTCGGACTTGCAGACAGGCAATTATTACAACTTTGAGCCCAGAAAATATAGTTTTAAACATAGCCTTCACAAACTACATACGGCATACCGTATCTTTATGCTAACGCCGGAAGGACCAGCAAATCCCTCCATCCCCTATCCAACTGCCTAATTTAAAACGTATTTTACTTTTAAGTTTTAAAATTGTTTATAACCGGTTGCATTTTATCATAATTGTTGTTACTGACTAGTTCTCTATTCTAATTCGACTGCATTTTATCATAACTAGTAGTAATTTCTTGAATATGGACTGTTTTTTACAAGTTGAATGTCGTTAACTGTCAGCACATCAAATTCCTTTTGTCCTAATGTTATGCGTGTTTGTTGCTTGGCATACAACGTTTTAATCTTTAATAGGTAACAGAAATTGAACAATACGATCCGGACGACTCTCATTGATCAATTGTTGTTAAAATGTGCTCCTTATTTCATTTAATAACGTGTTGATTTGTGGGAATTACTGAGAAGCGCATTTAAGGATATCTTTTTTATATCCAAATAAAGATTATTATTATTATTATTATTGCAGGCAGTTTATATTGGATTTTGGCTTTGCCAATAACATAATGTAACAGACATCTGCTGTGCGAATCATGTAGTAGGAGAAAATCAGTCCTTATTGCCAGCATCATTATGCAAGTTTAGTGATTGTACCAAGTCAGTATAAGGAATGGGTATGACTGAAGAAAGCAATGTCTTTAGAGTTGTTGTCCCATTTCTCAATCATGTATGAATCTGACAAATTCACACAGGGTAAAAAATATCCTGCTTCAGACATGCCACCATGTTGTAGACATGCATGTGGTCGTTACATTTCAGTGCCACTAATGTCATACCGACTAGAATAGTTTTGATGTAAACACTGCTAGGTACTCAGAGTGCTACGCTCTTCCTCCTGTGAGTCTAAAATGTTTAGCATGACATAGCTATTCTTCCACTGCAGCCTCTAAAGAGCCAAGTGGAGGAGACATGAGCCTAGATGTTGGGGAAGCAGCTGTTCAGAGTGGTTCTGATGAAGCAAAGCTTCGCATATTTTGCGACTTGTTGTAGTCATGAACCTCGTTTATGTGTAACAAGGTAATAAGTGTACGTCTTACTAACGTTTATATTAAGTTTGAATAAGGATTAAGAAGCTTGCCTATGTGTATTCCTAATGCATTTAATCCGTGTCTGTAAAATATGGCCGCCGCTTGTATTTAGTTACTGCGCATGCGTCAGCCACACTCACGTGTCCTGACGGGTCTGCAGAAGTGGAGGGAAATTTATGCGCATGCGTATTACATAGCTTTGCCAAGCATGTGGTACTGCTTGTGCCACTGCTCTTGTGACTGTTGATATGTAGCTAACATTTAAACTGCATAAGTATATTTCTTAGTGATAAGTTGAAAGTGTAAACCCTGTGATGTGTTTTCATACTGTTATTTCCATGTATTAATTTGTTTTCGCTTGCTTTTCATGTACCGCGGGGAATGGGGGTCTGTCGGTACCGAAAGCCATCTTGGAGGTCCCTTCTGCGCATATGCGACTTTCTGGGGACCTGACAACCTTGGCTGATGGAACTTAGCCAGCTGGCAGTGATGGGCAAGATGCTCCTGAGAACTGACCTGCAAACTCGGCTGAACGGAGTCACATGTCCCTGCTATGCTACATTGTTAAATTGTCATTGTATTTCCTTGCAGTTTCTCATGGGAACCCCAATCTCGCTAGGCGGTACCCAGATATGTAAATGAAGCATCCAAATAGTGTGTTATGATTGGTGTGTTACCCAAATCCTACCTTAGGACCAATCGAAATTGGGGATTCTGACACTTTGCAACATTTGGGGGGTGGTACCCCTTTCCCAAAACAGTATATCTACCCTGGGTTCACCTAGGGAATTTGTCCGACTTGTCTGGTTTAGCTGACCTGTCACTGACCCATCGTACTCAATAGGTGACTGAAGATACAGAGCGCTGCGGAGCATTCTGTCCGAAATTGACCATAGACTAAGGTTTTACTGAACCTTAAAGTGCTGGCGAAGCACTTTGCTGGGAGTTCGCTGACCCAATCGGGGTCTTGATCGATAGCTGCAGAGAGGGTGGAGCGCAGGCGTTGCTTCCAAACTGCGGGTGCGGTCCTGTCCTGAGCGGTCCTGTCCTGAGGGTTTGCTGTCCTGTCCTGAGGGTCCGGTCCTGATTCCTAATCCGAGGGTATCCTGTCCTGTCTTGGGTGTCCATTCTGCACCTGCTGTCCTTTGAGGGGTATCCTTCCTTGAGGGTTTCCTGTCCTTAACTGACCCGTGGCCAGGGTTTGGTTTCCACACCAGTCTAGGTAAATACTGCTCTAAATTCTTTAAAACTTGCACCTTTCTATATTTCTGTCTTTTGCTTTAATAAAGACACACCTTGCATATGTTGATTTTCCATGCTTTTGCCGCAAACTATTGAAACGTAAAGTCATTTGCATATATCTTGATATGTTCCCATGTTACCCTACCTTTTAGAAATCATATTTTTCATTGCAGTTTGTCATTTTCTGGTATGGTCTAGAACGGCCTTACTTAAATTTTCTAAAGATTTCTTGCCTTGAAATGCATAGCATATTTCCTTTGCATCTCATAATTGCATTTAAATGATTACCCTGACTTTATTTCTCCATAGTTATGTACTTTTCAATATCTTGGTTATTGATTGCCTTATTCTTGTAAGTTTAATGCTTGATGATAACGAACTTTAGATAAACATTTTAAAACTTCCAGTTGTCCGTGGTCATTTTACAACAGTATTGAATGTCATTTGAATTTGCATTTGCTGCCTTTCCTTTTACAGCTAGGCCCCTGATCCGTTGAGGTCATAGGTACCCGTGTCGGTGGATGGTAAGTCGGGTACTCTGAGTAATAACGGTAGGGAACACACACACAATTGGTAGCAGCCCGTGAAGTCGCCCTGTCAATGAGTAGTGTGAATTGAAAGTATATGGGCCCTGAAGCCGGAAACGGCGGAATCATTGGCTGGGTGACCTCGCGCGCTCTATCAGTTTTCTGGTAGATCAGAGGATGGTTAGGGACTAGCTAAAGGTTAGGTAGGACTAGTTAGACTAGTTAAGTCGGTAGCTGCTAGTATATTAATGCTGCTATAAGAGCGGCTGTTCCGAGAGATCTGATCATTCTCTTGTGGATACGCTGTTTCTGAATTTATGAATTGTTGTATTGTTATTATTCTTGTTCTTATATTGTTATATGTATTAATCCATGCATTTGTAAATTGTGTCCGTCAGTGTTGTCCGAACTCCCCGGGGAATTGAAAGGGCAAGTGGTGAATAGAATCCATTGTCCTGAGGTCACAGGCTTAAGGAAAGTTAGGTGCAGGTTAGGATAACCGGGAAGCACTAACTTTTTCTGAATACATGTGTGAATAAATGTCAGTAACGAGGTTCATTGGCAAAATTCCCATAGTGGCGTAACCTAGTAAGGGTCACATCGGAAGAGTAGCAGGTTCATCGGAGCTTGGGTGAAAGCAGAGGGGTCCGCTGGGAAACCTTAGACTCGGATATATCCCGGAGAAGTGGATGAGTTTAGGGGAATAACAGGTTCACCGATGCTAGGGTGAAGGGTAGGCGGAAGAGATCTGCCCGCAGCGCGTGAAAAGTAAATGGAAGTAGTTTACTTGCAGTAAAAGAAATCTTTCTGTCTAGACACTTGAGCACTGTGGCGAATGTGTATTTGTTGTAAAATAACCAAGCACTGAGCACTTTAGAAAGAAAGAAAGTTTCCGTTACCTTGTGAAGGGAGGGAGTCAGCCGCGAAGCGTCTCTGACATCACTCCGTGCCGCGCTGGGATTGGTAGAAGCAGCGGGCGGGTAGCGGGGCTGGAATTGTAAAGGAGGGGTGAAGCGCCAGAGCGTGAGGACAGTCTCACGAAGGGGCCGCGCACCCATTGGTCGAAACTATTTGAACGCGTGCACCCCATTGGTTGCACGGAATTGCAAGACGCGTTCTGATTGGAGGTGATTTTGTAAACAGAGTTAAGCGTAGAAATCGTATGTGGCACTCGTATAGTCCAGAGACTAGACCCGATCCAAGAAACCAAGGGTTCGAAAGAGATCAGTGGAAAGCTAATAGATACGATATCATGTACGGAGCTAAGAGAAAGATGTCCCTTGTAAGTAGGGTAAAGAATTATTTCAAAACGGACAAACCGATTAAGTCTAGAGAGGGCGTTACTATCCCGCCACCGAATACTCCCGCCTCATTCATGATGTTTGACCGAGGGTACAACACCTGTGTGTGGTTGGAGAATTGGGTAAAGTACACAAAAGATGACGGAGTATTGGCTTTTCCGTTAGATGGTACTTTCAATGGTAGGATTTTATTTAATTTGAGAACCCGCATGAATGAATTGCATCCCAGACCGAGACTAACGCAGTATGAGGCATTAGAGGAATGGGAGATTGAGGCTTTTGAAAGAGAGAAACCCCGAATGGACAAAGGTCTGACTAAATGGTATCCCAGGCTGAAACAAGAGACCAGGGATAAGAAGATGAAACAGTGGAGACAGAGTATGATTGTTGAGGGTCTGTTTCCCATGATGCCAGCAGGTAACCCCTCGGGGGGAGAGAAAAGGACATAAAAGAGTAAGCAGTGGGGAGCCCCTGGGGAGTCAGACGATGAATTTTTGGATGACATTTTTACGAGAAGTCCGCCCCCTTATAATGAGGGAGCCCGACCTTCCAGTGCAGGAGAAATTGCCCAACGTCCATCTATTAAGGAGGAGGATAGATCCCTATGTAGGGGGGTAAGGGGCCAGGTATTGCCCTATTTTGAGAAGCCCGAACCCCCCGAAGTGAGGACTATATATCCTAGAATGCCCGTGAGCCCGGAAGAAAAATATTCCCGTGAAAAGCTTTTTTTCCCCAGACCTCTTTATGAAAACGAAGAAAAGCCAGTAAGTTCAGGAGTGCCCTTTTTGCAGCCTCCATATGGGGAAGAGCGCAGGTCCTTTGGGACAGGAACTTTGTTCCCGAAACCAAATTATGGTGGGGGACCGAGTGAAACGCATCCTACTGCCCCGAGTTTTACGCCTCAACTGACCCCACAGATAGTGCCTGAACGAACATTAGGAAGAATACTGGAAGAGAGGGAGCAAGAAGTCCTAGCTAGACAGAGAACAGAAATAATTCAGAAAATCTCCCAGTTAAATACCAGTCCTGAAGCCTTGACTATTCCGGTAACAATCGGACCTGTAGTTCCGTTGTACGGGAATAATCAAGGAGGTCTGAACCCTCCAGTTATGAACCCGATAATGGCCCCGCCGAGGCAAGAGCCCCTACTGATAGACGATCAGTCCAGTGAGTGTGAGTCTGAAGTTGCGTTCTTGGACCTGCCCAACAAACAGACTGGAAAGGGAGTGCCAAAGCGGCATAACCCTTTTGATGCGAAAGAAATAAAATTAGAATAAGCAACAGGTACTAGGAGTGTGTCTCTGGTAACTCCGGAAGAAATTGAAAATTGGAGTCGTGACTTAGAAAAACAGGTTCCGCAAACGAAACCTTTAGACCTCTACAAACTGAGAGTAGAAATAGAGGAATTAATGGCAGGAAATGTGGGATTGGACCGATTGAATACCTATTCTGAAGAAGAGTTGCTGTTTATGTGTAAAAGTCTTACCCGGAGTACTAGGGTGCTCCACGAAAAACTGACAGACACCGCAGCTAGTATGGGGATAGATATATCCAGATCAAAGCCCTTGCAGAAACCATATCGAGCTGAGTTCTCAGATAAAGATTTAGAGAACTTGAATGTGTCGGGAAGGAAGTTGCAGATTAAAGAGTTGCTTGCGGTTTTGCAAAAATGGGGAGACGTGGAAAGATGGAAAACGAGGTGGGCGCGAAAGAAAGATGAGGCCCGATCCAGACAAGCAACCCCTGAGTTCCCTTTGAGAGAAGTAGACAAGCCCGAAACGTTATGCCCCATGCGTGAAGTACCAGGTGGGAGGTATGTGCACGTTCCATGGTCCAGACAAGATATTGTGTCCTTTACTAACGATTTCCCGAAACTGCGCGAGAAGCCGGTTGAATGGTACCCTTCAAGTGGAAAGGTTCGTAAAGGTGCAAAAATGCCTGTGGAAAGACCTGGATGGGTTTTTCGACATTGTGGTCCCGGTAGATCTATGGACCGAGTGTAAAATTGCCATAGCATGGCCCAGTGAGGAGTACCCGAGGGACTCTAACACAGGGGAACCGTCCATTGAAGTAATGAAAAAATATGAACAAGTGATTCAGCATTTGAAAAATAAGGTGCCAGCAAAGGAAACTGATTGGACCAGGATAGATAGAACAACGCAGGAAAGGGAAGAGACAGTGCACTCCTACTATGAAAGGCTGTTGCAGGTGTTTAAAACCTACAGTGGTATAGATAACATCGAGATGAAGGACATGACGCACTTTATTTACAGGTTTGTAAATGGTTTAAGACCTGAAATTTGCCAGTGGATAAAAGATAACAAAATCTGTTGGCACTCCAAAAAGGTAGACGAGGTCCTGCGGTACGCAAAGTACTGCGAGGACGAAATGGCAGAAAAGAAAAAGGCTCTCAAGGAGAAAGTTATGTGGGCTCAGGTGAAGCTCGCAGAACAGCAGGAAAAGCAGTTGAGTAACCTGGTCAAAAATACGAAGAACGAAGGTCCTGGGGGAGGGGGAGGAGGCAAGCCCCGGCCCAAAATGAGCAGGGAAGAGGCTATGAAGAAATTTCCTTGCCATCAGTGCGGCGAAATTGGACACTGGCGTAACGAGTGTCCTTACTTGCCGGATGATAACCCCAAAACACCTGATTTAACTCCACAGACGCAGAAAGAAAGACCAAGAAAGACTCAACCACAGGTAAAAACAGTTCAGGTGCCCCGAGCACCAAAGCAAGTATACAGGGGAAAACAGGCAGAGGGAGATGAGATAGAAGTCTGGGAAAGCAATGAGAACAGAAATGCAGCAACTTCGCAGTATCTTTTAAATGATACCTTCCTTTGTGATGACCAGTACTGACGGGGCCTGAGAGGGGAGGACGAGGAGTGCGTACTTGGCGCCTCCTTGCCGGTAGACCAGTCCGGACCATACATTGAAGGAAAGGTTGACGGAAATGATGTCACCTTTCTGTTGGACACTGGTGCTACCCGTTCTATCCTTGAGAACAGTGGACGTTCCAAACCTACCCCTCTCGGGAGAAGCCATCCAAGTAGTGGGTGTATCTAATCAATTGATTAGTACTCCTGTTACCAAGCCCATGGAAATATCAATTGGAAACTTTAAGGAAATGCATAGATTTGTTGTTTGCGACACCAGTCCAGTAAACTTGCTGGGACGTGATTTGCTGTGCAAAATGAACTGTACCATCTTTTGCACACCAAAGGGTGTTGAAATTCAGACCCCAGATGAAGACGGCATTTATAAATTAATGTTAGTCCGCCCTGACTCGGAAATTAAACGAATGACCATGCAGGATTTACCCAAAGAACTCCAAGAAGCAGTGAAGCCAGAGGTGTGGGACTTTACTGGGAAAGATGTAGGGTTAATGAAAAATGTGGACCCCATACAGATAGCAATAAAGGACAATGCAGTATACCCCAATACTAAACCCTACAGAATGAATGCAGAAGTGAAAGCTGGTTTTACTCTGGAAATACAGAAATTGCTAGAAGGAAACATCATACAGGAGGTAATGAGTAGCCCATGTAACTCCCCGATTATGGGCATCAAGAAGCCTAGTGGCAAGTACAGAGTAGTGCAGGATCTACGAAAAGTCAACAAGATAGTAGTTCCCTGTTGCCCTATTGTCCCGAACCCAGCAGTGATTCTGTATCAGATTCCCTGGGATGCGGAGTGGTTCACTGTGATAGACCTGTGTCATGCATTCTTTTCCATTCCCTTGCATCCAGATAGCAAATTTCTTTTCTCATTTGCCTTCAATGGTCACGTGTATTGCTGGAACCGGGTCCCTCAAGGGTATACAGAGAGCCCCTCTATCTTTAATCAGATCTTGAAAAAATGTTTGGAAACTTTGGTCTTACCTGGGAACTCTGTCTTAGTGCAATACATAGACGACCTCTTGGTGGCGTCTAAAAGTCATAAGGATTGTGTGATTGACACCATTGCCCTACTGAATCACCTGTGTGAGAAGGGACATAAAGTGGCCCCTGACAAATTACAGTTCTGTGCAAAATCGGTGAAATATCTGGGGCACCAGATAGAAAAAGGTGTCAGAAAAGTGACATCGGAAAGAGTGAGAATAATTCAAAAGATGCAGTTACCCCGTACTCAGAAAGAGATCAGAATGTTCCTGGGTGTGATAGGATACTGCAGGCAGTGGATTCTGGGATTTGCAGTCCTGGCTAGGCCCTTGATAAAAATGACCAAGAGGGGAGCACCCGATATTGTAGAATGGAATGATGAAAGCTTAACAGCCTTCACCAAACTGCGAGATTGTCTGTGTACAGCTCCTGCGTTGGGAATGCCAGACTATTCTAAAGAATTTGCCCTATTCTGTGACACTCGCAATAATTGCGCGTTGTCTGTCCTAACTCAAGAACATGGTACAACCAGAAGGCCTGTGGCATATTTCTCTGCCACCTTGGATCCAGTGGCTGCTGGATTACCAGGTTGTCTGAAAGCAGTAGCTGCTACCTGTGCCAGTTTAGAACAGAGTGAGTCAATTGTCATGGGACATCCGGTAACTGTGTATGTCCCACATGGAGTGGTAATTTTGTTGACCAGAACAAAAACTCAGTATCTCACCCCTAGTCGGCTGACTAAATACGAGAGGATTCTTGTGGGTGCTGCAAATGTAAACATTGTTAGGTGCAGTATTCTGAACCCAGCCACCTTACTCCCCGACCCAAAGGATATGGAAGGGGGGGTGGATGATGAACATGATTGTATAGATCTAACAGAATTCAACACCAAGCCACGCCCAGACATAAAAGAAACGCCATTGCCTGTGCATGATAAAGAACTTTTTGTGGATGGTTCATGCCTAAGGCATGAACAAGTAGGCCTGAGTGCTGCCTATGCAGTAGTCTCCTTAGAGAAAATTGAAGAAGCAGGTTACCTGTATCACATAAAGTCTGCACAAGTAGCCGAATTGATTGAAATGATAAAAGCTTGCCAAATTGGGATGAACCTACGCATAACAGTGTATACTGCCAGTCAGTACTGTTATGGGGTCGTGCATGACTTTGGCCAATTGTGGTTACAAAGGGAGTTCCTGACTTCATCAGGTACCCCTATTCGAATGGAAAAGTGGTTCAGGACCTTTTAGAGGCAATCCAGTTACCAAAGGAACTGGCAGTGGTAAAATGTGCTGCTCATAAGAAGAGCATGGACAAGGTATCACTGGGAAACGATTATGCTGATCGAGTGGCCCAATGGTGCGCAAGAGATCGGTATATCGTAAATCCAAAACGAGGGGGGCCAGGAACCAGCTGCCAACTTCAGGTGTTTGAAGAAGTGCCTACATGGGATGAAGTGAAAGAGTGGCAGCCGGCGGCACCTTGGCAAGAAAGAGAGAAGTGGAAGGAAGATGGGTGTCGATCAAGACGTGTGGATGGTGTCATTATAGGTCCAACTGGTATGCCTGTGTTACCTAGACACCTACTTAGCACAATGGCGAGGTTGATACATGAAGGATCACACATGGGTAGGGACGCCATGATTCTAGTGTTCCAACAGACTTGGTACAGTAAAAAGTTCAGGAAGGTAGCAGAGTCCCTCTGCCAGAGGTGCCTGTCATGTCAAAAGATGAACCCAGGGAAGAGGACTGTGGTGGAACTGGGGAAAATTGGGAGGTCCGGGGGTCCCTTTGTAAGGATACAGGTTGATTTCATCACCATGCCCCGTTGTGAAGGGAAACGATATGTCCTTGTCATGGTCTGTTTATTTTCAAAGTGGGTGGAAGCTTTCCCTACTCCCCAAAATGACGCAAAAACAGTAGCTAAGTGTTTATTAAAAGAACTGATACCTAGGTTCGGGGTTCCAGTCACTATTGAATCAGATCAAGGCTCACATTTTCAGAATGCAGTGATCGACGAACTCTGTAAGGCCTTTGGAATTTCACAAAAGCTTCACTGTGCCTACCGTCCAGAGGCTTCTGGAGTAGTGGAACAAATAAATGGAACTATCAAGAACAGACTAGCAAAATTGTGTGATGCAACTAAATTGACCTGGGTGAAGGCCCTGCCCCTGGTCCTGATGGGACTCAGAAGTATTCCTGATCGCAAGACAGGCCTAAGTCCCCATGAAATCATTATGGGAAGAGTGATGAGACAAGCATGGGTACCAGGAAGCAAACTGTTGAGTATTACTGATGATTTGGTGCTTGAATACTGCAAGAGATTGGGTGACCAAGTGCGTTCTATCTCTCGCCAGATCGGAGAAGACGCCATCCTCAATCCAACGACTCCTCTCCACAAACTGGTCCCGGGGGACTGGGTGAAGATAAAGAAGCATACTCAGAAGAGCTGCCTGGAGCCAAGGTGGGGAGAAAAACGTCAGGTGATCTTGGTAACTACCACAGCAGTAAAGTGTGCAGGAGTTCCACGCTGGGTACACGCCAGCCACACCCAGAAGGTACCACCAGACGAGGTGCCTGAAGCAGAAGTACGTCCAGCAGAGGACTCTGCAGGAGCTAGACCGGAAGTAGCTGACGACGTACAGCCCAGTACCAGTCGAGCTGCAGAATCAGCAGACGTTGGCCCAAGAATAGTTGATGACGAACTACCAAGAGTCCAGCCTGCTGAAGGGGTCCAAGAAGCTGAGCCAGAAGTAGCTGAAGACGAGCTGCCAAGTATATGGCCAGAAGAGTGGATTCCACTGATTGATCTCACTGAAGACCCAATTCGAACAAGTGAACGATTACAGGAAGGTAGAGAGTGGACTAGTGAGGAAAAGCAAGGCACGGGCGAAGAACCTCAGAATCTTGAGATTCACATCAAAACTGAGGAAGGAGAAGGTCAGACAGGGACACGTGATTGATACAGAACAAGTGAACGCTGCAGAGCCAGTGCCCGATACTGAACAAGTGAAGGATACTGAACAAGTGAGGAATACAGAGCAAGTGTTGGATACACCTCCACTGACTCCTGATATCGGGAAGGGACAGACTAGACATAGTGTAATAGTTCGAGCAGAAGAAAGTCCAGAGATCGAAGTGCTTGAACAGGATCAGATAGAATTAGAAGAACGTGTTCAGGAACCAGAAACAGAGACATTTGAAAAGCAAACACAAAATTTACCTGAACAAGGCCAGAGTAGTACCCAGGCAGAAGAAATAGATACGAGTCCTGGAATTAGTCAGATAGAAGAAGAAGAAACTGAAACAGAATTGCCAACAGCGAATGAAAACAAAAGGGCAAGAGAAGGAAACGAAGTCCAAGTACCAACCAAAAGACTTAAGAAAAGAAAACATCTTGAGCCTAGGTTCGTAAAGAAATTGAGACTGAGGATAAAAACGGTGGAAGAGAAACATGCAGAAGAAAGGAGAAGTGCACGCATAGCTAAGCAACAAGAAGATACCTCCAACCGAAGGAGTGATCGAATAAAGAAACAAAACAAAAAGTACAAGTCACCTGAATGGACACTTGTGTTGGAAGAACTTGAAGATCTTGATATAACTGACGTAAGCGACGGAGAGCCCGTCCCTGAGTACTCTGACGAGGAAGAAGACGAGCCACCGTGAATTTGCACAAAGTAAGATACTCGTGTAAAGTCACAAAGAGGGGTTGAGAAACTTCTTCTGAGCCTAAAATGTCTGATTCAACCGTGAATGGTAGACCTAGTCGCAGCTGTTGCAAAACATGCTGCAAGGTATGTGTCTGTAGTATAGTTGTCCTGATATTACTTTGGATAGGACTAACAATTTTCATTCCCTTTGCTGTAAGTAAAGATACTAACATTGTCCCTACTGAAATTGTAAATACTGACCGTGAGGAGTTGACAACACAGAGTGTAGCAAGACATGAGAGAGCACTGAGACAAACAAAACAAGACTTAGAAGCATCAGATGAGGGAGGACTACATTATCATGGAGTCAAAAACAAGACACACTTAAATGTTTTCGCAAACTTGTTAATACATTATGTAGAGACTATGGAAATTGAAGATTGCTATGTCTGCATGAAGCTACCTACCTCTGTAGCTGAAGGCGTGACATACCATCACTTGCCGTTGACATATGGAATCTCCTGTAGCATTTTAGCTAGTTTATTTTACAAAAGAGGACCGTTACAGTACTATTACTCTAACAATGACGTGATCTTTTCTGAGCTTCCTATATGTGGGAACTTGAATCCTGTACATACCAAAAGTGACGTAATACGATATATGGGAGACTACTTTCTGACTATAGGTAACATTGACATAGCGGACGCACACAGAGATAACTTGACTTGTTCTTTGCGTGAGCAGGAAAAGATGTTCCTGAACATGGCAGAGAAAAGGAGAATTAAAATACAAAAGAAGGCTAATGACGAAAGTCAGAAAAGGCCAAGATGGGCAGAGAACATGGAAGGCACCTCAACTGGTGGGGCGGGTCCTGCTCTGTTGCTGGATTTTGAAAAGAAAGGCAAGCTATGTCTTCATCGCGAGAAGACTAGCTATTATAATAACATTTTCATTGGTTCCAGTGAATGCGAACATAATTACAAGGTAATTGGAGGTTGGGGTTTCAAAAATGGGTCAGAGCCTGTGTTTCCTGGCATTTATTATATTTGTGGGGACAAGGCTTATTTCAAATTGCCGGATCACTGGTATGGAAGCTGCTATTTTGGCATTGTCTTCCCGAAAATATACCATGTGAATGGAGTTGCTGGAAGCAGTGAAAATACTAATGGCTTAATGCGTAGTAAAAGAGAAAGTATAGGTAAAATTATGGGTAGTATTTTCAGTGCACTGATACCTGGAGTGGGAGTGGTTCTGAACACTCACAGAATTTGCAAATTGTCAACTATAATGGATGTATTGTCTACTGAGACAGCTCATGGATTTCTGCTGGTCAATACCGAAATGGTTGCGATCAGATCAATGGTTTTGCAGAATCGACTTGCTCTTGATACCTTATTGGCGAAAGAGGGCGGAGTCTGCCGGATGTTGAAGGCGCAACATTGTTGCACTTATATTCCGGATAAAAGTGTACAGCTTAAAAGATACGTGAAAAACATTACTAATTTGGCAAAGGAACTCAAACCACTCGAGGTTGATAGTGCCTGGAAGAGACTGGTAGATGGTCTCTCAAATATAGGTCATTGGCTTGCTAGCGTAGGTAAAAGCTTATTGTTTAAAGTACTGATGCCAATTGGAATTATAGGTCTCATCCTATTTTTCATATTTGTCTGTTGCAAATGCCGCAAGCGCACCAGAAAGCATGAAATGAATGCAAGAGGGGTGAAACGAAGTGTGGATGAGCTCGAATTAGAAGAAGTGAATAATCAGATTTATAAAAAGGTGAAGAATTCTCACCCTACCAGAACTGAAAGAGAAAAGCTGGAGCGATTGCTGGAAGAGATAGAGCTGTATAAAGTGTGAGAGAAAGTTGGCATCTGGTTCCATTTATTTTGTGATGATAGTAAATATCATCAAAGAGGGGATTGATGAAGCAAAGCTTCGCATATTTTGCGACTTGTTGTAGTCATGAACCTCGTTTATGTGTAACAAGGTAATAAGTGTACGTCTTACTAACGTTTATATTAAGTTTGAATAAGGAGTAAGAAGCTTGCCTATGTGTATTCCTAATGCATTTAATCCGTGTCTGTAAAATATGGCCGCCGCTTGTATTTAGTTACTGCGCATGCGTCAGCCACACTCACGTGTCCTGACGGGTCTGCAGAAGTGGAGGGAAATTTATGCGCATGCGTAATACATAGCTTTGCCAAGCATGTGGTACTGCTCGTGCCACTGCTCTTGTGACTGTTGATATGTAGCTAACATTTAAACTGCATAAGTATATTTCTTAGTGATAAGTTGAAAGTGTAAACCCTGTGATGTGTTTTCATACTGTTATTTCCATGTATTATTTTGTTTTCGCTTGCTTTTCATGTACCGCGGGGAATGGGGGTCTGTCGGTACCGAAAGCCATCTTGGAGGTCCCTTCTGCGCATATGCGACTTTCTGGGGACCTGACAACCTTGGCTGATGGAACTTAGCCAGCTGGCAGTGATGGGCAAGATGCTCCTGAGAACTGACCTGCAAACTCGGCTGAACGGAGTCACATGTCCCTGCTATGCTACATTGTTAAATTGTCATTGTATTTCCTTGCAGTTTCTCATGGGAACCCCAATCTCGCTAGGCGGTACCCAGATATGTAAATGAAGCATCCAAATAGTGTGTTATGATTGGTGTGTTACCCAAATCCTACCTTAGGACCAATCGAAATTGGGGATTCTGACACTTTGCAACATTTGGGGGGTGGTACCGTGTCCCAAAACAGTATATCTACCCTGGGTTCACCTAGGGAATTTGTCCGACTTGTCTGGTTTAGCTGACCTGTCACTGACCCATCGTACTCAATAGGTGACTGAAGATACAGAGCGCTGCGGAGCATTCTGTCCGAAATTGACCATAGACTAAGGTTTTACTGAACCTTAAAGTGCTGGCGAAGCACTTTGCTGGGAGTTCGCTGACCCAATTGGGGTCTTGATCGATAGCTGCAGAGAGGGTGGAGCGCAGGCGTTGCTTCCAAACTGCGGGTGCGGTCCTGTCCTGAGCGGTCCTGTCCTGAGGGTTTGCTGTCCTGTCCTGAGGGTCCGGTCCTGATTCCTAATCCGAGGGTATCCTGTCCTGTCTTGGGTGTCCATTCTGCACCTGCTGTCCTTTGAGGGGTATCCTTCCTTGAGGGTTTCCTGTCCTTAACTGACCCGTGGCCAGGGTTTGGTTTCCACACCAGTCTAGGTAAATACTGCTCTAAATTCTTTAAAACTTGCACCTTTCTATATTTCTGTCTTTTGCTTTAATAAAGACACACCTTGCATATGTTGATTTTCCATGCTTTTGCCGCAAACTATTGAAACGTAAAGTCATTTGCATATATCTTGATATGTTCCCATGTTACCCTACCTTTTAGAAATCATATTTTTCATTGCAGTTTGTCATTTTCTGGTATGGTCTAGAACGGCCTTACTTAAATTTTCTAAAGATTTCTTGCCTTGAAATGCATAGCATATTTCCTTTGCATCTCATAATTGCATTTAAATGATTACCCTGACTTTATTTCTCTACAGTTATGTACTTTTCATTATCTTGGTTATTGATTGCCTTATTCTTGTAAGTTTAATGCTTGATGATAACGAACTTTAGATAAACATTTTAAAACTTCCAGTTGTCCGTGGTCATTTTACAACAGTATTGAATGTCATTTGAATTTGCATTTGCTGCCTTTCCTTTTACAGCTAGGCCCCTGATCCGTTGAGGTCATAGGTACCCGTGTCGGTGGATGGTAAGTCGGGTACTCTGAGTAATAACGGTAGGGAACACACACACAATTGGTAGCAGCCCGTGAAGTCGCCCTGTCAATGAGTAGTGTGAATTGAAAGTATATGGGCCCTGAAGCCGGAAACGGCGGAATCATTGGCTGGGTGACCTCGCGCGCTCTATCAGTTCCAGTCGGGACACCGGTACTGATGGACCTAGTGGTCAAGCGGGCAAGGGGAGTGCCATGGATGATCCAGACTGGAGCAATATATCAGAGAGTCAGACTCCAGGGGCTCTTTTTCTTGGTGGTGGTGGCCACCACCGAACCTGTGGCAGTGCCATCAGTGTTCGCCACCCCCCTGTCATCTCTGCCCTCCCTGCTGCTCCCCAACCGGTTGCACAGGCCTATACCCTTCCTGGGTTCCCTGTCTCCTCTGCTGCAGGTACCTCAACCCCTGCCCCTGTGTCTTTAGCTGCCCTTGGTGAGGAGGCTTTGGACCTTCTGAAAAAGATCTCTGTTGGGCAAACTGTACTTTTGAATGCCATCCAGGGTCTGGAAAGCCAACATATACAGATGGCTGCCTACCTGGGTGGAATCACAATGGGATGTGTGCCCTACAGGGGTCAGCTCAGTCTCTGGACTCCTCAATAATGGCAGCTATACCCCTACCTCAGCCTTCTATCCAACAGTCTTCAGTGACACCAAAGTCTTGCCCGTCCCCATCCCCAAATTCTACACCTTTCCACCTGCCCCAAGCATACACACACACCTGTGCATGCACCCACACAATCAACCCCGGAGCACACAACCATCAACATCCCCAGCCATCACTGCACACAACACACCTCTAGACATACAGCCAGCAACACTACCACTTATCAGCACAGACACTACACCTCCATCCAATTAATCTTTTCAAACAGCTGACACCTTAATTTCCTCTTGCTCTCAGCCTGATCCAAGTTTGGATTTACCCTAAACTTCTGCCCATGATCATTTCTTCTTGTCCCTTGGACTTTTCCCTGTTGGACAACTCCTGTCCTGCCACCATCTCAGGACCACTTTTTCCATCACTATCCACTATCCTTTGCCAGCATGCCCTGCCCATCCTGAATCCACTCCCAGGAAGAGGAAGAGAGGCAGGACCCATTTTACCCACAGAAAGCACTCTTCCAGGGCAAAGTCCACCTCCCAACCCAAATCCTCCCCTACTAAGCTCAACCTTCATCATTCTAAACCCTAGTCCCCGTGCCACTATTCTTCGATGAGGTTCCTGCCCAACAAATGATGATGCCCCTCCAGGGACGTGTTTTTACAGTGTGTGTCTGGCAAGTGAAGTGGCATGTCTCCTATTGAGCAGCCACCCGGATTTAATGACATGTCAGAATGTCATGCCTGACATGTTATTGTATTTAGTTGTGTTGTTATCAGCATATCTTCTTTTGTCTAACCAGTCAAGTGTGATTTCTTGGTTATTCTTCAGAAATCTCGACAGTCTGGATCTCTGCAATGCTTTTGGCCATCTTAGGTGCGTACATGTGTGTTCTTGCTTCAGAAAACATGCATAGGTACTGAATCAGTAAATGGCAACAATGAATGGAAGCAGTTTGAGAGGTCCACGCGCTACATGGATTGACATGCTGGCACACATGGAATGAGGCTGCTCTAAATGATGTTAGTCATGTGTTATGGTCATCATTACAATGAGAGCCTGTTTGAAATTGAAACTCTGGTTATGGTCTGATGTCATATCTTGCAGATGTAATTGGTCGACAGACATCACTGTTAAAAGTGCTAGACACATTTTTCTAACATATGTTGACAGAGTATAGCAGTCCTCATGTATACACAGGTGTACACTATTATCAGCCTGTGTCCCAGATCCAATGTTAGCATGGTTTCATGAGTCATGACCACTGTCCACATTTACATGACTTGCATGTCAGATAGGAGAGGTAACAGCTCTCACCATTTGAATGGCCTTCACCAAGCAACTGTACACAATATTTTTAAGTAGTATATGCAACAGTCTCTGTATGCACAGACACGTACCCACATGCTGGTCTTATTGGAAACATGTTTATTGACAGTCAATGTCTCACATTAAGATTGTGATAAAGTCTCATATTTGACACATTTTCCCCTGTACTGTGAACGTTATAGGCAGTACTAGAAACCCTCTATAAACTGTACAATGCTCGCACAAGTTTCTATTACAGATGCCTTGACATAGATTCCAGGGCTTGGTGTAACATATATGGAACTTAAATATTAAACTTGCAAGGCACCCTTTCTGACATAAAACTCACAGTTTTTAACAAACAATTGAGTATTGGAAGACCTATGACATGTTTGACTCCCTACCCCAAGCATTTGTGCTCTTCCTCAGGGAATTTGTATGTGTAACATTAGATACTGACTCTGAAATGTATGAACACACCAAAATGTCACATTTTGGCCCTTGACAAAGAAATAGTTGCCAGTGTAACCATTGTTCGACACACTGATGGTAAACATGAAATGTCATGTATAATTTTTTTTAGTGTCAGACCCAGCATTTCTCCCCCTATTAACAAGCTGTACTCCCTCTGCCTCCATGTCGGAACATTCTGGCATTTGTACATTGATTCGGCCAGGCTCCTCCTGACAGTGAGTACTGATATGCCTGAGAGAATAGGGGTCACAATCCAAACATTTATCTTTCAACACACTCTGCCTCTTACACATTGGTACCTATGTGCCTTGGTACCAGAGCACACAGTTGTGGTGTATTCTCAGACAACTCAGTGATTTCAGACCCTGATCATTCATGTGCCGCCAGTAGTGGTTTTCATATGATGAAAATCGCAACAAACAAGTCAAGTTATAGAGCTTTACACTTCTGTACAATTGGCATCTACAGTACCTGTAGTTACTAAACTCTTTGGTCACAATGTTGGAATTTCACACTGCAATGAACTAATGTGTTCTCACACAATAGTAGTCACTCATGAGTACATAAGTGAGTCAGATGGGAAGTCAGGATCTGATCCCCGTCAGCCACACCCCTTCCATGAAATGTCCCTGCTCTATTTTGCGATATATTACCCATACCATTGCCTAGATTGCAAGCACAGTCTAGCATTTGAACTTTGAAAAATACCAGCTAACAAAAATGGCCACTGCTTGGGTTCGGCTCACAGACACTCGAAAAAACAACAAACTGTGCCAGATATTGGCCATGTGGAAGGCCATTTCACATGCAGAAGCTGTATACTTTGTATCACATTGGCGAACTTTGAAAGTTGAGGACCAATGATGGTCTTTGAGCATGGTAAACACACGAAATATCGACTTTTAAATATCGACTGTCCAAAATATCGAATCAAAAATATCGAATTCCGAAAATATAGTTGTATCGAATATCGAATTTGAGGTAAGAAATATCTATTTCCATAATATCGAATTTAGAAATATTGATTTCCATAATATCGAATTTAGAAATATGTTTTTCCATAATATCGATTTTTTTTCAGTGTTATGTATGCTAGTAAATGTGTTAAAATCATATATTATTTTTGTAAGGTAAGTTGGATTTTTTTAAAGTAATGAATTTTATGTTATTTAATTTTTCCGTAATTTAATTCTGTAGCGGGTTGTGGGTTTATAGAGGAATAGGGTGGGAAGTAATTTATTTATGGTAAATTAAATATTCTTTTTTAGGAATTATTACTTAATTTTAATTTAATTTTGCGTTTTAGTTCTGTAGCGGGTTGTGGGTTTATAGGGGAATAGGATGGGAAGTAATTTAATTGTAATTAAGTTAATATTTAATTTTATTTTAATGTATTGATAATTATTTGATTGCTAATTAATTATTAATTGGTAATCATTTTGTATTAATTGGTAATAAATTGTAATTAATTGTTTAATTGATAATTATGTTAATTGTATTCATTTATGATTTATTTGGAGTGGGTTGTGGGTTATAGGGGAATAGGGTGGGAAGTAATGTTATTGTAATTAAACAATTATTGAAATTATTTTTGAGTATTGATAAATAATGTTTTGTTAATTAATTATTAATTGGTAATTTTTGTATTACTTATTATATTTTTGGTAATGAAAATTAATCGGTTGTTAATTATTAATAGGGTATTATTTTTTAATAAATAATATTTATTGGTATTTATAATTAATTAATTATTAAATATTTTGTGATTGGTAAGTGATTTTAAATATTTATTAATTGGTATTGATAATTAATTTATTCTTATTTAAATATAAACTTATTATTTTCCCTACTGTTGCACTCACTGGAGTGGGAATAGTAATTTCTAACCCTATGCTATCCAACGCTTTCCCTACTGTTGCACTCTCTGGAGTGGGAATAGTAAAACGTACCCCTACGATATCCAACGCTTTCCCTACTGTTGCACTCACTATAGTGGGAATAGTCATTTTTACCCCTATGCCATCCAACGCTTTCCCTACTGTTGCACTCACTGGAGAGGGAATAGTAATTTTTACCCCTACGCTATCCAACGCTTTCCCTACTGTTGCACTCTCTGGAGTGGGAATAGTAATTTTTACTCTCCCGCTATCCAACGCTTTCCTTACTGTTGCACTCTCTGGATTGGGAATAGTAAATTTTACCGCTATGCTATCCAACGCTTTCCCAATTGTTGCACTTACCGGAGTGGGAATAGTAATTTTTACCCCTACTCTATCCAACGCATTCTCTACTGTTGCACTCTCTGGAGTGGGAATAGTAATTTGTACCCTCCCGCCATCCGGCGCTTTCCCTACTGTTACACTGTCTGGAGTGGGAATAGTAATTTTTAGCCCTACGCAATCCAATGCCTACCCTACTGTTGCACTCACTGGAGTGGGAATAGTAATGTTTACCCCTACGCTATTCAACACTTTCTCTACTGTTGTACTCAATGGAGTGGGAATAGTAATTTTTACCCTCCAACTATCCAATGATTTCCCTACTGTTGCACTCATTGGAGTGTGAATAGTAATTTTTACCCCTACGCTATCCAACGCTTTCTCTACTGTTGCACTCTCTGGAGTGGGAATAGTAATTTTTACCCTCCTGCTATCCAACGCTTTCCCTACCTTTGCACTCTCTGGAGTGGGAATAGTAATTTCTACCCCTACGCTACCCAACACTTTCCCTACTGTTGCACTCACTGGAGTGAAATAGTAATTTGTACCCCTATGCTATCCAACACCTTCCCTACTGTTGCACTCATTGGAGTGGGAATAGTAATTTTTACCCTCCCGCTATCCAATGCTTTCCCTACTGTTGCACTCATTGGAGTGGGAATAGTAATTTTTACCCTCCCGGTATCCATCGCTTTCCCTACTGTTGCATTCACTGGAGTGGGATTAGTCATTTGTACCCACTCACTATCTAACGCTTTCCCTACTGTTGGATTCACTGGAGTGGTAATAATAATTTTTACCCCTACGCTATCCAATGATTTCCCTACTGTTGCACTCACTGGAGTGAGAATAGTGATTTTGACCCTCTCACTATCCAACAAATTCTCTACTTTTGCACTTGTTGGAGTGTGAATACTAATTTTATTTCCTTAGCTATGTGATGTTTTTAATTTTGATATATTTAATGTAGTGTAAATTATTAATTAATATGAAAAGTATTACTTTAATTATTTACATTATTATATATTATGTATTTTTATATTTAGATAATAGGTTTATTTATTTATATATGCAAACATATTTTATTAATGTTTTAAATATTTTATAATTAGGGTTAATAATTGTTTTATAATATTATTAAGTAAATATATATATGTTTAAAGAAGTATTTTTTTACACTACATTTATTATTTTTACATTTTAAGCTTTTTTACATCATTTTAACTGTTTTAGTTAAATGTGTTTATTATTTATTTACTTTTATATTATTTTTAATACATTTAAAAAATACAATATTTTAGTTAACTATATTTTAACTATCAATATTTTGTACTTGATATTTTAGTACTTACCTGTTTGTAGATAGTGATTCTATATTCTGTCCCTCGATATTTTTGAATCTATATATTATGGGCCGTCGATATTCTGTCCCTCGATATTTTATTTTATTTATTTTATTTTATGCGATTTTATATAGCGCGAACATTACCCGAAGGTGTCAGAGCACTTTACATGAGAACCCGTTGCAAAGCATAAGGACTTAGGATTACATACGTTACATAAAAGATACAAACAGAAAAAATTGCAAATGTACAAGATGAAAAGTCACACAAGGAAGAGATACAAACAGAAAGAAAAATTGCAAATGTACAAATGGTAAAGTCACTCAAGGAAGAGATACAATTGGATATACTTTAAGAGTCACATAGGAATGGGAGAGAGTACGAAGGTCTACTGCATAAACTAGTGATTAGAGTTATCTCTATATACATATATACACATAGTAGATTTTCTCAGGTTAGGACCACTGAACCGGCTAATATAGCCAATGTTGTGTGCAAATGCAATACGGTTAACAATACACTGCACTTGCCTCCTGACACTGCTGCGATCTACACCTCCTCAACTACAGATGCTTTTGCCCTTCTCTGTGAGCCATCAATAGTCATATGGAAGGTGTGAGGGCCCCAGCCTTCTACACAGAGGAGCTGGTAAGCCTGGGGGAAGAGGTCCTCCACAACTACAATAAACTGCACGGCTCACCTGAAGAGAAGGTGAGTGCCTCACATTGCTTTAACACTCTGTTGCTCTGCACATCTTTGTGTAGCTCTGTTTGGAATGGTACTTATGTGGACATTTGGTATCATGTGAGATGTTAAGGGGGCCATAGAGGCATTCACTTGTACAGAGATGTAATATAGCGACAAGGAATGTATACAAATTAGCTTAATGATTTAATCAAATCTGCTAGAAACTACACAGGCCTTGTGGCATAGGTTGCACAGTACAATGAATATGTACATGTATTTACACTTAGGTGATGTATATGTGTTCTGTATTCATTGTTGTAATCACATGAAAGATGTATTTATCAGAAGACATTGGCTGTAAAATTAATGTGAATGCGCACACACCTACATTCGATGACTTTTGTGTGTAAAGACCAATAGTGATTCATACACAAGGTTTAATTGTCTTGCTGTCTGGGCAAAGTCTGTACTGTTGAATACAGAACTTGTATTTACGGTATTCTTATCTGAAAAACATGTAATGAGAACTAGGATGCTTCCATGCAAACGTGAAGCGACTGAGTTCCACTTTAATCTTCAGACAACTTGGAAGTTCTGTCTCACGTCAAGGCTGTCTGTAGTTAGTGAGTTCCCTTATGCGGTTTGAGTTCTATAAATTTAGCCTTAGGGTGCACAAGTTAATTTCAGCACCTGTACAACATGTTAGGGAGTTGCAGCAATGGTATGTTATGTGTGATTACATTCATTACACTTTAACACTCTGAACACACTGAAGGCCATGCTGTTCAAAAAGCTTATGGCCTCAAATTACACCAGAGAGCTGTTTGATCTTCAATTTTGAGGTCTGCATTCCAGATAGATACGGAACACTCTACTAACTTGACACAACATGTGGGGCAGCAGATTCATCATATCTGGTAAATGTGTGATAGCAAGGTGTTCTTACCTTTATTTAAAGTCCTCTGTCTCTAGTGTAGTCGGCTATTTTGTTTGAGACACAGGTCTGTGTATTTCTAGCTGTTGTTCATTACGAACTTACATGCTTTCATAAAGGCAAACAGCTTTAGATTCGGCTGGCAGCGGGAACTGCATTTGTGTTGTTGGAAATCAGCTATGGATGTCAAAGTTCAGGAAGAAATGGACAAATGACTGACACCAGTGCTGCTGTGCTGTGAATGTATGATTCAGTGCTTCAGTACAGCTTGGCTTTTGGAGCTAAAAGAACATTGGTAGGAGCATTGGTTTCTATTCTTTAGGCCAGTGTGGCATCATTGTGTACAACCTCCGTTTCGCTGTCTGTTGTGCCCGTACGATTTGGCAGTGGATTTGTGTCTCAGTTTGCCAATGGGAGTGTCTTCTGACCTGACTGTACTGCTGGCTCCCTTGCATGCCCATTTAACTACGTGTTCCCAGCGTATACCACTTCTGCTAAATGCTTTTTTTGAAGCATGCAGAAATTCATTTTGTCCAAGTGCTAGGGCATTGGAAATGCATCAGTGTGGAATCCTTCCCTCTGCAGCGGCAGTGACAACAGGCTCGGAACATACATGCTCAATTGACTTGCTTGGACCTCCACCTTTGATACCTCCTACTGCACTTGCTGGCACCATTAATGATGCCTTGACCATTGGTGACACATAGTGGCCCATTAGGATCTCGGGCGGATCGCCACCGCCCGCATGGTGGTGTAGATCCGCCCGAGATCCGTCCCCGCCCGCCACCTATTTCCCACCTGCCATATTACTATGGCGGGGGGACCGCGGCGGACAGAAAGACCGTCCGCCGCATCAACAAGTCGACCAGACGGAAAAGAGTTTAATATGGTGGTGGGAAAGGCATGTGGGAATTGCTTGTGGAGGCCAGTTGCGGGCCCCCAGGGACTATGGGGGTGGGGGGTACCTATGGTACTCCCCTGCAGTTCCATGCACAACATGCCTTCCTGGCATTGTGGCGGGCGGTGCTGAGTGCATCGCCCGCCACAATGTCAGGAATGCAGGATGCACCTGCCACTGTTGCGGGCGCATCCTAATGTCCCCCACAGGACCCCCGCCCATATGGCGGGTGGTCCCATTTCACGATAGGATCCGCCCGCCATCCTAATGACCCCCATAGTTTTAATTAGGCTCAGTGGTGGGGTGGGGGTGAGAACAGTTTGCTGATTTATTGAAACCTGCAGCCATCACAAGCAAACTAGATATGTTATCTGTGCCGCTTTTTAAGTTAACAATAATTTCAGTGTGCTGAGACCGCAACGCAACATGACCATCATCAGCTAAAACCTGACATGCTTAATTGCTATCTGCTTTCCTACTCTTTCACCATATTTTGTGGTTCAGATGGTTGAACACAAGCACTAGATTTAGAAGGCAAATTGTAAGCATTTGCTTTGATACACTGCTTTTAAGCAGTTGCCCTTTGATGCCGTCCATTTGAGAGAGCTGTAGCTATCATGTATATCAATCATGTCAAACTTTATGTAAACATTTGTGAGACTTAATGACAGTATGTAGGCACCATTTTTTTCTGTGCTAGAGACATAGATCCAATATGCACAATGTTTCATTCAAAGTTTATCAGGTGAATCAATTCCATTATTATATCAGATGATAATTGTGTAATCAATTGCGGAAACATTGCTGGTATCTGCAGAGTGCAATTAAGGTTAAGGGATATTTAAAAAAATATATGGATGTTGTTGCTATGTTGTTGCCACTTTAAATGATTTTGCAATTTGATTTAATGATCTTGTCCTAGGCAATGTTTGTGAATAGCACCTCAAGAGTATATGGAAGAATCTGCTCTTTTATTGCTTATTTGTGTAAGGACTTATAATGTCTACCATATTTGCACTTTGACACGTTATAGCTATTTGCACTATGTCATACAATGTATAGTTTTTATTGCACATCCCTGGGAATCTGACTCTCATATATTATTTGATTTATGAATTTTTAACAACTGTGATAAAATAAATGCAACTGTGTTATCAATGTTCTAGTGTGACATGTGACCAAAGCAACAAGCATCCTTTTATGTGTCCACAGTTGTTTATTAATTAGGGACTAATGGATTTGCTGTTATTCATGATCTTTAATTGCAATTATCTCAATCAATATTATACTTTGCCCCTAATCTTCTCAGTTCTTGCAAATAGTGATGTTGGTTGACGAGCATTGGACAATAGCTACTTGGATTCACAAACAGTTGTAAGATGTGAGTCCAGATGACATACATGGACTGATATGTATATGTGCTTAAACATCACGAATTATATATGTGAGTACTGGGAGTATGCGAGTATACAAGTATGTTTCCCGAAATTGCATATTAGCACCATTTCCTGTATTAATGTAGCATAGAAACTCCTGGTGACATACTTATGTGTGCTCCTGATGAGTGTACCTATCAAATTAATGTTTTTGACATGAAGAGTGTACCTGCATTGTCAACATGTTCTTGATGGATAGCAAATGTGCTATCAAACTCGTTGGATTTGCTTTCACTACACATAGACTTCTGGATTTGGGCTGGACAAGTCTGAACAGAAATTGTTTGGTATAAGTGTCATATGTACTATGTGTATGATACCCATGGACATGAGTGAGCATGATTGGGTTGACTAGAAGTATATTTTTTGGTAGAGCTATGTGTAGGAATATATACATGTTCACCTGTTTGAAATTACTGATCAAATATGCACATGGACTATGTACTCTGCCAATGCATTTGTCTGATGAATACATTTTTGTGCCACGTGTTGCCCTTGTTACATTACATTGCCATGAATAAACACGAGTGGCATTACAGTAGTCTTCTTGCTCTAGTCTAATTTTTCCAGTGTATATGTTGTATAGAAATGTAATTTCTAAAAATGCCCAAAAGCAAACGCATAGTGGTACTTGATGGTTTTACACTGGTACTTGGATGTGGCTAGTGACTACTCACAGAGATTGTACATGTGTAGATTGTATACGTGTATCAACAATTGCAAAATGTGTATGGAGACCCAGGGCATACATTTTACAGGTAGAAGGGAAGCAAGTTATGGACATAGGTGGTTATTGAAATGGTGAAGAAGCTTGTTAGATGGTTGGAATTTCTAAGTCTATGGTGTATGTTAGTCATGTGATGCTCACTTCACTATCAATGAGGATTGTTAACATACATATTACCACATATTCTAAGTATTTTATTTGCAGTAATGGGGCTATGTTGTTTGTGAATCTTGAAAGTCTACCTCCTAGTCCCACACCTAGTTGTGTCACATGTTTCATGCACCCACAATGCACATATGCATTTGTTATTATGTAAATGTGTTGGTTAACGTGATGTAAGTGTGTTTTGGTGAGCAAGGATTGCGTTTGTATGATGTATATTGCCTACCATGTCAAATGACATTGTCTGAGAGGCTAAGTATTTGGAAATTCTTTGTATGTGTGTAAATTTGTACTCATTGCAGTCAACATGTTAGTATCATGTTCAGCAGGTATAATCCTTCCATCATACATCATGTGTTGCTTTTAATGGAGAGGAATGTAGTTTTCCATGCGTTGATTCTCTGCTATAACCTAACTTTGTTAAAATGGTTCATGCCCACTCAACGATGTGGGTATTAGTTACATAATCAATTACATTGTAACCCAAGACTTAGTGTGTACTGTAAGTGTCACAAGTTGACTTGTTTGTATTTTTTGGGACTCTGAAACTGGTTGAGTAAAGCAGGTGCCAACTATTTTTGGTATTCTCTATGGGCCCTTCATGTATTAGTGCCTATTATAGCAGTGGGTATGTGTCACAACGTGATTCACCACCTGAAAATATGTTTGTTTCTGTTGGTATGTGATATGTATCATTGGCCAAAAATGATTGCCATGTATGAGTAGTCTTTAGAAATCTGACACATATAAATGCATACATTGGGCCTTCTCATGGTAGTAGCCAGTATACACACCAGTGTTAGTCAGTAAGAGGCATGTGTATGTTGAATGTTAAGTGAGTACAGTGTGTATGGTAACATGTTCCAGTGTCCCCTCTGCATGTATAGCCATTATTGTGTGATTTGCACATGTTAACCACAGCAGGGTAGAATACTAGAGGACATGCATTCCATATATTGGATAGGCTGTGTTAGTCAGTGCATTACACCACAAGGGTGAAGTGTGATGCAACTTCTTTTTACAGATTGTATCTACAGTTGGAGATGGAATTTACATTGCGCTGAGTACCTATGTTGTGTGATGAGATTCCAAATACATGTTAATACAGTTTCTTCCTTTTAACATTTATGAAGATGGTAAATTGGATTTGTTGTTACAATCTCTTGCTTCATGTCTTCTGTGTGTACATGTTAGCACTCAGCAGAAGAAGGCATTATGGAAAGCCATCACCGGAAAAGTTCGGTCCCTGGGGATCTATCGCCAGCACAGTGCCCACTGCAAGAAAAGTGGGAGGACATACAATGCTGGACCAATAAGATTGGTCAAGTACAGGTGGGACATTCCTCCCCAGGTCCTAGCGGTGCTTCCTGAAAGTTGCTCTCCTTATGGGCTATATCTTGGTGGTAGCCTACCCAGAGTTTGATGCGTTGTTGAAGGCCCAACAGCAGCTACAGGGGGGTAAGTTCTATACAGAGTTTGACTGTTGCCTGAACAATTTCCTCTTGTCACAGGCAGCATTTTCCTTGCAGGAGATGTATATGCTCATATTTTGCAGTGTTGCTCACACAATACTGGGTATGTTGTCAGAGTCAATTTCTGACATGAGATTGGCTGTAGGAATAATGGTAAGGCACATAATTGGACCATGGATCTGATATGAAGCTGCATACATGTGTCCATCTGTATATAGTCGAATTGTACAAAAGTGAGAGGCTATTGAACACCTGTTTAAGTTATTCACGATGGATGATTGTAGTTCTACAAATTATATTTTCTTGTACTTTGTGTAATGTGCAATTTACATTCCAGATGGATGACATGTTGATTTCCACACAACAACAAGTGTGTGGATATATCTTAGTTATTTGGTGATGCACAGTCATAGAGATCTCCCTTCATTGTAATGTCATGATATCACGACTATGTTGTAGAATGGTGATGTTGTGAGCTTTAGGTCTGAGACACTGGACCGGAATGTCCTTGGTTTAAATGTATGAAATATTTGTGGAGTTCATTACTCCACTGTTTTCCACGCTGTTGCTGACTGATGACATGTGTGAGCAAAGTCTATGTATTGTTTGAGTCATTTTGTGGGCTCAGATCTTCAGGCAGTTACAATGGTCTAGCATTTTTGGTGGTGAGCATATTTATATTGTTTTGTGTGCTATGCACACTCTTCTTACCACAGGTGACCCCTCTTGTTGAATACATGACACTAAGCTGACAAAGCTAGGCATCCGTTTGTCAACTTTGGTTTGAAACATTCAAGGCAAGGTTAGTGTTGACAGCCAGACCATTGTGAATTGCATATGTCCCTAGCTGTAGGTGGCATTTGTAGCCCAGTCAATATGTCCTGCTACCTGCCAGTTATGGTGGGCCATCTTGTTACTATATAAGTTATGAACGAGTTCACTGCGTCCTTTAGAGGATGTTGCTGCTGTGTAATGTTGGTGGATGAAATGTCTTCAGTGCCCTTACACCTATTTGAACTGTCTTTTCAGCATCAACAGGGGTAGGCAGAGGAGACGTTGCCAGAGACTTGGAGATACAGCTGGCCAGGGTGGCTATGGTCAGGATACTGACAGCGACAGAGTCACTGGCACAGAGGATGAGGAGCGTGCCCAGGAGGCGCAACTTATGAACTCTTTATCTGATTCTCCCTCAAGTGACTGCTCCATGGAGGTGGTGGACAGCCCAGGACTTGAGACCATATCAACCTTGCCCACAACCTCCACTCCTTTAGCCACCTTCCTCGGTGGTCCCCACAAATTGGTCCACCTCTACAACCGTAAGGTGCGGAATGCCTCCTTTTGCCCAGACAACTCATCCCCTGCCCCCTTGACCCCAGCTGCCCTGAGTGAGGAGGCTATTGACCTCCTGAGATTCATCTCTGTTGGGCAGGATGCATTGGGAAGGCCCTCCATCGGCATTCCACTGTAATGGCCCAGACAATTGAGTTCCTGGAGGGAATTCACAGCTGTATG
Organism: Lissotriton helveticus; assembly: GCF_964261635.1. NCBI lineage: Eukaryota > Metazoa > Chordata > Amphibia > Caudata > Salamandridae > Lissotriton > Lissotriton helveticus. Next base: position 1,236,597,883 of record NC_136063.1, on the reverse strand, counting down.
TCTGCACTACAAATGTATTTTCAGGCTCTGGCCTCTTCACTGACAGCTGCCTTCCCCTCCGCCAAGTCTTCCAGCCAATCACCTGCCTCTTCCCAAACCCAAAACCCTGCTCCCATACCTGTCCCATACAGATGCAAACATTAACAGACACGCAGTGCAACATCCACACGCACCACAACATCCCCCAAATGCAGAAAAATTATCATGTCAGCACCCCCCAAACAGACACTCACCAACCTCACCAGGGTCAGCCCACACATACTGACTGAGCAGGCACCAACTGACACAAAGTAGATACAAACAACATCAGACTCCAGACACTTGCATCAACCACAGGTAACTGTGACCTTGTTTATTAAAGTTAAAGGAAGTCTCCATTGTTTGTTTGCTGACAACGCATTCATTTATCATGGGCCACAATGGATACATGGAGTGACGACACTCACAGGCGACATTTTCTTTGACGGGCTCTTCTTTTGAGGTGATCGATGAGGTAGAGCAACAGCATTACAGGTAGGTTAGCCTCCCTGTCAGCACAGGATGTGTGGATGTGCATAGAGGTGGGTTTCTGCCTTATATCCCTCCCTGCCCAACACTTTTTGCCTGGAGGCGGAGCACCACACTTCGGCCGGTTGTGATGCAATTTGTAATAGGGCAGGAGGTTAGAATGGCAGTCGGAGGCACTGCTCCCGCCATGTCATAGCAAGCATTGAAAAAACGAAGTGAAGCAGAATTGCTTTTGGGTTGAGGGAGCTGCATTTTAGAAGCTCCCTCTGTCCAAAAGCAATGCTAGTTCCTGCAGGAGGCAGGGAGCCGGCAAGGACCGCTGGGACCTTGGTGCTCCTCTGTGGCCCCAACAAGAGGCCAAGCCATGGGGGATGGGGTCCCCAGGGCTGATTATAGCCAGGAAGTGGGGCCACATGGCCCCCTCCCTTTTTAATTAAATACAAATAAACAAATAGGTCATGCCCCAGGGAATGGGACCCCGGGCCCCAAAAGTACCAAGGGACGGGGGCCACACAGCTCCCTTCCTGAATAAAAAAATACACTAACTGACAACTTGCCGGAGGCCACACCCACTTTCTCCACTACTGTGCAAACGCACCTAATGGCACACTCTTGGTTGGGGGTTGAATTCTCTGTTGCTGCTAAGGGTCCTTAGGGGCCAACTAGCCCACAAGGTACCTCCAGTAAGCCCCACACAGTGGAATTGCTGAGAGGTGGTCGGAGGCCATGCCCTTTTTTACACCACTCTACAAATGCACCCCCTGGTGCACTGCTGGTGGAGCGATGAGGTCTCCTTGTGTCCTGAGGCACGATTGCAGTGCTGGACAAAGGGGGCATGGCCTGCTATCAGAACTATCTGCAATCCTGCTGTGGGGTAATAGGAGGGGTAGTTGGTCCTAGGACGTCCTTTGGGGCCAACTACCTACCCTGTTACCTGCAGTAAGTCCCACACAGTGAGATTACGATGAGGTTTTGAGAGGCTACACCCCCTTTCTCCACTACTCTGCGAGCGCACCTCTGGCTCACTTCTGGTTGGGGGATTAAGTTCACTTTACTCCTGATGGACCTTGGGGGCCAAGAAGCCCTCCTGATGCCTCCTGTAAGTCCTACGCAGTGGAATTTTGGAGCGCTGGTTGGTGGCCCAGCCCCCTTTCTCCACCACTCTGCAAATGTGACTGCTAGTTAAAAAACCATAGACTTCACTGAAAAAAACACAGGTTTCAGGGATGTAATAGTTAGAAATTAGCTTTTAAAAACCTTAGAAATTCACTGAAAAAACTACAGGTTTCAGGGACGTTATAGTTAGAAATGAGCATTTTAAAAACCTTAGAAATTCACGGAAACAAACAAATGTTAGCGGGATGTTATAGTTAGCCTGACATTTCACTTGTATAAAACTGGAGAAATTCAGCTGTTATAGTTAGCTGAGGTAACTATAACTCGCAACCCCGCAATGCACTACTTATGATCTCACATATTACATCACTTGATATAAAGCGTGTGCGTGTGCTTGATGATAATAATCACAACCTCTCTTGGCATTTGAAGATACCAGAATTGGGGCAACTGTGTGAATCCCCAAGTGAGACAATTTCTCTCTATGTTTAAGGAAGTACAACGAGTCCTGCAATTTATAAATAATAATTTTTGTGAACGTGAGGAAATACAATAGTGGATTAAAATACAATAAGAACTGTAATCAATTTGGAATACAGAGGAGAGAGTGGCTAAACGTGTATTAAAAGCAGAAAGCATGTTCCAGAAGGGGGCCTCAACCTCCAGAGAAGCAAATGATGGAGGTAGAACAGCTAAAAGCCATGTTACAACGATTAAACAAGTATTCATACAATTAGAAAGATTAATGCGCAAGGAAATCTCGAGAAGCTGGGAGATAATCACATTAGAAAAGTATGTAGAGTACGGGAGGGTCCCGAGGGCCTCAGTATATTTACCCTACCTAATCACCCAGACACGAAACCAGAAATGCTCAAGGAGTGGGGGAGGAACAACATGGACTGCTCGAGAATTATGATGTTAATCATTATTAAGGATGCAAGACAAGATGTAGAAGACTTACATCGTAGAATAACAGAAGTAAAGTTAGAGTCTGAAATTAAAACATCTAATGAGGACTACAAGACACCAAGAACACTAAGAGCAGACATGGAGCAAAACCTTGACAAACACAAGAATGAAGTGCAGGAACTAAAGCAAAGTAAGTTCCGTAGGGACGAAGATGACAATGCATATGGAACAATTTCTATGTTTGCAAAAAGATATGAGGTGTTAAAGCAAAAATCTGAAATCCAGAAGGCAAATGTAGGGGAATCCCCCAACACGACACAAGTGAATCAGAATCAGATCTCAGTGAGGGGGAATCAAGACCATCTGGAAACTCCCTTTTTTTAGAGGAAATGAAGCTGCTCTATCGGGAGCAGCAAACCCCAAAGACCAGATCAAGAGGACGAGGATATGGAAGAATAAGAGCGAGAGGAAGGGGATCATTCCTAACCAGAGAAAACGATGGAAGACAAGAAGAGGCACCCGAAAGAAACAGAGAATACCAACTGAGGAACCGAACAGTAATGAGGAAATGATGTCCAGTCCATAAAACAACCACAGAAAATTCCAAGTCTAGCCATTCATTTATCCAGATACAACTTGACAGAAGCAGAATGCAGCCCCCTCAACAGAGGGTTCACATTTTGCCCGGAAATGCATCAAGATTCTGTGGAGACCAAGATTGATGTATATAAATACATCAGAAAATTGAAACTAAAGAAATTCTTTGCCAAGTTACCACCGAGAATTGGAGATCAACCAAGTGATTTGACTATAATGGAACAGCAGGACACTTATTTAGTTGTGAAAGCTCCAAGCCTGAGAACTGCCTATGAGCTACAAAATTAAGTAAATACAACACAGTTAACAAACACACAAATTCTTGAAGAAATGGGTGTCAAAGCAGATAAATGGGTTCCAACTCATTTCAAGAAACAATCTAAATTTTGTCCAGCACTTCACCGGGGAAATAAAATTGACACATTTTACGATATAGTGGTGGCAGAACTTGACATAATGAAGAATGTCACAAAACATGAAATACAGGAAAATTTATCCACAAAAGAATGTGAAGCCTTAAACACACTGAAAAAAACCAACCTAATTGAAATAAAGCCTGCTGACAAAGGCGGAAATATAGTTGTCATGGACAAGCATAACTATATAGATGAAGCAATGCGTCAACTGTGTGAATATAAAAACTACAAGGTATTAAAGAAAACCCCTATTGAAACTTGATTTGAAAAACCACTTGGATGTCTGGTTTGGGAAAGGCCTCTTAACTGAAGAAGAAAAAAGTTTCTTAATGGTAGATAGTCCGGTGATACCCACCATATATTTTCTGCCTAAAGTTCACAAGACTCTGAACAAGCCTCCAGGACGCCCAATTATATCTGGTTGTGGCAGTATTTATGATAACATAGCAGCATATGTGGACTTTTTTCTAGCACCAATAGCCCCAACCTTGAGTTCCTATATCAAGGATACTGGGAACTTCCTCAGAATAATAATGGGCACCCAATGGCAACCTGACTATCTGCATGTAACAATTGACGTGGTGTCCTTATACACCTAAATTAACCATGATATGGGAATAAATGCCATCATGTACTTCCGAAAACAGAGACACAATGAATGTAGCCCTTTGGCTGCGATTCATTGACGACCTCTTTCTCCTATGGAAGGGGACTGAGGTGGAATTTCTGGCATATTTAGCGGTCCTCAATGATAATCAAGTAGGATTACGATTTACCCATAACATCACCTCAAGAGAGATAGACTTCCTGGACACTAAGGTTTATATTAAGTCTAATCAAATACATACAGGGGTATACATTAAAAAAAACTGCGACCAATAGCCAGCTTCATGGGTCAAGATTCCATCTCCAATCGCTAAAAAGAAGTATACGATACAGAGAGTTCTTGAGAATGAAAAAGGAACTGTTCGGAATATAAAGAAATGGAGAGGAAATTTGATGTAACTAAATCACGCTTTGTAGTAAGAGGATATATACATACTGGTATCTAGCGTGGTGAAGAGAAAGCAAGGCTGAAAACAAGAGCACACACCTTGTTGGACAAGAAGAAAATAACCAAAAAGAAGGAAGAAGCAAGGTCAAATGAGCGGCCACCACGCCTAATATTGACCTATAGCAAAGAGAGCTTTAAGATTCAACAAACTTTAGTGAAATATTAGAATGTTCTACAAAAAGATCTGGATATAGGTACTAAGATTGGAGATCGGCCTCTAGTGTCCTATAGGAGAGCACCTACACTATCGGATTCCCCAGTAAAAAGTCACTTCGTAGAGAAGAAACCAGAATCATGGCTACAACTGAGAGGAAAAGGCTTTAACAAACGAGCAACATGCAAGTCCTGCAAGATTGGAAAAAATCTGAAATCTTTGAACGACCCCAGAGGAAATATCTTTGAAATCAGAGAAACCATTAAAAGTGAGTCAAACTATGCAGTGTATATGTTGGAGTGCTTTTGTGGAAGAAAATACATAGGAAGTACCATCTGTTCTCCAAAAAAGCGAATACTCAAACATATTAGTGCGATACAGAACTTGGATTATACTTATGCAATTGAAAAACATATGAACATGCATGAGGCTGGATATGACATACTCCGGACTAGCCACGATACCGATGCATGAAAGGGGAGGTAACAGAACACAAAAACTGAGACGATTAGAATCCAGGCTCCTAATAAGGTTCAAGACAAAGATGCCTCAGGGGCAAAATGGAGATGAAGAGATATATGTGCATCTATGAGTTTGGCAACGACCAAGATTAGCGGGACGTTATGAACTTCAAAAAGAATTTCCTTCAAATGTGTTAGAATTTGATTTCAATATTGAATTCTTTTATTGTATGGACACTATTAATGACTAATCGACTATTGATATTGAAAAAGTAACTTAAGCAAAGAAAAATGTATTTTGTTTGTTATACAGGCTGTGCTGTGGCAAGGGTACCTATGGTACATTTCACCTATGAACAAGGGCACTCAGCCCAGTATGAATGAATTAGGACACTCAGCCCACAAAGAGAGCATGAGAAATGGATTTATTTATTTATTTATTTTAAGCGTTTTATATAGTGCTGGCTAGACCTGAAGGTATCAGAGCGCTTTACATAAGGTTCCACATAGTTGCCAAATTACATCAGTTACAAATTACTAAAAAATATACTATTAAAAACATTTAAAGAACATAGAGGATAAGTAAAATGGACTGAAGAAGGGAAAGGGGGTAAGGTATAGATACGACAGAGAGACGAAGGGAAAGTCTGCCCCAGATCCTGCTGGGTAGGTGACGCCCACGAGGGAATCCAAAGCCCATCTCCTCTTCAGCTATCAGGTAGCTCCACCAGACATTGGTCAGATAGAAAGGTCTCAATGACAAAACATTTAAAGAGCAAATATGACAAGAGGAAAGGAGTGTAGAGGGGGAAAGGGGTAGGGTGAAAGAGTAGGAAGGGCATACAACAGAGAGACAATGGACGGTCTGTCCAAGGTCCGGCTGGGTAGGTGACAGCCGAGAGGGAATCCACAGCCTATCTCCTCTTCAGCAAACAGGTAGCTCCACCGGGCATCAGTCAGATAGCCAGAACTCCACAGTCAAGGGAAAGATCAACGAGTAAATGCTCTGGAAGGAAAGCAGGATGAAGGGTCAGTGAGGGCTGTAATCAAGATCGGGTAGATGGCCAGGTCAATTATCCATGAGTGGTAGGGCGTTGTTGGGAGACCAACTGAGGCAGCCATCTTGAGGTCAGGCAAGGTGGTGGAGTCTTCGCTGCTAAACTCAGTCCGTCTCCAAAATTCTCCAAAACTCAGAGGCAAAGGGGGATGTAGACAATGCAGTGGTGCAGCATGAGGACAGGGCCAGTGTCCACATGTCTTTATGTCACTTAAATCAATTATGTAATCGTATGTACTTAGGGTGGCTGAAGCTCCTGCGCCGCTTTCCTTTTCTAGTTTCCTGCAGATGTGGAGGGATCAATCACTGGCTCAGAAGCTATAGAGGCGCGATCATCATCACGGTGCCTCAACGACTTGCGGTGCTCAAAGTGCAGTTTGGATTGGGTCTGGTCAGTTTTCCCCATCTTGTCCACAGCAGCTGCACCGATGAGGACTATCTGTGACCCTGCCACGTGGGGGAATGCGACGCCAATATTTGGCGCAGATGCACAAGAGTCACTTCAAATCACAACTGTGAATTCCCTGCACAGAAAACCAAGTCCCCAACTTAATAGAAGTAAAATTAGAAGTATCACAGGGGCGCTGCTGTAGTAGTCATGCCAAAAGGGGGTATTCCATGATTAATGAGCAGAAAACAAAATTATTACGACATGACCGTAAATTATTACGAACCTGACCCAAGTCCTCTAAAGCATTGCTAAAGTGCCCTGGCAGCGAACCAAGAGCTCCCGCCTACCCTCCTGCTGCTATAGCCAAGACTGACAACACTGAAGTAACAATTGCACCACATGATGTACATTGCTTGCCCACTAGATCCACATAGGTGGGGCACCAGTAGGGGCAGAGTCAATTCAACAGTGTACCTGCAAAGGCCCAGATGCACAGTGTGAGCACTCGGCTCCTTCAGGACACTCACCGCACTGCCTGACACCCATGATCATTGCTGTCAGTGTTCACAGCAATCTACTACTTGTCACCAGACATGTAAATATGCACATTTTTATAACGTATATAGTGCACATAAAATACCTGCTCATACAGATGATCGATAGGGTGAATGGACATTGGAACCAATGCATGGGGCCAGTCGAATATAACAAAAAAGTTTCAATCAATATGATTGTAATCATTGATCTACCACACCCATAATGCTTCATTATCGGCTAACATGAGTGTGAGTATAAATGGCAGAAAGTAAATAAGGACTCTGTTTAACTACCGTAATCAGGAACTGGGTTTTCAAAACATGTAGGAGAGTTACGGCATGAATAAACATTCTTATTAGCCAAGAGGAGAGCTGCGTCCTTTATCTTTGCGGATAATATCCTGGTGAGATTTTGTCTTTGTCTCGCCTCGTGCACTGGCTAAACAGAGCTCCCCCGCAAAGAACTACTTGCGGTTGAATATATATACATATATATAGATATATATATATATATTGAAACAAAAGTGCCCTGAAGCATTGAAAAGAGCACTCAACAGCGCTCCCCACCATCCGGATTTCTTTCCTCGCTGCTGCTCGCATCTGTTACTGCCACGCAATTTGTCTTTCACAAGCCGATGCGTTTCGAGGCTAACACACCCCTTCTTCTTGGGCTACAAACAAGTATTGACTGCTCACTTCGTAAATCATTTTATTTGAAATCGCCCACAGTGGGCCTTGCGAGATATGGTATTTTCTCAAAGCATTACGGGACTTGTGGTCCCTCGAGGTGAGTCATATTATTACCTTTGTAGGTTCAATATCGAGTTTGTCAAATTAAAAGCTTTTTAAGTCCTTTAGTAGGGTGGGCAAAAGCAGGGCGAACTTCATTTGCATTTGGGACCGCTGTGCTAGGCGGAGAAAAGCAGTTTAACTCCACAGCCTTTCTGCCATTAAAGAAATGGTGCTCCTTTCCACGGCCGGGCAGCAGTGCAGTCATTTTGAAACAAAAGTGCCCTGAAGCATTGAAAAGAGCACTCAACAGCGCTCCCCACCATCTGGATTCCTTTCCTCGCTGCTGCTCGCATCTGTTACTGCCACGCAATTTGTCTTTCACAAGCCGACGTGTTTCAAAGCTAACACGCCTCTTCTTCTCGGGCTACAAACAAGTATTGACTGCTCACATCGTAAATCATTTTATTTGAAATCGCCTCAATGATTTACGAAGTGAGCAGTCATCATTGATGTCATTTGAGATGTCATCAGTGATGTCACTGACCATGTCATGAATGATGTAATATGTGACATCATCAGCAGTGGATTGGGGGTGCGCGAAATATAGTTAGTACAACTAACTATATAGGAGCAATTTCAATGGACGGTCCCTCCTCCTCAGGGTCCGTCCGCAATCCTAATCGGGCCCTATATAAGGACTGAAACCTATGGTTCTTTCAGTGAATTTCAAAGGTTTTTTATATGCTAATTCCTAACTATATAAGGCCTGAAACCTATGTTTTTTTCAGTGAATTTGCAAGGTTTTTTAAATGCTAATTCCTAACTATATCAGACCATCTTATTTCTCAGGAGAACTGAGGCACAAGAGAGCCCAAAACAAGACTGGAAAACTTGAAAATGGGGCATGGGCGTTTACAGGTACGCGTACCCTGAGCGTACCACAGGGGAAAACAGTGAAAAAGGGGGTCCCAAAACGTGTTTTTCAACATGCAATTTTTCATAGGACATCTAGCCCTTCTCAGGGGGTTGCAGAAGAACCCCCAGGGCAAAAAAAATATTTATTTATTTTTTCGAAAAATCGCGGGTTTTTTTCTGGCCCTTGGGGTTCTTCTGGGACCCCTGAGAAGGGCTAGATGTCCTATGGAAAATTGCATGTTGAAAAACACGTTTTGGGACCCCCTTTTTCACTGTTTTCCCCTGTGGTACGCTCAGGGTACGCGTACCTGTAAACGCCCATGTACGCGCACCCTGAGCTTACTCCGCGAAATTAAAAAAAATAGTAATAATTTTTTTTGCCCTTTGTGGTCCTTCTAGACCCCCTGAGAAAACCTACGGGGTCAGGGGGTCTGTACCCTGCCCCCTTTCAACGTTTTCCCCTTTTATTTTTCACCTCTTCTGTCTCGGTTCTACCGAGACACAAAATGGCGGACTCTCCGAACTGTTTAGAATGTTGACAGACACCCGAGAGCCAATCAGCTTTCCGCTCGTGCACTTTCGTGGCGCGCAGGGTGCGATTACCGGTACGCGTACCCAAAGCGTTCGTAGCGTGCATATAGATATATATGTGTTTTTGAAGTTAATTTTCATAAAAACCACTAGAGCAATATTCACCAAATATAGAAATGGCACTTCTGCGTACAGGTCCCTACAATTTTGCAAAGTTTGGTGTAATTCCATTCAGCGGTTCGGGCTGTAGCCGTGTCTGAACGTCCTGTGGAAATTAACATTGGAAAAACACGTTTTGGGACCCCCTTTTTTCTCGGCCCCCGCATGACGAATCCCCCCGAAACTTCCAGGGAAGGAGCGGAGCGGAGCTGGCCTAAATTTTGGAAGTTTACGCACAAATTCCTCAACCGGCGCAAAAGTTATTCCCAATAGAATGTTGTGGATTTCCTATGGAAACTAGGTCCTAACTATATATACCTACTGGCTATTGCCAGTAGGTAATATATATATATATATACATATATATATGTTCGCTCCAGGTCCCACTGACAAGTCCCGGGCACTCGCGGGCGGGTGCAGTTTGCGGTTGAGGGCTCCCGCACTAATACCACGCTCGACTTCGAAAATTAATTGCTTTTCCAAAGAACCGCACTCGTAAATCCAGTTAGGTACTCACACTATCAAGTTTATTTCCATCAGAGACAACAGACGCGTTTCAGCCTAAAGCCTTCGTCAGTGCTATCAACACTGACGAAGGCTTTAGGCTGAAACGCGTCTGTTGTCTCTGATGGAAATAAACTTGATGGTGTGAGTACCTAACTGGATTTACGAGTGCGGTTCTTTGGAAAATCAATTAATTTTCTAAGCCGAGCGTGATATAGATATATATATATATATATATCAAAAAATTGCCCTGCAGCAAAGACACCTCCCACAGCAGAGTGCTTCAAAACAGGCTTTAATTTACAAAACCGGCAGTTTCCATCACATGAATAAAGTTCCTAACGCGTTTCAAAGCCCGGAGGCCTCTTCATCAGAGGATGTCACCTGTTCCAACTGACTGCTTCGCAAGGGCGCCATTACCTGCATGCTTAAATTTCTTAGACGTACCATTGTCCACGTGACTTTCACTGGTAGGTTGCTTTTCATGCATGCTGGGACCCGTAGTTTCAGTATTTGCGAAAAATATTATTCCCATGTGGGTGCAGTTACAGAACAGTGTCTTTTTCTTTTAAAATGTCAATCCGTGTGGACTGAGATAGAAGCGCCGATTTCCTTTCATTTATCTCTGCTGTGCTGCAAAGGTGCAATGCTCCGTGACCTTTCAGCCCCATATTTCACTGCATGGTGGGGCGTCTTTCTCGGCCAGGCTGCCGAGTATAATCCATCAAAAAATTGCCCTGCAGCAAAGACACCTCCCACAGCAGAGTGCTTCAAAACAGGCTTTAATTTACAAAACCGGCAGTTTCCATCACATGAATAAAGTTCCTAACGCGTTTCAAAGCCCGGAGGCCTCTTCATCAGAGGATGTCACCTGTTCCAACTGACTGCTTTGCAAGGGCGCCATTACCTGCATGCTTAAATTTCTTACACGTACCATTGTCCACGTGACTTTCACTGGTAGGTTGCTTTTCATGCATGCTGGGACCCGTAGTTTAAGTATTTGCGAAAAATATTATTCCCATGTGGGTGCAGTTACAGAACAGTGTCTTTTTCTTTTAAAATGTCAATCCGTGTGGACTGAGATAGAAGCGCCGATTTCCTTTCATTTATCTCTCTCAAAGACGCCCCACCATGCAGTGAAATATGGGGCTGAAAGGTCACGGAGCATCGAACCTTTGCAGCACAGCAGAGATAAATGAAAGGAAATCCGCGCTTCTATCTCAGTCCACACGGATTGACATTTTAAAAGAAAGAGACACTGTTCTGTAACTGCACCCACATGGGAATAATATTTTTCGCAAATACTGAAACTACGGGTCCCAGCATGCATGAAAAGCAACCTACCAGTGAAAGTCACGTGGACAATGGTACGTGTAAGAAATTTAAGCATGCAGGTAATGGCGCCCTTGCGAAGCAGTCAGTTGGAACAGGTGACATCCTCTGATGAAGAGGCCTCCGGGCTTTGAAACGCGTTAGGAACTTTATTCATGTGATGGAAACTGACGGTTTTGTAAATCAAAGCCTGTTTTGAAGCACTCTGCTGTGGGAGGTGTCTTTGCTGCAAGGCAATTTTTTGATGGATTATACTCGGCAGCCTGGCCGAGAAAGACGCCCCACCATGCAGTGAAATATGGGGCTGAAAGGTCACGGAGCATTGGACCTTTGCAGCACAGCAGAGATAAATGAAAGGAAATCGGCGCTTCTATCTCAGTCCACACGGATTGACATTTTAAAAGAAAAAGACACTGTTCTGTAACTGCACCCACATGGGAATAATATGTTTCGCAAATACTGAAACTACGGGTCCCAGCATGCATGAAAAGCAACCTACCAGTGAAAGTCACGTGGACAATGGTACGTGTAAGAAATTTAAGCATGCAGGTAATGGCGCCCTTGCGAAGCAGTCAGTTGGAACAGGTGACATCCTCTGATGAAGAGGCCTCCGGGCTTTGAAACGCGTTAGGAACTTTATTCATGTGATGGAAACTGCCGGTTTTGTAAATTAAAGCCTGTTTTGAAGCACTCTGCTGTGGGAGGTGTCTTTGCTGCAAGGCAATTTTTTGATGGATTATACTCGGCAGCCTGGCCGAGAAAGACGTCCCACCATGCAGTGAAATATGGGGCTGAAAGGTCACGGAGCATTGGACCTTTGCAGCACAGCAGAGATAAATGAAAGGAAATCGGCGCTTCTATCTCAGTCCACATGGATTGACATTTTAAAAGAAAAAGACACTGTTCTGTAACTGCACCCACATGGGAATAATATTTTTCGCAAATACTGAAACTACGGGTCCCAGCATGCATGAAAAGCAACCTACCAGTGAAAGTCACGTGGACAATGGTACGTGTAAGAAATTTAAGCATGCAGGTAATGGCGCCCTTGCGAAGCAGTCAGTTGGAACAGGTGACATCCTCTGATGAAGAGGCCTCCGGGCTTTGAAACGCGTTAGGAACTTTATTCATGTGATGGAAACTGCCGGTTTTGTAAATTAAAGCCTGTTTTGAAGCACTCTGCTGTGGGAGGTGTCTTTGCTGCAAGGCAATTTTTTGATGGATTATACTCGGCAGCCTGGCCGAGAAAGACGCCCCACCATGCAGTGAAATATGGGGCTGAAAGGTCACGGAGCATTGGACCTTTGCAGCACAGCAGAGATAAATGAAAGGAAATCGGCGCTTCTATCTCAGTCCACACGGATTGACATTTTAAAAGAAAAAGACACTGTTCTGTAACTGCACCCACATGGGAATAATATTTTTCGCAAATACTGAAACTACGGGTACCAGCATGCATGAAAAGCAACCTACCAGTGAAAGTCACGTGGACAATGGTACGTGTAAGAAATTTAAGCATGCAGGTAATGGCGCCCTTGCGAAGCAGTCAGTTGGAACAGGTGACATCCTCTGATGAAGAGGCCTCCGGGCTTTGAAACGCGTTAGGAACTTTATTCATGTGATGGAAACTGCCGGTTTTGTAAATTAAAGCCTGTTTTGAAGCACTCTGCTGTGGGAGGTGTCTTTGCTGCAAGGCAATTTTTTGATGGATTATACTCGGCAGCCTGGCCGAGAAAGACGCCCCACCATGCAGTGAAATATGGGGCTGAAAGGTCATGGAGCATTGGACCTTTGCAGCACAGCAGAGATAAATGAAAGGAAATCAACGCTTCTATCTCAGTCCACACGGATTGACATTTTAAAAGAAAAAGACACTGTTCTGTAACTGCACCCACATGGGAATAATATTTTTCGCAAATACTGAAACTACGGGTCCCAGCATGCATGAAAAGCAACCTACCAGTGAAAGTCACGTGGACAATGGTACGTGTAAGAAATTTAAGCATGCAGGTAATGGCGCCCTTGCGAAGCAGTCAGTTGGAACAGGTGACATCCTCTGATGAAGAGGCCTCCGGGCTTTGAAACGCGTTAGGAACTGTATTCATGTGATGGAAACTGCCGGTTTTGTAAATTAAAGCCTGTTTTGAAGCACTCTGCTGTGGGAGGTGTCTTTGCTGCAAGGCAATTTTTTGATGGATATATATATATATATATATATATATATATATATATATATATATATATATATATATATGTATATATATGTATATATATATATATTCACAGAAAAAACCATAGGTTATAGACCATATATAGTTAGGAATTAGCATTTACAAAACCTTGAAAATTCACTGAAAAAACCATAGGTTATAGACCATATATAGTTAGGAATTAGCATTTAGAAAACCTTATTTTACTCACACAAAACCATTGAAATTCCATATATAGTTAGTTGCACTAACTATATATCGCGCACCCGCAATCCACTGCTGATGATGTCACATATTACATCATTCATGACATGGTCAGTGACATCACTGATGACATCACTGATGACATCTCAAATGACATCACTGATGACATCACTGATGACATCTCAAATGACATCACTGATGACATCATGACACACCAATACCAGTTACTACATACGCACTCACTGATTCCTACGTCTACACACACATTCACTCATTCACCCATACAATCACTCATACATACAGTCACTCATTATTACAACACTATCATATGCACTCATACACCTATGCAGACAGTCACACACTGCCACTCATCCATGGAGTTACTCACACACCAAGTCAGTCCTGTAAAGAATCAATCACACTTCCATTTCTTCATCTATACAGTTAAACACAGAGCACCATACTTCAGTGACATCACTGATGACATCACTAATGACATCTGAAATGACATCACTGATAACATCTCAAATGACATCACTGATGACATCATGACACACCAATACCAGTTACTACAGACGCACTCACTGATTCGTACGTCTACACACACATTCACTCATTCACCCATACAATTACTCATACATACAGTCAGTTATTATTAGAACACTATCATATGCACTCATACACCTAGTCAGTCCTGTGAAGAATCAATCACACTTCGATTTCCTCATCTATAGTTAAACACAGAACACCATACTTTTCACACATATACTAACACATACTTACTCTCTTATACAATCACTGATACAAGTACACATTGATATGCACAGAGTCACACACCTCCCAGCCAGCCACACACACACTCAGTCTTCCATACATCCACTCATTCTTCAATATGTAAAACGTATTTAAACTTTACAAAAACACACAGACACTAGATGATGTCATCAGTGATGTCATTTGAGATGTCATCAGTGATGTCATCAGTGATGTCACTGACCATGTCATGAATGATGTAATATGTGACATCATCAGCAGTGGATTGCGGGTGCGCGATATATAGTTAGTGCAACTAACTATATATGGAATTTCAATGGTTTTGTGTGAGTAAAATAAGGTTTTCTAAATGCTAATTCCTAACTATATATGGTCTATAACCTATGGTTTTTTCAGTGAATTTTCAAGGTTTTGTAAATGCTAATTCCTAACTATATATGGTCTATAACCTATGGTTTTTTCTGTGAATTTCATTGGTTTTTTAACAGCTAATATCTGTAGCTGTAAAATGTATTCTTCTTTAAATCCAAAAATATATTTTATATGTTTATGAATAATTTTTTTGTTAAATATTTTTTTTTCTTCGTTCCCGCTTCGCGAATCGGGAAGCTTCCCGTTAGCTGACCTTGATGCCGCGAAATAGACCGCGAGCCGGTAAACGTTTCTTTACCGCAAGTGCCGCGTTAGAAAACAACATCGTGACGCCTCCCGTCCGCATGACGTTTCACGTTCTCGCGTGATACGTCATATGACGTGCTACGTTAGCGAACTGGTACGCGAAGCGAGTCGCAAAGCGCAGGTTTCTGGAAGCAAACCGGGAGGCCCTGCAAAGCGCTTAACGTAAACACAGCAAGTCATGTGACTTGGTAATAACACTTTTCATTGGTTCATTTCACTTTTGGTTTCCTAATGATGTAAGACTAGGTCATATAATCTAAAATGAACACTTTTGATTGGTTGAGAACTCTTGTTTTTCCCAAATGATGAAAATCCCTCCTTCTTTCCTCACTTTGACTTTCATCATTGTGAGAGAAAGACCCTTTGTGATCACTGAGCAATGGCTTCTTTAGTAGCTTCAGCTGGTGCTTCCCCACCACCTCCACCACATCCAAGGAAGAGTGGACCACCTGCTCAAGTTATAATTCAACAAGAAGAGGAAGAAGAGGAACAGGACGACGAGCACGAAGAGAGGCAGTTTTTGCCTGAGCAGCCCAGGACGTCTCACCGGAAAGAAAACTTCATTTGGCAATTTTTTAAAATTCCCAAAGGTCAGAAAAAAGTAAATGCAAGATACGTAACTTGCCTTATATGTCAAGATAGACTGTCCAGAGGGACCGACAAAAAATACAGCTTCGGAAACTACACAATGCATCGCCATATGACTAGGTGGCATCCTAACAACTACAGTGCTGCACAGTTTCGGAACGACCTAGATAATCTCCCTATTATGGCCAGAAGATCTGTTGTACCGGAAGTAACGGGACCAGAGGGCAGGGAGATGGTGCCAAATATACAAATGAGATTTGGTGAAGTAAAACACATCTGCGTATTTTGCGATGGATTCATTTGCTACGGAGAAAAAAGCATCACTCTGATCAACAGAGCTATTGACTATCATATGCAAGTTTGTACGAAACGCCCAAAATAATAAATACTTCTTTTTTTGTTTTGTTGCTCCTGTTGAGCCCTTTACAATGAATCGTTTTCATTGCCCCCTCCAAGAAAAACCCCAAAAAATATAAAACTGTTCAGAAAAATTCAAAAAAAGTAAAAAAATGTTCCGAAAAATAATAAAAAATATAAAACAACAAAAACAATAAAAAAAAAAGTTCTTTTCAGAACTACCTCCCCGTTATAAAAAAATTGGTACAATATTTGGAACTGTGCCAACCTCTATTTCTCTTAGTTCGCTTCCCAGTTCGCTCGCCGGTACGCGAACCAGAAGCGAACCAAAAACAGTAAGTATAAGGGAAGGAAACAGACACTTATGTTAAAAGAAAGACAGCTATAGGGGAGTAAACTAGAGATACTATTACCCGTAATCCACTGCTGATGATGTCACATATTACATCATTCATGACATGCTCAGTGACATCATCAGCAGAGGATTGCGGGTTTTTTGGCAACGTGCCTTATCCACGGTTTAATAACGCTGCCTTTTGCTTTATATAAGTTTTCAAATTGTATGAAATATATACCAATAGGTCGTTATGAACCTTTAGGTACTGCTTTTCTTCATGAGGTCTGGTCGCTTCCATACACATACAGATGTTTCAAAGATGATCAAGAAGTTTATCTGAATGGAGAGGAATGCACTGAGACGCCAGATCATTCACTAATGTGTAGGCACATACAGTTACACGGTTCATGCAACAAACACCGACCAAATATGGCTTGCGTGTTGCAAGGCACGCCAGTTCCTGCTATCATCCCCACGTTCAAGTTGTTGGAAAATGGTAGTTATTTGATGCTCAATAATGAAGATTGTTCTGAGTTAATTAAAAGTATTCCTTTTATCGTAACAGTAAGTGAACGGGTTATTTGCTGCAGAAATGTTCTATTTCCTCCCACACATGAACATAGGGAGTTTTCAATCTGGCCACAAATACCAACCTTGGGACAGATTTCAACGGCATGGCAAGAATAAGAGCTCTTTTGTCTCAGAGAGAGGTGGCCTTGAGTTCGGCCCGTGAAACTTTCGTGCTTCACATAGCGAACACCCGTACAGAGGTGCAGACCCTTTTCAATTCAGATTTGCCTTTCAATTTCAGCAAGATGGTTCCGACTATCTTTAACGCATCCTCCACAAAGACCCTGGCGCACTTTTTTAAAGTTGTTACCAGTGGTCTCGTGACTTCATTTGAGAAAATCTTTGGAGTCATCCCTGCTTCCTTTCATTCTATTTTCTCCACTCTGGTTCGTGGATTGGCATTTTTACTTGCATTACCAGCGGACGCTCTTGTGCTTTTTTACATTTTTAAATATGGATGTCCCTCCTATGCAACCTCCCACCCTGCAGCTGCTGACACTGTTCCGCAATCGCATGCTAGAATATTATGGCACAATGCCGTTGGCGATATTAAGCACGGCATATGGATTATCTTTTCGATTCTCCTACTTCACCTGTGTCCAGCCTGTATTTCACTGCCTGACCTGTGATTTCGATTGGGCCATTGATTTGTGTCTCTGCGGACCGGTTTCTCCTGACGTCGACTTTAATCAGCTGATGACTCCTATCATTACTCACGAGTTGGTTTGTCCTGGCGAAAGGATTATGGCTGTGGCATTGATGCATGGACTACTTGGTCCCTGGAATTTACTGGCGGCAGCACAGTCTTTCTTGGAACAGAGCTTTCTTGAAAACCCACCGAGCTGTCCTCTGATCGTGATAGAGGATCCGGTGCTGGGAGAGCACGTATGTTCTTTTCCGCTTTTAAATTGGATGGCTGAACTGTTTTCGGATGAAGACGGTGACTTCCTATTGGAGGCTGTTGCAGCTTATTTTGCATACACAGTTATGTCATAGACCTTTTTCATGTTTGATATGCTGAGTACTAGCATTTCATTGACAATTCATTGACTTATTTGTCAAGTTTTTATTATTTACCTTGCCTATTGGCTTAAGACTCGATAAAGTACTTGGCTGTTTTATTTTTCTTTAGCATTAAATTTTCCTAGTTTTTAATGCTTTACCTTGCGGACCGTCCACATATAAACTTGCAATCTGCTCTCATGAGATGGCACTTCTATTATCTTATTCAGTTCGTTTCCGGATCATGGGGAGGTGTCATCTAGGTCCTGGATATCTTTACACCGTGTTAAGTTAGCATGGGCTCATTACCGGTTTAAACGCCATTTTTCCTTTTTTGCAACTTCTGCACACGACACTTAGTTGTTGCTTTAGCTTTCCACCTAGTAGTTCATCGTGGTTTACATGAGAATAATATGTTATTGCTCTACTATCTGCTTTGCTTGTTAAACTATATCTGTACAGCGAGTGCTAAAGTTTCAAGAACAACACGATACAGAATTGTTATGAGGTCTGATCTCCACGACTTCATACTCATAACATAAGTGCAACTTCTGCCAATTCTGGGCATGAGGCGGGTTTTATATTGCTTTGCCGAACACACATACACAACAGTTGATGCGGTTCACATGAAGAGAGAGCTGGTGTATGCTGATGTGATTCCTTCAAATCTAAGACACTAAAGTATGGGCACGCCCTAAACCAACACAAAGAGACCTTCTTAGCAAATAATATAATATGTGTATTAGGGAGGGTGAGATATAAGCAGCCGCGGGCCGTGGAGGGAGTTACGGTGAGGCAGGGAGGCGGGGAGGGGGAGAAGCAGGGTGGAGCCCTCTCTACCTTGCCCCTCCCCCTCCCCGCCTCCCTGCCCCACCGTAACTCCCTCCACGGCCCGCGGCTGCTTATAAGTGTTGCTAACTCTTATTCATTTACAGCATGTTAACATACTGTCACCATTCGCTTTTTATGTACTAGTAACTATGCTGGTAATTTTGCTACTGATAATATGTGTACTTGTATTCTCCACCCTGCTTCTCCCCCTCCCCGCCTCCCTGCCTCACCGTAACTCCCTCCACGGCCCGCGGCTGCTTATAAGTGTTGCTAACTCTTATTCATTTACAGCATGTTAACATACTATCACCATTCGCTTTTTATGTACTAGTAACTATGCTGGTAATTTTGCTACTGATAATATGTGTACTTGTATTATCTAAGATACTACGCCTGAGAAGACGGCATTAGTAAATAAACATTTCAAATACACATGTGTTCTTCTTAACTCCATGTTCTGGTTTCTAAGAAATATATAACGACCGACTGTTCATGAGTTCCACGTATCCTGAGGTACTATAAGTTCATATTCTGGATTGTCTAAACATTGAGAGTTTGTTATATCCAATGTGACACTGTACCTAGCTTGCTAAGGAGTTTTTGATTACTAACGTGAGTTTTGGGACACCCTAATTCACCGAGGTTCCAATCCTCTGTCCACAGTTCTGTGTGAGAACAGAAACCCTGCGACAGGGGCACCCCCGACCCTTGCTGGAGCTTCATCACACTTGCGATACAACTCCAGCAATGCGCCACCTTTACGGCACAGATACATCACGCATCTGTGCTGTTTTTGCCCCATGATGCGCCGCATTGTAAATGCAGCACACCATAGGTGACGGAACAGCGGCACAGAATGACTAACACATCCCTGGTGATGCGCCAGTCATCATAAATGTATCCCTATGCTTCTTATCTTGTTAGAGATGAACCGCCATATGTATCATCAAAGTTTTTTGCATTTCCTAAATAGCGAACTTTAAGGAATAAATAGCGATTCTTTACCATTCCTAGTTTGCGATTAGCTATTTGCTAATTACAAATTACCCATTCATTTCCTTCATTTCCATAGGGCGGTTGGACTCACTTTTAGCTCGAACGGCTGAATGGATTTCCACGAAACTTGGCAGAATTGTAGGGACTGGTAGCCCGATGTGCCTTTGCTATGTCTCAAGATATATGCTCCAGTGGTTTTTACGAAAATTAACTTTGAAAAATATATATTGGGCTACATTGGCCTATATATATGTTGGAGCCCAAATGTAGCCCAATGTAGCCCAATGAAGCCCAATGTAGCCCAATGTAGCCCAAAGATGGCCGCCAGACACACAAAAAAACAAATGTAGCCCAAATATCAGCCAGATGTAGCCCAACTATAGCCCAGTGACAGAATGACCAATCAGCTTCGCAAACCTCCATTACGCGAAGCGGAGCGCTGTTACAGATATATATCTTTTTTTGAACGTTAATTTCTCAAAATCCACTGGAGCACATATATTGAGACCTAGCAAAGGCACATCGGGCTACCAGTCCCTAATATTTTGCCAAGTTTCGTGCAAATCCATTCAGCCGTTCGATTATTATTATTATTATTTTTTTTTGCCCCGCGGGGCCCTTTTAAAACCTCCACATCAAACCTAGGGGGTCAGCGAGGATCTACTATGCCCCCTTATAGTTATTTCCCCCTTTGTTTTGACCTCCTCTTGTCTCTCGATCCTACCGAGAGACAAGATGGCGGCCGCTACGGACTTTTTGGAATGTTGACAGACGCCGGAGAACCAATCAGCTTCGCTTCACAAAGCTCCGTTGCGCGTAAAGTACGCGTCCTGGGACGCTGCCAGGTCCGCTGTTACAGATATATATCTTTTTTTAAACGTTAATTTCTCAAAATCCACTGGAGCACATATATTGAGACCTACAAAAGGCACATCGGGCTACCAGTCCCTACAATTTTGCCAAGTTTCGTGCAAATCCATTCAGCCGTTCGGGCTAAAAGTGAGGCCAACCGCCCTATGGAAAACTCAATGTTAAAAACACGTTTTGGGACCCCCCTTTTTTCTCGGCCCCCCCTTGACGAACCCCCCCAAATTTTCAAGGGCTGCTCAGAAACAAAATGTGCCATTTTCCTGAAAATTTCAGCCAATTCCGTCCACAAACGCCAAAGTTATTAGACATAGAATTTTCAAAAATCCCATAGAGAAAAAATCCTAACTATATATACCTACTGGCGACCGCCAGTAGGTAATATTATGTGTATATATATATATATATATATATATATATATATATATATATATATATATATATATATATATATATATATATATATATATATATATGCCAAATGCCAAATGCAAACAAAAAGAAAAAGTTAACCAAGAGGTGGCGGCGCAGATAGCGCAAACAAAAGGAAATACAAAACACAGTAATCAATCTCTCCAATATTGTACTCAATGACAAAGAAACAACAACATTATCTTTAGGTCTATCCTATTGCCCACAAACAAACTTTGATTATGCCAACACCAGAATCGATATGTATGAATATGTCAGAAAGTTAAAACTGCAAAAATTTCATGCTATGAGAGGAACCAATGCCAATGCCATAGCGGAAGGAAGTGAAAAAACAATCACACCGAACACTCAAGAAGACACTCTGACACATGAACTACCGCTACTTAATGACTTGGAGGGCTTGTATGAAGAAGGAATAACACCACCTCAAGAGCTTCTACAGATGGGGACAAATAAACAAGGAGGGGCAAACACCCCCTTTAAACCAAAATCAACCTTTTACCCCCTGAGGTTAAGGGACAATTTAGACCAATTCAGTGAAAGTGTCACAAAGGATTTTCAAACCTTATATTATCAGACAATGCATTCGACTAATAAATTCAAACATCAAAACAATGAATACCACAAATTGGTCAAGAAATTACAAGCCCAACAGAAAATCATAATAAGTCAGTCTGACAAGGGGGGCAACATTGTCCTTTGGCCCAGAGATATGTACCTAACTGAAGCCCTCAGTCAACTTAACAACAGAGACTGCTACAGGAGAAGTGACCAAGTTCAAGTTAACAGAGCTAGGAATTACTTTTTTGGGAGACTGCTTGCTTGGAAGTCGGCAGGATTATTGTCAAATGATGACTTCAAATTTCTAAAAAATGATTACCCCAAGCTCCCTGCCTTATATTTCATACCCAAGGTTCATAAGGACATCCAAACTCCCCCAGGAAGACCTATTATTTCAGCGGGGGGAGGGTTACTAGAGAACACATCTCGCTATGTGGATTCTTTTCTGCAGAATCATGTCAAAGCGCTCCCCTCCTACATAAAAGACACAAGTGACTTTTTAAGAAAATTGGGTGAAATACCATGGGAAGATGGATGTCTATTGATAACGCTGGATGTCAACACATTATATACTCGTATAAATCATCAAGATGGTATTCGTGCAGTAGAATACTACTTGGATACTAGGCCTATTGACATGAACCTGCACAATAAGATGTTGTCAGCCATGATTTTAACTTGCCTCGAAAACAATTTCTTCCTTTTTAACAATCAGATTTTTAATCAAATAAGGGGAGTGGCTATGGGGGCCTGTTTCTCCCCTAGTTACGCTTGCCTGCATATGGGCTATTGGGAGAAACAGGTCCTCAATGTCAAATTTGCTGAAGTTTTAAAGAGTCAAGTTTTATGTTGGTATAGATTCATTGACGACATCTTTTTAATTTGGCGGGGATCGGAATCATCAGCTCAGAGATTTGTGGACAATATCAATTGCAATGTTTTTAATTTGGGTTTTACTGCTCAGATGAGCAGATCTACTATTAATTTTCTGGATGTGGAAATTTATATTGTAGATAACACCATAAACACCAAATTACACCGTAAGGCCACAGCAGGAAATACAATATTACACGCCACCAGTCCAGTATCACCCAGCACACCTCATCAGGAGCATCCCCTATGGGGAGATGCTTCGGATACGTAGGCTTTGTAGTGACGAACAGGAATGCAGAAAGGCACAGGAGGCGAGTAAACAAAGATTCCTAGAGAGGGGGTACTCAGAAGTGGTCTTAAACACAGCAATCAAGAGAAGTCAACTTACAGCAAGCAGTAGCCCTGGTGGAGCGCAGTAAACCTGTGATTAACAAAGATGACGCTCCCACCCGACTAATTCTCTCCTATAGTCTCCAGCATAAGGCCATACGAAAAATAGTGACAAAAAACTGGCCTTTGATTAGAAGTGATCCAGTCTTGAACATTCAAACTACCAGGTCACCAACTTTAACATTCAGAAAAGCTCCTTCTATGAGCAATGCCCTGGTAAAGAGCAGTCCAGAGGTAATGGTACCAACTAACTGGTTGAGTCCAAGAGGGGGATTTAGGAAATGTAAAACGTGTAGAGCCTGTAAATATGGAAAAAACATGAAGGAGTACAGCACCCCATTTAAGCCCAAACCAATACCTATAATGAAGAACTTAGACTGCAAAACAGAATTCACAGTATATGTATTGGAGTGCACATGCAAGCTGAGGTATGTAGGAAGCACCAAGCTTCAAGTACATAAGCGAGTTCTACAACATTTGAGAGCAATTACCAACAATGACGCAGCCTATCCGGTTGCCCGCCACTTTAAGGAAAGTCAAGCAATAATTTAGAAGACCTTAATTATTATGTCATTGACAGTATCCTACCTCAAAAAAGAGGTGGACACCGGGAAGCATTATTGCGTAGATTGGAAACTCGCTACATCCTTGAGCTGGACAGTAAAATCCCACAGGGCTTAAATTTTACTGAAGATTTACGTTCATGTTTATGAAAAATTGAATAACACTATAGGGAATACAGACTACTAATTAGGATTGGGTAGCCTAAGATGAACTGACACAGATAAAAACAGTAACCAGCTTTTTAATAATTCTATTTATTTAAAACAGAAAAAAGACACAAAAATATTTTATCTCTTTGCACAACATTGCACATGGAATGGTCATAGGTATGATCTTCTGCACATTTGCACATTGAACTTAATGCACTTTTTTAGCCATTTAGGGAATTGAAGCACCTAGGCAAAATATGCCCATTTGGGCAATATTACCAGCTGTAGGAATGTTTATATATACCCCGTGTTTACATTGCGTATTTTGCACATTATTGCATTATATATATAGCTGCTAAATTTTCAGATGTTTTTAAAGTGAAGTGAAAAACCTATTTATAGAGTTTTTTATGCAATAACTTTTTAACATTTGGATGTAATGTATAAATAATGACTTTGTTAATATTTATTTACTTATTTATTTATTAACTGTCAATGTTTACTAGCTACCAATTGTGGGGTAAAAAGCAATGTCTTTATGGTCAAATTAACATCGAGACAAACAACGTTCCCAATAATTGTGTTTTCTATTTCCATGCTAATGATCTGAAACACTGTTGCTTTAAAGGGATGGCACTCCTCATGCGCGTCATGTGAGCAAGGGCACTGAGTTGCCCGAATCGCGTCATGGCGGTGGTGCAGGGCGAAATGGATTAAACACGTATCTGCACATGAATCTGGGTCTGCGTCCGTTTCTAATGCATTTGTAGACTGCAAGCGGAACATTAATCATATATATATTCACTGAAAAAAACATAGGTTTCACACCAGTTATAGTTAGCTGGAAATTTTACTCGCATAAAACCATTGAAATTCCCACGTTATAGTTAGTTGAACTCACTATAACTTGCACGTGCAATGCACTGCTGATGACATCACATATTACATCACTCATGACATGGTCAGTGACATCACTCATGACATCACTGATGACACCATCCAGTGAATGTGTGTCTTTCTGAAAAATAAATATATGTTATATATGTATATGTAAAAGTTGATGGAAGAATAAATGTTTAAATAAGTGTTTACATGGATTTTAAAAAAAATGGATTGGTTAATTGGCTTATTAAGTGTATCTTAGTGAATACATATTTTAGAGAGTAATGTTTAAATATTTAAATATATGTATTAGTGTTTCACTTTGTGTATAAGTGACTGCATGGGTTGGTGAGTAGCTACATGTGTATGTATATGGGTTATTAGATGTTTTTCTTAGTATCAGTATGAGTGTCTGTATGGTTTGGTGGGGGTATTACCTAGCACATAGATGCATGAATGACTGACTCTCTCTTTGTATGTGTTTTAAAGACAGCATATGTGCAGGACTGTATGGGTGGATGAGTGTGTATATGTGTGTGTTAGTGAGTGAATGACTGTCTCACTAGTGTCTTTATCAGTAACTACATATGTTTTAATCTAGTATATGTGAATATTGATGTATATAAGTGAGTATATGTGAGAGTAAGAGATTGTAAGAGTTCCTGTTTAAATTAGTATGTGTTTCTATAAGTGATTGTTTAAGAGAGTAAGTATGTGTAAGTTTCTTTAGAAGTAAATTGCTAGTGTGTGTATAGCTGTATATGCAAATAAATGGATGTTTAATAGTTTATTTGCATGTGTGAGTATGTGTCACAGTATTTTTTAGATGACTGTCGGTGTGTAACAGGATGTATAGGTATATCACTACCTATGATGAGTGAGTATATGTATGAGTGACTATATAGAACTGTTGGTGAATGAGTGGATGTGTATATAGATGGTGGAATTATTGAATTGGTTGTTGTAACTGGTATGGGTATCTCCATTTTTTTGAAAATTTTAGTTTCTTTTTTTGAATATGTGTTTCAAGGGTTACATTACAGTGAAAGGAGGTCTGTAACTCTGTCACAAGGATGGTGTCATCAGTGATGTCATGAGCAGTGCATTGCACGGTCAAGTTATAGTGAGTCCAACTAACTATAACGTGGGAATTTCAATGGTTTTATGCGAGTAAAATTTCCAGCTAACTATAACTGTTGTGAAACCTATGGTTTTTTCAGTGAATTTAATAGGTTTTATAAATGCTAATTCCTAACTATAACTGGTGTGAAACCTATGGTTTTTTCAGTGAATTTCAATGTTTTTTAATAGCAAATCTCTATAGGTATAAAAAGTAAAAAAATGTATAACGAATTTTATATTGTATAATTATGTAATTTTATTATTTTATTTTTTTTGCCCTGGGGCGCTCCCGGGGCGCGTACCGGTGAACGCACGGGTAAGGGCAATGTTACGGCGCCCCCTGGGGCGCGTACCAGGGAGCGTCCCGTTAGCGCTATTCTCGCGAACGAAAACAACATCGTGACGTTTTGCGTAACCGCGTGATGCGTCATATGACGCACTGCGTAAGCGCACCCGGAAGCACGCGAGCGCATACGATCGCGCAACGTCCTGACGCGCTTACGCTACGCACCCCCGGGCGCGCCCCGGAGCGCGACTACGGGCGCGTAGCGTAAGCGCGTCGGGTCATGTGATCTGAAAATAACACTTTTCATTGGTGCAGAACAGTTTTGGTTTCCAAATGATGAAAGCCCGGGTCATGTGACCCGAAAATAACACTTCTCATTGGTTCAGGACAGTTTTTTATTTTCCAAATGGTGAAAGACCCCACCTTTTTTCCTTATTCTGACTTTGTCCTTTGACTGAGGAAGACCTGTTTCAACAATAAAGAGAATTATTTTGTACTTTCAAATGGCTACTGTAGCAGCAACAGCTGGAGCATCTGCACCACCACCACCACCACCACCACCAAGACGACCACCACAACAGTACATTGGTGGTCAAGAAGAGGAGGAGGAGGAAGAGGAAGAGGAGGAGGGGAGAAGATGGCTGCCTGAAGACAATACCCCATACAAGCCAAGGCCACACATTGTATGGGAGTTTTTGTTCAATCCCAGAGGGCAAGAAAAAAGTCAATGCGGCCAAGGTAAGTTGCCTAATCTGTGGCATGGAACTCTCAAGGGGCAACCCAAACAAAAAATATTCTTTTGGTAATAATACCATGATTAGACATATGACCCGCAAGCATCCAAACAACTATTCTGCTGCAGAGATCAGGGAACTGGCCAGTAACCTCCCCCAGTCTTCAAGGACCACCTCCAAAAGAAAGCAACCCACTTCATCGGGACCAGAAACAACGGAGACGATGCCTTGCATTCAACCACGATTTTCAGATTTTAGAATTACATGTATTCATTGTGGCAAGCTCATCTCCTATGGTGAAACGAGCGTAAAGCTCGTCGTCCTTGCTGGTGACAATCACAATTGCCCCAAAAAACCCTAATTTTTTCAGTTTTTTGTTTTTTGCTCCAGTTCAGCCATTTTCAATTCCCTTTTTTTTGTTTCTCCCCATAAAAAATACAAAAAAATATAAAACTGTTTTGAAAAGCCAAAAAAAGTACAAAATGTTCAAAAATACATTAAAAAAATATAAAACAACAAAAAGAAGAAAAAAACTGTTCTTTTTAGAACTACCTTTAATTTATAAAAATAAACCTATATTTTTAAAGAATCTCCGTCAAGTTTTTTTCCTTAGGGTACGCGTACCGGGGCGCGCACCCAAAAAAAAGAAAAAAATAATTAATGAAGGAGTTAGCATGAGGGAAGAACACAAAGAGAGTAATGTTAAGAGAAAGAGAGCTACAGGGAGAAACACAGAGGGATTGTTTATTACATAGTAAAAAACAGAGAAGGTGTAATAGGGTGAAAGTGAGAAAAGTAAAATGACTAAAGGAGCGAAAGAAAGGAAGAGAGAGGAAGAAGACTAAAGTAGAGATAGTGGGAGAATGTGAGTGAGTGTTGAAAGAAAAAGAAAGGACAGTAAAAAATGGAGAATGAAGGGTAGTGGCGGTACCGGGATAAATGAAGAACAGTGAAGGAGGGTGAGAAAAGACCAGTTAGTGTAAGTAAAGAGGGGTGAAAGAGGGTGAAAAATTGAATTAGGATAAGACATGGGGAGTGACAAAGAGAAAGGACAAAGAGAGTAAAGGAAACAGTCCCTGAATGGGTTTGAGTAAAACAGCAAAGAAAGGTAAGTATTGCAGTGTGTGTGACTTATAGGGAGTCAGTGGGTGTAGGTCGGGGTGTGGGTGTGTAAGGTGTGTCTGTGGGTGTGGGTGTGTGGGGTGTTTCGGTGTGGGTGGAGGTGAGGGTGTGTGAGATATGTGTGAGGGGTGTGTGGGTGTGGGGGGTATGTGTGTGGGATGTATGTGTGTGTATGGAAGGTGTGGGTTTGTGTTACTATCCTTGTGGGGACTTGGGTGTGATAACACACTCACGCTGTGGGGACTTGATTGCACTGTGGGGACCTGAACCCAGGTCCCCACAAGGTAATGTCCTTTAAATGATAAAAAATGGCTTCAGGAACATCCGTGTCAATTTTTACAACTTTTTAAAAAATTATCTTGTGGGGACCTGTGTTTCAGAAAGTGTGTTTATATTTTTGCTCGCTCTGCCCCCATAGACAGGAGGCGGTACTGCAGTCTTAAACACACTTTGCATTTAAACACACTTTGTTCACCAGGAACACAAGTTAGCAGCAGAAAGCACAGATATTTCAAAGGAAAAGCTGCAAAACCCGGGGTTAAAACATATTTTTCATGCAAAGTAACATTTTCCCCATTTAATAATAAACTTTATTTACATGAAAATAATGAATTCAGACTATTTGAGTTTAAAATTTGTTAAACATTGTTACAAGCAATTTGGATACGATTTGAATCCCAGATTACATCACTATTGTGGTATGATCCTTATCTGCAATTAAATAATGAAGGTGCATTACAACATGATACAATATAAACTGATCTGATCATTTTTTACAAATTTGATTACATATTAATATGCACTTTGGAATACGTTCTTAAGATGATGGCTAGATGAGTGAGTGCCTAGAGTTGCATTGTGCTAACAGCTATGTTCTCTCAGATGCCGAACTGCAGTAATGTCATGCCCACAGCAATGGGAAGTTTAATTTTAACAGAAAAAGCATGTTCTTAGAACATTAGTGACATTCTTAAAAAATATATTCAAATATTGCCAGAAGTTGAAATTACTTTTAATTGAATTGCTTAATTTTCAAACTGTTCCTAATGCTTTACAAATTAAATCAGCTTCATTCCCATAGATGGGTGAAGAACAGTCATATAACAAGCATTGGCAAAGCCAAAAAGGTGTCACCTATGAGACTCAGATATATTTCAACCGTAGTGAAGTAGGTGCAGAGGCACAAACTACTGGTTCACCCTAATTAGTGGGTATGTTTTAAAAGCCAAAAAAGGGGAGGTGAATAGGAGACCAAATCCCTAGCTTGCATTTGGGTCACAGTGCCCTTACTACTGCATTGGCACCCACAATTATTGCTGTTTGGACTTAGTGCTTCAGCTAAGGTGCAAAGGTCTGCTGTAAAATGGGCACCCTCATGTTGATGTCCACTTCAATTTGTCCTTCCTTTGTATTTAAATATAGTTTGCCTTCCAAGATCATACTAGTTTAACTACAACATACTGCAGTAGCATAGGCTGTGCTCAACCACCTGCCTTATAAGTGAGAAGGTCTTCAAATCGGAAGGGTGGAAAGGATGTGGCGTTATGCTAGAGCTGCAAACTTCAAACTCAATTCTTGAAGTTAGCTTGCCATTCTGTGATTCTGGTCAAATCACTTAATTTCCCTATGCCTAAAGAAATTGTACATGACTTAACTGGTGCTCATTTAAAGTGGAGTGACAAGCACAGCACTGGTGGGAATGGGGCATTTATAGAAGTATGTGAGAAGTGGCTTCTATTGCTTCACCATTTATTTATTTATAAAGTTTTATGTTTATTTAAGTAATTTGCAGAGCGCGCAAATACACGAGAGTGTCTTGACGCTGTAGACGGGAGAGGCAGTAGTGAAGTGGTGTGCTGCTCATTGGTATTTATTAGCTTCCTAAAAAACAGCAGTGATGGACAGGATTTAATTTGCTGAGGGAGGGTGTTCCACAGTCTGGCCGTGGCAACAGTGAATCTTTTGTCTCCCCAGGTGACCTTGTTTGTGCGGGGGATCATGATGCGATTGGCGGTTGAGGATGGTAGGTTTCTGCCAGGTAAGTGGGCGCAAAAGGCTTTCTTTAGAAAGTCCGGACCTGTGTTATGAATGGCCTTGAGGACAGTGCATAGGGCCTTGAATTTTATGCGACTTGTGATTGGAAGCCAGTGTAAGTTTCGCACCACCAAGGAGATGGATTTGTACTTGGGGGTACCTGTAATTAACTTCGCAGTGGCATTCTGTACCATCTGTAGTTTGTTGGTGATCTTTTTCTGGACATTCAGGAGCAAGCCGTTGCAATACTCAATTTTGGACATAACAAGGGTGCTAATCAGGGTAGCAGTTTCTCAATCATTCTAAGAGTGTAGAAGGAGGACAGGACGATGACATTGGCATGAGCTGAGAAAGTTAGTTTATCATCAAACATGCAGGCCCAGACTAGCCGTTTCTAAAAGCAACTTAGGTCAGTTTTTAATCCCAGAATACTTCACTATTTCTGTTTGACCTGATCTGCAGTTTAAGAATAAGGGGGCAGATTTACGTTTTCTGGCGCATCCCTGCAAATCAGCAGGGATGCGCCAGGAAACTTGCGACCCGCTTCTCAATCGTTGCGCCACCATGGATGAGCCACATTTACAATGCGGCGCATCATGGCGCAAGGAAATGCAGATGCGTGTCGCATCTGCTGCCGTAACGTTGGCGCAGTGCAGGAGTTGTGTTGCGGGCGCGACGCAACTCCAGCACTGTGCCAACCCTACCCATGTCTAACATGGCGCGTCAAGCCTTACGCCTGCTCCACTCCAAGCAGGCGCAAGGGTTTGACATAGCTGGGTCGGAAAAGTGACTGAGTGAAATCTTGTAGATTTCGCTCAGCCACTTTTCTGAGGCGTTCCTGCGCCGGAACGCACCCCCCCCCCCCCGCCAGAACGCTGACTTGAAACCTGACGCAGGTTACATGTGGCACAGGGCTTTACAATGTGACACATCTCCCTAGATGCATCATGTTGTAAATACCCCGCAGCATGGTGCTGGCGAGGGGTGGGTGGAATTTGCGTAATCGCGTTACGCAAATCTCCGCAAAATGGTAAAATATCTCCATCTCCACGAACACGCAGAAATTCCACGAACTCACGGAATTGCTTGTTCGCGATGCTTTTTTACTGTTCGCAATCGCTGTTTGCGTGCTCGGGGAAACACGCATTTTGAGAACGCGAACAAGCAAGGCCTAGCGCTGGCTTTACGCTGCCGCTGCATTACAGATGTTACGCAACGGCGGCGCAAAAGTGGTGTACGGTGCTTGTAAATCTGCCCGAGGTACATAGCACTGCAATGCAATATAAACTAATTGATTTTTTTTGTTGCAAATAACCTGTAGTTATTAATGCCTATTGTTACAATGTAATGCTTGTACCATCTTGGACGCCTCAAATAGTAAGTCTAGTACCATTGGGGATGCATTTTAGCACATTATACTGAAAGCTTAATGTGCCTTGTGTTCATCTTGTCTGTGACTAGGTCCCAGCCCACAGAAACCCTACTGCAGCGCATTTACCTTAATTTCAGACATTCATTTGTACACATATAAACTAGGCACAATAAGATCCACATTTCCTACCCCTCATGTAACAGAGGGCTGTGCTGTACTGCCCAAATGACAGAACATAGCATATCCCAGATTTAGAAACAGTTGCCCACCGATGTCTTTGAAGGTGCTTCTGCTAAAATTGAACATTACGATGGCGCTCAGCCATGTGCAATGTGCAATGGTAAGACTTCAGTGGAAATTCCAATGTGTAGACAATTGCATAAGGGCCAATTGTGTAAGATGAGGGCTTTTGTGTAAAACACACACTACACGTAAATATATTAGATTATATGCTTTTTGACCCCTTGCCATTGCCTGGAGGCTATTGGGGGCAAAGTCAGATTAGGATTTGCACCAACACCTATGATTTGTGCAATATTCTATACATCTATTATTGATATTCTAATATCCCTCAGACTATATTGCCTATGGGTTGACATAAAAGGATTATTGTGTTGTGAGAGTTTGAACTTCTGGTGCAAATAGGTTATAGTGCTAGATTGTTGCTACAGTTTCCACAGCTTTGCACACTGCTAGCACCATCACAACCCTTTATTAAAGCTAGGCCTAGGGGGTTGTGGTTGAAAAACTTCCTATTAACATATTTTTATATTTGCTAAATTTATATGAATCCTATTTTGTATATCTGAACCAGATCCTTGTTCTAATCAACATACATTAATATTTCATCCCACGAGTGCATTTTGGGCTGCTTAGGGGTGTGAAAGATGTTCATTACTATTTCAGATAATGGTTACTTGAAAATAAAGTCTAGGCTGACAGTTGTGTAAAGCAAAATGATGTCCCCCTCCCCACAGAATGTACGGAGAGGCCCATAAGTCTCCCAAATCGTGTTCATATTGTTGAACTTGGCAAGAATGAGGGCCCCTGAGGGCCCCCCGAAGAGTTGATGGGCCCCCCAAAAGGGCCTGGGTTCCTCTGTGCCATGGTGGCTGCTGGTACTTGTGTTATGCCCCTGTACAGTGATATTGAATCTACTAGATGTGTTCCTCAACAAAAGCGATATAAATCCACTTACGATTTAATACTATCGATACACAGCTGAACATGACAAATTACACAATTGTAATTAATATTGTTCAATAGACAAACACATTAATAATTCAGGGTATCTCACTTGTTAAAAATACATTTCTTTGCCAGATCTGTACTTTCCCTGACTATACGCAATTGGAATATAATACAAACCATTTTTCATTAGTTTAAATACTATACATTAGTTATTTAGATTAAAGTCGTTTTGTAACAGTAAGTGACTATTAAACACTAAAGGTGAAGAATTTAAAAATACTAAATTGATACCAGCTGAACCCTGTTGAAACAATTTTAAGCGCACTTGAGAATCTGCTGCACTTTACGAAAAACAGCAGACATTCACCCCTAGTCCAGTTTAAATACAATTTATTAATGATAGGATGCTAATTATTAAAATCGTAGAGGTATAATGTGCAACAGAGTAAAACTGCAAGAGTTGAAAACCTTTTTACCAAGTGTTTAGATTCAGTTTTTGAAATATATTGCATAAATAAACGTGTGTATTGCCATTCTGTAAGTGTCTAGTGAGTGCGCAAATGTGATTAATACGATTGACAGATTTACGGGGGGGAAAATACATCTGAACGCTTTGCTGGTGTCTTGTGAGCGCACACAAGGCTCTGTTTGAAATCGTCTGTTTCTCTTCATGTT
The DNA here is from genome assembly GCF_964261635.1 of Lissotriton helveticus. Taxonomy (NCBI): domain Eukaryota; kingdom Metazoa; phylum Chordata; class Amphibia; order Caudata; family Salamandridae; genus Lissotriton; species Lissotriton helveticus. The sequence continues at coordinate 1,236,564,711 of NC_136063.1, read as the reverse complement.
AGTTAGTGAGTTTGAGAGCAGGTAGCTGAGGTGTGGCTGTGCTTCTATCACGGAAGGAAACACTTATCCATAACAAAGCCAAAGCCAGAGCTGGTAACCGGGCAGCGGCTGCTTCAGAGAGCCTTTCTCCTGCAAGGGCGCGCGCACACACACCTGGACAAAGGCTGGCATTAGCATATCTAAAGTGATCAGGCAGACGCCCCATCCCCCACGGCAGCACTTTGTTTCCTGTCATTCTCCCCAAATGAAAGGCTTCGAGGAGCAGTGATCACTCAGAATTTTCAATCCCGGGAAGTGAATGGTGGTAACACAGAGGGGTCTCGCAGGTGCATTCATTCACAGGGACATAACCACCAAGATGCTTTTACACTGTTTAGAATTAAAATCGTATTTATAAAAGAGGTGCAAAGTTAAGTTATCCTCCAGCGTTTAATAATTCCTGCACTATGTGAACAGTTAAGACCCTGCGCCCGAAGGTGAGATTGCCTAAACTGCAAGAAAATGCAATAATTATAACATTTGCTGAACTATTGACAACTTTCTGGTAATTTAGTATCAATCTAATACCATATGATTTAAGTCAAGAACACGGCTTTATTAGTGCGCTGCTTTATACCTCCCAATTAAAATGGGTTACCCAATACAAGTGCTTTGTTGCACTCAGCAGAAAACAAAAAGTGTGAATAAAGAATTACATTCACACACCTGTAGTACACTGTGTGCTGCTTTTATTCAGTTAAATGTAGTTGCTTTAAAACTTGTCTTCATAATCGGGTTTACCAAGTGCTTACAATACTCGTACTCTGAAAGCCAGCCTATTGTATACAAATTAGCCCTCCTGAAAAGTGTTGTAAATGTCATATTATGAGTGTGAATAACTAATCGACCAAATAACTTCAAATCAATACAATGGACCTTAAAAGAGGTCATGTGTTGGATTTTGTTTTTAATTCTGAATGCCTTGACCAGGCTCTGGGAAATTATTAACACTGGTCTCAAAGTTAGTGCTATTTGGATTACCTTGAGAATAGTGCATGTGCTGTAAACATAAAAACGAAACAAATTCATAATAAAAAAGGATCCTCACTGAATCCACCAGGCTTAAATCACATTTAAGTATTTAAACTTTTTCTTGCATTACGTAGATAAAAGTTGTTCCCTGAATTCACCCATTGGGGATGTTGCTATGATCTGCATTGGAAAGAGACTCAAGACATTGCCACTGGATGGACCATCAAAGATGTGCAAATTCCACTTTCATGCATCACAAGCGGGCCATTAGCCTCACCGGAAACCAGTGCTCTGGAAGCTCTTGAAGTGGGTTAGTCCCAGACTGGGGGATGGCCCTTGTTCCTATGCACACACCTTTCTAGAGAGAAACTGCACGAGTTGGGGTTTAGATTAGCAGTCAGGAAAGGGCTCACTAAGGCTTTGCTTTCAAACAGAAACGCTGTCTGTCCTCGCATAGAAGTTTTACAGTTGCACAATAAAACTATGTCGATGGAATCGCATATTAAAATATCACATACATAACATTTCTATCCAGAGGTAACATTGTAACTAAACAAGTGTTCCTCCATTCCTGGCTGTAGCTGTACCACGATTTTGCACTCAAAGGGATACACCGCTCATAAATCCTCATAAACTGACGTCCAATTATATTTTAGGCTGAGGCTGAACGTCCATGTTATTTGGGGGCGAAGGTCTCACAAGTATATTGCGCCCAGCCTAAATTACATAACTTTAAGGGAAGAATTCACTGCCAATAATTTGCTTAACAAAGCAAGAACAGCAGCAGAAGGAGAATGTCACACAGAGCGCAGTATGATGGTCTCTGCTAAGAAAAGGGCCGCACTGGCTGATAGGGCAATCTGGTAGTGCCAGAAGGGCTGCTGTTACAAGTGAGTGTTCGGGCAGTGTATTTGCTGTTTGTGCGCCAGGGTACGGTCTGGTGGGCCTGTTTCTGTTAATTTCCCTGGTTTTACCACAATCGTTGCATGCAGAAAGCACAAATAGATGCAGTATCTCATACCTTGCAAAACACTTTTGCAGTGTGTCTTTACACCTCCAAAATGGCCCCAATTTGCACATTTTAGCTACCTGATTTGCGAATGGGGTCCACTTTATTTTGGTGGCCGGTCCGATTTTTTTGCCCTAGTTCAGTAATGGCTTTTGGTGGACTGTCATGTAACTTAATCAATCAATCAATTTGGGGGTTTGTATAGTGCAGGCTACTCACCCGGAACAGGTCTCAAGGCGCCGAGGGAGAGGAGGGCAGGGCGGAGTTCCCCAGATCCTACAAGTTCACTGCGAATCATCGAAGAGCCTGCTTTTGAGGTCCTTTAGGAACTTGAGGAGCGATGTAACCTGTTGGAGGTGGAGAGGGAGGGAGTTCAATGCCTTGGCCACAAGGAGGGAAAAGGAGCACCGCTGCTGTCCTGCTTTTCTTGATCCGAGGTACAGTTGCAAGGGAGAGCTGGACCGAGCGGAGAGAGCACTGGCGTGCGTGGAACACAAGGCAGTGGTTCAGGTTAGCAGTTGCAGTGTTGAGTAGGGCCTTGTGTGCGTGACTGAGAAGCTTGAATGCCATTCTCTTCTCGACGGGGAGCTAATGCAGGGTCCGTAGATATTGGCTGATGTGGCAGTGGAATATGCCTCCTTTTCCCACTTTCCCTCACCCCGCATGTTGTTACAACGCGGTCATTACCACAACTGCACTGAAACAACGCAATACCATTACCCCGCAAGTTGCTACAGCGACTTGAGGAGGGTGGTGCTGGATGTTGGAATAGTATAATTTACTATTCCAACTCTAGTCTGTGAAGACAGTAGGGAAGGTTTTGGATTTTAAATCCAACACCTTCTCCCCCCTCCACAAGTCGTTGTAACGACTTGCGGGGTAATGGTATTGCATTGTTACAACACGGATGTTGTAACAACCGCCTGGTGATGTATGCGGGGTGACTGATGTTTACCATGGCAACGGTGTGGTAGGTTGAGGACTAGTCTGGCGCCGGTGTTCTGGATCTTCTAGAGTTTATGGGTGAGGTTCTTGTTGATCCCAACGTCGAGTGCGTTGCCATAGTCCAGTCTGCAGCTGATGAGGGTGTGCGTGATCTTTTTCTTGTGCTCGGGGGATCCACTTGAAAGTCTTGCGGAGTAGGCAGGGGGTGTGGTAGCAGGAGGAGGTGATGGCAATGACCTGGCGGTCAATTTTGAGTTCGAGTCCAGGATGATCCTGAGGTTGCGTGCATGGTTGGTCCCCGAGGGCAGGAGGCAGTGCTTAATTTGTAAAAAAAAGAAGTGCCAGTGCTCAAATGTTTTCATAGGAGGCCACCACCCACTTTTCTGTCTCCACCCACATCCTCCATTGGCTCCACCCACTTCCACCCCACGATGACTCGGACTGTTGGACAGTGGTCGTAGTGAGCCTGGCACTGCGCGGGTATGCTGGGGTGTGGCATTTGGCAAAGCACTGAAAGAAGCAAATGCGCATGCATTGCAATGTGAAAAAATCTGGGCACGCTGCTTGCCTTGCACAGTGGGGGCACACATCTCCACACACCTTTTAGTGTCATCTCAGGATACACCCGCCACAGAACAAATCTGCCTGCCTGTACCTTGTGCACGCATGGCAGAGGAAGGCTCCATACTTCATTTGCTAGTGCACACTTGTGCACATACTAACAGTTGAACAGCTCTGCACATACTAGTGCTCCACACAGCTGTGTACACTTTGGACATCTCTGCACTCCTGAGCACACAACATATCAAGAGGCTGTTCAGCTTGTAGGCCATGCACATATGGGGTCTGTGACTTTATTTTTCCCAAAATTGCCCGTCGCTTAGTAAGTGAACTTGCTTCCGACTGCACAGCTTAACATAGAGCAGTAATTGCCTGTTTTTGTTGCAGCACTGTGCGGTCTACAGCTTACACATTAACTCAGATTTTCAAAGGTAATGTTTCCACTGTAGACAAGCCAATTTAAAGAAAAAGACAAAGACCCATTCTACATCCCACTCTGCACTGAATGGCAAGATGAAATGGTCCATGCAGGCAAACTCCTGATGGGCATACCACCTTCAGAGACACCCTCACAGAGGCATCCTTAACGCACACAGCAGGAAATGCACGTCTGCCTACATTAACCAATGAACACACTAATGCTGTCCCCACCAACACACTAGAACTACACATGGGTGTCAGTTCACTCCGCAATCAATGCGTTTCAAATGAATGCATAAAACCTTCAGAATTTTTGTGTGTGTTTGACGCGCTTGTTTGCACAGCTTATTGATTTAGTCATGACCAGAACTGAAGAACTTAGTGAAAGTGATTAAGGCTGACCCGTGTTCTGGCATTTTTTGGCTGCCCCTTCATAGTTTTCCAATGGCCGTCGAGGTCGTATGTGGCTGTGCTCAACACAACTCACTTCACTCGGGACTCTGTCACTATTAGGCTGCCGCGGCCCCCGCAGCTTCATGACATTAACTCATTAGGCCCCAGCGCCTGCCAGGCCCTGCCTCATCTGGTGCTGCTTAGGCTGTTGCGCAGCTTTATTTTTTAACTCATGAATCGATGATTAGGCCTACCAGGCTCTGCCTCACCTGGTGCTTAACTCTAGGTACTGTCCAGACCAGTCTACTCCACCGAGTCCACCTCAACGCGGCCAACATCGTCCAGGTCATGCTACTTTAAACGGCGGTGGCCGTTGAACCACGATACTCGATGCGGTTAGGTGCGGCCATGCGGGTATGCTGGGGGGGCGTGGCAAACAGCGAATGCGCGCACAGCCCCAACCCTCGCAGAAGACCAGGCAAAGCCCTGTCCAACTCAGTGTCCCGCCCACTGGGCCCGCAACACTGATCCGCTGCCCCTGGGCCGCCAGTTCCTGATTGAGAAGAACTTGAACGTCGTGAAGACAGAATCGGAGTCGCATAAAGTGAAACAATTTCTTCAACATCACCAGTCATCACACAACCAGTACCTCTTAACTAGTAACACATCACGGACAGCTGCACTTATGGTATAGCAGCACAGCACACACTCTGTGCCACTAATTATAAGTCAATTACTGATGTTCACTAAATGCGTGCAGACCCGGCCCTGATAATTAAGTGCCAGTGCTAAGCACCGGCAAGCACCGGCACAAATTAGGCACTGGCAGGGGGCCACCATGTGTTGTTCCAGGTGTCAGGGTGTAGGCCCATGATGAGTATCTCTGTGATGTTCGTGTTGATTTGAAGGCAGCTGTTCTTCATCCATCTCGCGACGGCTTCCATTCCATCTTGAAAGTTGAGTTTAGCGGTGTTGGGTTTGTTGGATAGGGAGAGAATGAGTTGGGTGTCAACTGCATATGATGTGATGTTGAATCTGTGTGCTCTGACGATGGCATGGATTGGCATTTCGGGCTGGACTGTTCCCATGAGGCACAGGGTCAGACTGATTTGCATATAGCCATGTCTGAACTGGGGTGGCAGAGTGGGCTAAAGAACGGTGATGGATCAAACCCAGATCTTTTGACTGGGTGTGAGTGATTGATTGGTTCAGATGCTCCGTCCATCACCACTCCCTTTTGTACCGCTGACGATGGCTGCAAGCATGGCCATGCAGATGTTGAACAGGATCGGGCTAATGGAGAATCCCAGGGGGGACTCTGCAGGTTGTTGCAGTCGGTTCTGAAGCCTGACTGGGAGGGGTTGAGGATATTGTTCTCTTCGATTAAGGCGGCGAGTTGGCTGTTGGTTGCTTTTTCCATGACTTTGGCCAGGTAAGGGAGTAGGGAGATTGGTCTGAAATTCTCGAGGTTGGTGGGGTCTGCCGACGTTTTTTTTAAGAGAGGGTTGATCTTGGTATGTTTCCAGTTGTCGGGAACGAGGCGGTCCCAAAGGAGCTGTTGGAGATGCGTTGAAATTTGGGAGCGATGATGTTGGCAACTTTGTAGTAGATGATGTGGGGTTAGGGTTCCGTGGGGTGGTCTTCATTATCCCCATGCTGAGGGCTGTCCAACTGTTAAGTGTTGGTTGCGTGCTGCTGTGTGCAGTGGGAGGGGGTTCCTCATGGGGGTTGTTGACGTCGAAGTTGTCATAGATGATCTTGATTTTGTGATGGAAGAAAGCGATGAGTCTGTTGCAGAGGTCCTCGGAGAGAGTGGTGACTGTGGACTCGCTGTTGGCTTGAGCGAACTCTTTGATAATGCCAAAGAGTTCCATGCTATTGTGAACGTTGGTAGCGATTCTGTTCTGAAGTGCTTCCTTCCTGGTGAGTCTGATAAGCTTGTGGTGGGCCACAGGAGCCATTTTGAAGTTGTAATGGTCAGTCATGGCTTTGGAGTTCCTCCACAGTTTTTTGAGTCATCTGCAGGTGCGTCCAGAGTCTTGTCGTTCAGTGCAAAAACAGCTGGCTTTCTTGGCGTGCGGCTTGATAGTTTTGTTGAGGTTGCCAATGGTGTTGGTACAGTTGGTGGTCCAGTTGTGTAGCATGTGGTAGCCGGTGATGAGGTCATTGTCTGTTGTGGTGGGAGCAGAGCCGCTGAGGGCGGTGGCAAGCTGGTCATTGGAGATCTTGTTCCTGTTTTGTGCGTTGGAGCTGATGTGGGCGTTTGCGGGGACTGTTGGATTTGAAGGTGAAGTGAACACAGAGGTGGTAAGTCCATGGGAGGTCAGAGGTGTGGCTGAAGGTGATGGAGTTCCCGGCTGTGAAAATGAGATTGAGGATGTGCCCAGCTGAGTGCTTTGGTTCGGGCACGATCTGCTTGAGTCCGACAGTGTCGAGGTTGTCCAGGATGGCTGCGGTGTTGGGGTCCAAGCGGTTATCGAGGTGGAAGTTGAGGTTTCCTAGTAGTGTGAAGTTGATGGAGGTGATGGCATGTGGCGTGATGATGTCTGTGATGGAGTCAGAGAAAGGAGCGCGGTGTCCAGGGGATCTGTAGATGAGGGTGCCTTGGAGGGTGTAGGACGGGTTGGTCTGGATCTTGAAATGGAGGTGTTCCATTAGGGTGGTAGGGAGGGTATTTACTTGAGTTACATTAGAATACTTAGGGACATGACAGGTTGCACAGTTCTACTGCAGGAAAGACAGGGAAGTACCGGACTGGGATACCAGGTGCATGGATTACTGTGTAGTGGGCTGATGTTACCAGGTGCAGCTGTACTCAGTACAGACTTTTATGTGCGAGTTCCCATGGTTGTCTCTCTAACTAAAATGCACCAGTCCGTTGACATGAGCGGGGTTGATAGCGGGCGCTTTGGCGGGGAGGGCATGGCACACTTCGCTATTGTCACACTGTTGATGGGTCACGTGGGTGCATCTCAGGGTGTACTCAATGTTATACTGCTTACCATGATGCTGCTCGATTATGGCTGTTTCTAAAGATCTGTCTCATCTGAATGTTATTTCTTGGAATGTCCGGGGGCTTAACGATGCGCGTAAGTGCAGGAATGTTATAGCTTACATGGAACGTCAGCAAGTGCACATAGCACTGTTACAGGAATCTCACTTAGCGCCTCGACTGAATCATGCCTTTGCGAGCAGATGGGCAGCGTTTAGAGTGTTCGCTTCCTACTCCTCATATTCCAGGGGCACTGTTATTCTGATCAAGAAGACGGTACAGTTTACAAAGATCGGTGAACTCAGTGATGCAGAGGGCAGATATGCCATTCTATGGGGGAGACTGGGAACTGATACCATTACCATAGCTAACTGCTATGCCCCTAATGTGGACACACCAGAGTTTTTCACTGTCTTGTGGGGTAAAATTGTAGATACTGGCTCCAAACACATACTTTGGGGCGGGGACTTTAATGTTGCACTGATACCTGCACTGGAAAGAGCAGATGGTTATGCGCAATATAATAAGAAATCCAGGGAGGTACTGAGTGGTATCATTGAAGAGGGAGGCTTACTTGACGGCTGGCGTTTTTTACATCCTGGTAAGAAAGAAGGTACACATTTCACATCCTATACCAACACATGGGCTCGGATCGATTATTGTCTCCTTTCTAGAGGTTTGAGTGTAGACATGGGTAGGGCCATGCACCTAGCTAGGACTTATTCGATCACTGCCCAGTGATGATCCAGCTGAAATTGCCGGTTATGATGGAGTTAGACCCACATGGAAATTGCAACCCACAGCACTGCTTGATACTGTTTTTAGCGCAGAACTGGGAGAGGAGATCACCAGTTTCTTCCCCCGTAACAAGGGTACAGTGAATAGTGTAGACACAATATGGGAAGCGTTCAAGGTCACGGTGAGGGGGTTCTGTATTTCTAAAAGTTTTGGGATATTAAGAGACATTAGGAATACTATGCGCACGTTGGAGCACGAGCTACGAGCCTTGGAGTTGCAGATGGTGGGAACTGATAGTGGTAGACTTCACAAAGGATTTAGGGAGAAGTTATCGGCTTATGAAGAAGAAGCAAATAGGGAGGTGAAGTTTAGAGGGAAACATTGGGTTGCTCGCAGGTATTGTGAGGGCGAAAGACCTGGCCGGGCACTTGCAGAAATTGTCAGACATCCTAGGTTCGGGAATAATGTGCAAGAAGTAATCACAAAGGAGGGAGCACACTGCAGAGATACGGATGGCATGCTGAGTATTTTTCATACGCATTATCAACAGCTGTACACGACTCAAGGGCATACGGCAGATGGCAGCGAACAGTATTTTGAGGACATAGCGCTGTGTTGGCTTGAAGACTGGCACAGGCGGTTCCTAGCGGCCCCCCTGGAAATAGATGAGATTAGGGAAGCAATCATGTCCCTTAAAAATGGCAAAGCGTCGGGAAGCGATGGGCTACCGGCCGAATTTTACAAATACTACATAGATATAATGGCACCAGTACTCAAGGAGGTTTACAAGGAATCTATGGAAGTGGGCATCTTGCCTAACTTGATGCGAGAAGTGATAATTACCTCACTCCTGAAACCAGGGAAAGATCCCTCAGATTGCGACTCTTATCGGCCTTTAACCTTAATCAACTGTGATGCCAAAATATTAGCTAAGGTCCTAGCCACACGTCTCTCCCTCCTCATGACTAAAATAGTGCTTCCGGATCAGGCTGGCTTTGTTCCAGGGCACTCCACCAGCCACAATCTGCGCACCCTTTTCTCACTGATCCAAACCATCGCACCCGAATTACCTGTGGCAGCTGTATTTTTAGACGCCACGAAGGCATTCGATTCGGTTGAGTGGCACTATTTATTTGCAGTATTAAACAGAATGGGGTTCCCCACACTGTTCATAGCGTGGATCAGACTATTGTACACACAACCCACTGCTAGAGTTCTGATTAATGGCCAACTATCACCACACTTGTCGATCACCAGAGGCACTAGACAAGGTTGCCCACTTTCCCCTCTCCTGTTTGCGATGGTAATAGAACCCCTTGCATGTCGTATACGCCAATTACACTCTACAGGCGTGGTCAGGTGTTTCCAGAGGAAAATAGGACTCTCGCTATATGCGGATGACCTGACATTATATGTTAAAGACCCTCAGGTGAACCTCAATCCATTGTTACGAGAAATTCTCTTGTTCGGTGGAGTGTCAGGCATACAGGTCAACTGGAGGAAGTCGCAATTCTTCCCCCTTACCACAGCTGTCGCACGGTTCCAGCTGGATTACCCGCTTGAGTGGTGCGATTCAGACCTCCGCTACCTAGGCATACAGATATCCACAAACAGGGAAGAGACACTGCGCCTGAATTATGGGACGGCGGTCACTGCTCTAAAGGACACAGTGATGCGCTGGATCTCGCTGCCGATTTCTTTGGCGGGAAGGGCATCCCTCATAAAGATGATAGTCTTACCACGCTTCCTTTATCTGTTCTCGAATATACCCTATTACCCTGGCAGTTTTTTTTTCAACACACTGCGCTCCGAATTGATACGATTATTCTGTGGAGGTAAACAACCGTGCCTTAAATGGGCCACGGTCACATTGCCGTATGATAGAGGTGGATTCGACGTGCTGGATTTTGAAGTGTATTATTTGAGTGCACAGGCACAATATGCATTTCATTGGATGGTGCCGACACCCTTCATGCCACAATTAGAGCCAGAGGATTGGGTGGCGCGTCCGCTCCAATTATCTGGCCTTATATATGGCCCAGTCTCTGCTCTCGATACTAATCCCACCACAGTCTCATGTACGATAGATGCCTGGCAGCGAATAGCACGTAAATTGCAGGTGGAGCTGCTGTATTCCCCACATGTGCCACTCGCATATCATCCACTGATGCCTCTTTTACAGGAATCGGGGTTCAAAGTGATGTGCAAACGCCTAGGGGTTAATACGTGGGGTGATCTATTTCTCGAGGGATGCCTCAAAACAAGGGAACAAATGTTCCAGGGACTCCAGGCTACCCCACTAGAGGTGTTCTATTATATACGTCTCTCACAGGGACTGAGACAGGTGTTGCCGGATTTCCCAACGGAACCTATGATAACTATCCCGCTGGCTGTGATGTTGGGATCAGGTGCAGGTGGACACTTAGTGTCCAGATTGTACAGGAATATAAGACTACACGGTCCAGAGGTAGACAGCCCGGCCCGTAGGAAATGGGATGAAGACATTGGAGGTACAATCACTGACGAGCAATGGCACCACTGTTGTGCTTTAACAGCTCACATATTGGCGAGCTGCCGTCTAAAAGTGATACATTATAAAATATTGCAGCGACTTTATTACACGCCAGTGCTGAAACTTAGATTTCGATTGTCAGACGACGATAGATGCCAAAGATGTAAGGCGGAAGGGGCAGGATTCATACACCAGGATTCATACTCTTAGCGTGGGAATGCCCTGAGGTATCTGCCTATTGGACGGAAGTCCATACAGCTCTCCAAGCAATTACTGGATGTTCTTTCGACAAAGACCCACTGATTATGTTACTGGGATATACAATACAGATCCCCAAGCAACATTGGAAATTCATATCCTTGGCACTACTACTAGCTAAACGTAGAGTGGCGTGCCGCTGGGGACGTGGAAGGGCGCCTAAATTTAAGGATTGGATATCAGACCTCATGTATAATCAGGAACAAACAGCGGTATATGCAGACACATTGCCAGTTGGATGTAGACCTACGGATAATTGGGGAACCTTCCAGGTATACCTACTTAGCACCACCGACACCCCCGATGATGATGTGGGGGTGGCTGATGGGGATGCGAGCACACCTCCTGATCAATAACAGTAGAATCTCGGACACGATTCACTATATGACCTCTATACTAGCTTGGATACACATACTCTACGTGTTCATCACATAGTCATATTAGCTAAGGGTGACTTACAATACTGAAAATCACTATACACGGGAACGTATCATAAGCTGACTGTTAGTTACTTAAGCACTCTTGATTGTATTTCCTCTACTGAACAATGTTTTCGATGCTATGCACTACGCCTATGTTGCAGATAAATTCGTGCCTTGTGCCTGCCTAACATGGTACTTCGATGTATGTATTTAGTAATGACGTTAACTGTGCAATCGCCCTGTCAATGTAACTGTGTCCACATTACTTTAAAACATAAAGTTTAAAAAAAATATATATATATATTGAAAAAAATCTGATTTATGAATTACATATTTAAATAAAAAAATAAAGAAAGAAAACTATTTTCATTCAAATAATGTCTCACCCAATTCCCCTACAAACTGATATGCTGCTAATCATACTATACAAAATATGATTTAAAATCTGAAATTAAACCCAAATAAATGAAAGAACAATCAAACAATTAAAACATTACATATTAACCATTATTACATTGATTTTATCTTACTTAACATTAAAATATAATTAGATAAAAAGTAATTAACCTCCCACCATATTCCCCTAAGAACACAATATCATCCTACTAAATTATAAACTACTTAACAGAGGTATTTGTAGGTCGCACATTAACTCTTAGGTACCTCAACACTGTTTGTTACCCAACAGTACTCATTTTATTGACCGTAGAAAGTTGAAAGCCTGAGTGGACCTGCCGGGATTTGAACCTAGGGACATGAAATTGAACACAGGGCCCTGCAGTGGGCCCATTAATCCACTGAGCCACCAGACCCATATCATTGCCTTTTAAAAATTAAATTGACATTTAAAATGGCAAACTATGTTTAAAAAAAGACATTTTCACTAATATTATAAGTATATATATACATACATATATATATAAAAAAAATGTTTAATACAAGTATACTAAAGAGCACAATATTAATTACAACAATTGTCTTCATTGCCACCATATTGTATACAATAAAACCTGCATTCTTAATTTTGATATTCTGTTCCATATATTTTTGCAGTGGTGATATTTTTGACAACGTGTTTATGTCACATGATATTTTGCAATCAATAGTTGTTTCATTCACCATATTTAACATGTACCCATTTTGAAAATGTCCCTTTTCTCATGAAAAGTGTAGTTACAGAACTATTAGTCATTTTCTCTACTTCGGCACAAAGGGAACACAAACCTAATTGCAGAATGAGGAGCTTATTGTTGAGCCCCTTGATACACTTTTGCCCCGCCGTTGCATCACTTTTTGTGAGGCTGCAGTGGCATAAATAATGCGCCAGGTTGCACCATATTTACAAAGTGATGCGTCAGGTATAATGTATGTAGGGTGGGTGTTCCCCCACAAAAAGCCTTGTAGAAGTGGCACAGTGATATTTATCAGATTTCACTGTGACACTTCTAGGACCCTACTGCGTCACAACCTTACGCCTGCCTCATCACAGGCATAAGGGTGACGCAGTGCAATGGGAATTAGCTTCCCCCATGCATTGCTGGAGTTGCATCATGCTCACGACAACTCCAGCAATGCGTGGGTTTTGCGCAGACAGATAGATCAGAATTCCTGACGTATCTGCCATTCCTTGCAACATGGTATGCCGTACAATAAAAGCAAAAAACACAGTTGATGGACAGAATGTAGAACAATGTCATACATTCACCCCAGTACAAGGATCTGGGCCTAAATCCATCGTTTTTTTGCACTCCACACCACCCTGGGTTAGACACTGGCTATATGCAAATCAGCTCTGACCCTGTGCCTCATGGGAACAGTCCAGTCCGAACTACCAAGCCATGTCTTTCCCAGACCAGAATCAAGCATCCAAGGACCGGTTTCTGGCCATCAGCCTTCTTCAGCCTGGATAGCTTGACTCCAGTGGTGTGGAGAGCCTGGGACTCACGTGATCGCTAGTAGGAGCCGGCTCGCGTTCGTGTTAAGTTATACACATTATGGAATCCCTCATTCGTTGAGAAGTACGTAGAGGGGAAGATTCAGAACACGGCTAGAGAGAAGGATAAGCCGGTGTCAGCTTGTAGGACAGTGTACCCATTTAATATTTAGAGGGTCGGGACGTTACCACTGTGCGCCGTGAGTTATGAGCCCTTGAATTTTTGTTAAGGAACCCTTATTTCAGGAGGGACTCGACACGGAAATTAAGAAATGCCAGCATTTGAATTAATGCATAGTGTTTTCCAGATATACTAGAGTTCCCCTTGATGGAATGAAAGAATTTTAGAGGACACATACCATAGAAGGCCAAGATAACGACTGAATATCTTGTTAGCCTGAGTCCTGATGAGGCCCATACTGTGAGGGCTGAAACGCGTCGACATTTTTTCAAAAGAAGACACCAGCCAAAGTATTTTAAGTTGAGAAAAAATAATTGGTTTTTACAAGGGGCAAAGGACTTCAGACAGGTCTAAAAAAAGATATAGACTTGATATACCCCTTGTGTGTAGGTCTGGTGGATCTTACTCGGGAAGGAATGCTGAGTTTTTACATGTCATCAAGCATCCTTTAGAAAGAAATTGGGCTAGAACTTTTGAAAAAGAGAATTCATTAGATCAATGTATGTAGATTTGTTTGTATATATTTATGTAAAAAGTGGTGTGTATATATATGTATATGTGTTTGTTTGTCTACACGTAGAAAATGGGCATAAAAATTATATTTGCCTAAATTCAACTCTTTTTTCAATTTAATTGAATAAATAAATAAGATTAATAATACATTGTGTGTTCTATGTAGAGGTGGGAAGCCGTATATATATATATATATAAAAATATAATTTGTGGTGTTCGAGATAATATAATTGTCATAAGATGGGATAATTGAGTTACCTCTCTTAGTATTAGAAGTGCGTTATTGGTGTCCTTGGCATCAATTGTTCTTTATATGGGACTCACGTCTGAGCATACCCAGCCCACTCGGGGTGAAAATTGCAAAAAACACAGTTGATGGACAGAATGTAGAACAATGTCATACATTCACCCCAGTACAAGGATCTGGGCCTAAATCCATCGTTTTTCTGCACTCCACACCACCCTGGGTTAGACACTGGCTATATGCAAATCAGATCTGACCCTGTGTCTCATGGGAACAGTCTAGTCCGAACTACCAAGCCATGTCTTTCCCAGACCGGAATCAACCGGTCCTTGGATGCTTGATTCTGGGGAAGGAAAGTGGACGACCTCGAGACAACGCACCTGCGTGACTTAAGAGGTATCTGGACCTATGAATGTTTTCGGCAGCCCTCGCAGCAACCCCGTGCACACGCATAATCCCTGCTGATGAGCGTTAATGAATGCGAAACACGTGTCCAGGGATGGCAAGCACACCAGTGAACACCCTCAAGACTCAACACTCGGGTAGAAGCGCACCCACTGATACCGACCATCATGCTCCGGGGTCACACGCTGATGGGACGAGCAGTATGCGACCTCATTCGTACATATATATATATATATATATATATATATATATATATATATATATATATATACATAAACACATACATACATATTATATATATTCCGGAGTGCTTCCTAATCGCCAGTGGTACGTGTTTGAGGCAATGCCACATCACACCTCTAACAATCGAAAAATTTCACTTCTCACATTAAAAATGGACCACCACTAAAATCTCTGGAATTATCCAATTTAATTCAAAGGCAGCATTCGGGAGGACATATGTTTATACAGATTTTTACAGAGAGGCAGCCTGAAAAGAGCCCCAAGAGCAGGTGTAAGGAACACTTTGAGAGAAAGAAGAACTTTGTGAGGAGAGGACCATTTCATTCTTGAATTATAATGATAAACATTATAAAGATGTGACAGTTCTTAAATCATTAAATTATCTATTGTAATCATCCTAAAGTATCAGAACAAATCAGTATGGGGAGTTTATTGCAATCAGAAATACAGTTTTATTTATGGAGAACTGAGTCAGTTTAAGGAGGATGATTGTGGAAGGGCCGTACAAAAATGGAATACTAAGTTAAATCTATCTGGTAATGAGGTCGAAAAATCGTTCCAGTTGCTAAATTCAGTGTTAAGAGTAACCAATCTACAAGCTCAGCAATACAAGACCCTATTTGAGCTCTATTATACACCACACAGAATCGCTCAATGGGGCGGAACAACGGGGGTTGTCTGCCCTAGATGCCAAGCAACGCAGGCAGATACTATACACGTGTTTGCGGCATGTCCAGCCCTGGACTCATTTAAAAGCTCAATAGAGAAATTCCTTGATAGAGAATTAGGGATTAATATTAGTATAACAAATGAAGTTATGGTCTTTGGGGTGACCAGGGACGACGTAGAAATACCTCATCATGAATTTGTATACTTAGCAATGACTCTAAGTCGGTTATGTGTCGCAACAATGTGGAAAGATCTAAATCCGCCAACATTCCAACAATGGTTATCACGGTTGCTAGCGATATATGTATTAGAAAAAGCAATGTATGATAAAAAGTGTCGGAAGATAAAACAACTGGGGAAAAGGATATGGGCCCCTATAACAGATTGGAAACAAAGGTTAGGAAATGGGTAGAAGTCTATATTTTTCCTCCGCTCTTCTCCTCCCTTGTCTCCCTTTTATTCTCTTCTCTCTCTCTTCTTTTCTGTAGCTTAAATGCAAATGGACAATATGCTTAGTATGTTTTATTATGTAGAGAAATTTTGAATAATGTTTTTTTATATGTATTCTTTTCTTTAGTTAAAGAATGTGATTTATAAATTGGCGGAAATAATTGAATAATAAAATATCTTATGTCTGATGATGAATAAAAAATATAAAAAAAAAAAAAAGAAATACAGTTTTATCTTCTTAATGGAGACTAGATTGATAAGATGGGTGCTAGAAAAGAAAATGAGAACTCCGATACTTGGATTTTTAAGGTAAACCTTCCTGGATGAATACAGTTTAAATCAGTTAATGCTGCATTTGAAGTGGGATTCTTAGATATGGGCTAATTACAATCTATCTCTAGTGGTGGCTTGAGTCCCACTATTATCACATCATATCATCTCATGAGCATATATAAAGTGCACATTCACACCTGAGAGTACTTGTTGCTGAATAGCATATGTTTTTGGTTATGCAAGTAAATAATACTTCTTGTACAGACCTTGGAAGGAATAAAGGCTGAGTGGTTGCACCAGGATTCAGACATGTGAGAGAGTGGTCAAACACATTTTCCTTAAGTGGATTACTTCATTTAATAAACCACCAGACTAATACAATCTGTATGGGTTCTTCAACACACCTATCATTGCAAACATCACGATGGAGACTTGAATATGACTGTAATCACACATTAGCACTGTGGGCACTTAAACATCACTATAATCGCACAATATCTCTGTGAGGACTTGTAAATGACTATAATCACTCACTATAACTGTGTGCTATCTCTATGCATCCTATTATTCACACGCTATCTCTGTGGGGACCTGGACATGACTAAAATCACACACTATCTCTGTGGGGACCTGGGCATGTCTGTATTCACACACATTCTATTTGGCAACTGCAGTAATACTATAATCTCACACCATCTCTGTAGAGACCTCAACATCTCTATAATCACACTATCTATGTGGGGACCTTGACATCTCTATAATCACACACTATCTCTGTGGGGACCTCAACATCTCTATAATCACACACTATCTCTGTGGGGACCTTGGCATATCTATAATCACACACTATCTCTGTGGGGACCTCAACATCTCTATAATCACACACTATCTCTCTGGGGACCTGGGCATGTCTATAATCACACACTATCTCTGTGGGGACCTCGACATCTCTATAATCACACACTATCTCTCTGGGGACCTGGGCATGTCTATAGTCACACACTATCTCTGTGGGGACCTCAACATCTCTATAATCACACACTATCTCTCTGGGGACCTGGGCATGTCTATAGTCACACACTATCTCTGTGGGGACCTGGGCATCTCTATAATCACACACTATCTCTGTGGGGACCTGGGCATCTCTATAATCACACACTATCTCTGTGGAGACCTCGACATGTCTATAATCACACACTATCTCTCTGGGGACCTGGGCATGTCTATAATCACACACTATCTCTGTGGGGACCTCGACATCTCTATAATCACACACTATCTCTGTGGGGACCTGGGCATCTCTATAATCACACACTATCTCTGTGGAGACCTCGACATGTCTATACTCACACACTATCTCTGTGGGGACCTGAGCATGTCTATAATCACACACTATCTCTGTGGGGAGCTGGACATCTCTATAATCACACACTATCTCTGTGGGGACCTGGGCATGTCTATAATCACACATTCTCTTTAACAACCATGGTATTACTATAGTCACAAACCATCTCTGTGGGGACTTGAGCATTCCTGTATTTACAGGCAAGCTCTATTTTGGCTTGAGCATAATCAGCTTCGCATTCCCTGTATGGGGCTTTGTGAGTACTAATAAGTAGTAAAGTTAGACTTTTGGTCTAAGTTTACATTGTTGAAACTGAAAAGTAGAAAAGTTATATTTTTTGTCTAAGTTTAACATTGTGAATTTTGCCCTATTTTAATGAGGACTTAAACACAGTCATCTTCATGAACTATATCTGTGGGGACTTAAACATCGCTATAATAATACACTATCTTTGTGACAGCTTGAAAAAACTATAATAAAACACCATCCTTGTGGGAACTTGAACATCACTATAAAACATATCATCTCTGTGGGGGCGTGAGCATTCCTGTAATTAAACACAAGCTCTGTTTTGACTTGAAGCAGTAGGGGGTGTCAGGAGGCACAGGGTTAAGACTGATTTGCATATAGCTGGGAATGAACTAGGGTGACAAAGTGAGCTAAAGAACGATGATGGACTCAACCCAGATCTGTGACTGGGGGTGAGTGACTGAAACATTTTAGCACTCCGTCCATAATCTCCTTGTGTTTCATTTGTTCGTCCTAAGTTGGCAGGGTAGGCCCAGATGTGGGGTCCTTGATCACTTTGTCACTGGATTCAAGTTAGTGGTTGATGAGGGGTGTTAACCTGAAACTGGTTGCAGGATGCTTGTTTACAGTCTCTGGAAGACCTGGCTTGGCAGTTTGGGTTAGACTGTTCCCAATGAGGCACAGGGTCAACACTGATTTGCATATAGCTGGGTCAGAACTGGGGTGGTGAAGTGAGCTAAAGAACACGATGGATTTAACCCAGATCCGTGACTTGGAGTGAGTGACTAAAAAGTTTCAGCACTCCGTCCATCATCTCCTTGTGTTTGCTTCGACTTGATCAGCTTAACATTCTCTGTATGGGGCTTGGTGAACATTGAAAAGAAGTAAAGTTAGACTCCTGGTCTAAATTTACCTTTGTGAATCGGGCCCTATTTTAATGAGGACTTAAACACAATCACCTTCATGCACTATCTCTGTGGGGACTTAAACAACACTGTAATTACACACTATCACTGTGGGGACTTAAACATCACAATAATAACACACCATCTCTATGGGGACTTGAATATCTCTATGATAACACACCATCTTTGTGGGGACTTGAACAACACTGTAATAACACACTATCTCTGTGGGGACTTGAACATCACTATAATAACACACCATATTTGTGGAGACTTGAACAACACTGTAATAACACACTATCTCTATGGGGACTTGAACATCACTATGATAACACACCATCTTTGTGGGGACTTGCACAACACTATAATAACACTATCACTGCGGGGACTTGAGCATTCCTATAATTACACACAGCCAAGGTGTGGACTTGAACATCATTAGCTTCACACTATTTATAATGGAATTTAAGCTTTGAATGTACACACTATTTCTATGGAGACTTAAACACAATGATCTTCGCTTACTATCTCTGTGGGGACTTGAAAATCTATTTTGGCAAAAATGTAAGCAGCTAATTAAGCCCTGGGTTCCACTTGACCATATTCCTTAATTCCATATGTTAGTTCCCTTATCTCCTAAGATTGTATGCACTAATAAATAGGGTAAATATAGCATTAAGACTCTTTCTTTAAGCATGATATGATATTTTTCGGCACATTAACATACTCTGTCTTAAATGTATACACCTAGTATATATGCAGCAATTCATATATGAATAGAATATAATGTTACTTGTGTATATTGTTGATAAAATAAACATTTAGCCATGTGCCTTTGACTGTATTCAATCACAACTAGTGTTAGGGACTAGGTCCCCACAAGGATGGTAGCACATGTTCAAGTCCCCACAAGGATGGTGCTGTGCGCACAACTAAATAACAATATATTTGCAAATTTGAAGCAGGATCCTGTATCCTGAATTTTTTCTTAACATTTTTCTGTTATTAGTGTGTTGTAAAAACATTGGGAAAGGTTAGTCCCACAAGGCTGGTATTCACACATAGTCCCCACAAGGATGGTAACACGTGTAGGTGTGTGTGTGTGTGAAGAGTGTGTGTGTGGGGGGTGTGTGTGTATGAGGTGTGTGTGTGGTGTGTGTGTGGGGTGTATGTCAGAGGTGTGTGTATGTGTTGGGAGGGGGATGAGGTGTGTGTGTAGGAGTGAAGTAAATAATTAAGAAAAAGAGAATGAGTGACTTAGTTTAGGACACCCCCCGCGCCGCACGGCCACCAGCTGCCGCGTGTGCCTCCCCGCCTGCCTGTCTCTGCGCCGGCTGCCGCCGCGTGACCACGCCCCCTGACATCGAGCGGCGTGGTCTGTGCTAGCTATCCTGCCTTACCTCTGTTTTGTGTGAATTTACCTGTTGTATATTGTATTGTATTTTTGCCCCCACTTTTACTGTTTGCCTGGTTTCCTTTTCGCCCCCGTCTCATCCCTCCCCGCTCCCCGCTTCCCGCCACCGCCGCTAACCCCGCCCCTTTTTTCTTTCTGTACCCTCCCCGCTCCCGCCTCCCAGCTGCTCCGCCCTCCCTTGCACTTGGCCATATATGGCGACCGTGCGACGCAGGTGAGTGTGACCTAGTTTAGGACACCCCCCGCGCCGCACGGCCACCAGCTGCCGCGTGTGCCTCCCCGCCTGCCTGTCTCTGCGCCGGCTGCCGCCGCGTGACCACGCCCCCTGACATCGAGCGGCGTGGTCTGTGCTAGCTATCCGGCCTTACCTCTGTTTTGTGTGAATTTACGTGTTGTATATTGTATTGTATTTTTGCCCCCACTTTTACTGTTTGCCTGGTTTCCTTTTCGCCCCGTCTCATCCCTCCCCGCTCCCCGCTTCCCGCCACCGCCGCTAACCCCGCCCCTTTTTTCTTTCTGTACCCTCCCCGCTCCCGCCTCCCAGCTGCTCCGCCCTCCCTCGCACTTCGCCATATATGGCGACCGTGCGAACGCGCAGCCAAAGGTAAGCCCGTCTGCGCCCGTCCGCGCCTGGACCGCGCCCAGTGCCAGGACCCCTGGCCCCCACCGACAGAAGACGACCCGACTGACCTACAACGCCGCCGAACTCTTCGCACTCAACACCGCCGGCATCCCAGGATGTCACCGAGCCACCCCAAAGCACACCCACGGACCCTTCAGCTGCCACGCCTGCAAGTTCACCTGCATCCGGACCTACCCTGCACCAGCACCCGCCAAGCCGAACACCAGCAGCAACCACCTCAAGTGCATCCTGCTCAACACCCGCTCCAGCCACAGACACGCCGTCGAACTCTGGAACCTCCTCGACACCACAGCCCCTGACATCGCCTTCCTCACGGAGACCTGGATGAACGCCTCCTCAGCACCCGACATCGCCATCACCATCCCAGAGGGCTACAAGATCACCCGGAGGGACCGCACCGCCAACCAGATGGGAGGAGGCATTGCCATCATCCACAGGGACACCATCCGCATCACGACCAACACCGACGACACCCTAACCACCGCCGAACACCTGCACTTCCAGATCCACACCGACCCGAAGACCACCCTCAGAGGCACCCTGATCTACCGACCCCCGGGACCACGCACACAATTCAGCGAGGACATCGCCGACTTCATCAGCCCGCATGCCCTCCCCTCCGCCGACTACATCCTCCTGGGGAACCTCAACTTCCACCTGGAGAACAACAGCGACCGAAACACCATCACCCTGCTCAACAACCTCGCCAACCTCGGACTCAAGCAGCTGGTGTCCACCCCCACCCACCTCGCCGGACACACACTCGACGCCGTCTTCTCATCCAGCAAAGACATCGCCTTCAGCCACGCCACAGGACTCCACTGGACGGACCACAGGTGTGTCCACTTCACCTTCAAAAGAACGACGATCCACCACCACCAGCAACAGGTTGCCCGAAGAAGCTGGAACAAGATCACAGCCGACCAGCTCACCGCTTCCCTGAGCCAGCACCCTCCTGCTGGCTCAGCGAACCCCAGCCAGGCCGCCGACAACCTCACAAAGTGGATCAGCAACTGCGCGGACGAACTCGCCCCTCTGAGGACCCCGCCCAGAAGACCCGGCAGCAGAAAAACCCCATGGTTCACCGACGAACTCAAGAGCTCCAAGAAGAACTGCCGAGCCCTCGAGAAAGTATGGAGAAGGGAACCAACAATGGACAACATGACCACCCTCAAGCTCGCCACCCGGAAACACCACCAACTGATCCGCGCCACCAAGAAAAATGCATACAAGGACCGGCTGGACAACAACGCACACAACTGCAAGGAACTCTTCAACATCGTGAAAGAGCTCTCCAACCCCAACGCCGGAAACAACAACATCACCCCATCGCAAGACCTCTGCAACTCCCTCGCCTCCTACTTCCACAACAAGATCGCGGACATACACAACAGCTTCAGCATCCAACCGACGCACGCCACGACCGCAGCAACGCCACCCACCACCACCCTCCGCGCCTGGACTCCGATCAGCACCGAAGACACCGTCCGCACAATGAACTCCGTCCACTCCGGATCTCCGACCGACCCCTGCCCTCACCACGTCTTCAACAAGGCCGACGCTGTCATCGCACCCCACCTGCGGGACATTATCAACACCTCCTTCGACACCGCCACCTTCCCTGAGAGCTGGAAGCACGCCGAACTCAGCGCTCTACTCAAGAAACGTACAGCGGACCCCACCGAACTCAAGAATTACCGTCCCATCTCGCTCCTCCCGTTCCCGGCCAAAGTCATCGAGAAGACCGTCAACAAACAGCTGGCCGCCTTCCTCGAGACGAATGGATCCCTCGACCCCTCACAGTCTGGCTTCCGAGCCAACCACAGCACCGAGACCGCCCTCATCGCTGCCACCGATGACATCCGAGCCCTGATGGACAACGGAGAAACAGCGGCCCTCATCCTCCTGGACCTCTCCGTGGCATTCGACACTGTCTGCCACCGCACCCTAGTGCAGCGCCTCGGCAACGTCGGAATCCAGGAGAAGGCACTGGAATGGATCACCTCCTTCATCGACGGAAGAACACAGAGAGTCTGCCTACCACCGTACAAGTCAGAGGCCACCGAAGTCATCTGCGGCATCCCTCAAGGATCCTCGCTGAGTCCCACCCTCTTCAACGTCTACATGAGCCCCCTCGCGGCCATCGCACGCCAACACAACCTCAACATAATCTCCTACGCCGACGACACCCAGCTGATCCTCTCCCTGACCAACGACCCCGCCGCCGCCAGAGCCAACCTGCACGAAGGGATGAAAGATGTAGCCGAGTGGATGACGACCAGCCGCCTGAAACTGAACTCAGACAAGACAGAGGTCCTCATCCTGGGCTCCTCGCCCTCCGCCTGGGACGACTCCTGGTGGCCCCCCGCCCTGGGCACCGCACCCAAACCGACGGACCACGCACGCAACCTGGGCTTCATCCTGGACTCCTCCCTCTCCATGACCAGACAAGTCAACGCCGTCTCCTCGTCATGCTTCAACATCCTGCGCATGCTACGGAAGATCTTCTGGTGGATCCCCACCGAGACCAGGAAGTCTGTCACCGAGGCCCTTGTCACCAGCCGACTGGACTACGGCAACACCCTCTACGCCGGAACCACCGCCAAGCTCCAGAAGAGACTCCAGCGGATCCAGAACGCCTCAGCCAGACTCATCCTCGACATCCCACGAAACAGCCACATCTCCGGACATCTGAGAGACCTGCACTGGCTCCCCGTCAACAAAAGAATAACCTTCCGTCTCCTCACCCACGCACACAAAGCCCTACACGATCAAGGCCCGAGCTACCTCAACAACCGAATCAACTTCTACGCTCCCAAGCGCCACCTCCGATCAACCAGCCACGCCCTCGCCGCCGTCCCCCGCATCCGAAGAGCGACAACAGGAGGAAGGTCCTTCTCCTACCTGGCCGCCAAGACCTGGAACTCCCTCCCGACCGACCTGCGCCTGACCCAAGACCACCTCTCCTTCAGGAAGAAGCTCAAGACCTGGCTGTTCGAGCAGTAACGGCACCCCCCCCCCTAGCGCCTTGAGACCCTACGGGTGAGTAGTGCGCTCTATAAATGTCTTTGATTGATTGATTGATTGAGTGAAGAAGCAAAGGAAGGGAACAGAGGGTAAGTGAAGTAAAGAATGGGAACTGAAAGAAGTTGAATATGAGAGGGGAAATAGGGATAGGGGAGTAAACATGGAGAATAAGTGAGGGAAGCAGAGTAAAGAAACAGGAGTGACGTTCGTTGAGAAAATATTAGTGAGGTTAAAGCAAAGGATGATGACAAACTACATTTTTTTAGTCACACTTACCATATAATTAATGTAAACTGAATTACAAGTTTTTACTACACTTTGTATCTGTGAAAGAGAGAAGAAAAAATAAGTTATAATTAGTAAAATATATATTTTAAATTAAAAGATACAAATGAAGAGGTTAAAAATCATAACAGTGTATTTAGAAATAAAGTAAGAGTGAAGGACACAGAAAGGGAAATAAAGTAAGGTAGAAGGACAAAAAGAGAGAAAATGAAATAAAAGGAGAGCAAATTACTAAGAGTAAGGCATATAGATTCACTGACAGAGAGGAAGAGAAGAACAGAGAAATGAACTGAAGGTAAGAAAGATACTAAAACAATGTGAGTTAGCAAAACTAAATCAGGAAACAGTAGTAAGTAAAAAGATAATGACTGAGACAGAAAAAAGTATAATTAAGGATGCATTTAGAAGAATGAGGAATAGAAGATAACTGAGAGTAAGTGAAGAACAGTCATAGAGTGAAGGGATGAAGGGAGAGAGGATAATATACAACGATTGAGGGAAATGGAGTGAGGAAGTTAGTAGACAGACACACTAAGAGAAAAACTGAGTGAGGTGGAGTACAATGAGTGAGCAAAGGAAATGCGTAAGGGAGCAAAAAAAGGAAAGAGAGGAGAAGACGACTAAAACAGTGGTACTGAGCGAAAATAATTTGGTGATGAAAGTAAAGAGAAGGAAATTGAAAGAAAGGAAATGAGGGATAGTAATGGAACCAGAGTAAAAGAAATGGGATGAAGAACGATGAGAGAGGAGCTGTGAAGTTGTTGTAAAAGAAATGGTAGATAAACATAAGTGAACATAACACAAGGAGAGTGAGGCACTGAGGACCTAGAGATAGTGAACAAAAAATAGAGAGAAAAGGTCAAAAGAAAGGAGCAAACAAAGATAAGCGAGGGAGAGTGGGTGATTTATAGTGATAGAGTGCGACAATACTGCTGAGTGAGTAAACAGGAATTACTAAAAGAGCAAAGGAGGAAAATTCGGAAAAGGGAAGTAAAGAAGAGAGAATAAAAGCTGAAAAGTTATGCAAGGGAGAGAGGGGATGCAGACAGTTGAAATGAGAATGAGGGGTTGTCAAAGAAGTGGAGTAAAGGAACGGGAGTTACAGAGAGTGAGAGAAAGACATAATAAGTGAGTAAAAAGAGCTGAAAGAGGATGGAAAAGGGAAAGTGAGTGTCAGACAATGGGAATACAATTTAATTTACACAATCCAAAGTATAGAATAACTTGTACAACATGTTACATAGTTTATTTTTGCTGTTCTCAGAATATATTGAATTTCACTTAAAACAGTGAGTTCAAATTACTCATCATATGACAGCGGGAAAAAAAAACACAATCTAAAAGATTGTGTTTTTAAAAAAAACTTAGATACTGACAAATGATAAATGTACACTAATCTTTGATTGACTTACTTTTCCTTGAGGCCAAATAGTATATCATGGAGGTCCTTTTCTCATTGCAAAGTACTCTGCTGTTCACTAAAAAATCAATTTCATCGACTTTCTAGAAGAAAAGCTCCAAGAACATCTGAAATATTTTCATTATTTTCATATACTCCTTTTTTTCAGTCATGACTCTTTACTCATTCCTGTACCTTTCCTTTTGGCCAAATAGTGTCAGATGTATGAGTATATTTTCAAATTAATTCTAAGAAACTCTAAAATGACCTTTTTTCCGACGTTCTGAAAGAAAGGTTCATACAACATTTTCACAATATTTAAGTATTTGTAAAACCATCTCTGACTCACTCATGTTCATCATTTTGATTAATACTAATATCACTTACTATGAGATCCACTTACAGTACCTATATGACAAGTCAATTTTTTATATTACCTGGATCACTTTTACTCAGAATATATTTTTAAACAGCAAAATAACCTTTATTAACTGCTCCCGTCTTCATAGGTCAATTACCTTTACTTAAATTTTGGTTCCAAAAACACTAGGTATGAATTTTTTAAGTCAAGATTTTTTATATACATCAAACATATACATTAAAAATTCCTGACAATCCTGCTGAATATTCTGTGAAAATTGATTTTGACCAGCACATATGTCTAGAAGATTTCGAATTTCTGAAACACTTTCTACTTTTTGCTCTATCACTGCTACATTTCTCAAACACGGAATTCAACAAACAGCAGAATCTTTGATCCCAATTTTCAACAATCTGTTCTTGTATATTTTTAAGAAAAAAATCAACATTAACCATTACATTAGTATAGCAGTTGAACTGTTTTCAAACTGAAATCCAACAACATCTTCAACAGAATCCTTTTTCTTTCTCCTTACAATTACAGTTTCATCTACTTTTTGTCTTTTTGCTACTACCTCACTGTAATTATTCTCATTTCTTCTTTTTCGGCCTACCACACGTTTTTCAAACAGAGGATATTGAGGCAAATGTGGAGCATACTCTCTTCTTAACCTTTTGTATTCTTTAACACAATCTAGATCTGCACAAATCTTTGTTTCATCACACTCAATCAAGTACAATCCTGATAAAGTTCTGACTCGTGATAATGCCACATATACCATACCCTCTTTAAACACAGAACTTCCAATGTTCACCAAAGCGCTATCTACACTTAAACCTTGAGATTTATGAATTGTCACCGCATATGCCAAACAAATAGGAAACTGTTTTCGGCGAACATATAAGTCTTTCACAAGCAAAAATCTAGCTGAACAACGACAAATTTGTTCTATTTCGTCAATGCCATCAAATTTAATTTTTAAAATTTCAATTCCATCTCTATTTTTGTAATTCACAAAACCAACAACATGACCCATTGCTCCATTTACCAGACCTCTTTCAACATTTAAATTCCTTCTCAAAATGATACGACAATTTAAACACACATTCAGAGTCTTTTCAAAACCAGCAGTTTTAGATATAGTCTTCTCTAATGAATCCAATTTTGATTTCAAATTTTCAGACAAAATAATTGTTGCTCCCATATGTTCTATTTTATCTATAGCTTCCAGTTTCACTATCTCTTCATTTTCTAACTTTAACATTTTGTTGTTGAACATGGAACATTCTTTCAGAGTTGGCATCAAACATATGCCAGATTTCTTCTCGTTAATTTTCTTAAAAATATTCTCTGGAAGAATGTTTTCATTTGGGTACAAATTTGAAATTAATCGTCAATGTAAAGCTTCTTTCTCATGCTGACTTACTTTTGCGATTCTTACATCTTGTAGAATATTTTTATAATCTTCATCCTTTGCCTGCCGCATATTTTGAAGCAGTTCTGCATATTTGAAGTTTAACCATATATTAACGTTTCCAATGCTTCCTAGGCACTTCCTGGTATCTTCATGCGTGAGCATTTTGAACACAGGTTGTCCTTTCACTGGAGTCAACTTCAGTAGATCTCCAAAAACAATAATATGTTTTCCTCCAAATAAGACATCATAGTCTGTTCTAAGAATTTCTTGCATTCTCAAATGCACAAAAGCAAGCATTATATTTGACAACATGCTTACTTCATCAATGATAAGAAGTTTCATTTTCTTCAGGACTCTCGAAACTTCGGAACACGCATCTCCAGATAGCTTGTGATATTGCAATTTGTTATCATGCTCCACTGGCAGCATCAGTAAACGATGTAAAGTAATCCCTTTAATATTATGTGCTGCCAGCCCAGTTGGAGCGGTAACAACACAAGATAGCGGTGATTTAGTCCTTTTCTGCAGATAAGTTGCAATTGCTTTAATCAGAAAACTTTTTCCAGTTTCCGCTTCTCCACTTACGTACAGTTGGACTGGTTTAAATGATGTACATGAACACTCTTTTTTCTCATGATTGAATCCATGTTCAATCTGTTTTGTGACTTCGTCATATATCTGTTTCTGCTCAAGGTTTAGTTGTTTCACCAAATCTTCTAAGTTAACTACATCATCTTGAGCTTGTTCCATAGCTCTTTCCACCTCATCCATGGCAGTGGCAGCTTCATTTTGAATAATTGGTCCTCCAAGTGGATCCTGACTCAATGAAGCAGAACTCTGACTGTCTTGAGAACTGTCTCTAGCAATCTCTGCAGCAATTGTGGCTTCTTGCTCTATTTCTTCGTTCAACATTTGCAGATAATTTGGAAAAACAGGACATTCTATGGTATCCTTGGTTGCATTAAAAGAATCTTCGTAACAGAGAAAATCTCCAAGTAGTTCCTCTTCTGTACGCCATGGCTTAAAGATTTGCAAAAGAGCTAAATAGTAAAATTCCCTTTTCTCTGGATTTTCGCAACTCAATTTTCGATGATTAATCAAATGGCCTTTTCTCTGTCTCACTAGACATCCTTCACACCCAATGATAGCATATATTCCATTGTTGATATCTTCTCTGATGGTTCTCTTATAAATATAGTTTTGCAGAACTTCATACAAACAACTGTTCTCAAGATGACTACTTCTATTTGGATAGTATGTATCCAACATGTTTATCTTCAAAATATCTGTACTTTCTGGTTCTTTCTCCGCCAAATACTCTATTTCTTGTACAGATTTCAAAACTCGATTTCGTGTTGCAGCAAGACCTAGACTCACCCAAATGATGGTTCTAGATGTGGCATAGAGACTTGCTGATGACAATCGATCAGAACATTCATATGCTCCAATTTCTCGATGCAACAACATCTTCAGACTGTAACTGTATAATTTCTTGCTTAGACTCTTTTCATGTGAAGTGTCCTCCCACATTTCCTTCAGTTCTGTCTTTTCTTTTTTTGTGATGTAAGACGTCACATATTGAGCCACAGCAATAGAGTTGTCAGCAACTAATTGAATATCCATGTTAGTATTCCACATGGACAAAATCACTGGGTTGTAGTCGTTGATGTACTTGGACTCTTCGTTTCTTTTTAAAGTGTATGTATTTTTTGGTGATTTCCACGTCACAGTATGTCACAGAGAAGACATCAAATTATTTACTCTTCCTTTAGAAATCACTGGTCGTGGAAAGCCGAAACGACATTTTGTGTAGAACTTGTCTTTGTTTCTGAATTTTCGACGACAGTACTTTCCACAACGATGGGATTGAAAGCGTAAAACTTGTTGCCTTAAACTGTTTTCTTCGGTAGTTTTCGGAACAGCACATGTTGAATACTCTTCAATGAAGCTCATAAATGTCTCATCCGAATCTGTTCCAAATTTGGGTGCATCTTTAATCCACAACAACATATGTATGTGAGGAGCACCTCTCGCTTGATACTCCTTTCTCCAAAAGAAATCCAAAACCTCTCCAAGGGGAGGATTTTTTTTGTTGGTAATAAAAGACATCATAGCTTCAAATCTATGATTGAAATATCTGCATACATTCACTGGATCCAAAGAATACAGTTCTCCAGGTGTTTTGAATTCTATATTTTGTATATTTGCATTTGCCTCTCGTAGAAATTGAAGTAAGTCGTCCCATGCATACTCGGCACAGCTAAGAGTGAGGAACCTTGTAGGAGTTCCTAAGTTTCTTAGCATACATTTCAATTCCCCATGACGACGGTACCAATACTCATTTGTACCACGCTAACATGCCATGAGATTGATTAAATGAGATTCCAAAATATTATCTTGCAGATTCACTTTCTCCATAAAGTCCCTCGCCGAAACATTTTGCAGATGTGCTCCACTTTTCAGTATATGGTTTACTGCATAAGAAAGCCCAGATAAGTCACTTTCATACAGTAAATGAAACAAATAGGGAATGCATTGACGAAACCTTGGATCTTCAGCATATAATCTTACAGTTCGATATTCAGATGCAGTAATTTGAAGTGGTCGATCGTCATATCGTCCACCTCGACCTGTTGGAAAAAGCTGTGGAAAACAACGAGCTTCCAAACTTTCTTCCCATACACTAATGGGACTTCCTTTTGCTGCTTTCATTTGAAACAATTCAATTGCATTCCCCATTACTTCTTTGGAATGCAAAGGATGAACAGTATAATGTTCATATATTTCTTCACTTCTAGACACATCAACTTTTTCAATTTGGCCGCCTGAACAATCACTGTCTTCATCTGCAGCTGTTTCCTCTGCTGCAACACATACATCTTTGTAATACTCATTGTTTTTGACTAAATACAACGTTGCCTTTTTGACTTTCCAAACATCCACTAAATCTTGCCAGATTTTCTTACTCTTTGTCGGAACCCCATTAACTAGAATAACTAAAGGTTCCTCTTCTACTTTTTCTATACCAATTGTATCAATATTTTCTTTCAAATCTAGAGTCAAATAAACAACTCTTCCCTTTAATCCTCTCAGCAAATATGTAGGCAATTTCCCTATCTTAGGCTCCATGCGAACAATTGCCGAAAAGGATGGACACATTGAATCAAAATAGACTCATATGTATTTAAATCCATCAATTCACGGGGAATGTCTACCAACTCCAGAATATTATGAACAGCTCTAGCAGGCATTCTGTTTTGATTTAATTTATCATAACAATATTTACAAATACGCTGATCAGAACTCAAATCAAAACAATTCTCCACCCACAAATAAGTTGCAAAATCCTTCCACTCATAATTATTTATCTTTTCACTTTTTGCGTATATATAAACTAATCTAGTTTGATGCTTATAATGACTTCGTCGACAACACACACAAGTAAAATTCGGCCTTTCACTTGATTTCACCTTAACCTGGTAATTTCCTGGTCAAACTTTTCTGTACTTGAAATCTGTACATTGTCTTCCACATTACCTTGAATTGCTGTGTCAATTTCTACACTGTCCTCTTTTTCACCAAAATAACAAATCTCAATTTCTTCACAAATCTTCTTCACATCTAATTCACTTCCATGCAAAAGAGCACTGTGTAATTGTTTAAGCTTAAGTGCTGGACTTTTTGCATAATACAACATTCTCACTAATTTCCTCATTTTGGTATGATGCACTGCTAACATCCTAAAATGATGAAAAACACTCTGACAGACTTTTCTAGAAAGACAAGCCAGTGAATGCCCTTACAAACCTGTGTTTTCTCTCACTCTTCAAGGATCTAAGTCTTGCAACAACTTCACTTTCTGCTTTAGACTTTTCTTACTATATGTACGTAAGAAATTACAAAACAAATCAATTGATTCCTGTCGCACACTACAAATATGACTACACTTCCAAGTATACACTGGACCCTTAGTACGTCTCCCTAAAACTTCATCAGTTAACACCTCTTCTGGTTCTCTAGGCACAAGTTTCTCTTTTTCAATCGGACAACCGTCTTTCACTTCATATGCTCGACCACTGGTGTCAACTGCATGCACTAAATTATTCTCCTGGAAGTAACTCTCCTCATTAAAAAATGGCTCACAACTTGAACTGTGCATCCATTCTCCTGAAAAAACGTTACAAAAATTAGTCCGATTAATTACTCTTTTCCATCTACTGTTTGATTTGAAAACATCAATTGTCTTGTTAAGTGTCCTTATTCTATTATTAAAATAAATAATTTTTTCTTAACTTCAAAAGCCTGATCAACAATCTTCTCTACGCTTTTCTTTTTCTTATAAAAAACAGCTCTCTGTTTACCTTTCCTAATGTTTTTTAACAAATTTAAAACCACCTTATTGCGAAACATTCGTTTACGAATGTCTCTAAACTGATTCTGCCTTCTATTCCTATACATATTATTCTCTCCTGCTCCAGTTGTAAGATTTTTTGAGGGTCTCTCCTTCCTTTTCAAATTTACTCTCTCATTCTATTTTTCTACATGCTGTCCAACATTTTTTTTTTATCTACATATGTTCCGTAAGAAAGACTTAGTTGTCTTACCAGGAGCTTTGTTCCTGTTTTTTTTAAGTATTTGTTGTGGAAGAGTGCTGTAATTCCGTTGCTGTTTTTGTTTTTTTGCGGTTATCATGTTTTCTTCTCCTTTGCCTTGAGGGCATCTTTCCTTACTCTTGAAATCTTGATTTCAATCTGTGTTAAAGAAAAAAATAGCACATTATAGACCACTATTACCAAACAACAAAGCAATGACAAAAAGCAAACGGTCTATTCAGGGTTACAGATCAGGTGAGGATTCTCCAGGGGTGCAGAAGAGGTGAGGCCTGTATTGAAGAGTGTAGTGGAAGAGAGGTCTGTCCACGGGTACAAAAAAGATGAGACCTGTGTCTAAGAGTACAGTGGGGGATAGGCTTCATGAAGCCTAGTCCACTGCACTCTTAGACACAGGCCTCACCACCTACGCTCTTCAGGAAAGGCCTCTCTCCCACTACAGTCTTGAACAAAGGCCTCACCTCCTCTGTCCCTATGGACATGGCTCACCTCATCTGCACAATCTACTTCCTAATCTGAGGTAACACAGGTGACATTATTATGGATGAAATATATGTATTTAATCATGCAGACACTATTTATTCCTTCTCAAAAATCTAAAACTCATTGATTTGCACCAAAATCGTTTTTAAATAACATGTTAGACACACAGTGCAGGTCGTATGTACAAGCATTCAGTGTCCATGAGTACAGTGGAGAGGACTGACCTCCTCTCACTCTTGGACAAGCCTTACCTCATCTCTGTCCTCTGGACAGGCCTCAATGTATTGAGTATAAATGATGGTAACTGGGTGCAGATGAGGTGACGCATGTCCAAGGGTGTAAATAAGCTGAGGCCTGTCTAAGGATACAGATTAGTTGATGTCTATTCAGGGTTGCAGATGAGGTGAGGATTGTCTAGGGGTGCAGGAGAGGTGAGGTCTATATTGAAGAGTGTAGTGGAAGAGAGGTCTGTCCATGGGTACAAAGAAGGTGAGACCTGTGTTTAAGAGTGCAGTGGGGGATAGGCTTCATAAAGTCTAGTCCACTGCACTCTTAAACACAGGCCTCACCACCTATACTCCCCAGGAAAGGCCTCTCTCCCACTACAGTCTTGAATACAGACCTCACCTCCTCTGTCCCTCTGGACATGCCTCACCCCAACTGCACAATCTACTTCCTAATCTGAGGTAACACAGGTGACATTATTGTGAGAGGTTGAAATATATTTATTTAATCATGCAGACACTATTTATTCCTTCTCAAAAATCTAAAAGTCAATAATTTTCCCCAAAATCGTTTTTGACATCACATTTAAGAAACACAGCACAGCACCTATGTACACGCATTCCATGTCACTACTAAAACTTCACAATTTTACAAAATACATTTCCTCTATGCAACGAAACTCAATGTGCTTCCTACACTGAGTTAACGCAGGTAACATCATTCTGAAAAGGTCAAATTTATTTCTTTCAGCATGCAAACACTATTTATTCCATCTCAAAAATGTAAAAGCCATTCATTTTCCCCAAAATTGTTTTTGACTTCACATTTAAGAAACACAGAACAGGTCCTATGTACAAGCATTCCATGTCATTACTGAAACCTCACTATTTTACAAAATACAATTCCTCTATGCAAACAAACTCAATGTGCTTCCTACACTGAGTTAACACAGGTAACATCATTGTAAAGAGTCAAATTGACGCCTGTGTCTAAGAGTGCAGTCGGGGATAGGCTTCATGAAGCCTAGTCCACTGCACTCTTAGACACAAGCCTCACCACCTATGCTCCCCAGGAAAGCCCTCTCTCCCACTACAGTCTTGAACAAAGGCCTCACCTCCTCTGTACCTCTGGACATGCCTCGCCTCATCTGCACAATCTACTTCCTAATCTGAGGTAACCAGGTGACATCATTGTGAAAGGGGCAAATTCATTTCTTTAAGCATGCAGACACTCTTTATTCCTTCTCAAAAATGTAAAAGCCATTTATTTTCCTCAAAATCGTTTTTGACATCACATTTAAGAAACACAGCACAGGTCCTATGTACAACCATTCCATGTCACTACTGAAACTTCACAATTTTACAAAATACAATTCCTCTATGCAAAGAAACTCAATGTGCTTCCTACACTGAGTTAACACAGGTAACATCATTGTGAAAAGGTCAAATGTATTTCTTTAAGCATGCACACACTATTTATTCCTACTCAAAAATGTAAAAGCCATTCATTTTCCCCAAAATCGTTTTTGACATCACATTTAAGAAACACAGCACAGGTCCTATGTACAAGCATTCAATTTCAATACTGAAATTCAACCATTATCAAAATAAATGACACAAACCAACAGCAAAGAAACTCAATGTGCTTCCTACTCTGAGTTAACACAGGTAACATCATTGTGAAAGGGTCAAATTTTTTTCTTTAAGCATGCAGACACCCTTTATTGCTTCTCAAAAATGTAAAATCCATTCATTTTCCCAAAAATCGTTTTTGACATCACATTTAAGAAACACAGCACAGGTCCTATGTACAAGCATTCCATGTAAATACTGAAACTTCACAATTTTACAAAATACAATTCCTCTATGCAAAGAAACTCAATGTGCTTCCTACACTGAGTTAACACAAGTAACATCATTGTGAAAGGGTCAAATGTATTTCTTTAAGTATGCACACATTATTTATTCCTTCTAAAAAATGTAAAAGCCATTCATTTTCCCCAAAATCGTTTTTGACATCACATTTAAGAAACACAGCACAGGTCCTATGTACAAGAATTCCATGTCACTACTGAAACTTCACAATTTTACAAAATACAATTCTTCTATGCAGTAAAAACTTTTTACCAAGCATTATCAAAAAGCATGACACAAAGCAACATTAAAAAAACACAATTTGCTTCCAAATCTTCTCCATAGAGTATACAAGTCTCTATGTATATTAAATGAATCATTACTCACCTTTACAAATGCTTTAGGAGATTGAGAACAGTGTCAGACACACACACCAATATTTCTTTAGCAGAGCAAAAGGTATGTACTCCAGGCACTGCAACCATGAATGGCACAGAGAACCTCTAATTCTACACACATATTGCACATGGTAACCAATCAAAACTCTTCCCTCTCTATTTTCAAACCAACACCCTTCCCCCCCTCAGCCTTTTCTACCTGTTACCATAGCCACTCCCTCCTCACTGAGCTCTCAGGGTTAAAAGTTTATTCTACAATGTTGCAAATGAACTAAGCAAGGATGTTTGACCTCTCAATACACCAGCTTATCCGCTGCAATCTTTCTTTAAATGACTTTTTCTTAACCATTCAAATTGCTTCTTTCACAGAACAGAACCATGCACCCTAACCTCCAGTTTTCAACTATCTGAATCCACCAATCATTGCTTGTGATTGAAGAGCACTGAAACTCCACAGTTTTTTTTATTGCAAACTCATACTATTCCGACTGCCATTTCATTCCCAAACTTCATCTGACTGCACCAGAACCTCCTCTTACAATGTATTCTGTCTGGATTATTGGACATAGCTACATCCACTGGGCTCAAAGGTATGCAGCTACCAGAAATTTTCACAACCTTGACTTACCAAATGTAGACATAAAACGGATTGGCCAAAGAGGATTGAGATGTCATCAATTGATACCATTGGTGAAAACCTTCTTTGCATCTGCCACACCCTAACCTCATAATTCTGCACTGTGGTGGAAATGACTTAGGCACTTTGACTGGGGTAGGTCTGGAAATGCTTTTAAAGGACACCTTTGAGCAATTGATGGCACTTTTTCCTCAAACTGCCTTGGTATATTCCAATATATGCCAAAGACAGAAATGGAAGTGGTCCAACTAATTTTGTCCACAATTTGAGAAAGCACGGAAACATGTGAATACATCTGTTTCTGCTTACATGAGAGACTATGGAAGGGGTTCAATATACAACAACAACTTGCGTTACAACATGCAAGATATCTACAGAGGAGATGGTGTGCACTTCTCAGATGAGGGGAATAGAATATTCCTCCTGAATATAAGACTGTGCATTGGAACCTACTTGTAGGTACCTAAATCAGCCACAGAACCCAAAAGCTCTTTTCAGAGCTACCCTACCTCTGATCACTCAAAATGATTATTTTTCTCTAACTTTTTTCACTGTTTTTCACTAAAGTACGCTCCCCGGTACGTTCCCGGTGCGCGTACCGGGCACTCCCCCCGCGAAAATTAAAAAAGAATCTGTTTTTTGGGCCTATATGGGCCTCCTAAGCCCCCCTCAGAAAACCTAGGGGGTCAGAGAGTGTCTACCGTGCCCCCTTTTACCCATTCCCAACGTTGTTTGTCCTCCATCTTGTGTCTCAATTCTTCCGAAACACAAGATGGAGGACTCCCGTAGCGCTGCCGGTACGCGTACCGGGGCGCGCACCGGGAAGCGCTCCCTACATTTTTTAAAAGTTAATTTACATAAAAACCTCTGTAGAGATGTTCACCAAATATAGAATAGGCCATACTACATACTAGTCCCTACCATTTTCCCAAATTTGGTGGAATTCCATTGAGCCATTTGCCCTGTAGCCCTGTCTAAATATCCTGAGGTAAATTACATGACAAAAACACATATGAAGAGTTTGGATTTACAACCAATTAAAATGTTACTTTCATTTTCAACTTTTTTTTTCCTGACATTTGATTGGTTATGTACATGAATATAAATGAAAAATGAGAGGGAAGCACAGCCATTTTGACTAGTACTACCTGAGGTACATTTATAAAAGATTTCCTCTGAAAACATCAACTCCTTTCTGAAAGGTAAGTTGTTCATTTGTAAGGGGAACTATGTTCTGCACTTTGACTTAAATTGGAAAAACTTTTTCTGATAGTTTTTTACTGTCCCTCTGTTATAGTTATAGATTGAGATAGGCTTCTCTGTTATACTTATGGATTGAATTAGGCTTCTCTGGTATAATTATGAATTTACTTAGGCTTCATCACATGCACTTTTTTATATTTCTACTTCCTGCCTGATACCATACACTGCCCAAAAATAACTTCACTGGTAAAAACTCAGAAGTACCTGTCTGAACTTAAACCCAACAGTGCCCTAACTCTACTGATATAGTTATTTTGTATGCAATTTACAGCAAAAATGGAAGGTAAAGAGGAGAGCAATACAATTTCTTTTGAAATTATGAATAAAGATATTCTTAACGAAGACTTGGATTTCATGGATGAGTCCTAGGATCAACAACTAATTGACTGTCTTGAATCATTTGAATCATGTAATGAAAATTTGGAGGACATTCCGGATGATGTAATGTTAGAAGTGTTATTAAATTATGAACAATCTCAACAATACATTTTTATTTAATAATTAAAAATTGTTCGAGACATTATTCATTTTTATATGTAATTCATTAAATACTACCAAAATGATTATAATATAAACTGAGACTTACAGAATACTGTGCAACTTTTTTGTGTTACATAGTAAATTTGCTCATAGTTACTTCCTTTCTCCCACTATATTATCTCCAATGTGTTTTTCACATCTCTTTTTCATCTCCTGCCTCCTTTCTCTCACTCTCTATCTCTAATGCACCATATCACTGCCAATTTTGTGTAGATTCAGAAGAGAGTAAAATGTAATACTTGAAAACATCATAAGGGAGCAGGGTAGACTACCCATGATCCCCTAGGTCTTCTCAGGGAGTACTTAAAAGATCTGTTTCTGCTTTCCTGACAGACTATGGTATGGATTCCATATTCCACAATAACTTCTGTAACAACATGCAAAATATCTACAGAAAAAACGGTGTACATTGAATTGAAGACTCTGCATTGGTACCTACATGTTGGTACTTAAATCACCCACACAACACAACAACTCTATTCAGAGCTACCCTACCTCTAAGCACTTTAAATTATCATTTTACTGTTTCACTGAGTTTTCCCCATGTGTGGGGGGGAGGTGTGTGTGGGGGATGTGTGGGGTTGGTCTGTGAGGTGTGTGTGTGTGTCTGGGGGGGGTGAGGTGTATAGGTGTGTGTAGGTGTGTGGTGTATGTGGGTGTGGGTGGGGATGTGGGTGTGTAAGGTGTGTGTGTGGGTGTGGGTGTGTGGGGTGTTTGGGTGTAGGTGGGATGTGGGTATGTGAGGTGTGTGTGGGGAGTGTGTGGGTGTGGGGGGTATGTGTGTAGGATGTGTGTGTATGCGAGGGATGTGTGGGTGTGTCTGTGAGGTGTGTGTGTGTGTGGGGGGAGGTGTGTGTGTGGGCTGTGTGGGGTGTGTCTGTGAGGTATCTGTGTGTGCGTGTGTGTGTGTTGGATGGGGGTGTGTGTGTGTGTGAGTGTGGGTGTGTCGGATGTGTGGGTGTGGGTGTGGATGTGTAAGGTGTCGGTGTGGGGGTGTGGGGTGTTTGGGTGTGGGTGGAGGTGTGCGTATGTGAGGTGTGTGTGGGTGTGGGGGTGTGGGGTTGTGTGCGTGTCGGTATGTGTGGGACATACTTGTAGGTACCTAAAACAGCCACAGAACCCAAAAGCTCTTTTCAGAGCTACCCTACCTTTAATCACTCAAAATGATTATTTTACACTATTATTTTCACTATTTTTCACCAAAGTACGCTCCCTGGTACTGTGATGTATTCCTATAGGTTCTGTATCGATCCCCCTATTCCTGACCCTGTTCTGGTTAAACAAGTTAACTAGCAGCCATCCCATGATGCAGACACCGTGATGCAGAAACCAGAAACCATGATGCAGAAACCGTTATCTGATGAAGCCACACTACGGCACAGGAACGTGTTATCTGATTAGGTCATAACGCTTGCCATCTAATTAAACAAGCGATATTCCTCCAGCCCCTGATAAGGCATACGGAGTTCTCAAAACAAATCAAACCTATGACAACCTGGGAAAAACCCTGCGGCCATTGTTTTGATTTCACCGAGAACTTCAGCAAAAGAATGTGCTAATGACCAAGTCGTATGACATCCTTATTGACGTATCTATGTCCATCCTTACGTCAATCTCGGCACCTTACAGGTGTAAATATTACCGATATTGCCCTATGCAAACACACGCGGTGGTGACGAGATCGGAGCAGCTAGACTTGCCGAAGCCCAGAGCAGAGCAGACCCCGCTGGCGCAGCCCCGCCTTCCTGACGCACTGAGAACGAGACGCTGCTTTCTCCTGCCAAGAAATCCAGCCCCGGCGCTTCCGGGTAGCCCTCGCAGGCAGCCTGGAATATCGAGACCAGAGACGAGAGATACCATCCCTCATTCATCCTAGATTCCAGGTACAGAACTGAATAACCCCTCGCAGAGAATTCTTGAGTCAGTCACTTGGCAAAACAAACTTAACTTAAACTGCTACTTTCTATTCCAGCCCACGTATTAGGCTTAGGTCAGGTACACTGGGGTAGGTGTAGTTAGAAACACCAGTTGAGTACGTTTAGTCAAATGTATATGTGTATATATCTATTATTCATTTTAAACCACCATATGGCTTAGAAACCATATAAATGTTTTTACAGTATTATTTTATACTTCTGCTTTTAATGTATGCACTTTACTTAACCATAAGTATTGCGATAATATCGATCCATTTCTCTTGTATGAGAAAAGAGACTGATCAATAAATACCATCTTTTATTGAACACGCCCGTCTCTTCCTTTTCTCTACAATCTGGTGAGACTAAGAATGCACGTACTGACTGAGTAAAATAAGTTGTCTTTTGTTTTCACACGACTCTAGAGTTACACTCTTGATTAGGGGAGAGCAAAGTTGTCATGTTCTATGGTTGTCAGAAACTAAATCCCTTCTTGTCTATCCAGGGAGGTTCAACTCCTCCTTGCCTATTCGAGAAAGTTTCTAGTGAACTCTGAGCTAGCTGGCAAACCCAAAACTTTAAGTCTAATATCGACAGTAGAAGACCTAGTTAACGTCTGGTCTAGGCCTATACTATTGAAGGTATTATTCCAATGCGCAGAGCCTATTGGGATAATAGGAACTACACTACATGGCGCCCAACGTGTTTGGATAGGCGATAAAACTAACGTAAGACGTTAGAGTAACTCAGTCGTGCTATTTCACTCAGACCCCTTTTTTCCCATAATACTCCAAAGACGTCTGGAGTGGGTGAAAGGTCATATCCGCCAAACCTCGCAGGAGGAAACTCCTATGTATGGTTCTTGGTTTAGTCAACGTTGAAGGATACACTGTTCCAAAATATTGTGCATCTAATCTTTGTTTCCATAAGAAACCTGATCTGCAAACAAACGGTAAAACCTTCCTGTCGGTAAAATGGTAGACAGTGATGATGAAAGAGAAGCATTTAGAATAACAGCTGAACTCGTAGCAGCTGATAATACTATGCAAGACGGAGACCCGGATATAATACTCATCCCGGTCAACAAAAGGAAATCTATAACTTTAAAACTTATAGAAAATGGACTGACACCTAGAGGTGGCACAGTCATATTCGTAATAGAGGCACAGGAATATCGGCAGACAGAGGTATTCTATTCATGGATACACTTTCCAGCAGCAAATGCTGTAACAAAGGTCTTCCACTATTACAAAACAGAGGAACCTCCTGAAGAGTATACTCCTTTCGAGGAGGTGGAAGTACCACTTAAATTTCAAGAGCATCTGCTCTTATTTAATGGCGCCCTAAAACATAATAATCACATCACCAGGCTCGGTCCCTTAGGTAGACCAGGAGCAACGTGGCCGGTCCTAGCCGGATACACACCACATCCAGACATTGAAAGAATGCCTGCACCAGAGCTTTTAACACAGCTAAAACAATTAATAAAATTACATAGACAATTAGTCCAATATGTGATGCGGACTTCAACAATCCAACCAGCAATTAAAATTCCACAACTGACCCCTCATCAGGGGAACACAAATAAAATTACACCACAGAACATACAATCCTGCCTAGGTAAAGTACCAGCTAAACGGGAACAAATACCATTCTGGTTAGCAAAAAAATCACCCAAATAGAGGCGGTGTTTCCAGACACCACCCCGTTAGAAAAACACAGGATTCTGACTATCTGTCTTCCAATGGGAATCGCACCACACGTGGAGGACTGTGACACTTGGGGTACAGTCTTTGCTTCCATTTACACAAAAACGCATGGTGTTCCATCCATCTCGGTAATACCAGATGTGCTAAAACAAATTCAAGATGAATACGGTCCAGAACCCGCTTTAACTCTTGGTATGAAATTACTGAAAGACTTCAAGCAGGTCTCGGCTATATTATTAGCCAATATAAAGGGAGAAGCAGCAAACGTGGCGATCCGCCAGAGGTTAAAAGAAATAGATATAGCAGACCAACCAGCTGAAATTGCCAGAATCATAGAAAAATCCTATGAGGAACTAGGTAGAGATAGTTTAGGTGGAATACCAGTAAAACCTCGACTGATTGAAAGTCCTGAAAAAGTATTTTTTAATAATAATTTAACATCACAAAAAAAGAGCTGGGATGGAAACAAACAATCCAATCCTAAAGAAAAGAAATTCCAGTCCAGAGGAAGGTCTCCTCGGCAGAGAGAAAGATCTCCAAACCAAGGACACAGGTCTCCCCAAAGTGAGCCCTCTGGGAAAAGATACAACCTTAGAAATAGGGATAATATTAAGAAACCTGATAGATATCAAGAAATTGATACACGCCCCTCTCAATCTTTTCAGACTTCCTCGCAGAAATCGGAAAGAAGAGGACGATCAGAACAAAGAGAAGAGCACGCCAATTCCAAAGACAAGGAACCTGCTCATCTAAAAAAGAAATTACAATTTCCAAAAAAGAAGGTAGCTAGTATTAAAATAGTTAACAATGCCGAGAATACTGAGGACACAACTGAAAAACGGAGAATGGGCCCAGACAATGCTAGACAGCGCAGCAGAAGTGAGCATAGCTCGCAAAGTCCTTATGAATCATCTGGAGACAGTGGACACGAATGAATATCTTCAAGTGAAACTGCAGACACCAGAGTTAGCAAACCTCACAAAATATATGAAATAACATTACGTATAGAGGGGGATAAGACTAGAAAAATAAGGGGACTATTTTGGGATAATCTCTCAAAGGGCTATGACATCCTTCTAGCTGAAAAAGACTGGCCACCAGAGTTTGTCAGGGACTGCCCTCATGGCGAAGAAATAATTATGCCTGCCTTCTCAAATCATATCCCAATTCATAAAAAATACACACTTGCGAGAAAGTGGGCAGTAGCTCAAGCTCCTGCTTTATATAAAAATCATGTAGGATGGGATGAGGACTCTCCTCCTCACAAAATCCAGTTAAAATCACAACCTACTGCACAGAGACAGTACCCAATTAAGCAAGAAGCTAAAAAACAGGTAAAAGAAATCCTAGATCAATTAGAATATCAGGGGGTGATTGAAACTTGCACCTCACAAATGAACAACCCTTTGTTTCCTGTCTCCAAACCAGACAATTCATATCGTCTAGTTTTGGATTACAGACACCTTAACTCATGTTGCAAAACTTTTGCAGTACAAAACTCGCATAGTGCTGCACTAATGAATAACATAGTGCGCAAAAAATACAAAACAACATTAGACATCTCTAATGGATTCTTTTGTCAAAACATAGCACCAGTGAGCAGATATTTGTCTGCGTTCTCAATAAATGGCACTCAAAAACAATTCTGTTGGTTAGCCCAGGGGTACAAGAACAGCCCTGGAGTATTCTCAGCGAGAGTAACAGAATTACTACAAACATACGATGACGTGGCATTATCATATGTCGACGACATTTACCTGACAGATGATGACTTGGATACTCACTTGAAGAGAGTGAACACCATAATACTTGGGTTCGCAGCAGAGGGTTACAAATTCAACTTTAAAAAATCCAGAATTGCCCATCTAACAGCCCTGTTCTTAGGATATGAATTATCAAGTGAAGGCAAAAGCCTGGCTGACAATTTCCTAGAGAAATGTGCCGTACTCCAAGCACCTAGAACACTAAAAAACCTACAGTCAATTCTAGGCTTCCTAAATTTCGGAAGAACATACATTGCAAATTACGCAGAAAGGGTCAAACCCCTTTATGATCTAATAAAACCAGATTTTAAAAGAACCAATTGGACTCAAATACACACAGAAATTCTGAGATCCTTACAAACAGACATGTTAATAAAAACAAAATTAGAAACACGTGATAACACACGCAATCTTGTGATTCGAGTCATCCCAGGAAGATGCGGATTCACATACCTGACCTCTAATGAGGGAGAAAAGGTACCAATTGCATTCAAATCACACTTGTACACAGAAGCTGAAAAGGAATTCAGCATTAAAGAAAACATTGTTCATGCAGTTCAAACCGCAATAGCTAGAGAAAAAGATAAAGCTGACGGTAGACGTATCACAGTCAGAACAGCAGAATCAGCCTTTGAGGCATTAACAACACCGTGTAATTTACCAACAACAGCATTGAATCCGAAATGGATACAATGGGTGAATTCAATTACAACGGACAAAGTATACTACTACTTTGATCCAGAACTAGAGGAACTAAAAAATCTAGAATATGAAAGAACATTCCCTCTGCCAATCGACATTCTGCCCTTACGACAATACGCCTGTGTAATCTATACAGACGGACATGCTCAACCCTCCGTTTGGGGAGAACAAGCATACAACCCCACATGTGAGATTACAAAAGAGGTGTGGCGCGGAGGTAAACTAAGACCTCTATTAACAAAAACACACTCAGTAGAAACTAATTCAGAACAACAGACTGAAATAATAGCATTGAAAATGGCGCTAGATAATGCAGATCGCGAATTCCCGACACTAATAGTGTCCGATTCATATTACTGTGTCAAATCATATAACAACGATTTGCAGAAATGGATTCAAAACGGTTACAAAGATGACACAGGTGCAACAATAAAGCAAAAACTGCTTTGGGAACAAATAGTTCTGTTACAAAAAGAACTACCAAAGACTCACGTGATACATACACTGAGTCATCAGCGTGATGGCGTTCACGTTGCAGGGAATTCATTGGCTGAAACAGCCACAGCGGTAGCAACTCAATCGGCTTCCGTAGTCAGGAAA
Organism: Lissotriton helveticus; assembly: GCF_964261635.1. Classification (NCBI taxonomy): domain Eukaryota; kingdom Metazoa; phylum Chordata; class Amphibia; order Caudata; family Salamandridae; genus Lissotriton; species Lissotriton helveticus. Next base: position 1,236,520,795 of record NC_136063.1, on the reverse strand, counting down.
AAGCGTACAATAAAATACATTGACGGTGAGACAGCGCTGGCGGTGAAAACGTCATCAAAAGGCGACTGCTCAGCACTACCGATCAACTATCCACTCAATTATACATACATAATCGATGCAAACTCCGTCCCTTTTGCTCGAATCCCTGGAGTGGGGGATAGAGTGATTCCAAACATGGACAGGAGAACCTTGTTAATTGCAGACGCACATATGGGCGAGGGTCTCAGACACCTCAAACTAAAAGATTCTCTGGAAGAATTACAATCAAGGTACTGGTGGCCAGGCATGAGCCTGCATCATACCATTTTTGTAAAGAACTGCCCAAACTGTAACAGAAATCGCAGTGGCGAGAGAAACGGTATACTACCGTGGCGTTTCACTCCAGAAAGAATCAACAGTAAAAAGCAAAGCGTCCGATTAACATATACAGGCTAATTTCCACTTATAATGTGGATCACCAGCACTCGGCTGACGTCTGGACTGTTATACAAAGATAGGCGAGTCTAAATGGCATATACGCTAGGAGCATGCTACGTTTGACCATTGTTTTCACTTTAGCCTTAAGCCTGAGGGGAAACATGGCCAAATGAGCATAGCATAGCGGGACTCTTTTCACTTCCTTTCTGAGGGATACGGGATGGTGTAAAGAAAAAACCAAGGCATAAAGCTATCTATAACGGAAAGGATATTAGGTTCGGGAGCTGGGTGGGTCAAACATCTAATAAGTGTCCAACGTAGTCTAAATAACCTGCCAAGAAATTCTCTGAAGGGATTCAGTCCGTACGAATTATTATTTGGAACTAGGATGTTAGTCTTAGACCTCGACAGTCAGACTTCAGTGGTGAAGGAAAAAAAGCTTTGATATCAAAGATCGTTTGGCTATTTTGCAGGACTTAAACGAAACAAGAAAAGACCTGAGCAACATAAAGTTGAAACAACAGCCAACAACCACTGAAGAACCACCACCTGTCCCAGCAAGACCTGTCTGGATTCCAAAAGTCGGGGATCTAGTCAGAGAAAAGATCGCGGTAAAGAAGGAATTTGGGCCTTCTTACAGAAAAGCAGTTCCTGTCTTGTCAGTCAACGGGACAAGATCAGTTGTACTACCGCCGCTTGCTGGTAAAAAGGAGAACCGAGTTGTATCCATCGACCTGGTAAAACCACAATCATGTGGCCGATAACAAATAGTAGGCCAAGTGGACTCCCGATAAGTAGTAGAACACCAAGGTTTGCTACAAATACAGAGGTTCAATCTAAGAGGCTAATCACATTCGAAACGCCTACAGAACAACAACAAGGACTGTGCAACAATGCAATGGAACTTAAACCTCTGAAAACCCAAATAAAAACATTTAGTAGAGACACACCAACCTACAATGAAGTAACAAACGAATATGCAAGAAACAGTAATCCTAAAGCAATTGGAACAATTGACAGAACTGCATCCGGCTACTTCATAAACTTCGATGATTCCTCTGAAGACCTCACTGAATCAAAAACACAGCCATCAACAAAAACCTTTAAAGATAAAGCTAAAGAACTTTTGAAACAGCTGAAAGAAACATATCTGATTTCTCCATGGATTGAATTTTGGGTGGGTTTTGGTGCATTTATCCTCATACTTTGGCTCATCATGGTACTAACTTTGGGACGCTTCATTGAGGGAAAATATGCTAAAATGGACACAGCAAGTCAGAAAATCAACTTGATCCTCAAACCACACACATCTTCACACGTCGAGAAAAGAGAACTTTCTTCAGTCAACTTCACAGCCAATCCTATACCGGGTGGGGTAGCATGGGACAATACCGACTACGAAATTTATGGTCCGGTTGAAATCCTGAAATATCCACACCAAATTAAGATCTCGTTGAGTGACTTTGTAAAACCAAGCTCATTTGCTGATGATTGGGACTTTGAAAGTATTAATAACATGATGTCTGATTTAGTGATGTCTGCTAAATTTACCAAACATGATTATTTGCAGGGTTCGACTAATTATGATAGTATGTACTGTTACAACCACTATGGTAACCATTTTCTACATAAATCGGCACAACCTAGAAATGTTTTAAATTATAATCAATGGGAACATTGTGCAACCCCTCCAAAAGGAAGCTCAAGAACCTTTTATGACAAATATTCATACTTTTCAGGTTTCAACTCAAGTAATGCTGAAACATTTTATTTCAAATTGTCAAATAAGACAGGGACAAAGACCATGCTAACGAACACAAAATTGATATATTCAGACTCATTTTTTGAAAAAATGAATACTTTTGGTTTCGAATATTGGGACAAAAATGTTGAAGTAAAAAGTGTTTGGGGTACGAAAGAATGGCAAGTACAAGGTATAGAATATTTGTTTAGAGCCTGCATGATCCCAGAACAAATTATATTTTTAAATGACACTATTCAACAAACTACCTGTCTTGGCCTAGCCAAAATCAAAGACTTAAATAAACCGTCTATTCCAAAGCCAACAATGAACAGCAATAGCTCTACAGATGAGGAGATAGACGTAAACTATGTATTAAACCAAAACAGAACACATCCTGATTGGAAACAGTGGTTGATCTGGCCCACAGATACTAATAACTGTCAAGACAGATTCCTGAACAAAACACAGGGGTTCAAATTGACCAGGCCAGACCCTAGATATTCCCAAAGACAACACCCAGGGATAATAACCACCTACAGTGTGGGAAAATTATGCCTTCAATGGCTACAAACTTCCACACTGACAGAAATTAAGCAACACCTAACTTTACTTACTGATGGTGCTGACTTGCGTGATTTCATTATGGGACCGCGCAAACAGCGTCAAAAACGCTTCATAGCAGCCTCTGTATATGCAGCTTACAACGAGGCCTGGAAGGTGACTCAAATTGAGACAGCAGAAAGTATACGAGAAATTGACCGTATTAATTTGGAAAAATCACTTTCTGTAGTGGACAATGGGTTAATGACTCTGTCCTCCAGAATTTTTTTCCTGGACAGCATTGTGTCTTCAGCAATCGACATATTATCGCAAGACTTACTGTTGTTACAACACGGTCAGTCTCAATTGCGTTCTATTGTACAGCTTGGCTGGACGTTACAAAATCTGCGTTCAGGCTATGTGCCTTGGCGTTTAATCAACACAACGTCACTATTCAATATCTTTAACCTTACTGATAAACAAATCAGTATGGCACAGAAGGGTGCTGATTATACAATCCTGAGCATTGAGAAACTTGAGAGATTACCAGTGACAATGTCAGAACGACCTGTCAGTGAATGGATAATACATGGGATAATTAATATTCCAATATCAACCTTCAGGTTTCAATACTGCCAAAAATATATACAGGCTGGCATGTACGAAAAATTGGGAAAAGGGTACATTAAGATAACATGGAACTTACCCTACTCACATGCATGTGTCAGTAATAAAGGACAGAAAGTGTTTCTTAGTGGCAATAATTGTGCAATGTCACTAAGCGGTACACTTCTGTGTAATGGAATTAGTTTGCATGGAGCCTGTGAAGGGAACTCAAATAACCTTTCATGTCACCAGCTAGGCGCACCTGCAACAGAGATAGAACCATTCTTTCAAAGACTCTGTAATGGGAGTTACGTTCTAATTGTGGACCGCAGATGTTGTAGTCTTATGCCCGGGACTCCTTATCTCGTAACTACGACTGCGAAGGTCAAGTGCTGTGGACGCTTATTGTTCTCCAGCTCCTTTCCAGACAGGGAGGCAAGGGCATGGCCCAACTTGAAAATTACTTCTATTCGAATAGATACTTTAAGCAGAATGAAAACAGTGCTTCTTCAGACGCCGACCAGGCTCACGTCATCAAAAGAAACGTATGATCTCCTAGTCGCAAGGACGACTGCAGAGATTCACTCATTGTTATCAACTAATTCCCCCATACATTTCGCAGAAATCCTGAATGAAATCTTAAATATTTCTGATACCAGTGGAGTCTCAAAAGTATTTAAGACAGTATTTTCGATGGCATTAACACCATTCAAAGCCATACTGGGTATTTTTCCAGATTTCGTCCATTCGATTTTTGGCGGACTTCCCCTCATTTTGGGACTAATTGCAGGAATCCTATTCTTGGTCCTAATATTTCGTTATGGCAAACCGTGTCACAGACAAAACACCTGCGACAAGGGAAGAAACAATCCGAGCCATTGGATACCGGGACCGGATATCAAAAATCCTGGGACTTTCCCGGCTTAGAGACCTGAACATGATTTGGTTTCTTTCATTTCGGCCAATGTGGCAACGATGTGTTTTACCTGTATTAAGGTGCTTGCTATGCGGAGAAGAATGCGTGTTAGACACCTGTCTGACGCTACAATCGGATGCGCCAATGGATGCAGAAACATTGTTGAGTCCAATAAAGGCTCATGCTTTGTGCTGCCCTCAACGGCTACCAATCCTGATGACGGCATTCGTGGAAACTTCACCACTACGATTAAGGGGTAGCGAAGTTCAAGATGAAAGCAGCATTGATCAGGTACGACCTTCTGTCAGCAATATTAATCAAAACGTCAATGGAGACAATCATGCGCACGAATGCATGGTTACACCTTTTTCCGAGTTAGTGGAACTCTCCCAGGAAGCTGTTGACAGCTTTCTCGACAGTCTAAATGATATGATGTTCTCACCAGAGCAGAAATAGAGACTTTTGAGCAAGCTCGCACACGGCGTTCCCTGAATTTGGCCTTCAGCTAGAATAGCAAAATACCATGAACAATTTTCCCTCCAGTTCACGGACAGCAATTTTTTCAGCAGCCCCAAAATATTTTTGCATATTTTTCGGGACACTTATCTTCTGCTTAAAGTAAGAACTATTCTTAGAGAACTAAAATTTCTAAGTTTAGATAGTTTATAGACATTAGCTGCCCGCTGGTATGTTCATAATTATTTTTATTCTGTGATGAAATGGTCTCGAACCTTTTTTCTGTATTAAGAGCCATTTCATGTGTGAATTCTCTTATACAAATTAGTGATAATGTATAGATATGCGTGATTATTTTAGCATTATTCTACAGCTTGAGTGCATATAATACATGTGACTGCCTTTTTCTGTATATTAGATAATTTCAAAATGCATGTATGTATTTTGGGGTGGTAAGGTATACACAATACTCTACAGTATGTTTTACTATGCCTAGATTCATAAACATGGCCATAGTTAGCGTGGAGTGGGTGTGATGTATTCCTATAGGTTCTGTATCGATCCCCCTATTCCTGACCCTGTTCTGGTTAAACAAGTTAACTAGCAGCCATCCCATGATGCAGACACCGTGATGCAGAAACCAGAAACCATGATGCAGAAACCGTTATCTGATGAAGCCACACTACGGCACAGGAACGTGTTATCTGATTAGGTCATAACGCTTGCCATCTAATTAAACAAGCGATATTCCTCCAGCCCCTGATAAGGCATACGGAGTTCTCAAAACAATGCAAACCTATGACAACCTGGGAAAAACCCTGCGGACATTGTTTTGATTTCACCGAGAACTTCAGCAAAAGAATGTGCTAACGACCAAGGCGTATGACATCCTTATTGACGTATCTATGTCCATCCTTACGTCAATCTCGGCACCTTACAGGTATAAATATTACCGATATTGCCCTATGCAAACACACGCGGTGGTGACGAGATCGGAGCAGCCAGACTTGCCGAAGCCCAGAGCAGAGCAGACCCCGCTGGCGCAGCCCCGCCTTCCTGACACGCTGAGAACGAGACGCTGCTTTCTCCTGCCGAGAAATCCAGCCCCGGCGCTTCCGGGTAGCCCTCGCAGGCAGCCTGGAATATCGAGACCAGAGACGAGAGATACCATCCCTCATTCATCCTAGATTCCAGGTACAGAACTGAATAACCCCTCGCAGAGAATTCTTGAGTCAGTCACTTGGCAAAACAAACTTAACTTAAACTGCTACTTTCTATTCCCGCCCACGTATTAGGTTTAGGTCAGGTACACTGGGGTAGGCGTAGTTAGAAACACCAGTTGAGTACGTTTAGTCAAATGTATATGTGTATATATCTATTATTCATTTTAAACCACCATATGGCTTAGAAACCATATAAATGTTTTTACAGTATTATTTTATACTTCTGCTTTTCATGTATGCACTTTACTTAACCATAAGTATTGCGATAATATCGATCCATTTCTCTTGTATGAGAAAAGAGACTGATCAATAAATACCATCTTTTATTGAACACGCCCGTCTCTTCCTTTTCTCTACAATCTGGTGAGACTAAGAATGCACGTACTGACTGAGTAAAATAAGTTGTATTTTGTTTTCACACGACTCTAGAGATACACTCTTGATTAGGGGAGAGCAAAGTTGTCATGTTCTATGGTTGTCAGAAACTAAATCCCTTCTTGTCTATCCAGGGAGGTTCAACTCCTCCTTGCCTATTCGAGAAAGTTTCTAGTGAACTCTGAGCGAGCTGGCAAACCCAAAACTTTAAGTCTAATATCGACAGTAGAAGACCTAGTTAACGTCTGGTCTAGGCCTATACTATTGAAGGTATTATTCCAATGCGCAGAGCCTATTGGGATAATAGGAACTACCCGGTGTGCGTACCGGGCGCTCCTCCCGCGAAAATCGAACAAAAATTATTTTTTTTTTTCACCCGCGGGACCCTTTTATGGCCCCCACATCAAACCTAGGGGGTCAGGGGGGGTCTACCCTGCCCCCTTTTGGTTATTTCCCCCTTTGTTTTTTCCACCTCTTGTGTCTCGATCCTACCGAGACACAAGATGGCGGCTGCTCCGGACTGTTTGAAATGTTTACAGACACCCGAGAGCCAATCAGCTTTCCGTGCGCAAGTCGCGTGGCGCGCCCGAAGCGCTTCCCGGTGCGCGTACCGGGGCGCGGCTATAGATATATATATTTTTTTAACCTAAATTCCTCAAAATCCTCTGGATCACATATCTTGAGACATAGCAAAGGCTCATCGGGCTACCAGTCCCTACAATTTTGCCAAGTTTGGTGGGAATCCATTCAGCCATTCGGGCTAAAAGTGAGGCCAACCGCCCTATGGAAATTAACATGGAGAAAACACGTTTTGGGACCCCTCTTTTATCTCGGGCCCCGCTTGACAAATCCCCCCCAAACTTTCAGGGAAGGAGCGGAGAGCCGCGAGGCAAATTTGAGGGAAATTTCAGGCAGATTCCTCAACCGGCGTCAAAGTTATTCTCAATAGAATGTTGCGATTTCCCTATGGAAAACAATCCTAACTATAACTACCTACTGGCGACCGCCAGTAGGTAATATATATATATATATATATATATATATATATATATATATATATATATATATATATATATATATATATATATATATATATATTCATTGAAAAAACCATAGGTTATAGACCATATATAGTTAGGAATTAGCATTTACAAAACCTTGAAAATTCACTGAAAAAACCATAGGTTATAGACCATATATAGTTAGGAATTAGCATTTAAAAAACCTTATTTTACTCACACAAAACCAATGAAATTCCATATATAGTTATACATCCACTCATTCTTCAATATGTAAGACATATTTTAACTTTACAGAAAAATACAGTCACTGGATGTTGTCATCAGTGATGTCATCAGTGATGTCATTTGAGATGTCATCAGTGATGTCATCAGTGATGTCATTTGAGATGTCATCAGTGATGTCATCAGTGATGTCACTGACCATGTCATGAATGATGTAATATGTGACATGATCAGCAGTGGATTGCGGGTGCGCGATATATAGTTAGTACAACTAACTATATATGGAATTTCATTGGTTTTGTGTGAGTAAAATAAGGTTTTTTAAATGCTAATTCCTAAATATATATGGTCTATAACCTATGGTTTTTTCAGTGAATTTTCAAGGTTTTGTAAATGCTAATTCCTAACTATATATGGTCTATAACCTATGGTTTTTTCAATGAATTTCATTGGTTTTTTAAAAGCTAATATCTATAGCTGTAAAATTTATTCTTCTTTAAATCCAAAAATATATTTTATATGTTTATTAATAATTTTTTTAAAATATTTTTTTTGTTTCGCTCCCGGTCCGCGAACCGGGAAGCTTCCCGTTAGCTCAATTTGATTCCGCGAACCGGTAAGAAATCAACATAGTGACGGTATCGCGTTGCCGCGTAATGCGTCTTATGACGTACTGCATTAGCGCACCCGGAAGTGCCCCGGGGCGCGGACCGAGGCGCGAAACGCAGCTCCCCGGAAGCGATCCGCGGCGCGAAAGCGCGACATATCGCATTGCCGTGAAATGCGTCTTGTGACGTATCGCGTTAGCGCACCCGGAAGTGTCCCGGGGCGCGAAGCGGAGCGACCCGGAAGCTAACCGGGGAGCGTTCCGCAGCGCGTAACATGAGCGTGAGAGGTCATGTGACTTGTTAATAAAACTTTTCATTGGTTCATTTCACTTTTAGTTTCATAATTATGGAAGGCTAGGTCAGGTGACCTAAAAATAACACTTTTCATTGGTTGAGAAGTATTGTTTTTTCCAAATGATGAAAACCCCTCCTTCTTTCCTCACTCTGACTTTCATCATTGTGAGAGGAAGACCTATTTTGCTTGTTGGAGGACCTATTTTGCTTGTGTGAAAATGGCTTCATTGGTTGCTTCAGCTGGTGGACCCCCACCACCACCTCCACCTCCTCATGGGAAGAGAGGACCACCTCCCCAGGTGATTACCAACACTGAGGAGGAAGATGAAGAAATGGATGAGGAGGGAGAAGAACCACAATTCCTGGAAGAGTTGCCCCGGGTTTCCAGAAAGAAAGCCAGTTTCATCTGGCAGTTTTTTTCGATGCCTCGTGGACAAAAAAAAGTCAACGCGAGATATGTCACCTGCCTCATATGCAAGGAACAATTGTCCAGAGGGACGGACAAAAAATACAGTTATGGTAATCACACCATGCATAGGCACATGACGAGGAAACATCCCCTAAATTACAGCCGGGCGGAATTAAGGGATATGCTGGACAATCCTAGACCAACTCCTGTGGCCAGACCAACAATACCGGTTTCTTTAACACCAGAGGAGGCACGGGAAACTGTGCCAAATATCCAACAAAATTTTGGGCATATGATACATTTATGTATGCACTGTCGTGCATTATTAGCTTGTGGCAACATGAGCATCAATGCACTCAACCTTGCATATGAACACCATGATTGCCCTAACCGCCCCCAGTAATTTTTTTTTGCTCCTGTTGAGCCCTTTTCAACGCCTGTTTTTTGTTGTTTCCCCCCCCCCAAAAAAACCAAAAAAAATATAAAATCGTTCAAAAAATACAAAAAAAAACAAAAAATGTCAAAAAAATATAAAACAACAAAAATATAAAAAAAAAAGTTCTTTTCAGAACTACCTTCCCTTTCAAAAAAAATTGCTATAATGTTTAGCACTCTGGCAAGCTCTATTTCTTTTGGTTCGCTCCCGAGTTAGCTTCCCGGTACGCGGACCGGGAGCTAACCAAAAAAATTTTTTTTTTTAAAAAAAGTGTAAGTATAAGGAAAGTAAACAGAGAGTGATGTTAAAAGAAAGACAGCTATAGGGAGTAAAGAAGAGATACTGTTTAATAGATCTATTTACCGAAGAAAAGACAGAAGAGGGTATAATTGTGAAAAACAAAATAGATAACGAAGTGAAAGAAAAACAAGCATTGGCATAGCCAATAGGTCTCGCCTTTGGGACCTTCTAAGTATTTAGTTATGCAGCATAATATCCTTGGTGCAGCAACATCAACTGTTGCATGGCTAAACACGTATAAGGTCCCAAAGGCGAGACCTATTGTCTATGCCAATGCTTGTTTCTTAAGTAGTATTGCAATACGTCTGACTCTTCCATGTGAAAAGATCTTATCTTGTGCTCTAAAGATTGCTAAAGTCTCGACAGAGAACAGGCTAGGCTGTAAGTAGGGTAAATTGCGCTTAGTGATCTGTTTGAGGGAGCGTCTGCTTTGCCTGGTGTCTTTGGAGAGCAATTTTGATTGGTATACTGGACAATGTTAGTTTTATTGGTACAGTAGACAATTAAACTGCTGCATGACCACACTGTGTGATCCTGGGCACACTTTACAAATCCTACCTACCATCCAGCGGCTGAAGTGCAAATTGTAAAACCTGATAGCTGGGCACAATTACAGTGTCATTGCAGGCACACCCTGTGTGATCTTGGACATTTATCACATCTCAAAGTACTTTTAAATGCTTGAGCTTGGGATAAACCCTAGAAAAATACTCTCATGCATTTGACCTACCCAGGTGTTTGCTGCTACGTGCTTGATAAGAAATAATGCAACACACAATTGCAACTTCTGTGCCCCTTCCAAATAAACACTAGAAATCAGAGTTGTAATTAGTCTCTAGAATGAGTAAGATGCCCTCCAGCCTCCACTTGAAAGCAGGGGTGTATAGTTTGAGGGGAGTGAGGGGGGGGGGGGCGAGGGAGGCATGCAATACTTTAACGCAGGTAAAAGTGTCCAAAGTCACACCATCTGCCCACTAAAGAGCGGCTCGCAGTGGCCGGCTGGCCCGGCTGATTAGGGGAGCTGTTGGTGCCGAGCCTGGTGGGGCAGGTCCCAGCTGTGCTCTGCCGGGCTGCAGGCAGCTCAGTTATTAGGCAGCTGGTGGCGTGGGGACCACTGCTATTCCGTCTGTAATGTGCCCGAGCCTCCCGGCAGGCGGGGGGATCACAAGAGCGACCGCTCCCACCATCGGAGGCTAATTAATTGGCAGAACAAGAGCGCATTAAGGCGGATATAGGAGGGAGCCCTGTGCTGGCACCTTCTGAGTGTATGAGCTAAAGGCAGGTGGTTGTGTGTTTCAAATGCCTCTCAGACTACAAAACGCAGCGAATGCTACGTCCAAATCTGAAATTAGGAGTGCTCGTGTGCACGTGCCTAGGTATGTCTATCTAAGTGTGTGTGCTTCATAGTAATAGTCTATGTGTCACTGCATCTTAGACTGTGTGCCACTTTAAGCATGTAACAGTGTGAGGGTATGCACTACTGCGCTTGTGAGTCACGCTGTTTGCGAGTGGGTTTGTACCTGACAATTACTGACCTTGCAGTTGTGTGTGACTCACTCTGTGTCTGTGCCACTTTATGCGTGTGCATTTAACCTTGAGTGCCTGTGTATGTGGAGCGTGATGTACTGCGTGTGTGTGCGCGTGTGTGTACAGCGAGTTACTGTATGTGGCCTACTGTGAGTGTGCGTGTGTGAGCCACTGTGTTTGTGTGCGTGTCCCACGCTGTGCTGTGTATCTATCTATGTTTGTTAGTGTGTGTGTGCTGCTGTGTAGGTACCACTGTATGTGTAAGCGGGTGCTGGAGTGTATAGACAAACACACGTGAATCCTCAGTTTGTATGCAATGTATGTCACACGTAATTTACGGTCCTGTTCCGCTTTATTTTATTTTGATTGCAGTATAAAAAATGCTTGTTTATATTAGACTGGGGAATACAAACAGGAATCTAGTCTTCAAAGGGAGAGCTGCATGCCAATGTAGAACAAGCACCGGCCAGCTTATAACCCTACTCTGCGATGTTCTTGACTCCCATGCCATTGTTCACCATTTGAGTGAAGTCATGACCCCGCCTACCGAGCGGGGTAAGAAATGCTGTTCACAAGTGTGGTTGTAGCTGTCTGGGCACTTAAATATGTTGCAGCTGTCACGTTACTTAAAAACATTGTGAGAGCCTAAGTAAAACTAGAGTGAATTATCGCATGGCATTTTATGTACAGCCCTAATGCTGCTGCGGCAGAATGGCACCATGTCCTGGAAATACAATAACAGAGACCAGAGCGTCTGTAAATGTCCATGAATCGGGCACCACGCTGAGCCAGGGAAACACTCGAACAATAACAAGGAGAAACACGAGAGATGGCCTGCGGCCGTCAAAGTGAAAGTACGGCCGGCGGAGGAGAAATGCGACACGGCGGGCAGGGGAGGGGGCGGAGCGGGGAGAGCGGCATGAGGGTGTGAAGCAGCAGGGGCCTGAGACGAGGCCGCCTTGCCTTTGATGTGGTAATGCGAGGCAAGCGGCTGGTGGCATTGTGCACGCGCTTTCACGTGCACTGGAAGAAATCGCCTGGGAATCGCCTGATCTCGGTAAGCTCTGTTTAAGCTGCAATAGATCGAGCTCCCGCTCTCAATGCGCACATGCGCATTGAGATAGGTCGCTCGACCTAAAAAAGAGAGTATAACATTAACAAAGAAGAGTTTCTTGGAGAATGTGAGTGAATGTTCAAAATAAGATTAAAACATTGGGAATAACAGAGAGAAAAAATAGAAAACAGAAAACAAAAAATAACAGAAAAAGATTAATTGAAACAGCAAAGAAATGTAAGTAACATAGAGCCATATCATCAACATAGGCAATAAAAGTTTTGCAGCTTTTATTGGCAGAAATGTGTCGCTAAAGCTGCTTTTGCGGCAGAAAACTGCCACTAAAACTACTTTTGCACCAGTTTTCTGCCAATAAAAACAGCAATAATTTTATTGGCTATGTTCATAATATGCCCCTTAGTGTGCTTCAACTACACAGAGAAAGCATTATGAACAAATAGTGATACAGTGATCAGTCAAAGACACTAAGAGTAATAGAGACGGAGTGAGTGAACAAGAGTGAGGAACTATGAGAAGAGAGGGACTGAGAAAAAGAGTGGAAGGAGTTGAGTAAGTAGGTAATAGAGAAAGGAATGAGGGAAGTAGCAAAGGCAGGAAACTGAGGATTAAAGAAATGAAGCAGTGGAACTAATAGTAGTTCAATGTGATAGAAATGTAACGAAAAGAGTACAAAATATTTACCTTATAATTGTCGTTAAATTACTCACTTTTTGTTTTTATACTTACAATCTGTGAAAGAGAGAACAAACATTAGAAAAATATTAAAACATGTATTTAAAAATTACAAAAGACAAGGGCAAAGATTGAAGGACAAACAGTTTTTGAACAACTTTGACACTTACAGAAGCTTCTGCTTCTCCAGGCCCCCTACACAGTCCTAAAGATATACATTTTAAACTAACAGTATCTTGATGCAGATGAAGTGAGGCCTATCTTAAAACATGGTGCATATTTTGCATTGCTGTTGTTTCAGAAAAGTGTCGCAAGACACTAAAATTTTAAATAATTGCTTCAGGATGCCAATAAGATGTCTACTATCCAGAGTTTTGTTTCAGGTGAGGCCTACTCAGGGTTGCAGATGAAATTTCGAGTTGTTGAAGAGAATAGAGGACATAATACATGTGAAGGTCTACCAATGAAGTGAGTCATGTCCACTGCACTCTTCAACAAAGTCCAAACCTCCTATGTTTCCCTGGACAGACCTAAACTTGATCTGCACAATGTGATTCGTAATGATAGGAAACACAGGTTATGTAATTGAAATACATGCAATTTATTTTGCTCATTTCACAATCACATCACTTGTGTTTCCTTTGCTTAGGTATCTCATTGTGCAGATGTAGTCTAGCATATGAAAGAATACGCAGAAGGGCAGCACTGCATGCAACAACTTTGACACTTACAGAAGCCTCACCTTCTCCATGCCTCCTACACAGTTCTACATATACATCATAAATGCAAACAGTACAGAATTAATTATACATGTTAAATGGTTTATTTTTGCTGTTCTGAGAATGTATCAAAATTCACTAAAAACAGTGACTTGAAGGTATTCATCATGTAACAGCGGGGAAAAAAAAACACAATCAAAATGATTGTGTTTAAAAAACCCATACAACATCAGAAATCAAAATTCAGAACTCCTTAAAGTTAACTTACTTTCCATGACGTCCAAGGATGTCCTATGAACAGCTTACACTCTTTTGTGCTGTTATTACTTTCAGCCCGCCACTTTCTGAAAGAAAATCTCCATCGTTTTTAAAAACACGTTACATGCAATAAATGACTTCTTGCTCTCTACCACAATTTTCCACAAGGCCAAATCTGGTCAGAGCCATTTATAACTCTTGGATTTCTTGTAAGCCAATCCCGTCATTTGGCATTTCCGCAACTTTCAGAATTAAAATGTTGAAGATCATTTTCACAATCCTGGAATAGTAATATCTTCCCCTTCTTGCTCAGTCATGTTCTACTTTTCCTATGACACTGATACAAGCAGACTTACACTACCTCTATGACTACTACAATTATTTAATTCTCTACATCACTTTTAATCACAAAGCAATGTAAAACAGTAGACAGCATTGCAGACTTACATTCCCTCTACTCCATGTTTTGATTGGCTGCTTCAATTAGTTTATAAAAAGAAACAATTTTTCTGAACTCATTCAAAGTGCACGTATTTCTCCATAATGTCCAGTCCTATGGTTAGAAGTTATGTCTCTGAACTACACTTATCCTCAAGGCCAAATTGTGTAGGAGCCATTAGAACTTCTTGAAATTCCACAGAGCACATCCCGAGATTATTTCCCTAAAATTTTGGTTTTAAAAACACCAGGTAAGAGTTTTTAAGGTCATACGGCAATTTTTTTTTGAAAATTAAAACAGAATCATTGCAGAATGACCAGCCATTTCTAGACTTTAAATAAGCTGTGTAATGTCCTGATGTTATTGAAGGGCCGTCATGATATATAATTGCTGCAGTTACAAAAGTCCTTCCTGATATTGACAACTGCGAAGCTACAAAATTTTTAATTAAAGTTGTCAATTTTGTTCCATCAGGCCTACATCGTTGGAACATTAAAATGACATACTGGCCATATGTTCGTATAAATAATGTGGACATCATTTCAGATTTACATTGGCTACACTCCATGTTGTGATCAGCTGCTTTTACTAGCTTATTAAAGGAGACTGATTTACTGTCTGGCAAAGTTAAATATATAAATCTTTCTGAGTCTACACTAGTAGTACTTGATACCATACAGTTCTCGCAGTCATGCTGCCATTGATAAGAAAGCCCAAACAGCTGATCTACATCTACACCTTCAGCATGTAATACATCAAGCATATACATTAAAAACTCCTGATAATCTTGCTGAATATTTTGAGAGAATTGTGTTTGGCCTGAACATCTGTCTAACAGATTTCGAATTTCAGACACACTTTCTATGTTTCTTCTATCAGTGGTACATTTCTCTAACACAGAATTTAACAAACTGCAAAATCTTTGATCAGAATTGACCACAATCTCTTCTTTTACATTTTTTAGAGAAAACAAAACATTAACCACTACATTAGCATAGCAGTTGACACCAGAACTGTTTTCAAACTGAAAACCAACAACATCTTCAACAGAATCCTTTTTGTTTCTGCTTGTAATTTTAGGTTCATTGACTTTTTGTCTTTTTGCTACAACCTCCCCAGTATTGTTCTCATTTCTTCGTTTCCGGCCTACCACACGTTTCTCAAACAAAGGATACTGAGGCAAATGTGGCGCATACTCTCTTCTTAACCTATTGTATTCCTTAACACAATCTAGATCCGCACAAATGTTTGTGACATCACACTCAATCAAGTACAATCCCGATAAAGTTCTAACTCGTGACAATGCCACATATGCCATACCCTCCTTGAACACAGAACTGCCAATATTCACCAATGCACTGTCTACACTTAAACCTTGCGATTTATGAATTGTCACCGCATATGCCAAGCAAACAGGAAACTGCTTACGGCGAACATATAAGTCTTTTACAAGCAAAAATCTAGCAGAACAACGAGCAATTAGCTGTACTTCCTCAATGCCATCAAATTTAATTTTTAAAAATTCAATTCCATCTCTATTTCTGTATTTCACAAAATCAACAACATTACCCATTGATCCATTTACCAGACCTCTTTCAACATGTAAATTCCTTCTTAAAATTATACGGCAGTTCAAGCACACATTCAGAGTCTTTTCAAAACCTGCAGTTTTAGATATACTCTTCTCTAATGAATCCAATTTTGTTTTCAGATTCTCAGACAAAATAATTGTTGATCCCATATGCTCTACTCTTTCAATAGCTTCCAGTTTCACAATCTCTTGCTTTTCTAAATGCAACATTTTGTTGTTAAATTTGGCACATTCTGCAAGAGTTGGCATCAAACATATTCCAGATTTCTTCTCAGTAATTTTCTGAAAAATATTCTCAGGCACAACATCTTGTTCTGGATATAAATTTGACAGTAATCGTGCATGTAAAGCTTCTTTCCCATGCTCGGTCACTTTTCCAATTCTAACATCTTGTAGAATAGTCTTGTAAACTTCATCCTTCGCCTGACGCATATTTTCATGCAGTTCAGCATAATTGAAGTTTAACCATATATTGACGTTGCCAATGCTGAGCCATGCGTGAGCATTTTGAACACAGGTTGCCCTTTCACTGGTGTCAGCTGGTGTCAGCTGCAGAAGATCTCCGAAAACAATGATGTGTTTGCCACCAAATAACACATCATACTCTGTTTTGAGAACTTCTTGCATCCTCAAATGCACAAAGGCAAGCATGACATTGGAAACCATGCTTACTTCGTCAATGATAAGAAGTTTCATTTTCCTCAAGATTCTTGAAACTTCAAAACAAGCATCTCCAGATAGCTTGTGATATTGTAATTTGTTGTCATGCTCCACTGGCAGCATCAGTAAACGATGTAAAGTAATCCCTTTAATATTATGTGCTGCCAGTCCAGTTGGAGCAGTGACAACACAAGACAGCAATGACTCTGTCCTTTCCTGCAAATAGCATGAAATTGCTTTAATGAGGAAACTTTTTCCAGTTCCCGATTCTCCACTCACGTACAGTCGGACAGGCTTCAACGACGTACATGAGCACTCTTTCTTATCATGACTTAATCCATGATCAATTTGCATGGTAACTTCGTCATATATTTTCCTCTGCTCAACGTTGAGTTGTCTTTCCAACTCTTCTAAGTTAACCGCATCCTCTTGAGCATGTGCCATGGCTCTTTCCACTTCATTCATAGCAGTGGCAGCTTCATTTTCGATAACAGGTCCTCCTAGTGGATCCTGACTCAATGAAGCAGAACTCTGACTGTCCTGAGAACTGTCTCTGGCAATCTCGGCTGCAATCGTTGCTTCCTGCTCAATTTCCGCATTCAACATTTCTACATATTTGGGAAAAGCAGGACATTCTATGGTCTCCTTGGCGGCATTGAAAGAGTCTTCGTAACAGAGGAAATCTCCAAGCAGTTCCTCTTCTGCACGCCAAGGCTTGAAAAGTTGCAAAAGTGCTAAATAGAAAAACTCCTTTTTTTCAGGAGATTCACCACTCAATTTTCGATGGTTTACAAAGTGGCATTTTCTTTGCTTGACCAGACATCCCTCACTTCCTATTACAGCATACACTCCTTTCTCAGTATCTTCTTTGATGTTCCTCTTGAATATGTAATTTTGCAGAACCTCATACAGACAAACATTCTCGAGGTGACTGCTTCGATTTGGATAATATGTATCCAACATGTTTGTCTTCAAAATGTCGGTACTGTTTGGCTCCTTTTCCGCCAAATACTCAATTTCCCGCACAGGTTTGAGAACTCGATTACGCGTTGCTGCAAGACCAAGACTCGCCCAAACGATACTCCTGGACTTGGCATAGAGACTTGCTGAAGACAACCGGTCAGAACATTCGTACGCTCCGATTTCTCGATGCGACAACATCTTCAGACTGAAACTGTACAACTTCTTGCTGAGGCTCTTTTCATGGGAAATGTCCTCCCACATATCCTTCAATTCTGTCTTCTCTTTTTTGGTGATGTAAGACGTCACATACCGAGCCACAGCCATACAGTTATCAGCCACAAACTGTATATCCATGTTAGCATTCCACATGGACAAAATCACCGGGTTGTAGTCGTTGATGTACTTGGACTCTTGGTTCCTCTTCAAATTGTAAGTGTTTTTAGGTGATTTCTTCATGACATTGTGTCGCAGCGAAGACATCAAACTGTTTACTCTTCCTTTAGAAATCACCGGTCGTGGAAAGCCGAAACGACATTTAGTGTAGAACTTGTCCTTGTTTCGGAATTTACGACGGCAGTACTTTCCACATCGATGGCTTTGGAAACGCAGAACTTTTTCTCTTAGGCTTTTCTTCTCCTTTGCGTTTGGAACAGCACACGTAGAATACTGTTGGATGAAACTCATCACTGAGTCTTCTGGATCCGTTCCAAATTTAGGTGCATCCTTGATCCACAGCAACATATGTATATGAGGAGCACCTCTTGCTTGGTACTCCTTTCTCCAGAAGAAATCCAACACCTCTCCAAGAGGTGGATTCTTCTTATTCATGATGAAAGACATCATAGCTTCAAATCTATGATTGAAGTACCTACATACATTGACTGGATCCAAAGAGCACAGTTCTCCAGGTGTCTTGAATTCGATGTTATCTACGTTAGCATTTGCCTCTCGTAGAAATTCAAGTAAGTCTTCCCAGCCATACTCGGCACAGCTCAGAGTGAGGAACCATGTGGGAGTACCTAAGTTCCTCAGCATACATTTTAAATCACCATGACGACGGTACCAGTACTCATTAGTACCACGCTGACACGCCATGAGATTAATCAGGTGAGAATCCAAAATACTGTCTTGGACATTGACTTTATCCATAAAGTCACTTGCCGAGATGTTTTGCATGTGTATACCACTTTTCAAGATGTGGTTCACTGCATATGACAGTCCAGACAGATCGCTTTCAAACAGGAGATGAAACAAATAAGGAATGCATTGTCGAAACCTAGCATCTCCTGCATACAATCGCAAAGTCCGGTATTCAGAAGCAGGAATTTGATGAGGTCGCTCATCATATCTTCCTCCCTGACCTGTTGGAAAAAGCTGTGGGAAACACCGAGCTTCCAAACTTTCCTCCCAAACACTAATGGGACTCCCTTTGGCTTGTTTCATTTGAAACAACTCAATAGCATTCCCCATGACTTCCTTGGAATGCAAAGGATGAACACTATAATGTTCATATATTTCTTCACTAGTAGAGGGTTCTACTTTCTCAATTTGACCAGCACACAAATCGCTATCCTCTTCCTCACTTACTTCCTCTTCTGCAACATATACATTCTTATAGTATTTATTATTTTTTTTCAAATACAATGTTGCCTTTTTAACTTTCCTAACATCTACTAAATCTTGCCATATTTTCTTATTCTCTGTCGGAACCCCATTAACTAAGATAACCAGAGGTTCCTCTTCCACTTTTTCTACTCCAATTGTGTTAATGTTTTTCTTCAAATCTAGAGGCAAATAAACAACTCTTCCCTTTAATCCTCTCTGTAAATCTGATGGAGGCAATTTCCCTGTCTTTGGCTCCATTCTTACAATAGCCTGACAGGGATGGATACTTTGAATCAAAATAGATTCATAAGTATTTAAATCCTTCAATTCAGAAGGAATCTCAACCAATTCCAGATTATTATGAACTGCTCTAGCAGGCATCTGGTTTTGATTTAATTTGCAACAACAATAAGTACACACACGTTGATCCAATCCCAAATCAAAACAATTTTCTACCATCAAGTATGTTGCAAAATCCTTCCATTCACTATTATTTTCCCTTTCACTTTTTGCATATAAATCCACTAACTTAGTCTGATTCTTATAATAAGTGCGTCGACAACACACACAAGTGAAATTAGGCCTCTCACTTGATTTCACCTCAAACGTCGCAATTTCCCTCTGGAAATTATCTGTACTGGAAACCTGTACACTATCTTCCACATGACCCTCTTCTTCTTGCTCAATTTCAACATTCTCCTCTTTACTTCCAAAGTAACAAAACTCAATTTCTTCACATATATTCTTCACATCTATTTCAGAACCATGCAAAAGAGCAGCGCATAATTGTTTAAGCATAATTGCTGGACTCTTAGCATAATACAACATTCTAACTAATTTCCTCACTTTGTTATGATGCACTGCTAGCATCCTGAAATGATGAAAAACACTCTGGCATACTCTCCTGGAAAGACAAGCCAGTGAATGTCCATGCAAACCTGTCACTTCTCTTACTCTGCAAGGATCTAATTCTTGCAACAACATCATTTTCTGCTTCAAACTTTTCTTATTAAATGACCGTACAAAATCACAAAGCAAATTGATGGAATCCTGTCGCACACTGCAAATACTACTACACTTCCAGGTGTACACAGGACCCTTAGCACGTCTTCCTAAAACCTCATTACCTAACACCTCTTCTGCCTCTGTTGTCACAAGTTTTTCTTTTTCAACTGGACAACCATCTTTCACTTCATAAGCACGACCACTGGCGTCAACTGCATGCACCAAATCATTATCCTGCAAATAACTCTCCTCATTAAAAAATGCCTCACAGCTTGAACTATGCATCCATTCTCCAGAAAAAACTTCACAAAAATTACTACGATTAACTATTCTCTTCCATCTACTATTTCTTTTGAAATCAAAAATTGCCTTGTTTAGCTTCCTAATTCTATTGATTATCAAAATAAATAACTTACGTTTAATTTCAAATGCCTGATCAATAACTTTCTCAACTTTTTTTTTGTCTTATAAAAAACCAGTTTCTGTTGACCTTTCTTAATATTTTTTAACAAATTGCCAATTATCCTGTTCCGGAACATTCGTTTACGAATCTCCCTAAACTGTTGTTTCCTTCTACTATCATGCACAGAGTTATCTCTTGCTCTAGCAGTAACATTTTTCATTGGCCTTTCTTTTCCATTTGATTTCCTTCTCGTTTTATGGACTGAAACATTTTCTGTAGTAATATTTTTTTTACTACACATATTTCTTATAAATTGTTTTGTGCTCTTACCCGGTGCTTTCTTCGTGACTTGACAAATCTTTTTGTTAGAGGACTGCTGCGTATTTTTTTTCACCTGCTGTCTTTGACGTTTTGCAGCCTTTCTCTGTCTTTCTATTGTAGGCATGGTGAAATCTTGAAATGATCTGCAGTTGAATCTGTGGAAAAATGTAATAAATAATGTTATTAACCATTATTACCAAACAGTAAATCAGTAACAGTGATAAAAAACTTAACACACTACTTGACATTTTAATTAGAAGATTTTTTAGTCGTTGGCAAATTTACAATACAGAAATACCAGAAAAGAAATGACATTTATATTTATGTTACCTATGCTATTTTATATGTGAATCTGATCTAATTTTATGAGCATATTTTAATATTTTATTGAAGACACTACACATAACCTGCTTTTGAAGGTGTCTTTATTTTTAAATTAAACGGTTTACCTTTTTACTTTTTATTAATTATAAATTTTAAAAATAAATGTTTATAGTTCCAAAGGCTCAAGCAGGTCAGCTTCCCATCCTATATCATATAATTCGGACAAATCTGCATCCTCATCACGCTCTTCTTCATCCTCAGGATTTAAATCATCCAAGGGATCAACATCCACTGATGTTTCAATTACAAGTTCAATGATGAGGTCAAAATCAACTGATTGCAGATTGTCGCTCATGTTGAGGTTGTCTTTATCTTTAAAGAAAGATAACAACAATGAGATGTTGCAGAGTAAGAGACAAATCTCACAGATTATAATAGTAAAATTGTTTAACAAGAGTAACATTTTGCAGCTATTATTTAGCCATGTCCAGCGATGCTGAGCAGGGGAAGCCTATGTCTAATCTTTCACTGAACAGGACTCATCTCTTCTTAACCTTGGATAAGCCTCACCGACTCTGTGTCCCCTGCACATACTTAAATGTAAAGGGGCAGATTTATGTTAAATGGCACATCCCCAGGCATGCACCAGTTAACGTGCACCACTGCTCTGCCACCCATGGTGTGCCGCATTTACAATCAGATAGGAGAAACCTGCGTCAAAACCCTGCGCCTGCTTGAAGCAGGCATAGGTCTTGACGCAACATTGTGGAGATGGTGCACCCCTGAGCCTTGCTGGAGCTGCATCGCACTTGCGATACAACTCCAGCAATGCGCCACCTTAACGGCACAGATGCGTCAAGCATCTGTGCCGTTTTTGCCCCATGCTGTGCCGCATTGTAAATGCAGCACACCATGGGTGGCGGAACAGCGGCGCAAGATGACTGGCACATCCCTGGTGATGCGCCAGTCATCATAAATCTATCCCTAAGCTTCTTATCTTGTTAGAGATGAACTGCCATATGTATCATCAAAATATTTTGCATTTCCTAAATAGCGAATTTTAAGGAATAAATAGCGATTCTTTACCATTCCTAATTTGCGATGAGCAAATTGCTAATTGCAAGTTACCCATTCATTTCCATGGGCTATGAGGCTCATAGGAATGAAGGTTTAATTTGCGATTAGCAATTAGCTCATCGCAAATTAGGAATTTTTCCAAGGGTGCAGGGGTGTCTCAAGAACACCCTGCTGCACCCCTGAAAAAGAAATTTGGGGGCATATGGCGCACATACATGCCCTAAGGGCATGTATTGGCGTCATGTGGCACCTTTTGTTTTTTTAAAAAAAATTCTTTTTGAAAAGAATTCGCAAATTACCACCAACTAGAAGTTGGTGGTAGTTTCCAAATCCTTAATGTCATTTTTTACATATTTTTTGTTTGATACATTGCATTTAAGGAATCGCAAAATTTGCAAATCCTTCAGTGCAATCGCAAAATAAGGAATAGCAAATTTTGAATTAAGGACATTTTAAGTCATTTCCATATGTGCAGTGTTTTGAAATTATGATTTGAAAATCGTTTTTGGGGAAAAGTAATGGTTTGCAAATTTATGACAAGGACATAATGGTGTATGCTTCTCTATAAGGCATTTCAGTGTCTCTGATGTCATTTTTCCCATATTACATTATAAGACCTTTCCCCATGGAGCACATTCCTTGTAAATATGCTCCCACCTGAGCATGGCGAATTTAGATTTTGACTGTTTGAGTCACATAACCATGTTAAAAGTGACCCAAAAAAATTGCAAACGTTTTAAAAAAACACATTCATGTGTCTTAAGGACATTTTAAGTCATTTCCCCATGGACAGTGTTTTCTAAGTGGCGCAAAAGAGGCATACACCTATCATAAATCTGTCCCTAGCATTTTAAATGATTAATTCAGGATGACAATAAGATGTGGCCTATCCAGAGGTTTGTTTAAGGTGAGGCCTACTCAGGATTGCAGATTAAAGTTACGCTTGATGAAGAATACAGAGGACATAATACATGTAAAGCTCTACCAATGAAGTAAGTGATGTCAACTTCATTGCGCCAGTCATCATAAATGTATTCATAAGCTTCTTATCTTCTTAGACATCAACCGCCATATGTATCATATAACTATTTTGCATTTCCAAAATAGCGAATTTTAAGGAATAAATAGCGATTCTTTACCATTCCAAATTTGCGATGAGCAAATTGCTAATTGCAAATTCATTCATTTCCATGGGCTAGGAGGCTCATATAAATGAAGGTGCAATTTGCGATTAACAATTTGCTCATCGCAAATTAGGAATTTTTCCAAAGCTGCAGGGGTGTCTCAATAACACCCTGCTGCACCCCTAAAAAAGAAATTTGGGGGCATATGGCGCACATAAATTTTAACAACATTCCTTTACCTCAAAAACGATTTTCAAATCATAATTTCAAAACACTGCACATGGGAAAATTACTTAAAATGTCCTTAAGACACACAAAAGCGTTTTTTGATTGCCTTTGCAGCATGTTTGTATCACTTTTAACATGGCTATGTAACACAAACATTCAACATCTAAATTTGCCATGCACAGGTGGGAGCATATTTACAAGCAATTTGCGCCACAGAC
The DNA here is from genome assembly GCF_964261635.1 of Lissotriton helveticus. Taxonomy (NCBI): domain Eukaryota; kingdom Metazoa; phylum Chordata; class Amphibia; order Caudata; family Salamandridae; genus Lissotriton; species Lissotriton helveticus. The sequence goes on along the minus strand of NC_136063.1, from coordinate 1,236,497,018 downwards.
AAAGGTCTTACACTAAAATGGGAAAAATAACATCAGGGACAGTCAATTGCCTTATAAAGAAGCATACACCATTATGTCCTTAAGACACATGAAAGCGTTTTTTGATTGCCTTTCCAGCATGGTTGGGTCACTTTTAACATGGCTATGTAACACAAACATTTAAAATCTAAATTTACCATGCACAGGTGGGAGCATATTTACAAGCAATTTGCGCCACAGAGAAAAGTCAGGGACAGTCAATTGCCTTATAAAGAAGCATACACCATTATGTCCTTGTCATAAATTTAAAAACAATTCCTTTACCTCAAAAACGATTTTCAAATCATAATTTCAAAACACTGCACATGGGAAAATTACTTAAAATGTCCTTAAGACACATAAAAGCGTTTTTTGATTGCCTTTCCTGCATGGTTGGGTCACTTTTAACATGGCTATGTAACACAAACATTCAAAATCTAAATTTTCCCTGCACAGGTGGGAGCATATTTACAAGCAATTTGCGCCACATAATTCATAATTTTCTCCTTAAAGCACACTATTCTCTAAATTAAAGAAATATTTTCTCACCTTAGCAAATACTTTGAGTTTGAAAACAGTCTCAGAAACACACCAATTTGTCTTCAGCAGAGCAAAAGGTATGCACTCCAGAGTCTGCAGCTATCAAAAGCACAGAAATGCTGTAATTCTTCACACATATTTCTCATGTCACCCAATCAAAACTCTTCCCTCACTTTTTTTCAAATGAAAACCCTTCCCCCCTCTGCCCTTTCTGTCTTTTCTGCATGGCAACCACCTCTTGGAAGACTTCTGGTGTTTGCAAGTTCACACAACTTTGTTGCAATTGAACTCTGAACTCTCAGTGCACCTGCATATCCAGTGCATTCTTTCATTTAATGATTTTTTATTGACCATTCAAAATACATCTTTCAAAGAACACATCCGTGCACCCTAACTTTCTGTTTTCAGCAATCAAAATCCACCAATCACTGTTACTGCTTCATGAACACAGAAACTCCACAGTTTTTTTCATTTTAAACTCTCATTTTTTCAACTGCCATTTCATTGCCACACTTCATCTGACTGCAGGAGAACCTTCTCTCACCATGTTTTCTGTCTGGATTGTTGGACATAGTTATATTCACTGGGCTCAAAGGTACGTTGAAAACAGGAAATTACCTAACCTCAATTTACAAGATGTGGAAATTAAGTGGTTTGGCCACAGAGGATTAAAATGTCACCAATTGATACCATTGGTGAAAACCTTTATGCATTTGCCCAAACCTGACCTGTTAATTGTGCACTGTGGAGGTAATGACTTGGGCACTTTGACTGGTGTAGGTCTGGAAATGCTTTTAAAGGACACCTTTGAGCAATTAATGGCACTTTTTCCTCAGACTGCCTTGGTATATTCAAATATATGCCAAAGACAGAAATGGAGGTGGTCAAACCAATTTTGTCCACAAATTGAGAAGTCGAGGAAGCATGTAAACAAATCTGTTTCAGCTTACATGAGAGACCATGGAATGGGCTCCCTGTACAACAATAACTTGCGTTACTACATGCAAGATATCTACAGAGGAGATGGAGTTCACTTCTCAGATGAGGGCAACAGAGTTTTCACTCTGAATTTAAGAATGTGCATTGGTACCTACTTATAAGTACCTAAATGTACCATAAACCCAAAAGCTCTTCTCAGAGCTACCCTACATCTGATCACTCACAATTATTATTTTAGTCTAACATTTTTCACTAATTTCCAACAAAGTACGCTCCCTGGGGCGCTACCCGGTACGCGAACCGGGAGCTAACCTCGCGAATTTTTTTTTAAAAATGTTTTTTTTTCGCACATATAAGCCTCCTCAGCCACCCTCAGAAAACCTAGGGGGTCAAGATAACTCTACCGTGCCCCCTTCTACCCATTCTGAACATTATTTGCCCTCCATCTTGTATCTTAATTCGACCGAAACACAAAATGGTGGACTCCCGGAACGCTTAAGGTTCGCGAACCGGGGCGCTCAACGGTTCGCGTACCGGGTCGCTCTCTAGGAAGCGCACCATCAAAAAAGGTGGGAAAGTAGTTCACAGAAAAGCCACTGGAGACAATTTCACCAAATATAGATTAGCTCATACTACATACCAATCCCTACCATTTTCACAAATTTGATTGGAATTCCATTTAGTCATTTAGCCTGTAGACCTCTCTAAATACCCTGAGGTAAATTACTTCACAAAACACATCTGAAGTGTTGGAATTGACAACCAATGAAAATGTTACTTTCATTTTCTATTTTTTTTACCTGACATTTCATTGGTTATATACCTGAATATATATAAAGGAAGAGAAGAAAACACAGCCATTTTGACTACTACTTCTTGCTGTACATTTCAATAGTATTTTCACTAATTCCTTCAACTTCTTTCTAAAGGTAAGTTTTTATTTTTAAAACTGAAGTATATTGTGCACTATAAGTTAATATGGTAAACTTTTTCTGATAGATATATACTATCCCTCTGTAGTAGTTATAGATTTAGAGAGACTTCTCTGTTATAGTTATGGATGTAGTTAGGCTTCTCTTGTATAATTATGAATTTACTTACGTTAAATCACATACACTTTTTTATATTCCTACTTCCACTCTGATACTATACACTGCCCAAAGATAAATTCACTGATAAAAAATGCCTATCTAAAATTATTCCCAACATTGCCCTATCTCTACTAATATATATTTTTTTAATCCAAATTTCAGGCAAAATGGAAGGCGAAAACCAAGTTTCTTTTGAAATGGACCTGCAAGAGAGCAGCCAAGAATTGATTGATACAATTGATCAAATTGACATTGAATTTTTCGATGAAACTTGGGACAATGAACTACTGCAATGTGTACAAGCAGTAGATAACCTCCTTGCAAATGAGGACATTTTACACCCTCAGAGACTACAATGTATATTCCTTTTAAAACCTCCACATTAAACATAGGGGGTCAGGGAGGATCTAGTATGCCCCCTTATGGTCATTTTCGCCTTTGTTTTGGCCTCCTCTTGTCTCTCAATCCTACCGAGAGACAAGATGGCGGCCGCTCCGGACTGTTTAGAATGTTGACAGACACCGGAGAGCCAATCAGCTTAGCTACGCGAAGTTCCGGTACGCTTAAGGTCCGCGGACCGGAGCGCTGTCCGGAGCGCGCTTACAGATATATATCTTTTTTTAAACGTTAATTTCTCAAAATCCACTGGAGCACATATATTGAGACCTAGAAAAGGCACATCGGGCTACCAGTCCCTACAATTTTGCCAAGTTTCATGGAAATCCATTCAGCCGTTCGGGCTAAAAGTGAGGCCAACCGCCCTATGGAAAACTCAATGTTAAAAACACGTTTTGGGACCCCCCTTTTTTCTCGGCCCCCCCTTGACGAAACCCCCCCAAATTTCCAAGGGCTGCTCAGAAACAAAATGTTCCATTTTCCAGAAAATTTCAGCCAATTCCGTCCACAAACGCCAAAGTTATTAGACATAGAATTTTCAAAAATCCCATAGAGAAAAAATCCTAACTATATATACCTACTGGCGACCGCCAGTAGGTAATACATACATACATATATATATATATATATATATATATATATATATATATATATATATATATATATATATATATATATATATATATATATATATATATATATATATATATATATATATATGTATATATACCACAAACGTCAAACGGACACCTTGGGTAGTTTGCAGATGATTTATTCGATGACTGCACAGCAACACGTTTCGACCTTCGTCTTGATCACGCCAAGGAAACAGGCAGTATCCCACACACATACAAATGAGAATGGAAAGGGGCGACCGCTCGGTCCCCCCGAACGTATGGATGGGTGCCCCGAACCTCCCGGGAAACCAGTTTTGGCGGGGTGGGCGTAGCCCGGCTGGTATGCCCAAAGCGGCGTAGCCGGGGTGCGCCTTCCCCCGCCCAAGAGGGGTTGTCCTAGACACCTCGATGGAAGACCACGCCCAGTAGGCATATCGGGGACGGGTACACGCCCTACCGCAGAAGGATAAAGGAGCGGGAATCCAGAAGATCGTCCTCTTGTTCCTCGGATCGGAAGGCTGCACCCACTCGTTGCTCGTGAGCCCTCGACGGAACAAGCAGCAATTTTGAACTTGTTAATCTTGTTTTTTCTCTTTCAGTTTCGAAGGCTCACAGATTTCAGGACCTCGTGGATCGACCAAGGGCGGAAGACTCGAAACCATGCCTAGCAAGAAAGCAGGAAAGGGTTCCGAGACAGAGAGGATGTTACGCCTGTTGTCGAATCGGATGGCTTGTATGGACCGAAAGCTCGGACAAGTCCAATCGCTCGGGAGAGGTTTAGCGGAGGTAAAGAAGCAATTGGCCCCATTGAACGACCCAGGTCAGCCAAAAAAGGTTATAGGCCCGGCTTTGCCGGGAATAGTCCCCGGGGGAAGAGGGAAGCGGGTCAAGGAAAGGGCGGTTTCGGGGGGGGTGCCAGTTCCAGAGGTACCTCTCATCGCCCCCCTCGTACCGGTCGATAACCCGGTTCAGAACCCAGATGTAGGCCAGCCTATCCCGGTGGTGATCACCTCTGTCGAGGACGATGAAATGCCCCCAGAATTGGCCGCACAGTTGACGGCATGGCTCAAAACAAAGGTGGGGGGCACAGCGACCCCGGGAGATCCGGCCGAAGAAGCCAAAGTGTTAATAAAGCAGTTGCGGCAATCGAGAGATGTCGCGAAGGCGAGTGTTCCTCTTGTTCCCCCACAGGTGGCGCCGGGAGTGCCAGCAGCTGGTCAAGAAAAGACGGCGGCAACAACAGCCGATCCGGGTAAGCTCGCATTGCCGATGGTGGGGGAGGGCTCGATACCCTCAAGGCGGGAAAAGGTTGCACAGCACATTCCTTTGGCCACGAAAGAGTTAATATGGGGAGACAAGTATGTCAACATGTTTTCATTGTTAACGGACCATAGTGAGATGGAGTATGCTAAAACGCAGAAAGATTTGTGGCACCCTAGTGTCTGGCGCGCCAAGATGGCCGAGTTCAGGGTGGAAGAGACAGTGACGAACTGGGTTAAGGCCTTCTCTATATTTACCGCAGTTATGGGGGAACGTAAACCTGAGGTTATGACTGAGTTGGTTTGCTATCAGAATCGCATTATGGATTTTTATTCAATGTATGAGGGGGAAGAATGGAAAGGCTATGACATGAAGTTCCGTAAAGCAAAAGAATATGATGCTTCTTTGTCTTGGGATTGTTTGGACTCGGTGTCATGGCACAAGCAACTCCTGCAGGGGGCGACAGGTACGTCCTCGCCAGGCGGGAGCGGGTCCGGAGTGGTCCCCCAAAAGCCCGGGGTGCCCTTTCGAGCAGGCACAGGTGGGGGCTATCAGCCTAGAGTTGGCGGCAATGGCGGAAAAGGAGGGGTCTGTTGGGGCTTCAATCGAGGCAATTGTAACAGACCGCAGGGGACATGCAAGTTTAAGCATGTGTGTGCCGGCTGTGGGAATTCCTCACACCTGGAAAGTGCATGTAGATCAAAAAATGGCGGGACGGGAGGAAAAGGTGGACCTAAGCAGGAGTGAGGTAGACCTTTGTAACCGATTGCCTACACCCGTTGATCTCATGGTTATGATTCTGGTTAAACAAATACCCTGATCATGTATCCGCTGGGGTGTTGAGGAAGGGATTCTTACATGGCTTCCACATCCCGGCGGGGGAAGTTCGGGGGAACTCCTTTTGTAGAAACCAGTTATCGGTACGGCACAACCCAGGCGTGGCAGAAAAGAGAATAGCAAAAGAGGTCAGTTTAGGACGAGTGGCTGGCCCCTTTTCCTGCCCGCCGGTGGCCGAGTTCATCTGTTCCCCGTTAGGGGTTGTCCCGAAGAAAGATCCGGGGGAGTTTAGACTCATACATAACCTTTCTGCTCCTAGGGGTTCCTCGGTGAATGATGCCATTGACCCAGAAGTTTGTTCGGTACGATACGCATCGTTCGACGATGCCGTGGCCATATTGAACCACCTAGGCCCTGGGGCGCTGATGGCGAAATGTGATATCGAATCAGCATTCCGGTTGCTTCCGGTGCACCCGCAGGATCAGCGCCTGCTAGGTTTTGCATTTCAGGGAAGTTATTACATGGATAAATGCATGCCCATGGGTTGCTCCATTTCATGTGCATATTTTGAGATGTTTAGCTGTTTTTTGGAATGGGCATTTACCGAGGCTACAGGGCATAGACATGTTATGCATTATCTGGATGACTTTCTGTTTTTGGGGGCAGCCGGTGATACGAACTGCGCAGAGGCGCTGTATGATTTCTGCATCCTCATGAATGAATTTGGTGTCCCATTGGCACCAGGTAAGACGGTCGGACCATCTACTTCACTGGAGTTTCTGGGAATTGAGCTTGATTCTGTGGAGGGGTGTTTCCGACTACCAGTAGACAAAGTGATCAAGTTCCAGGCTTCCTTGATGCAATGCCTGGGTGGGGAGAAAGTGACCCTGCACCAGTTACAACAAACAGTGGGTCAGCTTAATTTTGCCTTGAGGGTGATTCCTATGGCCCGCCCGTTTTCGCGCTCTATCGCGCAAGCTATGGGTGGTCTCAAAGAGGCTCACCACCGTACGAGACTGTCTGGAGAGGTTCGCCAGGATATGCGTATTTGGTTGGCATTTCTGGCGGACTTCAACGGTCGAGTCGTCTGGAGCTCCCCGCCAGAGTCTTCAGAGGAATTAGGTCTATGGACCGACTCGGCAGGGAGCGTGGGTTTTGGCGCCATCTTAGGTGATCGATGGTCGGCGCAAACATGGCCAACATGGTGGCACTCCAACGGTCTCACAGGTAACATTGGGTTCCTGGAGTTATTCCCCATCTGGGTTGCTCTGATGACATGGGCTGACGACTTCAGGGGCCGCTCAGTGGTGTTTTGGTCCGACAATATGACTGTTGTTGATTGCATTAACCAACAGGCAGCACGCTGCAAAATGATCTTGAGATTGTTGAAAGAGATTGTGCTGCTTTGCATGAGATTGAATGTACTGTTCAGGGCGAAACATGTGCCAGGTGTACTGAATCATGCGGCTGATGCACTCTCTCGTTCACATATACAGGCATTCAGGGGTTATCTGCCCACAGCAGACCTAGAGGCAGCACCATTCCCAGAAGCAATGTGGCTAATCGGTGCCTCGGATTACAAGACCTCGTGGCAGCGAGTCTAGCCCCCAGGACAAGGAAAGCATACAAAGGAGCGTTTCGTTCATATTGCACATATTTAGGTCCCACGGGGAGTCAGAATTGGTGTCAGGAGGAATCCTTCCTGGGGTACCTGGTTGCACTACACAGGGAGGGCCGATCAGTGGCAACGGCCGGTAGGCATAGGGCGGCCATTTCCTTCATGGCCCAGGTACACGGCATAAAAGACCCTACAGGTTCTTTTTTGGTGAAGAAAGCCCTTCGCGGCTGGCAGCGCCTTGAGGGTTGCAAGAAAGATACGAGGCACCCGATTGGCTTAGACAGACTATCTCTGCTTTTAGCAAAGCTGGATGAGACGTGTTCCTCCCATTACGAAGCAGTTCTGTTCCGGGCAGCGTTCACATTGGCATTCCATGGGGCCATGAGGGTGAGCGAACTTGTCGCAAGGAACAAGAGAGATATGGAGGGAGGCTTGTGCAGGGATCACATCCAAATAAGGGGTGATTCAATAGTAAACACGATAGCCAGGTCCAAGACTGACCAGGGGGCTATGGGAGATAGTGTTGTCGTGCAGCGCAGACGTGGGTCCCCCGTTTGCCCGTTGAGGGGTGTGGAAGACTATTTGGCGCTGAGAGCGGCCGCATGGGGGGGAGTTTGCTCCGACACAAGGATGGCACCCCACTGACGAGATTTCAGTTTCAGAGGGTGCTAGCACTGGCAATCGCTGACGCGGGCATGGACCCGTGCGATTTTGGGACCCACTCCTTTAGGATAGGGGCTGCTACTGAGGCTACAGCCAGGGGTCAGAGTGCTGAGGAAGTGAAACAATTGGGCCGTTGGTCCTCGAATTGCTTCAAGAGGTATGTGCGCTTGCACATGTTGTAAGTGAACAATTGACATGCACTCACGTTTTCTGTCTTTTGTTTTATTTGCAGTTTCGCGAGCCTGCCACGCAGGGCGGAATTGGAGGTCGACCCTGCATCAAGAGACCAGCGGTCAGAGGTCACCGACTGGAGAGAGGATGGTATGGGTCGTGGGCCACTCATAAGTGAGGCGCGCCGGTGACGTATTCAAGGAAGGTGACGCGATTCACGCACCTGGGGAATACGGGTTCAGAGTGGCCTTCCATGGGAAAGGTGGGCTCGTTTTTGACAAATTTGAGTCATTTTTCGAGGGACTTTTAGGGCGGCATAGGTCAGCGCCATCTGTAGTCATAGTACACCTGGGAGGCAACGACTTAGTGACACTGGGTAGACGAGTGTTACTTGAACGAGTCTTGTCGGCTGTTAGCTGGTTGGCTAAAAGAGTCCCGGGGTGCACGATTGCCTGGTCCCACATGATTCCTAGAAGGAGGTGGCAGGGGGGCCTTACGGTGTCAGCTCTGAACCATTCGGTTAAACGGGTCAATAATAAGATTGGTAGATTGTTCCGTTCTGCACAGTTGCATGTCATTCCTCATGGGTATATCCGGGGTGACCATATGTATCTGAACGATGGGGTTCACCTGTCCAGGGAGGGGAATGATTTACTCATAGGAGACTTTGTTGCATGGCTAAGAGGTTTGTGGAAGCATGACCTATAGGAGGAGTAGGGGGGACCGTATAGTCGGTCAACTATCCGGTCTGTGGCGGTAAGGTCATGATCGGTGAGCAGTATTTTCAAGGTCCCTAGAGTGGGGCGCCACCCACAATGGATGGGAGCGCCCGGGGGAAGACGGCCATTGGCCCCTTCCACGGGGAGGCGGCACCCACTAAGGATGGGGCGCCTAGGGGGAGATGGCCATGGGCCCCTCCCAGGGGGGGAGGCGGTTATATGCCCCTCCTTACTAATTTCCCGGGGGCCGGATATCCGCGACTGCGGATAGAGAGTGTGGGGTTGGGGGGGAGAGTCCACGCTGTCCTTCCTACAGAGACCTCATATGGGAACTCGGACGACCCTTAAGATGGCGTCGAGTAGAAAGGGGGCCCCCACCACGACAAGGGAAGTTACAGTTGGCAATGAGGGTAGAGCCCTCTGCGCAAGCGCCGCTCACACAGTGAGGGCGGGAGTTTGGTAGTAGGGATCTGACACCGGTTAAGACCTTGCCGTTGGCCCTTAATGCTAGGATGTACAATTTGAATTAGAGTATATGCATTTTCGGGATGTTAGCCAAAAGTACATGACTGCATCGAAATGTAATAAAATGACAAATTGTACATAATGCATAATGATGAAACTTTTATTTAATGTTTTAAATTTGTTTCATATTTTAATAAATACGGCCGGGAGGGTGACTCCCTCCCGTCTTCCAAAAGTTCAACTATTGTCCGACTTCCCATCCTTGGGGATATGTGTTGGGAGGGGGTGGCGGGCATCCCGGCCATATGGAAAGGGGCGACCGCTCGGTCCCCCCGAACGTATGGATGGGTGCCCCGAACCTCCCGGGAAACCAGTTTTGGCGGGGTGGGCGTAGCCCGGCTGGTATGCACAAAGCGGCGTAGCCGGGGCGCGCCTTCCCCCGCCCAAGAGGGGTTGTCCTAGACACCTCGGTGGAAGACCACGCCCAGTAGGCATATCGGGGACTGGTACACGCCCTCCCGCAGAAGGATAGAGGAGCGGGAATCCAGAAGATCGTCCTCTTGTTCCTCGGATCGGAAGGCTGCACCCACTCGTTGCTCGTGAGCCCTCGACAGAACAAGCAGCAATTTTGACCCTCCCACCAGCCCCTGATAGCAAATGTTTGGAGGAAAATAAAGTTTTTCTGAGTGATGAAAGTATAGGCCTTTTTTCCTTGGTACAGTGAATAAAGGAACTTTGAGAATAAAGATTTGGTTTGCATTGGAGAAATGTCTTCTTGCAGGAAAGATCAGTGATAACAGTAAGATGATGTGAAATTTTTTCTTTTCGTAGGTGAACAACTGTCGTATTTATTTGTCGGGCGGTAAGGTCATGATCGGTGAGCAGTAATTTCAAGGTCCCTAGAGTGGGGCGCCACCCACAATGGATGGGAGCGCCCGGGGGAAGACGGCCATTGGCCCCTTCCACGGGGAGGCGGCACCCACTAAGGATGGGGCGCCTAGGGGGAGATGGCCATGGGCCCCTCCCAGGGGGGAGAGGCGGTTATATGCCCCTCCTTACTAATTTCCCGGGGGCCGGATATCCGCGACGGCGGATAGAGAGTGTGGGGTTGGGGGGGAGAGTCCACGCTGTCCTTCCTACAGAGACCTCATACGGGAACTCGGACGACCCTTAAGATGGCGTCGAGTAGAAAGGGGGCCCCCACCACGACAAGGGAAGTTACAGTTGGCAATGAGGGTAGAGCCCTCTGCGCATGCGCCGCTCACACAGTGAGGGCGGGAGTTTGGTAGTAGGGATCTGACACCGGTTAAGACCTTGCCGTTGGCCCTTAATGCTAGGATGTACAATTTGAATTAGAGTATATGCATTTTCAGGATGTTAGCCAAAAGTACATGACTGCATCGAAATGTAATAAAATGACAAATTGTACATAATGCATAATGATGAAACTTTTATTTAATGTTTTAAATTTGTTTCATATTTTAATAAATACGGCCGGGAGGGTGACTCCCTCCCGTCTTCCAAAAGTTCAACTATTGTCCGACTTCCCATCCTTGGGGATATGTGTTGGGAGGGGGTGGCGGGCATCCCGGCCATATTAATGCACGCGTAAATATAAACAGTCCCCACTGGGGCGGAATCATTCACTACCTATAAACGCTATGCAATGGTGTTGTGCTATGGAGCTTTACAACACAGTGTAGATTGTCAGTGCTACACGCACTGGATAAAGCATTGGATTTTGAATTCGGACAGGTCATTATGGAGACGCTGTCAATGAGTGTTTAAGGCTGATTACTTTGCTGTCCCACTCTCGAACTTACCGATGTTTATATTTACGTGTGCATTAATTCTCATACGTTATAATAGAGATTTTGGAATGCATATGTGAAAACTGCATATATTGTCTACTTGGGATCAATTGAAGTAGAATATGTTGTGGTTAATTCATTTTATAACCAATTGTCCCAGTAACTATCATTTCGTGCATAGAAGAACTGGGTATGTTGCACAGTAATGAATTTGTACACAGTGATAAGATGGCCACCTTATTTCACCATACTTTGTATTATTGTCACTTGGGTGTATTTTTCAGTCTGTTTTCAATGTTTAGCAGAACTGTTTATATATGTGTGGGATACTGCCTGTTACCTTGGCGTGATCAAGATGAAATTCGAAACGCGTTGCTGTGCAGTCATCGAATAAATCATCTGCAAACTACCCAAGGTGTCCATGAGGTTTCTGTATATAAAAACTATTAGCATGTGTGGCATTGTGCAGGGCAATCGGTGCCCTGGTCATGGACCACCCTGAGAACAGCCTTTTTCAATACCGGACTCTGGTATATATATAGTGCTTTTGAGGTTTCGATGCACTGCAACCGGTTGGAGTGATATATATATATTACCTACTGGCGGTCGCCAGTAGGTATATATAGTTAGGATTTTTTCTCTATGGGATTTTTGAAATTTCTATGTCTAATAACTTTGGCGTTTGTGGACGGAATTGGCTGAAATTTTCAGGAAAATGGAACATTCTGTTTCTGAGCAGCCCCTGAAAATTTGGGGGGGTTTGTCAAGGGGGGGCCGAGAAAAAAGGGGGGTCCCAAAACGCGTTTTTCCCATGCAATTTTCCATAGGGCGGTTGGCCTCACTTTTAGCCCGAACGGCTGAATGGATTTGCACGAAACTTGGCAAAATTGTAGGGACTGTTAGCCCGATGTGCCTTTGCTAGGTCTCAATATATGTGCTCCAGTGGATTTTGAGAAATTAACGTTCAAAAAAATATATATATCTGTAAGCGCGCTCCGGGCAGCGCCCCGGTTCGCGTACTTGACGCGTAACGGAACTTCGCGAAGCGAAGCTGATTGGCTCTCCGGTGTCTGTCAACATTCTAAACAGTCCGGAGCGGCCGCCATCTTGTTTCTCGGTAGGATCGAGAGACAAGAGGAGGCCAAAACAAAGGGGGAAATGACCATAAGGGGGCACAGTAGATCCTCCCTGACCCCCCAGGTTTGATGTGGAGGCTTTAAAAGGGCCCCGCGGGGCAAAAAAAGAAATACATTTTTTTTTGTTTTTTTTGCGTGGGGAGCGCCCGGTTCGCGAACCGGGAAGCGGCCCGGGGAGCGTACTATAAGGAAAAAAGAATGATAGACTTTTCAAATATTGTATGTTAATTGATTGTTTGTTTTGTTGATTTTTTTTTTTTTTTTTTTTTTAAACAATTATTTATTATTGTGATTGTGTTTTAAAATTTAATAAAATGTCTACCATTTCACTGTCTGAAATTACGTTATTTTCATTGAACATAGCTTGTAATGTTTGAGTGTGTAAAATGTCCTCATTTTCAAGGAGGACATCTACTGATTGCACACATTGCAGTAGTTCTTGGTCCCAAGTTTCATCCATAAATTCAATGTCATTTGGATCAATGATTTCTTGGTTGGTCTCTGCAAGGACAATTTCAAATGAAACTTTCTGTTCGCCTTCCATTTTGCCTGAAATTTGCATTAAAAAAATATATATTAGTAGAGATAGGGCACTGTTGGGATTAATTTTAGATAGGCAGTTTTTAACAGTGAATTTATTTTTGGGCAGTGTATAGTATCAGAGTGGAAGTAGGAATATAAAAAAGTGTATGTGATTTAACGTAAGTAAATTCATAATTATACAAGAGAAGCCTAACTCCATCCATAACTATAACAGAGAAGTCTATCTAAATCTATAACTACTACAGAGGGAAAGTATATAACTATCAGAAAAAGTTTACCATATTAACTTAAAGTGCACAATATACTTCAGTTTTTTAAAATAACAACTTACCTTTAAAAAGAAGTTGAAGTTATTAGTGAAAATCCTATTGAAATGTACACCAGGAAGTAGTAGTCAAAATGGCTGTGTTTCATTCTCTTCCTTTATATATATTCAGGTACATAACCAATCAAATGTCAGGTAAAAAAACGGAGAAAATGAAAGTAACATTTTAATTGGTTGTCAATTCCAACACTTCAGATGTGTTTTGTGAAGTAATTTACCTCAGGGTATTTAGAGAGGTCTACAGGCTAAATGGCTAAATGGAAATCCAACCAAATTTGTGAAAATGGTAGGGATTGGTATGTAGTATGAGCAAATCTATATTTGGTGAAAGTGTCTCCAGGGCTTCTTCTGTAAATTACTTTCCCACCTTTTTTAATGGAGCGCTTCCCGGGGAGCGCCCCGGTACGCGAACCTTAAGCGTTACGGGAGTCCACCATTTTGTGTTTCGGTCGAATTAAGATACAAGATGGAGGGCACATAATGTTCAGAATGGGTAGAAGGGGACACGGTAGACGTATTTTGACCCCCTTGGTTTTCTGAGGATGGCTGAGGAGGCCCATATGTGCGAAAAATTTTTTTTTTTTTTCACATTTCGCGCGGTTAGCTTCCGGTTCGCGTACCGGGTAGCGCCCCGGGGAGTGTACTTTGTTGAAAATTTGTGAAAAAAGTTAGAGTAAAATAATAATTGAGAGTGATCAGATGTAGGGTAGCTCTGAGAAGAGCTTTTGGGTTTATGGTACATTTAGGTATTTATAAGTAGGTACCAATGCACAGTCTTAAATTTAGAATGAAAACTCTGTTCCCTTCATCTGAGAAGTGAACTCCATCTCCTCTGTAGATATCTTGCATGTAGTAACGCAAGTTATTGTTGTACATGGAGCCCATTCCATGGTCTCTCATGTAAGCTGGAACAGATTTGTTTACATGCTTCCTCGATTTCTCAATTTGTGGACAAAATTGGTTCGACCACCTCCATTTCTGTCTTTGGCATATATTTGAGTATACCAAGGCAGTTTGAGGAAAAAGTGCCATCAATTGCTCAAAGGTGTCCTTTAAAAGCATTTCCAGACCTACACCAGTCAAAGTGCCCAAGTCATTACCTCCACAGTGCAAAATTAACAGGTCAGGTTTAGGCAAATGCATAAAGGTTTTCACCAATGGTATCAATTGGTGACATTTTAATCCTCTGTGGCCAAACCACTTAATTTCCACATCTTGTAAATTGAGGTTAGGTAAATTTCTGTTCTCAGCATACCTCTGAGCCCAGTAGATGTAACTATGTCCAACAATCCAGACAGAAAACATGGTGAGAGGAGGTTCTGCTGCAGTCAGATGAAGTGTGGCAATGAAATGGCAGTTGGAAAAATAAGAGTGTAAAATGAAAAAAACTGTGGAGTTTCTGTGTTAAGGAAGCAGTAGCAGTGATTGGTGGATTTTGATTGCTGAAAACAGAAAGTTAGGGTGCATGGATGAGTTCTTTGAAAGATGTAATTTGAATGGTCAAGAAAAAATCATTTAATGAAAGATTGCACTGGATATGCAGGTGCACTGAGAGTTCAGAGTTCAATTGAAACATTGTTGTGTGAACTTGCAAACATCAGAGGTCTTTCAGGAGGTGGTTGCTATGCAAAAAAGGCAGAGAGGGCAGAGGGGGGAAGGGTGTTGATTTGAAAAAAGTGAGCGAAGAGTTTTGATTGGGTGACATGAGAGATATGTGTGATGAATTACAGCATTTCTGTGCTTTTCATGGCTGCAGACTCTGGAGTGCATACCTTTTGCTCTGCTAAAGACAAATTGGTGTGTTTCTGAGACTGTTTTGAAACTCATAAAGTATTTGCTAAGGTGGGAAAAGATTCATTTAATTTAGATAGACAATAGTATGCTTTAGGGAGAAAATTATGAAGAAAGTTCTGTATTTAAATGTTGCTTTGTGTCAAGTGTTTTACAAATAGATTTTGTTTCTTTGAGTTACATAGCCATGTTAAAAGTGACCCTTAAAAAAACGCTTTCATGTGTCTTAGGGCATTGTAAGTCATTTCCCGATGAATGTAGGTATATAATTGATTTATATGATGTGTTTAAAATCGTTTTTTGAAAAATATTAGGTTTCTTGATATGTACTGCTAGAGCTTCATAGGTTGCTTGGGGCATATTTATAAGGCATTTGAGTCTCTCTGATGTTATTTTTCCCATTTTAATTTAAGACCTTTCCCCGTGGAGCAAGGTCCTTGTAAATATGCCCCCATCTGTGTTTGGCAAATTTAGATTTTAATTCTTTGACTAACATAGCCATGTTAAAAGTGACCCAGAAAAGGTGCAAGGGCCTTAAAAAAACGCTTTTATGTGTCTTAGGCCATTTTAAGTCATTTCCCCTTGAATGTAGGTATATAATTGATTTAGATGATGTGTTTAAAAACGATTTTTGAAAAATATTAGGTTTCTTGATATGTACTGCTAGAGCTTCATAGGTTGCTTGGGGTATATTTAAAAGGCATTTGAGTCTCTCTGATGTTATTTTTCTCATTTTAATTAAAGACCTTTCCCCGTGGTGCAAGGTCCTTGTAAATACGCCCCCATCTGTGCTTGGCAAATTTAGATTTTAATTCTTTGACTAACATAGCCATGTTAAAAGTGACCCAAAAATGGTGCAAGGACCTTAAAAAAACGCTTTCATGTGTCTTAGGCCATTTTAAGTCATTTCCCCTTGAATGTAGGTATATCATTGATTTAGATGATGTGTTTAAACACGATTTCTGAAATCAATTAGGTTTCTTGATATGTACTGCTAGAGTTTCATAGGTTGCTTGGGGTACATTTAAAAGGCATTTGAGTCCCTTTGATGTTATTTCTCTCATTTTAATTAAAGACATTTCTTCGTGGTGGAAGGTCCTTGTAAATACACACCCATGTGTGCTTGGCAAATTTAGATTTTGATTATTTAACTTACATAGCCATGTATGCCTCTTTTGCATCACTGTGCGTCACTTTTGTGACGCAGCGGCGGTGCAAAAGATTTGCTATGTGGCGACATATTTACAACTTGATGCATCTAGGCAGATGTGTCATGCTGTAAAGTCCCGTGCCACATGAAACCGATGCAGCAGTGATGCAAAACATGCACCATGTTGCAAGACAGGCCTCATTTCATCTCCAACAAGATAAGAAGCTGAATCTTCTGTAAATGTCAAAATTGTTGTATACACTGCTCAACTTCTGTGTACTCTTTGATATGCTAGAGTCCATCTGCACTATGAGATACCTAAGCAAAGGAAACACAGGTGATGTGATTGTGAAATGAGGAAAAGAAACTCCACATTTTTCAATTACATCACCTGTGTTTCCTAAGTTTACGAATGACATTGTGCAGATGAGGTTTAGGTCTGTCCACGGACACAGAAGAGGTCTGGCCTTTGTTCAAGAGTGAAGTGGACATGACTTACTTCATTGGTAGGTCTTCACATGTATTATGTCCTCTATACTCTTCAACAAGCGTAAATTTAATCTGCAACCCTGAGTAGGCCTCACCTTAAAGAAACCTCTGGATAGGCCACACCTTATCGTCATCCTGAATCAATCATTTAACATGTTAGGGACAGATTTATGATAGGTGTGTGCCTCTTTTGCGCCGCTGTGCATCACTTTTGTGACGCAGCGGCGGTGCAAAAGATTTGCTATGTGGCGACATATTTAAAAATTGATGCATCTAGGCAGATGTGTCATGCTGTAAAGTTCTGTGCCACATGAAACCGATGCAGCAGTGATGCAAAACATGCACCATGTTGCAAGACAGGCCTTATTTCATCTCCAACAAGATAAGAAGCTGAATCTTCTGTAAATGTCAAAATTGTTGTAAACAGTGCTCAACTTCTGTGTACTCTTTGATATGCTAGAGTCCATCTGTACTATGAGATACCTAAGCAAAGGAAACACAGGTGATGTGATTGTGAAATGAGGAAAAGAAACTCCACATTTTTCAATTACATCACCTGTGTTTCCTAAGTTTACGAATGACATTGTGCAGATGAGGCTTAGGTCTGTCCACGGACACAGAAGAGGTCTGGCCTTTGTTCAAGAGTGAAGTGGATATGACTTACTTCATTGGTAGGCCTTCACATGTATTATGTCCTCTGTACTCTTTAACAAGCGTAAATTTCATCTGCAACCCTGAGTAGGCCTCACCTCAAACAAACCTCTGGATAGGCCACACTTTATCGTAATCTTGAATCAATCATTTAAAATGTTAGGGTCAGATTTATGATAGGTGTATGTCTCTTTTGCGTCACTGTGCGTCTCTTTTGTGACGCAGCGGTGGTGCAAAAGATTTGCTATGTGGCGACATATTTACAACTTGATGCATCTAGGCAGATGTGTCATGCTGTAAAGTCCTGTGCCACATGAAACCTGCGTCAGTTTTCATATAGGTGTTTTGTTGCAAGGTATGCATTAATTTGCATGAAAGCCCTGTAAAACTAACACAGTGAAATTTAGAAGATTTCACTGAGTCAGCTTTATAGCATTGCTGAATCAAATCCTTACGCCTGTTTGAAACAGGCATAAGAAGTGATGCACCATGCAATGTGAGGGTTCCTCCTGTGCATTGCAGTAGACATGTCGCGCTTATGACGTGATTCCTGCAATGTGCTGCTTTTGTGGCACAGATGTGTGACGCATCTGTGCTGTTTTTGCTCAATGGTGCTCCACATTGTAAATGCGGCACACTATGGGTGGCAGAGCAGCGGTGCACATTAACTGGTGCATCCGTGGGGATGCGCCACTTAGCATAAATCTGCCCCTGTACATTTAAGTATGAGCAGGGGACACAGAGTCGGTGAGGCTTATCCAAGGTTAAGAAGAGATGAGTCCTGTTCACTGAAAACTTGGACATAGGCCTCACCTCCTCAGCATTGCTGGACATGGCTAAATAATAGCTGCAAAATGTTACTCTTGTTAAACAATTTTACTATTATAATCTCTGAGATTTGTCTCTTACTCTGCAACATCTCATTGTTGTTCTCTTTCTTTAAAGATAACGACAACATCAACCATGAGTGACAATCAGCAATCAGTTGATTTTGACCTTATCATTGAACTTGTAATTGAAACGTCAGTGGAAGTAGATCCCTTGGATGATTTAAATCCTGAGGATGATGAAGAACATGATGAGGATGCCGATTTGTCAGAATTGTATGACATAGGGTGGGAAGCTGACGTGCTTGAGCCTATGGAACTATAAACATTTATTTTTAAAATTTATAATAAATGAAAAGTAAAAATGTAAACCGTTTCATTTAAAATTAAACACACCTTCAAAAACAGGTTATGTGTAGTGTCTTCAATAAAATATTAAAATATGCTCATAAAATTAGATCAGATTCACATATAAAACAGCACAGGTAAAATGAAGAAGAATTCCATTTCTTTTCTGCTATTTGTATATTCTAAATTTGCCAAAGCACTAAAAAATATTCTATGTAAAAATGTCAAGTAGTGTGTTAAGTTTTTGATGACTGTTATTGATTTACTATTTGGTAATAGTGGTTAATAACATTTTTTATTATATTTTACCACAGATTCAACTGCAGATCGTTTCAAAATTTGAGAATGCCAACCAAAGATTGAATTAGAAAGGCTGCAAAACGTCAAAGACAGCAGGTCCATGAAATAATGCAGCAGTCCTCTACAGAAAAAACTTGTCAAGTCACCAAGAAAGCACCGGGTAAGACCACGAAAAAATTCATAAGAAACATTTGTGGAAAAAAAAGTAGTAGTACAGAAAATGTTTTAGTCCAGAAAAAGAGAAGCAATTTAAACGGAAAGGAAAGGCCAATCAAAAATGTTACTGCTAGAGCAAGAGATAACTCTGTGCATGATAGTAGAAGGAAACAACAGTTTAGGGACATTCGTAGACGAATGTTCCGCAACAGGATAATTGGCAATTTGTTAAAAAATATTAAGAAATGTCAACAGAAAGTGGTTTTTTATAAGAGAAAAAAAAAGTTGAGAAAGTTATTGATCAGCATTTGAAATAAAGCGAAAGTTAATTATTTTGATAATCAATAGAATTAGGAAGCTAAACAAGGCAATTTATGATTTCAAAAGAAATAGTAGATGGAAGAGAATAGTTAATCGTAGTAATTTTTGTGAAGTTTTTTCTGGAGAATGGATGCATAGTTCAAGTTGTGAGGCATTTTTCAATGAGGAGAGTTTTTTCCAGGATAATGATTTGGTGCATGCAGTTGACACCAGTGGTCGAGCTTATGAGGTGAAAGATGGTTGTCCAGTTGAAAAAGAAAAACTTGTGACAACAGAGACAGAAGAGGTGTTAGGTAATGAGGTTTTAGGAAGACGTCCTAAGGGTCCTGTGTACACCTGGAAGTGTAGTAGTATTTGCAGTGTACGACAGGATTCCATCAATTTGCTTTGTGATTTTGTACGGACATTTAATAAGAAAAGTTTGAAGCAGAAAATGATGTTGTTGCAAGAATTAGATCCTTGCAGAGTGAGAGAAGTGACAGGTTTGCATGGTCATTCACTGGCTTGTCTTTCCAGGAGAGTATGCCAGAGTGTTTTTCATCATTTCAGGATGCTAGCAGTGCATCATAATAAAGTGAGGAAATTAGTTAGAATGTTGTATTATGCTAAGAGTCCAGCAATTATGCTTAAACAATTATGCGCTGCTCTTTTGCATGGTTCTGAAATAGATGTGAAGAATATTTGTGAAGAAATTGAGTTTTGTTACTTTGGAAGTAAAGAGGAGAATGTTGAAATTGACCCAGAAGAAGAGGGTAATGTGGAGGACAGTGTACAGGTTTCCAGTACAGATAATTATCAGAAGGAAATTGCCACGTTTCAGGTTAAATCAAGTGAGAGGCCTAATTTCACTTGTGTGTGTTGTCGACGCACTTATTATAAGAATCAGACTAAGTTAGTGGATTTATATGCAAAAAGTGAAAGGGAAAATAATAGTGAATGGAAGGATTTCGCAACATACTTGATGGTAGAAAATTGTTTTGATTTGGGATCGGATCAACGTGTGTGTACTTATTGTTGTAACAAATTAAATCAAAACCAGATGCCTGCTAGAGCGGTTCATAATAATCTGGAATTGGTTGAGATTCCTTCTGAATTGAAGGATTTAAATACTTATGAATCTATTTTGATTCATAGTATCCATCCCTTTCAGGCTAATGTAAGAATGGAGCCAAAGACAAGGAAATTGCCTCCATCAGATTTACAGAGAGGATTAAAGGGAAGAGTTGTTTATTTGCCTCTAGATTTGAAGAAAAACGTTAATACAATTGGAGTAGAAAAAGTGGAAGAGGAACCTCTGGTTATCTTAGTTAATGGGGTTCCGACAAAGAATAAGAAAATATGGCAAGATTTAGTGGATGTTAGGAAAGTCAAAAAGGCAACATTGTATTTGAAAAAAAATAATAAGTACTATAAGAATGTATATGTTGCAGAAGAGGAAGAAAGTGAGGAAGAGGATAGCGATTTGTGTGCTGGTCAAATTGAGAAAGTAGAACCCTCTAAAAGTGAAGAAATATATGAACATTATAGTGTTCATCCTTTGCATTCCAAGGAAGTCATGGGGAATGCTATTGAGTTGTTTCAAATGAAACAAGCCAAAGGGAGTCCCATTAGTGTTTGGGAGGAAAGTTTGGAAGCTCGGTGTTTCCCACAGCTATTTCCAACAGGTCAGGGAGGAAGATATGATGAGCGACCTCATCAAATTCCTGCTTCTGAATACCGGACTTTACGATTGTATGCAGGAGATGCTAGGTTTCGAGAATACATTCCCTATTTGTTTCATCTCCTGTTTGAAAGCGATCTGTCTGGACTGTCATATGCAGTGAACCACATCTTGAAAAGTGGTATACACATGCAAAACATCTCGGCAAGTGACTTTATGGATAAAGTCAATGTCCAAGACAGTATTTTGGATTGTCACCTGATTAATCTCATGGCGTGTCAGCGTGGTACTAATGAGTACTGGTACCGTCGTCATGGTGATTTAAAATGTATGCTGAGGAACTTAGGAACTCCCACATGGTTCCTCACTCTGAGCTGTGCCGAGTATGGGTGGGAAGACTTACGTGAATTTCTACGAGAGGCAAATGGAAACATTGAAAACATCGAATTCAAGACACCCGGAGAACTGTGCTCTTTGGATCCAGTCAATGTATGCAGGTACTTCAATCATGGATTTGAAGCTATGATGTCTTTCATCATGAACAAGAGAAATCCACCTCTTGGAGAGGTGTTGGATTTCTTCTGGAGAAAGGAGTACCAAGGAAGAGGTGCTCCTCAAATACATATGCTGCTGTGGATCAAGGATGCACCTAAATTTGGAACGGATCCAGAAGACTTAGTGATGAGTTTCATACAACAGTATTCTACGTGTGCTGTTCCAAACGCAAAGGAGAAGAAAAGCCTAAGAGAAAAAGTTCTACGTTTCCAAAGCCATCGTTGTGGAAAGTACTGTCGTCGTAAATTCAGAAACAAGGACAAGTTCTACACCAAATGTCGTTTCGGCTTTCCACGACCGTGATTTCTAAAGGAAGAGTAAACAGTTTGATGTCTTCGCTGCGACATAATGTGATGAAGAAATCACCTAAAAACACATACAATTTGAAGAGGAACGAAGAGTCCAAGTACATCAACGACTACAACCCAGTGATTTTGTCCATGTGGAATGCTAACATGGATATACAGTTTGTGGCTGATAACTGTATGGCTGTGGCTCGGTATGTGACATCTTACATCACCAAAAAAGAAAACACAGAATTGAAGGATATGTGGGAGGACATTTCCCATGAAAAGAGCCTCAGTAAGAAGTTGTACAGTTTCAGTCTGAAGATGTTGTCACATCGAGAAATCGGAGCTTACGAATGTTCTGACCGGTTGTCTTCAGCAAGTCTCTATGCCAAATCTAGGAGTATCGTTTGGGCGAGTCTTGGTCTTGCTGCAACGCGTAATCGAGTTCTGAAACCTGTGCGGGAAATTGAATATTTGGCGGAAAAGGAGCCAACCAGTACCGATATTTTGAAGACCAACATGTTGGATACATATTATCCAAATCGAAGCAGTCACCTCGAGAATGTTTGTCTGTATGAGGTTCTACAAAATTACATTTTCAAGAGGAACATCAAAGAAGATATTGAGAAAGGAGTGTATGCTGTAATTGGAAGTGAGGGATGTCTGGTCAAGCAAAGAAAATGCCACTTGGTAAACCATCGAAAATTGAGTGGCGAATCTCCTGAAAAAAAGGAGTTTTTCTATTTAGCACTTTTGCAACTTTTCAAGCCTTGGCGTGCAGAAGAGGAACTGCTTGGAGATTTCCTCTGTTACGAAGACTCTTTCACTGCCGCCAAGGAGACCATAGAATGTCCTGCTTTTCCCAAATATCTAGAAATGTTTAATGCGGAAATGGAGCAGGAAGCAACGATTGCAGCCGAGATTGCTAGAGACAGTTCTCAGGACAGTCAGAGTTCTGTTTCATTGAGTCAGGATCCACTAGGAGGACCTGTTATCGAAAATGAAGCTGCCACTGCCATGAATGAAGTGGAAAGAGCTATGGCACATGCTCAGGAGGATGCGGTTAACTTAGAAGACTTGGAAAGACAACTCAACGTTGAGCAGAGGAAAATATATGACGAAGTTACCAAGCAAATTGATCATGGATTAAGTCATGAGAAGAAAGAGTGCTCATGTACGTCGTTGAAGCCTGTTCGACTGTACGTGAGTGGAGAAGCGGGAACTGGAAAAAGTTTCCTCATTAAAGCAATTTCATGTTATTTGCAGGAAAGGACTGAGTCATCGCTGTCTTGTGTTGTCACCGCTCCAACTGGACTGGCAGCACATAACATTAAAGGTATTACTTTGCATCGTCTACTGATGCTGCCAGTGGAGCATGACAACAAATTACAATACCACAAGTTATCTGGAGATGCTTGTTGTGAAGTTTCAAGAGTCTTGAGGAAAATGAAACTTCTTATCATTGACGAAGTAAGCATGGTTTCCAATGTCATGCTTGCCTTTGTGCATTTGAGAATGCAAGAAGTTCTCAAAACAGAGTATGATGTGTTATTTGGTGGCAAACACATCATTGTTTTCGGAGATCTTCTGCAGCTGACACCAGTGAAAGGACAACCTGTGTTCAAAATGCTCACGCATGAAGATACCAGGAAGTGCCTAGGGAGCATTGGCAACGTCAATATATGGTTAAACTTCAATTATGCTGAACTGCATGAAAATATGCGTCAGGCGAAGGATGAAGATTACAAGAATATTCTACAAGATGTTAGAATTGGAAAAGTGACCGAGCATGGGAAAGAAGCTTTACATGCACGATTACTGTCAAATTTATATCCAGAACAAGATGTTGTGCCTGAGAATATTTTTCAGAAAATTACTGAGAAGAAATCTGGAATATGTTTGATGCCAACTCTTGCAGAATGTGCTATCTTCAACAACAAAATGTTGCATTTAGAAAACCAAGAGATTGTGAAACTGGAAGCTATTGACAGAGTAGAGCATATGGGATCAACAATTATTTTGTCTGAGAATTTGAAAACAAAATTGGATTCATTAGAGAAGACTATATCTAAAACTGCAGGTTTTGAAAAGACTCTGAATGTGTGCTTAAACTGCCGTATAATTTTAAGAAGGAATTTACATGTTGAAAGAGGTCTGGTAAATGGATCAATGGGTAATTTTGTTGATTTTGTGAAATACAGAAATAGAGATGGAATTGAATTTTTAAAAATTAAATTTGATGGCATTGAGGAAGTACAGCTAATTGGTCGTTGTTCTGCTAGATTTTTGCTTGTAAAAGACTTATATGTTCGCCGTAAGCAGTTTCCTGTTTGCTTGGCATATGCGGTGACAATCCATAAATCGCAAGGTTTAAGTGTAGATAGTGCATTGGTGAATATTGGCAATTCTGTGTTCAAGGAGGGTATGGCATATGTGGCATTGTCACGAGTTAGAACTTTATCGGGATTGTACTTGATTGAGTGTGATGTCACAAACATTTGTGCGGATCTAGATTGTGTTAAGGAATACAATAGGTTAAGAAGAGAGTATGCGCCACATTTGCCTCAATATCCTTTGTTTGAGAAACGTGTGGTAGGCCGGAAACGAAGAAATGTGACCAATACTAGGGAGGTTGTAGCAAAAAGACGAAAAGTCGATGAACCTGAAATTATAAGCAGAAACAAAAAGGATTCTGTTGAAGATGTTGTTGGTTTTCAATTTGAAAACAGTTCTGGTGTCAACTGCTATGCTAATGTAGTGGTTAATGTTTTGTTTTCTCTAGAAAATGTAAAAGAAGAGATTGTGGTCAATTCGGATCAAAGATTTTGCAGTTTGTTAAATTCTGTGTTAGAGAAATGTAGCACTGATAGAACAAAAATAGAAAGTGTGTCTGAAATTTGAAATCTGTTAGACAGATGTTCAGGTCAAACACAATTCTCTCAAAATATTCAGCAAGATTGTCAGGAGTTTTTAATGTATATGCTTGATGTATTGCATGCTGAAGGTGTAGATGTAGATCACCTGTTTGGGCTTTCTTATCAATGGCAGCATGACTGCGAGAACTGTAGGGTATCAAGTACTACTAGTGTAGACTCAGAAAGATTTATATATTTAACTTTGCCAGACAGTAAATCAGTCTCCTTTAATAAGCTAGTAAAAGCAGCCGATCACAACATGGAGTGTAGCCAATGTAAATCTGAAATGATGTCAACATTATTTATACGAACATATGGCCAGTATGTCATTTTAATGTTCCAACGATGTAGGCCTGATGGAACAAAATTGACAACTTTAATTAAAAAATGTGTTGCTTCGCAGTTGTCAATATCAGGAAAGACTTTTGTAACTGCAGCAATTATATATCATGACGGTCCTTCAATAACATCAGGACATTACACAGCTTATTTAAAGTCTAGAAACGGCTGGTAATTCTGCAACAATTCTGTTTTAATTTTTAAAAAAAATTACCTTTTGACCTTAAAAATTCTTACCTGGTGTTTTTAAAACCAAAATTTTAGAGAAGGAATCTCGGGATTTGCTCTGAGGAATTTCAAGAGGTTCTAATGGCTCCTACACGATTTGGCCTTGAGGATAAGTGTAGTACAGAGACATAAGTTAGTTTTGAGTTTTAAATAGTTCCTTGAAAAAAAGAAGATTTTCTTACAGAAAGTGTTGGGCAGAGATTAGTTGAAGGACAACAGAGTATTTCTCAAAGCAAACGGTGTTCTTACCATAACACTTGACGTCATGGAAAAATAACTGCACTTTGAATGAGTTCAGAAAAACTGTTTCTTTTTATAAGCTAATTCAAGCAGCCAATCAAGACATGGAGTAGAGGGAATGTAAGTCTGCAATGCTGTCTAGATTATTTGTCCAAACTTTTGATTATAATGTCATTTTAAAAATCCAACTATATAAACCTGATGAAAGTAAGTCTTCAACTTTAATTACAAATGTTGTGGCTACAGAGTCGTTGATTTTAGGAAGAACATTTGTAACTGCAGCTATTATATGGCATGATGGTCATTTGACAAGATCCGCTTATCACACAGCTTATTGAAAATGTAAAAAAATGTGCTGTTTCGGAAATTATTGCCATTTGACTACGATACAATGTTGCCTTTTTACTTAAAAATATTCTTACTTTCTGTTTTCGGAAAAGAGAATTTAGGGTAGGTAACTGGCGTATAATGATTCTAGGGGTTGATACAGTTTTATCTACTGTTTTATATTGCTTTGTGATTAAAAGTGATGTAGAGAATTAAATAATTGTAGTAGTTTTAGAGGTAGTGTAAGTCTGCTTCATAGTAAGCAGTATCAGTGTCATAGGAAATGTAGAACATGAGTGAGCAAGAAGGGTAAGATATTACTAGTCCAGGATTGTGAAAGTGATCTTGAACGTTTTCTTTCTGAAAGTTGCGGAAATAGAAATTGACGGGATTTGCTTACAAGAATTTCAAGAGTTATAAATGGCTCTTACATGATTTGGCCTTGTGGAAACGTGTGGTAGAGAGCGAGAAGTCATTTATTGTATGTAACATATTTCTCAAAACGATGGAGGTTTTCTTTCAGAAAATGGCGGGCTGAAAATAAAAACAGCACAACCGAGTGTAAGCTGTTCATAGGACATCCTTCGATGTCATGGAAAGTAAGTTACTTTTGAGGAGTTCTGATTTCTGATTGGTTATGTTATATGGGTTTTTTAAACACAATCATTTTGATTGTGTTTTTTTTCCCCGCTGTTATATGATGAATACCTTCAAGTCACTGTTTTTAGTGAAATTTGATACATTCTGAGAACAGCAAAAATAAACCATTTAACTTGATAATTAATTCTGTACTGTTTGTATTTATGATGTACATTTAGAACTGTGTAGGAGGCATGGAGAAGGTGAGGCTTCTGTAAGTGTCAAAGTTGTTGCATACAGTGCTCACATTCTACGTAGTCTTTCATATGATAGACTACATTTCCACAATGAGATACCTAAGCAAAGGAAACACAGGTGATGTGATTGTGGAATGAGCAAAAAAAATTGCACGTTTTTCAATTATATTACCTGTGTTTTCTAACATTACACATCACATTGTGTAGATGAGGTTTAGGCCTGTTCCAGGAGACAGAGGAGGTCTGACATTTGTTCAAGAGTGCAGTGAACATGACTCACTTCGTTAGTAGGCCTGCACATGTATTATCTCCTCTATACTCTTCAACAAGCCTAAATTTCATCTGCAACCCTGAGTAGTACTTACCTGAAACAAATCTGTGGATAGGTTACACCTTATCAGCATCTAGAAACAATTATTTAAAATGTTAAGGGCAGTTTTATGAAGGCTGTGTGCCTCTTTTACGCCGCTGTTCCGTCACGTTTGTGTAAAAGATGCATCATGTTGCAAGATAGGCCTCAGTTCATTTCCAGCAAGATACCGTTAGTTTAAAATGTATATAATTAGGACTGTGTAGGGGGTATGGAGAAGCTGAGGCTTCAGTAAGTGTCAAAGTTGTTGCATGCAGTGCGTACTCTTTCATATGCTGGACTACATCTGCACAATGAGATACCTCACCAAAGGAAACACAAGTGATGTGATTGTGAAATGAGCAAAAGAAATTGCACGTTTTTGAAATACATTACCTGTGTTTCCTAACATTACGAATCACATTGTGCAGATGAAGTTTAGGCCTGTCCAGGGAAACAGATAAAGTCTGAACTTTATTGGTTGGTCTGCACATGTATTATCTCCTCTGTACTCTTGAACAAGCCTAAATTTGATCTGCAACCCTGAGTAGGCCTCACCTGAAACAAACGTCTGGATACGACACACCTTATTGCCATCCTGAAACAATCATTTAAAATGTTAGGAACAGTTTTATGATGATTGTGCACCTCTTTTGCGCTGCCTTTGCGTCACTTTTGTGAGACAACAGCAGTGCAAAAGATGCACCATGTTCCAAGATAGGCCTTGCTTCATCTGCATCAAGAAACTGTTAGTTTAAAATGTATATCTTTAGGACTGTGTAGGGGGCCTGGAGAAGCAGAAGCTTCTGTAAGTGTCAAAGTTGTTGAAAAACTGTTTGTCTTTCAATCTTTTCCCTTGTCTTTTCTAATTAATTTTTAAATATATGTTTTAATATTTTTCAAATGTTTGTTATCTCTTTCACAGATTGAAAGTATAAAAATAACAAGTGACTAAGTTAACGACAATTATAAGGTAAATGTTTTGTACTCTTTTCGTTTCATTTCTATCTCATTTAACTACTATTAGTTCCACTGCTTCATTTCTTTAACCCTCACTTTCCTGCCTTTGCTACTTCCCTCATTCCTTTCTCTATTACTTACTTACTCTACTCCTTCCACTCTTTTTCTCAGTCCCTTTTTTCTCATAGTTCCTCACTCTTGTTCACTAACTCCGTCTCTATTACTCTCACTGTCTCTGACTGATCACTCTTTCACTACTTGTTCATTATGCTTTCTCTGTGTAGTTGAAGCACAGTAAGGGGCATATTATCAACACAGCCAATTAAATTACCACTGCTTTTATCGGCAGAAAAGTGCTGCAAAAGCGGCTTTAGCGGCAGTTTTCTGCCGCAAAAGCGGCTTTAGCGGCAGATTTCTGCCAATAAAAGCAGCAAAACGTTTATCGCCTATGTTGATAATATGCCCCTATGTTATTTAGATTTCTTTGCTGTTTCAATCATTCTTTTTCTGTTACTTCTTCTTTTCGGCATCCTGTTTTTTCTCTCTGTTATTCCACATGTTTTAATCTTATTTTGAACATTCACTCATATTCTCTAAGAAACTCTTGTTTGTTATTCTTCTACTCTCCTTTTTTTCCTCACTTCTTTATCTATTTTGTTTTTCACAATTATACCCTCTTAAATCTTTTCTTCAGTAAATAGATCTATTAAACAGTATCTCTAGTTTACTCCCTATAGCTGTCTTTCTTTTAACATAACTGTCTGTTTCCTTCCCTTATACTTACTCTTCTTTTTTTTTTTTTTTTTTTTTTGGTTCGCTCCCGGAAGCGAACTAAGAGAAATAGAGGTTGGCAGAGTTCCAAATATTCTACCAATTTTTTTATAACGGGGAGGTAGTTCTGAAAAGAACTTTTTTTTTATTGTTTTTGTTGTTTTATATTTTTTTATTATTTTTCTGAACATTTTTTTACTTTTTTTGTATTTTCTGAACGTTTTTATATTTTTTTGGGTTTTTTTTGGGGGGGAAACGAAAACAATTCATTGTAAAGGGCTCAACAGGAGCAACAACAAAAAAAGAATTTATTCTCTGGGGCGTTTCGGGCAATCATGATTGTCGATAGCTCTGTTGATTAGAGTGACGCTACTTTCTCTGTAGCAAATCAACTGACTGCAACGCACGCAGACTTGTTTGATTTCTCCGAACCTCATTTGTATATTTGGGACCATCTCCCTCACCTCTGGTCCCGTCACTTCCTGTACAACTGATCTTCTGGCCATAGAAGGGGGATTATCTTGCTCGTCACGTAACTGCGCAGCACTGTAGTTGATAGGATGCCACCTACTCATGTGCCGATGCATTGTGTAGTTGCTGTAACTGTACTTCTTCTCGGTCCCTCTGGACAGTCTATCTTTACATATAAGGCAAGTTACGTACCGTGCATTTACTTTTTTTTGGCCCCGGGGATATGTAAAAAATTGCCAAATATAATTTTCTTTGACATGAGACCTCCTGGGCTCCTCACGCAAAAAATGCCTCTCTTCCTGCTCTTCCTCTTCTTCCTCTTCTTCCTCTTCTTGCTGAATGATAACTTCAGCAGGTGGTCCTCTCTTCCTTGGATGTGGTGGAGGTGGTGGGGAAGAACCAGCTGAAGCTACTAATGAAGCCATTGCTCACTAATCACAAAGGGTCTTTCTCTCACAAAGATGAAAGTCAGAGTGAGGAAAGAAGGAGGGGTGTTCATCATTTGGGAAAAACAATAGTTCTAAACCAATGAAAAGTGTTAATTTTAGATCACATGCCCTAGTCTTACATCATTAGGAAACCAAAAGTGAAATGAACCAATGAAAAGTGTTATTACCAAGTCACATGACCTGTTGTGTTTACGTTACGCGCTTTGCGCCGCGTCCCGGATCGCTTCCGGACGCTGCGCTTCACGCCTCACTTCGCGTACCGGTTCGCTTCCGGGTACGCTAACGTGGCGCGTCATATGACGTATCATGCGACAACGCGATACGTCACGCTGACGCGACGCGTCACGATGCTGTTTTCTAACGCGGCAGTTGCGCAAACGGAACGTTTACCGGTTCGCGGACCGGGTCGCGGCACCAAATTGAGCTAACGGGAAGCTAACCAGTTCGCGGACCGGGAGCGAAACAAAAAAAATAATAAAAAAAAAATTGTATTAAAAACATGTAAAATATATTTTTTATTTAAAGAAAAATAAATTTTAAAGCTTTTGATATTTGCTATTAAAAAACCATTGAAATTCACTGAAAAAACCATAGGTTATAGACCATATATAGTTAGGAATTAGCATTTACAAAACCTTGAAAATTCACTGAAAAAACCATAGGTTATAGACCATATATAGTTAGGAATTAGCATTTAAAAAACCTTTTTTTACTCACACAAAACCATTGAAATTCCATATATAGTTAGTTGTACTAACTATATATCGCGCACCCGCAATCCACTGCTGATCATGTCACATATTACATCATTCATGACATGGTCAGTGACATCACTGATGACATCACTGATGACATCTCATTTGACATTACTGATCACATCACAGATGACATCATTCATGTGATAATACGATGAACCTCTTCAGACTCTAATATAACCTTAGATACACTCAGTGTAAACAGACACTCACAGACTGTCACTCATCCATGGAGTTACTCACACACCTAGTCAGTCATGCAAAGAATCAATCACACCTCCATCGGCACTTCTTTCCCCTATGCGAACGAAATTCTCCGGGAGGATTCCCCATCCTACTCAAGGATTTGAAAATGCTCAGATTAAATAAACAGACACCGAACTTACTCAAAGAATATTGTAACTTGCAATACTGTGCCTACATGTCCCAGAAGGCTCTGCAGCATCACGAATTAGGAGGGGCTTCTGCCGGGACATGTGACATCAATAAAACAGAGAGAAAATGATTGCAAGTCTCAGTGCAGTTTACGAGCTGCCCATGAAGAAGGGGCCGCTGTGCCCTGAAAAGCGTCGGCGAATTTTAATTAAAGAGGAAGAATCGCGGAGAACTGCACATACTGCCGGATGGCTGGGGAGGAGTCATGTGCTCTTCAAATGCTTTGGGGCATCTTGTATTGAAATATATATATATATATATATATATATATATATATTACCTACTGGCGGTCGCCAGTAGGTATATATAGTTAGGATTTTTTCTCTATGGGTTTTTTGAAAATTCTATGTCTAATAACTTTGCCGTTTGTGGACGGAATTGGCTGAAATTTTCAGGAAAATGGCACATTTTGTTTCTGAGCAGCCTTTGAAAATTTGGGGGGGGTTCGTCAAGGGGGGGCCGAGAAAAAAGGGGGGTCCCAAAACGCGTTTTTCCCATGTTAATTTCCATAGGGCGGTTGGCCTCACTTTTAGCCCGAACGGCTGAATGGATTTGCACGAAACTTGGCAAAATTGTAGGGACTGGTAGCCCGATGTGCCTTTTGTAGGTCTCAATATATGTGCTCCAGTGGATTTTGAGAAATTAACGTTTAAAAAAAGATATATATCTGTAAGCGCGGACCAGGCAGCGGTCTGGTTCGCGGACTTTTCGCGCAACGGAGCTTTGTGAAGCGAAGCTGATTGGTTCTCCGGCGTCTGTCAACATTCCAAACAGTCCGTAGCGGCCGCCATCTTGTCTCTCGGTAGGATCGAGAGACAAGAGGAGGCGAAAGCGAAGGGGCAAATGACCATAAGGGGGAATAGTAGATCCTCGCTGACCCCCTAGGTTTGATGTGGAGGTTTTAAAAGGGCCCCGCGGGGCAAAAAAAAAAATAATAATAATAATCGAACGGCTGAATGGATTTGCACGAAACTTGGCAAAATTGTAGGGACTGGTAGCCCGATGTGCCTTTGCTAGGTCTCAATATATGTGCTCCAGTGGATTTTGAGAAATTAACGTTCAAAAAAAGATATATATCTGTAACAGCGCTCCGCTTCGCGTACTTTTCGCGTTACGGAGGTTTGCGAAGCTGATTGGTTTTTCGGCGTCTGTAAACATTCCAAACAGTCCGTAGCGGCCGCCATCTTGTCTCTCGGTAGGATCGAGAGACAAGAGGAGGCCAAAGCGAAGGGGCAAATGACCATAAGGGGGCATAGTAGATCGTCCCTGACCCCCTAGGTTTGATGTGGAGGCTTTGAAAGGTTCTCGCAGGGCAAAAAAATATATACCGTTTTTTTAGTTTTTTTGCGTGGAGTGCGCTCGGTTCGCGAACCGGGAAGCGTTCTGGGGAGCGTACTTTCTTGAAAATTAGTGAAAAAAGTTAGAGTACAATAATAATTGTGAGTGATCAGATGTAGGGTAGCTCTGAGAAGAGCTTTTGGGTTTATGGTACATTTAGGTACTTATAAGTAGGTACCAATGCACATTCTTAAATTCAGAGTGAAAACTCTGTTGCCCTCATCTGAGAAGTGAACTCCATCTCCTCTGTAGATATCTTGCATGTAGTAACGCAAGTTATTGTTGTACAGGGAGCCCATTCCATGGTCTCTCATGTAAGCTGAAACAGATTTGTTTACATGCTTCCTCGATTTCTCAATTTGTGGACAAAATTGGTTCGACCACCTCCATTTCTGTCTTTGGCATATATTTGAATATACCAAGGCAGTCTGAGGAAAAAGTGCCATCAATTGCTCAAAGGTGTCCTTTAAAAGCATTTCCAGACCTACCCCAGTCAAAGTGCCCAAATCATTACCTCCACAGTGCACAATTAACAGGTCAGGTTTTGGCAAATGCATAAAGGTTTTCACCAATGGTATCAATTGGTGACATTTTAATCCTCTGTGGCCAAACCACTTAATTTCCACATCTTGTAAATTGAGGTTAGGTAAATTCCTGTTTTCAGCGTACCTTTGAGCCCAATAGATGTAGCTATGTCCAACAATCCAGACAGAAAACATGGCGAGAGAAGGTTCTCCTGCAGTCAGATGAAGTGTGGCAATGAAATGGCAGTTGAAAAAATGAGAGTGTAAAATGAAAAAAACTGAGGAGTTTCTGTGTTAATGAAGCAGTAAGAGTGATTGGTGGATTTTGATTGCTGAAAACAGAAAGTTAGTGTGCATGGATGAGTTCGTTGAAAGATGTATTTTGAGTGGCGAAGAAAAAATCATTAAATGAAAGAATGCTTTGGATATGCAGGTGCACTGAGAGTTCAGAGTTCAATTGCAACATTGTTGTGTGAGAGGTCTTGCAAGAGGTGGTTGCTATGCAGAAAAAGCAGAGAGGGGGCAGAGGGGGGAAGGGTTTTGCTTTGAAAAAAAGTGAGGGAAGAGTTTTGATTGGGTGACATGAGAGATCTGTGTGAGGAATTACAGCATTTCTGTGCTTTTGATAGCTGCAGACTCTGGAGTGCATACCTTTTGCTCTGCTGAAGACAAATTGGTGTGTTTCTGAGACTGTTTTGAAACTCAAAGTACTTGCTAAGGTGAGAAAAAATTTCTTTAATTTAGATAGAAAATAGTGTGCTTTAAGGAGAAAATTATGAAGAAAGTTGTGTTTTTCAAATGTTGCTTTGTCTCAAGTGTTTCACAAATAGATTTTGTTTGTTTGAGAAATTGTAATTGGAGAAAATGTGAAGTATTAGTACTGACAGGGCTTTTATGTGCATAGGAGCTGTGGAGTGTTTTCAAATTATGACTTGTAAATCGTTTTTGAGAAAAAGCAATGGTTTTAATATTGATGAGAAGGACATAATGGTGTCTGCTTCTTTATAAGGTAATTGAGAGTCTTTCCCATTTCAATGTAAGAAGTTTGTCTGTGGAGCAAATTGCTTGTAAATATGCTCCCACCTGTGCATGGCAAATTTAGATTTTGAATGTTTCCGTTACATAGGCATGTTAAAGGTGACTGAAACATGCTGCAAAGGCAATCAAAAAATGCTTTTATGTGTCTTAAGGACATTTTAAGTCATTTCCCCATGTGCAGTGTTTTCAAATTATGAGTTGAAAATCGTTTTTGAGGTAAAGGAATGTTTTCAAAATTTATGTGCGCCATATGACCCCAAATTTTTTTTTCAGGGGTGCAGCAGGGTGTTCTTGAGATACCCCTGCACCGTCGGAAAAATTCGTAATTTGCGATGAGGTAATTGCTAATCGCAAATTGCACCTTCATTCCTATGGGCCTCCTGCTGCATGGAAATGAATGGGTAATCTTGCTGAAATGCAAAGTCGAATCTGTATTTAAAAGGGTCTGCACCTCTGTACGGGTGTTCGCTATGTGAAGCACGAAAGTTTCACGGGCCGAACTCAAGGCCACCTCTCTCTGAGACAAAAGAGCTCTTATTCTTGCCATGCTGTTGAAATGTGCTCCCAAGGTTGGTATTTGTGGCCAGATTGAAAACTCCCTATGTTCATGTGTGGGAGGAAATAGAACATTTCTGCAGCAAATAACCCGTTCATTTACTGTTACGATAAAATGAATACTTTTAATTAACCCAGAACAATCTTCATTATTGAGCATCAAATAACTACCATTTTCCAAGAACTTGAACGTGGGGATGATAGCAGGAACTGGCGTGCCTTGCAACACGCAAGCCATATTTGGTCAGTGTTTGTTGCATGAACCGTGTAACTGTCTGTGCCTACACATTAGTGAATGATCTGGCGTCTCAGTGCATTCCTCTCCATTCAGATAAAGTTCTTGATCATCTTTGAAAATCTGTATGTGTATGGAAGCGACCAGACTTGATGAAGAAAACCACTACCTAAAGGTTAATAACGACCTATTGGTATATATTTCATACAATTTGAAAACTTATATAAAGCAAAAGGCAGCGTTATTAAACCGTGGATAAGGCACGTTGCCAAAGCAGTCAACCTTTTGGATTTATACTGGAAATGTTAAAGGAAGAATTACGGAGTAGGGCCTGTAAATCTTTAATAGACAACGAGTAAAATTACTCCAACCATCGTATT
The DNA here is from genome assembly GCF_964261635.1 of Lissotriton helveticus. NCBI lineage: Eukaryota > Metazoa > Chordata > Amphibia > Caudata > Salamandridae > Lissotriton > Lissotriton helveticus. Next base: position 1,236,462,246 of record NC_136063.1, on the reverse strand, counting down.
CCTCTAACTCCGGGATAGTAGGGGTGTTTAATTTTTTAGAAGTAGCCAATCCAAAGCATTTGGTCTGGGAAATTGTTTCATTCACAAACAACATATGTTTTGGGATGAGACATGCACGGTGGAAAGCCTCAGTGCCTTGTACCTGCCAGGTTCGTGAACCCCAAACTGATGTAGATCCTGGATATTTTTACTCTGTATTACGTTAGCATGGTCTCATTACTGGTTTAAACGCCATTTTTCCTTTTTTGTAACTTCTGCACACGACACTTAGTTGTTGCTTTAGCTTTCAGCCTACCTGCGTCAAGATCTATGCCTGCTTCAAGCAGGCGCAGGGTTTTGATGTAGCTTTGTCCTATCTGATTGTAAATGCGGCACACCGTGGGTGGCAGAGCAGCGGTGCACGTTAACTGGTGCATCCCTGGGGATGTGCTAGTTAATATAAATCTGCCCCTTTACATTTAATTATGTGCAGGGGACACAGAGTAGGTGAGGTTTATCCAAGGTTAAGAAGAGATGAGTCCTGTTCAGTGAAAAATTGAAGATAGGCTTCAGTATATTATATACTTAAGTAGTGTGTTAAGTTTTTGATGACTGTTATTAATTTACTGTTGGGTAATAGTGGTTAATAACATTTTTTATTATATTTTACCACAGATTCAACTGCACATTATTTCAAGATTTTAGGATGCCTAGCAAAGAAAGAGTAAGAAAGGCTGGAAAACGTCAAAGACAGCAGGAGCATGGAATATTGCAGCAGTCCTCTAACAAAAAGATTTGTCAAGTCACCAAGAAAGCACCGGGTAAGAGTCGAAAAACAGTCATAAGAAATATGTCTAGTAAAAAAAATATTACTACAGAAAATGTTTCACTCCAGAAAAGGAGACCGAATTCAAATGGTAAGGAAAGGCCAATGAGAAATGTTACTGCTAGAGTAAGAGATAACTCTATGCATGAAAGTAGAAGGAAACAACAGTTTAGGGATATTCGTAAACGAATGTTCCGCAACAGGATAATTGGGAATTTGTTAAAAAATATTAAGAAAGGTCAGCAGAAAGTGGTTTTTTATAAGAGAAAAAAAATAGTTGAGAAAGTTATTGATCAGGCCTTTGAAATTAAACGTAAGTTATTTATTTTGACAATCAATAGAATTAGGAAGCTAAACAAGGTAATTTATGATTTCAAAAGAAATAGTAGATGGAAGAGAATAGTTAATCGTAGTAATTTTTGTGAAGTTTTTTCTGGAGAATGGATGCATAGTTCAAGCTCTGAGGCATTTTTTAATGAGGAGAGTTATTTCCAGGATAATGATTTGGTGCATGCAGTTGACACCAGTGGTCGAGCTTATGAAGTGAAAGATGGTTGTCCAGTTGAAAAAGAAAAACTTGTGAGAACAGAGATAGAAGAGGTGTTAGGTAATGAGGTTTTAGGGAGACGTCCTAAGGGTCCTGTGTACACCTGGAAGTGTAGTAGTATTTGCAGTGTACGACAGGATTCCATCAATTTGCTTTGTGATTTTATACGGTCATTTAGTAAGAAAAGTTTGAAGCAGAAAATGAAGTTGTTGCAAGAATTAGATCCTTGCAGAGTGAGAGAAGTGATAGGTTTGCATGGTCATTCACTGGCTTGTCTTTCCAGGAGAGTATGCCAGAGTGTTTTTCATCATTTCAGGATGCTAGCAGTGCATCATAATAAAGTGAGGAAATTAGTTAGAATGTTGTATTATGCTAAGAGTCCAGCAATTATGCTAAAACAATTATGCGCTGCTCTTTTGCATGGTTCTGAAATAGATGTGAAAAATATATGTGAAGAAATTGAGTTTTGTTACTTTGGAAGTAAAGAGGAGAATGTTGAAATTGACCAAGAAGAAGAGAGTAATGTGGAAGATAGTGTACAGGTTTCCAGTACAGATAATTTCCAGAGGGAAATTGCGACGTTTGAGGTGAAATCAAGTGAGAGGCCAAATTTCACTTGTGTGTGTTGTCGACGCACTTATTATAAGAATCAGACTAAGTTAGTGGATTTATATGGAAAAAGTGAAAGGGAAAATAATAGTGAATGGAAGGATTTTACAACATACTTGATGGTAGAAAATTGTTTTGATTTGGGATTGGATCAACGTGTGTGTACTTATTGTTGTAACAAATTAAATCAAAACCAGATGCCTGCTAGAGCAGTTCATAATAATCTGGAATTGGTTGAAATTCCTTCTGAATTGAAGGATTTAAATACTTATGAATCTATTTTGATTCAAAGTATCCATCCCTTTCAGGCTATTGTAAGAATGGAGCCAAAGACAGGGAAATTGCCTCCATCAGATTTACAGAGAGGATTAAAGGGAAGAGTTGTTTATTTGCCTCTAGATTTGAAGAAAAACATTAACACAATTGGAGTAGAAAAAGTGGAAGAGGAACCTCTGGTTATCTTAGTTAATGGGGTTCCGACAAAGAATAAGAAAATATGGCAAGATTTAGTAGATGTTAGGAAAGTCAAAAGGGCAACATTGTATTTGAAAAAATATAATAAATACTATAAAAATGTATATGTTGCAGAAGAGGAAGTAAGTGAGGAAGAGGATAGCGATTTGTGTGCTGGTCAAATTGAGAAAGTAGAACCCTGTACTAGTGAAGAAATATATGAACATTATAGTGTTCATCCTTTGCATTCCAAGGAAGTCATGGGGAATGCTATTGAGTTGTTTCAAATGAAACAAGCGAAAGGGAGTCCCATTAGTGTTTGGGAGGAAAGTTTGGAAGCTCGGTGTTTCCCACAGCTTTTTCCAACAGGTCAGGGAGGAAGATATGATGAGCGACCTCATCAAATTCCTGCTTCTGAATACCGGACTTTGCGATTGTATGCAGGAGATCCTAGGTTTCGACAATGCATTCCTTATTTGTTTCATCTCCTGTTTGAAAGCGATCTGTCTGGACTGTCATATGCAGTGAACCACATCTTGAAAAGTGGTATACACATGCAAAACATCTCGGCAAGTGACTTTATGGATAAAGTCAATGTCCAAGACAGCATTTTGGATTCTCACCTGATTAATCTCATGGCGTGTCAGCGTGGTACTAATGAGTACTGGTACCGTCGTCATGGTGATTTAAAATGTATGCTGAGGAACTTAGGAACTCCCACATGGTTCCTCACTTTGAGCTGTGCTGAGTATGGCTGGGAAGACTTACTTGAATTTCTACGAGAGGCAAATGCTAACGTAGAAAACATCGAATTCAAGACACCCGGAGAACTGTGCTCTTTGGATCCAGTCAATGTATGTAGGTACTTCAATCATAGATTTGAAGGTATGATGTCTTTCATCATGAATAAGAAGAATCCACCTCTTGGAGAGGTGTTGGATTTCTTCTGGAGGAAGGAGTACCAAGCAAGAGGTGCTCCTCATATACATATGTTGCTGTGGATCAAGGATGCACCTAAATTTGGAACGGATGCAGACGACTCAGTGATGAGTTTCATAGAACAGTATTCTACGTGTGCTGTTCCAAACGCAAAGGAGAAAAAAAGCCTAAGAGAAAAAGTTCTACGTTTCCAAAGCCATCGATGTGGAAAGTACTGTCGTCGTAAATTCCGGAACAAAGACAAGTTCTACACCAAATGTCGTTTCGGCTTTCCACGATCGGTGATTTCTAAAGGAAGAGTGAACAGTTTGATGTCTTCGCTGTGACATAATGTGATGAAGAAATCACCTAAAAACACATACAATTTGAAGAGGAACGAAGAGTCTAAGTACATCAACGACTACAACCCGGTGATTTTGTCCATGTGGAATGCTAACATGGATATACAGTTTGTGGCTGATAACTGTATGGCTGTGGCTAGGTATGTGACATCTTACATCACCAAAAAAGAGAAGACAGAATTGAAGGATATGTGGGAGGACATTTCCCATGAAAAGAGCCTCAGCAAGAAGTTGTACAGTTTCAGTCTGAAGATGTTGTCGCATCGAGAAATCGGAGCTTACGAATGTTCTGACCGGTTGTCTTCAGCAAGTCTGTATGCCAAGTCCAGGAGTATCGTTTGGGCGAGTGTTGGTCTTGCTGCAACGCGTAATCGAGTTCTGAAACCTGTGCGGGAAATTGAGTATTTGGCGGAAAAGGAGCCAAACAGTACCGACATTTTGAAGAGCAACATGTTGGATACATATTATCCAAATCGAAGCAGTCACCTCGAGAATGTTTGTCTGTATGAGGTTCTGCAAAATTACATATTCAAGAGGAACATCAAAGAAGATACTGAGAAAGGAGTGTATGCTGTAATAGGAAGTGAGGGATGTCTGGTCAAGCAAAGAAAATGCCACTTGATAAACCATCGAAAATTGAGTGGCGAATCTCCTGAAAAAAAGGAGTTTTTCTATTTAGCACTTTTGCAACTTTTTAAGCCTTGGCGTGCAGAAGAGGAACTGCTTGGAGATTTCCTCTGTTACGAAGACTCTTTCAATGCTGCCAAGGAGACCATAGAATGTCCTGCTTTTCCCAAATATGTAGAAATGTTGAATGTGGAAATTGAGCAGGAAGCAACGATTGCAGCCGAGATTGCCAGAGACAGTTCTCAGGACAGTCAGAGTTCTGCTTCATTGAGTCAGGATCCACTAGGAGGACCTCTTATCGAAAATGAAGCTGCCACTGCTATGAATGAAGTGGAAAGAGCCATGGCACATGCTCAGGAGGATGCGGTTAACTTAGAAGAGTTGGAAAGACAACTCAACGTTGAGCAGAGGAAAATATATGACGAACTTACCATGCAAATTGATCATGGATTAAGTCATGATAAGAAAGAGTGCTCATGTACGTCGTTGAAGCCTGTCCGACTGTACGTGAGTGGAGAAGCGGGAACTGGAAAAAGTTTCCTTATTAAAGCAATTTCATGTTATTTGCAGGAAAGGACAGAGTCATCGCTGTCTTGTGTTGTCACCGCTCCAACTGGACTGGCAGCACATAACATTAAAGGGATTACTTTACATCGTTTACTGATGCTGCCAGTGGAGCATGACAACAAATTAGAATATCACAAGCTATCTGGAGATGCTTGTTTTGAAGTTTCAAGAGTCTTGAGGAAAATGAAACTTCTTATCATTGACGAAGTAAGCATGGTTTCCAATGTTATGCTTGCCTTTGTGCATTTGAGAATGCAAGAAGTTCTCAAAACAGAGTATGATGTGTTATTTGGTGGCAAACACATCATTGTTTTTGGAGATCTTCTGCAGCTGACACCAGTGAAAGGGCAACCTGTGTTCAAAATGCTCACGCATGAAGATACCAGGAAGTGCTTAGGGAGTATTGGCAACGTCAATATATGGTTAAACTTCAATTATGCTGAACTGCATGAAAATATGCGTCAGGCAAAGGATGAAGTTTACAAGACTATTCTACAAGATGTTAGAATTGGAAAAGTGACCGAGCATGGGAAAGAAGCTTTACATGCACGATTACTGACAAATTTATATCCAGACGAAGATGTTGTGCCTGAGAATATTTTTCAGAAAGTTACTGAGAAAAAATCTGGAATATGTTTGATGCCAACTCTTGCAGAATGTGCCAAATTCAACAACAAAATGTTGCATTTAGAAAAGCAAGAGATTGTGAAATTGGAAGCTATTGACAGAGTAGAGCATATGGGATCAACAATTATTTTGTCTGAGAATCTGAAAACAAAATTGGATTCATTAGAGAAGAGTATATCTAAAACTGCGGGTTTTGAAAAGACTCTGAATGTGTGCTTGAACTGCCGTATAATTTTAAGAAGGAATTTACATGTTGAAAGAGGTCTGGTAAATGGATCAATGGGTAATGTTGTTGATTTTGTGAAATACAGAAATAGAGATGGAATTGAATTTTTAAAAATTAAATTTGATGGCATTGAGGAAGTACAGCTAATTGCTCGTTGTTCTGCTAGATTTTTGCTTGTAAAAGACTTATATGTTCGTCGTAAGCAGTTTCCTGTTTGCTTGGCATATGCGGTGACAATCCATAAATCGCAAGGTTTAAGTGTAGACTGTGCATTGGTGAATATTGGCAGTTCTGTGTTCAAGGAGGGTATGGCATATGTGGCATTGTCACGAGTTAGGACTTTATCGGGATTGTACTTGATTGAGTGTGATGTCACAAACATTTGTGCGGATCTAGATTGTGTTAAGGAATACAATAGGTTGAGAAGAGAGTATGCGCCACATTTGCCTCAGTATCCTTTGTTTGAGAAACGTGTGGTAGGCCGGAAACGAAGAAATGTGACCAATACTGGGGAGGTTGTAGCAAAAAGACGAAAAGTTGATGAACCTGAAATTATAAGCAGAAACAAAAAGGATTCTGTTGAAGATGTTGTTGGTTTTCAATTTGAAAACAGTTCTGGTGTCAACTGCTATGCTAATGTAGTGGTTAATGTTGTCTTTTCTCTAGAAACTTTAAAAGAACAGATTGTGGTCAATTCGGATCAAAGATTTTGCAGTTTGTTAAATTCTGTGTTAGAGAAATGTAGCACTGATAGAACAAACATAGAAAGTGTGTCTGAAATTCGAAATCTGTTAGACAGATGTTCAGGCCAAACACAATTCTCTCAAAATAGTCAGCAAGATTGTCAGGAGTTTTTAATGTATATGCTTGATGTATTGCATGATGAAGGTGTAGATGTAGATCACCTGTTTGGGCTTTCTTATCAATGGCAGCATGACTGCGAGAACTGTAGGGTATCAGCTACTACTAGTGTAGACTCAGAAAGATTTATATATTTAACTTTGCCAGACAGTAAATCAGTCTCTTTTAATAAGCTAGTAAAAGCAGCTGATCACAACATGGAGTGTAGCCAATGTAAATCTGAAATGATGTCCACTTTATTTATACGAACATATGGCCAGTATGTCATTTTAATGTTCCAACGATGTAGGCCTGATGGAACAAAATTGACAACTTTAATTAAAAATTTTGTGGCTTCACAGTTGTCAATATCAGGAAGGACTTTTGTAACTGTAGCAATTATATATCATGATGGTCCTTCAATAACATCAGGACATTATACAGCTTATTTAAAGTGTAGAAATGGCTGGTCATTCTGCAATGATTCTGTTTTAATTTTCAAAAAAAAATTGCCATATGACCTTAAAAACTCTTACCTGGTGTTTTTAAAACCAAAATTTTAGGGAAAGAATCTCGGGATGTGCTCTGAGGAATTTCAAGAAGTTCTTATGGCTCCTACACTATTTGGCCTTGAGGATAAGTGTAGTACAGAGACATAACTTCTAACCATAAGACTGGACGTCATGGAAAAATAACTGCACTTTGAATGAGTTCAGAAAAACTATTTCTTTTTATAAGCTAATTGAAGCAGCGAATCAAAACATGGAGTAGAGGGAATGTAAGTCTGCAATGCTGTCTACTGTTTTACATTGCTTTGTGATTAAAAGTGATGTAGAGAATTAAATAATTGTACTAGTCATAAAGGTAGTGTAAGTCTGCTTCATAGTAAGCAGTATCAGTGTGATAGGAAATGTAGAACATGATTGAGCAAGAAGGGGAAGATATTACTAGTCCAGGATTGTGTAAATGATCTTCAACATTTTAATTCTGAAAGTTGCGGAAATGCGAAAAGACGGGATTGGCTTACAAGAAATCCAAGAGTTATACATGGCTCTGACACGATTTGGCCTTGTGGAATCGTGTGGTAGAGAGCGAGAAGTCATTTATTGTATGTAACATGTTTTTGAAAACGATGGAGGTTTTCTTTCAGAAAGTGGCGGGTTGAAAGTAATAACAGCACAACAGAGTGTAAGCTGTTCATAGGACATCCTTGGCCGTCATGGAAAGTAAGTTAACTTTAAGGAGTTCTGAATTCTGATTTGTAATGTATGGGTTTTTTAAACACAATCATTTTGATTGTGTTTTTTTTTCCCCGCTGTTATATGATGAATACCTTCAAGTCACTGTTTTAGTGAAATTTGATACATTCTGAGAACAGCAAAAATAAACCATTTAACATGTATAATTAATTCTGTTCTGTTTGCATTTATGATGTACATGTAGAACTGTGTAGGAGGCATGGAGAAGGTGAGGCTTCTGTCAGTGTCAAAGTTGTTGCATACAGTGCTCATATTCTACGTAGTCTTTTATATTTCATTACTTTCACTGTTTCTGACAGATCTAAAAATTTTTTTTTTAAAAGAACAATAAGTATAAGGGAAGGAAACAGACAGTTATGTTAAAAGAAACACAGCTATAGGGAATAAACTAGGGATACTGTTACCCGCAATCCTCTGCTGATGATGTCACTGAGCATGTCATGAATGATGTAATATGTGACATCATCAGCAGTGGATTACGGGTAATAGTATCTCTAGTTTACTCCCCTATAGCTGTCTTTCTTTTAACATAACTGTCTGTTTCCTTCCCTTATACTTACTGTTCTTTTTTATAAAAAAATTTTTTTGGTTCGCTTCCGGTTCGCGTACCGGGGAGCGAACTGGGAAGCGAACTAAGAGAAATAGAGGTTGGCACAGTTGCAAATATTGTACCAATTTTTTTATAACGGGGAGGTAGTTCTGAAAAGAACTTTTTTTTAAATTGTTTTTGTTGTTTTATATTTTTTTTATTATTTTTCTGAACATTTTTTTTACTTTTTTTGAATTTTTCTGAACAGTTTTATATTTTTTTTGTTTTTTTTTCGGAGGGGGCAACGAAAACGATTCATTGTAAAGGGCTCAACAGGAGGAAGAAAACAAAAAAAAGAATTTATTGTTTGGTGAGTTTCGGACAAACATGAGCATGATTGTTAATAGCTCTGTTGATCAGAGTGATGCTACTTTCTGCGTAGCAAATGATTCCACTGCAATGTACGCAGACTTGTTTTACTTCACGAAATCTCGTTTGTATATTTGGCACCATCTCCCTGCCCTCTGGTCCCGTTACTTCCGGTACAACAGATCTTCTGGCCATAATAGGGAGATTATCTAGGTCGTCCTGTTCCTCTTCTTCCTCTTCTTGCTGAATTATAACTTTAGCAGGTGGTCCACTCTTCCTTGGATGTGGTGGAGGTGGTGGGGAAGCACCAGCTGAAGCTAGTAAAGAAGCCATTGCTCACTGGTAACAAAGGGTCTTTCTCTCACAATGATGAAAGTCTGAGTGAGGAAAGAAGGAGGGATTTTCACCATTTGGGAAAAAAAATAGTTCTCAACCAATGAAAAGTGTTCATTTTAGATCATATGACCTAGTCTTACATCATTAGGAAACCGAAAGTGAAATGAACCAATGAAAAGTGTTATTACCAAGTCACATGACCTGCTGTGTTTACGTTACGCGCTTTGCAGGGCCTCCCGGTTTGCTTCCAGAAACCTGTGCTTTGCGACTCGGTAAGCGTACGAGTTCGCTAACGTAGCACGTCATATGACGTATCACGCGACAACGCGAAACGTCATGCGGACGGGAGGCGTCACGATGTTGTTTTCTAACGCGGCAGTTGCGGTAAAGAAACGTTTACCGGCTCGCGGTCTATTTCGCGGCATCAAGGTCAGCTAACGGGAAGCTTCCCGATTCGCGAAGCGGGAACGAAGAAAAAAAAATATTAAAAAAAAAAAATTATTCATAAACATATAAAATATATTTTTGGATTTAAAGAAGAATACATTTTACAGCTACAGATATTAGCTGTTAAAAAACCAATGAAATTCACTGAAAAAACCATAGGTTATAGACCATATATAGTTAGGAATTAGCATTTACAAAACCTTGAAAATTCACTGAAAAAACCATAGGTTATAGACCATATATAGTTAGGAATTAGCATTTAAAAAACCTTATTTTACTCACACAAAACCATTGAAATTCCATATATAGTTAGTTGCACTAACTATATATCGCGCACCCGTAATCCACTGCTGATGATGTCACATATTACATCATTCATGACATGGTCAGTGACATCACTGATGACATCACTGATGACATCTCAAATGACATCACTGATGATATCTCATTTGACATCAATGGTCACATCAATGATGATATCATTAATGTGACAATACAATGCATCTCCTCACACTTTAATATAACCTCTGTTACACCCAGTGTTAAATACAGAGTATAATTTTTGAAACCATTGACACACCAATACTAGTTACTACATACCCACTCACTGATTCCTACGTCTACACACACATTCACTCATTCACCCATACAATCAATCATACATACAATCAGTCATCTTTACAACACTATCATATGCACTCATACACCTATACAGACACTCACACTCTGCCACTCATCCATGGAGTTACTCACACACCTAGTCAGTCCTGTAAAGAATCAATCACACTTGCATTTTCTAATCTACACAGTTAAACATAGAGTACCTTACATTTTCAAACATATACTAACACATACTTACTCTCTTATAGAATCACTGATACAAGTACACATTGATCTGCACAGAGTCACACACCTCCCAGCCAGTCATACACACACTCAGTCTCCTATACAAATACTTGTGCAACCAATCAATAACCCATATAGCTACTTATATAGCTACTGATCAACACATGCAGCAGCTTGCACAACAACAGACATGCTGATGCACACTTTCAGACAGTTTAGTCACTAACCCGTGCATTTAGTAAGACGCATTTAATCACTCACTCATACAGTCAATCACGCACCTACTAAAACCTTCATTGAGACACTTATACATCCACTCATTCTTCAATATGTAAAACATATTTAAACTTTACAGAAACACATAATCACTGGATGTTGTCATCAGTGATGTCATTTGAGATGTCATCAGTGATGTCATCAGTGATGTCACTGACCATGTCATGAATGATGTAATATGTGACATCATCAGCAGTGGATTACGGGTGCGCGATATATAGTTAGTGCAACTAACTATATATGGAATTTCAATGGTTTTGTGTGAGTAAAATAAGGTTTTTTAAATGCTAATTCCTAACTATATATGGTCTATAACCTATGGTTTTTTCAGTGAATTTTCAAGGTTTTGTAAATGCTAATTCCTAACTATATATGGTCTATAACCTATGGTTTTTTCAGTGAATATATATATATATATATATATATATATATATATATATATATATAAACCCCTCTCCCCATTCAACTGACCGTAATGCTCTTACTACCCCCTTTTCCTACCCTGAAACCCATTTAAAACCCTCTACTACATCATACCCATACCAACTCCCGAGCCCTTCCCCTAACAATTCAATTCTCTTACCCATCCCTGAACCCTAAAAACCCTTAAATCCTTTCCATTTACCCATCCCTGAACCCTTAAACCCATTACAACCTTGCTTTCCCTTGGTTCACTTACTAAAATGTATTTTAAAAAACACTTATCAGCGTGGTAAAATCGTAAAGTGCCAGAAAATGACAATGGTGGTACTTACCTGCATGCTAATGGCTGCGGTGTAAAAGTAACCTGTGTTAATGTACGCTTTGTAAAAACTGCAAGCCACTAGAGAGACTGTGCATTAGCACATACCGTTTGGTCTGCAAATTCTTTTAAAATTCGTCCCCATCTTCCTTTAGATTCTACTCTCAAGAGAAAAACGGAGTTGTTGTAAGGCCTAACTCTAAAATAAAAGCACACATTTGCCAGCACTTCACTTCACTTTTGCATTAAAAATAATACACACGTGCAGACAGCAGCGGTGACAGTAGTGCAAGCATTCTAAAATGCTCTTTTATTATTTTGACACTACATATATTATTCAGCAAGGCTTGCGCGAGGTCTGAGTACAAGAAGACTGCATTAATCTTTTAGCCACTCTCAGAATTCACCATGTGTGTTCTGTTATTATTGAAAGGTTATTTTATTAGATTTTTACCAAGGAAAATTTGATGAGATTTGATTTGATTTTGTCTGAACGTGTAGTTTTGTAAGAAATGTGTTAGTCGATTTTGTGCCGACTTTTCAGTAAGAAGTTGTGAAACAAACATAAACTTCCAATTGTGCATGCGAAGTTGATGTCCAGATGGTCTATGAAACATGCAGACAGATTTATAGCTGGCAGTACAGTGTGAAACTGTGCATAAATGTTATTTCTATGGAATTCACTTCAGGGGCGTATTGTTTGATGTATTGTTAGTAGGGCAAGTATTCGTGTTCTTTTCTTATAAAACAGGCTTGACGAAGATGTTACACGTTAACTGGATTAAACTGCAGTTTGCTTTGATGGGGTGTGTTTTCAAACATGCTCGTGTCCGTCCTGCACGTTTGTCACACCATGAAAGACAATTGATTTACACAATTGAAATGATTGCCAAATATTTCCACCAGTGGCGCTCAACATTTTAACACAGACACATAGTCGGCGTCTTGGAGTATGCAGGTGCATGCTTTAAAGGTTCAAAATTCAGGACAAAAGGCCAAAATTCAGAACACAGGGGGAAATTAGCAACAACTTGCGATAATTATCGCAAAACGCACTTAGCCTATCGCTGGATATTATCGCAGAGATAACATGCTATTAGCAACGTTTATCTCCAATGCGATAAAATATCAAGCGATAGCGGCGAAATGCGTGAATATTGCTGGAAATCTAGCGATATTCACGCTTTAAAGCCTTGGTGGACTTAGCCTGACAATCCACCTCCCATTGAAGAAACAGGTAAGTCATGTTTTTAGCAGTTGGTAAATTCTAGCAATAATCGCACTTTGCACAACTTTTTTTTATCGCTTCGCCTTCGTTGGTAATAGGGGGAAGTTGTGTTAGCGACTGTGTTCAGTTGCTTTTAGTTGGGAACACCTACCTTGCATGTCATTAGCAATAATTATCGCTGGCATACAAGGCGACAGGAAAACTGGCTGCTATCGCCAGAAAGCTGTCGCTAACGCTTGTTAGCGACAGCTTGCAGATAGGGCGATAAAGAAATTGCCCCTTTAGCAGCAAAAAGTGCTGCTAAAGCGGTGTTAAGGCCCTTGGTAATATGCTCAAAAGGTCAATTTTACGGACACATCCGAGGAGAGGCCACATCCCACTACTTTATAAGTGCATTTTTTCCACTACTTTCTACATAGCACTATTTATTCACGATATAGTCTTTATGTGATTGTCTCTTGGTATGCTGCAGTCAAGTATTTAATGGTAAATTATTGCCTTTAAGCACAGTGTTAAGGGCATCTTTCCTACCCAAATATACCCAATCTTTCTTGGAAAGAAAGCAACAGTAAAGGTTTTTGCTTATTTTTCTAAACATTTTAAAACCAATGGTTAACAGTGTGGGAAACATTAAGGTAAGTGACTTTCTACTAGTTTGGAAAAGTTGAACAAAATCATCTGGCTCACCTAAACCTCCAGTGTATTTTAAACGTAAAAACATTAAGGGGCATATTTTACCAGTCCTTCACACAGCACAACGCAGGCCACCTTACTGCTCTGTGCTGCATTATAGGACAGGAATGCACCCTATTTAACATTATTTGGTGCAGTCCTGTCCTTTACTACTGCTGGCACACATTTGATTGCCGAGCGCCAAAGCATGCACCCTTACGTCATTTTCAAAGGTGCCTGCGTCATAGACAGGGTTGCTTTTGAGGAGGACGGGACACTTTCCTCGTTCCGCCTCACCAGTGGAGGCGTAGTATTTTGACACATTCCCAGATCTACCACTAATGGTAAATCTGAGACTGTTCTGGAATTCATGGGAGGATGAGTAGGAATGCCAACTTTTCACCCATTGAACGACTCCCTGGGGCAGACTAATGGAAAGGGGCGACCGCTAGGTCCCCCCGAACGTATAGATGGGGGCCCGAACCTCCCGGGAAGCCATTTTGGGCGGGGTGGGCGTGGCCCGGCTGGTATGCCCAAAGCGGCGTAGCCGGAGCGCGCCTTCCCCCGCCCGAGAGGGGTTGTCCTAGACACCTTGAAGGAAGACCACGCCCAGTAGGCGTATCGGGGACGGGTACACGCCCTCCCGCAGAAGGATAAAGGATCGGGAACCCTGAAGATCGTCCTCTTGTTCCTCGGATCGGAAGGCTGCACCCACTCGTTGCTCGTGAGCCCTCGACGGAACAAGCAGCAATTTTGAACGTGGTAATCTTGTTTTTTATCTTTCAGTTTCGACACTTGATTTCAGGACCTCGTGGATCGACCTAAGGCGGAGGACTCGAAACCATGCCTGGCAAGCAAGCAGGAAAGGGTTCCGAGATGGAGAAGATGTTACGCCTGTTGTCGACCCGGATGGCGTGTATGGACCGAAAGCTCAGTCAAGTCCAATCGCTCGGTAGAGGTTTGGCGGAGGTAAAGAAACAATTGGCGGCAATGAACGACCCAGGTCAGCCAAAAAAGGTAATAGGCCCGGCCTTTCCGGGAGTGGTTCCCGGGTTAAGAGGGAAGCGGGTCAAAGAAAGGGCGGTCTCGGGGGGTGTCCCGGCACCGGAGGTGCCGCCCATCGTCCCCCTAGTACCGGTTGGTAACCCGGTTCAGGAACCAGTTTTAGGCCAGCCTATCCCAGTGGTGATCACCTCGACCGAGGATGATGAAATGCCCCCAGAATTGGCCGCGCAGTTGATCGCATGGCTGAAAACAAAGGTGGGGGGCACAGCGACCCCGGGAGATCCGGCCGAAGAGGCCAGAGTGTTAATGAAGCAGTTGCGGCAATCGAGAGATGTCGCAAGGGCAAGTGTTCCTCTTGTTCCCCCACAGGTGGCGCCAGGAGTACCAGCAGCTGGTCAGGAGAAGGCGACGGCAGCGATAGCCGATCCGGGTAAGCTCGCATTGCCAATGGTGGGGGAGGGCTCGATACCCTCAAGGCGGCAAAAAGTTGCACAGCACGTTCCCTTGGCCACGAAAGAGTTAATATGGGGAGACAAGTATGTCAACATGTTTTCATTGTTAACGGACCATCGTGAGATGGAGTATGCTAAAACGCAGAAAGATTTGTGGCACCCTAGTGTATGGCGCGCCAAGATGGCCGAGTTCAGGGTGGAAGAGACAGTGACGAATTGGGTTAAGGCCTTCTCTGTATTTACCGCAGTTATGGGGGAACGTAAACCCGATGTTATGACTGAGTTGGTTTGCTATCAGAATCGCATTATGGATTTTTATTCAATGTACGAGGGGGAAGAATGGAAAGGCTATGACATGAAGTTCCGTAAAGCAAAAGAATTTGATTCTTCTCTGTCTTGGGATTGTTTGGACTCGGTGTCATGGCACAAGCAACTCCTACCAGGGGCGACAGGTACGTCCTCGCCAGGCGGGAGCGGGTCCGGGGTTGTCCGCCAAAAGCCCGGGGTGCCCTTTCGAGCAGGCACAGGTGGGGGCTATCAGCCTAGAGTTGGCGGGAAGGGCGGACAAGGAGGGGTCTGTTGGGGCTTCAATCGAGGCAATTGTAACAGACCACAGGGGACATGCAAGTTTAAGCATGTGTGTGCCGGCTGTGGGAGTTCCTCACACCCGGAAAGTGCTTGTAGATCAAAGAATGTCGGGCGGGTGGAAAAGGAGGACCTAAGCAGGAGTGAGGTGGACCTTTGTGACCGATTGCCTACACCCGTTGATCTAATGGTTATGATTCCGTGGTTAAATAAGTACCCTGATCATGTGTCCGCTGGGGTGTTGAGGAAGGGTTTTTTACATAGCTTCCACATCCCGGTGGGGGAAGTTCGGGGGAACTCCTTTTGTAGAAATCAGTTATCGGTACGGCACAACCCAGGCGTGGCAGAAAGAAAAATAGCTAAAGAAGTCAGTTTAGGACGAGTGGCTGGCCCCTTTTCCTGCCCGCCGGTGGCCGACTTCATATGTTCCCCGTTAGGGGTGGTCCCGAAGAAAGATCCGGGGGAGTTTAGACTCATACATAACCTTTCTGCTCCCAGGGGTTCCTCGGTGAATGATGCCATAGACCCAGAAGTTTGTTCGGTACGATACGCATCGTTCGACGATGCCGTGGCCATGTTGAACCACCTAGGCCCCGGGGTGCTGATGGCGAAATGTGATATCGAATCAGCATTCCGGTTGCTTCCGGTGCACCCGCAGGATCAGCGCCTGCTAGGTTTTGCATTTCAGGGAAATTATTACATGGATAAATGCATGCCCATGGGTTGTTCCATTTCATGTGCATATTTTGAGATGTTTAGCTGTTTTTTGGAATGGGCATTTACAGAGGCCACAGGGCATAGACATGTTATGCATTATCTGGATGATTTTCTGTTTTTGGGGGCAGCCAATGATATGAATTTCGCACAGGCGCTGTATGATTTCTGCATCCTCATGAATGAATTCAGTGTCCCATTAGCACCAGGTAAGACGGTTGGACCATCTACTTCACTGGAGTTTCTGGGTATTGAGCTCGATTCTGTGGAGGGGTGTTTCCGACTACCAGTAGACAAAGTGACCAAGTTCCGGGCTTCCTTGATGCAATGCCTGAGTGGGGAGAAAGTGACCCTGCACCAGTTACAACGAACAGTGGGTCAGCTTAATTTTGCCCTGAGGGTGATTCCTATGGCCCGCCCGTTTTCACGCTCTATCGCGCAGGCTATGGGTGGTCTCAAAGAGGCTCACCACCGTACGAGACTGTCTGGAGAGGTTCGCCAGGATATGCGGATTTGGTTGGCATTTCTGGCGGACTTCAACGGTCGAGTCGTCTGGAGTTCCCCGCCAGAGTCTTCGGTGGAATTAGGTCTATGGACCGACTCGGCTGGGAGTGTGGGTTTTGGCGCCATCTTAGGTGATCGATGGTCGGCACAAACATGGACAACATGGTGGCACTCCGACGTCCTCACAGGTAACATTGGGTTCCTGGAGTTATTCCCCATTTGGGTGGCTCTCATGACATGGGCTGATGATTTCAGGGGCCGCTCAGTGGTGTTTTGGTCCGACAATATGACTGTCGTAGATTGCATTAACCAACAGGCAGCACGTTGCAAGATGATTTTGAGATTGTTGAAAGAGATTGTGCTGCTGTGCATGAGATTGAATGTACTGTTCAGGGCAAAACATGTGCCAGGTGTACTGAATCTTGCGGCTGATGCACTCTCTCGTTCACGTATACAGGCATTCAGGGGTTATCTGCCCACAGCAGACTTAGAGGCAGCACCATTCCCAGAAGCAATGTGGCTTATCGGTGCCTCGGATTACAAGACCTCGTGGCAGCGAGTCTAGCCCCCAGGACAAGGAAAGCATACGAAGGAGCGTTTCGTTCTTATTGCACATATTTGGGTCCTGTAGGGAGTCTGCATTGGGGTCAGGAGGAGTCCTTCCTGGGGTACCTGGTTGCACTACACAGGGAGGGCCGATCAGTGGCTACGGCCGGTAGGCATAGGGCGGCCATTTCCTTCATGGCCCAGGTACACGGCATAAAAGATCCTACAGGTTCTTTTTTGGTGAAGAAAGCCCTTCGCGGCTGGCAGCGCCTTGAGGGTTGCAAGAGAGATACGAGGCACCCGATTGGCTTAGACAGACTGTCTCTGCTTTTAGCAAAGCTGGAAGAGACGTGTTCCTCCCATTACGAAGCAGTTCTGTTCCGGGCAGCGTTCACATTGGCATTCCATGGGGCCATGAGGGTGAGCGAACTTGTCGCAAGGAACAAGAGAGATATGGAGGGAGGTTTGTGCAGGGATCACATCCAGATAAGGGGTGACTCGATGGTGATCATGATAGCCAGGTCCAAGACTGACCAGGGGGCTATGGGAGATAGTGTGGTCGTGCAGCGCAAGCGTGGGTCCCCCGTCTGCCCGTTGAAGTGTGTGGAAGACTATTTGGCGCTAAGATCGGCCACTTGGGGGGGGAGCTTGCTCCGACACAAAGATGGCACCCCACTGACGAGATTTCAGTTTCAGAGGGTGCTGGCACTGGCAATCGCTGACGCGGGCATGGACCCGTGCGATTTTGGGACCCACTCCTTTAGGATAGGGGCTGCTACGGAGGCTACAGCCAGGGGTCAGAGTGCCGAGGAAGTGAAACAGTTGGGCCGTTGGTCCTCGAATTGCTTTAAGAGGTATGTGCGATTGCACATGTTGTAAGTGATCAATTGACATGCACTCACGTTTTCTGTCTTTTGTTTCTTTGCAGTTTCGCGGGCCTGCCATGCAGGGCGGAATTGGAGGTCGACCCTACATCAAGTGACCAGCGGTCAGAGATCACCGACTGGGGAGAGGATGGTATGGGTCGTGGGCCACTCATACGTGAGACGCGCCGGTGACGTATTCAAGGAAGGTGACGCGATTCACGCACCTGGGGAATACGGGTTCACTGTGGCTTTCCATGGGAAAGGTGGGCTCGTTTTTGACAAATTTGAGTCATTTTTCGAGGGACTTTTAGGGCGGCATAGGTCACCGCCGTCTATAGTCATAGTACACCTGGGTGGCAACGATTTGGTGACACTGGGTAGACGAGTGTTACTTGAACAAATCTTGTCAACTGTTAGCTGGTTGGCTAAAAGAGTCCCGGGGTGCACGATTGCCTGGTCCCACATGATTCCTAGAAGGAGGTGGCAGGGGGGCCTTTCGGTGTCAGCTCTGAACCATTCAGTTAAAACGGGTCAATAATAAGATTAATAGACTGTTCCGTTCTGCACAGTTGCATGTCATTCCTCATGGGTGTTTCCGGGGTGACCATATGTATCTGTATGATGGGGTTCACCTGTCCAGGGAGGGGAATGACTTACTAATAGGAGATGTAGTTGCATGGTTGAGAGGTTTGAGGAAGCATGACCTATAGGAGGAGTTGGGGGACCGGATAGTCGGTCAACTATCCGGTCTGTGGCGGTAAGGTCATGATCGGTGAGCAGGAATTTAAAGGTCCCTAGAGTGGGGCGCCACCCACAATGGATGGGAGCGCCCGGGGGAAGACGGCCATTGGCCCCTTCCACGGGGAGGCGGCACCCACTAAGGATGGGGCGCCTAGGGGGAGATGGCCATGGGCCCCTCCCAGGGGGGGAGGCGGTTATATGCCCCTCCTTACTAATTTCCCGGGGGCCGGATATCCGCGACGGCGGATAGAGAGTGTGGGGTTGGGGGGGAGAGTCCACGCTGTCCTTCCTACAGAGACCTCATATGGGAACTCGGACGACCCTTAAGATGGCGTCGAGTAGAAAGGGGGCCCCCACCACGACAAGGGAAGTTACAGTTGGCAATGAGGGTAGAGCCCTCTGCGCATGCGCCGCTCACACGGTGAGGGCGGGAGTTTGGTAGTAGGGATCTGACACCGGTTAAGACCTTGCCGTTGGCCCTTAACGCTAGGATGTACAATTTGAATTAGAGTGTATGCATTTTCAGGATGTTAGCCAAAAGTACATGACTGCATCGAAATGTAATAAATGTCAAATTGTACATAATGCATAATGATGAAACTTTTAATTTAATGTTTTAAATTTTGTTTCATATTTTAATAAATACGGCCGGGAGGGTGACTCCCTCCCGTCTTCCAAAAAAGTCAACTATTGTCCGACTTCCCATCCTTGGGGATGTGTGTTGGGAGGGGGTGGCGGGCATCCCGGCCATATGGAAAGGGGCGACCGCTAGGTCCCCCCGAACGTATGGATGGGGGCCCGAACCTCGCGAGAAGCCATTTTGGGCGGGTGGGCGTGGCCCGGCTGGTATGCCCAAAGCGGCGTAGCCAGAGCGCGCCTTCCCCCGCCCGAGAGGGGTTGTCCTAGACACCTTGAAGGAAGACCACGCCCAGTAGGCGTATCGGGGACGGGTACACGCCCTCCCGCAGAAGGATAAAGGATCGGGAACCCTGAAGATCGTCCTCTTGTTCCTCGGATCGGAAGGCTGCACCCACTCGTTGCTCGTGAGCCCTCGACGGAACAAGAAGCAATTTTGACCCACCCACCAGCCCCTGATAGCAAATGTTTGGAGGAAATAAAGGGGCATATTATCAAGCCTGTGCGATAAAACTATCGCCGCTTTATCGGCCGAAAACGGCCGATAAAGCGGCGATAATGGGCTTGATCATATGCTCTAAGAAATTCCAATCGAAGTCCATGTTAGATGTCTTCACATCTAACATGGGCTTCGATTGGAATACCATAGAGCATATTATCAAGCCCATTATCGCCGCTTTATCGGCCGTTTTCAGCCGATAAAGCGGCGATAATTTTATCGCACACGCTTGATAATATGCCCCAAAGTTTTCTGAGTGATGAAAGTATAGGCCTTTTCCTTTTCCTTGGTAGAGTGAATAAAGGAATGTTGAGAATGTATATGGTTTGCATTGGAGAATTTCTTCTTGCAGGAATGATCAGTAATAGCAGTAAGATGATGTGGAATTTTTCATTTTAGTAGATAAACAACTGTCGTATTTATTTGTCGGGCGGTAAGGTCATGATCGGTGAGCAGGAATTGAAAGGTCCCTAGAGTGGGGCGCCACCCACAATGGATGGGAGCGCCCGGGGGAAGACGGCCATTGGCCCCTTCCACGGGGAGGCAGCACCCACTAAGGATGGGGCGCCTAGGGGGAGATGGCCATGGGCCCCTCCCAGGGGGGGAGGCGGTTAAATGCCCCTCCTGACTAATTTCCCGGGGGCCGGATATCCGCGACGGCGGATAGAGAGTATGGGGTGGGGGGGGGAGAGTCCACGCTGTCCTTCCTACAGAGACCTCATACGGGAACTCGGACGACCCTTAAGATGGCGTCGAGTAGAAAGGGGGCCCCCACCACGACAAGGGAAGTTACAGTTGGCAATGAGGGTAGAGCCCTCTGCGCATGCGCCGCTCACACGGTGAGGGCGGGAGTTTGGTAGTAGGGATCTGACACCGGTTAAGACCTTGCCGTTGGCCCTTAACGCTAGGATGTACAATTTGAATTAGAGTGTATGCATTTTCAGGATGTTAGCCAAAAGTACATGACTGCATCGAAATGTAATAAATGTCAAATTGTCCATAATGCATAATGATGAAACTTTTAATTTAATGTTTTAAATTTTGTTTCATATTTTAATAAATACGGCCGGGAGGGTGACTCCCTCCCGTCTTCCAAAAAAGTCAACTATTGTCCGACTTCCCATCCTTGGGGATGTGTGTTGGGAGGGGGTGGCGGGCATCCCGGCCATACGTAAGGAAGCTATTCACACTGCCTTGCTTTCCTCCAGATTTCTCAATCCATGCAAAGTGCATGTCTTGATAAATCTTGCTTAGGTTTGATGTCACTCTTGCACCCCCTTTTATGGAACAAGGGCAATACAAAACCTTGATGAATCTGATCGTTAATGAGGCAGATGAAACATAAAAATAAGGAGCACAGGGCCAAAAGTCAAACTACGATTAGAATAGCAAACAAAACTAACATTTACGTGTAAACCACAAAGTTAATTTGTCTCAAACTTAGTTAGAATAATTAACGACAACCATGGATTTTTGTATCCAACCTTGTGTACACTTTTATTTTCCTCGTAATGCAGAGGGGTATTTATGTGATGGGGAATATTTTATAAAAATATAAATATACATTAAGCAACAAACATAATGAATATCCTTACAGAAAAAAATCACATATAATCACAAAACGTCAGAAAAAACAAAACCTATTTAATGGTCTTTCTCAGCCTATCATGACCACATTTTTCAAACAATACATCAATGGTGGTTATACGCATTGGGCCTGAATCATAGAGGGTCTCACCCCTCGTTGGGGAATCCCCACAGTCATAGTAAGACCACTGCACTGCAGTTAGCCATTGTGGTGGTCCCGCAAGGAGCCATGACAGTGAGCCTCAACCCTGAGAGCAGAGGCCCTTTTTAAATCGGTCCGGTACATTTAAGGAGTCCAAAATTCACATAAGAACTCACCTGGGGAATGAGCAAATAGCTTTCTTTTGTGTCGGAGTAGACACTTCCCCAATACAAACAATTATGATAATTCATCCTTGGTTGGCTCTTCTAAATCAAATGAAATGGACGCATTTCTGCCTGTATGAGTTTGAATGTCTCATCAGGACCAGCGGTTGATAGGTGAACAATAATTCTAAAATCATTAAATGCTATATATGACACATGTATTCAAATCCTCTCTTGCATTACTAATTAAAATTAAATCACAAATGTAAGTACATCAAAGCCATTAGAAACCCAAAGGTAGAATAACAGTGCTGTTTGCATGCACTTAGACAAACGTTAAGGCCGGAATTATGTGGCCCTTCCTTGTAAATCAAGGAATGTTGCGTTATTGAAAAAAGTAGTAGTAACCCCCAGATATAAAGCATATTCCAAGTTGTATCCATAAAACGTTATTCAAAAGCCAATCCGCTTCATGGATAGCAGAAATCTATCACCATTGATGCAAAACAAGCGGTAAGTACACACCTATAGTCTAACACACCTAATGTCCGGATGTGAGGTACCCACAACTTGTTTGTAGTCTCAGAGTTTGTGTCAGGGACTCTGCATTTATCTCAGATCTGGAAGCCCAATCTATCAATCAAAAAGACTTAAAGAACAGGACTTAATGGAAATCATATAGGAGAGTCACATCAACTGATTCAAAGTTTCACTTATAGCATGCCCTAGCCTCCAGCAGTGCGGGAACTTTGTCTGTTGGGGCATAATTTCGGACAGCTGGACGTGATCTTGGCTGTTCTTAAAGTCCCACTGAAGGACTACAAAGTCCCTAATTCCCAGCCCTTGGAGACACTGTACCGAGTGTCGAGGAGGGGGTGGGGTCTGCACACATTCGGTCTATCATGAGCCCCGGCCTCCTGCAGTGCAGGCACTTTGGGGCAGATTTACAATAAGTGGCGCAACCCTGCATATCAGCAGGGATGCACCACTTATTGTGCGCTGTGGCTCCACCACCATAGATGCGCTGCATTTACAATGCGGCGCACCATGGGGCAAACAGGGCACAGATGCGTGACGCATCTGTGCCGTAAAGGCAGCGCATTGCTGGAGTTGCGTCGCAAGCGCGATGCAGCTCCACCAAAGCTCTGGGGGGCCCTATCTGTACAATGCTGTGTCAATCCTTACGCCTGCTTCAAGCAGGCGCAGGGGTTTGACGCAGCATGGGCTCAAAAGTGACTGAGTGAAATCTTTTAGATTTTTACTCAGACACTTTTGGGAGGCGTTCCTGTGCCAGAACACCCACCCCGCGCACAAACGCCTATTTCTGGTGCAGGGCTTTACAACGTGACGCATCTCCCAGATGCGTCACGTTGTAAAAACCCCACACCATGGCGCATCTTTTGCGCCGCCGCTGCGTCACAAAAGTGATGCAACTGCGGCGTAAAAGTGGCGCAAGGGGCTTGTAAATCTGTCCCTTTGTCTGTTAAGGCATCAATTCGGAGAGCCAACTCTCCACCTGGCTTCAAGTACAGAAGCAACGACAGCTTACCCAGACATCAGACCCTGTAATCTCTGATTCCTTACAGTATGATGTATTATGTGAAAAAGTCAGTGTTATGCTGGTGGAGACATTTAAACCAATTATGGAACCCTTCGATTGTATTAAGAGTTGTATGTCAGATATATCCAGCCAGTTAAATGCCACTGTAGCCAGGAGTGCCCCATCTTTGCAGGCAAGAATTTCTGACTGTTGTGAAGGGGATATAATGCACTGTATTCTGTGAAGCCCGCAGAAGTAACCCAGGTTCTCCATAAATACCATGTAAAACTTGGCTACAGGGGAATACCCTGTCATACTCGTAAATCAGATGCACCAAATCTAGGTCCTGTTGGGAATAGAACATTCAATCAAGATTTGTATGGAGCATGCTTTACTCCTAGTAAAGAGATTTTTTACTTGCCCACCGCAGCCTGTCCCTACCTTCTGCTGCTGGCAGGAGCCCCCCACACCTTAGATCAGGCGGAGTAATGGGAGGAGTTGTGTAACAAAACTGTAAATTGGCTCAGAAAACATAAACCTTAGGGGGCATAGATGAGATCCTAATGGTGAGGTGGTTTGGCTAGGTGGAACGTTCAAGAAAGGACATTGATGGGGTACATTTCAGAGACCTTCTAGTGGAGAAAAAAACTGAAGAAACAAATGGATAGTGTTAGCAATGGCACTATAATTTCCTCACTTCCCCTGGGTTATTTCTACAAACCAAATACAATGATTGTCTGATGGCCCAACTAACCAACTAAGCTAGCTGGAGGCTATTACCAGAACTGGTTTCTTACCCGGAGTTTCCTTGAAGGGATAGATTGACTGAATATTAGACTTGATGCTAGCAAGAAATCAACACTCAGCCCTATAGGGACACCATCCAATTTTGTAACTCCATCACCCCTAGGTGATGGGTTTGGTCCTTATGATGGATACTATTTTGGAACATAATTGCTTTATATGTAAAGATAGCAAAATGCAAACCGTATGTTGTCTATCCTAGAGCCTAATTTCTTGGAATGTCACTGGTATAAAATTTTAAATAGCTGACCCAATGTGGGGTTCTATTTTGGAAGACTATGAAATCTGAATATTCCAAGAGACTGGGGTGTGAATCCCTATTTTAAATGTGCTTACTCGACCTTTTACTCACTTGCTTTTGTCTAGGAAACAGGTCGCCCTGCTGGGGAGGCTCATATCTAGGTAAAGAATTCTTTAAACTGTAAGGTTAAGAGACTCCCTGGATCTTCTCTAGCTTTACTTGGCCTCTACCTCTAAACATGTGGCAATATAGAAGGATATGATAATCCTAGAAAGACCCGCAAGTGACCTTAATGCAGTTTAACTGGATTTGGCAGGCCCCATGGGTTCTGGAGTTGAGATTTTTAAACCTTCACTCATGGGAGACCTGCTTTTATCTAACAACAAAAAGTCCCAAAAGTGGGTATACGTGGAAGCCCACCTCGACATATTGAGACAGGCCTATACAAGAGTAATCAACATGTTGGGAAAAATTGAGAATTTGTAAGATCAATGGGGAGCCCTGGAACTTATTGTAATACAACATGAAGTCTTGTTTAATGGGCTAAGGGCTCTATTTTAAAGGGTAATCAAAGAAAGCGGTGAGCACCTTGAAAACAATTATAGCACACAGTGTAGAGAACAAAAATCACCCCTCCTAAAAGCAATAACATCACAAGATTATGATGCAATCTCAGGAGCAAGGAACTACTATAAGAAGGTGCTAGAACAAGTTAGTACTAGTTGGGAAACAGGAACTTGGCTAGACCTGGCTTCGGCAGCAAAAATCGTTGATGGAAAGGCTTTCTGGGGTATCATTGCACATATAAGCCTGTATCTGCCATCTCAATCAATCAATCAAATACTTATGAAGCAAGAGAGATGTCTCAAGGTGCACCATACAGCAGTATGTGCTTATCTATAAACTGTTCTAAAAGTGAAGCAGTTACACATTCAGCTTGACACTGCTTGCAGAACTCCTATCATCCAGTCAGTACCCAAATATTCATGTGGTAAAGTAGGCCTTAGTATATGGACTGCTTCAAACTCCTATTTACTATGCATGTACTCTTCTAAGCACCTGAAAACTTGTCTTTTAAACTTTTAATTACCCAGTGTCTATCCTTATACTCCCTCCAAACACTTTGCCACTACTGTTTCAATATTGTAGTGAGCCATATAGCAATATATGCTTATCTATATACTGTACAAAAAGTGTAGCAGTTATACATTCAGCTCTACACTCTCCTTGGAGAAGTGTAATGATTCTGCCACTACCCAAGTAGTCATGCAGCAAAGTAGGCCTCAGGGCATGGACTGCTTCAAACACCTATAGATAATAAATGCACTTTTCTAAACATCTGCAAACTTGGCTTTTAAAGTTTGAATTTCCCAGTCTGTATCCTGACACTTCCTCCAAACATTTTGCTACTGCTATTTTAGTATTGTAGTCAGTTATACATCAGTATGTTCGTATGTATGCACTGTTCTAAAACTGAAGGTGCTATATATTCAGCTAGACAATCTCTTTGTGGAAGTGTAAGCATTCAGTCGGTTTCCAAGTAGTCATGCACCAAAGTAGGCCTTAGGGCATGGACTGCTTCAAACCCCTATAGACTATGCATGCAGTGTCCCATGCACTGGCAAACTTGTCTTTTATACCTTCTATTCCCCAGTCTGTATCCTTCCACTTCCAGCAAACACTATCACACTACTGTTTCATTATTGTAGTGAACCATACAGAAGTATGTGCTTATCTATACACTGTTGTAAAAGTAAAGCTTCTATACATTCAGCCACACACTCTCCTTGCAGAATTGTAATCATTCAGCTAGTACATAAGTACTCATGGTGCAAAGTGGGCCTTAGGGCATGTACTGCTTCAAACCCCTATAGACTATGCACGGAGTGTCCCATGCACTGGCAAACTTGTCTTTTATACCTTCTATTCTCCAGTCTGTATCCTTACACTTCCAGCAAACACTATCACACTTCTGTTTCAGTATTGTAGTGAGCCATACAGCTCTATGTGCTTATCTATACACTGTTCTAAAAGAATACATTCATTACATTAAAACACTAATCAGCAGATGTACAATAAGTGGTACATCTCCAGAGATATGCCAGTTATTCTGTACTGTGACATCACCACCATGGATGCACTGTATTTACAATGTGGTGCACTATGGGGCAAAAACGGGACAGATATGTGATGTATCTGTCCTGTGAAGGCGGCTCATTGCTTGACTTGTGTTGCAAGCGCAACGTAGATCCAGCAATGCTCTTGGAGCCCTATACTCACAATGCTGTGTCAATACTTACACCTGCTTCAAGCAGGTGCAGGGGTTTGACGCAGCGTAAGCCCAAACGTGACTGAATGAAATCTTATAGATTTCACTCAGTCACTTTTAGGAGGCGTTCCTGCGCCAGAACACCCCCACACCCCCTGTGCACGAAAGCCTCCTTCTGGCGCAGGGCTTTACAATGTGATGCACCTTCCATTGTAAATACCACACACCATGGCACATCTTTTGCACCACCGCTGCGTCACAAAAGTGATGCAACGGCTGTGTAAAAGAGGCACAAGGGAGTTGTAAATCTGCCCCTAACACAAACAAATTAATCCAGGCAGTTTCACCAGCAGTGCAAATTGAAGCATAGACTTGTAACATATTTATGTGCAGATGTTACATTCAAGTCCTTCAGAGGTACTACAGTATACTATAGGTAAACACCTTATAGATTTATGCTGTAGCACTTCCTTATATTTCTTCACTTTCACATTCACCATACACTAGTAATGTATTCATTCATTCATTTATGAACTACACATTCATTCTGACAAACTTTTACACATTAACATAGAAATATAGTTATTTCTTTGACCAGTGAAGGTAGTTCTAAAAAGAATTTTTTTTTTGTGTTTTTAGTTTTCTATTTTTTTTACATTTTTCAACAAGTTTTTTTTTTAAACCAAAAAAATGGAACTGGAATCCAAAAAGTGTCCAACAGGAACAAAATAATGGGAAAAAAACACTTAATGTCGTGGACAGCGATGCTCCTGCTTCCTGCGTTTTATCAGGTCGATAGACTGTTACCCGTAACACAAAAGTTCATCGCAATAAATGCATGGAATTTTAAGTTCACCAAAATCAGGTTCAATCTGTGGGTGTGGACTGCTTGCCGAAGATGCTGCTGCGGCAGTCGATGTGCTTGGTGCAGCAGCAGGTGGGTTGTCCTGCAACCTCCGTGTTGCAGTTTGAGCAAAGTTGTTGGGGTGCAAGTTCTTGACATGTCACACCATACTCACTGTGCCAAAGGAGTATTTTTGGGATGGATCACCCCTTGAAAGAGTTGTTTGGCAAATTTTACAGCTTACTAACGGAGCATTAACCTTTTTTGCCCTTCAGGAAAAGTAAACAACTTCCAAAGCAGAGCTTCTTTCTTCTTCTTTGGAGGCTCTTCAGGAATGAAATCTCCCTCTGAAGAATGACTGGAAGATGACTTCATTGCTGTTATTATGGTGATCTTCCTTCTATTAAACAGGATTCTCAGAAGAGATGCTTCTTCTTAGAAAGTCAAAGTAGAATTATTAAAATGGGAGGGGTCTTTCAACAGTTGAAATAGGAAGTGATATGAACAAATCAAATTTCTTCTTTTAAAGTCACATGGCTGTGCATACTCATACGGTGCGCTTACTGTGCTCTTACGGTGCGAGTACGTACGACGTACCTCTGCGATTTGCGTAATTGCTTTTCAAAGTAATATACGCTTATTAAAAGTTAAAAAACTATTTTTATGATTATTCCAGATAATATATTCCCTTAATATGCACATTAAATACATAAATATATGTTTTTGAACAATTAGAAACTTTTGCGCCGGACGCGTACGGGGTGCCGTACATGACGTCACACGGAAGCGTAGATGTGACGCGTAACGTCAAAGCGCATTTGTGACATGTGCACGTGTACGCGCAGAGTACAATTTACCGTATGAAGTATGGTGCGAGCACCGTACGCTAACGGTAAGATTATCTCCCAAAAAACAAAGAAAAAGGAATTATATAGAAATTAATTTTAATATTTTGAAGAAAAAAAATGATAACACATTTTTGGGGGGATTTAGTTTTGTAATTATTTTACATTAAAAATATGAAATATAACTTAAAAAATTAAATAAATATAAATATTTATAATAAAAATTTAGGAAATTTGTATAAAAAGAAAGAAGTATAATAATTAAAACATTTAAAAATTATCATTTCCCAAACCATTGAAATTCACACAAAAAAAATTTGGTTTCACACACGTTATAGTTAGGAATTAGCATTTAAAAAACCTTGCAAATTCACTGAAAAAACCATAGGTTTCACACATGTTATTGTTAGCTGGACATTTCACTCATACAAAACCATTAAAATTCCCCCGTTATAGTTAGTTCAGCTAACTATAAATTGCGCGCCCGCAACGCACTGCTGATGACGTCACATATTACATCACTCATGACATGGTCAGTGACATCACTGATGACATCACTGATGACATCTCAAATGACATCACTGATGACATCACTGATGACATCATCCTTGTGAAAGAGTGACAGACCTCCTCTCACCGCAATATAACCTTTGATACACACATTCAAAAATAGAAACTAAAATTTTCACTAAAATGGAGATAACAATACCAGTTACAACACCTATTCTATAATACCAACATCTACATACACATCCACTCATTCACCAACAGTTCTATATAGTCACTCATACATGTACTCATTCATCATATGTACTCATACACCTATACATCCTGCTACACACCGACACTCATTCATAGAGTTACTCACACACATACTCGCACATGCAAATAAACTATACACACACCACTACACTTGCTTTTACAGAAACGTACAAATACTTACTCTCTTAAACAATCACTTATAGAAACACATACTTATTTATACAGGAACTCTTCCAATCTCTCATTCTCACATATAATCACTAATATACATCAATACTCACATATACTAGATTAAAACATATGTAGTTACTCATAAAGATACTATTGAGACAGTGATTCACTCACTAAAACACACATACACACACTCATCCACCCATACAGTCCTGCACACATGCTGTCTTCAAAACACAAACAAACAGTGAGTCACTTATTCATGCATGTATGCGCTAAGTAATACTCCCCACCGAACCATACAGAAACTCATACTGATACTGAAAAAAACAACTAATAACCCATATAGACACTCATGTAGCTACTCAGCAACCCATGCAGCCACTTATAGACAAAGTGAGACACTGATACAGATATTTACATATTTAAACATTACTCGCTTATACATGTATTCACTAAGATACACTTAATAAGTCAGTTATGCAATCATTTTTACTAAAAAAAACATCCATTTAGACACTTGTTTACCCATTTATTCTTCCTTTGACTTTTAGATATACATATATAAAAAAATATATATTTTTCAGAAATACACAAATTCCCTGGATGATGTCAGCAGTGATGTCATCAGTGATGTCATGAGTGATGTCACTGACCATGTCATGAGTGATGTAATATGTGACATCATCAGCAGTGCATTGGGGCAGCGCGAGTTATAGTTAGCTGGACTAACTATAACAAGGGAATTTCAATGGTTTTGTATGAGTGAAATGTCCAGCTAACTATAACATGTGTGAAACCTATGTTTTTTCAGTGAATATATATATATATAATTACACCACAAGAGGAACACTGAAGTGCAAACAGTGAACTACAAATACCAGCAGATATTAAGAGAAAGTCAGCCCCTTAAGGCGACCATCAGAGGGCCAGTACTCCTTAAATGAACAATCGTGCTGGGGAGCTGCTAAACTTCACTGCTGTAGCGTCCTCCTCCTTTGAAAAAGGTCTGGATTAGACCGAAATGCATCAGGAAATTCCAGGACATACCAGCGCTGTAATCGGCAATAAATGCTTTTAAACCTACGGAAGGGTGGCGACTCATTCTTCTCCTCGGAGAAACTTGTTTGGATGTTAAGAGGCTTGGTTCTGCCTCGAGGAACGCACCTCCCACAAGAGCGCCGCAATGCCCGAACTGGGATCCAAAATCTTTGTTTATATGCGGCAGTATGAAAAGGGCAGCGAGCAGCTTCCAAGGACCGGACCTTGGAAGAGACCCCAGCAACCTGAAAGGCGGTATGCGGGGCTTCCGTTATCTAACAGCGCAGCATAAAACCAAATGGCAATAATTACACCACAAGAGGAACACTGAAGTGCAAACAGCGAACTACAAATACCAGCAGACCTTAAGAGAAAGCCAGCCCCTTAAGGCGACCACCACAGGGCCAGTACTCCTTAAATGAACAATCGTGCTGGGGAGCTGCTAATCTTCACTGCCGTGGCGTCCTCCTCCTTTGAAAAAGGTCTGGATTAGACCGAAATGCATCAGAAAATGCCAGGACATACCAGCGCTGTAATCGGCAATAAATGCTTTTAAACCTACGGAAGGGTGGCGACTCATTCTTCTCCTCGGAGAAACTTGTTTGGATGTTAAGAGGCTTGGTTCTGCCTCGAGGAACGCACCTCCTACAAGAGCGCCGCAATGCCCGAACTGGGACCCAAAATCTTTGTTAATATGCGGCAGCATGAAAAGGGCAGCAAGAAGCCTCCAAGGACCGGACCTTGGAAGAGACCCCAGCAACCTGAAAGGCGGTGTGCGGGGCTTCCGTTATCTAACAGCGCAGCATAAAACCAAACGGCAGTAATTACACCACAAGAGGAACACTGAAGTGCAAACAGTGAACTACAAATACCAGCAGATCTTAAGAGAAAGCCAGCCCCTTAAGGCGACCACCAGAGGGCCAGTACTCCTTAAATGAACAATCGTGCTTGGGAGCTGCTAATCTTCACTGCCGTGGCGTCCTCCTCCTTTAAAAAAGGTCTGGATTAGACCGAAATGCATCAGGAAATGCCAGGACATACCAGCGCTGTAATCGGCAATAAATGCTTTTAAACCTACGGAAGGGTGGCGACTCATTCTTCTCCTCGGAGAAACTTGTTTGGATGTTAAGAGGCTTGGTTCTGCCTCGAGGAACGCACCTCCTACAAGAGCGCCGCAATGCCCGAACTGGGATCCAAAATCTTTGTTTATATGCGGCAGCATGAAAAGGGCAGCGAGCAGCCTCCAAGGACCGGACCTTGGAAGAGACCCCAGCAACCTGAAAGGCGGTATGCGGGGATTCCCTTATCTAACAGCGCAGCATAAAACCAAACAGCAGTAATTACACCACAAGAGGAACACTGAAGTGCAAACAGCGAACTACAAATACCAGCAGACCTTAAAAGAAAGCCAGCCCCTTAAGGCGACCACCAGAGGGCCAGTACTCCTTAAATGAACAATCGTGCTGGGGAGCTGCTAATCTTCACTGCCGGTGGCGTCCTCCTCCTTTGAAAAAGGTCTGGATTAGACCGAAATGCATCAGGAAATGCCAGGACATACCTGCGCTGTAATCGGCAATAAATGCTTTTAAACCTACGGAAGGGTGGCGACTCAATCTTCTCCTCAGAGAAACTTGTATGGATATATATATGTATATATATATATATATATATATATATATATATATATATATATATATATATATATATATATATATATATATATATATATATATTACCTACTGGCGGTAGGTATATATAGTTAGGATTTTTTCTCTATGGGATTTTTGAAAATTCTATGTCTAATAACTTTGGCGTTTGTGGACAGAATTGGCTGAAATTTTCAGGAAAATGGAACATATTGTTTCTGAGCAGCCCCTGAAAATTTGGGGGGGGTCGTCAAGGGGGGGCCGAGAAAAAAGGGGGGTCCCAAAACGCGTTTTTCCCATGTTAATTTCCATAGGGCGGTTGGCCTCACTTTTAGCCCGAACGGCTGAATGGATTTGCATGAAACTTGGCAAAATTGTAGGGACCGGTAGCCCGATGTGCCTTTGCTGGGTCTCAATATATGTGCTCCAGTGGATTTTGAGAAATTAACGTTCAAAAAAAGATATATATCTGTGACAGCGTCCCGGGTAGCGCTCCGTTTCGCGTACTTTTCGCGTTACGGAGCTTTGCGAAGCGAAGCTGATTGGCTCTCCGGTGTCTGTAAACATTCCAAACAGTACGGAGCGGCCGCCATCTTGTCTCTCGGTAGGATCGAGAGACAAGAGGAGGCCAAAGCGAAGGGGCAAATGACCATTAGGGGGCATAGTAGATCCTCCCTGACCCCCTATGTTTGATGTGGAGGCTTTAAAAGGGCTCCGCGGGGCAAAAAAAAATAAAAAAAAATTGTTTTTTTCTGGTGGGGTGCGCCCGGTTCGCGTAACGGGAAGCGGACTGGGGAGCGTACTACAAGGAAACAAGAATGATTGACTTTTAACTTATTGTATGTTTATAGACTTTTTTTTTCTTTTTTTTCTGCTGAGTGACGTCTCGGCCTATCTCCACGGGATGCAGTCCCTACCATCTCGGCGTTTAAGCCCAGGGGGACCGGTAGTGTGGGATAGATAACGTCTGTTAACGTTCGATTCGAAGGAAATCAGGAAGTGTTGATAAACATTGTCTGCGCCATCTTGCCTTTTTTCAAATGCCACACTTTTGTCGTGCACGGCAGCCATTTTAGATGCCTTGACCAGACCCACTCTCTGCACGCTGTCGATCCTTAGCATGGCTCCCCACCCTCGCAAGCATCTCCCCCAGGCACTGGTCACCCCCGCTCTCTGTCTTATGCATGGGCAATAAACCTCCCCCCATCTGCGCTGCTCATCCCTGAGAATCACACCCTGTGCCCGCCCGACACCTCCCTTTCGCCCTATTCACTACCGCACCCTCTGACACTCCTCTTCCTCTGTGTCCGATTGTCCAGGCCGGTCCCAGGCTATCAGGTAGCCCTGCAGATGTAGTTTATGGCCCCAGCTGTAAAGAATCACCCCTCTTCAAAGGAGTTACAGTAGATCAAGGCCCCCACCCGATGAGATCCGTCACACCACACGCGTTCCTACTATCTGAAAACCATCCTGTATTGTGATTGGGGAGGGGACCGAGCCTGAAGCGGAAGATTCCAGGGATGCCTCTTTGTACATCAAAGTTTTTACAATTATGTGTCACATTAAAAATATATAGCACTCCAACAAAGTAGTAGGATTATAAAACTTTAATAACTTATAAATATATACAACGCAACAAAAACAGTAAAAACATTTAAACATTTTTAGGAAAAGAGAAGCAACAATGGTCAGTAGCGGTCGGTTGTGCGAATAGTCCCAAGGCAGCACAACGTGCTGAGTTCTGGATGGCACCCAGGTGATGTTGCCTGGGTGCCGCACTGGTTTTGGGTATCCTACAATGCTGCTCCGAATAACGGCGTGGGGCGTCCCGGGGGGTGGCTCGTCAGTAACGGTCTGTTGTGCGAATAGTCCCAAGGCAGCAGAACGCGCTGAGATGTGGATGGCACCCAGGTGATGTCAAGTAAGTTGCCGCACTGGTTTTGGTATCCTACAATGCTGCTCCGAATAACGGCGTGGGGCGCCCCGGGGGGGGGGGGGCGGCGTGAACGGGCCTCCCCAGGTGGAGGCTCGTCTGCTGTAGTGGGGCGCCCCTTTACCGTTTCAGTTGCCATTCCGCCCGCTTTTGGTACACTGTGCCAAAATCCGCCATTCAGCTGAGTTGCGCCCACTCTTGCGGTGCAGCAATAGGCGGCTTCCACAGGACTCTCAAAATGGCGGCAGGCTCTTTCCTTTTTGGGCCTGGTCCAATGAAATGGCCCTGGGACACCTTGGAAATCGGACGCTTGTCTGCTAGGTCTTGGACCCCATTTTCGAAAGCGTCCCCTCAGCCTTGAGGATTCTACAAAAGTCTTGGGGGCCCCCGACTCCTGCAGGCTTCCGGTGGGGAGCGGCTGCCATGATTGCTCGCGGAATGACCACGACGGAGCCACAAGATGGTGGTGCTTTCATGCTGACGCCAGCTTCAGTCTGAAACATCCAGAAACAAGGTGGGGCTTTCATCGTTTGGGAAAAAAAAAAGTTTTCATCCAATGAAAAGTGTTATTTTTAGGTTATATGATCAAGCCTTCCATCATTAGGAAACCAAAAGTAAAATGAACCAATGAAAAGTTTTATAAACAAGTCACATGACCTGTTATGCGGCATAGGGTATAAAAAGCGTAGAAAATCCGTTGGCACGTGAGGCGGCGTCAGTAGCGGACCGATGTGCGAATAGGCCGAAGGCAGCACAACGCGCCAAGATCCGGATGGCACCGAGGTGGTGTCTAGCAAGTTGCCGCACTGGTGTGGCCATCCTACAATGCTGAAAGTCGGCGTGGGGCGCCCCGTTGGCCTGTGAGTTCACGTCAGTAGCGGACCGATGTGCGAATAGGCCGAAGGCAGCACAACGCGCCAAGATCCGGATGGCACCGAGGTGGTGTCTAGCAAGTTGCCGCACTGGTGTGGCCATCCTACAATGCTGAAAGTCGGCGTGGGGCGCCCCGTTGGCCTGTGAGGTGGCGTCAGTAGCGGACCGATGTGCGAATAGGGCCAAAGGCAGCGCAACGCGCCAAGATCCGGATGGCACCGAGGTGGTGTCTAGCAAGTTGCCGCACTGGTGTGGCCATCCTACAATGCTGCGCCGAAAGTCGGCGTGGGGCGCTCCGTTGGCCTGTGAGTTCGCGTCAGTCAGTGGGGGTTGTTTGAGGATCTGACTGCATTGGAAAGCAATGTGATGCTGTGCGTCGCCCCCAAGATGAAGGTTCCTCGGCTGCAGTGGGGCGCCCCTTGGTGTTTCACTCGCTATGCAGCTGAGTTGCGTGCCCACTTGCGGCGAATAGGCCGAAGGCAGCACAACAATATTTTCGGAATGGAAGACACCAGAAGGCGCTGAGATTCGGTTGGCACCGAGGTGGTGTCTAGCAAGTTGCCGCACTGGTGTGGCCATCCTACAATGCTGCTCCGAATAACGGCGTGGGGTGCCCGAAGGGGGGGGGAGGCGGCGTGAACGGGCCTCCCCAGGTGGAGGCTCGTCTGCTGTAGTGGGGCGCCCCTTTACCGTTTCAGTTGCCATTCAGCTGAGTTTCGGCCGCTCTTGATGCTACAGCGACAGGCGGCTGCAACAGGACTCTCAAAATGGCGGCCTGTTCTTTGGATTTGGGCCTGGTCCACTAAAATGGCCCTGGGACACCTTAGAACTCGGACGCTCGAATTTTTTTTCCTTTCCTCTACATGCAAAAAAGGTAAATGCCCGGTACGTTACCTGCCTCATCTGCCACGATGTACTCTCCAGAGGAACCGAAAAAAATTATAGTTATGGTAACTATACCATGCATCGTCATATGGAGAGGTGGCACCGATTAATTATAGTGCTGCACAAAAGAGAGATTTGGAGGAGAACCCCCGACCTGCCAGTACATTCACCAAAGAAGTGGCACTGACAGCATCAGAGGCAAGGGAAACGGTCCCAAATATTTAGAAGAACTTTGGAAAGATTAAAATGACATGTTTAGATTGTGGCAAATTAATTTCATGTGGACAGATGAGTGTTACTCTAATAAATACAGCATATGAACATCATCATAGTCGATGGTTGGTGGAGACATTTTGACTATATCCTGGACCTGCCCGTCCTCGCCCAAAATGGCGCCGGAATAAATGGGACTCGTAACTCCTTGTTGTGTACTGGTTGCAGAACCTTGATATCACGAGATACGTATGCAGTTTTGAAGCACATGGCGGGCGGGGACGAGAATTGATTGAATATTTCGACATCCCTATTGATATTAAGTTCTGATGTGTTATTGATTACTGTACTATTGAAAGTTCGAATTAACGTCACCCATGGTACTTGCCCGCAAATGTATATCTAGATAATTTTATTGTAACTGGCCCTGTCGTATTTTAATTATAAAATGTACGTCCACCGATTCCGCAACTGTTAGACACCTTAGTTCTTGCAACCTAATGGCCCGCCCGTTACGTTCCTCTACAGTGTAAATGTCTACTCATCATATACGATTACAGTTTGCTCCGTGGCCGGCCCACGTGGTTATAGGCCCGTATTTGTATACTGACATTTTCACAATAAAGGTTTTTAAAAGAAAACATGGTAGTAGTATTTACAGTGGTAAAGTTTTTAATAATAGTCACTGTTTTAGAATCAGTAAAAGGCAAGTGAAATAAAGCAGTCCAATTACATGAAGGGTAAAAGGTATAATACGCAGGAACGCAGTAAAGATAAATGGTCAAGGGCTGTTGTGTTTTCTACTCCTGCAACATAAAGTGATCGATAAGAATCCGATATTCAGGCGTATCGGCGACTAAGACAGCAGGCCGAGCCTCTTTTGCTCAACGGCTCCGTCATGGGACGAAGAAACGCCCTTTTTCTCGAAAAAGGAATATATTTTACTTGCAGGACAGGTGTAAATTTTCCGGGAAAGTACATTAGCCTGGAACATTATAACATATGTTTCAGAAAAAAAAATGTTCGAAAGTAATAAAAAGCGTAATTTTTAGGTCATATGACCAAGCCTTTCATCATTAGAATAAGAAAAGTAAAATGAACCAGTGAAAAGTTTTATTAACAAGTCACATGACCTGTTATGCTTACGTTACGCGCTGCGCGCCGCGCCCCGGATCGCTTCCGGGAAGCTGCGCTTCGCGCACCGGAGCACTTCCGGATGCGTTAACGCGGCGCGTCATATGACGCATTACGCGACAACGCAGGTCCAGAATATAGTCAAAATGTCTCCACCAACCAGCGGTCGGAACACAACCCCTTTCAGCAGGCTAAATAGTTCTGTTAAATGACAACAGAAAGGACAGGCAACAAGAACCATCAGTCAAAGAGGGGAGGGAAAGTTCTTCTCTACCGGGTCACGTTGGGGCGCTACCGGAACTGATCGAATTGGTAGTCTACAGTGTTTCTGGATGTTTCAGACTGAAGCTGGCGTCAGCATGAGAGCACCACCATCTCGTAGCTCCGTCGTGGCCATTCCACGAGCAATCATGGCAGCCGCTCCCCACCAGAAGCCTGCGGGAGTCGGCGGCCCCCAAGACTTTTGTAGAATCTTCAAGGCTGAGGGGACGCTTTCGAGAATGGAGCCCATGCTCTAGCAGACAAGCGTCCGAGTTCCAAGGTGTCGCAGGGCCATTTGAGTGGACCATGCCCAAATCTGAAGAGCCGGCCGCCATTTTGAGAGTCCTGTGGCAGCCGCCTATCGCTGCACCGCAAGAGCGGGAGCAACTCAACTACATGGTGAGCGAGACGCTGTAGTCGCAAGAGCGGGCGGTAAACAGCTGAATAGCGGAAGAGGCACAGTGTAGCAAAAGCGGGCGGAATGGCAACTGAAACGGTAAAGGGGCGCCCCACTACAGCGTGTCTTCAGGTCAAACGGATTGTGGGACAAGGTCAAGAATGGAAGAGTCACCAAAAGGCAAAAAGTTCCGCTTGACCCCGGGAGCCGGCCACCTATGTCGGGGGCGATCTCAGGCCACACCAGGGCAACACGACTTGGGGAGGGGGCCGAGCCAAGCGCCCCCTCCGAGTCCGCGCCATCACACCGTCCCTCGGGGGCCTCCGTCAAGCGGTTCAGGGTGGCACCGCATCACATTGTTTTCAAATGCAGTCACGTCCTCAAACAGCCCCCACTTACATTGAGAATAGTGAAGCTGTAGCAAGTGCAAATAGGCTTCAGACAGTGTTACAAGCACTCCTCAAAACTTTGAACTATCAGAGTGCATGAGTTTCATGCTCGATCGATTGAGCTAGCCGGATCGGGCAACAAAAAGTATAAAATAGTTATGTAAATAGTTATTTAATAAAATGTTTTACCCTGTTACTTTGCTGGTGTGTTGTATATATTTGTAATATTTGCATAGAGTTTATCGTTATTTTGGGCGGGGTGGGTGGCGGAGCCGAGCTGTCTTGCAGCCATCATGGTGTGGAGCTCAGTTCATCTCACTAGTTTCGTATTTCTCATGAGGGGTTGTTCCTAATGTTTCTATTTTAGCGAGGTCAAAAAGAGATCCCATTAGTGGCCTACTGATTTTGCTCGATTCCTTTCGTTTTTTTACACGATTTTTCACTATCTGCAAAGACTAAACAGAGTATTGCGACTCTGTGCTTGTTTGTAAATAGAGAATGAACCAAAGAGAACCAATTCTAAAACAGTAAATGCTTGGATAACAATCAATCAAATGGAGAGAGAAGCAGGCACGACGGATTACAACGAGGGCAAAGGCCTGCGTTAACTACCCTTCGCTATCGGCAAAGAGAGAGTACTCCTAATAGAAATGAGGGGTAGGGGGGGGCAGCATTCAAAGCAGATCAGTGTGCATAAACACGAAAATGTTTTTACTTACCATGTACTTGACATTCGACAGCTTATGATATTTGCTATTAAAAAACCATTGAAATTCACTGAAAAAACCATAGGTTAGAGACCATATATAGTTAGGAATGAGCATTTAAAAAACCTTGAAAATTCACTGAAAAAACCATAGGTTATAGACCATATATAGTTAGGAATTAGCATTTAAAAAACCTTATTTTACTCACACAAAACCATTGAAATTCCATATATAGTTAGTTGCACTAACTATATATCGCGCACCCGCAATCCACTGCTGATCATGTCACATATTACATCATTCATGACATGGTCAGTGACATCACTGATGACATCACTGATGACATCTCAAATGACATCACTGATGACATCACTGATGACATCACTGATGACATCTCATTTGACATCATTCTTGTGCGAATACGATAAACCTCTTCAGACTCTAATATAACCTTAGATACACTCAGTGTATACAGACACTCACACACTGTCACGTCATCCATGGAGTTACTCACACACCTAGTCAGTCATGCAAAGAAACAATCTCACCTCCATTCCCTCAACTATACAGATATACACATTTACTTTCTTATACAATCCCTGATACAAGTTCACAATGATCCATACAGCCACTCACACATTCAGTGGCTCTCATGCACAGTTATTTATATATGCCAACTCTCACATGTACTGTGTTTTACATATGTACTTACTATGACA
The DNA here is from genome assembly GCF_964261635.1 of Lissotriton helveticus. NCBI lineage: Eukaryota > Metazoa > Chordata > Amphibia > Caudata > Salamandridae > Lissotriton > Lissotriton helveticus. The sequence continues at coordinate 1,236,422,846 of NC_136063.1, read as the reverse complement.
TGTAGCATTGAGATATCCATTCACTCATCAATACACTCATGCACACAGTCAACCGCCCATGTAGCTGTTTCCACATGCACTCTTGAACTCATACACCTAGTGAATCAACTGCTCACACATCTATGCACAGAGTCACACACCTCCCAGCCACCCCCACACAAACTCAATCTCCCATACAAATACTTGGGCAACCAATCAATAACACATATAGCCTCTCGTATAGCTAATGATCAACACATGCAGCAGTTTACATCACAACAGACATACTGATGCACACATTCAGACAGTTTAGTCACTAACCCATGCATTTAGTACGACACATTTATTCACTCACTCATACAGTCAGTCACGCACTTACTAAATCCTTCATCGAGACACTTATACATCCACTCATTCTTCAATATATCAAACATATTTAAACTTTACAGAAACACACAGTCACTGGATGATGTCATCAGTGATGTCATTTGAGATGTCATCAGTGATGTCATCAGTGATGTCATTTGAGATGTCATCAGTGATGTCATCAGTGATGTCACTGACCATGTCATGAATGATGTAATATGTGACATGATCAGCAGTGGATTGCGGGTGCGCGATATATAGTTAGTGCAACTAACTATATATGGAATTTCAAAGGTTTTGTGTGAGTAAAATAAGGTTTTTTAAATGCTAATTCCTAACTATATATGGTCTATAACCTATGGTTTTTTCAGTGAATATATATATATATATATATATATATATATATATATATATATATATTACCTACTGGCGGTCGCCAGTAGGTAGTTATAGTTAAAACCTAGTTTCCATAGGAAATCTGCAATATTCTATTTGGAATAACTTTGGCGCCGGTGGACGAATCTTCGCGAATTTCTCCACGAAAATGGCCTGCTCCGCTCCTTCCCTGAAAGTTTGGGGTGATTCGTGCAGCGGGGGCCAAAAAAAAAGGGGGTCCCAAAACGTGTTTTCCCCATGCAATTTTTCATAGGACCTTTAGCCAGGGCTACAGCCCGAACAGCTGAACGGAATTACACCAAATTTGACAGAGAGGTAGAGTTCGGATCGCAGATGGGCCTTTTTGTTAAATGGTATAAATCCGTTCAGTAGTTCCTGAGAAAATCAAAAGTAAACTCATGAGTATATCTAGAGGTGCATATGGTAAGCTTACTGTAAGCTTACTGTACTCTGTACCTTCCCGAGCACAAGCTGAATGCTAATTGGCTGTCAACTGTCTGTCAACACTCTAAACCAGAAAGTGTTGGCAGCCATCTTGTGCTCGGTAGACCGAGGAACAAGAAATCAGAAAAACAAACGTGTAGAACTCAAAAAGGGGGCAGGGTAGAAACAGCATGACCCCCTAGGCCTGCTTAGGTGGTCCCACAAGGACTCCCAAGGCCCCAATTTTTTCTTTCAAAAACTCGGTCTGCTTTTTTCAAATTACTCCCCAGGGGGACCAAATCCCGGGGGCATAGTGAAAAGGAAGTGTGGGGGGGGCCCAATCCCCCCCACACTGCCCCAGGGACCACCACCCCCCGGGGCAAAGCAATGCAGCCCCCTGGCACATACTGTAGGTTCCAGGTGGGCTAGTTGGCCCCCATGGACCCACAGTTTGCAAGGGGAATTGGTTCCCCCTCTGCAAACGTGCCAGGGGGCTGCGTTGCAGAGAGGTGTAAAAAGGAGGGTGGCCTCATTACACCTCTCTGCAATGTAGCCCCCTGGCACATACTGGAGGTTCCTGGTGGGCTAGTTGGCCCCATGGACCCCCAGTATGCAAGGGGAATTAGTTCCCCCTCTGCAAACGCGCCCGGCGGCTGCATTGCAGAGAGGTGTAAAAAGGGGCGTGGCCTCATTACACCTTTCTTTACTATGCAGCCCCCTGGTGCATTCTGGAGATTCCTGGTGGGCTAGTTGGCCCCCAGGGATGCCCAGTATGCAAGGAGAATTAGTTCCCCATCTGCAAACGCGCCCGGGGGCTGCGTTGCAGAGAGGTGTAAAAAAGGGCATGGCCTCATTACACGTCTCTGCAACGCAGCCTCCTGGCGCATACTGGAGGTTCCCGATGGGCTAGTTGGCCCCAGGGACCCCCAGTATGCAAGGGGACTTAATCCCCCAACTTAGAACACTCTACAGGGCGCATTAGCACAGTGGTGAAGGTAGGGGGCGGGGCTTGAGGTGATGTGAGTGCAAACATGCCCGGAGGCGCGTTTTAAGTTTGGGAATTCATTTCTGTTCAATCCAGAGGTCCCCTCGGGGGCAACTAGTCCAACAGGTATCTCCAGTAAGCGCCACGGAGCTGTGTTGCAGAGTGTTGTAAAAAGGGGGCGTGCCCTTTGAATGACTCTCTGCAACACAGCTGCCTGGCGTATACTGGAGGTACCTGGCGGGCTAGTTGGCTCACAGGGGACCACAGGATTCAAGAGGAATTAATTACCCAATCTAGCTCACTACTATTCCTGAAAAGTAAATTTAATTGTACTTACCAGTAACTTGAATTTCCTTCCATAGGATATCATCGCCTGCTGTATAAAATATAGATGAATTAAAAGAAATATTAAATAAAAAAAAATACAATTTCAATATTTTTAAAAACATTTTTTTTCAATTTCTATTAAAAATGTGTAATGTAATTTAAAAAATAAAATATCTAAAATAAATAGTTTAAAATAATTGAGTAAATCAGTATAAAAAAATATAACAATTAATACATTTAAAAATTATCATTTATAAAACCTTTGAAATTCACTGAAAAAAACAGAGGTTTCAGCCATGTTATAGTTAAAAATTAGCATTTAAAAAACCTTAGAAATTCACTGAAAAAACCATAGGTTTCAGCCATGTTATAGTTAAAAATTAGCATTTAAAAAACGTTAGAAATTCCCTGAAAAAAACATAGGTTTCACACACGTTATAGTTAGGAATTAGCATTTAAAAACCTTAGAAATTCACTGAAAAAAACTATAGGTTTCACACATGTTATAGTTAGCTGGACATTTCACTCATACAAAACCATTGAAATTCCCCCGTTATAGTTACCTATAACTCACGCGCCCGCAATGCACTGCTGATGACGTCACATATTACATCACTCATGACATGGTCAGTGACATCACTCATGACATCACTGATGACATCTCAAATGACATCACTGATAACATCATCCACTAAATGTGTATTTCTGTAAAGTTTAAATATTTTGCATATATATCTATGCCAAGGTGTATTGAAGAATGAGTGCATTTATAAGTGCCTCAGATTCGGCAAAGAGGTAGTCCTTAGTTCAGACTTTTGCTTAAATGTGTCAATCTGTTCAGTAGTTCCTGGGAAAATTACAATTAAAGTCATTTATATATCTATGGGTGCGGTGGATCCGCGGAGTGTGCGAGGATTGTCATCGTACCGTAAGTGCACCCTTCCGATCACACGCTGAATGCTAATTGGCTGTCAACATTCAAAACCAGCAATTGTTGGCAGCCATTTTATGCCTCGGTAGAAGCGAGGCTGAGGATGTCAGTGGAATATGTGTGCAAAACGGAGAAAGGGGGCAGGGTAGAAATAATTTTACCCTCTAGACCTGCTTAGGGGGTCCCAGAAGGACCCTCAGGGCCCACAATTTTTTTTAAAACCCGGCAGGTACTTGTAGGGTGCACGGACTGTTCCGTAAAATAAATAAATTAAAACTGATTTTTTTTTTATAATTAGTTCCCCGGGGGATAAATACCGGGGGCAAAATTATTAAATTTTATGTAGGGCCAAGAGGGGCCCCCCAGCCTCGGGGATTGTCACGCCTGGGGCTAAAATGAAAAAAATGGTGGGGGGAGGGGTCCAAGGTCCCCAAAGCCACGGGGACCACCACCCCCGGGGCTTTATGTATTGTGGGAGGGAGACTGCTTGGTCCCCCTCCTGGAGCACTCGAGGGCCCCATTAACCACGGGGCTACAAATGAAATGGTTGAGGGGGCTGCAAGGTCTCCAAAGCCCCAGGGACCCCCACTCCCCGGGACTTCATGTATTGTGGCTCTTGCAGTGTCCCGGATTGTCCATCCCACCCTCCCATAGCAAGGAAATATGTTCTCTCTTTCAAAATGTAAATGAGATTGCTTTTCCACATGGGGAGCTGCACGTTAGTAAAGTAATGCCGGCTGCCAAACGCTAAGAAGTTGTGCACTAAAGGTGCTGGAGTCGTGCACCCTACAGATTATGATTCGTGCATCCAGCACGTGCACACTAGGGGGCCGCACTGAGCACTGCACTGGGTGCGCGACTTTTAATTTTACCATTACAAAATAGCCCCTATCAGTAATTTCTAATATTCCTGGGGACCCCATCACCTGGGTCTTATAAAAAATTTTGGGGACCGTGGGGAGGAGTACAAAGTCCCCACGGTCCCGCCGGTTCCTCGCGTCCTTCGGGAGCCGGTATTGATTTTTGAACGGGGAGATCCTAACTTGCATGTGATAAAGCAATCTGGTTTGGATTTTGAAAGTGAGAACAGATTTCACTGCTGTGTCTTTCAAAATGCAAACTTAGTTTGCTATGGGAGGGCGGGAGCCACAAGACTCGAGCCTTCTCATAGCAAACAGCAGTGTCCTGGGGGTAGGCACCCCGGGACACTGCAGGAGTCGGCCCTGAGGCGTGGTGGTCTCCAGGGTCTTCGAGGGGTCCAGGCGGAGGGCCACGCAGTCTGCTTCCCACAATACACAAATACCCGGGGGTAGTGGTCCCTAGGGCTTGAGGGGGGTCATTGAGGTCCCCACACTTCTTATTTTGCAGGGGGGTGCCTTGGAGCCCACCACAACCATTTGTTTTATAGCCCCAGGGGTTGGCTCTCAGTCTTGTATAGGGAACAGCAATGTTGAAAAAATCTTCAAGTAAGATAATAAAGGATTTTGAAGTCCATTTTTTGTGTTTTTGTTGTAGTTTGCAAGTGTTAAAGCGACAACAATTTGGACTCTGTCTTTGTAAATATGCCACTAAGTTTTGTAATGTCCACAATCTTGTCTTCCATTTAAATAGGCAGGAAGTATTTATTGAACTTCATTGTGAATCGTGAAGCAACACTGTCTAGTTGTGATCGATAAAGAATTGAATGATTTGTGTACTTGTTTTGCTAGCAATGTGCAGAGGGGCAGATTTACAAGTTCATTGCGTTACTATTGCATTACTTTTAAGATGTGAAAAGTGACGCGAAAGTGGCGCAAGGGAGTTGTAAATCTGGTACACTGTGTTCTGTTTTACTTTGCTTTCCTTTCCGTAATGTAGAGGATCCAGGGTAAATATAACGGTTTTTGTACAGCCAGTACCTTTCAACCCTACCCTCAAACGCTTTCTGCCTGTTACCATAGTAACAGTTCATGGAACACTTACATGAGCACAGAGTTTAGAAGTTCACCACACTATGTTGCTAAAGTTACTGTGCTGGAGTTTTAAAACTTTTCCATAGGAACCGTTAGTCGGAGCTATAGACTCTGGTAAAGATCTGGTAAAGAGTTAGCCTCAGAATTATACTTCAAATTATAAATATGAATTATATTTTTAAATGTTTTCTAAGTACAATATTATCACACTAAATAATAGTAAAATGTTGTCAGAAACGCATGTTTTTTTAAATTAACTTTTATTAAAACAACAATAAATAACTAGAAAAGTAACTTAAAGATAACAATATAATAAATAAGCAGAAATATAACTTTAACAAAACAATATAATAAAGAAAATGTGATATGGTCTCCAATAGAAGTACGGTAGGTAATCTGCAAAACACAAATGAAAATTAGTGTTTAAAATTAAATCAATGTGACTAAATGAGGTCAAACATTACAAGTCAAGGTAACACTTGGCGATATTTCCTTGTTTTTACGTCTACAGTGTGCCTGATACAGTTCACCTGTCTTATAGGCCCGCGTTCAACAGGTGTCTGTATGAAAGCGCCTACTTCCTCAGATTTAAACTATGAATCAACAGGTCTTTAAAATGATTCAGACATGAGGCAGAATTAGGTGAGAGATCAAGTCATTATGCAGGACAATATTCTTTAGGGCTTATTTACAAAAGTCTTGCGCTACGTTTGTGTTACTTTTCCCATGTTGAAAGTGATGCAAAAGTGGGGCAAGGGGCTTGTAAATAAGCTCTTTTACTTTTAATGCATTTAATCGGAGGGATTGCATATCTAGGCCGCTCTGCTTACCTTGTGTAAACACTGTGACCAACAGAGTGCACAACTTGAACTCAGCTTTGTTTCTACACGTCAGAGTGGATAGCAGCATCCATAATTTTAAAAGAGAAACGATGTGAGAGAGAGTGAGAGAGAGAAAGAGAGAAAAAAAGTCATTAAATGTGTGAGAGAGCGAAAGTTATAGATGGAGCAGTTAATACTGGAAAAAATACGTGTAGCTCACCTTTTGCCTCCGCTGTGTGTCCAAGCATGTGCTGGTTCATAGTGCACCCTCCAGTTTAGTGATCTGAAAGATAGTATATAGAGTTAGTAATAGCATTGTACATACAACTGCACACGTATATTTTTGGTTTATTTATTTGTACACTCGGAATATTGTATTACATCAAGTTCCACTGTAAGGAGGTGTCTGTGCGCTGTTTTCTTCCAAAGTAGTATATCCCATGCATTCCCATTGCATAGCGGTGAGTTCTCAATATTGCCTATCTAGACTGTTGCACCTCATTGACTCGCAGAGTCCGGTGGTGAGTGTTTTTCTTGGGAAGTCAGAGGCAGATTTAGATGCTCCTTGCGCCACTTTTCCCATGTTAATAGTTACACAAATGTGGCGCAAGGGGATTGTACATCTCCCCCTCAAACTGTTGTAACTTATCTATTCTCACTGCCTGGAGGTAATTGTTCATTCCTACGCAGTGAAGCTGCTGCACACTACCCACTTTCTCCTTTCACAGATGACTTGTTGATGTTTCGGTAACAAGCTTCTTTGCTCACCTTGTGCTATTGGCCTGATTCAAAGAAGTTGCACTACATGTCAAAGCAGCCTTCTCAGAATTTGTTACGGTGGCCATGCATCGTCACAGAATCCTCGAACATTGAGCTTTAGAGGTGTAGGGGGGACCCAATTTGTGAAACACAACCTGTAAGATAAAAAGGAAGTTAACATTGTGAGTCATTTTTTTATCAAAGGAGAGAGGAAGTGAGCGAGTGACTGCAAAGAATATTCACAGCTCACCTTTCTGTCACCGGTGTGTTTTTCACCACGTACCGGAACATAATGCACCCTGAAACTCTACATATAAAAGATAGTAAAAGCAAGATGTTATGATTGGTGTTTGTTACTATATTAATGTGAAGTTAAATAACATTGCACTTTTTTCACATTTTCCCTCTCACCATATTAACAAAATTGCTTATATGATTTTTAGTTATAACATTTTCTTACATTTTCAAACAGTCACTCCTTATCACTATAGGAAAAAACTAAGGCTATTATAATAAAATGCAGTACTAACAAAAATACATTATATCTATTCACTTTATCAGTTACAAAGTAGTAGATGTGTTATAGTAAAATGAAAAGAATACAGGTACACTCAGTATATATTATTTCTATTTTCTTCAAATACGTTTAAAAGATACAAACCATCTTTACATACTTATGTAGTTCATCCATGTTCTCTTACTCCAGCTCTGTAGAAGTACATCTCATTTTAAAAAGTTACGTATACTTACCTTCAAAATAGTAAATTAAAAACAATTATTATAAAATTAGCATCTGTACAAATACAGTTACAATTCATCTTTTACAACACAAAATAATTTGTAAAGCATTTCATTTGCCTTTTTTGTTGTTCTCAGAATATATTGAATTTCACTAGAAACAGTGACTTCAATAGTACTCCTCACATAACAGCGGGCAAAAAAAAGACAATCAAGAAGATTATCTTAAAAAAACCTAAACAACAATCTCAATAACAATCTAAACAATGGAAATAAAACATATGTTAAATGTTTTTTTCTAAGACCAATTTCTTACGTAACTATGAGGTATGTTAAACAATCTTAAAATAACAAAACACTATCAATAATTTTCTTCTATTATAAATAATGTTACTTACGAATATATGCTTACCAAATTTACAAAAAAAGTCCTTAATGGTTTCACATACATGGCCAAATAGTATATCTAAAATTCTTAGTTTAAAAGTTGTTCAATAGTAACTCACAGCATCTGTATTCCAGCTTTCTGATCCCAATCCACTGACATCATTTGCACCGTCCCCCCAGGGCTCATCCCTCAACCCGACGCTATTCAACATCTCCATGGCCACCCTCACACAAGTTAACCGCCACCACAACCACAACATCATCCCCTACACTGACGACACCAAGGTCATCCTCTTCCTCACCAAGGAGCTACATACCACATAAAATAACGTCCACAACGTAATTGAGGAGGTCACCAAGTGAATAAGGAGCATTTCTCTAAACCTGAACTCGCACAACATGGAGGTACTCATCCTCAAACCCACCCCCTCAACCTCGGATGACTCCTGCTGGCCAACTACACTGTAAACAGTACCAACACCTACTGACCATATACACAACCTACGATTCATCCTCAACTCCTCCCTCTACATGTGTAAGAAAGTCTACATCATCTCCTCCTACTTCTATAACACCCTCCACATGCTCCACAACATTTACAAGTAGATTCTAACCAAAAGAAGAAGAAAAGTAACAAAGTCACTCATTAGCAGCAGACTACACTATGGCAACACACTCTACAGAAAAATTCTAGCCAAACACCTACAACAACTACAACAAATCCAAAACACCTCCACCTGACTGATCTTCAATGTCCCCTGCTACAGCTACATCACTCATGACCTGATACTCCTACACTGCCTCAACATCAACAAGAGAATCACCTTCAAGTTCCTCACCATCTCTTACAAAATACTTTACAACACCAAACTAATCTACCTTAACAACAGTAATCCTGAAAGGTCAAATTTTGTGTTTAAACTTTTGGCTTTAAAAATATTAGGTAAGAATTTGGTAACTCTTTAGGCAAACATTGCTTAAAAACTAATTGACTATCATCACAATGTATCCAACCTTTTACACATTTTAAATAAACAGTGTAATGTCCAGATGTTGTAGAAGGTCCATCATGAAAAATAATTGCAACAGCTACAAAAGTTCTTCCTGATATTGATACTTGAGTAGCTACAAAATTTTCAATTAAAGTTTCCAATTTTCTTCCTTCAACTCTACAACGCTGCAGCATTAAAATTACATACTGTCCATATCTTTTTATAAGTAATGTTGATGACATTTCTGATTTACATTGGCTACACTCCATGTTTTGACTTGCTCCTCTAACTAGATTGTTAACACCTTGAATGCTATGGGGATTTTTCCCCTGTGCTGGAAAATCATGAACACCATTATTCATGACGAGCTGGGCTCGTCATCAGCGTAGCAGGAGGCTACTGCATGACGAGCCCAGCTCGTCATGAGCGTGGAAGGGGTTAAAAGACACTGATTCACAGTCTGTTAAAGTCAAATATATGAATCTTTCAGTGTCTATGTTAGTGGTACATGTAAACAAACAATTTTCACAGTCATGTTGCCATTTATAAGAAAGGCCAAAAAGATGTTCAATATCTATACCTTCATCTTGAAATACACCAAGCATAAACATTAAAAATTCCTGACAATCTTGCTGAATATTCTGCGTAAATTGATTAGAACCAGAACATATGTCCAAAACATTTCGAATATCAAAAACACTTTGTATTTTACTTTTATCAGTACTACATTTCTCATAAACAGAAGACAACAATGAACAGAATCTTTCGTCCCGATTCTCAACAATTTGCTGTTGCAAACTTTCAAGAAAAAAAACAAAATTTACAACTAAATTAGCATAGCAGTTGACCCCACAACTATTTTCAAAACGATAACCAACATTCATTTCATTTCATTTCATTTAATCTTTATTTCGGCTCATTCGGCCATAAAAGATACATAAGCATCAACAATACATTTGGCACGGAGGATACACATACAGTCAATTCAATATATCAATGGGAAGTAGAAAATATACAATTCATCAGCTAATACAATAAATATCCAAATATAAAAAATAGGCATATAAACAGATGTTTTTACAAAAATCACCACTAGCCAATATCAGGGCAATCTACCTTGTACGATATTTGCACACATTCTGTGTCTACAGATCAAGAGCCATATTTGTGCGGGTATAACTAGCACTTAATAGAAATCTGCTAACACAAAACACTGTGAGACGTCCAGTGTTTGTTTTAATAATTCTAAATGCTTCAAGATATGAACGTATACCTAATGCTTTACACAAGGGTTTAATCGATTTTCTCCTCGCTAGTTCGTAGACTGCACAGAAAAACAATATATGGCTGTCATCCTCTCTCTGATTTAACTGGCAGCATGTGCAAATTACATTTCCTGGTTGCCCTGAAGACTTGTCCCATCTCGCTAGTACAGATTTTGTTCTTAATATACCATATCTAAATTTTAAATACAGGCTTTTTGCTAGGGGTGGTTGGATCTCATCTAAAAAGTCTTCAAAGAATGGAGAGTCCTTGAAATCAAGGAAACTTCGTGTAATGGATCCACATGAATCACCATTTTGGAAATTGTGTGTTATATGAGACCAAAATCTTGCCTTGACCAAAGTCTTACATCTTTGTCTCAAACACGTTGGAGCATCCCAAAAATGGGAAAGGCCTAAGCGATAAAACCAATTTTTATCATACTTAAGCCAGGGGTTAGTAGTATAAACATCAAGGTTCTTAACTTCCAAGATTCCATGTCTATAATCTTCAAGATCCGGAATACTCCAGAGTCTGACCCAGAACAAAAGTGGCCTAAGTAATGCAATGTGGTCTCTCCCTTTCATGTTTAAATCCATAAATAGTGGTACAAGTGGAGTACATTTGGGCAATCTCAAAAGCCTTCTATAAAAAGTGTTTTCACTAATCGTAAAGATGTTACCTGCCTTTACACCCCAGATTTCTGCTCCATATAAAGCACCAGATTGGGCCTTAAATTTAAAAACTTCTAGTGCTTGTGAAATGGACTTGCTTGAACTTGCCCCATGGCGCTTAATAATAGGAAAAGTACTCTGCTTGAAAATGGTTTTACTTTTTTCAATTTGCGTTTTCCATGAGGTTGTTGAATCTAGGGAAACCCCCAACATTCTCTTCAACACTGTCCTTTTTCTTTTTACTTGCAGGCACAACTTCATCTTGTTTTTTTCATTTCTCTACAGTTTCACTACAGATATTCTCAAATGTTCTTTTTCTACCTCCCATACGCTTTTCAAATACTGGATATTGACCTAAATAGGGTGCATATTTTTTCTTAACGTATTATACTCTTTCACACAATTTGCATCTGCACTAACCTTTGTCTCATCAAAGTCAATCAGGTACAATCCCGATAAAGTTCTCACTCGAGACAAAGCAACATATGCCATACCCTCTTTAAACACAGTACTTCCAATATTCACTAAAGCATTATCTACACTTAAACCTTGAGATTTATGAATAGTCACTGCATATGCCAAACAAATAGGAAACTGTTTTCTGCGTACATACAAATCTTTTACAAGCAAAAACCTAGTTGAACAACGACTAAATTGTTGTACTTCAGCAATTTCATCAAATTTGATTTTCAAAAAGTCAATCCTATCTCTATTTACATATTTAACAAATTCAACAATTTTACCCATTGCTTCATTCACCTTTTTCCACATGCAAATTATGACGTAAAATTACCTTACACTTTAGACATACAAACAAAATATTTTCTAAACCAGCAGTTTTACTTATTGATTTCTCTAAAGAATCTAATTTCCTCTTCAACTTTTCAGTCAAAATAATGGTGATTCCTTCATGTTTTATTTTATCAATTGCTTCCAATTTCATATTTTCTTCATTTTCCAACTTTAACATTTCTTCATTGAATATACAACATTCACGCAGTGTTGGCATAGAGCAGATTACAATTTGTTTTCTGCAATTCTCATATATACTTCCTCAGGAACAATATTTTCATTTTGAAAAAAATTGGGAAGTAATCATCTCTGTAAAGCTTTTTTGCCATGATCTGTCACTTTTCCAACTCTTATATTTTGAAGAATATTTCCATAATCTGCATCATTTGCCTGACGCACATTTGTAATAAGTTCCTTATATTGAAAAAATGACCAAATGTTAACATTTCCAATACTCCCCAAAGACTTTCTGGTATCTTCATGTGCCAGTGTTTTAAACACTGGTTGTTCTTTTACAGGAGTAAGTTGTAGTAGATCTCCAAAAATGACGTGTTTTCCTCCAAATAATACGTCATACTCTGTTTTAAGAATTTGCTGCATTCTTAAATGCACAAAGGCAAGCATTAAGTTTCATTTTCCTCAAGACTCTTGAAACTTCACAACAAGCTTCTCCAGATAGCTTGTGGTATTCCAATTTGTTTTCATGCTCTACTGGTAGCATTAATAAACAATGTAAAGTAATTCCTTTAATATTGTGGGCTGCTAATCCAGTTGGAGCAGTGACAACACCAGACAAATGCGACAGTTGTTTTCTGTAGAAAAGTTGTGATTACTCTAATTAAAAAACTTTTCCCTGTTCCAGCTTGTCCACTCACGTACATTCAGATAGGTTCAATGATGAGCAAGAGCATTCTTTCTTCTCATGAACTAATCCATGGTTAATTGTTCTCTCACTTGCTCATATATTTCTTTCTGCTCAACATTTAGTTGTTCTTCCAAGTTCCGTGAGTTTGTTACATCTTCTTGAGCTTGATACATTGCTGTTACCACTTCTTTCATAGCAATTGCTACTTCATTTTGAATAACTGGTTCTCCTAATGGATCCTGACTTAATGGAGCAGAAGTTTGACTGTCTTGAGAACTGTCTCTAGCAATCTCAGCTGCAATTGTAGCTTCTTGCTCAATTTCGTTATTCAACATTTTCACATTTTCACATCAATAGCAAAAACAAGACATTCTATAGTACTTGCATTGAAGGAATCTTCATAGCTTTCAAAATCTCCAAGTAATTCCAATTCTGAACGCCATGGCTTAAAAAGTTGCAAAAGAGCTAAATAGTAAAATTCTCTTTTGTCAGGTGTGTCGCAACTCAGTTTATGGTGATTAATCAAATGCCCTTTTCTTTGTTTCACCAAACATCCTTCAGAACCAACCACAGCATATATACCATTATTAATGTTTTCTGTAATATTCCGTTTAAAAATGTAGTTTTGCAGAACTTCATAGAGACAAACAATCTCAAGATGATGACTTCTATTTGGATAATATGTATCCAACATATTTGTTTTCACAATATCTGTACTTTCTGGCTCTTTTTCAGCTAAATATTCAATTTCTTGTACAGACTTAAGTACTCGGTTTCGTGTTGCAGCAAGACCTAGACGCACCCATATGATTCTTCTAGATTTGGAGTATAGACTTGCAGATGATAATCGATCCAAGCATTCATATGCCCCAATTTCTCGATGAGATAACATCTTCAAACTATAAGTATATAATTTCTTACTTAGACTCTTCTCGTGGGAAATCTCTTCCCACATTTCCTTCAATTCCGTCTTTTCTGATTTTGTTATGTACGATGTTACATATCGAGCAACAGCAATAGAATTGTCCGCAACATATTGAATATCCATATTAGCATTCCACATGGACAAAATGACTGGGTTATAGTCATTTATGTATTTTGACTCTTTATTTCTTCTTAAGTTGTAGGTATTGTTTGGAGACTTTCTTCTGATAGTATGTCGCAAAGATGACATGTAACTATTCACTCTTCCTTTTGATATTACAGGACGTGGAAATGCAAAACAGCATTTGGTGTAGAATTTGTCCTTAGATTTGTACTTTCGACGACAGTATTTCCCACAATGATGGCTTTGGAATCGTGAAACTTTTTGTCTTAAGTCCTTATCTTAGGTACTTTTGGGTACATCACATGTAGCATATTCTTCAATAAAAGACAACACAGTATCATCTGAGTCTGTTCCAAATTTGGGAGCATCTTTGATCCATAATAGCATATGGATGTGAGGAGCACCTCTTGCTTGATACTCCTTTCTCCAAAAGAAGTCCAGAACCTCTGCAAGAGGAGGATTTTTTTATTGGTGATAAAATACATCATAGCTTCAAATCTATGATTGAAATATTTGCATACATTAACTGGATCCAAAGAGCACAATTCTCCAGGTGTCTTGTATTCAATAGTTAGTATATTTGGATTTGCCTCTCGAAGAAATTGAAGTAAATCATCCCAAGCATATTCAGCACCGCTTAGAGTAAGGAACCATGTAGGAGTTCCTAAATTCCTTAGCATACATTTAAGTTCTCCATGACGATGGTACCAGTACTCATTAGTACCACGCTGACATGCCATGAGATTAATTAGCTGAGATTCCAAAACATTATCTTTCTGATGTACTTTATCCATAAATTCCTTTGCCGAAATATTTTGAAGGAGGTGCTGGATTCAGGTGGCAAGGCAATGCTGGTGATGTTAGATCTGTCGGCGGCCTTTGACACCGTTCCCCACGAGGGGCTCCTTGCTAAACTTTTGGAGATCGGTCTAAGGGGGACGGTGTTCAGTTGGTTTAGATCTTTCCTGGCGGGCCGTCGACAAACGGTCTGGGCCTCCGCCTGCTCCGCCGAGATGTCGCCATTGGGTGTCGGAGTCCCACAGGGCTCAGTGTTGAGCCCGACTCTCTTTAACATCTTTATGACCCCTTTGGCGGCTCTGGCGGAGTCTTTCGGGGCCCAGATCGTTTCCTACGCCAATGACACCCAGCTCCTCTTTACCTGCGAGAAAGGCGCGGACTTCGACGGAGAGAGTATCCGGGGTTGCCTTGGGGCTGTTTTTAACTGGTTCCAACATAACAGCCTCAAGTTCAACTCGGATAAATCGGAGGTCCTCTTCTTCGGGTGCAGTTCTGATCCAGATTGGAAGGAGTGGTGGCCAGAGAACATTTTTCCCCCGGCGGATTCTGCCCAGGTGGCTAAAAACCTGGGGATCAAGATGGACAATGGCCTTACATTGCGCTCCCAGGTAATTGGTCTCACTGGCACCTGTTTTGGCCTGCTTCGGATGTTGCGAAAGTTCCTCCCTTTACTATCGGAGGAACACAGGAAGATAACAGTGCAGGCGATAGTCGGCTCGAGAATTGATTATTCTAACATCCTGTATCTCGGCCTGCCAGACTATCTGCTACAACGGCTGCAGGTGGTCCAGAACTCGGCAGCACGGGCTATCTTTGGATTACCTCGCCGTGCCAGAGCCTCTGGACTCCTGCAGTCACTGCACTGGCTTCCCGTCCGGAAGCGGATTATTTTCAAGGCCTTAACCTTGGCGCATAAAGCTCTTCATGCCTCAGGAGCAAAATACTTACAAAAAAGGCTAGCCTTTTATCATCCGGCCAGGGCTCTGAGATCTGGATCCCTGTTTCTTGCCATGGTTCCTCGTATAAAAAGGGCCCGCATTGGAGGCCGCTCTTTTAGACTGCTGGCCCCGCAGTTGTGGAACATGCTACCAGTAACATTGCGCAGTACACCAAATCTACTGGCGTTCAGGAAGGGTCTCAAGACGTGGCTCTTTACTTCTTAGTTGTCCCCTTTGTGGTTTTTTTCTCTGGATCCCTCTTTGCTCTTTTTCTTGTTATGTTGTGAGACAGGTGTGCAACCAAAGCGCCGGGACACTCTTCTGAGTAGCCGTGCGCTATACAAAACCAAGATAACATAACATAACATAACATACACCTGTATTCAGTATATGATTTACAGCATAAGAAAGTCCAGACAAATCACTCTCAAACAAAAGATGAAACAAATACGGAATACATTGTTGAAATCTTGGATCTTCAGCATACATTCTTGATGTCCGGTATTCAGATGCAGGAATCTGCACAGGTCGGTCATCATATCGTCCTACTTTTCCTGTGGGAAACAACTGAGGGAAACAACAAGCTTTCAAGCTTTTTTCCAATACACTAAAGGGACTTCCCTTTGCTTCTTTCATTTGGAATAACTCAATAGTATTCCGCATCCCTTCTTTAGAATGAAGTGGATGAACACTGTAATGTTCATATATTTCTTCAGTTCTGGACACAACCACTTTTTCAATTTGTCCAGATTGTGACTCACTATCTTCTTGTACATTTATTTCTTCTTCTCTAACATACACATTTTATAGAACTGATTATTTTTTACCAGATACAACGTTGCATTTTTCACTCTCCGAACATCCACTAATTCTTGCCAGATTTTTTTACTCTTTGTAGCAACGTCATTAACAAGATTAACCAGAGGTTCATCTTCTACATTTTCTACACCAATTGTTTCAATATTTTTCTTTAAATCTAGAGGCAAATATACAACTCTTCCCTTTAATCCTCTCTGTAAATCTGAAGGAGGCAATTTCCCTGTCTTAGGCTCCATACGAACAATAGCCTGAAATGGATGCACACATTGAATCAAAATAGACTCATACGTATTTAAATCCATCAGTTCAGAAGGAATACTTACCAACTAAAGATTATTATGCACAGCTCTAGCAAGCATTTTGTTCTCATCTAATTTGTTATAACAATACTTACAAATACGCTGATCAGTACCCAAATTAAAACAATTCTCTATCAACAAATAAGTTGCAAAATCCTTCCACTCATTATTATTTTCCATTTCACTTTTTAAATACAAATCAACAGTCCTGGTCTAATATTTATAATGGGTTCGTCGACAACAGATACAAGAATAATTTGGCCTTTCACCTGAAACCACCTCAAACTTTGTAATTCCTTGCTCAAAATGTTCTAGAGTACATTGTTGTACATTTTCTTCCACATTTTCTTCTATTAATGTCTCAGTTTGAGCATTGTCTTCCTGACGACTAAAGTAACTAAGCTGAATTTCATCACAAACATTCATTACATCTGATACATATCCACGCAAAAGAGCACTGTTTAACTTTTTTAACATGAGTGCTGGACTTTTCGCGTAATACAATGTTCTGACTAATTTCCTCATCTGAGTATGATGAACTGCTAACATCCTGAAATAGTGAAAAACACTTCTACATACTTTTTTAGAACGACAAGCCAGAGAATGACCTTGCAAACCAGTATTTTCTCTCACTCTGCAAGGGTCTAATCCTTGCAACATCTTAATCTTCTGTTTAACACTTTTCTTAGTATAGTTACATAAGAAATTGCGTAAAAAATCAATAGATTCTTGCCGTACACTACAAATACTACTGCAATTCCAAGTGTACACTGGAGGTTTAGGACGTCTCCCTAAAACTTCATCAGCTAACACCTCTTCTGCATTTCTAGGAACAATTTTCTCTTTATCAATAGGACAACCATTTTTCACCTCATAGGCACGACCAGTAGTGTCAACTGCATGCAACAAATCATTACTCTGAAAATAACTTTCTTCATTAAAAAAAGGCTCAGAACTTGAACTATGTTACCATTCTCCCAAAAACCCTCAGAAAAATTACTTCTTTTAATTTTTTTTTTCCTCTTCCTTTTAGCCTTCATTAACTGGATTGGCTTATCTAGTGATCTCATTCTATTGATTACTAAAACAAAGAGTTTGTTTTTCAAATCAAAAGCTTTCTCAACTACTTTTTCAATACATTTCTTTTTCTTATAAAATGCTGATTTTCTTTTACAATTCTTTACTACCTTAGTCAAATTACATAATACTCTATTATAGAACATCTTCTTTATTTCTATATCTTGTTTTTTCCTCCTTTTGCTGAACACGTTTTTTTCAGAAGATAGTTTTGCATGGTTCTTCTCTTTCCTTTTAGTTGCAGATGAAATAATACAATTTTTCTCTTTGTGCACATTACTCTTAGTGTTTAACAATTTACGCAGAAAAGTCTTAGTGTTCTTAGCAGGATTTTTTTTCTTTTTATTAACACATTGTTCTTCATGTAAATCTTGTAGATGACTTCTCTTTAAATAAACTGCTTTCTTTCGTTCTTTCGTCTTCTCAATTTTTTTAGGCATGATGACTTATTTTCTATGTTAATCAAAACAATCTATTATAAAAAATATATATCACTTTACAAAAAGAAATATATGAAATACACTATTATATTATTATATATTATTATATTTAAAATTAAAAGAAACAGGAACTATAAAGAGAGCCAACACAAAATTAAAACAGAAAAAGAATATGAAGAGAGACAGGAGAAGACGAACACAAAGAGAAAGAGTATAGGACAAAACGGAATGTAAGTAAAAGAGAATAGTATGAAGAGACAGGGAGAAGTAAAAGAAAAGAGGGAAAAATATGAAAACAGGAGAGAGTATAATGACAGGGGTGAGAATGATAAGAGGAATATGACAATAAGAAAAGTGTGGAATATCAGGACAGAATCAGGATTTTAAGAAAAGAGAAGAGAAGTGAGAGCAGAGACAGAAGAGTATGAGAAGAGAAAGTAAAATAAAAGAAAAGAATGTGAAATATGTACAAAGAAGAGAAAAAATAAGAAGAAAAGGAGAATATAAGAAAACAAAAGTATATGAGAAAAACATAAGGAATATAAAGAGAGAGAGAAAGACAAAAATGTGGAGAAAACTGAAATATAAGAAGAGACTGAAGGTATAACAAGAGAGAGATTATTATGAGGAGACAGTAAAAACTATGATGACAGGGATGAATATTAAGACTGGAGAGATTATGAAGAGTAGGAGAACTATGCAAAAAGAAAGGCAAAAAAGAACAGAAAAGAGAAGTATAAGGAGAGAGGAAAATGAGACACAAAACAACAAGAAAGAGTCCTAAGGGGCCTGTAAATCTGCCCAAGAGTATCTGGAGCAGTCTATGTATACTGACTGGCGCATTCCTAACAGGGAGGTATGATGAGACAGGAAGGATTAAGAAGTCAGAGGAAGGAGTATAAAAAGAAGGAGGACTATTAGGAGAAACAGGACACAATGAAGATAGAGCAGGACTAAGAGGACAGGAGCGACTATCAGAACAAGCAGCACTATGAGGAAAGACTAGTGAAAATAAGGAAAGAGGGGAAATATCACAACACAGGGGACAGTATAAGCAGAGAGAGGTAGACTGTGAGGAGAGACAGGAGAAATTTTTGAAAAAGGGGCAATAATAATTCCTTAATTTACACAGACACTCTTTTTTTTTATTTTTATTTATATTTTCACAGCGTGAACACACAGACAAGAAATACATTACAATGAATAGTCATGAAAATTAGCACAACTAAGTACAGAAGAAAATAGATAAATAATTCAGCAAAAAAAAGTCATCAACAGTTATAAATAGCCATACATAAGCTGGGAAGGAAAAATCAGAAATAAGGAAAAGTACATAGGGATAAGACATTACAAACATATTCTGCCAAATTCATTTATACTAGTCAATATCATTCCTCAAAATAATTACGGAATGCACCCCAAATTTTTAGACCCAGCTGTCTCCTCCTAGATTCCTTAACTGAAAACAAACCCCATTCCAATTTATATAAGCTGTACATTTTAGCTCGCCATTGTTGAAAAGCAGGTGGATTTTCCTGCAGCCACTCAGTTGCTATGCACAACCGGGCTACCGTCATAGAAAAAAAAACAAAGTTGCGGTGTTGTTATTGAACCTTCCGCTGGCCTATTCATATGAATTTTCCCCAGTAGCATCATGGCCGGTGTAATCGCTAGCGGGGTTTTAATAACCAATGCCAATAACTTTTCTATATCCAAAATAAAACTTTGGAGTTTAGCACAGCCAAAAAAGATAATAATAATATCCACATTTGTAAAGCGCACAATCACCCGTTAGGGTCTCTAGGCGCTGGGGCCCGTCGGGAAGATTAAGCAAGCTATTGCCCAGAGTCACAACCACTGGGCTAATCTGCCGCCGGTGCCGGGGATCGAACCGTGATCCCCAGATTCCGGAGTCAGTCGCCCTGGCCGCGGCGCCACACCTCTGTAAACTATCGGCGTCATCTTCCCTACAACGAAAACATATACCCTCGTATCCACACCCCCATTTTGCCATTCGTGCCGGGGTATAGTATAAATCAAATAAAGTTTTAAAAAATTGGACTTTAAGATTTGCAGACATTAATTAATCTTTCGCCAACATAAGCATATCTTCCACTACAATTTCGGAGTCCCATAAAGCAGTAACCCACTTCAGTCTAACTTTCTCAAGGTCATCTGCTCTTCCCAATATTAACGTTTGATATATAACTCCAATTTTTGCCTGCCTTTTAACCCGTTCTACAACCATATTTGTTTGCATAGCCACACTCAGGCGAGCTAAAAAGTCTCGAATTTGAAGAAATTTGAAAAAATAGGTTCTGGGAAGAGCAAACTGGGCCATTATTTCCTCAAATGATTTACAGCTCCCATTATCCAAATACAAATCCCCCAAAACTCTAACCCCTTTCCTCTGCCACATTATGGACATATCATCTAAAAATATACCTGGTAAGTGCAAGTGAGCCTTAAAAGGTGTATAATAGCAAATGTTCCCCATTGCAGCTGTTTTAAATAACCATTTCCAAAATTGAAATGCACTGATCAATACGTTTATAATAACTACCATCCAACTCAATGAACAAACATTGTTCGCGATAGGGCCTAGTAAAATTTCAAAGATGGTTGGAGCAGTAGCCATATTAGGAGCAATCTCACCCGTAATCATTACCTTCATTTTTAATAAAAAAACAAGTGACATAATACAGAAAAAAATCAAGCACCGCCATTCCCCCCCTATCCAAAGGCAAAGTCATATATTTCATTGCCCGTCTAGGTCTGCCTGGGTTCCAGATAAATTTGCCACACATCGATTGTAAATGCTGTAACCTTTTTTTAGATATTTCCAAAGGTATTGACCGGAATAAATAAAGAACTTTTGGTAATACATTCATAATAATAATATTACATCGGCCAATGATAGAGAAATATAGTCATTCCCACGCTTTCTAGTGAGATATTAACTTTCGAAACCAACGCATTCCAATTAACGTCCACCAGTTCAATCATATTTGCTCTAATCTGAACCCCTAAATACGTGACTTTTTTCATGACCCTATCATCATACCATACTAAAGTCTCCGAACACAAAATCTGCGTCTTTGATTCCTTAAGTTTATAGCCCGTTACACTACTAAACTCTTTAGCCAATCTCTCAATTTCTTCAATGGCAAGTACCGGATTAACTGTAGCTACAGCGATGTCATCCGCATAAGCGAACACAGAGAAACAATAATCAAAGACTCGATACGGAGGCATAAATACACTCCAAGACAATTGTTCAACAAAAGGGTTAATATACAGGGCAAACAAAAGAGGGGAACAGGGGCAACCCTGTCGAGTTCCCCGAGCTATACTCAGCGGATCAGAAAGCATTCCCATGGCAGATATTTTAGCCGTGGGGGCTATATAAAGAGACTGTAGAGCAACAATAAATTTCTGGCCAAAGCCCATTTTATTCATAAGTCTCCACATATAGCCCCAATGTACGCGGTCGAACGCTTTCTCCGCGTCAAGTAAAATGAGCGCTAGCGCGCGCTTCTCCACACCTGCATTATCAAATAAAGTTATCACTTTGTTTATATGATCAACCGTACCTCTTTTCGGTATAAAACCGTGTTGATGTTGAGAGACTAAGGGTGATATAAGTTTAGAGGGAAACATCCTTTACAACGCAACTTTTACCACGCAGTGCCTTTACGATGCAACTTTTACAACGCAAACCATTACAACGCATTGGGCAGGGGAGCGCTCTAGGATAGGGAATAGGTTTAATTTACTATCCAACACCTTCCCTACTTTCCACGGGGACTGGAGTTGGAATAGTAAATTAAACTATTCACTATCCAGCGCCCCAAAGCACTATGCATTGTAAAGGCATGCGTTGTAAAAACAGCGTTGTAAAGGCATGTGATGTAAAAGCATGCGTTGTAATGTCATACATCCAACTTTCGACAATCAGTTAGTAAAATCTTGGAATACATTTTATTATCCGCATTTAATAATGAAATTGGGCGATAAGAGCTAACCAAGTCCGGATCCTTGCCTTTCTTTCAAAATACTGCAATTGTGGCATCCGACCAAGATCTAGGAGGGTATCCCTGCTGGGCCATCTGCATAACCTTAAGCAACTCATACTTGATAATATTAAAAA
Organism: Lissotriton helveticus; assembly: GCF_964261635.1. Lineage (NCBI taxonomy): Eukaryota > Metazoa > Chordata > Amphibia > Caudata > Salamandridae > Lissotriton > Lissotriton helveticus. Next base: position 1,236,400,627 of record NC_136063.1, on the reverse strand, counting down.
ACTGCCTATAGACCTCCGCAGGGATTCTATCGGGACCTGCTGCTTTACCTAAAGCCAAACTTTTCACTGTGACTTCCACTTCCAATATCATGATCGGGGACTCCATTTCCTCTAGGTTTAATGGGTCTAATACCTTCAATCCCTCTTCCAGCGGTTCTATCCAATCCAATTCTGGCCCTGCACCACTCTGTTGCGTATATAGCTCAGAGTAAAACTGCTGAAAGATCTTAAGTATCTGGTGAAGTTCGGATTGCAGTACCCCATTCACGTCTCTCAGCGCCCGAATATTTCTAGCCGACTCCTTCATCCGTAATCGTACCGCAAGGTGCTTGCCTATTGATTCACCAAACTCACGACTTTGCATCCTAAATGTTAAATACCTCCTGGCGTTCTCTGTGCTCCAAAAGCCCACTACATTAGCCCTCTCCTTCGCCACCACGTTCTCTAACTCAGATAAATCATTCTGAGAAGTGGCAATCCCCTTAGTTAGTGACGTTTCAGCCTCAATCAAGTGGTCATAAAACCTTGCCAATTCTTTTTTAAGCTTATTTTGCTGCCATGAGCTGAAGCTAATACATTCCCCTCGGAAACAGGCTTTAAAAGTGTCCCAGACTATCCCAGCATTGGCAGTTCCAACATTATTCTGAAAAAAAGTCTGGATCCAAGTATCCATATACTCCCTGAATTCCGTATTTAGACCTAGTTTCCGATCATATGTAAAGTTTAAACATTTAGGTCTACTAAAGCTCCCCAATAGTTCAAGCACGATTGGGGCGTGGTCCAATGTAATCCTTGGATAAACATGTATTGTAGCCCCAGACAATAAGGAAAAAGGTGCAAAGAAATAATCAAGTCTCAGCAACTTTTTGTGAGGGTAAGAATAAAAATTAAACCCAATGTCTTTCCCCCTCAAGCTACCCCAGACATCCACTAATCCTTGATCCCTAGCTAAATTATAAAGTGCCTTGAAGACTTTAGGTTTCCGCCCCCTATATTTATCAAAGCCATCCAATAAAGCATTATTCGACAAATTTATATTAATGTCTCCACATAGAACTACTGGTTGCCTGCAAGTAGCTAGTTCCAAATTTATTTCATTCAAAACCCCCGCGTCATCCACGTTGGCTCCATATACTGTGCACAATGTTATCTTCTGCCCATTCAATTTACACCCAGCTATAGCCCACCGCCCATTCTTATCCATTGATTTCCGATCAATACTAACATAATTACGTCTAGCAAGGATAGCTACACCCCTTATCATACTTGATTGGCCTGTTGCAATAATTAGTGAGTACCCCAATTCCTTTAGAACCACCCTCTTAACCCATGGTATATGGGTATCCTGAATACAAACCAAATCTGGGTGGATATGTGTTAACTCAGCAGATACCTTTTGTCGCTTAAGAGCATTATTCAGCCCGGATACATTCATTGAACAAATTCTTACTCCTGTCGTAGTCATTTTAAAACAACAAACCAGATTTCAAAAATGCTTATCCTTCCAAAGTCAAATCTGCTGATTACTCTCCACAAGCAATTGAACTACCCCTTGTAGTACATGTATACATCTAGTGTTAATCGCTGTGAAATACTTTTTCCCCTTTTTTTACACCCCCCAATTGATAGCCACCACCCACAAGCCCTACTACCCCTACCCCAACCCCCCCTTGACCCCTCCCACTTCCCCCCCACACACCCCCACCCTCCCATCACTGAGGAACTTGCGACAAATATTTTGTACCCTCACACTCTCCTCCTTAGTTTCGTCGCGGTGTTGCAGAATAATTTTATATATTAAGGATAAAGAGACTTCAACTCCCTCAGAATCCTCCAGTAAGTTAGTCTCAGTTGCGTTCTCATTGTCCTGGATCCCCGTCTTCATACCCAAGTCTAGTTTCCTGACTGTTTGTGGGTGAGCTTCCACCAGTATTTCAGGGTCCTCAACCAGTGAACTAGTATTGCTACAGTCCACCATTGAAAGCTGCACAGAGTACTGCTCAGCCAAATCGTCACAAGAGGAACCAGAATGTTCCGACAATGAGTAAAAGTCACCGCCCTCCTCCGTACCAGCCTCAAGACTGCCAGTATCGTCAGCACTTGCCGCGCTTGCCTCACTTCGTGGTCCTAAGCAAACAGTACCTGGAGCAGTAAGTTCAAGCCCCTCTTGCAGTACTGGTACTTCACCCTCTTTATTCCTCCTTTTCTCCCTTTCTTTCTGCCTTTCAGCCGTAACAGTAAACAGTGCTGGGATTTTTTTAGTGCCTTCGGTTTGACTACCCTTCCGCATATCAGTTTTCCCAGCCGCCAAAGTTTGAGTGCCATCACCCTTTTTTTGTACCTTAGTTGCTGTGTTAGTGACCACAATATCTTCGACCGCCTGCTTCCCTTTTCCCTTTACGGCAACCTCCACCGAAGTGTCCGCGGCTCCTTCTTCCATACCCTTCTTACTCCGTGTTCCCTTTGGCGGCATTTTACAATCTTACAGTCTTGCAAACTGGCAGGCTAATCAACACTAACCACCCTGCTGGCACCTTTCTTCTTCCCTTACTTCTAGGTCCTCTCTCTCTTCACAACACCGCTTTGCACAGAGCATTCACTCAATACTGCAATACAGCAGTGAGGGCACCTACTGTATGCTCCTTTCTTCCTCCACTCGCTCCACTGCCGCCCGAAGTCAGCGAACTGCTCCTCAGATACAGTGTAACGCCGTCCTCGAACGCTACTCCTCCAACCTTGAACACAAGCTGCAGCTGAGTCACCACGCCATTAATCGTATCAGGCACTTTTTACACTGCTCCCAACTGCTTATGTATCCGTAACTGCAGCACAAACAACGCGCTACAAAGTATCAGCGTCCTTTCAAGAATGCTTTGTTGCACGGGTCCGTTCTGTTACCACACAGATGACCCGTTCACTTTTCCCGTCGACACCGCTGACACAGAGACGCCGTGCTGAACCGTATCCTCCAAGGTCTCCAAGATCCGAGAAGCAGCTCGAGTCCGCTCCGTTCGTGCACAGTCTCCTGGCTCAGGAAAAACATGTTTTTTCCGTTAGAATCGGTCCACTCAGAAGTCAGTGTATCCTTTCCCCTCCAACACTCCGGCAGTTCAGGCTCATCAGCCCCTGCCCTTTCTCTCCACGATACGGCTCCACAGGCTCCCGCAGGAGAGGTAAGAGCTCAAGCGTCCTGCACGGGCGCCATCTTGCCTCCCAAGAAAGTAAAGGGAACAGTATAAACAGAGAGAGGTAGACTGTGAGGAGAGACAGGGGAGATTTTTGAAAAAGGGGCAAGTATAATTCCTTAATTTACACAGACACTGAGTGTGATTCTAGCAAAAAATGTTAAAACCATACATTTTAGCCAAAACACATTTACTACACTAACACTTTTAACTGACTTAACACATTCCATATATAACACCTACATTTCACTGGACAATCCTGACTCATTTTGCAAATACATTTCCAACTTCCTGCATTATTTTTTTGCCAACATTACATCCAGAAAGGAGACACAATAGAACAGGAAAGAGGCCCAAAGGGGCTTGTAAATCTGCCCAAGAGTGTATGCAGCAGTCTATGTCTACTGACTGGTGCATTGCTAACAGGGAGGTATGATGAGACAGGAAGGATAAAGAGGTCAGAGGAGGGAGTATAAAAAAAAAGGAGGACTATTAGGAGACACAGGAGACAATGAGTACACTGCAGGACTAAGAGGACTGGAGCGACTATCAGAACAAGCAGCACAATGAGGAAAGACAAGTGAAAATAAGGAAAGAGGAGAAATATCACAACACAGGGGACAGTATAGCCAGAGAGAGGTAGACTGTGAGAAGAGACAGGAGAGAATTTTGAAAAAGGGGCAAGTATAATTCCTTAATTACACATACACTCAGTGTGATTCTAGACAAAAAATGTAAAACCATACATTTTACCCAAAACACATTTACTACACTAAAACTTGTAACTGACTGAATACATTCCATGTATATAACACCTACATTTCACTGGACAATCCTGACTCATTTTGCAAATACATTTCCAATTTCCTGAATTATTTTTTTGCCAACCTTACATCCAGAAAGGAGACACAATAGAACAAGAAAGAGGCCCAAAGGGGCTTGTAAATCTGCCCAACAGTGTATGCAGCAGTCTATGTTTACTGACTGGCACATTGCTAACAGGGAGGTATGATGACACAAGAAGGATTAAGAGGTCAGAAGAGGGAGTATAAAAAGAAGGAGGAGTATTAGGAGACACAGGAGGCAATAAAGACAGAGTAGGACTGAGAGGACAGGAGCGACTATCAGAACAAGCAGCACTATGAGGACATACAAGTGAAAATAAGGAAAGAGGGGAAATGTCACAACACAGGGGACAGTATAAACAGAAAGAGGTAGACTGTGAGGAGAGACAGGAGAGATTTTTGAAAAAGGGGCAGGTATAATTCCTTAATTTACACAGACACTCAGTGTGATTCTAGACAAAAAATGTAAAACCAATCATTTTACCCAAAACACATTTACTACACTAAAACTTGTAACTGACTGAACACATTCTATGTATATAACACATACATTTCACTGGACAATCCTGACTCACTTTGGAAACACATTTGCAATTTGCTGCATTATTCTTTTGCCAAAATTACATCCAAAAAGGAAACACAATACAACAAGAAAGAGGCACAAGAGGCTTGTAAATCTACCCAAGAGTGTATGCAGCAGTGTATGTATACTGACTACAAAATTGTAGATTTGGAACACAAGGCTAATTCTAAACAAGCAACACGATTAACTACTCTACAAATAAAAAAGTGACTACACACATTCAAAAATTTTTATTACTGCACTTTATTGAACAAAAGTGAATAATTAAACACATTAACTTACCAAGAGATTTTATCACAATAGTAATACAAATGCAGACAAACTCAGAATATGATTCTACAAACTTTACAAGGATAAACACATTACTCTTACTAAAAATAAGATGCACCACATACAGTCCCTTACAAGTTATCAACTCACCTTTCAAACTGATTGGAAGATTAAGAAGAATACCACTCACACAGCAGATAGTCTTACACAGAATCTCTCTGCTTCAGTGCTTGCAGCAGAACCAAAAATGGCAAATTTTCCCTCTCATTTTACACATATATACACATTAAGAACAAATCAAATTCCTTCACACAATAGTTCAAACCAAACACACATTTCTATTGGTTCAACATTTCAAACCTTTCCAACTGACATAACTTTCCACCCTACCCCCAACAGATCATGCAAAAGTCAACTGTCAACAGAGGTCAAAAGTTCACCATGCTATAAAACACTGCTTCTCAATAACTTTAGACTATGCATAAGTACAAACTTATAAGTACTAACATAGAGAAAAGATTTCATTAGAACCAACCAACACATAAACACATAAACTTGATTGATACCTCTAAAATATAGTTTTTTATTGAATTTTTCTTCCTTAGGTACGCTTACGGGACAACTTACAGACTTTGCACCGTACGTCGTACGTACGTGTATGATACGCGGATGGTAAATCTACTGTAAAAAGATAAATAACTGGTATTACAAATTTTTTATGATTCCCCGGGGACCCCATCCCCCGGGGAAGAAATATAACGGTGGGGACTGTGGGGGGAGCCCCAAAGCCCCCACGGTCCCAGCAGGCTCCCCGCATCCTTCGGGAGCCGGCATTGCTTTTCGTCAGAGAGAGCAGCTTACATGCTGCTCTCTCTGACGAAAAGCAATCTGCTTTCCTACTTTAACCCCACCCGTGCGGCCCATTTTCCCCGCTGTGCGCTGACTTTTGCAAAAACCCGCGGTTCATGACGAGCTCAGCTCGTCATGAGCGTACGAGAGGCGTAACTCAAGACGAGCTGAGCTCGTCATGAGCGTTGAAGGGGTTAAAGAGAAAGCAGGTTCCCTGCTCTCTCTTTCAAATACCAAACCAGTTTGCTATGCAAGGGCGGGAGCCACGAGGATCCTGCCCTACCATAGCAAACAGCAGTGTCCGGGGTAGGCACCCCGGGACACTGCAGGAGCCGGCCCTGGGAGGTGGCGGTCCCCAGGGCCATCAAAGGCTCCAGGAGGGGGGCCGCGTGGACCCCCTCAGAATAATTGTAAAGCCTCGGGGGGTTGCGGTCCCCGGGGCTGGGGGGTCCATCTGGGACCCCCCTGTTTTAAATATTAATGCCCCGGGGATGTGGCGGTCCCCGGGGCGTGTGTGGGGGCTTGAGCCCCCCCACACACGTCTTTTTTTTCTACTTTTAAAACAAAAAGCTCCGGGGGATGGAGTCCCCAGGGATTATAAAAAATTAGTCATAGAGGCTATTTTTTTTTAACAATATATTTACCGTGCGCGTACCATGCACGTACGTACGACGCACGGTGCAAAGTCTGGAAGTCGTCCCGTAAACGTACCTAAGCAAAAAAAAAAAGAAAAAGATTTTGACATTGGAGATCATTATAAAACTCCCTAACCAACCCTACGGGGTCAGGAAGTCCTATAGCAAACAGCAAACATTTCCTGTCAATCTACACACATATGCAAATAAATAACAAATCACATTTATTCCCACATTAAATCAAAATGGAACACACTTTTCTAATACTTGAACTTTTAAACCCTTTGCACCTCCCAAAACTTTTAACCCTTTCCCCCATTCCACATTCTGCCAGTTACCATAGAAACACTTCAGATAACACCTAACTGAGCACACAGATGAAAAGGTCATCATACATTGTTGCAAATCAAAACAGCAAGTGCGCTTGACTTCTCAATAAACCAGCTTATCTTCAGTAATGTTCTTTTTTATCACTTCTTCTTAACCAATAAATAACAGGCTTTTAAAAAACAGAAACATGCACTCTACTTTTCACTGTAGAATGTTCTCAAACAACCAATCATTTCTTTCCTTTTTTCAAAACTGCATCTAATCCACCATTTTAGAAAAATCTTACTTTTCAAACTGCCATTTCATTTACCGAGACCATCTGAGTGCATCCAACCCTCTCTTCAAAATGCTTACAGTGTGGATTGAGGGACACAGCTATATTTTCTGGAGCCAAAGATACGCACAACAGAAATGAATTCACAAAGACCTAAGTTTACCAAATGTAGACATTAAATGGATTGGACAGAGAGGGTTAAAATGGCACCAATTGATGCCATTGGTGAAATCCTTTTTGCATCTCCAACACCCTGACCTCATAATTGTGCACTGTGGTGGCAATGACCTAGGCACTTTGACTGGAGTAGGTCTGGAAATGCTTATGAAAGACACCTTTGGAGAATAGATGTCACTTTTCCCCCAAACTGCCTTTGTTTATTCTAACATATGCCAAAGGCAGAAATGGAACTGGTCCAATCAATTTTGTCCACAGATTGAGAAAGCTAGGAAACATGTGAATAAATCTGTTTCAGATTTTCTCCGAGACTATAGAATGGGGTCCATTTACCATAACAATCTGCGCTTCAATATAGATGGCATCTACAGAAGAGATGATGTACATTTTACAGATGAGGGAAACAGAGTCTCCTCTTGAACTTAAGACTCTGTATCGGTACTTACTTATAGGTACTAAAATCTCCCAATAAACACAAGGGCTCTTATTAGAGCCACCCAACATCTAAACATATACACTTCATAAATATCCGAAAAGTATTTTTATTATTCTTGCTTAGGTACGCTTACCGGACGACTTACAGACTTTGGACCGTACGTCATACGTACGTGCATGGTACGCGTACGCTAAATCTACCGTAAAAAAAAAATAGCCTCTTTTACTAATTCTTATAATCCCCGGGGACCTCATCTCCCGTGGCTTAAATACAAAGTTGGGGACCGTGGGGGGAGCCCCCAATGCCCCCACGGTCCCAGCCAGCTCCCCGAGTCCTTCGGGGGCCGGCATTGCTTTTCGGCAGTGAGAGTAGCTTACATGCTGACGAAAAGCAATCTGCTTTCCTACTTGAAAGAGAGAGCAGGTTTCCAGCTCTGTCTTTCAAATAGGAAAGCAGTTTGCTGTGGTAGGGTGGGAGCCACGAGGCTCCCGCCCTACCATAGCAAACAGCAGTGTCCCAGGGGTAGGCACCCCGGGACACTGCAGGAGCCGGCCCTGGGAGATGGCAGTCCCCAGGGCCATCGAGGGCTCCAGGAGGGGGGCCGCGCGCCCCCCTCCTAATAATTGTAAACCCCCGGGGGGTGGCTGTCCCTGGGGCTAGGAATTCCATCACGGACCCCCCTGTTTTAAATATTAATGCCCCGGGGAAATGGCAGTCCCCGGGGCGTGTGGGGGGGCTTGAGCCCCCCCCACATAGTTTAAAAAAATATATTTTATTGGTAGGCCCCGGGGGTGGCGGTCCCCGGGGCTGCGGGGGGGCCGTGAGCCCCCCGCATACTTACTAATAAAGCCCCGGGGGGGGGGCGGTCCCTGGGGCTCGGGGGGCCTTAGAGGCCTCCAATCATTAATATCAAAGCCCCACTACCATGATTACTTTGCCCCGGGGAGTGGCAGTCCCTGTGCAGTGCCACGTGGTTTTTAAAAAAAAAAAAATGTTTGGGCATTGGGGGTCCTTGTAGGACCCCCTGACCAGGCCTAGGGGGTCAGGGTATTTCTACCCTGCCCCCTTTGCCTGTTTTTCACCTTTCTTTAACTGCTTTCTTGTGCCTCTGTTCTACAGAGGCACAAGATGGATGCCAACACTTCCTGGTTTGGAGTGTTGACAGACAGTTGACAGCCAATGAGTATGCAGCTCGTGCTCGTAATGGTACGCTTTACCGTACGCTTTACCGTACGCGTACGGTAAGCTCCTCAAGATATATCTATGATTTTACTTTTAATTTTCTCAGAAACTACTGAATGGATGTAAACCATTTAACAAAAAGGGTAATCTGCAAACTTAACTCTACCTTTTTGCCAAATTTGGTGTAATTCCGTTCAGCCGTTCGGGCTGTAGCCCCGGCTAAAGGTCCTATGGAAAATTGCATGGGGAAAACACGTTTTGGGACCCCCCTTATATCTCAGCCCCCGCTTAACAAATCATCCCCAAACTTTCAGGGAAGGAGTGGAGCGGACCAGGCCATCTTCTGGGAGAATTCGGCCACCGGCACCAAAGTTATTCCAATAGAATGTTGTGGATTTCCTATAGAAACTAAGTCCTAACTATAACTACCTACTGGCGACCGCCAGTAGGTATATATGTATATGTATGCCTAAGCTTATTGAAGAATGAGTGCATTTATAAGTGTCTCACTGGATGATTTAGTAGGGGCATGACCACCCGCATAAGTGAGTGTTTAATAGTGTCTTCCTGAATGCATGGGTTAGTGACTAAACTGTGTGAATATCTGTACCAGTCTGTCAGTTGGTATGTAAGCAGCTGCATTGGTTGGTGAGTAGCTACATAAGTGTATATATGGGTTATTGATTTGTTGTCTGAGTATCTGTATGGGTGCCTGAATGTCTGTGTGGATAGGAGTGGTGTGTGACTCTGTGCATAGATGTGTGAGTGGGTGATTCACTAGGTGTATGGGTTGAAGAGTGCATCTGTAAAGGGCTAGATGGGTGGGTGAGTGTGTGTATGGGTGTGTTTGTGAGTGAATGGATATCTCAGTTGTACATGTATGAGAAACTACGTATGTGAAAGGCAGTATATTTTAGTGTTGGAATATATAAATTACTATATGTGAGAGTGAGTGATTGTGAGAGTCGATATATGGATGAGTGTGTGCTTGTATCAGTGATTGTAAAGAGAGCAAGTATGTGTTAGTATCTGTATGAATACTTGAGGTGGAGTGTATATAACTGTATAGGTGAGTAAATGGGAGTGTGATTAATTCTTTGCATGACTGACCAGGTGCGTGAGTAATTGCTACAAGTAGGGGTGTGCCAGTTCAATGAAGTCTAATAGACTCATCAGAAGTATATATCTGGAAGAGTGGTGGCTCTGCAGCAATTTTCTCCAGGATATTGCACTTTGGATTTCAACCAGACGTGCGGTTGAACAATCTTCAAAATGCAGGTTTTATCATGCCTGTAAGTACCACCATGGATTCCAGCGCAATATCCTGGAGAAAATTGTTGCAGAGCCACCACGCTTCTGGATAGATTTTCTTGAGCTTATAGCCCCTGATGAAGTTCCCCTAGCGGGAACGAAAAGCGTTGGCTGAGCTTAGTTTTGAAAAAAAGAATTTGAAATAAAGTATTTTTGGGCATTACACTGAGTCTATTGGATTTCATTGAACTGGGGCACCCCCACTTGTAGCAATTTGCCTTTTCCGGAGCAAAGAAGCATCATACAACGGCTGGCGCTGGGAGCATTGCGCAGGACTGGGATTTGTTGGAACTAGTGTGAGGTGCAGAGCTAAAACTCCACAGTTGAAGATGTGATTGAAGGTGTGCAAGTAACTCTGGAGGAATGGCCGTGTGTGACTGTCTGTATAGGTGTATGAGTGCATATGATAGTGTTGTATTGATAAGTGATTGCATGTATGAGTGTCTGTATGGGTGAATGAGTGGATGTGTGTGTAGACCTAGGAATCAGTGAGTGGGTATGTAGTAACTAGTATTGATGTCTCTATGGTCTCCAAAATGGTAGTCTGTATTTTAAAGTGGGTTTATAAAAAGTTGTATTAGGGTGTGAGGAGGTCCAGCAGATTATCATGTGGATGATGTCATCAGTGATGTCATCAGTGATGTCATTTGAGGTGTCATCAGTAATGTCATCAGTGATGTCAAAGACCATTTCATGAATGATGTAATATGTGACATCATCAGCAGCGCATTGCTGGGGCGCGGGTTATAGTTAGCTCAACTAACTATAACGGCAGAATTTTAATGGTTTTGTATGAGTGAAATGTCCCAAAAACTATAACGTCCCTGAAACCTGTGGTTAATTCAGTGAATTTCGAAGGTTTTATAAATGCTCATTTCTAACTATAACGTCCCTGAAACCTAAGGCTTTTCAACGAATTTCAAAGGTTTTTTAAATGCTAATTTCTAACTATAACGTGCCTGAAACCTGTATTTTTCAGCAAATTTCTAAGGTTTTTTAAATGCCGATTTGTAACTGTGCCTACAGAGGAAGGACATGTGCAAAAAGAGGAAGAAGAGGGCTGAAATAAATAAGATAAATGCAGAAAGAACCAACAGAGGTGCAGAAAGAGGCCTTGTTGCAAAGCCATCCTGTGCCCTGGGCACCCCACAACTTTTTGCTGACTGGTACTGATGTTAACTGACTGACTGACTGACCCTGAGCTCTGCCTAATCAGGCCCGGAGCCAGTGCTATGCTGAAAGACACTTAGAATACAGTGAAAACGCCTACATACACTATGGTACACTATGGGTTGGGGTGCCCCTGTTATTGGCATGACCTCCCATGTAAGACCCTAGCATATAATACGGCATGGCAGTTTAGAGGTCAGCAGCCCTTTTATGCACTTGCATATGTGCACTGCTGAGCCTGAGAAAGAGGCAACAGAGGTACAGAAAGAGGCAAGAGAAGTACAGAAAAAAGCAACAAAGGTGCAGCAAGAGGGAAGAGGGTTGCAGAAAGAAGCAATAGAAGTACAGAAAGAAGCAACAGAGGTGCAGAATGAGGGAACAGGGGTGTAGAAAGAGAGAAGAGGGGTGCTGAAAGAGGCAAGAAGGGTGAATACATTTGCAAGAGAGGTGCTGAAAGAAGCAAGAGCAGTGCAGTAAAAAACAACAGAGGTACAGAAGGAGGCAAGAGGTTTATAGTAGAAGCAAAAGAAGAGCTGAAACAAGCAAAAGAGATGCAGAAAGAGTCTAGAGGGGTAACGAAAGAGCCAAGAGAGGTACAGAAAGAGGCAAGAGAGGTACACAAAGAGGGAACAGGGATACAGAAGGAGCCAAGAAGGGTGCAGACATTTTCAAGAGAGGTGCAGATAGAAGCAGAAGTGCAAATAGAGGCAAGAAGTGTGGTAAAGAAGGAGGCAAGAGAACTACAGAGAGAGGCAAGAGAGTTGCAAAAACAGATAAAAGAGGTGCCAAAAGAGGGAACAGGTAGGCAGACTGAGGCAAGAGAGGTACACAAAGAGTGAAGAGGGTGCAGAAAAAGGCAAGAGAGATGCAGACATTTTGAACAGAGGTGCAGAAAGAAGTAAGAGCAGTACAGAAAAAAACAACAGAGGTGCAGAACGAAGCAAAAGAGGTACAGAAAGGACCAACAGAGGTGCAAAAAGAGGCAAGAGGGGTGCAGAAAGGGTTAGGAGAGTTGCACAAAGAGGCAAGAGGGGTACAGTAAGAGGCAGGAGGGGTACAGTAAGAGGCAGGAGGGGTACAGAAAGAAAGAAGAGAACTGCAAAAAGAAGCAACAGAGGTGCTGAAAGAGGCATGAAGGGTGGAGAAACAGACATGAGAGGTGCGGGAACAAGCAACAGAGGTACAGAAGTGTGAGAAGTGTGGCTCAATGGTTAGAGCGCAGACCCTGATGCAGAGGTCTGGCCGGACCAGGGTCTTGGGCTCAATTTCCCCAGACCTGATAATTCTCGCCTCGATGCCTATTCTAAGCATGGGCCCCACTCTGCATCTCTGGGCAATAGCTTGCTTAATCTCCACAACAGCCCCAACAGCGCTAGGATGCCTGGCTTCACCTTGGGGGTGCACAGGGAAAGGCCAGGAAGGGTTCCACAGAGGTATGTGTACAGCGCCTTGAGACCCCTTCGGGGGTGATACGTGCGCTATATAAGCACTACATTTACATTTTACATTTTACAGAAAGAGGCAAGAAACCTGCACAAAGAGGGAAGAGGGGTGTTGGAACAGGCAAAAGGGGTGCGGAAAGAAGCAGGTGAGGTACAGAAAGAGGCAAGAGAACTGCAGAAAGAGGCAAGAAAGTTGCAGAAAGAGACAAGTGAGATACAGAAGGAGGCAAGAGAACTGTAGAAAGAGGCAATAAAGTTGCAGAAACAGGCAAAAGGGGTGCAGAAACAGGGAACAGGTGGGCAGACTGAGCCAAGAGAGATACAGATAGAAGTAAGAGGGTTGCAGAAAGAGGCAAGAGGGGTGCTTCAAGAAGCAACAGATGTGCAGAAAGATGCAGGAGAAGTGGAGAAGGAAGCAACAGAGGCGCAGAAAGAGGCAAGAGGCGTGCAGAAATAGGCAAGAGAGGTACAGAAAGAAACAACAGAGGTGTAGAAAGTGGCAAGAGAAGTGTAGAAAGAGGCAAGAGAGGTGCAGAAACAGGCAGGAGAGGTACAGAAAGAAGGAACAGTGGTGCAGAAAGAGGCAATGGGGTACAGGAAGAAGCAAGTGAGGTACAGAAAGAGGCAACAGAGGTACAGACAGAGGCAACAGAGGTGCAGAAAGAGGCAAGAGGGTTACAGAAAGCAGAAGAGATTAACAGAAAGGCAAAAGAAGTGCAGAAAAAAGAATAAAGTTTCAGAAAAAGCAACAGAAATGCAGAAATAGGCAAGAGAGGTAAAGAAAGAAGCAATAGTGGTTTGCACACCATTAGTATCAATTTAACACCCACATTTAGCAATAAGTAACAGGTGACCATTCTAGGTTTGCAAAGGGCCTTCCACTACGCTGAAACACTTGTTGCTGCATTTTTGGTAATGTTTGAGCCATTTGAAGTAGAACCAATGCTTTTTCTCTTCAAATGTGCAGATTAGGTAGCAGATGATGGATTATGTGGCTAACTAGGAATATTTGTGCAAAGGTCGGTGCAGCCAAACAGTCACATACTTTCAGTGGCCCTGCTCATACCTCTGACTAGGTCTAGAAGTGCTCCTCTGTGATTCCATCTTTTTTGTCTCATTGAGTTCATAATTTAGCCTCTATGGAAACGAGGAAGACTAAACCTGAGGTTACAACTTCACAACACAGACTACCATACCATAAAATTACTCTCCATAACACATAATCCCACTCTACATAATTCCTAAACACTAAATACCACATACTTTCTATCCATATAATTTCACTGCACAACATACCACATAATTCCACTACACACAAAGTACATCCACTCCACTCCAAAAACATTAGTAAAAAACTTTTAGATTTAAACTCCAATAGCTCAAACTCTTGCAAATGCAAGACCTATTACATTTTAAATGCTTCGTTAAAAGGTAGTCACATTTGTAGAGTGTGGAGAAAGGGGGCTTGGCCTCCAACTAGCGCTCTGGAATTCCACTGCTTAGGACGTACCAGGAGGGCTACTTGGTCACCAAAGTCCCTCAGGAGTAAAGTGCACTTCATCCCCCAACCATAACTGCGTCAGGAGGCCCATTTGCCAAGTGGTGGAGAAAGGTGAGTATGGCCTGCAAAGACCTCTCAGCAATCCCACTGTGTGGGGCCTACTGGAGGTACCGGCTTCCAGGGACCCTCAGGATTCAAGGGGACTAGCGGACTTAATCCCCCAACTTAGAACGCACCAGGAGGGACATTTGCAGAGTGGTGCACAGAGGGGGCATCCGGTGAGATGCCAGCTTTTCTTTTTTTTTTTTAAATATTCGGGAGCGGGCTGCCTTCTCTGGGCAACTTCTGGCCATGGGGACCCCATCCCCCGGGGCCGCCAAGGCTTTACTTTTTTTTAGGAGCGGGGCCACGTGTCCTCCCTCCTCAGGCCAATATTTGCCTCAGGGACCCCATCCCTGGGCCTGCCAGCCTTTTTTTTGGGAGGGGCCCACTTGGCCCCCTCCTCACGACAATTATGGCCCCGGGGACCACATCCCACGGCCAGCCTTCCATTTTTTAATTAATTAAATTTAAGGGGCTGGGGCCACTTCTAGCCTTGGGGACCCCATCCCCTGGGGCCTGGCCTCGGAAACGGGGACCATGAGGGGAGCCCCAAATCCCCTACGGTGACAGCCGGCTCCCTACCACCTGCAGAAGCCGGCATTGCTTTTGGGCAAGGGGAGCTGCTGACTTTCAGCTCCCCTTGCCTAAAAGCAATTCTGCTTTGCTTTGTGGAAGCGAGAGCAAGTTTCCGGCTCTCGCTTACAAGAATCATAGCAGTGCTTGCTATGTCAGGCAGGAGCTGTGCTACCGCCCTGCCATAGCAAACAGCAATGTCCCGGCGGTGGACACCCCGGGACATTGCAGGAGCCGGCCCTGGGGGGGCGGCTGTCCCCAGGGCCATCGAGGGCTCCAGAAGGTGGTGCTCCCCAGGGCCTGGGGGGTCCACAAAGAACCCCTTATTTAAATAATTAGTGCCCTTGAGAGGTGGTGGTCCCTAGGGCAGTGTGGGGGGAGGAGACCCCTCATACTTTATAATTTTAATTTAAGCCCCGGGAGGGGGTGGTTCCACCGGGGCTTGAGGGGGCCCATGAGGCCCCCTGCCCATAATGATCGATGTCCCGGAAAGGTGGCAGTCCCCAGGGCAGCGTGGGGGGGCAGAAGCCCTTCCATACATTTTTCTTTCATGCTCCGGGAAGGTGGCATTCTTCAGGGCTGCGGGGCAGCTGCGTGCTCCCCATACATGATGGATGAAACCCCGGGGTGGTGGCAGTCCCCAGGGCTGTGGAAGCCCCTGCGGGCCCCCGCAATCTATTGGACATTGCCCCTGGATCCTAGCCCACCTGGTGGCTTATAGAAAACAAACTGGGGGGTCTGCGCTTCATTTCTTTTTATTTTCTCAGCCGGATTCGAGCACCTAGAGCAAATTTGGACTATTTTTTTTAATTTTAATGCTTTTTTGGCCCTGGGGTCCTTGTGGGTCTCCCTTTGCAAGTCTAGGGATCAGGATGTTTCTCTCCCTGCCCCATTTCTTATTTTTTGAAACTTTTTTTTACTGTCCTGTGACTCGGTTTTGCCTGGCAGATACGGATTGGTAAGGTAAGTGTGAGTTGTTTTTCCCAGTATAGCACAGGGTAGGGTAAAGGCCAGCCTGTAAGTGTTTATGGAAAAAAAGGGATACTGAAAAATCAAGGTGATAAGCAAAATGCATAAATTACAGAGGAGTGCAACAAGATCACTTTCAGAGTCAGCATGGCTAAATCATGTCTACTCTGTTTCCAACCTACAACAACAACAGGACAGAGCAGGCCCACAGTGCCCACCCAACCTCCACTTAGCTTAGATTTTGAGCCAGACAGAGCACACAAATACAGCAACATAGCATTCTCCAAATTAAGTAACTAAATCAATGCATGATGTCAGTCATACCACTAAACTCACCTCCACCAGTACACAGACATGTAGGTCTGCTGTGGTTGTTGTTGACTTGTATACCTTTTAGGCCACTTCATAAAATGCCTCGAGTTTATTCCATCAATCATCTCCTATCCAACTAACTGACTGCGACGAGTATAGTATGATCATCATGGTGTCCAACTCTGTAGTGTACTGAGTGAGTCCAGATTCCATATTAAAAAATGCAATGGATTGGCCCGCAGTAGAAGTACAATGTTGTTATTAAACAACAGGAAGGGAAACATTGACTTGAGTCACTTTTGTGTGTGTAGATTAAATACTTGTACACTTCATACACAACAAAAACAACACAAACACCAATCACTCATAGACAGTGTCCAATGCATGCCATCATCATCACCTGTTCTTAAGGGGCAGTCTTTCTCGGCTTGGAAAGGAGGATAGCTATAGTCATGTTCTTTCAAGGTACTGTACAAGGCAGGCACACATTTCTTGTACTATTCTCCATCCAATGTCTGGCTGCAGGGGAATGGATTTAGGGTGAGTCAGGAGGAGTGGACTGGAGCAGGACTTGGAGGAGTGGACTTTCTTCTTTAATGACTGTACACAGTTGGAACTCCAATCTGGCAATAAAAGAGTAAGACAGAGGTGATGGATTTGTTGTGATTCGAACCAGAATGACAGAGACACATACAAATAATCAAAGTAAATAAGGAAGAAAGAAAGTAACAAGTTGAAAGCCTTGTCATGGAAGTGGAGCTCATCCTTCAACACTGGTGGTTCACCCACAACACAAGTAGGTTATCTATCACACTACTTCCATGACCTAAGTCGCTGTCATCATCTTTCGGCTGTGCTACTGACGGTATGGTATAAAGTGCTGATTCATTTTGATCATGGTTAACCTCTCCATGTTTTGGGGCGAGGGACTGGTCCTTTTCACCATTACAACAACTCCTGCAGCACTAAAAACACGCTCGGAAGAGACATTTGTGACAGGGTAAGCCAGGTAGTTTATCGACACCCTACTGAGCACTGTCCATTTGCTCCTTTTCCCATACCAATACACCAATTGGTTTTGATCAATGTAGACCTCTGTTGTGTCATCCAGATAGGCCTGGACCAACCACTCAATGCTCAGGGGTGCTCTGCTTTGCTCAGCTTCTTTTGCCTTTGCCTCAGCACTGTACTTAGCAAGCCCTTGCGGTACATACCATTCCTGTGCCGATTTTACTGTGGCTGATGATCATGTTCTTGCTGTTGTTGATGTTGTTCTTGGTGCTGCTGTTGCTAGTTATGACTGCTGTGAGCCAACCGCACTGCCTTCAGGCTCTGAAGTTGAACTTGATGCCGGCTGCCCTGCAGTACTTGTTGTGGGCTAGAGTAACGGGCCTCTAATTCCCAGCCATTCTTTTTCTAAGCGACTGGCTTCCGCAGCTATCCAAGTTTTTGTACTTGCCAACATCCACTTCTGAAAAAGGAATCAATGTTTTAGTGTTCAGTACTGCTTTGTAACGTGGATCCAGAACTTTGGCAGAAATGTAATGGTGGGATGACACAATGCCTCTTTGCACCCTTGTATTTTCAGATAAGAAAAGGGTTAAGCTCTCCAACAACTCATATGCTTCATTTTTTTCATCCACACCTGCGTACATTCAGACACCCCCTTTAGCTGTTCCTGTGGCATGTGCAACAATGGGATAGCTTGGCCCACAGTACAGTCCTCCTTGCTGACTTCACGTGTGAAGAGCTCGAAAGGAAGTAGCATCTCTGTCAGGCATTTAACTAGGCCCCATTGTTCCACTTCAACGGTTATGCCTTTCAGAGTAGCATCCCCTCTTTGGATGAAATATTCATTGATTGGTCTGTACTGCTCAAACATACATTCAAGCATGTAATAAGTTGAGCTCCAACGTGTTTGCACCTCCTGGATGAGTTCTTTAACTGGCACTCTATGCTCATGTTGAATGATCCTCAGCTGCTTCCGGGCTTTAAAAGAATGGCTATAATGTGTGCAGATTCTTCTGCAGGTGGTCATTAAGTTGCTGACTCCGTCATCTTTTTTCAGAAAGTCTTGAACAATGATGTTAATCCAGTGCGCCAAACACAGTGTTGTAGGCCGTTTTAGGAACAGAGTGAATTTTCACGAATCATGCCCTTATGTAGGTACAATTCACATTGCCCTAATATAGGCATAGAAATAATTCCCTTATTTAGACATAGCCCATGCAGTCCAAATACAAGCATGGCTATTTCCACCCGTACCAAAAGGTCACAACGATTTCTTGGAAAACCGGCTTAAGCAGTCAGGGATCTCCCCTTGCTTGATTATTGATTTGTCCAAGAACTCATGTACTTTACAAAGAACTACTATTCCCTTGGGGTTCTTTACTGACGTTATTATGCCTGACTTTACGTACAACTAGGCACCTTCAAGGTATTAGGTCTGGGTGTACTTTGCGTAGCAGCACTACACGTAGCTTCGCGTAGTATACTTTGAACTTCACGTAGTACACGTAGTCTGCGTAGCGTAGCTGATGACACTGTGTACTTGTCTGCACTGTGAAAAAATTGCAAAATTATTGCAAATGGCATCCTGCACAGTGCAGTTATGATAAAATAAGTATCTCTATCTTTATATGCTGAAGTGCATATAGTACTTTTAAAAAAGTGAAGCTGAAAAATTAGTAAGCAGTGAGAGAGGTGATGATTTTGGTATCCTCCCTAACCTAGAGGGAGTGCCGAACAGATGCTTTGAAAACATAAAAGCACATCTTATTGAACGATTTGGTGGTAGTCCCATCCTCTAGGACCAACCCAAACACAGTTATTGGCAAAAAAACATTCCTAACCAAAAGCCCTGCGAAGCATTATGGGATGAGATTAGCAGTGGGCAGTGAATATTATATAGTATCCGATATCAAAATAATTCTACAAAGAGCTGCAGTTCAACTGGTGGTTACAAGATGTCCCTCACAAGTCAAATGCAAATGCTTGATGAAAGGGTTTCAATAGTTTTGCATTTGACGTGTGAGGGAGATCTAGTAACTACTAGTGGAACTGCTGCTTGATGTAAGAATAATTTCAATGCTTTGCATTTGACTCTGGAGGGACATCTAGTAACGACTAGGTGAACTGGCAAGAATCCAGCTCCAGTGTTTCCAAGTTCCCCTTGCAGGGTATTGGGAAATCAAGTCCCAAGACTGAGATACCAGACCTCCTTCATTCTAAACTAAGGTATGGAGCTGATTAGAACCTAGAGAAACCTTGGATAGACTCTTGGCAAAGAAAAACTAAACATATGCTACACCACACTTACTCCTTCCCGCGTACTATGCTTAGGTTATGTACATTGGGGTAGGCGTATTTTAGAAGCACCAGTTAAGTACTTTTATCCATTGTTATTTATGTATGTATTAATATATGGTTTAGAAACCATACAATGCTCTTACAGTATTATTTTATAATATTGTTCTCGCTGTACGCATTATACTTTGCAGTCTGCATTACGATTGTGGCAGTTTACTTTTCTTGCATGAGAAAGAAGACTGTTCAATAAAATCTTTTATTGAAAATGCCTGTCTCTCTATTTCTCTGCACCTCTGTAGAAACGAAGCATGCACGAGTGACTGAGTTAAATACTTATCTATTGTTTCCACGACTCTAGAGATACATTTCTTATTCTTGGGAAACCAACTTGTCATGTTCATGCTGTTGTCAGACACTAATCCCTTCTTGTGAATTTGAGAAAGTTTCTAGTGACCTCTGAGCCAGCTGGCACTCACTATTAAGTTTAGTATATTCGATAGAGACCTAGTTGACCTCAGTCCTACGTCCAAACTATAGGATATACTATTCCAATATGCAGAGCCTATTGGGAATATAGGAACTACACTACAACAGGACCGTGAAATAACCACCATCGTACATGGCCCTAGCTACATTACTGCCATTCTCCGTGGCAAAACCAATGTTAAGCCCTCTTGGGTGCAGCCATTCAAAGACCTTACTGTTATACTCTTCTGCAGCAGTATGAGATTTCTCGATGGCGAACATTGTTACAGTTGCATGTTTCTGAGTGGCATTAAAAATCTCAGCAGTGTCAACACCTGCAGATATCTTTACTCTAACCTTCACAAAAGAGATCCAGTGTGCAGTGATTCAGGTGTAATCAGTAGCTTGCAACTGGTCCACATGTCTGCTGGCAGGTGATCTGTGTGAACAACACTCTGATGCAAAGCTTGTCCCAGCAGTTACAGCACTTTGTGATGTAGTGCTGCAACAGTAACTCTGGCAAAATGGGACCGGCTGGGAACCTTCAATTTTGGGCAGATGACTGTCATAAATTAAAGAAAACCCACCCCTTCCACAAAAGAAAAAGGGAGAAGGTCCACGCTAACATTTTAGCCAGCTTAGCATTGTACAAATGTGCCATTGGTTGGTTGCGTTCGTACTGCCCCTCCGACCTAAACATGCTGAGATTGGTAGCCTGGAATTTTTTCTTTTCTGGTGCCACTGATGCACGTGACATCTCCTTGACACCAGATGTTGTTAGGCTCAACGCACGTTTTGTTGCGGTACTCTCTTGCCTGGTACCTCTTGGTGTCTCAGCCTGACTTAGTCTTGTGCCACTGCGATGTTGCTGGTGTAGATCTACCTGGTACCACTGCACTGCTGGGGACAGGGCTACTTTGTGTACCAGAGAAAATGTCTCCCTCTTGTTCACCTTCCACAGTGATTGGATCTTCTACTCCTTGATCCCACCAACAACAATGGGTGCAGTTTCATGCCCACTAAGGTGTGCCTCCCACTGGATCATATGGTGTTTTTTTCAGCTGGGTTGTTTGGCCTCTAGTCCCATAGTTTGTTCAAAGCTTACCCCAACAAACACCTTGTTCACAAACGGAGCATATCGCAATGTTCACCTCCTTCCTGCTAACTGAAAAAAGAAGTCTCAAACTGGGAAGGTCTACTTTCTGGAGCTGCTGGTGCCCCTTTCGATGCCGGATGAACTTTTAGGTGGGCGTGGATTTTGATTCTCTGCAGTACCTACTTCTACTGCAGTAGTTGTGCTGAATGGAGGTCACTGCCAGGCCTTTGCAAATGCAAATATGGAACCTGAAGGTGGTGTTGATGGTATCTGTTTTGCTTGTATCTTTGCCACGTCTCCCACAGTAATTTGAGATGGGGTAATGTCGGTCCCCACTGGGTTGGGACGAATGTCTATGATGACTGGCTCATCTTCTTCTACATCTACCTCCATAACTCTATGGCTTTCTGGAACCTTCCTTTTCCCTAGCCTTGTCTTGTGGTGTGTCTCACTCTCAGACTGAGGTGGTGGGATCCAAGTGGCATCTAGATCATCAGAAGGGGGACTTACAGAAGAACTCAATGGACTAACCCTCCTTTTCCTTACTAGGGATCTGGAAGACAATGGATCTTCTGAAAGAGTGGCTTGCTCTTCTTCCTCTGCAGGAAGCTCAGATTCCTGAACTGCCCCTACTTTGGGAGGAACAACTAATATTGTGGCCGGTGGTTGCAGCTGTTGTTGTCCATTTATTTGAGTCTCCTGCATTAATTGGGTACTACTTTGC
Organism: Lissotriton helveticus; assembly: GCF_964261635.1. Taxonomy (NCBI): domain Eukaryota; kingdom Metazoa; phylum Chordata; class Amphibia; order Caudata; family Salamandridae; genus Lissotriton; species Lissotriton helveticus. Next base: position 1,236,378,887 of record NC_136063.1, on the reverse strand, counting down.
GATAAAGATAAGTCAATTTCAACATCACTGCTCATTGGTGTTCTCGTGATTAGACTGGCTGCCTCTGCGACAGACATGGTTTTTGGCCTAGGTTGGTGGGGTGGGTCCACTTATGCTGGGGTGATGCTCCCAGCTTGCTCCCCAGACACCGCTGCTGCAGGTGCAATTTTTTGTTACCCGAAAAAGATCTTGGCCGGCACACCAGTCTTGGTAAGTGGAAGTTCATTCTTCTCACTGGCAACTTTCTTGGTACTGGAAGACCTGGTACCTTTCTTTGGGGCCATCTTGTTTAAATGTCAGCAACACACAGTGGCACAAATTGAAGAGATGTCTCTGGTCACACGTCATGGGACATTGTGCGCAGCAGGACTTCTGTCTGGCAGTACAATAGATGACGCCTCTTCCTCTTTTTGCGCTTAAAAGCAAAGAAGAACATCAGAGAATCAAGGCATTAGTTGTTGTGGTTCAATTACTACTAGTACAAACAAATAAATATGATATGTAAGTGTATTGTCATACTTGTAAGTGTTGTTATTAATCATATTCAATTTTATTAACTCAGTTATTAAAAAACATAACAACAGTGTACCTATTTGTGAGACTTTGCAACAAGGGCCTTCATAATGAACTGTGTACTCTCAGGAAGGATAGGAAAGAAGAAGAACAAAACCAAAAATATAAACCTAATGGAACCTGTTTGGCATTGTGCATCACATGAGATGCAGCTGGCAATGGGTGATGGAAGCAGTAAGCCAAGAGGAACAAAGGAAAGACATGCAGTCCTACGGCACAATCAGCACACTAACTACCACCAGAAAATGGCGCCAGCCACAAGGTCACACACAACAAGCAGGAGGCCTGGAAAACAATGAACTCAAGCAGGCCTATATGCCCAGACAAAGGAGGCATGCTAAACAACACAGGTTTTTTTCGGATTCCCTGAGCAATGACACAGTATAAGTATCTCTATATTATGTGATAAAGTGTTCAATCATATATGCAAAGAAAAGTTCAATAGCATCCAATATGAGTCCGTAGTTTTTTTTTCGTATTCTTGTGATTTCTTATGAAGACTTGTTATACACAGATCCAATTTTCAGATAACACAGCCAAAACAGCCCCCAAGTCATGTCTGCCCATAAATTCAATATATGCTTGGTGTCTCTGATATAGGAGGCCAGATTAGACACATATGGTTGTAAAAATATGTCAGCAAATTCTGACATTCTTTCCATCAGACCCCCTATACCAGAGACAAATGGCCTCTCTGGTGGTCTAGATGCATCCTTGTGAATTTTTGGGAGGGTATAGAGACAAGGGAAGCGCGGTTTAACAATTTTCAGATATGCATACTCATCATCGTTCAAAAGACCTCTAGAATTCCAGTTCTTAAGTTCGGAATTGACAATACGTTTTATCTCAAAAACAGGGTTGTTATCAAGACTCACATAACATTGTTTGTTGCTTGGTTGACTTAATATCTCAGCTTCATACATAGTTATCTCCATAATGACAATATTTCACCCTTTATCGGCCTCTTTAATAATAATATTGTCATTAGAGCTCAACACTTTGAGAGCCAGTCAGTCAGTCAGTCAAAGTACTTTATTCGATAATTCAATATCATAAAAAGACAGTATTGAACAATATATAAATAACAGTTACATGCTTAAAAATAAAATTCACAGAATTTCACAAAATGTCATAGTTGTAAAAAAAATAGTTAAAAGACATAAAAAATTTAAAAAGGTCAATACCTATACATTATATATGCTATACAAAATTGCATCAGCGTAAGTTGTAAAAATACGATCAAGTGTGGAGATTCAGTATCTTCTTCCTTTTCCTGACAGCCCCCACCAAAAAACTTGCAACGTGAGAGATGACCCTGGGGCTGTTTAATAATTGCAAGTATAGGAGAGCAGGTCTCACCTGAATGAACCCTGCTTCCTTGAGGATAGGGACAAGAAACTTCCTCCTTTGCGCCATATAATGGCCGCAGAACATTAAAAAGTGCATTGTGTCCTGCTTAGAGAAATTATCACAGCTGCACGGGGGCGCTTGATCAGAGGTACACCATGCTTTTAATTGACCTAAGTTCAAATAAATCAGGTTTAAACGAAAACGCGTTAAAAGAAATCTGTGGTAGGGTCTATTAACTAAAACCAAATAAGGCTCAGGGCCTTGAGGATTAGAGATCATAAGGTGGGATCTGACAGTTATTTTTCTAAGTTCATTCTCTTCTCTGGACAAAGACAACATTTGTAGCATTGCCGCTTTTGTTAAAGATACATCCTTCGCCGTTATATTTTTTATTTACTTTGAAAGCCATTTGTTCCCCTTTTGTAAGATTATGTACTTTAGGTACATTTTTATATTTACTTCTTGTTGTTTCTTCATATTTGTCAAGTTCTTTGCTGACAATTTTACGAAATACTTCAATATTATTCCCACTGGCCAGTTGTGGTGTCCACCTAGACCTGGGGTTTAGACCCCTATCCACACTAGCGTCTGTGCAAAATTCTAGATCTGTTAGAACATGGCCTAGAGTGACAGGATCTAGAATTTTGTACAGACGCTAGTGGGCAAAGAACTTGACAAATATGAAGAAACAATTAGAAGTAAATATAAAAATGTACCTAAAGTACATCTTCTTACATTATGGATAAAACTATGTATGAAGCTGAGATATTAAGTCAACTAAGCAACAAACTGTGTTATATGAGACTTGATAACAATTCTGTTTTTGAGATAACATATATTGTCAATTCTGAACTTAGGAACTGGAATTCTAGAGGTCTTTTGAACGATGATGAGTACCCATATCTGAAAATTGTTAAACCGCGCTTCCTTTGTCTCTTCACCCTCCCGAAAATTCACAAGGAATGCATACCAGATCATGGAACAAGGGCAAACAATAGGGATGAGGTCAAAAACAGATATTCAAGTGATTAATCTGTCAAACGCTGTACTATCTGAAGATATGGTTTCTGTCTTGGAGAAGGGGATGAGTTTTTGTCCTATCCCCAAATGTGATATGGCTAATGGTAAAAATTGATTTGTACAGATTTGTCCGAAACTTGTATTTGAAAAAATATTTTGCTAACATTCCTGTGAATAAATCATGAGAGCATAATCAAGTATGTGTGGGAAGTCAATCTATTCAAGACATTAGGGATACAGTTTTACTACTCTCAATAGCAGAAAGTGAGCATGATCCTGTCACTCTAGTCCAATTTCTAACAGAGCTCAAATTTTGTACAGATGCTAGTGTGGATAGCGGTCTAAAACCCAGGTCTAGGTGGACACTACAACTGGACAGTGGGAATAATATCGAAGTGTTTCATAAAATTGTCAGCAAAGAACTTGACAAATATGAAGAAACAATGAGAAGTAAATATAAAAATGTATCTAAAGTACATAATCTTACAAAAGGGGAACAAACGGCTCTCAAAGTGTTGAGCTCTAATGACAATATTATTATAAAAGAGGACAATAAAGGCGGAAATATTGTCATTATGGAGAAAACTATGTATGAAGCTGAGATATTAAGTCAACTAAGCAACAAACAATGTTATGTGATACTTGATAACAACCCTGTTTTTAAGATAACACGTATTGTCAATTCCGAACTTAAGAACTGGAATTCTAGAGGTCTTTTGAACGATGATGAGTATGCATATCTGAAAATTGTTAAACCGCGCTTCCCTTGTCTCTATACCCTCCCAAAAATTCACAAGGATGCATCTAGACCACCAGGGTGGCCTATTGTCTCTGGTATAGGGGGTCCGATGGAAAGAATGTCGGAATTTGTTGACATATTTTTACAACCATATGTGTCAAATTTTGCCTCCTATATCAGAGACACTAAGCATATATTGCATGTATTGACAGACATGACTTGGTGGCTGTTTTGGGTGTATTATCTGAAAATTGAATCTGTGTATAACAAGTCTTCGTAAGAAATCACAAGAATACGAAAATAAAAACTATGGATTCATATTGGATGCTATTGAACTTTTCTAAGAATATATGATTGAAAACGTTATCATATAATATAGAGATACTTACACTGTGTAATTGCTCAGGGAATAAAAGGTTAGAAAGAAGCACACTAACTACCACCACAAAATGGCCACCAGCCATATGGTCACTCACAACCAGCAGGAGGCCTGGAAAACAATGAACTCAAGCAGGCCTATATGGCCAGGCAAAGGATGAATGCTAAACAACACAGTTTTAATGCAACAATGCAAAACCGAATATCAACAGGGCTGAAAAATGTTTGCATGTTACATGACAACCACACCACACACATCCAACAAAGGAATTTATTTAACACACAACGAAAAAAATGAAATACCCCCCCAAAAACATTTTGCAATTCAATCCAATGCCATCCATGACCTAAATGATGTTTAAGTGGACACCACCAAAACTGTTGCTTCATGCACCCATAATGAGTAGCTCTGGGCCTATTGTTTGAAAAACTCATTGTCAGACTAGGCCTCACAGTGAATCAATTCAAATCAATAATATTGCAAATGTATTAGAACATTTAGTGAAATGTGTTGCATTTTTTTGCTGGGTAAAAGAAAAAAGAATTGCATGCAAAACAACAATAAGGCATGGCCACCACAAAGAAATCTTTCATGCCTAATGCAGAAGCACACTGGTTGCCTTCACAAAACAGCCGCTAGCACCATGGCCAGGCCATGAGGCTACCACAACATCAAGAAAGGGAAGACAGACAATGCAGGCCTATGGCAAAAGCACACTGGCTGCCTTCACAAAATGGCCGCCAGCCACATGGCCAGGCTACAACAAGAAGCAGTAAGCCAAGAGGAACTAAGGAAAGACATGCAGGCCTATGGCAACAGAAGCACACTAACCACCACCACAAAATGGCCACCAGCCACATGGTCACTCACAAAAAGCAGGAGGCCTGGAAAACAATGAACTCAAGCAGGCCTATATGGCCAGGCAAAGGAGGCAGGCTAAACAACACAGCTTTAATGCAACAATGCAAAAACGAAACTTAACAGGGCTAAAAAAGGTTTGCAAGTTACACAACAACCACACCACACACATCCAACAAAGGCATTTATTTAACACACACGAAAAAAGTGAAATACCCCCAAAAACACATTTTGCAATTCATTCAAATGCCATCATGCCCTAATGATGTTTAAATTCAATAGACACCACAGAAAGAGTTGTATCATGCACACATGTGTATCTCTGAGCCTATTGGTTGGAAATCCTAATGGCAGACTAGGCCTCATAATGAATCAATTCAAAGTAATAATATTGCAAATGTATTAGAAAATGTAGTGAACTGTGCTGCATTCATTGCTGGCTAAAAGAAGAAAAAAATGCATGTAAATGAACAAGGCATGGCCACCACAAAGAAGGCTTGCAGGCCTAATGCAGAGGCACCCTGACTGCCTTCACAAAATAGCCGCCAGCCACATGGCCAGGCCACAACAACAAGAAAGGGAAGACCGACAATGTAGGCCTATCGCAAGAACACACTGGCTGCCTTCACAAAATGGCTACCAGACACATGACCAGGCCACAACAACAAGAAGCAGTAAGCCAAGAGGAACAAAGGAAAGACATGCAGGCCTAAGGCAGAAGCAGCACACTAACTCCCATCATAAAATGACCACTAGCCACATGGTCACTCTCAACAAGCAAGAGGCCTGGAAAACAATGTACTCAAGCAGGCCTATATGGCCAGACAAAGGAGGCATACCAAACAACACAACTTTAATGCAACAATGCAAGACCGAAAATCCACAGGGTAAAAAAAGGTTTGCAAGTTACAAAACAACCACACCACACACATCCAACAAAGGCATTTATTTAACACACATAATATAGGTGAAATACCCCAAAAAACTCATTTTGCAATTCAATCCAATGCTATCCATGCCCTAAATGATGTTTAAATTCAACAGACACCACAGGAAAAGTTGCTTCATGCATCCATGCGTAGCTCTAGGCCTACTGACTGAAATGCCTATTGGCACTGGCAGACTACTGGGCTAGTGAATTAAATAAATATTGAGAATTCATTTCAAAAGTTGCAGAAAATGTAGTGAACTGTGCATCATGTTTCCTTTATAAAAGATGAGAAATTACTTACAAAGAAACAACTAAGTTCCTATTGAACTACAGGCCACCCACCACAATAATTTTTTTTTTAAACGATGAAAAGTACAAAACAAATGCCCCAATCAAACATACAATACCAATTTTCCAACCTACGTGTGAAATCTCAAGTTCAAAGGTCTTCAAATCCAATGATATCTGATGCAGCAGCCACAAAGAGTGATCCGTCCAGCTCCAAATCCAAATGAAAAGTGAACAGGAGATGGACAAAGCACTGGGAGGATGCAGCTGGACAGGAACAGGAAGTTGTAGACTCTGGGGTACTTCCTTCCTCTTCCAAAAAACAGTTACAAAAAGAATAAGGACTCTGCACAATAAAAGTAGAGCCAAATGTCAAGCTGAGGAGTTTTTTTTTAATCCAAATCATAATTTTGAGAAGGTTTTGATGCTACTCGAGAGAGATTCTTCTCCAGATTGCAAATTCTGCATGTTCCGGATCGCAATCGTCGCAAGTTGATGGCACGCCCAAATGACGTGTTTGCGATCATATACTTTTGCGGGCCCGTGCGGCTGGCTACCAAATCTTGTGGCGCTAGCGAACAGATAGATAATCTCATCGGCGATCGCTGGCATCCCGGTAAGTCGCTCCCACACACGTGAAAAAGCATTTACACCCAGAGTAAGGTAAAGGTAGAGTTTTTAATGCTAGACATGATAGAAAAGTTTTAAATGGATGAACGATATACTGTGCACTCAATGACATGGGCGTCATTTCCTCATGAATACTCAAACTCATACTCTTACTGCCTTAAGCTGCGTCCCTTGCCGGACACCTGAAAACCTCCGCTCCTCTTCCCCGACGATGTCAGGATGAGAGCAATCTTTACATTTACATAGGCTTGAGCCATTCATGAAATTAGCTGCTGCTGAGAGAGAAGCTTAGTAAGTTTATAATTAGTATATCTCAGTGTGCTCATATTGGATGCATTGTCCTCATTTCTTCTTGGTCATTCGTGCTAACACTCCGTTCTGTCAGGTTCTTCATCTTTATGTTTGTCTTACCAAATCCAGGGAATGGGGCTCCAGATGTATTGTTCATTGTCCAATCTGTAATCGCGAGGTATCATCATTTAATTCAGTTACCCACGTTCTTAGATGGCACACCCATCGTTGTTCGCGAGTAAGAAGTATTTTCTGGACATTTTGACATTTCATGGTAATTTTCCCCAAAACTACACATTCCATGACTCAATGGCCTTTTTCCAGGTAGTGGCGCGTAACTTTAGTATTGGTCTTCTTGCACCTGATCGTGCTTCTATGTTCATTGATTCATGTTTTCACTTTCCTAGTGGTCATTCCCACATAAGAGGAGATTGCAAGGGCAGGTGGTGAGGTATATAAAATTTTCACTGTTACAGTTGGCCAAATCCTTCAGAATCCACAGTCTTCCTTTCAACCTTTTTCATGATTTGAGTAAATTAGCATGTGTGGCATGGAACCTTTTGCAGCATGAGGTCAGCCATAAAACATTGGGGGAGAACTCTGGGGTTTGAAGAACCCAGTCGGTGTGGCAGTTACTAACCACTTACCTTTGGATCAGGTGTAAAGGAATAAACTTGCACTTACCTTCAATGTTGTAGTGCCTTTACTGTACCCCTACACAACAGCATGCTACGCAATTATAATTCAATTCAAAATGTTTATTAAGAATTTGGATCTCAAAGAGGTCCAATTAAGACGTACATAAATAGTCATGTTAGAAACCCAATAATAATTATAAAAGCAATTAAATAAAACTATTCTATCTACAACACTACATCAATTTATGCTAAATTAAATCAGCAAAAGACATAAACAGTTTCCAAAATCGACTCTGGGTATTATTTTAGGCAGCAATATGGCCCTCGGGTTGTAGAAAGCGAAAGAATGACACCATATGGAACTTTAGAACATGTGCATTTAGATAGAATAACATAATAAAGCAGTTTCATCTGATGGCAGATTATTAAATAAAGTGCATCATATAGCAACAGTAATGACAAATCATTAAATAAAGTACATGATACAGCAGCAACGGCATAGCTGCAATTGAAAAGATACCTCCTGTACTAAAACAGTAAAGGATCAAATCCTTGCGAATTTGATACTTGCTGATCCTGTTAAAAATAACATTTTGAAAGATTTCATATCATAGCAGCTCCATATATTTTATGTAAACTGCATCATAGAGCAGCAAAAAACATTTCCCTTAGAACTTATTTACGATGAAAAAAATGTAGTTTAGTGCAACAGAGAAAAGTTGACAACACTTGTATAAATATATATTTTCCGCACATGAAAAAAGTAAATACAAAGATAGAAAAGACATAAGAACTTGGAGCTTTCAAAACAATATAAGACAACTAATTAAATGCATAGCCAACCATAACAGGGGTCTAATTAAGAACATTTCAAATATATGCATTAACTTCCTAAACAAGTTCAAAAGTGTTGCGCATACTGTTGCATTTTTTGGACAAAACAAAAAATCTCTAGCAGACAAAACATTTTTGATGCCATACTGGATAAACATTGGACGAATCCATCTAAAAAGAGAGGCAGTCAAAGCTGGAAATAGAAACAAGATATGATCGAGGTTCTGAATATCCTGATTACAAAAATTGTGGTTTTTTCCACCTCCCCCATTAAGTGACCAATTTACAGTTAGATAATTTAATGGTAAAAAGTTCATACGGCAAAGAGTAGTCCATCTGTGAATACCGAGGCTTAAGGTACTTCTGAGGAACTCTTGGGGAAGCAATCTCGACTATTGTTTCCAGTTGGCCCTCTTTCTGCAAATGTTAACATCTCTTTGATAGATAATTAAGCCACTTGAAATCTTTAAAAAAGATTTTAAGTCTGTGGAAGAGAAGGATAGCACAAAATCCTCTTGCACATTAAAATGTTGCAGTGCCAAGAAGAAATCCCTGAAAAAAGAGTATTCATACATTTGTCCTGCAAAAATTCATTAGCTGATAACCCCAACATATTACCCTTGCGAAAAGAGCTTACCAAGCCAAATTCTAGCCTACTGGCGGCTATTGAGACAAGTGTATTAAAGTTACATAGTTTACAAAAGATTTGGCCTTCGATCTTATCCAAGATGCTCCATTCACTTATGGGTATGGATTCAATTGCGTATAACAAGGTAGGAGGAATTTTAGTTTTAAAAACTAAAAGCAAATGTGAGAAATGTCTTCGACCCATAGCAATATAAAATAGGCATAGGCCATTTGTATGCGAAGTCGCTTTAGAGGAGCTATGTTCAATATGGGGACTGATCCTTGTACTACTTGAAATAACTTTCCCAAGATAAAAGTAAGAGTCTACAGTCTCCAATTTTTCAGGACCACTTCTCTAATTAAAATGACAAACTTTTCTATTTTTTCCTCATTTCATAGACAAAACGTTACTTTTAGAAACATTTATTTTCAAAAATTGTGCAGACTTATACTTCTGTAATCATAACAATTTTCTTTTTAATCCGATAGGAGTCAGGTCCATAATTACGATACCGGCTGCGTATATAAGGCAAGGAAAAGAGCTGCCACCTATCTTTGGCGCATCCCCTCCCGTTAAGGAAAAACAGTCCGATAGATCTCTTACATATAGAGAAAACAGTAGAGTTGCTAATAGGCAACCTTGCTTCAAACCTTTTTCCGTAGTGATTACTGAAGATAGGCCCTGAGTCCGCCCATTAATGCCTGGCACCTTGCTTGCAAGTGTAGAGCAATAACTAAGGATAACAGAGTAGAAGGCACCCCCATTTTACATAACGTTTTCCAGAAAAGTGGCCGGTCTACCTTATCGAAAGCAGTAGAAAAGTTTATAAATGCTACATAGACATTTGTCCTGCGAAAGACCGTATATTTCTCTTCAATTAGTTTCAACAAACATATGTTATCTAAGAGAGAATACTTTTTCCTAAACCCTGCTTGCTCAAGGGGAGCATTTTCTCCTCTACTACCCAATCAGTGAGGTTCTCAAGAATACTGCGGGCACAAATTTTCCCAACTGCGTCCATTAAGGCTATTTGTCGGTAGTTACCTGGTAGATGTCTTTCGCCCTTACCATGTGCCTAAGGGCCTACCGGCCGATGGTTGTCCCATAGCATTGTTTGGGTTTGCAGTGATGGAGTTTTTGAGTCGTCCAATTCGTCCTGAATGCTTGTGTTCATTTTATAAGCAAAAAGAGGTTGAGGTCATTGATTTGTTTCCTTATTCAAAAAATGCCACTTCTTATGTACTATGTTCTGGACTTTATTTGAAATAGAGGTATATGTGGTAATACAAACGCCCTTGTCATGCTCAGTTTGCTTGTGGTTTTCGAGCAAGGCCTCTCGGTTAATATTTCCTGCTCTTTTTTTCACTCTCTTTACCAATTTTCACGGATAATGGAGTGCTATCAGTTTTTCTTCCAGTGTCATTGCCTCCGTTTCATAAACTTATCGAGAGGAGCTGCTTCTTCTAACCCATAATAACTGCCCAATGGGAAGGTTCAGTAGGAGTGCTCTCAGATGAAAGCTTCCAAACAGTATTCGGTTGTTCCTGTCAGTCGCTTTGCTGTGGACTCTAGTCTTTATGCATTCTTGGTCCATTGTGATGATCAGGTCTAGAAATACTGCTTTGTTCTTGTTTATGGTGTACGTGAATTTTAGGTGTCCGTCCTTTGTGTTCACCCATTCTGCAAATTCTATGACCCGGTCTTTATTACCATGCCATACTATCAGCACATCATCTATATACCTGCGCCAAAGTTTCATCTGTTCTCTGCAGGGATTTTCTGGGTTAGAGATGTAATTTGTCTCAAATTGATGTACATATTAACAGGTCATACGAGGCACAAAAGTACCTCCCATTGATGTACCCCTCTCTTGATGATATGTTGTCTCTTCATATTCGAAAACATTCTCTGTAAGGGTAGTTCTGCACATTCCATGACAAGGTAATTGGGTGTCATGAAACCACAATCCATCTCCTGTAGTATATGTTTGACCACTTCCAATGTGCACCTTTGGGGAATACTTTGGGGAGCTTCTATGTCCATTGTGTTGATCCAGTCTTTAGTGGGGCTGATTTCCATGTCTCTGAAAAGGCAACGGAAGTCCTTTGTGTCTTTCAGGTATGAAGTAGAAGTTTTCACTGTGGGTCTGAGGAACCAGTTGTAAAATTGTGATAAAGGTCCCAGCACTGAGCTGATGCCCAAGACAATAGGGCTATCTATTGGGGGCATTTTGTTTTTGTGGAGCTTGGGAGAATGTAATACCTTGGTGTTCGTGGGGTGTCAGCAATGAGAAACTCTGCCTTATGTTTGGTAATCCAATCGTTCATGAGGCCTTCCTCTACTGAAGATTTTATTTTTATTTGTTAATCTCAGTGTGGGATCAATATGAAGAACTTCATAACTCTTGCCATTGGACAATAGTTGGGTACATTCTGTGTGGTACATGTTCTTATTCATGATAACTATTGCACTGCCCTTATCACTTGGTTTTATAACCAACTCTGTGTTCTTCTTGAGATTATTTAGGGAGCTATTTTCTCGCCTTTCCTCAAATTCTGAAAAGGTTTGTGGTTCTGGTATTCAATTGTGTCAATCTCCTTAAGTACTGCCTGTTCGAAGGCCAGCACATGACATGGAATGGCTTGTGTCGGTGGTACAAAGGTTGACTTTCTCTTTAGACCAGTATTAGTTGGTTCTTGATCTACACAGGTGTCATGGTTCCCAAAGAAACTTTGTAATTTAATCCTCCAGAAGAATTGAGCTAGGTATGTGCGTTTGAAAAGAGGTTACTCCTGGGTTTTGGTAAAAAACCCTCGTCCTTTTGACAGTACAGTGTCCTAATCTGATGTCAGAATTGTGAGTGCTCAAATGTATGATGTTGGAGGGTTTATGCTCATTGTTGGTCCCTGGCCCTTCCTCTTGCTCCTAGTCACCACTTGGTTCCTGGTTTGATACCCCCAATGTACTTTGGCTGACTGTCTGGGGTATTTTTGTTTTATTCTTCCCCGACCTGTGCCTCTATATAAAAAAGGAGGAGGACCTTGTTGGAAAGGGATGCCTTGTGGTTAGAAAGGCTGTTGTCAGTACTCATATGGTGTCATTGGAAAGGGCATTGGTTGGGCTTGATAATATGATCTCTGAGGTCTTCTAGTTACACTTTTGTCATTGTTGCCCATGCTGCTCCTTCTATCGCCTGAGCTTAAGGTCCAATCCAATAGGGTAGAACTAAACCTCTGGTGACGTTTCTGGGTTGTCTGAACTTGAGGTTTCTCATAATATTCATCAGTGACATATGGGAATGTTTTCTCATGAGTGAACTTCTACACATCTTTCTTGATTTTGGACAGTTTAGATTGTGTTAGGTATTCCTTGTATTGGGTGTGATCATTGTTTATCTTTTCCAGTTACTTCTTGAAGACAGAGACGTGTACTGAGGTCTTAAGTTCACTTTGAAATGTGTGTATCTCTATTAGTTGTAAATCGTCCCATTTTCTGTTTGTATTAATCATCAGCACCAGCCAATCCTTTGGGCACTTCCATGCAATGTGTGACCAGTTTTTTCTAAACTTATTTATTCAGGAAGATGCACAGTTCACTTGTGACAAGTAGTCCTCTAGGCCGTGTTTTTCCCTAAATATTCTGTCATAAATGCGACATGAAGAGCAGTCTGAAATTCTTCCTTTTTGGTTGTAAAAAGTGTTTCCCATTCGTCTGAGATTTTTAGAGTCTGCGTGAACACTGTTTCTGCTACTAAAAAAGGGGCCTTCAGAATTTACACAATAGTCGCTACATCAAATGCAAGTTCAATATTCACTTCCATAGTGACTACGTAGGTTTCTTTATATGTGCGGTGTTATCATCTTTAAGCTGTTTAAGTGCCCACAGAGCCGGAAAATGACCTATAAATTTGGCCAGTTAGCGATGGTATTAGCTCGTCATGGAGTTGCAATTACATGGCAATCTCAGCGTGCCCCCACATTAGACTTGTGGCAGAAAGATGTGTCAGACTTGGCCCTAACAGAAGAAATACACATACGCTTAGGTATGATGGATGACAAACTCAAAAAAGAAATAAATACACGGGGGGCATTGACAGACAATCTATTAGTCTCTCCCTCTGTTGATAACACAGAATCAGACAGATAGGACCATCTATACTGACTCTGGGGAGGTACAAGCTAGGGTTCCCCCAATGGCTCAACAGGGTGATGGTTCACTCAGGCTGGGGACTAGAAGCAGCACAAAGGTGTCTGGGGCCCTGGACCTCATGTCAGTACCTGCAGATTAAAGGAATGTCATATTCTTCCTATCAATAGGTCTACGTGCATTTCAATGATATGAACATGTGTTTTTTAGACTGCCAGTTGTATATTTGATAAAACTTGAGATAGAGCAAAAAAAAAAATTGTGATAAAAGGTAACTAGAAGTTGCGGTAATACCGGGGTAGATCCAAAGTTCAGGTCGACCATGATGGAGGTCAGTCTAGCTAAAGAACTCAGATAGGTCCTGCTGACAAATTACCTTGGATGGAGTAATGCGCTGAGGTCTCGAGACAGGGAGGAGCCACTTTGTTGTCTATCCCGTGGATAAAGGCGAGCTTCAACACTGATCTGTGGCTTGGTGTGAGCTTAGTCTATGAACCTTTGTATGATGCAGGCACTGCATCATCGTGGAGAAGCATAGACTGCACAGGCTATAGAACCACAGTTGTCGAGCAGCTGCTGTGTAGGCTTCGAAGGGTGCTGCATTGGTTTCAATCAGCGCAAGGTCGCCACTGCATCGATGTCAATGTAGGCAAAATCTGCAAAACCCAACTTCAGAGACCCAGAACTGGAAAGGCACCTCAGACAAGAATAGGGCAGACAGATGGCAGAGTCCAGAAGCCCCAGCAGAATTGCAAGAAGTCTTTTATGACCCTGAGACTTCAGAAAACAGGAGGCAAGCTCTTGGAGTCACTCTGGTTTCAAGTAAGATAGGTCAATTCCTAGTCCTTAGCAGGGCAGAGATGAGCAGGCAGCAGGGGCAGCTCAGCACAGCCGGTAAGAATTTCCTTAGAACAGTCAGTCAAGCAGAGTGGTAATCCTTGTAGCACAGCAATCCTTACTCCTGGCTGGCTTCTTTATGTCTTTACAGGTCTAGTGGTGGACTGTCTTGGTAGGGTAAGAGCAGCAGTGCTTATATCCAAATGTGCCTTTGAAGTGAGTGGTGACTTCAAAGTAGAACCTTGAAGTGCACAGGTCCCCTTTCCTCCCAGCCCTGTCTTCCACGCTATTGGTGTAGGGTAATCATTACTTTGTGTGGGGACAGGACACAGCCTATTCAGATGTAACTGTCAGATCGCTCTGCCTCTTCCTGCCCAGGAAGGCTATCTGAATGCATATGAAACTTCTGTCACACCCACCCTTCCTGTGTTTGTTCCTGTCTAGAGGGTAAGCAAAAACTGTAGCTGTGTGTTGGAGACGACAGGTTGCAGGCACAGAGAGCTAAGTTAGGAGCAGAGAAATGTCAATTTTCTAAAAGTGGCATTTCTAAAATAGTAATGTTAAACCCAACTTTACTATTAAAGAGGATTTATCATTACCATTCCAAAGATAAGAAACATGATTGAGATGATCAGAAATAACAGCCTAAAAGTGTTTTAGGGAATTCCCAATGCTAGCCTATGAGAGGACTAGGCATCACAGTAGGGAAAAAGTTAGCTTTTGTCATTACAGGACCTGTAAAACTTAAAAGTGTATGGTCTACCATTTTAGTTACACAACACACTGCCCTTAGGTCTATCTGCGGCCTGCCTTACGCATGACTTATGTGTAATAAAAGGGGAGTTTAAGACTTGGCAAATGGCTTTATATGCCATGCCGAAGTAGCAGTAAACTGCAGACACAGGCCTTGCAATGACAGGCCTGAGACAAGTTTGAAAGGCTACTTGTGTGGGTGGCACAATTGGTGCTACAGGCCCACTAGTATCATTAAGTATCATTAAGAGTACATTACCTTGGTATAAGACATACCACTTTGCAAGGGACTAAACATGCCAAGCAGGTATATACCAATGCCACCATGTTTAGGAGAGAAGCACATGCACTTTAGCATTGGTTAGCAGTGGTCCAATCAGTAGAACGTGAGGTACTTCACTCAATGTTTTAGTTTAAAGTAGCACCTAGAGCAAAAGGCACTATTCAGGACTCCACATAGGTTTAGAAAAATAGATTCATATTTTCTGAACAAAAAAATACCAAAATGACAAAAGTCCATTGTTTGGAAGTTGAACTGTTGAATTGTAAAACAATAAATGCAGTAAAGCGCTTAGAGGCAAGTAGCACTACAAAAAGTTACATTAGGTGGCGCTGGACCGGGGCAAAGTCAAAGTTAGAGCTGACCACATTGGAGCGCTAGCAGGCTACAGGATCCACATAGTCCCTGGTGAACAAAGTACCCTTTTCGGTCACAAACAGTGAGATGTGTTGATGCTGAGACCCGCAGCTGCAGGATGCATCGATTTTCTCCTTGCAGTAAAGTCAATGTGTCAGTTCGAAGATAGTTGCCGGAGTTCGAGGGCCGGCAAGCAATTTGCCTATTCTGCCATGCATTTGAGGGGATGCATCGATCTCACCAAGCTATAGTGGCGATGATGCAGTACCTGATGCATTGATCTCTGGTGGTAAAACACTGGTTCTGATGTGATGCACAGATTTTACTTCTGCAACTTGGCCAATGCATCGGTTCTGCTACAAGCAGACAGGAGATGCATCAAAATTCATGGTACGGGATTCTTGGCCACTTCCAGTGAGCCAGGCACATGATCAGGAGTAGTGACTTTGATATTCCTGACTCTCAAGTAATAGGAGGCAAGCCACCAAGCACTTGGAGATCACTTGAAGTGAAGGAAGAGTCCAGCTCTCCTTCAGCAGAGTCAGAGAGAGCAGGCAGCAGGGCAAACAACAGAAAAACAGTCCTTCCAGATCAGCAGTACAATTGAGTCCTTTAAGCAGCACAGCAGTGCTTCTGGCAGAGCTTCACTTACAAGTCCAGTTGTGTCTGCATGTACATCGTCAGAGACCCATAACTTATACCCAAAGTGCATTTGATATGGGGGAGACTTCAAAGCACCTCTCTGAAGTTCACCAGCATCACTTTCAACCCAGTCCTATTTACTAAGCTATCTGAGGGGGTCAGGACACTGTCTATTCAAGTGAGGTGTTAGCCCCTCCCTTCCGTCCTGCGAGGTATCAGAATGCAGATGTATGTAGATGGGTACTCAGACACCCCTATCTTTCCTGTGTTGTGGCTGTCTACAGGGAATGCACAACGTGTAGCTGTCGCCCACCCCAGACATGTATTAGGTACAGGTTGTCAGGCACACAAAGCAGTAATTAGAGAGAAATGTCAATTTTTTTAAGTGGCATTTCTAAGCAGTAATGTTAAATCCAACTCCACTGGTGGGGAGGATTTATCGTTACCGTTCCACAGATACAAAACATGAGAAAGCTACTCTTCTCTGATCGGGGATTACAGCTTGCGGGTGCTTTAAGGAATTCCCAATGATAGCCTATAAGAGGGGTAAGTCTAATAATAGCTAATTTGGGTGTGTGTCACTACCACAACATGTAAAGATTAAACACATTTTACTTTTACTTACATGGCAACCTGACCTTTGGTATACTTAGGACCTACTCTAGGGGTGACATATGTAATAAAAGGAGAGTCTGAGGCGTGGCAGTACTTTTACATTCCAGGTGGAAGTGGAAATAAGCTGCACACACAGGCTCTGCAATGGCAGGCCTGAGACAGGTTTGAAAGGCTACTTATGTGGATGACACAATCATTGCTGCAGGCCCACTAGTAGAATTTGACTTATGGTCCCTGGTGATATGTTATCCCACTTTACATGGGACTTACTAGCAAATCAAATATGCCAATCAGGTATACAATAATGTCATTATGTTTATGGGAGAAGCACATGCACCTTTGCACTAGTTAGCAAAGGTAAAGTGCTCAGAGTCCTAAGGCCAATAAATAGAAGTTCGAAACGCGTAGGAGGAGGAAAGCTTTTTGCCCAAGTAAAGAGCTGAATCTACTGAGGTGTGTGCCATGTACTCATCATTTCTTGAAAAATTGAAAGCGATTATTAGTCCTTTGTCTCGCCACGAGCACTAGTTCCCCCCATCAAGGACTAATTTGTTGAATGATACATATATATCTATCTATACATATATCTATCTATCTATATATCTATATATCTATATCTATATATCTCACTATATATATCTCTATATCTCTCTCTCTCTATATATATATATTACCTACTGGCGGGATTAGATGTGTGTATACATGTACGAATCACTGAGTGGATTTTTAGATACGTGTATTGCTGTGACAATGGATTTAAATATGATACTCTGTATTTTACAAAGAGTGATGAAAAATTGTAATAGTGTATGAAAAGGTGTATGTGATTGTCATGTGGATGATGTCATCAGTGATGTCATCAGTGATGTCATTTGAGATGTCATCAGTGATGTCACTGACCATGTCATGAATGATCTAATATGTGACATCATCAGCAGTGGATTGCGGGTGCGCGATATATACTTAGTACAACTAACTATATAGGAGCAATTTCAATAGTTTTGTATGAGTAAAATGTCCAGCTAACTATAACACCACTAAAACTTATAGTTTTTTGAGTGAATTTCAAAGGTTTAGTAAAAGCTAATTCCTAACTATATAACTCCTCAAACCTATGGTTTTTTCAGTGAATATATATATATATATATATATATATATATATATATATATATATATATATATATATATATATATATATATATATATATATATATTCACCTATGGTTTTTTCAGTGACCAAGGGCTCCGTGAAGCCCGAAACGTTATGCTGAGGTGTGCCGTTTTCTTTACTAAATAAAAACACTGCTCACCTGCACTCTGGGTCTCCTCTCCCCTTCTGCGCCGATGGTATCCAGGACTGGGCTCCAGGCGAAAGAAAGCTGAGATTGTTTTCATATATATATATATATATATATATTACCTACTGGCGGTCGCCAGTAGGTACATATAGTTAAGATTTTTTCTCTATGGGATTTTTGAAAATTCTATGTCTAATAACTTTGGCGTTTGTGGACGGAATTGGCTGAAATTTTTAGGGAAATTGAACATTTTGTTTCTGAGCAGCCCCTGAAAATATGGGGGGCTTTCGTCAAGGGGGGGCCGAGAAAAAAGGGGGGTCCCAAAACGTGTTTTTAACATTGAGTTTTCCATAGGGCGGTTGGCCTCACTTTTAGCCCGAACGGCTGAATGGATTTGCACGAAACTTGGCAAAATTGTAGGGACTGGTAGCCCGATGTGCCTTTGCTAGGTCTCAATATATGTGCTCCAGTGGATTTTGAGAAATTAACGTTCAAAAAAAGATAAATATCTGTAACAGCGGACCGGGCAGCGCTCCGATTCGCGTACTTTTCGCGTTACGGAGCTTTGTGAAGCGAAGCTGATTGGTTCTCCGGCGTCTGTAAACATTCCAAACAGTCCGTAGCGGCCGCCATCTTGTCTCTCGGTAGGATCGAGAGACAAGAGGAGGCCAAAGCGAAGGGGCAAATGACCATAAGGGGGCATAGTAGATCCTCCCTGACCCCCTAGGTTTGATGTGGAGGTTTTAAAAGGGCCCCGCGGGGCAAAAAAAAAAAAATCATCGAACGGCTGAATGGATTTGCACGAAACTTGTCAAAATTGTAGGGACTGGTAGCCCGATGTGCCTTTGCTAGGTCTCAATATATGTGCTCCAGTGGATTTTGAGAAATTAACGTTCAAAAAAAGATATATATCTGTAACAGCGCTCTGGGCAGCGCTCCGCTTTGCGTACTTTTCGCGTTACGGAGCTTTGCGAAGCTGATTGGTTCTCCGGCGTCTGTAAACATTCCAAACAGTCCGTAGCGGCCGCCATCTTGTCTCTCGGTAGGATCGAGAGACAAGAGGAGGCCAAAGCGAAGGGGCAAATGACCATAAGGGGGCATAGTAGATCCTCCCTGACCCCCTAGGTTTGATGTGGAGGCTTTAAAAGGGCCCCGCAGGGCAAAAAAAAAAAAAAAAAATTAGTTTTTTTGCGTGGGGAGCGTCTGGTTCGCGAACCGGGAAGCGTTCTGGGGAGCGTACTTTGTTGAAAATTAGTGAAAAAAGTTAGAGTAAAATAATAATTGTGAGTGATCAGATGTAGGGTAGCTCTGAGAAGAGCTTTTGGGTTTATGGTACATTTAGGTACTTATAAGTAGGTACCAATGCACAGTCTTAAATTCAGAATGAAAATTCTGTTGCCCTCATCTGAGAAGTGAACTCCATCTCCTCTGTAGATATCTTGCATGTAGTAACGCAAGTTATTGTTGTACATGGAGCCCATTCCATGGTCTCTCATGTAAGCTGAAACAGATTTGTTTACATGCTTCCTCGACTTCTCAATTTGTGGACAAAATTGGTTTGACCACCTCCATTTCTTTCTTTGGCATATATTTGAATATACCAAGGCAGTTTGAGGAAAAAGTGCCATCAATTGCTCAAAGGTGTCCTTTAAAAGCATTTCCAGACCTACCCCAGTCAAAGTGCCCAAATCATTACCTCCACAGTGCACAATTAACAGGTCAGGTTTTGGCAAATGCATAAAGGTTTTCACCAATGGTATCAATTGGTGACATTTTAATCCTCTGTGGCCAAACCACTTAATTTCCACATCTTGTAAATTGAGGTTAGGTAAATTTCTGTTCTCAGCATACCTCTGAGCCCAATAGATGTAACT
Source organism: Lissotriton helveticus (assembly GCF_964261635.1). Lineage (NCBI taxonomy): Eukaryota > Metazoa > Chordata > Amphibia > Caudata > Salamandridae > Lissotriton > Lissotriton helveticus. The sequence goes on along the minus strand of NC_136063.1, from coordinate 1,236,358,926 downwards.
ATGTCCAACAATCCAGACAGAAAACATGGTGAGAGAAGGTTCTCCTGCAGTCAGATGAAGTGTGGCAATGAAATGGAAGTTGAAAAATAAGAGTGTAAAATGAAAAAAACTGTTGAGTTTCTGTGTTAATGAAGCAGTAAGAGTGATTGGTGGATTTTGATTGCTGAAAACAGAAAGTTAGGGTGCATGCATGAGTTCTTTGAAAGATGTATTTTGAGTGGTCAAGAAAAAATCATTAAATGAAAGAATGCACTGGATATGCAGGTGCACTGAGAGTTCAGAGTTCAATTGCAACATTGTTGTGTGAATTTGCAAACACCAGAGGTCTTCCAAGAGGTGGTTGCTATGCAAAAAAAGCAGAGAGGGCAGAGGGGGGAAGGGTTTTGATTTGAAAAAAAGTGAGGGAAGAGTTTTGATTGGGTGACATGAGAGATATGTGTGAAGAATTACAGCATTTCTGTGCTTTTGATAGCTGCAGACTCTGGAGTGCATACCTTTTGCTCTGCTGAAGACAAATTGGTGTGTTTCTGAGACTGTTTTGAAACTCAAAGTATTTGCTAAGGTGAGAAAAGATTTCTTTAATTTAGATAGAGAATAGTGTGCTTTAAGGAGAAAATTATGAAGAAAGTTGTGTTTTTCAAATGTTGCTTTGTCTCAAGTGTTTTACAAATAGATTTTGTTTCTTTGAGAAATTGTAATTGGAGAAAATGTGAAGTATTAGTACTGACAGGGTTTTTATGTGCATAGGAGCTGTGGAGTGTTTTCAAATTATGACTTGTAAATTGTTTTTGAGGAAAAGGAATGGTTTTAATATTTATGACAAGGACATAAAGGTGTATGCTTCTTTATAAGGCATTTCAGTGTCTCTGATGTTATTTTTCCAATATTAAATTAAAAGACCTTTCCCCGTGGAGCAAATTCCTTGTAAATATGCTCCCACCTGTGCATGGTAAATTTAGATTTTGACTGTTTGAGTTACATAGCCATGTTAAAAGTGACCCAAAAAAGTTGCAAAGGCTTTAAAAAAACACTTTCATGTGTCTTGAGGACATTTTAAGTCATTTCCCCGTGGGCAGTGTTTTGAAATTATGAGTCGAAAATTGTTTTTGAGGTAAAGGAATGTTTTTAAAATTTATGTGCGCCATATGCCCCCTAATTTCTTTTTCAGGGGTGCAGCAGGGTGTTCTTGAGACACCCCTGCACCCTCGGAAAAATTCCTAATTTGCGATGAGCTAATTGCTAATCGCAAATTGCACCTTCATTCCTATGGGCCTCCTGCTCCATGGAAATGAATGGGTAATTTGCAATTAGCAATTTGCTCATCGCAAATTAGGAATGGTAAAGAATCGCTATTTATTCCTTAAAGTTCGCTATTTAGGAAATGCAAAAAACTTTGATGATACATATGGCGGTTCATCTCTAACAAGATAAGAAGCTTAGGGATAGATTTATGATGACTGGCGCATCACCAGGGATGTGCCAGTCATCCTGCGCCGCTGTTCCGCCACCCATGGTGTGCTGCATTTACAATGCGGCGCACCATGGGGCAAAAACAGCACAGATGAGTGACGCATCTGTGCCGTAAAGGTGGCGCATTGCTGGAGTTGTATCGCAAGTGTGATGAAGCTCCAGCAAGGCTCAGGGGTGCCCCTGTCGCAGGGTTTCTGTTCTCACACAGAACTGTGCACAGAGGATTGGAACCTCGGCAAATTAGGGTGCCCCAAAACTCACCTTAGTACCCAAAAACCCCTTACCAAGCTAGCTACAGTGTCACATTGGATATAACAAACTCCCAATGTTTAGACAATCCAGAACATGAACTTACAGTACCTCAGGATACGTGGAACTCATGAACACTCGGTCGTTATATATTCATTACAAACCAGAACATGGAGTTAAGAAGAACACATGTGCATTTGAAATGTTTATTTACTAATGCCGTCTTCTCAGGCGTAGTATCTTAGATAATACAAGTACACATATTATCAGTAGCAAAATTACCAGCATAGTTACTAGTACATAAAAAGCGAATGGTGACAGCATGTTAACATGCTGTAAATGAATAAGAGTTAGCAACACTTATATCTCACCCTCCCTTATACACATATTATATTATTTGCTAAGAAGGTCTCTTTGGGTTGGTTTAGGGCGGGCCCATACCTTAGTGTCCTAGATTTGAAGGAATCACATCAGCATACACCAGCTCTCTCTTCATGTGAACCGCATCAAGTGTTGTGTATGAGTGTTCGGCAAAGCAATATAAAACCCGCCTCATGCCCAGAATTGGCAGAAGCTGCACTTATGTTATGACTATGAAGTCGTGGAGATCAGACCTCATAACAATTCTGTATCGTGTTGTTCTTGAAACTTCAGCACTCCCTGTACAGACATAGTTTAACAAGCAAAGCAGATAGTAGAGCAATAACATATTATTCTCATGTAAACCACGATGAACTACTAGGTTGAAAGCTAAAGCAACAACTAAGTGTCGTGTGCAGAAGTTGTAAAAAAGGAAAAATGGCGTTTAAACCGGTAATGAGCCCATGCTAACTTAACACGGTGTAAAGATATCCAGGATCTACATGACACCCCCCCATGATCCGGAAACGAACTGAATAAGATAATAGAAGTGCCATCTCATGAGAGCAGATTGCAACTTTATATGTGCACGGTCCGCAAGGTAAAACATTAAAAACTAGCAAAATTTAATGCTAAAAAAAATAAAACAGCCAACTACTTTATCGAGGCTTAAGCCAATAGGCAAGCTAAATAATAAAAACTTGACAAATAAGTCAATGAATTGTCAATGAAATGCTAGTACTCAGCTTGTCAAACATGAAAAAGGTATATGACATAACTGTGTATGCAAAATAAGCTGCAACAGCCTCCAATAGGAAGTCACCGTCTTCATCCGAAAACAGTTCAGCCATCCAACTTAAAAGCGGAAAAGAACATACGTGCTCTCCCAGCACCGGATCCTCTATCACCATCAGAGGACAGCTCGGTGGGTTTTCAAGAAAGCTCTGTTCCAAGACAGACTGTGCTGCCGCCAGTAAATTCCAGGGACCAATTAGTCCATGCATCAATGCCACAGCCATAATCCTTTCGCCAGGACAAACCAACTCGTGAGTAATGATAGGACTCATCAGCTGATTAAAGTCGACGTCAGGAGAAACCGGTCCGCAGAGACACAAAATCAATGGCCCAATCGAAATCACAGGTCAGGCAGTGAAATACAGGCTGGACACAGGTGAAGTAGGAGAATCGAAAAGATAATCCATATGCCGTGCTTAATATCGCCAACGGCATTGTGCCATAATATTCAAGCATGCGATTGCGGAACAGCGTCAGCAGCTGCAGGGCGGGACCTTGCACAGGAAGGACATCCATATTTAAAAATGTAAAAAACCACAAGAGCGCCCGCTGCTAATGCAAGTAAAACTGGGAATCCACCAAACAAAGTGGAAAAAATAGAATGAAAGAAAGCAGGGATGACTCCAGAGATTTTCTCAAATGAAGTCACGAGACCACTGCTAACAACTTTAAAAAAATGCGCCAGGCCCTTTGTGGAGGATGCGTTAAAGATAGTCCGAACCATCTCGCTGAAATGCAAAGGCGAATCAGTATTTAAAAGGGCCTGCACCTCTGTACGGGTGTTCGCTATGTGAAGCACGAAAGTTTCACGGGCCGAACTCAAGGCCACCTCTCTCTGAGACAAAAGAGCCCTTATTCTTGCCATGCCGTTGAAATCTGCTCCCAAGGTTGGTATTTGTGGCCAGATTGAAAACTCCCTATGTTTATGTGTGGGAGGAAATAGAACATTTCTGCAGCAAATAACCCGTTCACTTACTGTTACGATAAAAGGAATACTTCTAATTAACCCACAACAATCTTCATTATTGAGCATCAAATAACTACCATTTTCCAACAACTTGAACGTGGGGATGATAGCAGGAACTGGCGTGCCTTGCAACACGCAAGCCATATTTGGTCGGTCTTTGTTGCATGAACCGTGTAACTGTATGTGCCTACACATTAGTGAATGATCTGGCGTCTCAGTGCATTCCTCTCCATTCAGATAAACTTCTTGATCATCTTTGAAACATCTGTATGTGTATGGAAGCGACCAGACCTCATGAAGAAAACCACTACCTAAAGGTTCATAACGACCTATTGGTACATATTTCATACAATTTGAAAACTTATATAAAGCAAAAGGCAGCGTTAATAAACCGTGGATAAGCCACGTTGCAGCATTGGCCTCTGCCACTGAAAAAGGCAAAGATTCTAACCTTTCAATATGTAACATAGAAAAGGAAGCATCACGCATTGATAGCAAGCGTTGTTTGTCAGTCAAATTGAATGGGGCAAATAAAGAAGAAACGTTCATGTATCCCCAGGGAACTTTACCATTTTTCAGACTTTGAAGGGTCCAAGCAAATTGCATGATTGATCTTAATTGATTCTGACCATGGTATAACACTGACACTTCATCATGCACAATATCGACAACTGACGACACAATGTCATCTAGTGTGTAGATTCTAGATGAAAGAACGCTAATACTATTGTCAACAACTGCAAGCACTTTTTCAAGATTCGCTTGATCAATAGCCCTAAGGCGTGTAGCAGCCTCAATCTGAGTCAGTTTCCAAATTTCATTGTAAGCTGCATATATCCACCTTTTCGACCTGCCACTAGCCGGGCCTTTAATGAAATCATTCAAATCCACGTCTGCATTCAGTTTAGAAAGGTGACCTTTAACTGCAAGTAAAGTTGAATGCTTCAGCCAATTCTGACACAATTTTCCTACAGAGTAAGTCGTGACAGTGTGGACCAAGTCAAACCGGGGATCAGATCTAACATTTTTAAAACCTTCTGTTAAACCCAAAAATCGATTCTGGCAAGAATCTGAACTACGTTGCCAAAGCAGCCAACCTTTTGGATTTATACTGGAAATGTTAAAGGAAGAATTACGGAGTAGGGCCTGTAAATCACTAATGGACAACCGAGTAAAATTACTCCAACCATCATATTCCTCTAACTCCGGGATAGTAGGGGTGTTTAATTTTTTAGAAGTAGCCAATCCAAAGCATGTGGTCTGGGAAATTGTTTCATTCAGAAACAACATATGATTCGGGATGAGACATGCACGGTGCAAAGCCTCAGTGCCTTGTACCTGCCAGGTTCGTGAACCCCAAACTGATGTAGATCCTGGATATCTTTACACCGTGTTAAGTTAGCATGGGCTCATTACCGGTTTAAACACCATTTTTCCTTTTTTGCAACTTCTGCACACGACACTTAGTTGTTGCTTTAGCTTTCAGCCTACCTGCGTCAAGACCTATGCCTGCTTCAAGCAGGCGCAGGGTTTTGACGCAGCTTTGTCCTATCTGATTGTAAATGCGGCACACCATGGGTGGCAGAGCAGCGGTGCACGTTAACTGGTGCATCCCTGGGGATGTGCTAGTTAACATCAATCTGCCCCTTTACATTTAAGTATGTGCAGGGGACACAGAGTCGGTGAGGCTTATCCAAGGTTAAGAAGAGATGAGTCCTGTTCACTGAAAAATTGGACATAGGGTTCACCTCCTCAGCATCGCTGGACATGGCTAAATAATAGCTGCAAAATGTTACTCTTGTTAAACAATTTTACTATTATAATCTCTGAGATTTGTCTCTTACTCTGGAACATCTCATTGTTGCTATCTTTCTTTAAAGATAAAGACAACATCAACATGAGCGACAATCAGCAATCAGTTGATTTCGACCTCATCATTGAACTCGTAATTGAAACATCAGTGGATGTTGATCCCTTGGATGATTTAAATCCTGAGGATGAAGAAGAACGTGATGAGGATGCAGATTTGTCAGAATTGTATGACATAGGATGGGAAGCTGACGTGCTTGAGCCTATGGAACTATAAACATTTATTTAAAAAATGTATAATAAATAAAAAGTAAAAATGTAAACCGTTTAATTTAAACATAAAGACAATTTCAAAAACAGGTTATGTGTAGTGTCTTCAATAAAATATTAAAATATGCTCATAAAATTAGATCAGATTCACATATAAAACAGCACAGGTAAAATGAATATAAATTCCATTTCTTTTCTGCTATTTCTGTATTCTAAATTTGCCAAGCACTAAAAAATCTTCTATGTAAAAATGTTAAGTAGTGTGTTAAGTTTTTGATGACTGTTATTGATTTACTGTTGAGTAATAGTGGTTAATAAATTTTTTTATTATATTTTACCACAGATTCAACTGCAGATCATTTCAAGATTTCAGCATGCCAACCAAAGAAAGACTGAGAAAGGCTGCAAAACGTCAAAGACAGCAGGTCAATGAAAAAAAGCAGCAGTCCTCTAACAAAAATATTTGTCAAGTCACCAAGAAAGCACCGGGTAAGAGTACAAAAACATTCATAAGAAATATCTGTAGTAAAAAAAATATTACTACAGAAAATGTTTCAGTCCAGAAAAGGAGAAGCAATTCAAACGGAAAGGAAAGGCCAATGAAAAATGTTACTGCTAGAGCAAGAGATAACTCTGTGCATGATAGTAGAAGGAAACAACAGTTTAGGGACATTCGTAAACGAATGTTCCGCAACAGGATAATTGGCAATTTGTTAAAAAATATTAAGAAAGGTCAACAGAAAGTGGTTTTTTATAAGAGAAAAAAAATAGTTGAGAAAGTTATTGATCAGGCATTTGAAATTAAACGTAAGTTATTTATTTTGATAATCAATAGAATTAGGAAGCTAAACAAGGCAATTTATGATTTCAAAAGAAATAGTAGATGGAAGAGAATAGTTAATCGTAGTAATTTTTGTGAAGTTTTTTCTGGAGAATGGATGCATAGTTCAAGCTCTGAGGCATTTTTTTAATGAGGAGAGTTATTTCCAGGATAATGATTTGGTGCATGCAGTTGACACCAGTGGTCGAGCTTATGAAGTGAAAGATGGTTGTCCAGTTGAAAAAGAAAAACTTGTGACAACAGAGATAGAAGAGGTGTTAGGTAATGAGGTTTTAGGAAGACGTCCTAAGGGTCCTGTGTACACCTGGAAGTGTAGTAGTATTTGCAGTGTACGACAGGATTCCATCAATTTGCTTTGTGATTTTATACGGTCATTTAATAAGAAAAGTTTGAAGCAGAAAATGAAGTTGTTGCAAGAATTAGATCCTTGCAGAGTGAGAGAAGTGACAGGTTTGCATGGTCATTCACTGGCTTGTCTTTCCAGGAGAGTATGCCAGAGTGTTTTTCATCATTTCAGGATGCTAGCAGTGCATCATAATAAAGTGAGGAAATTAGTTAGAATGTTGTATTATGCTAAGAGTCCAGCAATTATGCTTAAACAATTATGCGCTGCTCTTTTGCATGGTTCTGAAATAGATGTGAAGAATATATGTGAAGAAATTGAGTTTTTTTACTTTGGAAGTAAAGAGGAGAATGTTGAAATTGACCAAGAAGAAGAGAGTAATGTGGAAGATAGTGTACAGGTTTCCAGTACAGATAATTTCCAGAGGGAAATTGCGACGTTTGAGGTGAAATCAAGTGAGAGGCCAAATTTCACTTGTGTGTGTTGTCGACGCACTTATTATAAGAATCAGACTAAGTTAGTGAATTTATATGCAAAAAGTGAAAGGGAAAATAATAGTGAATGGAAGGATTTTACAACATACTTGATGGTAGAAAATTGTTTTGATTTGGGATTGGATCAACGTGTGTGTACTTATTGTTGTAACAAATTAAATCAAAACCAGATGCCTGCTAGAGCAGTTCATAATAATCTGGAATTGGTTGAGATTCCTTCTGAATTGAAGGATTTAAATACTTATGAATCTATTTTGATTCAAAGTATCCATCCCTTTCAGGCTATTGTAAGAATGGAGCCAAAGACAGGGAAATTGCCTCCATCAGATTTACAGAGAGGATTAAAGGGAAGAGTTGTTTATTTGCCTCTAGATTTGAAGAAAAACATTAACACAATTGGAGTAGAAAAAGTGGAAGAGGACCCTCTGGTTATCTTAGTTAATGGGGTTCCGACAAAGAATAAGAAAATATGGCAAGATTTAGTGGATGTTAGGAAAGTCAAAAAGGCAACATTGTATTTGAAAAAAAATAATAAATACTATAAAAATGTATATGTTGCAGAAGAGGAAGTAAGTGAGGAAGAGGATAGCGATTTGTGTGCTGGTCAAATTGAGAAAGTAGAACCCTGTACTAGTGAAGAAATATATGAACATTATAGTGTTCATCCTTTGCATTCCAAGGAAGTCATGGGGAATGCTATTGAGTTGTTTCAAATGAAACAAGCCAAAGGGAGTCCCATTAGTGTTTGGGAGGAAAGTTTGGAAGCTCGGTGTTTCCCACAGCTTTTTCCAACAGGTCAGGGAGGAAGATATGATGAGCGACCTCATCAAATTCCTGCTTCTGAATACCGGACTTTGCGATTGTATGCAGGAGATGCTAGGTTTCGACAATGCATTCCCTATTTGTTTCATCTCCTGTTTGAAAGCGATCTGTCTGGACTGTCATATGCAGTGAACCACATCTTGAAAAGTGGTATACACATGCAAAACATCTCGGCAAGTGACTTTATGGATAAAGTCAATGTCCAAGACAGTATTTTGGATTCTCACCTGATTAATCTCATGGCGTGTCAGCGTGGTACTAATGAGTACTGGTACCGTCGTCATGGTGATTTAAAATGTATGATGAGGAACTTAGGAACTCCCACATGGTTCCTCACTCTGACCTGTGCCGAGTATGGCTGGGAAGACTTACTTGAATTTCTACGAGAGGCAAATGCAAACATCGAAAACATCGAATTCAAGACACCCGGAGAACTGTGCTCTTTGGATCCAGTCAATGTATGCAGGTACTTCAATCATAGATTTGAAGCTATGATGTCTTTCATCATGAATAAGAAGAATCCACCTCTTGGAGAGGTGTTGGATTTCTTCTGGAGAAAGGAGTACCAAGCAAGAGGTGCTCCTCATATACATGTGCTGCTGTGGATCAAGGATGCACCTAAATTTGGAACGGATCCAGAAGACTCAGTGATGAGTTTCATACAACAGTATTCTACGTGTGCTGTTCCAAACGCAAAGGAGAAGAAAAGCCTAAGAGAAAAAGTTCTACGTTTCCAAAGCCATCGATGTGGAAAGTACTGTCGTCGTAAATTCCGAAACAAGGACAAGTTCTACACCAAATGTCGTTTCGGCTTTCCACGACCGGTGATTTCTAAAGGAAGAGTAAACAGTTTGATGTCTTCGCTGCGGCATAATGTGATGAAGAAATCACCTAAAAACACATACAATTTGAAGAGGAACGAAGAGTCCAAGTACATCAACGACTACAACCCGGTGATTTTGTCCATGTGGAATGCTAACATGGATATACAGTTTGTGGCTGATAACTGTATGGCTGTGGTTCGGTATGTGACATCTTACATCACCAAAAAAGAGAAGATAGAATTGAAGGATATGTGGGAGGACATTTCCCATGAAAAGAGCCTCAGCAAGAAGTTGTACAGTTTCAGTCTGAAGATGTTGTCGCATCGAGAAATCGGAGCTTACGAATGCTCTGACCGGTTGTCTTCAGCAAGTCTCTATGCCAAGTCCAGGAGTATCGTTTGGGCGAGTCTTGGTCTTGCTGCAACGCGTAATCGAGTTCTGAAACCTGTGTGGGAAATTGAGTATTTGGCGGAAAAGGAGCCAAACAGTACCGACATTTTGAAGACCAACATGTTGGATACATATTATCCAAATCGAAGCAAACACCTAGACAATGTTTGTCTGTATGAGGTTCTTCAAAATTACATATTCAAGAGGAACATCAAAGAAGATACTGAGAAAGGAGTGTATGCTGTAATAGGAAGTGAGGGATGTCTGGTCAAGCAAAGAAAATGCCACTTGGTAAACCATCGAAAATTGAGTGGCGAATCTCCTGAAAAAAAGGAGTTTTTCTATTTAGCACTTTTGCAACTTTTCAAGCCTTGGCGTGCAGAAGAGGAACTGCTTGGAGATTTCCTCTGTTACGAAGACTCTTTCAATGCTGCCAAGGAGACCATAGAATGTCCTGCTTTTCCCAAATATGTAGAAATGTTGAATGCGGAAATTGAGCAGGAAGCAACGATTGCAGCTGAGATTGCCAGAGACAGTTCTCAGGACAGTCAGAGTTCTGCTTCATTGAGTCAGGATCCATAGGAGGACCTGTTATCGAAAATGAAGCTGCCACTGCTATGAATGAAGTGGAAAGAGCCATGGCACATGCTCAGGAGGATGCGGTTAACTTAGAAGAGTTGGAAAGACAACTCAACGTTGAGCAGAGGAAAATATATGACGAAGTTACCATGCAAATTGATCATGGATTAAGTCATGACAAGAAAGAGTCTTCATGTACGTCGTTGAAGCCTGTCCGACTGTACGTGAGTGGAGAAGCGGGAACTGGAAAAAGTTTCCTTTTTAAAGCAATTTCATGCTATTTGCAGGAAAGGACAGAGTCATCGCTGTCTTGTGTTGTCACCGCTCCAACTGGACTGGCAGCACATAACATTAAAGGGATTACTTTACATCGTTTACTGATGCTGCCAGTGGAGCATGACAACAAATTACAATATCACAAGCTATCTGGAGATGCTTGTTTTGAAGTTTCAAGAATCTTGAGGAAAATGAAACTTCTTATCATTGACGAAGTAAGCATGGTTTCCAATGTCATGCTTGCGTTTGTGCATTTGAGAATGCAAGAAGTTCTCAAAACAGAGTATGATGTGTTATTTGGTGACAAACACATCATTGTTTTCGGAGATCTTCTGCAGCTGACACCAGTGAAAGGGCAACCTGTGTTCAAAATGCTCACGCATGAAGATACCAGGAAGTGCCTAGGGAGCATTGGCAACGTCAATATATGGTTAAACTTCAATTATGCTGAACTGCATGAAAATATGCGTCAGGCGAAGGATGAAGTTTACAATAGTATTCTACAAGATGTTAGAATTGGAAAAGTGACCGAGCATGGGAAAGAAGCTTTACATGCACGATTACTGTCAAATTTATATCCAGAACAAGATGTTGTGCCTAAGAATATTTTTCAGAAAATTACTGAAAAGAAATCTGGAATATGTTTGATGCCAACTCTTGCAGAATGTGCCAAATTCAACAACAAAATGTTGCATTTGGAAAAGCAGGAGATTGTGAAACTAGAAGCTATTGACAGAGTAGAGCATATGGGATCAACAATTATTTGGTCTGAGAATTTGAAATCAAAATTGGATTCATTAGAGAAGACTATATCTAAAACTGCAGGTTTTGAAAAGACTCTGAATGTGTGCTTGAACTGCCGTATAATTTTAAGAAGGAATTTACATGTTGAAAGAGGTCTGGTAAATGGATCAATGGGTAATGTTGTTGATTTTGTGAAATACAGAAATAGAGATGGAATTGAATTTTTAAAAATTAAATTTGATGGCATTGAGGAAGTACAGGTAATTGGTCGTTGCTCTGCTAGATTTTTGCTTGTAAAAGACTTATATGTTCGCCGTAAGCAGTTTCCTGTTTGCTTGGCATATGCGGTGACAATCCATAAATCGCAAGGTTTAAGTGTAGACAGTGCATTGGTGAATATTGGCAGTTCTGTGTTCAAGGAGGGTATGGCATATGTGGCATTGTCACGAGTTAGAACTTTATTGGAATTGTACTTGATTGAGTGTGATGTCACAAACATTTGTGCGGATCTAGATTGTGTTAAGGAATACAATAGGTTGAGAAGAGAGTATGTGCCACATTTGCCTCAATATCCTTTGTTTGAGAAACGTGTGGTAGGCCGGAAACGAAGAAATGTGACAAATACTAGGGAGGTTGCAGCAAAAAGACGAAAAGTCGATGAACCTGAAATTATAAGCAGAAACAAAAAGGATTCTGTTGAAGGCATCACTGATGACATCTCAAATGACATCACTGATGACATCACTGATGACATCTCATTTGACATCAATGGTCACATCACTGATGATATCATTCATGTGACAATACAATGCATCTCCTCACACTTTAATATAACCTCTGTTACACCCAGTGTTAAATACAGAATATAATTTTTAAACCATTGACACACCAATACTAGTTACTACATACGCACTCACTGATTCCTACGTCTACACACACATTCTCTCATTCACCCATACAATCATTCATACATACAATCACTCATCTTTACAACACTATCATATGCACTCATACACCTATACAGACACTCACACTCTGCCACTCATCCATGGAGTTACTCACACACCTAGTCAGTCCTGTAAAGAATCAATCACACTTCCATTTTCTAATCTATACAGTTAAACATAGAGTACCTTACATTTTCAAACATATACTAACACATTCTTACTCTCTTATACAATCATTGATACAAGAACACATTGATCTGCACAGAGTCACACATCTCCCAGCCAGCCACACACACACTCAGTCTCCCATACAAATACTTGGACAATCAATCAATAACCCATATAGTTACTCATATAGCTACTGATCAACACATGCAGCAGTTTACAGAACAACAGACATAATGATGCACAAATTAAGACAGTTTAGTCACTAACCCATGCACTCAGTGAGACACATTTAGTCACTCACTCATACAGTCAGTCACGCACCTACTAAATCCTTCATCCAGACACTTCTACATCTACTCATTCTTCAATATGTAAAACATATTTAAACTTTACAGAAACACACAGTCACTGGATGATGTCATCAGTGATGTCATCAGTGATGTCATTTGAGATGTCATCAGTGATGTCATCAGTGATGTCATTTGAGATGTCATCAGTGATGTCATCAGTGATGTCACTGACCATGTCATGAATGATGTAATATGTGACATCATCAGCAGTGGATTGCGGGTGCGCGATATATAGTTAGTGCAACTAACTATATATGGAATTTCAATGGTTTTGGGTGAGTAAAATAAGGTTTCGTAAATGCTAATTCCTAACTATATATGGTCTATAACCTATGGTTTTTTCAGTGAATTTTCAAGGTTTTGTAAATGCTAATTCCTAACTATATATGGTCTATAACCTATGGTTTTTTCAGTGAATATATATATATATATATATATAAATATATATATATATATATATATATATATATATATTCACTGAAAAAAAACATAGGTTTCAGGCCTGATATAGTTAGGAATTGGCATTTAAAATACCTTTAAAATTCACAGAAAAATCCATAGGTTTCAGGTCTGATATAGTTAGGAATTAGCCTTTAAAAAACCTTAGAAATTCACAGAAAAAATTGCAATGACCTAGTGTACTTTGCAATAGACCGAGTCCCGAAAGATCAGAGAGGAGTTGACCGTGAGAGAAAAGAAAGGAAATTGGAATCAAGGTATATACTCCTATTCAACACTAAAAGTCCCCATGGTTTAAATGTTGAAGAAGATCTGCATATACATCTAGTCTGAATGAGAAAATAATCCATTTCAATATGTGTTTTAATTGGTTTTAAAAGTGTTATAAAAGAGGAATTCCAATAGACTTTAGAAATGAAGAACGAAATTTACTATATATGGAAATCGGTGTATGGTATATTATTTTTATATATGCATGTTGGAGGTTCCAGTTAAAATGAAATACAGGAATGCATTTGAAAATGATAAATTGTTTAAATGTGGTATATCGTATTGGTTGAGAATATTGGAGCACTTGCACTTTATTTGAACAATGCGTTTTTGCACATATAACAAAACATCTTTAGTACTGTAGCACGAAAGCACTTTCTTATGCTGGTTTTGCACTGCCAAATTTTTAACAATGTAAATATAATGTTGGATGTATAAAATTAAGAATGCATTCTGTTTGTAGTAACTCTCTGAAAAATTTCCACACGCTAAATATTGATCAATTTATATATTTCTTGACAGAATGGCGAGTAGAATTGGTGTAACAAAATCTACTGAGGAATTTGGATTTCGTTTTAGGGCACTTTCCCAGTATTTTTCGAGTAGTGAAAAGAAGGACACAGACTTAACGGGCGGCAAAATGAGATTCATAATATTTTGAATAATTTGCAGCTAATATTGCACATAATTTAAAAAAGGCTAAAATAATAATAACAAAATGAAAAAATGCACAGGGACAAGTATTAGTCATGCATGAAGGAATGTATGAAATTGTGGTATAAAATGAATTGAGATGTTTTTATCAATTGGTTTTAAATGGATATTTATTTATTTACTGTGTATTTTTCTATATTGAATATGCCTTTTTGCCGATAGAATGATTATGAAAGAATGTATTTAGTAATAACGTCGCAAATTTTGTATAGTCTGCTGTCCGTGTCTTTTGAAAACAGTGACCATGTGATTTCCTTCCTCTGCTATGAGGTCTGTTTATTTTAATGGCTGCCCATGTGAACAAGGCAGGTGTGCCGAAATGCGTGGTGCTGTTTAACAAATAACCCCCCCCCGTACCAGGACGCCCGATTGTATCAGGTCAGGCATTGACTCTGTCCTAGAGCCTTTATCACAGTTTTGTGACCACTTTCTACAGCCGCTGGTAAAACGAATACCTTCCTACGTCCAGGACACCACTGATGTCCTACGCCTGCTGGATAATCTACAGGGGGATATCCAGGTCGATTTTCTCATCACCCTAGACGTGGAGGCCCTCTATACCAACATCCCTCAGAGGGCCTCACTAGGGGTGATAGAGAGAATCCTCAGTGCTGAAGACTGGAGCTCTCCTACGCCACCATCCTTCATTATGGAATGTGCTACCCTTGCCCTTACGGAGAACTACTTCGAGTTTAAAGGGCAGCATTACCATCAGACCCAGGGGACTTCCATGGGCAGCACTTTTGCCCCCTCGGTAGCCTGCCTCTACATGGCAGACTTTGAAGAAAGACACATCAATGGGCCAGCGAACCCCTACCATCTTAACATCAAACTATGGAGGAGGTTCATTGATGATATCCTGGTACTTTGGACAGGCACTGAAGATCTATACAAAGAGTTCTTCAGTTGGCTAAACACGCTGAACGAATATCTCCACTTCAACATAACGGCGTCTGCATCCAAAATTGCCTTCTTGGATCTCACTGTCAGACTGGAGGGGGGGTAAAATCGATACCACCATGTATCGCAAACCAACAGACCGCAACAGTTTGCTCCATTTTACCAGCCACCACCCTAAGGCCCTGAGACTGAACCTGCCTTTTGGACAATTCCTGCGGGTCAGGCGCAACTGTTCCAACCTGCCAGATTACAAAACTGAGTCCTCCCTACTATCCAGAAACCTGAGGGATAGAGGGTACCCCACCAGAGAGATATCTAGGGCACGCAAACGTGCACAAAACAACCATAGGGGTGCCCTCCTTGAATACAATACCCGGACGACAGAGGAGGCAGATTTCCTTACCTGTGTCACCACCTTTTCGCCTGCCTCAAACGAAATCAAAAAGATAATCAAACGACACTGGCAAATTCTGAACACAGGCGACCTTAATCTTACCACACCTGGATTTGCCTTTAAAAGGTCAAGGAATATTAAGGATATTCTGGTGCACACTAGACCAAAGAAGGCTGAGCCACCTAAACAAACCACTCTGTGGCAACTACCGCCTGTACGGGGACACTACCAGTGCGGCTCCTGCAGTGTGTGCCCCTTCACCAGCACATACAAAACTATTCTCCTGAGGGACACCTTCCGATGGGAATTACGGGGTCACAAGAACTGCAACACTCCCAACTGCATCTACTTATTGAGATGCCCATGCGGTCTCCAATACGTGGGCATGACCTCCCGCCCCGTGAAAATCCGAATCTCTGAACATAGAAGCAACTTCCGTTGCAAGAAAACAAACACTAAGATGTGCAGACACTACTTAGAACAGAACCACACGGCAGACTCATTGTCCTGGCTAGTTCTTGAAACCTCCCCAGACAGATCCAAGCACAATCTTTTCCTGAAGGAACAGAGGTGGATACAACGATTATCCACAGATAGCCGGGGATTGAATGAGGATATTCCATGGAGCGCTCTGTGAACACGTCTCTGCATATACATCCCTTATCTGCCTAGCGACCTATGCCTAGTTCAATGTACTTCCTCTGGTTTGCCCCAATATTTGAGACTATGGTTAATTCCTGTGACAATATCTGTCTAACAACACAGAACAAATGCCAGATTAAGAGACCAGACAGAATATGGCAAATTCGCTTACCACTACACAACGTTGCCACATAGCGATAAAACCCAGGCTATATTTACTTACTTTTTATACACTACCCTCCACTCCATCATGGCCGCCCGATCAACCACCTTAAGCACATGACCTACCGGGGGAGTTCTACTTCCTGTTTGCGATTCTAAGACCACACCCGGTTTGCTACTTAAAGAGGAGAAACACGACCGGCTCTCCACTATCCGGACCCGGTGAGATGGGTAGGCATTACTGGCCCTGACACAAGCAGTAGAAAGTAAGTGTACCATCTATACAACGACAACAGTGGGGCTCTAACTACTGGAAAAACATGTATCTAGGGTTACTCCTTACCTTAATACCAGCCCACCCTTATCCTTCCCTCCTCAGCCTCAACCCCTATGGCTTCTCCCTTGATGTCAGACCCACCGGGTACTGTTGACACCCCATAACTCTAACCTTTAGGTGAGTAACAGTATTTCCGATCCCCTGGGTCTGCGATTAAATTTAATGGAT
This sequence comes from Lissotriton helveticus, assembly GCF_964261635.1. Lineage (NCBI taxonomy): Eukaryota > Metazoa > Chordata > Amphibia > Caudata > Salamandridae > Lissotriton > Lissotriton helveticus. The sequence continues at coordinate 1,236,342,182 of NC_136063.1, read as the reverse complement.
ACTGCTGCTACCAGTTTTTTAACTTGTTTTTAACCACATACTAGTCACTATCTCCACTAGTATGTCACTTTTTCACAGTGTGTTCACGGTCACTACAGGGTCACATGTTGTTACTTACCTGTGGTAATGTTCTCCTTTGTCTCCCCTCTTTAGGCAGGAGCAGGGTCAAACAGGTAGTACAACTTATGTGCTGTATTTAACACTGATACTAATCATTAGGTCATGTTTTTTAGATTGTAGTTTTTTACTAGGTCCTGAAGAATCGCAGTCAATGTACTAGAAGCGAGAAACATGTTGACCACACCACTTGCACTTTAGCCCCGGTCCAATCTGGGAAACCAAAGTTCCCATGAACACCGGCTGCCCTTGATTTTAATTGTGGTAGAGGACCACCAGAATAAAAATTTTTCCGGTACCTTGTACCACATTTTATCCTCACCCGCACTATCTACTCTGTCCTGGCCCATCACCCCCACTTCACCCTTAGGCAGTTGAATAAAAGATCTCCGATAAAGAGCCCCTCTTTGAGGTGAGCCCGTTGGGCATTGCACCGCCTGCCCGACGAGGAGCATTGCCTATGATGAAGCATGACACTCGCAAGGGTGTGTGAGGCCATTATATCCGACAAATTGGATACCAAGGGGTGGTCCTCCATTGAGCACTAGCCCTTATACCTTAGTGACCTTCTCCTTCTTTCCTTCTCCCCCTAGGAACAGCCCAGTCATCTCTCTTGTTGTCTTGATATCTGGGGCTACGACTGCGGCCGGACCTTCCATTCTCTTTTCTCTGAATGGTAATCAAAGCCCTACTGGATCACAGTTGATCCTTCTCCTCCCCTACCCTTTGTTACAAACCCTTTACTGGATGGCTAATCTGCTCCTGTGTCGGTGTCCGATTTCTAGGTTAATAAATCGGGTTTGGTTGGAATATATATATATATATATAATTCACAGAAAAAACCATAGGTTATAGACCATATATAGTTAGGAATTAGCATTTACAAAACCTTGAAAATTCACTGAAAAAACCATAGGTTATAGACCATATATAGTTAGGAATTAGCATTTAGAAAACCTTATTTCACTCACACAAAACCATTGAAATTCCATATATAGTTAGTTGCACTAACTATATATCGCGCACCCGCAATCCACTGCTGATGATGTCACATATTACATCATTCATGACATGGTCAGTGACATCACTGATGACATCACTGATGACATCTCAAATGACATCACTGATGATATCTCTTTTGACATCAATGGTCACATCAATGATGATATCATTAATGTGACAATACAATGCATCTCCTCAACTTTAATATAACCTCTGTTACACCCAGTGTTAAATACAGAGTATAATTTTTGAAACCATTGACACACCAATACTAGTTACTACATACGCATTCACTGATTCCTACGTCTACACACACATTCACTCATTCACCCATACAATCATTCATACATACAATCACTCATCTTTACAACACTATCATATGCACTCATACACCTATACAGACACTCACACTCTGCCACTCATCCATGGAGTTACTCACACACCTAGTCAGTCCTGTAAAGAATCAATCACACTTCCATTTTCTAATCTACACAGTTAAACATAGAGTACCTTACATTTTCAAACATATACTAACACATACTTACTCTCTTATAGAATCACTGATACAAGTACACATTGATCTGCACAGAGTCACACACCTCCCAGCCAGCCATACACACACTCAGTCTCCCATACAAATACTTGTGCAACCAATCAATAACCCATATAGCTACTTATATAGCTACTGATCAACACATGCAGCAGCTTGCACAACAACAGACATACTGATGCACACTTTCAGACAGTTTAGTCACTAACCCGTGCATTTAGTAAGACGCATTTAATCACTCACTCATACAGTCAATCACGCACCTACTAAAACCTTCATTCAGACACTTATACATCCACTCATTCTTCAATATGTAAAACATATTTAAACTTTACAGAAACACATAATCACTGGATGTTGTCATCAGTGATGTCATCAGTGATGTCACTGACCATGTCATGAATGATGTAATATGTGACATCATCAGCAGTGGATTGCGGGTGCGCGATATATAGTTAGTGCAACTAACTATATATGGAATTTCAATGGTTTTGTGTGAGTGAAATAAGGTTTTCTAAATGCTAATTCCTAACTATATATGGTCTATAACCTATGGTTTTTTCAGTGAATTTTCAAGGTTTTGTAAATGCTAATTCCTAACTATATATGGTCTATAACCTATGGTTTTTTCTGTGAATTTCATTGTTTTTTTAACAGCTAATATCTGTAGCTGTAAAATGTATTCTTCTTTAAATCCAAAAATATATTTTATATGTTTATGAATAATTTTTTTTTAAAATATTTTTTTTTCTTCGTTCCCGCTTCGCGAATCGGGAAGCTTCCCGTTAGCTGACCTTGATGCCGCGAAATAGACCGCGAGCCGGTAAACGTTTCTTTACCGCAAGTGCCGCGTTAGAAAACAACATCGTGACGCCTCCCGTCCGCATGACGTTCCACGTTGTCGCGTGATACGTCATATGACGTGCTACGTTAGCGAACTGGTACGCGAAGCGAGTGCCAAAGCGCAGGTTTCTGGAAGCAAACCGGGAGGCCCTGCAAAGCGCTTAACGTAAACACAGCAAGTCATGTGACTTGGTAATAACACTTTTCATTGGTTCATTTCACTTTTGGTTTCCTAATGATGTAAGACTAGGTCATATAATCTAAAATGAACACTTTTGATTGGTTGAGAACTCTTGTTTTTCCCAAATGATGAAAATCCCTCCTTCTTTCCTCACTCTGACTTTCATCATTGTGAGAGAAAGACCCTTTGTGATCACTGAGCAATGGCTTCTTTAGTAGCTTCAGCTGGTGCTTCCCCACCACCTCCACCACATCCAAGGAAGAGTGGACCACCTGCTCAAGTTGTAATTCAACAAGAAGAAGAAGAAGAGGAACAGGAGGACGAGCACGAAGAGAGGCAGTTTTTGCCTGAGCAGCCCAAGACGTCTCACCGGAAAGAAAACTTCATTTGGCAATTTTTTAAAATTCCCAAAGGTCAGAAAAAAGTAAATGCAAGATACGTAACTTGCCTTATATGTCAAGATAGACTGTCCAGAGGGACCGACAAAAAATACAGTTTCGGAAACTACACAATGCATCGCCATATGACTAGGTGGCATCCTAACAACTACAGTGCTGCACAGTTTCGGAACGACCTAGATAATCTCCCTATTATGGCCAGAAGATCTGTTGTACCGGAAGTAACGGGACCAGAGGGCAGGGAGATGGTGCCAAATATACAAATGAGATTTGGTGAAGTAAAACACACCTGCGTATTTTGCGATGGATTCATTTCCTACGGAGAAAGAAGCATCACTCTGATCAACAGAGCTATTGACTATCATATGCAAGTTTGTCCGAAACGCCCAAAATAATAAATACTTATTTTTTTTGTTTTGTTGCTCCTGTTGAGCCCTTTACAATGAATCGTTTTCATTGCCCCCTCCAAGAAAAACCCAAAAAAATATAAAACTGTTCCGAAAAATTCAAAAACATTAAAAAAATGTTCAGAAAAATAAAAAAAAAAGTTCTTTTCAGAACTACCTCCCCGTTATTAAAAAATTGGTACAATATTTGGAACTGTGCCAACCTCTATTTCTCTTAGTTCGCTTCCTAGTTCGCTCGCTGGTACGCGAACTGGAAGCGAACCAAAAACAGTAAGTATAAGGGAAGGAAACACACACTTATGTTAAAAGAAAGACAGCTATAGGGGAGTAAACTAGAGATACTATTACCCATAATCCACTACTGATGATGTCACATATTACATCATTCATGACATGCTCAGTGACATCATCAGCAGAGGATTGCGGGTTTTTTGGCAACATGCCTTATCCACGGTTTAATAACGCTGCCTTTTGCTTTATATAAGTTTTCAAATTGTATGAAATATATACCAATAGGTCTTTATGAACCTTTAGGTAGTGCTTTTGTTCATGAGGTCTGGTCGCTTCCATACACATACAGATGTTTCAAAGATGATCAAGAAGTTTATCTGAATGGAGAGGAATGCACTGAGACGCCAGATCATTCACTAATGTGTAGGCACATACAGTTACACGATTCATGCAACAAACACCGACCAAATATGGCTTGCGTGTTGCAAGGCACGCCAGTTCCTGCTATCATCCCCACGTTCAAGTTGTTGGAAAATGGTAGTTATTTGATGCTCAATAATGAAGATTGTTCTGAGTTAATTAAAAGTATTCCTTTTATCGTAACAGTAAGTGAACGGGTTATTTGCTGCAGAAATGTTCTATTTCCTCCCACACATGAACATAGGGAGTTTTCAATCTGGCCACAAATACCAACCTTGGGACACGTTTCAACGGCATGACAAGAATAAGAGCTCTTTTGTCTCAGAGAGAGGTGGCCTTGAGTTCGGCCCGTGAAACTTTCGTACTTCACATAGCGAACACCCGTACACAGGTTTGCCTTTCAATTTCAGCAACATGTTTCCGACTATCTTTAACGCATCCTCCACAAAATCCCTGGCACACTTTTTTAAAGTTGTTACCAGTGGTCTCGTGACTTCATTTGAGAAAATCTTTGGAGTCATCCCTGCTCCCTTTCATTCCATTTTCTCCACTCTGGTTCGTGGATTGCATTTTTACTTGCATTACCAGCGGACGCTCTTGTGCTTTTTTACATTTTTAAATATGGATGTCCCTCCTATGCAACCTCCGACCCTGCAGCTGCTGACACTGTTCCGCAATCGCATGCTAGAATATTATGGCACAATGCCGTTGGCGATATTAAGCACGGCATATGGATTATCTTTTCGGTTCTCCTACTTCACCTGTGTCCAGCCTGTATTTCACTGCCTGACCTGTGATTTCGATTGGGCCATTGATTTGTGTCTCTGCGGACCGGTTTCTCCTGACGTCGACTTTAATCAGCTGATGACTCCTATCATTACTCACGAGTTGATTTGTCCTGGCGAAAGGATTATGGCTGTGGCATTGATGCATGGACTACTTGGTCCCTGGAATTTACTGGCGGCAGCACAGTCTTTCTTGGAACACAGCTTTCTTGAAAACCCACCGAGCTGTCCTCTGATGGTGATAGAGGATCCGGTGCTGGGAGAGCACGTATGTTCTTTTCCGCTTTTAAATTGGATGGCTGAACTGTTTTCGGATGAAGACGGTGACTTCCTGTTGGAGGCTGTTGCAGCTTATTTTGCATACACAGTTATGTCATAGACCTTTTTCATGTTTCATATGCTGAGTACTAGCATTTCATTGACAATTCATTGACTTAATTGTCAAGTTTTTATTATTTACCTTGCCTATTGGCTTAAGACTCGATAAAGTACTTGGCTGTTTTATTTTTCTTTAGCATTGAATTTTCCTAGTTTTTAATGCTTTACCTTGCGGACCGTCCACATATAAACTTGCAATCTGCTCTCATGAGATGGCACTTCTATTATCTTATTCAGTTCGTTTCCGGATCATGAGGAGGTGTCATCTAGGTCCTGGATATCTTTACACCGTGTTAAGTTAGCATGGGCTCATTACCGGTTTAAACGCCATTTTTCCTTTTTTGCAACTTCTGCACACGACATTTAGTTGTTGCTTTAGCTTTCCACCTAGTAGTTCATCGTGGTTTACATGAGAATAATATGTTATTGGTCTACTATCTGCTTTACTTGTTAAACTATATCTGTACAGCGAGTGCTAAAGTTTCAAGAACAACACGATACAGAATTGTTATGAGGTCTGATCTCCACGACTTCATACTCATAACATAAGTGCAACTTCTGCCAATTCTGGGCATGAGGCGGGTTTTATATTGCTTTGCCGAACACACATACACAACAGTTGATGCGGTTCACATGAAGAGAGAGCTGGTGTATGCTGATGTGATTCCTTCAAATCTAAGACACTAAAGTATGGGCACGCCCTAAACCAACACAAAGAGACCTTCTTAGCAAATAATATAATATGTGTATTAGGGAGGGTGAGATATAAGCAGCCGCGGGCCGTGGAGGGAGTTACGGTGAGGCAGGGAGGCGGGGAGGGGGAGAAGCAGGGTGGAGCCCTCTCTACCTTGCCCCTCCCCCTCCCCGCCTCCCTGCCCCACCGTAACTCCCTCCACGGCCCGCGGCTGCTTATAAGTGTTGCTAACTCTTATTCATTTACAGCATGTTAACATACTGTCACCATTCGCTTTTTATGTACTAGTAACTATGCTGGTAATTTTGCTACTGATAATATGTGTACTTGTATTCTCCACCCTGCTTCTCCCCCTCCCCGCCTCCCTGCCTCACCGTAACTCCCTCCACGGCCCGCGGCTGCTTATAAGTGTTGCTAACTCTTATTCATTTACAGCATGTTAACATACTATCACCATTCACTTTTTATGTACTAGTAACTATGCTGGTAATTTTGCTACTGATAATATGTGTACTTTTATTATCTAAGGTACTACGCCTGAGAAGACGGCATTAGTAAATAAACATTTCAAATACACATGTGTTCTTCTTAACTCCATGTTCTGGTTTCTAAGAAATATATAACGACCGACTGTTCATGAGTTCCACGTATCCTGAGGTACTATAAGTTCATATTATGGATTGTCTAAACATTGAGAGTTTGTTATATCCAATGTGACACTGTACCTAGCTTGCTAAATAGTTTTTGATTACTAACGTGAGTTTTGGGACACCCTAATTCGCCGAGGTTCCAATCCTCTGTCCACAGTTCTGTGTGAGAACAGAAACCCTGCGACAGGGGCACCCCCGACCCTTGCTGGACCTTCATCACACTTGCGATACAACTCCAGCAATGCGCCACCTTTACGGCACAGATACATCACGCATCTGTGCTGTTTTTGCCCCGTGATGCGCCGCATTGTAAATGCAGCACACCATAGGTGACGGAACAGCGGCACAGAATGACTAACACATCCCTGGTGATGCGCCAGTCATCATAAATCTATCCCTATGCTTCTTATCTTGTTAGAGATGAACCGCCATATGTATCATCAAAGTTATTTGCATTTCCTAAATAGCGAACTTTAAGGAATAAATAGCGATTCTTTACCATTCCTAGTTTGCGATGAGCTATTTGCTAATTAGCCGAATGTAGCCCAATGAAGCCCAATGTAGCCCAATGTAGCCCAAAGATGGCCGCCAGACACACAAAAAAACAAATGTAGCCCAAATATCAGCCAGATGTAGCCCAACTATAGCCCAGTGACAGAATGACCAATCAGCTTCGCAAACCTCCGTTACGCGAAGCGGAGCGCTGTTACAGATATATATCTTTTTTTGAACGTTAATTTCTCAAAATCCACTGGAGCACATATATTGAGACCTAGCAAAGGCACATCGGGCTACCAGTCCCTAATATTTTGCCAAGTTTCGTGCAAATCCATTCAGCCGTTCAATTATTATTTTTATTATTTTTTTTTGCCCCGCGGGGCCCTTTTAAAACCTCCACATCAAACCTAGGGGGTCAGCGAGGATCTACTATGCCCCCTTATAGTTATTTCCCCCTTTGTTTTGACCTCCTCTTGTCTCTCGATCCTACCGAGAGACAAGATGGCGGCCGCTACGGACTGTTTGGAATGTTGACAGACGCCGGAGAACCAATCAGCTTCGCTTCACAAAGCTCCGTTGCGCGAAAAGTCCGCGAACCAGAGCGCTAACCGGTCCGCTGTTACAGATATATATCTTTTTTTAAACGTTAATTTCTCAAAATCCACTGGAGCACATATATTGAGACCTACAAAAGGCACATCGGGCTACCAGTCCCTACAATTTTGCCAAGTTTCGTGCAAATCCATTCAGCCGTTCGGGCTAAAAGTGAGGCCAACCGCCCTATGGAAAACTCAATGTTAAAAACACGTTTTGGGACCCCCCTTTTTTCTCGGCCCCCACTGGACGAACCCCCCCCAAATTTTCAAGGGCTGCTCAGAAACAAAATGTGCCATTTTCCTGAAAATTTCAGCCAATTCCGTCCACAAACGCCAAAGTTATTAGACATAGAATTTTCAAAAAACCCATAGAGAAAAAATCCTAACTATATATACCTACTGGCGACCGCCAGTAGGTAATATATATATATATATGTATATTACCTACTGGCGGTCGCCAGTAGATAGTTATAGTTAGGACCTATTATCCATAGGAAAACCGCAACATTCTATTGGCAATAACTCTGGCGTCGATTGATGAATCTTCTTGAAATTATTCAAACTTTTGGCCAGCTCAGTTCCTCTCCTTCCCAGACAGTTTGGGGGTGATTGGTCAAGCGGTGGCTGAGAAAAAAGGGGGTCCTAAAATGTGTTTTCCCCATGCAATTTCCCATAGGACCTTTAGCCATGGCTACAGCCCGAACGGCTCAACTGAATTACACCAAATTTGGCAGAGAGGTAGTCTTCAGTTCCGACTTGAGCCTTTTGCTTATATGGTGTCAATCGGTTCAGAAGTTCCTGAGAAAATTACGGTTAAATATCATTTATATATCTATCAGCGTGGTGGATCTGTGTATCTATCCACATACCCAAAGCGCAGCCTGCACGCACCATGCTGTGCATGAGCTTCATGCTGATTGGCTGTCAACAGTCAAAATCAGAAAGTGTTGGCAGTCATCTTGTGCCTCGGCACAAAATACCCAAAACAAACGCCGCAAAAGGCAAAAAGGGGGCAGGGTAGACACACCCTGACCCTCTAGGCCTGCTCAGGAGGTCCCACAAGAACCCCCAGGGCCCAAAAAAAATTCTTTTTGGGGGGAAAAATGGCAGGATGCGCGTAGGACCCGCGCATCCCAGCAATATATAAAAAAAAGAAACGCGGTCTCCTGCGGTAAATTTGTTAATTTACCCCCAGGGTGGCCAAATCCCGGGGGCATTGTTAAAAACATAGTGTGGGGGGTCCCAATCCCCCCCACACTGCCAAGGGGACCACCACCCCCGGGGCTATAATTTAATATATGCGTTGGCTCACGGGACCCCCCTGCAGCCCCTGGTACCGCCACCCCCGGGGCTTCTTCCAAATGGGTGGGGGCTCTCAGGCTCACCAGCCCCGGGGACCGCCACCCCCTGGGGCTATTTTGAAATGCGTGGGGGGCTCTCAGGCCCCCCCCGGCCCGGGTACCGCCACCCCACGGGGCAAGCATTTAATGTATGCGGGGGGCTCATGGGGCCACCCACAGCCCCGGGGACCACCACCCAGAGCTGCGTTGCAGAGAGGTGTAAAAAGGGGCATGGCCTCAGAACACCTCCCTGGCACATAATGGAGGTACCTGGTGGGCTAGTTGGCTGCCAGGGGACCTCAGGATTCAAGGGGACTTAATCCCCCAACTTAAAACATGCCACGGGGCACGTTTGCATAGTAGTGAAGGTAGGGGGCGGAGCATAAGGTAATATGTGTGCAATTACGGCCTGTGGCGTATTTTAAGTTGGGAAATTAATTCCTCTTTAATCCAGAGGTCCATTAGGAGTCAAGTAGCCCACCAGGTACCTCCAGTAAGTGCCACGGAGCTGTGTTGCAGACTGTGGTAAAAAGGTGCGTGGCCTCTGAATACCTCTCTGCAACGCAGCTCCTTGGCGCATACTGGAGGTACCTGGTGGGCTAGTAGGCCCCCAGGGGACTGCAGCATTGAAGAGGAATTAATTACCTAACTTAAAACGTGCCACAGGGCGTGTTTGCACACATGTCACTGCAGGCACTGCCCCCTTCCTTCACCATTGTACAAATATTCCTCTAAAATCAGCCGAATTACGAATTCCGATTTACTCACCTGTTATCAGGAGAGAACCCAGTGCTGCATCTTTTAGCCCAGCACTGACCCTGAAAAGTAATTCTAATCGTACTTACCAGTAACTTGTATTTCCTTCCATATCAATCATTGTGTCATTTTCACCAGAAAAGATTCTGTGTCGATTTTTGAAACGTACAAATATTCCTCTAAAATCAGCTGAACTACGAATTCCGATTTACTCACCTGTTATCAGGAGAGAACCCAGTGCTGCATCTTTTAGCCCAGCACTGACCCTGAAAAGTAATTCTAACCATACTTGCCAGTAACTTGTATTTCCTTCCATAGGAATCCATTGTCCGGTTTTCAGCAGAAAAGTTTCTGTGTCTATTTTCACAAACTAAAAATATTCCTAAAAAATTGCCTGTATGACTTAAACACATTATTCCAACTGTTTACATGAGATGCACCACTGCTGGATCCAGGATCCATCACTGAGTAAGAAAAAGTGACGATAGCACCACTTACCTGCTAAAGGAATTTCCTGCCATAGGACAACATTGGTGATCCTATGTGAAAAAATGTCAGTCAACTTTTAAAATACAATAATTTTCATTAAAAATCACTACTGTAACTAAAACGCTTTTACTCAACCGTTTACAGGAGATGTCCAAGGACTGAATCTAGGATCCAGTCCTGTGGTTAGAAAAGTAATCCATAAAGTAACTAATTGCATTTAACTAGAAATTCACATTGAGCTCAATGTTGCATTGTATTTAAAATTGTGTTACCCATTGCAACAACTGTAACTACTGTACTTAAAAGTCTATTGCCTATTTGCGAAGTATTTAAACTAAAGTAATTCATTATGAGGAAGTATATTTTGTAATGGAATGTGATGCATAATGTAATTATAATGTTATTTAAAAAATAAAGGCCCAGATGTATCAAGCATTTTTTTGTCGCAAACGGTGCGAATCGCTAAAATTCACCATTTGCGACAAGAAAATAGAATTTCAAGATGTATGTAATTTTTCGCATCGCAAATTTAGAAATCGCATTTTTTGCAAGTTCTTATTTGCGATTGTTCCTATTATGCGAATTATTTTTGCGATTCTCTATTTTGCATGTTTCATATTTTGCGATTCTTGCAAATATGAAATTGCAAGTGTAAAATTCGCATTAAGATGTATAAAGAAATCGCAATTAGCGAAATCCTGAAAATCGCAAATTAAGAAATTGCTATTAACAATAACTTCAAGCAGGTGGTAATCGATTTGAAAGTATAAAAAACAGTCCAAACTGATTTTTTGAAAAGAGCAACGGCTGCACTTTACCTGATAGCTAGGAGGCTGCGCATTCAAGCTCTTGCACAGAGGAGACAGAGGCAGGAGAGGATTTTCAGACTGAGGATAACCTTGTTTCAGAAGACTGAAGAAGACATGTTTGAGAAATATAGACTGCATCCACACACCATTTTGGACCTTATTGTGGAATTGAAGCCTTTTTTGGAGCATGAAACACACATACCCCATTCAATACCTACTCATGTGCAGGTTCTGTGTTCCCTGCATCTTCTGGCTTCTGGATCTTTTCAAAGGGTGATTGCAGAGGTTGGTGGAGTGTCTCAGAGTGCTTTTTCACGATTTTTTAGAGTTTTCCTTGATGCAATGATGAGTAGGCTGCACCATCATATTTACCTCTCCAGCATACCACAAGATATCCAAATTACAAAATTGGATTTTTATCAAATTGCACATTTCCCACTTGTGATTGGATGCATAGATGGGACACATATTGCCATTACTCCTCCTGCTGCAACTGAATATGTTTATAGAAATAGGAAAAGTTACCACTCTTTAAACATTCAAATGGTGTGTAATGCCAAGTACATAATCACTGACATAGTGGCAAAGTACCCTGGAAGCACTCATGACTCTTACATGTTCAGACACAGTGGATTGCATGGATGTTTTAGTGCTTGGCAATTTGGAGAAGGATTTCTTCTTGGTAAGTGCATATTTCATTTACATTTTCCATATTTTCAAAGAAAACCAGTGGCATTCCTGAAAGTAAACTATTTTTTACATTTCTATGTAGGTGACAGTGCATATGCTGTACGTGATTTCATTTTGACCCCTTACTTAAATCCTACAAATCTTCATGAAAGGAGATACAATAAGGCTCACCGTTCTACACATGGAGTGATAGAAAGGACTTTTGGAATTTTAAAAAGCAGATTTAGAAGAATTCATAAAAGTGGAGGTTCTTTGCAGTATAAACCATCCTTGTGCTGCAAAATCATCACAAGTTGTGCAATGTTACATAACATGGCCATGAGAAAAGGAACACAATGTGATGTAAGTGACCCCGAATCTTCAGACAATGATGATTTACCTCCCCCAAGAAGAGGTGCTGCAGGGATAGGAGCTGCAGCAGGACGACAAAGATGTGCAGAAATCACAAACAATTACTTTTAGGTAAGAATGAAAAGCATGACAACTGTTTTTAAGTTTAGAAAGTTTTACTTCATTTAACCAAAAATTGAAGAAACATTGCAATTAGCAATTTGTAACCTGTTAATACACAGGACATTCATATATAACTGTGAGAAAAATGAATGATAAATTATTTTAAGAAAACATTTTGTAGGTTTAAGAATCTACTTCTTGCGCTGCCTGATGCTTGTGCGCTGCCCTGCCCCACTGCTCCTCACAGATGCTTGTTGGGTGGCTTGTCTCCCACTCCTGTGGTCACTGGTGTCTGATGTTGGAGTAGGGTTGCTGCTGCTCCTACTTGTAGTGTCCTCTGTTTCCATAGGCTCATAAAATCCACGAGCCCCTGTGTTACTGGTCTTTAGCAATTCTACTGCATTTAAAACTTTATCAAGGCCTTTGGCCACATTCCTGGTGCATTCGCTCACCATGCGCTGCATTGAAATACTGTGCCTACTGAACTGTGCAGTGACAGTATACAGTCTATTGATTGCAGTGCAGTATGTAAGCATTCTGCTATCCTGTCTGCATGCAGCCCTCACTCTGTTTTCCTCAGACTTCTCCATTGCAACACACAGTCTATCAATAGAGTCTGCCATTCGCCTCATCCCATCCCCCATGCTGGCATTGCTTTTATTTAATTTGCAGAGCTGTCTATTGATGGATATTAAAGCTTTATGCTGTTTCTCCTGCACTTTCAGCATGTTTTGCTCCAACCCTTTGAAAACATTAGAAATGTCTGTAACATCACCCCTGTTAGGCCTGGCAGTATTTAAAGTGTAAGCTCTTCTTCTTGAGGCAGCATTTCTATTGTCAACATGTTCATCTTCATGCAATGTCTCATGGGCACTTTCTCTTGACCCCTCAGGTTCTTCATCACTATCCTGAAGAGGTTGTAAAGGAGCAACAGCTCTTCTTTTGGATCTCACAATTGGAATGGATTCCTCATCCTCATTATAATTTTCTTCACCTGGTGCTATATCATGTGCATGTGAAGAGTGGGCATCAAAATCATCACTTGCATGTTCAACATGTTCTGTGAATGTAAAAAGAGACATATGAGATTGTTGTCGGCCGGTCTGTTTTTTTTTTTCAATAAAAGCTTCAAACCACCAATGTACTCCTTTGGTGTGTTTTTTTTCCTATATTTTATATTTAAAAAAATGTAATAAGCCAACTAATGTCAAATGAAAGTAAAAATGCTTAAATAGGAGAGGATAAAGTCAGACATTTAAATGACAAAAATCCTCAATGCAATTAAATTGCTACAGGTAAAACTTTCCTAGCAAAAACAACATACATGACCCAGAAAAATGCAAACACTCATGCATCCTTCATACCTTCTTCTGTATGTCTTGGCTCCGAACTGTCAATGTCTGTGACTCCACTGACACTCTCATGCAAAATTGTTGCTTCCACTAGCTCTTCATGTGGAGTTGGCTGGTCTACATGTGAGGTTCCTCCACCAGTTTTACTTGCTTCTTTAATTCGCTCTGCAAGCTTCTCTTTGGACCTCAGACGCATATCATACCATCGCTTCTTCAGTTCATCGATGGATCTTGGTATGACTCCCACAGCATTTACTTTTTCTTGAATTTCCAACCATATCTTTCTCTTTCTCACTTCTGGAACATTCTTGGCTTGCTTACCAAACAGCAATTCATGGTTGCAAGCCATTTCTTCTATCAGTGTCTCCAACTCCCTCTGTGAAAATTTCTGCTTCCTCATCCTTTTTTCACCTGAGGCACCTCCTTCAGAATTTTCTGGCTCCATACTACAGTGAAACAGGTCTTCTCTCCAGCCTAACAAGCTTCCAACTGCCACTGGGTGTGGCTCAGGCAAGCAGGTGCAGCTAATCAAGAGCAGTTCCTGACTATGACTCAATCAGTTTTTTACAGCATTAGCAGATTCACGCTTTTCTGCGATTTCTTATTTTGCGAAATTCGCAAAATAAGAAATCACAGAAAAATCGCAGATCATTCTGCGATATTTAAGGAATCGCAGAATTCTCGCAAAAATCTACATATATCGCATTTTGCGATTTCTTAATAGCGACTCGCAAAAAATCGCTAATAAGGAATCGCAAAAGCAAATGTTGATACATCTACCCCAAAATATCTAAAAATAAATCGTTTAAAAAATGAAGTAAATCAGTTTCAATAAAATAAATATAACAATTTATACATTTAAAAATTGTCATTTACAAAACCTTCGAACTTCACTGAAAAAACCATAGGTTTCAGGCCTGATATAGCTAGGAATTAACATTTAAAAAACCTTTGAAATTCACTGAAAAAACCATAGGTTACAGGTCTGATATAGTTAGGAATTCGCATTTAAAAAAACCTTAGAAATTCACTGAAAAAAACATAGGTTTTAGGGGTGTTATAGTTAGCTGAACATTTCACTTGTACAAAACCATTGAAATTCCTCCGATATAATTAGTTGTGAAGCTCAACTTTAAACATCATCAAGCGGCATGTCCGGGGTGCCCTAATCCCACTGAAACGCTTGGTCACTTCTTGTTTGCCTGTAGGGCATACAAGGGGGCGAGGAAAAGATGGCTAAGCCCAGTTTGTAGAGAATTGGGGACAAGGCAGTGCTCAGTGGCCCTTCGCATCCTGACAACGGACACTACCTCCATGATAATAATTGCCGGGGTTGCAAAATTTCTGGGGAGTGCATGGCAAATACGATCGAAGCTGGTGCGATTGAGTATTGGGTAGATGTTTAAAATCTGTAAAATTGTTCGAATTAGCACTTTACTAACTAGCACCTTTTTTGCTGTGACATACTCATCTGGGCTCTTGTCCTTTTTATTAACTATGAATTTTTAGAAAACTCCTTTTTTAAACAAAATTTATATCTGAATATTCCTTTAGCAATTTTTATTCTTTTTATGATGTAATTGTATTTTAATTCAACTTATGATGTACTTACTTTTATGATACCTTGCTATCGAATAAAGTATTACATTAATTAGTTGTACTCACTATATCTCGCGCGCCCGCAATCCACTGCTGATGATGTCCCATATTACATCATTCATGACATGGTCAGTGACATCACTGATGACATCTCAAACCGGTTTTCCGTTTTCGCAGTGACGCCGAGGGTCGCAATAATATCGGCAGCCGCGATCACTGCGAATACTTCATGAAATGACAAAACAAATGCAGACATTCAATAGCCACCACCACATTCAACACTTATAAGTGCAAATGGATTATAACCAACACACTAAACACATTACTAACTAAATGACTGTATAATAGCATGCACAACCCCTTATTATCTCTATAACACAGGGCATAACTTTTTCAGTGTAATCTATGACTGCATGAATCACTGTATCACTAAGTCTCTCATTCACTGCACAAGTATTTGAGAGGATCTTTGAGAGACGGTGCACCAGTCTATCAATACTTCTTCAACCAAATGCATGACTGCCTCAGCACATCTATGAGTGGGTGCATCAGTATCACTATGGGTCTGTCATTGGTTGCGTAAGTCTCTCACTCAATCTGTGAGTAGGTGCATGAGTGCCTTTGTGCATTTGTAAGGAGGCATATGAATCTCTGACTGGATCTGTGAGTGGTTACATCAGTGTAAAAGTGGGTATGTGAGTGGGTGAGTGAGTGGGTGCATGAGTATCTGAGCAGATCTATGAGTGAGTACATGAGTCTCTTAGTGGACCTACAACTGGAAGCGTGAGTGTCTGAGTGGTTCTCTCAGTGGGTGCATGGGCCTCTGAGTGTGACTGTGAGTGGGTACATGAGTCTCTGAGTTGGTCTATGATTGGCTGTGTGTGTGACTGTATGGGTGTGTGTGTGAGTGGGTCTATGAGTAGATGTATGAGTGTCTGAGTGGATCTGTGAGTGGGTGTATGAGTGTCTCAATGGGTCGGTTAATGAGAGCATAAATCTCTAAGTTTGTGAGTGATACGGTGCATGCATGAATGTCTCAGTGGGTCTGTGACTGGGAGAGTGAATATATATATTCACTTTAAAAAACAAAGGTTACAGGGAAGTTATAAATAGGCTAAGGTTTTACTCATATGAAACCAGTGAAATTCAGCAGTTATAGTTAGCTGAGCTAACTATAACTCACACCCCCTCAATGCATTGCTTATGATCTCACTTACTACAACACTCATGACATTCAGAGACATTACTGATAACATCTCAAATGACATCATTGATGACATTGCTGATGACATCCTCCAGTGACCGTGTGTGTTTTTTAAAAGTTTATGAGTGTTAAATATGTATACCAATGTGTATTGGTGAATCAGTGGGTGTATGAATGCCTGTGAGGATGATTCAGTGGGTGCATGACTGTATAAGTAAGGGATAATCTGTCTCAGTGAATGTATGAGTGAGAGACTGGTTGTGTGAAGGTGTGTGAGAGTCTGTCAGTTGGTGTCTATGTGGCTATATGGGTGTGTGAGTGGGTACTTGAGTGGCTGTATGGGTGATTGATTGGTAGTCTGAGAACCTGTATGGGTGTCTGAGTGTCTGTGTGTGGGTGGGTGTGGGGTTGTGTGACTGCCTGTATGGATGAGTCAGTGGCTCTATAGGTTAGTGAGTGTGTGTGTCAGAAGCTGTATGAGTGAGTGAGTGTGTGTATAACTGTGTGGCTGAGTGGATGTATTAGTGGTATATGGGTAGGTAACTGGGTATGTGAAAGGCAGTATAGGTTATATGAGTGACTCTATATATGGGTGAGTGAATGTGAGAGTGGCTGAATGAGTGAGTGTGTGCTTGTATCAGTGACTGTATAGGTGAGTGAGTATGTGTTAGTATCTGTATGAGTAAGTATGTGGATGTGTGTGTAACTGCATGGATGAGTAAGTGGTGTGTGATTGACTATATGGGTGAGTGAGTAGGTGTATAAGTAGCTCTATGGGTGACTGACTCAGTGTGTGAGTAGCTGCATGGGTGTATGAGTTGATATGTCACTGAATATATTAGTGAGTTAGTGGGTTTAAGAGTGGCTTTATAGGTGAGTGAATGGATTTGTGAGTAGATCTATGAATCTATGAGTCGGTGTGTAATATTGGTATGGGTCTGTGAAAGGGTGTGTGAATGTTTGTGTGGGAGTAGGTATATGAAAGATACTATGGGTGTGTGACTGGGTGCATTAGTGATTTTGTAGGTTATGTCATCATTGATGTCATTTGAGATGTTATCAGTGATATCATGAGTAATGTCACTTGCCATGTCATGAGTGACGTAATTTGTGAGATCATAATCAGTACATTGCAGGGGTGCAAGTTAAACTTAGCTCAACTAACTATAACTGCGGAATTGTACTGGTTTTATATGAGCGAAACCAGAGCCTAACTATAAGTTCCCTGTAGCCTTTGTTTTTGTTTTGTGAATTTGTATTCTTTTTAAGTTCTGTTTCTTAACTATAACGTCCCTGTAACCTTTCATTTTTTAGTGAATTTCTATGTTTTTTTAAGTAGTAATAATGTTTGCAGAGTGGTGGAGAAAGGGGAGGGCCTCTGACCAGCTTTCTGGAATCCCTCTGTGTCTGATTTACAGAAAGTGCCAGGAGGGATTCCTTGCCCCAAGGTCCCTCAGCATCCCAGAGGACTTAATTCCCCAACCAGTAGTGCACCAGGAGACAGGTTTGCTGAGTAGTGGAGAGAGGTGTGGGGTCACGAAGACTTCTTAGCAATCCCATTGTGTGTGACTTACTAGAGGTAACAGGAGAGGTTGTTCTCCCCAAGGACCCTCTGCAGCCAAGGGGACTTCATCCCTGAAATAATGGTGCACCAGGAGAAATGTTTGCAGAGTGGTAGAGAAAAGGGGTGGGTCAACGAAGTCCTCTCAGCAATGCCATAGTGTGGGGCTTTCTGAAGGTAACAGGAGGAGTAGTTGACCCCCAAGGACGTCCTTGGAGGCCAGCAACTCCTCCCGTTACCTCCAGTAAGTCCCACACAGCGCAATTGCATTCAGTTTTTCGGAGGCCATGCCCCTCACCACTACTTTGCAAACGAGCCTCCAGGTACACTGATGGTTGGGTGATGAAGTCCTCTTGGTTTCAGGGGGTCCTTAGGGGCAAACAAGCTCTCCTGTTACCTCCAGTAAGTCCCACACAGCGGGATTGCTGAGAAGTCTATGGAGGTCACATCCCCTTTCTGCACCACTCTGCAGATGCACCTCCTGGCACACTACTGGCTTGGGGAGGAAGTTCCCTTGGCTCCAGAGGCCCTTGGGGGCCCTCCACCACTCCTTTATCTCTAGTAAGTCTACACACCTGGATTGGTAACATTTTTTTAGAGCCTATGCCCCTTTTCTCGACCACTCTGCAAACGCACCTCCTGGCGCACTACTGGTTGTTGAAGAAGTCCACTTTAGACCTGAGGCCCTCAGGAGGCAAGGGGATATCATCCCCTACCAGCAGTGTACCGAGAGGTGCGTTTGCAGAGTAGTGGAGAAACAGGGTGTGGCCTCCGACCGCCTCTCTGCAATCCTGCTGTGTGGGACTTACTGGAGGAAACAGGCAATCTTGTTGGCCCCTGATGACCCTCAACAGCCAAGGGGACTTTATCACCTAATCAGCAGTGTACCTGGGAATCTCAATTGCAGAGTGGTGCAGAAAGGGGGCCTCTGGCATTGTGCTGGTAGCCTTTTTTCTCAATTATATAGGAAGGGGGGCCTTGTGCGCCCCATTTTTTGGGCCAGATTTGGCCCCGGAGTCCTCTTCCTCAGGGGCTAGGTATTTTTCAAATGGGGTGCCACGCAGCTTTGCTCACCAGCCAAATATGGCCACATGGACCCCATTCCCCAAGGCCTAGCTTTTTCTTTTTTAAATAGTTTTTTTTTAATAAACAATGGGCTTGACTCCCCTTCCTTGGGCTGATTTGGGCCCCAGGGAACCCAACCCCGGGGCCTGCACTTTTAAAAAAATATCTATTTTTATTTTTTTTAAACATGGCAGGTGGTCATTTGGCTGAATTCCCAGGCTAAATTTGTCCCTGGAGACCACATTCCCCAGGTATGGCCACAATGCTGTGTGGCCTGGTCCCACCCAGGGCAACCAATTTCGCACATTGGGCACCATGGGGGGAGTCTTAAGGCCCATGTGATCCCTGCCAGCTCCCTGCATCCTGAACAAGCTGGCATTGCTTTTGGACACAAGGAGCTGCTGAACATGCAGCTTCCTCTGTACAAAAGCAATTCTGCTTTGCTACCAGAAGCAGAGCAGAGTTTGTTATGGCTTCGGAGGAGCCAGCAAACAGCAATGTCCTGGTTTGGGTACCCAGGACATTGTAGGAGCCGGCCCTGTGGTGGTGATGGTCCCATCTATGGTTCTAGGAGGGGGAGCACGTGGCACCGCTCCATTACAGGATACAGCCTCCACACTCAATGTAAAAAAGCAGTGGTGAGGTGGTAGTCCCCGGGCTGTGGGGCGTCTAAAAGGCCCACCACATTTTTTCAAATTAAAGTCTCAAGGAAGTGTCAGCCCTGGGGCTGTGGGGGTTCATGCGGCCCCCCCCCACATTAATTTACAGGAAGGTTCTGGGAAAGGGGTGGTTCCCAAAGATGGGGGGGTCCAAGAGGCCCATCATTTAAAAAGAAATAAGCCTTGAGATGTGGTGGTCCCCGGGGAAATTGGGGTAGGCCATTCGGGCAATCTGCACTTTCATATTTAAAGAAGCCCTGGGGTGTTGGTGTTCCCCTGGGCATAATAGGCCCTAGGAGGGCAGTACCCAAGCACCTCCTTTCTTTTTTGCATAATACCCAGGGACACGGTCATCCCAGGGCCAATAATGAAATAATTGCCAACATGAGCATTGAGAAAGGCTAAGCACCAAAACGCGTTTCTTTGGATTAAAATCATTGGAAAAGACCCCTGTAGTGCTCTGTTGTCTCCCTTTGTGACTTTGGTATGTTTATTTATGTGGGTTCACCCCCACAAAACGGATGGACCCACCCTGGGTGCAGCAGGCGATAGGTGGAACGTTTGAAACGCAGCTAAGAATCATACTGCAGCACCTCTATTTTTAACTGCTAGAGGCACATCCCATCAATACATGTTGACATTTATTTAATTGTTGGATTCTCAGTCATACAGAAGGGATTCGTACAGGTATGTGAAATGAGAGGCATGCATTACAACAGTGTCGAGGGGTATACTATATGCTGGTGAACAACTGCACAATGAAGGAATACAGATGTATCAATGAGAGGTAGAAAACTAGAAATACGGACTGTTTGAAAGCTGACGGCTATGTGGTATTGTATTTATGTATCTCAATGCTGTGCACCATGGAAGGTGTAATGGACTATTGGTCATCTGAGACTCCATTAGAGTAGGTGGCACATTATTAATGTTACTATTTTGAACTCATCAAATGTTACCACATAGCTATGTCTGCCAAAGTATTTTGAATAACAAAGCTGGACAATCCGAGTCCTCTTTCGAGTAATATTGTCAAATCTCCAATGGGAGTACACAAACTTATTTTAAAAGATCACTATGAGCTGTCCCGTGCTATTGGGAGTAAGAATTGAGAAATCCTTGGAGACGAAATGCGTTTGCTCGGATTAAAATCATTTAAAGTGACCCCGTGAGTGCTCCGTTGTCTTCTTTTGGGACTTTGGTATGTTTGCTTACGTGGGGCCACCCCCATGAAAAGGAGGCTCCCGCCCTGAGTGGAGCAGGTGATAGGTGGAACTTTTTGAAACATATATTTGAAACTTCAAATAACACCTCATAAGAAATAAAGTCAAAATAATGTATTTCTACTCTCTCTCTCTCCCTATATATTTGTATATATATATATATATATATATATATATATATATATATATATATATATATATAGAGAGAGAGAGAGAGAGTAGAAATACATTATTTTGACTTTTTTTTCTTATGAGGTGTTATTTGAAGTTCCTGCCTTCATTATTTTCTATGACGATCAGCAGTACCAATAGCGGGCGATATTGAGGACTGAGATTACTCTATGCCTAAGGTGAAGTACATTTACCACTGTTTTGGGTCCTTTTTTTGATTGTAGTATCTTAGGTGTTGTTAGAAAGGGGGGTCTCTAGTTGGCAGAGCTAGGTACCTTTGACCGAATAGGGACCCTGTGCTTCTAGTCAGGGTAAGGGGGAAACACACTCTAGATAACCCCTGTTCAGCCCCATGCTAGCTTGGCATGAGCAGACAGGCTTATCTTCAAGGCAATGTGTAAAGTATTTGTACCAACACACACAGTAACACAGTGATAACTCCTCAAATGGACACCACACAGGTTCAGAAAAATAAAGTAGGTTTATAGAATTTTGACAAAAACAAAACGACAAAGGAATCCAGCATACACAATTAAAACTACTCTTGAAATGTTCTTTGGAAGGTTCAAGTTAAACACAAATCAGGATTTCACAGATATTACCAAAAATGAACTCGTAGTTTCCGTATTCCTTTAGGCAAATACGATTGGATCAAAACCAGTCTCAGAATAAAAAATAAATCACTTGCAGAGACTGTACTTCTTCCTTAGCAAATGTAGGTTAGCATACGTTGTGACATTATAAACCCCTCTGACAAACCGCGTCTACAACAGTAATGCTGACTCCGTTGTCAGCCTCCGAGCCCGAAAGGAGGAGTGCAAGCAGGCCCCAGGTATAGGAACAGTTCCCTGCGGGCCTGGGACCCGCCCCAGGAGCGGTCACACGTGGCGGCTCAGGACATCAGTCCAAGCGTTACCTGGGGGGGTTGCTCTTGCTCTCCGGCACATCTGAACTCAACTACGCGGCTATCAGGACCTCGGACGTCCCCCGGGAGGAACTGGACTCAGGCTCAAGGGAGAGCACTCCTCACTCTTCAACTGCAAGCAACCTGGTGGACGGGACTCGACAAGCGCCGGCTTCCTCACATCGAGGAGTCCTTTGTTGCCATTCAGCGTCTCGCGGCTGATCTTGCTGCATGGTGATTATGATCCTGCTGATTACTTGGGCCAGCGGCGGTGACGTCCTCTCAGGGGATCGCAGCTTCAGTCCCCTTCCTCAGATGATTGTGATCTCAGGCTAGCGGCGATGAAAGCCTCTCAGATGATCGAGTCTTCCCACTGTGCACTGACACATGCACAGCTTTGCGGAGACGATTGTAATGCAGACTTCAAGAAAGGTACATGCTGTGCCCAGACACATGCACACAGCGCTTGTGGAGATCTTGGAAACTTTGCTGTCCCTGAGTTTCCACAACAGGAGGCCAGCTCTCCTCAGGCCCTTGGAGATCTCCTTTCAAGCAGGGGGACACAACACACAGCAAAGTCCTCTTCCTTCCTTTGGCAGAACAGCAACTGCAGATCAGCCCTAGAACACACAGCAAGGGCAGTCCTTCTTCTCAGTCTCTTCCGCTATTCTCCTCAGCAAAGGTTCTTCTTGATTCCAGGATGATCTAAAATACAGGGGTTTCAGCTCAAATATGTATACCCCAAATGTCTTTGTTCTCTAGGTGTAGAGTCCAAATCAGTTCTGGGTGCACTCTGCCAGTGCACCACTTCTTCCTTTGTCAATGGGGGCCAGGGTCTTCAGACAAGCCAGTCTTTTGTGGAAGGCAGGCACAGCCCTAGACAGGGACAGGTACTACTTTTCTCACCACTCCAAATGCAGATTGGCCTATTCAGCACAGGCTGACTCACCCAGACTCCTGGAGCCACCCCAGCCCCTGTCACTCCCAAGCTAGACAGTCAATCCACACCAAGGCAGAGGCACACAGAAAGATTGAACAAGAAAAAAGCCACATTCTAAAAGAGCTATTTTCAAACACAGAATTAAAAAACCATCCTTACTAAAATATATGTTTTTAGATTCTGAGTTCAGGGATACCAAACTCTAATTTTCCATCTCACGCCTATGGGAAGATATGCTCGTAAAATGTTACACAGCTTTCCCCATTCTGTCCTATGAGCAAGATAGCCTTTCAATAGTGAAAAACGAAATTGGCAGTATTTCACTATCAGGATATGGTACACACACCATTACGTGTCCTACCTTTCACATGCATTGCACCCTGCCAGGGGGTTACCTTGGGCCTTCTATAGGTGTGTTCTATGTGGAAGGAAAGGGAAGGGTAGGACCTGGCAAGTGGGTGCACTTGCCAAGTCATCATGGCAGTTAGCAAACTGCTCACATTCACTGCGGTGGAAGGCCTGAGACATCTCTTTGGGGCTACTCACGTGGGTGGCACAATCAGTGCTGCAGGCCCACTAGTAGCATTTGACTTACCAGCACTTTACTAGGGACCTACTGGTAAATAAATATGCCAATCAAGGAGAACCAATCATAATATCAATTTATACAGGGAGCACTTGCACTTTGACACTGATCAGCAGTGGCAAAGTGTCCAAACCATCTAAGCCAGCAAAAACTAAATCCAGCACAGCATCAAAACACAGGAGGTAGATGCAAAAAGTCAGGGAAAACCACGCCAAGAATGCCAGGTCTAACAGGTGTGCAGTTTGCAAATAGGAAGGAGCTTACTCTTTTGAGTGTGGGGCATGATTATCCTTAAATTCATGTCCATATCCCTCACGTTATCCCTCCTTACTCCCCCAAAACACCCCCTAATCAGTAATAAGTCTTCATCTTTCTTCATCCTCCACTCCATCATTCCCAAATTTACTACTAAAATATAGGCGTACGTGTGTAGAGATTGCTGCAGTTGGGGAGGAGATCTATGTACACTAAAGATAGGAGAGGTGAAGGTATAGACCTCTGCATGCAGGTTGGCAAATAACATTGTGTACCACATATGTAGTTCTATAGTAGTTTTACTATACATTTTACAAAATATAGTTTGTGACTAGGCCCATATGGTGTGTAAAGCAAAATCCCAGAAAAGCTATTTCTAAACTTTAAAGTTTATTAGCCATTTCTTGTTTTGTTTCTTTTTCTTTTTTGAGTGAGTACCACAACCTTTAAGTCATCATCAGTTTATGGACTACATTAGACCACTAAATGTTTAACAGAAATGTGGACACTTGTCAGAGAGTGGTAATATTGTAGGATGTGGCCCCTCATTAGAAGTGCCCTGTTTATTGATGCAGGTATACCGAAGACCCGATTTACTAATATTTGCCTAAATCTCAATGCAAAATATTGCCATTATAAGAAAATTCACCCAAAAATGGAAATAGTGTGCAGAACTTCAAATCAGTGGTAAATTGGGTACACCTTTTTCAACCACATATTCGTCCTCCATGCGTCTCATACATGTAGATTCCCTGGTGTTCAGTGTCAGCATTCACATGTCTCAAGCAACAAGAAACACAATAGAATCTGTTATCCTTCACTTATCAGTCAAACTCGAGTAGCTAGATAATCCACTCACAGGTTGAGAGACCATATTACACATACAGATGCGCCACAGAAAAATTGCAAAGACTTTAATGCAAGCATTATTTTCTTCTCAGGTAACAAACAAACATTGAACTTTTTTAAAGACATGCTTTTCCTAGTGCATATACATGGAAACAATCTTGCTTGAGAAGGCATAGGCGCTACAGACAAAGTGGTTCTTGAAAAACAACAGCAAATCATCAAAAATGAATCTTTAATATATTTATTGAACCACCCTGTGTCTCTTACTCACAGTATATATTGATCACCAGTCACTACACGCCGTCCTTGCTGATTATTGTCACTTGTGTCGCTACCGTGTCTCTCACTCACTCATACTGAGCACCAAGTACAATTTGGGTTAGCAATATTTATGTAATTTGTATATTGCAGTGCTGTGACAACTGTATATTTACCTGTTTTTCCTTCCCCTTTTGCACAATTCTGTATTAAAAATGATGCTATGAGAACATATATGAGAAACCAGATGAGTCTCCTTATCTCCTTAGTGATAATGTTATATGCCTATCTTGCCTAATTGTCCTTAAATGATACCAGTTGGGATACCATATGTTATTCTCATACTCTTTACCCTAATCCCAACACGGTTTATAGGGTTTACTCCTGTTGTTTGTACAAAAAAACTATCAAATATGTATGGACATGCTCTTTAGGGGTATTATTTTTTGGGTTAGAGCTTGTGGATGCATGGACACATATTTCCAAGGTGTAGAGAACATACTAACATGGATACTGCACAAGTATTCAACATATGGCGAAACTATTTTAATGGGTACAATTTTTTAAAAGTTCCACTATGTATTCCATCAAATCAAAAGATCTCTATTGAACCAAAATGGCCAGTAAGGAGAAGATATGATAAAAAAGCATACTTTTTTTTTACAGATACACGCTAAAACCATATAAAAACAGTAAGGTGCAATCAGTTGGTATAGCAGCATTGTTAAGCAGGTTGGCATACAGATAAGAATCCAGCTAACAAATACTCCCTGAGCTTTACAATAGAAGTCAATTCCTTAATTTAAAACAGCAAGGATAAATATAATAAAAAGCATAGAATGTATGCAAAGGAGTACAAACCATTAAAAAACCCATAAAGTGCCATTAGTTGGTATAGCGGCAACAGTTACAGATTGGCGTGCAAGTAAGGAGCTGATAGCAAATACTCCCAAGACTAGGCAATAGAGTTTAATTGTAAAGTCCACATTTGTAAAGCGCACAATCACCCGTAAGGGTCTCTAGGCGCTGGGGGCCGTCGGGAAGATTAAGCGAGCTATTGCCCAGAGTCACATGGTGCTGGGCTAACCTGCCGCCGGAGCCGGGGATCGAACCGTGGTCCCCCGATTCCAGCGTCAGTCGCCCTGGCCGCGGCGCCACACCTCTCCCACCATTGTAACAGCAGGTAAGGGTAAGCCACACTGAAAAGATAAGCAACGACTGATTTTCTACATCTGACTGTGACTTTGAGGAATACGCTAACCCTCAGACATATGTCATGGCTGTTCAGCAGTTGCACGAGGAATATCACTTCTCTGAATATCTGATGGCCCACGTTGTTCAATAGTGGTTCAAGAAAATATTGAAACACAAAATTACAAAATTAGCAAAGAAAATCATGAAATGCAGCAAAGTTTGTTCTGCTGAGCCATCACAAGGGTAGGACGGAAAAGGTTACCCTGTGCTGAATCCTCCCAAAAACACAGGATCCACCACACCGTTTCTGCGTTACAGCAGAAGAGAAGAGATCTCTCCCAAAGTGTAATGTCTAAAGACACATACAGGACTGATTCAGCAGATGCAAAAGTCCTATAAAACCTCTGTACAGAAACCTTTGATAATTCAGTGTGCAGCCTTTTGGTAGTGTAAACTCTTAGAAGTGGAACTTGACCCTTGAATGGTCATCTCTTTTAATGCTCAAAGGGGTCATGAACAGGGTGGTCAGACCCAGTGAGCAAAATGTTTTTGAGATATGATCTAGCCATGGTATTGCATAACCCTTGTGCAAACCGAGGCAGTCCATAATAATATCTGTACATAGAGATGCCTCTGGATTAACCCGCACACTAACACACAGTGACAAGGGAGAGAAATTTGCTTTGTTTGATATATCCTGTAAGTTTAACTGAGAATGCATGATAAAACTACAGCTAGAACGGGGAAGAGTCAGAAGCCTCCATATGCGGTTTTCCTCAATTTGGAGGGGGGAAATGTTGTGATGGCCCTAGATCCCAGCTCCATATATAGCAGCAGGAATACCCTTTTCCAGTGGCTCTTGGTAAATTAAAAACTGCTCCGCCCTCTCTTCTGAGCTTGAGTCATAAGCTATTTAGCTGTGGTTGCCAGGAACCCATTGAGTAAAAAAGCTACTGCTAAATAATTAAAATTGTTTACACTGCTGAGTGATTGTCATTTAATGGAAAGACTAGGGATATTCATTTTGCTAGGCCAGCACACCATGATATGAGATTTTTACACCAACCCCTGCAGACTGCAAATTAAAAAGAAAATTAAAGAAGCAGGTAAATGGACATTAACAGTACTGATAAAGTAAATATTCTGAAAATGTGCTAAATAAAAAGAAAAATTAAATGATTTTTCCTGGATCAACAAAACTAGGGAAGCAGGACTCCCAGAGTCAATAACAGTTATTTCAACATGGAGACTCAGGTTTATCCAGGTGGAGCTCTACCTCAGGGGGAAGGAATGGCAGGATTGGAGGAACATGCGCAACCATTGCAAATATAGAGGAGGTGTCCCAGGTTTCTTGTAGGGCTAAGACGTCAAACTTGATGATAAAAGTGACCTAGTTCGGGTTAGTAATTTTCTCCTTGAGTCCCACAATATTCCAGCTAATTATGGTAAAGGCTTGAGCCAGACTAGACCCTGAGAGACCATCCCTTGAGGGAAGGACTCCCAAGGTAGTGATGGGGGCGGTAGCCTGAGAAGTCTTAGCCGGGGCTAAATATGGACTAGAAAGAGCTTCATATCTATTGGGGGTGAGAATAGAAAGAAGAGCAGCTTGTCTTGGTGAAGAAGTTGTTGGCTCTTGAACTGACAGCCTTTTCGGTGGGACTTGAGGCACATAAATGGGAACTGTCACTGGGTGTCAAAGATGTTGTTAAATCACTTATCTTGAGGTTCCAAAGCATGAATGTTTCTCTGAGTGTGGGGAACTGAAGGTTTATAAGAATAACCTAAAGGGGCCAGAGCTTCTGGCCCCTTTAGCTTCTGGGTCCAAATACTAAGTTATGTACCGAAAGCAGGGAGCTAAAATTCACTCTTACACATTTGCCCAGAGTGTCAGCCGGGCCCATCCCCAATCACATTTCCGGGTCAACAGTATGTCTTTTGCATGATGAATGGGCTACCGTTTGTGATGCACAAGCCAGGTCAAAGTCTGGTTGAACAGCTCCTCATTAAATTCTTTCAACCAATTTCGTAAAGGGGGTATGGCAATAAGAACTACCATATATGGGTAAGCGGCTGGGGGAAGATTGTCTACAACTTGGTCGGGCACAGGGAGTAACATACCAGTTGGGAGCCCCCTCCCGCGTAAGTCCGTTGTGGTTAAGCTATCTCCCAGAGTAGTCACACGAAGAGATGTCCTAGGAACAGAACTGGATTTTGATGCCCTGGTGTGTTGACTGGCCGAGTTATATATCTGGATGGTTCCAATTATCCATCATCTCATGAAGTAACTTGCATGGACATGCTCTTTAGGAGCGTTAATTTGTGGGCTGTAGCGTGTGGATGCCTGCACATTGATGTCCAAGGTGTAAGGAACTGATTTAATGAGTAACAATGGTAAAAATGCCCATTATGTATTAAGTCTGTGCGTACTATCTTCGAGTTTTGGAAATTGCATTGGTAATTGAGATTTAGCATAGCACTCCATCCTTTTGTTCACTTCGGATGAACATCTAGCAATGACCCATGGTACTGTACACTTGTGTAGCTTGAATCATTAGTAGGAAAGAGGAGATAAAGAAATCATGTTTGTGGGAAGGTTGTGGAGGTGTAGTGTCATCAACACAAATACCGTGTATTCATGTATGACAATGGTATATTGTAAAATTAACCAATTTTATGTTTTGTTGATATGTCTGAAAATTAAATATGGTAGTGGTATGCAACTATGTTAATGTAGTAATAATTACCGAGCCATGTTGAAAATCTGACCATGCTTGAATGTTTCTTGAGTGGCACTTCAAATCAGTTCAAATCAGAGCATGTAGTGGATTTAATCAGTGATGGTGCAAATCTGTACAAGTATTCAAGATGAATAAGTGGTGGTGCAAATCTAAATAGGCACAAAGGATTATTAAATGATTGTGCAAATCTAAAAGAGAAGTTAGGATTAATGCGTGATGGTGCAAATCTATACTTGCCTTGAGGACTACTGAGCAATGGGGCAAATTTGACAATGCATATTGAGGGTAATCAATTCTTGATATATCTGTGCATTCTTGCAATATTGGTGCCCATTCCTCATTCGTGCTTGCACTGGTATAATGCAAGAAAGTTCTGAAAAATCATAGGTACTCTCGGAGTAATGTTGCCCACTCTTATTATACGGCTTGCTCTGGCATAAAGTTAGAAGTTGTTTTAAAATAATTTGGGCATTTGTGGCATGATGGTACCCTCCCCTGGTGCAGTATTGGTAATTCATGGCATTTTAGTCATTGAAAATGCCGTAGAAGGACTGTCTGTTAAATTCCACAAACTGTTTGCATTTGTTTATGCAGTTATTTGATCCACTACAAAAATTAATTTAAGTCTGCAGGGGGTTGGGAGCAGGAACATGCCAGACCCTGCTCCCATTTACCCTGGAATGGCTGTAGGCATACAGTCCAGCCAGTGTGCAGCCAAAAGCTTTTTTCAGTGGGGTTTCTGTGCCCGCAGTGAGTACAGTGTCAAACTCTGCTGCACGTAGCCTCAGTAACAAAAAAAGTGTAAATTATGTGAATTAATCTTAGAATCTAGCTTTCACCCTGGCCCCATCTCAGATTATTGTTTTTCATCCAATATACTACTCTAGAAAGAGGACAGTAATATCCAAATCAGTCTTAGTATTATTTCAATAGGAACAGTCGCCAGAATTGCAGGCCTGTTCCCCACCAATTAGGAACACAAGGAACCCCTAGATTTCGGCTGGGTGCACTTGGGGTTAATCAACCATGGAGGGTTGAGCACAGAATCTGGCCAAAGGCAAGGATGTGTAACGGAAGTCCACGCCTCAAGACTCAGGGTGGCCAATCCTCACTTTAAAAAAAAAAAACTAAGGGCCATGTGCAGCAACCTATCCCCTAATACATGCAGCCATGGGCTTTGCACAATGGGGTTGGGAAAACACAAAGGCTTGGTTGCAGGCATTGGCCAAATGCCAAACCCTATACCAAACTCTGCTGCACCGTACGGTGCTTTGGTTTAACCCATACAGCAAAAGAACTTTGGCCCTTGAGATATTGGGGACAGAGCATAGACATTAATTTTAGAAAATGTGCCCCAAAAGCCACTGTCATCTATTTTTGCAGTGGTATTTGGGCATAGATTGCAGCATCGAGCTACATACTATGGCAATTGTTTTCTTGTTGAGAGCTTAGAGTGCCGTGAGTCACCGACAGAAATCAGTCAATTGCATTGTCTGCAGAAAATGACTATATTTTAAAGGCGCTCGTCCATACGTTCAGCAACTTTTGCAAGCTTTGTTTTTGCCCTCTAGAATATAAACAATCTCCATTTGATGGGCTGCATACTTTTATCTTGTTCATGTACTCCTTTCCTTGAAGTCTCCTACCCTATA
This sequence comes from Lissotriton helveticus, assembly GCF_964261635.1. NCBI lineage: Eukaryota > Metazoa > Chordata > Amphibia > Caudata > Salamandridae > Lissotriton > Lissotriton helveticus. The sequence continues at coordinate 1,236,311,685 of NC_136063.1, read as the reverse complement.
ACCTCTTTAAGGAGGATGTGCTCAGATGTTGACTGTGGTGTCCTCTGAAGAGGCCTCAAAATATGATGCATGACTGAAATCAATGGCAGGTCTAATGACCAAAGCTAATCGATCACTGGGAGTGCTCAAAATAATGGGCCTCATTTATGAGGCATTGCGTCAGTTTTGCGCTTCCGATACACCACTTTTTGTGACGCATTGGCGGCGTAAAACATGCCTCCTGTTGCGCACTATTTGCAAAGTGACGCATCTAAGCAGATGCGTCACTTTGTAAACCCCTGCGCTACATTATACGTGCGTCAGGTATATTGGGCCTCATTTATGAGGCTGTGCGTCACTTTTACGCCACTGGTGCATCACTTTATGTGACGCACCAGTGGCGTAAAAGATGCGCCTTGTTGCGCCATATTTACAAAGTGACGCATCTAGGTAGATGCGTCACTTTGTAAACCCCTGCACCACATTATACCTGCGCCAGGTATAATGTATGCAAGGGGGGCGTATTGACGCAAGAAAGGGTCATGGAAGTGACGCAGTTAAATCTATGAGATTTCACTGCGCCACTTCTAGGACTCAAATGCATCAAAATCTTACGCCTGCCTCACAGCAGGCGTAAGACTGACGCAGGCCCTTTCACATGGGGCTTGCCCCATGTGAAAGGACACATTGCTGGAGTTGCGTCACTTTTGTGACACACTCCAGCAATGCGTCACTTTTGCACTTACAGATACATTAGAAATACTGACGTATCTGTAACTCCTTGCGCCATGATGCGTCATATTATAAATATGACGCAGCAATCATGTCGCAAGGAGTGCGCACTGAGAAGTGACGCATCGCTGCTTTCACGCAGCGATGCGTCATTTCTCATAAATGAGTCCCATTGTATGCAGGGGGGGCGTTCCCTCCCAAAAAGCTCCGTAGAAGTGACGCAGTGAAATCTATGAGATTTCACTGCGTCATTTCTAGGACGCCGTTGCGTCAAAATCTTGCGCCTGCCTCACAGCAGGCGTAAGACTGACCCAGGCCCTTTCACATGGGCCTTGCCCCATGTGAAAGGACGCATTGCTGGAGTTGCGTCACTTTTGTGACACACTCCAGCAATGCGTCACTTTTGCGCTTTCAGATACGTCAGCAATACTGACGTATCTGTAACTCCTTGCGCCATGATGCGTCATGCTGTAAATATGACGCATCATTGGTCTCGCAAGGAGGGCGCAGTGAAAAGTGACGCATCGCTGTTTTGACGCAGCGATGCGTCACTTTTCATAAATGAGGCCAATGAGATTTGCACTGGTTTGTTCTAATGACAATGCAATTTCCACTAAACACAAATAAGCATTCTGGTTTCCACTCATTCAAACTTTATAATTTTTGAAGTTCATGAGTTTGGTTGTGGGCTTTCATCATTTAATGAAGGAGGCTGCTAGTAGTTCATTCTGAGCTTGAAACAAAGCTAAATGCACATGCCACAGAAAAACGTTGTTTAAATTTCTGCAACTACAAGCAGTATTTCTTATATATTACTTTTTAGTGTGGTGCCTAGGGTCTAATTGACAATCAAAATATGCATTTATGAAGAACACAACCTATTTTAAAGCTCTGGGACCAAGGGCTTCCTTTGTGGAACATCCTGTCCTCACCGCGTAGGTGTCCTCTTCCAGGCCTGAAAGCTTATGTCACAAAAAGATATATAAAGATGTGATAAAAAATGCATTATTAATTGATCTCAATATGTAAGTGAAGCACTGAGTGATATCTTCAATTATAGTGTGCAATTACGATCAACACAACCAAAAGCATTGTGCAACAGAGGATGGCCTGCCACGGAATGTTGGTTGTAGGACCTTCACATAGGCCAGGCTTTACTCGCTGCCCTGCCCTCTAAGTTAGGTATGGCGGGATTGGGTGCAGGGCATTGCCTTCCTGCTAAGGGGCCTGATGGAGATTGGTGTAGTATAGCATCATAAATCCAAGAAAATCACTGAAAAGGCGTTATCGTTTTTTTACAGAGTTAAAGCTGATTATTATTTACACGACACACAAACTGATTATGACACTGAAACTCTAATGTGGACTTTGCACACGTTTTGAAAAACAACACTGAAACTGAGAAAAGATGAAATACCAGCACTGTAAAAGTGTGCTTGGTTATGTAGAAATATCAGGATTAACAAAATAATGAATGTAACATGTTTCGTAACTGATTAGCTGTTATTTTAACAAAGTCATTATAAAAAATGTAGGATGAAACTTAGCATCTTCATTGCCATCGTTGTAATGCACCTTAACAAAATGAAATACACTCCAAATGATTTGTGAAATTTGTTATATGATTGAAACTTTCACTGTAAATGCTTGACATTAGTAGGGTCTTAGATTTCAACAAATAATTTTAGTTTAAGGATTTTTAGGACTTGTTTGCTTGTGGGTACTTTTCAAATTTTGGTAGTAGGCCATAATAAGGGATGAACATTTTTGTGTAATAATCACTGACAAGATTACAAATATTTCCATATATGATATGTTTGATCTATTTCATTATGGTTGAATTTAATTATGAGATTATTTTACTTAATAAGAAATACTAACTTTAAAATATATTGCCTTTTTCCTTGGGCTGCATTATTTCATAACCTTGTGTAATGTACTTTTGTTACATTTCCTCAAATATGGCTTTATCTGTTTTGCTCATGCAACATTCTTTCATCAGTAAGGCACTTTACCCATACTCCATTGTGTAGGAATTGGTGGGAACTCGACCTCTCAACTTAATCCATGAAAATGTTAGACTAGAAATGTTTCTGCTTACGCATTACCCTAAGTAGGATAGCATTTGCGGCATTATTTTCTATTAAGGTGGCATTTTGAATCACAATCAAAATTGATCCTTTGCTATTTCTGAGAAAAGGCTTCTGTTAGGTTTTATTTCTCCAAGGTTGTGTTTTGCTTCACTAATGAATAGATTGTTCTTATTAGCGCATACCTTTCTCCCTAGATAAAGACATTCTCCCACTTGTCTGGTGACAGGTCCGACTGGAGCAACCTTGGACGTTGCTATTTTGTTTGCAATATGAGCCCTTAGGTCATTTTTTTTTTCATTGTCTTGCAGCACCTGCCTGGAAAAAAATCAGCTATGGGCGTGTTCTAGCCCACTTACGAAACATATTAACATATTAAATGTATCTTTATGCCTGTTGATTTTAGTACCTCTGCAGCACTCCTAGTGACTGGGGAGACTGAATTTCGGTCTGAGGGCATTCAGAATAAACAATTTTCGGTTAGTATTCTCTACTGTCTGACTGACTTTTCATTTGGTACGGAAGGCTGAGAGGTGGTTATTATTGACCGAGTGACCTGAATCGGGCCACTTCCTTCAAAGAGAAACAAGTAAATAAGCTCTTTTTCAACTAACCTGTGAGGATGGACTGGACAGGCGTTCCTCATGAGCAACATGGGAAAATACATTGAATATCAATTTTGTTCCTGGTGACTGGAAGAATGATCACATGACGGTCAGGCCATAATATGGTCATAAAGTATGTCACAAATGGACATTGTGGAGTATAAAAAGTGACTATCCTAGGAGGAAGAAATCCCTCTTTCCTCCATTGCCAACTGTCTACTGGACAATCTTTATATGTCCCTTACTTTTTTTCCCTTTTTTAATGAACTTGCCTGCTGGACGATTTGGTGTCCGGTGTGAGACCAGACCTGATCTTTCCTGATTATTGCTCCACTCCCTTTGCCCAAGGACTTTTACCTACTGGGCTCTGACTTGATCCCTCTTCTAAACTATCCTTGTGCATTTGTTTGTGGGAGGAATCACTAACCGTAAACATCCTCTTATGGATTCATTTATTTAGCAATGAATTTACTTTGACTAAACGTGCAGTTTTAATACTGCGCGCTGTAAGACACATGACAGAGTTTCTTAAAATGTTACTTATAAGCATTCATTTTGGATCTTTAATACAATAACCAAATTATCCAAATGTGCCCATTATTATGTCTTAACGTACTCTCTGCAGAAACTGTGTTACATCAATCTGATTTCTAAATGTCTGATAGGGAGAGTAATAGATTGATTTCAGAACATCAGGCTCCTTTGCTCTTGTTCTGTGTAGGCATAGCAGAGTTTATAGTTTGTATAATTCTTGTTAGATGGAACTTTTTAGAAGGTTGAGTATTCCAATTACAGTACTCTTTAACCATAGCATGGTTCTGAGCGTAGTGTACTTAAGCCTGATCTATCATTTGTCAGTTGGCTACCAATTAGTGATCCTCATTAGGTGGCCAGCAGTTTGACACCCTGATTACTCAGCCCTCACTATGACGAAGAAAGGTACCAATGCCATAGAATCAGAGTAAAGTGACTAAGTTTAGTATAACAACTGTATGGGCCCAGTGCTAGAGAACCAGAAAAGAGCTTCTGCTGCAACAAAACTTGGGAGCAGGGTAATGGTTCTGTCTAGTGATGTGAAGAGTTTAGGGTGCCCAAAATAGATTTCCACTGTCCAGCCAAAAATACTAAAATTCCAAGGATTGGCAGAAGAAATGATAGAGTACTGATGGATTCCAATAACTTGTAGCACTGAAAGGATTGTGAGTATTAATAGGAATACAAGTTGCAATTGCCTTGCCTTAGATTGAGGTGTTTTAAAATTTCTGTCTGATGTTATGCAAAGTTATAAAAATGTGAGCCATACCGCTTAATGCAAAAAAGTTGAAGTTGTTATTGGGTTTGTTTGTGGTCTAAAATCCTGGGATATATACACCTGTGGGGTGGTCGCATTGTAGAATACGCTGAGTAAGTTGCCTGCTGTGTTGTGATGTTTGCCATGGGATGTCATTGATAACATCTTATAGATAGGGACTTTTTTGTGTGTTAGTGGTATGCAGTTGATATAGTTTCTCTCAGGTGCAGAAGGAGTAACTGTATCAGTAGGGTAAAATCCCACTGGTCGAGATTTCATTTGAAGTGTATGATTATTTATAATATAGAAAATATTTTTAGTTACCTTGTAAGAGTGATAATTGAGTTTCCTTTAGTTGAGCAGACAGATGTAATTGTTGAAATCTCTTCCATATTGTATTGTGTATTTGCTTAGAAAACTGATCTGAAGAAAATTGTAAAGGATGGTGAAAAGCTGCAAGGAGCAAGACTGATGTCACAGTGTGTCGTGCTGTGATTCGTCGGTTGGTTATAGCCATGCTGAGATTGTTGACTATGTCATAGAAAGTTGCAGTGCTATTGAGTGGGATTGCCGAACAATAGAATTTTGGGAGAAATTAATTTCTTGGTTTTGTGGAGAACATTTGTGAAATACAAAATTTAATAAAAATACAGGGCCCATTACACAGAAGTAATCTGAGACAAAAGTCTAACTTCACGACTATCGGTATTCATGAAGGGCATTTACGAGTAGTAAAACTTAGACCAAAAGTCTATCTTTAGTAGTAGTAAAGTTAGACTTTTGTTCTAAGTTAGACTTTTGGTCTAAACTTAGACCAAAAGTCTAACTTTACTACTCCTAAATTTTTAAAGCTTTACAGAAATTAATACAGGGAGATGTGACCATACATGTTAGAGTAGGAGAAAATGTACCGCCAGAAGGTATGCAAGGATACACCATATTGATGGAAAAAAGGGTTACAACCATGTATTTGGCTTGAGCAATGGCACAAAATTACAGATAAAGATGAGGTCCTAAAGTTTCATCATGATGTGTGATTTAATCTGAGAATCATTGAGAATTTAAGGAGGAAATTATACAAAATGAGACCACCTCTTAGATACAGCTCAATTTGAGGCAATACATTCTTTGGAATACAGAAAGAGAAATAAGAATATCAGGGAATGTATAGGAGAACCATAGATCAGTATGTAGAAGCATGATGGGGTGCACAATAGAAAGTGTGGCGAGCAGATGTTATCCATGGAATACAAATGTGCCCTTTGATAGCTGTTGAAGAAGACATTACGTTAATATGAAAGGAGAAGCGGAAGCATATTGAGACAGAAATGAGTGATGCTGAAACAGAATGAGAAAGTAGTGACAAAGATGACATTCTCTTGAAGGACTTGTTGATGAATTATCCACCACCATGCAATGAATTGCAGAGTGAGTGTTTGCCAAATGTAAATACAGCTCTTATTTCAATTGCCCCTTTTATGCCTGAAATACCAAAAGAGACTACACATGTTTCTCTTGTAAGAGGAGAAACAGAAAACAGAGCTCAATTGAAAACATTTGATTTGAATGCCCCAGATGCTTTAACCGATCATGTTACTGTTGGTCCTGTTGTACCTCTTTGTAAAAATGGTAAAATGCACATTTTCCAGAAGGGTATCTTGGGGCTGAATAACAGATGTTTATTCTTACCCAACTCAATAGTACTCATTTTAAAGACCTCAGAAGGATGAAAGGCTGGGTGGACCCATCAGGATTTGAACCTGGGACCATGAGGTCAAACACAGGCACCTACAGTGGATGCACTTTTCCAATAAGCCACCATAACCTGCTACCCGTACTTTGACTATACCTGCTGAAGTAAATACTGAAGATAGTAATTCATTAGATTTGACAACAAGATATTTGCTTTAGATGCCTATGGTCATGACACGAAGCAATCTTACTGGTGCTACCATTTTAAATCAGACATATTTTGATCCTAGAAGCAGAATAGCTTAGAGGTTGCCACCTTGTTACATCCCCAGAACAAGTGAGCTTCCTGAAATACATTACCATGCTTCTGAAATGACTGTGCTCATGGGAATGTCAGTTTCTGAAATGTTCACATTAACAACGCAACCTGGAACAAGTAGAGATTTGGTCAAAGAAAATTTGCATTCAAATGCTCCAAGAGAACAATCTCAAGAATTAGATGATGGGCTCACAGGGTTGAGTACCCTTACTAATAATCAAGGTTCTGAAGCTGTTTCAGTCCCAGTAAAGGGAATAACATTAGATGTGGCCAAGCTAAAGTTAGAGTTAAAATAATTGATTTTGGAAACTCTTAGTCCATCTTGATTAGATACCTATCAGGTGAGAAAGACAGACTCAAACATTTAGCTCAGAAATATGAAATTGATGTTCGGAGAACAAAGATTTAGCAAAAGACATACGGCATAGACTTTAGTGACAAAGATTTTGCTAACATGACACCAGTTAGAATGAAATTACAGATTAAAGAACTAACAATACTGATCAAGGAATGGAGCGAGGGAGAGAAATGGGAAGGTAGGTGTTTAAAAAGAAGGAAACAGGAGTTAAGATGCTGATTCCTCCCGTTGTAATTGATAGAGGAGATAGAGAAATACAGATGCCTACTATGAGGAAAGTACCCAGTGGAGGGTATGTGCATCTGCCTTGGAATAGGTCAAATATTTTGACATTAACACATGAATTCCCAAAAATTGGGAGATAATCCATTGGAATGGTGCAGACAGATTGAAATGAATGTGAAAATGTCAAAAGTTCTGTGGATAGATTTGAATATTTTGTTTGACATTGTGGTTCCTGGAGACTTGTTGACAGAATGTAAAATTTCTGTAGATTGGCCTGAAACAGAACCTGAGAGAGATCCTAGAACGGGTGCCCCATCTACAGTGGTATTGAAGAAATATTAGCAAGTGATTACTTTCCTGAAAATTAAGATTTCTCCTAAAGAAATTGATTGGTTAAAAATTGATTGAACAACACAAGAACTTCAAGAATCAGTTCATGCCTATTATGACTGAATGATACAGGTTTTCAGACCGTACTGTGGAATGGAGAATGTGGCTGCGACAGATATGGGACATTTTCGAATGGTTGAGACCTGAAATTTCTTCCATGATTCACCAGCATTTACTACGATGGCCAAACAGACCAATGGTTGACATTTTGTATTACTCAAAGTACTGTGAGGAAATTGCAAGAAAAAATGATGATAGCCAAGATGAAAGCAGTACAAAGTGGTCAGAATCCTTTAGGCTTTGACAGCGCAGTTCCAGCACATGGGATATAATTTGGCTCCTTTAATGCAAGGTGTTAATGACTTTCAACAGCAGAATTTGCAGTCACAAGGTAGAGGTTGTGGTTTTACAGTAAATTATAGAAAGGGTGTTGATGTGTTGGTGACATGACTTTGGGCAATTGTGGGCACAGTGCAGGTATATGACTTACTCCGGATCACCTATACAAAATGTAGAAAGTGTGAGTAATCTTCTGTTGTCCCTACAATTCCCTGCCAAGTTTGCAGTAGTCAAGTGCATAGCTCATAGACAAGGCACTGGCACTGACTTTGTATAGGTTGGCAATAGATATGCAGACATGATCGCTAAGTACTGTACATTAAATGCCCATACTCTTACTGGGGATTTAAAAAATAAAACATCAGATGTCACAAATTACAACCTGTTGTTTACTGCTATATACATACTGCAGATTGCGGGAAAAAGTGACAGAAGCTGAACAGCAAAGTTGGGTGCGAGCTGGATGAACCAAAAGAGAAGCTGAAGTTCAGGTTTTACACTGATGACAGAACTGTGTTACCTGATAGTTTATTACTACCAATGGCCATACATTATCATGGTCCTGCGCAATGGTGCACCTCTTTTGACAGGTGTGTTTCAATTCCAGATTCAGATTGATGGCTGAGAATGTGTGCCATCGCTGTGTAGTGTATCAACAACAAAATGCTGGAATGTAAACACAAGTTACAATGAGTCATGTAAGAAAATCAGCAGATCCCTTTAACCAAATGCAAATGGACTTCATAGAGATGACCCTTTGGAATGGTTTGAAATATATTTTGGTCATTGTTTGCATTATCCCAAAATGGGTTGAACCTTAGCCATCATGGAGAAATTACAGTCTAACAGTAGCTAAATTGTTGTTAAGGGAGGTGTTTCCAAGGTTTGGATTTCTGACTTCTCTTGAGTCAGACTGAGGACCCATTTTAACTATGAGGTCCTGAAAATATTATGTGCAGAATTACAAGTTGAGCATTAGCTCCATTGCAGTTATCGTCCAGAGGGCTCTGGACTTATGGAGCAGATTATTGTCACATCAAGATCCAGATCGGCGAAGGTCTGTTCTTCATCTTCTTTTAAGTGACTGAAATGCATTTTCTTTTGTGTTAATGAGTATCAGAAGTACACCAGACAGAAGGACAGGATTGTCGCCCCAATAAGTAATTATGAACTGAGTGATGAGACAGCCAGCTGTTCTTGCAAACACTCCAGTCAACATTACAGACGACTTGATATTGGTTTATTGCAAAGGTTTGGCTTAAGTGGTACGTTTTGCACCTCATCAGGTTGGAGAAGCTGCCCTGGCTACTCCACAGGAGTGGAGCCATGACCTCAGTGCTGGTAACTGGATAGTAGTCAAGAAGCATGTTCAGAAGTTGTGCTTGAAATTCTGTTGGAAATGGCCCTACCAGGTGATCCCAGTCACCAACACTGCTGTGAAGTGTGGAGGTCTTCTGAAGTGGACACACACCACACACTCACAGAGTCTAATGTTTCTTTGATGCTAAACAAGCACCTGTTGCGGATGTGCTGGTGGTTGCAGTGAGACAGAGGGAGCAGGTTAGTCAAGATGTTGGGGACCAGCAGGCAGCTGGGATAGCATACGTTTTGCCTGAGGCGGGCCTGGAAGACTCAACTATTGTCGGTACTGAATGGTCCCAGCCAGTAGAGTTGACTATGAGAGATATAGATCCTAAAGAGAGGACTAGTGCAGCAAGACAGTGAGTAATACCCAGAAACCGTTGATCCAGAACAGGTGAAATACTAAGACACTGTCTAACTGAAGGACGAGTGTGAGTGCCACCAACCATGCCTGAAAGCTCCAAGCAGCCTGATCAGAGTGACAATGATGATGAGCGAACAGCTGTAAGGAGTCCAAAAAGAGTGAGCATATCCAGCCCAAAGTACTCATCACCTGAATGGACTTAGCTGGAAGCAAATTAATCTGGAATGGGAGTTTTCTGCCTTTTACTTTAACAATACGAGTCAACCTGAGCCTCCTTGAAACAAGCCTTGTTGTGGATTTGACTTTCGATTTTGGCATATCACTTAAAGGACTGACACAATTTATCCTAAATATACACATCAACAAAGTTGATCTGCGTGTTTTCCCATACTGAATAGAACCATTGAACTGCACCCCTGTATTTTTGTGCTGAACAGTGCTGAACTGCTCAAGCCACTTGCTGCTATTTTTTTCTTTCAGTTAGGCAGTCTAAAGTGGGAGAAGCCATGACGCCTAACACTGAAATCTCTCTTAGATGCAAATGTGTATATGCAGGATTCTTTTCTGTTATTGTCTTGATATTAGTTACATTGCTTAATATTTTTAACTTGCTTCATTATCGACCAGTAGAAGATCCAAACCTTACAACTCCTTTCAAAACTGCCAAAACTAACAGCACTGGTTCTATTGTTTTGAATGACAACACTTTACCCCTTGATTTTTCAAAAACTATTCATACATTAAAGGTCTACACTAGTTTACAAAATGATTACATTGACCCCATGGATGTTAGTGATTGATATGTGTGTATGCAATTACCTTTATCAGTTGCTGAAGATGTTGCCTATCATAGTCTACTGTTAACATGTGGAATTTCTTATAGTGTATTAACTAGTTTAGGGTACTGATACATTGCGAAATTTCTTTTTAAATGAAGATTTCATATTTTCTGAACTTCATGTAGTAAAAAGCTTAAATTCATATCCTGAAGCGTCATTAGATGAAACTATGGTTTATCTATTTAGACCAACTCAATCTTTAGACATGGCTTATGCACGTAGAAAAACCCTAACATGTAAATTAGGGAGAGAGGAAATTAAATTCATATCTTTAGTGAAAACTAGACACGGTACTGTGATGGTTAAAACTACTACACCTCTTGGGAATTCACCAGAAAAAGAACAACAGATTGTAGAAGAAATGGCTACTTAAGCTTCAGAAAGCAACATCAAGAAAACTTTGTTTATATATAAAAAGATCAAATACTAACTCAACATTTGTAGGTTTTAGTGAGTGTGAATATATATTTGATGTTTAGGGGAATGGAGGAAGATATTTAGAAAGAGTCAATCCTATCTTTCCTGGAGTGTATTATATATGTGGAAAAAATAGAATACTATTGGTAAACTACCAAAAGGATGGTATGGAAGTTGTAATGTGGGAACTGTCTTTCCAAAATTGTATCATGTGAAACAAGTTGAAGGCAAATTAAAAGAACAGAATGGGACAATGAAGGGAAGTGTGAGCACAAGTGAAATAGTGGGTGATACTTCAGGAGCTTTAATACCTTCTGTTGGAGTAGCATTAAACACACATGAATTTGAAACCTTTCTACTATGGTTGATATGTTAGCCACCAGTACAGCTGGAGGATTTTTTGTTGCAGCTATTGAAACGATTTTTAAAAGGTCAATGGTGATGCAAAATCGTCTTGGCTTTGACAATCTTCTCACATAGGAGGGCAGAGACTATAGGTTGTTAAAGGTCCAAAAATGTGGCACCAACATACCGGATAAGAGCAGAGATTTAGAGAGCTACATTAAAAACATTATTGACTTTAAAAAAGCCTTGAAAGGGTTAACATCTGATGATGCCTGGGAAATTATAGGAAAGTGATTGTCAACTGTTAGCAACTGGTTGGGTAACTTTGGTAAAAAACTAGGGATTTCTGTCTTGAGACCATTAGTGGCCATCTCTTTATGCATAATGATGATGATATTATCTATCAAATTCTGTAGGTATAAAGAAAACACACAGGGACTGTAAAGAACAAGATCTGATCTTGAACTAGAAGACAAACAATGTGAATACTTTGGTTAAATGAAAGTTCTGGAAGAGTCCAGAAGAAAACAACTTAAGACAACAAAACTGTAATTTGTGATTATCTTATGTGGAATGTTGTGATTGCTTGATTCACCATCAGAGAGGGGCTTGTTATATTGTAAAAGCTGATTATTATTTACACAACACAAAAACTGATTAAGACACTGAAAAAGTAATATGCACTTTGTACACGTTTAGAATAACAACACTAAAACTGAGAAAAGCTGAAGTACCAGCACCGTAAAAGTGTGCCTGTATGCTTAGAAATAACATGATTAATAAAACAATGAATTTAACATGTTTATTATTAGATTATCTAATATTTTAACAACTTCATTATGAACAATTAAGTATGAAACTTAGCATCTTTATTGCCTTTATTGTAATGCACCTTAACAAAATGAAACGGGGTGCAAAAGATTTGTGCAACATGTTAGATGACTGAAACTTTCAGTGTAAATGCTTGATGTTAGCAGGGACTTAGAATTCTAAAAACAATTTTAATTGACGGATTTTTAGGAATAGATTGCATGTAAGTGTTTTTGAAATGTTGGCAGTAGGCCATAATTAAAGCTGAACATGTTTGTTTAATAATCACTTACCATGTTACAAATATTTCCATATATGACATGTTTAATTTATTTGTTAAGCTTGAACTTAATTATGAGTTTATTTTCCTAAATAAGAAATGCTAACATTAAAATTCATTGAATTGCCTTTTACCTTAGGCTCCGCTATTTCATAGCCTGGTGTATTTGACTTTTGCTACATTTCCTCAAATGCTGCTTTATCTGTTGTGTTTCATCAATAAGACATTTTCCAGCTCTTCATTATGTGTGAATTGGTGGGAACTCAACCTCTCAATTAAACCCATGATGAGAAACAAAGTAAATAAGATCTTTTCATCTAACCTGTGAGGACTCAATGGACAGTCGTTTCTCATGAGCAAAATGGAAAAATATGTTGGAGTATCAATCTTGTACCTGGTGAATGGAAGATGATCAAATGATGGCCAGACCATCATATGGTGATAACTGATGTCACAACTGGATGGTTTAGGATATAAAAAGTGATTGTCCTAGAAGGAAGGAGGCTAACTTTCCTCCATTGCTGTACTATCATTATATGCCCCTTGCTTTGTTTTTTTTTCTTTTGCTGATGAACTTTCCAGTTGAACTATATAAAGCTTTCTTGTGTGAGACCAGACCTGAACGTTCCTGATTACTGCTCCACTCCATTTGCCCATGGATTTTCCCTAGTGGAATCTAACTTGATCCCTTTGACCATTCTAAAAGAACTCTTCCAAACTATCCTTGTGCCTTTGTTGGTGAATGGAATCTCTAACCCTAACCATTCTCTCATAGATTCATTTATTTAGCAATAAATTTGCTTTGGCAAAATGTGTAGTTTTATGCTGGGAGCTGTACGACTCATGACAGATTTACTTTAAATGTCACTTATATACATTGATTTTGCATCTTTAACACTATAACCAAAACGTCTAAATTTGTCTGAGTCCCTATTGTGTCTTAATGTTCTTTCCACAGAAACTGTGCTTACAGGATATTGATTTCTTGGGGTTGTTGTTTGTTTGGCCTGACCCTCGGAGAGCGAGTTGGTGATTCCAGGTACAGCGGGTTTCGCCGAGTGCAGGACACCACTTCCACTTCTCGCGGCCCCCGGGTGCCGCTTGTGCAGGAGTGCTCGGGTGCTGCTGATTTGAGAGGGGCACCGGACCAGGACTAATTGTTCACCCCCCACAGGCGCATTGCGGGACTGTGAGGACCAGCGTGCAGCGCGGCTTGACATCTGCAGCAGCTGGTCCTCTTCCCACCCCCACCTGCCACCTAGTAAAAGCAAGCACAGGAACTGCCTACCGGGTTGTTGTTTGTTTGGCCTGACCCTCAAAGAGTGAGTTGGTGATTCCAGGGACAGCGGGTTTCGCCGAGTGCAGGACACCACTTCCACTTCTCGTGGCCCCCGCTCCGTGGGGGCCGCTCGTGCAGGAGTGCTCGGGTGCTGCTGATTTGAGAGGAGCACCAGACCAGGACTAATTGTTCACCCCCCATAGGCGCATTGCAGGACTGCGAGGAACGGCATGCAGCGCGGCTTGACATCTGACGCAGCTGGTCCTCTTCCCGCCCCCACCTGCCGCCTAGTAAAAGCAAGCACAGGAGCTGCCTACCGGGTTGTTGTTTGTTTGGCCTGACCTTCGGAGAGCGAGTTGGTGATTCCAGGGACAGCGGGTTTTGCCGAATGCAGGACACCACTTCCACTTCTCGCGGCCCCCACTCCGCGGGTGCCGCTCGTGCAGGAGTGCTCGGGTGCTGCTGATTTGAGAGGGGCACCGGACCAGGACTAATTGTTCACCCCCCACAGGCGCATTGCGGGACTGCGAGGACCAGCGTGCAGCGCGGCTTGCCATCTGCCGCAGCTGGTCCTCTTCCCGCCCCCACCTGCCGCTACTTAGGTTTCTCCTTACCCGCGCACGCGGGACGTGCTCGGGCGTGCGCCGGGCAAATCCCGGGCAAAGGGTGGGCCGTCTGTGGCCGTCCGGAGCCGGACGAGGCCGGGCTGGGCCACCCCCCCCAAGACTTTGCCCAATACAGTGTTTCATATACAGGTGTACTAGCCGTTTCGACAACTATTATGGGCTAATCTGTTGTTGTGTGTACAATTTGCCTAAACGTCAAACCATTCACCGGAGTCTTATTTTACCAACATGGCTGCTCAGTTGGATACAGGGGGTAAGACTGGGCTGAAAACAACCAGTGGAAGTCTAATGGGAACTTTAGATAATTATATTACTCGGGTTGCAGCTGTTCTGGAACAAGAAATAGTTGATGCTGAAAAAAGACTGTCGACTGAATTATTTTCTAAAAGGTCATCTTTGGGTCGAATCCAGCACTGCACTACCCCAGAGAATCGAATAAGCCAACGTTTAAGTGACCTGGGACTGCCACAGACTAGTATAGAGTTAGATTCGCTCAGTAATATTTCCTTGGGAAATAGCTCTCAAAACTCACAGACAGGTAGCGCTAATCAGGTGTTAACTGTCTCCACTGCAACTCCTCCCCCGATTATTCCTGTTTGCCATATAGTTGATTCTCCACTTCCATGCAACCTACCTACAGGCAAAAGAAAGCGAGGGGGGGTGGACAGAAAGGTAAAAGAGCAAAAATCCCAAAGTTATGGGGCAAAGGGGCTAAATTTCAGGGCTCCCCGACTCA
Organism: Lissotriton helveticus; assembly: GCF_964261635.1. NCBI lineage: Eukaryota > Metazoa > Chordata > Amphibia > Caudata > Salamandridae > Lissotriton > Lissotriton helveticus. The sequence goes on along the minus strand of NC_136063.1, from coordinate 1,236,296,607 downwards.
TATTCAGCCTGTTGCTTCGGTGCAACCTCACCTAATGTTTAAGCCAATAGTTGCTGTACATGGGGACGGGGCTTTGTAGGGGCAGTTAGAACACACAATTAGATCCTTGATACTCCCCTTAATAGAGAGATTGAAAATAATCACTGCTAGTTTGGGCAAGTTGGAACAAGTTACCATCAACAATTCAAATATGTTACACTCTTTATCTGCTAATAAGAAGGTGAGAGCTGACTCTCTACAAGCAGTTGAACGGGAAGTTCACAACGATTCCCAATTAACATCTCTTTGCAAAACTACATCCCATATAGCAAATGGGCCTACGGTAAACAGTGTAAACAGAGTAATTGACCAGAGGGGTAGAGATCTGGGCATCGAGGCAAGCCAGTGCCTCATAGGGGGTCTTCAGTCCCATCAGGAAGTCGGTGCTCAGCCAACTAAACCAGCCATGGGCCCTATTTACTCTAATAAGTCGGCCAATGCTATAGGCAACCTATCTATTTTAGATCTACCTCCCCAAAGCACTCCTTTAGTTGTGGTTTTGGCTAAAGTCCCCCCCCTCCGCCAAGGGGAAAGAGAGGACTATTTTCAACTAAGGAATAAGGTTACCCACTGGTTCTCACAAAATATTGAGGGCGGGCATATGATAGGCCATCATATATATATATATATTGTGGCCGACTGGATGCGGAGAAATTGTCTCAAACTGAATGGTGAGAAGACCGAGGTGGTCATTCTGGGTCGGAACAAACATCTCTGGGGTCCCCGTCATTGGCCCATTGAACTGGGAAATGCGCCGACACCATCCACTGCAGTTCGTAACTTGGGCGTCATTATTGACGACAGGCTAACTATGAAGCAACAGGCTACTAAGGTTGCAGCCATTTGCTTCTCAACGCTGCAGTGGCTCCATAAGATTCTGTGGATGCTCCCTCTCTCCTCTCGCAGAATCGTAGTCCAGGCACTTGTAACATCACGCCTGGACTATGGCAATATTCTCTACCTGGGCGCAGATAAAGCTACCATACATGTGCTTCAGGTCGTACAAAATGCGGCTGCGCGCCTGCTAAAGAACGTCCCTAGACGCACTTCAGCCGCTGCCGCTTTGTGTGACCTTCATTGGCTGAGCATCCCCGAATGTGTTAAATTCAAGGCACTTTGTTACATGTTCAAGGCCAAGCAGGGTAGCGCTCAAGCTTACATTCAAGGGTTGGTAAAACCTTACAGACCCTTGCGCTCACTAAGGTCATCAGACACTGGCAATTTCACAGTGCCAAGATGTAAGCTGACAAAAATGGGAGGCTGCTCCTTCTCTATCTTGGGCCCTAAATATTGGAATTCCCTCCCTTTGACACTAAAGTTAGAGACCAACCTACTTCGCTTCCGTAGGGCTCTGAAGACTCTACTTTTCACTAAGCGTAGCCAATAGCTGGTTGTTGCCTCAAATTACAGCTGTGGGGGTTATATTCAGTACAGAAGGAAGGCGCTCTGCCTACAGTAAACGTTACAGAGTGGTGAGAAATAGTTTTGTATGTAGCGTGGTGCGTGCAGAGCGAACGGGATAACCCAAACCGTTCAGTAAAGATCAAAAGACTTTCAATAATGAGATAACAGCAAGGCTCTCGCAACCACAAGGCAGTAAAACAGCATAATACACAGTAATAACAATAAGTGAAGAACAACAGCAGATCTTGTATTTTCAAAATTCCCAAAGACGTTTTATTTGGATCCACATTCAGCCGACACGTGTTTCGTCGTGTTTTAAAGTGGAGTCAACACGACTAGAGTTGGATTGATGCTGGTGTACAAGGACACCACATCCAATGTCACTATATAAGTGTCCGTTTGCCAATCAATATCCGACATGGTTCCAAGGATATGTTTGGAATCCTGGATATACGAGGGTAGGTTTTTTACCAAGGGGCCTATGAATAGGTCGACGTACTCAGCTAGTCTCTCCGTCGGGCCCCCTATTCCCGAAACGATAGGTCTGCCGGGCGGAAAAGGTAGATTCTTATGAACTTTAGGGAGTGTGTATAGCCATGGAAAAGTAGGTCTGAAAACCTTTAGATAAAGATATTCATCGTCGTTCAAAAGGCCTGATTGTTTCCATTCAAGAAGCAGTTTATTGATTAAAATTGTTAGAGGACCCATAGGGTTGTGGGAAATTAGTTCGTAACACGAGCTGTCACTCAGTTGTGTGAGAATCTCGTTATTGTAATCCACGAGATTCATCACGACCACATTACCTCCCTTATCTGCCTCCCTAATGATGATGTCGGGATTATCACTAAGGCTCGAGAGTGCAAGACGTTCGCCTTTGGTCAAATTGTCCATGTATTTAAATTTTTCATTCAAGTTCTTGATGTTCACTTTATTTATGTCTTCAAGAACATGCCTATGGAAATTATCTATGGCATTCCCCCCAGATAGAGTAGGGGTCCACTTGGATTTATTCTTAAGCCCACTGGCCATGCCATAATCTGTTTCAATGTCAAGTTCTTCTAAAAGCCTCTCCATGTCATAGGGGCTATCCTCTCTATCAGTTAAGGAAAGAAGCAAATGAGTTGCTTGAACATCTTTAATGGTTAGATTTTCTTTGTCAAAAACAATACGAGAAGGTCCACAAACATTGGAAACATTGGATACAGTAGATTTGCATGCAAAATGTTTTTTTAACTTTAGATTTCGTACAAATTTAAAAATATCAATTTTGCTCTGACAAATATCACCAGTACTATATGGGTTAAAGTTCAAACCTTTACTCAGTAGAGAAACCATATCAGTAGTAAGGGGAAAGGAAGAAAGGTTAATTACTTGGACAGTGTTGCCTGAGTCGATCAGTTCCTCTGTGTGCCTGATCTGAGTTTCTTCCGATATTCGTTTGGGACTGCGTTTCCCCCTATGGGTTTTGGGTCTGTACCGCCTCTGTTTGGAACTACCCTGTTTCCCTTCCTGATTCGTTCCATTTCTAAAAAAAAGGGCATATTACCCATATCAGTACTGTCCACTCTTTCATTCTCTGAGCCACTGAGTCCAATGGAATTCAGTGAGGATGAACTGGAAGCGACCGAGCTCGCTATAGTTGATCTACCCGACTGGGAGCCTTGTTTAGACTTGGGAATGAAGGAGTCATACTTTTGTTCGTACGTGTAGACCCTCCCATTTCTATAGTCAGCCTCATCCCTTCTGATTTGGCGGGCTTTTCTAGCTTTTATTTCTGCCTGATGTTTCAGGAGAATCTCGTCCATGATAGTGTAGTTCTTCACAGTTGATTCAGGTTTGTTAAGATCTTTAATTTCCTGTTCTAGGGTGGAAATTTCTAATAGAAGCTTGGCAGACTTGCGTTCAGCACTCTCTATTAGTATATCCATTAGAGTCATTGAGTTCTGGTTGAGAGACTCTTCCCACTTGACCATTAGGTCAATATCAAGATTGTCATACGTGGGAAAGGTCTGAGAACGTAGACCTCTAGGAATTTGTTTGATTCTTCTGTAATAGTTAAGGGTGGTTCCATCCCACCAACGAGAATTTTCCTGTTTCTTAAGCTTCTCTAGCTTGAAAAACTTTTCCCTGAGACCCTCCACAGGTGCGGGACCTGTAGCGGCCGATGCCTGATGTGTGGGCATTCCCTTGGCTAGGTTTTCAAAAAGATCTGATGCTGCCTTATCCCTGTCCATTTTAAGGACTGAACGAAATACAAACAGTAAAGTAACGTGGAGGCGCCTACCCTGATAACAAGCTTAAATTACAGCTGTGGGGGTTATATTCAGTACAGAAGGAAGGCGCTCTGCCTACAGTAAACGTTACAGAGTGGTGAGAAATAGTTTTGTATGTAGCGTGGTGCGTGCAGAGCGAACGGGATAACCCAAACCGTTCAGTAAAAATCAAAAGACTTTCAATAATGAGATAACAGCAAGGCTCTCGCAACCACAAGGCAGTAAAACAGCATAATACACAGTAATAACAATAAGTGAAGAACAACAGCAGATCTTGTATTTTCAAAATTCCCAAAGACGTTTTATTTGGATCCACATTCAGCCGACACGTGTTTCGTCGTGTTTTAAAGTGGAGTCAACACGACTAGAGTTGGATTGATGCTGGTGTACAAGGACACCACATCCAATGTCACTATATAAGTGTCCGTTTGCCAATCAATATCCGACATGGTTCCAAGGATATGTTTGGAATCCTGGATATACGAGGGTAGGTTTTTTACCAAGGGGCCTATGAATAGGTCGACGTACTCAGCTAGTCTCTCCGTCGGGCCCCCTATTCCCGAAACGATAGGTCTGCCGGGCGGAAAAGGTAGATTCTTATGAACTTTAGGGAGTGTGTATAGCCATGGAAAAGTAGGTCTGAAAACCTTTAGATAAAGATATTCATCGTCGTTCAAAAGGCCTGATTGTTTCCATTCAAGAAGCAGTTTATTGATTAAAATTGTTAGAGGACCCATAGGGTTGTGGGAAATTAGTTCGTAACACGAGCTGTCACTCAGTTGTGTGAGAATCTCGTTATTGTAATCCACGAGATTCATCACGACCACATTACCTCCCTTATCTGCCTCCCTAATGATGATGTCGGGATTATCACTAAGGCTCGAGAGTGCAAAACGTTCGCCTTTGGTCAAATTGTCCATGTATTTAAATTTTTCATTCAAGTTCTTGATGTTCACTTTATTTATGTCTTCAAGAACATGCCTATGGAAATTATCTATGGCATTCCCCCCAGATAGAGTAGGGGTCCACTTGGATTTATTCTTAAGCCCACTGGCCATGCCATAATCTGTTTCAATGTCAAGTTCTTCTAAAAGCCTCTCCATGTCATAGGGGCTATCCTCTCTATCAGTTAAGGAAAGAAGCAAATGAGTTGCTTGAACATCTTTAATGGTTAGATTTTCTTTGTCAAAAACAATACGAGAAGGTCCACAAACATTGGAAACATTGGATACAGTAGATTTGCATGCAAAATGTTTTTTTAACTTTAGATTTCGTACAAATTTAAAAATATCAATTTTGCTCTGACAAATATCACCAGTACTATATGGATTAAAGTTCAAACCTTTACTCAGTAGAGAAACCATATCAGTAGTAAGGGGAAAGGAAGAAAGGTTAATTACTTGGACAGTGTTGCCTGAGTCGATCAGTTCCTCTGTGTGCCTGATCTGAGTTTCTTCCGATATTCGTTTGGGACTGCGTTTCCCCCTATGGGTTTTGGGTCTGTACCGCCTCTGTTTGGAACTACCCTGTTTCCCTTCCTGATTCGTTCCATTTCTAAAAAAAAGGGCATATTACCCATATCAGTACTGTCCACTCTTTCATTCTCTGAGCCACTGAGTCCAATGGAATTCAGTGAGGATGAACTGGAAGCGACCGAGCTCGCTATAGTTGATCTACCCGACTGGGAGCCTTGTTTAGACTTGGGAATGAAGGAGTCATACTTTTGTTCGTACGTGTAGACCCTCCCATTTCTATAGTCAGCCTCATCCCTTCTGATTTGGCGGGCTTTTCTAGCTTTTATTTCTGCCTGATGTTTCAGGAGAATCTCGTCCATGATAGTGTAGTTCTTCACAGTTGATTCAGGTTTGTTAAGATCTTTAATTTCCTGTTCTAGGGTGGAAATTTCTAATAGAAGCTTGGCAGACTTGCGTTCAGCACTCTCTATTAGTATATCCATTAGAGTCATTGAGTTCTGGTTGAGAGACTCTTCCCACTTGACCATTAGGTCAATATCAAGATTGTCATACGTGGGAAAGGTCTGAGAACGTAGACTTCTAGGAATTTGTTTGATTCTTCTGTAATAGTTAAGGGTGGTTCCATCCCACCAACGAGAATTTTCCTGTTTCTTAAGCTTCTCTAGCTTGAAAAACTTTTCCCTGAGACCCTCCACAGGTGCGGGACCTGTAGCGGCCGATGCCTGATGTGTGGGCATTCCCTTGGCTAGGTTTTCAAAAAGATCTGATGCTGCCTTATCCCTGTCCATTTTAAGGACTGAACGAAATACAAACAGTAAAGTAACGTGGAGGCGCCTACCCTGATAACAAGCTTAAATTACAGCTGTGGGGGTTATATTCAGTACAGAAGGAAGGCGCTCTGCCTACAGTAAACGTTACAGAGTGGTGAGAAATAGTTTTGTATGTAGCGTGGTGCGTGCAGAGCGAACGGGATAACCCAAACCGTTCAGTAAAAATCAAAAGACTTTCAATAATGAGATAACAGCAAGGCTCTCGCAACCACAAGGCAGTAAAACAGCATAATACACAGTAATAACAATAAGTGAAGAACAACAGCAGATCTTGTATTTTCAAAATTCCCAAAGACGTTTTATTTGGATCCACATTCAGCCGACACGTGTTTCGTCGTGTTTTAAAGTGGAGTCAACACGACTAGAGTTGGATTGATGCTGGTGTACAAGGACACCACATCCAATGTCACTATATAAGTGTCCGTTTGCCAATCAATATCCGACATGGTTCCAAGGATATGTTTGGAATCCTGGATATACGAGGGTAGGTTTTTTACCAAGGGGCCTATGAATAGGTCGACGTACTCAGCTAGTCTCTCCGTCGGGCCCCCTATTCCCGAAACGATAGGTCTGCCGGGCGGAAAAGGTAGATTCTTATGAACTTTAGGGAGTGTGTATAGCCATGGAAAAGTAGGTCTGAAAACCTTTAGATAAAGATATTCATCGTCGTTCAAAAGGCCTGATTGTTTCCATTCAAGAAGCAGTTTATTGATTAAAATTGTTAGAGGACCCATAGGGTTGTGGGAAATTAGTTCGTAACACGAGCTGTCACTCAGTTGTGTGAGAATCTCGTTATTGTAATCCACGAGATTCATCACGACCACATTACCTCCCTTATCTGCCTCCCTAATGATGATGTCGGGATTATCACTAAGGCTCGAGAGTGCAAGACGTTCGCCTTTGGTCAAATTGTCCATGTATTTAAATTTTTCATTCAAGTTCTTGATGTTCACTTTATTTATGTCTTCAAGAACATGCCTATGGAAATTATCTATGGCATTCCCCCCAGATAGAGTAGGGGTCCACTTGGATTTATTCTTAAGCCCACTGGCCATGCCATAATCTGTTTCAATGTCAAGTTCTTCTAAAAGCCTCTCCATGTCATAGGGGCTATCCTCTCTATCAGTTAAGGAAAGAAGCAAATGAGTTGCTTGAACATCTTTAATGGTTAGATTTTCTTTGTCAAAAACAATACGAGAAGGTCCACAAACATTGGAAACATTGGATACAGTAGATTTGCATGCAAAATGTTTTTTTAACTTTAGATTTCGTACAAATTTAAAAATATCAATTTTGCTCTGACAAATATCACCAGTACTATATGGGTTAAAGTTCAAACATTTACTCAGTAGAGAAACCATATCAGTAGTAAGGGGAAAGGAAGAAAGGTTAATTACTTGGACAGTGTTGCCTGAGTCGATCAGTTCCTCTGTGTGCCTGATCTGAGTTTCTTCCGATATTCGTTTGGGACTGCGTTTCCCCCTATGGGTTTTGGGTCGGTACCGCCTCTGTTTGGAACTACCCTGTTTCCCTTCCTGATTCGTTCCATTTCTAAAAAAAAGGGCATATTACCCATATCAGTACTGTCCACTCTTTCATTCTCTGAGCCACTGAGTCCAATGGAATTCAGTGAGGATGAACTGGAAGCGACCGAGCTCGCTATAGTTGATCTACCCGACTGGGAGCCTTGTTTAGACTTGGGAATGAAGGAGTCATACTTTTGTTCGTACGTGTAGACCCTCCCATTTCTATAGTCAGCCTCATCCCTTCTGATTTGGCGGGCTTTTCTAGCTTTTATTTCTGCCTGATGTTTCAGGAGAATCTCGTCCATGATAGTGTAGTTCTTCACAGTTGATTCAGGTTTGTTAAGATCTTTAATTTCCTGTTCTAGGGTGGAAATTTCTAATAGAAGCTTGGCAGACTTGCGTTCAGCACTCTCTATTAGTATATCCATTAGAGTCATTGAGTTCTGGTTGAGAGACTCTTCCCACTTGACCATTAGGTCAATATCAAGATTGTCATACGTGGGAAAGGTCTGAGAACGTAGACCTCTAGGAATTTGTTTGATTCTTCTGTAATAGTTAAGGGTGGTTCCATCCCACCAACGAGAATTTTCCTGTTTCTTAAGCTTCTCTAGCTTGAAAAACTTTTCCCTGAGACCCTCCACAGGTACGGGACCTGTAGCGGCCGATGCCTGATGTGTGGGCATTCCCTTGGCTAGGTTTTCAAAAAGATCTGATGCTGCCTTATCCCTGTCCATTTTAAGGACTGAACGAAATACAAACAGTAAAGTAACGTGGAGGCGCCTACCCTGATAACAAGCTTAAATTACAGCTGTGGGGGTTATATTCAGTACAGAAGGAAGGCGCTCTGCCTACAGTAAACGTTACAGAGTGGTGAGAAATAGTTTTGTATGTAGCGTGGTGCGTGCAGAGCGAACGGGATAACCCAAACCGTTCAGTAAAAATCAAAAGACTTTCAATAATGAGATAACAGCAAGGCTCTCGCAACCACAAGGCAGTAAAACAGCATAATACACAGTAATAACAATAAGTGAAGAACAACAGCAGATCTTGTATTTTCAAAATTCCCAAAGACGTTTTATTTGGATCCACATTCAGCCGACACGTGTTTCGTCGTGTTTTAAAGTGGAGTCAACACGACTAGAGTTGGATTGATGCTGGTGTACAAGGACACCACATCCAATGTCACTATATAAGTGTCCGTTTGCCAATCAATATCCGACATGGTTCCAAGGATATGTTTGGAATCCTGGATATACGAGGGTAGGTTTTTTACCAAGGGGCCTATGAATAGGTCGACGTACTCAGCTAGTCTCTCCGTCGGGCCCCCTATTCCCGAAACGATAGGTCTGCCGGGCGGAAAAGGTAGATTCTTATGAACTTTAGGGAGTGTGTATAGCCATGGAAAAGTAGGTCTGAAAACCTTTAGATAAAGATATTCATCGTCGTTCAAAAGGCCTGATTGTTTCCATTCAAGAAGCAGTTTATTGATTAAAATTGTTAGAGGACCCATAGGGTTGTGGGAAATTAGTTCGTAACACGAGCTGTCACTCAGTTGTGTGAGAATCTCGTTATTGTAATCCACGAGATTCATCACGACCACATTACCTCCCTTATCTGCCTCCCTAATGATGATGTCGGGATTATCACTAAGGCTCGAGAGTGCAAGACGTTCGCCTTTGGTCAAAATTGTCCATGTATTTAAATTTTTCATTCAAGTTCTTGATGTTCACTTTATTTATGTCTTCAAGAACATGCCTATGGAAATTATCTATGGCATTCCCCCCAGATAGAGTAGGGGTCCACTTGGATTTATTCTTAAGCCCACTGGCCATGCCATAATCTGTTTCAATGTCAAGTTCTTCTAAAAGCCTCTCCATGTCATAGGGGCTATCCTCTCTATCAGTTAAGGAAAGAAGCAAATGAGTTGCTTGAACATCTTTAATGGTTAGATTTTCTTTGTCAAAAACAATACGAGAAGGTCCACAAACATTGGAAACATTGGATACAGTAGATTTGCATGCAAAATGTTTTTTTAACTTTAGATTTCGTACAAATTTAAAAATATCAATTTTGCTCTGACAAATATCACCAGTACTATATGGGTTAAAGTTCAAACCTTTACTCAGTAGAGAAACCATATCAGTAGTAAGGGGAAAGGAAGAAAGGTTAATTACTTGGACAGTGTTGCCTGAGTCGATCAGTTCCTCTGTGTGCCTGATCTGAGTTTCTTCCGATATTCGTTTGGGACTGCGTTTCCCCCTATGGGTTTTGGGTCTGTACCGCCTCTGTTTGGAACTACCCTGTTTCCCTTCCTGATTCGTTCCATTTCTAAAAAAAAGGGCATATTACCCATATCAGTACTGTCCACTCTTTCATTCTCTGAGCCACTGAGTCCAATGGAATTCAGTGAGGATGAACTGGAAGCGACCGAGCTCGCTATAGTTGATCTACCCGACTGGGAGCCTTGTTTAGACTTGGGAATGAAGGAGTCATACTTTTGTTCGTACGTGTAGACCCTCCCATTTCTATAGTCAGCCTCATCCCTTCTGATTTGGCGGGCTTTTCTAGCTTTTATTTCTGCCTGATGTTTCAGGAGAATCTCGTCCATGATAGTGTAGTTCTTCACAGTTGATTCAGGTTTGTTAAGATCTTTAATTTCCTGTTCTAGGGTGGAAATTTCTAATAGAAGCTTGGCAGACTTGCGTTCAGCACTCTCTATTAGTATATCCATTAGAGTCATTGAGTTCTGGTTGAGAGACTCTTCCCACTTGACCATTAGGTCAATATCAAGATTGTCATACGTGGGAAAGGTCTGAGAACGTAGACCTCTAGGAATTTGTTTGATTCTTCTGTAATAGTTAAGGGTGGTTCCATCCCACCAACGAGAATTTTCCTGTTTCTTAAGCTTCTCTAGCTTGAAAAACTTTTCCCTGAGACCCTCCACAGGTGCGGGACCTGTAGCGGCCGATGCCTGATGTGTGGGCATTCCCTTGGCTAGGTTTTCAAAAAGATCTGATGCTGCCTTATCCCTGTCCATTTTAAGGACTGAACGAAATACAAACAGTAAAGTAACGTGGAGGCGCCTACCCTGATAACAAGCTTAAATTACAGCTGTGGGGGTTATATTCAGTACAGAAGGAAGGCGCTCTGCCTACAGTAAACGTTACAGAGTGGTGAGAAATAGTTTTGTATGTAGCGTGGTGCGTGCAGAGCGAACGGGATAACCCAAACCGTTCAGTAAAAATCAAAAGACTTTCAATAATGAGATAACAGCAAGGCTCTCGCAACCACAAGGCAGTAAAACAGCATAATACACAGTAATAACAATAAGTGAAGAACAACAGCAGATCTTGTATTTTCAAAATTCCCAAAGACGTTTTATTTGGATCTACATTCAGCCGACACGTGTTTCGTCGTGTTTTAAAGTGGAGTCAACACGACTAGAGTTGGATTGATGCTGGTGTACAAGGACACCACATCCAATGTCACTATATAAGTGTCCGTTTGCCAATCAATATCCGACATGGTTCCAAGGATATGTTTGGAATCCTGGATATACGAGGGTAGGTTTTTTACCAAGGGGCCTATGAATAGGTCGACGTACTCAGCTAGTCTCTCCGTCGGGCCCCCTATTCCCGAAACGATAGGTCTGCCGGGCGGAAAAGGTAGATTCTTATGAACTTTAGGGAGTGTGTATAGCCATGGAAAAGTAGGTCTGAAAACCTTTAGATAAAGATATTCATCGTCGTTCAAAAGGCCTGATTGTTTCCATTCAAGAAGCAGTTTATTGATTAAAATTGTTAGAGGACCCATAGGGTTGTGGGAAAATAGTTCGTAACACGAGCTGTCACTCAGTTGTGTGAGAATCTCATTATTGTAATCCACGAGATTCATCACGACCACATTACCTCCCTTATCTGCCTCCCTAATGATGATGTCGGGATTATCACTAAGGCTCGAGAGTGCAAGACGTTCGCCTTTGGTCAAATTGTCCATGTATTTAAATTTTTCATTCAAGTTCTTGATGTTCACTTTATTTATGTCTTCAAGAACATGCCTATGGAAATTATCTATGGCATTCCCCCCAGATAGAGTAGGGGTCCACTTGGATTTATTCTTAAGCCCACTGGCCATGCCATAATCTGTTTCAATGTCAAGTTCTTCTAAAAGCCTCTCCATGTCATAGGGGCTATCCTCTCTATCAGTTAAGGAAAGAAGCAAATGAGTTGCTTGAACATCTTTAATGGTTAGATTTTCTTTGTCAAAAACAATACGAGAAGGTCCACAAACATTGGAAACATTGGATACAGTAGATTTGCATGCAAAATGTTTTTTTAACTTTAGATTTCGTACAAATTTAAAAATATCAATTTTGCTCTGACAAATATCACCAGTACTATATGGGTTAAAGTTCAAACCTTTACTCAGTAGAGAAACCATATCAGTAGTAAGGGGAAAGGAAGAAAGGTTAATTACTTGGACAGTGTTGCCTGAGTCGATCAGTTCCTCTGTGTGCCTGATCTGAGTTTCTTCCGATAATCGTTTGGGACTGCGTTTCCCCCTATGGGTTTTGGGTCTGTACCGCCTCTGTTTGGAACTACCCTGTTTCCCTTCCTGATTCGTTCCATTTCTAAAAAAAAAGGGCATATTACCCATATCAGTACTGTCCACTCTTTCATTCTCTGAGCCACTGAGTCCAATGGAATTCAGTGAGGATGAACTGGAAGCGACCGAGCTCGCTATAGTTGATCTACCCGACTGGGAGCCTTGTTTAGACTTGGGAATGAAGGAGTCATACTTTTGTTCGTACGTGTAGACCCTCCCATTTCTATAGTCAGCCTCATCCCTTCTGATTTGGCGGGCTTTTCTAGCTTTTATTTCTGCCTGATGTTTCAGGAGAATCTCGTCCATGATAGTGTAGTTCTTCACAGTTGATTCAGGTTTGTTAAGATCTTTAATTTCCTGTTCTAGGGTGGAAATTTCTAATAGAAGCTTGGCAGACTTGCGTTCAGCACTCTCTATTAGTATATCCATTAGAGTCATTGAGTTCTGGTTGAGAGACTCTTCCCACTTGACCATTAGGTCAATATCAAGATTGTCATACGTGGGAAAGGTCTGAGAACGTAGACCTCTAGGAATTTGTTTGATTCTTCTGTAATAGTTAAGGGTGGTTCCATCCCACCAACGAGAATTTTCCTGTTTCTTAAGCTTCTCTAGCTTGAAAAACTTTTCCCTGAGACCCTCCACAGGTGCGGGACCTGTAGCGGCCGATGCCTGATGTGTGGGCATTCCCTTGGCTAGGTTTTCAAAAAGATCTGATGCTGCCTTATCCCTGTCCATTTTAAGGACTGAACGAAATACAAACAGTAAAGTAACGTGGAGGCGCCTACCCTGATAACAAGCTTAAATTACAGCTGTGGGGGTTATATTCAGTACAGAAGGAAGGCGCTCTGCCTACAGTAAACGTTACAGAGTGGTGAGAAATAGTTTTGTATGTAGCGTGGTGCGTGCAGAGCGAACGGGATAACCCAAACCGTTCAGTAAAAATCAAAAGACTTTCAATAATGAGATAACAGCAAGGCTCTCGCAACCACAAGGCAGTAAAACAGCATAATACACAGTAATAACAATAAGTGAAGAACAACAGCAGATCTTGTATTTTCAAAATTCCCAAAGACGTTTTATTTGGATCCACATTCAGCCGACACGTGTTTCGTCGTGTTTTAAAGTGGAGTCAACACGACTAGAGTTGGATTGATGCTGGTGTACAAGGACACCACATCCAATGTCACTATATAAGTGTCCGTTTGCCAATCAATATCCGACATATTCCCGAAACGATAGGTCTGCCGGGCGGAAAAGGCATGTTCTTGAAGACATAAATAAAGTGAACATCAAGAACTTGAATGAAAAATTTAAATACATGGACAATTTGACCAAAGGCGAACGTCTTGCACTCTCGAGCCTTAGTGATAATCCCGACATCATCATTAGGGAGGCAGATAAGGGAGGTAATGTGGTCGTGATGAATCTCGTGGATTACAATAACGAGATTCTCACACAACTGAGTGACAGCTCGTGTTACGAACTAATTTCCCACAACCCTATGGGTCCTCTAACAATTTTAATCAATAAACTGCTTCTTGAATGGAAACAATCAGGCCTTTTGAACGACGATGAATATCTTTATCTAAAGGTTTTCAGACCTACTTTTCCATGGCTATACACACTCCCTAAAGTTCATAAGAATCTACCTTTTCCGCCCGGCAGACCTATCGTTTCGGGAATAGGGGGCCCGACGGAGAGACTAGCTGAGTACGTCGACCTATTCATAGGCCCCTTGGTAAAAAACCTACCCTCGTATATCCAGGATTCCAAACATATCCTTGGAACCATGTCGGATATTGATTGGCAAACGGACACTTATATAGTGACATTGGATGTGGTGTCCTTGTACACCAGCATCAATCCAACTCTAGTCGTGTTGACTCCACTTTAAAACACGACGAAACACGTGTCGGCTGAATGTGGATCCAAATAAAACGTCTTTGGGAATTTTGAAAATACAAGATCTGCTGTTGTTCTTCACTTATTGTTATTACTGTGTATTATGCTGGTTGTTGCCTCAAGTCAGGTGCTGTGATGTCCTTTCTTCTACAGTCTATCCCTGGCGCCGGGAAACCCACTGTGGGTAGCTGTGCGCGATAAAAGCTTAAATAAATAAATAAATAATTATGGCCCACCAAGTTGCATGGCTGGGAAGCTCCAGGAAAAACCGAGAGGGTGACTGTATAGTTATAAATTTCAATTGCCCAAAACTAGTAGCTAGGATCCTTAGGGAGCCAGAGCGAAGTACAAATGGACAGGGGATAGAAATCTTGCCTTTGTTTTTTTTTTACAGACCCGGAAATCAGGGTAAATTTAATCACTGAAACCCTATGAATAAGATGCCTGCAAATAATTTTTGCTTTCCTTTGGGAACAGGAGGGTGGAATACAGTACCCATGAAAATAAATAGAGCGTGGCATAGTGGAGACCCAGGATATATCACAGATGTTGAGGTTACAAATAGATTCAACATCCTCTCAGGCCTCAATGACTGCGACTGACTGTGTAATAACCAAGGCAGCTGTCACTCGCAGGAAGACTTCAATCCCCTTCCTGCTTACTCTTCACGTCAGGTTGATACGATAAATGAAAACAGCTATCCTGTTGCAGTCATTGGTAACGATACTGCTTTCCCTACGCCCCCAGTAGGTATCCCATCAGGACTTTCCTATGGTGAGAGGGATGGTGTGGGAAAACTAGTTTCGTGGAACATAGCTGGCATGCGCCTTAAACAGGAATCGCAGGATTGGTTAAAATTAATTAACACCTTTGACGTGTGTATTTTCCAGGAGACGTGGCTGTGTGAACCCTCCTTCGCCCTGGGGTATCTGAATTACTCGGTCCCAGCAACGAAAGGCCCTAAGGGTCGCCCTATGGGTGGTATGACTATCTGGGTCAGGCAAAGCATGTCGCTAACTATCAAGGTGGTCGAAGTTGGAAGTAAAGATATCCAACACATTAAAGTGGATTTGGGCTCTTTAGGACGGCTTGACATTTATAATGTCTATGCCAGGGAGGTCAGAGGATTTAGCGGCATTGGCCCTCCTCCTTGAAACCCATTCGCCGGACAATAACATTATCATAGCCGGTGTTCTGAACCGCACTTTTGAACCTTTGGCCATTTGCGAGGACTTTGCAGGGTAGGAAGAGGATAGGCAATGGGGGGTCCCCAAATTAGAACTGAACCCTGTCACCCGATGGTCTGAAGACATCGTCTGTTTAAATGCCATTTGCCTCGAATGGAGCTTAAGGGCACTAAACGGGAGGACCAAGAGTGACAGGGCGGGGGCATGCACCTTTGACAATGGGCGGTACAGGAGTAGAATAGACTACATCCTGTGTAGCCTGAGACTCTGGAAACTGGTGTGCGACATGGAAGTCAAATGGAGGATTGAAAGCGACCATAACCCGCTGTGCGATGAGCACAAATGGTGGACATCCGACAATGAAACCTTGACTCCAGGGCGGGGTAGCGCCCCCTCGGTTGTCCCTACAAATGATATGCGTAGACTAAAATGGCTCAATGTTGTTACCAACCAACGGTCTATGGATATCGAATTCAAAAGCTTTATTCGAGGGATAGACTCATAAAAGCACAAACATACATATAGAATATATCCCATTAAAAAGAAATGTTTTTGTTTTATACATACTTTTGAAACATTTATACATAGATAAACAATAAGAGAAAAAAAATCTTTCATGTACATTTACACAGAAATCACTTAGTACCCTAATTAAATTGCATTAATAGAAATTGACCTCCGTCTAATGGACCATGCCCACCCCAGATACTTTGCTGTTCCTAAACCAATAGTCATATCAGTGGCTGTGCAAATAATTCGTAATGCCTCAACACCCCTGGATGTCCCTAGATTTCTACAAACGGGAGCTAACCAAACTCTTCTCGGGGTGGCGTAAGCTTTGCACAAGAATAAAAAGTGACCTATACTTTCCTCGATTGCACCACAAACCGGGCAGCACGAGGTAGTTGCACTCCTCCACCTACCCGTCAATGATCTCAGAGGAAGGGCACCTGATCTTAACTGGAAGAAAAGCTTCCTGTCCCCTGGGTTAGTAATGCTGTCCCAGTATTGTTCCAATATAGGACACAGTTTTATTTCTAGGAAGCGCCCCGCCATTGTGTCTGATCTCGTTCTATTCCAGAGTCTGCCATCTATCCAATCCCAATATAAACTTTTAATAATGTTTTTACTTGGAAAGGGTTCCCCAGAAGGATTATCCCATGGGTTGGAGAGGCCGAGGTCACCTAGAGCAGTCCTAAGATTTTTTAACCATACTATTTTGTGAAATGTGTCAACTTTAATTATGGCAAGGAACCCCTCTGCATAGTGCCGTATCTCTGGGGTAGTCCAGAGGCGTCTCCAATAGAGAATCGGGCGCAAACACGCTCGGTCACTAACTGATCTTCTCCTTAGATCAAGACCAAGCGGGATTAGTGGTGTACTCTGGGGGAGACCCGTGATTCCCCTAAGGAACCTATTCTCCGATATTTGCAGGGGGAGAAGCCTATTGAAGCCCCACAGCTCAGCCCCATATCGGGCAGACCCAATAGCCTTGGCATCATATACTGCCAGGACTGGTTTTATAGGCTTTGATTTTGACTTTTTGTGTTCCACCCGGAGTGCCCCCGAAATCTGTTGGTGCCTCAGGACCACCTTTTCTATGTGTTGGGACCATTTTAGATTGTTTGCTATCTGCACCCCAAGGTAGGTAAATACAGTAACAACCTCTAGCACACAATTGTTCAGAAGTATTTTAGGCCGGGGTCTACGTTTTGGTGAGAAGGCCATCAACTTGGTCTTGCCCACGTTGACTTCCAGACCATGTTCCCCACAGAAGAGATCAAAGATGTTTAAAGCTCGCTGCAAGCCGGCCGGTGTTTTGGATAAAATCAGCGTATCGTCGGCGAACATCAGGATCGGGACCCTGAGGCCCGTCAACGAAGGTGCATCGACACTGGCATCCAGCATCCGAGCCACAATTCCGTTAATGAATAGGGAAAAAAGCAGGGGGGCCATAGCACACCCCTGTCGTACTCCGCGTCCAATTGGAAAGTCAGCGGATGATTCACCGTTCATACCCCACTGAACTTTGGCAAAGTTACACTCATGCAACCTCATTATCAGAGTGAGTAACTCAGCCGGAAGGCCTATTTTGCTCAGAACTGCCCAGAGCTTTCTTCTTGGGACCAGGTCGAAGGCAGCCCGCAAGTCGACAAAGGCAACATACAGGCTGCCCTCGCCGAGCACCACCGTCCCCCACTGCAGCAGAGCAAAGCGAAACACCTGATCGACTGTGCTTGTAGCCCGCCGGAATCCAGCCTGATATGGGGACAGGGCGTTGTTCTCATCTACCCAATCCATTAGCTTGTTTACCACCATCCTCCCCACCACTTTTTGGATAGTGGCAATCAAACTTATCGGCCTATAATTGGCCGGGAGGGACCGATCCCCTTTTTTATATATGGGTATAATAGTTGCTCCCTTCCATAATTCTGGGACTGCCGTTCCCTTTGCAATTGCATTTCCTAAAAGGAATACATACCTAACCCACCTCGCCTTATCGTTTATAAAAACATCAGAGGGTATCCCATCTAAACCCGGGGCCCTTCCCCCTTTGGCAGCGCATATTGCAACTTCAGTTTCTTTAGGGGAAAATAAATTCCCAATGGGAAATACAGCTGAAATTACCTCCAAATCATTAAACTCGGTAGTCACAGCATATTGGGGTTTGAAATAATCCACCCAGGCACCCTTAGCAACATTATTGTCGGGTTTGTTTGGAGATCCTCCTCTGCCCCACTTGAAAATATTCCAGAATAACCTGGAATCCTTAGCCCCTGAGGCCTCCTTTAGTTCTGCCCAATATTTTTCATCCCATTTTTTTTTTTTGCTAGTGATACACTAGCCTTGTAGTGCTTCCTAGCCTCGCCGATCGCTGCCTTATCCCTATTCCTGATTGCTCTTCCCAAGCTTAGCCTGGCTTCCCTGCACTGATGATTAAACCACCTATCTGGTTTGGGTGGTTTTTTCCTATTTGTGTTGCTGGACTTCAAAAAATGCGGTTTTAAAAGGGAAAAGAGATTGTTATGTATGTCCGTTATTTCTCTTGAACCTGGGATTACAGAATTTACAGCCTCCATAGCAGCGATTGCAGTATCCACCTCACCACTTATAAAGTCCATAGACTCTGCATTCGCCAGTACACTCGGAAAGTTGAGCCTGCGCATGTCATTAGCCATAATGGGCATTGGACCATCGCTTGATTGGGGGTTCCCTGATGTGGCCATCCACCAGTCATGGGTCACACAGAGGGGATTATGATCACTTTCCAGTCTGCCCTCGATTTTCATGTCGCATACCAACTGCCACAGATTAAGGCTGCAAAGGACATTGTCTATCCGACTTTGGTTATGACCATTGTCGAATGTACAAGCACCTTCCCTATCTCCCTTCGTCCTCCCATTTAGGGCTCTCAGCCCATGTTCCAAGCAAATGGCGTTCAGTTGTAATATATCTTTCGTCGACCGCTTGACAGGAGCCAGATGTAAAGTCGGTACACCCCATTGTGTATCCTCTTCTTGCCCCAGGGGATCGTCCGAACTATCCAATGGTTCGAAAGTCCTATTTAGGTCACCAGCTACTACAACTTTGTTACCCAGGGACTGTGATTCCAAGAAGGTGGACAAGGCCTCTAGGGTGGGTGAACTCCCAGTGGTGCTACCCCTGGCATAGATATTGTATATATCTATCCCTCCCCACTTTTCTGAGGTTATTCTTAGCATTTGGATGTCTTTACAAACCAAATCCACCACTTTAATTGTCATCTGAAGACATTGTCTTACCCAACTAGTTAGGCCTCCCATCGGTCGACCCCTAGAACCTCTACTGGCCGGAATTGAAAAATTTAAATAGCCAGGAAGAAATATAGGGTCGCAAGCCCATGTCTCCTGGAATAAGCAGACTTCAAAGCTGTTAACAAAATCTATCCAGTTTGGGGACATCTGCTTGCTACTCAACCCCGCGATGTTCCATGAGAAAAACTTCCCCAAACTGGGGCCATCCTTGGGTACTGCTCCTACACAGGACATCCCAGAGTTGTTTACTAAAATTCCGTCATGCCCCTCCCTCTCTCGGGTGGTATCCTCTACGTTATGGTCAACCTCCTGGATGCCAACAGTGCTAAGTATAGTTGGTTCCTCGTTTTCAGAGACCCCAGAAATTGTGATGCACTCCCCACAAGTTTCCTCCAAAATCACAGTCACCCAACCAGTTCTCATTTCGTTAGATTCCACATTTTTAGACAAAACAGTTAACACAGACTTCTCACATATATCCCAACGGGTCATACCTTCCCTGTTGTTCAAGCAATAATCAGAATTTGGTCAATGGACCCACCCTAGATCTTTCATTACTTCAAAACGATTATACATTGGTCCATTATAGAAGTTGCTCCGTTGTAAAGGTACAGTGAAATGAACAAACCCTGGGGAAGGGAAATTGTTCCAGCAACCTGGTTCACTGGTCATACCAAATTGAACACCTGTTGGTCTTGGATAAAAGAATGTAAGATCAACCACACCAATTCCACCACTGCTTGTGCCCCAATTTTGTCTCGTAATCAAACGTGCCACCCTGGGATCTTGAAAATTAACAACTATACACCCCCCCCCCAAGTTCATAGGAGTACAACCTATCCAGTCTGTCCTTCTCACTCCAATAATCAACACATCCACTTCCCCGGGCAGTGGTCTATTTGCATTACCTTGTTTTTTAGCATCTGGAAGGATTCTCTTTGCCCGGCCAACAAAGGTGGTACGTTAGTGAGGACAACCACGAAAGGATAGGAATCTGGGGTGAGATTCATAGGAGGTATCCTACGAGGTGCCTTCGTTAAGAGGGTGTTGGGCAGGCCAGTGGCAGAAGCAGCAGGACAGGATGTTGGAATACTTGATAGTGGTTGGGAGCTATTCAATGGGGTGTTGTTAGTTTTGAAACTGTCTTTGTTACCCCTAACAGGAACGCCAAGACAGGGTTTTAAATTGATTGATGAGGGTTGGGAACCATTAGATACAGGGTTACCACTTTTGGAACTCTCTTTATTACCCATCGCCACAGTATAAGGCAGCTTAATTTGTTTGGTGGTATTAGTACTTAGGCGGTCCGACAAATCTAAGTTGGTCTTGGGGATTTGTCCCTTCGCATGAGGTCTACTTGCAATGCTGACTATGGGGGGAGGGGGCACAGCGATGGACACGCCATTTGCCTGGCCATTTAGTTTCAAAGAATTAATACTATCCCCCGTCCTAGGGTGGGACTTAATTAATGCTTTGGTGGAAAAAAAGTTATCTAAAGTAGCCTGCTCAAAATGATCCAGCCGATCAGCTAATTTTTTAACTCGCTCCTCGATAGGAATCAGGAGAGACCTCATCATCCTCTCCAACTCTAGAAGCAGGGCTGGAGCTGAAGATAATGTCTCAGCCAGTCCCATCACTAAAGGTTCGTTCGCGTTGGATACAGGACTAGCTGGAACAACTCCCTCCTTAAGAGTCTCAACCCCACCAGAGCCAGCCCCAATGGGCTTGCAGGAAGGGCGCTGGGATATTCCAACCTTCCTTATTTTTTTGGGATGTTTGGGAAGATTGCACTTCTTCGTGGCAGCACTGCTTTTCCTTTTGATACTTGATTTTATTTTATCTACGTGAGTTGACATGCTCGGTTGGACAGTGGTCACCTGCCCTGTAGGTAAGCCAGTTGGCATTGGGGGCGAGGTGGAAGACAAAATAGGCACATCAAGACCCACAGACGAGCCAGCCAACAGCTCTGATGAAGGGGGAAAGGCATAAGGCGTTTCCAGTACAACTGGCAGGGATAGAGATGACAGGGGAGGAACCAATGCTAATGCCGGGAAACCCTGAGGTGGCCGTTTCTCCAGGGGAATTTTTAGTAGTTCAATAGATAGCCTACGCTCGGCGCGCCTCTCCGCCAAAGCGATTTCTTTGTCAATATCTTGGGTTACCCGACTAAAATATTTGTCTAGAGGACCCAAGATAGCTAACCCCACCTCAGCCTGAGTAAGGGTCTGGGCAGTGGTATTTGAGGGAGAAGACATACTTTGCAACCAACAAACGATAAACAATAATATATGAGCAAACACCAGGGATCTCTCAAAACAAGGAACGTACTGTGTCAGGTCGTCAAAAGCACAATGTCAGAGGGCGGGCCCAGCCCAGCCTCCTTCGGCCCCTGACGGCCACAGACGGTCCCGCCCTTGTCCCGGGCTTCTCCCGGTCGCTCCCGCGCGCTCACGCGCAGCGGAACTAGAGAGACCAATTAATAGGTCTGTAGATTGAGGGGAGGAGCAGGCAGGGAGAGCGGCCCAGGTGCTGTGAATCCGGGCTGGCGGGCACTCCTGGGAATGGTAGTCCCAGTCCCAGGCTCGCACTCGCTCGCAGCCCTGCTTCACCAGTTCACTTCCTCCCACAGTCACAATCAGGGTCCGTGGATGACAACAAAGAACACCCCACGAAGCGGGACCCGCGAAGCGCGTTCTGCGAGAGGTAGGCTGGATATCAAAATTAAAAAACCACAGGGTCCCAGCGTTGATTGTAGAGTAACAGTGGAGCGTTCCAATTAAAATCCGGAGGCTGGGGCTTAAGAGCACGAAGGTGGGGAGGAGCAGGCAGGGAGAGCGGCCCAGGTGCTGTGAATCCGGGCTGGCGGGCGCTCCTGGGAATGGTAGTCCCAGTCCCGCGCTCGCACTCGCTCGCAGCCCTGCTTCACCAGTTCACTTCCTCCCACAGTCACAATCAGGGTCCGTGGATGACAACAAAGAACCCCCCACGAAGCGGGACCCGCGAAGCGGGTTCCGCGAGAGGTAGGCTGGATATCAAAATTAAAAAACCACAGGGTCCCAGCGTTGACTGTAGAGTAACAGCGGAGCGTTCCAATTAAAATCCGGAGACTGGGGCTTAAGAGCACGAAGGTGGGGAGGAGCAGGCAGGGAGAGCGGCCCAGGTGCTGTGAATCCGGGCTGGCAGGCGCTCCTGGGAATGGTAGTCCCAGTCCCGCGCTCGCACTCGCTCGCAGCCCTGCTTCACCAGTTCACTTCCTCCCACCGTCACAATCAGGGTCCGTGGATGACAACAAAGAACCCCCCACAAAGCGGGACTCGCGAAGCGGGACCCGCGAAGCGGGTTCCGCGAGAGGTAGGCTGGATATCAAAATTAAAAAACCACAGGGTCCCAGCGTTGACTGTAGAGTAACAGCGGAGGATAGGCAATGGGGGGTCCCCAAATTAGAACTGAACCCTGTCACCCGATGGTCTGAAGACATCGTCTGTTTAAATGCCATTTGCCTCGAATGGGGCTTAAGGGCACTAAACGGGAGGACCAAGAGTGACAGGGCGGGGGCATGCACCTTTGACAATGGGCGGCACAGGAGTAGAATAGACTACATCCTGTGTAGCCTGAGACTCTGGAAACTGGTGTGCGACATGGAAGTCAAATGGAGGATTGAAAGCGACCATAACCCGCTGTGCGTTGAGCACAAATGGTGGACATCCGACAATGAAACCTTGACTCCAGGGAGGGATAGCGCCCCCTCGGTTGTCCCTACAAATGATATGCGTAGACTAAAATGGCTCAATGTTGTTACCAACCAACGGTCTATGGATATCATCAAGGCTGAGGCGGCTAAAGCGATAACGGCCATGGAGCAGGTCAATCCAAGCATTCCATGTTTAAATACAGTAACGGAAATCCTTGATAATTGTTTTTCCGAAATTAGGAACCACTTTCTGAAATCAGCTAAGGGGACTAGTAGGGTAACTATTAAGCCAGCAAAGTGGTATAATTCCCAGTGTAGGAATGCTCGCCTGGCTTTAGGCTCCGCAATTAAGAGGAAAGATTTGATGGCTATTCGCATTGCTAGAAAGGTTTATAAGGATAGCATATTTACAGCCAATAAAATGTGGGACGAGCTCCACTGGAGTGAGCTAAAGGATGCGAGTGAGAAGAAAGACTCCAGAGTTCCTGAACCTCCCGATAATAATGTTTCGGAGGAGGACTGGGTCAACTACTTTAAGCCCCAGTAAGCTGAAACGCAAGTCGGTAGGGAGATGGCTGGGTTTAGGCCGGTTTACTTTAAAGATATCTCTTTTTGTAATAACGAAGTAATGTTGGCCCTCAGCTCAGTGACTAGTGGCAGAGCTCCAGGCTTGGACGGGGTCCCGGCGGATCTCTTCACCAATGATAAAGAGCTGTGGTGTAAATATATTTTTCTTCTTGTTAATGCAGTGGCACAGGGTGCTCCCGTACCGACATCCTGGCAAGGTGCAATCATAATACCTGTATTTAAGAAAGGAGATCGATCCAAACCCGGGAATTATAGACCCATAAGCTTAATTGACACCATCCAAAAGGTGGTGGGGAGGATGGTTGTCAATAGGTTTTTGACTTGGGTGGAGGAGAACAATGCCCTGTCTCCGTTCCAAGCTGGGTTTCGGAGGTGCACTAGTACGATGGACATGGTATTCCGATTTACCTTACTGCAGTGGCGAACTGTGTTGCTGACTGAGGGCAGCCTGTACGCGGCTTTTGTCGACTTGCGGGCTGCCTTCGACCTGGTGCCAAGGACTAAGCTGTGGTCGGTACTGAGGAACCTGGGTCTACCAGAAGATCTGACAATGATAATACGACTGCACGAAGCGAATTTTGCCAAGATCCAGTGGGTAGGGCAAGGAGTAGTCACCACAGACTTCCCGGTGGAGGGGGGAGTCCGGCAAGGATGCTCAATGGCCCCCACACTTTTCTCCCTGTTTATTAACGGTGTAGTGACTCACATATTATCTGCTAACGTGAATGCCCCCTCTTTAGCTGGTACTAAGATACCGATTTTAATGTTTGCAGGTGATACCCTGATTTTATCTAAGACTGCGAGCGGCCTGCAGCGTGCATTACTTATCTTTGATAACTTTTGTGGGGAACATGGCTTTGAAGTCAATGTGGCGAAAACTAAGCTAATGGCCTTCAACCCCATCGAAGATTTAGATCAAAGCTGAGTATGAATGATTGCCCTCTAGAGATAGTCAAAGCTTTTATGTATCTAGGTATTTATATAACAGATGATTTTAGATGGTCCCAGCACATAAATATTGCAGCCCTAAGGCATAGACAATTGGCCGGTGCTCTTGGCTCGGAGCACAGAAAATCTAGGAATAAACCAATTAAGCCAGCTCTGGAGGTCTACGAGGCCAAGGCCCTCGGCTCTGCACTATATGGTGCCGAGTTGTGGGGCTTCAAGAAGCTTGAGCCGTTACAAATATCAGAAAATAAGTTTCTCAGGGCAATCACAGGTCTCCCCAAAAGTACTCCTTTACTCCCACTTAGGTACGATCTGGGTAGAAAGGCAGTAGTAGATCTAGCGAGGCTTCGTCCAATTCTATACTGGAGGAGGCTCTGGACCACTCCCGAGCTCTACCATTATGCCGAGGGATTTCAAGCTATAATTAAAGCGGATGTGTTCCATAAAATAGGCTGGCTAAAAGTCCTTAGAACCATGCTGGATGATCTTGGTCTCCAACTACTCTGGGATGACCCGGCCGGTGTCCCATTCCCAAGTAAAAAAGCCCTAAAGGAAATTTATTGGGAATATGTGGCTACCCGGAATTGGAGAGTCACCAAGGCTGGTTCTATGACAGAGGGTTTTTTAGAAGCTAAATTGTACCCCAGCCTAGAACTTTGGGGCCCATTATGATCACGGACGGACTTGAGTCCGTCCGCGACCATAGAGGAGGAGGGAACCTCCGCATGGCCTGCGGAGTTCCCTCCTGTCCAATTAGGATGTGACCGCCACCCTGGCGGTCACATCCTCTATTTTTACCATTGCGGCGGGTGCGGCTTCAAGCTGCACCCGCCGCAATGGTAAAAATGCCTACATTGCATTTGTATGCAGAAAGCGGCAGGCACCGTGCGGTGCCTGCCGATTACTGCATACAAATGCAGGGGGGTACCATAGGTACCCCCCATGTGCACCCCCCATCCCCCTTCACCCAGGGGGCCCGCAACGGGCCCCCGCAGTGAAGTTCCACATGCTTTTCCATGGCGGAAAACCCACCGCGGAAAAGCATTTTTCAAAGCCCATCCAAATATGGCTGACGGTGTCTGAGAGACACCGCCACCATATTAGAGCTTACAACCGCGGCGGAAAAGCTGCGGACGGAAACCAGGACCCACCAGCCATCCTAATGTGGCGGTGGGTCTTTGGTGGGTCCAATGCGGTTTTTCCGCATCCTCTGGACCGGCGGTGGCTTCCGCCGGCCCGGAGGATGCGGAAAAACCGCAATCGTAATAGGCCCCTTAATTGGGATACTATAACCTCGCCCAGGGACAGGAAGCTCCTTTTTCAAACTAGAGCTGGTGCTCTGCCCCTTAGGTCTTTAACAGGCAGGTGGGGGGGTTCATCCAATAGTAACTGTCCAGCCTGTGGAGCACACAAGGAAACAATTGACATTTCCTATTTGCTTGTAAATCCTATGCTGAACCCAGGCGCGTTTGGTTAACACCATTGTGCAAAAACCTAGGTACCATTAGAAGTGATGTAGCCTTCAGAATTATTTGCACTAGCACTTTTTTACCTTCAGTCATAGCTACAGCTAAATATCTTGGATGGGCATGGACTATCAGACAGAGGGTTTTAGGCAGCTGGTTAATTTTATTGTTCTCAGGGATCGTCTGTATTCTATTTTATCTGTATATTTCATGAACATTTTATATATGTATTAATGTTTTTGAAGGTATTGGTGCTTTTTTTTAGTGATGTTTTTATATTTGTGATTGTATGTGCTTTTATGAGAAAAACTCGAATAAAGCATCTTTTGACTTTGACTTTGACTTTGATTTCTTGAAGCATGATAGGAAGAGTCATAGATTATTTTCAGCACACCAGGTTCTTTTCCTCTTGTTCTGTGTAACTGCTGCATAATTCTGAGAGTAGTGTACTTAAACCTGAGCTCTAATTTGTAAATTGACTGCCAATAAATGGTCCTCATTGGGAAGCCAACAGTTTGACACCCTGATTTATCACACCTCACGACAATGAAGAAAGGTCCATCAGATGAGCAATGCCTCTGTGGGTGAAGACTAGAATCTGACTAAAGTGACTAGGTTTAGTGTGGCAACTCAATGAGCCCAGTGCTAGAAATCCAGAAAAGAGCTTACGCTGCAACAGTTTGTTCTGCTCTAAAGACTTTCACATATGTTTAACAAAATCCTGAAATTCCCTTAAAAAAGCAAAGTGAATGATTGCACAATCCATAGCAATATAGGTAGCGATGAGACACTTAGCATACGTGTATATATTGTCTATGGGTCTCAACACAGGTAGCAGTGTGCACACATGCATTTGTAAGTATACTTGTGAGAACATGTGTGTGTAACTTCTAAAAAGTAAAACATATTTGTTACAATACAGATTAATTGTATGCATTGTTTTCCCTTTATGCTTTAGCATACTCTTATGAGATAATATAGAGCTGTTACAGACATTTATAGTATTATTGATAAATAGTATAATTGATTTCCATATGCATTAATGCATTAAGATGATATAATTGAGCTGGACATGCCTCCGAATAAACCGGTTAATTGCGTTGTCTGCTGCTCTGCCTGAAAATCAAAATCAATCACTTTGATTGATACATTCAATAAGTAATTCAGTTCCCAACTGCGGTGAAAGCTTCAGTCGTTTGACACAATCAAGCTTGACACAATCAAGCATAATTAAAATACAATTCTGCAAAGTTTTGAAGACAAGGGATATTAAACGTCTTTTTTTCTTCAATAACCACCATTATATGCCCCTTTCATATTAACAATGCATTGATGCTACGCCTCCAAGGCTCTGCACTCCATCAAAGCATTCATTGCATTAAAATGTCCTATCCGTCACACGCAGAACAGCTGATTTACAAACATATGAGCTCGACAAATGAACTGCCTGCATGAAAATTGTTGTTCTAAGCGAGAAGCACACTGGGCAAATTGTTCCTTTTGTAAGTAAAGCTACATAAGCTGATTGATCCGCGAAATACGGGCGAACAGATTCCCCTAAGCGCTTCCTGTTAATGCCTTCATGCCCCCCTCCCTTCCCTTCCCTTGTCTGCTTCCTGGGTCCATATATTCTGCAGGCTGCATGCACCTGGCAGGTGGAGCATGGAGCAATGTGCCTCGTGCGGAGGATTATTGTGCGCGCGCTCGCGCCTCGGCATCTCAGATGTATGCTGCAAGCTCTCTTCCTGCCATTTAACATTTGAAATCCTCTTTGGACGTGCCTTTGAATAATGGGCGCAAGATTGATTTTTTTCAGTTTACATTGAAACATCAAAGGGCCTTCCAATACGTTTGGATTTCAAGCTCAAGGCATTTTCATTACAATGCGCGGGGGAGTTTATCTCGGGGACTATGGAGATCTTGCCATCCGCCTGCTCTCCTAGGCTTCGAGAAACATCCCAGTGCCCTGGCTCCAGGCGTGCCTAATTGCACTATAATTCCCTCAGAAAAAAATGAAATTGAGCTGTCTTTCCATCATGATAAAGCACACTGAAGAGCATAGGCACAGCAAATGCGTTTCTGAAAATAAGCGTAGAAAAGACCAAGAGCCATATTATCAAGAACGGCGATAACATTATCGCCGCTTTAGCGACAGCAAACTGCCACTAAAGCGGCGATAAGGGGCTTGATAATATGCCCTTGTGAATTCCCATAGAAGCCAAGGTTCACACCAGAACTGGGCTTCTATGGGAATTCACAAGGGCATATTATCAAGCCCCTTATTGCCGCTTTAGCGGCCGTTTCCTGTCGCTAAAGCGGCGATAATGTTACCGCCGTTCTTGATAATATGGCCCCAAGTTCGTTTACCATAAAGCAGAACAGTGTAGCAGAAAAAGACAAGAGTACATGGACACTGACAAGAAGTGAATTCTACTGTGGAGATTCTAGAAGTGTTAGATTGGGATGTTAAAAATTTGGATGGCTAGCAGAGAACTGTACACTGAATAACGGTGTTAGGCTATATAGATGAAAGCTCTGATTGACTAAATACATTTTTGCATGGTTGCTCCCTCAATGCAATACAACACAAAGCACAGGCCCAGATTTACAAAAAAGTAAGGAATGCATCGCAGTAGTCAAAAATGCTCAGCATTGCGTGACAGGGAGGGAGAAGGAGAGTACCATATCTACTGAGATATGGCTCTCTCCTCCCCTCTCCCTAGCGCAGGCGCTGATTTCAGCTGTTGTGCGGCAGGCACACACCTTAACGCCATAGTTCTAGGACGGTTGCCTGAGTCTAGTATAGGTTTTGTACTGAAAGGGTACCCTTCCAGTACAAAATACTATACATAAACACACTTTAACCCCTTGCGTGCTCGTGACGGAACCATTCTGTCACGGCCCACGGTGGGCTGTGCTGGTGACGGAATGGTTCCTTCACGGCCCGGCCGCCGCGCCTGCGTGGCGCTGATTTCGCACCTGCGTGGCGCGTTCTATTGAGCGGGCGGGGCCGTGACGGAACCATTCCGTCACAAGCACAGCGCCACCGCGGCTCATGATGGAGTGGTTCCGTCACGAGCATGGCGGCGCCGCGTGGCCCCCCCCTGCCCCCTAGCGCCGCGGCGGAATTACCGCCGCGGCCAAAGGGTTAAAACGTTTCTACTTATCATGTGTTCTCCATAATGGAGGAAGCATGTAAAGTTAGAAAAGAAAGGAGAAATAAAAGCATTTCTCCTCTTAAAGCCTCGTTTTAAATGGAGCTAACTTTCGGCGCTAAACCCTTTTATTTTTTGTTTTATTTATTTAAAAGAGTTTTATATAGCGCTGGCTAGACCCGTAGGTATCAGTGCGCTTTACATGAGAATCAACAATGTAACAGAACAATTTCAACAAATTTCACAATACATCAAAAAATAAGCAATACAATTAAGAGGGGAGAGAAAGGAGAGAGAGAAGTAGTGGAGAGGGCAGGGGAGGCGAGAAAGGGAGGATAAGGGAAGAGACAATAAGGAGAGACGAAAGGAAGTCTGTTTAAAGACCGACTGGGTGGTGACGACCAAGGAGGGAATCCACGGCCCATCTCCTCTATAGCTAAACCAGGTAGCTCCATCGGGTATGAGACAAAATACTTCAGTCTCAATACATTGAGAGAGGAGAGAAGGAGAGACATAGAATAGAAGGAGGATGCGGGAGGAGAGGACAGGAGAGACCAAAGGAAGTGGAACAATGTCGTTCAACAATATAACAGAAAAAGATCAACAATTACACTTTACATAAAACAATCAGCAATACATTGGGAGAGGAGAGAAAGGAGAAAGAAAAGTAGTGGGGGGTAGGGGAGGTGAAAAAGTGAGGATAAGGGAAGAGACAACCGTAGAGACGAAAGGAATTCTGTCTGAAGACCGACTGGGTAGGTGACGACCAAGGAGAAATCCATGGCCCATCTCCCCTATAGCTAAACCAGGTAGCTCCGTCGGGCATCAGCCAAGTGTCGAGGGAAGAGGTTCACTGAGAAACAGGGTGGGGACAAGGGGTAGGGGCAGGTGATGGCAGAGGACAGAAGTTGGAAAGAGTAGGAGCGGAGGGGGGAGAGGGTTGGGGGAAGAGATAGGAGGGAGATAAGGTCAGGAGAGACGCTGGAGCGTTTGCCCGAAGTCCGGCTAGGTAGGTGATAGTCAAAGGAGGGAGTCCAAAGTTAATCTCCCCTTTGGTTCGCGAGGTAGCTCCACCGGGCATCATGCAAAGGTAGTTTTAGAGTAGAGGCCACAGAGTTGAGACAACAGAGTGTAGTGACGCAGGCTCCCCTCACCGACCACTGGAGTGAACACTGTTGTTATGTCGTCTTCTTCACTTCACTGTGGCACCCCTTAGGCTGTCCCGTGTCTAAGGCGGTTTTGGTTTCACTTTTCTACCCAGCTGCCTGTGAGGGTGTTCTTTTCTATTGCTGCCTCCGTCACCACTCCTTCAAATCCTTATATGTTGGACCCTAAGTCTGTGTGGTTTAGTGTTTTGAGTGAGACTCACGTCACTTTGTTCGGCCGGGTATCAGCTCCACGGGTCAGCTCCACGGGGCCCAGAATCGAAAGCTCCGTGCCAGCGCGTCTGCAGGTAGACTCCCCAGGGGGTCGCGTGTGCCGAAGGGTATGGAAGAGGAGGATTCCCCGTCCCAGAGTCAATCGTTATTCTGGCAGCAGCGTTATGGCTAACAAAGCGGCCAGATTGCCATATCTCCCCTCAGACATGCTCTCCCTGGGGGCTCAGGCATTTACTTGCAGGGAAGGAAGATGTTTAGGGCGACGCGCTGCCATGAAGTAGTCTCGCGGCCGCCATGTCAGATTGCGTGGTCAGACCAGCTAGCCTGTTCCAATATGGCCGCTAATTTGCTTACTATGGAAATCTAACTATGGTAGTCCTATTTTTGTTTCTATGCACCAATTTCGGAGGTCTTCTTTCCTTTTCTATGTATTATCAGCCATTTTGGAAGAAATGTAGCTCTTTCGACTAGCCAGTTTTCATGAGGCCAAGGATTGTCCACTTTCTCTTTATTTTAATATTTTAGACCTTCGTTTCCGGTTGTTTAGAAATTCAGTTCTTTAAAATGTCATTATTCTTTTTCTGTATAATTCGTTCTTAACCTCATAAGCCTTTATTGCTCGGGGACCCGGGAGTGTAGGGGTGAGTGAGAGGCATGTGCTCTTATTCTAGAGCTCACCTCACTGTTTGTAAACAGTGTTTTGTGCAACAAGCATAGGTGGTAGCATGGGATCGCCCCCTACCACCCATGTAATGCCCACTTGGCGCTAAGTAATGCAAAGAAGTGCTTCACTCTGCTTTGCATTACTGTCAGGGTACTTTCCAGAGCAATACACGTTTTGCACTGGAAAGTAAATTTGAAAAGAAACATTTTGTGCTGGTTAGTGTCACTTTTGTCATGCTAACCAAGCGCAAAATGTTAGTAAATCTACCTCACAGTTTAATAACCCTGTTATCATGTTAAAAACCCGGGGACGCTGTGCTAACGCTCGAGTGCCCATTCAATTGTTAGGAAATGAGGGCTCACAAGCTTAGCTCTTGAGCGTCATTAAGACTAGGGTGTGGATGTTTTAATTTTTCGCACAATGTAGCAGAGTAACCCTTTTTGCTCCATCGTGTTAAGCAAGAGGGAAACAGAACAGAGACTTTTGTACCGTGATTATGCTGCTGCTGTCGTCGTTTACACTCGGGCTCCAACAATTCTGCCTTGTAAAAGGCACAGTCTCGCACCATGATGCAGAGGTGCACTATCTATCATAGAATATGAATTGAAAGCGTACTCATTTAGTTCAAATTGCTATTCCTAGAAGCATCCCATGCATCAGATGTGTGCAGCACAAAGCTTGTTATTTTGAAAAAATGAACACATTTCCCCTTGTTTAGCCCTCTTTTTTTAACTCAAATTCCAAAATGTCTGTCTGCAGTAGATTGAGATTTGCATCATCACCTACTAGTGTTTCTGCTGGTCTTCCCCAGTTACTGTTTCTTGTCACAAAGCGACACAAAGCAGCACTAAGTTGTTTTTTGCACTGAGAAAAGGGCAATTTTCCTGCGTAAAACATCTTTTGCACTGGAAAGTAAATCCTGTGTGCTGCTTTGCATTAATTTGTGCAATCACAACACCTTAGAAGATCTAGGCCTGTGCTGTAATAGTATTGTATGGTCTTGCAGCACCTATTTTCTTTCTGTAAGTGTCATTCAATCAATGTGTCAACATTGAATATAGAAATACAATGGATCCAGCAGTACATTGACAACACATCAACAACATTGAGGCTGGTTCTCCTCCGATACTCTACTTCTTATAGTATCCCGCAATGGTAATCTTTAAAATCCCTCTGTTACAGATCTCATTAACATTCTCAACTTCCTCAAAGTCACTTTCCATGAATATGATGCCTTAAGCTTGTTCCTGTTCAAGGCTGTCTCCAGGGAAACTCTGTCACACCTACTTATCCTTGTTAATGCCTCAGTCACTCAACACATCCTCCCAATAACCTTTAAGGCAGGCCAAGTCCTACCAACCCTAAAGATACATTAACTAGACACTGATGAAATCACCATCTAGAGGCCATCAGTCACATACCCCTCATCAGCAAGATTATCAAAACAGCAGTTTACCATCAACTCCAAGAACACATCAGTGATAATCATGGCCTGCAAGACTAACAATCTGACATATCATGCAGAAGCACAAGGATCACTGCCTTATGCATTATAAATACACCCTGCCGATCACTGATAAAAATGCGCCCTGCCTCCTGATGTTTCTAAACCTCTCAGCTCCCTCAACACAGTCACCCATACTACCCACATCCACACCCTGGAATCTCAAATTGAATAAATTGGCAATTTTCTGCACAGTAGTATTCTTTAAATAGCTGCTATCACAACTCTTTCATGAATTTGAGCAGTTAGAGCAGTCCTGATACCAGATTGCTTCTCCAAATCATTGTCACAGAGACAGAAAAAGTCCTACTGACATATTTTTTCCTTTCTATACAGCCTGATTATGAGTTGCACAGTATTGGGGCCACATTAAATATCATTGATTTTAACATTTCAGCTGGGTTAAATTACCCCATTGTCATTCAATTACAAGTAGAATCCCTTGAAATGGGGAATTACCATATGAGACAGTTATTTCCTTGTCAGAGAAACCCACAGAATTCTCCATTCCATGATGTGTTATTCCATACATTTATCACCCACTCTGAGCAGGTGGCAAGGGTATGCATGGACCTGTGAGTAGGGTTGAGGTTTTGAGGAGGGGAGGGAAAGGGAAGATTTTATCTATTAGAGGGAACTCTATATGTCCCTCACTTTTAGAAACATCAGACAAAGATGGCTACTGCTACAAAGGTTCGAGGTTGGAAGTACTAATTGAAAAATAGTGTCAGATTCTCCCACAACTCGTAAAGCCTGGTGTGGAAAAACCTAACAAGTGAAATTAATGTATAAAAACACGTGTTTATTTCACATTTTTTAACTTCTAATCAGGGCCTTTGTCAATAGTCTGATAGTCTCTTGGATGTGGATGCACCACGAACAACCAGCGCTGCCGAGCTTGTGTGCAAGATAATCTGGGAGTTCTGGCCTTGAATAATGCAGACAGTTTTGAAGATGCAGGCTGTCAAGGGGGCCTTTGGAGTTCCATTCGGATGGGGCCAATGTGATCATATTTCTTCAGGACCTGATGAGACAAGCTTTGGCATGTAAGGTGCCCTTAAGGGAGCCAATGTGGCGTCTAGGAGGCCACGAATCATGGATTTGCCACCATCCAGATTTAGCTACGAGGGCTTCAAAAACAAAAGTTGCTTTCTGACAAAATGGTCGTACTTCTTCTAAAGGGGGAGCTGGTATCAGACTGTCTTTGTTTTTGTTGGCAATATGTCCCTTGTGGTTTCAGCCCAGGTTGAATCCAAGTGACTTGGCATTCACTAAAAGTTGGGGCCCTAAGCTGGAAATGTTTGTGTTATTGAGGCAGGTTTGTATTATTTTTTGCTTGTTGTTCTTTACAAATGACAGGAATTCTGACTTGGTGAGGTTGAACATCAGATAGGCATTGAACATCCAAGGCTAGATGAGGTGCAAGTATATGCATTTATGGGAGTGCTCTAGACTGTAATGCCCTTGAAAAACCACCAGGGTTACTAATTAGCACTGATGTAATGGGGGAGTAGGCCCCACTCAATAGGGGGCTGAGAAGTTCCAACCTATCATTTTTCTTTCCACAGGGTGACTTGATTGGGAGGTATTACTCTCCCAATATTGCTTGCCACGGAAGAAGAAAGCCTAAAAACACGATTCCATGTAGAGATATAAATGTATTTTTAGCTGAAAGGACATTTTACCAATTTAGGATATTTTGCATTTAACTTTCCTGAGCACCAGAGCTTGAGCCATTAAGCAATGATCTCTCTAATTTTGGTTTCTTGTGATTAATAAGAAAAATAAAATTTCATGCTAGGATTTTGAATTTCCCCATTAATGGATGTGGGTGCATATGTGGAATAGTTTTAACATCATGAATGTTCTATTGCCATGTGATTTAAAATATATAACCTGTTTTCCAAAATAAGTGATTTATGATTTCGTTTGAGAAAGGCCAGGCAGCCAACCGAAATGCAAAAGACACATTTCTCACTTTTGATGGAATACATAAAATGAGCAATTCTTCATTCAATGTACCTCAGTAGGGTGCTCTTTGCTTTGTGAAGGCAATTGAGTAATGTTGATTTTAAACCAGTGCTGCCCATTTTTATTTTGGTGTTTTCACTGGATGGTGGCAAGTAAGAGTAGTTTTTGAATAAACACAGGGAAATATTGGAGTTTTCCAACTGTTCCAATGCCTGCTCCCTCCCCAAGCACAGGACACTACTTCTCCAACAGCACATCTGTGGGCATCCATGCCTCTTCCTCTGGTTGAGTAGATCTGAGATGTTTACTCCACCAAGCAGGCCTTCAAGGAAGGAGAAAGCCATTCAAGCACAAGTGGTAATAAGAAGAGGGAGCAGTCCACTATCTGATTGTTCAGTATGTGTGGTCAAAGTGAAAAGAGACAGAGGTGGAGCCAATAATATGGATGCCTTTTGACAGGCCCTCAGCTAGACTTAAGGTGAATATTAGCCTGTCCTTTGGCCGCCGTAGTGGTGGTGACTGATAGACTGGTGGTCCACCCACCATATTATGACTATGGTGGTTGACCTGCCATGGGACTGCTGCTGCTGTCATGGATCCATTATTCCTTGTGGTCTTGCAGCAGTCTGAGGCCTCTAATATAAGCTTGGTGGTGCCGCTGCAGCACCGCCAAGCATATTAAGAGCTTCCTCACTGCCTCACTTTTCATGGCAGTGAGCCTGCCATTAAAAGTGTGGCAGTGAGTAAACAAAGGGTCCCTACATGGCCTCTTGTTGCCTCTATGCCACAGGATCCATGAAGAGGGCACTTGATGGCCCCCCTGTATGCAAGCATCCCCAGTTCCTGCAGGACATGGACTTGACAGTCCATGCCCAGCAGGAGCTGCCTTTAATGCTTCAATTGAGATGCCTTTTTCAAATGCACCTCAGTGGGACAGCCAAAGAACTGCCCCTGGATACAAAGCAGAACTTAATCAAATGGGTGGTTTTTAGTGGCTAATGTAATATCTTTACTCTACTATTTTGGGTATTATGTTATGCTTTTACTCATATTATGTTCTATGTTTTGTAATACAATAAATTATATTGTACTATGGTGTGCATTCTGTATGATGCAAGGCCTAAGGCATGCTGATCGTTCTATGGAATTTTAAATGACAATAACATTTTAGAACATGAAAAAGGGGGATAAGTTGCTGGTGCAGCATCACTTTTTAGAGCATTGTCACTCCCAGTGCTTACAAAACGAGTTTCCGCAAATTTACTATCAGGGAGTATCCCAACCTGTATGTATATACATAGGAGGCAGCACGTTCTTTTAAACCTTTCTCAATAAGAGAGATCTTTATAGTTTGTTTTTGGACTGACTCAGTGATGCAACTTTTGAATTACCCAGGTACTGCTGTTTCCTTGGGGTCATCAGTCAGCCGCGGCCGGTAGTGGGAGTACCGGCCGGGCGGTGACGTGGGGAGGGGCAGGGTGGGGAGTAGTAATGTATGGATTACGGACTTTAAAAGGTAAGTAAACATAAAAATAAATAAAACGAATTTCGTTGCACACACTGCATCACCAAATGCGATGCAGTCTGTGCAACGAAATTCGTTTTATTTATTTTTATGTTTACTTACCTTTTAAAGTCCGTAATCCATACATTACTACCCCCCACCCTGCCCCTCTCCCTCTCCACGTCACCGCTCGGCCGGTACTCCCACTACCGGCCACGGCTGTCATCAGTCCTGGTTTATCCCTGTGATGGATCATTGGACAAGACCATAATATATTATATGTTTTTTTGCGAACTTTGTAAAAAGTATTTTATCGTATTTATTAAGCCTATTTGAAAATCACTAAGGATACACAAGTGTAGGTATGCTATGTTTTTCCTTCAACTTTTAGATGGCCATGATCTCTGTTATAGCTTTTATATATTGTTTAAAGCAGCCGTGAGGAGCAGAAAGTCAATGGATGGCTAGGTACAACAGGATGACTATGTTTATTTTGGGGGGTTGAACTGCTGGAGAAGAAATCCGTTGAATATTTTTGATTAAATTCTTCTTTTTGCTGTTTTTATATTAATGTGAAATTTCTAGATGATTTGTGTGATGTTTTTCCTTGTGGATCTTTTATGGGCAATTTTTTTTGTTGGACAAATATATTTTGAATTTGAATGTAGGCTTAAGTGTTTGTTAATACCTACACCCTTATGGGATTGGTGACATTCACAAACTCCTTTCTGACCCTTTACCATCCTGGAAATTGTTGGAGACTTACTTTAAAAATACATACCTTTCTGAGTTTGAAAGCGGAAAGGAACACCCTCAAACCTCTTGACCTGCAAAGGAAGGGGTTTCCTAATGCAGAAATACATTTTCCCTGTAGTGAAAAAAAAGAGAAAAAAGTGCCATTCAAGTAAGCACTGACATTATTTGCCATGGAATGGCTTGTTGTGTTTAAATCCTACAGAAAAAGAGTCACATTAATTTGCAGAATATAGCCTGGAAAGCTGTGATTGGCGTAGTTTCAGTGGCATAATATGTCTATGTTAGAAATGGGGTTGGTGGTCGATTGGGGTGTGGGCCCCGGTCAAACAACAGCCACAATTCATTTCAAGGTGAACAATAAAAAGTCACCAAGTTAACCTATGCTTAACCCTGGGTAACTTAGAACAAAAAGCAGTCAGGGTTAACTTGGAGGCAATGTGTGAAGTATTTACGTAGCACACAAACAGCAATAAAGTGAAAACAAAACGAAAGAAAATACCCCCCCAAATTTAGAAAAGTAGAGTATGCATTAGCAAATTATTTGACAGCACAACATCAAAAATACAATAAGTGTAACCAGAGTTATGAATTTTCAAAGTTTTTAGTAAAAACAAGCACCTAAAAGATCAAAGTGAAAACCGCCAACATGTAGTCACGCAGTTCATAGTCAAAGTCAAAAAATATAGCTGACAGCAACAGAGTGTGGTGTGGATACAAGAACTGGATTAGGCCTGATCAGCTCTTACCTTCAGAATTTTATATATTAATGAAGGAAAGTGTCTGAGAAGAAAAAGTTCAGCAGGGCAATGCTGCAGGAGGTGTCCAAAGAGGGAGTGTCATCATCACATAGCCTTTGGTCGAAGCCGCAGGGAAGGTTTCTACGTTCGGACTTAGTTTCTGAAATGTACGTCAAAAAACTCCAGTAGAGGGCTGCAGTCGAAGGCAGTTCCATGAGGCTGTGTACCACTTTGGTGAAGGACTGCTGAAAAGCATTGCTGCTGTGAAGCAGAACATAGCAGCAAAAACGTCAAAGTCAATCTAACTGGCGATGCATCTTGGACAGATAGGCTAGCAAGTTGGTCCCACTCTCCTCCTGGTACTCAGAGGAGTATTTAGCCAACAAATAAATTCAAAGTCCCAACTTTAGATTTTTGGCTGTCTGTGCACTTTTCGCAACTTTGAGGGGTCCATTCTGAGCCAGGCACTGAGGCTGGCTCAAAGTTCAAGACTGAGGATGCCTTTTGAGGCCCTGTGTCTCTTAACAGGAGACCAGCAAACTTGCCTTAATGAGTCACTCTGAAGTACTTGGGACAGTATGTATGTCTGCATTTGTTATTTGTTAAGCGCATATATCACCCATAGGTCTCATAGCGCTAGCTGATACTCAGAAAACCAGAAGAGGTGGGGTGACAGAGCTAAAATAGCCAGGTTTTGAGGGCTTTGCGGAATTTCTTGTGATCGGTTTCCATTCAGAGATATAAAGGCAATGTGTTCCATATTTCAGAAGCAATTCTGGAAAAGGATCTGCCACCGTTCCTTACTGTACGGACCTTGGGTACAGTTAGGAGTTGTTTACTGGTGGAGCGCAGGGTTCTAACTGGTTGGTGTTTTATCAGTTTCTTTGCTAGATATTGCGGCCCTTTACTGATAAGGCTTTGGAGTACCAGACAGCAGAGTTTGAATTTGATCCTCTTTCTGATGGGGAGGCAGTGGAGGGTCTTCAGACTGGGTGCCGATGGAGAGCTGGGGGGAGGTTTAGGACCAGCCTGGTCGCAGTGTTTAAGCAGGACCTGAAGCTTTGTCAGATGCTCTTCATTTATGGATGCAAGTAGCGCATTTCCGTAGTCCAAGTTGCTAATGATTAATCCCTGTATGAGGGGCATGCGAGAGGAAAGGGTAATCCATTTGAAGATTTTTCTAAGATTGTGCCTTAGACTGTAGCTGGTTCGAACTACATTGTTAATGTGGTCCGCCATGGAGAGTTTGTTGTCTATTATCACTCCAAGAAGGAGGGCTGCTGTCTTGGGTGGGGGCAGGGTCCTAGGAGGGCGGCCACCAGTCATTGGTCCATAGTTTCTGTGCATCACCAAAGAGCATGATTTCTGTTTTACTGGC
Organism: Lissotriton helveticus; assembly: GCF_964261635.1. NCBI lineage: Eukaryota > Metazoa > Chordata > Amphibia > Caudata > Salamandridae > Lissotriton > Lissotriton helveticus. The sequence continues at coordinate 1,236,257,831 of NC_136063.1, read as the reverse complement.
GTTGAGTAATAGGTGGTTATTTGTCATCCAGTCATTTATGGCCATCATGCACTGCTTCAATCTGTGTTTAGTGCCAGTGGGAACAGGTCCGAGGGTGATTAGTCTTTGCGTGTCATCAGCGTATGACACTGTTTCAAAACCATAGGCTCTGATTATGTTAGCCAAGGGCCACACATATCATTTAAAGAGTGTGGGGATTAGGATAGATCCCTGAGGGACTCCCTTGTCAATTGGCTGGCTCTTGGAGGAAAAATCTCCTATTTGGACCTTGGAAGAACGAACCGTCAGGTAGTTCTTGAGCCAGTTCAGTGTGGAGCCTTCAACACCAAACTCCCATAGGCATTTCAAAAGGATGCCATGTGAGATGGTGTTGAAAGCAACCGTTAGGTCAAGTAAGATCAGGATGGCAGATTGTCTTGCATTGAGAGAAAGCCTGATGTTGTCGACTATCTCTAGTAAGGCAGTTTCAGTGCTGTGGAAGGCCTGAAACCCCGATTGGGATGGGCTCAACAGATTATTGCTTTCTAGGTATATAGATAGTTGGTTGTTGATCAGTGATTCCATGATTTTACCAAAGAGGGGTAGGAGAGAGATTGATCGGTAATTAGAAAGCTGTTTAGGGTCGGCTGACAGCTTTTTTAGGATTGGTCTCTTTCCATTGTGAAGGTACGGTGGATTGCGATAGTGAGAGATTGAAAATTCTGGTCAGATTGAGGAGAAGGGCAGGTCCAATTATCGATAAAATCTGGGAAGAGGCGGGGTCAGTCGGTGAGCCGGATTTAATCCTGTTTAGAGTGGCGGATACTTCTTCCTCTTTGACAACGTGAAATTATATGAGAGAGTTTCTGGGGCAAGGGAGGAATCTCAATGTGTCTCTGTTTCGGTGGTGTATCAGGTGGCTGCGGAAACAGTTTGTGAATTTCATTTATCTTATTTACAAAAAAGGATGAGAGGGAGTTGACCCCCTCCTGGGAAGCATTTTGTGTTAGGTGGCAGAAGGGGGGTTGGTGAATTACTTTCCAGTCTTGTACAGCTCTTTAGGAGAGTTGGAGGCCTGATTTATTCTATTTCCTAAGTAGACTTTTTTAGCTGTGGCTATATGGTCCATATAATTCTGGTGTGCTGTTTTGTAGTGCTGTCTGTCTGTTGCGTTTTTGTATGCCTCCATTTACATTCTACCTTCCTAACGGCAAGTTCATCATTTTTTAAGTCAGGGTTGAACCAGGGGGAAAGTTTGTTTGGACATTTAGTTTTTTTCCGAGGCGCAATTGTGTCTAGGGTCGTGCTAATGGCTAGTTCAAAAGCAAAAACAACAGGTGATGGACAGAATGCAAAACAATGTCATACATTCACCCCAGTACAGAGATCTGGGCCTAAATCCATCGTTTTTTTGCTCACCGTGCCTTTCCAGTTTGAACCCAGCCATATGCAAATCAGTCTTGACCCTGTGCCCCATGGGAACAGTCCAGCCCGAACTGCCAAGCCAGGTCCTCCCTGGACTGGAAACAAGCATCCAAGGGCCGGTTTCGGGCTTTCAGCCCTCATCAGCCTGGATAGCTTGATTCCAGTGGCATGGATAGCACGGGACTCGCGTCTGAGCATACCCGTCCCACTCGGGGTGACAAAAGCAAAAAAAACAGGTGATGGACAGAATGCAAAACAATGTCATACATTCACCCCAGTACAGAGATCTGGGCCTAAATCCATCATTTTTTTGCTCACCGTGCCTTTCCAGTTTGAACCCAGCAATATGCAAATCAGTCTTGACCCTGTGCCCGATGGGAACAGTCCAGCCCAACTGCCAAGCCAGGTCCTCCCTGGACTGGAAACAAGCATCCAAGGACCGGTTTTGGGCTTTCAGCCCTCATCAGCCTGGATAGCTTGATTCCAGTGGCATGGAGAGCCATGTCTGAACTGGGGTGGTGTGGAGTGCTAAAAAACGATGGATTTAGGCCCAGATCTCTGTACTGGGGTGAATGTATGACATTGTTCTGCATTCTGTCCATCAACTGTTGTTTTGCATTTGTCACCCCGAGTGGGTTGGGTATGCTCAGACGTGAGTCCCATGCTCTCCACACCACTGGAGTCAAGCTATCCTGGCTGAAGACGGCTGATAGCCAGAAACCGATCCTAGGATGCTTGATTCCGGTCCAGAAAAGACATGGCTTGGCAGTTCAGGCTGGACTGTTCCCACGAGGCAGAGGGTCAAGGCTGATTGCATATGGCCATGTCTGAACTGGGGTGATGTGGAGTGCAAAAAAATGATGGATGTAGGCCCATATCTCTGTACTGGGGTGAATGTATGACATTGTTCTGCATTCTGTCCATCAACTGTTGTTTTGCAATGGCTAGTTCAAGACATTTGTCTGCCTTTTTGGGGTGGGCCTGTTTCGAAGGTGAAAGGGGGACAAAGCGCGCTAAAAATGACTCTAAGTTTATATTATTCCATGGCCTACTTAGTTTAGATTCTTTTGTGGGATGTAGTTAAGTCGATATTCCATGTATATGGAACCTTATTACATAGTGATCAGACCATAGGACTGGAAGTAGGTGGTTGATTTTTACATAGGGGGAGTTTGTGAATAGTAGGTCTAAGATGTGACCTACGATGTGGGTGGGACCTATCACCAGTTGGTTTAAGCCTAATATGTTTAGGCTGGTGGTAAGATCATTTGTGTGAGGATCAGATAGGAGTTCTATATGATAGTTAAAGTCCCCTAATAGAAGGAAGTTAGCGGTGGCCAGGACGTGCACCTCAATTGTTTGCAGGTGGCCTGTAGAGAAGTACACCTTTCCAGGACTCCTTAGTGGTGCTCTCTATTGTGAATATACATATTTTGCCCCATTCTGCTTGAAAGTTAAGGATCTAGTCCTTGTCTTTAAGCAGAGGAGACAGAGCAGCAGGATAACAGGGCAGCAAACTAGAGGTGCTGCAGCCCTTCAGAGCAGCAGTCCAGCAGAGTGGCAGTCCTCCCAGCATCACAGCAGTCCTTCTTCAGAGCAGAGTATCCACAATTCCAGAAGTGTACTGAAGAGTTGGTGTCTGAGGTCTAACTTTTATACCATGGTTCCCTGGTCCTGGAAGGTGGGAGAAGCTCTAGATATAGTTTTTAAAGTGCATGGAATTCCCTACCTCTTCTGCCCTGACTCCAGTCTAGCTGCAGTGACAATGTGGAGTCGTTAGGCCCTTTATGTGAAGGCAGGGTACAAAGTTAATTGAAAGTGGTGCTGTCCTCACCATCGACCCCTACTGCAAGCGGATGGCCCATTCAGGCACACCCAGTGCCTCTATTGTATGACCGTCTAGGAGGAATTCACAAAGTCTAACTATCAGTTACGCCTGGCCTTTTGACCCAAGGCATGCTATTGGCATAAAAGGGCTATGGGCAGGAACATGCCAACTTTCTAAGGTGGTATTCTCATAATTGTAAAGCAAAATCCAACTTTACCATTTAAGAGGGTTTATAATTACAATACTATAGACATAAACATGAAGTAGTTATCTGAACCCAATTGGAAATACAGCTTATAAAATTTGATAAGGTATCCCAAATGTTATCCTATGTGAGGGGTACACCACATTGTAGTGACAAATGAATTCAAGAGCTTTTCACTACCAGATCCTGCAAAACATAAAAGTCCATGTCCAACAGGTTTACTACACAGCACTCTATCCTAAGGGCTACCCAGAGCCTTAATTAGGACTGACTTAGATCTAATAAATGAGGATTGTTAGAAATGGGGGTCTGTAGTTGGCAGAGGTAGGTACCTTTGTCCAAATAGTGACCCTTGCTTCTAGTCAGGGTAAGGGGGAAACACACTTTAGATAACCCCTGCTCACCCCCTTGGTAGCTTGGCATGAGCAGACAGGCTTATCCCAAAAGCAATGTGTAAAGTATTTGTACCAACACTCACAGTAACTCAGTGAAAACACCACGAATGGACACCACACCAGTTTAGAAAAATATCTTTATATAAACCTAAAAAAGACCAAAACATCAAAAATCCAAAATACACAGTTAAAAATATGACTTTCAAAAGGTTTCAAAAACTTGTACCATAGAAAACTATGGATGCGTGACTTTTACTCAAACTACCTGAAAATGCGTCAAAATTCATAAGGCCAAACGGATGCAGAGTAGGGAAGCAATGGAAAACACAACGATGAGTCAGTTTCTTAGTCCTTGGGGAGGCGAGGCGACAGTTCTGCTGCACACAGGAGAAGTGATGCTTCGAATCTGGACTGTAAGGGGGAATTGAGGTTGCGAAATCCCAGACAATTCTGGTCTGCGGGTGATGCGTGGAAAACGTGGTGCACAGGTACGATGCGTGGCACTCCTGAGGTGATGTGTCACTTTGCGAGGCTTCGCGCCGACTTGCGTCGGTGCTTGGAGCTGCGTGGCGGGACTTAGCGTCACCTGGTGATACTCGACGTCGGTTCTGAGAGACTTTGCACGGCTTCATGCCGGTTCTTGCAGAGATTTGCTGCAAAACCCACCCACCTCTGAGGCCTTGTAACTGGAAGGAGGCACCTCAAGCAAGGGTATAACTCACACATGGCAAAGTCCAGCAGTACCAGCAGATTTTGAGGAAGTCTTTTGTGTCCCTGAGACTTCAGAAAAGGAAGCCAGCTCACTGCAGGCCCTTGGAGATCACCTTAAAGCAGGGGACAAGGCACACAGCAAAGTCGTCCTTTCCTTAACAGAAACAGCAACTGCAGGCCAACCCCAGACATACTAGCAAGGGCAGTACTTCTCAGTCTCTCCAGCTCTTCTACATTAGCAATGGTTCTTCTTGAATTCCAGGAATGATCTAAAGTTTGGAGATTTGGGTCTGATATTCATTCCGCAAAATGTCTTTCTTCTCTTTGAGCAAGGGGCTCTGAGCCCAGTTCAAACCAGTTCTGAAGGGCACTCTACAAGTGCACAACAACATCCACCGTCAGTGTAAGCCCTGGCACCAGACACCACAGGGGGCGGAACTAGCATTTTGGCAGGCAGACACAGCCCTATTCAGGTGAAGGTTTTACTCCTCCCACCACTCCAAATGCAGACCAGGCCTATTCAGACCAGTACTGACTCATCCAGACTCCTGGAGCCACTGCAACTCCCCAGCCCCTGTCACTCCAAAGCTAGACAGTCAATCCACAAACAGGCAGAGACACACAGGATGGTTGAAAAAGAAAATAGCCACTTTCTAAAAGTGTTATTTTCAAACACACAATTTAAAAACCATCTTTACTAAAATATGCGTTTTTAAATCCTGATTTAAGTGATACCAAACTCCATTTTTCTATCTTATGCCAAGGGGACGATATGCTTGTAAAATGTTACAAAGCATTCCCCATTCTGTCCTATGGGGCAAGATAATCTTTCAATAGTGAAAAACAAATTTGGCAGTATTTCACTATCAGGACATGTTACACACCAGTACATGTCCTACCTTTCATATATACTGCACACTGCGCAGGGGGATACCTTGGGCCTACCATAGGGATGCCCTATATTTAAGAAAAGGGAAGGTTAGGGCCTCACAAGTGGGTACACAAGTCAACATGGCAGTTAACAAACTGCGTACAGGTACTGCAGTGGCTGGCCTGAGACATCTTTTGAGGGCTACTCATGTGGGTGGCACAATCAGTGCTGCAAACCAACTAGTAGCATTTGATTTACCAGCCCTGGCACACTCAGTGCACTTTACTAGGGACCTACTGGTAAAACAAATATGTCAATCAGGGAGAACCAATCACAATATCAATTTACACAGAGAGCATATGCATTTTAGCACTGATCAGCAGTGGTACAGTACCCAGAGTTCCTAGCCAGCAAACACAGGTCAGGAAAAAATAGGAAGAACAAGCAAAAGGTTTGTGGATAACCCTGCCAAAAGGGTAATTTCCAACAGGGAAATTAAGGCTTGGCAAAGTGGTTTAAAAGCCAAGTTGGCATTGCAATTTAACACTGCATTCAGGCTGCAGAGGCAGACTTTGGGCATGTTTTAATGTGCTACTTATGTGGGTGGCACATTAAGTGCTGCCTGCCCATTAGTAGCATTTAATTTACAGGCCCTGGGTATTTGGTATACCACTCTACAAGGGACTTACAGGTAATGTATATATGCCAATTGGGTTTAAGCCAATTTGACCATATATGTAGGGAAATGACACAAGCATCTTTGCACTGGTTAACAGTGGTAAAGTGCAGGGACTCCTAGGCCAACATGAATTAATTCAGCAAAATATGGAGAGGAAAAGTCCAAAAGTTTAGTAGTGATCCTGCTGAGAGGACCAGGTCCGACAAGCTACATTTTATGAATCATGGTACTGCTTTAATCTTCATCCATGTAGAACTAAAAATCTATGGGCATTGATTAATGCATTTCTTTGTGAAGTGGCTCACTTATGTTTGGAGTTTTATTGAGTCTTGCATACAGTACTCTTTTTAAGGACTATAATTCTGCTTTCTATATTATGCCAATGTTACTGTTTTATTTTTGCATGAATTACTCATTCGATTTTGACCTTTTGTTTTATTACTCTGGTGGAGTCAAAAACTGTTTGAACAATTTAGGCTCAATAGAGAGTTTTAAACCTTATCATATACAACAATTTAATCCTTCTTTTCTGCCTGAGCTTAATGTGTCATACTGCCATTTTGTGCTACCCCTACTACTCACCTGACTGAGTATGTGCTGAGACCCGCTGCTCATAAAAGAAGACCACTTGTGTCCAAGCAGTGGTATCCCAAAGGCACACTAAGCCAGTCCACTCCACAGATGGCTTAGCCAAGTGCACAAGGATGCTGCTGGTCTGCTTCCAGAACATTTGTGAACATGCACAGTGTAAACAATCTCTTCCCCAAGGCATCCCAGGATCACATATGACAGGTCTGTGTTACTCCTGCTATGTTTTTTTTGCTACTGAAACACAGCTTAATCCCTGGTCATCTTCTTCATTAATAGATTCCTGCCAGACTGAATACACCTTCACCAAGTATATCATGATGGTAACAAGCACCACAGAGGTATTACTATTTGTATTAGAAAGAATGTTGCTTTTACTAACAAAACTTATATACCAGTAACTAATTCGAAGTGCCATCCATTACAATCTCTCTTTCCACCCACTAATTACACACCCTCACCCTATTTAATTATGCTTCTTGCCATGCCATACCCTTTTACAGAACTTAACTTTAATGAAATGCCTACAACCCTCAGCACCTTGCACTAACACCGGATTAAGAGGAATTAAGTATCCAATTAGACAAACCAGTAGATATTTAATCTTATCAACACAGTATGCTCATCAGAATAATTTGTGCATTAATCCATTCACAAAGTAGGCACATCTTAGATTTATTTATTGGTACCAGAGCCAGCATTGCTACTTTATACATCTTTCCTTATAGTTGGTTGGATCAATCTATCATCAAATGTAATATTTGTTTCAATCCAAAGCAAAACGTCCTACACCATAAGTATGTCTTTATGATATGATGGAAAAGGATAACATGAGATGCAGGAGGCCCGCTGCTTGACTTTTTGACTACTCTGATGTCACATAATCTCGATGCTCCATTCAAATATGCATTTATTTGCACCACATTATCTGCTGCTCTAAATTAGTTGGTCCCTATCAAGCATAGTCTACTCAGAATTCCAGCTAACCCCTTCCTATGGTTTAATAGTGAGCTTCAACACCTCAAACATTCAAAAGGGTTGAAAGGAACTGGAGATGCACTCATAATGATGAACTGACAATTAACTATAAAGTCACGCTTCTGACTTATAAACATGCCAGTAAGACTGTATAATGCTGCTATTGTTCGAGAAAAATAGAAATGGCATGGAATAAACACAAATGGATCTTTAAAGTCATCAATAAACTCTCATCTGTGAGGTCTATGGAAAAGAATAACCTTTCTGCTCTCAAATTATTTGTAGAACAATAAACAAACAGGAGTAACTCATTAACCCATTTGAGACCGGGTACTAATTGTAACAAAAACAATGTCTCAACAGGAATATCACATTGGGGGACGATTCAGCAAAGGAGAAAAAATCACAAGGCACAGGGAAAAAGGCAGTCAAGCAGCAGGGAAGTGAGACGAGCAGATGGTCTTGTCGCTCGCGGACGAGTAAAGTGTTTTGAGACGCTTTACTTGACCGCGAGCGAACCCGACCTGCCCGGCTTCTTTCCCAGTGATTTACACAGTTGTTTCCAGCTCTTGTGTGGGTGCGTTTTATTCCCCACACCTAAGAAATTTGGTTCCTCCATCTGCCGACAAGACCATCGGGTCTGTCGGGGACTTTCTCAAACTTCCGGGAGACAACCCGATTCAGCCGGTTCCTCCAAATAGCTGCCTGCAGAGTTCATCCTGCGACCACGTTCTGTGCCACCTATGAGCACTGAATGATATCCTGCTTGTCTGACTTCCACGCTGCTTGACTGCCTTCTGATTAGTTCGTTGAGGTTTATTCCACTCCCTATAAGCTTCCTCTGGGATCCCAGACGTGGACTCCGTCCTCCATGTGGGAAGGAGCACATTCTTATTCATGTGTCCATCGTCCTGATGATGACCTCAAGTTATAGAGGTTGAAACGCTGATGACCCTGCAACGCCCATTTGCTGCTGTCCATTGGTAATTTACAATTAATGATTGTTTGTGTATAATTGTAAATATTTGTCCTGACCTTCACTTACCTTCACTTGTGCCACCTCACGTTGTTTATGATCACATGTATCACTGCGCCGTTCGCTCACCTACACACTGCCAGTACACCTCTGGTTGTATGGTCACTGCAATTTAGTTGTATTTATGTGCCTATATATCTAAATAACAACTTCTGTATTGCCCTTCGGTCTCCCTTGCCTTTTTCCCCGTGCTTTGTGATTTGTTCTCCTTTGCTGAATCGTCCCCAATGTGATATTCCTGTTGAGACATTGTATTTGTTACTCAAATTATTTGTAACAAACTGTTACAATATTTAGAAACGTACACTTATTATAAATGACATAGCAACACATTATTGTTCAATTTCTTTGTAGTGACATCTTCACCTTCTCCTGAGTGTTTTCTGACAACTTCTCAGTCGCTGTACTAGTCTTCTGTCTCATGGCTCATTACACAGTACAGGTCATGGTAACCACTTGGTTCCATTCTTGTTAAATAATTGCACACTATTAAGGAAGTTCTGGCTCGGGCCCTCCTGGAGATATTTAACTCATCTCTCATTTTTGGCCAGGTTCCAAATATAGTATATGTACAAAAGAAAACCCAAAGATCGTAAGGGACCAAGGGTACTTGAGTAATTCTAGAGACAACAGCCTCTTAATAAAAAATGAAATACTGTTGTTCTGGATACACAAATCAGTTACATAAGCAGATTCAAAGATCAGAGTTTTCAATTTTATTACCACAATTTGATCAAAAATTTGAATGACCCCAGCCGGAATAATGTCAAAAAACAAAGATCAGGAGAGCAAACAAACAATGAACTGAAACAAACAATGAGCAAAAAAACAATAATGCACAGAAAACCAGGTGTTAAAACTGACAATAAAAGCACACAGTGACCAACATTAATATAACATCTTTAGGTCATTTCTTATTAAGAGCAAAACACTAGTGCACCCTAAACAAAAATACTACAAAGCATAGTGTACTGGGTCAGAGTGTATATTTTACGACTTTTCGATCCCGTAAAAATATGGGATCATCTTCAGGACTGAGGAACAATTGCCTGGCATGGTATCAATTGATTATGTCAATAGAAGCAGCACTAAAATTGATTGTATTGTTATATGGGCATATATTTGGATTCCCCCAATCCACCGCAATTTTGGGATACAACAGTTCACTACCTTGAAGGTGATTCATCGCCGTATGATACTCATGAACAAGCACTAATTGTGTTGAAAAATCCTGTTGTTTGTTTAATTACAGATTGTTGAAAAATCTGGTGCTTCATGTAATATATCAATTGATACCATGCCAGGCAACTGTTCCTCAGTCCTGATGATGATCCCATATTTTTACGGGATCAAAACGTCGTCGTCATACACTCTGACCCAGTGCACTATGCTTTGTAGTATTTTTGTTTTGAGTAGCAGCCCAGCTATCTTAATCGAATATATGATTATACCACGATTTCAATTACCACGCATGGCTTTACCACGCGAATTTTACATCGCAAGTGGCTTTACCACGCTGGTATTTACAACGTAGGATTTTACTACGCCTAGAAACGTCTTACCTGCACGTCTTTCTCTACGAGCCCTTACTTCCATCCTCCATTGAAACAAGCGTCAAAACACGTATACCAAAATAAAAAAAGGACTGTTTTTTTGACGTACACGGCACGTCTTTGGGGGAGGCTCTTTCCTTTTTCTTTTAAAATTATGTTCGTTTTTTTTTTTAAAGTAAACTGCTTGTTATTTTTTTGGGGGGAGACCCCCCCCAGCCCCCCTCTGCCCACCGCTTGTTATTTTTGGGGGGGGAGACCCCCCCCAGCCCCCCTCTGCCCCCCAAGCCCACGCAGAACGACTCGAAGGAATACCACATCTCCCCCCCAGCCCGTGGTAAAGACGTCGTGGAAGGCACCCTGCGTGGAAGGCACCCTGCGTGGTAAGTGTCACGTGGTAAATGTTAGTAGTGGTAATGCCTTCGTGGTAAATGATGTTTCCCATCTTAATCACCTGCTGACAGCCAGCACACAGTTAAGAGCTGGGTGTCAACCACTCCTGATGGATGTTCAAGTTTAATCTGTAGTTCCTATTGTACGTTAATTATGACATATCTTCATCCTGTGTTCCCTTTGCTCATGATAGACTGCAGACTCTCCTGCATTGCGAATTTGTTAGGTTCAAGGGTGGATTACTGCAATAGTATACTACTGAGCATCAAAAGCTTACTAATGTCTTGTTAACTGTCCAAAATGTTGCAGAAGATCTAATAATGGGTGTTCTCTGTTTTACCCATGCCAGGTCTCCCTTACATGATAAGCACTGGCTATGTGTACAGCAATGTATCACTTTCAATGGACTTTGTATTATTCACCACATTCTTTATATTATGATCTCTAAGCTAATTTCCCAAAAACGACATAGACACCAGCAAGAAAGCTTTATTCTGCAACCTTTGTTCTTATCTGTATTCCTTGTTTTCCTAAAGTCTACCCAGGCTTAAGGGCTTTTCTGGTTTTAGCTCAGTCAATTTCAAATTTCATGCCCACTCATTGAAACTCATGACAAACCATCTTTCATTCCTGAATGTTCTCAAGCCCGGGGTATTTTCATGATTGCTCTTCCGTTAGTGAGCTTCAGTAAATCAAATGCAAGAACAAAAAAGGAAAATTTACCACCAGGCACCATCTGGTTAAAGGGGTTTGAGGTTGATTCTACATTTGTCTTGGACTAGTTTAGAATAGACTGAACCATCTATGAGGGAATAACTGTAGGTGGCAGAAAAGCCATCAACATCCTTGGCGACAACACGCTTCTTGCAATGATGTGTAATATTAAAGTAACTTTAGCAATTAAGGTGTTGAATGAAGTTATGAATATTGCATTACGTTATTCAATGTTATTGACATTGCAGTCATCAACTGCACACAAATAAGGGCCAAATAGCTGGCAATGATTTACTAAAGAATTTTGATCATGAGCTCTGGGTTTAACTCAAAGGGAAATTTCAGACAACATCATTGACAATTGTAGAATGGTATTCTATAACTTTGTGAGGCACATGTCTGGTTATACCTGGACCTCCACTGAAAGTTTCTATGATATTATGTGCATACGCAAACAGTAATCTTGCCTTGTCTCTGACTTTCTAAGTACTACGGGGCTCAGTTATGAAAAAATCACATAGCTGCATTGCATGAAATAAGAAGGGCAGGAATGCGCTATATTAAGTGAGATTTTTAAAGTCACTTTTTAAAAATATTGTATTGCAAAAGGCTGCAATGGGGATGATAAATCGACCAGTTAATGAAGTACAGTGTTGTAAAAAAATGACTTTAAAAATTATTTTAAAAGTTGCATTAATCAATAAAATGTTGTATATTGTCGCTCTAATTGGAATATCTAAATCATTAATAAATCATTGAGACCCTTAAGTAATGTTTTAGTTGTCTGCCTTAACAAGTGGTGTTATGGAGTAGCCAATGTAGGGGAGATTACATGTCCTCAAGCCACTCACTAATAAAAAGCAGATTTAAGTCATTTCCCAATAGTATTTCCAATTTACATTGCCTGAAAAACACATCCCCAAATTAGTTGGTGGCTCAAACACTAGCAGTCAACAGTCCCCTACCAATGTCTGTGCCTATTTGGTCAAGCAGCATCAGTCTAAAATAAAATGCCAATAATACAATCCCTAGCTTAAGAAGGAAAAGCTCTTGCTCTAACAGGAAATGTAGGTAAATTTGACAAGAACATAAAGCAAGAATAAAAAGGTAAGGAGGCTGCCTTCTAAAGACTGTTTCTGGTCGTCAGGAGTTAACCTGACATAATTTACCTCTGTTATTCCATGGAAACCTAGTTCCTGCAGAGTTATGAAAGCCTCATCCAAAAAAGAAAGAGGCAGAGATATTCTCAAGCCCTTTAGTTTTGGCAATAAACAATACTGGTCAATTCTGTTGCTGTCTGTGCGTAGGTTGTTTTATCAGAGATGTTGGTAATGTATTGACTCTTTTTAATGAATGTACTTACGGTTATTTGTATATGCTGTACAATTGTTTTTGCTGTGTTTGAAAGGGCAGTTCTTTGTCTTTCAACCTTTTACCTTTTTTTATAAAGTTTAAGTTTCAACAGATATATAATCAAATGCAACAGGTAAAAAAGAAAAAGAAAAGGTGGTAAGGTTGTTCACTTCATTACTATGCTCTTCAATGAGACTTCACATGAGGAGTAACAGGACAATGACTTCTCTTGAAATACTGAATGTTGGATTTGGTCCTTTTTGCAGGGTCAACCCAGAACTTTTTGCCTTCCTCCTGTATTGTTTCTGACCTGTTTATGTTGGTTTTATGACTCTGGGCACTTTACCACTGCTGATTAGTGCTAAAGTACATATGCGCTCTGTGTAAGTTGTGTTTATAGATTGGTGATTCCATGATTGGCATATATGATTCACTAGTCAGCGCCTAGTTCAGTGCGCTGTGTGTGGCCAGGGCCTGTAAATCAAATTCTGCTAGTGGGCCTGCAGCACTGGCTGTGTCACCCACACAAGCAGCCTGTAAATGTAACTCAGGCCTGCTATTGCAGAGCCTGTGTATAGTCTGCTACTGCCATGTTGCCTAGGCAAGTACATACACTTGCCAGGCCCTAACCTCCTCTTTTCTTACATGTTGGTCACCCCTAATGTAGGTCGATTGCACCTCTGTGGGCAGGGTGCAGTGTATGTGAAAGGTAGGACATGCTGTGGGGTGTGTGGAATGTCCTGATAGTGAAAAACCAAATGGCAGTATTTCACTATTGCAAGGCTATCTGTTCCCATAGTATAGAAGGGGAAGTTTGCTTATAACGTATTATATGCCTTACTAACCCTTGGAACAAGATAGGAAAATAAAGTTTAGTATGTCTGAACTCAGAATGTTAAGATGCATCTTTTAGTACGGGTTTTTGAAAATATCTCTTTAGGAAAGTAGGTATTTTCTTGCCTAACCATCAAGTGTGCCTCTGCTAGGTTTGTGTATTGCATGTCTGGCTTCTGGATGACAGAGGATGGAGAAGGGCAGCGGCTCCATAAGTCTGATGAGTCAGGGCTGGGCTGAATAGGCCTGGCCTGCATTTGGAGTGGTGGGATGTTGGACTTGGCCCTTTTTGGCAGGTTCACCCCTGAACATTTTGCCTTAAGCCCTGACATGGTGATAGTGGTTTTAGGCCTCTGGGCACTTTAGCACTGTGGCCCAGTGTAAAGTGTGTGTGCTCTCTGAGTGCATGTGGTGAGATTGGCCTGCCCTCCCATAGGAATGCATGGTTATAGGTGTGTCCATGTTAATTCCTGGTATGAGGGGAGTGCAGGGTTGAGTTTAGTATGTATGAACTCGTGAAGATAAATGCTGCACAATGGTGTGCCGCAGATTTATGGTGAGTGGTGGAGTAATGCCACTTTTAGAAGTTGGCCTTTCTGGGTGCCATGTGTCTACCTGCCTGATGTGAATTGCATGTCTGACTTGTGAGTGACAGGAGCTGAGAAGTTTGGGTGGCTCCAGGAGGGGCAGGGTGAGTCAGCTAGGCTGAAAGGGACACCTGGGCTGAGAGTGGTGGGAGGAGACGGTGCACAGACATAATATCGACTCCAAAATATTGTTTGGACAGAATATCGAGTTTGAAATATCGTTTGGACAAAATATCGACAGGACAGAATATAGACAGCCAAAATATCGTTTTTAAGGTAAGTGAAGTAATATCGACTGTAAATAATATAGAAAGTGAAAATATCCAAGTATATAATCTAGATAGTAAAAAATATTGTTTTTTAAATAATATTTAATTATTTATAGTGTTTTTTATGTTATAATATGTGTGAAAAGTGTCATTTTATGTTATAATTATTTTTCATTAATGATTTTTTTTTAATTATTGTGTAATTTTATTCTGTAGCGGGTTGTGGGTTTATAGGGGAATAGGGTGGGAAGTAATTTAATTATAATTAATTAAATATGTACATTTATTAATTGGTAGTAATAATTAATTAATTGGTAATTAAATAATATTTGTTAATTATTTAAAATTTAATTGGTAATTAATTTAATTTAATTGATTAATTGCTAATTATGTAAATTAAAATAATTTATTTCCTGTAGCGGGTTGTGGGTTTATAGGGGAATAGGGTGGGAAGTAATTTAATTATAATTAATTAAATATGTAAATGTAATAATTGGTAGTAATATTTAATTCATTGTTAATTAAAAAATATTTGTTAATTAATTAAAATGTAATTGGTAATTAATTTAATTTAATTGATTAATTGCTAATTATGTTAAATTAAAGGGGTATTTTTAGGGTTCAGGGTCAGTTTTTGGTTTTTGGGTAAAGGGGTATTTTTAGGGTTCAGGGTCAGTTTTTAGTTTTTGGGTAAAGGGGTATTTTTAGGGCTCAGGGTCAGTTTTTAGTTTTTGGGTAAAGGGGTATTTTTAGGGTTCAGGGTCAGTTTTTAGTTTTTGGGTAAAGGGGTATTTTTAGGGTTCAGGGTCAGTTTTTTGTTTTTGGGTAAAGGGGTATTTTTAGGGTTCAGGGTCAGTTTTGCGGTAAAGGTTTTTCTTTAGGGTTCAGGGTCAGTTTTGGGTTTTTGGGGTACAGGGGTACAGTGTAAAAATAAAGTAAAATTAAATTTACATTAAATTAATTTAATGAAATTAAATTAAATTAAATTATTTTAAATAATTTAAATTAAAAAAATTATTATATACTTACCAATACTTACGTTGTAATGGTAGTGCGTTGTAAAAGTTGCGTTGTAACGTCATATATCCACTGTTGCACTCTTTGGAGTGGGAATAGTAATTTTAACCGCTACGCTATCCAACGCTTTCCCTACTATTGCACCCACTGGAGTGGGAATAGTAATTTTTACTCTTTTGTATTTGTACGTTAATAATATTGGCTATTATTTAATTAAATTTTGTTACTATATATATATATGTTTTAAGAAATATGATTAAAAAAATATTATTTTTTTACTTTCATTAATTATTTAATTATTAAAAGTTATTTTAAGTATTGTTAAGTATATTTTAGTAATTAATTTTTTATATTAATGTAATTAAACATTGTTTTTATTAAAGTCGATATTTTTTACAACTATATTTTTGTAAACGATATTTTTAACTCGATATTTTTGTACTTACCTGTTTGTAGATAAAAACTCGATATTTTGTCTCTCGATATTTTGTCAACGATATTTTTGTTGGTCGATATTCTGTCCCTCGATATTATTTCAGTGATCCGGAGGAGACATCCCCTGACTCTGAATAGGACTGTGCCCTGGCTGTATAATGCTGGCTCTGCCCCCTGTGGTGTGTCTGATCACTGAGCCCCCACCTGACAAAGGGGGGAGGCGCTGGTCAAAACAAAGTGCTCCAAATCCCCCCTAAACCAGTTCTGACTGGTATCCCCAAACCCTGTGCTGTGACACAAAGGTATTTGCCTATATAAATATAGGGGCTGTGACCCCATGAAATGTTCACTTCTTGTTCCTGTACTCATGGGGGCTTGCTGCTGCTGGGGCCCAGGAGGAACTGCCATGGTGGCTGCCTCCCTGCTGGAGGGCCCTGTGTTCAGGCCTCGCTGAGCGCAGCTATGCCCCTGGGATTTTTTTGCTTCATCCCTTGATGCCTAAAGGACTTTTGGCGACCTTTTTCTGATCCGCCAGGACCTTGAAGGAGCTTGTTTTTGATTTTGCTCTCAGGGAGCGCTGTACTTGTGCTTCCTTTTATTTACCCAAAAAGAGGAGCGTGTATGCTATGCAGCGCTGAGCTGCTGTGTGTGCAGAAGGAATCCCCGTTGTAGGGTTTACCCCATGATGCCGGCCGAAGCGGGGTGCCCACCCCGCTTTATACTTTTAATTAGGAAGGAGCCTACCCCTCATTGCTGCATTTTTGCTTTTATTAATTTAAATTACGGGAGCCCACCTGGCTTATGCATTGAGAAATGCGGGTGCCCACCCAGCTTTTGTATTTTTAAATAACGGGAGCCTTTCCCGTACTGCCTGCAAATAAGATGACCGCCGCAGCCCGCGCTGCAAAACCAGAAGTCAGGCAAGGTTGCCTGACATTGGGCGGGACATGCGCAGAAAGTCCCGCCCACTGCCGAAAACGCTGTCCGGAGCCTTGCTAGTCCAGAGCAAAGTCCTGGGTCCCAGGAGGGGGCCCGAGTGAAGTAGGAGGCGAGCCCTGACAGGAGAAGGAGGCGCGTAAGGCCCCCTGAGCCCTGCGTGCTCCACAGTGAAGTCCTCTGAGTGAAGAGGGCTGGATTCCACTTCCCAGGCTGGGGGAGAGGAAAATAAAGCTGGTCCTAAGCCTCACATGCCGCAGAGAGAAGCACTGCTGCCGGAGAGAGGAGAGTCCTGCCTTCGCCCCATCCGGTGAGTGGGGCATGAGTTCGGTAGTGCCTGGGAGAGACACAGAGTCAGAGCGGCCCCGTCTGGCAGCAGGCCGCTCCAACGCTTGGAGGGCAAGTTATTTTTGGTGCATGAAAGAGCCCCGTGTCTGTAGGGGCATATCCAGGCACATTGTAGGTGCCTGGGCGGTCCCGCAAGAGAGTGGGCCACCCCAACAATGGGGGCATATGATTTAATGCCACTAGGGGGATCCAGAGGGCACAGGGGTGCCGGGGCCTCCCCCCTTTTAAGAGAAGTGCCATGGCTGCACCAGCACGGGCAGCTGCAAAAAATTGGGCACATTTGCGAGAGAGTCCTTGAGTGGGACTGTAGGCACAGAGGTGCCAGTGGGTTTCCCAGCTGGCCTGCAGGTAGTGAGCAGCTGCTATGTTTAGGCCACAGTTCTTTGGGGGCATTATGAGATAGGAGTGAGATGCACTCCTTGGCCCTAGCCTAATGGCGCAATTGTATCCCGCTGCACAGGCAGCAGCCCTGCCATTTTGACACAGGGCATTTGAGCCCCTTTTGAGATGACCAGTTGGCCAGGGGGACTGTTAGGTTAATAGGGCACCAGGTCCTAACGTGATTTATGTGTTGCTAGGAAATGTGATTCATGTAGTATGATTTATGCACCCTGTTTTGATACCTCTAAATGTTGTTTTGTATATTATGGTTTATGCTAGTGAGATTATGTTCCACTGAGATTATTTCCTAATGTGAGTATGCTTAGGAGGTTAGGGTCCAATGCGTTTAGACTTATGAGATGATTGCATAATGTATTTATGCTGGTGGGGTTGGCACAATATGTAATTTGCACCTAATATTGTAGTGTAGTTCCTATATTCCCAATAGGCTCTGAACATTGGAATAATATAAACAGCAGTGTAGACGTAGGACTGAGGTCGACTAGGTCTCTACTGACTATATTAGACTTAATTCGTTTTGCCAGCTAGCTCAGAGGTCACTAAAAACTTTCTCGAATAAACAAGGAGGAATTTAACTTCCCTGAATAGACAAGAAGGGATTAGCTTCTGACAACCATAAAACATGATAACTTTGCTCCCTCAGAATAAGAGTCGTGTGAAAACAATAGACAGTTATTTTACTCAGTCAATCGTGCATACTTAGTTTCACCAGAGTGCAGAGAATAGAGAGACGGGCGTTTTCAATAAAAGGTGTTATTTATTGAGCAGACTTCTTTCTCATGCAAGAGAAATGAATTGCCACAATTGCAATACTTATAGTAAAGTAAAGTGCGTACAGTAAAAGGAGTATTATAAAATAATACTGTAAAAGCATTGATATGGTTTCTTAGCCATATGATACTTTAAAATAGATAAAATATATACATACATCTATACATTGACTAACGTACTCAACTGGTGCTTCTAAATACGCCTACCCCGGTGTACCTGACCTAAGCCTAATACGTGGGAAGGAGTAAATAAGTAGCAGTTTAAGTTAAGTTGGTTTTGCCAAGAATCTGAATCAAGAATTCTCTTTAAGGGTTTAGTCAGCTCCGTACCTGGGTAATAGAAAGCAGGAGGTCTGGTATCTCTCTCTCAGGACTCGATATCCCAGCAACCCGCAAGGGCGGCTGAAAACACCGGAGCTGGATTTTCTCAGCTGGAGAAAAAGATAGCGTCTCTCTCAGTGCGTCAAAGGGGAGGGGCGGAGTCCGTGGGTTCTCGCGTCAGCTGGGCTCTCGGGCAAGTAGATAGCCGCTCTGCTCCAAACCACCGTGTGTTTGCTTAAGGCAACGTTGGTATATTTATACCTGAAAGGTGCCGGGTTTGACGTAAGATTGGACATAAGAAGTCACCAAGAACTAACAGTTCTTTGTGACTCTAGGAGTTCTTGTGCAAATCAAAACAAGAGCAGGGGGATTTCCCGGGCTGCTGGAGGCTTGGTTTGTTTAAAGAACGCGTTGTACTTTCTAGGAGTCTAGAGGAGTAACCATGCTGTATTTGGACCGCATGGGTTGGTGCTAAATATGGATGTGATTCTTATGCCTTCATAAGGATGTTATTTATTATAACCACATAAGGGCATGAATCAGGAATATTGAATTAGGGTCCTAGATAGAATTACAACAATATGATACTGTGCATAATATGGTTTATGTTACAGGCTGATGCTAAGCACAGTGGTTACCAGTGATTACTGATTGTACGTTTATGATATGCTTTACTACTACTAAGTTCACTCTGTGACAGTTCTGACTGTGGTCCAGTTGGCCCTGTCAGGTGTATATAATCCCTTGTAGATATGACCTAGTGCCAGGTGGCACCATGAATATTATGTGAGTACTATTCTAATGTGTTATGAGATTACAAAGGCTATTTTTGATATAACCTTCTGTGGAGTTCCATTTGTAGTGTGCCTGGGATGTTGTTGCTGTGGGCGTGCGCAAATGCTTTACACTTGGCCTCTGGGATAAGCCTGACTGCTCCTGCCAAGCTACCAAGGGGGTGAGCAGGGGTTATCTTTGGAGTGACTAGAGTGGTGGTTTCTGCCTGGCTTTCGCGCAAGCCTTAGCCAACCAGAAATCCCATTTCTAACATGGGAGGAGTAGCACACTCACCTATATAGGACTGTGCCTCCCTTCCACAATGACGGCTCCGCCCCCTGTGGTGTGTCTGGAGCCAGGGCTCACACTGGCAAAGGAGGTTGTTGTGCACTTGCAAAGTGCCCACAGAACTGGTTTGGACTAGGTACAGACACTCTCTGCCTTCAGAGAATAAAGGATTTTGGTGTATAAAAAGAGGGGCATTGAGCCCGGACTTTTAGATCACTCCTGGTAAATCAAGAGGAACCATTGCCTAGGAGAAGAGCCGGATAAGCTGAGGAGGAATACTCCCCCTGTGCTGTTTGCTGTCTGGGGCTGGCCTGCAGTGGCTGCTTGCTGCCAAGGAAAGGAGAACAAGGAATTGGCTGTTTGCTTTGTCACCTGCTTGAAGAAAAGATCTCCAAGGGCTTGAAACTGAGCTAACCTCCTGTTCTGAAGTCTCAGGGACACAAAGACTTCACCACCAGCTCCCCTGAATTTCCTTGCTGGGAATTCCAACATGCAAAACGGTGCCTGATGCTGTTTACGACCTCTAGAGGCTGTTTGTCACAACAGCGAAGAAGTGTGATGCATCCGCACCAGTTTTCCGATCTATTGCCGAAGAACCTGCCACGGCACCTGCCGCTGCTCAAGAAATTGCTGCACGACACATCTGGAGCAACGATCTCTGAAGTCTGAGATCCCAACGCAAGCCTGCTGTGCAACTGGACGAAGCCACGCATCGTACCGGATCAACGCATCACATCGAGGTGCCAAGACTGTCGCATTGTTGAGGGACACATTAAGAAACAGATGCATCATCTCTCCACGCAGTAAGAAAACAATGCATCACCTCCTCTCCGGTAAGGAACCGATGCATCACCTCCCCCGAAGCAAGGAACCGACGCATCACCTTCCTTGCGTGTAAGGAACCAACACATCACCTTCCCTGCATGTAAGGAACCAATGCATCACCTTTCTTGTGGCCATTTTGTTTGCTTTGCGTGACGCAACCCAGGTACTTTGTGAGAAAAGTTTTGCATTTACAACTTGCATTGTACTGAACTATTTCTACCATTTGAAAGCCTTATTTGTAATACTGAATTGTCAATTTTTGTTGTTTGATCTTGTTTTGGTTTAGATAAATATTACTTACTTTTCTAAACTTGTGTGGTGTCCATTTGTAGTGTTTTCACTCTATTACTGTATGTGTTCACAAATGCTTTACACACTGCCTCTGAGATAAGCCTGCCTGCTCGTGCCAAGCTACCAAGGGGTTGAGCAGGGGTTATTTTAGGAGTGTATCCCCCTTACTCTGACTAGAAGAAAGTGTCCCTATTTGGACAAAGGTACCTACCTCTGCCAACTAGAGACCCCCATTTCTAACACTGAATAACCATTGTAAGACCTGGCCTAAAATTCTGCATTCCTCTTATTGGGCCATCATCATGTTGGGTTAGCAGCATTTAAGGTCACAGACAAGTCCATCAATATCAGGGCTACGGTATGGTAACAATAATAGCCTTCTCGGTATAAAATCTTATGAAACTACATATCAACTGTCCAGGTTTTCAGTTATTTAGTTACTACCTGTTAAGGCATATCTGACAGAAATGAAAGGCTGGAAACATATATAAATGTCAATAGATTATTTGCACAGGCCAGTGGTGAAACCACCTATTGGACGTAGCCCTTTTTGCAGGGTTATCCCCAAACGTTTTGCCTTTTTCCTCCTAATTTTTTTGACCTTTTTTTGTTGGCTTTAGCACCCTGGGCACTTTATCACTGCTGACCAGTGGTAAAGTGCATACGCACTCCATCTGAATTGTATTGGTAATTTGTTAACCATGGTTGGCATATTTGATTCACTGGTAAGACCCTAGTAAAGTGCATGGTGAGTGCCCAGGGCCTGTACTACAAATGCTGCTATTGGGCCTGCAGCACTGATTGTGCCACCCACACGAGTAGCCCTGCACACTTCTCAGGCCTGCCACTGCAGTGTCTGCAAGTGCAGTTTTAGGCTGCGAAGTCAACCTGGCAAGTGCACCCACTTGCCAGTCCCTATCCATCCCTTTTACTACCTGTAAATCACCTCTTCATTAGGCCCGAGATGGGCAGGGTGCAGTGTATCTAAAAGGTAGGACATGGAGTGGTGTGTTTTAAATTTCCTGGTAGTGAAATGCTGCAAATTTCGTTTTCAACTATTGCAAGGACTATTTCTACCATTGGTTATCATTGGAGCTGCCCTGTAACATCATACAAGTGTACCTTTATATTGGGAAGAGATAGGGATCCGAAGTTCTGGTTCTTGGAACTCATAATTTAAAAACACATCTTTCTGTGAAGGTGTCTTTTAAATTGTTTGTTTGAAATTGCCACTTTTAGAAAGTGTGCATTTTCTTGCTTTAGCATCCTGTGCCTCTGCCTGTCTGTGGAATCCAAGTCTGGTTTAGACTGACAGTTGGGCTGTTTGTGCATTCATTCTAGACAGTCACACAAAGGGGGCTAAGTTGTGCCCTGCATATCCTGATTGCCTATCACCAGGGAGATGGGCCTTTCTGAGCTAGAGTGTTAGGAGGAGTTATCACTGACACCTGAGTAGGGTTGTGCCTGCTCTCTCACAATGCTGTCTAACACCCTGTCCCCCGCCCCCATAGTGTGTCTGGAGCCAGGACAGGGCAAGGGAGGACCTGTGCGATACTAAGACTATCCAATGATGTATGTCTACTTCAAAGGCCAAAGGGTTATAAGTATTGGACCTATAACCCTACATTTTTAGAACACTCCTGGATCAGGAGACTCTGCCAAGAGGAAGAGCTGGAGTGCTGTCAGGAGGAGTACTTCCTCTTTGCTATGTTGCTTTGCTAGTTTGGCCTGCAGTTACTGCTTCTATCTTGGAGAGGAAACGGAATGGGCTTTGCTTTGTATCTTGCTTGAGATAATGCTTCAAGAGCTTGTGTGTGCGTGTCCCCTGTTAAGAAGTCTTAGAGCTATCAAAGACTTGACCTGCATCCCCTGGACTCCTCTGCTGGGAGTTCTGACCTGCCAAGCGGTGCCAATTCCAATTCTAGGCACTTGGATGTGGTTTTGCTGCATAAAATAGAAAAAACCTCATGCTGCGACCCTCCACGCTGGTTTTTCCCCACCATAAGCTTAGCATGCATTTGAAAAACCAATGCATCTCTGCACTGCAGGTAAAGGATCAATGCAGCACCTGTTTGCGGCTAGGAGAATTGACGCTGCACAAGATCAGGTGGCTCCAAGTTCCCACAATCTTAGTCAAAAGTACTGTGTCTCCGACATCCAGGACATCTGCTCTAACTCCAATGCAGGCCCAGCTGTGTGGTTGAAAAACCATTGTATTGTCGCGCTGTGGCCGAAGGATCGACGCACACTGGTTTGCAGCAGGGAGCATCGACCCCAGCACATCCAGATTTACCACTCATAGCACCTGTGCGCCTAGTTTCCAGCGCATCGCCCAGCAGTAAGGACCCACTTTCAGATTTAAATACATCACTTCGCCTCACAGTAAGGAATCGACGCAACACTTCTCCTGCGTGCAGCAGAACTGACACCTCCATTCCCCTGGGCATCAAGAAACGACTCATCATTGTGTTTTCCGATGTTTCTCTCCTTTGCAGCTGTTTTTCATCTTGAACTTTGACTCAAACTTTGTGCTAAAATCACCCCATCCATTGATTTCTATGGACAGAATTGCTTTAACATTTAAAAAGTGATATCTTGTGTTTGGTATGTTGACTTTTTGTCATTTGCTTTAGCGAAAAAAAGTGTTTGTTTTTCAAACTGGTGTGGTGTACATTTGAAGTGTTTTTACTGTGTTACTGTGTGTTTTATGTTCACATGCTTCACACATTGCCGCTGAGATATGCCTGACTGCTTGTGCCAAGCTACCAAGGGAGTGAACAGGGGTCATATTGGGTGTGTAGCTCCCTTACCTTGATCAGAAGAAAGGGCCCCTACTTGGCCAAGGTGCATACCACTACCAACTAGAGACCCCCATTTCTAACACAACCATTGCTTTTCCATGACTCACAGTAGTAACCCTAATCGAAATTAGTTGTTCAAATAAATTCTGGAACACTCTTCAATTTTATATGACTAATTATTGAAATCTTTTATATGGTCAGATATCATAATATGCAAAAGACACCCAATTGATGGACAGAATGCAGAACAAATCATAACGTTCACCCCCGGTCAAAAGATCTGGGTTAAATCCATCATTCTTTTGCTCACCATGCCACCCCAATTTAGACCTAGCCATATGCAAATCAGTCTTGACCCTGTGCCTCATGGGAAATATCCAGCCCGAACTGCTATCATATTATGAGCTGTATGGTTTACTGGTTTTGGTCAGATTAATAGAATTATCTTACAGAGAAGGAAGAATGTTTGAAACTCGCATTACTTGGTAACCTGATTGATATCTAAATTTGTTTTAATAATCCTAATTCATGTTACTGAATTAACAATCATCAATGAGAAGTATGAATCATTTTCTCATCATCAGCAGTTATATGATATTCAACACAAAAATGGTGTTGAACTTAAGCATGAGCCCTACGCATTGTTCCAAATTGATATATTTCTCATTTTTTGTCACACTATATGTGACAAATTGATCTATTACTGTGGTTGCGAGTAAACTGAATCAAGAAGCCCCTGCATCTTTGTCCACTCCTGTTTTTAAGCAATATTTCTCATTTGATCTCTTCTCCCTTAACCCCAGCTCTACTCACTTGCAAATGTTTTCTTCATATGCCCTCTGGGAGCAAAAAAAGTATGGCTATTCCCAATCTTCCTATCTTTTGGAAAACATGGAGTTCTAAGAGTATTATTTGGGTTGGTGATCTCTTTCTTCATAATAATCCCATTTCTTTTCCTCAATGTCATCCCTTCTTATCAACGTTTCCCTTCTCATCAACATTGTGTTGGATATTTTTAGCACTTTACCTATTTAACCTATTACAGCAATGCCAAATCCTCCATTACTTCACATTTTTCAAACCTCCCACATCCTCATTTATTTATAAGTGCCTCATTGCCGTATCAGCTTTTCGACCCAAATCCCTTCTAGAGCCCTTGTGGGAAACTGACTTACATTGCTCTTGGCCGTCTAATATTTGGAACACATTATGGTTCAAACTTCACAGAACATCTCTAACCACAACTCTCTCTCAAAATCGTTACTTCCTTTTTAGAAGAGTCATATTTACTCCACTTTCTACCTCCAGTTTCTGTCATACCTCCAGTAACCCATGCTGGTCATGTCACAGTTTGCATAGCAATCTTATGCATATGTTATTTTCATACCCTGTAACTTTATGTTTTGGCATGATGTTTAGAGACAAATTAACTGTATTTTTCATATCTCCAATCCTTTCAATATTATTTCAATTATTTAGGTTCCTTAGAAGAAGGTTGTCACTTTTATCATTATAATAAAAAATTACCTAATCTTTTACTCGTTATTGCCTACTAACAAATCACTACGAATTTCTTAACATGCATCAAACATATCCATTAAAGTATGATGGTGTGCTGTCTGCTATGATCATCGCCTTAATAGAGCATGAACAATTTCCTCACTTGGTCTCCATAACTGAGAACGTATATGGCAATCTTGCACAATATATCTAAACACAGCGGCCGATTAAGATGGCGGACGGATCGCCACCGCCATGCAGGCGGTGGAACTCCGTCCGCCATCCGTGCCCGTCCGCCACCTATTTCCCCCCTGCCATATTACAATGGCGGGGGAACCGCGGCGGAAGGGAAGACCGTCCGCCGCTTTTCCGCTGCGGTCGCCTTGCGACGGCGACGGAAAAGGTCTAATTTGGTGGTGGTTTCTATCAGACACCGCCAGCCATATTAGTATATGCTGTGGGCAATGCTGGTGGGCTATGGGTGCGGCCATCTTGTTTTTTCAATTGTCCCTATTTCCTCTTCCGGGTTGCGTATAATGTGTTCGCGTGGTGCACGTCTTGTTCGGGAACACAACTACTTGTTCATGCTGACAAAGTGCGTGTTCGCGTGAAATCGCGCGCGAACTTACCCACGTGGTCGCGATGGGCGCGGCCATCTTGTTTATCACACTCTATGCTATGGTTCTGGGCCTAGTTTTCTATCCACCTTATATCTGTGCAATCTTTACCTATTTTCACAGTTTTTCTTACTTTTTTTTACTTATCATCTATCTCTCTCTGTCCCTAAGTTTATATTTTGCATTTCATTTCTACTTTTCCACCTTTTTTTTAACTTTTCTACTGTTTTATTTTACTTCTTTATTTAAGCTCCTACTTCTTCCCCCTAACTTTTTTTCCTTTTGTTCTAACTTTTCTTTTCCACCTCCACCCCAGAACCATGGCAAAGGGGAGCAGCAGAACCGGCTCGAAGGGCAAGGCACCTGCGCCCAAGAGCCGGCTGCCTTGCGGCAGAATGAGACCTGCAGGTGTGCATGCCCGGAATCTTTTCGGGGAGGCGGAGGTGGCCGCCCTGGTTTTTTTCATCCAGCGCCACCTCCCCTTGACCTTGGCAGCAGGCGGCAGGCCAGGCTCCGGTTACCTCCCAGAGGAGCGTCACCGCACCCACCAGCAGCTGGCCCACCTGTGGGCAGACATTCTGGACAGGGAGCAGGACCTGTTGGAGCTGCTAGGTGTTGACGTTGTGGGGCTTGGTGAGTAGCTAGTAATATTAATAATTTAATATATAATATAGTAGTATAAGTATTGTGTATAATTCTTGGACGAATAAGTAACACGATTACTGGTGCGCTTAGTTACATTGCAGATCAATTCCGTCTCAAAATCTTCTGTTATTGTATGACACAGGTGCTGCTCGCCACTTCTCTTACTGGTTTGTAACTTTGCGCTAGCTTGAGGTGGTGATTATTGATGTTAGAGTTTTTAGAGAACTGAAGTTAGTTAATGCTATTGCTGGAGTCTAGTCCTTACATTGTCCTTTAGTGAAATAGTGGTGGATGGATAGTATTAGTTCATATTTTGTTAACGGTCTGCATGACGCCTCCTCTGTCACTGAATGCTTAGTTCTTATTTATCCCACCCCTCCATAGAACCGGTTTGAAGTTTATTTACTGAGTGGTAGGCTTAGCAGCAATAGCATGGTCACGTCAGTCAGTAGCAGTTCATATGACGCAAGCAACCAACAATTCCGTGTATGCACAAATTTATACATGTGTCATCCATCTCATCTATGCATGTTTGCGGGCAAAAATAAACTGGAAATGCCGACTTACTGAACAATTGGCCCGTCTGGATTATGGAATAGGTGGTGTAGGTCAGGTGGTACTGGCTTTGTTAGTATATTCTGCAATCAGAATGTTTATGGAACATTTGATTAGTGTTCTATAAGTAGACGGTCTGTGAATCCTGCAAGCCAGTAGTCATTTATTTTTCGAAGTCAATTTTATTGGAATTGTTGTTTCCTAAAATGTTTGAGAGGATTTTTGAATGATGTCTTTGTTTCACAGCATTTAATGTTTCTCTTTCTTTATTATTTCTTACATGATCAGCACCACCCAGGGGCAAGAAGACGGGGTCCGAGTTGGCGGGACAACCATGAGGGGAGCGCTCCTCTACCGAGGATCCTGCTGCTGGCCCCAGTAAGTCCTACAGTGCTTATATTATTAACAATTATATTTCCCTAACTTTTTAACGCACCTTATTTTTTCCAACCTATTAAGCCTCCTTCCTAATTCAATGTTAGCAAAACCTTCTTTGGTCTTCAATTTGTTTTCCAAATTTTGGGTATCCAATGCCATCCCTCACTTTCAGTTCCTTCAAACTGCCTCTGCCCTATGACTCTCTGTGCTACTACTATTAGACTGTGTGTAGCTAAGCTTGCCCTGTTGGCCACTCTTTAGTTAAGGTATTCTTTTGAATAAAGCTGTGATAGAATAGCTGTAGCCACTGGATCCACTCCTGTCTTTTGCATTGTCCTCTGTAATCTCTAGTCTTTGTCAATTCCCACCAACAAAATGCACAACCAGATGTTTGCCTACTAATTTTTGTTCGGTTAGTATACTACTACAACTGTTGTGGTTATTATTCTTTGCACATGCACATACAGAACTATGCACAAGAAAATAGGATGTTGATGTTGGTGATAGGGAGGTTGGACCTTACTTACACCTTACACCCTAGTCACAGAACTCAGTCAGAAGAACCCACAATCCAATGACCGTCTACCTACCTAAGTGTCTCAGTCATCGTCATTTGGCCCACTCCCGACCCCCACACGAAGATAGTTAGATATATATACCCAATGATTTTATTACACAACCCAGAACAGAAGAACACCCTTTCGCTCACTCACTCGTTTCAGTCCACAACACCCCAGACACTCAAAATATACCACAGAGTCTATGTGCAAGTTCAAAAACGTTATTTTTTTAATAACAAGCTTTGTATTGTTGTAACTTGTAAGTATTTCCATGAAAAACATCCTGCTCCACCATGCAAAATGAAGAAGATTAAATACTATACATTTTGTACATCAAGTGCACGATAGAGAAGTGTGTGAATTGTGGGAGACCCCTCACCGTTGAACGTATACTGCTTACACATGCATCTTTCGAAAGCTCTGCGAATCTCTGGTTCGTAGAAGGCAATCTTCTTTTCTGCCTATGAGAAAAATGTTGCACGTTAGACAGTGAATACAACTATGCCAGTTTTTAGCAGTCATGGCAAAAAGTGCAACATTATGGATAAGCAAAAGGGACTAACAATACTGGTTTGTCAATCTCTTTAGTTGTATGCAACACTCATGTGGCCTCAAAGGTGTCTTTCTTACTGTGCAACAAGCTGCGAGGTAACATGGGCAAAGCAGTAGACCTAGATCTAAAATGGTTTTAGGGCTCAGGCTAACTTTCCAAAGACTAGAGTAGGAGTAGAGATTAGATGACCCTAGGGACCATCTAATAAATTAAAACTAAACTCTGTCTAATGTGACTGCTGAACAGTAGGACGCAATTTGGACTAGTTACAACGATTTGTGTTGTACGTAACTGTTTTTTCAATCTTCCTTCCTGGTGAAAAAAGTACAACTAGTAAAATAGGGGGAGGTGTGCAGGCATCTAAAAAGGTGTATTTGCTTTTATAGGTGCACAATCACTACCAACCACCAGTGCCGATGGGGCCAGCGGCGATGCGATTGCCATCCAGGAGGGGACAGTGGCTGCGGCACCTGCAGGAGCATCAGTGGGGGAGGAAACTTCAGCGGTGGGCAGTGGTAAGTTATATTCATTACTTATTTGCATTACTAGGTGGAAGGGGAACATTTCCCTCACTGTGCTATGAGACTTATTAAGAAAGTATGAATTTGAAGTTGTACTCGACAATATACAATGGTTGAAGAAGACACCCTTTGCAGCATTACCAGTGTGAGTTGAGTAAACAAGACCTCTTCTATCAGACTCCAACTCAGCTGTGAAAGATATGGAGAAGACTAAACGTCAGATCAGATGACCTTGAGGGATGTGTTGAACAAAAAGGGAAAGAAGTGAACTAGGGTGGAAGGAGGAAGGACTAAAGAGATGTAATAATAAGACTAACTACCATAGAAGGATACTTTGGAAGGGTCATGCACGTGGCTGATATGAATCCGATGCATGGGTTGTTGAAGGATGGGTAGAACTGGAAGATGAAAGAAAATGCAGGCCTGGTTGGGCAAAACAATATGGGTGCATGGATATAGTGGATAGCAAGAATAATGAGCGGAGTTTGTGTCAATGAAACCCAATGCAAGGAAGGAGTGGATGCATGGGTGGTTGCTGGTGAAAGTGAAACCAGCTAAGGCGATAATAAAGAATGATAGACATTTACTTTTAATGGGTGGATGCCCCCTAAATGTATTGTATTTATCATAGGTGGAGACTGTCACTGAAAGCAGAGTCTTAGTTTAAAAATATAAAAGGAGATACAAAAAAGACTGGTGTTCTTCTCTGTACTCAAGTCCACCCATAGTACTAGGGCAAGTATAATGCCGGAAAAAACTTCAACAAATGCTACAGGCAGGGGAAGCAGGAGGATAGATTAGATAGATACTAAAAGTTGACACCAATTGTATGTACTACGCTTGGTAGTGCTACTATGCCACAATGTACTGTTGAATTAATTTTGAAGAGTTTTAGTTACAATTCTGTTTCTTTTTTCATAGATACTTATACTCCTTCCCAAAAACCATCATGGAAGGAGTTGGCAGCCAGGGCCCGGCAAAGGAAACTGCAGGCCATTGTGGAGGAGTACCGCCAGCTGGTGGCTGAGGCCGAGGAGGAGGAGGAAGAGGCGGTGGCAGCAGCTGCTGCCTCTTCCAATACGTGTTTCCCCAGCAATGCCCCACCTGTAGGAGTACGGTGCCACAGCCAGGCAGCCGCTCACCGCCGGCATTTACCATCTGCCACCCCCTCACAGCATGGATGCAAATGTAGGTGCCGTGCATTTCGGCAACAACTTTTCCTCCGGGTGGCCAAGCTGGAGGACCAATTAGAGGAGCGCGTCAAGATAATAGTGGACAAACACCTCAAAGCCCGCCAATTGTAATGGACCCTGTTGATTTGCCCCTTTTTTAATACTTTTGCTGGTGGGTGGGAATTGGGTGTTGGGGTTATTTGTGTGGGACATTCTTTGGACTTGGACATTGGTTGGGGTTAGGGTGGAGATAGGGGTGGGATAGGAGGACTAGGAGGATATTTTTTTACATGAATAAATGTTATTTATTTTCAACTTACACATATGATGTTGTTTTGTGGTGGGGTTACTGTTGTACGTCACAAGGTTTACCCTAGATGCAGGGCAGCGGCCAGTGTTTGATTGAAATACTTTATTAATTGACCACATGTGTAACATGCAAACAGATAGATGCGGTACCCCTCACTCAGTTATATTTGTCCTATTAGTACTACCAGCCTCTCCTCCATTATACCTCCCAGCAAACTTCTCTTCTTACCTGTGATTGATGATGATTAAGTTTGGCACCGCAAGGGCTGCATGGTTTCCCAAGACAACGGAGAATATGCCGTGGTTGTGTGATGGTAGTAGTAGACTAGACACTGGCACTAGCATTGGCAAACAAAAACAAAGAGACAGTCATTTGCCTGAGAGAGAATGTGGGAGAAGTAGAAAATTACAGTACATAATACTGACAAAAAATACAAACAATATTGCAACTGCTAAACGAACTCAAGGAAATCAATGGTGTCGGGGACTGCCAAGTACAGGAAGATAACTGTAGTTGCGTTGGAGTCATTAAAACACAATACAAATCGTAAACTTAAATGCTCTAAAATTAAATTCAAACAATGACGGCAATTATTTAGATTTATTCGTTGGGTCACTTTGGGAAATTAATTGCCTTGTACACTAGTACATAAAGTGAGCTCGGGTGGGCAAGCAGAAGAAGATCCTTGCCCTGCCTAGTTGACATTTGATTTCATTAGTGTTGCTTTCACCACACCTGCCCCAGCAAGCGTGTGATCAATTGTTGGTGTAGATTTAATGTAGTAACATCCCTCAATATAAAACCACACAGCCCGGGGGAAGAAGGTTAGGGTTTGATGAATGGATGGGAACGGGGGTTTAGGGAAAGGTTTGACAAAGAAAAACAGTACGCATGGAGACAACAAAAGCAAAACAATGAAGACGATGGTTGATGATCCACTACTACCCAATAAATGTGAAGTCAAGTAATAAAAACGAAATGAATGCATGATGAAGGTTTATTATTAACTTGATGGTTAATAATAAGTGGTAATTACTTAACTACTACTATACAATTCAAAGGAAGTATTTCTTATATATGATATTATAAATATGACTTTTGCCTAGGCTGTATGCCCTCTGAGAAACAGTAATACCTGATGTAGAGGGCTGAAAGCTAGCAAAGAAAATTAAGAGATTGTTTAAGTGAACAATCAATTACCAAACACAAGCGTAAAATAAATGAAGAGGAAAAAGGAATCAAAGAAAAATATGAAAATCATATTAAAGTTAATGTATTATCCAGGGCCAAATGTGTAGTTGTATCTCGTCATTCATCTTTGTCCTCCCTTCCATGGACACAGTGACTGAATATCATTCTTGGGCGCCTCTGGTTGGATGATGAGGAGGATTGGTAAGGTAAGTGTGAGTTGTTGCTCCACGTATAATAGCGCTGGGTGAAAGGCCAGCCTGTAAG
The DNA here is from genome assembly GCF_964261635.1 of Lissotriton helveticus. Classification (NCBI taxonomy): domain Eukaryota; kingdom Metazoa; phylum Chordata; class Amphibia; order Caudata; family Salamandridae; genus Lissotriton; species Lissotriton helveticus. The sequence goes on along the minus strand of NC_136063.1, from coordinate 1,236,225,962 downwards.
TGTCGATGAAAGAAGAAATGGTGTATTACAAAATAAGTTAACTGAATGAAAACATAAAAATACATTACGGTGTAGTGCAAAAAAGACAAGACTCGTGAGCGAGAAGATTTTCAGACTGAGGCTGCTTGGATACATTGATTTACTCTACTCCTCTAGTTGCACAGCAGTCATCGAAAAGAACAACAAGATATGAGCCAGCACAGAACAGTTACATGGCCACACCACAACACCGGGCCGTGAGTCTGTGGCCCAAACTCCATTTACCTACATTTTTCACAGTTTCAGACAAAAGGCATATACAGCAACCTAGCATTTTCCAAAACAAGTGATTAAATCAATGCGCCAATGTCAGTCAATCATACCACTATTCTATTCCACCACTGCACACACATGTAGCCTAGGTCTGCTGTGGTTCTTGTTGATTGGTTGTGTGTTTACCTTGTATTCCACTTCCTGAACATATTCCATCAATCATCTCAGATCAAACTGACTGACAGCGTGCAAAGATGGTATGGTGGTTGTCATCATCATCCGGTGTGGCACGTGTACGTGTTCTCCAACAGACCAACAACAGCAACTCAGTCTGTAGTGAGTGACTACGATTAAGTCCAGACTGCACCTGCAGTAGTAGGAGTACAATTGGATACATATTATTAAACAACATGGAAACATTGACCATCACTTGAGACACAAGTACTTTGTTATTATATTAAACTACTAGTATAGTTCTACTTCATGCACATTTGCTCTGAGTCAGCAAGCATCCAATGCAATGTATGGCATCATTCATTTCATATACCTGTCGTTCAGTTCTTTGTGGCTGTCAGATCACAGATGCAGCAGAGCCTTCTGAAAGTGATGACGAGTTTACTTTAACTTTTGAGCCCTGCTCAAGTTCTGACATTGAAGAGTTGTGTATGCCTGCAGACAGAGGTGTAGCCTTAAGACAGTGATGCACTATTGTCCATCTCCATCCAATGTGTGGCAAGATGGAAATGTATTTAGGGTGAGTCAGGAAGATGGAGCAGGACTCTGATTAGTGGAGTGCACACACAGTAAATGCTCAGATGTGCAACTCCAATAGGTAATTAAAAGAGAAAGGAAGATGGTGTTGGTTTTGAAGTTTGAGCCAGAAAGACAGATACACACAAATAAGGAAGGGAGAAATAAAGGAAGGGAGAATGTAACAATTTAAAAGCCTAGTTGTCAGGGAAGAGGAACTCGTCCTCAAACCCTGGTGGTTATTCTGACAGAAGTAGGTCATGTAACCCACTAGTTATGTCTTCCGACTCGCTCTCCTCTTCCAGCTCTGATTCACGTATTTTGTAGTCTGGTGGTATGAAGTGCTGATTCATTTTGATCATGGTTAACCTCTCCACGCTTTTGGGCGAGAGACTGGTCCTTTTCACAGTTACAATGGCACCAGTAGCACTGAAAACACGCTCAGAAGAGACACTTGCAACAGGGCAAGCTAGATACTTTATCGCCAGCCTGCTGAGCACTGGCCATTGGTTTCTTGTCCTATACCAATACACCAATGGGCTTTGCTCCATGAACACCGCTGTTGTGTCAACCAGATAGGCCTGGACCAACCGCTCAATGTTCATTGGTGCTCAGGTTTGCTCGTCCTCTTTTTGCTTTGCGACAGCAACGGACTTACCCATCCCTTTCTGTAGAAACCAAGCAGCTATTTATTTTCTTGTGTCTGATGAATCAGATCCTGTTGGTGCGGTTGTTGTTATTGGTTGTGTTGGTGACTGCTGGGAAGCAAACGCACTGCTCGCATGCTGTGAAGAAGAACTTGACTCTGTAGGATGCTCAGTAGTACTTGCACTGTCCTGGGCTGGCACTGGCAGGCCTTTAATTGAGAGCCGTTCGTTTTCTAAATCAGTGGTTTCCTCGGCTATTACAGTTTTGTACTTGGCAACATCCCCTTCTGAAAAAGGAATTACTGCATTACTGTTCACAAATATGTGTACCGTGGATCCAAAATTGTGGCAGTAATGTAATGTTGATGTGACACAATCTTATTTTGAATCCTTGTATTCTCAGATAAGCGGCCGGCTAAGGCCTTCGCCAAATTACATGCTTTAAGTTTTCCTTCAACACCTTCGTATGTTTCAGACACCTCCTTCAGCTCTTGCTCTAGCATGTACAACAATGGGATAGCTTGGCCCATAGTACATTCCTCCCTGCTGACTGCACGTGTGAAGAGCTCAAAAGGAAGTAGGATCTCTGTCAGGCACTTAATGAGGTCCCATTGCGACATCTCAACTGTCATGGCTTTAATACCAGTTGGATCCCCTGATCTTCTTGTCATTGTCATGACATAAGCATTAAGTGGTATGTACTGCTCAAACAGCCGATCAAGCATGTAATAAGTAGAGTTCCAACGTGTTGGCACCTCCTGGATGAGTGCTTTGACTGACATTTTATACTCACGTTGAATAACCCGTAGCTGCTTCCGGGCTTTAAAAGAATGGTTGAAATGCGTGCAGATTCTTCTGCAAATGGTCAGTAAGTTGCTGACTTTGCTTTCATTTTTCAGAAAGTCTTGAACCACAATGTTAATGCAGTGTGCCAAACACGGGACCCTGAAATAGCGACCATTTTCCATGGCCTTAACTACATTTCTGCCATTGTCGGTGGCAACAAAACCAATGTTAAGGCCTCTTGATCGCAGCCATTCAAAGACCTTGCTGTTAAACTCATCCAAAATGTTTGCAGCAGTATGCGATTTCTCCATAGCAAACATGGTTACAGTAGCATGTCTGCGAGTATCATTAAAAATCTCAGCAGTGTCAATGCCTGCGGATATCTTGTCTCTAACACCTGAAAAAGAGATCCAGTGTGCAGTGATGCACATGTAATCAGTGGCTTGGCAACTGGTCCACATGTCTGCTGTCAGGTGGATAGTATGCACAGCACTATGGTGCAAGGCTTTTCCAAGCAATTACAGCACGTCGTAGTGTAGTGCTGGAACAGCAACTCTGGCAAAATAGTAGCGGCTGGGAACATTCCATTTTGGGCAGAGGGTTGTCACAAATTCCATGAAACCCACTCCTTCAACAAAAGAAAAAGGGAGAAGGTCCAGTGCTAACATTTTAGCAAGCTTAGCATTGTACAAACGTGCTATTGGGTGGTTGTGTTCGTACTTTCCCTCCTGCCTAAACATGGTAATAATGGTACGCTGCTAGGTATTTCTTTCAGTTATGCTCGATGCAGTACTTCGCGTCGCAGACTTCGCACCCGTACTCCTTGGTGTCTCCGGGTTACTCTTACTCTGGTGCAACTGAGATGTTGCTGATGTGGAGGATGTGGGATCTACCACTGCAGTGCCGGGGACAGGGGTACTTAGGGTACCACTACCAGATAGAATGTCTCCCTCTTCTTCCTGTTCGATCCGTGGACCTTCTACTGCTTCCCCACCAACATTAATGTTTCCTGCTTTTATGCTATGTAGGTGGTCCTCCCACTTGATTGCGTGGTGTTTTTTCATATGGGTCATTTGGCCTCCGGTACCATAGTTTGTACCAAGCTTACCACGACTAACAGAGGAATGACAAATGGAGCATATAGCAATGTTCTCCTCATTTGCACTAACTGTAAAGAAGTCCCACACTGAGGAGCTTAACATTTCTCTCCTGCTAGAGGTGCCACTTCCAATGCCGGATGAACTGGAGGTTGTGTGTTGAATTTCACTATGTGGCTGCGCAGTAGTACCACTACCTACTTCTGCTGAGGTGGAACTTGTGCTGGATGTAGGACGCTGCCGGCTCTGTGCAAATATAAAAATGGAAGCTGGAGGTAGTTTTGGTGTGGCCTGTGTTGGTGATATGCGTGCTACATCCCCAGTCGCAGCCATTCTCGCTAGGATTAAAATGTTGGTCTCCATCTCCTCAGGGCCAGGAGTAATGCTTGTGATGACTGGGACTGACTCGTCATCACCATCATTATCCGGCTGTTCAACATCGCACTCCATAAGTTGTAGGCTTCCTACAACCTTCCTTTTCCCTAGCCTGGTCTTCTTGGGATGTCTCTCCCTCTCATGCTCAGATAGTTGTGGCTCCCAATTGAGATCAAGATCATCAGAAGGGATGCTTGGCGAAGAACTCAATGGACTAACCCTCCTTTTCCTTAGTGGGGATTTGGAAAACAATAGATCTCCTGCATGAGGTGCTTCCTCTTCTTTCTCTGCATCAGGCTCAATTTCCTGAACTGCCCCGACTTCGGAAGGAACAACAACTACTATTGCCGGTGGTGGTTCTTGAACAACAACTATTGCAGGCGGTGGTTGTGGTTGTTATTTTAGTTGAACATCTACTATTGCGGTCGGTGGTTGTGGAACAACTACTATTGCAGGCAGTGCTTGTGGTTGTTCTTTTCGTTGAGCATCTACTATTTTGGGCGGTGGTTGTTGAACAACTACTATTGCGGGCGGTGGCTCAGGTTGAACATCTACTATTGCGGGCAGTGGTTGTTGTTCACCACTTTTCTGCTGTGTTCCCTCCTGAGTGGAATGTGTACTACTTTGAGATAGCGATAAGTTCAGGTCGGGCTCATTATCACTGCTTTCCACCATTAGGCTGGCTACCTCTTCCGAACTCATCTGCTTGGGCCTGGGTTGGTGGCTTGGGCCCACTGATGCGGAGGTGCTGGCCCCAGCTTGGACCCCGGTCACTGCTGCTGCAGGCGTACTTTTTTTTTCTCAAAAAAGGTTTTCGGGTCAACACCAGACTTAAGTGTCACTTCCTTCTTCTGTTCTTCCTTCTTCTTCTCAGCAACTTTTTTGGTCTTGGAGGAGCTGGTACCTGCTTTCTTTGGGCCCATCTTCTTCAGATGTCAGCACCAGCACTCAGTTGCACAAGTTGCTGCGAATGATGTCTGGTCAGGTTAGTCACACCACACGTGACGTAGTACAGAAGGACGTCCGTATGGCAGTAGAGCAGGCGATGAATGATGACAGACACCTCCTCTTCAGTCTTTTGTGCACCTACAAGCAAAGAAGGCAGAATAACATCAGTCGAATGTGGATTTTTTTTAGCTTTAATTTTAATTACTACTAGAAGTATTAGTACACTCAGTAAGAGTAAGAATAGCAAAGAACTAAAATGCAAATGTAGTGGAAGTGGAACTTATTTATCCTTAATTGTGCAACATTTCGGATGGATGCAGCATCAGTGACCTGCAGCAGATAGCAATGGGGATGTGAACAGTAGTAAGCCAACAGAAACAATGGCAAGACACAGGCCAATTTGTCAAAAACAAAATAGCACACTACTACTACCACCACAGCTCCACATGGGCACTCTCATCACAGGTACATGGGTAAAGGCCAGAAAACAATGAACTCAAGCAGACCTATATCCCTATATGGCCAGAAAAAGGAGGATGCCTGTTGCACATCACAGCTTAATGCAAAAAAGAAAATCCCCATGGCTAAGAGGTTTTAAAGTTACACAACAACACAAACAACAAAGGCATTTACCGTTTACACCCAAACAGTTAAATACACCCCAAACACCACATTTGAAAATTCAATGCATTGCCACCCATGCCCTAAATGATGTTAAATTCAACAGACAAAATGGAAACCAATACATCAAGCAACCCCGCTGACTACCTCTGGGACTCTAGGCCTACTGGCAGAAGAAATCACAAGTTTGTAGGCATGCGAAAGCACGATGGAAGGTCACACAAAATGGCCGCCCCCACATGGCCTGGCCATCCCCAACAACATGAAAAGAAAGAGAAGACAGACATTACATGCCTATGGCAAAAGGACAATGCTTGGCTTGACAAAATGGCCGCCCCGCCGCCCACATGGTCAGGCCACCCTCAAACAACAAAGTACATAGAGGACAGAAACAGTAAGTGGTCCATGCTCCAAAAACAACAAGCAAATGACAACCTGAGGAGTTTCTTTAGCAAAATGAACAGCATCAACATTTTCGGGAAGGTTTTAGGCAACTCGAGAGATATTGCTCGCGAGAATGCAAATTCGGCGTGTTCGGCAGCGCTAACTGTACAAAACGTCGTTATCGCGTGCCCGAGCACGCACATTGAGCGCGCGAAGAAGACAAAAACTGGAAGGTCGTGTTGTCGCACTGTGCAAAGTTACCAAAACTACGCGAGCTGAATTCTAGGGTTACCTAGTGCGCAGAAAAAAACATATTATTCAACACACACCAAAAACCTGCAATTCAACACCAAAAACACATTTTGCTAATCAATCCAAAGCCATCCATGACCTACATGATGTTACACTTACAACTTAAACACCCCAATAACAGTTGAACAACTTTCATGCACCCATGATGAGGACTCTAGTAATACCCTTGGGCCTACTGGCAGAGTAGGCCACAAGCTTGGAGGCCTATGGCAAAAACACAGAGACTACTAGTACCAGGAAATGGCTGCCATGACATGGACAGGCGGTCACAATAAAAAAAAGAAAAGGAATAAAAAAAATAAGAGACGAATATAAATAAAAAAGAGACAAAGCAGGCCTATGGGAACAGCAAAATGCATGGCTTCACCAAATGGGAATGGGCACCAGCCCCATGGTCAGCCCACCAACAAGAAAGTACATACAATTTAAATAAACTCAAGCAGGTCTATCTATAACCCTATATGGCCAGAAAAAGGAGGATGCCTGTTACACATCACAGCTTAATGCAAAAAAGAAAATCCCAATGGCTAAAAGGTTTGAAAGTTACACAACAACACAAACAACAAAGGCATTTACAGTTTACACCCAAACAGTTAACTACACCCCAAACACCACATTTGAAAATTCAATGCATTGCCACCCATGCCCTAAAAGATGTTAAATTCAACAGACAAAATGGAAACCGCTACATCAAGCATCCCCGCTGACTACCTCCGGTACTCTAGGCCTACTGGCAGAAGAAATCACAAGTTTGTAGGCCTGCGACAAAAAAACTAAAGCACGATGGAAGGTCACACAAAATGGCTGCCCCCACATGGCCTGGCCACCCCCAACAACATGAAAAGAAAGAGAAGACAGACAATACATGCCTATGGCAAAAGGACAATGATTGGCTTGACAAAATGGCCGCCCCGCCGCCCACATGGTCAGGCCACCCTCAAACAACAAAGTACATAGAGGACAGAAACAGTAAGTGGTCCATGCTCCAAAAACTACAAGCAAATGACAACCTGAGGAGTTTCTTTAGCAAAATGAACAGCATCAACATTTTCGGGAAGGTTTTAGGCAACTCGAGACATATTGCTCGCGAGAATGCAAATTCGGCGTGTTCGGCAGCGCGAACTGTACAAAACGTCGTTATCGCGTGCCTGAGCACGCACATTGAGCGCGCGAAGAAGACGAAAACTGGAAGGTCGCGTTGTCGCACTGTGCAAAGTTACCAAAACTACGCGGGCTCAATTCTAGCGTTACCTAGTGCGCAGAAAAAGCCATATTATTCAACACACACCCAAAACCTGCAATTCAACACCAAAAACACATTTTGCTAATCAATCCAAAGCCATCCATGACCTACATGATGTTACACTTACAACTTAAACAACCCAATAACAGTTGAACAACTTTCATGCACCCATGATGAGGACTCTAGTAGTACCCTTGGGCCTACTGGCAGAGTAGGCCACAAGCTTGGAGGCCTATGGTAAAAACACAGTGGCTACAAACACAAAATGGCCGCCACCACCTGGCCAAGCCACCCACAGAAAGTAAATGAACTCAAGCAGGCCTACACTAACTACATGAACTACTAGGGTTACCTAATTTTACTAAAAAAAATTAAATTCCACTACAACAGAGTATGCAATTAAATCCAATGCCATCCATGATGTTTTACAGACACCACAGAAACATGGGTGGACCCGTGGGTACCTCTAGGCCTACTGGATGAAATTTCAAACACATACAACTTGGCCCCTCATAAAAGTACAGGCCTCCCTCAATAATAATTTTTAAGAAAGATTGAGAAGCACAGAAAACTGTAGTTAAAAAAAAAAAAAAAAAAAAAAAAACATTTACAGTACACCAATTCTCAATTCTCAAACTTACTTGTAAAAGAAAAGTTCAAATCCAAAATTCCTCAATAAATCCAATTAAATGCTATGATGCAGCAGACATACACAAAGAGTGATCCTTCCAGCTCCAAATCCAAATAAAAGTGAACACCACATGGACAAAGCACTGGGAGGAGCCTGGTGGACAGGAACAGGAAGTTGGAGACTAAGGGGCACTTCCTTTCTCTTGAAAAAAAAAGTAGAAACAAAAAGAGGACTCCTAGCCCAAAAAAATACAGCCAAATCACAATCTGAGGGGTTTTCCTGAGCAAAATGACGTTTTTGAGAAGATTTTAACATGCTCGAGAGATAATCTGTGCCAGATTGCAGATTCTGCGTGTTCGGAAACGCGATCTTACCAACATGGCGCTGCAAGGAGGATTGCGCGTCCTAATGACCTGTTCGCGCGTCCTAATGACGTTATCGCGTTCTCACAGTCGCATGGGATTGTGCGGCCGGATTCCAAACATCGTAGCGAATGCGACCGGGAGAGAAAAGCGAGAAAGCGAACCCAGAACCACGGTAAGTCATTCCCGCGCACGCGAGAATGCTATTGAGCGCGCAAGGAAGAAAAACTACTACACTACACTGTAGATTGCGAAGTAGTCGACAACTTCCCGCTCGCTGCGAAGTTGCAGAAAATTCGCAAACTCCGCAAAAGGAACGTAGTTCTCCGCCCAGGGTTAGTCATGTTGTGCTTTGAAATGCACAAATGCATTTTTAGCATTGCGGGGGCGGTGCTTTCAGCACCGCCCGCCGCAATGTTTAAAATGTGGGATGCACTCGCCACTGTGGCGGGTGCATCCTAATTCGAGTCACGGGACCTCCGCCCCTGTGGCGGACGGTCCCGTCCTCCGACAGGATGGCGGACGGACTTTGTCCGTCCACCATCCTAATTGACCCCATAGTTCGGGCTCCATCGATCACACATTCTGCTTCAGATCCTGCTCCTTTTATACCTCCTTGAATTTCTAACACCCCTGAATTTTTCCGCAACATATTGTTTTTCTTTCCTTCAAGTAAACACATTAATGCCTTACCTTTTCTTTTTCTGTTGTTATTCTGTCATACGTTAGCTAACCAACCGCACAGATCACATATCAACCACTCATATATATCCCCCTCTACTCCAAAAAAAGACAACATTCAACCAAAAATACCTTCTTCTTTAATATGTATTTTAGTTATATTTGCTTATTTATTATCAATATGATTTGTAACAATTATCACATATGTATATCCTCTCTTCATGCTCATGTTTATATTTGTTCTTGATCTCAATTGTTCATATCATGTACTATCTTGTACTTACTATATTATTTAATAAAGCTTTCACATCTTTAAAAGAAGGAGGGAGCCGAAAAACAGTCACAGTAGACATTGAGCAGAGCTAAAAACAAAATGCAAAGACCAAATGTTACCTAACATGATTCCCACAGTTGCTAATTGAGTAAAAGGAAACCCTGCCTCTGTCTATATGAAACATGCAACTTGCTGAGGAAGCAGAATGTTCTTGTTTGAGAACTGTACATTTGAGACTCTTACTTTGGTTTCGAGCTGACTGCAATATAGCACATTTCTACTAAGTGGACCCTACAAATACCACCCACATTAACATCCTGAAAAATGATTAAGCCTGATTAAGAGAGTGCAGAAAAACTGACAATACACAGACACCATCATCCATCATAGGCTAGTGAAAAGCAGATTAAAAGTTGTAATAAGTCTACTTGTGGCTACCACATTTCTGATGTCAGATTCAGGCTACTGGTTTCAGAAAAATAAGATAATTATGATCCTACCCACCCAGAAAAATTCCTCCTGTCTAAGGGGGGGTCTTTAGTTATTTGATTTTCAAAAAAGGGGAGTTAGGCTTTTAAAAACAAATTGTTTGGTGGACGTCCATTAAAAACAACAGCAGCCATTACCCAAACTTTTTGTACCTTCGGAGGAACCAACATAATAGTGGTTCCTCTGAAGGTACTGAAGTCACTGGTGGGCTGCTAGTGTAATCTAAAGTATGCAAAATCTAGTCCATCGGGTAGGGATGTAATGTACTGCGCCACCCTGACAGATGGACTACCACCTGCCAAAATCTAAATCAACCCTCTCTTCCCAATGGCATATGATGCTATCAGCAACACTTTTAAGTAGTAAAGATAGCATTAGTGGCTGCTGCTGCTCAGTTGAAGATTCCTGGTGAACCAAAGCCTTAGCTGTCTGTGTCTACTTACCTTTGAAGTGTTTTTCCAGCTACTGGGCATCTTTTATAGGGTCAGGTGGCTAGTGGTGTCATATAAGATAGGCAGCACAGCATTTTCACAGAGTAGAGTTGAATCAAAATGTTAGTGGGTGGAAGGAAGGGGTGCTAGCTGTATAATGCCTATGCATACTCTGACTAAATAACTATGCACTTTCATTTGCCATTCTTGTACCTTAGCAGACGTTAATGTGGTACACAATACAAGTAGAAGTGAGGATAGCCCGGTGATGTCAATCAGAGGACAGCACCAATGTTTGTTGCACTATGTCAATTGTGGGATTATAGATGCGGGGATCTGGTTTGGTCTAGTCTGCCCTGACTGCCTGGGAGTATAATCTTTTGACTATTGCTCTTATGTATTTGCTTTAATGTTTATACCGCATATCATGCTGTCGTAAATAAAGCATCTCTAAGTCATCGCTAAAACGTTATTTTGGGGGTTACTTTTGAAATGAAATGAAATGAAAAAGACTCTTATATAGCGCATGGCTACTCTGGACCATCCCAGCACATAGGAGTAACCAGAAGGGAAAGGGCAGAGTGTGGAGAGCCCAGGCAAGCCTGGGGATCTAGGCCCTAGGGAAAAGCCAGGTTTTTAACCTTCTTCTAAATGCGAGGAGATTGGGCTCCTGGCGAAAGGACGGGGGCAGGGAGTTCCATAATTTTGCCGCATTATATGAAAAAAGACGGCCGCCCGAACGGGCCCTGTTAATTCTAGGAATCTCTGCAAGGTTCAAATCGTTAGAGCGCAGAGTTCTGGGTGCTTTGTATGGTCTGATCAACTTATCTAGATTGGGGGGGCCTCTGCCATGGAGAGTTTTATGCACCATACAGAGAGTCTTGAAATGGATCCGCTCCTTCACCGGAAGCCAATGGAGAGCATTCAACGCGGGTTTGGCTGAGGAGCGAAGACTGGTGACCATTAACAGTCTCGCCGCCGAATTCTGGACGACCTGAAGTTGCCGGATCACCGATGTTGGTGCTCCTAGGTAGATCGCGTTACCGTAATCTAACCTAGATAGGATTAGGGCCTGGACTAGGATTTTCTTGGCTTTTTCTGGCAATTGACGAAGAATTTTACGGATCGTCTTCAGTAGCCCAAAGCAAGTGGCTGCTATTTTTCTTGCTTGAGGTTTAAACAAAAGGTCCACATCGAGCCAAATGCCCAGGCTCTTGATCTCGGTCTTGGGGATGGGGCCGGGGCCCATGCAGGGGGGCCATAGTATGGAAGTGTCAAATGTGACCTGCCTTCCTAGTAGCATCAGCTCGGTCTTTCCACCATTCAATTTGAGATGAGACTGGTTCATCCATTTAGCTACTAATTCCAGGCAGCTGCACAGATTCGTGGGGGGGGGCTCTGCCTGGTTCAAAGAGACCACCAACTGGGTGTCATCAGCGTAGCTTACTAGTTGAATCCCGAAAGGGGCCACTATCTCCGCTAAGGGAGCCATGTACACATTAAACAGTGTGGGGCTGAGGGAGGAGCCCTGCGGCACCCCACACTGCAACGGTACCGGGGAGGAGCAGCTGTTGTCCGCAAGCACCTTAAAAAACCTGTCCCTAAGGAAAGATTCGAGCCATGCAAGGGCTTTGCCCGTGACTCCGATGTTATTAAGGCGAGATAGGAGGATACGGTGATTAACCGTATCAAAGGCGGCGCTGAGGTCCAGGAGGATGATGGCCACGCAGCCACCTGCGTCCAAGATCCTCCTGGACTTCTAAACCACCCTCAGCAGAGCTGTTTCCGTTCCCTACCCTTTGCGGAACCCTGTTTGGGATGAGTGAAGCAGATTAGATGTTTCTAAAAATGAGGCAAGTTGACTGTTTACAAACTTTTCAGTCAACTTGCTGATGCCAGGGAGAAGGGAAATAGGGTGATAATTGGAAAGGTCACCAGGGTCAAGGTTAGGTTTCTTTATCAAGGCCTTAACTATGGCCATTTTCCAATCTCGTGGGTCCGTGCCTGACTTAATCGAGGAGTTGACCAGATTGACAATGGGCTTACTAATGTGGGGCAGGGCTGAATTTAGGATATTCATCGGCGCAGGATCAAGCAGGGAACCGCTCTTTATGGCATTCAGAAGAAGGGGTAGGAGGTCCACACTAAGCGGAGAAAAGAAAGAAAGCCGGGGAAGCGCCGATTGAGTATTAGGGAGTGGGGGAGGTTCAACAGAGGATATGGGAGGAAGGGTAAGGAGGATCTTCTGGATTTTTGTAGCGAAGAAATTCGCCAGTTCTTCACAGCAGGCACCTGTTTCATCTGGGGTGGACGGCGGGTCAGGGGCTTTTAGCAAAGTTTTAACAATTCTGAACATATCTCTTGGGGCATTAGCGGAGGCCTCAATTTTATCTGCGTAGAAGATGGATTTGGCGGAATTTAGGGCAGATTTATAGTCCTTTATGGAGGCTCTATATTTACTTTTCTTGTCAGGGTTGAAGTCTTTCCGCCACTGTCTCTCCTCCCGTTTACACTCTTGTTTAAGAGTCCTAAGTTCCGTGCTAAACCACGGTTGATTAGTGGGGACCTTCTTTTTAATTATAGATTTTTTTGGGAGCACGATGTCAAGTGACTGCTCTATCCAATGATTGAGATCACTGTTTGCTATATCTATATCAGAGTTGGTGGAGGGTTCAGTCGTCCTCAGAATTTCAACCCAATCGTGGATCTCAAGTTTGGGCCAATGTCTAGCTAATGCTCTATGAAAAGGTTTAGTTGGGCCGGGGCAGGGAACCTTCCAGATAAAAGGGATTACCATGTGGTCCGACCACGGGATCGGATACGGGTCATCAGTTGTTAGGCCTGGGATGTTCGAAAATATTGGGTCCCGGAGATTACCTTTAGAGTGGGTAGGATACCGAACTTTTAGGCTCAAATCACAAGACCCCCGATCTTTGGTCAGATCTATGGCTGTGGTGTCTAGTGGATCGTTAAAGTGAAGATTCATGTCCCCCAGCACCGTGAAATTGGATGCCGTGCTAGCCAGGTCCATTACTGATTCGACTAGTCCCTCGTAAAATTGTCCTGGGGGTCCAGGTGGGCGATATATCAGGAGTCCTGAGAAGGAGGTTTCAGGGGATAAAGTGATAGAGAAATGTACATTTTCACAATCCGGGATAGGGCTGCCTAGTAGACGGCATACTAGATAATCTTTATAAAGGATGGCAATCCCTCCTCCGACCTTGGATGCTCTGTCCATATGTTGGATCAGGTATTCTGGTGGTAGGGCCTGGACAATATCAGGGCCAGAGTTGGGTCCCAACCAAGTTTCGGTGATAAAGAGTATGTCGAGTGCCAGACTGTGCAGTAGGAGGGAAATTTCAGTGGCATGCTTAGGTAATGATCGGCAGTTTAATAATGCCATATTTAGTTTCATCTCCGCTTTCCCTCTGGTTTCATCAGGGCTCGTCACTTTGAAGGGGCAGTACTGGCATGAGAATTGACGGTACGCAAAGTCTATAGAGTGGCTGCATGGGGTTTCAACTTTTAGTTGAAGGAGTGTAGAACGAGAGTAAGTAAGTTGGGAGTTAGTTACAGGGGCAGAGGTCCTGGTCCCTGGGCCCGACCGTGCGCGAATCGGCGCAAACGGGCTTACCTCTGGCGCACCTCCGGCACGCCGTCGGTGCACCCGCTGCGCGCCAGTGTTTCCAGTTCTAGTTATCGAGGGTGAAAACCCGTCCCAACCACTAGAGCGCCTCCCCACCTATGGCGGCCACTGATGGAAAGGCCTGCCTCACTCAGCCAAGATGGAGCGGCCCTGTGAAGTGAGTGAGTGTTCCCGCTCAAGCGGCGGGTGGCCAGTAATGATTTTAAAGTGCGGGTAAGTGGGGGTACAAGTCAGGTTAAAAAGCGGCGATTATTTTTAAAAAATTTCACAAATACAATTAATCATGAATCCGGACATTTACACAAAACAGACAGAGGCTGATGCTCTTCGCGCTCCACAGAAGTAGTAATCACTTCTGGAATTCTTGAAGACGCGCGAGCAGTTCTCCCTCTAAATACTGTCAGCTCTAAACCTGTCCCAACCACTAGAGCGCCTCCCCACCTATGGCGGCCACTGATGGAAAGGCCTGCCTCACTCAGCCAAGATGGAGCGGCCATGTGAAGGGAGTGAGTGTTCCCGCTCAAGCGGCGGGTGCCCAGTAATGATTTTAAAGTGCGGGTAAGTGGGGGTACAAGTCAGGTTAAAAAGCGGCGATTATTTTTAAAAAATTTCACAAATACAATGAATCATGAATCCGGACATTTACACAAAAACAGACAGAGGCTGATGCTCTTCGCGCTCCACGGAAGTAGTAATCACTACTTTTGTATTTACTAAAACTTGCCAGTGCTTTTAGATCCTTTAATATATATATTTATGAATTTCAGTGAAATAAAGGGGATATTTAGAATATAGCATCTACAAATAGAATAGCAAATGCCAAACACTGCAATCAACAGAAAACACTATGCCGGGTAGGTATTCACTTTAATTTAAAGAAGTTAATCTGCCGAACACAAATATAAACCTATTGTCTTCAAAATTTGTCAGGAACAACTTTACTAAATACACTAGGGTGTATAGAAATACAGACAGCATTGTGTTGGAGAAATTTTTAGCGACCTTGAAAAATGGAGTACAGATATGATGCATTGGGTCGCAGGTGAGAGGTAGGAATTAAATTAGTGTTACATTATACACTGTTACACCTACTCCTTCACTTACAATGCTGACAATGTGACATTGTTTGCAGCCATCTCTATTCAGTGTATTCAGCCATTGAATTCATTTCATGCAACTCGAGCTCTGGAAAGCAGGCTTATTGTGCTTAATTCATGTTTTCATGTGATTTCAAGTGCTTTGGGCGCAGCCGCATTTCTTTTATAGCTGCTGCCTTTGAGGTTGCTGCTTGATGGACTCTTTATTTATTTACTTTTTTAATTTTATTTATCCGTTTTTATTTTGCACGTACTTTACCCGAAGGTGTCAGAGCGCTTTACAATAGAACCAGTTCCATTACATAAGGACTTCAGAGTACATATATTTTTAAATTATATATAAAATACAAACAGATATATGCGTCTAAAACATACACAAAAAAATAAATGTTACAACGGTGTTTACAAGAGATGTGCAATTTAAACTAACAGCATAGATATAATCTGCCAATTTTGGCGGGAAATGAGAACAAAGTATTGGCAGGAAATGAGTGCAAAGAATATAGAAATAGCAGGATGATATTTTATAGCATAGCATTATGATAGATAGATTGGTCAGTTCGTACGTCCAAAAAGCATCCAATTGCCCATGCCACTAGCCTTGTCCCCGAGATCAGCCCGCAGGATGGACTTACCCTACACAAAGGGGATCAAAAGTAGCAAGTTCTATTTCATGGGTTCTGGAGGTGGAGGGGAGCTGTTTCATGTAGAACAAACTCAGCGTGTGGACGATGTTGCGGTCTTCTCCGATACAAAGGGCATCTCCAAGGCAGCAGCAGAGATCCCCGGGGGCCTGTAAGGAGTCAATGGGGGTACAGGAGTTCCTTTTTGCATTGCTCAACCCAGCACATGGACTGGGGGGTCGAGATCGTCAAGGCAGCTGAATGGGACGATCTGTGGTCATGTCAGAGTGAGAGGGGGCTGGAGGCTCACCTTTGGCACCGAGTAGGTGTTTCCATGTCGGTTGCAGCAGTCTCCCTACTACAGTGTTCTTCAATCTGTGTGGCGCCCCTGGGGGCCGTGACACCTTCCCAGGGGGGGCGCGTCCTCCACTGCAATCTGCCCTTTGTTCCCTCCGTGCAAATCTTCCTAGAGGACTCCGGTACGTGGAAGGGAGAGGGAGGGGAGATCGATGGGGCAGGAGGTGCCTGTCCTTTTGTCTGGGTAACTCTCCCAGGAGGGGGTTAATTCACGGAGCTGTTAGATTCAGCTAAAGTGTGAGGCAAGGAGTCTCCTCTGCTAAAAACGAAAGCAAACAAACAGACACGCTTTCGGTTTTAGCAGGGGAGACCCCTCGCCTCCCACTGCAGCTGAAGCATTTCAGCTCTATGAATTAACCCCCTCCTGGGAGAGTTAGCTCTTCCCAGAACGGAGAGAGTTCGAGTCTCGGCATTGAAACTGAACATCCTGTGATTCTGGGCAAATCACCAATCACCCCGTGCCTGACTAAGAAAGTGAATATGTCCTCATGTAATGCAACTGGTGCTATGTAAAGCGCTCTGATACCTGATTCAGGTCAATTCGCGCTATATAAATCTCTGTAAAAAAACAAAAAGTAGGCTCTGGCCCAGGGCCCCAGCCTTTCAAAGGGGGTGGGAGTGTGTGTGTGGGGGAGTGGTGGGGGGGCCTTGAATCATTTTAAAACACAATGTTGTAAATAGCGTTTTTCAATCATTAATTTTCAATGTGTATAAGTCTATTACATACATTTTGCAGACAAAATGTGTTTATGCATCATGCAACATCCATATAAAAAGTTTATTTTAGATCTATACATGACCTCACATATGAGAAATAGAAGGGTGTGACAGATTATTTACAGTAATATTAGTGAACTGCTGTTGTGTTACAAACTGAAAACACACATCACTATCCCTGAATATCCTATGTACACACATTTAGTATTTGACCAAAGAAGGCATGAAAGAGCTGAGACTAGATCATAAAATCAAAGCTGGTCTGAACAGGGGCCCCAAAAATACATTTGGCCCACAGGCCACAAAATCCTTAAAACGTCCCTGAAAGTTTCTTTCAAAATTACACAGGCAGGCGCGCAAAATGCCAGTCAGCCATGTGTTTAAACAGCTTGCAAATTGCTAAATATAGTTATAAATATGTATGTATTCATTTGTAATGTTAACGAGCTCCCGGTCCCCCCTTCTTTTTGTCGATTCATTTGTAATGTGACTTTTTTATCTTTGCTCCCTTTTATTATCAGTCATTGATCATTCAGGCAGCCCTAGAAAACAAGTGGTGTTTTGAGCTGTGTAATAAGCCTCTGTCATTTCACCACACCCACCCACTCACAAACCTGCAGTTTACTAAACACTCTTATTGTATTGAATGGTATTCGCTGAATATGCCCGGAATGTGCGTGTGGCGGTCGAGTCCAGAAATTTCTGCCAGGTGGTGGGGGGGCCCAACATCTAAAAAAATTCAGCTAGGGTGGCTCAACCTACAAAAGTTTGAAGACCTCTGCCCTACTACCAGTCGGCTGGGGACAGCAGGGCACTGACAGTAGACCCAGGGCCACATGGCAGAAGCTCAGTGGCAGTCTTCCGAACACCAGACAGTTGCACACAGCTGAGCAGCACTTGCCGTAGACCCTGTACCAACATCTTGAGTGAGGAGGAGTTGTGCAATGGAGTGCAATTCGCCCTCACACCAGAGCGTGCCTTGTTGACAAGATGGTAACCTCCGGCATCAACCCGTAAACACTGGCACCCCCGCCACCCACTTGGACAGCCCATGACAGATGATACACAGCAGTCTACCGCCCACTGGACATGGCAGAGCACATCAGCGGACCCAGGACCTCATGTCCGGCATGCCTGGGCCGGGCCACATACCACCCTCTTGCTAGAGTGGGCTTCACCGCCAAGACGGTGGTCTCCCGTGTTTATCTTCTTTGTTGTAGTTTGGTCCACATCAGCGCTCCTTGTTGTGTTGCTCTGCTCCATGATTTGGGGCTCTAGTGTCCACTATGGGAGATTGAGCAATCGTTTTTTCTTGATTCCCCATATGAGGTGGTTAGATGGGGGGGCTTTGCTGGGATTTATGCTGAAATGGCGCTCTAGACCCCGGGAACTCCATATGGGAGCTCCATTGCAGTCGACCATCACCTTGTACTCTTTGTTGTTAATGACAACTGCTATATGCTGTGTACCTTCCACAGGACACACTAAACTGGAAATATGAATGATTTGCCTTACTTTTATGCTTAATCAATATTGTCCAAAAAGGAGAGTGCCTGCTGAAGGCATTGAGTGTGGGAGGGAAAGAGGGGCATGCTGGGGGACTGAGAAGAAGTTCAGCATCCGGCCAATTAGATATAAACTCTGCATGCATCCAATCAAACAGTGCCATTTTGGTATACTGGAGCTGTCTTGTTGACAATCTTGCTTATGTTTTGCTCATTGAACAATAGTGGATCGACACGTATTATGCTCTGGGCCACTGAAATTCTGATTCAATATGATTATGTATTATGCATTATTAGAGCCACGTTTATCATTTTGTCATGCAACGCAACACAGCAAGACACCTTGCAGCACTGCGCTGCATGAAAGGGAGTGGACAGGAATGTGCCAATCTATCAAGATATGACACATTCCTGCTTGGTCTGGCACACATTTGGGTGCCTAGTGCCTACACATGCACCCTTGCACCATGGAGCTAGAGTGCCTGCATTGCAGGCAGAATTGATTTTGTGCAGATCTTCCTGCAAAAAAACAATCCTTTGAGTTGTATCACATGTAGAAGAGATAAAACAAGGAGAAATAAGGATACTTCTCGTCATTATACCTCCCCTGAGATTGTGAAGCATTTTGATGCCTTCCCAGGTCTACCACTCATGGTAAATTTGGGAATGCGCCAAAATCCATGGGTGGATGCATGGGGTAACCCATGCTCCACCCATAGAGTGCGCCTCCGTGGCCCTGAGTAATGCAAGCAGTGACTTGCGCTGCCTTGCGTTACTCCAGATTTACCAAGCACTGCAGGTCCACACAAGATGGCCTTGCATGACTTGGTAAATCTCATGATGATTTTGCTTCGCCTTTGTGTTGCCGTGCCTGGAGAGAGGGCAACACAAAGCTTTGATAAACATAACTCTTAGTTTCAAGCTCAAATTGATCAAAAGTTACTAAAAATGAAGCAGTATGGGTTCAAACACACTGCATGGCACTTTAAAAAAAGGTAATTGGTCACCTTTTACTTTTGCTGATTCCTATATTTACTCATCAAACTGACACTACTGAGATGAAAACCAAGTAAAGTCTTTGTTAAATTTTACAAATAACAACACAGCGCCTCATTTATGAAAAGTGGCGCACCACAGGTTGAAAACAGCGATGCAAAGACTTTCATTGCACCCTCCTTGTGACACCATGGATGTGCCGTCTTTATGCTAATGCGCTCCATGTCGCAAGGATTGAACCGATACGTCAGGAATCCTAACCTATCTGTTGGCACAGTAATGACGCATTGCTGGAGTGTGTCGGAAAACAGACGGCACTCCAGCAATGAGTCATTACACATGGGGCGATTCCCATATGAAAGGTCCTGCAGCAGTCCAGGCGTAAGGATTTGACGCAGTGAAGTCGTAGAAGTGATGCAGTGAAATCTCATAGATTCCACTGCGCCACTTCTGCGAGCCGTGTTTATGGGGAAACGACCACCTCGCATATATAATACCTGATATACAGGTATAATATACAGGTATAATATAGCACAGTGCTTTACAAAGTGAGCATCTGCCTACATGCATCACCTTGTAAATAGGGCTCAGTGCGGCACATTGATTAAGCTTCTGCAGCGTCACATAAAAGTGACGCAACAGCAGCGTAAGCCCTTCATAAATAAGGTCCACAGTAAATTAATACAGCCACAACGCCTGATTATGGCGCATAATCCAGGAACACTCTGCAAAATGTGGGCACAAAGAAAGAAAAGCGCGAGTTTAGTTTATTTTTTTTCCTAAATCTTGCAGCGATGTGCGTGCGAATCAACACAATGTGTCCGCCGAGTGAGGTTTTATTAAAAATATAAATCCTGAATGCCCAATGTGGGTACATCTGTCAGGAAACGAAACCATTAGCAGTGATGAGATGCGAGAATCGCGGAGGTACTCGAAAGCTCAGACAACGAGCGCCAGTTTTGATAACAACTCAACCAACAATATTCTATTTGTAGATTAGCTGCAGAGCTAAAATTGTCAGCTTCAGAAATCTGCTTCGGTTTTCCTGCCAGCAGAGTTTGGTCTGCTGGAAATGTTGTTTATATCTCTTGGTAATAGGTTTGCGGTGGCTGCCAAAGACAACAGTGCTGCTGTGCGAATTCGGATCGACGTTGGCATTCACTGCTTTTGGCCCAGAGAGTTCAGCTGATGCTGTGAATTAGCCCGACCAGCGTGTGCGCGCATTCCTGTGCCATTTCAATACGCAAGTGTAGCTTTTGGATGTGAGCGATCCCCTACCAGTTACCGATGAGAAGTCGCAGGAAATGGCGCTACAGCTAGGAATTTTATTGGTGATGTACGTTTCAAAATTGTCCTTTCTTGTGCGCCAACAGGAAAAATGCAAAAGTCATTGCATATAGGCCTGGTTATTTTCGGAATGCTAATGAAGCAAGCTATGCATGGCAGAGTCGTAGTTAACATCGTAGTGACGTAGTCGAACAATCAGCAAAGGTGAATATTTTTGTATTAGATGCTTTCAAAGCAGCGAAAATAGCATATAACAACAGAACACAGAATAACCAGTACAACATAAATAAGCTAAATTAACACACAATATAACATGATATCACTTAACAATACACTAGCCCCTGATGGAGCGAGGATGGAAACAAAGGGCCTTATTTATGAAAAGTGACACATCGCTGCATGAAAACAGTGATGCGTCACTTTTCATTGCGCCCTCCTTACGACACCAATGATGAGTCATATTTACAGTATGACCCATCATTGCGCAAGGAGTCACAGATACGTCAGTATTTCTGACGTATCTGTATGGCGCAAAAGTGACCCATTGCTGGAGTGTGTCACAAAAGTGACGCAACTCCAGCAATGTGTCCTTTCACATGGGGCAAGCCCCATGTGAAAGGGCCTGCGTCAATCTTACGCCTGCTGTGAGGCAGGCTTAAGAAATTTCACTGCGTCACTTATATGACCCTTTATTGCGTCCAAACGCCCCCCTGCATACATTATACCTGGCGCTGGTATAATGTAGCGCAGGGGTTTACAAAGTGACACATCTACCTAGATGCATCACTTTGTAAATATGGTAAACAAGGCACATTTTTTACGCTGCTGGTGCGTCACACAAAGTGACGCACCGGCGGCGTAAAAGTGACGCGCGGCCTCATAAATGAGGCCCAACATTTTTTGTATACCCCTCGTTAAGTCACTTCTCCATAACAGTAACATGTAATAATCGTGTGGTTTTGAAAAAAAAAACATAGAATAGAGTGCACACACAAATACACGTGGGATACTAACTTGCTTATGTTGCGAGACATAATTTACTAATTAAGTGAAGTTGTCATACTAATCTTGTGCGCAAATGTCATATTCTAACCAAAATCTGCATGTATATGCTTTCTGTATGTCTAATTGTAGCATAAATGATGGTGAATGGTGAGTAAACCATGCTTATTTGTTGCTATATCTGCTAGGTAATAACTAACTGGGTTACCTTAGAATGGGGGAGGTAAACAGAAGGGCTATATTTCGAAAATTAACGTTTAATTGTGTTTGTTTCTATAATAGTTCCCATTGTGGCATATGCAGCCTAATCCAAAATGGAAGTGTACAGCGACTCCGAGTTTGAGATGATGTACGCATGCGCGACAGAACTCGGGAGAAGTGCAAGCAGCCTGTGCCTGCACAGTGTGGGTCAAGGACAGTGAGGCCTGGATGCTCGATTCGGTGGGAACAAATTTGAATGTTCGCATCGTGAACATGGGAAGGTTTGAAGACATTACAAATTAAAGGACACAAGGGGAAAGGACTACTAAGAGACAATAGAGACTTTATTTTTTTGAATTATAACAATGACTTTGCTGGAATACGAACAGTAAGGTGATGAGGTTATGCTCATCCACCCCTTGGACTAACTAATCAGAGTAAAGAAAGACCCCAAAAGTTACAAGTTTTAGATAGATAAGTTAGGGGAAAAAGAGTATAATAGAGGACGTTTGGAAGTTAAAAAAAAGCGTGCTTTTCGATGTTATTTTGCACCACGACATGCTGTTGGGTTGCTGAATTTATATGGTGCAAGAGCTTTGACATTTTTCTGGACTTTAACTTTTAGAATGGGTGCGGAGTCCTGATGGGAGGAGAACACCAAGAAAGAATAGAGAGGTGGTTTTTGGGAACTGTTCTGTCTTTATACTGATGTCTGTGTCCTGAAATCTTGGTAATATAATTTTGCTTACTTCCCTGTACTGTTATGCTAATAAATATAAATGGTTGAATTTAACCTTTATTTCCCTTTAGGTTATTAATGTTTTAAATGATTATTGAAATAGAGTGAATAAAAGTAAGGTCATGCTAGGAGATTTTAACTCTAAAATAAAAAGTAAATAAATGGAGAATTAAGCTTGTCTTGTAGTCCATTAGTTAACTTTTACTAGCAGATACATTGACAATAATGGTGGGGTGATTTTATGCTTCTTGAAATTAAAACCATGGTAATATCGATAAACTGCAGATGTATATAGTGTATAAATTTTAGTATGAAATAAGACACTCCAGCAGCTCTTCTCTAGTCTTCACCAATCCTTGGAGCAGGGTGAATGTGTATATAAATGACTCGCAGTGTTATGGGCCCCACTGACGAGTAATGTGAGAATAGCTCCTTAGGAGTATGGTGATGGTTTTGCAGGTAAATTTCAGGAGGCGCGCTGGATCACCCCCCTTGATGTAAAGTACAGAGCTGCCCAACCAATCAAAATGGTGGCTATGAAGGACTACAGCTATTGTTACAGAGAGCGTTATGTGCTGCCAGCTATCAATGACCCTGACGTATGTGCAGGGCCCTATGAGCTCCATGGGGGCAGAGTGCCTCTTAGTTCGAAGGCAGATTGGTAAAAATAGTAACGTTCTCTTGCAGCATTTCCTCAGCCTCTTCCAATGCTATTGGCTCCTCCCCTCGCTTTTGCTAACAGATAAGCACAATCAGCCATAAAAAAGTTGTAAAATATACCAAAAATCCTTGTTCTACTTTTTTTTTTGTTGATTTGATTTTCTTCTCAGCAAAATCAAAGGGATGAGCCTGGGCAGATATCTTTTAACTGATGGCGGCTTCTGGTTAGACTGAGGGAGTGCACTTGAAGAATGAAGCTGTTTTTCCCCCTATGATTTAGGTAAGAACAGCTCCTACTCCTACAGCTGACATCATTTTTAGTGAGGGTGCTAATAGCCTTATTGCCAATGAGTGGAGGTCAATAACAGCTTTGAATACCCGCTCCTCATTATAGGCACTCACCTACAGCCCAATATCATGGGGAAGACAATTAACAGATGGCATTGCCGGCATTTGCGGTCACGAATGCTTAAATAGCATGCTTTCTGAAAGAAATATGACTCTACCGCCAAGCAGCTCAGTAAAATGGTTGCAGTTAGTGTTACAGATGGAGCTCATAAGTGATCACTAGAACAAAGTAAGTTCAAGCAAAGGAGAAACATGTGCTAGAAATAAATAAAGAAAATATGACTGGGCAAAAAAACGAGCTAATATTAACAAAGTGCCCACCAGCTCAATTCTTTGGGTTTGCCCACATTGTCCATGATAACCTTTGCTTCAATCTTGAACCTTGTATTTATCCTTTTGCTGTTTTTTTAGGTCTGGCTGCAAACATTTTTAGTTTTGATGAAAGCTTCATATAATTATTATTTTTAGAAAATACAACAAGATTTTCAGAGCGAGAGGGTGGGTTTTGGAACTACTCCATGCAGCATTGTTTTTTTAATGTTTTTTTTATTTGAATCCAATGATTTGCATTGTAAATACATTAATTCAGAGATATTATTCATGCTCCAACAAAAAATACATTAATAAATACACATTTCATAACCTAATAGATCCATGAATAGTTACAAATATGGTAATAACTAAGAACTCCTCATATGGTTAATACCAAAAATAAATACAGCTGCCCTTTGAGATGAACAAATACAAGTTCATAAAGTGTGTCAAGAACTAAGAGGGTCATTAAGATGGCGGAAGGACCGCCACCGCCAGCCGCGTGGGATCCAGACTGCCACTGTGGCAGGCGCAAAGACCCTCCACCATGGAACCGCCACAGGCAATTGTTGCGATTGCCTGGTGGAGCGGTCTGCATCCGTAAAATGGTAGCGATGCCTAGCAGGCACCGTCCCCCAAATTAGGATGCTGTCTACAGCCTGCCTTTCCGTGGTGGGTAAACCGCCATTGGAAGGATGGTGGGGAATGGCTTTGGGACCTGTTGCTGGCCCTCCTTGTGTCTGTGGATGGTGTTTGTGCACTGGGGGTACGTACCCATGGTACCCGCCTACATTTCACTGCACCAGGTACCGTGTGGTGCCTGCCAAGCAGTGAAATGAAATGCAAAACATGCATTTTGAACATCGCAGCGGGTGTTGCAGTCAGCTGCAACCACCGCAATTTGAAAGTGCAAAATGAGAACGCCATGGTGGTGGTCACATCCTAATTGGGTGTGTGGGACCACCGCATGTATTGCAGATGGTCCCCGTCACCACCACAATGGCGGACAGACTCCAGTCCATCGCCATCTTAAGAGGCCCTTAAGTGTGCAAAAAACAGCAGAAAGATATAATCCCCCAATATCATCGAACCCCAGCTTTCAGTCGAAAAACTGCCCCCCAAGTTTCTCAAATTTCTTCATAATAACCTCGATCAGTTCTTCTTTAGAGAAGGGTTGAGTGATATTAATCCCCTCTTCTTTGAATAGCATAGGGATGTTACGGTCTGCTAAAAAGTTGTTCTAAGGGATTATTTATCTACCAATTGATTGTGTGTTTAAATCCGTCTATAATGATCCAACATGATTTCCCCAACCTTCTTCGGTTCCTTACTCCTAATTCCAGAAGACGACATTTCAGTGCGTCTATCCTATTATTTGCGGCTTGTACGCATGCCTTCCAGGTTAGAAATCTGCAGGAAAAATTGCTCTCCTCATAGACTTTTTGCATATAAGCACGATTTTAAACTTAACATTTGTCGTAGTATACCTCTCTTGATTCCTGTTTAGCCTTATCAAATTCTCTTTTATTGAACATAGATGAATTTCTTAAAAATCTTTCAGAGCTTTGCTGGACATTTCTCTCTAAAATGTGATTTTGTGTTTACACTTTTTGCTATTCTCTGCATCCTTATCTATCACCAATCCTCTCATATGTGCCTTAAGGCATCCCATACTATACTTGGGGAAGTGGTCTCATGGTTCATTGTAAAAAATTCCTTTATCTGCTCTTTACAAATTTGCACCCACCATTCCTCCAGAAAATACTGTTTGTTAAAGACCCAGAGCCTAAGGTGTACTGAGGCATTCCCCACAACTATCTCTACAACGACCATTGCAGGGTCTGTGATGAGGTATAAAACGCTGTGTTTTAAAAACCAGAGCCTTTGAAATTAGAAAAAAATCTATAGGCTAAGAATTGCGAAATCTCCCAGAAAAGCTGGTATATGCAATTTTTGTCGGAAAGCCACCCTCCAAGGATCAATCAATCTCAGTGTTTTTTGGTAGTTTGAAAGACTTTCAAAGTTTTTGGTTTTAAATGCCTCTTCAAATTAACTGAGTAGTCGATTTTTGGATTATGAAAGAATTTAAAATCAACCACGATCATTGCTGCCCCTGAATTTTGTAATAATGACGGAAATAACTTCTCTGTGGACGTTACATTGTCTTCAAATGGGAAAAAAAGCTTACCAATGTGAGAAATTTTGACCACACCAAGCATCTCACACAGCACAACTGGCCACTTTTATCACTGGCTAAATTGACCACTTTGGCACCCCGTGCTTTTGCCAGAAAAAAAGCGGTGGCCTGGTGCGCAGGCTGGGTGGAAAAATAATTTCTATATGCTGCCCAGTTTTTTAAAATTGAATTTTCCTACCGGGATATGAGTTTCCTGGACTCATAGCACAAACTGGTTCTGAGCTGTGATCCAAGATTTTATTGCCCATAATTTATTTTTATTATTGAGGCCGTTATTGAAAGAGACTACTTTCAAGATATTTTTCTTCATCATCTTTAATTTCTATTCCTAATAAAATCATAAAAAGACAGACATACTTTTAATAACCATGATCAAGCACATTAAAATCTAGATTACTAGAACTGTAGAAGTGCTCTATCCCTCTGATGTACCTTTTGAACCCGTCCCGAGCCTGCTATAGAATTGTTGAAAAATCAACGGCTGTGCCTCCTTTCATATAGGATTAACATTTTATACCTCTACACTTTGTGCATACAATAATACATTGGATCTCTTTTTAACAAACCTTTTGCCTCACACATCCACCACACCCTACCTCCTCCGCCCTAAGCAGCAGTGAGTGGTTTGCCTTCTCAGAATACATTTTTTTTAATACAATTCTACCCAATTTCCTTATTCATTATGTTTGTGAATTTCGAAGAATTCCACATGAAAATACATCTTAAAAACACATTACATTACATAAAAATTGCCAATCTAAATTTATCTTGTAATTTCATCTAAAAACACAAATGAACAAACCAGTAGCAGCCATTTTAGAGGTTTTCCATTGCTAGAAGAGATGAACCATGAGTAGTCGGATAACCATACCTGAATTCTTATGGACTTATACGGACTTAGAATCTAATACTATCATAAAACATTCACTCTGACCAGAAATGCTTGTCCCCCCCAAATAACTGACACCATGGCCCTTGTGCCAAGATCTATCGGCCTGCCTCCTCCAGACCCCAACCCATCAGAACGCTGAAGGAAGGAAAAAAACACTTGAGTATGAGAGCATGATAGCAGGATGAATTCGCTAAATGCCAAAAGAAAGCTAAGACTTATTAAAGGACTAATGTAACAGTTCCTGCACCTAAGAAACATCACAAAATTCATAAAATTGCCCTTTTACCAGCACGTTCAATGTAGATTGCTGTACAATCATTGCCTGGGCCCCCGGTGGTTTGAGCAAGTGAAGCATTTATAAATTATTTCTGTCACTTGGCTGCAGAAGCTGACATGGCAGGAAATATATGGCACAAAGGGACATCTGGCATGCTAAACTGTCACAGCCTAATCACTTTCATTAATCCTTGCTCTTTCAGAGAATAGTCTCCAAAATTAACAAGTTTTGTCTCTAGAAATGTTGGATTTGGAGGCTTCTGTGCTCGTACATGATAGGCTCTCAGGAGCATCAAATCCCTGGAGTATTCTGAATGAAAATGGGTTTAAATAAGGTATTTCACCTGGAGTTTTCGCTGTCCCTCGAGTCTCTCCGGGATCCCTACAATATAAAGATTGGTGCACCAAGACTGATTTTCCAATTCCTAAAATTTATATTCCGTTGAAGACTTCTGTTTTTTAAATGTGGCCACCTTCACCTCCATTATGGTAACCTGATCCTATAACTGAGATGCTCGCCTGCGCTTCTTTTAGGCTCTGAGGGATCTGGGCCATGGTCTCCTAATTTTTTGAAATCCTGCCATTTAAAACTGCTATTTCTGTGGTTTGTGAGGCTTTAAGATCCCTTAATACCTCCTTGATAAGATTAAGCATGCTCTTAACATCTCATTGCATAATGAGTGGCGTGCCCTCATGAAGCGACCCCTCGTGTGGCAGATCCGAACCGGACTAATTTTGCACTTTTTGCACCTTTTCACTTCCTGGGATAGCTTTCTCAATAGCTCCTGGTGGACACAAAATCAGAGAGTTCTGCATCAAAGACAACAATGGTTGGGACACATTAGAGTCAATACCAGAAGGAATATCCAATATTGAAAGTGGAGACTGTGGAGCGACAAACTGAAAATTCTCTGCCAAATCTGCCCCAGAACTCATACCCGATTTTACCTTCATAAATAAAGCATATTCCTTAAATCCCTTAGTCTTTGTAACATTAACCTCCTGTCCCAGAGTAGCCTGCACAGAGTTTTTGACAGGTATCTGGTTGGATGAAACTGCCCCCTCTGCTAAAGTATTGGCACCAGAGCTATGGTTTATATTGTATTCCTCTGCTCTTCCCCCTGACAGTGTTCCTGATGGTTTTCTGGAGTGGGTAAACTCTTTTCATGATCTTCTTTATTAACAGACATAATAAGATCCTTACATGAGGAGGCAGTGCGATTTGCCCGTGCTTTCACCTGCCCCACAAGTTTTTTGGCCCTTTGAGTCAGAACAGATGTGTCTAAATTGGCTGCAGAGACAGAATTACTTTATTACTCAATGATCTTAAGTATTGTTCTTTTTCTTTTCTGCTTTTTTCTTCCTTTTCTCCCCCCCCTTTTTGGGGACAGTTAACTGCCTCAGGCTACTGTGTGATTTTCACAACAAATACCACAGTTAAAGTAATGGAGACAGGAGATGAGATACCATGTGCGACCCCCAGCAACCCTCTACCGGGAAGCACCTGAGCACCTTACGAGAACCTAGCGCAGAGCGCATGCACTGTTCTCCTGGTGAGAAACATGGTGGTTGCCACCATTAAAAAACATCGTTTTCTGACTAGTCCTACACCATTCCTGAGAAAGTGGAAAGTAGGAAGAGATGCCAGGGCGCTTTTTGATGAAAGCAGCGTTGTTCTGTATCTCCATTCGCATACTGCGTGCACAAGTTTAAGACATGTTTCAGGTCTCTGCAGCCCACAGTTGCTTCACCAAGGTCCAGCTGAGCAGTTGAGCATGAAAGTTCAGGCGCACCGCATCCTCAAACTGTCATGGCCAGCCTACCGCAATATGGGTTCAAAGAGGTTTCTGTTATGCCATAATGTGGACACCGTGTCCTTGTATCTAGCCATGGATGTCACAACTTTCTTCAGCCCTTTGCTCCAGCCGACCATCATGCGCCAAGCACCACGCATACCATCCTGAATTGACAAGGAGGAGGAGCTCTGACGATTCAGCCAACAATCATCGTCTACCAGTAACAACTACCAAAGGTATTATACAGCATTGGAGTTCATGTGCTTTCAGGGTTTACCATTGCAAGGGTGGTCAACCCATCAAGGCCATTGTACTTTTGAGTGGTTACATTATCTAATTTGTGGTCCCAACATGATCTGATAATGGAGCATCAAGAAGTTCTGTTGTTAAACTGCAGATGTAAAATGACATATAACTTGGCATTGAGAGCCAGTCCTTGGTCTTTTATGTATCTATGTTGCTAATAAATTTTAATTGTGTATTTATGGCTATCTTGATAAGGAAGTGCAAGCTTTTAGGATGTCTTATCCAATCATAATGCCAGTGCTATTTACTAATGTCTCTTGTGCATTAATTTCTTTTTCTATGAAGTTATGATGATGTGTTCTTTCATCCATGGCATTTTTGTTCACAAAATGCACATATGCTTGCAGAATTTCTTAATGAAGGAGTGAAAATGGTCATCCATTTTATCAACTATGCACAGGGCCACTGGATTTATGCAGCAGGAGAAGGACAAATTATGGAACAAGGTTGAGTAAAGTGTGATGGAAGAGAAGGAAAATTCTGCAGAACAAAGCGGGTCCTTTCGTAATATTATTACTTCATTACTTTGTCATTTTTAAACTAGTTAACACTAGCTGGGCATTGGTTGAACCTAAAAAGTACAAGTTTAACACCAAAATATAGCAATAAACAACAGAAAGGTTTTATTTATTTAAAATTATTATTATTTTTTTATTTTTTTTATTTTAGTTGATCAGTGAACGTTTGCAAAGGGCCTTTCACTGTGCAGTAATACATGGCAATGCATTTTTGGTAACTGTTGAACCATTTGAGCTAGAAACAATTGTTTTGGGGTAACATCTGCAGAATAAAAAAGCACATGATGGATTATGTGGCAAATGCATACGTTTGCTGAAATCCCAGCAACTACAGAATCACATCATTTCAGTAGTCTATGCAATATTTTCCTATGCTTGACTTTTACATTAATTTTCTGACTCCTTTTCATTACAGCCTTTTTTGAGGGCCTGATTAAACATCATTATTTAACTCTATATACCAAAGGAGCCATATTGCCAGCTTCTAAACTTTTAAAGCTCAAGATGTTCCTTAATTAATGTGAATTGTATTCTAATAAAGTTGGTGGAAACAGACAGAAAGTCTACCAACAATTACCAAACACTTTCCCTAAATTAAAAAGAAGCCCAATGTTTTGGATTTACCAATGCTTACTGTACTATTTATTATAGCATCCTCTTGGCATTGGCAAACGAGTAAACTCTGGATAACTAGAATGTAAATGTAGTTGAGCTTATATAGCGCACAGCTACCCGCAGTGGGTTTCCCGGCGCTTGCTTAGGGAACCCTTCCTGGTATTCCCCTGTGAGATAGCAGGGTATCCACAAGGTGAAAGTCAGGCATCCCGCCGCGAGGGGCCATTGTGGAGATTAAGCAAGCTATTGCCCAGAGTCGCAGAGTGTGAACCCGTGAGTCGAGGAGGCACCGGGGCAAGAATTATCGAGTCCATGGAATTTTTAGCCCAAGACCCGCCAAGGCGGGGAATTGAACCCTGGTCCAGGACCGATCTCAGCTTCCAGGTCTGCCGCCTCTAATCCCTGAGCCACACTTCTCCACAACTAGAGTATTTCACTTCCTAGTATCTTCCTTCAACTCTGAACAGTATCACAAAGCACCATGACTTCCCCCAAGATGTATTTCACAGCAGACAAGCACCATAAGGATTACTCCTTAGTTTTCTCCTGTTACGCCTCATTCCAAAGGCAGATTCACACAAATAGGAGTTTGCAACCTAACAGGAAACATAAATTGTGCTCAAACTTTGTTCGGAGCACAACTTTGGCCACATACTATCAGGTGGAGTTTGCTTGGGCGAAAACTTCAACATGCCACATTTTGCAGTATAGAATGGGAGAACACAGGTGATCCTAGCTTGTGCTCCTGTTCTGTGTTGGTGAATTTGAAGCGTAAACGTAATACCATACAATGTAAATTTCACACCCAGCGCTACCATCATTTACCAAGCACAGTATTTGCTCCAAAATGAATGAGGAAAATGTAACAATGTTCTTGATGTGCACTAACTACCTGGAAAAAATATTTCTTTGTGAGAATAAACTTACCTCCACATTGACATTGACGTGTAAATCTCTGACTGAGGCAGTGCAGTCATTTGGGGTCTCCCCACTTGAGGCAGTATCTTCGCAATGAGAATTCTCATTACTGAGATTCCACTCCAAGTACAGAGACTCCCCATGTCTGCGGGGTCTCCACCACGAGTGTGGAAGCCTTGGCAATCAGGCCCATGGTCTTCACCCTTGCCCATCTCCCAGGCACAGCTTTCCCACAGTATTTAGACAACATATCAAGTTGGAAATGTCGACCTACACAAATATCGAGTTGTAAATATCGTGACACAAAAATATTGACAGCAAGAATATCGTCGTCAAGAATATTGAATTTAAGGTAGGAAATATGTTTTTCAAAAGTACATGTCATTAATATCGTTTAAAAAAATATAAAAGTCATTAATATCGTTTGTGAAAAATATATTTGCTTAAAATATCGATTTTTTAATTAGTGTTATGTATTTTAGTATATATTTTAAATGTATGTGATGCATTAATGTATAAGAATTGATTATGTTTTTTAATATATGTGTTACATTTTCAGTAGTTAGCAATTTTATTTTAATTACAATTAGCATTTTTAGGTTCCGTAGTGGGTTGTAGGTTTATAGTGGAATAGGGTGGGAAGTAATTTAATTATGATAAATGAATTATTATTTTGTATTTATTTAATTCAGATTTTATAGTGTTAATTGTGTTTATATTTTTCTTTGTAAATTTAATGTGTGGGTTTTGAGTTTATGAAGGTAAAAGGTGAAAAGTTATTTATTTGTAATTAATTATTAATTGGTTGTTAATTACCTTTAATTAATCAATTTAAAATTAAATATGGAAATTATGTTATTATTTTCAGGTGCAGGTTGTGTGGTATATAGGGGTAAAGGGTGAGAAGTAATTTATGTTTAGTTAATTAACAAGTAGTTGGTAAATATTATAAATTAATCGATAATTAATTAGGGTAATTGTTTAATTTTTTTGTTCATGTATTTTGGTTATATAGGGGAAAAGGGCGAGCAGTAAATCAATTTTATATTTTTATAATTAGTGGTTAAATTCTATTAGTTTTTTAATTGAAAAACATTTTAAATTGTGTAATTATTTGTTTTACAGTTTAATTTTTAGCACTGGGCAGCGGGGATTATGGGGTAAAGGGTTGGAGGTTAATTAATTTTTATGTGTTGTCATTTGTTTTTTAATTAAGAATATTTTTTTTCATTGATAATTCATTATGTTAATTATAGAAGGCCATTTTTCTTATTTAAATGTGGGTTGCATATTGTGTGGTGTTATAGTGTAGGAAGAAAATAAACAAAATGCATGTAATAATTATTGTTATTGTTCATAAATAATTTCTAAATAAAAATGTTATTTTTTTGAAAATATTTTTTTATTTTATTCAATGTCATATTTCTGTGTATTTTTGATATGTATTCAACATTTGAATATGTTTTTTAAAAAATGTGTGTGTGTAACATACAACTTAGAAAAATGCACTAAAGTGCATTTTTCTAAGTTTTCGCTTTTCACCACGAAGTCAGACTTCGCGGTAAATAGCGGCCAAAAATTGTGATTTCGCAATTCTAAAATGGTTCACGAATTGCATTTAAGGAATCTCAAATAGAGATTCCTTAAATGCAATTCCTCGCAATTTAGCGATTTCGCAATTTGCGATTTTTGCATTTGGGATGATGAATCCCAAATGCAAAAATTGCGCTCGCAAAGCGCCAAATTCTCAGAATCTGGCCCTTTGCGAGACGATTTTCCCTTGATGAATCTGGCTATATGACATTATCTGATTCAGGTATAAATCTATCAAACCATCCTAAACCTCTTTACAGACTGGCAGCAGCATGGACGAAGTAGTTCAAGATGTTCAGATGGGATTCAGGGAAGTCAAGTTACCTTTTTCGAGGTATAATGGTTCAATCACCCTCTCTTGCATTTGCTGGTGACTACTCAAATTAAGTAAATTTGGAGTTGATTTATTGATTGTTCTGTAGCCCAACAACCTATGTATTTGGTGGAAGACCAGTGGAGATAATACATGCCTGGCGGGGACCTCTATGATTAAAGTGAATCTACACATATAATGTATGCACTTTTGGCACTGCTCCGTGCATGGTGGGTGGCCATATTTGTGCCACCTGCTCAGCTTCAATTTTTTATTTTTGGAAATAAAACTCCAAAGCTGTGGTCCAGTTTTGAAAGGCACACAGCCAATGTGTATAACATGCAGAAAGTTTTCTTCTTGCATGTGATGGACATTTTTAATTTTCCCTACCTATGCCCACATGCCTCCCTAAGCATGTACGATGGTAAGCCAGTGGCAAATGGGCCATTGCCGCTGACTGATAGCTAAAAGACTCATGACTTTCAAGGAAGCAAATTCGGGGGAGGGGAGAAGTTGTATTTTCATCATGAATCGAGTTCTGTCAAACACTAGGTGACCCCTTGACACTGTTCCAAAATCAGTGCTATTAACATATTTGCCCTGCTGTGTAATTGAGGATACTTTGTCCAGCTTTGATGGTCCAATGGAAATATTTACACTTTCAGGGACAATATACATATTTTCACTTAATAAAATGGACAGGTTTGAATATTTTTTTCTCCTTTCATTTCATAAACATTTGAGTTTCCAGGTCTATTTAATTGAATTATGCCATCCAGTAAATTATGTTACAACAACACATCTCAAAATCCCAACTGAGTTCCTTAAACAAAGTAATATTCTAGTATGCTTTTTGTTGATGATTGTCAATGATTCAACTAGTGTACAAAAACGTAAGTGTCAGGACCCTCGACTAGACAGTGTGGATCAGCAGGTCTGCGCAGTCAACACAAACAGTATCAAGACACATGGATGATCAACAAAACACAACACTGACTTGCCAGTCACACACTCTGCATACTCACAATTGACAAAAACAACAAGTAGGAGTCAGCCAGAACTGCAAGGACACACCAACACACTGCACAGTGCACAACATACAACTCACACATGTGCATACAACCACATGCACAGGGCTAAACAATACAAACAACAGACACTCAACTCCTGGGTAAAACATGTGTGTAGTTGACAATGCAGGGGTGCACACACACATCACCACGCCCGAGAGAGTCACCCCTTCACACTGCACACTTCTTGACCACCCAAGTATACACATTGTAAGTACCCCATGTGACTAGAATGACTGGCCATCACAAGATGACCATACACCTACACTGCTGGGCACTCATAAAGTAAGAATACACATCAGAGTCAGGGAAGAACTGAAGTCACCCCTGTAAAAAATAGAATAAGTGAGACAAGACATAGGCAATATTGAAGTGGCACACAGAGCATGTGGCACACTAAACCATATACAAACAGTAAAAAATGTAATCAGTAAGGACACTGACAAACAGACAACAGAAGCAACTGTCTTTTTTCATATATTGCACAGATAAGCACCAAGAGTAGAGAAGAGCAAGGTACAAAGGGCAGAGCATGTCCATGAGAAGCTGCACAGACAAGGGGAAAACAGCATTGCCAGTGGCCAGTCCAAGGTGCAGGGTATGTACATGAGAAGCTGCACAGGGAATAGTTGAACACAGCAAGCACTCCCTGGAGGCATCAGCAGATGAATGGTATCTGGCAGCAGTCCCTGGAGGCATCAGCAGATGAGGGGTCTCTGGAAGCAGTCCCTGGAGGCAGCAGCACATGCGGGGTCTCTGGCAGCAGTCCCAGGATGCAGCAGCAGTTGGGGAGTCTCAGGCAGCAGGCTTTGAGAAGCTGCACAGGGAATAGTTGAACACAGCAAAGAGCAACAAAGCCAGTCGCCAAACCGAAGTATCCAGGAGAAGCTGCACAGGCAAGAGGAAAACAGCAAGGCCAGTGGCCAGTCCAAGGTGCAGAGCATGTCCATGAGAAGCTGAACAGGCAAGGGGAAAACAGCAAGGCCAGTGGCCAGTCCAAGGTGCAGAGTATGTCCATGAGAAGCTGCACAGGCAAGGGGCAAACAGCCATGCCAGTGCCCAGTCCAAGGTGCAGAGTATGTACATGAGAAGCTGCACAGGGAATAGTTAAACACAGCAAAGAGCAACAATGCCAGTGGCCAAAATGAAGTGCAAAGCATGTCCATGAGATGCTGCACAGCCAAGGGGCAAACTTCAAGGCCAGTGGCCAGTCCAAGGTGCAGAGCATGTCCATGAAAAACTGCACAGGCAAGGGGAAAACATCAAGGCCAGTCCAAGGTGCAGAGTATGTACATGAGAAGCTGCACAGGGAATAGTTGAACACAGCAAGCAGTCCCTGGAGGCATCAGCAGATGAGGGGTCTCTGGAAGCAGTCCCCGGAGACAGCAGCAGATGACGGGTCTCTGGCAGCAGTCCCTGGAGGCAGCAGCAGATGAGGGGTCTCTGGCAGCAGTCCCTGGAGGCAGCAGCAGATGAGGGGTCTCAGGTAGCAGGCTCTGGGAGCTGTGGAAATGTGAGGCTCCCTCCCACACATATATAGCCCCCTGGGGTGGTTTCTGTGGTGCTAAGCTGCTGCAATTGGTGTTCCAGGTCAGCCTTTTTCAAATACATCCAATGACCGGCTCCGCGGTGGTGGAGAACGCCTACCGCGTTTTTCAAATTTGCATCATGCTACCGCGATTAAGGTTCCCATTGGCTGTAAGGGCATGGTCCATGGTGGTGACACACCGCAGGGGCCAGGCGGGCGCTACCGTTGTGGTGCATCTTTCAATTGCATCCAATGACCGGATCTGCGGTGGCGGAGCACGCCCACCGCGATTTTCAAAATTGCATCATGCTACCGCGATTAAGGTTTCCATTGGCTGTAAGGGCATGGTCCATGGTGGTGACATACTGCAGGGGACAGGCGGGCGCTACCACGGTGGTGCATCTTTCAATTGCATTCAATGACCGGCTCTGCAGTGGCGGAGCACGCCTACCGCTATTATTTTCAAAATTGCATCATGCTACCGCGATTAAGGTTTCCATTGGCTGTAAGGGCATGGTCCATGGTGGTGACATACTGCAGGGGACAGGCGGGCGCTACCACGGTGGTGCATCTTTCAATTGCATTCAATGACCGGCTCTGCAGTGGCGGAGCACGCCTACCGCTATTATTTTCAAAATTGCATCATGCTTCATACCTGTAGCCAATAGCTATAGTGTCTTGAACAACGTAGATTGACTACCCCTTTCTCTGGTGCCCGACGAAGTGGTCTCCAATCCAGCCAGGAGCGCTATGGAGGA
Organism: Lissotriton helveticus; assembly: GCF_964261635.1. Classification (NCBI taxonomy): domain Eukaryota; kingdom Metazoa; phylum Chordata; class Amphibia; order Caudata; family Salamandridae; genus Lissotriton; species Lissotriton helveticus. The sequence continues at coordinate 1,236,189,409 of NC_136063.1, read as the reverse complement.
GGGTGTGAGTGATGAGGTGGGGCCTCTCAAGCTGGCTACTAGGAATAAGGTGGATGCTATGATAACATTCCCACCAACCCTAAACACCTGCTACATAGGAGTGGGTAGGGTGGTGGACACTCATACTTGTACTGGATCCGCCTCTAATGTCCTTCTGCCTACTACAATCAGCACCGCTAGAGCTGAGACTTATAGATCCTCAATTGGGTCCTGGAATGTAGCGGGGTTGGGGTCTAAGTTAGATATCTCAGACTGGGGAGAGTTGATGGATAGCTTTGACTTGTGTTTATTCCAAGAAACCTGGCTGCTGGCTGCCCCTGCTAGGGTGGGCTTCTCAACATTCTATTCTCTGGCTGTGCAGGGCCCCAAGGGAAGACCTTCGGGGGGGTTGTGCACCTGGGTTGCCTCACATTTGGGGTGCTCAGCTAAGATAGTAGATTCACACTCTTCGGACATTCTTTGTATTACACTCAAATTTCTTGATGGTTCAATGGTGGTAGTGATCAACATATATTTATGCCCCATACCACACCAGTTGCGTCTATCTACGCTAGAGGCCCTCGAGGAACTCCTTCTTTTATTTCCCCCACCGACTCCAAAAATTATTGAGGGTGATTTTAATTGTCATTTTGAACTGCTTGCCGGGATCCCGTCTGTAACTTCTGATGAGGATTCCACCTGGCATATTCAGGAGTGCACCATATACCCGGGAAAGTGCCTTTCGTCTTTGGCTCTACAGATTAATAAGCTGGCAGTAACTCACTCCCTTAGGGCCTGCAATGGTAGACTCCCTCCCGATGTACCTGGTACATGCACCTATAATAGACCGAGGAAAAGCACAACCATTGATTACATCTTGGTTAATGTGGAATCCTGGGCCCAAATGAGAGCCTTTACTATTATCCCAAGGGTAGATAGTGACCAAAATCTTTTGTCACTTGAATTAATCTGTACACTGGGACACCAAAATGAACCGGGGGTATTAGAGACTCCTACTAATTCGAATCTAGTTACAGCGGCGGGAGGCAGAAGCATAAGGAGGCCGAAGGTCGCGCTAGCCCCAGATAAACTAGCCGAGTTATACCAACACGTTGCATGTTCTTTAGTGGAGGCTCGTGACCTATTGGTCCAGATTCTGACCTGGCCTATTTCCAGGACTTACAGCATATTCATAAGAAGCTCCTCACCACCCTGGCCGATTACTTCTATACCACCGATAATATGCAGCCACGGGTAAAAAACCAGGCCCATTGGTACAACAAAAATTGTAGGGCGGCTAAAACTGCCCTTGTAAAGGAGGTAAAATCCGGATCCATGTTGAGAATTAGAATGGCTAGACAAATCTATAAAAGAATGATTACGGAGGCTAGGTCGGAGTGGGAAGCTCTAAGGTGGGAAAGTATAAAAGTTGCTCTGGACGGTCACGACTTCAGGGCCTTTTGGAATTTAGTTAGATCAGGATCAGCAGAGGGGTCGCCTGCCTTAATTCCTAACTTAAGTGAAGAGGTCTGGCTAGCCCACTTTAAGCCCCTCTACTCCCTCACTGACCCAGGATCCTCAGTAGATCTAACTGTCTCAAAGAGTACATCTGAACAAGTCCCTCTGGATGCAATGGGTCTTTATTGCCCACCCTGTACCTTGCTTGAAATTCAGGCGGCCCTTAAAAGTTTGACACCTGGGAAAGCTCCGGGCCTAGATAGGATCCTCGGAGATCGATACCTGAGTGAACAGAAGGTATGGGCTCCCTATATCTGGCTTTATTTTAATGCCATTCTGCAGTGCATGGAGATCCCGCAAACCATGTTGGGTGCAGAAATCACCCCCATCCACAAAAAGGCTCCTCCTCTCGACCCGGCAAACTACCGCCCCATTAGCCTCATCGACGTCCTCCAAAAATAATTTGCCCGCTTTTTACTATCGAGGTTGCAGAGCTGGATGGATGAACATCACATCTTAACCTCCCTCCAAGCGGCCTTTCGAGCGAAAGTCTCCATCCTCGACCAACTGTTGGTCTACTGGAAGACTGTATCCTTGGGGGCTGGTTGCTTGTATTTGATCTTTGTGGATCTTCAATCCGCATTTGACCTGGTCCAGAGGGACAATCTTTGGGCAATATTACTAGAGATGGGTGCCTCGGTTTATTTGTGTCACCTTTTTAAACACATGCACCAAGGTACCTACGCAAGGGTAAGGTACGGGAGGAATGGGGAGCTTTCGGAACCATTTCCAGTGGAAAAGGGAGTGAGGCAGGGGTGCATGCTGGCTCCCACGCTCTTCTTCCTCTTTCTTAACGGGCTGATTGAACATCTAATGGGAGCGAGGGATCTAGACTCACCTAGTTTAGCAGGTAGCAAGATACCAGCCCTGATGTTCGCTGATGATACCCTTCTGTTATCAAAATCTTCCATGGGTATCTAGCGCACACTGGAGGCGTTCTGCTCCTTTTGTAGATCGAGGAACCTGGAGATTAACCTCTCTAAAACTAAGTTTATGGTTTACAACGCCAAATAATCCAACTGTCCTCACCCCCATTTGGATGGCTCGGTGTTGGAACGGGTATCCACCTTCGACTAATTGGGGGTAACATTAAATGATAGAATGGATTGGGGGTCTCACATGGCTAAGGCAAACCTGAAGTTGGCCCGATCCTGCGGTGGTATCCTAAAGGTGTACAATGAGAGCTCTCTCAAATCATTGGGACCGCCTGTGGAAATTTACAAAGCCCAGGCAAGGGGTGGAGCGCTCTATGGTGCAGACCTTTGGGGTCATGCCTCTGCTACTTCTCTATCCTCTACCGAGAATAATTTTATTAGGCACCTTTTGAGACTCCCCCAGAGCATCCCCCTGAACCCATTACAGCTAGATCTAGGCCTGGCTCCTATACAAGAGATCCCCTCAAACCGTCCCCTGCTGTACTGGAGGCGACTCTGGTCCACCCCGGAGCTTTCAAGCTACAGGGAAGACCTAAGGGACCTTTTGTCCAGAAGGGGGGTGGGAAAAATCCCCTGGTTAAAGTATATTAAACAGCTTTGCCACGCACTTGGTAGGGGAGATGTGTGGTCCTCTCCTGAGGAAACATGTGCCTTGACTACCAAGAGGTCGATGAGTCTTGCACTGAAGCGCTATCGAACGGAACTTACATTTGCGAACCCCTCTTTGGGTAGACCGACTAATACCTTTTTGGATATCAAGGTTATTCCACATTTTGAGAAATTCCTGGACGATATCCAGCCCTCTACTGGCCAAGAAACTTTATGTCCAATTCAGACATGGATCACTGCCACTAAGGGCTGTGACAAACAAGTGGACAAATGCTCCTCATACATCGTGTTCCTGCCATGGGTGTGAGGGTAGTGAAGAGACAGACCTGCACGTTCTGCTCTTCTGCCCCTCGTACTCTAAGACAAGAGCAAAATGGATCATCCAACTCTGCAAGTCCAGGGGCCTCAGGGATTATAGGGAGGTATTTAGAATTTTAAAATATGATACTGCCCCTTCGATTGTGTTTGCGACTGCTAGATTTCTACTGTCTATGTGGTGTACCAGAGGCGCGAAAATTAAAAATGCCAAGCTGCCTCTCCCGTGCTAGCACAAATACTGCAACATAGAAAGCACCTTATAAATAATTTGCTCAGGGACTATCCACCAATTGCTCTATCTTGAATTGCACAGGTCTCTGCTATGTTTGTATCACTGTATCTTTTCAACCATTTTTATATCCATAGGCCGTTCTATGAATGTACCTTATTGTTGTTTAATGACTTGTTTTTATCTCTATTGTCTCTTTATGCGCTTTTATGGTTTTTAACCGATAATAAAGCTTTTTGACTGACTGACTGACTGGCATCATGCTACTGCGATTAAGTTTCCCATTGGCTGTAAGGGCATGGTCCATGGCGGTGAGATATTGCTGGTGCCAGGCGGTAGATACTGGGATTTTGGTGCCATAAATTCACATGAGTCACCACGATTTGAGTGGCGGAGCATGCCAACTACCATTTGGGCATGTCTCTATGGCTATCACTACTGCACTTGTGTTTTGGGGATTGGCGGTGACACACTGCTGCTGCCAGGTGGTAGCTACCGGGATTTGGGTGCCTTACAGTGACATGACTCACCACGATTTGGGTGGAGGAGCATGCCAACCGTCATTTGGGCATGTCTCTATGGCTATCTCAACCGCACTAGTGTTATGGGCACTGGCGGTGACACACCGCTGGTGTCAGGCGGTAGCTACTGGGATTTGGGTGCAATGAGTCACCGCGATTTGGGTGGCGGAGCATGCCAACCACAATTTGGGCATGTCTCTATGGCTATCACTACGGCAATTGTGGTTTGGGGATTGGCGGTGACACACCACTGCTGCCAGGCAGTAGCTACCAGGATTTGGGTGCTATACAGTGACATGAGCCACCGCAATTTGCGTGGTGGAGCATGCCAATCTCCATTTGGGCATGTCTCTATGACTATCACTACCACACTTGTGTTTTGGGGATTGGCAGTGACACACCGCTGCTGCCAGGTGGTAGCTACCGGGATTAGGGTCCAATACAGTGACATGAGTCACCGTGATTAAGGAGGCGAAGCATGCTAACTGCCATTTGAGCATGTCTCTATGGCTATCACTAGCCCACATGGGTTTTGGGATTGGCTGTGACACACCCCTGCTGCCAGGTGGTAGATCCTCGGATTTGCGTGCCATACAGTGACATTAGTCACCACGATTTGCATGGTGGAGCATGCCAACCTCCATTTGGGCATGTCTCTATGGCTATCACTACCGCACTTGTGTTTTAGGCATTGACGGGACACACTGCTGCTGCCAGGCGGTAGCGTCAGTGATTTGGGTGCCATACAGTGACATGGGTGGCCGGCATTTGGGTGGCGGATCACTTTGACAGCACCAATGGACACATCATGCTGTGTCAATGGCCATCTGGCAATCATCAACAGTGCACAGTGACCACATGGTTAATCGGACACCATTGGGAACACAGTGCCAATGTTCCATTTACCCCACTGGTGACTACACATGCCATGTTTGTATATGTGATTTCTTAGATTGGTATGTACTCCCTCACATCTCACTTGTGATATTGATGGGCCTGTACACAGGTCAGTGTTGTAATGGACTCTACAATGTGTACACATGCCAATGTGTTAAAGTGCAGTGAAAATCACAGCAATGTTTGTCTCAATAAATGATGTTCTAATGTGCCTGTCCTCTTATATTTGATCATGCACACACTCGTCATTCATGCTCAGCCTGTGGTCATGGTGTTGTTTAGAAGTGCCAGGTTCAAATGACACCTGAAGGTGTGTCAGGTACCGCAGCTAGGTCTGAGACAGTGTGGTTGCATTGTTACGCATATGCTGGATGATATACTCCCAGGCGTGCCCAAAGTAAATGTGGCCATATCCCTATTTGCATTCACACAGACTGAGGTGGTACTTGCTGTGTGTAAGTTGACAAGTGTGCGATTGGTATAGCTGAAGTTGTCCCTACATGTAAGCTGGTCTGTAACTCAATTTTGATGACAGCTATTGTTTGCCTTGTGTCAGCCAAAATGTGAGATACTGTGCCCATCTCATGATGTATTGCATTGATATGTGTCTACTTTCATCTCAACTAGGAGAAGACCAAATCCGCATCGTCCCTTCACAGTGCTGGCAAACATGGAGGATGAGGAGATCATACCGAAATTCCGTCTGGTTAGAGCCACTCTACAGACCCTTTGTGCTATGTTGGAGCCCCACCTGCAGCCTCCCAAAACATATCCAATAGCTTTCACCCCAACGTTATTTATAATTTATTTATTTCACCCCAGCGTCTAAGTTGATGACGGCTCTTCATTTTTTTGTCACTGGATCATTCCAGCACATTCTGCCCAGCGCAGGTGGGATGTCACAACCTATGTTCAGCTTGGTGCTGTGATGTTCTGTCCGCTACGATGATCTACAAGGACAGATATATCCATTTCCCCAGGGGTCCTGAATTGGCAGCTGTGAAGGGAGAGTTTTATCCCCTCAGACACATCCCCCATGTTGTTGGTGCCATTGATTCCACCCATGTTGGGCTTGTACCACCACAGGCATGAGAGCACATCTACAGGAATCATAAACATTACCACTCCATAAATGTAGAAGTGGTGTGCCAGGCAGATATGATCATCTCGCACGTGTGTGCCAAATTTCCAGGCTCGTCCCATGACTCATACATCCTGCGTAACAGCATTGTACCCCAGCTGATGGTTAATTTGCTTCCCGAGCGTGCATGGATTGTGGGTGAGTATGCCTACTCAAATAGAGTGCTGTGTGTGTGACCTGCTGTCATCTGTCACAGCGACATTGCAATGTTTATCAGTGTTTGTCCCACCTAGGTGACTCTGCATATTCCAACCGTCCTTGGTTGCTGAGCCCACTGCGGAATCAAAGGACGTCCGCTAAAATGATGCCTATTGGAGGACATGTCGTGTGGTAGAGCGTACTTTTGGTCTGCTGAAGTCACGTTTCCGCTGCCTGGACACGACTAGAGGTACACTGATGTACTCGCCCAAAGGAAGGTGTATCAGATTGTAGTGGCATGCTGCATGCTACACAACCTAGCCATTCCCCTGATCCAGGATGATGATGAGCAGCCAAAGCCCCCACCTGCAAACCAACAGGTGTCCAGTGATGAGGACAGTGGAGAGGAGGAAGGTGTTGACCTGCATCAACAGCTCATTACCCGCTACTTCACTTGAAGGTGGGTGACAATGTACAACGTACCCATTGTCTGATGATGTTGCTGTTGTTGTGAAGGTGTATGTGAGATTTCTGACTGCAGCCGGTTTTTGAATCAGTGATGGCTGACAATGTTTCTGGGACAGTTTATTTAGGTACATGTCCAGGATGTGTATGTTGGCATTTGTTGCCAATTGTGATGTGTACATGTAGGATTATCTTGATGCTAGGTGTTGTGTGATGTCTGTGATGCCACACGCAGAGTAGTGACTGTTGTTCTATTGTGCTTCCCTAGGTGCCTTTAACCTCTCCTTGCCTACATATATTCCATACTCCTGGTACATTGTAATCATGGTGAAGACTGTACATTGATATTAAAACATCGATATTATGGTAGGTCGATATTACTTTGTCATTGGGGTGTGTTCTGTGTTTTTGGATGGCATGGCTAGTTTGCTGTATGCACTTTGTTGCCTTGTCGTGTTTTTGTTCTGTCAACCGTCATATTTGTCACGGAGTGTCCACAGCGGTGGCTTTGCTTCAGCTCTTCCGATGCCTCTCCCATTCATCAATGTTTGCGACCGCGGCGGTCAGAAACAGCAGGACGTACCGTGGGACCATTGGGGATATCCTAATTTTCCATGCTGTGTCTCCGCTACCATGGCGGCGGTTGGAATCCGACTGCCTTGGACGGGTGTTGGCCATCTCCGTCCACAATCAGTGTTTTTTGAAAGTTGATCCTAATTTAGCTGCCGGTTTTTCGGTGGTACCGGCAGGCGGTTGTTTTCTGCTTCCATGGCAGTCGGGGTGGTTTTCCAACCGCCATGCTAATAGACCCCTTTGTATCTTTTTTAACATTTGCATCTCTTTTCCATTGCATGCTCAGATTTGATACAAATTTAAACCATTCGCCACATCTCTTGTATGGAAATATTTTCTTTTAAAATGCTGTTGCTTGTGGTGGGTGACGATGAACAGTTAAAACTATGTTAATTAATTATTGTTTTCTTTATCAGTGATATTATTTGCAGGTAAACTTTTCCTTTGACTATTTTGCAAACATTTTATGGAATCTAATATACTATTAGATCCTAGCATGAGCTCTTCCACATTCGGCTAAATAATACTGTTTTTGGATGAGTGTATTCTGTGAATTGAAATTAGGCATGACCAACTCCTAAAACATTGTCACATTTGTTGAATGAATACTGATGCTTGCTCAGGGGTTGTGTCGGCAATTTGGGCAAGTTTGCCTCTTATAATAATAATACTGTTTTTGGATGAGGGTATTCCTGTGAATTGAAATTAGGCATGACCAACTCCTAAAACATTGTCACATTTGTTGAATGAATACTGATGTTTGCTCAGGGGTAGTGTCTGCAATTTGGGCAAGTTTGCCTCTTATGTTTATGAACTGTATACAGTCAGTGAGAGAAACATGCCAAAAATCCTTTTATATTCTAATGAAAACATAGTGGGCCATGTGTAGGTAATCTCTATTTACCGATTGTTAAATACCGAATTTTACCGATTCGGTATTTAAGAATTGGCAAATAGTATACATGTAAAAATTTGGTAACTTTTACCAACTCGGTAATATTCGGTATTACCGAATCGGTATTTACCGATTCGGTAATTCCTATTCATTTCTATGGGCCTGGAGGCCCTTAGGAATGAATGGGGAGCCATTCACTATTACCGAATCGGTAAATATCAAATCGGTAATAGAGGGAACATATTCAAGGGTGGCAGGGTGTCACATTACCACCCTGTTGCACCCCTGAATCATGCATGTGTGCACCTGTGGCACACATACATGCCCTAAGGGCATGTATGTCTGCCACATGGTACTTTTAAAAAAGCACAAAATTGCTTTTTTAAAGGTTTTTGATATTTACCACCAACTTGTAGTTGGTGGTAAATAACGAATCCTTAATTAAAAATGCACTCACTTGAGTGCTCCCTACATAGGATTTAAGGATTAGGTAATTTACTGATTCCTTAAATTACCGAATTGGCAAATTACCGAATCCTTAAATCCAGCCACCTACATTGCAAAAAGCTAAATACCAGTCGGTAACGGCAAATTTACCAATTTTCGTCTGTTACCGACCGTTATTAAGCTACCTACATATGGCCTATTATCTTTCTTGTATATATTTGAAGGCTGATAAATTAAAAATCAAAATTTCTTTCCCCATTCAGACAGACTATTGGTTTATTTCTCTTCTGTAAATATTGGTGATTGTAAAGTTCAATTCCTGTCTGAATGTCTTCCTGCATTTTATTTGTATAAGTATTTACAGGATCAGCTTAAATCTCATCCTCTTTGGGTGCAATAGGCTGGCAAGTAACCTTCCTGACTACAACTTGACTCTGACATAAGTGTTTCCAAGGTCTTCCATTATATTTCTTTTCTTTTAACCCCTGAGAAAAGTTCTACCTTTAGCATCCCCATGCATGTAAAACTACTCAACAGGTCAAACTTGCTGTTTCTGTCCAGAACATATGAATGCCTTTATTCAAATCACTACTTTGGCGAAGTGCAAACTGACCGCATTATGTAATGATTCAGATTTACTAAATGTCTACGGGCCAGATGTAGGAAGGCCTTTACCGGTCGGTAACGGCCAAAAATCCGTATTTTTGGCCATTACCGACCGGGATTTAGCATTCGGGATGTAGGAGACCGAAAATCATCCGAATCGGTAAATTTACCGAATCGGTAAAGTTACCGAATCGGTAAAATACCGAATCGGAAATATTACCGAATCGGTAAATTTACCGAATCGCAAAGGTTTGCAAATCGGTAAATTTACCGAATCGGTAATATTTACCGAATCGGTAAATTACCGAATCGGTAAATAAGAAGTGGTAAAAATGGATATTGAGATCTAGGGAAGCTCTGAAATACCGATTTTGCTTGAAATTTGGTATTTAAGAGTCGGTATTTACCATGGATTGGAATCAGGTGGTAAACAGGTGCAACCTATAAAAATGGACCCAAAATGCAATTCTTCTTGCACAATGGCAGCATTTTATGTGATTGCAAGACGGCTAAGGTTACAGGAGGAAGGGGAGAGGGAATGGCAGAGAGAGGAGCAGGTCTACAGACAGAGGATAACCCTGTTCATGCTCACAGAGGCAGAGATACTTCAGAGGTACAGGTTGGCCCCAGACAGCATCACTGACCTCATCAGGGACCTCCAACCCACTGTTGGAGCACACTAACCCAAGGGCACATGCTATTCCTCCCCATGTGCAGGTGCTGTGCAGCCTACACCTGCTTGCCTCTGGGAGCTACCAGAGTGTGGTTGCTGCGGTAGGTGGGGTGACCCAGAGCAGCCTGTCAAGGTTTTTCCACAAATTCCTTGACGCAATGTTACAGAGGATGGAGCCTTACATATCATTTCCTGCAATCCATGCTGAACTGGTCCAAACAAAATCAGACTTCTACCAGATGGCACGTTTCCCCAATATCATTGGCTGCATTGATGGCATGCACATTCCCATTTGTCCCCCTGCTGCCACAGAATATATCTACAGGAATAGGAAGTCCACCCACACCATCAATGTGCAGGTGATCTGCAATGCAAAGTTCGCCATTACTGACCTTGTGGCAAAATTCCCTGGGAGTACCCATGACTCCTATATATTTCAAAACAGTGGCATCTATGCACGGCTGACTGCAGGTGAATTTGGTGAAGGATACCTCCTAGGTAAGACACAGTGTGCGACCCCTATAACACCTATTGCAGTAAGCAGTACATGTATGCATGTGATTAAATCATACCCATTTTCTTTTAGGAGACAGTGCATATTCCCTCCGCTCCTTCATACTCACCCCCTACCTCAACCCCCCAACACCCAGCCAAAGGAGATATAACCGGGCACACAAGAGCACACGCAATGTTGTTGAGAGAACATTTGGCATCTGGAAAAGCAGGTTCAGATGCTTGCACAAGAGCGGAGGTGCAAGGCAGTTTACCCCCATCACCTGCTGTAAGATCATTGCTGCCTGTGCCATGTTGCACAATCTTGCTGTGAAGAGGGGGACTGAGGTGGAGTTGTCAGACTATGAGGATCATGACGACGACATTGCTGTGCCTGAAACACAACCTGCTGGAGTGTCAACACCAAGTGATGGCAGATACAGATGTGAGGAAATAACACGCAACTATTTCTGAGTAAGTGATGACACTGAAACCTATATTGAAAGCACAAGCTTTTGTTTAATTTAGTATATTTCCAGGTATGTTAAAGAACAAAAGTGCAACAGTAAGCATTTCACAGCAATGCTCACAGTGAGCAAACACACACACACAGGTGTTGAATCCACCCACCATAGTTGTATATTGTCACTAGGCAGGTTTAAATGGCACAAATGTGCAACTTAAACTTTTTGATCTATGATTATAATGTCCAATGGCAGTAGGCCATATTATCAACTGTTTATTTTCGGCCATGCTTTGCACTAGCAGGTTTTTGTGGCTCAACCTGTTCACTGGGCGTTTGGCCTGTAGCCTCACCCTGTCGCCTGCTGCTCCTCCTTGTCTCTACGACATGGGGGCTTGCCGTGCTGCTCCTACTGGTGCTACCTTCAGTGTCCGGCACGTCAATGGCAGCAGTTTGTGCACTTTGGGCATTGAGTAGAGCCTCCAGCGCACCGGTCATTCCGGCTATGCCCCTTGTGAGCTGATTGCTGTTATGAGTCAGGACTTCCTGACTATTCATGCTACGTCTGCATAGCAGGGATGTGGCTGTTGCTAGGCGGTGTATAGATTTCTCAGTTCTCTCTGCACGCTGCTTCTCCCTGCGCCTTGAAGTAATTTCAGAGTCCAGTTTTGTGCACAGTTGCTGCATGGATTGTGACATGTCCTGTATGCCTGTTGCCATGCTCTTGTTCACTTCCACCAGCTCCCTGATGCCCTTGCCAATTTCCTGCATGTTGATGTTGAGGTTTCGCATTTGTCTTTGACAGGCCATGATGCCCTTGCCCTGCATCCTCTGAATCCTGACCATGGATCCCTCCAGGCCTTGGAAGACACTGGACCCCTCCCCACGTGCACCTACACTCCTTCCTTGTATTGTGCGCCGTCTAGTGGTACTTGGTACAGGCTCTGTACTGGGCTGCAGTGTGACAGAGATGGCAGCTTCAGCCAAGTTGTGTGACTCTTCACCCACCATTTCACCAGCAGCTGTCTCCATTTCCAGCAGTGGGGAAACAACATGCCTCCTGCTAGGGTGTGCAGCAGGTGTTTCTACCTCCAAGGATGCTGGCATTTCGGGTGATGAAAGCAATAGTGGGGACTGTGTTGGTATTGGGGAGGCCTGCATTTCTTCACTGACGTCAGGTTCTTGGGAAGGTGCCTGCCCACTCGGAACACCTGTGTCCTGTGATGCACTGGGACCTGGCTCATGACTGTCATCCCTCTCGGGTGCTGTGCCTTCTGCCTCCTGAGACTGCCTTCTGGATGTGTGACCTGTGGACATATGAGCACATATCGGCTAGGTGCAAATGTCTCACAGCCACTACAATTAAACATATGTAATAGCACTTAGTACATGCTGCCTGCCCTTCATTATGTCTGCATTCATGTGTATGACTTGGTGGTTACAGTGCTGTGTGACATGTTCTTTCATTAATTGACTATGTGTACCATGATGCATTGTTACAGTTTGGCACAGACACCCTGGGACTGGGGTAACTTAGCTGCAAGGGGTGAGGGATGGATGAGGGTGTGAGGGGGAATGCTGTGCATGCATCTTACCTTTTTTAGTTGCAGCTTTCGCCGAGCTGTCCACTTCTCCCAGTCCATGGACACTTTCAGGCTCCAGGGTTGTGGCTACCATCTTCTCCAGGTCGGTGAGGGGGTGTGCAGTGTTCTTTCCACCACCTGTTTGGGAGGCCTGTTTGTGGTGGTCAGCCAATTTCTTTTTTGTGAGGCTCCTTAGGTCATAGAACCTCTTTTTTAAATCTTCAGTGACTCTGGTGGTCACTCCCACTGCATTTACTTTCTCCAAGATTTCCAGCCAAATCTTCCTTTTTGCTGATTCTGGCACAGTAAGGGACTGCTTACCAAAAAGTCTGTGGTGAACCTTAACCACCTCCTCAACAAGGACCTGTAGCTCCATGCTGCTGAATTTGAGCTTTCTTTTCCTTTCAGCCTGCTCTGTGTCCTTGCTGCTTGCCATGTTTTAATTTGAAAAGAGCACAAACTCTGTCTGCTGCTGCTCCCAGTCTCTCTGCTCCAACTGCCTCTCCAGAACCTTCTAATTACTTGCAGCTGCCTGTGAAGCCACTTCCTGGTAGGAAGGGGGAGGGTGGTTGCACCTGATTGGCTGTTGTGTTAAGTTTCACTTTTGCTTGCTGTCCGATTCGGTATTTACCAAATCGGTATTTACCGAATCGGTATTTACCGATTCGGTATTTCCAATGCATTCCTATGGGCCAAAAGGCCCATAGGAATGCATTGGGAATACCGATTCGGTAAATACCGATTCGGTAATTTCCGATTGTCCGATACCGAATTTTACCGATTCGGCAAAAAATACCGATTTTTTCCCTACATCTCATTTACCGATTTTTGAATACCGAATCGGTAAAATTCGGTACTTAAGAATCGGTAAAATCAGATTACCTACATCTAGCCCTTAGTCAATTAATTATCCAATGTGATGTTGACATTTTTAAAGTTGTTCCTCATTTCAAGTTCTGCATTTGCATGACGTGACAGTATCTTTTTTATGAGGGCCTCATTTATGAGGACCAACTGGTACTTTTGCTTTGCCCGAACATCAGTTTTTTGACATTCTGATGCCTCAATGTGCCACAGGTATAGTTATAAGCCCACATTATGTGGCTTTTCATTGCCTTATGAATATGTGCCCCTTTCAAGCAGAAACCTACGAGAAAGGGGTGTTCCATGGGTGTTGCTGGGGGTGTTCCCAGCAACATCCATGGCCTCTTGACACTGCCCCAGATTTATGAAAAATTGTAAGTCTGAGGTAGCGCTAAAAATGTACGCCTCCCCAGGGGAGGCGTAAGGGAGCACAATGAATATCTTTATTTCTCCTCGTTTTTCCTCTTCTATGTCTGCTGTATTCTGCAGCACACACATAAAAAGGAAACAGTTCTTGTGGTTGTTTTTGTGCAGGAAGGTTTCCATTTTGCACAAAAATAATCCTCTCCGCAACGCAGGCACCCTTGCACAACGGTGCAAAGGTGCCGGCGTTTGTGCAGGTCAGCTCATTGTGAGCCAGTGCAGGGGGAAAGGACAGGAATGCTCCATATCTAATAGATACTGTGCATTCCTGCCCATTTCTTTTGCCGTAGGGCAGCACAGCAGCAAGGCCTGCTGCACTGCCCCACAGCAAATAACCCATAAATGAGGCCCCAAGTGTTTAGCAGATGCTTAACAGTAGTCTATTGATGAATCCCCTGCCCATATCCCAGGATTGGGCATTTGGAGACTTCTGCTTGATGGGAGTCTGTCTGGCTAGCTTTTGTGATGGGGGGGCTCAGTCCAAGACCTAACACCTCCACCTTTGTGATGCAGGAGCAATCCTCAGCTCATTGGAGACACATTGCACTGAGAGGGAAAGTTCTGTCCAAAACCCCTCCCTCCTCCATCTGAGTCTGCACCACCGTTGTGATGTGAAGCATCACCAGCTTCCAGGAGACGCTCTTTCTGGGAGGTCTCCAGGATGCAGGAGCTCCGGCTCTGTCTGCACCCTTTTGTGATGGGCAACAGACTATGGCCCTATGATCTCTGCTCTTATTGAGGGCCTGGGCATAGGCCAAGAGAAAGCCTGCACTAAAGGCCTCATTAGTAAGGTGGGCACAGCTTTGCTCTCTTTATTGCACTCACCACACAAAGGCAGAGCTTCCTGCTCTTTCTGCACTAGTAAAACGTGGCTGCAACATCACCCATTTATAAAGCATGCCCCACAGACTGATTCCTCTCGTGGGCAATCATATTTTTTCTCTTTCTAAACTTTACAAGCAACAAAGCTAACATTGTCAACAACGGTTCTCATGTAGCAAACTTCAGCAGAAAAAAATGTACATATACAGTTGTAATGTAGTGCATAATAATAGTAACAGATTGGAAATAAATCAGGGTACAATGCATCTTCTAGATACTCTACACAGTGTGTACTAGTCCCACTCCAATACAGTAGATTTGTCTTCAGAAATTCCCCCCTTCACCTAGAAATGTGTTGAACAGTTCCCCCAGTACTTCTAGGTCTGTTTGCAGTTTAGCATCTGTTTGTGTACATCGGTGTAGTTACTTAGCCAAGACCACTCCGACACATCCTGAACCCAAAAATCCACAGTAGGTATGAACAGATCTTCAATTTTTATGAATGAAGTAAAACTGCCCACGGTGGAGAACTGATGATACAGGAAAGCAAAATATTCTTGCTCATAGCAATGTTCAGTCCAGTAAAATTGGCAAACACCATCCCTTGGTTGTCTGCCTTACCTAGCTTATGGCATGTATTTATTTAATTTATTTTTATAATTTTATAGAGCGCGAACCAGACACAAGGTAGGGTATCAGAGCGCTTTACATAAGGCATACGGTGAACTCATTCAAAGGGGAACATAACATACAAAGAAACATAGTCTGCAAGTAACAAGGAGTAGCATCATTGAGAAGACTTGTTCTGAGCAATAAAAGACCATTCAAGTTTGTTTGGGTCTTCATTTCTCATGGCAGCATTGAGAAGAAATGTTCTGAGCAGTAAAATACAATTTAAGTTCATGTAGGTTTTAACTATGCGGAACCCGAGAGTAGAGGTAGTTTGGGGTTTGTTGATCTTGTGTCGTGGTTGTACTGATTTAAGGTAGGAATTTGCTCATCAGGAATAATTTTGCTTCCTTTTTGAAGAGAGGCATAGAGGAGATTTTTCTGATGTGTTGTGGTAGGGAGTTCCAAACTCTTGGCGCTGACCCAGAGAATGCTCTGTTGGAAGTTTTAGACTTTTTGAAATGTGAGGGTATCAGAAGTAGATTGTTAGCGCTCCTTGAATGTCTGTTTCCTCCGGATAGGGTACGTTTTTGGGCTAGGTACTGGGGTGTGTTGTGGTGTAGCGCCTTGTGTGTGATGCAGGCCATTTTTAGGTGGATTTGAGCTTCGTAGGGTAGCCAGTTGAGGCCTTTCCGGTGTGGCGATATGTGGAGAAAATTTCCTAGAACCTGTTATGAGTCTTGCTGCTGCATTGAGACAGGCTTTTAGAGGCGCGAAAGCCCCGCGAGGGTGGTACATCCGTATTCAAGCCTAGAAATAACTAAGGACTGGACTGCAGATTTGAGGTCCGAATTTTCGAGAAATGGTTTCATTTTTCTGAGATAGCTAAGATGGAATCGGGCATTTTTAGCCAATAAGTTGACGTGGTTTTGCATGTTAAGGTTCTTATCCAGAGTGATTCCTAGTGATATGGAGGAGTCCACTACAGTTGGCGTGCAACTCAACGCATTGATAATTTTGAACCATTCCTTTGTCTCAGTGGAGTTCTTGGGGGGCGATTAGGAGAAACTCTGTTTTTTGAGAGTTTAGCTTGAGGAAGTTGGTCGATAACCATTGGACTGTCTTTTTGAGAGCTATATTCATTGACCTTATCTCTTCGATAGAGGAGATCTTGATGTACAGTTGGGCATCGTCTGCATACATGTGGAAGGATATGTTCGCCTGTTGTAGTAGCTCGGTGAGTGGTTCGACGTATAGGTTGAATAGCATGGGAGATAGTGTGGAGCCTTGAGGAACTCCCAGTAGGTTAGGTGAAGAAACCTAAAGATTGTTGTTGATCAAGTATGATTGCGTTCTGTTTTCCAGTAAGGATTTGAACCACTGAAGGACTTTCCCAGATAAACCCATCCTGTATTCTAGTCTTCTTAGTAATTTGTCATGGTTGACCGTATCGAAGGCTGAGGAGAGGTCAAGTAAAACCAGCAGGCAGGTTTTGGTGTGGTCAAGGGCTTGCAGGGCGTCATCTACTATGTGCACGATGGCTGTTTCTGTGCTATGCCCAGGTCTGAAACCCGATTGGTGAATGTTCAATAGATTGAAGTGGAGATGTGTTGGTTCAGTTGTTGCTGAACACATTTTTCCAGGACCTTGGCTAGCATGGGAATGTTGGTTATTGGTCGGAAGTTGTTGGGGTCGGAGTTATCTGCTGTAGGTTTTTAAGGATAGGGGTGACTTGGCCTGTTTTTAAGCAATCTGGGATATGACCTTGTGCTAGTGAGGCATTGATGATATTGGTCCAGAGAGGTGCGACGATATGGAAGAGGTGGGGTAAGCAATTTGAGGGGACAGGGTTGTTGAAGTGGTTGTTAATTTTGATCGTCGCAAGAATATTGGTGATTTCATTGAGATCGTAGAGTTTAAAAGTGGCCCAGTGAGAGTTATTTTTGGGCACCGGTAGCTCATGCAGTGCAGGAATTTTGGCTTGACCGCTCTTTGGGGTGGCTGAGTTGAATGCTGGTACACTAAGTTTGAGTTGAAGGGAGTTAGTTTTAGCTCTGAAAATCGAGGAAAATTTTACACTACTTAACTGAGAATTTCGATGTTAGGAGTGAAGATTTGGCTAATTTGTTAGATTGTTGTTTTGGAATTTCAAAGAGTTTCATTGGTCTATTTTTGGCCCTGTCTAGTTCTGATCTGAAAAAATCTTTTTTTGATTGTAGGATACTTTTATTGTAGGAGTTTCTCGATTTCCGGAGAAGTTTAAGATGATTGGGGGAGGGATGTTGCCTCCATTTCCGCTCGGCTGATCTGAGATTGCGTCTCTCTTCATTTAAGGCTTAGCTGAACCATGGGTTTTTGTCTTCATCCCAAATTCTTTTGAGTTTTGGTGGAACTGCTTGCTCGAAGACTTTGGTCATTGAGGAGTTGTAGTGAGTTGTGAGGTCGTTGACGTCTGACACGTTATTGGGGGGAGTGAGAGCCTTCTCACAGTGAGAGGCTAGGCTGTTCCAATCTATGTTTTTTTTGTCTCTTATCCAATGTTTTTGCTTGCTATGTTGCGTGAAGGTTTTCTTGTAGGTAGATGGAATTTGGAAGGTGATAATGTGATGGTCTGACAAGTCACAAGGCATAACCAAGAGTGAGTCAATAGTATTTTGTTTAGATTTGATCAATCAAGAGTGGCACCCTTTGAGTGAGTCAGCATAGAGATCACTTGGGTCAGGGGATGGTCTGCTAGGAAGGTTTTGAGGGCGTTAACCTGCTTGTCCAGGAGTTATCCCAGTGGAGATTGAAATCACCCAGGTATATGTCTTTGGAGTGAGGGGAAAAGTTTGAGGTAGTAATTTCCACAAGCTGTTCAGTGAATTCAGCATTCGAACCTGGAAGATGGTAAAGTATATGTAGTGTGTGAGAGTGGGTACTTGAAGATTTAACAGAAATACCCAAGTATTCACAAGAGAAAAGGGGTTCCGAGTGAAATTTCGAGATGGTGATGTTGGACCGATGTATGCAGGCTAAGCCTCCGCCTGTCTTGTGGGTTCTGTCTAATCTAATGATGTTGTAGTCAGGGGGGGACTAGAAAATGTAGGCAAGGGGAGGATGATTCATTGAGCCAAGTTTCTGTGAGGATGATTATATCAATTTTCCTGTTGAGGGCAAGGTTGGCGATGTCAGAGGAGTATTTTATGGCTGACCGGCAGTTCAGTAGTAGGCAAGAGAGCGCTTTTGAGGAACTCTTTACAGTTGGTTCAGGGTTCTCAATGTATGCGGTTAATGATTGAAGGTAATTCAGGTTAATTCCTCTAGGTCTTGGATGAGAAGTTCTGCTTGGGTCGCTAGGGACTGGGAGTATAGCATATTCATCTTTATTTGTGGTAGGGCCAACCGTAGTTTCATGAATCAACCGCAATGGATCGTACACCGCTAGCCCCTCCTCCGGATCGCCCCTAAGGATTCTGGTACGTATAGTTCATGAGTGGTATACCTCAGTAGGTACAAGTGAGTACTTGTTGTTGTGAAGATCTCTAGACCCGAGACCTGGCCCGGGTTTCGGGATATCTTCCCTCATTAGTAGAGAACGTATTTGGTGTGGAAAAAAAGGCCGCCAAGCAACCGTCACAGGCCTTGATGCCTAAACGGCACGCAGGTGCGTCATCCAGAAGCTCCTCAGCTTAAAGGCTCAAGGGAGCCCATTTGTAGAATCAACCGCAATGGATCGCACACCGCTAGCCCCTCCTCCGGATCGCCCCTAAGGATTCTGGTACGTATAGTTCATGAGTGGTATACCTCAGTAGGCACAAGTGAGTACTTGTTGTTGTGAAGATCTCTAGACCCGAGACATGGCCCGGGTTTCGGGATATCTTCCCTCATTAGTAGAGAACGTATTTGGCGTGGAAAAGAAGGCCGCCAAGCAACCGTCACAGGCCTTGATGCCTAACCGTCACACAGGTGCGTCATCCAGAAGCTCGTCAGCTTGAAGGCTCAAGGGAGCCCATTTGTAGAATCAACCGCAATGGATCGCACACCGCTAGCCCATCCTCCGGATCATCCCTAAGGATTCTGGTATGTATAGTTCATGAGTGGTATACCTCAGTAGGTACAAGGGAGTACTTGTTGTGAAGATCTCTAGACCCGAGATATGGCCCGGGTTTCTGGATATCTTCCCTCATCAGTAGGGGAACGTATTTGGGGTGGAAAAGAAGGCCGCCAAGCAACCGTCACAGGCCTTGATGCCTAACCGGCACGCAGGTGCGTCATCCAGATGCTCGTCAGCTTAAAGGCTCAAGGGAGCCCATTTGTAGAATCAACTGCAATGGATCGCACACCGCTAGCCCCTCCTCTGGATCGCCCCTAAGGATTCTGGTACGTATAGTTCATGAGTGGTATACCTCAGTAGGTACAAGTGAGTACTTGTTGTTGTGAAGATCTCTAGACCCGAGACATGGCCCGGGTTTTGGGATATCTTCCCTCATCAGTAGAGAACGTATTTGGGGTGGAAAAGAAGGCCTCCAAGCAACCGTCACAGGCCTTGATGCCTAACCGGCACGCAGGTGCGTCATCCAGAAACTCGTCAGCTTAAAGGCTCAAGGGAGCCCATTTGGAGAATCAACCGCAATGGATCGCATATCTTGTTGTTGTGAAGATCTCTAAACCCGAGACATACCAGAATCCTTAAGGGCGATCCGGAGGAGGTGCTAGCGATATGCAATCCATTGCGGTTGATTCTACAAATGGGCTCCCTTGAGCCTTTAAGCTGACGAGCTTCTGGATGACGCACCTGCGTGACGGTTAGGCATCAAGGCCTGTGACGGTTGCTTGGCGGCCTTCTTTTCCACCCCAAATACGTTCTCCACTGATGAGGGAAGATATCCAGAAACCCGGCCCATGTCTCTGGTCTAGAGATCTTCAAAACAACAAATACTCACTTGTACCTACTGAGGTATACCACTCATGAATTATATGTACCAGAATCCTTAGGGGCGATCCGGAGGGCGGGCTAGCGGTGTGCGATCCATTGAGGTTGATTCTACAAATGGGCTCCCTTGAGCCTTTAAGCTGACGAGCTTCTGGATGACGCACCTGCATGCCGGTTAGGCATCAAGGGCTGTAGTAGTGATTGGTTTTCACGGTCCGTTATGTTGTTGGGGAGTCTGCATGTGTGCAAGACTCTATCCGATAGGGGGATCGTTTTTATCCCCTTCTCGTCTGTTGCTAGGGAATTTTGTAGAGAGGGAGTTTTCAGCGAGATGAAGTATGTTTCTGATTTCTAGGATAACGCTTTGTAAATTTTGTACGGTGATGAAAGGCTGTGTTTTGGGAGAATCTTGATAAGGTGGTGGGAGCTGAAGTTGGGTGTTGATAGGGGGGCGTTGTTGTGGTTGTTCTTGCTAGTTCTAGATGAGGGAGTTACTTGCTATGGTGTGTGACGGGCAGGGAGTTGTTGACACTTCTTTCAGCATATGTAGGTAGAGGCAAGGGTCGTAGCTCTTCCGAAGGTGCTGATAGGGTGGAGGGCGAAGTTAGGTTCTGAGGCACCATGGGTGGGTTTACGGACTGGCTTTTTAAAGCACAGAGCTGATGGGAATTGTTAATGCTACTTCCAACAGTCCTAGGTGGGGTAGTTGGTCGTTGATCCTCAGGATGAGCTGAAAGGGTGGAGGGAGAGGTTAGGCCCTGAGGAGCAAATGGTGGGTTGATGGACTGGCTTTTTAAAACACAGAGCTGATGATGATTGGTAATGCTACTTTTAGCAGTTCTGGGTGGGTTAGAGGGTCGTTGATCATCAGGAGATGAAGGGGTGGTAAGAGTGGTTAGGTCCTGAGCCACGCTGAATATGGCGATGGTGTGTGCTTTAAGGGTGAGGAAGTATTTTTCAAATAGTTCTAGGTCCTTGTTAGATGCTTGAATGAGCACAGTGCCATTTTTGTAGGATGTTATGTTCAGTGTAACTCTGAGGTTTTGTGAGGGTGTCGTAGTAATACTAGTTCCGTAGGGGATATTTTTATGTTCCTGGATATTTAATAGCTTGGAAAAGATCAATCACCATTTTGCTATTTTTCTGGAGAAAAAATATGAGGTAATTGAGTATAGTGCCTTTTTTTACATTGAGGGGGGGATCTAGGAACAGGGTGTCAATCAATCAATCAATCAAGCATTTGTATAGCGCGCTACTCACCCGGAGGGTCTCAAGGCGCTTGGGGAGGGGGGGGTCCGCTACTGCTCGAACAGCCAGGTCTTGAGCTGCTTCCTGAAGGTGAGGTATTAAATAGAGTATGCGCTGTTGCCATCCTGTATCATGTTAGGTCCTGCCATGGTGTGAAATTTTCCTTTGTATAGTGGGGGAGAGATTGTAAGACAAACAAAACATTTGAGCGCCACTTTCCAGAAGGTTGTTAGTGGGTGTTAATTCTCTCTCTGTGGGAAGCTGTTACAGGACGGCTGTAGTTTTGGTGGACATTATGATGAGTGGGGAGCTAACTTAGTGGGTGCCGAGCATCTGTCATAAGGCTTGGGGTTATAATACTGATAGAAGTAGAAGGAGTACAGAGATAGATTGTACAGAGAGGGCTGCTGTTTCGTAAGGGTCCATAAAAAGGATTGTAAAAGATTTGTGGTTTGGATGCAATAGCAAGATGATCAGCACTGTGCCAGTTCCCTGTATACAATTGGAAATTGGACAGGCAAATTAGTAATTAGCCCTTCTTTTCTTACTTCATTTCTATTTCTAAGACAATATCTTTGTTTGATTTCTTGTTGCATCGTTTTGCCAATAATACACTTCCTCCCCAAAGATTCAGGAGAGAATTACTAACTGCTTCACAGTTTTTTAAAAATCTTTTCATTAAACAGGTGCCCAACCAACAGTACTGAGACAGACAAGACAGTACACAATAGTGTAAATCATCAGGCCAACAGCACAAAATCTGTACACAGTCAACACGTAATATATTCTAACTTGTCCCAGCAATCCATGGCCAATTCCCGCCAAACATAACCAGGTCACAAGGATGGCACAACTTTAACATCCACAACTCCATGGCCAGTTACATACCACAGTAGCTCTGCCATCCCCCACACCATTAACCATTTTTGAGGGCAACCCCTGGGGACATAAACTATATGCTCTGCTTGCTGACACCAATCATGACCTGCTTCCCAGTCCACTACCCAGGGGGGAGGGGGAGATGGCTCCCCATCTCTGTGCAATATTGTGCTTAGCCACTGCTGAAACCAGGGCCAGCCATATATTGGAATAACGAGCCATGTCTTCTGCCCTGGGATACTAAAGAGGTGTTGTTACAGATCACTGAAATATTATCGACGGTCACATTATCGACTTGCTAAAATATCGTTGATTAATTATCGACTACAAAAATATCGACTTTCTATACTTATTACAACAACTACAAAAATATCGAGTCAAAAATATCGAGTATTTAGAATATCGAGTACTTAAATATCGCCTTAATAAATATCGACTACAAATATATCGTTGTTCATGAAATTACCCCTAACACTACAAAAATATCGACTACTAAAATATAGAGTGCTAAAATATCGTTTCAAAACAAATATCGAGTTATTTTTTGTACCCTTTCATGTCTAAAATACCATATTAATAGTCTATAAAAGTCATTGTTCTATACAAAAAACCTTTTACATATAATACTTGTTACTTTTATAACGTTCCTATTTATCTACATTTACTATACATTCTATTAAATGCGTTATATCATTTGAAAAATAATCTTTACATGTAAATAACATGTTAAATATTTTTTTCCACTTACACATCTATTTTATTTAACAACTAACCTGCTTTAATGCGGAAATCACCACATACCACCATTCTCACATCAACAAACACACCAATTAAATTAAAAAAATTCAAACTAGCCTATACAATCATTTCTTTCATCCTGCAACCAATCAAATCAAAGCACACAAAATACACATACTATAAAAGGGATACATGCATTATAGCATTTGCTGCTGCTAACTCTATAGAAAGAAGATGCCAACACTCTGAAGATTTTGTTCCTGAACAAACATCTTTAAAGATCCAGTTTACTACCTAATTATTCAAGTAAGTTACAATGCATTATTTAGAAATCTAAATTAGTAGTGTACTATTTTACTTATATCTCCTAACTCTTGCACTTATGTAATTTTTATCTCCTCCTACTTTTCTGATAGAAACTACTACAAATAAATTCCTAATACATGCTCCTATTTCTTCACCTAGAAAATCAGATAGTAAGTATATATTAATGCTCTGTTATACACCAACTGCTGGTTTTAAGCACTATTTCACAAAATTCATACTTTATTTTAAAAAAAAATTGACAGATAATCAGCGATTTTCCTATTTCAACACTACAAATGTATAAAACTACACTAATTAAACATGTAAGTATATATGTTTTTGTTAGTAAACACCCAATATTAAAAATGCTATTTTCTAAACAACATATCTTGCATATTACATCTTCCCTACAGATCCAATAAAATCATCCAACATCAACTATACCAAAAGACAAGACTACCCTTGTAAAAAATGTAAGTATACTTCTAATTTGTCTTTTTACTTCCGAAAAAAACGAGAACTATATTCTTAACACCATGTTTTGTATTTTATATTTCCTCTACAGATATTGTGAATACATCATACATCTATTCTACCTACAGCAAACAAAACTACTTATTTAGAAGTTAGTATACTTTTAAGGATTTCCACTTTCCCAACGGTTCCAAATAATTTTTATATTATTTAACATTTATTTATTCTATCTTCTCTACAGATCTGAACTTTACTACCTTGATGTACTCCACCAAATACTACAACTCAACTATTTAAACAAGTAAGTATATGTAATGTTCACATCAAATGTACTACTAAGCAAAATTAAAAAGTGCTTTTTCCTTGGAAAAACGTTTGTTATGTGTAAACATTAACTTAGCATTTCTATATTTTCATACCAACAGTCAATAAAGATATACATACAAGACAATCCTTCAAAATACAGTTCTGCATTTGTGATTACTACTTCTAGTAACTGTAAGTATAAATACAACATTAATTATGTTTGCACCACAAAGTGAAATAGATGTTTTTTGATTTTGTTTCTTTCTACTCTTTCCTAGAACAAGTAAAACAAAATGACAGAAGGTGCAGAATTTGTTATGTCACAGAAAAATAAATTACTGTTATGTTATATGGGTTATGTTTATAATCAGGAAAGATAAAGTGGTAAAAAAGTTTTCTGGAAATGTACAAAATATTACTCAAACAAATGTTATGGAAGGGCTACGACTGAGGAAACTAATGTGTTATTTACCAGGAAACACAATCATCCCCCCAATGTCACAGAAATTGAAATAAGAGATGCTTTAGAAAGTATTAAAACTGCTAGCACACAAAGTGATAAAACCAACAACACAAATCCTTAAAGAGGAACTGTTAAAAGTCCCAGCACATGCTTCAGGTCAACTACCCTCTATTGACTCCCTAAAACGCACAATTGCATACACTAAAAGACGCACTTCCACAACCCCACCCAACCCTACTACTTTTGAGGAAATTATTATTTCACCAGAAATGTCCATCACACACAATAAAGACAAATTTATCCTTTTTGACAATGAAAGCAGTACAAACAGAATCATAATGTTTGCAACTGCAAGTAATTTAAGAAAAATCCAACAGTGTCCCCAATGGATGATGGATGGAACATTTAAACCATGCCCAAAACCTTTTTATCAACTATATTCCATCCACGGGTTATACCATAACTATAACATCCCTTTCATTTACTGCTTGCTACCAAACAAACAGCAAAACACTTACACAGAAATATTAAATGTTCTCAAAAATGAAATGAATAATTATTTTCCAGAAAAAATAATTATTGATTTCGAATTAGCTATGATTAATAGCATTTTGAAAACATTTCCACACACAGCAATCCAGGGGTGCTACTATCATTTCAATCAGAGCATATGGAGACATCTCCAGAAATCAACTTTAAGTATTTTGTACTCAACAGATAGCACCTTTGCCTATCAAATTAAAAAATTGATAGCACTGGCCTACGTTCCTGTTACCGATGTAGCAGAACACTATAATTTATTAATTGACAGCACATATTACAAGAGGAATGAAGATAAACTAACACCATTACTGGACTATTTCGAAGATACTTGGGTGGGAAGGTTGCACAGATCTGGACATCGACGCCAACCCAAATTCCAAATACCTTGGTGGAATGTCTATCTTAGTACTTTAAACCAAGAGGCTAAAACAAACAACAGTGTAGAAGGCTGGCATAATGCTTTCCAAGCTACCACAAGCAGAACAAGGCCCACATTCCATAACCTACTAGATGCTTTGATAAAAGAACAAAGCTATCAAGAACTAAGAATGGAACAATCTGTGACCCAAATTGGTCCAAAACTAAGTAAACAAACTAAACAAATGTTCCGACTACTGCAAAGTCAAGTCACACTATATCCTACAACTAGAGGATTAGAATACCTGTCATTAATAGCTAAAACCCTACTATAAAAATGTCTACAAAATATACTAATGTCTGCTTCCAATAATGCTACATATAAAAATCATAAACATTTGTAAACAATTATAAGTAATAGATATTTGTTTAACAAACTTATCATAATTTTGGACATTATTTCTGAACAAATATGCAATATTTATAATTACATCACACATACACATTACATAAAGATCGACATTTCCCACCCAATAAAAAAAGTTTTTTAAATACTTAAAATTTTTGTAGATGAAAAAGACGTAATGAAGCAAAATACAATCCATACAATCCATTACAATGTAGGACAATTCCAATATGGGAAACCATCAAAAACCCGAAAAATATGTAAAAATAAAATAAACGCTCCAGGAAATCCCGAAAACAGTAATGTGGACACTTTAGTATTTAAAGTGATATACACACAACTTTAAAAAAACGGTCACGCATATCAATGTATCAATCCAATACGAAACCCTCCAAAAACCCGAAAAAAGGTAAAATAAATTAAAATCCGCTCCTGGCAAACACGAAAAATAGGAGATACACGTCAAAATATAACCATAATAAGTCATACATTATTATCTCCGAAAAAAAACACGCATCCTTCCATGTAGTTTTCATGCGAGGAACCGGAACCTGTAAAAAAACATAGATAACGAAACCCACCCACAAATAACCCATAACATATGTAATTACACTCACAATTAACATTAACCATGTAAAAAGACATTTCCCAACACTTAAAATAACACTAGAACTAAAACATACACGACGCATCTATAACGACGACATTACACCTAAACTCTACATAAACAATTCATACATACACACAAAAACACTACACAGTTCGAATATACCCTCAAACATTACCATTGACTTATAAATTGTATGTAAAATTAACCTTACCTCTCTCCACACGAAGCAACTCCCAACCGCGAGCTTCTCCAGTCCTGAATGGAGCGCAATAACCTTACGCGGGAAAAAAGTAGTCCCCTTAACCCAATTTTGAAAAGGTATCATAGAAAACACAATGTTATAGTATAAAAATATAATACATACACATTGTTACTGTAACAAATTAATACACTAGACTCATAATAATTTAAACTGTTGAAAAAATATACATTTCTTTAATATTAATTAATATATAGTAATTAATATATATTAATAATATTTTAAAAAAGTATGTAACACTTGAAATAATAAAAGTAAATATTTTCTTATTGTGTACATTTATAGGAATAACTTTGTGTTTGTTTAGAACTAAACATTATTATTTTTTATGTAATTAATTAATAATAATAAATAATAAAACTTATTTATTGTTATTAATAAAAAATTATAACCATTTACTATATAAATAATGCCCTTAAATAATGTATATGTATTTCTCTGATGTATGTATTTCTGAAAAGAAAAGATAAATGTTTACGTTTATTAATTAATAATAATAAATATATGTGTTATTATTTTTATTAATTATTAAAAAATGTTTTTTAATAATTTCTAAGTATTATAAAAGTATATAATTGCATAAATAATCTTTTACCAATACCAGATATTATTATTAAACATATTATTCTCATTTACAGTTATAAAGTTAACAACATAATATATTCATATGTTTAATTTAAAAACAACATTGTCAGAAATATGTGCCAAAAATTGTCTTAATTTGTATTTCCATAGCTTGAGCAAATATAATAATTGTCATGTTACTTTATAAAAATTTAAATTTAAAAAGTAAATAGTTAATAATATTAATATATAATATTAACATTATTAAATATAAATGAAAGAAACAGAAAAGTAACTGTTATTTTATGTATTTCAATATAAATACTTGTTACTCAAAGTTGATGATAATAAATATTGTTATTGATAGAAAAATGTTGTGAAATAATTTTGTGTGACAAATTACAACATGTACATAAATGATAATGTGTTATTCTGCAAATACTACATTTCCAAAAATGTTCATGTATTTTTTGATTGTGATTGTATTGTAGTACACATTAAAAAAATAAAAAATTGTAATAAAGTTTTGTGAAAACATCCATTTTGCATTATTGTTTAATATAATAACACGCTAATGTACAATTATATGCAAATGTTTTGGACACTGACCAATTAATAATTGCTATTCCTACTCCTGTCAAGCTATTATCAGAGAAGTTGCAGGACACTGACCAATTATTATTTACTATTCCTACTCAAGTGAAACTAATATCTGGAAAGGTGCTGGACACTGACCATGTATAAATTAGAATAGCTACTTTAGTATAATATTATTGTATAAAATATTGTCAAATAATCATATATATTATAATAATATTATGTACATATATTTAGAGTATATTTTTTGCTGAGTAGTACCAAAACTTTGTATTAGCCTAAAAATTAGCAACTTTTAGTCACTAAAATGTTTTCAATATATTTAAATATTTTTATATTTTTGTAGCACACTTTATATACACAAAACTGACCCTGAACACTAAAAATACCCCTTTACCCAAAAACTGAAAACTGTCCCTGAACTCAAACATATACCCCTTTAGCCAAGAACTGAAAACTGACCCTGAGCCCTAAAAATACCCCTTTATCCAATAACTTAAAACTGACCCTGAACTATAAAAAATACCCCTTTATCCAAAAACCCAAAACTGACCCTGAACCCTAAAAATACCCCTTTACCCAAAAACTTAAAACTGACCCTGAACCCGAAAAATAACCCTTTACCCAAGAACAGAAAACTGACCCTGAACCCAAAAAAATACCCCTTTATCCAAAAACCCAAAACTGACCCTGAACCCTAAAAATACCCCTTTATCCAAAAACTGAAAACTGACCCTGAATCCAAATAATACCCCTTTACCCAAGAACTGAAAACTGACCCTGAACCCAAATAATACACCTTTGCCCAAGAACTGAAAACTGACCCTGAACCCAAAAAAACTCCTTAACCCAAGAACTGAAAACTGACCCTGAACCCAAATAATACACCTTTGGCCAAGAACTGAAAACTGACCCTGAACCCAAAAAAACTCCTTAACCCAAGAACTGAAAACTGACCCTGAACCTTAAAAAAAAACCTTTTCCAAAAACTGAAAACTGACCCTGAACCCAAAAAAATACCCCTTTATCCAAAAACCCCAAACTGACCCTGAACCCTAAAAATACCCCTTTATCCAAAAACTGAAAACTGACCCTGAATCCAAATAATACCCCTTTACCCAAGAACTGAAAACTGACCCTGAACCCAAATAATACACCTTTGCCCAAGAACTGAAAACTGACCCTGAACCCAAAAAAACTCCTTAACCCAAGAACTGAAAACTGACCCTGAACCCAAATAATACACCTTTGGCCAAGAACTGAAAACTGACCCTGAACCCAAAAAAACTCCTTAACCCAAGAACTGAAAACTGACCCTGAACCTTAAAAAAAACCCTTTACCCAAAAACTGAAAACTGACCCTGAACCCTATAAATACCCCTTTACCCAAAAACACAAAACTGACCCTGAACCCTACAAATACTCCTTGACCCAAAAATATATATTATTGTTTAATTACCAATTAATTAATAATTAACAATAACAATGAAGTTAATATATGAACACATTAGCTGTA
This sequence comes from Lissotriton helveticus, assembly GCF_964261635.1. Classification (NCBI taxonomy): domain Eukaryota; kingdom Metazoa; phylum Chordata; class Amphibia; order Caudata; family Salamandridae; genus Lissotriton; species Lissotriton helveticus. The sequence goes on along the minus strand of NC_136063.1, from coordinate 1,236,160,028 downwards.
ATTAATTTAATGTAATAATTAATAATATATTTTCAAAAATAAATAATTGACAATAAAAAATAAATAAAGAAAAATGTCTCTAAATAATATAATAAACAAAATTATATAAAATAATTAACAAATATTTATTAATAAAAAATATATAAAAAATATATTAAATAATTAATTTAATGATATTAATTATAGATTTAATGAACTAATTAATAATAATTATTTACCAATTAATTAATAATTATAAATCTTTATATACATATATTATTTAATTAATTATTTTAAATTACTCCCCACCCTTATCCCCTATTAACCCAACATCCCGCTCCTAAACATTAATTACAATTTATAACAATACCTAAAATATTTATATAGTAGCACAATACCTGTAAATAATTAAAATAAAAAATTATTATGATTTGTTCCAAATTAATTACGTAACAATAACAAAATATACTATATATAAAAATTAACTCTAAATATTTTAATTAACTTATTAATATTAAATAATTGTCAATTAAATGAAATTTTTTTTTTAAATTATATAAATTAATTAACTAAATTATATTAATTAGTTAATTAATTAACTAATTAATATCAATTAGTTAGCAAATAATTAATAATTTAAAATATGTACAATAATTATAATAATTAATTAACTAATTAATATAAATTAGTACATTTATTAATTAATTAATAATAATTATTTACCAAATAATTAATATTTTAAAATATGTACAATAATTATAATAATTAATTAAATAATTAATATTAATTAGTAAATTTATTAAGTAAGTAATATTAATTATTTACCAATTAATTAATGTTAAAAAAATTTACAAACATATAGTAATTAATTATTTATTTTAAATTACTCCCCACCCTTATCCCCTATTAACCCAACATCCCGCTCTAAACATTAACTACTATTTATATTACTATTACTAAAAAATAACATTTATTACCTTTTTTCTACATATTATCGATATTTTATACTTTGACTATATATCGATATTTTGTCTTGTCGATGTTTTTGAGTCGATATTTTTGTACTCGATATTTTTTTAACATTATTTCATTCGATATTTTTCCCAACAATATTTTTTTTTGAGATATTTTATTATTATCGATATTTTTTACTCGATATTTTATCCATTCGATATTGTGGATTCGATATTATGTCTAGTTACCGTTGTTACACCTCCACCCATCATTCATTCTTATGAAGTTTATAAAGACACTATCAAATGATTAAGCACTGCGTACATTCGAATTACAGGTGCTCAATTCTTTGGGATGTACGGCATTTAAGTATATGTATGTATCTAGATGTGTGTATTTACTTGTGTAAATGTGTATAATGGCTATGGTGTTTGAAATATATATAGCTGTTCTTTGGGTCTACTTAACAATTGATAACTCTATGCAGGAAGTGTTTGTGGGCTACTGCAGAGTTTTCAAAGGGGTTGTGTAATTGGCTTCTAATGGGTCTCAGTTCTGTTTGTCTGTCACAGTATGTACATGTTGTCATGGCTATTTTGTCTACAGGTGCCTCACTGTTGAGGAAAAGATAAGATTAATATAAACAAATAGGTATGAAATGCACAGATGAATTGGCTTCAAATGCAGCACTTAGGGAGCTGGGTTTATGTAAAACAACTTTGAATCTCTCTGTGTGGTCTTCTTTATACATGTAGTCCCTTTCTGTGTGGTTATGTAACTGTGTGTTTGTTGTTTTTACTCCTACTGTAGAACAAAAAATAAGAATTAAAAAACGTTAAATCTTTCAAATGCACTACTCTGCCTCAGACTATACCTCTCTCGGTATATCCTCTACCTCCACTCTCTAACTAATACCTGACCTCATTCTACTGGTATGAACTCCAAAACAACTGCTTCTGTACTCTTTCCTCCTCTATCCCTCCTTGTCTCACCACAAGCCTCATTTTACTATTGTGATCTCCCAAAACAAATCTCTTTAAATTTTGCATTCATAAATCCCTCCTTTGACTCATCCCAAACCTCATTTTACTACTATGATCTCCCAAATAAACACTTTCTACACTCTTACATCTTCTACCCCCCATTATCTTACTCAATCCATCTAACTGACTTGCATGCCCACCACTCAAATTAACTCATATTTCTCAATGCTAATCCACCAATAATCCTTTTGGGTTCCAGAGTAGCGTGCTACGCGCCGAAATGCCCTTTAGCACCTTGTCGGGGAGTATGCACCTGGGGAACACAATTACAATTACAATATTAGTCTATCATTGATGGCAATTTGATACGCCAAACATAAAAAGGAAGAATCAGTACCCCGCCTATTAACGAAGTATGAATAGAGAGCCCAGCTCATTTTCACAAACATCTTAGTGGAGCATGGATGAGGATAAGGCGCAATCACGTGATTCTTTAGCAATTATAGACTTGAGGATGTAGAATAGTAACTTTCTACCAACATTGCAAGTAAATCGTAGGCATGACTAATCCACAACTGATCAATAAATTATTGGACCATTTCTACATGAAGCTGGCCGTATAGTTAGCTGGGTAATTGGGCTTTGCCGTGCCTTTTTAAAGCAGATTTGTTATGTGACTGAAACTCTTTTGCTGGACAGAAACTTATGGTCCAATGGATTTTTGAGTCCCAGTTACACATCAGAATAGACTTGCATTCCAATGTTTAGGTGTCTGTAAGAAGCATGCAGCTGGCTCAATGTCGGAAAATATTACCAGACATTTTTCCCATGGAAGTATGCTCCCACTAATTTTGTGAGTTGCTGTGTGAGTGACGGTTAGGGGTGTAAGTCGGTGTGTTATTGCTTGTTTGTGATGTTAAGTGGGTGTTTGAATAGCTATGTGGGTGTGTGAGCAGCTAAACTAGTGAGTGAGTGGCTGTATGGGTGAGTGACTGGATGTGTAAGTGGTTGTATGGGTTAGTGAGTAACTGTTTGAATGTGTGTTTGGTTAACTGAGTGGGTATAGGAGTGGCTGTATCGCAGAGTGACTATATGAGTGGCTGTATGGGTGAGTGAGTATATATGTGAGTACCTGTATGGATATGTGAATGGGTAAGTAAGTGGTTGTGTGAGCGATTCTGTTGATATGCTGTATGGGTATGTGAGTAGCTATATTGGCGAGTGATTGGGTGCATGAGTGGCTGTATGGAAGAGTGTGTGGCTATGTAAGTGACTTTATGGGTGAGTGAGTGGCAGTGTGAGCAGTGTTATGGGTAAGTAGCTGTGTTTGTGAATGAGTGGGTCGGTGAGTGGTTCTGTGAATGAGTAAGTGGATGTGTGAGTATTTGTCTGGGTGTGGGAGTGTGTGCATGACAAGTTGTGTGGGGGTGTGTGTGGGTGTTTAAGTGGTTCTGTGGATGTCATCAGTGAGGTAATTTGACGTGTCATGAGTGCTGTAATAATCGGGTTGTGGCCGACTGCTGATGGAGTAGGAAGCAGGGACGTGGAGCTCCTGACCAAGCACCACCATTGAGGCCCATCATAGACTGTGCAAATGTGGTTGCAGCTGTGTGGGCTCTTTGAGCCAATGTAGCTTTTTAGAGCACTCTCCCTTTATCTGTAGTGGACTGCATAGCGATCACAAAAATGGTGGCTCTCCCCCATTTACTATATTTTTTTTCACCCTTCCAATTTTTATCCCTTGCATGTTTGTAAAGGAAGAGGACTCCATATTGATTGAGCTCAACTGGAGCACTGGTATATGAAGAGTGGCTATGGCAATATTGCATAGACCCACCAAAGAAGGGGGGTTGGCCATGCCTGATGGGAAGCACACTACTTATAAGCTCAACTCCAATGGTTTACTAGGTGGTTACAAGCTCACTTACTGGTGAAGGGGGGCTCCTGCTGGGACTCCGTCTTTGCATAGTCTGATCTGTATCATTCTGACCCCCAAGCACCCAGTGGTGGGTGGAGCACCGGACTTGCATGTTGTCCGACACTGCTGGCAGCACTGCATACAGCGCACATGCAACTCACACCTGTATGCACCAGACATGCCCTTGCGATGCCTCACAGTACTCAACATGATGGAGCGCTGAGGGGCATAATGGAGTGTCACTGGTATGGCATTGATTGTTTGGGGACCTGTACAGGGATGGAGAACTGTTGTCATTTGTGGATGTCTCATAGTCCTTTGAGATACCTCCAAGTCAGTTCCTGTTGCGTCGTGAAAAAGTTTTGACAATACATGATCACTGGGGTGGTGGTGAGGTGGAACCGTTGCTTCGCCGTAGTAGCCAGGTTGTGTGTACGACGGCAGGTTGAGTACGGGTGGTCACCCTCATGTATCAGGCACTCAGAGTAGGTATTATGTTGCACATAGAAGGTCTACGTTTGAAGTGGGAGGAGGAACTGGCAGTTCTGCTTCTGTAGGAACCGTGGGTGTCTATATTGGCATACACTTATACGGTCTCCCATAAAGCTAGATTTAAGCTCCTAAAGTTTTATTTTCTCCACAGAGCAGATATCACCCCCTGTACAATCATGCTGATATTTGAAACTCAACAGGTGAGATCTCCTAGGTGTCAGTTAAAGGGGTTGAGGTGCTATACATGGTCTGAAACTGCTTGCTGGGTGGCTTACCCTGTCCCAATAAACTTAGAATAATGACTAAATTCATTGATTTAACTATGATCTTTGCCAAAAGGGAGATCACCCTGAAGTGGAAAGCAATAGCAGGTCCTCAGGTAGATAGGTGGAGGAAGGTTTTGATTCAATGGGCGTTGTACGGAAGTGCAGTATTATTCCAGGTGGTCCGGTTGGGGCACAATGTGATTGATAACGCTAGGGATGTGTTTTTTGAATGCCTGATACATTCAGACACTGATTCAACTGAGAACTTCATACTTCCAGAGCAAGGGCAAGAGGACCAAGTACGACCATGTTCTTTAGCAGTGCCTGGGCAAATCTGTTGAGCTCAATATTGTATACTGATATAACAAAATGCTGGGTGTAGTTTTGTTTCTCTGTCATTGGGGGCTAGAGGCAGTGAAAGACTGGGCCTAGAGAAACATAGTTTTCTCAATTTCTCAGTATGCTCTTGCTGGCAGAGGGCTGTTGGTTTTAAAGACCATTGTACATATTGGCTAAGGCACGTTTGTACTGAATATTCAAGTATGTCATTGTGGATGGTTTGAATTATCAATGTGTGTATGATATAAACATCCTGTGAATTCTCCTATCATGGCTCATGACTGTAATGAATTATTAAAAATGTTGTTAAAAATAAATGAGTAATGTCACTGACCATGTCATGAGTGATGTAATATGTGAAGTCACAAGCAGTGCATTGTGGGGGCATATATTATAGTTAGCTAAGGTGACTATAAGTGCTGAAATTCACTGGTTATGTACAAGTGATCTGACACCTAGTACGAGCGTCTGCAGCTAACAGGGCGAGCCAGTTCCCAGAGCAAGGGTAGGACACAGGCAAGTTGCCTCCAGTAGCCTATCACCGGAGCAACGACGTGCCCCGGCTCGCCCGTAGGCCACAGACGCTCGTACTAGGAGTCTACTGATCGCCCCAGTACACATCTACTTGGCCTTCTTACCTTCCTTGTAATTTATTTAATATACTGAATACCAGGTGGTAGTGCACTTCTTCACACATTATCGGTCCTGATGAAGTGCCAATTGACCCATTGGGGGCAAACCAGGTATGAAACATGTTGACCTTTCACACATAATTTGACCCTTGAGGAACATTATCTTCCACACAGGGGCACACACACCGTTTTTAATTAGGCGGGAGCTATCTAGCTTATTAAAATGTGATCACAATAGGACTGCTCCTTACCTATTTAAACTATCTCACTACCTATCCCCCACACCCCCATGCACCTTACGGCCTCTTCTTCAAAAGATCCCCGCTAAAGAGCCCCAGTTTCGGGAGCCTGTCAGGCGTTGCAGCGCCAGCCTGAAGAGGGGCAAAAGCCCAATGATGAAGTATGACACCTCTAGGGGTGTGTGAGGGCATCACAAAGAAAGACCTGTCTTCCCCACATCCCCTTACAGTAATAGCACACACCGTGACAGTTCTTAACATTACCTCGGAGCCTATATGCAGGGCCTCCTAACCCGGCTCTCTGTCCCTCCTTCTTGATTCAACATGTGTGAATATATGTGCATTTTTTAACTTGCCAGTGATGTTAGCAAATTTGTTGCACCGTTATATTTAGGCTTGTCCTGAGAGTCACAACACATTTGTGAATACCACATGTGGAAACATAAATCAATTTTATGATGTATTTTACACATAGGGGATATCTCAAACTCCATGGGATCAGTGTACCCCTACCCTGACCCTTTATGCTCAAGACGAATTCACCTGAACTATTGGTGAAAGGAAAAACAAAGTGCTGTAGCAACTAGAGCCTCCTATGTTAGATAAGGGATCCAAAGTACTGGTAAATACCCCATACGTTTTAGTCTAGAATAGGAGGGCAGAACACTATTGGCTGATAAGAGATGAACCTGAGCCATTGTCCTCGACTTTTCCTCTCATCTTTGTTTTTAGACATACCCGGGCCCTAGCTAATAAAGGGTAAATACTGAGGAACTTCAAAATATTTCTTTAATCTGGATTCTGTCTTGTTCAGTAGTTTTTTTTAAGAACTCCCTCATACTTATAAGTCATCGAGTCGGTTTAGTCCACTCTTGTCATATACTGATCAGAAGGTAACTAACCTCATAAATCCGGATACAGCAGGAGCGATGTCTGATGCTTGTTTCCTACCTCCCCTGATGTGAAACACCTCTTGCGAGAAATCTACACGACTCCAACAAGTGTATCACAGCTGGGGGAAGGGGAAAAAGTGGATAAAAAACCATAAAGTAGATGCAGTGTAAATCAGCAGGTCTGGTTGTAGAAGACGTTAAGAATCAATCCTTCCTACCCAGTAACCCTGCAAACACAAGAGAACAGGTCATGCACACATACACCCTCTACCGTTTTTAGCAATCAAACTATGTGTACAGGAACACTTACTTTTGGACACTGCCGCTGTTGCATATAATATAACTCACAAAAAAAAGAAAAATAAATCAAATATAAAAGAAAAAACACAAAAGTAATTCTACTTCTAGAAGTAGTTCGTAATTACTATAAGGAGAGGTAATGGCCACAATGTCATTCGGTAAAGTACTTATCTGGACCCGATACTTTATCAGGGTCTGCGCGTAACCAGCTCACCCATACTTCAAGCGGTTTGACAGCATAAACTAACGTCTTGGATAATAGTGGCCATATTCCCGACTCCCAAGGAATGCAGTGTTCTCCGTGAACACACGTTCAATTGAGGCAAAACAAGCCTAACTAATCCCGCGCTGCATGCGCGTTTCAAACTAAAGTCCCGTCTCCGTTTTAGTCACAAACAAAAGCCTCCATAGCAATCCGGTCTTCGCGTTTTCCAAATACACGCGTAACCGTTGAAAGTCTCCTGCACCCTGAGGGCTTCAGTCTTCCTGCTCGTAAAAGCTCCAAAATCCAGCGCGGGAAGCGCTACAGCATTAGGTGGAGAAACGACTACAAGAATCAGGATAACCACAAATCACGAGTCCCTCCCGGTGTCCACAATAATCAGGTGACAAGCACCCGTATCAAGAAAGACAGCACTTTTGTACCATACAGAGAGAAAACAGCGTGCGGAATACTGGCCCTATGACTTCTGGGACATGTAGTCCAACAGGCATACATCACACATATAGGGAAGATTGTGACAGAACCCCCTCACTATGACCGACGTCCCGGCGGTCCACCAGGCTTTCCTGGAAACAGTGCGTGGAAACGCTGCAGCAATGCCGGGCAGCGCAGATTGGAACGGGGTTCCCAGGAGCGATCCTCAGGGCCAAACCCTTTCCAATCCACCAGGTACAACACCCTCCCTCTCATACTCTTGGAATCAAGTACAGCCCTCACCTCATACTCCAGCTCACCTTCCACTACAAAGGGGCAAGGTTTCGAAGACAACCTAGCACTAGGATTACAAGGTTTCAATAATGAAACGTGGAACACAGGATGAATGTGCCAGGAAGAAGGAAGAGCGAGTCTCATCGCCACAGGGTTAATAATACTTTGGATAGCATAATGCCCTACAAATTTAGGCTGCGATCTAGTACTTCCCTTGAACTTCAGGTGTTTTGTACTAAGCCACACCTTGTCCCCTATTTGATAGGAAGGCTCTTCTTGTCTCTTTCTGTCAGCATAACGTTTGTCTCTATCTCGGGATTCACTCAGATGTTGCTTAGCTTCCTTTAGGATAGTTCTAAGATGTTCATGGTGACCCTGTATTGTAGGATGGGAGGAAGTGATAGGTTGTGTTATGGGCAACATATTAGGGTGATATCCATTTAGGCAAAAGAAGGGGGAACAACCCAAGGAAGAGTGAGTGGCATTATTGTATGCGAATTCGGCAGTCCATAGTAGCGTACTCCATTCTTCACTATGTTGGATGGTAAAACATCTAAGATATTGTTCCAAGGTTTGGTTCAACCTCTCCGTTTTCCCGTCAGTTTGAGGGTGATAACTCGTAGACAGACGAGCATCGATCTTCATGCTGGTGCAAAGAGCCTTCCAAAACCTAGATGTAAATTGCGTACCCCTGTCAGTAATCAGGATCGAAGGCAGTCCATGTAATCTTACCACATATTTCAGGAATATAGTAGCTAATTCTCCTGAGGTTGGTAATTCACTCAGTGCTACAAAATGCCCCATCTTTGTTAAATGATCGATGACAACAAGAATGGTGGTATGACTTCTAGAGATGGGCATTTCAACGATAAAATCCATAGAAACCGTGTGCCATGGTAAAGGGGGCACAGGGATTGGCTGTAATAACCCTACAGGGGATTTATGGCTGGTTTTGGCTTGAGCACAAACAGAGCACTCAGTGACATATTCCATTGTGTCCTTCTTCATCGACCCCCACCAAAAATAGCTAGACAAATTCTGCAACGTCTTTTGTTGCCCCAGATGGCCCCCTAATGGTGAGTCATGAGTCCACTGTAGTACTAACAGCCGTAAAGGACCCGATGGAATGTAGAGCTGCTTATCATAAAATAACAAATCATCTTTCTTACAGCAATGCGCAGGGTCCTCAGCCAACCATGCCTGTACATCAGTGACGTCGCATTGTTCTTTCACCTCATCCAAGAAGCTTTCAGTTGTTATCACAGCTACGGCATCCCCTCTTTTAATCCTTACCAGGTGGTATGCTCCTCTTAGATCTAATTTAGTGAACACCTTGGCTCCTTTTAACTGATCCAACAACACCGGTATCAAGGGGAGAGGATACCTGTTCTTCTTTGTGACTTTGGTAATCGCTCGGAAGTCAATGCACGCCCTCAAGCCGCCTTCACGCTTCGGAATAAAAAAGCGGCGAAGATGCGGGTGAAGTGGAAGGGCGTATGAACCCGGAGGCCAACATCTTCTGTAAATACGTTTGCAAATATACGTTCTCAGCTTCAGTAAGAGCATATATTCTACTACATGGGATGCTTGCTCCTGGTTCCAATTCAATAATGCAGTCATACGCCCTATGAGGAGGCAGTCTGCTCGCTTCTTGTTCGTTGAATACATCCGCGAATGTAGAATAAATGTCAGGTAAGGAAGAGACTAGGCAGACACTCTTCTCTCTACAACCTGATGTCAATAACACCGCTAGATTGTCCTGTTTATTCTTGGATGGTATGTTACTTTCTTTTGTACAATTCTCAGCACAAAATGTAGAATTCATATCAATGGTCCTCGCTGCCCACTGCACATGTGGGTAGTGCATAGTTAGGCATGGCATGCCTAATATTAATTTGAAATTCGGGGCATCGATAAGATCAAATTGAATATGTTCGAAATGTGTTAATCCCATCTGCATAGGAATAGGGTGAGTGTGATAACACACCGGTCCAGAAGTCAGCTCTGTGCCATCTACTGCCTTTACAGGTTCAGGCCTTAACTTCCGGATACAGGAAATTCCCAATTTGTGAGCATACTTCTGGTCAATAAAATTACCAGTGGCCCCACAATCCAAAAGTGCATGAACCATTTCGACCTTTCCTGTAGACACTTCCAAGGTTACACACACACATTCATGTGAGCCACAGAATTTTGAATGGTGTTGACCAATGCGGGAGAGACCTCACTTTTCTCCAACCTCAAACAAGGAGTCTCCATCAAGTTTGAGGACTTTAGTTTTCCGCCGGCTCTTCCATCCATCCCACCGCAGGCAACTTTTTCCCTTCTGGCTTTTCTTTTTAGGGGAACTTAGTTTTGGTGGTGCAGTTCTTAATAAAATGACCAGCTTTACCACAATACATGCACAGCTTCAGCTGCCTCCTTCTTTGCCTTTCTTCTGTGCTAAGGGGACCACGTATACCACCTACTTGCATCGGTTCTGTGCCATCTGATGAGGTGGTATGTTCGTCTGCCATCGGACGTGGTCTAGTAAACAAAAGTCTAGAATCACCGCGCAGTTTGTCTCCTTTCCTCTCTACTAAACGGTGATCCAACTGGACTGTAAGATCTATAAGTTCATCACAATTGTCAGGCATATGAACAACCTGTGCCAAGACATCTTTTAATTCACTGCGCAGTCCTTGATAGAACAATGAAGTACGTTTCTTCAATGGCCACTCAGTCTCTATAACCAATCGATTGAAATTAGTGATATAGGTTAAAAGGTCTTGTGTTCCTTGTCTCAATGTAATGAGTTCCCTATCTAATGACAACGAATGAGCCTTCCGATCAAAAAGTTTCCTCATCTCTTCACAAAAGTTATCAAAATGCAACAGAACGGGGTTGTTCCTTTCTATCAACGGAAAGGACCAAGTAGCAGCGTTGCCCCCCAAATAGGACATGACAAATGCTGTCTTTGACTGGTCATTTGGAAAGACGGCAGGCTTACACATAAAGTGCAAATTACACTGCCCCAAAAAATGCCAAACATTTTAGGATCCCCATAATACCTTTCGGGAGGAGAAAGAGGTAATTGAAGTGGCTGAATGACCTGGATAGTAGAAGGACTAGCTCCCCCACTCTGAACCTGTGTAGAATGCCTTGCTGCAGGAGGAGAGAGTGTCCAGTTTCTAATATAGGAACACCCTTGTGTTCCTGAAGGACTACACCTAGAAAGACCTGCAACCTCCCGCCTCAAGGTGACCAGTTAGTTACACATTTCAGTGTTTTCCCCTCTAAAGGCGTCTACTTCCATTTGTAGGAATGTTAATGATTCCAACACAGTTTGCAAAACGGTGTTAGTATCCATCGCTCAGGCTGTAATATACCGTGGGCTTGTCACTCTGTCATATACTGATCAGAAGGTAACTAACCTCATAAATCCGGATACAGCAGGAGCGATGTCTGATGCTTGTTTCCTACCTCCCCTGATGTGAAACACCTCTTGCGAGAAATGTACACGACTCCAACAAGTGTATCACAGCCGGGGGAAGGTGAAAAAGTGGATACAAAAACCATAAAGCAGATGCAGTGTAAATCAGCAGGTCTGGTTGTAGAAGACGTTAAGAATCACTCCTTCCTACCCAGGAACCCTGCAAGGACAAGAGAACAGGTCATGCACACACACCCTCTATTGTTTTTAGCAATCAAACTATGTGTACAGGAACACTTACTTTTGGACACTGCCGCTGTTGCATATAATATAAATCACAAAAAATAGAAAAATAAATCAAATATAAAAGAAAAAACACAAAAGTAATTCTACTTCTAGAAGTAGTTCGTAATTACTATAAGCCACAATGTCATTCGGTAAAGTACTTATCTGAACCCGATACTTTATCAGGGTATGCGCATAACCAGCTCACCCATACTTCAAGCAGTTTGGCAGCATAAACTAACGTCTTGGATAATAGTGGCCATATTCCCGACTCCCAAGGAATGCAGTGTTCTCCGTGAACACACGTTCAATTGAGGCAAAACAAGCCTAACAAATCCCGCGCGGCATGCGCGTTTCAAACTAAAGTCCCGTCTCCGTTTTAGGCACAAACAAAAGCCTCCATAGCAATCCGGTCTTCGCGTTTTCCAAATACACGCGCAACCGTCGAAAGTCTCCTGCACCCTGAGGGCTTCAGTCTTCCTGCTCGTAAGAGCTCCAAAATCCAGCACGGCAAGCGCTACAGCATTAGGTGGAGAAACGACTCCAAGAATCAGGATAACCACAAAACACGAGTCCCTCCCGGTGTCCACAATAATCAGGTGACAAGCACCCGTATCAAGGAAGACAGCGCTTTTGTACCATAGAGAGAGAAAACAGCGTGGGGAATACTGGCCCTATGACTTCTGGGACATGTAGTCCAACAGGCATACATCACACATACAGGGCAGATTGTGACAACTCTGGTGGCACTGCCCTACCAGGGTGGGAAGACAATGCCGATGAAGAAGCATGACACTATTAAGTGTGTGAGAATTTCTCTTCCATTAAGGATGGCTTTCCCTTTAAGCTTGGCAGGAGTCCTTTAAATGCTAGATTTTGGACCTGTGACCTGTTCTCTCACCTTGGTAAACAGTTGTTCTGGTCTTTCTCTATTTCTCTTTGCAAGAGACTCTTTTGGTAATCACATTGATACTTCAGGGGAATGTATGGTGGCCTACCTATTTATTTATTTATTTTTAAAGCGCAGTATTCATCCCTAAGGATATCAAGTCGCTAATGACTAAAAGGGCCTGACTGCTGATGAGGTAGGAACGAATGGATGTTAGTCTTTGGGGAACAGATGGGTTTTAGTTTTTTTAGAATAATAGGTAGTTTGTTGTTAGGCGTAGATCCAGGGGGAGTTTGTTCCATTTCCTAGCTGCCAGATATGAGAAGGAGCGCCCTCCTGTCCTCACTTTCTTGATGCATTTGGTACTGGCTAATGCTTGATGGAGAGACCTAAGGCTCCTTGTGGGAACATAGAACTCGATTTTCCCCTGCAGTATTCTAGGGCCGTTTTGATGTAGTACTTTATGTGCATGACTGAGCAGCTTGAATACTGCTCTCTGTCGCATAGGTAGCCAATGCAAGTTTTTCATTCACTTTCATGCTGAGCTTAATCTGCTTTTGTTGCACACCAGCCTGGCTGCAGCGTTTTGCAGCACCTGTAGCTGTGTGAAGAGGAGCTCGTTCATGCCCACGAATGGGGCATTTCCGTAGTCAAGCTGGCTAATGAGCAGGGCCTGCGTGACTGTTCTTCTGCAATCCAGCAGGATCCAAAGGAAGAGTCTAGTCAGCAGTTTCAGGGTTGCAAAGCCCTTTTCACAGAGGGCCCGCATATGGTCCTTCATGGTGTGGTAAATAAATAAATAATACCCTATTTTTGACTAGGCTTATAGCATAACAGATAGCTCAATAAAATAAGAGTCAAGATTCGAGGTAGTAGGAGTTTCTGCAGGTTTATTACAGCATAAGGACAGGATCAGGACAACCTGCATGGGAATAGGACAATAAGGCCCGGCAGCTGCCGGGGCTGGGTCTGGGATGAGCGCGCTAACATTCAATAACAAAACACAGGCATATATACATAGCGCGAACACATAGCATTACATTGCAGTAGGCGTAGCAGTGGGTGGAGCAGAAGGCGTGACGCGTAGCAGTCGCGAAAGATAACAGTAAAAAGAGGTGTAACTGGGCGTATACATAGACATGTGGTGTAAACGTAACAGAATATGTCATGAATGGGCGGAAACATAGGAGGGGGCTACCTAAGGAGCCGGGACCTCTAACCTAATGGTGCGCGAAAACTGGCAATGACGTGTTACTAGGAGAAGCTGGGGGCTACGAACTCTGTGTTAGGAGCAGAGACTAAAGTCTGGAGGGTCGGAGCGACATGTACCTAAACCCTATCTGGTATCTAATGTTTAGGGAACATGTTGATATAAACTAGAAGTCATGAGGGGAGAGGCTAACTTGACTCTAAGACTGGACCATGCATTATTCTACATGTAGTGCGTGATGAAGAATATTAAATGACCATTAAATACAGTATTTCTCTAACATGGAGACGAGAAGGCTAGACAATGACGGAAACTATTGATGCAGTTCAGTAGCTTTAGGAATGCAGAAGAGGAGGACTGAACTGATAACTGGAACTATAACATACTTTTGGCAGACTCAGAGGCAGAGCCAAGCTGCACCGGGCACTGCAAGGCAGGAAGTAAGTGAAGGGTCGAGGATACAGGTGGGGGCTGTATCGCTCCTCAGCGAGGCTTTCAGGAAACAGAAGCTGAATCTGTGGTCCGGGCCCTTTTGAGGCCTGGAAACGAGGACTTTATTATGGAATAACGTGCACACTAAGAAACGTGGCAACATAACTTTACCTAGGCCTGATATTCGTAGTATTCACGAGGACTGGAAACTAACATACTAGAGGTGGACACAACTGGAATTGCGTCTTTAATCGGACATGGGGAATAACATATGCATATTGGTCATGCACACATAACATATGATGGATGAGGCGTAGGGACACAGAACATGGCAAAATTTACTTTTCCACATTCCCTCCTTGTCACTACGTTTCCATCAGGAAACATCAATATTCATGATACCGTCTATCATTTCATACAGTACCATTTGCTCGTCTCGAATTGTCTTGGAACGGGATTTAGAACGGGGCTTGGGACTAGGAATACAAGAGGTAGCACACATGCTGCAAATCGCAGGGCCACATTGTATACAGAGGCAGCAGCTAAATATGATCGCTACTGCTATACCTAGAAAGGACAGGACTTTCCATCCCCAGGCGGAAATTATATTCCAGAACCAACCGGACCATGTCCAGGTGCCTGGATCTTGATGTAACAGATGGGCAATTTTATGGAGTCTGGTTATAGCTGAATAAACAGACGGCGCGTTATTTGGAATGAAAATGCAGCAACTAGATCCGATGACTCTACAGGCCCCGCCCCTATCGGCCAGTATGACGTCAAGGACGAGACGATTTTGCAAAACGACAAATCTCATAGCAGATTGTTCTTCGGTTAAGTTACCTAGAGCAGAGGCAGTCTCATTTACTACGGCTTCAAGGGTTCTTGTTAACCTACGGATCAGTTTACTATTCTGGACAGGTCCTACAAAGAAGAAGAAACCTTTATTGAAATCTGTATACTGTTCTAGAGTAGTTTCAGTATAATCGACAATTGGGGACTCCCTTCTATGTCTAATATGTACTAGATGTGTGTTTCTGTGATAATCAGATGGGGCTAGGAAAACAGGTGGCAGTAGGAAAGCAATGTAACAGGTTCCCTCCCAATCGAGGGGCAAACGAACATATGCAGTTTGACCACAAATAAAATAAGAATGACGTGAAGCTTTGAAAATAGATTTCCCACTGTCACTATACTTGATAACAGTAGTACAATCACTATGTCCTACGTGTACGGAACCATAACTACGGACACATAATTCGCCTTTGACTGGTAGTACTGAAATAGCAGGTAAGTCTGGAGTAGTATCAGACTGAACATTCAGGACCATGAAATTCGACGAATAATTACCTAAATTATATACTTCGTTTTCTAGATCTAAACCTGTTCTGTGGGGGAAACCTTTCTTGTCTGGGAAACATGTACTGTTAAGGAAAGACATATCTGTTAAGGATAACGTTAACGTGGACCATGCTCCACACGAACCATTATGTGAGAATGGATAAGGAAAAAGTGGCAGAACTCCCTTCGGTGTCTGGAAAGGGGGGAGTCGACCACACACCCAACAATTTGTGGCATTGCTGGTCTGGTGTGAGTAATGTAACATACGGATAAATGTGTTGTTGCGCATAGCGAGGCGGTAAGAATATTCGTGAGGAGGCAGATCACTAAACGTGTGCTCTACTGTAGCATTAGTAGACATATTTACATGAGGAACTGGTAAATACAGATAGAACGCATAGCTGGTGCAGGAAATCAAAATGCTGAGAAATAATATGAAACTTAGAAAAACGATACATTGCAGTGAACTTCGACTGACTCTCTCACTATGGGGGTCTATTTTATACATGTCAGAAACAATCTAACCGTTTCACCTAGGGGAGGACTTATACAATCAAACTGACTGACTTATTTTACTAGACCTGAGCTTTAACTTATACTCCTGTTGCGGAGTTTTCTCTAACAAGGGAGGGGTTGTAATAATGTCTTGTGCGGGACAGTCCTTTAAAACAATGTTCTGGCAATCTTTCGAATCCTGGAAATCCTTGGAAATGTTCTTGGAGACTGATTTCAATCCATTGAAAAGTTTTACATGAGAAAGATGGACCCACCCTTTTCTGCCCTCCAACTTGACGGCAGTACGGGTGGTCAAGAGGACCTGACGTGGCTCCTTCCAACGTGGTTCCAGCGGACTTGATCTGTCGAAATTCCGGACCATCACAAGGGAGCCTGGAACGATCTCGTGCGGTGCCACCTCGGTATTGTCTGGAAATGCGGCGGCAACCTGTGAACGACATGAGTTGAGGGCAGACATCAAGGAAGCTAGGTAATCTGTCAGCATATTACATGAAACATCGGTAATACTTCGGGGTCTAGGAGTACCCCACATGTTAGGGGGGCGGCCGAATACGACCTCATACGGGGACAAACCTGATCTGGAATGTGCGACCATGCGCATATAAAACAAAGCGACTGGCAGTGCTACTAGCCAGTCCACACCTTTTTCTTTGCAGACTTTGGCAATACGGATTTTCAGGGTCTGATTATGTCTCTCTACGAGACCGGCTGCTTCAGGATGGCGTACACAATGGAACTTCCACTGGTACCCTAACAAAAGGGAAACGTGCTTCATTAACTCTGAGGAGAATGGCTGACCGTTATCAGAATATACGACTCTAGGGAGTCCATATCTAGGGAAAAATTCACGAACCAACTGCTTGGCAGTGGTCGCGGCTGTGTAATCTGGGACTGGATATGCTTCTGTCCACCTGGACAAAGCGCATACTACTACAAGGACATACTTGAAACCTCGACATCGCTCCATCTGAATGTAATCCATCTGGAGGACCTCAAAAGGGTGGTCAGGGGGCTGGAAACCACCTTGTTCCACCGGGACACTTTTACCTGGATTAAACTGACAACATATCATACAGGTACGGACTTTCTGCTTGGCTGCAGCTCGTAAATGCTTGTTGAACCAAATGTTCTGGATACTGTCTAACATAGCTTTTTCTCCTAAATGTGCTGGACTATGTGCGGTATTGATAATGACTTGAACCATAGAATCGGGGAGAAACCATGTGGCTCTACCCTTCGTTAACCATCCTTGATCTGTCTGGACCCCTCCTTGTTCAGACCATTTCTTGATTTCATCGGGGGTAGCATGTAACTGGATATCTATGACATCTTGTGTAGGGTCCTTAACTGTCATGCATTTAGTCGGATCTGGAGTATGTGTCATGTTAACTGGAATGTCTGGAGTCTGTGCTGTAAGCTTGGCTGTGCGGTCTGCTAGATCATTACCTTGGGAAATAATGTCAGTAATTTTCGTATGTGCTTTGCATTTCATGATAGCAATAGATGTCGGTAAATGTATGGCATCTAACAGGGCTTGAATAAGGAGACCATGCTGAATCTTGGTTCCATGAGAAGTCATGAAACCTCTCTCCTGCCAGAGCACTCCGAAGTCGTGTACAACTCCGAATGCGTAACGTGAATCTGTGTAAACATTAACTTTCAGGTTCTTGGCGTGTATACAGGCTTGTGTCAGAGCGACTAGCTCTGCTGCTTGAGCGGACAGGGTATCAATACGGTGTGTTTCAATAACGTCGGTGTCAGTAGTCACTGCATACGCGGCGACTAGTTCTCCTGTACTAGTTCTCATACATGAACCATCCACATAAAGTGTCAGGTCAGGATCTTGTAACGGAATGTCTGTCAGGTCTTGTCTTGGCTTTGTCGTAATGTTAATTACTTCCACACAGTCATGTGGGTCAGGATTTGAACTAACTGATGGTAACAGTGTAGCAGGATTCAGAACGTTGCAGCGTCTGATTTCTATGTGTGGCTGGAACAGTGTCAATTCATAACCTGTTAAACGTGCAATTGTCAAGTGCTGAGTTTGTGTTCGGTTTAAAAGAACTTCTACTGAATGTGGGACTTGTACTGTCAGGGAATGTCCTAAAACTATGGAATCACTTTGTCTGATAGCTAGTGCTGTGGCTGCAACTGACTTGAGGCACGCAGGCAACGCCTGGGCGACTGGATCTAATGTGCTCGAAAAATAAGCACAGGGCTTGTATTGTCCTGCTTGATCTTGTGTGAGAACAGATAATGCTGTACCTTCGCGTTCAGTAACGAAAAGTGTAAAAGGCTTACTGTAGTTCGGTGTAGCTAGAACTGGAGCTTGACATAGGGCTTTCTTTAACTCATTGAAACTAAGTGTATGGTCAGATGTCCAAGGGAGGACAGTCGCTACGGCTGCCTCCTGTGTCGTTAACTGTATCAGTGGCTTGGCTAGAAATGCATACTGGGGAATCCATTGTCTACAATAAGAAGTAAGGCCGATAAAAGCACGTACCTCCTTCTGGGTTCTGGGCTGGGGAAGACTCGCTATTAACTGGATACGGTCGGGTGTCAACTGCCTACCCCTCTTGGACAGCAAGTGTCCTAAGTATACCACTTGCTGGACACAGAATTGAAGCTTCGAAGGTGACACCTTGTGCCCCATCTCGGCTAGAAAATACAGGACTGTAAGGGATGCTCGCTCGCAGTCACGTTCAGAACGGGCTGTGATCAGGAGATCATCGACATACTGGAGCAGGGCAGTGTCAGTTGGCATGTGAATATTGTCTAGTTGTCTCTTGAGTGCTTGACTGTAAATACTAGGGCTTTCTGTGAAACCTTGAGGAGCGCGTGTAAACATATAGCTCCTTCCATTTAAACAAAATCCGAAAAGAAACTGGCTGTCTGGATGAATAGGGACACTGAAAAATGCATTCTTGAGGTCTATGACAGTGAAAAACATGGCTTCGGAATCAATGGCTGTTAACAGGGAAGAAATATCTGGGACAACTGGGTACTGAGGAATAATACATTTATTAAGCTCTCGTAAATCAATCACTAATCGATATACTGGGGGTGCATTTGGATCAGTACGTTTCATGACTGGAATGATCGGAGAATTACATACATTGGAGTCAGTTTCTACAACTACTCCTTGAGCCATGAGCTCGTCAATAATTTTGGATAAGGCTGCTACAGCCTCAGGTGGCAATCTGTACTGTCTGATTCGGGGTAACACTACACCTGGCTTGAGAGTCACACGATGGGGTGTGATTTGCATGTAACCTACATCAGTTGGACCTTGCGCCCATAAATGCTGCGGAACATTAGACAATCTTGAATCAAAATCTCGTAATACATAGTGACCCTTAAAGTCACGAAGGAACAGACGTATTCCCTCTGGGGAACAGCAAATAACTGCACCTAATTCTTTCAGTGTCTTAATGCCTAATAGATTTTCTGGACATGACTTAGTAAGTAACAGATCAGTAGTGCGGGACAATGGACCTACTTCTAGGGTAACTGGCTTTGATATCTCATTAACTATTGGCTTTCCTGAAAATCCAAGGGAAACATTTCTTGAGCCTGAGAGCGGAGCCCCTGGAACTTCGGCGTGACTAATTGTGGTCCTACTTGCCCCTGTATCAATCAAAAACTTTCTGTCTTTCCCTAATACTTGACTGTGAACATAGGGGCCTTCTTGATCTACAGGTATCTCGATGAGAGGCAAGCCTACCTCCCTCTCTAGGCTGTTTCATGAATATGACTGGTACTCTGGATACTCGGACTGTGCATACTGGTACATCTGTGACGTAACATGCTGTGTTGCAGCTATAGGCTGCGGTGCGGAAACTGTCTGTTGTGCATTCTGTGACTGAGGAATCTGTGAAACTTGTTCTTGTCTAGGCGGACGTGGTCTTTCTTTAGTCTTACCAGTAGCTATGTTGTGTTTCAGAACTGCACACTCGTTTATAAAATGACCTGGCTGTTTACAATAATTGCAGTTCCCTCTAACGGGAGCTGCAGGATGACTGGCTTGATTGGCTTGATTTGGACCCCTCTTCTGACTGTCTTGAGGAACAGATTGTGCAACTAGCACTTTCATTTTCGTGTCTTTCATACGTTTTCTCTCGTGTTCTTGCTCTTCCCTGATTCTATTCTGGTGATACTGGAGCATCTGGAGCATCTGGGACGGGGTATTTGCTTGCCAGGTGCTTTCGACTTTCAAAACTCGGTTTTTAATTTGTGGACTTGAATTCTCGACTAATTTGGTAACGAAAAGGTGAGGGTATGACTCACTACTTGTCTTGAGACCACTGTTGATACTAAAACATTTTTCAAACCTAGAATAAAAATCACTAATATCTTCATCTTGTTTCTGTTTACAGGCTGAGATTGCATCCCAGTCTTCTTTTCTCGTTGTCAATAATCTGGGTAAAACTTGAATCAGTAATTCTGGTAATTCTTTACATTTATCTCCAAGACCGGTACCTGGTACTCGTGCCTTGTCTTCAGCTTCTAGAGCTGCCCAATCGATCTTTTTCTCTCCCACCTCCCATTCCTTTTCTTTTAACTTTTCATACACCCCTGCGGGTAACAGGACCTTTAACATTTTAATGATATCTGGGTAAGTGTATTCTCCCATACGGAGCATGTCTTTTAATTCTCTATGGAACCCTGCTGGATCTTTGTCATGACAGGGAATTAATTTCTTCATTTCAAGAAGTTCCATCTTTGAAATCGGAGTGTATACAAACACTCGTTGCATTACGCCCCCCGCCCCTTGGACTGGGTGGACTTCTCGTAACGGATTCTGTCTGTCTATGTAGAATGGTTTACTTTCTGGGGGTGAAACATGAACAAAATGTGGGTTCAGAAACGTTCTGTATTTGTGACGCTGTTCTAGAATGACACTAATTAAATCGGTACCTAGACCTCTCCATCTATACTGGAGTAACTCGTTCAGGACATCGTGTAACGGACCTGGATCAGAATGTTGACCCTCATACAGAGTAATGAGGTGCTGGATCATATACATACCCACCAGTCGTTGCTCGGCTGGGGGCAGTTTCAGAAACATTTGTGCCACTATTTCGTCTGGAAAAGTGGTAGAATCAGTAATCCATCGGACTGCTGATCGGGCTAGTTCTTGTTCATGCATGGTACTTAATTCACTGTAACCGACTCGTGATTTCAGAATGTGATCGGTAGCTTGAAATACTTGTTCTAGAGAACCTTGTTCTGGTGCTGGATGATGAAAAATAGACTTGTGTTCTAGACGTAAATGGCGATCTGGAAATCTGGATTTTCCTACATACGCTATTCTGGCGGGATTCTCGTTCTCTTCCTCTTCAGGATCAGAGATACTTTCTTTCTCGCTTACTTGTGCTGCTTTACGCTGGTCGTGTAACCTTATTATTTCTTTACGAATTTTCTTGTACATACTCTCCATGGCACTGACGGTCTTGTGCTTACCCTCGGCTATATTATCACTCCACCTTGTCAGGATTCTCATTTCGGCGGGATCTTTAGACGGGTAATCTTGTTCTCTTATTAGACAATTGATCAGGAATTTTAATATCATGAGCTGAATCTCGGCTTTCCTTTGAGACATAATCTCGCCAATACTTTCTGGATCATCCCCTGTACGGATGAAACGATATATTCTGTCTAGATCTTCTTTCATATTCGGTAAGGTGACTAGATACTCGGTCACTCTCCTTACACGTAAGGAATATAAAACCATAGTATATTCGCCTGGAACTGGATCATAGACACATTCGTTAAGGGCTTGCCTGATTTCTGTGACAGACTTATTATTTTTAGGAGTACGCTGTGATGCTTGAGCATGTAATTCGAGTGCTGATAAACGCTTGTGTGGCGGCGGGGTTTGAGGAGTAGCTCCTCCTGCGGCCCCTAAACTGGAGTCATCGACGGACATTCTTCGTGGCGGAGCGGGAAGTTGAAATGGTGGCTGGACCGGGGGTACCGTAACAGGTACTCCGGTGTCTGGAGGAGCGGGAAGTGCCTGATTTACAGGGACTGGCGGAGCAGGAACAGGATTTGCATATTCGGGGACTGTGTCGTCCAAATAGGACGAAATAAAAATATCAGCTGCGGTCCGTTTGTGACGTAGCTTGGTCGGAACTAATGGTGGCGGGAAATTACTGGATGCCTCTGGGGTCGCTTTTGGCAAACCTTCGGCAAGGAGAGGATACATACCCTTAATAAGGGCATGCCTCTGTCTGTCTGACTGTTCGGCTTTGACTTGTTCACCTATCTCGATCAATTCTCTTTCTTGGGCTCGTTCTTGGGATTCTCTACTTAATTCTGACTTTCTGACTTCCTTTTCCGTTCTTCTATGAGCTTCCTTACGCCATAACTCGATGGCATCTTTCTGTGACTGTCTGGCTTTCTTTTTCCATAATGCTTCTTCTACTCGCATGATACATTCGGCATCCCATGTACCCGATACGGGCCATCTATACTTTTCTTCTAACTGTTTGGTATACTCTACCCATAAATCTAGATACAATATGGCGCTTATGCCATGTTTCTGATACATAAAATAACCTGGACTGTCCCTGGGCGGGACAGGAACCGCTTCCTCTAACAGACCCTTTCTAGTTTTTAACTGACGTAACTTGGAAAAGAGCGGCATGACTGAACTGTAATCTGGACACAATACAATACACAATAAAAACACGAAATCACATCGCACTCATACCACAACAGGAAAATACATGAAAAACATTTATAAATAACAGTTCGAACAGAATATTACCTGAAATACTGAGAACAGAAATAGAACAGATTTTCTCGAGAACGGAACAGACTAGAGTTACTGGATGCACTGCTGTAACAGTACGGAACATACCGGTCCCATAAAGGGACACATCAAGACCCGTATCCACCTAGGTGAACACTTCGTTTGTGAGTCTGGGCACCACCAACCCACGGACCAGGAGTCAATTTAGATTGGTCCTGTCTAGATACTACCCCAGCAATGGTACTCACCGGGCAGCACGGAACGGAAGGCCTCGGACTGGACTGGACGACGGACGACGAACTTCGGACTTCAGTTACAGGTGGGCCTCCGGATACCTCGGACCTTGGACTCTCGGCTTGGGCTCTGGTCGGGACTCGCCGCGTTCCTCCACCGTCTCGTTTGGATGCTGGACCGCCTCCTCCGTCTCCTCCGTGGGCCTGAGGGATACTTGGAGCAGAAATATCTGCCAGTGCACGGTATGGTTCCGTCACGACTGCAGAGGGTCAGGGGGTCGGCGTGGCTTCACCGACGCGTGGGGAAAGGGCAAGTCCCTGTTCGGGCGCCATTATGTGGTAAATAAATAAATAATACCCTATTTTTGACTAGGCTTATAGCATAACAGATAGCTCAATAAAATAAGAGTCAAGATTCGAGGTAGTAGGAGTTTCTGCAGGTTTATTACAGCATAAGGACAGGATCAGGACAACCTGCATGGGAATAGGACAATAAGGCCCGGCAGCTGCCGGGGCTGGGTCTGGGATGAGCGCGCTAACATTCAATAACAAAACACAGGCATATATACATAGCGCGAACACATAGCATTACATTGCAGTAGGCGTAGCAGTGGGTGGAGCAGAAGGCGTGACGCGTAGCAGTCGCGAAAGATAACAGTAAAAAGAGGTGTAACTGGGCGTATACATAGACATGTGGTGTAAACGTAACAGAATATGTCATGAATGGGCGGAAACATAGGAGGGGGCTACCTAAGGAGCCGGGACCTCTAACCTAATGGTGCGCGAAAACTGGCAATGACGTGTTACTAGGAGAAGCTGGGGGCTACGAACTCTGTGTTAGGAGCAGAGACTAAAGTCTGGAGGGTCGGAGCGACATGTACCTAAACCCTATCTGGTATCTAATGTTTAGGGAACATGTTGATATAAACTAGAAGTCATGAGGGGAGAGGCTAACTTGACTCTAAGACTGGACCATGCATTATTCTACATGTAGTGCGTGATGAAGAATATTAAATGACCATTAAATACAGTATTTCTCTAACATGGAGACGAGAAGGCTAGACAATGACGGAAACTATTGATGCAGTTCAGTAGCTTTAGGAATGCAGAAGAGGAGGACTGAACTGATAACTGGAACTATAACATACTTTTGGCAGACTCAGAGGCAGAGCCAAGCTGCACCGGGCACTGCAAGGCAGGAAGTAAGTGAAGGGTCGAGGATACAGGTGGGGGCTGTATCGCTCCTCAGCGAGGCTTTCAGGAAACAGAAGCTGAATCTGTGGTCCGGGCCCTTTTGAGGCCTGGAAACGAGGACTTTATTATGGAATAACGTGCACACTAAGAAACGTGGCAACATAACTTTACCTAGGCCTGATATTCGTAGTATTCACGAGGACTGGAAACTAACATACTAGAGGTGGACACAACTGGAATTGCGTCTTTAATCGGACATGGGGAATAACATATGCATATTGGTCATGCACACATAACATATGATGGATGAGGCGTAGGGACACAGAACATGGCAAAATTTACTTTTCCACAATGGAGAGGGCATTATCGATGGTGATGCCCGGGTCTCTTGCGCATTGCTTGGGGGTTGGGGCAGGACCAAGGGTTTGCGGCCACCATGTGGCATCCCAAATTAAATTTGCACCTCCAAAAAGCAGGATTTCTGATTTCCCGGCATTTAATTTCAGAGAGTGCTCGGACATCCATTGTGCCATCTCTGAGAGGCAACTATGCAGTTTCATTTTAGTGACTTCAGGTCTTTCCTCGAGAGCTACCATCAGCTGTGTGCCATCTGCATAGGAGCAGATGCCAATTCAACATTTTTGACTGATTTTCGCCAATGATGATACATAGGCATTGAATCGAGTGGGGCTTAGCAAGGCCCCCTGCGGGACACCACAGCTGATGGTGCTAGGTTTAGATTGGTAGTGACCAAGTTGAACTGTTTGCATTCGATTACTTAAGAACGAACTGAGCCATTCCAAAGCTTTAGGGTGAATTCCCTTTTCGTAGAGGGTATCCAGCAGTTTGATGTGTGAGACCGTGTCGAACGCTGCCGACAGGTCTAGCAGTATCAGGGCTACCGCTCCTCCCTGGTCAGTTCGCGCTCTGATGTTGCCCAGAACCGCCAGCAGGGTGGCGTCTGTGCTGTTTGTGGCCCGTAAACCTGTCTGAGAGGGGTCGAATAAATCGTTGCAAGGTAATTTGATAGTTGTCTATTTACCAACCTCTCCAGCACTTTGGAGAGGTATGGTAATTGAGAGATTGGCCGATAATTTTCAGGGTTGAGCACATGTGTTCCTGCTTTTTTCAATAAAGGGATTACTACAGCCTGTTTCCAGCTGTCTGGAAAGGCGGCCGCCTGAAGTGAGTTATTGAGGAGCTGCGTGACATAGGGGCAAAGGATTGGGGCAATCTGAGTGAAAATGAAATGAGGGAAAGGATCTAAGTGGGAATCAGATTTTACTTCACCCATTGCTTTCAAGACCTCGATCTCAGAGAGGGGAGAAAAATTGCTCATCTCTGATGGTGCTTCTGGATGAAGGGTCCAAAAATTTCGATTAGCTGTATCCGATTTTTCGATCGGGCTGAAGGTGGATTACATTTTACTTATTTTCTCTGATAATAAGTTGCTGATTTTTTCGCAAGCTTCTGTTGAAGGGGGTAATGTTTGGGACATACTGGCTGGTTTGCTAAGTTCTTTGACTATTTTGTAGAGTTCCTTAGCTGAATTGCAGTTTTTGTTAATTCGTTGTGCAAAGTAATTATTTTTAGCATTTCTACCCTCTACCTCTCTGCTATTGCGTTAAAGGTTAAAACAAGTAAAACTGGATAGATGGATAGATAGATAGATAGATAGATAGATAGATAGATAGATAGATAGATAGATAGATAGATAGATAGATAGATAGATAGATAGATAGATAGATAGATAGATAGATAGATAGATAGATAGATAGATAGATAGATAGATAGATAGATAGATAGATAGATAGAGCCATAGATAGATAGATAGATGATACATAGATAGATAGACATGTTCACACAGGAGTTAAAGTTTAGTTATGGTTTTGAGAGCTCAAACCCTGAAGCACCCTGAACTCCGACAGTTATGGAATGGAACACACAATGCAGAACTTAATTCACAACCAGTCATGTTTTTCATTATAAACTGCCTTGACATCAGCAGAGCCCTTTTTTGCATTGGGTTTAAACAGAATCTGGTCTTCCATTTTAGCCAAGAGGACATAGAAATGATGTTCTGGTCTCCTTCTTGAATTACACTTACTGACAGTGTCTTACCAGATATACTGTTATGCAGCAGGTGTGCTTTCAGTCAGGCTCCATCTTTTAGCCAGGCTTTTGAGAACCCTCTCTTTGAGGACATCCATTTTTTTTTCAAAGATTAAAAAAGAAGGGTGACTTTGGAGGCCATCTTAGTTCACCAGTCACATTTGGATGAATTCAGGAGACCTCTAAATGGCAGGATGGATGTGGTTGATGTCTTTACTCTTCTGGATGGCTTTTGGGAGGCTAGCTTTGCATTTCCGCATTTTTTACTTCTGTTCGACACATGCCTGGCTTAATAATATAATATTACTCCGTGCACTGTGGGATTCTATGCAGCTCAGAATGAGTGGAGAAAAGGTTATATTGGTACATGAGAATGATTCGTCATTCAGCAGATCTGTTCTGGGTAAGCCATCACTTTCAAAACAGTGACATTCAGAATTTTATAACTAATACACAAAACTTTACACACAACGGATGGTATATTAAAGATCGGATGCATGCATGGGAATGTCTATATCATGCCTAAAACTGCACTGAGGCGCATGATATTATGGACGCGTATTGGCATGTGCATGTATGTTTTGTGTGAACATGGGGACAATTTTAATTGGTATGTCATTCACATGCATCATTGAAGGGGAAAATGGTGTCTCAGGATGCTATGTCTTGTCTGAGGTATGTTGTGCTTAGCATCATTGACTCTACTCTGCAAGTTCAGGGTGGTTTAATAACCAAACATGTGACTCAGGTTGGAGGCCACAAGGTGATTGCAAACAGGGAGACCTTAGCCTATGTGCACTGGAGAAAGTCGGAGAGGTCAATTGGTCTAGAGTGCAGGATCATCGTGCATGGATATGGCTGCTGCAAGGTACTCTTGTGCAAGGCGCAACAGGCAATCATGATCTTGCGCTGCAATTTTAGGAAAAACATTAGCACCCCCGTGTAATCTAGATAAATGAGACACGACTTAAAGGGACCAAATTTGCACTTTGAAGCATTCGGCCTTTTTGCGTACATTGTTATAAATTCAGGCGCGGTGCGTCCATTGGGGCGTGGGGGCGTAGCCCCCCCACCCGCAGCCGCCCGCAGGAGAAGCCGAGGGAGAACTGACAATGCATGCCAGTCAGCATGACGTCAGACCGCCCACCCCCTTCAGAGTCTGAAGGGGTGGGCGGTCTGGCGTCATGTTGACTGACATGACATGGGGCAGCAGGCAGCAGCACAACACAAGTGCGCATGAGTGGGGACGGATGGCGAATTTTCGCACCGTGCCCACTCATGCGCAGTTGTGTTTTTACTTGTTAGCGCATGCCCATTAGGAGTCCCTTGGTTTCCTAATGGGCAGGCAGCGGGCGAGGAGTAACCGTGCCCTAAGCCACTCCTGGCGCTGCAGCAGCGCCACAGTGACAGGATTGGCTTAGGGGTTGCCACTCCAGTGCTGCTGTTCCTATTCCTGGACGAGGTGCCAACGCGGACCAGGAGCAGAGGCGGTCAGGTAAGTTTTCTGTCAACAGTTTTCTAAATTTTATTCTCCCTCGGCACCTCCCCCCGCGACGGAAATACCCCACCCCCCCACAACCCCCTCCGCGACCTCCCCCCTCCCCGCGCGAGTACTGCGAGCCGTGACTGCCTGTCACAACACGCTCACCTGTATTGTTAATGTTTTCCTATACCGACTCTCAGCCCTCTCTTTTATGGAGGGAGCGTGAGCGGGACCCGTGATCCCTGCTATCTGGAGCACTCTCTGAGAGTGCTCCAATAAAGATAAACGCTTTTAGAGGCCAGGAAGAAAGAAACGTTCTCACAGATCAGAACAGGCAGTCTCCGTGCAGGGTGAGCAGTGTGCCTGTGTGAGTGCAGGGTGAGTGATGTTTGTGTGCGTCCAGGGTGAGTGATGTCTGTGTGAGTGCAGGGTGAGCAGTGTGCCTGTGTGAGTCCAGAGTGAGTGATGTGGATGGGTGAATGCAGGCTTAGTGATGTGTCGGGGAAGGGTGAGTAATGGGTCTATGAGTGCAGGTTGACTGTGCCTATGTGAATGCAGGGAGAGAGATGTATCTGTGCAAGTGCAAAGAGACTTGTCTGGCTACTCCCAGAGATGTATTGGCCAAGCCACCTCTTTCTCAAATGTGCTTGAGAATGCACCATTTGCCCACTCTTTTTTCAAAACCTTCTCGTGGGAGAACCCCCCGAACCCCCCATAGGTGGTTGGGCCTTGCTCGTTTGCCGCAGTGCAGTATTTACGGCTCACCACTTTCAAATGTCACCAGCCGACCCAATATAAATTGCCCACAGTGGTGGTACTACAGATGGAACTCAGGAGATTGACAGAGAGGGTTTATGCAAAAGCACATTTTCAGAGGAATGAAGTATGGATATGTATGTGTTACATAGAGATAAAGCATGCACACACTGCAAAGAGGCATGATGGGTTTTGTGAGATGTATGTTGACACGTGTACGTTCTCTGTGATGTTATTCTCCAAGTGAACGCGTAGGTGTAATGAAGACTCCCATGACAATGTGATGTTTCTTTATTTTCGTGCTCTCATCTCAATTGTCACCTCTCCATCTTACCTTATCGATTATGTTCTCTAACCTGATACAGAACAATGGGATTCTACGAGCAGCAGGTCTGTGACAAAAGTTCACACTGGTAAAAAATAAAAGTAGAAGTAGTTTGATTTTCACTGCTGTAAACAGAAACGGAGTTTTCTTAGATTTAGTGTTAGTCACACAATCGTTTTGTATCATGTTTATGAAGACGTCTTGGTGGTATTAAATTGTAAAAAAAAAAGAAAACAAGCACAACACAGAGGAAAATCGTATTCTTTCTGGTGTCACAGTTATAAGCGTCACCTCTGAATTTTTAAATCAATTTATTAGCATCTTGCTCTGCATTGTGGAAAGCTCTGCATGCTGCTTTCCAATTAGTCCTCTCAGCAGATTTTATCAAAAGAATGACTCCCTGGTATGAAATTACATATAGAAATCTGCAGTGTGGCATCTCCAAAATTAACCTGTAAATCACTAGACTAGGATTTCAAATCTGGTATTAATGTAGGCAACAAAATCACACGTAATGTGTTAGAACTGTTAGATGTATTTTTCAGAAATATCCCTAACTTTTTGCAGAACTCGGGGAAATTAACCAAATTACTCGCAAATAATACATCGATAAAATCATAGATGAATGACATCACTTAGAATTAATGGACTGTCAAACAAAAGATTCATTGAGTAGCTATTTCTTATTTGTATTCTGAGGTTACCATTCACAAAGCCATTTGCAGATGTAAATCTGATTTACACGTGCAAATGGCTCTAGCTACAACTACAAAACTTCAAAAAGCTGTCTCAGCAGTCAAAAATCTGTTTGCCAAGGCACAATTTTACTTTATGATTACATAATACGTATGGAAGTCTCACTCAAGGGGTATGGATGGACATTCTATGAAGTGATTTGCCTGAACGGCTTGTTGACACTTAAAAATATGCGAGTTTTGATTATTCATAAAGTCCTCTCTGACTCCTTTCCATTCCGCAAACGACCGGAAATGTACTTCTTCCAAAAGTTGAAGGGCCTCATTTATGAGGCTGTGCGTCACTTTTACGCCACCGGTGCGTCACTTTTTGTGATGCACCAGCAGCGTAAAAAATATGCCTTGTTGCACCATATTTACAAAGTGACGCATCTAGGTAGATGCGTCACTTTGTAAACCCCTGCGCTACATTATACCTATGCCAGGTATAATGTATGCAAGGGGGGGCGTTCTGACGCAAGAAAGGGTCATAGAAGTGACGCAGCGAAATCTATAAGATTTCACTGCGCCACTTCTAGGACATAAATGCGCCAATTTATTACGGCTGCCTCACAGCAGGCGTAAGACTGACACAGGCACTTTCACATGGGGCTTGCCCCATGTGAAAGGACACATTGCTGGAGTTGCGTCACTTTTGTGACACACTCGAGCAATGCGTCACTTTTGTGCCATACAGATATGTCAGAAATACTGACGTATCTGTAACTCTTTGCTCCATGATGCGTCATACTGTAAATATTGCACATCATTGGTGTCGCAAGGAGGGTGCAGTGAAAAGTGACGCATCGCTGTTTTCACGCAGCGATGCGTCACTTTTCATAAATGAGGCCCCCAGATGTACTTATGTCAGAGGTAAGAGTAAACCCATTTAACATGATGGAAAAAGGAAGGGAACATACTCCAAACTACTTTGGATCTAGCAGAATGGGGAAGTTACTTGAATAATGAAGAAAAAATATAACAAATAGGACTACCATTGCATAAAAGTAATGACATTTCAGCAGGCGTCATTGTATAGCAGCTACCAGTTACAAGGTGGACGGATTGCCCTTCGTAACGAGAGGACTTATTAGGGTCCATTACTTGTGGAAGAGACAAGATTCCTCTGCATTGCATGACGAATATAACGTGGCTTACCGAAGGTATTTACATGACTGACTATTGGGTTTATATTCAACTGCTTTTACTGGAACATTATTTATCGAAACTTTTGCGATTTGAGATAGGAAATTTAACTCAATCACTTGATTCCAAGCCTTGAGATAGCCCAGGAGGGCAAAACGTACATCGGTTGCTGCGGATTTCTATCTATATTGAAATGGAATAAATTAATTAAAGGGACCTGATTCGACAATCATTGTGGAGTTCTTCTAAAGGACACTCATTTGGACTGGTTGAACTACAGATTTTTGATTGTGAATGAAAGAGGCAATCATTAGGTGTGCTTCAGTATTTGTGTAGAGCATGCATAATTATGCCAGCCAACACACATGAGTAGCCAGGAATTCATAAAATCTTTCTCCAAGTACAGTTTTACAGTTTTGTGTAGTTCAGCAAGTCATGAATAGGAAGATAAACATTTTCACCCATAAATCTGCTAGAGAAAATGTATGACTTTCTTTTAAGAACCAGGCCCTGCCAGAATGGGAGGTCACTGTGTCTCCCCATTATACAACTAAAATGTCAAAGAGCATTTATAGGGAACTGTTAGAAATTGGGTTACTGGTTGACTGGCATGTGAGCCCTGGTCAAGCAGCATTCATAATCCTAGTCAGGGTAAGGCACAAGCAAACCGCAAATGAATCTGTGCTCAACCCACTGGTAGCTTGGCATCGAACAATCGGGCTTAACTTAGAGGCAATGTGTAATGTATTTGTTGAATACTTCATACAGTGAAAACACCACACAAAATGATCCCACACCAGGTTAGAAAAACAGAGCATCATTTGATATATAATTGATCAAAACAACAAAACTCCAATCAGTAGAAATGGAGTTATCAATGTTTAAGGAATAAACTGCAATTTAGTGCCTAAAAGCATAAAACGCCAACTGTGGCTATCTGGATGTGCTGGTCAAAGTCAAAAGATCAGGTGGACCATAGTGGAATTCATGTCCGATACAGAGCCAGATTAGTTTCTCTGAAGACTTACCTACTCAAGTTGTGTGTCAAGCGTCCCATTCCCTTTGGAGAGGGTCATGAGAGTAAGGAGAACATCACCGGTGGCAGTCAATGTGGCATGAAGAGCAGGCTCGCCTTCGCTGCCAGGTGGGCTGGAACTTCCTCCTGGCAGTCCTCCAAGGGCTGACGATGCTGCTGTGCAAAGAGACTGGCTTGCAGTGGCTCTCACTGATTTTATGTGTGATCAGAGCTGTTCCGGTGCGAAAGGACTCTTTTGCTATTGCAAAGAACCAAAAAGCCTGACTTTAAGCACTCAAGAGCCACACCAAGGGTCCAGGACCTGAGAGTCACCTCTTGGGGTCAGAAACCCACTAAAGAAAGGTACAGT
Organism: Lissotriton helveticus; assembly: GCF_964261635.1. Classification (NCBI taxonomy): domain Eukaryota; kingdom Metazoa; phylum Chordata; class Amphibia; order Caudata; family Salamandridae; genus Lissotriton; species Lissotriton helveticus. The sequence goes on along the minus strand of NC_136063.1, from coordinate 1,236,127,892 downwards.
AGCTAATGGGTAGTCTGTTATGCCCCTGAGGTTAAGATCAGAATGTCAGCAGACAAGCCCTTTGAGTCACTCTGGTGACCTAGGCTCAAAATGGAGTTGCAGGTCCAGTTCCTCCCCAGGCAAGAGGTCAGCAGTCAACAGGTCAGCTGAGCAGGGCAGCAGTTCATTGTAGAGGAGAAATACAACAGAGTGGCAGTCCTTGCAGCAGCACAACAGTCCTTCCTGTTAGAATATCCTCAGGTCCAGAAGTTTACTAAAGTGGTGGTGTCAGAGGTTCTTCCTTTATATACATTTGTGGCTTTGAAGTAGGAAGAAGCTTCTAGAGGCATGCCTTTAAAGTGCATAGATGCCCTGCATTCCCTGCCCTGGCTCCGAACTGACTACAATTGGTTTGCATTCCTTTGTGTGGAGGTAGGACATCGCCTATTCAAGTGTAAGTAGGGTTGTGCCCAGGTCCTCCTTCACATCCTGCTGGTGATATCCCAGCCAGTCACACCTAAACTCCTATTGTATGTGGCTGTCTAAGAGGAATTCACAAAGCCCAACTGCCAACTACAACCAGTCATGTGACCAGAAACAGGCTGCAGGAACTAAATGGCTAAGGCAAGAAAATGCCAACTTTCGAAACGTTCAAGAAACAAACAAGTCTCAGTACTGACTCTGTGTTAACAACAACATTCTTTCAATTTGTGATCACACAACGTAATTACTGTGATCATCCTACAATTTTCACATTGTACATCAGAAATTATCCATTCAAGATATAACTGTCAGTAACAGAGGAGCAACATCTTCGTGTGACAAAGTACAACATCAAACATTATATCTCCCACATAAAAGAGACATCAAAGCATTGAAACTACTATGAATTGATAAACACAACATGAAAACACATGACAGAAAACATTAAATATACCAGTACTGAAATTGAAAGAAACCAAAAAGGGTGCAAAGTGGAATGTCCTTACTGAGCCCCTGCTGAATTGGCTTATAACCTAGGAGTGTTAACTTAACCTTTCATTTAGTTTGAGGCTTAGCACAGGGTAAGTGGCTCAAAGCTAAAGTTGTAATTTACCAAACTGTAATGTATTGGGATGGAAATGTCCTCTTCATAGTAATGGGCGTACATCCCTGGCCTGATTAACCCACAGCACTGATGTCTGGATCTGTAAGGCAGATTTTTGTTGCTATGGGCAAACACAGGATCATGAATGTATGCCATGACATATTCCTGTCTCACAGATTGCAGTCTTGTTGGAGTGGGAGGGGCATCTAAAGTGCTACCCTCATAGTGTTAGAAGGCTACCATCTTCACCAGGAGTTACGCAGCACAAGTGCAGTGGGGACAGCATACTGTGTAATGGTCAGTAGGAGTTTAACAGGTCCTTTCTAACCTGTGTCACGAGAGTGCGGTACGGTAGTGAGTGCAAGCTAGGTGTTTTTATTTATCTTTTGTTTTAATGTTACATATCCCATCATCTATTGACTTTCCCATCCCCCACCCTGCCCCACCCTGACCCCACTGCCGCACTGCTCTTATCTGTGTTGGCGGCTACTGCAGAAACATCTTGCAAACCAGTGCAAAATTTTTATTGGAATTTACTTTCCAGCACAAAAACGAAGTTTGCATTGAAAATCTGCCTGAAAGTAATGCAAAAAACTGCACTTTGTGCTGCTTTGGATTACTTTGTGTCAGGGGGGGCCATTCCATGGGTGATACATGGGCATTCCCATGCAACTACCGATAGTTTTAATGCAAAGCTCTATCCACTAACAATAGTATACAGGGTTTTGTGCATTAACATGGACAAATTATTTTATTTCTCCAAACTTTTCTGACCATGCATGCATGGTGCACTTTACAGCACACACACTTTGGGGCCGATTCCGATTTGGTAAAATCCAGTCGTAATCGCCGTACGGAGCATTTTTCCCATACGATTCGTACAAAGAACCGTACCCGTACGTACGATGTAGTACGATGTGTACTCAATGCAGTTCTCCGTATGAGTCATACAAAAGACCGTACAATTCAAGAAACCGTACGGATCGCACTCGGAACACACAGTACGCGATGTGCGTACGGATCGCAGCAGCCTTTTACGACCCAGCAAGTACGATTGTTGTGGACACCACTCCGTACGACTCTTTTCTTACGGGAGCTGAAAACATCCTGAAAAGCTGATTTTACCTCGTAATGCGTACGGAACGGACCCCCCAGGTACGGTGCATACACCCCATGATTGCAGGGGTACGGTTCGTAGGGTTACAGTTCGTACACCCCATCATTGCAGGGGTACGGTGTCAGGTCCATGTCACGTTCTGTCACCAGGCTCCCTTCAGTTCCGATTTTCAAGGGTCTTGGTAACCCCTTCCATCAGTTTCCAATTTGGGGGTTTATCCAGAGACAGGTTCAAGCTCGCAGTCAGATGGAGGGTTGATTCACACTTCCTGATTGTTCCACTAGGGTGCTAGGTTAGCGTTCTAGTGTTTTCTTTTGGTCCGCCATTTCCCGCTCCTGCACATTCTATGTGGCGCACTTCAACGGTCATTTTTCGGCAGTCAGACATTCCGTATCTGGCTCCTGTCAAGAACTTCGAGTTCAGTCAAGTTACATTCCCTTCTCAGTCTAATTTTATCCCAATTCCTGGTTGGGGCTCATGTGGGGAATAGTTTGGTCACAATTCCGACATTTGTTCAGTTCAGTTTTCCGCCGCAGCTCCGCATTCCTGAGAGTTCCTTGGAGTGCGGTTGGAATTTCAGCAGCTGTTAATCTTCAGCAAACCTTTCCTGTGGGCAAGTAATTTGTCCGCTCCGAGTTCTGTACAAGAGCGGTAAGAAGTTTCTATTATACAATTTGAACAACTCAGAGGCGCAGTCTTGTTCTGTCCAGCGCTATCCATAAGCCCATATTCACAGTTCTGCAGAGACAATTATTCCTAGTTAAAGTCTGCATTCTCCAGTATAATCTCATTCAGTACTTAAGATTCTGCCAAGCCTGCATATGACGAGTTGATTCCCTCGCAAAGGTGTCCAGAGTCTCTTCAGTGATGTAACTGAAGCTCCTAGTTTACAGAGTGCAGCGGGAATCCTTTCTTGTATAATTCAGCAATGCAAGTGTTCAACGCATAGCTACAAGTATATGAGAGTATCAATTATATGCATATGGTTATACTTTTATTTACCACCTCTACGAAAAATCTACCTAAAGACTTGACACTATCTACTTTTTGAGCCCAACAAATCTGCAAGAAAAGACTTTATTTGTAGCAGATTCTTCCACAAGAGAGGGGCAAAATTCCACACAGTAACAGGTATTAAGAGAGGTAGAGCTGAGAGTAGAATTTCCAAGTGTTGCTTGAACTGCAGTAATGTTCTGTTAACTGTTTCAGGTGTCCACCAGCTTCTCAATTCAAGAGGTAGTGAAGAAGACACCAGTGTGACAGTCTCTCTTTGTTTGTTATCCACTTCCCCTTTCCCTTCCATTTCTGGGCTTGGAGAAATCCGGGTGCAGGGGTGTTTGGGAATTTGGAAAATATTCAACATTGAAGTTTTGGTCATTCGCTCCTACGGAATCAAGATAATTCAGGTACTGCTTCTGACAGATTGAAGGGCCTTAACTTACCTTCCGTCTGGGCGAGATGGCTGAAGGCTTTGATGTCAAGGCCTTGGCTTCAGTGTTAGAGGGGTTACAGAAACAGTTGAGTGAAACTAGGGAGGAGGTTAGGAAATCTAATCAGGAAGCTAGTTATTTGCATCAGAGAATAGAAGAGCTTTCTGAGAGTCCACGTCCTAATTTTGGGAGTATTAAGTCACCTGTGTTTGCGCCCTCTTCCTCTTCTTCTTCAGAGTTAACTACACAGGTTGTGCATGCAATGTCCCCAACTATTCCATTGGCCCCCCCGAGAGATTTCAGGGAGATCCCTATAAGGCACAGATTTTTCTTACACAGTGCTCTTTGCATTTCCTTTGCAAGCCCATTTTGTTTAAGGAGGATCTGTCTAAAGTGGCGTTTGTGCTGTCCTAGCTGAGTGGCGATGCAGCAGCGTGGTCGTTACCACTGGTGGCTTGTAATGATCCGGTGTTGTACAAATTTGAAGAGTTCAAGGCAGAATTTTTGCTTATCTTCGACCGAAGAACAGTTTCACAAACTACAGACAATGAGTTATTGGAGTTAAAGCAGGGGAATCGGGATCTGGTGGCGTATTTGGCACAATTTAACAAATTGATCGTAGAAACCAGTTGGCCGGAGTCTAAGAGGGCGGCAATTTTTTACAGAGGCCTAAAGGATGAGTTGAAGGATGGACTGGCTCAGATTCCAAAAAGACCAACTGATGAATCTGAACTTATAGATTTAGTTTTGCAGATAGATCAACGGCAAGTCGAAAGACGTAATGAACGTCGGAAGGATGTTCGAACTCTCCCACCGCGATTTGATCGAGCCAGGCCAGAGTCGGTCAAGAACCAAGAGGGTCAAGGTCATTCCAATGAAGAACCCATGCAGGTGGGAACTATCAGAGGACCTCTTACTAAGGAGGAAAGAAAAAAAAGGCGTCAGGGTAAGCTATGCATGTATTGTGGTCAGTCGGGCCATTTTGTCAAGGAATGTCCGAAGAAACCTAAGACCAGTTCGTGGGTAAAAGACCGGCTCCACCAGTAGACGGAGTTGCACTGGTGGGAGCAAGTGAAGAGACAACTCCAAAACCACAGTTTTTGGCAAATACTTTACAGTCTGCAGCCCCGCATTTGATTTTGTCTAGTAAAAATTTATTCGGAAAAACTCATGTGGAAGAAGTTTCAGTGATGGTTGATTCCGGGGCAACGGGGAATTTTTGTGACATCCAGTTTGCCAAATCTTTAGGAATTCAGTTTGAAAAGAAACTAAGACCAGAACCAGTTCGGGCAGTTGACGGCACCAATTTGTTTTCTGGGCCTATAGCCTTTGATACAGAATTGATAACCATGTGGGGGCCGGGAGAACATCGGAGTTACATTCGATTTAATCTCATAGATGCACCTCAGTTCCAGCTCATTCTTGGATTGCCTTGGCTCACTGAGCATAATCCACAGATCGATTGGTCTAAACGCACTGTGGAAATGAATTCTGATTATTGTCATGAGCATTGCTTTCAGTCTTTTTCGGAGGCCACCAGTTCCACCATGTCATTAAACTTGGCCAATCAAACTCAGATGATTTGTGCTCTGGAAGTTCCTGTAATTCCAGCGGAATATCAAGATCTGAAGGAAGTTTTCAATGAGAAGGAAGCTCAGAAATTGCCACCTCATCGTGAGTATGATTGTCGGATTGAATTAGAGCCGGGAGCTTCTTTGCCGTGCAGTCGAATTTATGCCTTATCGGAACCAGAGAACATCCACTTGAAGGACTACATCGAACAAAATTTAGCCAATGGATTCATTCGACCGCCACAGTCCCCTGTATCATCCCCCCTGTTCTTCATTCCTAAGAAGGATGGAACTTTGAGGGCCTGCATTGATTACCGGGATTTGAACCTAGTCACAAAGAAAAATCATTATCCGCTACCCCTCATTTCTGAACTCCTCAATCAGGTCAAGGATGCGTGTGTGTATACCAAGTTGGATTTACGTGGGGCCTATCATTTGGTCCGCATGGCTGAGGGTGAGGAGTGGAAGACCGCATTCTGAACTAGACTTGGGTTGTTCGAATACCAAGTGATGCCCTTTGGGCTATGCAACGCCCCAGCAGCTTTTCAGCATTTTGTGAACGACGTGCTTCGTGAGTACCTGGACCGATTTGCTGTGGTATACAACGATGATATCCTCATTTTTTCCAACAGTTTGGAGGAGCATGTTTGCCATGTTCGTGCAATTTTGGAGCGGTTGTTGGAGAATCATCTGTTTGTAAAGCTGGAAAAGTGTGTTTTTCATTCCTCAAGTGTGGAGTTTTTGGGTTTCATTCTATCTCCAGAGGGTGTATCCATGGATAATTCTAAGCTTCAGGCTATCAAGGCTTGGCCTGCGCCGAGGTCAGTGAAGGAGATACAGAGCTTTTTGGGATTTGCAAATTTTTATTGGCGCTTTATTCAGAATTTTTCAGAAAAAGTGAGTCCGATTACTCGTCTACTCAAGAAAAATGTGCGATTCATTTGGGAACGTGAATCGGAGGAGGCTTTCCAGCTTTTAAAAGAAGCTTTTGTCACCGCTCCTGTTCTGCAACACCCCGATTTGAAAGAACCATTCTTCATTGAAGCTGATGCCTCCAATTTGGCAACCGGAGGAATTTTGTCTCAACGTAAGAAAGACACGGGTCAACTCCATCCAGTGGCCTATCATTCCCGAAAACTGTCTCCTACAGAGGTTAATTATTCAATTGCAGATAAGGAACTCTTGGCAGTAAAAGAGGCTTTCAAGGTTTGGAGACATTACTTGTTTGGAGCGAGACATGTGATCACAGTCTTCACAGATCATCGGAATTTGCAATTCTTAAAATCAGCCCAAACTCTAACTCCTAGACAATTGTGGTGGTCTCTCTTTTTTGCAGAATATGATTTTGTTTTGACCTATAAGCCTGGATCTGCTAATGGTAAGGCAGATGCTCTTTCTTGTTTGAGTATGGAAGAAGAAATTGATGCCAAGGTGGAGGGTTTTATCATTCCAGAAGAAAAAATTGTGGCCATCACGGTCGAGGATAAGTTTGAGAATCGGATTCGAGAGGAATTCATTAAAACTGAGTTTTCAAATTGGGAAATGGAAGATCCTGATCGACATGTTAAGGATGGTAAACCATTCCTACAAGGAAAGATGTTCGTCCCCAGTGAGAATCTTCAAAAAGAAGTTATTCAGCAGTTTCATGATCATCAGTTGGCTGGTCACAAAGGTGCCAAGAAGACTTTGGAATTAATCAAGAGAACCTTCCTTTGGCCAGGCATGGACACTCAGGTGAGGCAGTACATCGCCACTTGTGAACCTTGTGTTAAGGGCAAGAGTTTGAGACAATCCCCGCAGGGTCTTCTAATGCCCTTACCTGTTGCTCCCTCTCCCTGGCACACTATATTTATGGATTTCATAGTAGATCTGCCCACCAGTCAGGGGTATTCTGTGATTTGGGTGGTGGTGGATCCGTTTTCTAAAATGAGTCATTTCATTCCTTTAAAGACCTTACCTACAGCATCTCAGTTGGCCACTCTGTTTGTGTAACACATTGTCAAATTGCATGGGATTCCTAAGGTAGTTGTTTCAGACCGTGGTCCCCAATTTATTTCCCGATTTTGGAAGTCCTTCCTAACTGGTTTGGGGGTTGACTCTCGCCTGTCCACTAGTTACCATCCTGAGACGGATGGACAGACGGAAAGAGTAAATCAGGATTTAGAACAATATCTCCGGATGTATTTGATGGATCAGGAAGGGGAATGGCCTTCTTTGTTGAGCACAGCTGAGTTTGCTTACAACAATTCAGTCCATTCAGCCACTGTTTTTTCCCCATTCTTTTTGAATTCTGGTCGTCATCCCAATATGTTGGTTGGGAGGGTGGATGTGGAGGTTCCTGCGGCTGAGGAGGTGATTCAAAACTTACAAAGATCCTATCAAATAGCTTCCTCTAATCTCAGTAAGGCTAAGGGGGCTTATAAGTTTCAGGCTGACAAGAAGTGAAGAGTAAGTCCCATTTATGAGCCTGGTGAAAAGGTTTGGATTTCCACTCGACACATGCGGTTGAGGGGAAATCGAAAGTTCCAACCGAGATTTGTGGGACCTTATGCAGTGGTTCGGATGGTGAATCCAGTGAGTGTAAGAGTAGCGCTGCCTAAGTCATTGAAGATCCACCCAACTTTTCATGTCTCTTTGATTAAAAGAAACCCTCCAAATTTCAGACGAGTCCTACCCTCAGTCCCAAATCAAATGCAGAGCTCTGAAGAATTTGAGGTCAAGAGGATTTTGGACTCTAAATGGAGAAGAGGGAAGGTCTTTTATTTAGTGGACTGGAAAGGTTATGGCCCTGAGGAAAGGTCTTGGGAACCCAGTAGCAATGTTCATGCTCCAAGATTGGTCACCGAATTTCATAAGATTCATCCACAGAAGCCTAGGGAGGGGGCTTTGGTGGGGGGTACTGTCAGGTCCATGTCAGGTTCTGTCACCAGGCTCCCTTCAGTTCCGATTTTCAAGGGTCTTGGTAACCCCTTCCATCAGTTTCCAATTTGGGGGTTTATCCAGAGACAGGTTCAAGCTCGCCATCAGATGGAGGGTTGATTCACACTTCCTGATTGGTCCACTAGGGTGCTAGGTTAGCGTTCTAGTGTTTTCTTTTGGTCCGCCATTTCCCGCTCCTGCACATTCTATGTGGCGCACTTCAACGGACATTTTTCGGCAGTCAGACGTTCCGTATCTGGCTCCTGTCAAGAACTTGGAGTTCAGTCAAGTTACATTCCCTTCTCAGTCTAATTTTTCCCAATTCCTGGTTGGGGCTCATGTGGGGAATAGTTTGGTCACAATTCCGACATTTGTTCAGTTCAGTTTTCCGCCGCAGCTCCGCATTTCCGAGAGTTCCGTGGAGTGCGGTTAGAATTTCAGCGGCTGTTAATCTTCAGCAAACCTTTCCTGTGGGCAAGTAATTCGTCCGCTCCGAGTTCTGTACAAGAGCGGTAAGAAGTTTCTATTATACAATTTGAACAACTCAGAGGCGCAGTCTTGTTCTGTCCAGCGCTATCCATAAGCCCATATTCACAGTTCTGCAGAGACAATTATTCCTAGTTAAAGTCTGCATTCTCCAGTATAATCTCATTCAGTACTTAAGATTCTGCCAAGCCTGCATATGACGAGTTGATTCCCTCGCAAAGGTGTCCAGAGTCTCTTCAGTGATGTAACTATAGCTCCTAGTTTACAGAGTGCAGCGGGAATCCTTTCTTGTATATTTCAGCAATGCAAGGAGAGGTGTGGCGCCGCGGCCAGGGCGACTGACCCTGGAATCTGGGGACCACGGTTCGATCCCCGGCTCCGGCAGCAGGTTAGCCCAGCACCATGTGACTCTGGGCAATAGCTCGCTTAATCTTCCCGACGGCCCCCAGCGCCTAGAGACCCTTACGGTTGATTGTGCGCTTTACAAATGTGGACTTTACTTTACTTTACGCATAGCTACAAGTATATGAGAGTATCAATTATATGCATATGGTTATACTTTTATTTACCACCTCTACGAAAAATCTACCTAAAGACTTGACACTATCTACTTTTTGAGCCCAACAAATCTGCAGGAAAAGACTTTATTTGTAGCAGATTCTTCCACAAGAGAGGGGCAAAATTCCACACAGTAACAGGTATTAGGAGAGGTAGAGCTGAGAGTTGAATTTCCAAGTGTTGCTTGAACTGTAGTAATGTTCTGTTAACTGTTTCAGGTGTCCACCAGCTTCTCAATTCAAGAGGTAGTGAAGAAGACACCAGTGTGGCAGTCTCTCTTCGTTTGTTATCCACTTCCCCTTTCCCTTCCATTTCTGGGCTTGGAGAAATCCGGGTGCAGGGGTGTTTGGGAATTTGGAAAATATTCAACATTGAAGTTTTGGTCATTCGCTCCTACGGAATCAAGATCATTCAGGTACTGCTTCTGACATACGGTTCGTACACCCCATGGAATCATACCCCTGCAATGATGGGGTGTATGAACCGTACCCCATGGAACGGTACCCCTGCAATCATGGGGTATACAAATTGTACCCCTATGAACCGTACCTCTGCAATGATGGGGTGTACGAACCGTACCCCTGAAAAGATGGGGTGTACAAACCGTACCCCTATGAACCATACCAAGTGCACGGTGCGTAGGTGATTGTGTGGCTCTCCTTACGAATCGCTCATACCCGACGTTTCCGTACAAATCGCGCTCTCATCCCCGGTCCGGATCGTACTTGTCGGGTCGTACAGCATGTTTACCATTCGTACGGTTCACTGTGAGGGGACTGTGTTGAATGAATTTTCCCTTGCTTTTCATACGGTTCGCAACGATTCTGTTGTATATTTTTCGTACGAATTGTACTATGCGATTCGGACGGAATTATACAATTCATACGGAAAGGGCTACGGATTCGAATCGTCGTACGGATTAGTTTACCGAATCAGAATCGGCCCCAAAGTCGGGGAAAAAAATTACGTTTATCTGAGCACAGCAATTTACCATGAAACCCTATGCTAGACCTGACCAGTTACTTTTGCATCATTGTGAAAAAAGTGTGTGTGTGGTGCTAGGCAGCATAATTGTGTGTAAGCGCTACGGAAGGCATATTACAGCCATTTTTATTTTAGTTAATATAGTGTCATACTGCCCTATGTCTTACACACACAGTGCAGTGCAGCAACTTTGGCTGCTGAACTGCGTTTGGGAGGTTTTATTAAATCTACTCATGAGTTCATCCGTTTCAAGCAAAAACTTGGAATTACCCATGGGTACATTTTTTTTCCACAGAGCATAATAGTAATCTGTCTTGCTTTTTTCTTTATTTTATAAAATTTGCTCCTAATGTGCATGCTGCTCTTTTGCATTTATGTCAGTATGGGCTTATAAACATTTATTGTTAGCCAAATTGGCAAGCTATTTTTTTACTTTACTGCTGTGCTCTACCCTGAGATATTTATAGCACCTGAAACTCTGCTGCCCTGTAAAAGCAAAGGAAGGAGGAACAGGTGTTAATTGAGTTAGTGTTGGGCAAATATATCAGGACCTGCAGCAGGGAAAGAGCAGTCCATTAGCCATGGTAGGAGAGAAAGGAGCCTCGAGGAGTTACGTCTCAGCTGGTACAGTGAATGTTATTGCAATGGTGCTCAAGACTCAGAGTGATTATCTGTTCGACCGTAGAGATTACTGGGCAACACGGCAAATTAAGGCCTATTTGTCAGTGATGGACATGTGGATGCCAGACACAAATGTGTTTTTTGTGATGTGTAACATGAAAATTTGATTAGACCCTGTAATTGTATTCAAGGCCTGTGCTACCAAAATTGAATTGTTCCTCCATAACAGTCTTACATAATGCTTTTCAGAATCAGGATGTGGGTCTATATGACAACCTTTAACTGCCTACTTGTCTATTTATTTAATATGAATGAAATACTGAAAATAGTATATAGATGAATCCCAGAAGGACGCAGGAACATAAACAGCAGAGTGCCATATAGATATATCATGAAGATGATAGTGGTGGAATAGTGCAATAAAGTGACATCACACATCAGAATGTATTCAGAGACTTTTTTCTATGGCGAATATGTGGTTTGCAGGATCAGGAGTTGGGACAAGTTGAGGTTAGTCTCTGTAGACTATCAACTCCACAGGTTGTCCACTGCTATGTTGGGTATTGATGGGTGACAGGAATGAGTAGTGAAAGAAGAGTCTGACCCAAATTCTATTGTGATCCTTATTCCACTGTAGGGATGCCAGTAGTTCAATGGAATTTAGGGTACCAAGGAATCTTGGGTTAGGCAAGCTTGACAGAACAATGGCTCTTGAATTGATGTTTAAGCTAACTCATTGAGAAACAATCCTATTCATGAACATCATGAGCAAGAAAGATATTATTATATAGTCTGACTGAAGCACTATATGGAAAAAAGAGCAATCTGTGAAATAGACGGCAATGGGTGGTTAGTGAAATAATATTCTTGGTGCTCAAGTGGTCCAACTGTAACAGCCACATTACCAATTAAATAGATCTCTTGCGTTGCACAGCAATATTTTTCATTTTTTCACACAGACATAAATAAATAAAAACAATTACTTTGGTATAGTTGACACTGTTTTGACACCCAAATAAAGGAGGGAGTCTTCAGGACCGGGACACTTGAAAAGGCCTCACAATACTTTGAAAAAAGATGTTGCAAGGGACAATGCTCACAAACAACTGCATTTAGATTTAGCCCTCTTTCAATGCGAGCTTCTGATGTTGACATAAAGAATTCTGTGTATTCAGTGATTGAAGTTCCAATACTGCATATGGCCAATCATAGAGACAGTACAATCTGCTTGTTTTCGCGACGTTAGGGAGAAACAGAAGCCCTATTATTTCTCTACTAAAATACGCTGCCAGAAACTACAGCCACATCCAAATGACCAAAAAAACGTTCTCAAAGACAATACTTCTACCAGGATTAAATGGCACCTCTGACTATTTTTCAGTTAATTTGGGTTTTCTATAGTGACATTCATCAGACTGCTCAAAAAATCGCCACATCAAATGTACTCATCAATGATGCAATGTATCACATTTCAATGGACCCTACTGAAGATCACTATGCAGAAATGTTGCCAACCTGAAACTATAGAAAATTGGGCCTTTTAGAAATAGGGAAAAGAACTCCCCTTTAAATTAATTTTGCAGCATTTACATTATTTAAAGTATGTGCAATGGTCTTTATTTGTGCTCCATACAAATGATTTCTTTCAGGCATGGCAAATGATGCCAAACTCATACAGCAATTGATAAACAACATATGAAGTTATATATGGGTATCTGTCAATAATGGGCTGGGGTTCCAGGGACATCAATTAGAAAATAAGGGCCCCATTAGGGTGGCGGGATTGCCCCCGCCAGGCCGGCAGTTGTCACTGCCGGCCCTGCGGGGGCAATCCGCCCGCCATCCCTGTACAAAAGACCCCCGCCATAATATTATGGCTGGTGGGTCCGCGGTGGACGGTATTTCCGTCCGCCTTTTTTCCACCCGGTTGACATGTCGACCGGGCGGAAAGGGTTCTATATGGTGGCGGTGTCTAATAGACACCGCCAGCCATATTAGAATGTGTCTTTACAGATGCCTTTCCATGGAGGCATTGCCGCCATGTTAAGGCTTGCGGAGTCTGCTTGGGGGGCCCGCTGCGGGCCCCCTGGGACTATGGTAACCCCCTGCAGGTCCATGCACAACATGGCAGGCAACGCATGGTGCCTGCCATGTTGTGCATGGAAGTGCATAACATGCCTACCTGGCATTGTGGTGGGCGGTGCTGAGTGCACCGCCCGCCACAATGTTAGGGATGCAGGATGCGCCCGCCGCTGTGGAGGGTGCATCCTAATGGCACATATGGGACCCCCACCCTTATGGCTGGCGGTCCCTTGTTACGACAGGATGGCGGGCGGACAAAGTATGCCTGCCATCCTAATGTGCCCCTAATTGCAGTGAATGAGTTGTCTATAAGGTTGGTTGAAGCCTAAGGTGGGAAACTCCATGCAATTGACAATTTAACATATTAAATTGAATTTTATGTATGTCCCCAAATCCTCTTTCCATTCTCAGATCATCAGCTTATGTAGCTTATGAATAGAGGTGTCACGAAGGAAACACTGCCCAAAAAGGCATCCCCTCTAGTAGGGGTCGATTACGATGGTGGGTGGTCCGCCACCGCCGGGCCGGTGTGGCCTTCCGCTGGCCTGGCGGGTGTAGTTTTGCCAACCAGGGGCGCGAATCTCCGACCGCCATATTAAGATGGGCAGACATAGTCCAATTTCCGTCCGCCGTGGAAAATCCAGTTCCGACAGTAGTTTAGAACCACGACAAAGGCAGACGTAGCCAATAGCGAGAGACCACCAGGCGGAATGACGTGGTGCCAATTACAATGCCTCAAATAGGTCATCGGACTGCAACGGAGAAACCACTGATCAAAACACGGCGGAAGCAACATAGCAGAGCAAAACAGGAATCTCAGAGTGCTCCACGCAGTCGCTACCGCTATGGATCCTGCCCTACTGGCCCTACCGCTGCTGTTCCTGATCCGCCATCAACAAAGACGACGCCGCCGTACACAACGGCGCAGGTAAATTAATGACACACATCCGCAGACAACATCAACACAGAACACCTGACCTGCAAATGTCTTCCTATCCACTCCAGACATCCTGGTGAGCACAGGACCATATTCACCAGTGTCATTGGAAGGCTCCGCTAGTCGTGAACACACTGCTTTGCACCGGTACCATCCATCAACAAAGTAAGCACCGCCATCTTCCCGTCACATCACCGCTGCGGTGAGGACGCGGGAAAACATCCACACAACCAAGTCGGCATGGCCAGTGCCACAAATGCGCAGTGTCAGTGAGGGTGAAAGGATTGAATGGGACCTGGGCTCAAAGTAAATAGCGTGCCCCCATTGGTAGCAGCGGTCATTTCCAGATACAATCACAGGAACTACCATCACAACCCTGCACCACATACAAATGTGTGCCCATCTGACAATCAGGGAAAGTGATGTCTGACAACCAGGTCATAGGTGTAATGTGGCAAACCAACACCTGTATTGACTTGCCACACTGGTGTCCCTGGTGTCAGCCCCCCTTCCTGATAGTGGCAAGGTGAGTGTCAGAGCCCAAAGCCCACCAGCATAGAGGTACCCCTGGTGTCAGCCCCCTTCCCTGATCGTGGCAAGACAAGTGTCAGGGCCCAAAGCCCACCAGCATACAGGTGCCCCTGGTGTCAGCACCCTTCCTGATAGTGGCAAGGTGAGTGTCAAGGCCCAACGCTCACCAGCATACAGGTACCACACATGTGCCCCTGGTGTCAGCCCCCCTCCCTGATAGTGGCAAGGTGAGTGTCAGGGCCCAAAGCCCTCCAGCATACAGGTACAACACATGTGCCCCTGGTGTCAGCCCCCTCCCTGATAGTGGCAAGATGAGTGTCAGGGCCCAAAGCCCACCAGCATACAGGTGGCACTGGTGTCAGCCCCTCTCCCTGATAGTGGCAAGGTGAGTGTCAGGGCCCAAAGCCCACCAGCATACAGTTGCCCCTGGTGTCAGCCCCCTCCCTGATAGTGGCAAGATGAGTGTCAGGGCCCAAAGCCCACCAGCATACAGGTGCCACTGGTGTCAGCCCCTCTCCCTGATAGTGGCAAGGTGAGTGTCAGGGCCCAAATCCCACCAGCATACAGGTACCAAACATGTGCCCTTGGTGTCAGCCCCCCCTCCCTGATAGTGGCAAGGTGAGTGTCAGGGCCCAAAGCCCACCAGCACACAGGTACCCCTAGTGTCAGCCTCCCTCCCTGTTAGTGGCAAGGTGAGTATCAGGGCCCAAAGCCCACCAGCATACAGCCACCAGCATACAGGTACCACACAGGTAATAGTTCTTGAACCACATGACAGGCAGAGTCAACAGTAGTTGTCAATACACCACACAATGCATGTGCAAATTGAGTCAAAATTGTGTGGATCAGACACACAGCAGTAAGCAAAAGCACATACTGACATGTGACCATCACAAGTACATGAATACCAATTGATGTGCCTGATGTGGCAGCAAACTTAGTGGATACAAAACACTGCATTCCCAGTAAGCAGTCTGGCAACAAAAACACAAAACACAATCACACATCTCTGATTGCCCCAGCTTGTGGACACACAATACAAGTCATCACACTACACACATCACAACACACACGGCCAGTCCATTTGTACCTCTTCAAACACACATACAGCAGTGACCACAACCACAGCAGAACAACAAAGCAAATCACAGATGCATACAACTTCACCATAGCAATGTGCTGTAGAAAGACATGCACTGCACATGTGCAACCATGCCTTTAAGCAGGTACCTTACAATGACACCCATATGCATGTTAAAGTGTTGTGAGTGGCACATAGGACCAGTACACCCAGCAGCTACTCACAGCAACACACCACACCATGAAGTGCTGGTGAGGGCCATACATTGTGAAGGCATGGGGTGGACACATGCGACTGAAGTGGTGTACAAATTAGGATTGCACAGATGACGATTGTACATCCAAAAACATACCAACCAGTCATGCACAAAGTGTACACATCAAAACCAGACATAGGGGATGCCATGAATACACACAGCAAACACTGTATCAGCAAATGAAACCAGACAAGTCACAGCAAGGAAGGTGAAAAATCCACCAACATGTCAGTCTGGATGAGTAGGACAGCACAAGTAGCTCACGATTACATCTGACAAAAGAGATTTTCTTTCTGTGTTCTTCCGTTTAAACTAAACCATTTGGCAAATAAAAAAACTCAGTTGTTCTAAACACGACATGGTAAGAGAGTATAAAGTACTGAGATTTCTACAAATTCCTCATTTCTCACAATTTTATTTTTTTGAAAATCAGAATCAGATTTCAATACACAAGTTTAAAAACAAAATAAAAACAGGAAGTATACAATTACACAATTGATCAAATAAATTCTTGGGTAACACAAAAAGAAAGTAACTGATTTTATTTTTAATTTTATTCTTGATTTTACTTTATGAAATTGAACTGATTGTAACGTGATTGATGTATACAATATCTGTCAACTCATAGATTAGCCTATAATTTGTATAGAATAGGAATTCACGTCTAACCTGAGTAATTGTATACTTCCTGTTTTTAATTTGTTTTTAAACTTGTGTATTGAAATCTAATTCTGATTTTCAAAAAAATAAAATTGTGAGAAATGAGGAATTTGTAGAAATCTCAGTACTTTATACTCTCTTACCATGTCATGTTTAGAACAACTGAGTTTTTTTGTTATTTGCCAAATGGTTTAGTTTAAACGGAAGAACACAGAAAGGAAATCTCTTTTGTCAGACTACATATACCCAGTCCTTTCTGGTTTACCTGGGAAACTCTCTTCTTTTTGAAGCTCACGATTACATGACACACATGCCTCAACAACAATACACAACTCACACTTTGCAGTCACACACTCTGCACACTCTCAACTGCCAGGTAAATCATGAATGTGTCCACAAGGAGTGCAAGGAGACACTGCACAACATCAAAATCATACATCTGCAAACAATTAGAGGTCTTTGTCAGGCCAAATAAACAAACGGGCAATGCATACCAGGATCATACATGTATCTATTTTGCACGTTAAGTGCCACATACACATCAACAACACTGACAAGGACAGGCCAAGCACACAGTCTGACTACTCAAGTGCGCACATACAAATATACCCAATGTGAGTATGCAGGCAAACCTACACAAGATAACAAGACACCCACTACTGTTCACACATCCAAACCCATCACATAGATAACACCAACCATGGTCACCATCAATATTACACTGTGTGTACAATACACCTTGGTCGTGGCATAGCCTCCTAACATCACTTGTGTTCAATAGAAGGAATCTCAGGGTGATATGATGAGTGTAAGAGTACATCAACACAAACAAGCATAATTGCACTCCCAAGCCACATAGTTGTTCCTAACTAAAGTGAGTGTTACGTCAGTCAAACCATTACAAACTTAACCTATGAAATATCAATGTGGAAGTGCCATGCAGAGCATGTTGCACATTGAGCCATACACAGCCATAAACTGTTTAGTCCAGCAAGTGCACCAATGAAGTGTACAACAGGATTAACACTTTTTATTGCAAAATAACATGATAGCCATCGTATTGCCAACAAAGGAAATTACATTGTCCAGTCCATAGATCAAACAATGCACATATGTGCATGAGAATGTGCACAGTGAATCTGCCACACAGTGCACTGACATGTGGATTCAAATGCTATGGTGATACCAGAGCTCAGTCCAGGCAAAGCTATGGGAGATATGGGAATGTGGGGAGCATTTGGCATCAGACCTGCCTGTCTTCTGGACTTTGAAGTTTGCAGCATGTCCGGCCCAGTGGTAGGACCTGACCTAGGTGACTGAGGACCAGCAGAGGCAGAGGCAGTAGTGGCTGTGCCATGCAGAGGGCTGAATGGGCCGGGTGGCATGGTGGCACGTGGAGGCGTTCATAAGCTGCCGTGAGACAGGGTGGGTGAGGGAGAATGTGCAGGGCTGACTCTACACTTCTTAGTGATGCGATATTTCAGAAATGTCTTGGGCTGACTGGGAAGTGATGTGGGCACAACAGATACACCCTCTGACAAAGGTGTCATAGGTGCAGGCGTTTGTCCCTGTGGGGAATTGACAGATTTGTTTTTAGCCTTGGTGTTGGCCTGACTTTTGCTCCCCATCCCCTGTAGTCCTGTTGCTCCACGCACATTGCTCTCCTGACTACGCTTCACAGGGGTGTTGGTGGGAGTGGAGGTTTGTGGTGAGGGTGTCTTAGGGACCTGTTGTTGCTTTGCCTTCCCTGGCACCTGCACCACTGCAGGAATGGCGGGGAACAACCTTTACAACGCAACTTTTACAACGCACTACCATTACAACGAAAAATTTACAATGCAAAATCCATTACAACGCATGTATTTACAACGCAGTCATTACAACGCATGACACTACCACGCACACCACTACAACGCATGTCATTACAACTCAGTCATTACAACGCATACCATTACAACACATAACATTACCATCCAACACTTACCCTACTGTTGCACCCCCTGGAGTTAGAATAGTAATTTTTACCCCTACACTATCCAAAATTAACCCTACTGTTGCACCCCCTGGAGTTAGAATAGTAATTTTTACCCCTACACTATCCAACACTTACCTTACATGCAATGTAATGTAATGCGTTGTAATGGTATGCGTTGTAAATGTAGTATGCGTTGTAGTGGAATGCGTTGTAATGGTAGTTTCAAAGAATTCGTTGTAATGGCATGCGTTGCAATGGTGTGCGTTGTAATGGATGTTGCGGTGTAAAAAATGCGTTGCAAAGGTAGGCGTTGTAAAAGTATGCGCTGTAATGTCATACATCCAGGAATGGCAACTGACTTTGTGTCTTTAGCAGGAGTTTTCTGGATGGGAGGGTCCTGTGCTGGTTGTGATGTCTTGGAACTTGAACTAGAGGCCTGCTTCTTTGACTGATGCCCCAGAGTTTCATCTGAAGGGCTTGTTACTTTGTCTCCCTCTCTGCCTGTGTCCAGTTTAGGGGATGGTGTTTGTGATCTGCCACGCTTGGGGTGGTGCTGTTGTGGGCTGCGTCCCACCAACTTGGGGCCTGAGGGGTCTGTTGTGTCTCCAGTCTCCACAGGTACTGCCACTGGCAGGGTGTTTGTTGAAGGTACAGGAGCCGAACTTTGACGCCGGGACAGCTGAATGGCAGCAGTCACGGTTGAGGACAAACCCTGGAGAGTCCTGTGTAGGCCACCCACGTCCGAATGAATATCCTCGATGAATGCCAGAACTTGTCCCAACTTCTTGTCCTTATCCTGGAATGCATTTAGTAGAGCTGTCTGGCCCACACACAACTGCTGCAGGAGGTCTACCGCCTCTACATTGAGGGTAGCAGGGGACACTGGGGCAGAGGCAGCAGTACCTGGGGTGAATTCGACTCTACCTTTGACAGCCCTGCGTGCACAGAATGCACTAGTGTTAGTAGGCGGTATGGTGGGCACTGGCCAATGTGTTGTGGATGTAGATTCTGCATTGTCACTCCCTGTGTCCACCATTGCTCTGGATTCTCCACTGGAGTCATCGGATGTAGATGCTGGGCTTTCTGGGCGCGATTCCTCATGGACACTCTTGTTCCCCTCCGAGGCGCTGGACACCTCCGTGTCTGTGTCCTCATGTGATTCATGCGTGCCAGACACTTCAGCACTGGTGTCCGTCTCATTGCCTCCTGTGCACTCAGTAGATTCTGCAATGGAGAGAGACATAGGTTTAGTACGGTGTAGAGACACAAAGAACGTATGCATGCACAACACCAAAGTACATAATGAAAACACCTTGTTGCACAACACCCTGTGCAGTGTGCGTTTGGAACAACAATGGTAGGTAAAAAGCCTGATGCAAAAATGCATTGTTCGCAGCAAGGTCCCATGTGACGTACAAACAGGCAAATATCCGGGCCGTGCTCCCTATGAACCCAGCATAGACATCCCTGTAGGCAAACCCACGTGCCTGTATGTGATGGAGCGGTACAAAAGGGGGTGGTGATGGACGGAGCATCTGAATCAATCAAACACTCACACCCAGTCAAAAGATCTGGGTTTAATCCATCACCATTCTTTAGCCCACTCTGCCACCCGAGTTCAGACATGGCTATATGCTAATCAGTCTGACCCTGTGCCTCATGGGAACAGTCCAGCCCGAACTGCCAAGCCATGTCTTCCCTGGACCGGAAACAAGCTTCCGAGGACCGGTTTCTGGCATTCCAGCCGTCTTCAGCCCGGCTTGCTTGAATCCAGTGGCAAAGTGAGCAAGGGACTCACGTCTGAGCATACCCTGCCACACTTATGGCGGCCAAAAGCGGTACAAAAGGGGGTGGTGATGGACGGAGCATCTGAATCAATCAAACACTCACACCCAGTCAAAATCTCTGGGTTTAATCCATCACCGTTCTTTAGCCCACTCTGCCATCCAAGTTCAGACATGGCTATATGCAAATCAGTCTGACCCTGTGCTTCATGGGAACAGTCCAGCCCGAACTGCCAAGCCATGTCTTCCCTGGACCGGAAACAAGCTTCCGAGGACCGGTTTCTGGCATTCCAGCGTCTTCAGCAAGGCTTGCTTGAATCCAGTGGCAAAGTGAGCAAGGGACTCACGTCTGAGCATACCCTGCCACACTTATGGCAGCCAAAAGCGTTACAAAAGGGGGTGGTGATGAATGGAGCATCTGAATCAATCAAACACTCACACCCAGTCAAAAGATCTGGGTTTAATCCATCACCGTTGTTTAGCCCACTATGCCTCCCCAGTTCAGACATGGCTATATGCAAATCAGTCTGACCCTGTGCCTCATGGGAACAGTCCAGCCCGAACTGCCAAGCCATGTCTTCCCTGGACCGGAAACAAGCTTCCGAGGACCGGTTTCTGGCATTCCAGACGTCTTCAGCCGGCTTGCTTGAATCCAGTGGCAAAGTGAGCAAGGGACTCACGTCTGAGCATACCCTGCCACACTTATGGCGGCCAAAAGCGGTACAAAAGGGGGTGGTGATGGACGGAGCATCTGATTCAATCACACCCAGTCAGAAGATCTGGGTTTAATCCATCACCGTTCTTTAGCCCACTCTGCCACCCCAGTTCAGACATGGCTATATGCAAATCAGTCTGACCCTGTGCCTTATGGGAACAGTCCAGCCCGAACTGCCAAGCCATGTCTTCCCTGGACCGGAAACAAGCTTCCGAGGACCGGTTTCTGGCATTCCAGCTGTCTTCAGCCCGGCTTGCTTGAATCCAGTGGCAAAGTGAGCAAGGGACTCACGTCTGAGCATACCCTGCCAACTTATGGCAAACAAAGCAAAACCAAAGGAAATGATGGACGGAGCATTGATAATACAAGCACTCACCCCCAGTCAACTGATCTGGGTTTAATCCATCACCAATCTTTAGCCCACTCTGCCACCCCCAGTTCAGACATGGCCATATGCAAATCAGTCTGACCCTGTGCCTCATGGGAACAGTCCAGCCCGAACTGCCAAGCCATGCCTTCCCTGGACCGGAAACAACCTTCCCAGGACCGGTTTCTGGCATTGCAGCCGTCTTCAGCCCGGCTTGCTTGAATCCAGTGGCAAAGTGAGCAAGGGACTCACGTCTGAGCATACCCTGCCACACTTATGGCGGCCAAAAGCGGTACAAAAGGGGGTGGTGATGGACGGAGCATCTGAATCAATCAAACACTCACACCCAGTCAAAAGATCTGGGTTTAATCCATCACCATTCTTTAGCCCACTCTGCCACCCGAGTTCAGACATGGCTATATGCAAATCAGTCTGACCCTGTGCCTCATGGGAACAGTCCAGCCCGAACTGCCAAGCCATGTCTTCCCTGGACCGGAAACAAGCTTCCGAGGACCGGTTTCTGGCATTCCAGCCGTCTTCAGCCCGGCTTGCTTGAATCCAGTGGCAAAGTGAGCAAGGGACTCACGTCTGAGCATACCCTGCCACACTTATGGCGGCCAAAAGCGGTACAAAAGGGGGTGGTGATGGACGGAGCATCTGAATCAATCAAACACTCACACCCAGTCAAAATCTCTGGGTTTAATCCATCACCGTTCTTTAGCCCACTCTGCCATCCAAGTTCAGACATGGCTATATGCAAATCAGTCTGACCCTGTGCTTCATGGGAACAGTCCAGCCCGAACTGCCAAGCCATGTCTTCCCTGGACCGGAAACAAGCTTCCGAGGACCGGTTTCTGGCATTCCAGCGTCTTCAGCAAGGCTTGCTTGAATCCAGTGGCAAAGTGAGCAAGGGACTCACGTCTGAGCATACCCTGCCACACTTATGGCAGCCAAAAGCGTTACAAAAGGGGGTGGTGATGAATGGAGCATCTGAATCAATCAAACACTCACACCCAGTCAAAAGATCTGGGTTTAATCCATCACCGTTGTTTAGCCCACTATGCCTCCCCAGTTCAGACATGGCTATATGCAAATCAGTCTGACCCTGTGCCTCATGGGAACAGTCCAGCCCGAACTGCCAAGCCATGTCTTCCCTGGACCGGAAACAAGCTTCCGAGGACCGGTTTCTGGCATTCCAGACGTCTTCAGCCGGCTTGCTTGAATCCAGTGGCAAAGTGAGCAAGGGACTCACGTCTGAGCATACCCTGCCACACTTATGGCGGCCAAAAGCGGTACAAAAGGGGGTGGTGATGGACGGAGCATCTGATTCAATCACACCCAGTCAGAAGATCTGGGTTTAATCCATCACCGTTCTTTAGCCCACTCTGCCACCCCAGTTCAGACATGGCTATATGCAAATCAGTCTGACCCTGTGCCTTATGGGAACAGTCCAGCCCGAACTGCCAAGCCATGTCTTCCCTGGACCGGAAACAAGCTTCCGAGGACCGGTTTCTGGCATTCCAGCTGTCTTCAGCCCGGCTTGCTTGAATCCAGTGGCAAAGTGAGCAAGGGACTCACGTCTGAGCATACCCTGCCAACTTATGGCAAACAAAGCAAAACCAAAGGAAATGATGGACGGAGCATTGATAATACAAGCACTCACCCCCAGTCAACTGATCTGGGTTTAATCCATCACCAATCTTTAGCCCACTCTGCCACCCCCAGTTCAGACATGGCCATATGCAAATCAGTCTGACCCTGTGCCTCATGGGAACAGTCCAGCCCGAACTGCCATGCCATGCCTTCCCTGGACCGGAAACAATCTTCCCAGGACCGGTTTCTGGCATTGCAGCCGTCTTCAGCCGGTCTTGCTTCAATCCAGTGGCAAAGTGAGCAAGGGACTCACGTCTGAGCATACCCTGCCAACTTATGGCAAACAAAGCAAAACCAAAGGAAATGATGGACGGAGCTTTGACAATACAAGCACTCACCCCCAGTCAACTGATCTGGGTTTAATCCATCACCAATCTTTAGCCCACTCTGCCACCCCAGTTCAGACATGGCCTTATGCAAATCAGTCTGACCCTGTGCCTCATGGGAACAGTCCAGCCCGAACTGCCAAGCCATGCCTTCCCTGGACCGGAAACAACCTTACCAGGACCGGTTTCTGGCATTGCAGCCGTCTTCAGCCGGGCTTGCTTGAATCCAGTGGCAAAGTGAGCAAGGGACTCACGTCTGAGCATACCCTGCCAACTTATGGTGAACAAAGCAAAACCAAAGGAAATGATGGACGGAGCGTTGACAATACAAGCACTCACCCCCAGTCAACTGATCTGGGTTTAATCCATCACCAATCTTTAGCCCACTCTGCCACCCCCAGTTCAGACATGGCCATATGCAAATCAGTCTGACCCTGTGCCTCATGGGAACAGTCCAGCCCGAACTGCCAAGCCATGCCTTCCCTGGTCCGGAAACAACCTTCCCAGGACCGGTTTCTGGCATTGCAGCCGTCTTCAGCCGGGCTTGCTTGAATCCAGTGGCAAAGTGAGCAAGGGACTCACGTCTGAGCATACCCTGCCAACTTATGGTGAACAAAGCAAAACCAAAGGAAATGATGTACGGAGCGTTGACAATACAAGCACTCACCCCCAGTCAATTGATCTGGGTTTAATCCATCACCAATCTTTAGCTCTCTCTGCCACCCCAGTTCAGACATGGCCATATGAAAATCAGTCTGACCCTGTGCCTCATGGGAACAGTCCAGCCCGAACTGCCAAGCCATGCCTTACCTGGACCGGAAACAAGCTTCCCAGGACCGGTTTCTGGCATTGCAGCTCCCCCTCATCACCATGAAGCAAATATACACCTCTGCCAATCTAAAAAAGTAACTGGAGTATTGTCATCCTATCTCATCACCTCTAAGAGACCCAGCCCCTTTCCTACCCAATATATAAAAAACCAGGGGATCGGACACCCTTCTAAACCTCCATTAGTATGTACCTCTTTCTCCCAATATGTAAAAACCCATACCTGGCACCCTGCCACCCTTCCCCACTGCCCTCTGCCGTTGCCTTCCACCCTTCTAGCTATTACCATGTTTGCAAGTGTCCTTTAGAAATCAGAGCTTTGTTACCGAGCAACGTTAAGTGCAACCACAAATCTGCTGCCAGTGCTGGCAGGGAAGGTTTCATGTAGTAATTGGGTTCCATCCATTTAGCTTATCAGGATTTTTTGCAATTGATTACATATTTTTTACTTTTTACCGTGAGTGTCACTAATGGTAAATTCACAGTAATTGGATTAATAACAGCATGTTCTTCTTCTTTTTTAAGCCTATCATTAAATCGTTGTTAGATCTTGTTAGTAAAGTCACACGGTGACCTCTGAACTTACCCCGTATTTTTGTTCACAGAATTTCCCCAGATGAAGGCTATCTTGCCGAAATGCATTGGGATTTCTAAACACGGTTAAATATCATAATGATAATGATGAATGTCATGAATTCAAAGAACCGAGTAAAGTTAACTCGTTCGATTCAACAATAAAATTGAAAACTGAAAGTTGAAACTCTCAAAGACTACATATTCTCATTTTATTGTATATGAAACAAGGAAACCTTAACACAAGGACTTCACACCCAGTGCCGAGGGGACATTCCCCACGGTTTTAGGGGATGCTTCCAATATGACTTTCAGAAAGACTGCATTTCTCTGCATTTACTGCCCTGTGTGCCTGACATCCTGTCTCTAATACACATCTGGGATAGGTGATAGGACTGCTGTGCTGCTTAAATGACTCATCTGCAGGGGCGGCTCCTCCACATGGATACTGGAGCATCACCCCACTGCTTTGTCACAGTGCGAGAAGCAGAAACGTAAAATGGTATTACGTTTCTGCGTCTCACACTGCGAGAAAGTTGGGGCAGGTGGGTGGGCAGGTCAGGGAGGAGTGGCTAGCCCAATGTCTTAGCACTCTTCATTTTCTCCATGTAGGCTGCTGCGCAATCTGCATGGAAAAAAATAGCCTCCCCATTGACGCCTATAAGGACGGCGTCCTAGCCAATCTCAACACTGCCATCCCAGCGTTGTGGTTGGCTTAGGGGAGGAAAGGGAGGCTGCCTGCTTCTGCTTCGTGTGAACACTGAGCAGGAGACGTAAGGCGGAGGCTGGGACAGGAGGTGACAGTACGTTTTTAAAAATGTATTTTCTTTAAATTAAATTACCCCCCCACCCGCACGACCACCCACTCCCCACTCGCAAGCCATGCCGGCAGTGACTGCTCATCTTTGAACTGCAGACTTTGAAGGCCTGCTTTTCTCTTATGTTGTCCTGCTACCTGCTGCTCATTGTTTCTGCTGAAGGAAAGCTGTAATCCAAGTGATGTCCAAGGGCTTGTTGGTTAGCCTCCTGTTGTTTCAGGCTCAGGGAAATCAAAGTCTCTATCTATGCTCGTGTGCCTGGTTCACTGGAAGTGGCCTAGATACTCGCAACATGGATCTGAATAGAGCCCCTCTCTGTGGGGCCGATTCCGATTCGGGTCGGAAGCCCTTCCGACCGAATTGGTACGTGTCGGTTTGATTCCTTTCTGAACGAGCCATTCTGATGGGCTCGGTCTGAAAGGAATCCGACTCGGATTTCCGGATGGCCTACGATGGGCTCATAGAGCCCGTCTGCCATCTGGAAATCCTCCAGTACTCCCCGGTCACCTCTTTATGACCGAGGGAGTACTATGGCAGTTTTTCACTGCGTTTTCGTGCCGGTGTGTCGGCACAAAAAGGCAGTCGGAAACTTTCTCTGGGGGCCCCCAGCAGGGCCCCCATGGGTGTGAGGCTGCCGAATGGCGGCCTGGTTCACCTATGATGCCCCTCCCTTGATCCCGGCACATGGTGGCAGGCACCTTGGGGTGCCGGCCACAGGGTGCAGGGATCAACTGGATGAACCCCTGCATTTCACATTGCAAGCATGCTTTCCGGTCGGCATGCGTGCTTGCATTGTGAACCATACGAATGCGACCGAACAGGGTTTGTCACATTGTACTAGCAGGGCCGTAACCGACCACAGCAGGTCGGCCGGTTACGGCTACTGACCGATGTCGGACGGACTTGAGTTCATCTGACATCAGAATCGGCCCCTGTATGTAAGAGAACCAGCACATTGACCTCATGCAGGAGTAAAATGGTGCATCGCATCTGAACCAACGCTTTGCCTACAGAGATTGATGCATCTGACAGCTTATCACCACTGCTACAGCTTGGTGAGATCGGTGCATTCTCTTGACTGTGTGGCAGAATACAGCACATCACGAGATGCCTTTCGTGTCCAGCACCCATCTTTGGAATTGACACTTCGCCTTCACTGAGTGGAGAAGATTGACGCATCTTGTTGATTACGAACTATAAAAGGTACTATGTTCACCAGGGCCTGCACCGCTCCTGTAGCTATCCTATGCTTTCATGAATTTGGCCCCAATTTTGACTTTGCCCTGGTGAAGCATGACCTAAAATAGCCTTTTAGCAATACTTGCTTCTAAGTGCTTTATTGCAGTTATCCTTTTAAAATTCTATGTTTCAACTTCTATACATTGGATGTTTGTCATTTTGGGCTTGTTTTGTTTATAATATAATAAACTATTTTTATAAACTTGTGTGGAGTCCTTCTGTTGTGTATTCATTGTGTTATTGTGTGTGACTGTGTGCTAGTGCCTCTTTAGATAAGCCTCACTGCTCTGTGCCCAGCTACTAGAGGGTAAGCACAGGCTATCTTTTAGTGTGCATCTAGCTTGGGAAACATAATTTGCAACGCATACCATTACAATGCATACCATTAAAATGTATAGTACCCCTACACTATCCAACACGTACCCTACTGTTGCATCCCCTAGAGTTAGAATAGTCATTTTATCCCTTTAGTATCCAATACTGACGTGAAATGCTATGTAACGGTATGCGTTGTAATGGTGGTATGCGTTGTAAAGGTATAATGCGATGTATTGGAATGCGTTGGAAAGGAAGTTTCTAAAAATGAGATGTAGTGTCATGCGATGTAATGGAGTGCATTGTAAAGGATGTTACGATGTAAAAACTGTGTGGTAAAGGCTTGCATTGTAAATGTATGCGTTGTAACATCATACATCCATCTAGCTTATCCTGACTAGGATTGTGGCTTCTGCTTGGGCAGGGTACATACCTTAGCCAACCGGAAACCCAATTTCTAACACCCCCTGAGGACCAGTTGAGGGAAGAAACAGCTGGGAGAACTTGGATAGCTCCTCTGGGACCTTTATGGAAAGGACCTGGACACAACTGACCTCCCCGGGTAACCATTCAAGAGGCTCTGCTGCCTGGGCAGTATGGCAAGGAGGTTGGTCTGCTGGCTAGTTACAAAGTTGCTGCACAAGATGCCCCCTATTGGCAGGATAGGAGAAATCTGACACAGATAGCCTGAAATGTGCTCCTTTAGCTACCAGAACTACTGGTGATGCTCACAGTGGCTAGGCCTGGTCACCAGGAGCAGAACAAGGCACAAATAAAAAAAATTGGCCCAATGGAACCCAAGATACGACTGATGGACGTTTTGGCCTTTTGACTGTTTGAAGCTTTACACTTTTAAGAAATATACCCGGTTGGCCCATGGCCCGGAGTCAGAGTAGAAAAAACTATTTTTTTTGGAGAAGCTAGCGTGCATGGGACCCCTCCTTTGATTTCAAATTTCCCCTGCGTTTCATGATTTCCCTAAGGGCCAGTACAAATAAAGACTGATTGCCATCTCAGTAGTTACTAGGTTTGAGTGCTCCATCCCCAGGCCCCAATGTGAGGAAAGATAGGGTGAGTGCTGCTGCACTTTTTCCTCATGGCTGTGTGGCATTCCCACTCCACATGGTCATGTGTGCTAGGAGAGGGGAGAGTAATGTAGAATCTGCACCTTGCCCGCATGGAGAAGGCAGGGAGAATGAATTGCTCCTGCACCTGCAACCAATAAATATATATATTTATATACATTAGGTAATAGAACATTAATTTTGACATTTTTTTAAGCCTTTTGTTGTTTTATTTTAAGTACAGTGGTTTGGTTAATGCAAAGTTATATTTATTTGCTTCTCAAATTATAATTGTCAAGGTTGGATTTTTTTTAAAACGATGTTTCTTTTTTTGCAGTTTACTGATTTGCACTGTTGCTGTTTCCTATAATGGGGAACTATATCATTAGAGAGATTTTAAATACAATGTTTGGATTAAGTTTAAAATGTGACTGTTGGTCATATTTAGTTATTAATTTAATGTATGTTTTTTTGTAGTTGGATTTTTTTTTGGAGTGTTATTTTTCTTTTCTACCAGCAGAACCTGGTGGGTTTTCTACAGTCCGAACCTGGTTTTCTTAAAGTGTTGGCAGTTTGGTGAAAATTAGTGGTCATTATGGTGTCCCTTTTATAGTAGGTATTTAACTAGTAAAGTGTTGTTTTATTATTGGTTACTTTGTTTTAAGTTTAATATCATGAGTTGTATATATATAGTTTTTTTCAGAAAACACAGCTTAAAGTATGGATAGCAGAAAAAAATGTCAGTTAAAATGTTATATTTTAAACTCTAAAAACCACCAGCTATAGTTCACCCAAGGAAAGGTAACTCACATCCCACCATGTACAGCGTTATCATCAATGATGTAGATTGAGATGTTATCAGTGTTGGCAACAATTATGTGATAGAACATGTCATGAGTGATGTAATATGTGAAGTTATAATCAGTGAATAGGGAGGGAGCTACTCATAGTTCCTTGAGGTAAAAATAACTGATGCATTTCAGTGGTTTTAGAGATTAAAATGTAACTTTTAACCTGATATTTTCACCTAACTATAACATAATTTTAACCACATTGCACACCTAATTTCCTATGGGTGGCCAACTCCTCATTGCTGGTGAAACCCCAATGGTCCCACTACAAACCATGGACACCCACCCAAAGTTTTGTGTCCAACAGTAAATTTGTGATAATTTCAAAGTCTTTTTGCAGTCCTCCTGTGAATTTCTTCACAGAGTGCCACACGAGTACCATGTGTCATTGGGTCCTAAAAAGGCAACTGCAACATTCCTCATCATGTTGTGGCCAGCCAATCACAGCCCCTGGTTTCACAGGACAGGTCTCGTTCCTGCTGATCTAGCCAATCAGTATGCCTCATTTGCCGTTAAGTACTCAATGTTCCCTCAGTACTCCCTTGGTATTCCCTCTGTAGTACAGCAAGTCTACAGCAACACAAAAGTTTTTTTCCCTACTTTGACTGATTTTCTATGTTTTTTAAAATGTTTCTTTTGGAACAATGGAACTGAGTCCATATGTTTGAAAATGCCGGCCATTAGTTGTAGCCAGCCAATCATAGCCCTCAGAGTGAATCAATGGATCCAGCCTATCAGTATGCTTCATGTACCATTTATTACCTCAGTACTCCCTCTGGAGTACCGCTTCACTAGATATCTATACATTTAACAGCTTAGTTTCTCTAAAATTACTGAAATGATTTACGCCAAATCTCAATAAGCATTGTTTCTTGGTAAATATCTAACTTTCAGCCAAATTTGGTGTGATTCTATTTAGCTGTTTAGGTTGTGATGTTGTCTAAATTTCCTAAAAGAAATTGCATGGGGAAAATGTGTTTAGGGACCAATCACTCATTTTTAGCCACTGCTTGATGAATCACTTGAAAACTTTCCAGGTAGGAGATGAGGTGGCGAAAGCAAATTAGAAAATCAAATACACAAACACACATACAGATATATATAAGGGAATTGAAACATGGTGCTGAAAGACTTCCATACTTTGCATTTAATCTCCGTTGCCCATGAAGAAGTGATTGACACGAAACACGTCGTCAATGCAGACATTTTCTGTGATGCAAAGTTTTTCTCCTCATTGTGCGCTCCATTAAATGAATGTTGGCACTTACCTGACGAGGGGTCTCTCTACAGCAGGCACTTTTCTTTGTGGTTGATTTAAGCAGCATGCCTGAGCCACAGAGAGAACCCCAGTGCTGGATTATGACGCTCTTGGAGCGGCGCCATACGCCACTGTTTGTGAAAGGTCAGGAGCCTGTTTCTTAAAGAAAATCAGAGCCAGTGGGGACTTGAGCTTTTGCACCACCACCCACTGGGGTTTTATTTTTGAGCATATCAGCAAGAAAACGGCAACTCACTGTAGTTGGATAGCGGCACTACCACTACCATCATGCCACAGGGTGGCCACACCCATTGAGGCGGAGTGTGTGAATTGAAAAATGGTGCAGAAAGACTGCCGTACTTTGCATTCAATCTCCATTGCCCATGAAGAAGTGATTGACATGAAACGCGTCAGCAGTGCGGACAACATTTTCTGTGATGCAAGGCTTTTCTCCTCATTGTGCGCTCCATTAAATGAATGTTGGCAATAGACTTACCTGGCGTGGGGTCTCTCTAAAGCAGGCACTTCTCTTTGTGACTGATTTAAGCGGCTTGCCTGAGCCACGGAGAGAATCCCAGCACTGGTTTCCGGCACTCCTGGAGCGCGGCCATACGACGCTGTTCGTGAAGGGTCAGGAGACTGTTTCTTGGAGAAAATCAGAGCCAGTGGGGACTTGAGCTTTTGCACCACCAACCACTGGGGTTTTATTTTTGAGCATACCAGCAAGGAAACAGCAACTCACTGTAGTTAGATTGCGGCACTACCATCATGCCACAGGGTGGCCATGCCCACGGAGGCAGAGTGTCTAAATTGAAAATGGTACCTAAAGACTGCCGTACTTTGCATTCAATCTCCATTGTCATGAAGAAGTGATTGACACGAAAAACGTCGGCAGTGCGGACAACAATTTCTGTGATGCAAAGCTATTCTCCTCATTGTGCGCTCCATTAAATGAATGTTGGCAATAGACTTACTTAGCGTGGGGTCTCTCTACAGCAGGCACTTTTCTTTGTGGTTGATATAGTCCCCTTGAATTCTGAGGGTCCATGTGGGTCAACCAGACCACCAGGTACCTCCAGTAAGCGCCAAGGAGCTGTGTTGCAGAGAGGTGGTCCAAGGCCACGCCCCCTTTTTACACCACTTTGCAACGCAGCTCTGTGCCGATAACTGGAGATAGCTGGTGGGCAAGTTGGCCCCCAGGGACCCTCAGGACTGAAGGGGACTTAATTCCCCAATTTACAATGCACCAGGGGGTGCGTTTGCACAGTGGTGCAGAGAGATGGTGTGGCCTAATGTGCCAAGTGTGCAAGCGCGCCCTGTGGCGCGTTTTAAGTTGGGGGATTAAGTCCTCTTGAATCCGCAGGGTCCCTGGGGGCCAACTAGCTAACCAGGTACCTCCAGTATGCACCAGGGATCTGCGTTGCAGAGAGGTTTTCAGAGGCCAAGCCCCTTTTTACACCTCTCTGCAATGCAGCTCTATGGAGCTTACTGGGGGTACTTGGTGGACTAGTTGGCTCCCAGGGACCATCAGGACTCATGGGGAATTAATCCCCCAACTTAAAACGTGCCAGGTCGCGCATTTGCACAGTGGTGAAGGGAGGGGGCGGGACCTGACATAGCAAGTTTGCCAACACACCCCCTGGCACATTGTAAGTTGGGGGATTAAGTCCCCTTCAATCCTTAGGGTCCCTGGGGGTGAACTAGCCGACGAGGTACCTCCAGTCTGCGCCAGGAAGCTGCTGCAGAGAGGTGTTGAGAGGCCAAGCCCTTTTTTATTCCTCTCTGCAATGCAGCTCTGTGGCACTTACTGGAGGAAGCTGGTGGGCTGGTTGGCCCACAGGAACCCTCAGGACTCAAGGGTACTTAACTCCCAATTTACAATGCGCTAGTGGGTGCGTTTGCAAAGTGGTGCAGGGAGAGTGCGTGGCCTGATGTGACAAGTGTGCAAACGCACCCTGTGGCGCGCTTTAAGTTGGGGGATTAAGTCCCCTTGAATCCTGAGGGTCCCTGGGGGCCAACTAGACCACCAGGTACCTCCAGTAAGTGCCAGGGAGCTACGTTGCAGAGAGGTGGTCCTTTTTACACAACTCTGCAACCCAGCTCTGTGGTGCTTACTGGAGGTAGCTGGTGGGCTAGTTGGCCCCCAGGGACCCTCAGGACTCAAGGGGATTTAATCTCCCAATTTACAACACACCAGGGGGTGCATTTGCGCAGTGGTGAAGGGAAGGGGCATGGCCTGATGTGACAAGTGTGTAAACGCGCCCTATGGAGCGTTTTAAATTGGGGGATTAAGTCCCCTTGAATCCTGAGGGTCCCCGGGGGCCAACTAGCCCACCAGGTACCTACAGTATGCGGCAGTGAGCTGCGTTGCTGTGAGGTGTTCAGAGGCCACGCCCAAAAAGGAGAGAGAAGAGTCTCCTCCCTGCCAATACTGTGCATGTTTCTAAGCCAATCCAGACTGCTGCTCTCCTGTTATAGCAGCGCCTGTATAGTCTGGAGCAGACAGCCTCTATGCTCATTCCTGAGCCCAGGGGCTGCAGCTAGGAGTCACCGCCAGCTCCAGTTAGTGGAGGTGGAGAGACTCAGAGCTGTATCCTATGCGCATGTTGGGCTGGCAGGAGAGAGGCAGCCATCCAATCCGACATGCGCACTTTGTCCCAACTCTGACGGAGTCAGTCTAAGTGTCAGTTATACTGTAAGCCTCAATCCCTTAGGCTCACACTGGCTTCTGCAGGAGTCAGGACCCGCCCTCAGGGATACTGGAAGGGGCCCGGGCCACGGTGGCAGAATTACACTGTCAACTTGACTCACATTTAATTTGAAGGCCGGGGAGCAAAATATAAGTGGGGCGTTAGACCTGGCACCATTGGCGTGGGTCTCCCCTGCATTTTTTGCCTTTGCCTCCACTGTTTTTCCTGTGTGTTGGGCTTCATTTTGCTGGACTAGATGCTTTGGGCACTTTACCACTGCTGTTCAGTGCCAAAGCTCCCTTTGTAAATTACGGTCATGAATTGGTGTTTCCATGATTGGCTATTTGATTTACTTGTCAGTCCCTGGTACAGGGCACTGTGCGTTCCCAGGGCCTGTAAATTAATTGCTGCTAGTGGGCTTGCAGCAGTGATTGCGCCACCCACGGAAGCAGCCTGTAAAATATAAATCTGGCCTACCATTGCAGAGCCTGTGTGCAGTCCGGGACAGCCATGTCGACTTGGCAAGTGCACACACTTGCTAGTGCCTAAACTTTTCCTTTTCTACCTGTTAGTCACCCGTAAGGTAGGCCCAATGTACTCCTGTGGGCAGGGTGCATTGAATGTAAAAAGTAGGACATGCCCTGATGTGTGTGCATGCCCTGAGATTGAAATACTGCCAATTTATTTTTCTCTATTGCAAGGATACCTGTTCCCATAGGACAGCATGGGGAGTTTGTTTATAACATCTTATAAGCATAACTACCCCTGGCAACACGGTATTACAAAAAAGTAATTAGTATGCCTGAACTCAGAATGTTAAAATGCATCTATTGGTGAGGGTGATTTTCACATTGACTAACTATCCAGTGTGCCTCTGCTAGTTTTGTGTATTGCATGTCTGGGTTTTGAATGACAGGGGCTGTAGAGGGGCAGTGGCTTCCGAGGGCTTGATGAATCAGGGCTGAGCTGAATGGACCTGGGCTGCATTTACAGTAGGAGGAGGAGATTTCCTTTCACTTGAATGGGCTTTGTCTACCTTCAACAATGCTGTCTCCACCTCCTGCCAGGTAGCTGCACCAGTGAAGACAGAGCTGGTTTTGGCTGGGTACAGACACTCTCTGACTTCATCGAACAAAGTATTTGTGTGTATAAAAAGAGGGGCCCAGACCCCAGACTTTTAGATCACTTCTGGGAAATCAAGTGGAACCTTTGCCAAGGAGAAGAGTCGGAGAAGCTGACGAGGAATGCTGCCCCTGTGCTGCTTGATGTCTGGGGTTGGCCTGCGGTGGCTACTTGCTGCCAAGGAAAGGAGAAACGGACTTTGCTGCTTGCTTTGTCCCCCTGCTTGAAAAAAAGATCTCCAACGGCTTGAACCAAGCTTGCGCCCTGTTCTAGAGGTCTCAGGAACAGCAAAGACCTCACTGGTCTGACTGTCTCCATCAATGCGCTGCTGCTTGCACCGAATCGTGATGACATCATCCACCGCAATGCTTTGTTTCACAACGCGACCGCGATGTTTGCCCTGCCCGACTTGCACAGACGTGTTGGTCGCAATCAGAAACGTACTGTGTCGGAGTCCATTTCCATCAATGAGCTGCTGCTTGCACCGAGTCCTGTGGATACCACAGTCCATAACTCTTCGCTACATGCTGCAAGGACATCACCGACTCCATCGCTTCTCGACCCGAACCTCAACCGGCTCAGTCAACGCACCCTGATCTGCCAGCACTGAGGCAAGCCTCGTCTCACCCTTCAATGCAAGCCATGGTCTCACCGACTCCTTCAATGAGCCTCTGGCTGCACCGAATCGCGAGGACATCGTCCGCCAAAATACTCTGTTTCACAATACGACCGCGACATTTGCCCTGACCGACTTGCACCGACATGTTGGTCGCAATCAGTATCAAATCGTATTTAGTATTTTATGTGGGATTTTCTTTTCGTATTTGGTTTTGTTGATTTAGATAAAGATGTCTTGTGCCATTTGTAGTGTTTTCACTGTACTACCGTATGTGTTCACAAATGCTTTACACACTGCCTCTAAGATATGCCTGACTGCTCGTGCCAAACTACCAAGTGGGTGAGCAGGGGTTATTTTAGGAATCCATCCACCTTACCCTGACTAGAAGCACAGGTCCCTATTTGGACAAAGGTGCCTACCACTGCCAACTAGAGACCCCCCTTTCTAACATTGGTGGTCAGCAGGGGGTGGATCCTGGGATTGCATCCGTGATTGGTGTACACTACTAGCATAGTGCAGACAATTACTTGACCACATACTTTTGCCGAACTTTTTCCTTAGATAGTTTTTTCTGCAAAGTAAAGAACTGCCAATTTTGTTATCATAACCAAGCCAGCACCCATTGCATCCATTGATATCGAATTTGGGGAAGATAGGGTGGAAACCTACACTGTGTCTCAACTGAGAGCCATCTGCAAGAAATGTAAAGTCTCTATGAAAAGCCTCACCAGGAAATATGAATATCAAAAGACGCTGAGGGCCTAGTTGAAATCCAGAAATGCCAGTAGTCAGTATGTGGACCCTCTTGTGGAGGCAGAGAATGTGGATAAGCAACAAAAGGGGCAATTGAATCTTCCAGGAGTGAGGGTACCTTCCGTGGATGGCAGCAGTGTTTCTCAAAGAGGTCTGGCTGCAGAGGAGTTGGAGGCCAGAGAGAGAGAGAGAAAGGGTGCATGAGAGGGAGCTTGCTAAGCTCAGGCTGGGGAAGAGGGTGACATAGAAAATAAGAAGTTGGAGTTGGAAAAGCAGAAATCGGCCATGGAGAAAAAGAGGATGCTTTTGGAGCATGAGAGAGGTTTGATGGAGTTGGATCTGAAAGCAAGAGCCTAGATATCACTCCACATGGTGGCAGTGCACCATCAGTGACTGGAGAAGGAAAAGTATACATCCCCAAGGAGGTTTTCAAGGATTTCACTAAGCATGAGGACATTGGTCATGGTTCAAGGCCTATAAGGTAGCAATGAGATCCCACAGAGTCCTTGAGAGGGATTAGGGAGCAGGGTTGTGGAGCTGCTTTGTCAGTGAAGGAAGGGAAACCTTGCTAAACGTGCCCACTGAGGATCAGATGTCCTGTGCCTCAATGAAGGATGCTTTGATAGCCAGGTATGGGTTGACCCCAGAGCTGTACAGACATAAGCTTAGGAACTGTAAGAAGCTGGATTCAAGTGCATGGGTGGAGTATATATCCTACTTTTGAGAGCATTGGTTGGTTGCAGGGGTGCACTCTTCAGATAATTGTTTTCCAGAGCTACACCTGCACTTGATTGACAGTAATCTGACTGAACCCAGAAATAGTGCTATGGAGGCAGACTACTCGGTCAGCAACATGGTCCACAAGGGTCATGTGGGAGACTCCACCAAAGGTGGGCTGGGTCACCAGCAGATGAGCGGGGGACAAGGGTAAACAGAAGGAGTTCCAAAAAGGGTCCCAAAGTAATCCCCAAGGGAACCAAGGTAAGAGTGAGAAAAAGCCATGAATCCAGACAGGTAAGCCTGTTCATAGGGGTTCCAACGCATGTTTTAGTTGTGGTTAGGTGGGCCACTTCCAGGGGGGTCCTAGGTGTCCCAACAAGGTCACCACCACACCCACTGGTGCACCGCCCCAGCAAATGGCTAGTGTAGCCTTGGGGGAAGAGTTGTGTGCCCCAGAGGGGTGGGGTCCCAAAGAGATGTCTCTGGTCTCCTTAGGAGACAGTGAGATGGTCCCAAGACCTTATCTACCTGATAACACTGAAAAGGACAGGCAGTGGGTGACCATCAATGGCCATAGTGTGGAGGCGCTGATAGACACTGGAGCCAGTGTGACACCTGTCAGTTGTCGGCTGGTGTCTGAAGATAAGGTGGTCCCCAACGCATTCTTCCCAGTAGTTGCTGCTGACAATTCAGAGTAACTCTGCAAAGTGGCACAGGTTCCCTTTGAGTGTGGGGTTCTCAGGTACCTTGAAAGTAGCTGTGAGGCCAGTCATGCCTGTTGACTGTCTGCTAAGCAATGATTTGGAGAGCTCCCCTTGGGCAAAGGTCGAGCGGAGGTCTCATTTAGAGATGTTGGGTCTGCCTGAGTCGGCGTGTGTAACCAATCATTCAATGGCAGCCGGCAAGGGCATTCAAGAGGACCTGGAGCCTGAAAGAGTGGACCAGGGGCTTGCCAGAAAGAGAAGAGGCAGGGGGCATGGGTAACCAACCCCCAAAGTTCCCATGGTCCTGGAGGAGGCGTACCTGAGGGGGATGACCTGGAGCCTACAGGGGAACAAGTGGTTGAATTGGGGGACCTGCCTGAGCTGACCCATTGGCAGACAGAAGGAGGCCCCTCCATGGAGGAATTCTACCAGGAACAGCAGAACTGCCCTTCTCTTGTTGGTTTGCTGCAACAGGCTGTGAACCAGGCAGCAGGTGATCAGTCTGGATCACATTGCATATACTGGGAGAATGATCTCCTGTATAGCGAGCCTACGGTTGCTGAGCCTGGGTCAGCGGATGTGCTGGTGGTACCCCAGCGCCTCAGAGCCTTCCTACTGGGTCTGGCTTATGATTAGGGCTCCCGGTTTTCCGTTTTTATGGATTTTTACATATAAATACAGACGGAAATCTATATTTCCTTTGTCTGTATTTATATTTTAAAACGGCAAAACACTAGCAAATGTTGCCGCGTTGCATGCAGTTTCCTTCCCACGCCACTGGAAATTCATTTAAATTCCTTCCAATCAGGGTCTTTTACCACCCTCATGTGGACCTATTGACTCAGGGTCTTTCAGTGTCGTTCCCCTGTATGCCTCGGCAGCACCAGGGGATCGTATCCTCCGTCCTTGTGGGTGGGTAATGAACTGGGGGGGGGGGCGGGAATGGGGTCGGACCGACTCGAGAACCATTATTCTGTCCCTGTGGAATGCAGTGCATTTCCCTTAGGTGTTCGACCTTCAGTGATCTCTCTACACTCATGCAAAGCCTCCCTGCTGCTTTAAACGTGCTGGGCTGGCTGCCCCCCTGCTGCGTCGTGAGGGATGAGGGGATTTGTTTTGAGGCTCTCACCAGGAGCGGGGAGTTTCAAAGCACTGGCTGGCTTGCCCTGACGCCTCCAGACAGCCTCGAATCAGATCACAGCATGGGTCCCTAACAGGCTGTAAAGGGCCCATGGGCTGCGGGCCTGTCTGAGGCTGCCCAGCAACTCCCACTGGCAGCAGTACACACTCTG
Source organism: Lissotriton helveticus (assembly GCF_964261635.1). Taxonomy (NCBI): domain Eukaryota; kingdom Metazoa; phylum Chordata; class Amphibia; order Caudata; family Salamandridae; genus Lissotriton; species Lissotriton helveticus. The sequence goes on along the minus strand of NC_136063.1, from coordinate 1,236,089,927 downwards.
GTGCTGCCCAGTTCCAAGGACCAACCGACTATTCTTCATGCCTCGGGCAAAGTCGAATGCCAGCAGGTCCTGCTGCTCTCCGCGGTTCCAATCTGATACAGACGCCAAGCCTTTGGGAGGGCACCTGGGGCAAGACAAGAACTTTGAAAGGCTTGTCACTCATTTTACTGGACCCTAATTTGCAAGCACTTGGACACTCATTGTAGGTCATGCAAACTTGCCAGGCAAGTGGCAAGAGTGGGAGGAAGTGTAAAGCTCCTCTCCAACCTTTCCCTGTGTAAGTCACCCCCTTTTAGAGGGTGGGTATTGACATTGTGGGGCCTTCGGATCCCAAGACAACTATTGGCAACAAGTTCATCCTGGTCTTAGTGGACCATGCCACCTGTTACCCGGAAGTCATCCCTCTCCGTACTGTGACGGCCCGTGGTGGGTCGTGCATTGATGGGGATTTTCTACTGTGTGGGGTTCCCCAGAGAGATGGTGTCTGACAGTAGTACCAACTTCATATTGAAGTATATGAAGTCCCTTTGGCAGGAGTGTGGTGTAACCTACAAGTTTATCACTACTTACTACCCCCAAGATAATGGGCTGGTTGAGAGATTCAAACGGACCCTGAAGGGCATGATTATGCGTCTTGGTTAGACCATGAGGTGTAAGTGGGATGTCCTCTTGCCATGTACTTTATTTGCTTACAGGGAGGTGCTGCAAAAGTCGTTAGGGTTTAGTCCCCTTGAACTCTTGTATGAGCACCCTGTGAGAGGACCTCTGAGTCTGGTGAAAGAAGGCTAGGATAAAGCTCGCTCCCAGTAAACCTCCCCAGGGTGTATACAGCTACATGCTGGCCTTCAAAAACCAGACTACGTGCTTAAGGGAACTCACTCAGGCGAACTTAGAAGCCAGCCAGGAGGAGATGAAACGTTGTTATGACCAGAATGCCACTCTGATCGAGTTTAAGCCTGGATAGAAAGTTTGGGTCATGGCCCCAGTGGAGCCTTGTGCACCGCACCCCATCCCCAGAGCTGATGAGCTCATAGATGGGTTAGGAGCTGCCCGGTACCTCAGCACATTTGACTTAATGTCTGGGTACTGGCAGATTGCCTTAATAGATTGGGCAAAGGAGAGGTCAGCGTTCTCCACACGGGAGGGGCACTACCAATTCCGGGTGATGCCCTTTGGGTTGAAAAATGCCCCTGCCACCTTACAAAGGTTGGTGAACCAGGTGTTGGCTGGGCTGGAGGATTTCAGTGCCACCTACCTGGATGACATTGCAGTGTTCAGCGCCACTTGGGAGAAACACCTTCACCACCGCTGGGAAGTGTTGAAGGCTCTGCAGAGGTCAGGCCTCATGATCAAGGTGAGTAAGTGCAGATCTGGCAGGGTGTCTGTGGTGTACTTGGGACACCAGATGTGGAGCGGCCAGGTGGCGCCCCTACAGCTCAAGATTGATACCATTCAAGAGTACTGTATGTTGGATTTTTTTTTCTTCGTATTTGGTCTTGTTGGTTTTGGTAAAGATTTACTATTTTTCTAAACTGGTGAGGTGTCCATTTGTAATGTTTTTACTGTATTACTGTATATGGTCACAAATGCTTTATGCACTGCCTCTAAGATAAGCCTGACTGCTCATGCCAAGCTACCAAGGGGGTAATCAGGGGTTATTTTGGGAGTTCAACACCCTTACCCTGACTAGAAGCAAGGGTCCCTATTTGGACAAAGGTACCTAACTCTGCCAACTAGAGACCCCCATTTCTAACATGGGGCAATGACCCAATACCCTAATGGAGGCACTGCCACTGTCTTTATACTCTGTTATTAGTTCAGTGAGCTGGGCTTTAATCTCATTAGTCTGTGGGAGCCTTGTACATTTTGCCAACTTAACCAACCTTTTTTTTGTAGGCACCTGCATTCATCATCAAACCACAAATCTTTATTCTGCTTTTCAAGCATTGCTCTGTTTTCCTTATTATTATTTACATTTATATTAACCTTTACGTATGCTACTACCTGTTTAATTATGTCTATATACCAGCAGACACATTTTACAGGTAACTCCTCTTCACAAAGTTGTATTATACTGTTGTTGAAAATGTTTTAGCAGAGTTAAATGTTTCTCTTTTATCCTTGCTATATGATGCATTGGGTAATCCATTTCAACAGGGAGTGCTTGCTCTCTTTTTTGCTGTGTTCCCATACTTATCAGTAAACGTAAAGAACCATAGTTAATTTCTTCAATTTGTAATAGTTTGAATTGCTCCTCGTATTTAAAAGTCCTGGCATGCAGAAAGGCATATTCAATAGGACAATCCATTTGACACAAGGAAGTTTACCGATCATGTATCCCTTGATATAACAGAGCTTTTTGGGTATTTTGTGGGCCTGATGTTATATGCAGTCAACATTTCTTCCACCAATAAGTCAATCTGACATGGGCCTGATCTATGCTTAATATCCCCAAACAGTACAATCAGATGCTGTGAATACATCAAGCAAAGTCTAAGCAGGCCAGCCTTGAAATCTTTCATTTCAGCATCATAATCAAAGGAACCCCGAATGTAAATAGCTATTTATGACAATAATCGGGGACATTATTCACATTATACAAGTGGATGCCCCAGTCTGAAATCCAATCAACCCTGTACTAATTTCCCAAACCTTTGAGGCCACTTTAGTTGATATAAAAGTTTGAATGCTACCTGAGGAGCGTCCTGAGTAACTTTTAGTGCTCACTGCGGTACTTGCAGGAAACAGTCTGTCTGAGGAGGTTCTACACACTGCCACGTCTCCTGATAACACAATATCATAGAAGAATGAGTTATATGTGTGAAAGTATCTTGTTTCATAAAATTTTGAATATCATGGATTTTCCAGGCAATCATAGTAATTCTATGCATTATCAGCTAGATTCATCAAGCCGAAAACGGCTCGCAAAGGGCCAGATTCTGAGAATCTGGCCCTTTGCGAGTGCAAATTTTGCATTTGGGATTCATCTTCCCAAATGCAAAAATCGCTAATTGCGAAATCGCATATTTTGCGAGGAATTGCATTTAAGGAATCTCTATTTGAGATTCCTTAAATGCAATTCATTAAGCATTTTTAATTTGTGAATTCGCAATTTTTGGCCGCTATTTACCACGAATTGTAACTTCGTGGTAAATAGCGAAAACTTAGAAAAATGCACTTCAGTGCATTTTTCTAAGTTGCATGTTACACACACACATGTCCTTTGGACATGTGTGTGCGCAACACATGTGTACATTTGCTTTTCAGGGGTGCTACAGGGTGTCCTTTGGACACCCCTGCACCCTTGAAATCGCATCCTTGTTTGCGATTAGCAAATTGCTAATCGCAAATAAGGAATAACTCCCCCTTCATTCCTATGGGCCTTTAGGCCCATAGGAATGAATGGGGCCTTTAGGCCCATAGGATTGAATGGGGAGTTATTCCTTATTTGCGATTAGCAATTTGCTAATCGCAAATAAGGAAGCTGTAGGAATCGCAATATTTTTTGCAATTCCTACATGAATCCCGTTTTGCAAGTCCTTAATAGCGATTCCTTATGAATCGCTATCACAGACTCGCAAAACGGGACTTTGATGCATCTAGCTGCTAATCCCTTTCCAAGTCTACATCAATTAAGTCAGCCAAACCCTTCTCAGGTCCAAGATCAAGCAAGTTATAAACAAAAATATTTTGCCCCTCACTTCTGCTACTTTCTTAAGGTAATGTAATCCCCATTATACCTTCCCTTCCATTTGCTATATGTCTAGTACCATGTTATTGATCTTGGTATTGTAGCTCAATTTGATTCTACCATAGACCGGCATGACATTGTAGGAAGGTCTTTCGGGGGCATTCATTACTTTGAAGTTCTACTTGTGATGTACATTTTGTCCTTGATTTAACTATTCTCTTTCTGCTTTTAGTAGGGCATCAAGTAACAGCACAGAGAACAGTAAGATCTGTGTCACCTCTGTCCCTGATTTATTTTGCACAAAGCCCACTTGTTTTATATTATTAGAAGAAATTAAGCAGGGGCTTGGATACTTCGAGAATATCTGAAAGAGCATAGAGCTAGCAAAAGTCATTCAATTTCTTTGCTTTTTATTACTCTTACCTTTTGTGGTCGGGCTCTACAAACACACATAAGTTATTTGCATCCTTGCACCCTCATTTGTGCTTATCTCCTGTGTCATGATTCCCCTAGTGCTTGCTGGAGATTCCATATGTTTTAGCTGATTTTTTGTCACAACCGACAATCTTGCTTTCCCTTGCAAGTTGCTCTCAAAGGGATCTTGGGAGTCACCCCTTTTTTCAGTTTCGTTTCCTCGTATCCCTTCCCTCGAGGGGTTACGAGTTTCTTTACTGATGGTTGACCTACTCCCACGATGCTCTAAATCAACACCTCTTGTCCTTTACCTCACAGGGTCACACTGTTCTTTAATTTTTTTTGCTTTTTTTGTGCTGTTTCCCGAGCAAGGGGTATACTAGATGCCTCATTGCAGTGTGACCCTCTCTGCTTGCATTTTCCTTAAAGTTAACCTTTCTTTATGTTTTGTGGTTTTATACTTTTCCTTACACTTCCTTACCGGTCATTTCTTATTCACTCTTTTCCTCTCAACTCTTTATGCTCTCTTTCCGTGCCTCAACCTCCCTAGGATATTATTCCATATAATGAGTAACTTCCCTGCCTTTTGAATAGCATCGGGAATTTTGATATATAACAGATGGATGTGGTAGGACACAGGGGTTATACAAATGTTTGGGCGCAGGAGTCGTAAGTAGAGGTATAAGGCCTATGCAGGGTAAAACAATCTAGCAAGCCCATTGAGGGCGATATGATTTTCGAATAGATTTTTAGGAGAAAGTTGATGCCAACGAGAAAGATTTTAATTATATAATTGAAAGTATGCAGATACGATATGAAATTTGCAATATGTTGAAATCTTTTTTTATGTTATTGAATGATAAAATTTATTTTTGTATGAAGGTTAATACACGTTCCAAGAAGGTGCCAAAAAAAAACATTTCATTACAAGCAATGTAAACCCATAGTCAATCAACTATGTCAATGAATGCTGCTGCGATGACGTTCTGATTGAGATATAAAATTAAAGCATAACGTAATGCCAGCCGAAATTGTCAAAGGCAGCTAGTGCATAAACGCGACTGAGCATCTTGCAGGGGCAATAAAGATTTGACCTGTCCCTCTCGTGAGTGCTGGAATTTTTGGAAGCTGAGATATTAATATATGGCGACATCAAAATAAATATGTGATTTATAGCACTTACTCTGCGGTCCGTGACCTTGTGTGGCGGGGAGGAATCCTAAAGGCCAACAGAGAACATGATATATATATATATATATTCACTGAAAAAACCATAGGTTATAGACCATATATAGATAGGAATTAGCATTTACAAAACCTTGAAAATTCACTGAAAAAACCATAGGTTATAGACCATATATAGTTAGGAATTAGCATTTACAAAACCTTGAAAATTCACTGAAAAAACCATAGGTTATAGACCATATATCGTTAGGAATTAGCATTTAAAACCCCTTATTTTACTCACACAAAACCATTGAAATTCCATATATAGTTAGTTGCACTAACTATATATCGCGCACCCGCAATCCACTGCTGATCATGTCACATATTACATCATTCATGACATGGTCAGTGACATCACTGATGACATCACTGATGACATCTCAAATGACATCACGGATGACATCACTGATGACAACATCCAGTGGCTGTATGTTTCTGTAAAGTTAAAATGTGTCTTACATATTGAAGAATGAGTGGAAGTATAAGTGTCTGGACAAAGGATTTAGTAGGTGCATGACTGAATGTATGAGTGAGTGATTAAATGTGTCTCACTGAGTGCATGGGTTAGTGACTAAACTGTCTTAATTTGTGCATCATTATGTCTGTTGTTCTGTAAACTGCTGCATGTGTTGATCAGTAGCTATATGATTAACTATATGGGTTACTGATTGATTGTCCAAGTATTTGTATGGGAGACTGAGTGTGTGTGTGGCTGGCTGGGAGGTGTGTGACTCTGTGCAGATCAATGTGTACTTGTATCAATGATTGTATAAGAAGGTAAGTATGTGTTAGTATATGTTTGAAAATGTAAGGTGCTCTATGTTTAACTGTATAGACAAGAAAATGGAAGTGTCATTGATTCTTTACAGGACTGACTAGGTGTGTGAGTAACTCCATGGATGAGTGGCAGAGTGTGAGTGTCTGTATAGGTGTATGAGTGCATATGATAGTGTTGTAAAGATGAGTGATTGTATGTATGAATGATTGTATGGGTGAATGAGTGAATGTGTGTGTAGACGTAGGAATCAGTGAGTGCGTGTGTAGTAACTAGTATTGGTGTGTCAATGGTTTCAAAAATTATACTCTGTATTTAACACTGGGTGAAACAGAGGTTATATTAAAATGTGAGGAGATGCATTGTATTGTCACATGAATAATATCATCAGTGATGTGGTCATTGATGTCAAATGAGATGTCATCAGTGATGTCATCAGTGATGTCATTTGAGATGTCATCAGTGATGTCATCAGTGATGTCACTGACCATGTCATGAATGATGTAATATGTGACATCATCAGCAGTGGATTGCGGGTGCGCGATATATAGTTAGTGCAACTAACTATATATGGAATTTCAATGGTTTTGTGTGAGTAAAATAAGGTTTTTTAAATGCTAATTCTTAACGATATATGGTCTATAACCTATGGTTTTTTCAGTGAATTTTCAAGGTTTTGTAAATGCTAATTCCTAACTATATATGGTCTATAACCTATGGTTTTTTCAGTGAATTTTCAAGGTTTTGTAAATGCTAATTCCTAACTATATATGGTCTATAACCTATGGTTTTTTCAGTGAATTTCAATGGTTTTTTAATAGCAAATATCATAAGCTGTCGAATGTCAAGTACGTGGTAAGTAAAAACATTTTCGTGTTTATGCACACTGATCTGCTTTGAATGCTGCCCCCCCCTCATTTCTATTAGTAGTACTCTCTCTTTGCAGATAGTGAAGGGTAGTTAACGCAGGCCTTTGCCCCCGTTGTAATCCGTCGTGCCTGCTTCTCTCTCCATTTGATTGATTGTTCTCTTTGGTTCATTCTCTATTTACAAACAAGCACAGAGTCGCAATACTCTGTTTAGTCTTTGCAGATAGCGAAAAATCGTGTAAAAAAACAAAAGGAATCGAGCAAAATCAGTAGGCCACTAATTGGATCTCTTTTTGACCTCGCTAAAATAGAAACATTAGGAACAACCTGTTGAAAATAGCAATGTGTATGTACATAAGCGGCGTTCATTTGTGTTCACAGTACCCCTTGTTGATTGTTTGAATCGAGCATTGAATTGTTCGAAGTTGGTTCTCTTAAGGATCTTCTCTGCCTGCAAACGAGGAAGAATAGGAATATTCTCTCTCCCTTTGCAGATAGTGAAGGGTAGGTAACGCAAACCTTTAACACGTCGTGCCTATTTCGTTCCTCATTGATTGATTGTTTGCCCGAACATTGACTGTTTGGGAATTGGTTCTTTTTGGAGGTATTCCCTGTTTGCAAATAAACGTAGGAAAATCTTTGCAAGTAGTGAAAGGGTAGGTAATGCGGACCTTTCTCCCCCGTTGTAATCTGTCATGCCTATCTACTCCCCACTAATTGATGCACCTGTTTCACCCGGACCATTTACTAGAGATAGGTCATCTGGCCCGACCAGAGAGCACCCCTAGTGAAAAGGACATATGCAATAATAACGAAGTGATCACTGTATCCTGTTAACAGAAACTTTAGCATGAAACAACCTGGAAAGAAAGGAATAGGAAAACGAAAATCAGTAGGCCACTAATGAACTTTTTATTAAATAACAAACAAAGAAACGATAACAATACGTAATGATAAAACCTATTATTGTCCTAGAAACAAGAAACGTTAGAAGTAAGCCCGTAATAAGAAACCTGAAAACAGTAAGAGAAACCAAGTGTGACATTGCAACGGCCACAAGGCAACGAGGCTTCATCGCCCCTCACTGCCCCAAAACGTGTCTGTCCCACCGCCTACCACGCCCAAATAACGGCAAACTGGGAAAGATACAAGTCAGCAGACATCCGCCCCATTCTGGAAACTTCCAAAGTGCAACAGGTTTCCGGCTGCGCCCAGCCGGAACCAACACATATAAGGCGGGTCCTGCTGCCAACCGTCGGCCAGGAGATCATCACGTAGGGGGTAGCCGGGGAGAGGCCGAGGCCAGCGGGACCCGGCCAGGGTGATTGACAACACTGGAGAGTTGCAGGGGGGGGAATGTCTATGTCCTCGACCCTCCCCTCTCTCTCCCAGTCCGGCCGCGGTGGCACTTGAGAGTTGCAGGTTGTCCCCCCACTCTCTCTCCCGGTCCGGCCACCAACGGCCGGGGGCTGGGGCCGACAGGATCCGGCTGCAGCCGATGAGCCAAGGAACCCGTTCATGGGGCCAGAGCAAAGGGTGTCCGGCCGCCATCCACCGGAGGTCCGGCCCAAAGACGGACGGGACATTTCTTCTTTCTTTTATAATGGCTGCGACAACACTGGGGGGGGATGTCTTGCACATGCCTCCGACCCCCCCCCTTCTCCTCATCGCCAGGTCCGGCCATAACAAATGTCAAGCGAGACGCCGTGGGGTGCACTGGGTGGGAGAGACGGTGCGAACAGGCCTCTCCCGCCTCCCCAGGTGGAGGCTTCCCAGCTGCACCCTCAGCGCTCCAGGCGCCCGGAAAAGGGTTCTTCCACTGTGGCGATGCTGCAACGTCTCGCCCGGCAGGGTGGAGCCCGTCCGCTCATTTGACCCCGCGATCGCCAGTAGCTACCGAACTCTCAAAATGGCGGTCGACCTGGCAAGAGCGGGCCCAGCATAAAGAAATGGCCCGGTCACTGGTTGACTCCACCACCGTAGTCCTCCACGACCTTGAAGATTCTAGAGGAGCCGCAGGAGTCCCCGACCCCAGCAGACACCCCCGATGGGGAATGACTGTCATGATCGCCCGTGGAGTGACGAAACTGTAGCCGCGGGACGTCGGCGCTCCCATGCTGGCGCCAGCCTCAGTTTGAATGACTAGAATCCTGCAGACCTCAGTTCCGGTGAAAGCACAGTGTGACCCGGTAGGAAAAATTGTTGCACCCCCTCCTCTTTTTGACTGATGGTTCAAACCACCGATCCTTTCCTTTGCCCTTTTAACGGAACTTTGGACTGCCTCCCCCCCCCCCCCGCGGCGCCCCACGCCGTTATTTGCTGGGCGGCAACTTACTAGACATCACCTTCGTGCCATCCAGATTTCAGCGCGTTCTGCTGCCTTGGAACTATTCGCACAACAGACCGCTACTGACAACCCACCCCCCGGGACGCCCCACGCCGGATACCCAAATCAGTGCGGCACCCAGGCAACATCTTCTGAATTTTCATAATTTGAAAGAACTAGTAACATGTCCTCATCAGGAATTTCCTCTTCAATCATCTCATCAGGAATCTCCTCATGAAAAGTCTGCAATGATGATTCTTGTAACTCTATGGTCTCCAAACATTCGATAAATTCGCCATCAAGAGATTGATCAAAAAAATCATTCAAGTCATCTCCTCCTTGTGAGAATATTTCATTATTGGTGCTGTCAATTTCATTAAATGTAGTGGATAATTCAAAAGAAATTGCCACGGTCTCTTCATTGTTTAAATGTTTTTACTGTTTTTGTTTTGTTGTATATATTTATAAGTTATTAAAGTTTTATATTCCTACTACTTTGTTGGAGTGCTATATATTTTTAATGTGACACATAATTGTAAAAACTTTGATGTACAAAGAGTCATCCCTGCAATCTTCCGCTTCAGGCTCGGTCCCCTCCCCAATCACAATACAGGATGGTTTTCAGATAGTAGGAACGCGTGTGGTTTGACGGATCTCATCGGGTGTGGGCCTTGATCTACTATAACTCCTTTGAAGAGGGGTGATTCTTTACAGCTGGGGCCATAAACTACATCTGCAGGGCTAGCTGATAGCCTGGACAATCGGACACAGAGGAAGAGGAGTGTCAGAGGGTGCGGTAGTGAATAGGGCGAAAGGGAGGTGTCGGGCGGGCACAGAGTGTGATTCTCAGGGAAGAGCAGCGCAGATGGGGGGAGGTTTATTGCCGATGCATAAGACAGAGAGCGGGGGTGACCAGTGCCTGGGGAAGATTCTTGCGAGGGTGGGGAGCCATGCTACGGATCAACAGCGTGCAGAGAGTGGGTCTGGTCAAGGCATCTAAAATGGCTGCCGTGCACGACAAAAGTGTGGCATTTCAAAAAAGGCAAGATGGCGCAGACAATGTTTTTCAACACTTCCTCATTTCCTTCGAATCGAACGTTAACAGACGTTGGTGCATATTACCAAAGTTAAGCGATATTTATCGCTAACGATGCTTAGCAACGAATTTTTTACCGCTAAGCATCGTCAGAAATTATCGCAGATAAACCTTGCTATTATCAAGGTTTATCGCAAATGCGATAAAAAACGGCCGCAATGCATGAATATCGCTAAAAAGTCCGCGATATTCATGCATTACCGAGCTAATGCTCTTAGCCATGTTATCCACCTCCCATTGGATAACATGGCTAAGAACTGCTCAGGGCAGGTGTTAGTTTTTGGAGATATTCGCGCTTGGCGCGAATATCTCCAAAAGTTGGTAATAGGAGATAGATATCTTGCATGTTGTAATGCAAGTTATTGTGGTATATGGAACTCATACCATAATCTCTCAGGAAAACAGAAACTGATCCTTTTGGGACCGCCTGAGAAGGCCTAGGGGGTGAGGGGTACTCTACTTTGCCCCCTTTTCACGTTCCAAACTATTTTATTTTACTCTCTTCTGTAATTACACAAAATGGCAGCGATAAGATGCATCAGAGACAGACAGTGAGAGAAAGGAGGCCGGAGATGAAGAAGAGATGTCAAATACACATTGGAGATAATATAGTGGGAGAAGGGAAGTAAATATGAGTAAACTTACCATGTAACATAAAAATGTTGCACTCTATACTATAAGTCTCATTTTATACTACAATCACTTCGCTACAACCTCATAAATTAAAAATAAAAATGAATAATGTCTCAAACAATTTTTGATTTCTAAATATAAATGTATTCTTCTGAATTTTCAAAATTTGAAAGAACTAGTAACATGTCCTCATGAGGAATTTCCTCTTCAATCATCTCATCAGGAATCTCCTCATGAAAAGTCTGCAATGATGATTCTTGTAACTCTATGGTCTCCAAACATTCGATAAATTCGCCATCAAGAGATTGATCAAAAAAATCATTCAAGTCATCTCCTCCTTGTGAGAATACTTCATTATTGGTGCTGTCAATTTCAATAAATGTAGTGGATAATTCAAAAGAAATTGCCACGGTCTCTTCATTGTGAGCCATTTTATTTTGAAATTGCTTGCTGTAAATTGCAGAAAAAAATAATCACTTTCATTTATCATTTTTAGTAATACATAATATAAAACTAACTTTATCAAGTATTTAGTATAACAGAAGGACTGTAAATAAATAACAGAAAACATTTTTCAAATTATCTTAAAGTGTACAACATAGTTCCCCTTACAAATTAACAACTCACCTTTTTAAAAGTAGGAGAAGTGTTAGTACTGTGTAAATCAAACACCAGAAATTGAGCACCAAAAATTCCTCACAAATGTACCTCAGACACTAGTATCACAAAATGGCTGTGGTTTCCTCTCATTTTAGATATATACATAACCAATTAACTTTCATCACACACAAATACAAAACCAAAGTAACATTTTAATTGGTTCTAAATGTCAACACTTTCAAATGTGTTTTCCCCATGCAATTTTCCGTAGGACATTTAGATACGTCTACAGCCTGAATGGCTGAACGGAATTACACCAAACTTGGCAAAATGGTACATCAAACCTAAGAGGTCAGGGAGGATCTACTATGCCCCCTTATGGTCATTTGCCCCTTCGCTTTGGCCTCCTCTTGTCTCTCGATCCTACCGAGAGACAAGATGGCGGCCGCTACGGACTGTTTGGAATGTTTACAGATGCCGGAGAACCAATCAGCTTCGCAAACCTCCGTTACGCGAAGCGGAGCGCTGTTACAGATATATATCTTTTTTTGAACGTTAATTTCTCAAAATCCACTGGAGCACATATATTGAGACCTAGCAAAGGCACATCGGGCTACCAGTCCCTAATATTTTACCAAGTTTCGTGCAAATCCATTCAGCCGTTCGGGCTAAAAGTGAGGCCAACCGCCCTATGGAAAACTCAATGTTAAAAACACGTTTTGGGACCCCCCTTTTTTCTCGGCCCCCCCTTGACGAACCCCCCCCAAATTTTCAAGGGCTGCTCAGAAACAAAATGTGCCATTTTCCTGAAAATTTCAGCCAATTCCGTCCACAAACGCCAAAGTTATTAGACATAGAATTTTCAAAAATCCCATAGAGAAAAAATCCTAACTATATATACCTACTGGCGACCGCCAGTAGGTAATGTGACGATATGGCAAGCACGAAAATAAATATCTAAAACTTGCACTAAATCAGGGTCTTCCTCGTCTTTTTCGTCACGTTGAAGGTGAGCCTCGTAGTATATATATATATATAAATATATATATATTCATAGTTAGGACCTAGTTTCCATAGGAAATCCGCAACATTCTTTTGAGAATAACTTTTCGTGTAATTTTCCCATATTTAGGCCAGCTCCGCACCGCTCCTTCCCTGGAAGTTTCGGGGGGATTCGTCATGCAGGGGCCGAGAAAAAAGGACAGACACGGCTACAGCCCGAACTTCTGATTGGAATTACACCAAACTTTGCAAAATTGTAGGGACTGGTATGCAGAAGTGCCTTTTCTATATTTGGTGAAAATTGCTCCAGAGGTTTTTACAAAAATTAACTTCAAACACACATATATATCTATATGCGCGCTTCGAGCCCTTACCGGTACGCGTAACGGTAAGCGCACCTGGCGCGCCACGGAAGTGCACGAGCGGAAAGCTGATTGGCTCTCGGGTGTCTGTCAACATTCCAAACAGTCCGGAGAGTCCGCCATCTTGTGTCTCGGTAAAATCGAGACACAAGAGGTGACAAAAAAGGGGGTAATGATTAAAAGGGGGCAGGGTAGACACCCCCTGACCCCCTAGGTTTTCTGAGGGGGGCCTAGAAGGACCCTGAAGGGCAAAAAAACTATTTTTTTGTTGACATTTTCACGGGGTAAGCGCTGGGTGCGTTCCCATGTACGCTTCCAGGTACGCGTACCCTGAGCGCACCACAGGGAAAAACTGTGTAAAAAATTAGAGTAAAAAAATAATTTAGAGTGCTTAGAGGTAGGGTAGCTCTGAAAAGAGCTGTTGTGTTATGTGGGTGTTTTTTGTACCTACAAGTAGGTACCGATGCAGAGTCTAAAATTCAAGAGGAAGACTCTATTCCCCTCATCTGTAAAATGTACACGATCTCTCCTATAGATGCCTTGCATGATGTAACGCACGTTGTTGTGGTATATGGAACCCATACCATAGTCTCTGAGGAAAGTAGATCAGATGTATTCACATGTTTCCTTGCTTTCTCAATCTGTGGACAAAATTGGTTGGACCAGTTCCATTTTTGCCTTTGGCATATATTAGAATATACCAAGGCAGTTTTTCGGAAAAAGTGACATCAATTGCCCAAAGGTGTCCTTTAAAAGCATTTCCAGACCTACCCCAGTCAAAGTGCCCAGGTCATTGCCACCACAGTGCACAATTATGAGGTAAGGGAGTGGTAGATGCATAAAGGATTTTACCAATGGTATCAATTGGTGACATCTCAATCCTCTCTGGCCAATCCACATAATATCCACATTTAGTAAATCAAGGTTGTGAATTCCTCTGTTTGCTGCATATCTTTCAGTCCAGTGAACAAAGCTATGACCCACAATCCAGACTTTAGGCATCTTGAAGGTAGATGTGGTTGTATTCAGATGAGTTGTGGAAATGAAATGGCAGTTTGAAAGTAGGAGTTATGAAAAAAAAGTGGTTGAGATTCAGTGCACTTGAAAAAGAAGAAATGATTGGTGGTTTGTTAAAAATCTCCACTGAAAATTAGGGTGCATGCTTCTGTTTTTTGAAAGAAGTAATTCTAATGGTTGAGAAAAAGTCATTGAAAGAAACATTGCATATGATTAGCTAGTATATTGAGAGGTCAAACATCCTTGCTGAGTTCATTTGCAACATAGTATGATGAACTTTTCACCTGTGTGCTGAGATAGGTGGGAGTTACCATGGTAACAGGCTGAATGAGCACTGCGGGGATGGGTGAATATTATGTGAGTTTGAAAGTGTTGAAATGTACAACCAATTAAAATGTTAGTTTGGTTTTGAAATAGTGTGGGAAGAATTTTAATTGGTTAAGTCCAGGGATATGTGTGAAGAATTACAGGGAATCAGGGCCATTTGTGGTTGCAGTGTCTGAGGTGCATTTCAGAGATTCTGCTTAAGAAAATCTGGTGTGTGTGACTGACACTGTTCTAAATCTTCAAAAGCATTTTTAAAGGTGAGTAATGATTCATTTAATATAGATAGAGTGCTGTATGCACTATGGGGAAGATTAAGAAGCATATTGGGCTTCTTTATTCTTGCATTGTGTGTCATGTTTTTTGTAATGCTGGTAAAAAATGTAATGGTGCACATTGGAAATGTATTTTGGAAATGAGTCAGGTGTCTGCCTTGTAATGTAGTGGTAATTTAAATGGGCTATGCTCTGTGTCTAAAACGATTTACTATGCTAAATGTTTTTGGGTAAAATGTATGGCTTTAACTTTTTTGACAAGGATCACACTGAGTGTCTGTGTGAAATAAGAAATGATATTTTCACATTTTTCAATAATGTCACCTGTGTCTGCTCACAGTTTGCATCTCTTAGCTTAAAGGGTACTCTGTGCCTGTGTCTCATCTCACTCTGTGCCTGTGTCTCATCTCACTCTGTACCTGTGTCTCAACTCACTCTGTGCCTGTGTCTCATCTCAGTCTGTGCCTGCCCCAGCTCTCTCTTTGTGTGTGTCATTTCTCTCTTTGGGTGTCTCATCTCACTCTGTGCCTGTGTCTCATGTCACTCTGTGCCAGTGTCTCATCTCACTCTGTGTCTGTGTCTCATGTCACTCTGTACCTGCCCCATCTCTCTCTTTGTGTGTGTCATTTCTCTCTTTGCGTGTGTCTCATCTCACTCTGGTAAATGTTTTCTGGTAAAATGTATGGCTTTAACATTTTTGACGAGGATCACACTGAGTGTCTGTGTGAAATAAGGAATCATATTTTCACATTTTTCAATAATGTCAATAATGTCACCTGTGTCTGCTCACAGTTTTCATCTCTTAGCTTTAAGGGTACTCTGTGCCTGTGTCTCATCTCACTCTGTGCCTGTGTCTCATCTCACTCTGTGCCTGTGTCTCATCTCACTCTGTGCCTGTGTCTCATCTCACTCTGTACCTGCCCCATCTCTCTCTTTGTGTGTGTCATTTCTCACTTTGCCTGTGTCTCATCTCAATCTGGTAAATGCTTTCTGGTAAAATGTATGGCTTTAACATGTTTGACAAGGATCACACTGAGTGTCTGTTTGAAATAAAGAATTATATTTTCATATTTTTCAATAATGTCACCTGTGTTTGCTCACAGTTTGCATCTCTTAGCTTAAAGGGTACTCTGCGCCTGTGTCTCATCTGACTCTGTGCCTGTGTCTCATCTCACTCTGTGCCTGTGTCTCAACTCACTCTGTGCCTGTGTCTCATCTCACTCTGTGCCTGCCCCATCTCTCTCTTTGTGTGTGTCATTTCTCTCTTTGCGTGTCTCATCTCACTCTGTGCCTGTGTCTCATCTCACTCTGTGCCTGTGTCTCATCTCACTCTGCTTGGGAAGACTTACTTCAATTTCTACGAGAGGCAAATGCAAACATTGAAAATATTGAATACAAGACACCGGGAGAACTATGCTCTTTGGATCCAGTTAATGAGTATCAAGCAAGAGGGGCTCCTCACATACATATGCTGCTATGGATCAAAGATGCACCCAAATTTGGAACAGATTCGAATGACTCAGTGATGAGTTTCATTGAACAGTATTCTACATGTGGTGTTCGGAAAAGTACAGAAGAAAACAATTTAAGACATCAAGTTTTACGCTTTCAAACCCATCGTTGTGGAAAATACTGTAGTCGAAAATTCTAATCCAAGGACAAGTTCTACACAAAATGTCGTATTGCATTTCCATGACCAGTAATATCTAAAGGAAGAGTGAACAATTTCATGTCTTCTCTGCGACATACTGTGACAAGAAAATCACCGAAAAATACATACAACTTAAGAAGAAATGAAGAGTCCAAATACATAAATGACTACAACCCAGTCATTTTGTCCATGTGGAATGCTAACATGGATATTCAATATGTTGCTGACAACTCTATTGCTGTGGCTCGATATGTAACGTCTTACATCACAAAATCAGAAAAGACGGAACTGAAGGAAATGTGGTAGGAAATTTCACATGAAAAGAGTATAAGTAAGAAATTGTACAGTTACAGTCTGAAGATGTTGTCGCATCGAGAAATTGGAGCATATGCATGTTCTGATCGGTTATCATCAGCAAGTCTATATGCAAAATCTAGAACAATCATTTGGGCGAGTCTAGATCTTGCTGCAACACGAAACCGAGTTTTGAAATCTGTACAAGAAATTGAGTATTTGACGGAGAAAGAACCAAACAGTACAGATATTTTGAAGACAAACATGTTGGATACATACTATCCAAATAGAAGGAGTCATCTTGAGAACGTTTGTCTCTATGAAGTTCTGCAAACCTATACTTTTAAGAGGAACATCACAGAAGATATCAATAGAGGAGTATATGCTGTAATTGAATGTGAAGGATGTCTGGTGAACCAAAGAAAAGGCCATTTGATTAATCATCGAAAATTGAGTTGCGAATCTCCTGACAAAAGGGAATTTTACTATTTAGCTCTTTTGCAACTCTTTAAGCCATGGCGTACAGAAGAGGAACTTCTTGGAGATTTTCTCAGTTATGAAGATTCCTTCAATGCAACGAAGGATACCCTAGAATGTCCTGTTTTTTCAAATTATCTGCAAATGTTGAACGAGGAAATACAGCAAGAAGCTGCAATTGCAGCAGAGATTGCTAGAGACAGTTCTCAAGACAGTCAGAGTTCTGCTTCATTGAGTCAGGATCCACTAGGAGGACCAATTATCCAAAATGAAGATAGGAGGACCAATTATCCGAAATGAAGCTGCACTGCCATGGATGAAGTGGAAAGAGCCATGGAACAAGCTCAGGAGGATATAGTTAACTTATAAGATTTGGAAAAAGAACTAAACTTTGAGCAGAAACAAATATATGATGAAGTCACAGAACATATTGAGCATGGTTTATGTGATGAGAAAAAAGAGTGCTCATGTACGTCATTGATGCCTGTCTGACTGTACGGAGGTGGAGAAGCAGGAACTGGAAAAAGTTTTCTGATTAAAGCAATTGCAACTTATCTGCAGAAAAGAACGGAGTCATCACTGTCTTGTGTTGTTACCCCTCCAACTGGGTTGGCAGCACATAACATTAAAGGGATTACTTTACATCGTTTATTGATGCTGCCAGTAGAGCATGATAATAAATTACAATACCACAAGCTATCTGGAGAAGCTTGTTGTGAAGTTTCCAGAGTCCTGAAGAAAATGAAACTTCTTATCATTGATGAGGTAAGCATGGTATCAAATGTAATGCTTGCTATTGTGCATTTAAGAATGCAAGATATTCTTAAAACAGAGTATGATGTGTTATTTGGAGGCAAACACATCATTGTTTTTGGAGATCCACTGCAGCTAACTCCAGTGACAGGACAACCAGTGTTTAAAATGCTCACGCATGAAGATACAAGGAAGTGCCTAGGAAGCATTGGAAATGTTAACATATGGTTAAATTTCAAATATGCAGAACTGCTTCAAAATATGCGACAGGCAAAGGATGAAGATTATAAAAATATTCTACAAGATGTAAGAATTGGAAAAGTAAGTGAGCATGGCAAAGAAGCTTTACATGCACGATTAATTTCAAATTTGTTTCCAAACGAAAATATTCTCCCAGAGAATATTTTTAAGAAAATTCCTGAAAACAAATCTGTCATATGCTTGATGCCAACTCTGCAAGAATGTTCAATCTTAAACAACAAAATGTTAAAGTTAGAAAATCAAGAGATGGTGAAACTGGAAGCTATTGATAAAATAGAGTATTAAGGAGCAACTATTATTTTGTCAGAAAAGTTGAAATCAAAATTGGATTCTTTAGAGAAGACAATATCTAAAACTGCTGGTTTGGAAAAGACTCTGTATGCATGTTTAAATTGTCGTATAATTTTACGACGGAATTTACATGTGGAAAGAGGTTTAGTGAATGGAGCAATGGGTCATGTTGTTGATTTTGTGAATTACCGAAATAGAGATGGAATTGAATTTTTAAAAATTAAATTTGATGGAATTGAAGAAGTACAACAAATCAGTCGTTGTTCTGCTCGTTTTTTCCTTGTGAAAGATTTATATGTCCGCCGAAAACAGTTTCCTGTTTCTTTGGCATATGCGGTAACTATTCATAAATCTCAAGGTTTAAGTGTAGATAGTGCTTTGGTGAATATTGGAAGTTCTGTGTTCAAGGAGGGTATGGCATATGTTGCTTTATCTCGAGTCAGAACTTTATCTGGATTGTACTTGATTGATTTTGGTGAGACAAAGATTAATGCAGATCTAAATTGTGTAAAAGAATATAATAGGTTAAGAAGAGAGTATGCTCCAAAATTACCTCAATATCCTCTATTTGAAAAGCGTGTGGTAGGCCGAAAAAGAAGAAATGAGAAAAATTGTAGTGAAGTTGTAGCAAAAAGAAAAAAAGTAGATGAACCAGTAATTGTAAGCAGAAAGGAAAAGGATTCAGTTAAAGATGTTGTTGGATTTCAGTTTGAAAACAGTTCTGGTGTCAACTGCTAGGCTAATGTAGTGGTTAATGTTGGTTTTTTTCTCCAAACTTTACAAGAATAGATTGTTGAAAATCGGGATCAAAGATTTTGTTGTTTGTTGAATTCTGTGTTTGAGAAATGTAGCAGTGATAGAACAAAAATAGAAAGTGTTTCTGAAATTCTAAATGTTTTAGACATATGTTCTGGTCTAAATCAATTTTCACAGAATATTCAGCAAGATTGTCAGGAATTTCTAATGTATATGCTTGTTGTATTGCAAGATGAAGGTATAGATGTAGAAAATCTTTTTGGCCCTCCTTATAAATGGCAGCATAACTGCGACAATTGTTCCTTTTCAAGTACTACTACAATAGACACTGAAAGATTTATATATTTGACTTTACCAGACTGCAAATCAGTTTCTTTTAATAATTTAGTTAGAGAAGCAAATCAAAACATGGTATGTACTCAATGTAAATCTGCAATGCTATCAACATTATTTATACAAAGATATGGACAGTATGTCCTTTTAATGTTCCAATGATGTAGACCTGATGGAACTAAATTGACAACTTTAATTAAAATGTTGTGGCTTCTCAATTATCAATTTCAGGAAGAACCTTTGCAACTGCAGCAATTATTTACCATGATGGTCCTTCGACAACATCAGGACATTACACACAGCCTATTTAAAATGTCGAAAAGGCTGGACTAATTGTAATGATACTCAATTGACTTTTAAACAATGTTTGCCTTCTGACTTACAAAATTCTTACCTAGTGTTCTTCCAACCAAAATTTTAGAAAAGGTAATTGGCCTATGAAGATTGGAGCAGTTAATAAAAGTTAGTTTGCTGTTCAAAATTACTTTGCGAGTGAGAGTGATCAAGATAATAAAAAACTTGTAGTTGCCATAAAGGTAGTGTAAGTGTATCACATAGCGAGTGATATCAGTATTATAGGAAATGTTGATCACAAGTGAGCCACAGATGGAAATATAACTATTATTACATGATGTAAAAGATGTTGGAGCTTTTCTTTCAGAAACTCGGGTAAATGGAAGTTTAACAGTACTATTGAGTAATTTCCAAAGAAAAGGACTTATCATATACTATTTGGCCTTGTGGAAAAGTAAGTGGATCAAAAATTAGTTAAGATATGTTTTTTTCTAAGTTTTACATTATTTATTGAAACGTTGTATGGGTTTTTTAAACACAATCTTTTTGATTGTGTTTTTTTTGCCAGCTGTCATATGATGAGTAGTATTGAACTCACTGTTTTAAGTTAAATTCAATATATTCTGAGAACAGCAAAAGTAAACCATATAACATGTTGTACAAGTTATTTTGTATTTTGTATTATGAAATATATATTATACTCCCCTTGTCTCACGCTCACTCACCTTTTTCCACCCTCTATCACCCCTCTTTACTCACCCTCACTGCCCTTCTCTCACTCTCCTTCACCCCCGTTCCCTTACTTAACTTACCTCACTACCCCTCATTCCCCATTACTTCACTCCCCTTTCCCTCTCTCCCCTCCACCACTTTCCAGCTCTCACTCACTCTACTTCACTCCCCTTCCCCTTCTTTCCTTACTTTGCTCCCTCAGAAATTCCCCTTCCCTCACTCACCTTACTCCACTTCACTCACTCCTTCACTCACCCCCTCTGTCCTCTCACATCCTCACTCCCCTTCCCCCACTCTCTCTCTCTTACCCTCACTACCTCCATCCCCACACTTTGTCACTCCCCCTTCCCTCACACTCACTCCCTTTAACTCACTCACACTCTCTCACTTACATTTCCATGCACCCTCACTCAGTCCCCTTCTCTCACTCTTTCCTTCACTCCCTCTGTCTCCTCACTCCCTCACTCCCCTTGTCTCACGCTCACTTGCCTTTATCCACCCTCTATCACCACTCTTTCCTCAACCTCAGTGCTCCTCTCTTACCCTTCCTCACCCCCGTTCCCTTACTCCACTTTCCTCACTTATCCTCATTCCCCATGATCACTCCCCTTCCCCTCACTCACCTCCCACACTCACCTTCTTTCAGTCCCCCTGCTTCACTTCACTTCCCCTCTCTTCCCTTTCTTCGCTGCCTCACTCATTTTCCTTTCCTCTCTCACCATACTCCACTTCACTCACTCCTTGATAATACGTAAGGAATATAGCTCTTTTTGGAGAATTGGAGGTAGATCTAAAAAGAACTGTTTTTTTCTTCTTTTTTAGTTTTTTTTTTTTACTTTTTTCAGAACAAAAACAAAACTAGGGAATGCCAATCTGCTCAACAGGAGCAAAAAAAAAAGGGGAAAAATTAGTGCCGGGTGGAGCAGCGCTGTTTTCTGCGAACAACAAGTTTGACGCTCTGCTCCCCGTAGCAAATCAGTTCATCGCTGGCCTTGCAGAGAAATTTCAGACCTGCAAAGACCGGCTGCACGTTTGAAACTAGTCTTTCAGGTCTTCCGGAAGGTGCTGCTCCTCCGGTAGAGGTGCTGCCGCCATCTCTTCGGGGATTGCGTACCAGGTCCCTGACACTCTCTCTCGCAAAGTTATTGGGGTGCCTCCTCTCCACATGCCTGATTAAAGTGGCGTTGCCAAAGCTATACTTCTTTGTTGGGTCACCACATGACAAGGTGGTGCTGCAGATTTTGCAGCACACCTTCGCCGCATTCACCTTCTTTTCACCTTCAGGGAAGGTAAAAAATGTCCAAATGAAATGTTCTTTTACTTTGCGCCTCAGGCAAAAACTCTTCTTCTGAGTCACTGGAGGTTGGTTGTCTTCCAGCCATTGTTCTGAAAAAGAAAAGATGCTGCAGATGATCCAAGGAACACCTCTTGCTCTCTCCAAGTTCAAAGTGGTAGTGAGGGAAATGGGTGGGGGCTTTCCATAATTGGAAAAAAAACTGTTATGAACCAATGAAAAGTGTTGTTTTAAGGTCACATGGCTTGACGCGCTTTCGGTACGCGCTCCGGAGCGCTTCCGGGTCGCTTACGCGGCATGTACGGAGGCACTTACGGAGGCGCTTCCGGGGGCGCTTACGCGGCACGTCACAATGATGTTTTACTTGATTTTCGGAAATGTGTTTAGAGTCAAAATACGTTTAAAAAAATTAAAAATACTACTTTTATGAGTATGCAACTGAATGTCTTGCATTATTATTTACTTTAAATACATAATTATATATTTTTTCGCACTCGGGAATAGCGCTCTCACTACGTGTACGGGTGCGTTTATGGGTGCCCGTACCCTGAGCGCTCCAGGGTAAAAAAGATTTTTTTAAAAAGACAAGAAAAATACATTGAAAACTTAATGTTAGAAAAATATACATTATTTAAATAATTTTATAAAAATTATAAAAATTAAAAGCTATAAAAAATAGCTATTAAAAAAACTTAATTCACTTTAAAAACTGTAGGTTACAAACTCGTTATAGTTAGGAATTAGTTTTTAAAAAACATTTGAAATTCGCAGAAAAAAACATAGGTTTAACACTCATAGGTTTAACACTCATTATAGTTAGGAATTAGCATTTAAAAAACCTTTGAAATTCACTGAAAAAACCATAGGGTTCACACCAGTTATAGTTAGCTGAACATTTTACTCATACAAAACCATTAAAATTCCCACGGTATAGTTAGTTGGACTCACTATAACTCGCGCGCCCGCAATCCACTGCTGATGATGTCGCAATGCGACCGGGGCGGAAAAGTGGCGGGCGGTGTTTTGCTTCGCCGTGGTCCCCTCCGCCATTCTAATATGGCGGGGGGGGAATACAGGTAAGGATGGCGGGCGGATTGCCCCGGCCAGGCTGGGGGTGGCTACCGCCAGCCTGGCGGGGGCAATCCGCCCGCCATCCTAATGGACCCCACACTCTCTTATACAATCACTGATACAAGTACACATTGATCCATACAGCCACTCACACAATCACTGGCTCTCATGTATAGTCATTTATATATGCCAACTCTCACATGCACTGTGTTTTAAAATGTATTAATTATTATATTTCTTTCTTTTTATAGTAATTTCCTACATTTGTATTATAAATACTTATATTTATTTTATTTTTAAAGTTACATTTCATATTTTTAATGTAAAAAAAATAACAAAAGTAAATTCAAAAAGAATGCACTGCTAGTGAAACTGCCTGGGTGAATTTGTAAGTGTTTGTTAGGGGAAGATTTAAAACACCCTTGTGCCTCTCTTACACCACCGTTGCATTACTTTTCTGATGAAGCGGTGGTGCAAAAGATGCGCCATGGTATGTGGTATTTAGAATGTGATGTCTCTAGGAGGTGCGTAACATTGTAAATCCCTGTACCAGAAAAAGACATTCCTACATAGGGGGAAGGGGGCATTCCGGCGCAGGAACACCTCCTAAAAGTGGCTAACTGAAATCTACAAGATTTCACTTTGTCACTTTAGTGCTCATGCAGTGTCAAAACCCAGCACTAGCTTGAAGCAGGTGTAACGATTGACACAGCATTCTTAGCATAGGGCCTCCAGACCATTGCTGGAAATGTGTTCCACTTGCAACATAACTCAAACAATGCACCACCTTTACAGCACAGATACATCATATATATGTGTCATTTTTGTCCCATGGTACACCGCATTGTAAATACAGCACATCCATGGTGGTGGTATCACGGAGCACAATAACTAACATATTCCTGGGGATATGCCGATTTTAATATATGTGCCCATTAGTGTTTTAATGTAGTGAATGGATTACTACATACCGATAAATGATTCACTACAAAACTAAAACAACAGTGACAGAGTGGAGCAACTCTATGGATACAGACTGGGAAATTGAAGGCATAAAACACAAGTTTGCAGGAGCATAAAAGACTGCATGTATACTCCATACGAATTTTAAGGAAACAATACCCTCGGACCCACTTTGCATATTGCACATCAATACAAATATTTAAAGAATATATAACTGAATCGATAAGTGCTTCACTTTTAGTACAATGAATACATTAGTAGATAGTTCTCAAACCTTTATTATTTTTAAACAATACATTTATTTTTGTAACATCTCATAATTGAACAGACATTCCAACACAAGTTCATAAGATATGTCATTCAGATCAATTGCCTCGTTAGTAGTTTCTGAATTAATTTGTTCTAAAATTTCAACATAATTTAATACTTCTAGAAATTCTCCATCAAAGATTTCATCTTCGAAATCACACCTCATTTCTGCAGCACTAATTTCCTCTTTTTCACTCTCATTGCCTGTGACAGATACGATTAATTTTTCAATTATACTCAAGATAATATCCGAAATCTCCTCAGTATGAGCCAGTTCTCTTTTCATAATTTTTCCTTTATGTTCTTGCTCCTTCTATAAAAATATAAACAATTAATTTTATCACTTATCATAAGATATAATACAAAACTACAGTTAACACCTATTTTGGCCTAAAAAAATACTATATAAATACTATTATCTAATAACATTCCATTACCACGGTTTTACTCCTTTGCAAAGCTATATAAATATAGTTACTTATAACAATATCCTGTTCTTAGCTTTTCTTAAATTTCGAAATCAGTCACTCCTTATGACTATAGGAAAAGACTCAGGCTATTACACTACAATACACTACTAAAAAATGTAGAATATATTTATTCACCTTACCCATTCCAAAATAATAAATGTGTTTTAGTAAAACGCAAAATATACTATTCATGGTCCAGAATAACACTGTGTACCTGTGTATATTTAGACATCATTATCACACTACTTTTTGAATACTTCATGTCTTTACTCTATCTCTATTCCTCATCTATAACTTAGTCTAACCCTACTAATTACCTACCTCTTCAACTTTCGAACCAGCCTATCCTCTAGTATATATCTGCAACCTTGTAGCATGCGGTTCTTTATTTTTCTCACTGCTTATAACCTATAATTACGTAACATTCATTAACCTAGGCCTCTCAGTTTATTGTCTAATTTTTATATTATTAATTTCCTTGTGTTCCTCTACTAACCTTTCTTTATGCAGTTGCTTGTTACCTATTCTGTCAATCCTTGAATATCTTATGTTTTTCACTAATGTTCCTTCTTAATTCAAGTCTTTCTAGTAGTATTCCTTACTCAATGTGTTCTTTTCCCTTAAAACCTTGCTTAACACGATTTTTATCGTTTCTTGTTTTAAGTTAGAGAAAATATATTGACTGAGTCCATTCAATATTGTCTATAATGTCAGGTAAGTTTACTTAGTCACTAACTTGTCATACAACGTTCTTTAACTCTCACAGAAATATTTCTATTTTCTCTTCAGCAATGTCGAAGGAGCAATTGAAAACGGGTCTGAACTCCGGAAAGTCTTCGGTGAAGTGCGCACTCGTTAGTGAGCGTGCGCCTCACCAAGGATTCCCCACAACTCTGTGGTAAATGACTAGATCGCTACCGCGTCTTTCAGCCACGGCCCGTGGAGGGACTTGCGGTGGGAGAGGCAGGCGAGGCAGGGGAGAGGCAGAGTGAGGGGTGATAAACAATGGAATCTGGATGATTGCAGGTAAGTAACCAATTAAATAATAAAACGAATTTCGGGCCATATTATCAACAAAAGGGGATAGATCGGCAGGAAACTGCCGATAAAGCGGCGATAATGGGCTTGATAATCGGCCCTTGTGAATTCCCATAGCAACCCAGGTTAACACCAGAACCTGAGCTGCTATGGGAATTTACTAGGGCCTATTATCAAGCCCATTATCGCCGCTTTATCAGCAGTTTGCTGCCCATAAAAGCGGCGATAATGTATCGCCTTTTGTTGATAATATGCCCCTTCGTTCCGTGCCCTGCATCGCATTTTGCGATGCAGGGCGCGGTACGAAATTCATTTTATTAATTTAATTGTTTACTTACCTGCAATCATCCAGATTCCGCTGCTTATCACCCCCCACTCTGCCCCTCCCCCGCCACACCTGCCTGCCCCACCGCAACTCCCTCCACTGGCCGCAGCTGACAGTTACTTGTACTTACCTTAAGCATATTAAATAATATAAAAATCATATATTATAAAATTATCACCTGTGGAAGACAGAAAAAAATACAGTTACAATATATATTTTACAACACAAAATCATTTGTAAACCATTTCATTTGCCTTTTTACAAATATATGCTGACAAAATACACAACAAAAAGTCCTTAATGGTTTCACACACTATTCCACACGGCCAAATAGTATGCATCAAATCCTTTGATTGGAAGTTGTTCAATAGTAATCCTGCACGTCCGCCTCCCAGCCTTCTAATCCAAAACCACCGACATCATCTACGGGTCCTCCAGGACTCATCCATCAGTCCGACGCTGTTCAACATCTACATGGCCACCCTCACACAAGTAGCCCACCATCACAACCTCAACATCATCTCCTACATCAACAACACCGAGCTCATCCTCTTCCTCACCAAGAAGCCACATACCACCAAAAGCAACCTCCACGACACAATGATAGACGTCAGCAACTACATAAAGAGCAGCACTGTAAACATAAACTCACACAAGATCAAGGTACTCATCCTCAGACCCACCCCTTCAGCCTCGGACAACTCCTACTACCTGACTACACTGTGAAAAGTACCAACACCTACCAACCATATCCACAATCTAGGATTCAACCTCAACTCCTCCCTCTCCATGTGTAACTAAGTCTACACCGTCTCCTCGTACTGCTATTATACCCTCCACATGCTCCACAACATTTACAAGTGGATCCTACCCAAAAGAAGAAAAACAGTGACACATGCCCTCATCAGCAGCAGACTACACTGACTACACTGTGGCAAAACACTCTACACAGGAATTCCAGCCAAACACCTACAACAACTACAACAAATCCAAAGACCTCCACCTGAGTGATTATGAATGTTCCCTGCTGCAGCCACATCACTCACCACCTGATACACCTACACTGCCTCATTATCAACAAGAGGATCACCTTCAAGCTCCTCACCCTCACTTACAGTACTCTACAACACCAGACTCCAGACTCCAGACTAATCTACCTTAACAGCAGTAATCCTAAAGGGCAAATTTTGATCTTAGAATTTTGCCTTTAAAAATATTAGGTAAGAATTTCGTAACTCTTTGGGCAAACGTTGCTTAAAAACTAATTGACTATCATTACAATGTATCCAAGCTTTCACACATTTTAAATAAGTAATGTAATGTCGAGATGTGGTAGAAGGTCCATCATGAAAAATAATTGCAACAGCTACACAAGTTCTTCCTGATATTGAACATTGACCAGCTACAACATTTTTAATTAAAGTATCCAATTTTCTTCCATCAGCTCTACAACATTACAGCATTAAAATAACATACTGTCCATATCTTTGTA
Organism: Lissotriton helveticus; assembly: GCF_964261635.1. NCBI lineage: Eukaryota > Metazoa > Chordata > Amphibia > Caudata > Salamandridae > Lissotriton > Lissotriton helveticus. Next base: position 1,236,062,512 of record NC_136063.1, on the reverse strand, counting down.
TAAGTAATGTTGATGACATTTCTGATTAACATTGGCTACACTCCATGTTTTGACTTGCTCCTCTAATTAGATTGTTAAAAGACACTGATTCACAGTCAGGTAAAGTCAAATATATGAATCTTTCAGTGTCTATGTTAGTGCTACATATAAACAAACAATTTTGACAGTCATGTTGCCATTTATCAGAAAGGCCAAAAAGGTTTTCAACATATATACCTTCATCTTCCAGTACACCAAGCATGAACATTAAAAATTCCTGACAATCTTGCTGAATATTCTGCGTAAATTGAGTAGAACCAGAACATATGTCCAAAACATTTTGAATATCAGAAACACTTTGTATTTTACTTTTATCACTACTACATTTTTCATAAACAGAATTCAACAATGAACGGAATCTTTTGTCCTGATGTTCTACAATTTGCTGTTGCAAGCTTGCAAAGAAAAAAACAACATTGACAACTACATTAGCATAGCATTTGACACCACAACTATTTTCAAACCGATAACCAACATTCTCTTCAACACTTTCCTTTCTCTTTTTGCTTGGAGGCGCAACTTCATCTTGTTTTTTTTCTTTCTCTACAGTTTCACTGCAGATATTCTCAAATCTTCTTCTTCTACATACCAAACGCTTTTCAAATACTGGATATTAACCTAAATTAGGTGCATATTCTCTTCTTAACCTATTATGCTCTTCCACACAATTTGCATCTGCACAAACCTTTGTCTCATCAAAATCAATCAAGTACAATCCAGATAAAGTTCTGACTCGAGACAAAGCAACATATGCCATCCCCTCTTTGAACATGGTACTTCCAATATTCACTAAAGCACTATCTACACTTAAACCTTGAGATTTATGAATGGTCACCGCATATGCCAAAGAAACCGGAAATTGTTTTCTGCAGACATAAAAATCTTTTACAAGCAAAAATTGAGCTGCAGAAAGACTAAGTTGTTCTACCTCAGGAATTTCATCAAATTTGATTTTCAAAATTCAATCCCACCTCTATTTACATAATTAACAAAATCAACAATTTTACCTATTGCTCCATTTACTAAACCTTTTTCCACATTCAAATTACGTCGTAAAATTACCCAACAGTTTACACATGCATATAAATTCTGTGCTAAACCAGCAGTTTTACTTATCAATTTCTCTAAAAAATCCAATTTCCTCTTCAACTTTTCACTCAAAATAATAGTGATTCCTTCATGTTCTATTTTATCAATTGCTTCCAATTTTATAATTTCTTAATTTTCCAACTTTAACATATTCATTGAATATACCACATTCACGCAGTGTTGGCATTAAGCAGATTACAGATTTGTTTTCTGCAATTCTCATGCATATTTTCTCTGGGACAATATTTTAATTTGGAAACAAATTGGAAAGTAATCGTCTCTGTAAAGCTTGTTTGCCATGTTTGCTCATTTTTCCAATTCTTATATCTTGAAGAATAGTTCCATAATCAGCATCATTTGCCTGTCTCATATTTTTAATAACTGAAAATATGACCAAATGTTTACATTTCCAATGCTCCCCAAAGACTTTCTAGTATCTTCATGCACCAGTGTTTTAAACACTGGTTGTCCTTTAACAGGAGTAAGTTGTAGAAGATCTCCAAAAACTATGACGTGTTTTCCTCCGAATAATACGTCATACTCTGTTTTAAGAATTTGCTGCATTATTAAATGCACAAAGGCAAGCATTAAGTTTGATACAATGCTTACCTCATCAATAATGAGAAGTTTCATTTTCCTCAACACTCTTGAAACTTCACAAGAAGCTTCTCCAGATAGCTTGTGGTATTCTAATTTGTTTTCATGCTCTACTGGTAGCATTATTAAACGATGTAAAGTAATTCCTTTAATATTGTGTGCTGCTAATCCAATTGGAGCAGAGACAACACAAGACAAATGCGACTCAGTTGTTTTCTGTATAAAAGTTGTGATTACTTAGCTTTTGCCTGTTCCAGCTTGTCCACTCACGTACATTCAGATAGGTTCAAGTTAAGCGTGGGCGTAAAATCCGTTCCGCTCGCGGATTTTGCGGTTTTTCGGCAAATTCGCAATCCGCGAACTCTTGCGAATTTGCCGAAAATTCGCAAATTTGCGCGAAGCAGATTTTTTTGCTTGGTCGCACTTGCCAAATAGAATACTATACAATTTTGCGGCGCGCAGCGTTCACTTACCATCATTCAGCGTTTGAAGAGTTGTTTTTCTCCATGTTTGCGTGTTCTGCGCCATTTTGGATCTTGCTGCGGGATGCCGCGGGAGTTTGTCGGCCGCGATTACGTCATCGTGGCTTGCCACCTTGCACAGCGAGAGTTTGGCAACGTGAGTACGTCATAAAGGCCCGTGATCACGTATCGCGGGAGTAAACACTTGCGAACACGGAGATGCGGCGGGCAGCGACAATCTCGCAATTGCGAGCTTGCAAAATTTGCAATTTCGCACAAGAAATCCACCAGCAGTCAGCACCTTCTGAAAATGATGATTTTTATCAGAATAACTCCTCAGGTTGACATTTGCCTGCACTTTTTTTTTTTACAAGGAGTCCATTTTGGGGGGGGTGGGTGGAAGGAAGTGCCCCACAGTCTCCAACGTCCTGTTCCTGTCCAGCAGGCTCCTCCCAGTGCTTTCTTCATGTGCTGGTCACTTTGATTTGGATCTTGACCCGGAAGGATTACTTTTTGTGGATGCTGCTGGATATTTGGATTTGAGGCCTTTTTGACTTTCTTTGGATCACTTTTGGATTATAAATTTCACAAGTAAGTTTGTTTGGGGCATTACAGTTGCTGCAACTACAATTTTGGAACTTTTTCAGAACATTAAATAAAATATATTGTGGGTAGCCACAGTATCCAGTAGGACCAGGGTTAGTTATGGGTGCATGATGCACCTGTTTTGTTTAATTTCAACATCATTTAGGGCATGGATGGCATTGGATTGTTGTGATTTTTGTGTGTTTTTTTATTTTTTTGGCTGTTGTTGGGGCCTTTTGCCCAGGGGTACTCACTCAGTGGTGCATGGGCCTAGTCTTTCTGTGGGGTGTCTTGAATGTAAACATCATGGAGGGCATGGATGGCATTGGATTGTGGTGATTTTTGTGTGTTTTTCGATTTTTGGGGGTGTTGATGGGGCATGGCCATGTGGGTGGGGGCCATATTGAGGCCTGGTCCAGGGCCATGTGGTAGGGGTGAAGGGGCCATTTTGAATCCAGGCAGTGTGCTTTGTGCCATAGGCCTGCATCCAATGTGCCTTGCTTTCATCCATTATGCCCAGGGGTACCCAGTGGAGCATGGGCCTAGTCTTTCTGTGTGGTCTCTTTAATGTAAACATCATGGAGGGCATGGATGGCATTGAATTGTGGTTATTTTTGTGTGTTTTTCGATTTTTTGGCTGTTGTTGGGGTTTTTGCCCAGGGCTACTCAGTGGTGCATGGGCCTAGACTTTCTGTGGGGTCTCTTGAATGTAAAGATCATGGAGGGCATGGATGGCATTGGATTGTGGTGACTTTTGTGTGTTTTTCGATTTTTGGGGGTGTTGATGGGGCATGGCCATGTGGGTGGGGGCCATTTTGAGGCCTGGTCCAGGGCCATGTGGTGGGGGTGAAGGGGCTATTTTGAATCCAGGTAGTGTGCTTTGTGCCATAGGCCTGCATCCAATGTGCCTTGCTTTCATCCATTATGCCCAGGGGTACCCAGTGGTGCATGGGCCTAGTCTTTCTGTGTGGTTTCTTTAATGTAAACATCATGGAGGGCATGGATGGCATTGGATTGTGGTGGTTTTTGTGTGTTTTTCGATTTTTTTTGGCTGTTGTTGGGGCCTTTTGCCCAGGGGTACTCACTCAGTGGTGCATGGGCCTAGTCTTTCTGTGGGGTGTCTTGAATGTAAACATCATGGAGGGCATGGATGGCATTGGATTGTGGTGATTTTTGTGTGTTTTTTCGATTTTTGGGGGTGTTGATGGGGCATGGCCATGTGGGTGGGGGCCATTTTGAGGCCTGGTCCAGGGCCATGTGGTGGGAGTGAAGGGGCCATTTTGAATCCAGGCAGTGTGCTTTGTGCCATAGGCCTGCATCCAATGTGCCTTGTTTTCATCCATTATGCCCAGGGGTACCCAGTGGTGCATGGGCATAGTCTTTCCGTGTGGTCTCTTGAATGTAAACATCATGGAGGGCATGGATGGCATTGGATTGTGGTGATTATTGTGTGTTTTTCGATTTTTTCTGCTGTTGTTGGGGCCTTTTGCCCAGGGGTACTCACTCAGTGGTGCATGGGCCTAGTCTTTCTGTGGGGTGTCTTGAATGTAAACATCATGGAGGGCATGGATGGCATTGGATTGTGGTGATTTTTGTGTGTTTTTCGATTTTTGGGGGTGTTGATGGGGCATGGCCATGTGGGTGGGGGCCGTTTTGAGGCCTGGTCCAGGGCCATGTGGTGGGGGTGAAGGGGCCGTTTTGAATACAGGCAGTGTGCTTTGTGCCATAGGCCTGCATCCAATGTGCCTTGCTTTCATCCATTATGCCCAGGGGTACCCAGTGGTGCATGGGCCTAGACTTTCTGTGTGGTCTCTTTAATGTAAACATAATGGAGGGCATGGATGGCATTGGATTGTGGTGATTTTTGTGTGTTTTTCGATTTTTTTGGGCTGTTGTTGGGGCCTTTTGCCCAGGGGTACTCACTCAGTGGTGCATGGGCCTAGTCTTTCTGTGGGGTGTCTTGAATGTAAACATCATGGAGGGCATGGATGGCATTGGATTGTGGTGATTTTTGTGTGTTTTTTGATTTTTTGGCTGTTGTTGGGGTCTTTTGCCCACGGATACTCAGTGGTGCATGGGCCTAGTCTTTTTGTGGGGTCTCTTGAATATAAAGATCCTGGAGGGCATGGATGGCATTGGATTGTGGTGATTTTTGTGTGTTTTTCGATTTTTGGGGGTGTTGATGGGGCATGGACATGTGGGTGGGGGCCATTTTGAGGCCTGGTCCAGGGATCTGTGGTGGGGGTGAAGGGGCCATTTTTAATCCAGGCAGTGTGCTTTGTGCCATAGGCCTGCATCCAATGTGCCTTGTTTTCATCCATTATGCCCAGGGGTACCCAGTGGTGCATGGGCATAGTCTTTCCGTGTGGTCTCTTGAATGTAAACATCATGGAGGGCATGGATGGCATTGGATTGTGGTGATTATTGTGTGTTTTTCGATTTTTTTGGCTGTTGTTGGGGCCTTTTGCCCAGGGGTACTCACTCAGTGGTGCATGGGCCTAGTCTTTCTGTGGGGTGTCTTGAATGTAAACATCATGGAGGGCATGGATGGCATTGGATTGTGGTGATTTTTGTGTGTTTTTCGATTTTTGGGGGTGTTGATGGGGCATGGCCGTGTGGGTGGGGGCCATTTTGAGGCCTGGTCCAGGGCCATGTGGTGGGGGTGAAGGGGCCGTTTTGAATACAGGCAGTGTGCTTTGTGCCATAGGCCTGCATCCAATGTGCCTTGCTTTCATCCATTATGCCCAGGGGTACCCAGTGGTGCATGGGCCTAGACTTTCTGTGTGGTCTCTTTAATGTAAACATAATGGAGGGCATGGATGGCATTGGATTGTGGTGATTTTTGTGTGTTTTTCGATTTTTTTGGGCTGTTGTTGGGGCCTTTTGCCCAGGGGTACTCACTCAGTGGTGCATGGGCCTAGTCTTTCTGTGGGGTGTCTTGAATGTAAACATCATGGAGGGCATGGATGGCATTGGATTGTGGTGATTTTTGTGTGTTTTTCGATTTTTGGGGGTGTTGATGGGGCATGGCCATGTGGGTGGGGGCCATTTTGAGGCCTGGTCCAGGGCCATGCGGTAATGGGGTGAAGGGGCCATTTTGAATCCAGGCAGTGTGCTTTGTGCCATAGGCCTGCATCCAATGTGCCTTGCTTTCATCCATTATGCCCAGGGGTACCCAGTGGAGCATGGGCCTAGCCTTTCTGTGTGGTCTCTTTAATGTAAACATCATGGAGGGCATGGATGGCATTGGATTGTGGTGATTTTTGTGTGTTTTTCGATTTTTGGGGGTGTTGATGGGGCATGGCCATGTGGGTGGGGGCCATTTTGAGGCCTGGTCCAGGGCCATGTGGTAGGGGTGAAGGGGCCATTTTGAATCCAGGCAGTGTGCTTTGTGCCATAGGCCTGCATCCAATGTGCCTTGCTTTCATCTATTATGCCCAGGGGTACTCACTCAGTGGTGCATGGGCCTAGTCTTTCTGTGTGGTCTCTTTAATGTAAACATCATGGAGGGCATGGATGGCAATGGATTGTGATGATTTTTGTGTGTTTTTCGATGTTTTGGGGTGTTGATGGAGCATGGCCATGTGGGTGGGAGCCATTTTGAGGCCTGGTCCAGGCAGGGCCTAGCCACGTGGGTGGGGGTCTAGGGGCAATTTTGAATCCAGGCAGTGTGCTTTGTTGTGTCATAGGCCTGCACCCAGTCTGCCATGCTTTAATCCATTATGCCCAGGGGTACTCTGTCAGTGGTGCATTTTATTGGCCTTTCCATTTTGGGGGGTGGGTATAATAAAAATGCTTACTTGCAAACTATTAATTGAAGCGCTACATATGCAACATTTATAACTGATGTTCCTCTGGCTTCGTTTGCTTTTAGGTGCAGAAAGACGAATCATCAGCCTCATTGTTCCTCATCAGTGCCAGGAAGAAGTCCTGCTGCGGTGTGTGCAGCACAACGTCACGTGTGGCCACAGACAACTCTGCAACTTGTGCAACTGCGGCCTGCTGTTCTGACATCTGAAGAAGATGGCCCCAAAAAAAGTTGCCCGTAGTTCCTCTAGCAAGAAAGTTGCCAGTAAGGAGCAGAAGAAGCAACTGGCGCCACTTACCAAGGAGACTGGTGTGTCGACCGCCACATTTTTTTGCAGAAAAAAAAGTACGCCTGCAGCAGCAGCGGGGTCTGCTGGGGACCAAGCTGGGAGCAGCACCTCTGCTCCATTGGGCTCAGTGCCACCACCACCACGTCAACCTAGGTTCAAGCACTTGAGTGCTGCAGAGGCAGCCAGTATAGTTGTTCAATCACCATCGACCAGTGATGTTGGCTCATCGCAAGAAAGTAGCAGCATCCCTCAATCAACACAGGTTGTTGTAACTCATCTGATGAGTGTTCAACAACCACAGCCGCAACAACAACCACATGTGCAAGTACAAGCTCAAGTACATGTGGAAGGAGAGGCGGCGCAAGGAGAGGAGCAAGCAGAGGTGCATGGAGCGGCACAAGTGCCCACAATAGTAGTAGGGGCACATCAGGAAATCGACATTCAAGCCGAGGTATCACATGAGGAAGCCACTCCTCCTGATGATTCATTGTCTTCCAGATCCCCAGCAAGGAAAAGATCAAGGATGGTGTCTACTTCTTCTTCAAGCCCCCTTCCTTCTGATGATATGGATGAAACTTGGGAACCACCACGGCCGTCTGAGAGTAAGGCACACCATGATCTGACAAAGGTAGCTAAGCGTAAAAGGAAGGTCCCCGAAAGTCTCGGAGTTATGGAGAGTGATGATGACGCTGAACAAGAAGTGGCGTATACTCCTGCTGATGAAGACTCTCACGACGACGACACAGTCATCATAGGCGTCACTCCAGCCTCAGCGGGCATGCAACAAACAGACATTTTTACCCCATCCCGAAATGCTGCTGAGCGTGATGATGGTGACGTGTCTTAGAGCCGCTTTTTGCTTTTAAACAGCAACCAGAACACCTTTAAATAAAAACCGTTTATAGGTAGTTTCTGGTTACCTCTTAAACCTTGCACCTTATCACTTGCACTTATTTACACCACATCACCTGCTCCGCTGCAATTGCGTCGTAGCACACCGGAACGGCATTCGGCTGTTCCGGTGGGGACCCTATGATGAAGCATGGCACCCCAGGTGGTGAGTGAGGGTCCTTCAAAGATATTCTGTATTTTTCTTTCTCTTCTTTTCCTTCCATTTCTGTAGTCTCTACGAATTCAGCCACTCTTTTGTTGTTACGAATTGACGTGTCAATGGGACCACCACCAATGAAGTTAACTAGTACACCACCACCTACAGCTTCCATATTTTCTCGCCAGAAGGGACCTCCATCCACCTCGACCTCCATTTCCTCAATTAGTGGTGCTGTAAGTGCACGACGTACTAAATTTCGGCAACACACATCCTCCAGTTCATCTGGCATTAGCAGCATTCCCAGTATCGCCTCCTCCTCTCCCCACAGACATTTGAAGTCCGCAGTTTGGGACTTCTTTAGTGTTAGCCCAACAAGGGAAAACATAGCCATTTGCACCATTTGTAAGGTTCGAGTTAGTCGTGGTAAGCTTGGTACCAACTATGGTACCGGAGGCCAGACAGGTCATCTTGAGAGACAGCACACTGTCAAATGGCATGCGCACCTAAGGGAGATCAAGGATGCCCAAATTGCAAGTCAACAAATTGTATCCGTTGATGTTTCATCTGCTGATGACGAGGAGAAAGAAGAAGCGTCAAACATTTCTTCAGTTACACCCAGTACCCCTGTCAGCAGCACACCCCCTGCAAGATCTATGAGCCACACTAAGAGTGTGGGAGAGAGTGAGACACCAATGCGAAAAAGTTCATCATCACTGAGCGTAACTGAGTCGCAGAAGTCATCATCATCCAGTAAAATGGTCCAGCCCACCATTAGAAGCATGTTGTTTTCAGAAGCGCCATATGAACGCAACCACCCAATGGCGCGTCTATATAACACTGAGCTGGCTAGAATGCTAGCGCTGGACCTTCTCCCTTTTTCTTTTGTGGAAGGGGTGGGTTTTCTTGAAATGGTGGTACCGCTCTGCCCTAAATGGAAGGTTCCTAGCCGGTTCTATTTTGCCAGAGTTGCGGTTCCGGCACTACATGAAGATGTGCTGGAGGTGATTTGGGCAGCTTTGCAGAAGAGTGCTGTTCACACTATACATCTGACAACAGACATGTGGACCAGTTGCGCAGCCACTGATTACATGTGCATCACTGCACACTGGGTCTCTTTTTCAGGGGTTAAAGCAAAGATAAACGCAGGTGTTGACGAGGAGAAAGTTTATAAAGCTGCTCGGAAACATGCAACAATAGCCATGTTTGCCATGAAGAAAAGTCATACAGGAGAAAACATTTTGCATGAGTTTAACACAAAGGTCTTTGAATGGCTGTCCCCAAGAGAACGCATGATTGGTTATGTTTCCACGGATAATGCCGCCGATGTAGTTAAGGCCATGGATATGGGTAACTATTTTAAAGTGCCGTGTCTGGCGCACTGTATAAACCTGGTTGTTAAAAAATTATTGAGTGAAGAAAGTCCAGTCTCCGAGTTACTGACCACCTGCCGAAGAATGTGCACACATTTCAACCATTCTTTTAAGGCCCGGAAGCAGCTGAGGTGCCTGCAACATGAACGTAAATTGCCAGTGAAAGCACTCATCCAGGAGGTGGCAACACGTTGGAACTCAACCTTCTACATGCTTGAGTGTCTGTATGAGCAGTATGCGGTAGTCGATCAGTATTTCTTTAAACTGGGTACACCTATGATAGACATGAGGATACAGGTGGAGCAATGGGACCTAGTTAAAAGCCTGACAGACATGCTTCGTCCTTTTGAGGTCTTCACGCGTGCAGTCAGCAGGGAGGACTGTAATTTGGGAAAAGCTATCCCATTGTTGAGCATGCTAGAGCACCGACTGAAGGCGGTGTGTTCTAAGTTTGAAAAAGATGGAAAGGAAGAAGCATTTGAGTTGGCGGAGAAGTTATTACACCGCCTACTTGGCGATGATCGTCTTGAAATGATCAACACAGAACAGCATTACATTTGTGCTACTATTCTGGATCCACGGTACAAAAAGGCAGTGGCAGGCAGAGTATTCTTTCCTTTTGATGACGCAGATGTTACAAAGTACAAACATTGGCTAGCTGTGTCAGCCACTCGGTTTGAAAGAGAACGGCAGGAAATTGAAGGAAAAGGCAGTACATCAGCATCAGCAGGCCAACCTCAGTCAAAAAAATCCACTTCTGCATGTGTGGCTGTGGAAGAAGTGAGTGATTTTCCCTCTCAGCCGTTAACGACAACAGTAACCGTATCATCTGCACCAGACACAACAGTAATATTGTGTGAATGAAGAGGATTGGCTAACTCAGCTTGGGTTTGATTCTGAAATGGTCCCAGAAAAAAGTAAGCAAAGTGGAGGAACCCTGGAGAACCTTGAGTCGATGGTGCAGGCCTATCTGAATGACTCAACAGAGGTCCATCTTTCTCATGACCCATTGGCGTATTGGCATGGGAAAACAGTTGTGTTGCCAGAGATCACCAACCTGGCTATAAATTACTTGTCTTGCCCACTCGCAAGCGTGTCTTTTGAACGTGTTTTCAGTGCTGCTGGTGGCATTGTAACTTCCAAAAGGACCCACCTCTCGCCCAAAAATGTGGATAGGTTAACAATGATCAAGATGAATCAGCACCTCATACCACCAGATTACAAAATACGAGAATGCACGCAGGAAGAAGACGAGGAGGACACCAACTTAGATGAGGGAAGTTCTTCTCTGTTAAGTGACCTACTCCCGTCTGAATTCGCAGAGTTTGAGGACGAGCTCTTCTTCCCTGACACCGAGCCCTGAAAATGAGTCAATGAATCACTAACTTTCTTTTTCGTCCTTATTCACTTTTATTCCTGTGTGTCTGTCTTTCTTTGTTTTGCAAAATCTATATAAAAAAAAACTTTAATCACCTAATCACAAAAACAAGCCCATCAGCAGAACTGTCTTCACTTATTTGCTCATTGATTTGAAGGTGCCGCAGTCTGCATTCCTCATGTTCACCAGTTCACAAGAACATGCTCCACTATCCTCCTCCTCCTCCAGACTCCTATTTCCCTCAAAGCAGATGGCTGGATTACGCCCAATTAAGAAAGACTCTGCACTTGTGGGGGTGTTCTACTTCTTTGCGGGTGAGTTGATGGGTCTGGGGCCATTGCTGGGAAGGTCTAATACCGGATAAAAGTGGTTTGGATAAAATACATGGTGAAAAAGTTTTTCACTTTTTATAGTTTTCACTCTCTTTCGTGTTTTTGGGGGCCTGTTTGGGGGAGTTCCTGGTGTTTTTGGGTGGGTTTTGGGGTCTGGGAGCACTGCTGGGTATGGATAGTTTTGATTTCAAGAGGTTTGAAGCAAATCCATGGTGGCACAGGGGAGTTAGGGCCTAGCTGCAGAGCGCGCTTGGAGTGATTTTGGAAATTTGCCTGAAAATTTCTAAGTCCCCATTTTTGTAGTTTTGCTTTTTGGCTGTTTGGGGGTCTTCTACTTCTTTCCGCCTGGGTTGACGGGTCTGGGGCCATGGCTGGGAAGGTCTAATACCGGATAAAAGTGGTTTGGAGAAAATCGGAGCAGAAAAAGATTTTGCGCTTTAGATTACTTGCCTGTCTTTGGGGTGCTGTTTGGCGGGCTTTTAGGTTGTTGTGGGTGGGTTTTGGGGTCTGGGAGCACTGCTGGCACAGTCTAATGTTGATTGCATTTGTTTTTCAGGAAATCCATGGTGGAAAAGGGGAGTTAGGGCCTAGCTGCAGAGCGCATTTTGGACAGAATTGAAGGTAGTAGGCCCATTTTTGCTTTTTGCCTGTTTGGGGGTGTTCTGCTTTTTTGCGGGTGGCTGCAGGGGTCTAGGGACATTGCTGGGAAGGTCTAATACCGGATAAAAGTGGTTTGGAGAAAATCGGAGCAGAAAAAGATTTTGCGCTTTTGATCACTTGCCTGTCTTTAGGGTGCTGTTTGGCGGGCTTTTAGGTTGTTGTGGGTGGGTTTTGGGGTCTGGGAGCACTGCTGGCACAGTGTAATGTTGATTGCATTTGTTTTTCAGGAAATCCATGGTGGAAAAGGGGAGTTAGGGCCTAGCTGCAGAGCGCATTTGGACTGAATTCCAGGTAGGCCCAAAGTTTTTTAAGTGTGGCTTTTTCCTTTTGGCTTGTTGGGGGGTTAAACTTGTTTTCGCCCAGGTTGACAGTTCTGGGGCCATTGCTGGAAAGGTCTAATACCCGAAAGAAAGTGTTTTGGAGACAGTCCCCGGGGAAAAAGTTTTAGCATTTTCTGAGATTTCGCTCACTTTACCGTTTTCGGGGGGCTGTTTGTGGGGGTTCCTGGTGTTTGTGGGGGGGTTTGCGAGTCTTGGAGCAATGCTGGGTATGGATACTTTTGCTTGCTTGCAAGTGGTTTGAATACAATCCATGGTGGGTAAGGGGGGATTTGGGCCTACTTTACTTTGAAAGTATGTTTTGTCACCATTTTCTACTAGGCCTCGTTTTTGGGGATCTGATTGGATAGGTCTTCTACATTTTTGCGACTGGGTCTGGGAGCACTGCTGGGAAGGTCTAATTTTGTTCTAAAACACAGTTTACAGTACACCTAGCTTGAGGGGAAAGATCCGCTAAATTAATTCGCCCATACTTATTTATCCTTCAAAAGGAGACTCAGACAGAGTAAGCACTTTCAAAAATATTTTACTGTCTATTAGGAAACTCAAAGTGTGACTTTTTGCACTACACAGCGTACATACCTTATATTTATTTGTCAGTGGTGTCCTAATATCACTTCCTGTTTTTCCATCAAAAATTACAGGCCGAGTTTCAGCCTGTGCAATGGGAAAAAAAGGATGAAGTCAGGCTTCACATTAGCGAGCCGCAATTCAGCATCCGCCAGGCAGGCAGTGGACAGGGTGTCTTCTGGTCACCAACATTGATGGACGGAGCGTCAGATGGAATGGAGGAGTCCCGCTAATAAGAGGAATGGTTGGATGCATGAAACTTACCAAATTCAACAGGACAACTACAAAAACATATAGATACAGTATCCGTTCTTTTCTAATTATCTTTTAAGTAATGTTATTGCTGTGAACTTCTATGAGTGTGACTCTGCATTTCTTTGATCTCTGCTTCTAAATTCATCCCTACAGCCATTCTATAGGTTTTACTTCTGCTATTTTTTAAACCTAATTTAATGTAAGAAGTGTTTCTCTGAGTGCAGAGATAGGCAAGTGAAAACGCATAATTATTACTGCAGCCCTGTACTGTCGCATTCTTTCATTCACGGTTGTCGAAAGTACTACTTACTTTTCAGTAACCATGCATGCAGTAGTGCATACACTTCCTTTATGTCACTTAAAAGATTTATGGATAGCTTTGTACCCAAAGATTTGTTTATCTTCAATTATTGTTTGCCCATGCTGTGTTTTTTTTTCTTCTCTCAACAAAACTTTCCCAAAAACCCCCATTCCCATCCATTTTCCAAACCCTAACCCTCTTCCCCCGGGCTGTGTGGTTTTGATTGATGTGTGACTAAATGACAGCAATAATTCCAAACACTTGCTGGGGAGGATAAGGTCATAGCAACAGGCTGGTGAAGGAATCCGAGGATATATTCTTACTCAGCTTGACACTGAGTCACTATTGGCAAATGAAAGCAGATTTTCATGTGCGCCATAAACTTGATTGGTCATCAAGAACATCCTCCTCCTAGACGTGGCAAAGCTGCTGTGTCCTTCACCTTCAGTACTATTTCTTGTAGTAGTAGCCAATGTCAAAGAAATTCAATGCAAGTACTTTCAATACTTTACCATTTGTTCGGCTACATTGTGGCACTGTTCTAGTGTACTGTCACCTGCTATATTCTCTATCATACCGTTCTAATGCTTCTGTAAGGACAAACAAGGTTTCATTTTCTTTTTTTTCAGATGCTGCAACTGCCACTGTGCAACACCACAAGTACCACCGCAATGATGACATTTCATCCGCCCAGGATTGCCAACCTTAATCACCATTCTCCATGCAGCCAGCCCTGTGCCTAGCCCTATTTCCAAACACAAATTACAGGTAAGATAAACGTTTGGGGGGAGGTAGTATAATGGAGTATTAGGAGAGACGAGAGACTGATGTCCTAGGACTATTGAATTCACTTACTCTGTGACAGGCACTTAGTTTTGAAAACATTTGGGCAATTACTAGTACTTACACAACTTGAATCAAGATACCACTTAAGTTTCAGGAAAACAAACTTACTGTTAAACCCTCACCCACCAGCCTCAAAAGCAGTAAAAAACACGTATGCTAAGATAAAGTTTAAAGTATATTTATATATCCCTAACATAAATAATCTCCCGCAAGACTCAACCCACACCCCCTCCCAAACCCCAACGAATGTCCGTGAAAACTGAGTCCAAAAAAGTAGAAAACCCAACTCCCAATTCCCACCCCCCAGAAGTCTTTAAAAAAGGGGCAAGGGACAGTCTCCTCCTACTGCTGGCTGCTGTTGACTTTTCGGGCCAGGTCGGCATGCTCCTTGCGGAGGGTCTCGAGCAGGGTTTTGGTGTTGAGGAGCTCCTGCTCGAGGTAGGACACCCTCAGTGAAAGGCGGTGCACGCGTGCCTTGCACCTGCTGTGGGGGGCAGCTGATTTCTTTGCTGCTCGGCGGTGGCGGGTGGCTGCGGTACCCCGGCTCCGTACCGCTGGAGACCTGCTGCGCTGACTTGCTGACCCAGGGAGCGCGGAGGAGGATGCAGGTGTAGCCGTGGATGTTGTTGACGTACTCTGCGTGTCCTCCTCCTCCTGGGCCACCAGCCGCCGATATTCGGCAACAGTGGCCTCCAGCCTCCGTTGCCGGGCCTTTTTACCCAGCTCCTTCCGTGTTGGTTTGGAAGGAGCATCTATATGAAGAAAGAAAGACTTAGTCGGTAACCAATGCTCTTTAAGATTAACACAAAATGATTAAGCAGAAAGTTGTGTCACAGTAGAACTAGCAACTTGCAAGCGCAGTACATAACTATTGTGGCCAGTGTCTATCTAACCTCCCACTTCTTCATCCTTGCTCTAACATTAGTGGGAGTTTAAGGAATCAATTCTACGAGCACTATGGACTCACTCCATTAGAGTCGACTATGACAGTACACCAGTCTTATTCTTCTTCTCTCTTGTTTAGCAAAATTGGTACGTTAACTTCTGCAGCTGGCATAATGCCAGCGCAGTCAACTTGCACCCGAGAAAAACAGATGCCCGCCATGATGAGTGAGACAGACTTGCGTTACTGTACCAGTCCAGTACATGCAGGTGGTGATGCTCTTACTTTTCTATTACGAGTGGCACTGAGAATACTCTGTTACAAGGGCTACTGCTTAAATAATGTAACTTTCACCCTACAGTGCCAATGAATACTAGAAAAGGAAAATGAAGAAGATAAATAATCTGATTATCTATCACTGTACATGGTATGTATTTGCTTACATATGAGATGACTTTAGGTGCTTTCCTTTTTATTGAGTGAACAGTGATACATCCACACATGAATGACCGAGTTCTACTAAACGTATTAACAGAGGTAGGGAGTGGCCAACGTAATAGCCGGATATATGCTGTGCTTGCAATACAAACTACTGCTACTATTCATGGTAGTATTCAGACAAAATTACAACTTCTTTTCCTTGCCTTTTCTACACTGGGATGGACGTGCGGGTGCGGTGTTACATGCTCTTCAAAGTAACACTTAGTTCATCCAGTGACCGTCTACTCTCTCTAGATACACATATGCTATCTAAGAGTCAGATAGTACCATGATCCAGGCATCCATCCATTCAAACTATATGGTAATCATTCTTTTTCATGTCTCTCATCTGGACAAACCTTACGTTTTCTCACGGGAAAACAACCTTTTCATTTTATTTGGGAAACCGCAAGCCATACATCTGTGCTTGAATTGCATTTGAATTTCAACCAAAGCATATATTGCGCACACATACAGTTTCTGTTTCACCCACCCAGGCTGTTCTCCTTCCACCCATCCTTGCTTCATCCTTCACCCAGCCATGCATCATATTCCTTCCCAGTCACCTCGGGCACCAATCAAACACGTATCATTCTTCTTTGTCAGTCATCATTACTTTAACTTGCTCATCCTTCCACACGTACTTACACCCTTCTTTCGCTTTTCGTTCATCCCATCCATCAAGTTATTCTCAGATCTGATTTGGATTCTCGAAAAAAAATTCACCGCTGAGTTGAAGTAAATTTAGAGGAGGCTACTACCTGGTTGATTAAAAACTTTGTTCTAAATGTGAAAGTCTGCTTAACAGTATAGTAACTTAACTGTAGAACATATATAATACACCCGTGCAGAGAGCACACTATGCAGTCTGCAATCTCAATAAGTAAGGAATATAAGAGCTTACCACTGCCCACCACTACCGTGGCAACCCGCACACCAGTTTCGTCCGGCACTTGGACCGCCTCCTCACCTGAACTGTCCTCCTCCACCTCCGTGCTGGGCCCAGCACCAGATGTTCCACCTACAAAGTACATTTAAGAATGTTAGATGTCATAGACATACACCACTCACTAGTATTTTGTCTAGGAATGAAGAAATGTGAATACAAAAACCAATCTAATAATTTGTGACTGTCTACTCTAAATAAAATGTCCCTTTTTCCAGGGAAGGGTGTTGTCTTGCTGCACTTTTTGGCACAACTGATGAATGCTTGCTTTTTAACACGCACCATTTTTCTCATAACAGACAGAAGCTTCACTTCTAAGAACAAATCATCATCACTAGGACGGAGTGACCAACGATTCAGCGCAAAAAAGAAAAATTAAAGTTCAAACCAGGTGAGGGTTTGGCTCGCCCACAATAAATGTGTGAAATCACTAAACACTTTCCCATTTTTAATCAACTGTTTGTTTTATGACAAGCTTGATTTTAATAAATATTTTTACTTTTAATAAAGCTTTAAAACTTAAATAGACTCTGTGGTTTTTGGTCAAGATTGAATGAGCAAAAGGTTTTGCAATTTCCAAGCATGAGTCCGTGCCTCTGACACTTCTGGACTCTGACTCCGTACTCTTGTCCTGCGTTGGATAATCATCATTGGGGATCAATCATCGATGAATTCGGGAGCTAAATGACTCTGCCACACTATCTAGTCAGTAAGGAGATTGGGGGTTCTTCAAAGTCTGATATCACTGAGGTATGTGGAAAGTCTACCTGCGCCTATTATAGTTGATAAACAATGCACTATTTAGTGTCCATAGTTCTGTTTGTGCAGATTTGTCCCTGCAATAGTAGTAGTATGGATTGTCCTATCCAAACCAAAAGTAAATTAGTATCTTATTCTTTCTTGGTGGTCATTCACCTTTTTATTGTTGGTAATTGTCAAAGCATAAACATTTAGAAGACTTGAAAAGACATTATGGACAATCCCAGAGGACTGCACTCAGTGCATAGAGCTATTGCTGACTAGAATGGGAGTTTTGTTTAACACCTTTTGCCAAATGTGCAATCTTAGTTAGCTACACAGACAGACTAATAAGAATAATCTAGTAATACCACAGGGAGTCATAGTAGAGGCAGGATAAGAATTTAGATACAGTCTACAAGAAGATCAAAGACGATTTAGAAAAAATCGAATGAGGAACGCTAGGTAAAAATAGGTATATTAAAATTAAAACTTACCGGGGCCAGCAAAGGAGCCCTCGCCTGACCGATCCTGGCCTTGAACAGCAGCAGCAGCCGATAATCCCTCCTCCTCTGTCCTCTTGCCCCTGGGGGAGCTGATGTACAACATGAAAGAAAGAAAGACCCGAAAACATGGATGATTGTTGTCAACCAAATCAAACATTTCAAAAGAACAATAACAAAATATTTTGGCAAAATAGCAAATAGACAACTATTCCACGGGATATATTGACCTATCTCATGTGGTCTACTACGATATTAGTATTGCTTGATTTGCGGACCGTCGACTTGGAAAGTTATGTAACTCACTAAACAAACTACTAAAAAGATTTGCCTAGGACTGGCAGGCAGCAGTCCGCAGCACGCGAAGTGACAGACAAACTCCATCGTGATTGCAGATCAGCGACAACACTAAAAAGTTTCCTACTACATTAACCAGTCATTAAAATACTCAAACTATCAATCCACCACCACTATTTCTTCTTATTGCCAGGTGTACAAAGGAAGGACTGGACTTGAGTCTGTAGGGGCAGATTTACAAGCCCCTTGCGGCTCTTTTGCTCCATTGTTGCGTGACTTTTGTGACGCAGCGGCAGAACAAAAGAGGCGCCATGGTGCGGCGTATATTAACAACGTGATGCATATGGGAGATGCATCACGTTGTAAAGCCCTGCGCCATCAGGGGGCGTTACGGCGCAAGGGAGGGCTTCCTGCACAGGAACGCATCCTAAAAGTGGCTGAGGGAAATCTATAGGATTTCAATCAGTCACTTTTAGGACAATGATGCGTGACTCAAACCCTGCGCCTGCTTAAAGCAGACGTACGGCTTCACGCAGCATTGGGGAGATAGGGCACCCCAGAGCATTGCTGGAGCTGCGCCATCGTTGCGACGCAACTCCAGCAATGCGCCGCCTTTGCGGCACAGATGCGTATTGCTTCGGTGACGTTTTGGGCCCATGGTGCGCCGCATTGTAAATACGGCGCACCATGGGTGGTGGTGGCGAGGCGCACAATTACTGGCACATCCCTGCTACTTTGCAGGGATGGGCCGGTAATTGAAGATCTGACCCTTAGTGTCTAGCATTACGCAGTTCTTTACACTACACTCATACATAATTTCTCAGGCCAATGAAATGAAGACAAAATTGAAAACAAATAAGCATAGTAGCAACGCTACTGAGAAGGAGAGCAGTGCACCTGAAATGCACAGAAGATTTTGAAATATAATTTACCTACAATGTAATCGGCAGCATTATTGCTCTTGGTAAAAAACAAACATTTGCAATATAATAACACACAGAGCAGGAGAAAACAGAGTAGTGGTGAAATAGCTAGAAGTAGCTACTACTACTCACCAAGCCCTGGGATCTCGATGCCTAGCACGTCGAGCAAGTCACGTTCCCTGTCCAGGAGATCCGTCCAACGGTGGGTGGCCTGGTTGTAGGTGCACCGGACCCGAGAGTGTTGAAACATAGCCCGGCACACCTTCTCCCACCGCTTCCGGCGCTCCCGGATCCCATAGCCGCCAGCGATCTTGCCGCCTGCCATGATGGTCCTGGGGAGGAGGCGCTGGATATAAAACACTAGGCAGCAACCCTACATTCATGCCTATTCCCTGCTGATGAGAGGTAACAACCTCGAAACACGTGTCCAGGGATGGTCAACGCGACAGTGATTTTTGCTCAAGACCCTGGCAGAGGCCCACCCGCTGATGCTTACTTCATGGACCATAATGCTTTGGGGTAACACGTTGGTAGGACAAGCAGTGTGTGACCAATTGGACTTTCTTATAAAACACTAGTGCGGCCACCTCCTCCGCGCTAAAAATCTCCCGGGCTATGACTTGCTCCCCCCTCAAACGCCTTAAACGACCACACGGGTGCCGGGCACGGGGTGCGGGACCCTTCCCCTTCTCAGGCAGCTTGCCGGCTCCCTTTACCATGGTCTGGGCAGAAAGGAAGGTAAATAATAAATAAGAAATAGAATAGGGAAGAAGAAAAGAAAAGAGTTTAAAAAAGTAGTTTAAAATTAACCAAAAGTAGCAGAAAACACAAAAATATAGAGCTAGAAAAATAGAGGGATATATAATAAGTAAAATAGATCAAAAAAAACTTCAAACAAGCAAAGGATGGCAGAGATTGACAGAGCATACAGAAAGCATGCCCAGAACCATAGCAATGAATGCAAAACAAGATGGCCGCGCCCGTTCACGACCGCGTGGGTAAGTTTGCGCGAGATTTTCCCCGCGATCACATGCGAACTTGTACTAGCGAGCCGCACACTTTGCGAGATTACACATAGCGCCCGGAAACGGAAATACTTCACGCAAGCAAGATGGCCGCGCCCATGTACGACCGCTAGGGTAACTTCGCAAACGTTGCGCTACAAGCGGCTTGCGAAAACTCAAAAAATCACGCGAGCTAACACGCCGCAAAAAAAACAAATCGGATATTCGCACGAATTTGCGGCTTCCGAATTCGATCTCGCGCGAATTTGCGCCCCGCGAATCGCGCGAAATTGCAGAAAAACGATTTTTGCAAAACTGAAAGCACTCAGCAGGTGCAAAAGTTAAATCTTATCATTAGTAACCATTCCCTGTAGTGCTTCCTGAGGTGCCCCTTCAGAGTTCAGTTGCTTACTTGCAACTATTCTATTACCCTGCTCTGACCCTCACAGCAGGCTCAGAGAATAGCTACAAGTATGCCACAAAGGTCCTGTTAAAAAAATTACACTGCAACAGAAAGCAATTACAGATAAGGAAGCAGGTGCCAGACTGGAGGTTCAAATTCAGTGACACATTAATCAGCCCCTAATTCATTCATGTCAGTTGAGGCAGGGCAGGTGTGCTAACGAATTTTACAAAACTGAAAGCACTTGGCAGGTGCAAAAGTTCAAGCTCATCATTAATGAGGAAGCACTTACAGCTAAGGAAGCAGGTGCCAGCTCAAATTCAGTGACACATTCATCAGCCCCAAATTAATTCATGTCAGTTGAGGTAGGGCAGGTGGCTTTTCCCCCCATAATCTACAGTGATGAACCAGAGGGTGGCATGGGTGAGCCAGAGGGTGGCAGTGGTGAAACAGAGGGTGACAGTGGTGAAACAGAGGGTGCTGTGATGAACCAGACGTAGAAACAACATGGTCGCGACCGTTGCTACCCGACAAGTAAGTTCGCGTTTGAGAACTGGTAAAAAACCCTTGCGAAATGGCAGAAACACTTGCGAACACATAAAATAGGAATCCGTAAAATTCGCGAGAGTTCGCAGATTTTGCGGATTGCGAATCCGTAAATACGCAATTTCGCGGATTGCGAATTCGCAAAATTCGCCCATGCTTAGTTCAAATGATGAGCGAGAGCACTCTTTCTTCTCATGAAGTAATCCATGATGAATCTGTTCTCTCACTTGCTCATATATTTCTTTCTGCTCAAGATTTAGTTGTTCTTCAGAGTTTCCTAAGTTTGTTACATCGTCTTGAGCTTGATACGTTGCTGTTTCTACCTCTTCCATAGCAGTTGCTGCTTCATTTTGAACAATTGGTTCTCCTAGTGGGTCCTGACTCAACGGAGCAGAACTTTGACTGTCTTGATAACTATCTCTAGCAATCTCAGCTGCAATTGTAGCTTCTTGCTCAATTTCGTCGTTCAACATTTTCACATAATTAGCAAATACAGGACATTCTATAGTATCTTTAGTTGCATTGAAGGAATCTTCATAGATCTCGAAATCTCCAAGTAATTCCAATTCTGAATGCCGTGGCTTGAAAAGTTGCAAAAGAGCTAAATAGTAAAATTCCCTTTTGTCAGGTGTTTCGCAACTCAGTTTACGGCGATTAATCAAATGTCCTTTTCTTTCTTTCACCAGACATCCTTCAGAACCAATCACAGCATATATACCATTATTGATGTTTTCTCTAATATTCCATTTAAAAATATAGTTTTGCAGCACTTCATAGAGCACTTCATAGAGACAAATGTTCTCAAGATGATGAATTCTATTTGGATAATATGTATACAACATATTTGTTTTCACAATATCTGTACTTTCTGGCTCTTTTTCAGCTAAATATTCAATTTCTTGTACAGATTTAAGTACTCGGTTTAGTGTTGCAGCAAGACCTAGACCCACCCAAATGATTCTTCTAGATTTGGAGTAAAGACTTGCAGATGATAAGCGATCCGAGCATTCATACACTCCAATTTCTTGATGAGATAACATCTTCAAACTGTAACTGTATCATGTCTTACTTAGACTCTTCTCATGGGAAATCTCTTCCCACATTTCCTTCAGTTCCGTCTTTTCTGACTTTGTTATGTACTATGTCACATATCGAGCAACCGCAATGGAATTGTCTGCAACATATTGAATATCCATATTAACATTCCACATGGACAAAATAACTGAGTTATAGTCATTTATGAATTTTGATTCTTCATTTCTTCTTAAGTTGTAGGTATTTTTTAGAGACTTTCTTGTGATAGTATGTCGCAAAGATGACATAAAACTGTTCACTCTTCCTTTCGATATTACAGGTCGTGGAAATGCAAAACGGCATTTGGGGGCCGATTCCGATTCGGGAAAAACCATTCCAAATAGCCGTTTGGAGCATTTTTCCCGTACGAATCGTACCCTGCAATGTCCCCCGTACGTACGACGAAGTACGATTCGTACCAGGAGCCGTACTCCGTACGAGTCGTAAAGAGACGTACGACTCTAATCTCTGTACGATTCGCCCTCGGACCCGCTGTACGCGACATCAGAACGGTTTGCGGCAGGTTTTCATGACCCAGCAAGTACGATACGTGTCAGGGACGCACCGTACGACCCTTTTTCTACGGGAGCTGAAAACAGTCGTAAAAGCAGAGTTCACGCCGAAACAGGTACGGAACGCCCCCCCCGGGTATGGTGCGTACCCCCCATGATCGCAGTGGCACAGTGCGTACCCCTGCAATCATGGGGTGTACGTACCATACCCCATGTACGATGGGTGTACGCACCGTACCCCATGTACGCTGTGTGTACGCACCGTACCCCATGTACGATGGGTACACCCATCCTACATGGAGTACGGTGCATACACCCATCGTACATGGGGTACAGTGCGTAAACCCATCGTACATGGGGTACGGTGCGTACACCCATCGTACATGGGGTACGGTGCGTACACCCCATGATCGCAGGGTTATGCACCGCACCCCTGCGATCATGGGGGGTATGGACCATATGGTGTGTATGTGTTTGTGTGTTTGTCCTTACGACTCGCCCTTACCTGATGTGCACCGTACGAATCGCGTCCTCATACCCCGGTCCGGATCGTACTCGCCGGGTCGTACGGCATGTGTACGAGTCGTACGGTTCACAGTTTTAGCCTTGCAATACGTACGGATCGCGACGATTCGGACAGATTCACAGAATACGGATCGTATTACGAGGGCTCCGGATACAAATAGTACAGACGTTTTTTTTCCCGAATCGGAATCGACCCCTTGGTGTAGAATTTGTCCTTAGATTTGTACTTTCGACAACAGTATTTCCCACAACGATGGCTTTGGAATCGTAAGACTTGTTGTCTTAAGTCCTTATCTTGTGTACTGTTGGGTACATCACATGTAGCATATTCTTCGATAAAAGACAACACAGTATCATCTGAGTCTGTTCCAAATTTGGGAGAATCTTTGATCCATAATAGCATATGTATGTGAGGAGCACCTCTCGCTTGATACTCCTTTCTCCAAAAGAAATCCAGAACCTCTCCAAGAGGAGGATTTTTTTTATTGGTGATAAAAGACATCATGGCTTCGAATCTATGATTGAAATCTGCATCCATTAACAGGATCGAAAGAGCACAATTCTCCAGGTGTCTTCTATTCGATATTTAGTATATTTGGATTTGCCTCTCGAAGAAATTGAAGTAAATCATCCCAAGCATATTCAGCGCAGCTTGGAGTAAGGAACTATGTAGGAATTCCTAAGTTCCTTAGCATACATTTGAATTCTCCGTGACGACGGTACCAGTACTCATTAGTACCACCCTGACATGCCATCAGATTAATCAGCTGAGATTACAAAACATTATTTTTCTGCTGTACTTTATCCATAAATTCCTTTGCCGAAATATTTTGCAGATGTACACATGTTTTCAATATATGGTTTACTGCATAAGAAAGTCCAGACAAATCACTCTCAAACAAAAGATGAAACAAATATGGAATACATTGTCGAAATCTTGGATCTTCTGCATATAATCTTGATGTCCGGTATTCAGATGCAGGAATCTGCACAGGTCGTTCATCATATCGTCCTCCTTTTCCTGTAGGAAACAACTGAGGGAAACAACGAGCTTCCAAGCTTTTTTCCCATAGACTAATGGGACTTCCTTTTGCTTTTTCATTTGGAATAACTCTATAGCATTCCCCATCATTTCTTTGGAATGCAATGAATAAACACTGTAATGGTCATAGATTTCTTCAGTTCTGGACACATCCACTTTTTCAATTTGTCCAGATGGCAAGTCACTATCTTCTTGTACAGTTATTTCTTCTTCTCCCACAGACACATTTTTGAAATATTGATTATTATTTACCAGATACAACGTTGCCTTTTTCACTTTCCTAACATCCACTTATTCTTGCTAGATTTTCTTACTCTTAGTAGGAACGCCATTAACAAGAATAACTAGAGGTTCATCCTCTACATTTTCTACACCAATAGTTTCAACATTTTTCTTTAAATCTAGAGGCAAATATACAACTCTTCCCTTTAATCCTCTCTGTAAATCTGAAGTAGGCAATTTTCCTGTCTTAGGCTCCATACGAACAATAGCCTGAAATGGATGCACACCTTGAATAAGAATAGACTCATAGGTATTTAAATCCATTAGTTCAGAAGGAATATTTACCAACTCAAGATTATTATGCACAGCTCTAGCAGGCATTTTGTTCTCATCTAATGTGTTATAACAATATTTTCAAATACGCTGATCAGAACCCAAATCAAAACAATTCTCAACCAACAAATAAGTTGCAAAATCCTTCCACTCATTATCATTTTCCTTTTCACTTTTTAAATACAAATCAACACTCCTGGTCTTATTTTTATAATGAATTAGTCAACAAAAGATACAAGAATAATTTGGCCTTTCACCTGAAATTACCTTAAACTTTATAATTTCATGCTCTAAACTTTCTACACTGCAATGTTCTACATTCTCTTCCACATTTTCTTCTATTAATGTCTCAGTTTCTGCACTGTCTTCCTGAGGACCAAAGTAACTAATCTGAATTTCATCATAAACATTTGTTACATCTGATACAGATCCACGCAAAAGAGCAATGTTCAATTTTTTTAACATTAGTGCTGGACTTTGTGCATAATACAATATTCTCACTCATTTCAGAATGATGTACTGCTAACATCCTGAAATGGTGAAAAACACTTCGACATACTTTTTTAGAAACACAAGCCAGAGAATGACCTTGCAAACCAGTATTTTCTCTCACTCTGCAAGGGTCTAGTCCTTGCAACATCTTAATCTTTTGTTTAACACTTTTCTTAGTATAGGTACTTAAGAAATTGCGTAACAAATGAATAAATTCTTGCCGAACACTGCAAATACTACTACAATTCCAAGTGTACACTGGAGCTTTAGAACATCTCCCTAAAACTTCACCAGCTAACACCTCTTCTACATTTCTAGGAGCAATTTTCTCTTTCTTAATAGGACAAACGTTTCTAACCTCATAAGCACGACCACTAGTGTCAACTGCATGCAACAAATCATTACTCTGAAGATAACTTTCTTCATTAAAAAAGGTTCAGAACTTGAACTATGTTTCCATTCACCCAAAAAAAACTAACAAAAATTACTTCTGTTAAATACTCTTCTCCACTTACTTTTGGCCTTCATTAAATGGATTGGCTTAACTAGTGATCTAATTCTATTGATTACTAAAATAAATAATTTTCTTTTTAATTCCAAAGCTTTCTGAAGTACATTTTCAATTCCTTTCTACTTCTTATAAAATACTGTTTTTGTCTTACATACCTTAATTTATTTAAAGAAATGTGATAGAAATCTATCATAGAACATTTTTTTCCTAATTTTCATAAATTGATTTTTCCTCCTTTTACTATACACAGTTTTCTCTGCACTTGATTTTCCATGATTGTTCTCTTTATTTGTATTTTTCTTTTTAGTTGCTGATATACTAGGAACATTTTTCTGTTTGTGCACAGTACTCTTATTCTTTAATATTTTCCTCAAAAAAGTATTCCTTGTCTTACCAGGACTTTCTTTCTCTTTGTTAACATATTCCTGTTTATGCAAATCTTGTTGATGACTTCTCTTCAAAAACACACGTTTCTTTCGTTGTTTCTGTTTTTCAACCTTAGTAGGCATCATATAATTTTTTCAGTATCGATAAACAGAATCTATAACAAAAAATATATATAACATTACAAAAATAAATATATCAAATACTCTATTATATTACTTACAAGAACAGTGGGAGGATTATGAGGACAAACCTTGGACTATAAAAATAAAAGGACTTACAACAAAAGAAGAAGAAGTATGAAACAAGGGAAAATATAATAAAAAAGAGAGTATACATACAAACTGCAATATAACAGAATAAAGGAAGTATGGATAAACCGTAAAGTATGAAAAGGTAAGGGAGAGTATGAAGAGAAAGATGGAAATATAAGAAAAAAGAGTATAGGAGGAAAAAAAGAGAGTAAGAGGACAGAGGGGACACTATAAGAAGAGAGATTAAGACTCTAAAGAAAAAAAGAAGGAACATGTGAATAAAAACGCAACTATAAGAACAAAAAAGTAATACTAGCAAAGGACACTATGTATAAGGACAGAGAGAACAGTACCAGAAGAAAGCATGAACAAAGTCAGGAAAAGTGGAGCAAAAGGAAAAAAGGGGTAAAGAAGAACAGAGGATACAGTCTGAAGTGAAAAGAAGGAGTATAAACAGATGGAGGATTATAAAGACTGAAAAAATGTATGACGAAAGAGGCAAAAGTATAACAAAACAAACAAATATAAAGAGAGAGGTCAGTATGAAAAGACAGAGAATATGAGGAAAGTGCTGCAGAGTGTATACAGTGAATCAAGGAGCAGTAACAGATGTGAGTAAACAATATGAACAGATTTAATAAGTATAAACAGAGAGGAAAGAAAATGAAAATAGAAAAGAAATATGAAGAAACAGTGGAAAATATGAACACAGACAGAAGGAATATAGGACAAAAGCCAATATAAGAAAAACTCACTAGTAAGAAGACACATTAAGAAGTAAGAGAAGAGAGAGAAGAATATGAAAACGGGGAGCAGTATAACATCAGGGGGTAAAATAAGGAGAGATTGTCACAATAAGAAAAGATGACAATATTAGTAGAGACTGCAAAGTATAAGAAAAGACAGAAGAAATGTGAGAACAGACACACTTCAAGTATTAGAAGAAAAAGAAAAGTATGAGAAAACAATAGGGAATACCTGCAAAGAACAGCAAGAATAAGAAGAAACATAGAATATAACAACAGAAGAGTATATATGAAGAAAGACGAAGGAATGTAAAAAGACACAGAGACAAAAATATAGAGAAAAGACAAATATAAAGGAAGACTGACCGTATAAGCAGAGAGGGAGTACTACAAGAAGACATTAACAACTATGACGACAGTGGTGAATATAAAGACAAAAGACAATATAAACAATAGGACAAACATGCAAAAAACAGGAGCAAGTATGAAAAAATATATATAAAAAGAGAACAGAATATAAGAAAAAGAAGATAGTATAATGAGAGAGGAAAGAGTAAGACAAGAGAGGAGGGAGTATGACAACAGATGTCCATATAATCAAGGCCTGGTGTTAAAAAGATCGCTGTTTCATGGAAAGAAACTTCTGATAAAACGGCGATAATGGTCTTGATAATATGCCCTTGTTAATTCCCATAGAAGCCCATGTTATGGTGTTAACATGGGCTTCTATGGGAATTAACAAGGGCATATTATCAAGACCATTATCGCCGTTTTATCAGAAGTTTCTTTCCATGAAACAGCGATCTTTTTAACACCAGGCCTTGATTATATGATCCAGAGCGTACAAAATATGCAATAAGGAGCGAATATGGAAGCATATTATCAAGCCTGGGTGATACAATTATCGCAACTTTATCGACAGGAAAGAACATCTAACATGAGCTTCCATTGGAATTCCATAGAGCATATTATAAAGCCCATTATCGCAACTTCATCTAGTTTCCTGTCGATAAACTGGCGATAATTTTAATGCCCAGGCTTGATGATATGCCCCATAGGGGCATATTATCAAGAACCGGTGTTAAAATTATCGCCGTTTTATCGGAAGGAAACTACCAATAAAACAGCGATAATGGGCTTGATAATACGCCCTTGGTAATTCCCATAGTAGCCCATGTTCTGGTTTTAACATGCGCTTCTATGGGAATTAACAAGCCCGTATTATCAAACCCATTGTCGCTGTCTTATCAGCAGTCTCCTGCCGATAAAACGACGATAATTTTATCACTGGGCCTTGATAATATGGCCCATAAATCCTTAATGTACACACATGCACAGTGTGATATTACACACAAAAAATCAGACCATGTATGTTACCATTTACTACTAAAAAGCGTTTAACGGACTATACATATTCCATATATATAATTACTACATATCAGTGAACAACACTGACTCATTTTCTAAATGCATATGCATTTTACTACATTATTTCTGCCACTATTACATCAAAAAAACTAACACAATAAAACAAAAAAGACACACAAGGAGCTTCTAAATATGCCCAGACTATATACAGAAGGAGAGAAACGAGAAATAAGACAGAACAGGGAGTATCCAAAAAGAAATGAAATAAGAAGAGAGAGAAGAAAATGAAGAGACAGAAAGAATAAGAGGAGAGCCAAGAAAATATATACACAAAGAACGACAATATAAGTACAGAGTACAATATAAGAAAAAGACAGTAGTACCGAGACAGAGAAAGGAGTAAGAGGAGAGAGAGGGAACTATAAAACAGAGGCTACAAATGATTGAAAAAAGGGACAAATATAGGGGCATATTATCAAGGACCGGTGTTAAAATTATCGCCATTTTATCGGCAGGAAAATGCTGATAAAACGGCAATAATGGGCTTCATCAGCTGCGGCCTGTGGAGGGACTTGCGATGAGGCAGGCAGGCGAGACAGGGAGGGGCAGGGTGGGGCTGATAAACAACAGAATGTGTATGATTGCAGGTAAGTAAACAATTAAATTAATAAAACGAAAGGGCATATTATTAAGGACCGCTGTTAAAATTATCGCTGTTTCATCGGCAGGAAACTGCCAATAAAATGGCGATAATTGGCTTCATAATACACCCTTTTTAATTCCCATAGAAGCCCGTATTCTGGTGAGAACATGCGCTTCTATGGGAATTAACAAGGGCGTATTATCAAGCCCACTATATCACTATAATTTCAACACCGGTCCTTGATAATATGCCCAGAATTTCGGAGCGCGCCCTGCATCGCAAAATGCGATGCAGGGCATGGAATGAAGGGGCATATTATCTACAAAAGACGATACATTATCGCCGCTTTTATCGGCAGGAAACTGACGATAAAGCGGCGATAATGGACTTGATAATAGGCCCTTGTAAATTCCTATAGCAGCCCAAGTTCTGGTGTTAACCTGGGCTGCTATGGGAATTCACAAGGGCATATTATCAAGCCCATTATTGCCGCTTTATCGGCAGTTTCCTGCCGATAAAAGCGGCGATAATATATCGCCTTTTGTTGAAAATATGGCCCTTCATTTTATTAATGTAATTGTTTACTTACCTGCAATCATCCAGATTCCGTTGTTTATCACCCCCACCCTGCCCTTCCCCTGCCCCGCCTTTCCCACCGCAACTCCCTCCACGGGCTGCATCTGGGCTTGATAATGCGCCTGTATTAATTCCCATAGAAGCCCATATTAACCCCAGAAGATGGGTTTCTATGGGAATTAACAAGGGCGTATTATCAAGCCCATTTTCGCCGTTTTATCGGCAGTGTCCTGCCCATAAAAAGTCGATAATTTTAACACCGGTCCTTGATAATACGCCCGTCAGTGCCATATTATTAGTAAAGCGCGATACATTACCGCCGCTTTTATCGGCAGGAAACTACAGCTAAAGCGGCGATAATGGTCTTGATAATATATCCTTGCGAATTCCCATAGAAGCCCAGGTTAACACCATAACCTGAGCTTCTATGGGAATTCACAAGGATATATTATCAAAACCATTATCACCGCTTTATCGCCAGTTTCCTGCCGATAAAACCGGCGATAATGTATCACCCTTTATTGATAATATGGCCCATAATCCGTTAATGTACAGAGATGCACAAACTGATATTAAACAAAAAACATAACAGCATGCATTATAGGGAAACACATTTACTACTATAAAATGTTTAAAAACGGACGACTATAGGGGCATATTATCAAGACAGGTGATAACATTATTGCCACTTTATCGGCAGTTTTCTACCCATAAAGCGGCAATAATATTATCGCCTGTCTTGATATACCCCATAATTCCTTAATGTACAAAGATGCACCGCACACACTCCCATACAACTTATCAACTCACCTTTCAAATTGATTTGTAGATTAAGAAGCATACACTCACACAGTGGCTATTCTTATACAGAATCTCTCTAGTTCCGTGTTTGCAGCAGAACCGTCAAATGGAAAATCTTCCCTCTTATTTTACACATACATACATATAAATAACCAATTAAAATCCTGTACACATTAATTGAAAACAAAACACACATTTCTATTGGTTTAACATTCCAAACCTTTCCAACTGACATAACTTTCCACCCTACCCCCCAACAGATCATGCAAAAGTCAACTGTCAACAGAGGTCAAAAGTTCAGCACTGTATAAAACACTGCTCCTCAACAAATTTAGACTATGCATAAGCACTTACCTATAAGTACCAATAAAGCAAAAAGGTTTCTTTACAAGCAACAAAGATATAAACACATAAACTCCATAAATATCTTTAAAAGATTTATTTTTAATTCATTTTTCTTGCTTACGTACGCTTATGGAACAACTTTCAAAATTCGAACTGTACACGCACAATAAATATACCATAAAAAAAAAAGCATACATCACTAATTTTTTACAATCACCGGACACCCCATCCACCAAGCCTCAAATATAACGTTCAAGACCGTAGGTAGAGCCCCAAATCCACCATGGTACCAGCCGACTCCCTGCATCATTCGGGAGCCGGAATTGCTTTTGGTCAGAGGAACTACCTTACATACTGCTCTCTCAGACGAAAAACAATCTGCTTTCCTACTTCAGAGAACTCTCGCCCAACCATAGCAAACAACAGACTCCCACGAATAGGCACTCTATAAACCTACAAGAGCAGACCCTCGGAGACGGTGCTCCCCAGGGCCATCAAAGGCTCAACAAAGGCCGTCAAAGATTTTGAACTTGGACATCATTGTAAATCCCCCTAAGCAGTCCTACGGGATCACGAAGTCCTATAGAAAATAGCAAACTTTTCCGATCAATCTACACAGTCAATCTACACACACATATACAAATAAATAAAAAATCACATTTATTCCCACATTAAATTGAAAACGAAACACACATTTATATTGCTTGAACTTTTACACCCTTTCCAACTGACAAAACTTTCAACCCTTCCTCCATTCCACAATCTGCCAGTTACCACAGAAACACTTCAGGGAACACCTAACAGCACACAGGTGAAAAGTTCATCATACATTGTTGCAAATGAAAACAGCAAGTATGGTTCACTTGAGAATATACCAGCTTATCTTATGTAACGTTCTTTGCTAACACTTATTCTTAACCAATAAAAATCAGCCTTTTAATACACAGAAACATTCATCTTAGCTTAGAGCAGAATGTTCTCGAACAACTAATGAATCCTTTTCTTTTTTCAAAACTGCATGTTGTCCACCATTTCAGAAAAAATCTCACTTTTCAAACTGCCACTTCCTTTACAGAGACCTTCAGAGTGCATCCAGACCTCTCTTCAAGATGCTTACAGTGTGGATTGTGGTACACAGCTATATTTTCTGGAGTCAAAGGTACGCAGAACGGAAAGGAATTCAGTAAGACCTACGTTAACCAAATGTAGACATTAAATGGATTGGACAGAGAGGGTTAAAGTGGCACCAATCGATTCCATTGATGAAATCCTTTTTGCATCTCCAACACCCTGACCTCATAATTGTGCACTGTGGTGGCAATGACCTAGGCACTTTAACAGGGGTAGGTCTGGAAATGCTTATGAAGGACACCTTTGCACAATTGATGACACTGTTCCCCAAAACTGCCTTTGTATATTCTAATATATGCCAAAGGCAGAAATGGAACTGGTCCAACCACTATTGTGAACGGATTAAAAAATATAGGAAACATGTGAATAAATCTGTTTCTGCCTTTCTCCGAGACTATCGAATGGGGTCCATTTACAACAACAATCTGCGTTATAATATGAATGACATCTATAGTAAGTGTGGGCGAAATTTGCGAATTCGCGGTCCGCGAATTTGCACGAAATCGAATTTGCGATCTGCAAAATTCGTGAATTCGCTGATGTTTTTTTTGGCGTGTTCGTGGGATTTTTTGCGTATTCGCGGGCCGCTTGCAGCGCACCGACCACGATGTTACCCGTGCGGTCGCACATGGGCGTGGCCATCTTGTGTGCATTGCGTATTTCCGTTCCCGGGCGCTTTTGGCAATCTCGCGTTGTGTGCGGCGCACTATTACGAGTTTGCGTTTGTTTATGCGTGCTCGCGGGGGAAATATCGCGCAAACTTACCCACGCGGTCCTCAATGGGCGCTGCCATCTTGTTTTTCATTCATTGCTATGGTTCTGGGCATGCTTTTTCTATCCAGCTTCAATCTTTGCCATCCTTTGTTTGTTTGAAGTTTTTTAAAATCTTTTTTACTTATTATCTATCCCTCTATTTTTCTAGATCTTTATTTTATGTTTTCTTCTACTTTTTGTTACTTTAAAACTACTTTTTTTTACCTCTTCTTTTATTTACTCTTTTCCTATTCTCTTTCCTATTTATTATTTCCTTTCCTGTCCAGGACCATGG
This sequence comes from Lissotriton helveticus, assembly GCF_964261635.1. Classification (NCBI taxonomy): domain Eukaryota; kingdom Metazoa; phylum Chordata; class Amphibia; order Caudata; family Salamandridae; genus Lissotriton; species Lissotriton helveticus. The sequence continues at coordinate 1,236,029,813 of NC_136063.1, read as the reverse complement.
CAAAGGGAGCCGGGAAGACAAGGGGAAGGGTCCCGCACCCCGTACCCGCCTCCCATGCGGGCGATTGAGGGGGGAGCAAGTCATAGCCCGGGAGATCTTTAGCGCAGAGGAGGTGGCCGCATTGATTTTTTATGTCCAGCGCCGCCTCCCCAAAACCATCACGGCAGGCGGCAGGATTGCTGGCGGGTACGGGCTCCGGGAGCGTCGGCAGCTGTGGGGGAAGGTGTGCCAGGCCATGTATCGGCAGTCTCGGGACCGGCGCACCTACAGCCAGGCCACGCACCGGTGGTCCAATATCCTGGACCGTGAACACGGCCCACTCGACCTGCTAGGTGTCGAGATCCCTGGGCGTGGTGAGTAGTAGTAGCTATTTAATCACTACTCTGTTTTCTCCTGCTCTATGTTATCAAATTGCAAATGTTTGATTTTTCCGAAGAGCAATAATGCTGACGATTACATTGTAGGTAAATTATGTTTCAAAATCTTCTGCGATTGCATTGCAGGTGCACTGCTCGCCTGCTCAGTGGCGGTGCTACTATGCTTACTTGTTTTCGATTTTGTGCTCATTTCATTGGCCTGAGTGATTATGTATGAGTATACTTTACAGAACTGCGTAATGCTAGACACTGAGGGGCAGATTTACAATTACTGGCGCATCCCTGCAAATTAGCAGGGATGCGCCAGTAATTGTGCGCCACGCCTCCACCACCCATGGTGCGCTGCATTTACAATGTGGCTCACCATGGGGCAAAAACAACACAGATGCATCACGCATCAGTGCTGTAAAGGCGGCGCATTGCTGGAGTTGCGTCGCAAGCATGACGTAGCTCCAGCAAAGCTCTGGGGTGCCCTATCTCCCCAATGCAGCGTCAAGCCATACGTCTGCTTCGAGCAGGCGCAGGGCTTTGACGCAGCATTGGCCTAAAAGTGACTAAGTGAAATCTTGTAGATTTCACTCAGCCACTTTTAGGCGGCGTTCATGCGCAGGAACGCCCTCACTTGCGCCGGAACGCCCCCTGATGGCGCAGGGCTTTACAACGTGATGCATCTCCCAGATGCGTCACGTTGTTAATATACCCTGCACCATGGCGCCTCTTTTGCGCTGCCGCTGCGTCACAAAAGTCACGCAACGACGGAGCAAAAGAGCCGCAAGGGGCTTGTAAATCTGCCCCTAGAGACTCAAGTCCAGTCCTTCCTTTGTACTCCTGCCACTAAGAAGAGATAGTGGTGGTGGATTGATAGTTTGAGTATATTATGACTGGTTAGTTAGTAGGAAACTTTTTAGTGTTCTCACTGGTCTGCAATCACGATGGACTGTGTCTGTCACTTCGCGTGCTGCGGAGTGGTGCCTGCCAGTCCTAGTCGAACCTTTTTGTAGTTGCTTTAAGAGTTACATAACTTTCCAAGTAGACGGTCCGCAAATCCAGCAATACTAATATCCTAGTAGACCACATCAGATAGGTCAATAAATATAGTGCAATTGTTGTCTATTTCCCCGAAATAATTTGTTATTGTTTTTTGAAATGTTTGATTTGGTTGACAACAATCATTCATGTTTGTGTCTTTTTTTCATGTTGTACATCAGCAACAGGGCAAGGGGACACAGGATGAGGTAGCGGCGCCGGCGGAGAAGGGACAAGATAAGGAAAGCCAGGATCGGTCCGGCGAGGGCTCCTCTGCTGGCCTCAGTAAGTTTTCCTGTTAATATTAATAATTATACTTCCCTATCTTTTACAGCACCTATTTTTTCCTAACGTTCCTCATTCGATTTTTTCTAAATTGTCTTTGATCTTCTTATAGACTGTTTCTAAATTATAATCCTGCCTCTACTATGACACCTGTGGTACTACTACATTATTATTAGTCTGTCTGTGTAGCTAACTACGCTTGCACAGTTGGCCAAAGGTGTTAAACAATACTCCCATTCTATTCAGCAATAGCTCTATGCACTGAGTGCAGTCCTCTGGGTTGTCCATAATGACTTTGGAAGTCTTCTAAATGTTTATGCTTTGACACTTCCCAACAATTAAATGTCAATGGCCACCAAGAAAGAATAAGATACAAGTTTACTTTTTGATTGGATAGGAGGACAATCCATACTACTACTGTTGCAGGGACTATTCTGCACAAACAGAACTATGGACACAAAATAGTGCATTGTTTATCAATTATAATAGGCGCAGTTAGACTTTCCACATACCTCAGTCATAACAGAATTTAAACCCTCAATCTCCTTACTGACTAGCTAGTGTGTCAGAGTCATTTAGCTCCCGAATTCATCGATGATTGATCCCCTATGATTATAAAAACCCAGGACATAAGACTACGGAGTCAGAGTACCAACCTCTCAGAGCCACGGACTCATGCTTGCAAATTGCAAACCCTTTCGATCACTCACTCATGACCAAAAACCACAGAGTCTATGTAAGTTTTAAAGCTTTATTAAAAGTAAAAACATTTATTAAAATCAAGTTCATCATACAACATAAACGGTGGATTGAAAATTGAAAAGTGCCTAGTGATTTCACACATTAATTGTGGGCGAGCCCTCACCAGGTTGGAACTTCAAGTCTTCTTTGTGGTGCTGAATCGTTGCTGACTCCGTCCAAGTGATGATGATCTGATCTTGCTCTTGTTCTTAGAAGGCAAGCTTCTCTCTGTTATGAGAAAAATGGTGCATGTTAAAAAGCAAGCATTCATCAGTTGTGCCAAAAAGTGTAGCAAGACATGTTACGGCTAAGCATAACTAAAAAACACCCTTCCCTGAAAAAAGGGCAATTTGTAGTTTAGACTAGAGAGTCAAAAATTATTAAATTTATTTGTGTAGTCGTAGTAACATTTTTTCATTCCTAGACAAAATACTAGAGTACCGACCTCTCAGAGCCACGGACTCATGCTTGCAAATTGCAAACCCTTTCGATCACTCACTCATGACCAAAAACCACAGAGTCTATGTAAGTTTTAAAGCTTTATTAAAAGTAAAAACATTTATTAAAATCAAGTTCATCATACAACATAAACGGTGGATTGAAAATTGAAAAGTGCTTAGTGATTTCACACATTAATTGTGGGCGAGCCCTCACCAGGTTGGAACTTCAAGTCTTCTTTGTGGTGCTGAATCGTTGCTGACTCCGTCCAAGTGATGATGATCTGATCTTGCTCTTGTTCTTAGAAGGCAAGCTTCTCTCTGTTATGAGAAAAATGGTGCATGTTAAAAAGCAAGCATTCATCAGTTGTGCCAAAAAGTGTAGCAAGACATGTTACGGCTAAGCATAACTAAAAAACACCCTTCCCTGAAAAAAGGGCAATTTGTAGTTTAGACTAGAGAGTCACAAATTATTAAATTTGTTTGTGTAGTCGTAGTAAAAATGTTTCATTCCTAGACAAAATACTAGGGAGTGGTGTATATGGCATCTAAGAATCTGAAATGTATTTTCTAGGCGGAACATCGGCGCAGCCATCCACCGGTGCCAGGGCCAGCGCGGAGGTGGGCACTCCTGGGGTGGAGGCGGTGCAACAGCCAGCGGGAACTGCTGTGGGGGATGCCACAGGAGTGGCGGGCAGTGGTAAGGTATTATATTCCTTACTTATTGAGATTGCAGACTGGAGAGTGTGCTCTCTGCATGGGTGTATATGTTGTACAGTACAAGTATACTTTACTGTTAGGAAGACTTACAAATTTAGAAATAAGTTTTTATCAACCAGGTAGTAGCCTCCTCTAAATTGACTTCAACTCAGCTGTGAAAGTTTTATCGAGAAGCCAAGTCAGATCAGAGATGAACTTGATGGATGGGATGAACGAAAAGGGAAAGAAGGGTGTAAGTAAGTGTGGAAGGACGAGCGAGTTAAAAGTAATGGTGATTGGCAAAGAATGATACATGTTTTTGAATGCTGCCCGAGGTGGCTGGGAATATGATGCATGGCCGGTTGAAGGATGAAGCAAGGATGGGTGGAAGGAGAAAGAGAAGAGGACTGCCTGGGTGGGAGAAACAGAAACTGTATGTGTGCGCAATATATCCTTTGGTTCAAATTCAAATGCAAGTCAAGCACGGATACATGGCTTGCGGTTTCCAAAATAAAATGAAAATGTTGTTTCTCCGTGAGAAAAACTAATGTTTGTCCAGTTGAGACATTAAGAAGAATGATTGACATTTACTTTGAAAGGATGGATGCCTGGATCATGGTACTATCTGATTCATAGATAGCATATGTGTATGTAGACAGAGTAGACGGTCACTGGATGAAGTAAGTTTGCTTTGAAGAGCATGAAACACCGTACCCCCACGTCTGTTCCAGTGTAGCAAAGGCAAGGAAAAGAAGTTGTAATTTTTCTGAATACTACCATGAATAGTAGCAGTAGTTTGTATTGCAAGCACAGCATATATCCGGTGATTACGGGGGCCAATCACTACCTCTGTTAATAATTATAGTACAACTCTGTCATTCATGTGTGGCCTATCAGTGTTCACTCAACAAAAAACAAACCACCTAAAGTCATCCCATATGTAAGCAAATATCATGTGAACGGATAGATAATCATATTATTTATCTTCTTCATTTTCCTTTTCTAGTAGTCATTAGCACTGTAGGGTGAAAGTTAAATTAATTAAGCAGTAGCCCTCGTAACAGAGTATTCTCAGTGCCACCCATAATAGAAAAGTAAGAGCTTCACCACCTGCATGTACTGGACTGGTACAGTAACGCAAGTCTGTGTCATCAATGCTTGCGTCTGTTTTTCTCGGGTGCAAGTTGACTGCGCTGGCATTATGCCGGCTTCCAGAAGTTTACGTACCAATTTCGCTAAACAAGAGAGAAGAAGATTAAGACTGGTGTACTGTCATAGTCAACTCTAATGTAGTTAGTCCATATAGTGCTCGTAGAATTGATTCTTGAAACTCCCACTAATGTTAGAGCAGAGGCTGACGAAGTGGGAGGTTAGATAGATACAGGCCACAAATGTTATGTACTGTGCTTGCAAGTTGCTAGTTCTACTGTGACACGACTTTCTGCTGAATTATTTTGTGTTAATCTTGAAGAGCATTGGTTACAGTATGTCTTTCTTTCTTCATATAGATGCTCCTTCCAAACTGACACGGAAGGAGCTGGCTAGACTGGCCCGGCAAAGGGAGCTGGAGGCGATTGTCCCCGAATATCGGCGGCTGGTGGCCCAGGAGGAGGAGGACACGCAGTCCGAGTCCACCACAACTAAGTATGGGGGAAATGTGCGAATTCGCTTTCCGTGAATACGCGCGAAATCGAATTTGCAATCCGCAAAATCCGCAAATTCGTGTGAATTTGCGGATTTTTGGTTTTTTGCATGTTCGCGGGGCTTTTTATGTGTTCGCGGGGCTTTTTGCGTGTTCGCGGGCCACTTGCACGGCGAAGGTACCCATGCGGTCGTGTATGGGCACAGCACCCTCTGGTTCACCACTGCCACCCTCTGGTTCAGCACTGTCACCCTCTGGTTCACCACTGCCACTCTCTGGTTCACCACTGCCACTCTCTGGTTCACCACTGCCACCCTCTGGTTCACCACTGCCACCCTCTGGTTCATCACTGCCACCCTCTGGTTCATCACAACACCCTCTGGTTCACCACTGCCACCCTCTGGTTCACCCCTGCCACCCTCTGGTTCAGCACTGTCACCCTCTGGTTCACCCCTGTCACCCTCTGGTTCAGCACTGTCACCCTCTGGTTCACCACTGCCACCCTCTGGTTCACCACTGCCACTCTCTGGTTCACCACTGCCACCCCCTGGTTCATCACTGCCACCCTCTGGTTCATCACAATACCATCTGGTTCACCCCTGCCACCCTCTGGTCCAGCACTGTCACCCTCTGGTTTACCACTGCCACCCTCTGGTTCACCACTGCCACCCTCTGGTTCATCACTGCCACCCTCTGGTTCATCACAGCACCCTCTGGTTCACCACTGCCACCCTCTGGTTCACCCCTGCCACCCTCTGGTTCAGCACTGTCACCCTCTGGTTCACCACTGCCACCCTCTGGTTCACCACTGCCACTCTCTGGTTCACCACTGCCACCCCCTGGTTCATCACTTCCACCCTCTGGTTCATCACAACACCCTCTGGTTCACCCCTGCCACCCTCTGGTCCAGCACTGTCACCCTCTGGTTTACCACTGCCACCCTCTGGTTCACCACTGCCACTCTTTGGTTCACCACTGCCACCCTCTGGTTAATCACAGCACCCTCTGGTTCAGCAGTGCCACCCTCTGGTTTTGGTTTTTTGCGTGTTCGCGGGGCTTTTTATGTGTTTGCGGGGCTTTTTGCGTGTTCCTCGGCCGCTTACACAGCGAAGTTACCCATGCGGTCGTGTATGGGCACAGCACCCTCTGGTTCACCACTGCCACTCTCTGGTTCACCACTGCCACCCTCTGGTTCATCACTGCCACCCTCTGGTTCATCACAGCACCCTCTGGTTCACAACCGCCACCCTCTGGTTCACCCCTGCCACCTTCTGGTTCACCCCTGCTACCCTCTGGTTCACCACTGCCACTCTATGGTTCACCACTGTCACCCTCTGGTTCATCACAGCACCCTCTGGTTCAGCACTGCCACCCTATGGTTCACCCCTGCCACCCTCTGGTTCACCACTGCCACCCTCTGGTTCACCACTGCCACCCTCTGGTTCACCCCTGCCACCCTCTGGTTCAGCACTCTCACCCTCTGGTTCACCCCTGCCTCCCTCTGGTTCAGCACTGTCACCCTCTGGTTCATCACAGCACCCTCTGGTTCAGCACTGCCACCCGCTGGTTCACCCCTCCCACCCTCTGGTTCATCACTGCCACTTTCTGGTTCAGCACTGCCACCCTCTGGTTCACCACTGCCACCCTCTGGTTCACCACTGCCACTCTCTGTAGATTATGAGGGGAAAGCACACCTGCCCAGCCTCAACTGAGATTGATTAATTTGGGGCTGGTTAATGTGTCACTGAATTTGAGCTTTAAGTCTGGCAACTGCTGGCTGCTTCCTTATCTGTAAGTGCTTCCTGTTACAGTTTAATTTTTTTTACAGGAGCATTGTGCCATACTTGTAACTATTCTCTGACCCTGCTTTGAGGGTCAGGGCAGGGTCAGAGAATAGTTGCAAATAGGCAACTGAACTCTGGAGGGGCCCCTCAGGAAGCACTACAGGGAATGGTTACAAAGAAATAGCTTGAACTTTTTCACCTGCTAAGTGCTTTCAGTTTTGCAAAATTCGTTCCATGTGATTTCGCGGGCATTTTCTGCAATTTCGCGAGATTCGCGGATCGCGGAATTGCTGAAAATCAGCAAATTCCGCGAGCGGAACGAATTTTACGCCCATGCTTAACCACAACATCCACCGTGACTGCTGCATCCTCCTCTGTGCTCCCTGGGTCAGCCAGTCAGTGCAAGCCTCCAGCGGTATGGAGCCGTGGTACCGCAGCCACCCGCCACCGCCAAGCAGCCAAAAAATCAGCTGCCCCCCACAGCAGGTGCAAGGCCCGCATCCACCGCCTAACCCTCAGGGTGTCCAACCTTGAGCAGGAGATGGGGAGAATGAAGAGCCTGCTCAAGAAGATCCTCCGCGGGGAGCAACGGGCCCACCTGACCAAAGAAGGACACCGCCGGTGGCAGTAGAGGAGGAGAGACTGTCCCTTGCCCCTTTTTTAAAGACTTTTGGGGCGGTGGGAATTGGGAGTTGGGGTTTTTCTTGGACTTTGGGGACTTTTTCACAGACATTCTTTGTGGGTAGAGAGGGGAGCGGGTCGGGTCTTGCGGGATAGTTTATTTTTGTTATGGATTTAAATAATTATTTACTTTCAACTTAAACATTGCATACACGTTTTTACTGTTTTGCGGGGGAGGCCAGGGGGGGGGGGTTACTGTTTGTTTGTTTTCCTGAAACTTAACTGGCTGCTTGATTCAAATTGTCAAAGAAATCGCCCAAATATTTACAAAAAGTAAGTGCCACTCACAGAGTTAGGGAATTCAATTGTCCTACTACTTTAGTAGTACTACTGTCAGTCTCTCCTCTCTCCTCCTACTCCATTATTCTTCACCGCAAACACTTATCTTACCTGTGATTCGTGTTTGAGAATAGGCCTAGGGCTAGGCACAGGGCTGGCTGCATGGCAACTGGCGATGAAGGTTGGCAATCCTGGGCGGATGAAATGGTATCGTTGTGGTGGTAGTGGTGGTACACAGTGGCAGTAGCAGCATATGAAAAAAAAAGAAAATAAACCTTGAGTGGCCTGAGCGGATCATTACAACAGTACGATAGATAGCATAGTACACAAGAACAGTGCCATAATTTAGCCTAAAAATTGCTAAAGTTTCAAAAGTATACTAGTTGCGTGGAGTTTGGCTTTGGCTACTATAAGAAATAGTACTGAAGGTGAAGGGCACAGCAGCGTAATAATTCGCCACGTGTAGGAGAAGGATGTTTTCTGTTGCTTTGACCATATCCTCCCCAGCAAGTGTGTGGAATTATCGTTGTAATTCACTCACACCTCAATGAAAACGACACAGCCCGGGGGAAGAGGGTTAGGGTTTGAAACTTGGATGGGAATGGGGTTTGTGGGGAAAGTTTTGTGGAGAGAGGAAAAAAAAACACAGCATGGACAAACAACAAATGAAGATAAACAAATCTTTGGATACAAAGCTATCCATAAATCTTTTAAGGGACATAAAGGAAGTGCATGCACTACTGCATGCATGAAGTTGTTTGCTAAATGGATAGGTTACTGTAAAGTAAGTAGTACTTTCTACAAAGTACTGACTATGAAGAAACAATGTGACAGTACAGGGCTGCAGTAATTACGCAATTTCACTTGCCTATCTGCCCTCAGAGAGAAGAACCACTTAGTACATTAAATTAGTTTAAAAATAGCAAAGAAAAAAGTATACAATGGCTGGAGGGATGAATTGAAGCAGAGAGCAAACAAAAGCACAGAGTCACACTCACAGAAGTTCAGCAATAACATTACTTAAAAGATAAGTAGAAATGAAGATGGATACTGTAACTGTATGTTGTTGTAGTTGTCCTGTTGAATTTGCGAAGTTGCACGCATGCAGCCATTCCTCTTTTTCGCGGTACACCTCCATTCCATCTGATGCTCCGCCGATCAATGTTTGGGACCAGAAGACACCTTGTCCACTGCCTGCCTGGGTGATGCTGAATTGCGGGTCGCTAAGCCTGAGGTCATCCTTTTTGCCATTGCACAGGGTAAAAGCCGGCCTGTAATTGTTGATAGAAAAACAGGAAGTGATATTAAAACACCACAGAGAAAAGAAATATAAGGTACGCTGTGTAGGGCAAAAATAACACTTTCAGTTTCAGAGTCGACAGTATTACAAAACATACAAGCATCATTTCGAAAGTGCGTACTCTGAGTCTCCTTTTCAAGGATAAATAAGTGTGGGCGAAATTTGCGGATCTTTCCCCTCAAGCTAGGTGTAAAGTGTAAACTGCGATTTTAGAACCTTAACACTAACCCTAACCCTAGGCCCTAACCCCTCTTTTTCACCATGGATTTTCTTCAAACCACTTGCGCCCGATATCAGACCTTCCGAGCAATGCCCCCAGACCCGTCAACCCACCCGCAAAAAAGTAGAACACCTCCAAACAGGCCAAAAGCAAAAATGGAAAAACTCACACTTAGAAAATTTAGGGCCTACCTTCAATTCAGTCCAAACGCGCTCTGCAGCTAGGTCCCAACTCCCCTTTCCCACCATGGATTTTCTTCAAACTACTCGCAATCAAAATTAGACTATTCCAGAAGTGCTCCCAGACCACAAAACCCACCCCCAAAAACCTAGAAGCCCCCCAAACAGCTCTCCAAAAACAGGCAAGTGAGCAAAACCGGAAAAACTTTTTCACCATGGATTTCCTCCAAACCACTTGCGCCCGATATTAGACCTTCCCAGCAATGCCCCCAGCCCCGTCAACCCACCAGCAAAAAAGTAGAACACCCCCAAACAGGCCAAAAGCAAAAATGGAAAATGTGACACAGAAAATTTTCGGCCTACCTTCAATTCAGTCGAAAAGCGCTCTGCAGCTAGGCCCTAACGCCCCTTTTCCACCATGGATTTTCTTAAAAACAAATGCAATCAAAATTAGAGTGTGCCAGCAGTGCTCCCAGACCCCAAAACCCACCCCCAAAAACCTAGAAGCCCCCAAAACAGCCCCCTAAAAACAGGCAAGTGAGCAAAAACGGAAAAACGTTTTCACCATGGATTTTCTCCAAACGACTTGCGCCCGATATTAGACCTTCCCAGCAATGCCCCAGACCCGTCAACCCACCCGCAAAAAAGTAGAACACCCCCAATCAGGCAAAAAGCAAAAATGGAAAATGTGACACTTAGAAAATTTTCGGCCTACCTTCAATTCAGTGCAAACGCGCTCTGCAGCTAGGCCCTAACTCCCCTTTCCCAGCATGGATTTTCTTCAAACCACTTGGAATCAAAATTAGACTGTGCCAGCAGTGCTCCCAGACCCCAAAACAGGCAATACATATTCAAAACATGGCAAATTGCCACTATGGATTAGGTAAACTGTAGCCTAATAAAGTGGAAAAGAACTCAAATGTAGTACCTCACCCAACATTAAAAACAGTGCATGGATGACAGCCCAGAAGGATGCCCGGAGTACCGACGGACAGAGCGGTACTCCGTTTCTACCTGCGCTGTAGCCAGGTGAGGTGGGGCGTATATTCCCCACAAATTGGGCGAATTCAGGGGATACCTTTTTTCACTTTTTATTAGTAGTTCACAATACGCAGTAGCATTACTAGAAGGTCCTGATGAAGCAGGAGGAGATCTCGAGACTCCATGTCCACCGCAGAAACATGTCGACCTTTAATCCATCTGAGTAGTTATTTGTATAACACTACCTTGCACTGTTTTTAATGTTGGGTGAGGATAGGATACTATTAAAACATTTTTCCACTTCCACATCCCAATCTTAAACCATTCACTTTTAAGATCAAGCACTGTTACTTTATCGCACTTTTTTGCACTGCTAGTCAGTTTTACCCTCCTTATGCCACACAAATTAAGCTACTACATTTGAGTTCTTTTCCACTTGATTAGGCTACAGTTTACCTAATCCATAGTGGTTGTACATCACTTCCTTCGGGTGAAGGATCCCAAATGATGTAGGGCGGCACAGGTTGGGTATCTGATGGGAATCATTGATTGTCACCACGTATCATTTTCATATGGACTTTGTGACTGTACCCTAGAATTAACACATAATTCCAGATAGTTTACCGTTTTCCTTGACCTACTGATGTCTTTGTTAGTACTATGTAATAGGGGACGATATCACTGTATGGTGAATAAATATTCCCCTCTGACCCTTTTCATTGTTATTTGTGTGTGTCAAGCCTACAAGAAAAAACCTTGTAGACTTAGGTTTTAGGTGCAGGCTATTGTATGCTACACCTAAGCATTAATACATACAGGGGCATATTACCAACGTTAAGCGATATTTATCGCTAACGATGCTTAGCAACAAACTTTTTAACGCTAAGCATCGCCAGAAATTATCGCAGACAAACCTTGCTATTATCAAGGTTTATTGCAAAAGCGATAAAAATTGGCCGCAATGCATGAATATCGCTGAAAAATCAGCGATATTCATGCATTACCGAGCTAATGCTCTTAGCCATGTTATCCACCTTCCATTGGATAACATGGCTAAGAACTGCTCAGGGCAGGTGTTAGCTTTTGGAGATATTCGCGCTTAGCGCGAATATCTCCAAAAGTTGGTAATAGGAGATATCGATGTTAGCGACTGTTTTCAGTCGCTAACATCTTGGCACGCCCACTTTGCATGTCATTAGTGATAAATTTCACTGACATGCAAAGCGGGGCCCAAGATGGTCACTATTTCCTACTAGCTGTCGCTAACTGGTGTTAGCGACAGCTAGGTAATAGGGAGATAATTTTATCTCCGCTTTCTTGGCTTTTAAAGCCAAAAAAGCGGAGATAAACCCCCTTGATAATATGCCCCACAGTTCCTTCAGGAAATAGAGTATGGTAAAAACAGACGGAAACAGAATTTACTAACCTGCCAAGGCTGATCAATTAAAAGATGGCATCATATGAGTCTATATGGTAGAGTGATAAAGACGTTCTTGTGGAATTCCTCTGGGTTTTCATTTTTCAGGTGTCAAGCTGAGCAACTGTGCTACATCGAATCAGAAAAAAGTTTATTTATAAACACAAATCCTTATATGTAATGACACTGAATTAACTCACTCTCTTTCTAATACTCTTTTTTTCCACCTTTCCCCTCTATCCCTCTCTCTGTCACTCTGTCACTCTCTCCCTCTTCCCCCTCACCCACCCACTTGTGTTTAAGGAGTAAATGAAATCTAGTTTTTCGTTATGTGCCACCTTCAATATCTAACTTTAATCTGATCAATTTAGAAAGTTTGGGCTTTTTCAATAACTTATATGCATGAAATTCATATATTATTTTCACGAATGCCCTGTAAACTGTTTTCTCATTATGCATGAATTCTGTTTTGCATATACAGTGCTCTAGTGCCCATGGGGCATGGTTCTCAGTTGATAACATCTGAAAGTAAATAAATATAAGAAGCTGCAGCAATACTGCCTGCAACCTGATTTTAGCTAATACATGTCTGAGTTTCTGTCTGAATTGTCAAGGGCAGAACAGAAAGGCATAAAAACAAGAACACATTCTTTTGTTTTAGCTGATACCGTATTTCTCCATTGTGCAAACATTAACTTCATCCGTGGGCTCGTTGATAAAATCGGTGTTATTAAAACAACTCCTAAGAGAGTTACTCTGTTTTTGAATGCGTCCTTAAGTAAGCATGTTATTCAGGGCCTCATTTACAAGTTCAATGTGCCGCCGGTGTGTCACTTTTTTGGATGCACCAGCGACACATTGTGCCTTCCTATATTTACAAGGCCAAGTAAAGTCACCCTGTATGACTTTTCATGGCTTTGTATTTATGTACCCATTTCAAGCAATACTCTGCGTGAAAGCGGTGTTCCATGGATATTGCTGTGGGTGTTACCATGCAAAATCCCTGGAATCTGACACGTTGTTCCCAGATTTACAAAATGCCACAAACCTGGGAATGCGTCAGAATCGTACGCCTTCACAGGGCAGGTGCAGAAGTAGTAAAACAAGAAGAAATACTTTTGTTTCTCCCTATTGTTTGCTCCTTCTATATGTGCTACATTCTGCAGCACACATAGAAGGATTAAGTTGCCTTTAATGAAGGGACACCTTCCTGCACATTTTATTTATTCATTTATTTTTGTGTTTTATAGAGCGCGAACTTGACCCGTGAGGGTATCATAGCGCTTTGCACGGTATACAGTGGTGAACAAACAACACATTTAAAGTGCAGAAATATACATAGTCAACGAAGGAAGGCAAGGGCCGGGGTGCTGAGAACCTGGGGGAAAAGGGGGATACAGGTGTATGTTTACAATCATAATTAGAGTCAGTGAAAACAAAGATGCCACTATGTTTACAATCATAGTTAGAGTCAGTGAAAACAAAGGTCCTGTATATTTTCGTCGGGGAGAATTGGTAGTCTGTGGAAGAAGCAATAGTTTTAGATTCAGCTGGCAACATGTGGTGGTTGAGGGCCGGCCTTAGACGAGGAATTTACCCATGAGGAAAGATTTGGCCTCCTTTTTGAAACGTATTAGAGAAGGGAATCTTCTGATGGCTGGTGGGAAGGAGTTCCAAATTCTTGGCGCTGCTCCAGTGAACGCCCTATTGTAGTTTTTTTTTTAAAGGAAGGCATGTTGGAGTAAGAGGTTTCCAGCAGACTGGGAGTTCCTGCTTACTCCTGATACCACAAGTTTTTGTTCCAGATAAGCGGGGGAGTATGTGTATAGAGCCTTGTGAGTAATGCAGGCCAGTTTCAACTGGATTCTGGCCTCAAGAGGGAACCAATTCAGCGCTTTCATGTGTGGGGAGATGTGGTCGAATTTCCTGGTGCCTGTGAGTAGTCTGGCGGCCGCGATGAGGCAGGCTTTTAAAGGTGCTAAGAAGATCTTTGGTAATCCTGTGAGGGTGGAACAGCCATATTCCAGTCTAGAGATGACTAGTGCTTGAACTGCCATTTTTAAGTCAGGGGCATCTAAGAAAGTTAAAGCTTCCATAGGTAGCTCAGGTGGAATCTGGCTGCTTTAGCCATCGAGTTAATGTGGTCTCGCATGTACAGGTTACAGTCGAGGATTATGTCCAGGGATTTGCCAGAGTCCACGATGGTTGGCGGGCAGTTCAAGGATGTAATGGCTTTGATCCACATCTGAATCTCAGGATTGGCTTTTGAAGGGGAGATTAGGAGAAATTCAGTTTTCTTAGCGTTAGCGGTAAGTTTGAGTTGGTTATTAGCTAGCCATTGGACAGTCAGTTTTAGGGTCTCATTCAGTGAGAGGATCTCCTCGAGTGATGAGATATTGATATATATGTGGGTATCGTCCGCATACATATGGTAGGAGATGTTGGCGGTACGAAGAACTTCAGTGAGTGGTTCTCAGTAAAGATTAAAGAGGGCGGGGGACAGGGTTGAGCCTTGGGGGACTCCGACAGTGACCGGGGTGGGTGCTGATAGGTTTCCGTTGATGAGGAATCTCTGGGAGCGGTTGTGGAGGAAGGACTTGAACCATTCTAGGACCATGCCATCCAGACCCATCATGACTGGCGCTAGTGAATAGGAATATACATGGACAAAAGCCATAGGTTATTTTCAAATAGGTGAGTGTTTAACATCAGGAGGGTAGAAATAGAGCTCCTCTTGATTCCAAATTGGCATAAAATTTGACAACTATGTTTGGTCACAGATATTCATCCAATTGAAAAGAAGACCCCTGACCGAATAGAACATCAGGATGTCTGATTCTTGAAGATCTGGTAAAAAATTTGTTTATCCCCCCTACCAGTTTTCTGATAAATGTAAATTTAGTGCAAAAATCCAAACCTGATGTTTTTTAATTAAATTTGTAATTGAACCAACAGGCGCAATTATCCTCACCTGCCCCCGTCCTGAAGAAGACCCGCTAGAGACCCACAAATAAGGTGTCCAAGGGTCGAAACTTCGACAGACTCTCACAAAGGACCAGCTAACCATGTCCAACATACCACATCTATTCAATATAGTTTGTTGGTTTTGAGTGTCAGCAAAATAAGAATCGCCCTTTCTAATTCTTTCTCTTCCCTCTAATATTTCCTCACGCACGTGTATATAGATCACTTGTTACCATGTCACTGTGTCACATTTATTTCACACTATGTCACTTCGTTCACTAAATTGAATTGTTGCGCCGTTTTTTGTAAATTTTAATGCATATTCAAAGGTGTCAGTTTATAAGAACAAACAAAACAATGAATGAAAAATAATTCAATAATTAAAATATCGTACTGACCCTTTACAGTGTTTGGTTTTTGCACTTCTATGGTCTAACAGATGCAGCATAATAAGTAGGAATGTTATGCTTACATTTCAGTTAAAGATAAATACATGATTTAAAGTAATTGTGTTCATACCCGACGGAGCCATTGTTGAAACTATTGTTGTATTGCCCAGGTTCTGAGGGATACCGGGTTACCCCATAAGAATTTTTCCTCTCTTGGAGGATTAACAGGCAGGTTTTGCCTTGGTCTAAGACTTGGAGGGCATCATCCACGATGTGGAGCATAGTGGTTTCAGTGCTGTGCCCTGGTCTGAATCTAGATACGAAGGTATCTACAGGTGAAAGTTGTTGATGTGCTGACTTAGTTGCTGTTGTACACACTTCTCCAATACTTTGGCTGATAGCGGGATATTGGAGATAGGTCTCAAATTGTCAGGGGGGGCTGGATCCAGTGATGTTTTTTTTTAAATAGGGAGGATTTTCTGCCTTTCATAGGGTCTGGAATCAAACCCTGCTGGAGAGAGGCATTGATTATTGTAGTCCAGCAAGGTACGATGGAATGGGAAGCGGCAGCAAGGCAGTTGGAAGGTAGTGTGTCGTTAACGTGGTTATTAGGGTTTAAGGTAGAGAGGATTTTGGAGATGGAGTCTTCGTTATAGTATTCAAAGTCAGTCCAGCGGGTTTGGTTTTTAGGTGAGGCTGGAGGGGGTCATGCAGAAAAAGGGGGCAGGACAGGAAGGGATTGAGAGTAGGTGGCGGTACTGAGTTAAATTCCTAATGCTGTGATTTTGTCAGCGAACAAGGGGGAGAATATTAGAGATTTAGGAGATAGTTTTGGTGTATTAGCCAGTTTATTAGATTGGTATTTTACCAGTTCGAAGAGCTTGTGGGGTCTATTCTTGGCATTTGAGGTTACGTAGTTTTCAGCTCCGCTTCGCATACAGCTGCCATTTTGTGCTTAGCCGCCATTTTGTGTTGCCTCACTCAGGCAGCACGGCTAACGCGGTAAAAATGGTCTTTTTGCCTTTTCAGCTGCTCCGTGTTTTGTTCTGTTAAAGAACAACCCTTGTCCTTGTTTACGAAACTGGTGTCAGGGTCTGGCCGAGTCCGCAAAGCCATGTCTAGACTGATTAATCCATGTCTTACTCCACTGTTTGGGTCCCACCATTCTTCTCATCTCTATCTTGAATTTGAATTTGAATTTGAATTTGAATTTCAATTTGAATTTAAAATTATTTATAAAGCGCACTTTCACCAGCGGTTTCATGGCGCTACAGCAGACAAACCTCAAAGGGTGGGAAATGAGAGAGTTAAATTAAATGAGAACAGAAGTAACGAGTGGTCTAGTTAAAAGCTTTGGCAAATAGGTAGGTCTTGAGCTTTGTTTAACTGGCCTTCATCATTCTCTTCGTGTGTTCTCTTGTTACATAGCCCTTCTTTTGAAGCATTCTACACATGTTTTGCCACCTGCAAATTGAATTACGGGCACTAGTGTTGATTAAGCTGAGGAGAGGAGAGCACACGGGGTCTGAAAGGAAGGTGTGTTTTAGACATCCGATAGCTTGTTTTCAAACTATTCCTATTTGTCAGTTTTGTGTGTATTGGGAGTTGTCATTGTAAACTTGTTCTGTATAATAGACTGTGCGCCACGGATTGAAGTGGCAGTCTCTTGAGAACCTACCTGTGTGGTACTTCTTAGATAACTGTACTAGCTGCAGCTAATAAAACTGCTTTTCTACGCCTAACAGAGTGTCTCGTGTCTCTGTCGGTCGAGGCAGGTGAACTCGGAGATCTTAGGCATGCCCTGTGCCGCCTGACCCATAAGGTCAGGTTCTCCAATTGGCACACAACGTGGGGCGACTTCAGCGGTAGTAGTTTTGCCCCAGAGTCGTGAGGAGCTTCGCAAGAAAATTCCGGAGGATTTCTCGAACCACGTGAGCGACCCCTGCATGTCGAAGTGGACCGAAGGTCTTTTGAAGCGCGGCTACTCCTTCCCGACGACTGCTGACGACTGCTGCCCTGACTGTCGCCCTGCCTTGGCCCTTTGGTGATGATTGGTATCCCGAGACGTTACACGGACATCTGTTGTCGTGAGAAAACACTTAGTTAAGTATTTGTGGGTAGCGCCCACTCTTTGTTTTTGTTTTTGTTATTCGATTAGCACGCTAACCGAAGCCAAGGGGTAAGTACGTTTGTGCTGTGACTGTATTGTCTAAAAATCCCTTGACGTTTGTAAGGCAGTCCAGTTCGTTATGAAAATGCCTGGATTTAGTAAATTTAGGAAGTTCTGTTGCTTTGGATGTTCTAGGGATTCCTGGCTAGAAGATTCTTGTCCGATTCCTCCAGTTGGAACTCCCACGTACGAGCTCTACTCTAAACATGGTTTGGGGCCTATTGTTTTTAACGAAACATGGATCCGATATACTAAGAAGGATGGTGTTCTACAGTGGCCACAAAATGGTTCTTTTGAGCCCGATATACTAGACAATTTGGAAACAATTCTATTTAAGAGAAAAGCCCGGCCGGCAATGTTTGACTCTTTCCGCCTTTGGCGTAAGGAAGCCAAACCAAAAGAAATTAAGCAGATGAAGAAAGATAAGAAAGAGCAGAGTATGACGATTTTACAGGCTGCCCAACAGTTTAAAAATTATGAAGCCGATCAGGTGATTGAGGTGTCGGAAAGACAACATCGTATGGCAATAGATAGATGTTATCCTGTGCTACCTACTGCATCAAAGAGTAAGAATCCCGACGAAGATTCTTTTGTGTCCCATCTGCTGACGTTACCTCCACCTTATGTGTTAGGTGCTAACGCACCGCCATTACAACCTGCTGTTAATCCAGCGGTTTTGGTTCCTGCACAATTGCCTATTCCTGTGATTCCAGCTCCACCCCCTTTTCCAGCGAATTTTGTACCCCAATCTTCTATGCCCCAGCCTTCTCCATCTGCCGTTTCTTTTGCTACAGATTCTTCTTCTGTTTTACAGAATACGTTGTCTCCTGTTTTGGTGTCGAATTCTCCTACAGCCCGACAACGTTTAGTCGATACCGTTTCGGGTCTTTTGTCACCTTTTCTTGGACCTCTTTACTTTTCTCCTGCGTCATCTAGGAGACAATCCCGTAGTCAGTTCCCAGATTTAGAAGATCGGACTAAGTTAGATTCCCTTGCTCGTAATTGGATTGTGAGTAGCGTGCAGTATAGTGTACGAGATATTTTAGACACTTTCCTTCAATGGAACGCGCCTACACAGAGATACGTGTTAAATGCTATGTGCAATACTCTGATTAAAGAATGGGGAGATGCGGACTTGGATTCACCTCCTCAGGGATTATTCGAAATACAGGATCAATTTGAATTTGAATAAAGGACTTATCGTGGGTCCTGCTATAGAGTGTGCTATTCAAAAACGTGTTACTTTCCGATTCGCCTTTTTCTCTCTGAATTCTCATTGAGCCTGATCCCTCGGTTCGTCGTATGGAGGGATGCGATCCCACAGGCAGGTAACGTTCCTGGTGTTCCTGCTCATTTCCAGCGTATATGGGTACATGATCCTTGGAAAATATCAGAAGTACTGGCACTTAAACAGTCTTTACCGGACCCTCGTAAGAATCCTGCGGGGTATTACAAAGAATTGTCCCAGACTGTTGACGCTTGTATTATGAATTTGGCAGATATTGATTTACTTATGGGAAATGTAGTCCCACAAGCGACCTGGACCAAGATTCGTAGACAGGATCATGATCAAGCTTTAGGGGGTAATTGGGCTGCTATTACAGCTGCAGATGCAGGACAAATAGGTGGTGCCAAACCTGATGATTTGATTACGGAATTACCTGGAAAAATAATAGATTTGATGAAAACTATGATGCCTGCGGTGCGCGTTAACTGGGATAAGTTAGCCGCGTGTAAGCAAAAGACGGATGAAAGCGTCTCAGATTTCTTTACTCGTTTCGAAGAGACTTTCATCGACCATGGTGGTCAAGACATGAGTACTGAAGGTGGACAACGATTGTTCGTAGATAAATTTGTCTTTAATTTACTTCCAGAATTATTGCATAAATTAAAACAATCAGAGAGTTCGTGGGCCGTTTCTTCCACTGCCCAGATATTGGCTACTGCTCAATATTATGAGAATAGGGATAAGGAAGATAAGGAAAAAGTGGAGAAAAAGACTAAAGAATTAAAAACGAAGGTTCTTCTGCAACAGGCTTATCCCCCTCGTTCTGCTAAACCCCAATTCCAACAGCCCCCACAGTTTCAGAGGTTGTTGCAGAAACCGGTATATTCAACTCCGCGAGTTCCATTGGGTCCTAATCAGTGTGCCTATTGTAAGGAAGAAGGTCATTTTAAGAATGCTTGTCCGGTTTTATTGCAGCGTTATGGTGGACAAATAGCACCACGGGGTCGTGGTGATTCTCGGTCCACATCCAGAGGTAGGGGACGTGGTACGTTGACTCAGGAGCGACGACCCTCTCCCCCTTAAGATTCTACGAATTACTTTGATCAACGGAATTCTCTGTCCACACAATATTACAATGATGATTATTGTCTTGTCAATGAGGATGTTGATTTTCAGACTAGCTAGTACAGCCATAGGCAAATTAAGGGAGTCGTATCAGTTCCAGTGGATCAGGAAGGACCTTATGTTAATGTTATGGCATTAGGTGGTACAGAACCATTCCTTTTGGATACTGGTGCAATGAGAAGTTCCATTATGCATTCCAAACTCCCTGGGGCACCTTTGTCTGGCTTAACAAATGTTTCTGTTGGATTCTCTGGCGCCCCAGTTACTAATCCGGTTTCTTGTCCTTTGCCCATTTCTATTGGTCCGTACGATTTGGAAGCTCCACTTCTTTTAACAAGGGGGTGTGGAGAGAATTTATTGGGTTTGGACTTGTTGAAACGTTTACATGCTACACTGTATTGTTCACCCTCTGGAGTACACCTCCCTTTGGGTGATAAATTGACTACTCCAATGTATGTATCTAAAGATCAGCTACCACTTGAATTGCGTTCACTTCCTGCTACGCTTTGGGCTACGGGTCCGAATGATGTTGGTTTATTGCAAATTCCACCATATGTGATTACCGTTAAGCCCGATGTTAAGATGCCACCTATTCCTCAATATAAAATATCTAATGATGGTGAGAGAGCTTTGTTGGCTATTGTTCATGATTTGGTTCAGAAGGGTGTGGTCGAAGAGACTAGAGGGAATGTTTGCAATAGTCCTGTTTTACCTATTCTTAAACGTACTGATCCCTCTCAGCCTCCTGTGTACCGTTTTGTAATTGATCTCCGAGAGGTCAACAAAATTGCTGTCCCTCAGTTTCCTGTTGTACCAGATATCACTGCTTTGCTCACTATGATTCCTGCTTCAGCGGTCTGGTTCTCGGTTATTGATCTTAAAAATGCTTTCTTTAGTATTCCGATTGTTGAAGAAAGTAGCGATCTCCTTGGCTTCTCTCTCGGAGGCCGAAGCTTCCGGTTCAAGCGCGCACCTCAAGCCTATTGTGAAAGTCCTTCAATATATAGCCAGGCTTTGAAGTCTCAGCTTGACACCTTTTCTCTACCTTCAGGTGCTACTCTTATCCAATATGTGGATGATTTGCTAGTGGCTGCTGATTCGGAAAATGTCAGTAAAACTGCAACTGTGTCACTTTTACAACATTTGTCTGATTTACATCACAAAGTATCATCTTCTAAGTTGCAATATTGTCGACAAGAGGTTACCTATTTAGGTAATCTCTTATCGAAGGAGGGAAGGTGATTGACCCCAGAACGTATTCATGCAATTGCACGAATGCCTGTACCGTCCACACAAAGAGAGGTGCGTGCTTTCTTAGGCATTACCTCTTACTGTAGACAGTGGATTCCAAATTTTTCCCTACTTGCCAAACCCCTGATAGCACTCACACTTAAAGATACGCCCCAGCCTCTTCCTTGGACCGATGAATGTCAAAAGAGTTTTTCTGATTTACGTACTGCTTTGTGTTCTGCTCCAGTGTTGGGTACTCCAAATTACAGTAAACCTTTTACGCTTTAAGTCCATGAAAAGGAAGGTTGCGCATTATTAGTTCTGACACAGAAATTTGGCGACAAACAAAGGCCATGTGCCTATTTTTCGGCTACATTAGATCCAGTAGCTAAGGCATTACCTAGTTGTCTCAGAGCAACAGCAGCAGCGGCGATTTCTATTCGTCAGTCTGCTGGACTAGTGTTAGATCATACTCTTAATGTTATGGTGCCGCATGCAGTAGATACTCTTCTTAACAGGACGAAAACCCAGCACTTAACGAGCGCCCGTTTGTCTGGATATGAGTTGACACTTTTAGCTAGTCATATACATGTAAAAAGATGTAACGTTCTGAATCCAGCAACATTGTTGCCTACTTTTGATGAGGAAAATGTACAAGATCAGCATGATTGTTTTCTTCGCACTAAAGAAGAAACGAAGAGTCGAATAGACCTGAAGGATACACAACTTGTGGATTCGGATGGGATCCTATGGGTAGATGGGTCTTGTTTCAAGCTTCCTAATGGTGACACGACAGCTGCTTATGAAGTAACAACTTTGTACACAGTGTTAGAAGCTGCACGCATTCCGCAGAATTCAGCGCAAGCTGCAGAGTTGATTGCGTTAACAAGAGCATGTGTGTTAGCGAAAGGGAAAAGAGTGACTGTCTATACTGACAGTCAATATGCATTCGGCGTTGCCCATAGTTTTGGTCATTTGTGGAGGGAAAGAGGATTCTTTACTCCCACTGCACTAAAATTCAGCATGGTCAGTTGGTAACTGACCTCCTCGAATCACTTGCTTTGCCCACTCAAATAGCGATTGTGCAGTGCAGTGCACATAGAAAGATTACTGATGATGTAGGGCAATGAAATGCATTTGCCTTTCGAGGGAAACAGCGAGGAATGTTGAATGTTGAAAGTCGCATGTATGTTGCGGGTCCTGCAAGATGGGTCGCAGAAGGTGGTATGTGTGAAGACACAGTAGAAAGCGTGAAAGCGAATCAGAAGGAGGCCACTGAGAAAGAATTGAGTACGTGGAGAGAGAGTACGGGAATGTTGTATACAATGGGATGTTGGACGGAATTGTCCGAGCAGCAACGATGGTTGTTACCAGATGCGTATGTACTGCCTGTAGTTACTATGGCTCATGGACCAGCCCATATTAATGCAAGGGGTATATGCAATTTTAGCTCCAGTATGGCAAAATGAAGGTATTCCAAAATGTGCAGAAAACGAGGTGAAACATTGCATTGTTTGTTTGATGCACAATCCAGGGAAGGGAACTCCTACTCCAGCAGGTCACTTTGCACCCCCTAAGTACCCATTTGAGGTACTACAAATAGATTATATTCATATGGAACGCTTTAACAATCTTAAGTATGTCCAAGTGGTGGTTTGTGCCTTTTCCAGATGGATAGAGGCCTACCCCCTAAAGGACAACACTGCTTTGTCCACTGCGAAAATACTTTTGAAGGAATTTTTCCCGAGGTTTGGTTTGCCACGCTTTGTCTGGAGTGACAATAGAAGTGAATTTGTAGGCCAAATTATGCAGAAGGTGTGTGTGGGTTTAGGAATTAGACAGAAATTCCATGCGGCAAACCATCCTCAGTCAGCGGGTCTGGTTGAGTGCTATAATGGCACTCTCAAACTTAAGTTAGCAAAGATTCAGGCCAGCACAGGCCTTTCGTGGCCTGATGCCTTGCCTTTGGCACTTCTTTCAACTAGAATGACTGTGCATTCTCGTTTGGGGCTTAGCCCATAAGAGATTGTATTTGGACGCCCAGTCAATGTTTGGGGAGTCCCCAGACCCAAAAAGTACTCAGACATTCCGTATCCACTGTTGGTTGACTACTTGCATGATCTCACCACTAAATTACATGTTATTCGTCAACAGGTCCAAAACGCTCTGCCGGAGGCCTCCTCAGATCCTGGACACTCCATCCAACCTGGGGATTGGGTGTGTCTGAAAAACTTCCAGAGGAAAAAGAACTTGGAACCTCGTTGGGGGCCACCGAGACAAGTGTTACTTACAACTCGTACAGCTGTGAAGGTCCTGGGAAAGAAGAACTGGATCCACGGCGTGCATTGCAAACGGGTACCATTGCCTTTACCTTTTGATCAATGGGTCCGAGAAGGTGTTGGTGATAGTGAAAATGAAAAGGTACCCAGATTCGTGCCGTTCAGCAGTGCACGCCTGGAATGGACTAGCTCGGAGAAGGAGGACGATGACGTCTTACAGGAAGCAGTACCTGTCCATCTGAGACTTAATACCACAGATCCTGAACTCTTATTTAAGGACCAAACGACACCTGGAAAGAGACGATATAATTTGAGAAGGAGGTTGCCCAAAGACAATTAACTTTTGGCTTTCCTGATTTGGCTTGAAAAAATAACGTCCTTTTTCTTCTATCCATCAAGTTGCAGGGTCACGGTAGGAGTCTTGAGCTGTGACCTGAATAGTGACTAGGTCAACAGGACTTGCACTGTCATAGGACGGCTAACAATCACAGCCAAGTGATTAAGGAAGATTATCGTGAGCAACGCCTTTAGAGTAATGGATAGTACAGGGAAAGGGAGTAATATTAAAATGATGAAAAGAGCTCATTATAAAAAATTATTATTCAGTCGTTGTGGCGTAGCATTGTGTATTTTAATGTGTTTATGTAGTTTATTAGCCTGCATAGGATGGCTCATACATGTCCTACAGTTGGTACCTGTTCCTACTTCTGCCCCTCTACCTCCCTCTACTACTGTTTCCCCGCATAAATTTTACTCGCTCCCAGACCACGAGCAAATGAGAAGAATGGACTATCTTAACAATTCGTTCATTCAATTGTTACACCAGCATCAATTGATAGTAAATGTTACTGATTGTTGGGTTTGTGGTCTCATACCACATAACACACAGAGAGGAATGCCATATCTAGTTCTCCCATTTTCCTATGAAGGTTCTGCTTGGGCCTACCTGGCTATGTTCTCTAATACATACCAGAATCAACTTCGATATCCTCCTGATGGGTCCTATAATGGTGGAGTAGATTTTAGTCATGGTCCTTTGATAAAGGGTATTGTAACTATGGCAAAGATTGCTGACATTGGCAAGATTCCCAAAGATGAGAAGAGAGCATACGATGGATGGAATATAACTCGTTCTACTCTCAGCCTCATTGACAAGGTTAAGCAAAAGAGTTTTACACCAATTTGGGTCTTACCCCAAAGAGGTCATTTGTGCTTACAAATAAATGGCCAGAATACCAAAACTAAGCAAGAGAAGAGTAATTGCTCCCATACGTATATTTATACTCCCTCTACTCCCGCACCGTTAGTGCCATCTCAGGGTACATATTTTATCTGTCATGACAGAGCTTATACATGGCTTCCCACATATTTCTCGGGAACGTGTTATATAGCTTTTCTCCTTCCCCCTACATATACTGCTCCTGCTGACTATCACAGAAAGAGATTTGTTAGAGGAATTGTGCATTCGGAAGATACAGCAGGACAAGAAGGAGGGGATTTTCTAAAAGGGTTTCTTCCCTTTTGGGGTCCGATGGTTAATAGCAGAAACATCCAACATTTAGTCCGCGTGGTTGATGCCACAATCAATGCAACTTCCGGAGCATTGAAGAATTTCCTGAGTATGGCAAAAGGAGGGTCTGAGGTTACGTAGTTTTCAGCTCTGCTTCGCATACAGCTGCCATTTTGTGCTTAGCCGCCATTTTGTGTTGCCTCACTCAGGCAGCACGGCTAACGCGGTAAAAATTGTATCTTTGCCTTTTCAGCTGCTCCGTGTTTTGTTCTGTTAAAGAACAACCCTTGTCCTTGTTTACGAAACTGGTGTCAGGGTCCGGCCGAGTCCGCAAAGCCATGTCTAGACTGATTAATCCATGTCTTACTCCACTGTTTGGGTCCCACCATTCTTCTCATCTCTATCTTGTTTAACTGGCCTTCAACATTCTCTTTGTGTATTCTCTTGTTACATAGCCCTTCTTTTGAAGCATTCTACACATATTTTGCCACCTGCAAATTGAATTACGGGCACTAGTGTTGATTAACCTGAGGGGAGGAGAGCACACGGGGTCTGAAAGGAAGGTGTGTATTAGACATTCGATAGCTTGTTTTCAAACTATTCCTATTTGTCAGTTTTGTGTGTACGGGGAGTTGTCATTGTAAACTTGTTTTGTATAATAGACTGTGCGCCACGGATAGAAGTGGCAGTCCCTTGAGAACCTACCTGTGTGGTACTTCTTAGATAACTGTACTAGCTGCAGCTAATAAAACTGCTTTTCTACGCCTAACAGAGTGTCTCGTGTCTCTGTCGGTCGAGGCAGGTGAACTCGGAGATCTTAGGCGTGCCCTGCGCCGCCTGACCCGTAAGGTCAGGTTCTCCACATTCCCCAATCCCCGGTCTGATATAGTCTTTTTTGGAATTGAGGATGTGCTTGTTGTAGGCGTTTCTCGCCTGGCGGAGAAGTTTTAGATGCCTAGCAGAGGGGTTTTGTCTCATATTCTTTCCGATTGCCGTAGGGATCTCCACTCCATGTTGAGGGAACCAGTGAACCAAGGGTTTCTGTCTTTGATTTGTGTTCTTTTTAGTTTTAGAGGGGCAAGGTCATCCAGAATGTTTGAAATGGACTAAGAGTAATGATCATTTAGGTCGCTTTCCGTGGTTATGTGTAAAGGAGGGGGAAGGTCAGATTTGCAGCGAGCCTCTAGTTTCATAAGGCCAAGGTTCTTAGTGTCTCTGGTCCAGCGTTTGGGAATCACCGGTTGCGGAGTCTTTGTCTTGCAGGTCCCAGGCAGAATGAAGGAGATGGAGTGGTAGTCAGACTAGTTACTTGGGTCTATGGAGATAAGCCTGACTGAGGATTCCCCTAGATATGTTCCAGTCAAGTATGGTCTCTTTTGAGTGGGTTGGCAGAGAGCAGGCTTGATTCAGGGCTTGGTCAGTTAGGAGGTCTTAGATGGCGTTGACTTAGGGATCTTTAGTGTCATTCCAGTGCAGGTTGAAATCACCCAGGAAAATATCTGTGGCATTGGAAGGAAATCTTGGTTGTTATGATTTCCAAGAGGTGATTAGTGAAAGAATCGTTCAAACCTGGAAGTGGAAAAATTGTGCAAGTTGCAAAGGTGCAATGAGTCGCTGCCGATGGAGAGTACGAGGTATTTGCATGAGTCAGTGGAGTCCGCCGAGAGTCCTGTGACAAGAAAGGAGGATCGGTAGATGCAGGCAATGCTTCTTCCTTTCCTGTTGGAATATCTGTCAAGTCTGGCGATGTTGTAGTTGGGAGGTACTAGTAAGTCCAGGCAAGGGTAAGAGTATTCATTGAGCCATGATTCCGTAAGTATGGCTAGGTCAAGATTTTTATTCAAGATGAGGTCAGCAATATGAGCGGCATGCTTGACTGCTGAACGGCAGTTGATTAAAAGACCAGATAGAGGGGGGTCTGGTGGAGTGTCATGAGTCAGAACGGACAGAGATATATGTGCTAGGTTGCTTTTTACCACACTTCTGTCATATTAACAATCATCCCTGAAAATTGGCACACTTGCTCCACGGGGCAAGGCTGTTTGCTTTGGCACACGGCTGCTGTTTGTGCTCTGTCATGGGGAGATGGACAGGAATGT
The DNA here is from genome assembly GCF_964261635.1 of Lissotriton helveticus. Taxonomy (NCBI): domain Eukaryota; kingdom Metazoa; phylum Chordata; class Amphibia; order Caudata; family Salamandridae; genus Lissotriton; species Lissotriton helveticus. The sequence continues at coordinate 1,236,002,771 of NC_136063.1, read as the reverse complement.
GCTGTATCATGTAGATACTGGGCATTCCTGTCCTTTTATTTTTTCACACAGCAGTGCAGCAGGAAGACTTTCAACACTGCCATGCGTCAAATGAGTGCCTGAGAGTTGCTGTGTTTTATTTCTGCAAACATAGTGAAAAACAATTGGACTTAAGGATCGGGAAACATGCATTACCCCTACCCCTGTCAAGATGATTTGGGTGATGTGATGCAAGGACACTACATCTTTCATTATCCCAATTTCATTGGTGTGCCTCTGTTCATGAAATTCTCTTTATTTCCCCCAAAAATAAAATATATATATTTGTGGAATTACATAAAAGGATAATGAATTTTCCTGGCCATCAATTCACTGATTTCACTACAAAACACAATGGCACATCTATTTTATGAGTTTGCAACATGGGTGAATATTCAAATTCACTCCTTGTCTAACAGCATCTACATTTGTATGGATGTGACACACCTGGAGGCAGATTTACTAAAAATTATTTAGTGATTCATTGCGTTGTGTTGCATAGTGCGGCTTCAGAAATGAATGCACTGTGTTACACTGTGGGCATATTTACAAGAACTGACACATCTGCATTTATGCTTTAGATTTCTAGCACCTGCTGTTAATGCCCTAACGATGCCCTTGATACTAAGGGGTCCATTAGGATGTCGGGCGGTGGAACCACCGAGCTGCTGGTGGGGCGGAAAAATGCCTTTTTTATGCCCGCGAACAGCAGAACTCAAGTCCGCAATATTAGTATAGTAAAACATAGCTCATTTCCCGTCCGCCACGGAGCGAGGCGCACCACCATCAAAGTGCGCCCGCCACCGCGGCGGTGTGGGCCAATCGAGACTCACCGCCGCCCGGAATGACATCCGCACCGCTCCACAAATTAGGATGGTCCAAACAGGCAGACGCACGGCAGCGGAGACACCGCATAACCAGAGCCGGGGTCAGTCGATAGCGGAGCACTATAGCGGAGACACGGCCATGAACACCATAGACCCAGCCCTCCACATGCATCCGGTCATGTACCTGCTACTGCACTACCATCAACAGGGCCGCCGCGGACAACGCCGCAGGTACGCATATACACCAATACAACACACGGCCCGACACAGGGTCCAAGTCCACCACAGACACCCGGCTGGGGGTCACAACACATCAACGAGGGCACCCCTATATTACCCACCTGCCAAACAAGTCACCCATCTGCATCCGGGTCACACATTGACCGCGAACTAGCAGCAACGTCCCGCTCCCAGTCACGTCACCGCCGCGGTCAACACATGCGCACAATGCAGAAGGCAGGGCCAGTCCAAGGCATGGGCAAGGCTCTGACACCACAGGGACACATCACCCCCAACCACACATCAACACACACCATCAGGTCACAGGCCAGGTGCCCATCCTGAACACCCCCATGCACAGCAACAAGCACAGGTACAAGCAAGCACAATACAAACCATGCACCACACAACAGACAACCACGCAGACAGACACTGCAGGAGTAAAGGACGAGGAACACACTACACCAGTGCCACACACACTCAAGGCTGACAATACTTCCCAGCACATACACACAACCTGGGTGTAACCACAAACAGAACACACACACAGGGTAGCCAGAACAGATACCTGCACAAAACTATACACAAACACCACAGGACATCAGGGAATGCACATCAGGCAATGCCAAGCACACAGACACACAACACTGTATGCACAGCAGGCAGTGTGTGCACAATAAGCACAACAGATACACACAGACATGACTGGCACAACCACAACACACACCACAAAGCAGCACAGCACAAAAACAACAGCACACCCAGGAAGAGAAGCTACACCACAGCCAACACACAGACAACCAAAGCAACAACAACAGTATGCACCACTCTGGGATACAACAGCAAACCCAGCAATACCAGAGCACGGGGCAGCACACACATCTCAAGTGCACAAGGGCAAGCAACACTGATGAATAGCACAAGCACATCACACATAAAACAATGGAGCCATGTCCAGAGTGGAACAGCACACTTGGCCCAAAAACTCCATCACAAGGCACAGTCTCACAAATGAAGAGATGGGGAGGCACATACACATGGAAACAAAGGGGACAGCTGACATCAAAATCAACGGATTTGCATGTCAGTATCAGACATGTGAGGTGTGTCCAATACACAAATAGAGTGAATGCAGACCCACAATGTCTACGCACAAGTGGCACACATAGGGTATGGCATCACACCACACACCATGCCTTACAGGAGGAGAAAATGCACCATGTGCCTGCAGTGCTAGAGAATGTCACACACAATGCCAGTGATGACCAGCAGGGTCACACAGTCCACACAAACACACACAACACACATTGATGATCAAACAAACACAACACTGATGTGCAAGTTACACTCTTTGCACACACATAAGTGACAAATACAACAAGGAGGAGTCACACAGAACTGCATGGACACACCAACACACTGCACAGTGCACAACGGACAACTCACACACAAAAGCATCAAATCATTTACACAGGGCAGGGCAATCAAACCCCAGGCACACAACTCCTGGCTGACCCATGTGTGTCTATCACAATCCAGGCGCACACACACATACACAACAACGACAAAATCATACCCTTCACACTGCACACCTCCTCACTACCCAAGAGCACACATCACATGTATGCCAGGGGACCAGGACTATGGGCCAACACAGGATGTCCATACACATACACAGCTGGGCATGTATACAGGAATAAAACATATCCATCATGACAGTGCGCAGCCAGCATGCTAACCTGTGCACAGCATCACACCCTGTGCTGGCAGTGTACCCCCAACTGACATGGCAACCACGTAGCCAACAACAGAAAACCACTAAAAAAAACAGCATGACAGCTAAAAGAGCCAACACAGGTAACACAAGTATCAGTGTCAGAATGGACTGAAGCCCGTGTCACCCCTGTCTATAAATGTGATGGGGACAAAGAGCTTTGCAATGTCGAAATGATACACAGAGCATGGGGCCCAGTCAACTAAATGCACACACAAAAAGAACTTTAACCAACAAGGACACCGACAAAAGACGCAACAGGAGTAACTGTCTTTATTCACATATTGCACAGATGTGAAAGTATAACAACTGTACACAACATCAAGGTACAAAAAGCAGATCAAAAGTAAGATATCCTGCACAGGCAAAGTACAAACAGGAAGGCCAGTGTCCTTGGCACAGGTGAGAGTACAACACAGCAGAGCAACAGGGTCAGTGTCCAAGGCAGGTGGCCCAGCATGTAAATGAGAGGCTGCACAGGGGAGACTCCAAAACAGCAGAGCAACAGGGTCAGTGTCCATGGCACAGGGGAGACTCCAACACAGCAGAGCAACAGGGTCAGTGTCCATGGCACAGGTGAGAGTACAACACAGCAGAGCAACAGGGTCAGTGTCCATGGAAGGTGGCCCAGCAAGTACATGAGAGGCTGCACAGGGGAGACTCCAACACAGCCGAGCAACAGGGTCAGTGTTCAGGGCAGGGGGCCCAGCAAGTACATGAGAGGCTGCACAGGGGAGACTCCAACACAGCAGAGCAACAGGGTCAGTGTTCATGGCACAGGGGAGACTTCAACACAGCAGAGCAACAGGGCCAGTGGCATGGCACATGTGAGAGTACAACACAGCAGAGCAACAGGGTCAGTGTCCATGGCAGGTGGCCCAGCAAGTACATGAGAGGCTGCACAGTGGAGACTCCAACACAGCAGAGCAACAGGGTCAGTGTCCATGGCAGGTGGCCCAGCAAGTACATGAGAGGCTGCACAGTGGAGACTCCAACACAGCAGAGCAACAGGGTCAGTGTCCATGGCAGGTGGCCCAGCAAGTGAGAGGCTGCACAGGGGAGACTCCAACACAGCAGAGCAACAGGGTCAGTGTCCAGGGCAGGTGGCCCAGCAAGTACATGAGAGGTTGCACATAGGAGACTCCAACACAGCAGAGCAACAGGGTCAGTGTCCATGGCAGGTGGCCCAGCAAGTACATGAGAGGCTGCAATGGGGAGACTCCAAAACAGCAGAGCAACAGGGTCAGTGTCCATGACACAGGGGAGACTCCAACACAGCAGAGCAACAGGGTCAGTGGGCATGGCACAGGTGAGAGCACAACACAGCACAGCAACAGGGTCAGTGTCCATGGCACAGGTGAGAGTACAACACAGCAGAGCAACAGGGTCAGTGGGCATGGCACAGGAGAGAGTACAACACAGCAGAGCAACAGGGTCAGTGTCCTTGGCAGGTGGCCCAGCAAGTACATGAGAGGCTGCACAGGGGAGACTCCAACACAGCAGAGCAACAGGGCCAGTGGGCATGGCAAAGTACAGAGTCGGGACATGAGAAGCTGAACAGGCAAGGCCAGAACAGCAGTGAATGACAAAGCCAGTGGCCAGGGACAAGTGTAGAGTCAAGACATGAGAAGCTGCACAGTGAGTGTGTATGACTGTACCCTTTCATGGTATGAGGGGGACTAACACTCATTTCTGGCTGTCAGGTTGACTTGGAGCGGGCTGTGTTTCGGGCTCAGCAGGAACACCTGACTGGGGAGACAGAGGAACAGGTGATGTAGGGCTATCAGTCGTCTGGCAAGCTGGAGGGCTGTTTGGACCAGGTGGTATAGTAGCACGTGGAGGTGGAGTCATGCAGACCTGGAACACAGTGTGGGTGGGAGAGTTTGGAGGGGTGCCCATCCACTTTTTGGGAATACGGAATGGCTTCCCTGTCTTGCGGTTAATGAGAACAGGTGATGACACAACAGGTACATACACCAACTGGCCCGCATCTGGTTCAGACACTGGCACTCCCTCTGGTGATGTGCTGGATCCTGCAGGGTGCTTTGTCTGGCTACACCTCTGGACCACCTTACCCTGCTTGCCAGGTGTCCCACTTACAGTGCCACCCTTTGCTTGTCTGCTAGGTGTCCCACTTACAGTGCCCTCCTTTGCTTGTCTGCTAGGTGTCCCACTTAGTGTGCCCTCCTTTGCCTCTTTGCCTGGGGTGGCACCTACAGTGCCCTCCTCCACCTGCTTCACTGGGCTTTGAATTGGAGTTGATGTGGTAGGGGTAACTGGGCATGTACCCTTCCTAGGTGTACCCTTGCTATGCAACACCTCCTCAGTGGACACAGACACTGCATGCCTAGCTCTACGTGAAGTTTTAGGGACAGGAGAGTCCTTTGCTGGAGAGGCTTCAGAGGTTTGTGAGGCTGTTGTCTGCCTCACTGCTTTTTCGGCCTTGCTCTTCCCTGAAGGACTCTTGTCTATGCATTCTGGGCTGGCTCTGCTCTTCTAGAGGGATGGTGTCTGTGGGCGGGACCGCTTGGCTTGCGTCTGCTTTGTGCTCCTTGTGCTGTATCGTCTCTGTGATGCATGCGAACCGTGGTCACTGTCCTCTGATGTGACCACTGACTAGGGGGTGGACGAAGACACCTGAACAGAAATGTGAGGTTGTGCCTGTTGAAGTGTGTATGCCCTCCATGTAGGCAACCACCTGGTCCAATTTTTTTGTCATGGTCGCTTAAGGCATTGAGCAGGGCGGTCTGGCCCACACAAAGCTGGCGCAGGAGCTCTACACACTCAGCATTGAGGGCAGCAGGGGGCACAGGTACAGGCTCAGCGGTGCCAGGTGTGAATGTAACACGTCCCCTCTTATGGACATAGGCAGCACCAAAGGAAGTGGATGGGAGGCTGGGCACTGGCCATTGAGTGGAAGATGATGAGGCAGACTCCCGATCCCCTGTGCCTGAAAACATGGATGCATCACCACTCGCATCAGATGATGAAGTACTCTGTGTCTCTGCCACGGATTCCTCCGACATACTCCTGTCCCCTTCAGATGCGCTGGTGAGCTCTGTGTCACTGGCCTCCGGTGCAGCTGTAGTGCAACTCTAACCCTCCACTGGTTTCCGGGTCTGCATCCTCCTTGCACACTGGCGAATCTGCATGTGAGACAGATGCAGGGTTGTATAAATGACATCATCAGGACCAAGCTAATTAAACTATGCATACAGGGGGTGCAAAAATCAACATACTGACCACCACACCCTGCATAAACATTGCAGCAACACACTACATACACTACAACAGTGCCTACAACACTGTCTACCTGCCATGTCTGAGCCAGTTTCAGGCCACACAGCACAACACCTTGCCGGTGGATGAAGTGTACCACACACAACTTCACATGCCAAGAACTATCATGCACCAAAACGCTGTGACATTGAGATGCCTCCAGGGAACCGGATGGGAGAACACACTCACCTATTAGGACATGACAGTCCACAATGCCAAGTAGGCTATACTAATCAACATGTGCTACTCAGGGGCACCTTGTAGTCAGATGTGTGACTCTCAACAATCATGGTGCATGTAAAGTAGGAATACATTGGCTCACCCTCAGATAGTGGACCCTTCTGTTCACCCCCTAATACATTTCCCACACCATCACAATGCAGAATGACCATGTGTATCCCAACACACCTGGCTATGATAAAGCACAGCATAGATGATCAACGTTATCATGAGCTGTTAGGCACAATGCCTGACACTAGCACACATCCCTGCAGCCACTCACATGACACATCACTGCACCACACCGCAAACATTAAATGACTCACCGATGCAACTGGCTCTGTACACATGCATTGGCTCCCAGGCAAAGTCTTCCTCACAAAATACTCACCCATGCCTTGCTGCCTATGCTCCTTCAGACGTGCATCCAACTCCGGATTAGTCACTGCCAAAATGCGGTACTTCATCAAGGTCATCTCGGCCACGTTTCTTGCCAGCCCACCTCGTGTGGCAGTGGATGCGACGTCAGTTAGATACCCCCAGGGCCCGTACCTTGGCAGCAATGGCCCTCCACACGGCCTTACGCTGGTGTACCTTGAGCTGCAGGTATGGGAGAAAAGTAAGGTAAGTTATCAGTTGCACAGTGCCATGTTCCCACATCTATTACTACAGTAGCATTATGCAGAGTCTCGACCTATTGGAATCCCACAAATACCCAAACTGAGGGACACCGCACAAGGGCACTCTGCATGGGCCAAATAGTCATCATAGCATGCAAACATGAGGGCGTACAGGCTACATGCCAAACTCACACACATGCAGGATGACTGCAATGAAAGCCCTCTGTGTGTCACACACATCACCAGTACCATGCATGTATGACCCCCCCCTGCCCAACAGCACACTCAATGATAACTTACCACTACATTGGGGCCACCAAACAGCCTCGGGTACTGTGCCAGCACCTCGTCCACTAGCACCCCCAGCTCCTTGCTTGTAAATGGGATGGCATGGATCTTCTCTGTTCTTGCCATCCCTGTGGACATGTGAGACCTGTGGTTGAAGTGAGTGTTGATGAGTCCCAGGCGGCAGGCACTTCAGGCAGCAGCAGGAGAGGGTCGCAGGCAGCAGGCACTTCAGGCAGCAGCAGGAGAGGATCCCAGGCAGCAGGCACTTCAGGCAGCAGCAGGAGAGGAACCCAGGCAGCAGCAGGAGAGGGTCCCAGGCAGCAGGCTCTGTGAGCAATGGAAATGTTAGGGTCACTCCCACATATTTTTAGCCCGATGGTGCATCTTTGTAACCAATCCAATGACTGGCTCCGCGGTGGTGGAGCACGCCTTCCGCGATTTTCAAACCTGCATCATGCCACCGCAATCATCGCTCCCATTGGCTGTAGGCTATGCCCCATGGCGGTGATGCACCGCCGTGGACAGACGGTAGCAACCGCCATATGTGTGGCGCCGCCTGCCCACCACCAACAACCAAGGCCAATAGCTACCGCACTTGTGGACGGGGTGGTGCTGGCCTCACACCGCCGTGGACAGGCGGTAGTTTCCGCAAATTTGGTCACATGCAATGGGAATTTGAACCTTGAACTCTGCATCAGTACACAGCAGCAACAGGTTTAATGGCACATCATTGTACACACAATTGCATCTCTTGGTATCAGGCATAGGTGGTTGCATGCACTGCTCTGTGTTCCTGCATTGTCACTGATGCATTTGATGGTTGATGATGGCTGACAGTGTTAAGCTGGTCTCAATTATGTGTTACCAAGCACTGTGCTGTGGGACTGTGCTGACCTTGGCAAGGCATGTCTCACTGTATGGAATTGTTCCATACTTGTGCTACCATATAAGCCCATGCACACAAGTTTAACATCTACTGTGAACATTTTGCTCTTGATGTGCGCCAGCTTCACATGATGCATTGTGGTGTGACAGGTGAAGCAGATGTGTGTGAGGCATTCATGGTCATCTCACACACTTTTGTTGATGTTACTGGATGAGGCGTGCACATGTTGAATGTCCAGTTCAGGAACTGTGCTTTTTACATTGATATTCTGTTATGTCTGTGGGACATGTTTTAGGTAAATGGATTGGTGTGTCCACAATTTATACACATGTAACCTTGTGTGTCACGCATCTCACATGGAATTTATAATGTTTTGCGTAACATGATCCACGGTATGTGCTGGGTCAACTTCTTGATGGTTGTCATTGACATGTGTCCATGTACATCACACCTAGGAGGAGGCCAAATCTCATACGCCACGTAACAGTGCTGGGGGACATGGAAGATGTTGCGATAAACTAAAAATTCCACCTCGACAGGGTGAGCCTCAAGACCCTTTGTGACCAGTTGGGGCCCCACCTGCAGCCTCGTCGCCATTACCCAACTGCCTTCATATCCACATACAAGGTGATGACAGCCCTCCACTTTTTTGCTACTGGTTCCTTCCAGGAGACCGTGTCCACCGCTGCAGGGATGTCACAGCCCATGTTCAGCATGGTGCTGAGGGGTGTTCTTGCAGCCATGATGTTATATAAAAATCAATACATACATTTTCCCAGGGAGCTGAATTGCCAGGAGTGAAGGGTAACTTCTATGCCCTTGGGCACATACCACATGTAGTAGGTGCCATCGATTGCACCCATGTAGGTCTGGTGGTGCCACAGGCCACTGAGCATATTTTTAAGAATTGGAAATATTATCATTCTATAAATGTGCAGGTGGTGTGCCTTGCGGACATGACGATTTTGCAGGTGTGTGCAAAATTCTCCGGCTCTGCCCATGATTCCTACGTCATGAGGAACAGCATGGTGCCCCGTATGATGGCTAACCTGCATCCCGATCGTGCTTGCATTGTGGGTAAGTATGACCCCTGATATGGCGTGAGGTGTGTTTGTGACCTGCTGCACTCAGCCTGTGCGACAGTGCAATGTGTGCTTTTATTTCCTAGGTGACTCAGCATATCCCAGTTGACCCTGGCTGCTGAGTCCAGTGCGAAATCTCAGGACCCCGGCTGACGTCAGGGAACAATGAGGCACATGGCAGGACCCGAGGTGTCATTGAGCGGATTTTTGGGCTACTGAAGTCAAGATTCCGCTGCCTTGACCAGACTGGAGGAGCACTGGAATATTCGCCTGGGAAGGTCTGCAAGATCGTAGTGGCATGCTGTATGCTGCACAATTTGGCCATTCACAAGAGGATTCCCTGCTCCTAGATGATGGAGAGGAACCAAGGCCCGCACCTGCCGAAGGACCTGAGTCCAGTGATGAGGACAGTGGAGAGGAGGAAGGAGTTGACATTCGTCAACAGCTCATCAACCGCTACTTCACTTGAAAGTGTGTACAGATGTTCCTCTTGTACATTATCTGTTGGGGTGGTTGTTGTTGTGCAGGGCTATCTGCGGATGGTAGAGACAGGTACACATTCAGTCACCTGTGTGTGGTACATGTGACATTGAGGTTCCATATGGGGGCGTATGCTGGACTCTATTTGTTCACACCTGCAGCCTATTGTCTTGTATGCCAGTAGTCTCTTGTGTATGTTTGTGTAGTGTTCTGTCTGTGATGCCACAATGACACCAGTGACTGTTTTTCTGTTGTGTCTCCCTAGGTGCTTCAGAATAATCCTGCCCTACATACTGGCTATCTTTTGGACACATCATGGACATTGTCAACACTGTAAATATTACACTAAAAACAATACTGCACAAAATCTGGTACGTCAGTATTTTTTGGGGGAAAGTGGACATGTGATTTTTGCGGGAATATTTACATGACATAAACAGCTGGAACTGTGAGGATGGCTACCTACCTGTTAGAAGAGGGTGGACAGCGCAATGGCTGACACATGCTCCAGGGTGGGGGAGGCCTCCATGCTGCTGGAGTGTGAATAAGGGACATGCTGGGAGTTGTAGGGCAGTCCTCCCTCCCCCAAACACGTCTCACAGTGAAGCTGGCTACCTACCTGTTAGGTGAGGGTGGACAGTGCAATGGCCGACATACTCCAGGGTGGGGGAGGCCTCCATGCTGCTGGAGTGTGGGACAGGGGGCATGCTGGGACTAGTGATACTGTCTTCTCACCCCCAAACAATCCTCCAATACAAGATGGCTACCTAACAGTGAGTCTGTTTAATGAACAGTGCAATGGCTGACACATGCTCCAGGGTGGGGGAGGCATCCATGCTGCTGGAGTGTGGGACAGGGGGCATGCTGGGAGTAGTGATACTGTCTTCCCACCCCCAAGCAGTCCTCCAATACAAGATGGCTACCTACCTCTTAGGTGAGGGTGGACAGTGCATGGGCTGACCCATGCTCCAGGGTGGGGGGAGGCCTCCATGCTGCTGGAGTGTGAATAAGGGGCATGCTGGGAGTGGTAGTGCAGGCCTCCCTCCCCCAAACAGGCCTCACAGTGAAGATTGCTGGCTACCTGTTAGGTGAGGGTAAACAGTGCAATGGTGTTTGGTTTGTTGAAGCAAGTACTTATCAGTGTGTTGGTTGGCATTTGTTTGTACTTACCAGCCTCCGTTCCCCCAGATACTCCTGTGAGACTCTCAGGATGCAGTATGGCAAGCACCTTCTCCTCCCATGGTGTGAATGTTTTCTGTGGGATGGGAGGGCCACTGCCAGTCACGTTCGCCAGCTCCCAGTTCTTGCTCCTCTTCTCCTTGACAACCCTCTTGAGATCATGCCACGCTTCATGATCTCCATCTTGGATCGCGGGGTGGTCCCTACTGCATTGACCCTTTGGACTATCCTTTCCCACATTTGTGTCCTTGTGGCTAATGGTGTCTGTTAGACCAAGCTACCAAACAGTTGTGGTTCCACTCTCACTATCTCATTGACCATGACTGTCAACTCACCCTCTGTGAATTTTGGCATTTTCGGTGCTGCCATGGTGGTTGGCGTTTGCAGTGTTTGTGGGTGCAGGTGTGGGTGTTGTGGGTGTGGTGTTGAGGTGTGAGATGTGTTGTGTGCTGGGGAGTTTTTGGTGCTATTGTGATGGTGGTGGTGGTGGTGGTGGTGATGTGTGTGTGTTGTGTTATTTTGCCTCTCCTCTCAGATCTGGTGTATGCCCTTCTCTTCTGTTGCAAGGAATTGTGGTCAGTGAAGTACCTGTATTTATACTCAGCTGTGTGGGTGTGTCCACTTGGGCCTTTGCTGTGAGGTGTATTGTGGGTGTTGTCCTGGGAGTTTTTATTTTTTTTACATTGGTATGTGTTTTATGTATTTGTGGGGCATGGCTTTGATTTGTGCTCAGTTAGGCATCGTTGCAGTGTTTTGGCTTCGTCCACCATGTTTTTCATGTACCATCCGCGGCTGTGGCTATGCTGCAGCTCTTCCGCTGTCTCTCCCATTCACTGCAGTGTGCGACCGCGGCGGTCAGAAACTGCGGTTCGTACAGCGGGACCATCGGGGAAATCCTAATTAGATATGTGGTAAGTTCCCAAAATTGTGTCTTACAATAATAAATCCCATATGCTCACCTAACTTCTTCCAAAATTATCTGGTCTTTGCTTTGCAGGTTATGAAAACACTCACTATCTTCTCCTTTTCGTAAACAAACTGTGTTCAAATAAAAGAGCAATAATTAAAGCTCCATACATGGTATTGTGATGAAAAGAGTATCTATATCGCCATTACCAATGACTTATTATTGTAAGTCACAATTTTGGGAACTTACCAGACATATCTAATGAACCTACTCTATTGAGATCACTTATATTATTCCAACATCGTTTCCCTTCGCTGAACCCAGCATATCTAAGGTTGATAGTTCAAGTGACACATGTATTCATGTTAATTGGGAACTTAAACATAGTGTGATTTGACTATGTTTCTTAAGAGGTATAGCCGTGTGGTGAATAAACACAGAACAAAGTGGATAGTGGACACTAGTTACTTGGGTACCAGTATTGTTGTTGTCTGAGGACAAAATTGTCATTTGATATTGAATTGTAAGTTGTGGATAAGATTATATGTAAAGAATATATACATTGTTTTGTTTGTTTTCAAAATTTACAGCCCTGATGAAGTCCTTCCTATAGGACGAAACACGTCGGCAACTGGCTGTTACAGAAGAGAAAAGGACAAAGAGAAAATTAATCTTGAATATTGTTGTAAAGTTCATTTGTTTGGAAGCAAATTTGGGTCTTTGTATGTTAATTTGTAAGATTAAGTGAAATTAAATAAGAGCTATAAGAAGACTTTAGCACTCCCAGTGTTTCTTTTTGACAAGACTGCAATGTGTTGGCGCTCCCCTTCAAAAAGAATGCAATCCCAATCAACAGTTTCCTACACCAGAAACCTTGAAAATATAGACAACAATTCCTGTAAGGAGGATACAGGTAGCTAAAGATGAGCTGCCAGTAAGGTACTCGAAAAAGGAAGGGAAACTTCACAGAAGACGAGAACCTAATTATAAATTCTGAGGTTACTAAAAATGAGAAATTACTGTTTGTCACTTTAAAAATACCATCATCCAAAAATAAAGTTTTATGTCATGAAATACTGGACAAAGTCAACCCTGCGGCACCCCCAAAATGGACTGTAGTGAAAACTAGGAAAAGATTGCATGGTTTGAAGCAATGCACAAAAGAAATACTGGTCAGGAAGTAAGTTAAGCACATAACCATAATACTAATCTTACTATATATATAATGTTAGGTAATTATTTGCCAGTAAGCAGTCTAGATTTTGCTTTTGTCGCCTATATATCATGTAGTTTCAAGAAATTACAAAGGTCTATGTACATGTCAATATCTTTACCGTACAAAGTAATAAATTAAATTTCAGCCACAGCACGTGCAGGTAAGAGCAGTGGGGCGTTCGTGGCCAGGTGGGTGGTATTTCCACGGACAACAAAGAGGGAAAATTAAATAACTATTCAATTGTCATTCATCGTCAGCTGTCAAAATCCCCCCAACACCCGCCCCACCTCTCCCACACTCTTGCCTGCACGTTCAGTCTAACGCCTTGGATATCAATGTAGGGGTTATCTTAAGACATTGAGCACACTAAACTATTGGTATCACATGTACAAGTATTCCATGTAATGCAGGGCAGTATGGCATGTAGCTGCCTTGTCTACTGTGAAAGGTGGAGAGTAGGATATACAAATATTTACCATAGTAATGTGTAGCCTTTAATATCTGCTACCTCAACGTTACTGTGTACTGGCTACCACTGACACATGCATCATTTCACCATAGTGGAAGTGTGCAAGTGTGATATGCATGATGGTGTGTTAGTCCTGGAAAGGACACCTCTTAGGAAAAAAAGGGAAGATTGCATACATGTACATCCTTTTATGTGTGGAGCTCATTACCCCACCACACATGGGCATAAGTCTGTATGGGTGATAATTTGGATGCTTATCTGGAGCATTGTCATGTTTATAACATTAAACATATATATTAATTCAACATGGGAATGGTATGGTTCACCCGTGCAACTGCTACAAAATTTACATTTGAATTCACAAAGGCAGTAGGTTTGTGTGACATGCTAGTAACAAGCCAAGCAAGGCTAACATGATTTGGCAGTCCTTACTACATCCAAATATGAAAGTTGGAAGGCCTCCATTGGCTTTTCAGATGTTAAGGTGAGACAACCATCTAAATGTAAGTGTGGATATATCAATTAAGCACCATCTACCTTGCAAATAATATGCTGATAAACTTAGGAATTCAATTAGGTACAACTGTAAAAACAGCATGTGTATATTGGGTGGTATAGCAGGCACTCTATAGCTATATAAATGGTGTGAAAAATAAGTAATGTTACTGTACGTGGATAATATATCAGGTGATAATGTAATATCTGAAATAAATGTAAATGTCAGAAACATCAAGTTTACAAATGGTGTAATGCTGACATGTGCATGTCTATTGGTCAAACTCAATGTCGCCATCACTTATAATGGAAGTATTATAGCATCCTAATTATTGAATATATCATACATCTTTTCCAGATTAACTAAATTTTCTTTTACCTTAGGCCTGCCACTAATGTGTCTCCAGACAGGGATGCCTAATTGCCCTCCCCAGATGAAGAAACCTATGATCAAATCCTCTTAACTTTGAACAATTTGCTTCCTGACTTGACAATGGCTCTAGACATACCATTGGCCTGATAGGAACGGGCCCAGGCTTCACCCCATCCAGTGCAGAATCCATCTGCTGGGGAGAAACAGGAAGATCCTCAAGTCCTCATTTACTGAAATGTTTATGGCCTTCAACCGCAGATGATGGATGACATTAGTAGGCTCTCTAAAAGCAGTCAAAAGGTATTCAGCCCTACCAAGGGCATGCCAAGTGCCATTAGAGACACCTACTCTTGGCACCACGAAATTGATGACTCCCTAGCTGATATATCTGATGTGATGAAGGGCAAAAGTCAACAAGATCAGCCCACACACAATTTTAACAAGGTCTCATCGCTTAGCTAGGGTACATCATTCCTCAATCCAGGCCTTCGATCAAGGGATGGAGTCCAAGGTGGAATCCTTTAGTACAACAATGAGTGTCATCTTACAGAGTCAGCAGACCAGGGATTCTCACAAAGCCCTCACTACCCTCACTAATGTCACCTCACACATGTGTCTAACATCTTCACCTGTTTCAGCATTGCCTATATTGGTTACTACATCTTCTCAACACTCATCAACCTCTATACAAGATGAGGAGCATACTAAATCATCTGAGGTAGCAAACATCATATACATTATCAGTGTTCAATCAATTAGACCCATAGGGGTACAGTATGAACAAAGGGTATGGTAAATGTAATGTTACATGTTCACACATGTCCTACAATTTCACATCTGTCTAGAAAATGTAAAAATGTAAAAAAACATTCTGTATAATGAAAATAGCCAAAATACCTGTCACATACAAATGGATTACATTGCAGTCAAACATTGTGTAGTGTGTAAATGTGTGTTGACATAAAATACAAACTTGGTGAAAGACTGCACAGTACAGCATCTCAATATTTAGTATACAAATCGATTACACCTAGGGCTAAATGTATGCCCAAGTCATGCAGTGCAGTGCAGCAGGTCACATTGCTGCACTGCGTGACGTGACAAGGAAACTGCATCAATGCGCTGCATTTAAGTCAATACAGGGCAAGTCAATACAGTGCATTTCTGCCTTTTCCCCTGTGCTGGCACCCTTTTGGCTGCCTAGGGCAAATCAGGCACCCTTGCACTATGGTGCAAGGGTGTATTCATTACAGGCAGGTTTGTGTTTGTGCAGAAAGGGACACTTTCTTCAACAAAAACAATCCCCTGAGGCTTTTACCTCTTTCTATGTGTGCTGCAAAATGCAGCACACATAGAAAGAGTAGAGAATAGAGAATGAGGTCATATAAACATATTTCTCCTTGTTACTCCTTGCATTTATCATATGCCATTTTGTATGACGTAGAGAATTATTCCCAGCTATTCTGCACTGGGCTAATGTGTTTCTTTAGTGATCTGAATAATAATGTGAGTATATCGACTCTGCTTTTGAGCTTCATTGAGATGATATAGGTACCGGTGCTTATGCTGCAATGGTGGTTGGACTATATCCATGCTCTTCACTTCTATATTATGTTTTCGGAGTGTTTGTGACATAGAGGTTGCAGTTAGTAGTGGGATAATTATCAATAATATGTGAAAGAAAAATTAGGACGAAACAAGTGCGATAGATATGACTACTGAGACATAGGATACATTTTTATCCTTATGAAAATATGAAACATGTTAATTTTGTGCACGATTAGTTACTGATTGATCTAGGTAACACAAATATGCAGCACTCCACATTGAATTTTAAATGACTTTACATTTGTCTAACTCCTTCGGATACACCTTTAGAAATGGCTGCCTTGAACCCATGTAGTGGCTTAGATGTGATAGGACAGGCAGAGTCACATGATTGATTCTCTTATGGAAATTGTCTTTTAACCAAGATGCAATTAAATAGATACATGACTTGTTAGTCTGGAATATTGGTTAGGGTCTGTGTTACCCAAGGTATGAAGATAACTTGGGATATAAAACAAGGGAATATAGATACTTTCTCTGCATTAATCTTCTGAACGTAATGAAGCCAATATAGTTACAATTACTATGGTAACTATTGAACCATCAACACACTGCACTTCTATGAGTAACTTAATGTCAGTTTAAGAACTAGGTTCACGTTTCCTCTGTCGTTACAAATAAGTATGATGTGATGGCCGCTATTGATATATGTTTGGGCTGAATCCCTTCAGGATGATAGGGGTCACGTGATTTTTACTGGCTTTCGGAAGTCACTCTGGGATCGATGGGCTATATTTAGACATGACGGAGACAATGTGGATCTGCACGCATACACTGCTGAGAGCGTTTTGGGTGTTGAAGGTATGGGTATACTCTCCCTTTTGACTGAAGGTGACCTATACGGTAAGGAAACTGCTTACGATAATTGTGGCAATATATGGGCATGCTAGTGATTTATTAACTGTGCACAATGGCCGTCTTGGGTGTGTAATGGTAACATTGGTTCCACATGGGGACCAGAAGTGCTGAGGTTAAGGATTTACACTTAGGGTCTCATTACAATGTCAGTAGGTAAGCCTCCGACAGCTCGTCGGAGGCTTACCAACCAACATCGGAGGTTTACATTCCAAGTGCCGAATTTCAATGTACGCAATCGGAAAGTAAACTGGCCCATCAAAGCGACTGGGTACCATGGGTTCAAAGAGCCTGTTGGCCAGTCGGAAACTGTCAATAATCCCTTCAGGATGGCGTTTTTGCCATCTGGATTATGATGTCAGCTTCCGACAGCCTTTCCATGTTGGGCTTTCCGACATGTAAATGCTGTCAGAAAGTGACTTTGGGGGCCCACAGCAGGGCCTCCGGTTGTGGCAATGGGGGGCACCTATGGTGCCCCCTGAAAATCCCTGCACTCTGTGGCAAGCTCCGTGAGGTGCCTGCCCCACCGTGCATAGTTTTCCACAAACTCCCATTTCCCAATAGGAGCTTGTGCTGAGGGTAGTTGCCACCCGCCGCACTAACTCCCATAGAGAAATGGACGTTTGAGACTGCACCATGGGCCCTTATTACGATGTCGGTCAGAAACCTATATGACAGAGTCCATGCTGTGCAGGTACTGGGGTGCATGCACACAGGTGGGTACATCATGTGCCCCCCTGCAAGAAACCCATGGCCCTGAGGCTACAGGGCCATGGTGTAGGAAGTAACATGAAAACTGTAGCTGAGAGGAAACTCATAATGTGTTTGGCTGGACCTCGGCGGTCCCGCCAAACATATTCCAACCTCAAGACCACTGGGCCACCACCAGGGATCTCTGATCCTTGGCAGCTGTGGTGGTGCAATGCCAGTCCGACCAGCCTATTTGTAATACGGTGGTCAGACAGGTATGGGGGTTTCTGGAATGCCACCACCTCACCGCCACAAGTCTGTCGGTCCTCGGGTCGCTAGACTCGTATTCAGGCCCTTAGAGTGGTGTTGTTAGGTGTGCTATATGATATGAACATGGCATTTCTTGATATTGCAAAATCTATTGACTTTTCAATTTGGTAGAGAAACTAGAATTAAAATACGTTGAGGGATGGTAAGACAGGTGAATTGATTTATTTGTGAGGTGACACGGGTGAACACATTTTATTATGATGATTGAAATTTTTAATAACATGATTTATGTGGCTCGAAAAACACATGTTTCAAAAATCGAGAGAGACCCCTTAGTGGCCAGGGGAATAAGGTATTTTTGACAGTAAGGAGAAATCTTCCCGTGGCAAACTAATTCACAGGACACAACCAATAGGGTTGTCGGAGCCACCCAAACTATAACCACTAGATCCTTTTGCTATCTAGTACACTCACACAACATTAATATAGCTCATTGTTTATTTTCATAAAAAAATATTGTCTACAAATACAGTTTTTGTTAAAAACAACTCATTGCGCACCTCCATTAAAATCACATGAACAGTTTCATAAAATACAACTTTAATGCACATATAAATAAAAATAAAAAAAATTCCCATCAATTTATTTTGACATTCATTGGCTGTAACTAGAAGAATTACACAAAAGAAAGAGAAGGAGAGACATACAGAGACATACGTTGTTTGTCATTGAATTATGCACATTTTGAGACCTAACATAAACATAACCAGAACCTGGACTTGTTAAAAAAAAAATTGTCTACAGGCTATGTTTGGTCCCTTGATCGTGCGAAGAAGGCGTTGACGCGTTTCGATGGTCTCTATTGATACTCTACCATCTTTGTCAAGACTAAGTAATGAGCCTCTCCTGTTGTTAGGCACTGGTTGGTTGCCACTGACACAAGACTCCTGCATATAAATATATTTCCATCAGTGTTTTACATAGATTTCATCTTAATGTTATCTACACATCCTACATATAGTAAATGCATTCACACTATTCCTAATATACATGGTAACATTTTCATAATAGTTTTAGCAATATGTAGTCCTTGCGTGGTTATATTGTGTTCATGTTAACATAATATAATTTGGTGGGATTGTAATCTGGTTTTCGTATTTACCTGCACATATTTGGCCTGTCTGTTTAGACCCACACTTAGTAGGTAATTGCATAAGTGTCTTATTTCTCTAGACCTATACCCATACTGTGCATGGTAGAGCAGTTGCACATTAATTCAGTTGGACTAAACACTAGTATCATTTACCTGATCACATAGCACAAGATCCTATTTTCGTAGATTTTCTAAGTACAGAGTGTTCAGACCTTCATATTATTCTGTTCATTCTGAAATATGGATACATATTTTTATTATACTGTATGGTTGTGGGTTAAACAATGTTACTTGTTGCTACCACTATCTATTATATTTACCATCTTGTCGCTGTTCTTTGTCTCCTAGAAGCCACCTTTTTATAATTCTTTCTATCGTGCTTTGTTTCCTAAGGAAAAAACGAATAGGCTCACCCAACATTGTCACCGATATGCTCTACTTGTCTTCTATCATTTTCATACATTATTTGTTATTACCTTCTGTTTTTATATTCTGTGTTTATATATGGTCCTCTTGCAATTCTTCTATTAAGTTTTTGTTAAAAAAAATCCTTTACTAGTTCGAGAGTTGTCTCAGTTGATCTAAAGTCAAAAAAAGAAGAAAGGGGGGAAAACGATCTAAGCATTAGTTTTACACCGGTTAGTCCCTACTCTCTCAGTTTACTGAAGTGCAGTCAAACACGTCTTACCGGGGATCTGCTGTTCTGGACGCCTTTTTTAACGGGTGTGGGTCCTGTTTGTTTGCTAGATCCTTGTCTAAAAAGAGAGAGTACAAAGGATGAATCTAAACTCTTCATGTAAGTTAGTTTGCCTAACTCTATTTTAAGGTATAGTATTTTGGGGAAAGGGGTCCTTACCTATTATCAGCAAAACTCTCGTCTTCCACACCCCTTGCTAAAATCAGCAGTCCTTTGTGTTGTCAGCCGCGTCACGATCGAACAAAAAAGACCGTTCGTGACTGATGTGGCTCTCTTTAAACCTAAGACCATGGTCTATCATTGGCCCTAGTAAATAGTTATCAGGTGGGTTTAGTTAATTCATTTTTGTACCGCATTCGTAATGCATTGGTTTTTATGGCTAATTGGGAGCTCAGATTTCCACCGCAACGCGAGCGTGTTCCAAGCTCTCTTTTGCTCGCGGCCATCTTGCCTCACCAAGCCTCGTTTTGAGAATCAAAAGACGCTACGTTCCGCGCCTATCATAAATGTTGATTAACCCATATTTGCGCAATTTCTATAGTAATGACTATTGGTTAAAGTCCATTTCCCATTGAGAAATCCACATTTTGCTCAGTCAAAATGTTACCTCTAGCTTAGTTTTACTCCGCAGCGCGAGCGAGTTCCAAGCCTCGCTTTCGCTAGCGGCCATCTTGGCTTGCCAAGCCTCGTTTTGGGAATCTGAGGCGCTGTGTTATGCACCTCTCTTTAATGTTAGTTAACCCATTTTTGCGCAGTTTCTTTTATAACGACTATTGGTGAAAGTTCATTGCCCATTTGAAATCCACATCTTACTAAGTACAAGTGTTGCCCAAAACTTGCATTATAAATAGATAATTTTTATGTGGTTATTTCTTGGCATATCTTATGGGAGGTAATCACACTCTTTTTTTGTTTTGATTTCGGTTTGGATCCTATGTCTCAATGTAGTCACATATTAGTTCCTTTTTACTATGGGTTGTTATACTAGCTGATACTATATTGTCTTGTGATCCTTAAATTGCATATGGGATTAAAGACCACTGGATTTTTTGCCTCAATGATTAGATAGGAATTTTAAATATAATTGAGCAAGGACACTTTCTGAGTGTATTATGCACTTCTTAGTGTTTTCCTGTATTACGTTCATTTATCGTTGTTATGCCCATTTCCTACTCATGAAACCATACAGTAATTACACTAGTTCATTTTTATTTTACTGTCTTGCCACTATTTTCATCCAGTCCTCCCTGGAATTAAGCCCCTTATTAATTGTATCAAGGTGAATCATAAACCATTGTTCCCGTGACTTTCTTATTGTTTATAAATGGCCTCCTCTCCTGCTCATGTTCACTTTTTCCAGAATGAACCATGTAAAATCATGGCAGCCATGATTCTTTGTTTTAAAGTGATCTGGTAAGGGGCATTCTCTTTCTGGTTTTTGATCGCTGATCTGTGATCTAACAGTCTGATGCGAAGCTCTCTCCCCGTCTCGCCCACATAGCCGTAGCCACATGGGCAGATCAAAAGGTAGATTACGCTCTTACTCCTGTAGTTATTCAAGCTTTTAGGAGTCAATATTTTTCCATTGAATTGCAGTGTTTTCCCTTCGGCACAGTTAGGGCAGATTGAGCATGACCCACATCTATAGTTCTCTACTGCTTTTCCATTGCCAGTCAGAGTGGTTTGGGATAAACCAGAAGGATTCTTGTATGTATGGACCAGCGTATTTCTAATTGTTTTGTTTCTCCTAAAAGAGAACAGTGGTTTAGGGAGTGGTACTTCTAACTCACTATTTAAGATTTTTCAGTTACGGTTGACAATGTTTTTTATTGTATTACTTGGGCCTGAATACTGACTAACGGACACTAATCTATTCTCAGTTTTATTAGTTTTTTCTTTGTTCATGTCTAAAAGGGCATCTCTGTCATAAAATCTTGCCCGTTTCAAGGATTGTTTTATTAATTTTCTCGGATACCCTCGTTCTTGTAATTTTTTGTCCATGATCTTTGCATGGTGATAAAAGTCATCTAAATTGGTACAGTTGCGCCTTAACCGCAAGAATTCCCCAAAAGGAATGTTATCTTTTTGTGATCGAGGGTGATTACTTTGATATTTTAACAGAGTATTCTTGTCAGTTGGCTTTGTAAAAAGCTCAACCTCCAATATCCCTCTTGATACCTTGAGTTTAATGTCTAAAAATTCAACACTGCTGTTGCTATAATGGGCTGTAAATCTTAAGTTTTTGTCACCTAGATTGAGCCATTCCAGGAAGGAAACTAACTCCTCACTGGCACCGTTCCAGATGAAAATGATATCATCTATGAAACGGTGCCAGTGGATGATGTTTTCAAAATATGGTGCTACTTCATTATAGATATGTTTCTGCTCGAAGTTAGCAACATAGAGGCATGCCAGACTGGGGGCGCAAGTGGCCCCCATGCTGGTCCCCTTAACCTGTTTGTAAAGTTCTTCTTTGAAAAGGAATATGTTGTTTTTTAGGACAAATTCTATACACCCCAGAATGAATTCTTTGTTGCCTCCATTACGATTAACATCCTCCAAAATGGAGGATATCACCCCAATAGTATCATCCTGGGGGATATTCGTATATAAGGCCTCGATATCCAAGGTGACCAAGTTCTGGGTCTCCTTGTCGAAGCTCAACCCCTCAAAAATAGAAATAGTATGGGCCGTATCCTTTAAATATGACCTCTGGGCCTGGACTAATGGACGCAAGAAAAAATCAGCATATTTGCTGAGTGGTTCCAGTAATGACCCAAGGCTGCTTACAATCCGCCGCATTGGCGGATTAACCATGCTTTTGTGAATTTTTGGTAATGCGTAAATTGCTGGGATTATTGGATTTCTATTAAACAAAAATCTATATTCATCTTCGCATATCCAGTCATTTTCCCGGCCACAGTTTAAAAAGGTTGGTACATCTTTCTTCAACTTGTCAATCATATTGAAGGAAACAGGGATATAGTGATCTCTCACATATAGTAAAGACCTCATTCTGTTTTCATAATCTATACTATTGAGGATAACTACCCTGCCCCCCTTGTCGGTGGGTTTGATGGTTATCTGCTCACAATCGTGTAAACCCTTGAGTGCTGTTCTCTGGCTCTGGGGTAAATTATTAGTATTTCCTTTATAGGAGACTAAACTATTCCTAACTTCTATCTCAATAATCCTTTCAAAAAGTTCTACATTTTTTTCAACCTGGTTCAAACTGGGAGTAAAGATTGACTTAGGTTTAAAACCGGTTGTATTGGGAGCAGGTTCATAGTCTCTCTCGGTAAAAAACCTATTCAATCTGACCTTCCTAAAAAAGCTTTTCAAGTCCTTTTCTAGTTCAAATTTGTTTGGTGGAGCACTTGGAGAAAAACTAAATCCGTACTTTAGAACCTCTACTTCCTCTACAGTAAGTATTCTGTCTGAGAGGTTGACAATGGGAAAATCGTTTACCTCCAATACCTCGCATTCCTGTTTTTTAGATAATTCGGTGTCCCCGAATTTGGAGGTGGATGGTTCCTCAGTGGCTCTTCCCGGGAATAGTTCCGGTAGCCCTTCTGCCCCCCTGTAGGGACGACCTCCTAAAAAAGGTTGAGGTTCTTTCTGATACTTTGAGGTGGATCTTCCCATATGCTCATTATTTTGTTCTTCGTCCTCACTTGAACCAGAGGTTTCTGAAAATGTAATTCTCCTGTTACCTCCCCTAGAGTATACTTGTCTTGTCTGTTGGGGCTTTTCCCATCTCTGATCTTTCCTAGTAGTGTAATAATCTTTCTGTAAGAAGGGATACACCAACTCAGCACTAAAATTCCCAATGTCTTTTCTAAGTTTAGTGGATTTTCTATTCGTTAAATAGTCTTGATATCCTTTGATATCTTGTGCTAGCTCCTCCAATTTCTTTTTGGCATCGTCCACTGCCGTATTCTGTCTTAGAGCTGCTTCTGGTTCTTCAATTTGTTGGCGTTCCAGAATTATTACTCCTTGTGCTGTTTCTATAATACGGATTAACCAATCCCTACTGCATCTATTGGCGATATGTGACCATATCTCAAGGAATTTTTTGTTCTCTGTAAACAGCCCTTGCTCATTCCTGATTCGCAGATCTAGCGGTATTACCCCTGCTCTTAAATACCCCATAAGGAATTCTGCATGGAGTTCCGTTCTTATTAACTTCGTCCTTAAGTTTAGGATTTTGGTCAGTTCCTCATGTCCACTTTTATTTACTGCGGAGGTCCCCCCTGATCTTGGGTGTTGGTTTAGTAATTTATTAAATTGATCCTCCGTAAACCCAAAGGTCTTAAAACTATCCATGATAAGTTGCCTTCAATAACCAGTATAAAGATTTTTTTTTAGATGAGACCAGAGAATATAAATATTTCAGAGGTCCTCTATTGAGTAGCTCTCCAGTTCAAAAGAACTGTACTTCAAATGTTTCAAACATCGAGAGAGACCTCTTAGTGGCTAGGGGAATAGGGTACTTTTGACAGTAAGGAGAAATCTTCCCTTGGCAAACTAATTCACAGGACACAACCAATAGGGTTGTCGGAGCCACCCAAACTATAACCACTAGATCCTTTTGCTATCTAGTACACTCACACAACAGTAATATAGCTCATTGTTTATTTTCATAAAAAAATATTGTCTACAAATACAGTTTTTATTAAAAACAACTCATTGCGCGCCCCCATTAAAATCACATGAACAGTTTCATAAAATACAATTTTGATACACATGTAAATTAAAAAAAAATTAAAAAAATGTTCCCATCAATTTATATTGACATTCATTGGCTGTAACTAGAAGAATTACACAAAAGAAAGAGAAGGAGAGACATACAGAGACATACGTTGTTTGTCATTGAATTATGCACGTTTTGAGACCTAACATAAACATAACCAGAACCTGGACTTGTTACATTTTTTTTGTCTACAGGCTAGGTTTGGTCCCTTGATCGTGTGAAGAAGGCATCAACGCGTTTCGATGGTCTCTATTGATACTCTACCATCTTTGTCAAGACTAAGTAATGAGTCTCTCCTGTTGTTAGGCACTGGTTGGTTGCCACTGACACAAGACTCCTGCAGATAAACATATTTCCATCAGTGTTTTACATAGATTTCATCTTAATGTTATCTACACATCCTACATATAGTAAATGCATTCACACTATTCCTAATATACATGGTAACATTTTCATAATAGCTTCAACAATATGTAGTGCTTGCGTGGTTATATTGTGATTAAGTTAACATAATATAATTTGGTGGGATTGTAATCTGGTTTTCGTTATTACCTGCACATATTTGGCCTGTCTGTTTAGACCCACTCTTGTCCCATATTAGTCATTTATCCCTACTTTAGAGGCATATTAAATCACCTCTGGAATTGGTATCTTAGCTTAGTAGATAATTGCATAAGTGTCTTATTTCTCTAGACCTATACCCATACTGTGCATGGTAGAGCAGTTGCACATTAATTCAGTTGGACTAAACACTAGTATCATTTACCTGATCACATAGCACAAGATCTTATTTTTGTAGATTTTCTAAGTACAGAGTGTTCAGACCTTCATATTATTCTGTTCATTCTGAAATATGGATACATATTTTCATTATACTGTACGGTTGTGGGTTAAACGATGTTACTTGTTGCTACCACTATCTATTATATTTACCATCTTGTTGCTGTTCTTTGTCTCCTAGAAGCCACCTTTTTATAATTCTTTCTATCGTGCTTTGTTTCCTAAGGAAAAAACTAATAGGCTTACCCAACATTGTCACCTATATGCTCTACTTGTCTTCTATCATTTTCATACATTATTTGTTATTACCTTCTGTTTTTATATTCTGTGTTAATATATGGTCCACTTGCAATTCTTCTATTAAGTTTTTGTTGAAAAAAAACCTTTACTAGTTTGAGAGTTGTCTCAGTTGATCTAAAGTCAAAAAAAGAAGAAAGGGGGGAAAACGATCTAAGCATTAGTTTTACACCGGTTAGTCCCTACTCTCTCAGTTTACTGAAGTGCAGTCACACACGTCTTACCGGGGATCTGCAGTTCTGGACGCCTTTTTTAACGGGGGTGGGTCCTGTTTGTTTGCTAGATCCTTGTCTAAAAAGAGAGAGTACAAAGGATAGATCTAAACTCTTCATGTAAGTTAGTTTGCCTAACTCTATTTTAAGCTATAGTATTTTGGGGAAAGGGGTCGTTACCTATTATCAGCAAAACTCTCGTCTTTCACACCCCGTGCTAAAATCAGCAGTCCTTCGTGTTGTCAGCCGCGTCACGATCGAACGAAAAAGTCCGTTCGTGACTGATGTGGCTCTATTTAAAACACCTGCATGTATTTGTGGATTTGGAGATTTCCTTTGGATTTGGTTGGTTGATGAGCATATATACACTTTCTGGTGCAGCATGAGACACCAGTTTATACTGTCAGCGTGATATTATGAAGGTACAGTCTCTTGTGTGTATTGCTTTTATTTGGCATACGTGGTCAGTCCTGGAAATGGGTATGTGGTATGAAAAGGACTCACCTGTAGATCATCCCAAACAGGGTCATAATCCTCAGAGTAAAGACCCTGCTGTGAATGCGGGACCTGAAGAAAGGGATCCTCTTCGGACTCTGCCTGGAAGAACAAGAAAGGGGTGAGTATACACACGCAAATCCTTCATTTTTATCACCTCGAAGCAGGAAGTCGTACTTCAGGGGTCAGCTCATGAAAAAGGCTGAGTATGGGCGAAATTTGCAAATTCGCGTTTCGCGAATTCATGTGAAAGCAAATTCGCAGTCCGCGAAATTGCGAATTTGTGCGAACTTGCACATTTTTTTATTTTGCCGTGATCGCAGGGTTTTTTTTCAGTGCGGCTACCGCGAACTTAACCATGCGGTCGTTTTTTTGGGCGCGACCATCTTGTTTGCGGGAGGAAAACAACTCAGCAAACTCAGAATCAAGGTAAGTCAACGCAGCGCGCGCGAGATTGTATTTTTGAAGCGCGAACAAGCAAAAATAATTTCGCAAACTTCCGAATTGCGGATTGTTTGGCAATTTCGCGCGATTCGCGGAACGCGAAATTGCAATAAATCCACAAATTTCACGAGGGGAATGAATTTTAAGCCCATGCTTAGAAAAGGCAACTTGTAATACAGACCGTGGTGTAGCTCCACTGAACCACACTATGGCAGGTGCTACTCCCCATCCATGATCCCAGTGGTCGGTGATCTGCTGGTTGACTTGGCGGTTCAGCCTCGGTCTTCGCAAAGGCAATCTGCCCAACTCCCAAAACTGCAGTGGGACTGCCGAGTTCTGCACAGTCAGAATGCCACTGATGGTGCAGCGGTCTACAGACCACCAAACTTATAATAAGGCCCTAGAGCCATTATCATCAGATTATGCATACTATTCATAGTAGGACAAGTATAAAAGAATCTTACCTTCGATCCCGGCGACGATAGAGTTGATTAGTGTCATGGTCATGTAGTATCAGCAAAAGAAGGACCTGGACAATGGGGTTCAAGATTTCACCAACCCAAAGTAGGAGGTATCCATGCCACAGTTTCGTCAATGGAAAGGCACATTGTGATACGCCCAGCTGTAATCTTGTCTGGACTCCTGCTGACAGCTGCTTCTTCCTATGATGCCATTAAGGCGTGTGGAAATTCCTGGCTGAGTCGTCGGAACTCGGGTAGTATTTTGTCCATGGACCTAGTAACATCCAAATTGAGTATTCCTACAGCCGTGTACTGGGACGGTCAAATTGTCGAAAAAGTTAACAGACCTGCCAAGATCTAAATCAGGCCCTTAATGTTCAACATCTTATCCCAGTATGGCAGACTGGAGAGGGAATAGTAAATGTTACCCCTTTAGTGTCCAACACCTTCCTTAAATTTGTTTAGATTGGAAATAGTAAGTGTCAAGTGATTAGTGTCCGACACCTTCACCAACATGGTTTAGATTGAAGTAGGGACAATACATTGCACCCCTTCAGTGTTCAACATCTTCCTCAAATTGCTTTAGATTGATGTGGGAATAGTAAATGTCATTCCTTTAGTGTTCAATACCCTCACAAAATTGATTTAGATTGGAGGGGGAGTAGTAAATATCCCCCCTTTAGTGTCCATCGCCTTCCCCAATTTGTCTTTGACTGGAATGGGAATAGTAGATGTTAACCCTTTAGTGTCTAACAACTTTTCTAAATTGTTTTACATTGAAGTAGGAATAGTAAATGTTACCTCTTCAGCGTCGAACACATTTCTACATTTTTGTATAATGAAATCATGTCACACATTTCTCAGTTGTTATTAGTTTCCTATTTTTAATTAGTCTATGGTTTTACAAACTGCATCATATGTGCTTCAAGTAAAAAAATAAAAAAATTACATTTTGGAAATTTCAAATGTGTTCAGTAAACATGATTTCATTCTGTGGGTCCTTCTGTTTAGGTATTGCGGTAGCTGAGCCACGGATAACATCAAGATTGTAACCTCTCTCCCTTAAGGCCTGCCAATAACCAGCAAATGCTAAGCAGTGTTTGTGGACTCGAGCCATAATATGACAATTGATAATGTCTGACCTAGAGTGTATGAAAACTGGCATATGAAATTTAAGCTAGGTGGTCAACATATAAAATGTGCACTAGCTGAGTTAATGTTATTCTTGAGAATCTGTAATGCAATGTTTCTTTCTTTCTACAAATCTTTATTTAAGCAATTTTGCTGCAGACTGATATACGAGATGTCCTGATACTGTTGCATTTTTTGATGGGCAGAAAACCAGACCATTCAGGATTGTGTGAGCCCACTTTATCCCTTAAGTAATAAAAAGCATGAACTCATTGACAAAAAAAACCGAATGTGATCATATTTTATACTATTCTGTTTTATTTGTTTTCTTTTTAAGTTCTTGTTTAACCATCCTGTATTATAAACGCTCCCTAAAGAAATTAGGGATCTCGCCTACAGTGGATAAAAAGGCTAAATCTTTGGGTTTCAAATTAGGCTGGTACATGTCTAAAATAACAGCTACTTAAGGGATGTTAAGGGAGCCCATGATCAAATGAAGATGCTAAGGATATTAAAAATGTTTATCCAAAAACAAGATCTCAAAATATTTATATAATCATACGTACTAAATACATTATATTATCGAAATGACCTGGTAACAGTGGGGCATATTACCAACGATTAGCGATATTTATCGCTAACGAGGCTTAGCAACACATTTTTTCACGCTAAGCATCGCCGGAAATTATCGCAGAGATAACTTGCTATTAGCAAGGTTTATCTCAGAAGTGATAAAAATCCTCGCGCAAACTGCCAAATGAGAGATTATTGCTGGAAAACCAACGATAATCTCTCGAAGTTTGGCGTTAGCTTGATGATAGGGGCTCACAAACTTAGCCATGATATCCACCTTCCATAATATATCATGGTTAAGTCAGGAAAATACCAGGTGTAAAAAAAGCAGCGCTAACCGCGGTTAGCACTGCTTTTTAATCACTAACAGGGTTAGCGAAATCCTTGATAACAGGAGAAATGTTGCTTAACAACATTGATCCTATTATTTTTCTCTGGAACACCCCTTTGCATCTCATTAGAGATGCAAGGGGAAGCGTAGAGAAAAAGGGTGCTAACATGCGAATTTGCGTGTAAGCACCCTGTTGCTGATAGGGAGATAATTTTATCTCCGCTCTCTTGGCTTTTAAAGCCAAAAAAGCGGCGATAAATCCCTTGATATTAGGCCCCAGTATTCCTTAATTCAAAATTAGACCCTCTAAAAGCTATTTTCAAGGAATGCCATTAGCCACATAGATACAATCTCCCATGTACTAAAAGATATAAAACAGCTTGAAATGCAATACGCATTTAAACTTGTGTGCATCACTTCCAAAGCAATTCAATTAAACACCCTGAAATCTCTGAGGCCTTGTGTGTGTCTGACTCAAGACAAGAAAGATGTAGTGCATGTCCAAGAATTAAGAAACACAGGAGCCGAAGCAGATTTTCTCTGGAGTGACATCAATCGATTCAAAGGGCACCGTCTTTCAACAGCTTTAAGAGGAAATAAAAACATTGTTATGTAACAAACTGTCTCTGAAGAAGTGGTAGATTTCCGAGTTTACCCTCTTCTAGTTCTGCTTGGAAGGCCACCGCAAACCCCACCTATGCTCTCCTAGGGCCTCTTTAGGAGTTTGGCTGTGGAGGAGCAAGGCAGTTTACCACAGCCCGATCCCGCACCACTAACCAGGGATGCTGCCTGACCACAAGATTATGATACCATTAACAGTCTGGCGGGCGGGCGGTGTGGCAGGCTCTCTGCAGTGCAGTAAAAAGGCTCAATAAGCCTTTAAACCTTCCCCACCATGGGACCACCACAGCGCATTCCAGCTCCGCATCGACAGCAAAGTCCATGCTTTGCTGGACCTGGGGGTGTGCCTGCACACAGGGGCAGCACAATGTGTGCCCCCCTGCATGCACCTGTATGCTTATAGGCCACCCTTTGTTTTCCCACCGCCGGCTTTTACATGGCGGTGCTGACCGCCATGTATGACTGGCTGTCAGGAAAGTCAGAATATGCATGGCGGGGCCTCAGAAGCATATTCTGAGCTCCTGACCACCATGCCTCCACCTGGGTATGCGGTTCCCTGGCTGTTACGGCTGTCAAATGATGATCTGACTGCCAAACGTAGAATACAGCTGTTGGACCACTGGTGCAGCGCTGGCTGGACTGCCACCGCCGCGCCGCACCCCTGTGAGTCTGGTGGTCCATGGACCGCCAAACTCATAGAATGGCCCATAGCCTTAATAAATGATCCCTTGAGTTCCCTTTTTGAAGATGTTATCTATGTTTTATAAAATATAATAATAACAGTTTTCCTCACAAGGGTGATCTCTAATGTGCGCCTTATACCTAGTGCCCCGAGTAGCAATGCAAACACTTGGATTGTATGCTCTAATTGCCCTTTCCTATGTGCACTACCGATGATTGAGATGCTATATGACAGTCATTGCAATCTGTCACAGCTTGTCTGTTCCCACACTGAGGATGCTTCTTTGCCACAAAATATTCCTTATGTCAGTGTCTTGTTGTTAGATGCTGTTAGGAATTGGGTTTCTGGATGGCAGTGGTATGCATCCTGTCCAAGCAGAAACCACAATCCTAGTCAGGGAAAGTGTCAACACACCTGAAATTATCCTGTGCTAACCCTCTGGTAGCTTGGCACAGAGCAGTCAGGCTTAGGCTAAGCGGAATGTGTAAAGGATTTGTGCAACACTTTAAACTGTAACACAGTAAAAACACTACAAAAAAGACTCCACAAAAAGTTAGAAAAAATAGAACTCAATTTCATACATAAAATGATGTCAAAATGACAAATAATTAGAAATCGAGATATGAATTTTTAAAGACCAAAGGTGAAAATAGCCCTTGGAAGCAATAAGCACCTGTTAGAACTGGGGTTCTCTAGTTGGCTGAGGTAGGTACCATAGTCCAAATAGGAACCCTTGCTTCTAGTCAGGTAAAGGAGGGTCACACTCTTAGATAACCCCTGCTCAGCCCCTAGTAGCTTGGCACGAGCAGCCAGGCTTATCTCCAAGGCAATGTGTAAAGTATTTTCAACCACACTCCCAGTAACCCAGTGATAACACCACAAATGGACACCACACTGGTTTTATAAAAATAGAAGTATCGTTATCAAAAGGAATACGATGAGACCAAACAATAGATATCCTACACTATTTCACTTTGCCGGTTATTAGGCCAGCGATCACTTGCAGGTTCTTGCAGTATTAATGATCAGTTCCCGATGATCTAATGCAGTCCTAATGCAATGCTTTGCAATTCGTAATGCAGTAATAAGACAGTCCTCAATGCACATACTAATGCAGTTCGTAACGCAGGAATAATGCAGTTCATAATGCAAGAATAAGATAGTCCTTAATGCAAGAATCAGGCAGTTCATAATGCAAGAATAATGCGATTCGTAATGCAAGAATCAAGCAGTTCGTAATGCAAGAATATTGCGGTTCGTAATGCAAGAATAAGGAAGTTCGTAATGCAAGAATGAGGCAGTTTGTAATGCAAGAATAATGCGGTCCGTAAAGCAATTATCAAGCAGTTTGTAATGCAAAGAATAACGCTATAAGCCAATCTGCACTGTCAACTCGGGCACCACTAGGCCCCAACTGCAGAGACAATGGTCGTAAGCTTAAAGGGGTAGCCCCGGTACTGTTGGGCAGGTATGGGCCGCTCAGGGACTCATCGCAACTAAGGTGGTGCAGCGGGAGAGAGATCGGAACACTCCTGTACTCCTCCTGCACGCCACCGAGGCCACACACACTTGCGGCTCCCGACCGGAGTCCAAGCCATACCTGGGGGGTGCGCTGCCTCTCTCTCTCTCTCCGCTCATCGGACATACTGCTGGGCAGCCCGAAGACGTTGCAGCTCTATTGTTAAGCAACGCTGTAGCCGGAAAGGGTTACGGCACTGCCTTCTCCTTCATTGACGATCTTGGGCAGATTCCTATTGGTGAACAACGATCACGATCCCTTTCACCTTGCAGCTTCCTTAGTTTCAAGAAATCCCTTAGCACGTTGCAGCTAGGTCCGGCGGTGCCAATCCTCACTCACATTCTCGGTTACAATGATAGGGCCACATACAGCAATGCAGCAGGGTGGACTATATTTCATGCTGCAGGGGCAATGCAGTCACGGGGCACCTTGTAAACAGCACCACAAACCACATGGCACGTCAAGAAATCCTTTAGCATATTGAGGTTCGGGATTGCGGCGGTGATCCTTACTCACAGCCTCAGTTACGATGACGGCTTGGGCCACAAACAATAATGCAGCAGCGTGAATGATATTTCATGCTGCGGGGGCACGGCCGTCATGGGGCACCTCATAAACAGTTCAGGCACACTAAACTCCATCTCTCCATCTTATGCCTATGGGAAGATATGCTGGAAACATGGGAAACATGGGACAGAGCATTCCCTATTCTGTCCTATGGGCAAGATGACCTTGCAACAGTGAAAAACAAATTTGGCAGTATTTCACTGTCATGACATAGTACACACCTCAGTACATGTCCTACCTTTCACATACACTGCACCCTGCCCAGGGGGGTATCTTGGGCCTACTATAGTGGTGTCTGAAATGCATAAAAGGGAAGGTACGGCCTAGTATGTCGGTGCACTTCTGTCCTTGGCACACTTTAAAAAGGAAACCAAAATCTTCTTAATGGGCAAATACCTCGTCTGATGACTACATCGCAATCACCGGAGCGACTTGTTTCCACTCTCCACCTTGACATCATTCACTGCTCTGCAAAGGACTCCTAATACGGCACCCCTGGATATCCCACCTAAGAGTTGAGACTGCAGGTCTTCTGTCTTAAGTGTCTTCATATTGCTATCTTTTTATCCTGGTTGTAGCCTGAAATTTAAACTGCTTGCTTTTTGCACAGTGTGTAATGTATCCCCCATCTTACCTTAAACAGTGTGCTTTTCTTGTATAATGTATAATGTATCCCCCAACTTACCCTACTGTTTCCCCTCCCTCCCTAACGCTTTGTGTGCCACCCTCAAACCTGTAAAGCGCTCTGATACCCTCACGGGTCTGGTTTGGGCTCTATAAACCCTTAAAATAAATAAATAAATAAATAAATATGACAACATGGCAGTTAACAAACTGCAAGCAGGCACTGCAGTGGCAGGCC
This sequence comes from Lissotriton helveticus, assembly GCF_964261635.1. Taxonomy (NCBI): domain Eukaryota; kingdom Metazoa; phylum Chordata; class Amphibia; order Caudata; family Salamandridae; genus Lissotriton; species Lissotriton helveticus. Next base: position 1,235,969,439 of record NC_136063.1, on the reverse strand, counting down.
TGAGTTCTTTCTTCAGGGCTACTTGTGTGGGTGGCACAATTAGTGCTGCTGTCCCACTAGTAGCATTTGCATTACCAGCCCTGGCACACATAGTGCACTTTACTAGTAAAGCAAACATACCAATTATGGACAGTCAATTACCATTACACTTTACACAGGGATCACTTGCACTTTGACACTGATCAGCAGTGGCAAAGTGCCCAAAGCATCTAAGCCAGCAAAACAAAATCCATCACAGTATCAAAAATAGAGGAGGTAGAGGCAAAAAGTCAGGGGTAAGCACACCAAGAAATGCCAGGTCTAACAGCACCTATTTGTAATATCTGGTTATGCTGGTCCGGGCAAAATTCAAAAGTTCAGGACAACTGCAATGGAGCATGGCCCGTATACAGGTACCCTGCAAGGCCTGCTGAACAAAAGTACCTTGATCCTGTTCGTAACCTCGAAGATGCAGGGTCAGCTGAGTGATTCTGCAATTGAGGTGATTCATCGATTGAATCCATGCAACAATGGTGGCGCGCAAGTGCTGAAGATGATGTGCCTGTCCCGAGATGCAATGGTTCCAAAGCCCATGCATCAGGTTTATTCACAGAGTCAAGGGAATTTGTCGATCATCTCTCTGAAGTGGGGGTGATACACTGGCTCCAAGTGTGATGCCCCAGTCCTACTCATGCAATGACAGTGATCTATGGATTCAGCTCTCACAACAACAGATGTGTCGGTGCTGTAGCAGAACACCTCAGGCCCATTTCCAAGGACCCTAGGTGTAAGACCAGGGTGAGTGTAAGTCTGTTTTGCCCCAGAGACTTTAGATCAGGAGACTAGCTGGCTAGCCCTTGGAGTCACTCTGGGTTCTGGGAACGAGAGAGAGGCAGGCCCAGTCTTTGTCACCTAGAGAAAGAGGGCAGCAGGTCAGCACAGCAGAAAGCAGTTTTTCCAGCGCAGCAGTCCAGCTGATTGACTGTCCTTCAGCACAGCAGTCCTCCATCTTACAGGGTATTCTGAGGTCCAGAAGTGTAATGAGTTGGTAACGTTAGGGGTCCAGTACTTATACCCAGTATTGCCTTTGAAGTGGAGGTGACTTCAAAGATGTGTTTTTGAAGTGTACAGAGGTCCTTTGTTCCTGCCCTGGCCCCAGACGCCCTGCAGGGGGGGGTGCATACCTTTGTGTGTGAACAGGACATAGCCTTTTTAGGCATAAGTGAGAGACTGTGCCCAGCTCCTCCCTCCCATCCTCACAGGAAGATCCAAAAAGTCACACCTAAGTTCCCTTTGTGTGTGGCTGTCTAGAGGGAATACAGAAAGTCCAGCTATCACCCACCGAAAAGCCGATGAGAGACAGGCTCCATTCACAAAAAGGGCTAAGAGCAGGGAAATGTCAATTTTCTAAAAGTGGTATTTTAAAAGATGCAATGATGAATTCAACTTTACCATTAAGGACCATTTATCATTGCAAATCCATTTTTATAAAACATAAAAGATATACTTCCTCTCAATTAAGAATTACAGCTTATTAAGTGTAATTAGGATTCCCCTATGTTATCCTATGAGAGGGGTAGGCCTCAAAATAGGGAAAAATTAATTTGTAGAACTGGAAACCCACATCAGGAAGAGGTTATTTGCTGTTCTAGAACTCCTGGAATGTGACTTTTTACAGCTGCCTATACCTGCCACCCAGTGGTGTAACACTGGCCCCTAAGCTTCAGGAGGACCCCTCAGCACAGTACTCTGGCCGGAGAGCTACCGATTTAGTCCAGAATCGGCCCCTCTACGTACCCTTGTAGGGTGGCGCACTCAAGTTTCCTCACACCAGTGCCCCCAACTGTGCAGAATTGTACATAGGGCATACAGTTTTATGAGTGGGAGGAACAGCCAAGTGTGCTAAAGCTGTTTTTTTTCTCTGTATTTTCCCTATGAAGAAAGCCATCCTCCTCCTCCACAAAATCAGTGGGTAATCCTTTTTTTTCATCCTGGAAGACGAGTTACTCCAGCCCTTATCCAGAGTAATGCAAAATAAACATTTGATGGACGGAAAGCTGGACAATGCAAGCATTCACCCCCAGTCACAAGGATCTGGGTAAATCCATCATTCTTTTGCACACCACCCCACCCCATGTTTAGACCCAGCCATATGCAAATTAGTCTTGACCCTGTTCCTTGTAGGAACAGTCCAGCCCAAACTGCCAAGCCAGGTGCCCTCTGGACTGGAACAAGCATCTTGGGACTAGTCTCAGAGCATCACCCTTTATCAGCCAGGATAGCTTGAATCCAGTGGTGTAGTGAGCATGGGACCCACTTCTGGGCATACCCTTCCCACTTAGGGCGACATATGCAAAAGAAACAATTGATGGACAGAATGCTGGACAATGCAAGCATTCACCCCCAGTCACAAGGAGCTGGGTTAAATCCATCATTCTTTTGCTCACCACACTGCCCCTATTTAGACCCAGCCATATGTAAATTAGTCTTGACCCTGTTCCTTGTGGGAACAGTCCAGCCCGAACTGCCAAGCCAGGTCCTCCCTGGACCAGAAACAAGCATTCTGGGACTGGTTTTAGGGCTTCACCCTTCATCAGCCAAGTTAGCTTGAATCCAGTGGTGTAGTGAGCACGGGACCCACATCTGGGCATACCCTTCCCACTTAGGGCAACATATGCAAACGAAAAAAAATTGATGGACGGAATCCTGTACAATGCAAGCATTCACACCAAGTAACAAGGTTAAATCCATCATTCTTTTGCTCAGTACAAAGCCACAGTTTAATCCCAGACATATGCAAATCAGTCTTGAACCTCCTCATTGTGGGAACAGTCCAGCCTGAACTGCCAAGCCAGGTCTTCCCTGGACCGGAAACAAAGCATCCAGGGACCAGTTTCATGGCATCACCCTTCATCAGCCAGGCTAGCTTGAATCCAGTGGTGTAGTGAGCACGGGACCCACGTCTGGGCATACCCTTCCCACTTAGGGCAACATATGCAAAAGAAACAATTGATGGACAATGCAAGCATTCACCCCCCAGTCACAAGGATCTGGGTTAAATCCATCATTCTTTTGCTCACCACACCAGCGCTCCGTCCATCATCTCCTTGTGTTTGCTTTGCTCGCCCTAAGTTGGTGGGGTATGCCCAGACGTGGGTGCGTTGCTAGCTTTGCCACTGGATTCAAGCTAGCCTGGCTGATGAGGGATGTTATCCCAGAACCTATCCCAATACGCATGTTTCCGATCCAGGGAAGACATTGCTTGGCAAGTCGGGCTGGACTGTTCCCATGAAGCTTAGGGTCAAGACCAATCTGCATATAACTGTGTCTCAACTGGGGTGGCGAAGTGAGCTATAGTGAGCTAAAGAATGATGATGATTCAACCCAGAACTGTGACTGGGGGTGAGTGTCTGAAAGGTTTCAGCGCTCTGTCCATCATCTCCTTGTGTTTGCTTTGTTCGCCCTAAGTTGGTAGGGTATGCCCAGTTGTGGGTCCCTTGCTCACTTTGCCACTGGATTCAAGCTAGCCGGGATGATGACGGCTGTTAGCCCGAAACTGGTCAAGAAGACATGGATCAGCAGTTTGGGCAGGCCTGTTCCCATGAGGCACATGGTCAAGACTGATTTGCATATAGCTGTGTCTGAACTGGGGTGGTGAAGTGAGCTAATGAATGATGATGGATTCAACTCAGATCTGTGACTGGGGGTGAGTGTCTGAAAAGTTTCAGTGCTCTGTCCATCATCTCCTTGTGTTTGCTTTATTTGCCCTAAATTGGCAGGTAAGACCCAGGCGTGGGTCCCTTGCTCACTTTGCCACTGGATTCAAGCTATCCGGGATGATGAGGACTGTTAGCCCGAAACCGGTTCCAGGATGCTTGTTTCCGGTCCAGGGAAGCCATGGCTTGGAAGTTCGGGCTGAACTGTTCCCATGAGGCACAGGGCCAAGACTGATTTGCATATAGCTGTGTCTGAACTGGGGTGGCGAAGTGAGCATGATGATGCATTCAACCCAAATCTGTGACTGGGGGTGAATGTCTGAAAAGTTTCAGCGATCGACCATCATCTCCTTGTGTTTGTCTTATCGAGAGTAAAGCAGGGGTCATTTCTAGGCTTGAGCAACATATACATTACATTGGCTTTATTAGCCTAATTTTAGCAATTTTGCATTCCACTTGCTTTACTAAATTCCAGAAATTATGCCATGATGCCAGTTCGCGTAATTACATGCCATTCAAAGTAAAAATGTACAGTGAACATGAAATCCCGCAAACGTGAACAACAGAATGCGAGGGCTAGTGTATCGTATAAATGCGTCCTCACATCACGAAATTATTATAATATTTATATGTGTAATTCCATATAAGTATGTTTAATAACCAGAATGCGAATTGTGCACATTTCACAAAGTCGCGGTCGTTTAAATTGTGGTGTTGTGTGTTTAAGACGCAAAATACCTTTACGAATCGGCCCTCTTTCAAGATATAAATAAATCCCATTTGTGTTAGAAGGCATATATATTTGAAAATATTTTGAATGAATTATGCGCTTTTGAGTGTAATGTACTTCTAGGTTCAGAAGGCTATGCCAATCATCTTTTTATTATTATCAAAGGCGAAAAATAGGTGCTAGATAATATTGTGTTGTTGTTTGCGTTGGAGTTCAAGCAGTAGGAGTTTATAGGTATTATTAATTGAGAGAGAGATGTCTTTGAAAATATGTTAGCTTTTGGCTTTATGCATAACTAAGTCTGCCGCCCTTGCCCGGGGCCTCCATCTCCCACATCAGCTTTCTGTTGCGCATTCACAATGCAGCTTGGTGCCTGAGGCCTTCTCCCATAGCTGTCCGCGCTCAACAAGCAGAGAATACTTATTTGGAGGTGCGAAGAGAAGGTACAAAAATAAAACATGCGATGAAACGCACCACAACTCTAGCGCGGTAGACTTTCAGAGCCCTGGCAGGTCGCTGCATTGATGATATAGCCGCGCGACTTTTTTTTTTAATAGATGCCAATTCTCATATGCAAATATGATTGGTGTCCAAAATCAGCAGGTGTACTTGAAAATGCCATATGTTGCTATATAAGTGCTGGCTTGGGCGGCGCCATTAGCATGCTCTGTTTGTACTGGCAAGGTGGAGCAGCCAACGGCAGAGATGCATATGTTGCTCTGTTGAATGGTCCTTTATTTATGCAAAAACCTGGATAGTAATCGCATAGCCCTCCCATGCGTCATGCACATTTAGGTAAACACATTTGCATTTACAAACTGCTGTTTCTTTTGCATGCGGTGCTCATGCAGTTTATGAGTTATGCGGTATATCATTAAACACAATTCTCAACAGGAGACATCATTTTGCCATATTTTACTCAATGTTGATTGTGCATTATTGGGCTGCTGACATGTTCACTAGGTTTTGCTCATTACCTAAAACAAACGATAGCCAGTAGAGCAAGTTATTAAACGGCTTTCTAGTAAATAAAAGTTTTTGCTACGTAACATTTCTCTCGGTGGTGTGTATATGTTTATCTGTATGTAATATGGTTGCTTTATTCAAAAAGAGTAATATGCTGCTTGCTACAAATGTTGGGGCTTTTTGCACCTCTTAAAGTGGTACAGGCGTGACGCAGGGTTCTCCATCTGATTTATGAAGCCAGGCAAAGTTATCCTGCGTGGCTTTGAGGGGCCTCATAAATCTTGAGTAATACAACGCAGCGCGAATCGCTGTGTCATGTTACTCTGCACCCAGGAGCCATTGCAGTGGGATTTCCCACACAACACCCATGGATTTTGATGATGACCCAGGTTTAAAAAATCGTGAAAACCTGTAGAAGCGCCAAATCCATACACCTTCCAAGGTGAAGGGTAAGGAGGAGAAATAAGTTTATTTATCCTTGTTTTTCGTCTTTCTATGTGTGCTGTAATCTGGAGCACACATAGAAAGAGGAAAACACCTCTTAGGATTGTTTTTGTGCAGGAAGGTGCCCCTTCTTGCACAAAAGCAATCCTGCATGCAACGGAGGCACGCTTGTACCATGCCTATATTGGCTCTTGGGTGCCGAAACGTAACCGGTGCAAGGAAAAAGGACAGGAATGCACAATTTTGCTTAAATATGTCCATTCCTGCCCTACACCAAAATCTCTGTAAATTAGGGCCGGTGTGTGTGGTTAAGGGCGGTGACTCAAGAGAGGTAAAGCCTCTCTTTAGCCGTGGGGCCACTCCCCGACCTCAACAATGGTAATAAATAACATATGACTCTCATTTGTATATTAGGGCCCTCATTTAAGGGGATTTGGCGTAGGGCAGCACAGCAAGTCACCTTGATGCATTGCTCTACACCACAGCAAAATGGCAGGAATGTACCATATTTATCAAATACTGTGCAGTCCTATCCTTTCCCCTGCACTGGCGCGGTTTCTGCAGCCTAGTGTCAACACAGGCATGCTTGAACTATGGTATAAGGGTTTCTGTATTGTTGGCAAGATTGAGCAGGAAGGGACACTTACCTGCACAAAAATAATGCTGAGAGGCATCTTCCTCTTTTTATGTGCACCACAGAATGCAGCACAAATAGAAGGAAGAAACAAGAAGAAAGAGAGATATTTCTCCTCTTTACTCCTCACCTCAGGAGGCATAAGATTTTGATGCATTTTTAGGTTCCCAAGTCCTTGAAGATCTGGGAATGCATCAAAACCATGAGCATTGCAGGGGTGTTCCCAATGCCTCCCTCGCACAGAGTAAGGCGATGCAGCGATTTGCGCTGCGTTGCCTTACTCAAAATTTATGAGGCCTCTCAAAGCCACACAAGGTGGCTTTGTATGGCTTCATAATTCTGACTTAGAAGCATGTACTACTTTGTGTGTGCAAACATGATGCAAGGTTCTCATTAATATGCCCCTAAGTTTATAAATAAATATAAATAAAGTTAGTAAACCCAGATTCAAATTTATATTAATAATTGAGATACAATGACACTAAATAGGCTTACATAATATTAGTTGAAGTACTGTCCTCTGTAAAGTCATTGTTCTATGTATTCTGAGAGAGTATCACTGTGTTTATATTTGTGTATTATGGGTTTCGGTTTCATAATAACAGCCCACAAACCACTCTTGGTAGCATAACCATTTTTAGGACTACTAGAACTATACAGTGATGGAAGACCAAATAGTGCAATAAGGTTATCCAAAGTATGTGGCAAGAAAATGCAAATTATATTGCACAATCTCTAGTAATAATAATTTGATACTTTTGAGATAGAAATAACCTTTTTTTAAAAGCTTTTTATTGAGAGAAAATCAGGCCATTGTAAAATCACATGGCGTCTACATTGATCACTGCGTATCGAAACAAATGTCGGCAACACTATGCACATTTCTAATACGTGTTTCATTATAGTTGTTACTGTTGGCATATTGCTTACCCCCTCCTCCCTACCCTCCTCCTCACACGGACATGTCGTCCATTTCCTGCATGGGCGGGTCACAGATATGGCCCCTGAATTTGTTCCATGCTCCCCACACCTTCTCCCATTTCCGGGGGCATCCTCGGTGAGTGTATACCACCCTTTCCGCCATCACAGCCTCGACCATATATTTGCACCAGTCTCTGAGCGTCAGCGACTCCTCGGACCCCCATTTCCTGGCAGCATTACGTTTGGCAAACATCATCCCCAACGTTATCCAATCTTGAGCTGGGCGGGAAAGATCATTCGGCTCCCACAGATTTAGTAGACATCGCCTCGGTTCCGGTACAAGTGACACCTCCACAACCTGTGACATTGTTCTCATTACTTAGACCCAGTAAGCTGCAATTTGGGGGCACTGCCATATGGTGCGAAAAAATGTCCCCTCCTCCCCGCATTCTCTTAAGCAAAACTGATGTGTGGCCCTCCCTATTGTATACAGGGTCACTCTTGTGTAGTATGTACGGTGAAGTATCTTTAACTGCACTAAATGAAGTCTTGATGGTATGGCTACTTCTCGTGGGGACGACGCTGCTGTTTTCCGATCTGCATCGTCGATATCTCCCAAGTCAGTGGACCATTTGTGTCTAAGTGTCAGCATCGGGTCAGGCGGGTTGTTGATTAGCTTGCGATAGGTGAAGGAGGTAGCCTTTTTGGGCATGTGTTGAGTCAGCAGTCTAAGGGGGTGGCCTCTGGTATGTCGGTATCAGGCGTGAGAACCGAATGTAGTGCGTGCCTAATTTGCATGTATCTAAACTTCTCAGTGGGTGCTAGCTCATATTGGATCCTAAGCTTTTCGAACGAAACCATTTCACCCCTCTTCCATAGATCCCCCACCGTGGAAATACCAATCAAATCCCATGCTTGAATCCCTTACTGTTTTAAAGCCGTCCAAGCTGCTGTGCGGACCAGAGTGGTGCCCTCTGGGTGATAACACCCTTGCATTTTAGTCTTCCCTGCGCCGCATACCATATATGGACTGTGTGCACCGTCGGTCCAATGAGAGAGGATGATCTACTTTCATCGTATAGTACGGACATGATTCCTGCTTCTCCCAGCCCCTGTCTGTCCGCCTGGAATGCTGGCTCTGTCTGAGGTGCATGTACCCATTGATTGATTATTTTTAACTGGGCTTCCCAATAGTACAACTGTATATCTGGAAGAGCTATTCCGCCTTCGTACCAGCCCCTTACCAATTTTCCCTGTGCTATGCGCGCTGGTTTGTGTCCCCAGAGCAGACTGGAAACAGCCGCTGCTATCATTTTGAAATATTTTAGTGGCACAACAAAAGGAGTGTTCTCCAAAACATATAAAAATCGGGGGAGCATCATCATTTTAAAAAGGGCTGCCTTGCCCAGCAAGATCAGCGGCAGGCTATGCCAGTGCATCACGTTTTGCCTAAACCGTTCCAGGGGGGGGGCATCAGATTTTTCTGGACAAACTCCTCTGACTTGGGTGTTACATAAATGCCCAATTATTTAAAGGTCTCTTCCATGAATTTTAGTGGGCAATCCACTGGGAGCAGTGGGGATGTGCCCCGCAAGATGAACAAAACCGATTTAGACCAGTTGATAGTAAAGCCTGACACTTGGCCGAAGATTTCATAGATGTTTAAAAGCACCAAAATAGAGCACCTAGGGGAGGTCAGGTATAGTAACACATCATCCGCATATGAGGAGATGCAGACTTCCCAGGTCATTCTCCATTTAAGTCCCCGAATCATTGGGTCCCATCGAATCCATGCCGCCAAGGGCTCCAGCACCAAGGCAAATAATAACGGGGACAGTGGACAGCCTTGGCGTGTGCCACTTGAGAGTGGAAAGTCCCTTGAGATATGTCCGTTAGCCACCACATGTGCCAGGGGAAGCGAGTACAACAATTGCACCAATGCACCGAATTTTGGGCCGAAGACCAGATGTCTGAGGACCGCAAATAAATAAGGCCATTCCACCATGTCGAATGCCATTCGTGCATCGAGGGAAAGGATAACTGTAGGTTCCTGGATGTACGGCATGCATGTCATTACCACATGTATTCTTCTGAGGTTAAGTGCGGTATTCCTGTTAGGCATAAACCCGGACTGATCCAGGTGAATTAAGGTCACGAGGTAGGGGGTTAGGCGTGTTGCAAGAAGCTTGGCTAGCATCTTATTCTCAGCATTAAGTAAGGATATGGGCCGGTATGAGAGCAGTCTTCGGGGGGTTTACCAGGCTGAATCGTTACTATGGTGGCCATTTGTGATCCCGTGGTAGCTCCCCTGCCCTCAAACTTTCAAAAAACATTTTCAGAAGATGCGGGCAGTTATATCAGATGTCCTTTTATAAAGCTCGCTGGGTATACCATTGGGGCCCACCACCTTTCCTGAATGCAGGGAATTGATGGCCGCCTGCAGATCATCAACCGTGGGGTCAGCCTCCAGTAAGAGGGTGCCTCCGCCGATAATGTAGGCATTTTTAAATCCTTGATGTAGGTCTGAGCCTCATCTGTCATCATGTGTGATCATGAGGTATACACTTGCTCAAAATACCCGGCCAGTGTATTTACTATATCCTGCCGAGCGGTCACTGTAGAATCCGACGGAGTACGCAGCTGTGCTATCGCCCTCAGTGCTCTTTCTTTCCTATCCAGCCACTCTAAAAGTTTACCTGCTTTATCCCCTACTTCATATATCTTGTGATGGGTAGCCTGCAGCCGTGCTCTAACCGCTTCACGTTGATGTTCCCTAAATTCGCACTGTTTAAGGCATAAGGCCTGTGATGTCGCTGGGGAGGAATTTTCAGCATGGTGATCAGTAGCCTTGGTGAGGTCGGATTCCATGGTATCCAACTCTTCCTACGCTGCACGCCTATGACCTGTTATTGATGCAATAGCCTGCCCTCGCACTACCGTTTTGTACTCTTAACACAGAATACTGGGGGATTGCACCGATGACACATTCTCTTGGATGTAATGTCTTGTGACTGCAGTGATGTCTTTCCGTATCTTGGGGACATGTAAATATCCAGGGTAGATGGGGCTGATGCGCCATCTTACCTTAGTATGTGTTGTATAGGTCACGCAGATGGGCGAATGGTCATAAATGCCTCAAGGAGGAATCTCAATGTCTGTCAAATTGGTAAGGCTTTCATCGGAGATTAGGAAGTAGTCTATGCAGGAGAGGCTAATATGTACCCCTGACTTGAAAGTGTGGTGCTGTGAGGTGGGGTGTCTATACCTCCATGCGTCTGTGAGGCCCAGGGCGTCTATAAATCCCCCCATGCAGGAACTGCTCGTTAGGTCTACCCTGGGGGGGTATTGGTCCATGGTTCCATCCACCACTATTCACCCCCCATGAGCAGCTCCCCTTCCGGGAGACCCAGTATAAATGCGCTAAGCGCCGGGAAGGCCACAGCCTGGAGGGCTGGGAGAATGTACACCGATATTATGTTAAAGCACCTCCCCTCCCACTGACATACAATGGATTCAAATCGACCCTGGTCATCTGTCCGAGTTTGGTGTATGATCAACGAGAATTGTTTACGCACCAAAATACCCACACCCCTGGAGCCAGACGAGAACTCAGAGTGCACTACCATTTTAAATCCCCAACAATCCATGGCCCTACTTGCTGAGCCCACCAAGTGCGTCTCCTGTAACAGGGCCACTGCTGGCGCTCATCGCCTTAAATATTGCAACACCAGGCCCCTTTTTATCTTATCTCCCAGCCCATGCACATTCCATGTGATCAATGATAATGAAGTTATCGGGGACTTCAGGGGGTCACGGGAACCAAACTCTGAGTGTGTAGCCATTGTTCCCTATGCCATAGGTAGTGTAGTACTTCAAACAATCATCAATGCATTATGCCCAAAAAGCTGTAGCAATTATACATTCTGTTGCTCTCGCCCTTTTGAAAGAAACATCAAACCACAAATCAACTCTCAGCAACTGCGCTTCCATCCCTCCCCCTCCCTGCCTCCCTTCTCAACGGATTCATAACTACCCGCCACCCCAACAAATCACGACCTCTGCCCCCAAGAGCCCCCTCCCCTGAATCCTTATAAACCCATTGCCCCTTCTCAGTTTTTTGTCCGAAAACCAAAAGAACTAGCAGTTGAAAGGGCACAATAGTATCATCATGGTGGGCCACACCACTCTTTTACATTAAAAAATACCTGTTAAGGGGCAGAGTAAAGTATAAATGCTATAGTTGTCTCTGCTGGGAACACCTCAAAAGGCACCATGGATGCAAGTACACTAATGAACTAGTGCAGTGGCAATACCGTGGCACTTCATGCCTGTTTGCCACTCAAAAGTATGCACTATGTCCAAGCTTTGTGTTTATTCTTGCTCCATTGCCATCTGGTGGTCGCCGCGCCGTGCTTCATGATCCCCTGTGCGTCCTGTCCTCCGTGTGGCCTTGTGCCAGCTGTCCAGCTAGTCCTGCACCTCTTTAGGTGTCGAAAAGAACCACGCCTTACCTTCGGCTTGAAATCGCAATTTGGCGAGGAACAGCATAGAGTGCTTAATTTCCCGTTCGTGGAGAGCCTTTTTGACTTCGAGAAATCCTCTGCGTTGTTTCTGGACTGTTGCAGTGTAGTCCGAAAAAATTGTAATAGTGGCATTGTCTATTCGGATCTGAGGAGCTTTACGGGCGGCCTGCAGGATCGCATCCCTGTCTCTGAAATTAAAGATACGGGCTAGAATGGGCCGCAGTGGGGCCCCCGGCTTCAGTCTCCCTCCAGGGACTCGGTGCGCCCTCTCAACGAAGAAGAAATTGGACAATCCCCGTGGATGAAGGTGAGTCCTGATCAAATCCTCCACAAAGAGATCAAGGGCCGGGCCGCCTGTTTTCTCCGGCACGCCAATAAGGCGGATGTTGTTTCGACTCGATCGCCCCTCCTGATCCTCAAGTTTTGCAGCCAGAAGTTTATTATCTGCCTCCAGCTGTTGCACCTGCTTTTTAAGGGTGGATGTGTCAGATGACAGGGCCGCCGTCGTGGTCTCAACCTCCGACACCTTGGTGGACATCTTATTGAAGTCAGCACGGATCAAGGCAAGATCTACTGCAAGAGTCCCAATGCGCAACTCCACCTTATTCAGGGTGGTCATGATATCCTGTGAGGTCACCTCCTGGGTTGCACCCTCACTTGCACCATTTGGAGATGAAGCATCTCTGACTTGCGCGTCTGCCTGCGATTTTGTGTATGCAAATGTATCCAGCTTTGACTGGTTGGCACTCTTTGTGTTCCTGTTGCTCATGGCTGCAAGTCAGGCGTTCCTCCTTTGTGAGCTGGGCTTGCTAGTCACCGCTGCCTGCCTGAGAGCACTTGCTGCTCACGCGGCCTGTCGGGTTTCGCAATGCCCCTCCTCCTCAGTTCTTCCTTCAGCTATCCGGAATGGACCTGCCGCCAAAATTGTGCCACTGCGTTGAGGCAATGAGGCAAAATGGTGCGCCCCCCCACGCCTTCCACCACAGAGGATGCACCACCACTCCGCCATGTGCAGTATCTGTAGAGCGCTAACTCAGTCTGAGTTGCACATGTCCTGGGCCCGGGGCATGAACTTGCAGTGTGAGGGAGAAAGCTGCAAGCTGCACTGCCTCCCAACACCCACCTCCTCCGCAGGATGTGTCTAAAATGGTCGCTTAAAACCAGCCGGTATGTCAACCGGGCGCGCGTTATTCCTGGATTTCAGATGTATAACAGTGTATTGATTTTCACCGGTCTGGTCTTTAATAAAGTCTTTCTTCCTTAACTGCCTTAAATAGTTGAGGTAATTTGCATTTTGTTAAAGAATATCCTCTTGAACATGTGGAGGCTTTTTATGCAGCTTAGGATGAAGTGAAACAAATTCCTTGGCAATGGCAGAGGCAGCCAAGAGTAATACGCTATCTCATCTTCTGATTGCATGCACCAGATCCTTGTCTCCTCCAGTCGCTCTAGGAACTCTTGCCCCGATATTGAATGTACCTTCTTGATGAGGCCACCAGCGCGCCCGCGCGCAGCAGGAAAATGGCGGCCGGAGATACGATCACCGGTGTCCCTGTCCCAGCCACCACAGGGAGTATAAAGCGCCCACGGGTCAGTGCTCAGAGAGTACCCCAGAACCCACCTCATGGTTTCTGGGCAACAGGGACAAGCGCCTCTTCACGTTATGCCTCGGAGGGGGAAGCGCACTGCCAACCGCTCCTTCCGCACCCTCCCGATCCGGGCTGCAGTTCAACGCCGCTGGGCAGCCCCAAACTCGAGGTCCCAGCCGCTGTCACTGCACCAGGCCTCAAAGTGTCCCACGCCGCCTTCGCATGGGGAGAATCATACTTTGGCCAGAGCATGATTGCTAGATACTAGGCACCTTCCACTGCTCTCTCCTTTGTTTGGGGGCAAAAAAGGGTACAGAGAAATGTGCGTATTGACCGGGCTCAATTTAGGGAGCACAGAGCCTCTCTAGGTTGCGTCCATGTTCTTCGGCTGCTAGCCACGCCCCCCAGAAATAACCTTTTTGGTGAAATCTAAAATGTATGTAGTTTTTTTGTGTAAATTTAAAAGCAAGTGCAGTCAAACCAAAATTATGTGGTAAAGACTGCAGCCACAGAATCATATGAATCCACTGGCCCTCGCGGTTGTTCATTATTCTATTAAAAATGTAAGAACGAAAGGTAAACAAAACCTAAATATTCAAATTGTAACCGATGTCAATTGTGAGCTGCACAGGCAAATGAACTAGCTGACTACCTACAAATAGGCATGTAATATAAAAAAATGCATAGCGAGTAGCATGTCTTATGGTCAACAGAATGTTTGGCCATTGTTTTGTTTGTGCATCATTTGTGAGCCAAAATGTTTAAAAATACTCTAATCTGTTTTGCAATAGAGTTTTTTTTCTGTTCGTCCACTGAGGCTTTATGGCCCCTCCTCATTAAAAACTAGAAACAAATATCAAATAAGTAGGGGTTTGCATCCCATAGTGCATGCTCGAGATCAATATTTCCGGGTCAGAAGTCCACAAAACCAATGTGAGGTTCCAAAAGCCTGTGGAAGGTCCAAAACGTTGTAACAAGTTTGCAAGATTTTATTAACCTGAAAAAATCGTTCACAAATCCCTTTGAAAATGAAAAAACAAGGCCATGTGCAACATGTGCTGGCTGACTGCTGCAGCCATACAGATTCAAAAAGAAAACCCAGCGTGTAGGGTTTAGAGACCTAGCCCACAATCTAATGGCTACTGACTCATGTGGTCAGAGAAAGCCTTGTAGAAAGAAAGAAGTTTTTCTTTCTTGAGTCCCCTCACTCACCAGGGTTTCCCCACGGTGACATGCTTCATCATTGGGGCCATCCCAGTCTTCTACGAACTGGGGCGTGCTGCGACTTGCGGAGTTACGCAGGAGCACTTATAGGGAGACTATGTGTATTGCAATTTGTGGGGAAGTGGATGGAAAGTGATTAAAAATACCTTGCTAGTGGGCTCTAACACATTTTATTCTCGCTCCTAGGTTGGTATGTCTAAAAAGGGGGCTGCACTGGAGAACCTAACTATAATGAGTAGGACCACAGTGTGAGATCAACATATTTCGAGCTACCCTAGCTCTTCTTCAGGACCACTTAGGGACCAGCCCTGTGTTTGCCACAGGGATGGTCCCTGTGTGGTCCTGAAGAAGAGCTAGGGGTAGCTCGAAACATGTTGATCTCACACTGTGGTCATACTCATTATAGTTAGGTTCTCCAGTGCAACCCCCTTTTTGGACATACCAACCTAGGAGCGAGAATAACATTTGTTATAGCCCACTAGCAAGGTATTTTTAATCACTTTCCATGCACTCTCCCACAAATTGCACTATTCATAGTCCATCTATAAGTGCTCCTACGTAACTCCGCAAGTCTCAGTACGCCCCAGTTTGTAGAGGACTGGGATGGCCCCGATGATGAAGCATGTCACTGTGGGGAAACCCTGGTGAGTGAGGGGACTCAAGAAAGAAAAACGGCTTTCTTTCTACAAGACTTTCTTTGACCACATGAGTTAGTAGCCATTAGATTTTGGACTAGGTCTCTAAACCCTACACGCTGGGTTTTCTTTTTGAATCTGTATACCAGGTGGATGACCTAGTCTTTATTCCTCCACCTCCCCCCACCTTATGTCTTGCTGCAGCCATACCACAGGGACTGCCTGAATGAAGGCAAACCCAGCAGAAAAGGTTGAAAGGTTGTGCAAAACAGGAGTTGTTGCCCATGATGGGTTAATATTAAATTGAAGATATGCTTAGCTTTGGTTATATTACCCTAATATAGGTTTAAAATACCTAATTCCCTTTGAAGGCAGAACCTGGTTGCAAACAAGGAGGCCTCATCTAGCTAAATCTCCATGCATCCAGAGTCAGGCTAAACCTATGTGCATCCATAGTATCATGGATGCCATCACTATGCTCCATAGAATCCTGTCAATCACCCTTGTGAATATGATCCAACAGTGTTGAGCAGTCCACCAACACTAAAGTTTCCAAGCCATGTCTCAACCCGCACCTGCTCACAACTATCTCCACACCAGATTCAGCCAAGTTGGAGAACCAGAGTCTTTGAAGGACGCAGCTGATTCACAAATGTACCAGCCCACTCCAAAGACCAGAAGTTACTGATCTTCAGACTGGAACTGGTGAAGTTGAGAATAAGAGGAGAGATGGTTGTTTTTCCTGGAAAGACTGTGACTCTGAGCTTGGGACCCTTGAGAATGTGTGATGGACATCGAACAGCACTGATACACCTGAGACTGATACTGTGAACCTGGGCCTGGAACAGCAGCGAACAGTTGGACGATTGCACTGTGGAAAACGGGACATAGCATTTGATGCATGCTCTGCATGTGTGTAATTCAGCCCATGTAGCTTGCAATGTTCAGGTCATATATACCACAATGCAATCCGTGTCCCAATACACCAATAATATCATTGTGTCAAAGCTGTGGTGGATCTTTGTTGGCACAGCTCCTCGTTGACACCATCAGAGGTCCATTTGTGCATGCATCAGCTGAGACTGTCTACCTACAGTGAAGTGGTGATGGTGACTTTCCACAATGAGACGCCATAGAATGAAGTGTTAGAAAATGGATAAACTACAATAGGGTGAAACTCTGAATGTGCCAAAATCAATCTATTTTGTTTTTGCACCTCTGGAATCAAGTGGCTTGGACAGTTAATCTCTGATGATAAGATGCTGTAACTACAGAGGTGATATACTTATTGCTGAATCCTTAACCTGCTAAGGGTATTTCTTCATCTATTTCCTCATCACAAACTTCAAGGAATCCATCATTCTCCGAAGCTGTAGGGAGCACCAAAGTATTACAGAGCACTGCAACTCCAGAAATACATGGCGTCACACTGAAGATGATATATGAAGGAACACACTGTGATTTTCACATGTCAGGACCACTATGCATTTGCTGATTAGCCAGATGTGAAATCACCTCAACACCCAATCACTGTTTTCTGCTCTCTCATAATGACATACAAGCAAAATGATGCAACCTGTGGGATGATGGAATTAGGAGGATAAATCAAGAATTCTTTTCAGCAGGCTGTGTGATGGCACTCAAGATACTGCCTAGGAAAGAATAGGTTTAGATACAGCTGTGTCAAAAGGAATTATTATCTTACCAAGCAAAGTGATATTTCTATATTGTACCTTCATTAACATGAGTTAAAAAGAGTCTTTGTGACTTCATCAAGGCAGATGGTGCTGAACAAATGGATAAATCCTTGAAGGTAAAAAATTAAAACTTCAGAGAGAGTGAAAAGGCTTTGGAGCGCCACACATTGCCAAAAGGCAAAAGGAAAAATACAGCATGCATACAGGAATTCCAATTGCACAGCTAGTCTGTATAGTTGGCAGAAGCAACCTCCAAATGTCCCTGAAATGTGAGAGGGACAGAAGGCAATCCCCAAAAAAGAGGTGGAAATTAGAGCCAGTGTACACCTCTAATCCACAGTGGTATACCACACAACACCCAATGTTGCTAGGTGCAAGTGAGAGTACTGTTGCAGCACAAGAATATGCGCTACTGTAATACCATGGAAATTTGACCTCTTGGACTCTGAAGGACATTCTTTAGAGCCAGCTGCCACAGAACTGTCCTGCATAGATGGAAGGTCAGGAGTAGAATATGGAATGTGGGAGAGCCTTTTCAAACCCAGTAGCTTCCTTAATCCTGACAGTACAAAGATGATATCATACTGGAACTGACATTAGAAGTTAAAGCAGGGAGGGCAGACATTGTAGCCTTTCAAAATGGACTCTCATTGTCCGAGAAATGTCTGGAAGATATAGAGAAACACCTGAACTCTGTTCATGACTGGAGCCAAGACTGGTGTTACTTTCATAAACAATGTATGGGCCTGTACAACAGTTCAAGACCTAACTGCATAACATTCTACTGGATTTCAGAGAAGCTTGAAAAGGATGAAGTAAAGGACTACTCAACGATGTTCATGTCTTAACTTATTAGATTCACTTTTACCATGCCAGTGGAATTTTAAAAAGCACACAGAATTCAGCCAGGGAATGCTCTGACAAATTCATGTTCTTGACCAGCACTCACCTGATTTCTGGGCCATGAGAAGTCAATTTAACTATTCCAAGCCACTCACAAGAACTGACCGTAGACCTTGGAAGGACAAACTGCAAACATATCCTCAGACTTTTCCTCAAAACTAATATTAAGAGGAATGCCTTCTTGGATCTTTGTCCATAACTCCATAAACGTGATATGGTTCCTCAAATGAACAACAATTTGGATTACTATTGACAGAAAATTCAAGCAAATCAATCCAAATTACCTTGACATTTTTTTGAATAGCCTTGAAAACATGGACATGGAAGTTTTCATAGCCACTCAGCAGACAGAGCGAACATCACCTCTTGAGGAATGCAGACAAAGACACAAGACCCCAGAAGACAACAGGTCCTGCAACAGATATTCAGAAATGGAAGGTGAGTAGAGTGTTCTAGAAATCCTAGTAAAAAACTGTGGTAACTCTCATTCTTTCTTGAAACTAAAGGAGCACAAATATTTGACATTCAATCAAATGTTGTGCGATCATGAAAAATGATCACTCCATTCTGGACTCTCTCTTATCCATTGGTATGAACCCTTCACCTTTCTCCCAAACATCTCTCATTACCACCGAGAGTTATTATGAATGATGTAGACACTGCATCTGAACGTGAAACAGTGACAGTGTCAGAGAATAGTCTACCCTTTAATGCATGAAAGCCCCCCAAACCCTTTGAGCTCCTTTTCTCATTGACCAGCAAGACGCCTCTCTACAATTACTCCTTGACCATCGTTCATCCACGCAGGGCAGTTCTTTCGCATCTATTCCCCAGTGACCTTAAAAATACTATAGGGAGATTTTGTTTCCTGCTTCCCTCCATCATGAACTCCCTACACCCTTCCCTCCTCTCCCCCATGCCCACTCCAATGGCATAGTTATCAGAGGTTCTACTTAACATAGACCCTCCCATCTCACACCCCACAGGTACTTTCCACCTCTCACTCATACTTCTAGATGCAGACATAACATATAGTCCATTAGCTTTGCATCATTTGGGTGTTTAGGGTCAACTGGGCAGTCTTTGATCTTGGAGAAGTGATCCATCATTCAATGTTTGAAAGCTAAAACCCCCTGGTATTCTGATGTACGTCAATAATACAAATATTTTATTCACATCCTCAAGTTTGTCTGTTAAACACAATCTGACTTCTCCCTAGCTGAACCTGACATTTTTATCAGTCCATCAATTTCGGTGCTGTATTTTCTCCTCTGAAACCCCCTATCTGAACCTATAATGAATCCAGAGCTTTGAGAATGGGATTTATATCCATGCGCATTATTCTATTTCAGCACTTTATCACATTCGTTACACTATACCTCGTGGCTTCGACTCCACCACTAAACCCTAGGTGCATGCACAGCATTGTGCGGCTCATCACAGAAGCCTCTTGCTCTCAAATTCTTAAAGTTAATTTGAGTGGTCCATTGCTTAAACAAATGCCTTTCTTATCTGTTACCAAAACAAAACAGACATAGTGCTCCTCTTAGAAGAGACACACCTCTCCCTGCAGAAAGCAGAGAAACTGAGATGAGCTTGGGTTGATACAGTCATACGCAGTAGTTTAACAAGATGGGATCCTGAATAGGGCAAGAATAAGTCAAACAACTCCAAAATGTAGAGTAGTTGCATCATTGAAGAAAACACCACTGTTCAGGATACTAATGCCTTGAACTGACCTGGAAGAAAGATATATTTTCATTAAATTGACCATTCTAGCAATTATTCTTTTTAGGAGAGGACTATTCAACCCCTAAAATGCACATCACAGGGCATTCCTATTGGACATGATTAGAGACCCTGCCCTGACCAAGGTTAGTGAGCCCTACAGAAAAAAACAATGCTTCCTCTCATATGCCCCCAGCTCCCGCTCAAGACTACTCTATTTCATGACCTTGCAGCACATGCTCTCCACTGTATCAGAAATAGTCCCTAGCAGAATTATTAATTTCTGTCATGAAATTGGAGACATTTGATGACTCAGTGTTACTTTTGTAATGGAAAGTTATGGGAAAATATCAGCATTTTTCCCATTTGAGCAATACGATGACAACAGGTACAACTTGGGGCCGCAGCATGTGAACGCGAGCAAGATTTGGCATCCCCTGGTGATATTGCTGGTTGCTAGTAAGCCTTTCATGATTCAGGTAGTTATTTTAACATGAAGCACTTTTTTACAATTTTACTTCACATTTTTAACAGGAAATAAGTGCCAAGGAGACTCCAGCATCCTCTTCCTGTCTAGAAGGCTCCTCCCACTGCTTTGACATCCCTTGGTTACTTTGTATTTGGATGGAAAAGATCACTCTATTTGGCTGTAATACCTGCAGCAAATACCATTGTATTTTATGTTTTTCTTCTTAGAAATCAAGTAAGTTAAAAACATTTTGGATATGTTTGTTGTTTGATGGGGGTATCCACCAGCATTTCTTTATCTTAATATTTTTTTTATTTGATTGTGCTGGACTGGAGTTGAGGTAGGGGCATATTTTGATAAACCTTTATTACTTTTTTCTTAGGGAAAAAGTTGCATATATTTGAGAGGGCACGAGGCCTGGGTTTACAGCACTTGCTCTCTATTTTTTTGTGTGTTGTGAATTTTGCCCGCGGTTCACAGCCTGCCAGCACTAGGAATTGGTTGTATTTACAAAAAATACTTTCTGTGCTATATATATTTAAATACATCTATTGATTTATAGATTGCCTTGCAATTAATGCAAAATGTATTTTTTTTGTATTTCACGTTTTTCTGCATAGTGTTTAATTTGGCGTCATTGGGGGAATTTTTCAATTGCCTTGGGATGTTTGTGGGTGCTGAATTTTTAAAGTTGACTTGATTTTTATTTTTGGAATTGGTAGGGTTTTCTACCTTGTTTACCATGCTTCCTTACTTTGCAGGGCAAGTCGCTATTTTTGTGGGGCCAGTGTGCATCTGTATGTGTGTTTGCCATAGGCATCAATGTTGCCTTTGCCTAGTCCTACTTTGTTGTCCATGCATGTGTCGGGGTGGTCATTTAGTGTAACCACTGTGCTTTTGTCATATGCCTCCACGTGTTATTGGTTGTCCAAGCCTTCTTGCTTGGTATTCAGAACAGCCAGGTACATTCAGCTAATTGTCTGAGATTTGTAGAAAGAGATTGTTCTCACTCCTCAATTAATTGCCCACAACTGCACCAGCCTATGTTCTGCCCTCTTGATCCTGAATCACCATAAATCTACAAAATAGACACTAACGTCTTTTGTATTCCAAAGGCCTTGTCTTCTTCTGCATGAAAGCTCCATACCACTCCTGCTTAACGGACTAGTTCAACCCTACACCAAAGATGGACATTTAGAGAAGAAGATTGTTGATGCACTATCTATCTGTTTGGCATTTATATAAAGTACCAATATTATTTTCTAAATAATACAAATATTTAGCACTGTGTGTGTCCTCGCTTAGCTTGTATTTTTTAATCCTTGGTAAGATAACAACTAGATAATTTAGGACTCTGTTGATCAACTATCATCTTCCTTCTGCAACGAATGTGAGGATTTGCTGTTCAATGAATTGATGAATGTTGTATTTGTCTCACCCCTCTCCAACTCCCCCTTCCTATCCTTTCATAAAATCCCTAAACCTCTCTCCCTGGTTGTATGATCTATTGAGATGTGACTTAGGGCCATATGTATCAAGCCGTTTTTGAATCGCAAAGGCCGAAATTCGCAGAATTTCAGCCTTTGCGACTCGCAAACGGCCGTTTTGCATGTTTTGGAATGTATGAAACATTCCCAAAATAAGGAATTGCAAACTTGTGCGATTCCTTATTTTTCCATAGCATTTAGCGAATCGCAAATTTGAGATTCCTTAAATGCTATGTATGTAGCATTTTTGGCTTGCGAATTTTGTTTAAGAATTCGCAAATTACCACCAACTTTTAGTTAATGGTAACTTGCGAATTCTTCCAGAAATGCACAATTTGGCATTTTTAAAGGTGGCATGTGATGCACACACATACCAATAGGGCATGTATGTGCGCCATATGCACACACATGTTATTTTCAGGGGTGCAGCAGGGTGTCTTTGAGACGCCCCTGCACCCTTGCAATAATTCTCAAATTGCGATTAACAAATTGCGAATTCGCAATTTGAGAATTATTTTGCATTCATTCCTATGGGCCTCCTGGCCCATAGGAATGCATTGGAAATTATTCCTTAATTGCGAATTCGCAAAATGCGAATTCGCAAATAAGGAAGCTTAAGGGATCGCAAATAAAAAGCTATTTTTTTCATACATACCATTTTGCAATTCCTAAATAGTGATTCCTTAAAATTCGCTATTTAGGAAATGCTAAATAGTTTGATGATTCATATGGCCCTTAGGACCTGATTTAGATCTTGGCAGATCAGTTCCTGCTACTGCTTTTTCAACTGTCTTCCCGTCTGCCGGCTTAGCTGTCCATCCACCATATTAAGACGTTGGCTGGTCCCTAGACGAAAGACCACCAGTCTCCCGATGACTTCGCCAGAAATACTCCACCGCATCGACAGCGATACAGCGGAAGCGGCTGCCAGCAGAACTCCAGCCCAGATTCCTGTTGTTCCAATTAAGATGTGCCTTTCTGCCATGGCAACTGTGGTGGAAATCCCTCCTACAAGTTGGAAGAATGAAAGGAAATGAGGAAAAACATACAATTTTTCCTGCTTCCATGTCCTTCTTATACCCCATCATCCAGGTCCCTCCTTTGCTGCACCGACTCCACCGCAAAGCCAAATTACTTTGTTGTCTTAGAGATCTATGGTAAGCTAATGGTACAATAGTCCTATGTATTGCGTATTGCCAGTTGGTGTAGACTTGTGTACTTCTGCATTGCTCTTACATGCCACATTTTCATCACATGTTATGCTGTCGCGTAGTTCCTTCTAATCCGTAGGATCTGCACATTTGTTGGAGAACATAAACTTGGTTTTTGGTGTCTAGACTGATTCCAGACACCACCGCAGGATTTTTTGGCCTAAAGACCAGCTCGCTCACAGTGCTACCGTAAGCCCCCCTAACCTTATCAGGGAGTGAAGGCTTTCTGGCAACCACTGAACATGACAACCCTGTCCACTCAGGGATTGTAGAAACAGTACAGAACCTTTCGTTCAATCACTTGTGCTTACTTATTCTCACAGCGGTATACAGAGAATACACAGTGGGTCGTTTTTAATATATTTATTGAACCAAGGTTACTCTTGTATAAAATACATTTTCTGGAATGATTAATAGACAGAAATAGATAAAAGTGATTATGAGCACCAAAAACGTAAATAGTAGATATAATTCTACCATGGTCCTAAAACATTGTATATACACATGCATATCAAACAAGGCTGTAATCAAGAGTACTCCTACCATGCGAACCCTAGCATTGTGTGGGGACAAGAATCGCCACAGAGACGATCCAACCCCATCACCTTATGGGAGAGAATTAAGGACACCGTCTTAGCCATGAACTGACACCCCTCACGAGATGCCAGACCACTGTGTGGTGAAGTATTAGCATGCGGAGCCCTCTGTATCAGCTAAAGTGCTTCCTCTAACAATCTATTGGGATGCTCATCTTTTATGATAGAAAGCAGCCTTGTGATGTGCATATAGATTAGTGATGGTATGGATATGTGGATAGCCCTGTTGCCCCATGGATGAAAATAGAGATAACGTTTGTACATAGTGCGAAAAGAAACCCTGTACATGATGTTCAGGCCATTGTGATAATGTTGTGCAAAGCTAGTGTGTAAACAAGTTAAGTTTCAAAGAAACGAATCCAACATTGTCGTGCACAAAATATGTACAAATGTTTACGACTGAAATGTTATTGTAAGGACACTGTAAGAAATAAGCTGCTTTGCTACATGGGCGTAGCCCAGGAATGTAACACCCACTTCTCATACTAATGGTCGATATATGAAAGCTAGCTAAAAAGACAGCAGAACATTTAAAAATATTAAAAAACATCTAAAAGTGAGCTTCCCTTCAAAATATTCCTTTAAAAGCCTTTAAGTCATTATACTACTTGAAATTCCAAGCACTCAAAAAGCCATGCTGCTGAGAAAAAAAATGAAAAAGCTTTATTTTAGTTCCTTTCATTTTAAAAAACATGCCAACTTGTTCCTACACACTTAAAGCCAATTGTTTATGTGTTCCGAGTAGTAGACGCAACATCACTGTTGCCCACAACTGTAGATGACTTTCCCAGAGGTGCACCTTGTAGCAGGTTTATGAAGCAAAAGTGGTTCCATCCAATTCCCACAGCAGTTGCTGAGGGAGGCATTGTAGGCCATAAGTGTTCCGCAGAGCCACTGTTCACATCACTAAAAGCTGAAGCAACTTAGGGTGGCTCTAAGAATGCATGAAATAGGCTGAGAACAACAATACTCATGAACCTTTATAGGCTCCATCAGTATTTCAATGTCCGGTGGCGCAACCAATTGTGATCCGAGTCATATATCCAGGAAGCATTTGTGGCTGTAAAGCAGACAGCAGAAGACAGGTTGTATGCAGTCAAGTCAGACAGGCCTAAAGGTATAAAAAACAGTGCTCATTCAGTTCTTGAAGCTGAGGTGTGCCAAAGCAGTGTACCATGCACTCAGGGCACACTTGGGTCTAAAATCCTCTTGACAACACCAAACATCTGTTCTCTTAACAGTAATACACAAGAGGTGTAAAACATGGGGAGAGAAAGCTTACTAAAACAGGGAGCTGTAGAAAGATAGAGAAAGAAGAAAATCTGCTGTGGAAACTGGAAATATAGAAAGCATAGGGAAATGCAGGGATAACTAACACTAGGTAGGGAAGGTGGAAAGAAAAATACAGACTCTATAATACATTATAAATGGGAATAGCTAAAAGTAAGAAATAATAATAATCATGACTTATTGGGGCCAGCAGAACCATCTCCTGCAGTGCTGATGGTGGTTGTGGAAGCTGCGGTGTTCGGGACAGTATCAGCCGCTGTTCCCTCTTCCTCTTGGATCCTTAAGAAACAAATAAAGATTAAAAGAACAATGATTAGTGGGTCTTTCTACCAAAAACATTTTAGCATGTAGAGCATTTACTTTCTAAATCAGATAACCTATTCCTAATTTCCTTCTCTGAACTACATTTTGAACTATTCATTCATTCCATCAAATGAACTGTGCTTGTTTGCCTCATATAATCATTGATGAGCCAAGTCAGTCTCCCTTTGCAAAATGCACCTCAGTGAGATTGGGACTGTGTGGGCTACATAAAGCCACAGAGAATGATAACACCCCTGACATACCACTATAGTAACAGTGTCATCCCATAAGTCACCTAAAGTGAGCCCCTGGGCTCACAAGCTCAGAGTGGAACAGAATCCTGGCAATATCATTCACTTGATGTCCACTCCACGCCTACGGTCCTACACCCTCCTTGTTAAGCTGGCACCATGCACCAGTAGTCTGGATACCAGGGCCCAGATTTTAAAGGTTTTGTTTTTCCCCTGTGCCATGCAAAGTGGCACAGGAGCAATACAAACCATTAAGTGATATTTACCAAGCTTGGCAAAGCCACCTGTATGGCCTTTGAGTGGCTTGATAAATCTGGAGTGATGTAACAACAGGCAGAGCAAGTTTCTGCCTTCTGTTACTTTGAGCCAGGAAGGCATTACACATCTGGAGCATGGGTGTTCCCAAGCATCCACCCACGTATTTTGGCACATTCCTAGATTTTCCATCCCTGGGAACATCTGGAAATGCATCAAAATGCTACGTCTTGTCAGTAGAGGTGCAACAAGGAGAAATAATGTATTTCTCCCCATTTTTTCCTCTTTCTGAGCATGCTGCATTCTAATGCAGCACACTTTGAAAGAGGAAATATCCTCTAAGGTTTGTCTTTGTCCAGGAAGGTCTGGAAGGCAGTCCATAAGTAATATAAGGGCACACTCCTATATAATTTATAAATCAATGTGGCTAACCCACCTCGGGCTCTTTGGCCTGGGGAGGAAGGAGCTGGAAAAATGAAACATTCACAGCCATTTTGTGCACATCATTTCCATTCAAAGAATACTGATCTGTGGGCACAGTGCTAGAAGATTGATCAAGTCAGCAGGAGCAGAACGAGGGTAAGAGCCAGGTTGAGATTGGGGCCGGAGACTAATCCCCTCTCCTGCATCCAAGGTTTATTGCTTCTCCGCCAGGTTGTTTTCCTTAGAGATCACCCACACTGTACAAGCTAAGAAAGAGTCTAGGGTGGTGCCTTGGGTTGGCTTGTTAGCAGGGACTTTGTCCCCATAATTTTTAAACTTACCTATAGGTTTCATTTTGGCAACTTCTTACTCAGACAGGCAGTCTCAATCAAGGCTCGACCTACTTTTCCTATTCGTCTGGATTCCTTTTCGGTGTTTGTTAGATCGGACTTCTGTAAAACCACAATGGATAGGAGATGGAAGCTGCTCCAGTGTACTGGCCCTTTAAAAGCTGAAGGTGGACAGGTTTTTCTGCAGGAACCAGGACGCAATTAGTTTACATGGAACAGGAGCCTCAAGAATTTCTGAGCAGATGGCGGCAGGGGACTTCTAAATAACTGGAGCTTACACCTTCCCTTTTTTTTCCCTCTGTGTACATTCTGGTTTTATGAAATGGTGGTCTCCATGTTTCCTGTTTTCAGTCAACAGTGATCTTCTAACTGTTGTATACTTTCTCTTTCCCTTTTTTTTCTTATTCAGTTTAGATGAACGGCTATGTTGCACCCTGTGTGTGATCTTCCTCCAGGGCTGTCTGTTTTCGACAGCAATGAGGGGAGCGATTTCTTTCTGTAGATACGGGGTAGGTGATGGGAGGGTGGGTGGAAGGGTGGGGTGGTGGTAGGGGTGATGGTGCAGGGTAAAAGCAGAGGGGGTATGGAATTGTTATTTCTCGAGTTTGAGGGAGGGATGCTAATCGGTGCTGTTGTTGGAAAATGTATGGGTTATGATGGATTCTTAGCCATAACATGAGGATACT
Organism: Lissotriton helveticus; assembly: GCF_964261635.1. Lineage (NCBI taxonomy): Eukaryota > Metazoa > Chordata > Amphibia > Caudata > Salamandridae > Lissotriton > Lissotriton helveticus. The sequence continues at coordinate 1,235,942,429 of NC_136063.1, read as the reverse complement.
TAAATGTCTATCCTGCAATGTTTCTAGGCTAAATGCTGAACATAAACGCGAAGTGGTACGTGAGGAGCTAAAAATTTATCAACCTCATCTCATATTTTTAACCGAAACTCATCTTGCATATACAGATCGGGCACTGCTTAAACAGTTTGCATATACTATAGTTGTGTGTCATCTCAGGGAGTATCCATTAGGGGTGTTGCTATTTTAGCCAGTAAGACACTTGCATACAAAACTTGTAAAATTTTAGCAGACCCCAGGGGGGATGAGCTATTGCCCAACTTGAGATTTCTGGAATTAAATATGTTTTAGCCACTGTCTATGGACCTATAATACTAATATTAATAATAATAATAATAATAATAATAATAATACTAATACTAATAATAATACTAATAATAATAATAATAATAATAATAATAATAATAATAATAATAATAATAATAATAATCTTTATTTGGCATATAGGAAAATATGATCATAAAAGATGCAATTTCATCAGCATATCAGTGTAAACAGTATTCCTAAAAAGAAAACAATAAGAGAGACATTAAAACAATAAAAGTAATACTCAAGAACCACTAAAAACACATTAAAAGGCTCTCCGAGCCATCATACTTAATACACAGATTAGCAGGAAGTCTTTGGCCTTTATGTTCCCCTAGTGATTCTTAACTTTAGAGCAGATCTTAAAAATTTTTAGACGCAGAATAGTGTAAAAACATCTAAGGACAATTTAAAAAACAGCAGAGCCACACGGGCTTGCTTAAATCCAAGTTTCCTTAAAAGCCCCTTAAGAAACACTCTTCTTGGAATGAATAGTACGGACATAAAAGAACAAAGTATAAGGTATCCTGTGGAGACCTATTGTTGCAGCCAAAGGCCCCTCCTTGTTCTGCATGTACCATAAACCCGGCAGGTACAGCCTATAAATGATGGAACAGATTCAGCCTAAACCGTGTAATTAAAAATCTATCATGTGCACTTGTTATAAGGGTTAAGTACGGTTTCATACCTTGTGTTGACATGGCTAGGAAATGATCTCTACCCATGTTTTTTTTTAATTCCCTTTACTCCCTTTGTGCTGAGACTGAATTAAAAAACAGATCTTTAATAGGTGCATTATCCCATGAGCCCACCTTGTCTGGGTGGAAGAACAAATCTGTTCTGCCTAATATAGTAAAGGTATCCTTTACATATTTCAGCCACTGAATTTTTAACGCATGGTCAAAAGAGAGACAGTCCTGAATTACTTGCCTGTTAAAACCTGTCTCCTCATTGGACCATAAGTTGACCCAGCACAAAAGAGGTTTCACCGCCACCATGTCAGAGATATACTTAGACCCCAACTCCTCATGGTCAATAAATGCAGGGGTACTCTGGAGGACTTTCAACAATTGCCTGAAATTCATAAGCATATAAAACTTGGGAGCTACAGAAGGAATTGTACAATTTTAAAACTGTCACAGGTGACCAGTTGTCTAATCTGTGGGCAAAACTTTCAATTGCTCCTGTGGACCTTGTCAAACCGAGACACTTTCCCTCTAATAGATGTTTAAAGCTCAGTTCTTCATCGAACAAAATACCCAGATATGAGAAGACCGGTACTTTCCCAAGAATGTGTGTGCCTACTGTATACGTTTTTTACTTCTTGCCATTCTTCCCATTTCCATTATATAGAATTTTGATAAGTTGGGGGATAGATCCATCGTATTCATGAACCCTACAAACCAATCTAATACAAGCTGCAGGCCCTTTGGTGTACGAGCAGGGAGAACCACATCATCTGCATAAAGCAGAACGGGGACCGGTCATGAGCCTATCTTCGGGGTATCTGCTTGTAATGCAGTCAGGGTGGAATCAAGGGCATTATTATATAAAGTATAAAAGAATGGAGCTAAAATACAGCCCTGTCTAACTCCATTCAAGCACTTAAAATGATCTGTGGTCTTCCTCTTGGCATGTATCTTACTGCAGCAGACGTATTTGAGTGTACGGCCGTTAGGATGTTAATTAAAGCCGGATCCATCCCAAGTGCTCCCATACGATTCCAAAGTTTGCAATGATTTATTCGATCGAAAACTGCAGTAAGGTCCAGAAAGTCTAGATAGAGTGACCCAGATTTAGCAATTGTATACGCAGTGACAAGTTAAAGATTTAGGCATTGATCTGCCATAGATTTACCCGCACGGAACCCATATTGCACATCGTCATTATTCTGTTGGTCTCTGCCCACTCAGTCAACCTATTGAATACCACCCGGCCCAAGACCTTTGGTGTCACATCAATAAGGGATATTGGGCAATAGCAATGCAGAATATCCCTGTCCCCTTTCATAAATATCGGGACAATGGTGGCCGTGGACCATGAAGATGGCATTTCTGTTGCAACTGCTGCATTTAGCACATGCACTAATATCAGCGCCCATACCACTGGGTTACAACGGAAGAGGTCAGGTGGGATCCCATCAGGTCCCGGGGCTTTATTCCACGCGAGACAATCTATTCCTGATCTCACCTCCTCTAAAGTAAAAGAAATAAAGTCTGTTCTCTGGGCAATAGTCAATATATGGGGTTCATCTTCTCTCAGGGGCTGATTATACTGTCCCTCAAAATGAGCCTGCCATTGCTCTAGTAAAATGTTATGGGTTAGGCTTGGGTTGTTTAAATCTTTAAAACATGGGTTGTTAATAACCCTCCAGAAATGAGTGGAGTCCTTAAGCTTGTAGTATGGCCTAAGGCCTGCTTCAGGACTCACTGTTCACACTAGGGGCACGATATAAGTCTAGAGATGTCGAAAACAAACCTTTTGTCATGTGTAGACCTTCGTGAAGGCTAACTTACAAAAACAGCTATGCAGTGTCGTGTGCAAAAGCAGCAAAAGGTAATATGGCATTTAAACTTCTAATAAGCCATGCTAACATAACATGCGCGCAAAGCAGGCCTTAGGCCATACTACAAGCTCATAGGCCTCTTCTAGCCTTCAATTGCAGTTGGCGCTCCTGCATCCTAACTGCTTGTTTATACAATTTACAGCAGATCCCGACCCGTCCCCCTTCTCGGGGTAATTGTTTGAGGGCCATATTTCCGTCTCTAAGGGCTTGCAAACATTGCCCATCAAACCATCTTGGCGGATATATGACGTTACCACGCGTTCTTTTACCACGCAGACCATTACCACGCATTTTTTACAACGCAGGACCCTTTACCACGAATACCTTTACAACGCAATACACTACAACGCAGGTACTATTACAACGCATACCATTACAACGTAAGTATAGGTAAGTAAATAATATGGTAAAATAATGTAATTATTAATAATATTTTTTTAAATTAATAAATTATTATTTTAATATTTAATATTTTAATTATTTATATTAATATTTATTTATTAATTTTTAAATATATATGTTAAAAATACCCCTGTACCCCAAAACCCAAACCCAGCCCTAAAACCTAAAAATACCCCTGAACCCCAAAACCCAAACCCAGCCCTGAACCCTAAAAATACCCCTGTACCCCAAAACCCAAACCCAACCCTGAAACCTAAAAATACCCCTGTACCCCAAAACCCAAACCCAGCCCTGAACCCTAAAAATACCCCTGTACCCCAAAAACTGAAAACTGACCCTGAACCCTAAAAATACCCCTGTACCCCAAAAACTGAAAACTGACCCTGAACCCTAAAAATACCCCTCTACCTAAAAACTGAAAACTGACCCTGAACCCTAAAAATACCCCGTTACCCAAAAACTGAAAACTGACCCTGAACCCTAAAAATACCCCTGTACCCAAAAACTGAAAAATGACCCTGAACCCTAAAAATACCCATTTACCCAAAACCAAAACCTAAAATATTTTAAATAAAATTATATACTTACCAATACTTACGGTGTAATGGTATGCGTTGTAAAGGTATCTCCGTTGTAAATACCTGCGTTGTAATGGTATGCGTGGTAAAGGGTCCTGCGTTGTAAAAGTTGCGTGGTAAAGGTAGGTCGTGGTTAAAGTTGCGTGGTAAAGGTTGTATACCCATCTTGGCACATCAATACAATGTGAGTGTACAGGTGCTTTTCGTAAGCCATCCACTATGTGCGCAATAGCTGTAAATGTCTGAACTCATTCACGCCCCTGTATTTCTAGATCGAAGTATTTCTGTATCTCCTGCTTGCCTCTTTTAAAAAGGGAGTTATTAAAGGCAACAGTGTCAACCTGCCCCCAGCTCAGCTGCCTGCCTTGGTCAGTTGCAGGAATCGTTCCCCCCGTCAGGCTGCGCGCTACTGGATGGTATTGAGGGGGAAACACGTCACAGGATTGTCATCACTGTATTTAATGTGACAAAAATTAAAAAAGGTTATAAACCTCCTCACAATATGAGAGACAAAGATAACTCGATAAATGAGGCACAGCCTCTACCCTTGTACGTGGGACGATTCAGAAAAGGGGGTGGTGATGAACAGAGTGTCTGAATTAAGCAGACCACTCTTACCCAGTCCAAAGATCAGGGCTTGATCCATCACCGTTATTTATCTCACTGCCCCATCCCAGCTCAGAACCAGGCTATATGCAAATTAGTCTGTCCCTGGCCCAGTGCATCATGGGAACAGGGCAGACCAAAATACCAAGCCAATTCTTCACCAGAAAGGAGACAAGTTACCGGGGACCGGTTTCTGGCATTTCAGCCTCTTCGGCCCGGCTTGCTTGAATCCTGATGGAGCAGTGAGAAAGGGACTCATGTCTGAGTATACCCTGCCACACCTATAGTGGCCAAAAACGATTCAGAAAAGGGGGTGGTGATGAACAGAGTGTCTGAATTAAGCAGACCACTCTTACCCAGTCCAAAGATCAGGGCTTGATCCATCACCGTTATTTATCTCACTGCCCCATCCCAGCTCAGAACCTGGCTATATGCAAATTAGTCTGTCCCTGGCCCAGTGCATCATGGGAACAGGGCAGACCAAACTACCAAGCCAATTCTTCACCAGAGGCACAATTATTTCTGGATGAGGGCCAATCAGGTCCATTGTATGGGTTAGACCGAAGGTATTTAAAAAAACACTCAACTCCCTACCTAACTGAGTGTGTTCCATGTGTGTCCCCTTTTTTAAGGTGCAGGTCAACCAATCACAATTGGTCACCCTCAAATTGGGACACAGGTGGCAATTAAAATCTCCAACTAATATTAAATGTGACTGGACGGGGGGAGGAGCCAAGATGGCGACCGAGATGGCTGCGTAAACGCACGGCTCCGTGAGCCTTCTCACCCCGCGCATATATCCTGGCAACCATCCTAAGCCGCAACGGCATATTTAAGTAGGCGAAGGACAACTTTCACTTACCGTTTGCTCCCGAGGCTTCTACGTGCGGCAGACCCGTTGAAATGTCCCCGACTGTTTTGCGGCCTTCACGGAGCTGGGACCGGGGTCTCGAGTGAGGAGAGCAGCCGGCCGTGACTGCGACAACAGTGGCCACTGGTGATGGTGAGGAGTCGGCCGGTGGAAACCGAAGACCTGATGGCTGATGGTGACGGTGCCAACCCAGCCTAACTAGCAGAGAGCCTTGTGGGTAGTGCGATACAGCAGGGTCGAGGGGAGTGCACGAGACTTGGCCCCCCATTCCAGTGTTGTGTCCGGGCATACTAACGTCTTTTCCCGGAGTTGGCGGGCGGCTCCCAGGGAGCGGCGGAGATTTTGTTTAGCCCTTTGGTGACCCTCCGCTGGGAAACCTGCCTTGACTTTCGGGATCCCCGTGGTGAATCCTGTTCCTCCCTGGTGTGGGGCCCGGTCCCGAGGTGAGGTGGAGAAGGACGAGGCCGGATCAGCTAAGATGGCGGATAGCACCCTCTTACGCACACCTCATCCGGGCAGAGAAGCCGCTGTGCGGGAGAGTCCTGGGGTCTGGCGACACGAGAAAGAGCCCACGTCCAGAGATATACTGGCTGCGTTAACAACCCTGCAAATGACCCTGATCCGGGACGCCCGGGATCTAGGGAGAAGGATGGCCGTCATTGTTGTCCCACCGCTCCACATGGGCATGGTTCGATCTCAAGGAAGTGCCGATGTGCCTGCTTCTGCGTCAGTGATGAATGCTCCAGCTACGCCTACGTTTGTGGAGAAGCCGATAGACCCGGTTCATGATACCGCTTTGGATAGATCTGTTGTATATGTGAGTGACTCGTCGGGGCCCTTATCTGTTCGACGGCTGAAGAAACAACATCGATCTATGGTTTGGGCTGCCCCGGCGGCGTTTCAACGCTTACCGGGTTGTGTGACTCTCTTTTCCTGGCTGGTGAGATTGTGCGCGGACTGGAGGATGTTTCCGGTGTTGATACTGACACAGACGGATTTCCGCCATACATATTCGGCTGGGTTTTGGGGGCTACAGTCCCATGGAGCAACGGCGCTGCCCGGTCCGCCCGGATCGGTTGGACCCTCCACACTGCTCTGTATGCCGATTGATAAATGGACGTATGTTGGTACTATTGATAGAAAAGGCCAGGGGTGAGACCGTCTAGAACATAGTGGAACTCATTGTTGGCTGACGGTGCATAGGGGGACACTCAGCGGGGATGTTATTGTTTGTGCTATTGATGATTATTGTTTACTGTGGCTATTCTGATCCTGCTTTTAGGATGTTTACTGTGCGCGGTGGGTGAGGGGGGGGTCGGGTAGCTAGATCGATGGCCCTTCTCCACATTTTTTCTTCTTTTTCTTTTTTCTCTTTTTCTATATTTCGGGTCTCTCATTTAGGGCAATAGGCACGCTGCTGGGGGGGGTAGGCCGTAGCCTTCTGTAGGGGTGCAGGGTGGGGGGTAGGGGGATGGGGTTTGTTAATCTGTTCCTTCTTTGTCTCTATGGCCCTTTTGTCCTTCTTCTTTTTTGGTGTCGTTGTTTTTCATGTTTCCTACAGTCTGTCTCGTTTTGAGGGGTGGGGTGCAGTTCGCCACGAAGTGTATGTGTTTTTTACATTTATCCTGATTCGTATGCCTTACCCCCATTTCTTCAAATGTATTCGCACTCTTTGCGGATTACCGCTTCATGCTTGCTATTGTAGGACCATGTATGACCGTATGGCATTGATTCAAATTTTTTTTTTCTTTTTTCTTTATTGTAAAATGAACCTTCTCGAATCCTGAATCTCACGCAGTACGCTTGAATACCTGTTATATCCTGGACACTTATTAGACCCCGATTTTCGGGCTGCTGTATCTTTCTATATTGCTTGGCTGTACTTACGACTTGACTAGCGGCCGGCCGGGATGGTTGTAGGCCCATGCTTGTATGCTTGTATTTACTTGAAGTAACAATAAAGGTTCTCAAAAAAAAAAAAATGTGACTGGACACGGCCTACAGATTGCAATTTCTCCAGACGGCTCCTTAATTCATCAAGGCATTTTGATCCCTGCAAGTTTAACTGTGCATTACACAAATTAATAATATACAATTAAAAAATGCCAAATGGTAAACATTGCTTACAAATGTTAGACCTTGTACTACATGCGACTCCTATAACAAGGCTTCTACCTCCCATGATTCCTTAGGTCTACTAACATAATTAGCCCCCCCCTTGCTCTCCATGCACTAGACCTCAATGCTGAACAAAAAAAGGTTTCGCAACCTTCTAAAAAGAAGGTATTTACTGGCTCCCATGTTTCCTTAATAAATATTATATGGAAACTTCTAATGTAATGAAGTCACTGCTCGTCCCGAAATTTGCTTGCTAGACCTGCTATGTTCCATGAGATTAGTTTTAAGTCATCCACAATTTGCCCCTCCTGAGAACTGGAGGGGTCGATAATAGCCCTATCCACACTGAGCAAACTCCTTTAACTTTGATCCTTATGCTCATAAGGAATTTCTGGGGTTACCCCGACATTGATCTCCGCCCTCCTTCCTAGTTCCTCAATGGGTTCAACCCAGTTGCAAACCACTCTGCTTATATTTGCCCCTTCTGATAGTCGATCTATATCATTCAAATCCCTCAATGGTGCAAAAGCATTTCTTGAATTCAAGGGACCCCCACCCCAAATAGTGCCCACTTCCTGCATAGCCAAATATTGAAAAGATGAGAGTCTGGAAAGGGGTCTGTAAAAAAAATCAATGGTAATGGTTTAATTTCAGAATCTACTACGAATGATTGTGAGGACGGAAAAGGCGTTTTAAAGTTTCACTTCCAATGTACAGCACACCCAACCACAGTCTTTTGCCACACAAACAACAAGGTGTCCAGCACTTACGTTGGAAGTCGTGTAGAGCCACAGGCAGCTATGAATGCCAGACAGCAGTTGTTAGAGGGGATGCCCGGTCCGTCCACCTCCAGTCCAGGGCCCTGGAAGGAATTTAAAAGCACCTCCTGGCGCAGCCGACAATGCGGGTGTGAAGTTGGCGGCAAAGGATGGCCACAATAATCCTGGGGCTTTAAGTGCTGACCCCCATTCAGTAAGTGTTTCAGCAGAAAGGGTATCCATGGACATAATGTGGATGACCCTGAGATGTTTAATTCACCTATGTTAACTTTACTTGAACTGCAGGGGGCTTTGATAATCGTGGGTGATTTTAACTGTATTATGAATCAAACTATTGACTCTACTATCCGGAGGTCTACTTTAAGAATGCTAAAAGTACGGGCATCAATTTAGGAGCTAGCACATTTACATAATGTCTGGGTGCATGGAGAGTTTTACATCCAAATCTTCCAGGGTTTACATATTATTCACATCCACACCGACAATTCTCAATGATAGATAAGTCATGTATTAATTATTATGTATGGCGTACTCCTAAGATGGAGATATGTCCTAAAATTACGTCAGATCATAACCCCATCTTGCAAGCTATTCAATTGTTACCAGTTATTAATTCAAGGCGCTCTTTTTTGTTTTCGTGGCACTTGTTAGCAGATAATGAGTACATTTTGTATATGGGAAATTGTTGGCGGAATTTATACATTTTAATATCAATACTACCCCATTTTGTATGGTTTGGGATCCATGAAGGCATTCATAAGGGGCATTACACAGCAATTTATATTAGTAAAAAGTAAAGCCAGAGATGCTTCTATTAAAGTGGCATGCATTGCGTTAACTAACTTTTAGCAATCTCATGGAATGACTATTAGGCAACAGAACAGAGGTCAGTCTCAAGTTTATATTAAGCTGATGGAAGCAAGAGAGTTAGTGACAGGGATATTCAAGGAAAGAGTGGCTGTTGCTTATAATAAATATTGATCTACTCAATATGAGTACAGCGAAAAACTGGGCAATATTAGCTTATAAATCAGCTGACAATAAGGCAAAAAGCTTAATTACTGCAATTAAAGGAGCAGACAATGTCCTTCATACTGAAACTTATATAATACTCTGACAATTTGTATCTTTTGATGAAGATCTTCATGCTCCATCAGATCCTATAATAATAGTGAAGGTTTCCTCTTATTTAGCTAGAGCAGAACTTCCTTCATTATTAGAAGAAGATGTTGCCCATCTCTGCTCAGAGATCTCTCCAGAAGACTTTTTGATGGCCTGGGCTTCACTTACCCCTGGCAAAGCCTTGGGCAAAGATCAGATACCTGTTGAGTTTTATAAAATATTTAGGAATATAATAACTCCACTGTTCCCTAAGGTTGTTTCAGAGATATGTGAGTCGGGCATTGTACCACCAACTTGGGATACTACCAATATTAGTGGTTTTTTTGAAGAAGGGAAAACCACCTGAAGAATGTGGGTCTTATTGCTCGATATCACTTATCAATGCTGATGCTAAAATATACGCTAACATTTTCGCTAATCGTCTTGCTCCCTTGATGTCAAACTGGCTTCTAGTCAACAGCATGGATTCATAGCAAGTCGAGACACTTCGGCTCATACTAATACTGCTATGTGGACATTCGTTCTAGCCCAACAATCTGGCATTAATCTGGGTATGATACTGCTGGATGCAGAGAAAGCCTTTGATCGTGTGGAATGGGGCTCTCTCTGGCGTACTTTCACTGCATTTGGTATGACTGGCCGATTTTTAGCATGGGTAAAATCGCTTTGTATAAATAGGGGTACACGCCAGGGATGTCCTATGTTCCATGTTTCTTTGATTTATATCTAGAACCTTTCATTCGGGTTCTACTTGGAAATAAGAGTATTTTACCACTATCTCCAGGACACAATGAATTAAAAGTTAATGCTTACGCAGACGATATTGCTGTTTTCATTACGGACCCGGGCCAATCTTTCAAACTAATTATTCAAGAAGCAAAAAATGTTGGGGCTTTTTCTGGATATAAATTGAATACCAATAAAACTCAGGTGTTATTGAGTTATATACCAGATATTCCTTTCATGCGAACATGCTCTAAAGCTACTTATTTAGGCATTTGCATTACGTCCCAGATTGACGCTATAGTAAAATTAAATTACAAAGCCTTACTCTATTGTGTCATTAAATAACTGGCATAGACTACCCATAAGTATAACAGGTAGATGTAATATTATAAAGATGAAGATTCTCCCGAAATTCTTATACTTATTTCGTTCAATCCCTTCAAGAGTACCTAATCTATTTTTTAAGAAATTAGATGGGGCAGTGAGTAGTTTTGTATGGGAATATAAACCTGCTTGGTGAGCAATTAAATTTTTTAAGTTTCCGTTTAGCCAAGTGGGCTTTTTGCTCCCTGATTTCAAATTATATTACTGTGCTTCTTTTACTAACCGGCAATGCAGCCTACTTTCCAATAGTAGACAGGATTTCAATCATAAACTTTTGTTAGGTCAGGACAGCTGTAGATTTCTTTACCGGATCCACGACCCGAACTACATTAAGAGAGTTAGTTTTAAGACCTTGTAATTGGTGAGAAATGGTTGCTAGGAATCTCTACTGGTATATTTTAATTAATTCCCTCTAAGGGATAATCCACTCCTCCCAGGTATATTTCAGGATGGGGTAGCGAAACAAGTAGGATAGACATGGTGTAGATAAATTGGAATGTGATGGCTTTTGTACTTTTCAAAAACTTTAAGATATCTTCCTGATTCTACGACATTATTACTATAAATACCTACAATTCAGACATTTGTGTTTAAGATCACAGTGTTTTAATTTGGTACAGAGCCAGAACCTATTGATTTACCTACATGAACCTCCTCAGAAGAACATTGTATGTGTGGCCTGCAAACTACTCTGCCAGGACAGATCTGACCCTTGTTTACAGTTAGCCTTAAAATGGAGTTTAATCCTTGCGACTGAAACAATTCCACAATGTTGGGTGAGGCACTCACAATGCTAAAAATTACTGCTTGGTCTACTAATTTGAGAATAGATCAATTTAAGGCAAAATGTATGCTCTATTATACTCCTGAATAGATAGATAGGTGGGGGCAATCAAGAATATTCAAGGGATAAGACAAACTGTCCTCATTGTGGAGAATATGGGGCTAATATTGTTCATATGTTTGCCACATGCCCACAGTTAGGGGTCTTTTGGCAGGGAGTAATACTGGCTTGTAAAAGTCGCCTTCGATTAAATCTGACTTTTTCTAATGAAGAGATTATGCTGGGCTTCAAGGCACATTACTATCTATTAATTTAGTTACTGCTTCACTAGCTATTTCTAGAGCTTGGATTTCCCCTTGACCTTGTAATGCAACAGAGTGGTGGGCCCTTGATATCGAGGTTTTTGAGAGGGAGAAGGCCTTAGCTACAGTTAGAGGCTTAAATTATATGCAGAGATTTAATGTTGTGTGGCATGGAATGAGGCAAGATTGATTGTAAAAAACATTGGTTTGTGATATCCTATAATGTACTATTTTTGTTTTATTTCCTCTGCGATATGATTTGTATTTGTACTGAAAGTTGAATATGATTATGTATATATGTTTACTTTAACTTCCTTGCGAAAAAAACCTAATAATAATTTTTAAAAAAACATAAGTATACCGGCCTTCTCCTTGTTGACTGACATGTAATTATTGGCTTGCTTTGAAAAATAAGTATCTGTAGTAAAAACCCAGTTTGATCCATATGGACCACCTGTTGAGCACTAGGGGCCAGATGTTTAATGCTTTTTAGCGTTCGCATACAGGTCTTAGACCTGTTTTCCCAAGCTAAAAAGCATGGGCCCAAGTACAAACAGTATTTTGCGACTCGCAAATAAATCGCGACTCATAAACCCCTGTTTTGTGACTCACCATTAGTAAGGGGTGTTCACTTCCTAATAGCGACCACAAAGCTATGTACGAATGTTTTGCGACAGCAATTGCGGTCACAAAACACTTGGAAATTACCACCTACTTCAAGTAGGTGGAAATGCATTCGCAATTGGGAAGGGGTCCTCAGGGGACCACTACTCCTTTGCAAATGCATGCAATATTATATTTTAGGGCGGGCTGTGGTCCCAGGGAACACTGCCTGCCCTTAAAAAAGGAAACAAAAACGTTTCATTTTGTTTTTTTCAATGCATTCCATTTTCCTTTAAGGAAAAGGGCTGCATTTTTTTTAAAAAAAAGCTGTTTTATTTAAAGCAGTCCCAGACATGGTGGTCTGCTGAGCCCAGCAGATCACCATCCCTGGGAGGGCATGTCATTCCCAATGGGCTCGCAAATTGAAAGAGGCTCATTATCATTCATGAGTCTCGCAATTTGCGACTCCTTTGGGAATCACAAACAGTGTTAAACACACTGTTGTACATGCCAAATTGCGCCTCGCAAATTGCAAGTCGCAAATGCGATGCAATTTGCGAGGCGCTATTTGGCAGGTTGTACATCTGTCCCATGGAGTCCTCGTGGATGCACACATTTTTAGGAATTATTTATAATCCGTGTTTAATAGGCTAATAGGGCGATACGCATTTAGATCTCTTGGGTCATTAACTTTGATTAGAAAACTTACTGCTATTCATTCCATAACGTTTTTAGATATAGGAATCTCTCCCTTAATCTAATTGAAAACCTTTGTTAAAAATGGAAGGAGCTAAGCTTAAAGGTCTTGTAAACCTCTGTGGGGATACCATCACTTCCTGACACCTTTATAGTATTCATATTTCTAAGGGCATTGATCACTTCGAAAAGCTCAATTTGTTTAATAAGTAATGTGTGGTAACTGGAAGGCCCCAAAATACTACACCAGCACTTGTGGATCTATACTGTGTACTAATGATTCAGGAATACCTTAGCAATGTTCTCCTAATTTTCCTCTATAGTTCCTGTATTTGGTCTTTCACCTGTATAATTGCTTGCTTACTATTTTGGGCGTTAGTGGTCCAAGTCAAATATCTACCTATATGTTGCCTTTCTTCATAAATGTTTTTGTGGAGATGCTTTATTCCCTCAATATCTTCCAATATGAAAATGTCCTTTAATTGCTCTTTGGCCCTAAATATTTTCTGATGTAGCATAGTTGTTTGAGATCCTGTCGACTTGGAGTTTAGCTTGAACCTAATTCTTTCTAAAACTGATTGCAAGACCTCTATTTTTTGTATATGCTATTTATTTATCCTTGACTTATGGGAGATAACCAGGCTCGGAAAGCAGCTTTAAAAGCTTCCAAACCCGAAAATATTGGGGCAGAGCTTTCATTTATTTAAAAGAAAATCTGGCTAAACAACTTAATTTCTTTGGTCAATTCTAAGTCTTCCAGTAAGGCTTTATCAAACTGCCATCAACACCTATTGTTTCGACCAAGTACTTCTATCTTAACTACCAGTGAGACTTAGAAATGACCGGAGAAAGAATTGGTTATTGTCTCAGGCCCCCCTCTTTCCAACCACTTATCAACCAGGAAGACGTCTAGCCAAGAGGCAGTGGTAAACTTGGAAGAGTAGCAGGCAAATTGAGAGAAACTGCGAGGTCTGACCACCATGGATATATTAAGACTAGGTCTTGTTTCATAATAATTATCAGTTTCATCATTTTGGGTTTTAACTGTTGCTTAGATTTGTTCAATGTATTCATTCTGATTTCTTGAATACAATTAAAGTAATCTCCTATGACTCAGGATCCTTCGGATAGAACCAAAAACTCATAAATTAGTTGCTATGACTCAGTGTCATCAAAAACAGGGCCATAGTAATTCAACAAGTTAAGGACAACATCTGCTGTCTTGACCTTGACCCAAATCCATCTACCTTGTTGATTCCGGGTGACTTGCTCAACTTCCCAAGCCCCAGTTTTTGACAATAATATCCCAACCCCACAAACAGCGATGCTTGCCGAAGCAAAGTAAGCTTGTGTATATTTTTGGGTAAGGACAATTTAGGAGTTTTGGTCTTAAAATGGTTCTCCTGCATGAGTATTATCTCAGGGGACAAGGATGACACCAAATTCAACAGATGTCCCACTTTACGATTATTCTGAAATCCATTCGCATTACACATAATTCTTCTAATATTCTGGACCATCAGCTGCATAAAATAAATAGCGCTCACACTAAAATGTTCTCTATAATTTTCCAACTCCTCTCTTTTACTCTGGGCTTTTCTAATTGAAGGTGATGCTAACCCCCCTGACTCCTTTCCACGAGACAAAGAAACCCCCTACCTTCCCGCTTCGCTCTTCCCCTCCACCAAGGGGTGCAATTGAATAGCACCTACTGCCCATCCTTCCATAATCACACCTGTGCATGCAAGTCATATCTTTAATTGAGTTACTTAAAATCTTGATTGAATTTAAGAAGACATGCACTTCTTCCACTGACACAAGCAAATTGAATGGTCCTTTCCAAAGAACATTTACCTTAACAGATTGAACCACAGAATCCTGACCTCCAAGAAGTGTAAATTTAGGAATCAGCCCTTTAAAGGCCTTTTGGTGCTGAGGCATCTTCACTGATAAATCATAAAAAAACTTTTACATTAGCCTTATCAAAGTCAGTAAAATACTTTTTCAGAATTGCTCTGTTCAATATTTGTTCTTTGATAAGCAAGTCTGAGAAATTTACTAAAATTGTTAATCGATATTCGGCACCTGCAGCTCGCTGAGCAGGAACTCCATGCACCATCATAATAGTTAAGTCATCTTCGGCTGATGGCAAAGTATACTTATTAACTAACTAATTCTGGATATCCCTCTGAGTCTTGCTTCATTCCAGTATTCTGATAAATATCAGATTTGAGAGCTGCAAATGATTTTCCATAGCCTCCAGTTTGGTCTCTTACTGGCACACTTTACTTATATCTGGAGAAATGTTTTTCTGATTATGTGATAATTTATCATCTATATCTGATATTCTTTGTTTGGATTTGTGTGGATGTTTTGGTTATAGAATTAGGTTTTCCTCAATTTTAGTCAATCTTTGATTCACCATTTCAGTATCTAACCCCTGCTGGATCCTTAAGCCTCATATCTCAGATAATATTGTTTGTAATAACATCTTTAAGGGCCGAGGTAGTGGCATCTGATTTCCTTTGCTAGCATAAGGGAGGATATTTGGCCTAGAGCCTCCGTCCCAGCCATCTCTTTTTGCTGACTCCCCTGCTCTATAATGTTCATCCCTGATTTGGGGGTATGAGGATGAGATGTTGACATAGGCGTCGACCTGGCATTTACAATTCAATTCACAAGTCCATGGGTTTCCTTGACTGCTGGCCAGGCTTGATCTCCATTTACCATGAATAGCTGAGTTAAGCCTATGCTTGGCGGGTCCGCTACATGCTGCATTGCAAGGTAATTTTCTGGCATACTCTTAAAGGGCATTTTTTAAATAGAGGCAAGTCTTTTAATTTTCTTGCAAGCTCCCATAAGGCTCCCATTGATAATCCTCCTTGCACAATTGGAGATAAATCAATAACCCCAATTGAGGTGGTGAGCAGGATGACTGTTCAGACCCACTCGATGTTGCTGCAGACGTCAAATGTCAAACAATCCTCCCTCATTGAGAGATGAGGCGAGATCACCCCAGTTGGCCCTGTTGCCTCAACTGTCAGTCCAGGCCTTAATGAAAATGCTGGTAAAACCAGGCTGCTATCTATCAGCTTATCTCTCCATCTGGCTACCAGGCTCTGTGAGGCCTTTTTTCGCTGCCTTGCAGGTACTAAAGTGGTCGGTTTTGGGAGTTCCTGTTGCATGAAATTAGGCTGTATGGACCAGTCTTTCGGCAGGCAAGCCCTCCCAGCGACTCCTCGAGACTAGCACCCCACCTACATCTAATCTCAGTCCATCCTCATGCTCGATCGAATCTTTCATCCATCAAGATGCAAAGCCAGTTGAAGCGCATCCTTCGAGTACTCTACAGAGTCTATGCCTTCGGGTGTACAGAGCTGCCGTGTCTGGATCCTGGTCTTTAGGTCTCTACTGTTTTATTCCCAATTTCTAATTTTTTGATTCTAGAGCAGGGCAGTGGTAATGGACTACCAGAGCTCGCCGCCATCGCCATCTACGACCGGTATACCGTGTGACGTCAGATGGTATGGGGGAGCTACAAGCAGTGAGTGTCAGCAACAGACCATGAGGGCTCCGTATGCTGCTATGCTGTCTCTCAAAATGGTCATATGTACTGAGTGGTTGTGCTTCTCCACATAGAGGCATTCGTATGACAGAAAATGTAAAGATTCCTTTATATATTGAATTTGTAATTTATAAAGCGTTACTGTCACTCACATGGGAGCCTCCTGGTGCTAGGCAGTATAGAAAGTCAGAGGAATTACTAGTGGGTAAAACTGAGTTTAAGTCTCTAGGTCAGTGAGGTGGCCTTTCTGGGTTCTTTAGATGAGAGAGTGACAGATAGGTCTGAGGCGGTAAAAAATCATGCCTTCAGCTGTTACCGGAAAAGGGGTTCTGAGACAGTATGTCTCAAATCCATGGGGAGCTGGTTCAAGGCCTTGGTCCCTAAACATGTAAAAGGTCTGCCTCCTTTAATGTTAAGCCTGAACTCAGGAGTTTTGAGGAGATTCGCCGCTGAAGATCTCAAAGGCTGAGAGGACGTGTAATGGGTAAATCTGCCAGTAAGATACGTAGGACCCACAGCTCTGTAGGCTCTAAAAGAAAGCACTCTCTTGTGAATTGGCAGCAAATGTAGGGCTTTTTTATCAATCTTCCCGGGCATTGACATAGAGAAAAAACATCACAAGCTCCTGTTGGAATAGGATGTAAATTGTTTGTGGTCTGCATTTATGTGGGATAAAGTGTGGTGCACAAGGAAATAACATCATTCTACTAGTACCACTCAAAAAAAAAATTCTTTTAACATAGCTACTTTTGCACTCATTTTAGTTGTATAAAATCAAAGTTATTCAATTGTATCTGTGCTGGTCTTGCGGTCTCCACAAATAAGCTATTTTGAGTCACATGGAAACGGTTTGTCGGACAATCTTTGAAATTTCCCGTGTTTTATATGTGCTGTTAACATCTTCTTTTTTGGTAGGAACATTGACAATGGTCCCATCATTGTTTAATAGGTAAATTGGTGGATATTTTTAATATTTTCCTAGCTCTGGCATGGTTAAAGAATATCTTTAAATTGGACGATATCTGATCAAATTTCATATATGACCCTGTGGAATGCAGTGAGTCAAAATCTTGGATTACATCGGTATAATGTGGCTTCTTTGCCTCTACTAATTAAACATCATAGTCATTGGTAAACCTACACTAATTTTATAACTAAATCTTTATGCTTCTCTTTCAACACTGCAGGGATTCAGAAGACTCCATTGAAAAGTGACTCTGTTAATGAAAAGGTTATCATGCATCTTTCACAAAATATAATATTGTTTACAATAAGTGAATTTACATGTGTATGTTATTGTTTAGTGATGATTTCTCAGCATCCCATTTTTAAACTTTTTTTAATTCTTGTTTTGGTTAACCTATTCACCCTTTCTCATATTAGCTATTTCTCTATTATTTTTTCTCTTGTGTTTTTGCTCCTTTTGTTTTCTCTATCTTTGACTCTCACGTCAGTTGTTTTCATAATGATGCCTTTTTTTCCACTTATTACACTGGTCACTCTATTATGTATTCACTCAAAGAAGTTTTTGTTTATTATCACATCAATGTTATGGAGTTGTATTTTGACTTTTTCTTTGCATAAGAATGGAATGTTCTATGTACTGTAACAAAGTTTATTGTTTACACATATATCATTATTGTAACATATTACATTTGAACCCTATGTGCACAGATAAGTAGGCAAAACCAATAAAAAATACAATTCTCAAGGATGATTGCAAAGTGCAACCAGCATTAAAGTAAGCTTCCCTAAAAAAGAGGGGAGAATATGACGACCATTAAGGTCAGATTATAAATCTTAATCCTTGTAAAAAATACATACCTACTCCTAAGGAGAGGTGACTTGTTTTTGGGAGGCTAGCAGATGTTGTTCTCTTTGCCCATGCATCTTCAATGAAAGCTGCCAGTAACTGTGTGCCATAGGACTCAAAATATGGTAGAAGCAAAATCATTGTGTTTTTTTAATCACAGGTGCCAGATGACTCTACGATTTTTACAGTTTCCTTTTTTAGACAGCTTATTAGTCCAGGAATAGGAGTAAAGGGGCTTCAATCTTGAGGTCCTCCTGCAAGCAGCATGAACAGCAATTTGTGCTGCCTTTCTTGTGGTACATTTAACTCTAATGTAAAAGCTTTCCAGCCTTTACAATGGCAAACCGTCTCCATTCCCGAGGATTAATATAGATACTTAATTATCTTTTCGATTTCTTGACTCAACACGATAAATGTCTCAAAATGGATTGTTGACCATGTTGTCCAGTTCTCTGCTGTCTGAAACCATTTCTGTTGTTTATGCTGCACTATTAGTGTGGGCAATTTCTCAGATAATGGGCAGTTTCTGAGATAATGAGACAAAGGACTATTTATCTCCTGGAGGTCAAAGTAGTCTAAATCTTCCATCCATTTAGGAAAATCATGTAAGAACGTAAATTATGAAATGCAGTAAGTGTTATTCCACCACCACTAATAAAGTTACTAACCTTTTTGGATCCAGTCAAATTCTTTTAGTTATTTAAACCAGTTCAATGCCTCATAGCGATGGCACAGAACGGAAAGACTTAACTTAGAAAGAAATGTGTAAAGCTTTCACTTAGAAGTAACAAAGCAGTTAAATGTCAGAGACAAAAGACAATAACATGTGTCTCTAATTCCTGCATTTTCGTAAAAAAACGTCTTCATTACCCACTTATGACAAGTCTCCATTCAATATGTATTAGTGATCTTTGTGTAAGTAGAAACATTTGCAGTGTTAGCAGAAAAAAAACATGCTCATGGAAAGGTCAGAAAATAAACATTTTGGCAGAATTCTTTAGTCTTGTCAGTTTGGGGTCAAGCAATGTTTTTCGGCTATTCAGGCCTAATATAAATTGCCCACTAAAATTTTCAAATTTAAACACATTTATTTTCTTAATAACCTTAATACTGCACGTTCTTGCATTCTTTTTCTCAGTATTAAAACATGTGCACTGAAACACAGAGAAGATTAGTCCAAATGAAAGTTTAGAATTATTCAAGTTTGAAAAGGTTTCTAAGTTTCCCTTCTGAAAGGGACTTTTTCACATTTTGAAGAAAAGCATTGACATTTCCTCTGTGTCCAATGCAAAATGGGGCTTTGTCACATTGTGCAAAGAAAAACCCTCCCTGCACTGGTAATCACTGAAACTGTAGCCGCCATTGTGGAACTTAAGGCTGAATGCTGAAGCAGGTTAGTCTTGGCTGCCAGTCTGCTGGAGAATTCTTACAAAAACATTTCCAAGTCCTAGTGTAGAATGGGACTTAGTCATTTCTTTCAGAGATGTGGGGATATATGAGCTGGATGAAGCTGAAATGTAATCCAACAATGTGCCAGAGGAAAACGTTTCAAAAGTTTCTAGTCTTTTTTCTGGTGCCCAAATAAACACAGGAGTACCCCTCAAAAGGTCACTAGAACCTTATAAAAGACATTTAGAGACACTCAAGGGAGGACTTTAGAGACTCTCAGCGTGTCAGGCAGAGGCCTAAAGCAGGTTCGAGTCCAGGCCCAGTTCCTATTGGTCTTCTGCGCACTTCAGAGAAGAAGCCTCGTACAACTTGTTGTGTTTCTGTATCCAACTGACCCTTGGAGTCTGATTCTTTGTCCTGAGTACAAGAAGGAGCAGCACCAGCCCTTCAGATCTACTCACAGGTCTCAAACAGCAGGTGCAGTCCTTCTTCTGTTCCACAAGTCCATAAAATGTTCTGAGGAGGGTCCCGTGGGGAATCCATAAGGCCTCATTATGGAGTCGATTAGGATGGCGGACGGAAACGGGTTCCGTCCGCCAAGGATGCGGCCAAGATACTCCCGACCGCTCGGCGGATAAACCGCCAATGCGATTAGGATAATAATGTCATGAAACTCCGTCCGCGGCGGACGGAGTACATCAAACCCCGTCCGCGACGGACGGAGTACACCTGAGACCTCTGCAAGCGGACGGAACCTAAGAAACACCATCCGCCGTGGACGAACATGACCGCGGGAACAGGCACAGCCACCGCAATACCTGCGGAGGCTCCGTGCCCACGATTAGGATAACGCCGCCAGTCCCACGGAACTCACCTCCATCTACGACCACTGCGGAAACAATGCAACGATAAACCCAGCATCCCAGCGGAAGGACAATACGAACACCATCCCTACCGTCAAACCAATTTCAAAATGGCTGACGGAAGTAAATACAAAACACACTACACAGGACACCCACCCACCTGAAACACCCACACCAATCACAAGCCACAATGACACCCCCCCTAAGCACCTATAAAACCACTGAAGTCAACACACTCACCTAGCACCTGGCTGGCAACAACCATTGGGACACTACCACGACACTGAGTATAAAAAGAGTCCCACCCACTACCACAATCCTTTGCACCACAGCATAGCTGCAAGCAAGAGGCTCAATACAACTAAAAGCAGACACTAAAGTCCACACATACAACCTGCACACAAACACATCCACCACACAAACACCCACCACACCATTCCTACACACCACACACCTGCACATCCCAACCCACTCCACCCACACCTTGCACATCACACACCATGGCACCCAAGAAAAATCCTAAATTCACTGACACAGAGTTGAAGGTCCTGGTGGATGAAATAATCCGTGGTGAACCCCACCTATTAGGCACACTAGTCCAGCAGACCACTGTGGCAACCAAAAATCACATGTGGGACAGGATAGTCAGTCGGGTGAATTTTATTTATTTATTATTATTTTTATTTAGAAGTTTTCTATAGCGCTAACAAGACCCGAAGGTAGCAGAGCGCTTTACAGTAAAAGGCATGACAGGGTGAACAAAAAGACTTGTAACAAGTAGAGGCAGTCCTCGAAAGACAATATTGGGGGAGGGGAAGTTCGTAACAGTGGGACTTTTGGTAAAAGGATACATAGATAACACATAGTTCAGTGGGAGACCCTAGTTATCTGGGACCTAGGGAGCGGATGAGGAACAAGGATTTGAGTTGGATCTTGAATTCCGCATAGGACGGTAGAGTTCTGATATGCGGGGGGATAGAGTTCCATATTTTGGGGGCATTTCCAGTGAAGGAGCAGTCCATTCAGGTTCTTTAAGTGCTGGGGAGATGTGGTCGAATTTTTTGCATCCTGTGATCATTCTTGCTGCCGCATGTAGTGTTGTTTTTAGTGGAGCCAAGTGTGATTTGGGGATACCTGTAAGGATTGAATTCCCATAGTCCAGTCTGGATAGAACTAGAGATTGTGTGGCTAGTTTAAGATCCTTGTTTGGAATGAAAGGTTTGATTTTGTTCAGCAGTCTGAGGTTGAAGAGAGCACTTTTTGCCGAGTTCTTATTGTGGTTTGTCAAGGTTAGTTTGGGGTCTAGGTTGAAACCCAGAGATTTGACGGAGTCAGTTGGCGTGAGAGAACCTTTAAGAGCATCGATTGACTTCAGCCACTCAGTGACTTGAGGGTTGTCTTCTTTGTTTGAGATGAGAAGGGTTTCGGTCTTGTCGGGATTGAGTTTCAGGTGGTTTTTTGTCAGCCAATCTTGAACATCTTTTAGGACAGCATTTAGTCTATGGATGTCGTTAGGTGAAGAGGTTTCCAGGTAGATCTGCGTGTCATCCGCGTAGAGGTGGAAGAGGATGTTGGCATTCCTGAGTAGTTTGGCGAGCGGTTCCATATAGATGTTGAAGAGCTGA
The DNA here is from genome assembly GCF_964261635.1 of Lissotriton helveticus. NCBI lineage: Eukaryota > Metazoa > Chordata > Amphibia > Caudata > Salamandridae > Lissotriton > Lissotriton helveticus. Next base: position 1,235,920,313 of record NC_136063.1, on the reverse strand, counting down.
GGAGAAAGTACTGATCCTTGGGGGACACCCTTGTTGACTTGCTGTGTTTCGGAGGTGAAGTTCTTCAGTTTTATTATTTGCGAGCGGTTGTGGAGAAAGGAAGAAAACCAGTCAAGAACTACCTCGCCGAGGCCAGCTCTTACTTGCAGAGTTTTGATGAGGAGCTTGTGGTCTACCGTGTCGAAAGCTGCGGATAGATCAAGGAGTATGAGAAAGCAGCACTTCTCAGCGTCAAGAGAACCGTGAATGTCGTCTATGATGTTCAGCATTGCGGTTTCTGTGCTACGACCTTGTCTGAAGCCAGATTGGAGGGGGTCCAGGAGATTGATGTTATCCAGGTGATGAGTTAGTTGCAGGAGAACGCAGCGTTCCAGTGTTTTAGCGAGTAGAGGGAGGTTAGACAGTGCTTAATTTGTAAAAAATTAAGTGCAGGTGCTCAAATATTTTTTTAGGAGGCCACACCCACTTCCCTGGCTCCACCCACTTCCTTTATTGGCTCCACCCACTTTCTTCATAGGCTCCACTCACATCCACAAGTCTAACACATCAGAGCCACAACATCACTTCTTGAGTTCCACAAGAAGCTGAAGACCTGGCTCTTCACATAAGCACCTCAGGGACGAAGTGAAGAAACAAAGCAAGACAGAAAGGTCAGATCAGGATAGGGTGCAACAAGCAACAGTACTGAGATATGCAAGTATGTACTTTTATGCATACACAGGATATCCTTGCTCTCAATGCAGCCCCTTAGTGAAGCATTAGAGCAATAATTATCCTTCAACCACATTTCGTTAGTAGTGGCATGGAGCATAGCCATCTACTACCAAGTTTATTGTAACACAATGTGAAGCGCGCCTCTAATCCAGTAGTTCTTAACCTGTAAATCAGGGACCACTGAGGGTCCAGAAAGCAAATTTTAGGGGGTCCACGACGGTTTAGAAAAATGATTAATATTTACAGATCAGTAAAGAGAACATAAATAAAGAAGCAAAATGATGTAAAATTGAAATTTTTAAAATGTTCTGTATATGTTATGGAATTTGAAATTGGAGGGTAAAATATATATTGGTATCCTCATATTCATTAATGGGAGCAGTCTGTACAAGTACATCAACAGTATATAATATGGATGAAGGGAGTCTTCAGTTGAATTTAGAAAGTTCCAAAACACCCATTAAAATTTTATTTATAAATTTGTTTGTGAATTAAACAAAATATGTTATCATGTGTACTTGTTTGATGAATGCTTTTGTCTGTTTTGTGTATTGTTTTGCGGTTCATCATCAAAATTGCCTACGACGGGGTGCCTGATTCCAGTCCTGATTCAGTGGCAGTCCCCAAACTCTGATTTAGTGGGAGTTTACGGAAGTCAACAGGTTAAGAACCACTTCTATTGTTTCTGATCAACAAATAAGCAAATTGAGAGGGTGAGAGAATAAGGGTCAAGTCAAATGACTTCCAGTTCATTTAATTCTGTACCCATAACAAAAATGGTACTCTTTCTTCTATTTGGGTTTCTTTTAGTATAGGTACCTTAGCTGCTTTCTTCTCAACCATAAGATAACAGACTTGAGCAATTGGTTCAGATTGGCTAAATTGCACAATGGCAGACGACAAACCATAGGAGCTCTGATCTAATTCACTTCCATTTCATTCAGTGTCGTTTGTTTTTACTCTAAAAACTAACAAGTTTAAAAACTTGGCTTGAACATTATACCTCTCACAGTTGCAACAGGTGAATGCATCACAGTGACCTTAGTTGAGGCAGTTGCAAGCAATTGATTGGTTTAACTCATAGGCCCCAGGTGTATCCAAAATAAATTTCTTTAAACTGATAAAAGGCCATCAAGGGCCTGTCATCAGTAATATTTCACAATTCAGAAATTGTTTTAAAACGTCCATTACATACCCATTTACCCTCTGTTTACAGCAATTTGCATTCTCACTTACATTTAGATCATTTAATTTCAATAGAAATGCCAAATAACTTCTTACCAACTCATTTAATGCCTAAGGGCTTGTTTAGAGCTTGTCGAATGGCCGCCTGGTCTACGGAGGCAGGTCCTTCGTTTCATAGGAGGATGTCCACCCACCATGTTTATAGATTTATTTCTCTGACAGGCAGTAAGGGATCTCTGTGAAGCTATCATTGTGGTGACTGTGCAGAAAGCACTAGTGCTTTACTTAGTAGGCCTCATGCTGAATGCACCAGCTCAAAGTTTTGTTTTAACATACTGCAAAAGCTCAAGTTAGTTACTGAAAAAATGGCCTTAGCATGCAGGGAGTTATCTACCATTGCAAGTGGGTCATTTCTTTGGCTTTCTGTTGGGAATGGACAGGCTTGCCCTGGTTGTCTAGAACAGGAAATATCTACAGCAGGACCTTTGTCCTAAATAGGATGGATAGTTTGACGTAGATTGAGTGATGGACTAATGGGAGATCAGCGACCCATCAAAAGAGTTCTTAAGTCAGAGCGAGCATAGGCTCTTCCATTAGAAACATGGTACTCCTTCAGGCTCTAAATAGAGAAGGGAAGGCAAGCATTTAGTTAAAAGGACATCTAAATTAGGCACAAGGTTTTGTACATAGAGCAGGGAAGATAGAATTGCTATAGTTAAAAAAAAAAAAATCCAGCAAACTTGTTTTTTGGTGGCATCCCTGACTTACACATTTCAACCTGGCTAACATTTCACAGGAAACTATTCAGTTTGCTGAGCATTTGCATTTTTCTCGCTGACTGATAGAGCACATTGAAACAAATGACACTGAGATGGGTCAGTGACCCTTATTGTTGGTGGCGTGCAGTGTAAGTGGGGCCACTAGAATTCTGCGTTTCTACATCTGTAGTCGTTTCCACATAATTATGGCTTTACTGCATCTGTCAGATGATCCACCGTCTACTACATCATCTACATATCAACAAAAATGTGTTTCTAACTTAACCAACTCAGGTGTTACTTTAAAAAAAAAATATCAAACATGAAGCCAAATGGTGGCAGACCCTCAAATCATTTACAAATGTGAACTGGTCAACCTTACATTTGCCAACTGTTATCCAGGTATTAAACTGGTACTAAGAGCTGAATCCTTTTCTGAGATAATATTTATGTGCTAAACTGTGAAAATAGGGACTGCAAAATGTGCCTTATTTGCTCTTTATTACTGCATAATTTAGCCAGCTCTGCCCATAACTTGGGGCTACATTGCTCCATCATTCCAGTAGCCCCGAGTTATGCCACAGCAATCAACGATGCTAGATCATAAGCAAACAAGTCTTATTACATCTTCCTGATCTGTCTGGTGGATCACGCAATTATATGAAAATTAAACCTTTTTCATTTTCTTCTTTACTGGAAAAAGAATCTTTTGAAGATCAATGTTAAAATGTAGTAGTCAGTAAACAGCTCCTTGAACAATTTTAATATTAAACTAACTGGTTTGTTGTTATTTTATGTCACAACTCTATACTATGTGGCTATAAAATATTGTTAATGTGAAGTTTGGTTTTCTAACTAGAGAAAAACAGCACGCCTTTGGTCAGCAAGATTCGTGCCAACAAGAAATACTTTGTTTTAATTAAGTGCATTTGGCACCAGCCTGCCTTTTGAGAGTTCAATGCGTTTTGCTTTTGCTCCACTCCACAAACAAAATAAATAACTCTTAGCACCCCATGTCACCCCTTTCCAGTGCTCTCAAAATCAGTGTATACACACGCAGGCTGCACAAACGTCTATTAATTGTTTAGAAACATTTTCAGTAAAAGCGACCGGACAGCTTTCTACTAGTTTTCAAAAAAGGTTACGAACTACTGGCATGAAAGGCTTTATAAATAACTACTGTACAAGAAGCAAACGTGCTACACGTAATCTGATCTATGGTAAGCATAAAATGACATATACCACGGCTTACTAGACTATTTAAACGCAGCATGCAGCGCACTTTGAATTCTGCTCACACTCTGACGCTCACCAACCTGAAAAAGGACACTTCTTCCACTAAATTGCATGGAGTGCTTGGAGCGCTCGTGAAGAGAAAAACAAGTCTACAGGCCACTGTTTGCAGTGAGAGCCACTGATTGATGAATAGCGTCTCACCCGTCCAGAGCGCACCACTTCCGCTTCAGGGTCAAAGTGGCTTCTTTGTGCGTGTACGTATGTACGTGTGCCTCATGATAGGTCAGGAGGCCGGGACGTCCAAATTTAAATATTTTACGGACAAAGCAAGCTGGCAATGAATCGAGACAGGCATGTATTTTATTTACTGCGCCAAATTAGCTATTCATTGGGGAGACAGAGGGAAGCTGCTTAACCTCTTCAGCGCGACCGCGTTTCCCCCTCCGGTGCTGGGCGGTAATAGAAACGGGCGTGGTCATGACGGAACGGTTCCGTCATGAGCACAGCTCAACCGTAGCTCATGACGGAACCGTTCTGTCATGAGCATGGAAGGGGTTAATGAATGGAGATTGCCTGAAGACCCGGCCGTAGGAAAAAAGTGTCGTGCATGGATTTTATTTACCGCCCACATCAGTGCTTCATTGAGGAGACAGAGGGAAGCTTAGTGAGTGGATATTGCCTGAAGACCCGGCCCTAGGAAATAAGTGCCGGTGCTAAGCACCGGAAAGCACCGGCACAAATTAAGCACTGAGGTTAGATATCGGGCTGAAATTGTTCAAGTCAGTAGAGTCGAGGCCGGGTTTTTTCAGCAAAGGGGTGACTTGTCCCATTTTTAGACAGTCGGGGACCACTCCGCTTTGTAGGGAGCTGTTTATGATTTTGCCCCAGATAGGTGCTTAGGTGAGCTTCATTTTTTTGACAAGTGAGGGAGGAATGGGGTCTGAGATGTGAGCTGATGGTTTGGAGGTCGCGAATAGCGAGATTATCTCAGTTTCCTGCACGTGGCGAAAGCTTAGCCAAGGGAGGGGAGAGGGGCCGGAAGGGAGGGCCTGAGGGATGGCCGTGTTGCTGATGTCTAGAGATAGTTCGATTTTTAGGACCTTGTCGTTGAAGAAGCTGGCGAAGTTGTCGCATAGTTCTTTGGACGCCTGCAGGGGTGAGGGCAGAGGCTTGGATGTTTGATGTCTGATTATGTTGTAGAGTTCCTTAGGTCTGTTTTTGGAGTTGGCAAGTGCCTCTCGGAAGAAGTTGGACTTCTTGTTTTTGATATGGTTGTTATACTTCTTTCGGGCTGTTTTTAGTTGTAGGCGAAGGATGGTTGTTGGGTTGTTTCTCCACTTTCTTTCTTTGGCTCTCAATGTTCTTCTTTCTGCATTGAGGTCCGAATTGAACCAGGTTCTAGACGGGGTGGCACGGCTTCTTTTGAGCTTTGGAGGAGCTAGATTATCGAGAATGGAAACTAGCTCAGAGTTGTACAGGTCAATGAGATCGTTGGTCGAAAGGTGTGGAGAGTTGTCTGGGAGAAGTGTGCTTAGCTGCCCTTCTAGAATGTCTAGGGGGACTTGGGAGAGGTTTCTTGACCATTTGGGTGGGTCTTGGGGAGGTTTAAGCGGGATGATGGGGTGATTAATGTGAAATAGGATCATATGATGATCTGACCAGTCAACGGGGAGTATGTGGTTGATCGTGATTGAATTCTTTTGTGCAATGATGGCATCCAGTGTGGCTCCTTTGTAGTGTGTCTCCTCGGTGCAATGTTGAGTGAGGTTGTTATCTGCGAGGAGGTTGGATAGCGATCTAATTAGAGGGTTGTGGGTTTCATTCCATCGGAGATTCAGGTCACCAAGAATTAGGTTTTTGGAATCGCCGAGAGCGTCTTGAACGATCAGGTTGGATAGTTGGTCTCCAAACTCATTGTTTCTGCCCGGGGGGTGATAGAGTAGAGGGCAAAATAGAGAATCATTGTCTTTGGTTTTGATGGAAACGGATAGACATTCAAATGAGTTGTATTCAAAGGGGGAGGTTTCTGTGATGTTCCAGCTGTCCTTGTGGATGATAGCAACTCCACCTCCTCGTTGTTCTATCCTGTCTTTGGAGATGAGGGAGAATCCCGGTGGAACCAGCATGTCTAGGCAGGGGGGAGATGACTTATTTAGCCAGGTCTCAGTGAGGAACGCAACATCTATGTCGTGTGTAAGGATGGCTTCAGCTATGTCCGTTGCATGTAATGAGGCCGATCTGCAGTTGATTAGGAGGCAGTTGGTGATTCTCTCCTGAATGCTGGTTGTTTTGTCTTTGGCTTCTCTGGGTATGGCGGTGAGGACTGGTAATCTTTGTCGTTTGAGGGTGAGTTGATCTTTCCGGTAACCAGTGATTACTTGGATTTTAGATTTAGGTGAGACTGAGATGGGAGAGTCGTAGGTCGTGGCTAGTAATGTTGCTTCTCTGTCTGACATAGGCGCTTCTGATCTGAGTGGTCTGGTGGTCAGGTGTTTTGAGCACGCTGGGGTGTGAGATGAGGTAGTGGTCGGGGGCCTCGTCCATGGGGCTCTGGAGAGTTCAGATTTTGTGGGACTGGAAGCCAAGCTCTTGGGATAGGGATCGATCGGGTGAGCGTTGAGGGCTACTGTGGGCCCCTGGGAAAAGGAGTGATTGCGTCAGGGATCGTGCCACGAACAAAGCACGACATCCAGAGGCGGTGGCACGACCTCAAAACAAGGGTCAAAGGCATCCGTGCAAAAAATCACCTGCGGGCACACCACACTGGCGGCGGCACACCCCCGGAGCCCATACCCTATGCAGATTGGGAGGAAAAGGTGCTGGGCATACTGCACCCAGAGAGCCTTGAAGGAATCGACGAGGGAGAAGAGGCTGGTAAGTACAAACCAAGCACCACTATCACACCGACATGGTCTGCCTCACACAACTGAGAGGACACATCCCCCAGGCCCCAACCCATGCATGTGGGCCACATACTCAGCAAAATGTGAACGACTCCCAACAGGCCCCCATGTCCACAGGGAGGGTGGTGGTGTGTGTTGGGAGGTGGGTGGTGTGTGTTGGGAGGGTGGTGGTGTGTGTTGGGAGGTGGGTGGGGTGTGTGAGAGACCAGCACTACAACTCCCAACAGGCCCCCATGTCCACAGGGAGGGTGGTGGTGAGTGTTGGAAGGTGGGTGGGGTGTGTTGGGAGGTGGGTGGGCTGTGTTGGGAGGTGGGTGGTGTGTGTTGGGAGGTGGGTGGGGTGTGTTGGGAGGTGGGTGGGCTGTGTTGGGAGGTGGGTGGTGTGTGTTGGGAGGTGGGTGGGGTGTGTTGGGAGGTGGGTGGGGTGTGTTGGGAGGGTGGTGGTGTGTGTTGGGAGGTGGGTGGTGTGTGTTGGGAGGTGGGTGGTGTGTGTTGGGAGGTGGGTGGGGTGTGTTGGGAGGTGGGTGGTGTGTGTTGGGAGGTGGGTGGTGTGTGTTGGGAGGTGGGTGGGGTGTGTTGGGAGGTGGGTGGGGTGTGTTGGGAGGTGGGAGGGGTGTGTGAGTGACCAGCACTACAACTCCCAACAGGCCCCCATGTCCACAGGGAGGGTGCTGGTGTGTGTTGGGAGGTGGGTGGTGTGTGTTGGGAGGTGGGTGGGGTGTGTTGGGAGGTGGGTGGGGTGTGTGAGAGACCAGCACTACAACTCCCAACAGGCCCCCATGTCCACTGGGAGGGTGCTGGTGTGTGTTGGGAGGTGGGTGGTGTGTGTTGGGAGGTGGGTGGGGTGTGTTGGGAGGTGGGTGGGTTGTGTGAGAGACCAGCACTACAACTCCCAACAGGCCCCCATGTCCACAGGGAGGGTGCTGGTGTGTGTTGGGAGGTGGGTGCTGTGAGTTGGGAGGTGGGTGGTGTGTGTTGGGAGGTGGGTGGTGTGTGTTGGGAGGTGGGTGGGGTGTGTTGGGAGGGTGGTGGTGTGTGTTGGGAGGTGGGTGGGGTGTGTAGAGAGGTCAGTGATATGTAATGTTGGAAAGATGAAAACATGTCATATCCACTGCATTGATCATTAAAATCTTGTCCCTCAGGTGATCGCAACCTGACTGGCGAAACCAGCAACCGCCTGCAACAGTTGCCCCACTCACAGCACAGACTCTCTGGGGATGATCCCACTGTCAGCTCCGGTGCGGAGGATGAAGCGGGCCCAAGCCGACTCCCAGGGACATCAGGCTCACAGGACATCCCTGCCTCCACAACCTTGGCCTGTGTCACCCCAACAACACCTGCCATAGTGACCTGTGCAGCCACCACCACCACCACCTCCACTACCACCAGTACCACCACTCCTGCCTGTGCCACCCTGCCTGACCCATCACACAACGCAGGACCATCTACATCCCAGCCAAGCAGGGAGAGTGGACGGGAAAGGACAGACCAGAGGGCACATCTCACCAACAGGAGTGCTTCTCACCGGCGAGGTGTGGAAGGACACCCACCCCATCCTGCTGCAGAAACACTGGAAGCCCTAGCCAGAGTCCAGGCCTCCTATGACCGGGGGCAGGCACAGGCACAGGCTGATCGTGCACACCAGGACTCAGTGGAGAACACAAATCAGTTGCGGTCAATTGACAGGCGCATAGGGCAACTAGTGGACATCATGGGCCAGGTAACAGCACTGTGGAGGGACTGGTTATCCCGCACCCCCCCCACCCCCTTAGCCAAGTGCCCAGCCGCCACGGTTGCCAACACCACCGCCACCGCCACCTGAGCCCATGGACACGGATGTGGCCCCTGACCAACCTGCCCCCCCAGCTGTCTCCGCTCCGGCTACAAGACGGAGGGGCCGTCTGAGGCTGGAAGTAGGTGAGAGCAGCGGGGATGAACCATCCACCCGCTCAAAGAGGGGCCGGAAATGACATTAACCTTGCCTGGCCCTGCCATTCACCCGCCAACTATCCTGTCCCACAACGCCAAGTATTGGCACCGGTCTGCTGGACTAGCTGGACATCACCCAATGTGGTGTCACCACGGTCTTTTCATCTACCATGACCTTCAACTCACACTCCCCCACCCAACACTTGAATATATCCACCTGCATCAATTCACAACCTGTAAATAAATTTCACTTACACACTCAATGATGTGTTGCCTACATGTTTTAATCACACGATTGTCTCAGAATCTGGCGTCACAAGGTGCAGGGAAGTATGTCGGTGAGAATTATGCCTCAGTGGGAGTGACCTAGGGAAAATGAGAGACAACAAACACACGTCAGGAAACTGATTCACACCCATCACAACACACTGTACTGCAACATACCACAAACCACACTCACCACCAAATCTGTGGATGAGAGGACACACATCATGGAGCCTTGCATTTCAAACACCACATCCACACACCACCAGCAAACATACAACACGTATTGTCAACCTGCACAAGAGGTAGTCACTCACCTTCAAGGAAAATAGCGATCAATGAGCTGACGCCTCTGGTCCACACCTTCTTCCTCACCACTATCCTCATCAGTCGACATGGGTGGGATGGGAGGCCGAGGGATTTGTTGGTCTTCAGGGTCCAAGATCAGTTCAATGTCATTGCGCAAGGCCAGGTTGTGGAGCATGCAGCAGGAAATCACGATCCTGCATACTTTGCCTGGTGAGTAAGGCAGTGCTCCTCCGGTTTTATCCAGGCATCGAAACCTAGACTTTAGCAGTCCAAAAGTAAGTTCCACCACTCTACGTGTCCTTCCATGGGCATCATTGTATCGCATTTCACCAGCTGTAGTTGGATTACGTATGGGACTCAGCAGCCAGGGCCGGTTTGGGTACTCAGAATCCCCTATGTGGGGGGATGACAGACACAGATATAACTACCAGGATTCGTGGTTACTCCATGCCACACAGATTACACAACTGTCCCCACAGCATATTCACCAACAAGCCACGCACGTTCTGGACGCAGATTTGCCATCAGTTGGGGGACAATGCTGCTCCGCATGATGTGGGAGTCATGTGCGGAGCCTGGAAATCTGGCACACACATGGGATATGATGTTGTCGGCCAGGCACACCACTTGCACGTTGAGCGAATGAAAGTGTTTCCGATTGCGATATACAGGCTCACGTGCCCGGCGTGGAATGAGACCGATATGGGTGCCATCAATGGAACCCACTACGTGTGGTATCTGGCCCAGTGCATAGAAGTCTGCTTTGACTGCTGCCAACTCTGCCGCCCGTGGAAAATGGATGTAATCATCCTTGTAAATCATCATGGCTTTGAGAACATCCCGCAGTACCATGCTGAACATGGACTGTGAAATCCCCCCGGCATGTCCAACTGTGTACTGGAAGGTGCCAGTTGCAAAGAAGTGAAGTGCCGCCATCACCTTTGCTGTGGGTGTAATGGAACCAGGATATGTTCTCCGTGGCTGCAGATGAGGAGGCAATTGGTCTACAAGCTCCAGCAATCTACGTCGATCAAGCCGGAATTTCCTGATCACCTCCTCGTCAACCATGTCCTCCAGCACAGTGTATGGGCGATGCACATTTGGAGCCCTCCTTTGTGGGAGTAGATGTAGTAGATGTCAATTTACCAACAATGCATAGCTGTGCAACTCTATCACATGTAGGCCAACACAATCAAAATGAGAAATGTCGTCGACAATTATCATATGTGTGACATGTCTGAAATTACCTACAATACAGAGTAGCATGCAAACAATGTGCAGCCACTAACAACATGATGTGTGCCAACATGTACAATGTAACGTACTCACACGTCAGAAGAACTGCCAACAAGACATGCATAATGACCCTAATGTGGACAAGCGTCATCACAGACACACATGCACGTGCACACACAATACAAAAATGCTACACACACTCCATGTCTTCATGCACCAATCACCACTCCTACAATGGTGAGCATCCTCACATTACATGCATGGTCACACAAGAGGCAACACACATACGCATACACTGAATGCATGTGTACCCCCACCATTGTTACTTGCACGCACAAACCACACACTCACGACAGATCCTGAATGTGGCCAGACAGCCTTGATGTAGTGTGTAGATGAATATGAGTTGAAACGTGTATACGGAAAAACAAGAGGTCGACACGTAGACATGCACATGTTTAGCAAATTGGGTGCACATCAATGTCAATAGTGTGAACACACATGATATAGTGCATGACATATGCTGTTTAGCCATCACGGTCACACCCCTCATTACGCATGTGCGGACTACCACGACGGTGCTGCATTTGGAAAAATACAATCAGTGGCGTCATCATGGCGGTGCACGGCTTCCGCCATTGTCAATGGCGCATACGCGCCCCGCGGTACCTCTTCCCATGGGCTGTCTGTGCACGTGCCGTCACGGACACACATCGGCAACCGCCAGTCCGCACTTCCACGACGGTTGCATCTTTTGCAACAATGTTCAATCAGTGGCGCCACCATGGCGGTGCACGCCTTCCACGGGGGAGGTGCAGGCCAACACATACTTGTGATCATGGAAATCAAAATGGCAGTTCATGACCCCCCTTACAGTCAGATTGCATCATCCACCGTAGACCGACCGTGCCAGCCCGGTCACCCACTGCTGGGCCAGGCCAGTCACCCACTGCCGTGCCAGCCTGGTCACTCACCGCCGGGCCAGCCTGGTCACCCACCGCCGGGCCAACCCGGTCACCCACCACCGTGCCAGCCCGGTCACCCACCGCCAGGCCAGCCCAGTCACCCACCGCCGTGCCAGGCCGGTCACCCACCGCCGTGCCAGCCCAGTCACCCACCACCGGGCCAGCCCAGTCACCCACCGCCGTGCCAGGCCGGTCACCCACCGCCGGGCCAGGCTGGTCACCCACCACCGTGCCAGCCCGGTCACCCACCGCCGGGCCAGGCCGGTCGCCCACCGCCGTGCCAGCCCGGTCACTCACCGCCGGGCCAGCCCAGTCACCCACCGCCGTGCCAGGCCGGTCACCCACCGTCGTGCCAGCCCGGTCACCCACCGCCGGGCCAGCCCGGTCACCCACCGCCGGGTGTTGACTGGCCTGGCCCGGCGGTGGGTGACCGGCCTGGCCTGGCGGTGGGTGACCGGGCTGGCACGGCAGTGGGTGACCGGGCTGGCACGGCGGTGGGTGACTGGGCTGGCCCGGCGGTGGGTGACCGGGCTGGCATGGCGGTGGGTGACCGGCCTGGCACGGCGGTGGGTGACTGGGCTGGCCCGGCGGTGGGTGACCGGCCTGGCCCGGCGGTTGGTGACCGGGCTGGCCCGGCGGTGGGTGACTGGGCTGGCACGGTCGGTCTACGGTGGATGATGCAATATGACTGTAAGTGGGGTCATGAACTGCCATTTTGATTTCCATGATCACAAGTATGTGTTGGCCTGCACCTCCCCCGCGGAAGGCATGCACCGCCATGGTGGCGCCACTGATTGAACATTGTTGCAAAAGATGCAACCGTCGCGGAAGTGCGCACTTGTGGTTGCCGATGTGTGTCCGTGACGGCACGTGCACAGGCAGCCAATGGGAAGAGGTACCGCGGGGCGCGTATGTGCCATCGACAATGGCAGAAGCCATGCACCGCCATACCAGGGCCTGTCATTGGCCCTTTTCGAATGAGGCATCCAGGGGGAACCAATAGCTGGCTACGTGTGCCACTGACATGGGCTCAGGGCCCTATATATGTGGGACTTTCACAAGCACACATTCACTGCTTTGATCCAGTGCTGCCTGTGACCATCACCTCAACCTGCTGCTGCTGAGCTGACCAACGGCTGCTGCCTGTGACCATCACCTCGACCTGCTGCTGCTGAGCTGACCAACGGCTGCTGCCTGTGACCATCACCTCGACCTGCTGCTGCTGAGCTGACCAACGGCTGCTGCCTGTGACCATCACCTCGACCTGCTGCTGCTGAGCTGACCAACGGCTGCTGCTGCTCTGCCACAGTCCAGGACCTTGCCATGCAGGGAGTGCGAGAGACCCGGTCTCGTCCCTTCACCGCAGCGGAGCTGGATGTCCTTGTGGACGTTGTGCTCAGCCACTACCAACGGCTCTACGGTGCACCCGAAAAGGTGGTAAGTTCAGTGGTGTACATGTTGTTGGACATGAGGTGTTCAGTGGCTCCTGTCTTTTGCATGCCCGGCGGTGTGCTGTGGGACCTTCACATGTGTAGTGCCGAGCATGGCTGCATGTAGAAACCTGTTACTACGATGTTTGTGCATGTCATACTGTCCACTTACGTGACCCTCTTGTCTCCCATCATGGTAGGTCAAGCTGCACCTTCGCAAGGCCGTGTGGAGGACCATAGAACGTGATGTACGGGCAGTGGGGGGGTGCAATAGACGACACACACACTGCCACAAGCGCTGGGACGACATATCCAGGCTTAGCAAGAATGTGGCGGAGATGACACTGGGGATTATTCCAAGATCTACACGTCTGGCCCGCCGCACCATGACCCCTCTTATGCACCGTATCATTGCTGTGACGCATCCTGAGCTGTCCGCCCGGCTGAGTGGGGATACACAGCAAACTAGCGGTAAGCAGAATGTATGTGTATGTTACTTGGGCCTGCAATGCATGTATTGGTGCTCAGACACCGGAGTGACTTCCGTGGTGCGTATGTTTAGCTGTAATACCATGCTGGTGCCATTAGCAGAGTGAGCGTTGGCATCCATGTCCGCCAGGTGGACAGCCCACTTGCTTAGTAGTTGAGGGTTCCAGGACATGCCGTTGAGGTCTGTGGTCCCATGGCATGACATGTGTGCAGATCTACAGGCACTTGCCATGTTCGTATGATGTACATGTTTGACAGCCAACGCCGGTTCCTTGATGTGAGGATGACTGCTAGGAATGGGACGTGTGCAGGATGTGTGCTACATGTACTATGTATGTAATGGAATTCTAGATCTGTTGTACTTCAGTACGTGAGGTGGCACTTACTCACACCTCGTTTTTCTCTATTTCAGCTGTGGCAGAGGGCACTGACCCACAGACGACGGAGATGAGTGGTGGCAATGCTTCCGGATCAGAGGTCACACACACGCAGACTGACACTGAAGAGGGCAGCCTCGGAAAAGGGGGACAGGACCGTCCCTGAGGACTCACATGTGGAAACACCTTCGCCCTCATCCTCAGAAAGTGTTGGTGAGTCCTCACTGTTGGCACAGACAGGGAGTGGGCAATTGACACCTTCAGTCGGGACACAGCACACAGGGCCCACACTGCCACCCACTGCAACATGTACTGCTCGTGCTCGCCAGAGGAGGGGGAGCAGAGTTGCCTTTGGTGCAGAAACCGCCGCCCCTGCCCCGGTGACACAAAGTGCACTTTGTGCAGAGGCTGTAGATCTGCTGCGACAGCTGTGTGTAGGGCAGACCAACATGATCAATGCATTCCAAGACCACGATAGGAAGTTGGGGCAGGTGGTGGCATTCATGGAGGGTATGCATGGCGATGTTGCTGGTCTACACAGAACAGTTCAGTCATTGGCAAACACTGTGTCTCCTGCCATTGTACAGTCGCAAAGACAGGGTGCTACTTCTGTTCCCCCATCCACACCACTTGATGTCTCAGGGGGGAGTGACTTCTCAGAGCAGGACTCTTTTACAGGTTATTGCACTAGGAGCAGCCACAGGCAGCAGGGCAGGGCACGGAGAGCACAGACCCCATCCCCTAGGACTGGTAAATCTGGCACCAAAGACGACATAAGCTACACTGGAGTTGACACACAGGATCCTCAAGGGGTGTTGGGGGAAATGGCTTCACATGCTACACAGGCATCACCCACAAAAGGTAGTCCCAAGGGAAGGGCAACTCCCAAGTCCAGGGACACTACCAAGGACACCACGAAGGAAGGTTCAACTCCTAAGAGCAGGGACACTCCCAGGGACAAGAACACTACAAAGGCAAGGCCACCTTAAAAGAGCAGGGACACTCCCAAGGACAAGGACACTACAAAGGTAGGGGCAACTCCCAAGAGAAGAGACACTCCCAGGAACAAGGACACTACAAAGGAAGGGGCAACTCCCAAGAGCAGGGACACTCCCAAGGACAGGACACTACAAAGGAAGGGGCAACTCCCAAGAGCAGGGACACTCCCAAGGACAAGGACACTACAAAGGAAGGGGCAAATCCCAAGAGCAGGGACACTCCCAAGGACAAGGACACTACAAAGGAAGGGGCAACTCCCAAGAGAAGAGACACTCCCAGGGACAAGGACACTACAAAGGAAGGGGCAACTCCCAAGAGCAGGGACACTCCCAGGGACAAGGCTGCTTCTAGAGACAGGTACACTACAAGGGAAAAGTCTGCACCCAGGGACAGGGCACCGCCCAGGGATCAGGGAGCTTCTAGGGACAGGACAACTCCTACGGCCAAGGCACATCCAAGGGACAGGGCTTCTCCCATAGACACTAGCTCCATCAAGGACAGGCATACATCACCCCTGGCTGCACTGAAGGCTGATGTTGTTGAAGGAACGTAGTAAAGATGTGTCCGCGGTGGAGTCCCCCCATACCTCTACTCCCATCCACGCCCCTCAGAAGCAGAGCAAGGAGTACCCTGTAGTCGCATCCCCCATTACACATGATTTAGAGGGCAGAAGGCAGGCCCACAGCACACGACAAGCAGGGTCCAGCACGTCCCCAGAGAGCAGACCCCCACCAGCAGATGATCCACCTGCGCTGGGTGATGTTTCAGATGAGGCCACACCACTTACCAGTCCAGTCATGTCCAGGGTGCACTCACATATCCCTAAGAAACATAGACACACACCATTGACACCTGAACACCCGATGTCGCTCAAGTACAGCTATCCCCAACTCCCAGGGCCACCCTGCCTCCTGGCCCATACAGCCCTGTGGCTCATCATTTCACTGGTCCCAGTGGCGCAGCTGCAGTTGACTCTCATGTGTCAGATGGTGGCACTGTGTCTGTTGTTTGCTGTCATGCTTCATGTAGTAGCACTGTCTCTGTTGTGCCCTCTCCTATTTCTGGTACAGGCAGTGTGTCAGGGTCTGTGGCTCATGTGTCAGTCACTCGAGCTGTGGCTGTGTCTCACATTCCTGTTTCTGGTGCTGGCAGTGTGTCAGGGTCTGTGGCTCACGTGTCAGTCACTCGAGCTGTGGCTGTGTCTCACATTCCTGTTTCTGGTGCTGGCAGTGTGTCAGGGTCTGTGGCTCATGTGTCAGTCAGTAGATCTGTGGCTGTGTCTCACATTCCTGTTTCTGGTGCTGGCAGTGTGTTGGGGTCTGTGGCTCATGTGTCAGTCAGTAGATCTGTGGCTGTGTCTCACATTCCTGTGTCTGGTGCTGGCAGTGTGTCCGAGGCAGGTAGTTCAAGCAGTACACCTGATTCTGTGATGTGAGGTGCTGTTTACTTCACTCCCATGTAATTTGACTTGGTGTGTACATTGTCCATTGTAACCAGCCTTGCACTGTTGTTGTCGTTGGGACGGGTAGCTTGACCCACGTACTGGTGTTGCTAGTCATGTACCTGCTGTGTTGTCCACAATGCCCTCTTGCTGTTCTGATACTGCATTCTTCCCTCTCACGTGCTGCCAATGATGTACCTGCTGTGTTGTCCACAATGCCCTGTTGCTGTTCTGATACTGCAATGTGCCCTCTCACGTGCTGCCAATGATGTACCTGCTGTGTTGTCCACAATGTCCTGTTGCTGTTCTGATACTGCATTCTGCCCTCTCCCGTGCTGCCAATGATGTATCTGCTGTGTTGTCCACAATGCCCTGTTGCTGATCTGATACTGCATTCTGCCCTCTCACGTGCTGCCAATGATGTACCTGCTGTGTTATCCACAATGCCCTGTTGCTGTTCTGATACTGCATTCTGCCCTCTCATGTGCTGCCTCTAATGGACCTGTTCTGTGCAATGGACTGTTGATGCACTTATCCCCTCTCATGTGCTGCCTCTGATGGACCTGTGCCTTGCCATGGACTGTTGATGCACTTAGCCCCTCTCATGTGCTGCCTCTGATGGACCTGTTCTGTGCAATGGACTGTTGATGCACTTATCCCCTCTCATGTGCAGCCTCTGATGGACCTGTGCCTTGCCATGGACTGTTGATGCACTTAGCCCCTCTCATGTGCTGCCTCTGATGGACCTGTTCTGTGCAATGGACTGTTGATGCACTTATCCCCTCTCATGTGCTGCCTCTGATGGACCTGTCCCTTGCCATGGACTGTAGATGCACTTAGCCCCTCTCATGTGCTGCCTCTGATGGACCTGTTCTGTGCAATGGACTGTTGATGCACTTATCCCCTCTAATGTGCTGCCTCTGATGGACCTTTGCCTTGCCATGGACTGTCGATGCACTTATCCCCTCTCATGTGATGCCAATGATGTACATGATCTGTTGTACCCAATTCCCATGCTCTTGGATATACTGATATTATGCACCTAATATGTTGAATGAAGCTAATAAATCATGTTTTGTGGTATGTCGTTGTCATTCCTGGTTGTGTACTTCAATTGTGTATATTGTTGTGAGATCATCAATGTATTTCCTATCACATGCCACTCCCCCTTCCAACGTCACAGCCCAGGCAAGTACTCCCCTTCCGGCAGCAATAAGTGAGTTGGCGTACCTGCGCCGTCGTCGATGATGGTCCATGACTTGCTGGTGGAGGATCGCGAAGAGTATCGGAAAAGCTTGTAGCGCTGGGTCCATGTGGGCGAGCTGCTTGTGGTGGGTATCTTAGCAATGTGTGGTTTGTTCGCTGTGGGGATTCCGCCGTGTTCAGGCAGGTTGTTTTTCCGCAGCGGTTTTATGTGTGTTTGCCGCCATCGTGATTTGGGACACGGTCGGAGACGTCATTCCGTACGGCGGTGTCTCTGGATTGGTTACGTCCGCCGCGGGGTCGGGTGTACTTCCGCGGCGGTGCGTTCTCTTCCGCCGCGTACGGAGTTTTGACAGTGTTTCCCATCCTAATATGGCGGTCGGACTGTTCGCGGCAGGCGGACACGGAAAAGGCATTTTCCGCATACTCCAGGACGGCGGTCGCACTTCCGTCCGACATCCTAATGAGCCCCTATATGTGGCCATATTTACCCCACCCTCTTAGTTACCATTTACTGGGTTATTGGTAAATCTGGTAGTTGGGGATGACCTAGGCCATTACAAGCTGGGCGCTGAAATTCTCTTTAAAAATGAGGAATTATGGGGTGAATTACTAATTTATTTCCGGTTACCCCTATAATCCTCGAATGTCACCCAGATTGTCACTTAAGGATTTACAGCCTGATTCATGAAGCTAAATTGCACTCGCAAAGGGCAAGATTCTCAGAATCTTGCCTTTTGCGAGTGCAATTTTGGCATTTGGGATTCACAATCCCAAATGCAAAAATCGCTAATGAAGAATTAGCTAATATGCGAGGATTAGCATTTAAGGAATCTCTATTAGAGATTCCGTAAATGCTATTCATGACACTTTCAAAAATTGCGATTTTGCAAATTTGGGCCGCTATTTACCGAGAGGTCAGACCTCTCGGTAAATAGCAAAAACTTAGAAAAATGCTTTTAAAAGCATTTTTCTAAGTTGCATGTTGCACGCACACATGACCTTTGGACATGTGTGTGCGCAACACCTGTTCAAATGTGCATTTTAGGGGTGCTACAGGGTGTCCTTTGGACACCCCTGGCACCCTTAAAATCGCTATCTTATTTGCGAGTAGTAAATTGCTACTCGCAAATGAGGGATACTCCCCATTCATTCCTATGGGCCTTTTGGCCCATAGGAATGAATGGGGAGTTATTCCTCTTTTTGCGAGTAGGAAATTTCTACACGCAAATAGAGAACATGTAGGAATCGCTATTTATTTAGCAATTCCTACATGAATACCGTTTTGCGTGTCCTCAATAGCGAGTCGCTATGATTCGCTATTAGGGCCACGCAAAACGGCCCGTACATGAATCAGGCTGTTAATCTCTTTATAATTAAGAGGCCAATTGTAATGAAGGGCTTGCTAGCAAAAATGCATATTTCAGAATTTTCTTCCCTGAACAGCAAGTTGGTTAGCTGGTCTGTCTAGGCCTTACTTGTTGCCTCACATATGTATAAATAGCGGTTAAAGCATGTGTTTCCTTTATGATGGCAACATGGATGCGAGCACCCTATTATACATTTCAAGAACTCATTATACCAATATACAAATATGAAGTGACTTCTTCAATGAACACTTTGCTCAGGCTGACTTTCAACTGAATACCTGCAGAGTGATCTAGCGTTTAGCAGAGGCTTTACTGGGACTATCTCTGTTGACACAGCTACAGCCATTCTACAAAATTAGAGATGATCTCACATGCAACAGGGCCATTACAATGAAAGGACATCTGCCACCATTACATGAAAATGTTCAGCAAAAATGAACAATGCTCTCTAGCATAGCAGATGGTCTTTAATTTTAAAAAATTTCAAATTCGCACATCCAAAGTGGGAAATAGTTCTTGAAAAATGAAAAATCAATGTTATTTTATGTTATGTCAAAGGGATTTGTAAAGCTCAAATCTGTCCCAAAAATGGGGCTTCCATGAGCTAGACTTAGCAGATGGATAAACTGTAACCAGCAGCCTAACAGAAAAGGGCAGGTAATAGATGGAAAAGAAACATGGCTTCAGGGATTTCCTGAATTGCAGATGGTTCTCAATGTTTCTAATAGGGAGAGGGAGTGAATTGCACTGATCAGGGGCTTTGGCACAAAAGGAGAGGCCTCCAGCTCTCCTAAAATGTGGGATAGTGGCCAGAATAGGATTGGCTGAGTAAAGGAAGCAGGAGGGATATTACAGTGATAAAAGATTGGACAAGGTGAGAGCCCTCTGGAAGTACAGAATCTTATGAGCAACACACAAGATTTTGAAGTGGATGCGCTTTTCCACTGGGGGCAAATGCAGTTTGAGGAGGAGACCAGCGACAGGACATAACTTTGGGAGGGAAAAGAGCAACCTGGCTGTCGCATTTGGGCATGCTGGAGTCTTCTGATCACAGACTTGTTCGTTTCTAGGTACAAGATGTTGTAATAATCCAGCCATTGCCGAATTACTGCCTGGATGATAGTTTATTAGGTGCTAGAGTGAAAGAGGCCAAGAATGGGGTTGAGACTTATCAAACATCCTAAGCCGGTGCCTGATACCGCTTTAGCCTAATCCTCGAAAGGCAAGGTGCTGTCCATGATGACTCCGGGATTTCTTTTATGGAGGGCTTGAGAGTGGAAGAATACCCAAGCAAAAGTCATCACCAGTAGGAGGTCTCCGGTTTTATTTGCATTCTGGTGGAGGCAATTGGCATTTATCCATTCAGTGACTGCTAACAGGCCTCTCTGAAAGTTGCCCCTGATGCGAGGAGAGCTTGCTCCTAGCACCTGATGGACATTGATATTTTTCTGCTTTTTACAGATGTGCTGTGGAAGGGTGTCTATCCCAGAGAAAGGTTGAACATAGTGTTAGAAGGTTCAGCCTATGTGAAGAGGCCATTAGAATACCATGCGCACCAGCAGTTCTGCAATGCAGAATATCTTTATATCAGCAGAGTTTCCTGTAGCTAAGCCCCCACAACTGTTATTTGGATATCCAATGGGCCCCCATTTTGTACAACAACCACCATGGAATCTGATGTTCCAGGTACCACCACTGATGTACCAATGCAACCCTAAGCAATACCCTTTTTTAGGAAGAGGTCGGGGCAGAGGCAGACGAATAGGAGGAATGAAACATGTCCAGTGGCAAGACCAGAATCCACTAGGAGGGTGGCAGTGGTCCCTAATAGGATGGGGAGCACACAGTGTTGTTTAAATGCCCCTCACACACCAACAGGCCCCTTGGTGTCATGCTTCATCATCGGGGCCTTCGCACCCCTCTACGGGATGCGGCGTGCTGCGACAAACGACTACGTAGGAGCACTTGGTAGTGAACTATGTGAGGGTGTATAGTGAAAGATGTGAGTGAGGTGAGGTGAAAAAAGTGAGTAAAAAATACCTGGCACTAAGGAAACAAATATTTATTCTGTCCTTGGCTGGTATTAATAAAAAGTGCAGAATCTGGTTGAAAAAATAGTACTAGGGTATATCAACCATTAACAGTGTCAACATGTTTCGGAGCACAAGGCTCCTTCTTCAGGACGAGGATATGCTTTATTATCCTCACCTTACTCACATGGAATGTGAAAGTGTTCAAAAAACTTATTTATAAAAATACAATGTGTAATATACCTATCAATGTTTTAAGAAAAGGTATGTTCGTTGCGCCCAGTAGGCGTTTGAAAAAAACCTGTAAAAGAAAGACATAATAAATATACTAGTCGGACGTCCAGGAACATAGTAAACATACTAGTCGGATGTCCAGGAACATGAGGAAAAAGTATTTCTTTCCTAATAAAGGTGAGTATACAGAACTCAACTGTGGCTCTGGTACCTTGTAAAAGAAAGACACTTAGAAGGGACACACAACCCTAAACGCACACACATACAAACATGCAATCTCCCAGATATAAATGGGGAAAGAATGAGGGTTAACAATGTTGCAGGCTTACTTAGGTTCAAAAACTCGGAAGGCCTCATGAGCCTATGCGTGGTATTGGGGGTATCTCCCTTCGTTGCCCAGTAAACAACCTAGAAGATAGTAATGGCTGTATTATAGGTAGTGAAGTAGAGATTAATCAATAAGACAAGGTTACTGATACGTGAGACGCATCCTTGGTCTTAACTCGCCCTACTCACGGTGACTGCAAGGAACGATCGCCTGCCTTCCCCTCAACGCTGCTCCGGTGAAGTGAGCCGTTAAGGGAGAGGCTCGCTTTTTATACTCTGTCGTTTGGTTAATTGGTTGAAGTAAATTGGATAATCAATAGCGGAAGGGAGCCCATATAAGGCCAAAAATACCCGTTTCCTTTCCGGTATGCATATGGTACCCGGAACTGCGCTGGACATCGTCGCGCTGGCTCGGCGGTAGTGAATCTCGGGACGCGCATGCGTAGACCCAGGTGCGTGCCTAGCGAGGTGCGCATGCGTCAAGCCGGAACGGCCAGCGCATGCGCGAATGAGTGGCACTACATTCACGAGTACTGCTTACCGTGGTGATTCAGCCAGTAGTGTTTATATTACCCAGCTCTCCCAATCGGTTGATTATATATTGTGAGGTTCCAAATGGAAGGACAAAGTAGTGGTGAATTAGATCCAAAAGGATTCTATTCAGGAGTGTGGCGTTCGTGGTGGCCCAAAGGAGGTAGTAATGTGGCCCATAAATTTTACAATTAATGAGGGGAGATATCCATATAGGAAGATTACACTAGACCCCAATAGGAGTCATCAATGCACACAAACGTTCATCACACCACTACAACTATGAGTAAACTGATAGATCTCAACCAGATGCTTTTTTGGAAGTTCTTTCGTCACTCATCATACCATGCATACAGTATGCCAAAGTTAGCGTAATTGGCTCCAAGGAATTGAATCATTAAGCCCTGTGATGTCGGTGCCCAGACGGAACACCCAACGTTGCTCCTTTTCCAACAGACCTGTGTCTGAGGGTAGTTGTTCGATCACTGTCCATTGTAATTCATTGACACAGTGTTGAAGTTCCAGGAAATGAGCTGACATTTTTGTAGTTGCCTTCTTGCATCTAATGTTGCTCTTATGCTCATTAATCCTGACTTTGACTTGTCTCGTGGTCATTCCCACATACTCCTTTCCGCAGGGACATGTGATCAGGTAGACCACATTTTTACTGTTACAGTTTGTGAACGTCCGTTGTTCCCAACTGGTCCCATTGGTGAAGGAAAGGGTCTGACTCTTTTTTGTAAGATGACAACAGTTGCAATTGCCACAAGGATGGTGGCCCTTTATCCCCTGTAGTCTTGTTTGCTCCACTTTTGGTGGCTGTGGTCTTGTATGGACAAGAATGTCTTTCAGATTCCTGCCACGTCTGTGGGCGAACATTGGTTTCTCAAGGGATAGTGTGCCACATGTAAGTGTGCGCCAATGTCTGTTTACCAGTTTCGTCAATTGGTTGATAACCGGGCTGTAGGTAGTGACACAGACCGTTCTACTCATCTGGTTATCCTTTGTGGGTTTGTCTTCGAGGAGAGCCTCACTATTGTTATTCCTAGCTCTTTTCATAGCCTTCTGGATAACAGGGTTGGGGTATTTTCTTTCTCTCAACTTAGTACAAAGGTCTTTGGCTTGACTTTTATACTTCGCCAGGTCGCTGCAGTTCCGACGTAGGCGGAGGAACTGTCCATATGGGAGGTTCTCCCTCAGGTGACGCGGATGGAAGCTGTCGAACCTGAGGAGGCAGAACCACCTCTAGAGACCTCAGATACAGGGTTAAGACCTAAGTCTAACTTCACACCACTGGACAGCCAACTTCCAGTTGAAGTATTGGCTTTCGAAAAGGCTATCATGCAGGAACTAAAGAAGTTGGACACTAAACAAAGGGTGTTCCAAAACATCAGCAAACTGGAAAATGAAGCTATCAGGGAACTCGGACACAACAAGGATCTAGTCATTAAGCCAGCTGACAAAGGGGGAGCTGTGGTTGTTCAAACCACCGCCGCCTATGACAAGGAATGCAGAAGGCTCTTATCTGACAACAGAAACTATCAAGTCCTGGTTGTAGATCCTACTGAGTCCCTAAGAGTAAAAATAGAAGGAATGATTGAGGAGGCCCTTGCATATGACTGGCTCTCTAAAAAAGAATCAGAGTTTCTGGTTCAAAAAAACCCTCGCACGCCATATTTCTACACCATACCCAAAGTGCATAAGAACCTTGAGAACCCGCCAGGACGCCCAATTGTATCCGGCATCTCATCCATTCTGGAACCACTATCCAAGTTTGCCGATGCATTCTTGAGACCCCTTGTGCAGGCCACAGACACATATCTAAGGGACACCAAAGCGGTGCTCCAATTATTGCAGAATCACCCATTTGACCCTGAGTCACAAATGCTTCTGAGCCTGGATGTGAAGAGTCTTTATACGAGCCTCCCACATGATGAGACACTTTTGATCATTGAAGAAGTACTCCACTCCACGCATTGGAAATACCAAACTCCAAGAGGTGTTGTTATGGAGTGCATCTCCTTAGCTCTCACAAAGAACTTTTTTGAATACGAGGGAACTCTATATTGGCAAAGCCATGGGACCAGCATGGGGAGCACCTTTGCTCCGAGCCTGGCAGGACTCTATGTCCATCACCTGGAGTCCTCCAAAATCCTCCATCCCAGTAATCCCTATAGAACGAGGATAAACACATGGCGACGCTATATTGACGACGTCCTGGTGATTTGGGAGGGGGACGAGAATTCAATCACAGAGTTTATGCAATGGCTGAACAATCAGAACACTTTCCTCAAGTTCACCCACCAGATGTCAAACAATTCTATGGTTTTCTTGGACCTCAACATCTATCATGAGGCAGGGTTTCTCAAAACAGAGACTCATTTTAAACCGACTGCCAGAAACTGCCTCCTCAGGTTCGACAGCTTCCATCCGTGTCACCTGAGGGAGAACCTCCCATATGGACAGTTCCTCCGCCTACGTCGGAACTGCAGCGACCTGGTGAAGTATAAAAGTCAAGCCAAAGACCTTTGTACTAAGTTGAGAGAAAGAAAATACCCCAACCCTGTTATCCAGAAGGCTATGAAAAGAGCTAGGAATAACAATCGTGAGGCTCTCCTCGAAGACAAACCCACAAAGGATAACCAGATGAGTAGAACGGTCTGTGTCACTACCTACAGCCCGGTTACCAACCAATTGACGAAACTGGTAAACAGACATTGGCGCACACTTACATTTGGCACACTATCCCTTGAGAAACCAATGTTCGCCCACAGACGTGGCAGGAATCTGAAAGACATTCTTGTCCATACAAGACCACAGCCACCAAAAGTGGAGCAAACAAGACTACAGGGGATAAAGGGCCACCATCCTTGTGGCAATTGCAACTGTTGTCATCTTACAAAAAAGAGTCAGACCCTTTCCTTCACCAATGGGACCAGTTGGGAACAACGGACGTTCACAAACTGTAACAGTAAAAATGTGGTCTACCTGATCACATGTCCCTGCGGAAAGGAGTATGTGGGAATGACCACGAGACAAGTCAAAGTCAGGATTAATGAGCATAAGAGCAACATTAGATGCAAGAAGGCAACTACAAAAATGTCAGCTCATTTCCTGGAACTTCAACACTGTGTCAATGAATTACAATGGACAGTGATCGAACAACTACCCTCAGACACAGGTCTGTTGGAAAAGGAGCAACGTTGGGTGTTCCGTCTGGGCACCGACATCACAGGGCTTAATGATTCAATTCCTTGGAGCCAATTACGCTAACTTTGGCATACTGTATGCATGGTATGATGAGTGACGAAAGAACATCCAAAAAAGCATCTGGTTGAGATCTATCAGTTTACTCATATTTGTAGTGGTGTGATGAACGTTTGTGTGCATTGATGACACCTATTGGGGTCTAGTGTAATCTTCCTTTATGGATATCGCCCCTCATTAATTGTAAAATTTATGGGCCACATTACTACCTCCTTTGGGCCACCACGAACGCCACACTCCTGAATAGAATCCTTTTGGATCTAATTCACCACTACTTTGTCCTTCCATTTGGAATCTCACAATATATAATCAACCGATTGGGAGAGCTGGGTAATATAAACACTACTGGCTGAATCACCACGGTAAGCAGTACTCGTGAATGTATTGCCACTCATTCGCGCATGCGCTGGCCGTTCCGGCTTGACGCATGCGCACCTCGCTAAGCACGCACCTGGGTCTACGCATGCGCGTCCCGAGATTCACTACCGCCGAGCCAGCGCGACGATGTCCAGCGCAGTTCCGGGTACCATATGCATACCGGAAAGGAAACAGGTATTTTTGGCCTTATATGGGCTCCCTTCCGCTATTGATTATCCAATTTACTTCAACCAATTAACCAAACGACAGAGTATAAAAAGCGAGCCTCTCCCTTAACGGCTCACTTCACCGGAGCAGCGTTGAGGGGAAGGCAGGCGATCGTTCCTTGCAGTCACCGTGAGTAGGGCGAGTTAAGACCAAGGATGCGTCTCACGTATCAGTAACCTTGTCTAATTGATTAATCTCTACTTCACTACCTATAATACAGCCATTACTATCTTCTAGGTTGTTTACTGGGCAACGAAGGGAGATACCCCCAATACCACCCATAGGCTCATGAGGCCTTCCGAGTTTTTGAACCTAAGTAAGCCTGCAACATTGTTAACCCTCATTCTTTCCCCATTTATATCTGGGAGATTGCATGTATGTATGTGTGTGCGTTTAAGGTTGTGTGTCCCTTCTAAGTGTCTTTCTTTTACAAGGTACCAGAGCCACAGTTGAGTTCTGTATACTCACCTTTATTAGGAAAGAAATACTTTTTCCTCATGTTCCTGGACATCCGACTAGTATGTTTACTATGTTCCTGGACGTCCGACTAGTATATTTATTATGTCTTTCTTTTACAGGTTTTTTTCAAACGCCAACTGGGCGCAACGAACATACCTTTTCTTAAAACATTGATAGGTATATTACACATTGTATTTTTATAAATAAGTTTTTTGAACACTTTCACATTCCATGTGAGTAAGGTGAGGATAATAGTGCATATCCTCGTCCTGAAGAAGGAGCCTTGTGCTCCGAAACATGTTGACACTGTTAATGGTTGATATACCCTAGTATGTATTTTTTCAACCAGATTCTGCACTTTTTATTAATACCAGCCAAGGACAGAATAAATATTTGTTTCCTTAGTGCCAGGTATTTTTTACTCACTTTTTTTCACCTCACCTCACTCACATCTTTCACTATACACCCTCACATAGTTCACTACCAAGTGCTCCTACGTAGTCGTTTGTCGCAGCACGCCGCATCCCGTAGAGGGGTGCGAAGGCCCCGATGATGAAGCATGACACTAAGGGGCCTGTTGGTGTGTGAGGGGCATTTAAACAACACTGTGTGCTCCCCATCCTATTAGGGACCACTGCCACCCTCCTAGTGGATTCTACTTTGTTTATTCATGATGCCTAGGGAGACTGTATCCACTTCTCTCTCTCTCCCCCCTTTTGTTATATTTCAGTGGCAAGACCATCCAGAGCCACAATCACTCAAGCGCATGGAACTGAGGAACAAGAACAACAAACAAAGCTAGTGGTCAATCTTTCACCCAAGGTATTTACCCCTACAGAATAAAAAGTACTAGAGAGAGGCCTAGAATTTGTGTCCACTCTCCATGAAGACTGCTTCCGACTTCATGAAGAACTTAACAGGTTCTTCAGGAAATTGAGGCTGAGGGCAATTTTCCAAGACAAAGAACAATATAAGGAGACCGATACAGGTGTTAGATTACCACCCAGATTCCCCCCACAAGAAGGCCTGAGCCCCACACAAAATTCCTTCGAGCAAGCGGTTATCAAAGATATTGGCCAAATAGATACAAAGAAACAATTCAACAACATCACCTCCCAAGGAAGGAAGGCCATCGAACAAATGCCGGAGGATGCATCAATCACCTTTAAGCCAGCGGAAAAAGGAGGAGCAGAGGTTATAATTCTGAATGCTGACTACAAGGAATGTTTGTGACAACTTTCTGAGCAATCTGATTACCAATGACCCTTCTACCCACCTGACCATGAATATCAAATCCATTGTGACCTCAGCGGAAGCTCAAGAATGCACCTCCGAAAAAGTATCTCAATTCTTTGTCAACACGGAACCGAGGACCCCGTATTTCTACACTCTCCCTAAAATTCACAAGTGTATCCTCCCACCTCCGGGACATCCCATAATTTCGGGGATAGGCTTCCTCCTGGAACCACTCAGTAAATTCTTTCATATCTTTCTGCAACCTACAGTGAAGAGAATCCTGTCATACCGTCAAGACACCAGAGATGTCCTGAACCTGATGGCAAACACAGAGAATAGTAACTAGATTGACCTTCTGATGATCTTAAACTTGGGAACATTATACACGAATATCCCCCAATACGCAACTCATAACGTTGTAAAGACATGTTTGCTAGCTGAGGACTGGACCTCACAAACCCCGATCAGCTTCATCATGGATCGTGCCACCATAGCAATGCGAGAAATCTTCTTCCAGTTTCAAAACACTCGGTAATACCAAATCCAGGGCACTTCGATGAGGAGCACCTGTGCCCCCAGCCTGGCAAGCCTTAATGTGGCAGACTTGAATGCACAAATATCCACAACAACACGTTTTCCACCAATACTATTGTGATTCTATCTCTAGTTTTAATAATGAGGCTTCCTCACTGAGCTTGAACCTGGAAGCTTGCAACTACCCTACATCCGTCATCAAAAAATCATTCAAGAGAGCACGTAAAAAAACCAGAGTCACTGCCGGAATCCAAACAAAAAGAAGAAGTAGATACCATTACTTGTGTGATGACATACACATCCAACTCAAACAGGATCCAGAGGGTGATTAGGAAACACTGGAGGATTATAGAGTCTGGCAACCTTACAATGCCGATGCCCCGCTTCCCTTTCAAGTTTTTTAGGTCAATACAGAAAGAAAAGCAGCTGTTTTTCTTTCTGTATAGATCTAAAAAACTTGATATAAAAAAATCTTCATTAAGATCCTCCTGATGTCGACCTTCATAATTTCTGAACAGAAAGTACTTTGAAAAGTTGTTTTTACACTAAAACCAATACCATAAAATGTGTGCACAAGACTTGGTTCTAATTTACAGTGTGTGTCCTGACCTACACACTCCCATGGGTTGTTTTTGCTTGGGTTTGTTTCCCCTGACCTAGTGGCACCGTATTCATTCATCACATCTTTAACTCCATTGCGTACTTGCTTGAGCGCCATTTCTTCCTGTCCCAATTCTAAACCGTCCACCGAACGAGTAAACACAAAGTACACTGTGGAAACTGAACCCTTTAAGAGGACACAACCCTTGTGAAAGTGTGGGATGTGTCACCTGATGAAACATACTAAAGAAGTCACTATCCGTAACAACCAGATCTAGGCACAACGAGCACACACAAATTGTAACACCAAGAACTATATCTACTTGATAGACTGCCCATGCCCATTGAGAAACATCGGGATGACCACTCGAGCAGTGAAAACACGCATTATTGAACATCGGAGAAACATCAGTTTTCAGGAAATCGCCACTAAAATGAGTGCACAGTTCATCAACCACTCACTCATGACAGAAGAAATTAGCTGGATGGTGCTTGAAACAAGCACATCGTGGAATAAGCATAAACTCTTTGATATGCAGCAACGTTAGATTTTCCACCATTCAACCCAGATCACAGGTCTTAACAATGAAATTCCCTTGCATGAACTTAATATTTAGCCTGCTTCCACTTGGCTGCATACAATGGATGCCCATCTAATTATTTACCTACCTGTCCTTTTACCTCTTCTATAGGACCAGCTCTTCCTGGTTCACTTACGGACTTCTCCAGAGAGCACCTTTTTGTACCTATTGATGCATCATTATTATATTATATATTTCATCCCCCTACCCATAACCCGCCGGTATGATTATGGCACCATCTTTGGCTGAACAAAAGTCTAGTCCCATCCCTTGGTTGGCACACACATTCACGTTGTTTCTTTCGTGAAAGAAAACTACTTCCATTCAGTGTTCATTTCATTTTTTTCAACGTTTGTTTAATGTTCATTTTATAAAGTAAATTCCATGTTTTTCTTCAAACTCAGAAAAATCAATTTATAAATCGGGCATGGTTATTTTCCACATATCCAATGCATTTCGAGCATTGATGGCATGCTCTTCATCAGGGAAATAGACACTAGGAACAATGATATATGTACATGATTATTAATGGTAATCGAATTAACTGTTAACAAACATCCAGTTATTATGTAGTCTACATTTCAAAATACTAGGTCACGGTTCCAAATGCATGGTCACAATTCAAAAACATGTCTAACTGTTATCCTGTAATTGATACAGTAGTACATTGCATGCGTTATTTTAAATGTGCAGCTGTAAACGTGGGTTCAAATAAAACGTAATGGTTTGCTTACATGCCCTTCAATGAATGTTGTCTTTGGAATCTGTAAACAAATGGGTAGACGAAAAGGATTTGTCAATGCCTGTGGGCAGAGCAATAATCCGTGGGGCTTCTAATGGCGCATAGGTGGTGGTAGACACTGACCTGTTTGGTAACGGGTAGAGAAAACTGCCCGGCACTGATCTCCAAAGAACGCCGGCGAAGCAATGGCTTCCCGCGTTTCTGCATTCAAAACATCCGGAGTCACGTGGGTTGATCGGAGGGTAAAGGTAAAAAACGGACTGTGCGGATCGGGGTTGGAATCTGAATCGAAAAAGGACGTGCTATGTGTGTTTAAAGTGACTTCAAGGTTGGTGTTCAAGATTAAAAAATAAAACTGGAATACTGCCATTTAAATTACAAAAGTGAAATCTAGGGAAAATAAGAAATTAAAAAAATAAAATGAAAAAATCGTGAAGGTGATCTTGGTATCGAACTGAGTATCTGTGGCTTGGAGTGATGCCTGTGCTGTGATGTTCGCCATGGTGGATCTAAGGTTAAAACGACTACCTGAAGGTACATAGTGTCAGAATGAGGGTTTGCACAATTAACACACGAACAAATCAAAGAGCAAATTGATCACAGGTAACATGAAAATTCGATTCTTTCATTAATCCCCATGGGATTCTGAGTGGATAATTTATGAATCCAGTAATTTTCGCGTTTTAGGAGGAATTTGTTGTTGTCTATCCCTTCTTGTTTTTGTATTGTCTCAAGTACAATAAATTTCATTTGGGAGACATTGTGTTGTTTTTCTGTAAAGTGGGCAGACAGTGCTGACTTCGTGTTTTTGAGTCTAATGTTCGACTTGTGTTCTGTGAGGCGTATCTTAATGCGGCGCTCAGTTTTGCCCACATACATTTTCCCACATGGGCATTTGATGCCATATATCAGGTTGTAGGTGTCACATGTTGCATTCACTTTGAGCTTGATTGAGTAGCCTTGACTAGGATGATTCACGGTGCTGCCCTTGATGACGTTGTTACAATGTCCACAGTTTAAGCAGGGCTTAGTTCCTGCGTAAGTTGTACTGTCTTTTGGTTTGTTTTGTAAGATTTCCCCCAAGTTTTTCGCTCTAGTGTATGCGAATAGAGGTGGTTGGCTGAAAGCATTTCCAAAGTCAGGTTCAAGATTGAGGATCGACCAATGTTTCATTATGGTTCGTTTGAATTGTTTGCTGCTCGTAGAATATTTTGAAACCACTACTATCCGTGGTTGCTCAGGTTTGACTGTTGGTGTTAACAGTTTTGATCTATCTGTATCCTCTATTCTTCTTCTAGTTTCTTGTACCAACGCTGTTGGGTAACCCCTCTTACAAAATTTGTCAGACATTTCGTTAAGTCTTGCTTTGAGGATGGTTTCATCTGATGCAATTCTCTTGACTCTTGCCATCTGGGAGTATGGTAAATTACGTATCAGGCTGGGTTCATGGAAGCTGGAATGTAATAACATGTTATTCCTGTCTGTGGGTTTGACATATAGGTCAGTGATGAATCCTTTAGGGGTTACGGTTATTTTCACATCTTTTGCTCATAGTTTCGACGTCGCAGGACACTCGACGCCTCCTTGTTGTGCACCACCAAACTGTATATCAAGATTAACCCGCTGATTAACTCATAAGCAGTGCATCTATCCAAAACAACTAATGACAACCATCTTTGGCTGCCCACTCCAGTTTTCTCATACTTCTTAACATTTTTAAAGATGGCTGCCACACTTGCCGCAGATCAACTGCTCCATATTCAATGGTCCCATACATTATACCCCTCACTACACATCCAGGGTATAAGGATATCAGTAGACTTATCTGTTGCATCCGAAACCCCAATTGGTGCCCCTATTCCTTATCTGGAAACCTGACTCCCTACCCAATTTTGACCACTTAGCACCATGAGACCAACCTGGTCTCCCCTCTCCAAGATGGCCACCTTGCTTACCACTCATGCACTGCAGAAACCATCCGCCTGGGACGCAACACACATGACCGTTGTCACTTAGATGCAGGCACCGCACCGCGGTCCTCGTGTTCCAGGCTGAATTGAGGTAGGTAGGTGCCACAGCAGTGTCCGGATCATCCACAAAGTAAGTGTACCGTTTTTGGGGCTACCACCGCACTTATTGGCACGTATTCTGGGCCACAAATAACAGGGCATTATCGACTTACGCAAGACTCTTGCGGTTCACGGCATTACAATTACTGTTTTCAACACGATTGGTAAATCCATTAAGTTTGTTGATCCTCAAAGTATAGGGAAGATGCCTGCAGCATTACCATTAGTCTACCTCCCTTGTTCCTTCCACAAGATGGATAACATGCAGGAGTCTCCCTCGTGCATGCTCATCCTGTCTAGTGACTGTGTTTATACATCTATAAGCGCCCAGATGAGCGCCCAGATGACTAAGATATGTGTGAACCCTACAATCTCAATTCCTAAAGAGTGATCTTGCTGATTTAGCACACTTAATACACCCTCTTATTCACAGCAGAGCTACCTCACTCCCTGCATGTCCGCCCTCACTAAGCAGACTGCCACGCACCTGAGCTCTACCATTAATGATGTAACCCATTATGATCAAACATTGATACTCAATACATATGACCACTACTGCTTTTTTCTTTCTCATGAAGGTGTCCCTTACATTGATCGGGACCCTTCATTTTACCTAAGGAGTCCAACTTTGCCTCTATCGAGGTAAGTCATGACTATGTGTTAACTAGGCTCCGTCAACATGGCAAGTCTAGTATTAGTTAGTACAACATTTTTAACCCCTTCGACGCTGATGACGAGCTCAGCTCGTCATGAGGTACACCTCTCGTACGCTGATGACGAGCTGAGCTCGTCATGAACCGCGGGTTTTTCAAAAAGTCAGCGCACAGCGGGAAAATGCGCCGCACCGATGCGGTTAAGTATCCTCTTCCTATGTTTTGGTACTGGGATTTTTAATCAAATGTATGCAGATCTTGGTACAGCAATGAGATATTACCCAACTAAATAAGCTAGCAGACTCACGTCATATTTACACTAGTATGTGCACGACTGGTCATAAATTATTCACTGCACATGTATGATGCATTTTTTTCTTTTCCCTAAAGTTTGTTGTTTGTGCTTTTCCACCTTGTGTCTCCCTCTTTTAGGTGGATTCACTGACCGGCACTAACTCCGGGGTATCCGGTCCATCCTCTAATAGTGAGGAGAGCCCCAGTCTCCCGGGGCTGATACAATACTTTTTTCTAGGTCCTGCTGAAGTATCTCATGACCTTGGGGCTTTTGTGGCATGAAGCATTTTGACCGGCCACCTATAACTAGTCAATACCTGAGACTAGTAGCTATCCTGGTACCTCAGACAACACAATAGCACCACTGTTTTTACTTAGCCTTCGTATACTTCCTCATTAAAAGTGTTTTTGTCCTAGGCTACCAGTATCTATTTTAGCTACCCACACAGCCCTTTCACTCCCACATCTATACGGCACCCCAGATCAAAAGATCTCTGACAAAGAAGTCCCCAGCACCATCAGGCATTGCAGCGCCGGCCTGACGAGGAACACCCAATGATGAAGCATGACACCCTAACAGGTGTGTGAGGGCACCGCCTAATCCTTTTCCAACTCTCTCACCCAGCCACTATTCAACTCCCCAGCCAAGAACAACCGAAATGGACCAGAAATCTCACTCGGATCAACATGACAGACTTGTAAGAAAAAGTCACCTCTCTACTCACTCACTCCTCGGCTGAACTTTCCACTACAGAACTCACTGACCACTACAACACTTCCATGTCAACTATTCCCAATCAGATTGCCCCTCTGAAACTAAAAAAAACCAGGAACATTCCATCCAGATCTTGGTTCAACACGGACATCAATAACAAAAGGAGACAATTTAGAGCCACAGAAAGACTTCGGAGAAACAAGCCCTCCACTAGCACTCTCGAACAACTCAAAGCAGCTCAGAGAAATTACAAAAAACACATCCACAATGAAAAAAACAACTTCTTCAATGAACTATTTAAAATCATCAAGCTACAAACAACTAAGCCCACAACAACGTTCACCCAGGCCTCCACGGAACTCTGCGAAAATTTCGCCATCTTCTTTGAAGAAAAATCACCAAGATTGAACACTCGCTAGACACCAGAAACGATCCCGCGAGCGAAAGCCTGCCCCCAGATAATATAGAAAACGCGTCTTCAAAACACAACTACACGGAAGGCCTTCGTTCCCATCACGGAATCCAAGATCATCAAGCTAATCTCAACCTCCAAACCCGCCTCTCACCTCCTAGACCCTATACCAATTCAACTGACCAAAAATCTCAAACTCTCCATAGCTCCATTCTGGTGCAGAATCATCAACAGCTCCCTACACTCTGGCATTATACCTGTTTGCTTCAAAGTTGGCCAAGTCACACCACTACTAAAAAACCAGGCCTTGAATGCACGGACCTGAACAACTTCAGACCTGTCTCCAATCTCCCCCTCCTATCCAAAATCCTGGAGAAATGCATCCTCTCACAGCTAACTCAACACATGGACAACATCAACCGTCTTGATCCCCACCAATCGGGGTTCAGAAAAGGTTTCAGCACTGAGACGGCGATCCTCAACATCACAGACGACATCCACCAGTCACTAGACTCCAGCCAATGCTGCCTGGTCATTCTCCTCGACTTATCGGCAGACTTTGACACAGTAGACCACCAACTTCTCATCAAGGCCATACAAGAAAAGGTTGGTGCCGATGAAAAGGTCCTCCGATGGTTCACCTCTTTCTTCCAGAACCGCTCACAAAAGATAAAAATCAAGAACTTCACCTCCGACCTCCACCCTGTCAGCAGAGGTGTACCCCTGGGCTTAGTGCTCTCACCACAACTTTACAACATATACATGGAACCCCTCACCACCTTTCTTAAAAAGACTAAGATCCCCTTCCACCTATACGCCGATAACACCCAGATCTATGTAGAAACCTAGGATGCTTGTTTCCGGTCCAGGGAAGACATGGCTTGGCGGTTCGGGCTGGACTGTTCCCAGGAGGCACAGGGTCAGACTGATTTGCATATAGCCATGTCTGAACTGGGGTGGCTGAGTGAACTAAAGAATGGTGATGGATTAAACCCAGATGAGTTGACTGGGGGTGAGTGTTTGATTTGTTCAAACGCTCCGTCCATCATCCCCTTTTGTACCACTTTGTTCGCCCTAAGTGTGACAGGGTATGCTCAGACGTGAGTCCCTTGTTCACTTGGCCACTGGATTCAAGATAGCCTGGCTGATGAGGATTATGAATCCAAAACCGGTCCCAGGATGCTTGTTTCCGGTCCAGGGAAGACATGGCTTGGCGGTTCGGAATGGACTGTTCCCAGGAGGCACAGGGTCTGACTGATTTGCATATAGCCATGTCTGAACTGGGGTGGCTGAGTGAACTAAAGAATGGTGATGGATTAAAACCAGATCAGTTGACTGGGGGTGAGTGTTTGATTTGATCAAACGCTCCGTCCATCATCCCCTTTTGTATCGCTTTGTTCGCCCTAAGTGTGGCAGGGTATGCTCAGACGTGAGTCCCTTGTTCACTTGGCCACTGGATTCAAGATAGCCTGGCTGATGAGGATTATGAATCCGAAACCGGTCCCAGGATGCTTGTTTCCGGTCCAGGGAAGACATGGCTTGGCGGTTCGGGCTGGACTGTTCCCAGGAGGCACAGGGTCAGACTGATTTGCATATAGCCATGTCTGAACTCGGGTGGCTGAGTGAACTAAAGAATGGTGATGGATTAAACCCAGATCAGTTGACTGGGGGTGAGTGTTTGATTTGTTCAAACGCTCCGTCCATCATCCCCTTTTGTATCGCTTTGTTCGCCCTAAGTGTGGCAGGGTATGCTCAGATGTGAGTCCCTTGTTCACTTGGCCACTGGATTCAAGATAGCCTGGCTGATGAGGATTATGAATCCAAAACCGGTCCCAGGATGCTTGTTTCCGGTCCAGGGAAGACATGGCTTGGCGGTTCGGGCTGGACTGTTCCCAGGAGGCACAGGGTCAGACTGATTTGCATATAGCCATGTCTGAACTGGGGTGGCTGAAAGAACTAAAGAATTGTGATGGATTAAACCTAGATCAGTTGACTGGGGGTGAGTGTTTGATTTGTTTAAATGCTCCGTCCATCATCCCCTGTGGTATCCCTATGTAGAAACCTCCTCCATAAACGACATCCTCGGACTCAACAACACTCTAAAAGAAATTCAACGTTGGCTATCCCAAAATCACATTAAACTCAATCAAGATAAAACGGAGATCCTCCTCATCTCCAACAAAGAAGAGAACCCACAAATTACAGAGTGGCTTGAAGCTTTGAACGCTCTAAATGGTAATCTCACTCTGGCCAAATCCGTAAAATCCTTAGGAATCACCCTAGACCCCAAACTGGACATGACCAACCACATCAAAAACTCTGCAAAGACTGACTTCCTCAACCTAAGGCTTCTATACAAAATCAAACCATTCATTCCTGCTAAAGACCTCAAACAAGCCACACAATCGCTGGTGCTATCCAGGCTCGACTATGGCAACGCAACCCTCACTGGCGCCTCAAAATTCAACTTGGCTCCCCTCAGAAGAATCCACAACGCAGCAGCCAGAATGGTCACTAGAATCAGGAAATATGACCACATTTCACCAGCACTAAGTGAACTAAAATGGCTCCCAGCTGAACAGCCAGCCAATTTCAGAATGGCATGCCTCACGCACAAAGCCCTTCACACTGGAAAACCGGACTATATAGCCAACAAACTTAAGAGGGCCGGGCAGACGAGAAACCTCAGAAGCTCAAACTCCCTCTTTCTCATCCCCTTGAGAACACGCAAACACAAAACAGCTGCGAGATCATTTGCTGGAACCGCACCCAAAGTTTGGATCTCCATCCCAGCAGACATCAGTACTATCCCTTCCTTCACAAAATTCAAAAAACACCTTAAAACCCTCCTGCTGAACCGCGCCCTCCCAAATGGATAGCCACGCTATCCCTGAGGCCGGTGCTCTCCGACTATACTCTGCTCACATCCTCGTCAGACCGCCTCAAGACTAACTGTGCACATGATTAAGCGGCCTCACGATCCTCGGTCTACCTCAATTCAGCATTCAACAAGGCTACCTCAAAACTCTACCAATACCCCATGAAGAGTCGGCACTCTTGGACTGCCAAACTTCTTCAGCCTACCGAAATTTAGCATTCAACAAGGCTACCTCTGAACTCGACCACTACCTCCAGAAGCCTCAGCACTCTTGGACTGCCAAATGTTTCTTCTTTTTTGCTGATGGTTATTCTAATATTCTTAACTATCTTGAAACAATGTTGTAAAGCACTCCGATACCCACGGGTCTGGTCAGCGCTATATAAAACTCAAAAAATAAAAAATAAATAAAAATAAATTATACAACTCCATGTACCCACCTGGCTCTTCTGATAACAATTATGCCATTAGAAGCACCGTGACTCAACCATATCTAGATGCTTTGCAGGGAAATGAAGAGATTGCTGTTGAGACAAATAGACAAGAGTTTTAAGTTTAGAAAGACATTTGCTTCTCAGAGGAAGGCATCTGCATATATTAATTGAACTCTTTTTCTAAACACTGGCAAGAAATGTTATGATTCAACCTCTCTTAACTTGACTTTATATTAATATATTCCAACTATGATTTCAAATTTTGAAGTGTTACAATTCTACAAAACTTCAATCAATAGCATTGGTAGATGCTGTGCATAAGTGACAGAATGGTAGCATGATAAAGCAATATGTTTCAAAAATTATCTCCCAAGTCAAATCATATAGACATAGAAAAATCCCCTATAACTCATATTCGAATTAATCAATGAATGAATGAGTTTATTGATCAGTTCATTGAAACTTTTACAATTAAAATCAAATACAACAACCGTATCAGCAAAAACCACAGTACTACTCATAAATCCTCAAAAAAATCTATTGTTTTATCATTGATAACTTTATTTCGGCCAATAGACCATAAAAGTGCACATAAAATACATTAGCACAATCAATAAAACAATAAATAATCATATAATGTTAAAACAGCATTAAACTGTAAGTTATCAGGGTACAAGGATAAAAGCAGTAAATATAACAATTGATTTAGTTTAAAAAAGTTTGTCTCCTACGCCACATGCCTAAAAGATAGCGTGAGACCGCAAACACAATCGGGGGATGGGTGTCATAGGTTCATATCCTGCAAGCCCGTGAAAAGTGCAAAAATCCCAAATTCTTACAGATAGGGGCCAGCCAGCATTTCCTAATGGCAGAATAGGCAGGGCAAAACAGCAGTACATGGGTTACATTCTCTTTTTTGTAATTGCATGCAGGGCAAACTTCGATGTTAGTTTTTGCCCACTTAGATGTAAAAGATCCAATAGGTAGAGTACCATGCCTTAGCTGAAGATATAATTTTCGAGCAAACGGGGGTTCAATTGTATTCAAGAATTCCTCACGTTTGGATTCAAGTTTCACTTGGAGGTATTCAGAAGTTAACCTACCCAATGATGTAGACTCCCTAGCATCTGAGCACTCTGCTTGCCTATATGGAATAAAAGTTCCTTCTTGGATATTCCTGGGCAATAAGTCTCTGGGTTTTCCCACAGATCCGATAGACCTAGCCCGGTACTAACCGCACGGATGTGCTGAAGCCAAGGGATCTTTTTATGTATAAGAAGGGACAAAATCTCAAAGAACTCAGCTCTATATGCGGCCAGTTCTGGAACTGACCACAGCCTCTTCCAATACATGATTGGTCTTGCACTAATAATCTCTTCTAATGGGACCATGCCCAGATCGAGCCTAAGAGGAATCAAAGGCGTACTGGGCGGTAACCCAACTAAGTTTCTCAAAAAAAAACTGTTCTGCCTTTTTGAGGTTCAATACCTGCTGTGCCCCCAAAGTTTAGCCCCGTAAATTGTAGCCATTCTCGCCTGGCGGCAATATATTTCCAGAGCTGGGGACACTGGCCTAAATGTTGACTCCCTAAAAACTTTACTTATACCCCCAGCAAGCTGGGATAGCTTCAGTGTGGATTTGGCAATCTGGGTGTTCCAGTCAAAGTTCTTAGTTAGAGTAACACCCAAGTAAATAAATGTTTTTACTCTTTCAAAGGGAATACCATGTAGGACTGGGTTTGGACGTACCCGCTTAGGGGGATTAAAAATCATAAACTTAGTTTTTCCCAGATTGATTTCCAATCCCCGAAGCTCACAGAACTCAACAAATCCATCAAGACTTTTTTGAATGCCCGATGATGTTCTAGACAACAACAATGTGTCGTCTGCGAACATCAGAGCGGGCACTCTACCTGTGACCAGTTTGGGGGCATCGTTGTTGCGAACATCAGAGCGGGCACTCTACCTTTATCAAAATTAAGTGGTAGCAATAGAATATTCTGCACAAAATAGTGCAAACAGCACAAGAGTGAGGGGCATTTTTACTAGCCCTGTGTGCTGCTGGAACGTCACTTTTTGTGATATTCCAGTGGCGCACAGGGCTTAGCCATATCTACAAGGCCACATTTGCTTCTTAATAAAGAACTTTTTTGCAGCCTCTTTAGACCAACTCAGGTTTAACCTTGCCTTAAGCCGTGCCACTGCCATAATCTGATCCGCTGGATCTATCCCAGTTTGAATACAGTGGATAAGAGCTTCCTCGGCTGTTATCAGCTCCTGATATAATTCTTTTGTTTTGGCTGCCTGCTTTTTTTGGTCATATAAACCGAAACTCAGCGCCTCTCCACGAAAAGCAGCCTTAAAGCAGTCCCACACACATCCCACACTACTACTCCCTCGGTTAGTATTAAAAAAGAATATTATCCATTGTTTCATGTGGTTGATAAATTGCTGTTCCAACAGTAGTTTACGATCGAAAGAGAAGCCCCTTGGCCGCATAGTTGATGCAATACCTGCTATGGACAGCACTACTGGCCCGTGATCCGAGGTGATTCTCAGATATACCTGAATCGTTGCCTGGTTTAACAATGATTGAGAAGTAAAAAAATAATGTAAGCGAACTAGCGTCCGATGAGGAAAAGAAAAAAAAGTGTATCCAGGTGCCGCTCCCCTTAAATAGGGCCACACATCCACTAACCCAAGATCGCCCGTTAATGCCTGCAATGCTTTAAACACACGCGGTTTCCTGCCAGTATACCTCAGCTGCTCGTTGTTTAGGATATTAGGTGCTAAGTTTATATTAAAATTCCCACATAGAATCAGTGGTGTGGGCCAATTTGCTAATTTAACATTTAAAAACTCAAGAGTGGTTGCTTCATCTAAGTTTGCCCCATACACTACACAAATCGTAAATTTAGTATGGCCCACAACACATTCTGCAATTGCCCATAGACCTAACCCATCAGATAATATCCTACCAGTATTGGCTATATTTTTTTTGCCAAGGATTGCCACTCCTCTCGCGGCGCCCGAGTATTTGGTACAGGTAATTAAGTTAAAACCCAATTCTTCTAACATTTGTCTCTTTGACCATATTATATGAGTCTCTTGCAAACATACTATATCACATTGTAGAGCTCGTAGTTCCTGTGCGACCCGTCGTTGTTTCTCAACCCCCTCACATTCAACATGCCTACCCTAATACCCCTACCTGCCATCTAGCCATGTCTGATTTTCTTCCATTTGTCCACAATTTAATCAGAAAAACATCGCTGACTGCCCTATCAAAAAGACTCTTTCCCAACCTAGATTCATGTATTATTTTCTTTTTCCTGCCCAATTCCCTCCCACATCCCCCCATTCTTTTACCCCCCCACCCTTCCCCATCCCCCCACCCCTCCACCAGCCACATCGAGGCTTAAGGACCATGTCCTCTGCGATGTGGACGTGCCTTCACCTACGCCCCACTGTTTGACTCCCCATCCCCCCACCCTCTGGCTCTCTCCCTTCTCACCCCAATCATAAGCCTTACATCAGGCATTCTATAAATTACAAACTCTGTTCCCCGTCATTCTTTTCATATAAAACCATCAGAAATCCTATATTGAGTAACTACTCATATCTTTGCATATCTTTGCATGTGTCATTGAGTACTCCCCCTGGAATAAAAAAAAGGAAGCACATCAAGAAACAAAAAAATAGTAAATGAAAGAAGCAACAATTTAGAAAACAGAAAGTTAAGTCCTATGGGAGAGAGAGAGAGCCCCTACAATATAACTTTATCACCACATTACGTTCCCAGTGCATGTAAAACCCAACAATCCATTTCAAATACTAATGCAAACACTTCTAATTTACAGCCAGTTCCATTATCTATTCAATGTAGTACTCGAATTTGGGCTTTTTGATTGTTTATCCATTTCTTTTAAGTACGCCTGTGCCTCTGAACCAGAAGTGAAATATCGGGTTTGGCCTCTACAAATCGTCTTCAGTTTAGCCGGATTGAGCAGGAAGCATTGGGCCCCCTTTGCTTGAAAAGGTGCAATTAGTTTCCTCAGTTGCCATCGCTCATGCACCGTCGTAGGGCAAAAGTCAGGGCGCACAAAGAACTCACATCCAGTGCCTTTCCGTTTTCGCTCAGGCCGGGCCAAATCATATAATGCCTCTCTCA
Organism: Lissotriton helveticus; assembly: GCF_964261635.1. NCBI lineage: Eukaryota > Metazoa > Chordata > Amphibia > Caudata > Salamandridae > Lissotriton > Lissotriton helveticus. The sequence goes on along the minus strand of NC_136063.1, from coordinate 1,235,878,754 downwards.
ATAGGTAGGTATTTAGGCAAATTAAAATTGCCCTGGGAAATCCATTCTGATCATTGCCGCGTTGCGTATCACAAATGGGAACCTATGTGCCCTAATGACTTCGATATCGCAGTTCCAAGCATTAAATTCAGGAAAGGCTTCCTTAAATAGCTGGATGATAAATTTGCATGGGTCTGAGCCTTCTTTTCCTTCAGCAATACCTAGAACGTGCAAGTTATTGCGCCTTGCCCGGTTCTCTAAGTCTGTGAGCTTCCAGTCCACTTCTGACTTGGATTTTTGCAAGGTCTCAATAGCTGTCTGTTGTTTAGCCAAGGTGTCTTCTGCTGAGGAAACTCGCTATTCAACTTCTACAACCCGTGTAGTAACCTCCGCACAGGTTTTCACCAGACGTCTAACTGTATTCAGGAGCTTTCTCACCGCTCCTTGTGTGCGCAGGCCCTCAGCTCTGGTCTCATTCCGATGCGCCATTATACTTTTATAAATCATTCCTAAAGTTATTGAGTCCTCCTCGAAATCCTGCTCCAAGTTAAACTGAGCCACTAGTGAACATTGACCATGTCCTGAATTTTCTCCCATATCTCCCGTCTCTGCAGCTCTCCTTACTGTTCCATGGGACAATGAATATTCAAGCCCCTCCTGGTCCTCCCTGTCTTCATCACCAGGCGTATCCCACCAATCACCTGGGTTACTTAGACTGTCTTCATCATTTTCTTTATCACATGCCGTTGTTAAATCTGACATAGAATAAAACTTACCATCTGAGCCAGGTCACTCAGACTCACTACCTTTCTCGGTTGCTGGACAGTTACTGGGATCTATATTACCAGCTTCTCCTGTTATAGCTCCACCATTTTCCACTGCGGGCTCGCTTAAAAAGTCCTCTCCCCTTGCTTCCCCTGCTTGATCCCTTGAAACGGCCCGCATTGAGTGCTCGGTAGGGGGGGTGGAGGGGTTCGCACTCTCCACTATTGACGGCCCATGCTGAACGACCGCCTTAACTTGAACATTTTGGGACTCCACAATAGCCCTGGGTTTAGCTTTGATTCCCTTTTTATTGAATATTGCTGGGACGACCCGTTGTTTCAGTGGAACATCTTGAGGAGGTTGAATTCGACACCCCTTCTGAGCTTGATAATCAGTCGGCCCTATTAAATTCAGCATATCAGCTGATTGCATTACGTTGCAGCTCGTATCGGCACTAGCAGTACTGTCCGGGGGAACATTCACAAAAGTATTAGCTTCACCGCCCCCCAGCACTGTCTTGCAGTATAGCAACAGTCACTGCCGCCCCTTCAGCGGGAGTACTCATGGAGGCGGTCGCAGCTGTTCCTCCGCGGTTCCTCGCAGCTCCTCTTCCCTTCGGTGCCATTGCCAACACGTCAAAAATCCGAAGGCTATAAATATTCAAAATCAAACCGGACCACGGAACAGTCGTGCTGTCAAGTTAGCTCTCGGGCTCTTCTCCGGACACTCCACAGACCTCCACAGCTAAGCCCACACACTACCTAGCGTGCCGAACCAAGCTCTCTCCAAGCAAAACAGGTCCGCGCCTCACAGAGATTGAGCTGCCGCAGCTGCAGCTTGTTGCAGAATTCCACCGAGCCGGTCAATGTGAGGAGCCAGCCAGCCGGCCGTCCAACCGCCATAGAACGCCACTGCTGAAGGTTGCCAGGAACTGAAATACACGGTAAGGACCCGTGCTATCCCTCCGCTTTAACCACTGCTTTCCATGGGTTACTGCCTCTTCGGGGACGGGAAAACCAGAGGGTTTAATGAGGGTTTATTGAGGAGTCAAACGGATCATAGTTTTGAGCACCTCACACGGCCACTGCTGCGGCCGCCATCTTGCCTCCACCATCTACAAGGCCACATAAAGCCACTCTCTGTGGCTTTTTATGGCTTTGCAGATATGGAGTAACTCGAATCTTGCCTTACTCTGCGTGAAAGAGGTGTTCCATTGGTGTTGCTGTGGGTGTTTCCACTCAACATCCATGGAATTTGACACTGCCCCAAATGTACAACATCAGGTAAACCTAAGGCAGCACCAAAACCTTGCACCTCTGTAGAGCAAGTGTAAAGTGGAGAAATGTTTGTAGTTGTCCACTTTTTTTCCCCTTTCCATGTGTGCTGCATGCCTCTCATGACTGTTTTGTGCAAGAAGGTGCTCCTTCCTAACAAAACAATCATCCCAACAACACCAACACCCTTGCACCATGGTGCGATGGTTGCCTGTGTTGGTGCACGTCTGCTAAATGTGCGCTGGCGCTGGCTAAAAGGATATGAATGTACTGTATCTTGTAAACACGGCGCTGCCCTATACCAATTCCTCGTAAATGTGCCACTAATTTTGTAAACCAGTTCTGTACAAATGCACCTTAAAACAATGTTTGTATGCCATTATTCTGCACATCAAATACTAACAACTGTGGTCACACAACATAGTAAACATGTGTGTTGTATTGTAAACATGTTCTGTGCAAGTGTGTTATGAATCTTCATTTGTATACCAGTTATCGAGGATTGTAAAGGAGCTCACAGTTTTAAAGTGTTTTTATGAGAAAAAGTGAAATTGTACAAGAATAAGAACAAATTATGAGCATTTAGAAATCAATTGAACCTATTTTTCAGATATTGAAAGATACAAAGTATTAGTTCAGCACCAAAAGCACCATCTCACAAGTATTAATGAGTTGTGGGCTTAATAGAGTTTAAGATATTCCCCATTCACCTAATTAAGTTCGCCTATTCAACCTTGTTATTTTAAGCAGTATGCAAGAACTTTAAAGTGTCTCCAAATTGCAGGCTGTTAGGCTGTTCTTATGCAATGATACTTTAATAGCCTTTCTCGCTCCTTCTTCAGCAGCTTCAACATTGTTAAGAGCACAAAATGTCCTCCTAGGAACTCTGTTGGTTTGAGGAATCTGTAAGATCCGATCGTCATCCATGCATGTGATCTTTTCGTCAGCAGCGCCTTATCCATCAGTAATGTTTTTGGACCACCAAGTTCACTGCCTTGTTGAAATCGGTCTGGCTAAGAGATAGCAACCTTAGTGGTTCAATCTGCAACTTTTGCATTGCCATGTATTTATTTGCTTGTGTATTGCCTGCATAGGATACGGCTTTCCACGGGGCATTATTTATCGATTCTTCCTGTGCTCTTTACATTTTGTACCACAATTTCAGATTTGCGCTGAGACTGGCCAGGTCTTGTCTATGTATTCCAAATTCTAGCCTCATTTGAGCTGGTGATGTGTGGCGCGCAGTCAGAACACTCGCCGGTATGTGCCAGTGATATACATTCCAATTGCTCCAGCTGTTCTCCCAGTAAGTGCTTCAGAGCCATATGCTAGATAGGGGCAAGCTTTGCGGGGATTACGTGTGCCACGATTGTAAAGACAAGACTTTTAAAGTATTCCTAACTAGCTGTGAAGGTGTTAATGTTTTTGATATCAAGTTTTTGTGCACTCTAAATGTGCCTCTTGCATCAAAGATTACTTCCAAATATTTGCCCTCCAGAACTGATTCCAATGCGGCGTTCCTTAAACAATATGTGGGCGCCAAAGTTCTTCCTGTGCTGATTGTGATTATTTTTGTTTTTTGAGGTTGACTTCTAACGCATGGGCGTCCGAGTACATCACAGTAGAGTTTATTAGTTTCTGAAGGCCAACTGTTGTATGGCTTAGTAAAACAACGTTGGTGTACACCATGTTCGAAGCAGTACAACCTGCCTCTTTAGGGGCATGAGAGTTTACTTTGTTGAGAGTTGTTGTTAGTGCTGTCAGATATAAATTGTGGGCAATGGCGCTAGTACACAGCCTTGTTTCAGACCATTGCTTGTGTGCATTTTCCTCGAGAGGGTTGTTCTACATCCGACCCTGATTCTTAACCATGTTTTGAAATCTAGGAGTTGTATAGTGTTTAGAAGCACAGCTGCTATTCCCCAATTCTGGAGTTTGCCCCAGAGTATGTTGCGCTAAACAGCATTGAAAGTGGACCCACAGCCCACAAAGCATAGATGTAAATTCTTGCGCTGAGCTCTTGTCTTGTCGATTATTAGGGAAGGCACTAAAATGTTGGTGATCGATCCTGTGTCTTTAAAAGTACCAGTTTGATTTGGTGGCAATGATGATTTCTTCACTGCACATCAGTAAGCTCAGTCAGCAGCACTGTCTCGGTAAATACCAAATCGGAAAGCAAACAAAACTGAAACTCAAGTAGGCAGCCTATCAGGTGCTACCACCCTCCCCCTCCCTACCAGGAAGTGGCTACACAGGCAGCTGCAACTAATTAGAAGCTTCTGGAAAGGCAGTTGGAACTGAGCAGAGTGCAGGAGCATCAGAAAGGGTTTGGAGCACTTTTAAAAGTGAAAAATGACAAGCAGCCAAGGAAAAGAGCAGCCTGAGAGGAGGAAGAAGCTGAAATTCAGCAGCATGGAACTGCAGGTCCTTGTGGAGGAGGTGGTGAAGGTACACCACAAATTGTTTGGCAGGCAGTCCCTCACTGTGGCTGAATCAGCCAAAAGAAAAATCTGGCTGGACATTATGGAGAAAGTAAATGCCGTTGGGGTGACCACCAGGGACACAGAGGACCTTAAAAAACGTTTTTATGACCTGAGGAGCCAAACCAAGAAGAAAATGGCATCAAAAACAGGCCGAGGCAAGAACCCAGCACCCCCCCTGACTGACCTGGAGGAGCTGGTGGCCTCAACCCTAGAACCAGATAGCGTCTGCGGACTGGGAGAAGTAGACAGCTCGGCCAGAGCTGCAAGCAAAAAAGGTAAGACAAATGCACTGCATTCCCCCCAATAGCAACACCCTTACCTGTACCCTTAGTGGGCAAGTGAACCCAAGTCCAGTACTGCTAGCAATATACAGGGCCAATGCATGATGGGATATGTAGACAGGAAATGTAAGGACATGTCATACAGCACACCAACCAACTAGTTCATGTAATGACTGCATACAGAACATGGCCAATGTGATAATTATTTAATTGTAGTGACTGTGAGACAGTAGCGCTTAGCTAATGTACGCTCATATGTCCACAGGTGAAACGTCTCACAGGCGTTTGCAGGAGGCTGAAGGGACGCCACTTGAGAGGGAGGAGAGTCAGGATGCAGGACAAAGTACCCCCAACGTACCACAGGACAAAGCTGCATCAAGTAGCCATCCACCTGCCCAAGACACAGAAATGGCCCAAGAGTTGCTGGCGTCCCCTAGCAGATCTCAGTCCCCTCTCCTGCTGTCATCACCAGAAATGCCAGCATCACAGCATGATGTGATACCCCCATCACAACCAGGCAGGAGGCATGTCGTGGCTCCACTCCCCGATTATGAGTCAGTAGCAGCTGACATGGAGGGTGATGGACAACAGAACTTGCCTGTAGCAGTGAGCCCTGGCACAACACACTCCAGTGCAGGGATGGGCCATAGTACTGCAAGACGCCGCAGAGTGCAAGAAAGGCCAGCAGATCCAACAGTTGAGGGTCCAAGTGTGTTCCTTGGTCTGGAGGGGAGCATGGTGCGGATACAAAGGATGCAGGGAAGAGCCATCCAGGCATGCCAACGACAGCTGAGGTCCCTGAATAGTAACATTGGAGAGATAGGAAAGAGCATCAGTGAGCTGGTACAGGTCAACAAGGAGATGGCATCAGGGATGCGGGGAATCAACAACTCGGTGCAGCTACTATTCACCAAACTGGACAATGATTTTGCTGCAAGGCACAGGGATAGGCATCGTGCACATGTCCAAAGTACAGCCATCAACCGCCTGGCCACTGCCACATCCCTGTTATGCAGGAGAAGCTCCAACATGCAGGAGGCCAAGACACAAAAAACAAATGAGGGCACCAGGGGCATGGGCAGGATGACCAGTGCTCTTGAGGCGCTGTTGAATGCCCAAACTGCACACACAGCTGCTCTGGATGTGCCTATAAGTGAGGAGAGCACGAGCAGGAGCAGCATTGGAAGCACCATTGTAACTGAAACTAGGAGGAGCAGGCGCCATGCTGAGGCCACAGGCCAGCAAGACAGTGAGCAGGTTGAACAACCTACTAGTGTTACTGGGAAGCGAGCAAGGAAATAACTTTCACAGTTCATGGTGAAGTTAACCAGAACTGAGAGCATTGCAGTTAAATGCTTTTTGTTGCACTTTTGTGTTTTAAAAAAACAAACAAATTACAAAATTAAACTAGTGTTGTAGCATATTACGCCTGTCTATGTCTCCTTGCTTACTTAAAAAAAGTTGCGTGGGACCTCTTCCCGTCTGTGTCTGCCATCAGTTGATGTTGCTCCTCCAGATGTGTGTGGTTCAGGCACTGCTTCCTCGTCGTCATGGTCCTCATAATCTGAGATTTCCACTTCTGTGCCCTTCTTGACCGCCAGGTTGTGCAGCATTGCACAGGCAGCAATCATTTTGCAGCAGGTGATTGGTGTGTACTGGCGGGCCCCTCCACTTTTATGGAGGCAGCGAAACCTGCTCTTCCACATGCCAAAAGTGCGCTCCACATTGTTTCTAGTTGTCTTGTGTGCCATGTTGTATCTCCTCTGACTTGGTGTTGTTGGGTTGAGGTAGGGTGTGAAGATGAAGGACCGGAGGGCATATGCACTGTCCCCTATTAGTTAAAAGAAATTAACATTAATCACATGCTCACACACATCCACCTGTAATACGATTCAAGTGATTTTCACACAGTGTCTCACCTAGCAAGTATCCTTCGCCGAATTCCCCCGCAGTCAGGCGTGCGTAGATCCCACTGTTTTAAAAGATGTAGGAGTCGTGGGTACTCCCTGGGAATTTGGCTACTATGCCAGTAATCACGTATTTTGCATCACAGATCACCTGTACATTTATGGTGTGGGTGGATTTACGGTTCCGATAAATGTACTCTGTGGCAGCAGGTGGGCATATTGGTATGTGGGTACCATCAATGCAGCCAATGATGTTAGGGAACTGCGACATCTAGTAGAAGTCTGTCTTTGTCTTTAGCAGTTCTGAAAGCGTAGCAGGGAAGCTAATGTAGTGCTGCATTCTCTGCAACATGGCATCAAGGAATTTTTTAAAGAAACGGGACAGACAGCTCTAAGACACCCCACCTACCGCAGCAACCACACTCTGGTAGCTTCCAGATGCAAGCAGGTGTATGCTGCACAGCACCTGCACATGGGGTGAGATGGCGTGCGCCCTTGGGGTAGGATGGTCCAAAAGTGGGTGTAGGTCCCTGATGAGGTCCAGGATTGTTTGTGGGGCCAGCCTGTACCTCTGTAGGATCTCAGGCTCAGTGAGCTGGAATAGTGTGATCCTCTGCCTATACACCTGCTCCTCCCTCCTCCAGACCCTCTCTCCTTCTGCCTGGAGCCATAGCCGCCTCGCAATGACATAGAATGCCGCCTTTCTGGTGTAAGTGGTGCATTTTGGGCCCTTTTCTATAGCCTGCACCTGGTTACCACCTGCTTTCAATTCATGGTAAATACCGACTCTTAAATACCGAATTTCATGCAAATTCGGTATTTAAAAGGGGACCTACATCTCGAAATTCATTTTTACCATTTCTTATTTACCGAATTGGTAAAGTTACCGATTCGGTAACTTTACCGATTCGGAAACTTTACCAATTCTATAAATATACCGAATCGGTAAAGTTTCCGATTCGGTAACTTTACCGATTCTGTAAATTTACCGATTCGGTAAATGTATCGATTCGGTAACGTTACTGATTCAGCTAGTTTTTGGTCCCCTACATCCCGAATGCCCAATACCAGTCGGTAATGGCCGAAATTACCGAATTTCGGCCGTTACCGACCGGTATTGGGCCACCTACATCTGGCCCTTGTTCTCTGCTTTATCAATTGGAGTTATGATCCAGCTGTAGGGGATGACTTGATGGGAGGGAGCATGATTATAGAGCTTGCACAGGTGTTTTGCCCAGGACTGTGGGTTTTCTTTCTTTCTTTGCCTGTGGTAGGCCGTTAGGGCCGGGGACCCGTTTTGGCATCCAGAAATAATTGCGTTTGTTAATGCTTCTGGAGGGTGGATTTCTGAACTTGGTCAGGTTCAAATGATGGAAAGCTAATAGGTGGATTTGTATCCTATCTGTCTGGTTTGAGCAACAGCGCCTTGACAACCCCGACCAGTTCATGTAAATAGACCGCCTATACTTCTTCTGATATGTTGGATGATCCACAGTGTTATTTGTGAGTCTCCAGAACTCTTGTGCATGTTTCTGCCAATTCAGGCCTGTCTCCTTTTTAACATACACCCATATTACTTTTTTGTATGAGCTTCTCAGCTTAGTCAAGGTGGTCATCTGAGCAAGTGTAGTGGACTTTTTACGGAGTACCCTTAAAGCATGGTTTAGCTTCTTTTTTGAAGCTGCCATCTCTATTGATGATTTCTAGGGGTGGACGATTATTTGAGGATTTGTTACATCATGGTTCTATGCTTTTTGGGCAAAAGTGCTACAGGGAACTTGCTCATTGCACTTTCGGGTCTGTGGGGACCTTAATTAAGTGCTCACATAAAGATCTAGTGGAGCCTTCAATGTGAGCAATTGAGCCTGCTGTCCATTTCAGCCTCCATGCCAATTACTTGTTCTGCTTGGGCATGATGCCGGCAGGATAAGTTTAGATGGATCCTTTGTGGTGGATGATCACTTGTGAGGCGGGTTCTTAGCCTAAAAAAGGTTACCGTTTAGAACAGTGGAAGTGGTACAAGGATGCAATCTAGCGTCAAATTAGCCTTTCCAAGAGTAAGGGGTATTCTGCGAGTACATCACTATTTAATCACCTGTTTAAAGATCTCAGGTCCAAATGCTGCAAGTTTTCCATGAAGACCAAGCCCCTCTTCTCCTTTCTTTGGAGCTGGGTGTTTAGGTGGTTGCCAAATTGAGTTTTGTATTTCAAGGGCTTGGTCAGTTACCACTTACTGCAGCATGTTCATTTTAAAATCACCTGTTAAGAGAATAAATGGAGTAGGCTTGTTTGACATTTGGGTGATGAATGACATCAAGTTACTAGACACTTTATGGCAACAGATGGATACAAGCATTTATTTATAGCTCCGGCAGGTGCACAGCATGGTCTACTTGTATCTCTGCTATTTTACCCATTTAATCAGCCACCAGGCACATAGCTAGACCGCTAGCTGGGTGTCCCAGTATGAGTGTTTTTACTGCCAGCTTGTTAAATCCAAAGTTTACCAAAATATCCAGCACGGCTAATTCCCGTGTTGCCTACACTGCTACTAGGTGGAAGGTGCTTATGTAAGATAGAAAGTACTGCTCCTCTCTTTTGCTTTATAATCCCTCCCTATTCCATAGGCAGATATTCACTTTCTTCTGTGGCTGGGGTCCGAGCTTTACATTTTCTGGTCAATGAATGATAATGCAATCTGTGGTTCGCTTCAGCACCCCAGGGGTCCATGCCAGGTCCATTGCGTCTGCACACAGTATGTACTTTCCCTCACCTTTATTGTTATTAATGGAAATCGCTCAATTTAATGATGTCACTGAATGGCTTCTAGACCCTTTGATCACCAATGGTGTTGGGGTCTCTTCATCTTTGGACTTTAAGCTGGGTTCTCATGATTTTCATCTGCTACCGGATAGGGTATAGCCAAATGTCTTTGTTGCAGATGTTTTGTGTAATTCGTAGGAATCCCCAGGACCTGCGCCTTTTGGATGACCTACACTGAAGGCTTGGTGTCCAATCTGACTCTTGACACCCCTACAGGATATGTCAGCCGTTAGACCAGCTTGCTCTACAGTGCCACTACCATCGCACTGTATCCTACAGTGGTGTAGGTTGTTTCTGGCAACCACTGAACATGACAACCCTAATCCCGCAGGGATTGTGGACAACACTACAGTACTTTTCAGTCAGTCACCCCTGCTTGTTTCCTCTCAGAAAATACAAAAGATGCTGATTAGGACATTTTCAATAAGTATTTAATGGTCCAGTGACAGCTTGGTGTAAAACATATTTTCTGCGACAATTAGGAGACAGAAGCGTACGAAAGAAATCGCAAGTGTTAATATTGTAAATAGTAGATACAGTTCTACCATAGCACTAAAAAGATTAACATATATAGCTCAGATAAAACAGTAGCATTTGCATCCTCCTATAATGCACGCCCTAAGTATTTTGCCTAAATGTACCTAGACTGGATATGTAGATGTAGCATGTATACGCGCATATGTATATGTAGCCGAGAATCCCCTAGGGAAGCACCAACCCCCTCACCTGATGGTAGAGAACGAAGAACCTCTTCTCTGCTCCAAGGATGGCACCCCGCAAGGGATGTCAAACTACTGCACGTCGAAGATTCAGCATGCAGGACCCTGTGTCAGCTTGGACGGAATTCTCCTCTAATTTGCAAGGGGAACTAAGGGTCTTATAAACTAGAGTGGTCAGTCCAGGGTTTCTTCTAGAATCGATATGTTTTTAAAACAGTCATAAATGTTTTGAAAACAATCATAAATGTTTTTCCAAGCAATATGATTGTGCTGTTGGCTTTTGGCCAAGTATGAAAAAAGTGGTGACCTTTATACAGAATAGTTATGCTGTGGATGGGGACTTGTTTATGTATGTCAGGTTCAGAAATATTTTGATAATATACTAAGAGCCTGTTCGTAAAGAGACAGGGCTAATTGTTAGGTAAAAGGTCACCCCCTCAGAACCGTTATTGTTGTTTGGATGGAACAATGTATGTAAAAAGATCATACATGACAGGACAAGGCTAACAAACATGAAGTTGGCTTGGCACCAGAAATAATGGATATGCCATTTCCTCATGTGGTGCAATTTCTATGCCTCATTTCTTAAATGTTTATTTCTCATTCCAGACCTGCAGGTTGATTTGATTGCCCAGATGATGAGGGTGGATTCCTTTGTGTTGTTTCTTCTGCACTATACACTGGAATGCAACTGAAAGGATATTAATGTTAGTGATGTGCCGCAGGGAGGGATTTTCCTGCACCGTGCACAACATTAGACCTCTATTAATTGCATCATTCCGCCTTGAGATTTATGTTTTGGCCTCAAGATGAATTTGTTTGACAAAGTTCAAATGTTGTATGCAGTGGCTCCCTTCTGACCCTTGTTCTAGTCTACTGAGGGGCTGTGATTGATTGGCGGAGAGAGCATTATAATCACCTGTGAACTGGCTCTCTTGCTAGTGCCTATTGATTCTAAAGAGGCTCTTAAATCCAGTGGAGAGTGAGTTATAGGGCTGTTAGGAGAAAGCCTTGCTGCGCTTATAGTTGTTTGTCCTGTCATGTTCACTGTTTCTCTCTTAGTAACCTAGGTGGTACCTGTTGTAAGAACTGGGATGAGTCTTTTTTTTACATTGACTAGTTGCTGATGTTGTTCGTGGGTGGCTATTTCCACCTGAAGAGCCTGCAAAATGGTTTGTATCACTTGAGCGCTTGATGAATTCTATGGACAGAGGAAGTTTGGACAACCCCCTCTTTTACAATGCGGCTGTTTAGTGGGTGAAACATTTCAGTTCCAACTGATGTGCCAGTGATTCAGTTTGTGTCTATTGTGCACTTGTTATGTTCTTTTGCACAGAGTAAGCGTGCACCACACCCTCTTTTACATGTCCGGTGATTAATGGGGTGGACCTTGTCAATGAAGTGGAACTTCCTCTTATTCTAGTTTTTACTGCCTCCATTGTTGGCTTCTGAGGTAAAGCTATGCACTAAAGATAGAAAAATCCTGGTCCTGTCATTTGTATGTGCCCCCTTGTGAGATTTGTCTGTTATAAGCCTGTCTTTACTGCAATTTTCTTGATGGTGGCTGGTAAGCCCTGGCACAAATGTCAGTAATACCAGCTGCATGAGGGGGATTCCTCGAGAATTACTGAGTACTTGGGTTGCTCTGAAAGTGGGTACAGTTACATTTTTCTTTTAACTGGTTGTCTTTGCAGACATTGTAAAGGTACTTTGCTGTTAGTGTTTGCATGGTTCTAGACTTAAGTTGGGATTTTATTTTAGTTATTACTGCTTCAAGTGTTGCAGGGAAACTTGCCAGTTTGTTGATCAGTAGGCCACAGGTGCAGACCACTGCAGATCGTGCCCATCCACTTGTGCTCACTGAATCAGATTGTTTAAGACCACTATTTTGGTGTCAAATCTTGTGACTAAGATTGCAAAGCTATTGAGTAAGTCTACCTGCAAATCAAGTTTATTTAATTGATTTGTTAACACATCCACTGCCACTGCCAATTGATATGAGTTCTGCAGAACTTCCCAGGTAGCCTTTGTTCCATAATTTTGCTGTGTTGGCGGGGAGAGAGTTCCAGGGGTCACCTGTAAACACATTTACACCTGGTACTACCAGACTCCTTTCTTGTAGTTAAAGGTAGCTTTCAAAGACAAAATAGATGATGAAGTTGCAGAAGAGGCCAGTCTACACCACAATTGACTTGAAACAATTGTTGATTGATTGAGTAACTACTCAGGGGGCCAAAGAGCATTAGCTTTGGGATTCTGTTTGCTTGTTGCATCTCCAGGAGAAACAATAGAGTGCGCCATCATTGCTGCTAGTTGTATTGGTGTGTGATGTATCTCACCAGTTACTAAGTGATGCCTTTTACTTGACTGCTGCTTGGCAGTGGATTAATTAATGTTATGCTGCATAGAACTGGGGAATTTAATGGCCCTTCCAAGTTATTTGTCAGTAGTTCTTGGGCAATCATTTATGGCAACTTCAAACTTTCCATCTTTCGTTCTTGTTTAATGAAAACATTATTAACAAATGTTTTCACTTTGGTTAGTCTTGTGCCAGTCCACAAATGTCACCTCTAGTGGCACAATACGAATGCCCAAAGCTGTCCCTTTTAATCATGGCCCCAGTTCTGAAAACCAACAAAATAGAATCAGACTCCTATTCCATTATTCCTAGCTAAAGAATGTAGATGACAGGCCAGCTTTGAACATTCAAATTGTTTCAAAGTAAAACTTTGGACCCCCAGGACACTCAGTCCAGATCATCAAGGGGGCAGCTCGAGGCAGGGGCCTGGGACAGGCAGTAGCCTGCCTCGCGGCAGACTGGCAGCTTGATCCCCAGATTCACCTTCAACAACTTTAATATATGCTTTTGGAGCTTGAATTACTGTGGCTGCTTGCACCAGACTTGCCCTGCAACAGATCCTCATTATCCGATTTAAAGTGTTCTAATTCCAATTATGGGGCCTCAAAAAAGCCCTGTTTTGTTATTTTTCTTCACTACCTCACCAGAGTCAAGAGTGGGTAATTTGCATAAATGCTGCCATCCTTGGATGTGATAGCAATTTCTCAGGCTCCCTCTCCAGAATAGAACCCAGATAACCCATTACCCATGGCCACCATGGTAGGCACAGAAAGTCCTATTCAAAAGTTGATAGGACAGACATCCGAATCTATCATCACCATCTGGGAGATGTGTGCTCCGACCAATATTATCTAGAGTCACTAAAGCAGCTGGGCGAGCACACAATGGTCTTGGTCTGATGAATGTACATATCCTGGGAGGCCAGCGCTCATCGGCATGTGCAAGATCTAGAATTACAAGAGTTACACAAATAACTGATGGAGTGATCAAAGAAACCATAAAGGATTTAATGAGCCATTCACACTTTTAATGTACCAGCTTTGTGTACTTACACATGCATGGCATAATCTTTGTGAAAAGCATATGCAACTGGCAGTATCAACCTGGTCTATAATTCATATTCCTTATTGAAAGGTTTTGGGTGTTTTAATGTTAGCTAACTTACTTATGCTCAGAAAGATGACCTGCAGAATTGATGATGTTATGTTATGAAAATGTATACAGCACACAGCTGGAGTGTCCCGGTGCTAGAGACAGATGGCAACAACTTATGAGACTTATACAGATTGTGTAAAAAAGACAGGTTTTCAGTTTAAAAACCTGGGAAGTTCCAGTTCCCTTGGGTGCTTGTCCCAGTTGAGCGGCCCTAAATAAGAGAAAGAGTTGCGCCTATTCTAAGCCAGCAGATACAAGGGACCAGGTATACCGAATGGGAGCACAAGGCACAGGCAGGGATGTACTCATGGACTCTCTCTCGCAGATAGCCAGCTCCTGAACATTAAAGGGATTTATGCTTTAAAACCTTGGCCTTAAATCGTAGCCAGTGAGGAGCCTCCAAATGAGCTGTCATGTGAGAACTAGGGGGGAGATTGAATAGAACCAAGCTGTCAAATTTGGTATCACCTGAATTCTGAGCAGAAGGTACTCCGGGAAACTAAAATAAAGGGCTTACCATAGTCCAGTCTTGTGGTTATTAGTCCTTGGGTTACCTTTTTTCTAGCAGACTCTGCCAGGAGCAGCATGAATTTTTTAGCATATGATGTATTCAAAAGCAGTAGCTTGTCAGAACCTGAACCTGAGGTTGACAGGAAGGGGCACTATCAAATGTTATGCCTATATTACTTACAGAACTCTGTAGAGGGCCCGCCTGCGGGGTCTCCCTCAGTCAGCAAGACCTCCAAAGGTTAGGGGAAGATGCACCAAATATCATAATCTCAGTCTTATTCAGGTTGCATTTCAGTTGGTGCAAGACCAACCACTGAAACAGCTTGGGAAGGCAGTTTGTGTTGGTCTTCCTGTCTATCTCCTTTACATTTCCACAGGAGAAGAGAAGCCGGGTGTCATCTGCAGATGAAATTACTTTTGCACCCATTGGCTCAACCAGTTCTACTAGTGTAGCAAGGTAGGAATTAAACAGAGTAGGGCTCAGATCATGCTCAAGTTTATATATATATTTTGTCAATGTTTTCTTTTCATACAGTGTCACAATGTTTGGTATGCTCTGGTTCAAACGTTATTTGACATAAAATTATATGGATGTAATGCTTGAGTAAATCTCAACAACAGCTACAACTCAAAGCCACATGTGAGCTCATTTTATTTCTATGCCACTACAGATTGAACCAAACATATACAAGTTAGCCATAAATCTGATGCAGTGAAGCTTAAATGGCAAAGGGACATAGAGTAATACAATTTGAATGTTATTGATTTCACCATGTCACCCATTAATTTTAGTACTGTGTGGGTGAGTCTTCCTAAGTATGCTTCAGATGTCTAGATATGAGTCCCGAACTTGCAGAGCCATTTAGCTCACTCATACCAAAGTTGGTCTTGGGATTTTTAGTGATTACATGAAGTGAGGTTTAGGCCTGGCAATGTCGACTGGACCGTGCCTTTAGGGCTGGCAAAAAGGTTGCATGACTGTTAGGTTAAGGTTAGTGACTGTTTGCAATAGCAGCTCAGAACAATTACCAATGGGTGAGAATATATCAAGCATTTTATCCCTCACATGTTGTGTTGTCTAAGTGTTTCTCCCTAAATTGGAGGAATATGGTCAGATGTGGACACCAAGCTTATTTTAGCTTACAACACAAGTTGCAGGTGATTCCCTAAACACTCAAGCTTTGTGTCACTGAAACCAGTCCGGGGTATCTTGTGTTCTTGATTAGAGGTGACATGGCCTGGCAGTGCTTTTTGGACCATATCTTTTTCTTGGGAGGGCACAATGTTTTGCATATGTAAATGACTGCCTGTGGTTGCAAGGTCTACTGAATTTATGCAATAATCAGTGGCATACAGCATAGGTAAGAGCGGTGGGGCGGGGTGGGGGTGGAGTCGGGTAGGGGTAGGGGAAGTCAACATACAACAGGATAAGTTAAATTAAATGCTCAAAATTTAAACCACTTACCTTGCGCTCGCCCATTGCTGAATCGGCAATGCAGCAAGCTTTCCTGACCACCAGCCTTCCCTACCGCTCTTACTTGTGCCGGCGACCACTGGTAATAATATACAGACATTACCAGTGACTGAGATTAATTCAAGCACTCCTTTCATTATTTTTGTACTGACCAAAGTTATTTGGTCATTGTTTATGTTTAAAACACAGTGTTTGTTATAGTATTTAGTACATAGTGTACAAATAACCTACTGCTAAACCCAATATGCATTGCAAATTTCTTTAAGTTAAGCCCCAGTGTTTTTGCAGAATGCAGTATTTCCTTGATAAGTGAGGTAAAGATATTGTATAGATTGCTTTTTGGAATGAGTTTATTGCATTGTCCTCTGTTTTTAAACATGACATGCATTTTAATTTATGTTCTATAATGCGACTCAATCGACACAATCATTGCCATTTACATCTCATGAGATCTCTAAGGAAGTCTTTAGAGGCGAATGCTACCTATTATACTTCTCACCTCATTAGGCTATAGCTCCATTCATTAAGGGCCGTCCCAGAATAGAGCATGGCTTGGAAGCAATTATTCAAAAGCCTTTTTCTGATCAAAAATACCTAGTACTTTTGAAACCAGAATGACAAATTAGCACATTTAACCCACACAGAAATTAATTCATGCTTGAGGTGACTACACAAGGGCACGTATATAGTAGGGTTCATGTGATCTTCACATTTGCTTGAATTAGTTTTAATGGTCAATTCTCTTTTTCTCTAATGGTTACAATTGTATTGACAAATTGCTACGAACTGAATACTTATATATCATCTTAATAGGTTAATAAAATGAAATAGCTATTTTAGCATCCCTATATGAGGTGCTGAACTAATTATTGATTTTTAACTGTTTTACGAATCATTGCGAACATTTATTGTTAATTTGAGCCGCAAATTAAAAATGCTTTCTTTCAATGTTCACAATGCAAATTTGACTATTGTAGGTAATAAGTGTGAACCTTTGCTTTGTTTTAACAGAGCTGTTTTTGATGACTGCTTCTTGGTTTCGTCACAGGGTACCAATTCAAGGACCCTTACTCTTAATTTTATTTTAGTCTGGATTTGTTTCGATTGTTCGGTTGACCAGGTTTATATTCACAATTTCTCGCTTTCTAGGCCACATTATTGGGGTTTGTTTTGGTCAAATGCAATATTTTTAATACCAATGCAGATCCGTTCTTGCTTATTAGGACGAAATAAACTTATTCATCAGAGCTATAATTCTCTTACAAATTTAGTGTAGCTTATCCTTAATATATTTTGTATAATGCTAGTCATAATTCTGGGCAACTACAAGACTGTAAAATATTTGATTATTACTTTTAATTTGCTTCAATGCTGCAGGTATCTAGAGGTACAATGAAGGTAATTAGAAAAGATTCTCTGTACCTTTCCCATGAGAATAAAATTAAGTTGCTTCCAAATATGTTCAAATATCTGTGGATTGATTGTGGCTATTTTGAGCAGTGAAGTAGATGGAGATGCATGTTTTTAATAAAAACATGATATCTGATGGCAGCAATAATCATATCCTCTGAGACAACCTGGCAAACCTATCACCAAAAAAAAAGAAAACAAAGGTTACAGGGACTTTATAGTTAGGATCAGATTTTACTCATACAAGATCAAGGAAATTCAGTAGTTATAGTTATCTGAGTTACCCACAATGCACTGCTTCTGACCTCACATATTACATCACTCTGACCTTAACTATAACGTCCCTGTAACCTTTGTTTTTTGTGAATTGCCAAGGTTTTTTCTAAATTGTATTTGCTAACTATAACATCCTTGTAACCTTTGTTTTTATTTGTGAATTTCGAAGGTATTTTCAGAGTGGTGGAGAAAGGGGGGTGGCCTGCAACCACTTCTTAGCAATCCCACTGTGTGGGGCTTACTGGGGATAGCAGGTGGGCTAGTTATCCCCTCGAGGCTCTCAGCAGCAAAGGGGGCTGCAACCCCAAACAAAAATGCACCAGGAGGTGTAATTGCAGAGTAGTAGAGAAAGGGGGCAGACTACAGACGAGCTGCTTGCTTGGCCCCCCTTCCATTGACCCTTTTGGACCCAGGGACCCCATCCCCAGGGCCTGACCCAATTTGTTGTACATTTTAATAAAATAAAATGGGAAGCGGACAGCGCAGCCCCCTTCCCAGGCCGATTTTGGCCCCGTGGACCCCATCATCTGGGGCCTGGTCATTTCTCTTTTTTTTTAAGGGAGATGGCTGCACAGCCTCCCTCTCCTGGCTGATTTGGCCTTGGGGATGCCATCTCCCGGGGCCCGGTCAATTCTGTTATTTTGTTTTAAAGGGCGGGGGCTGCACGGCCATACACCCGGGCCAATTTTGGCCCCAGGGATCCCATCCTACGGGGCCCAGCCATTTCTTATTTTCTTTTTTTTAAAGGAGCAGGAAAGCGGCCCGCCTACCGGGCATTTTTCGACCCCAGGGACACCTTCCCCAGGGCAAAGTTATTTCATTGAGGATTGCGGGGGTACCTGAACCCTGCAGTCCCAGCCACCTCCTGCCTTCTGCTGGAGTCAACATTGCTTTTTACACCCGGGAAGCTGCTGGCATGCAGCTCCCTGGGTGTAAAAAGCAAAGTGTACTTCGCTTTGAACAAGCAAGAGCAAAATGTTCTCGCTTGTTCAAAGCAGAGCACACTTGTATGCTATGGGATGGTGGGAGCACTGCTCCCTCCATCCCATCGTACACTGCAATGTCCAAGGGGCAGGCACCATGGGACATTGCTGGTCCCAACCCTGGGGGTGGCAGTCCCCAGGGTCATCTAGGAATTCTGGAGGGAAGTAGCACCTCCGATCTCCGAAATAGCCCGGGGTAAGTGGCGGTACATGGGGCTGCAGAGGGGCTGCTTGACCCCCTGCCTCTCAGTGATTCAGGCCCAGGGAGGTGACTGTCCACCAGACTGCAGGGGGCCTACATGGGGCCCCTCAGCATTATTATGTATTGCCCCCTGAGCCACAGTTGTATATAGGAGAAATCTTTACAAGTCTCAGGAACCACAAAAAGTGTGCTTTTTGGGCCAAGAGATACCTATTTGCCAAATTTGGTGTATTACGTTAAGCAGTTAGGGCTGTAGCTGTCTCTAAAGTTTCCAATGAAAATTAACATAAAGAAAAGCTTTATGGGACCCCATTTTTCACAGCCCCTCCTTGATGGATCACCCCAAAATTTTCAAGATGGGAGTTGAAGTGAGTGTCAAATTACTTTTGAAAATTTCAAACAACGCTAAAGTTATTGGCAAATCATAAACAGCTTTTTGATAGTAATCAGGCCATTACTATAACAACCTACTGCGACCATCAGTATGTAATATATAATATAACACCAGCTTCCGACACCCACTGTTTTCTGCTCTAACTGCAAAGCAGTTAACTGTGAAACAAGTCATTTTCACTGTCCTGATACAACAGCAGTGCTTAACTGGGTAAATTGCACAACACAATTGCATCCAGTATCAAAGTATAAGTACATTTAGAATAGCATGTTTTGAGATTGAACAATAACAGATGAATATCTCACATATCTGACAGGCATTTATAATAGAAGCGCCTATGCTCCATGGGAGTTGCCAAACATGGATTGCTGTGATATCAAATGGAGCACATTTGCAATAAACAGTTCTGTCAGTGTCATTTAAAAATATCCACCCTCTTGCCATAAACCTGACTTTATGAAATGCAATCCCCCTTCCCGCCCTCTTATTCCACCCTACTTCCCATTGGCATAACATAGAATAAGAATGTAATTCTCTGCTGTCAGAGGCAGTTTCCATGTGAAAAACTAGTGTTTTCGACCCCCTAGAGAGGCATAGCCCCTCAAGGCGGTGCAATTAGTTCTGACGCACCCGATCCCTCATCAGAGTGCATATCTGGAATTTTTAATACCAAATCCAGTGCCTCCCAGGCTCTCGCCATCTCTAACACCTTGTCGCTATCAGCACGGGCCGGCAATTGAAATCTAGTGGATTGCTCGCATTCGCCCATTTAGGAAGCTCGGTTTGCCACCTCGGAAAACTAGGACCCTTTCTTGGCCTTCCAGTGAGCTGTAATCTCCCTCTTCGCTAGCAAAAGCCCCAAATCTATAAACTTACCAACTAATCTGCATGAGAGTGAAAATGTGAGTGAAATTCACAATCCACTTTTGCTCTCCTAAATTCAATTTAGGGTTCACATTGCAGTAGAAAATTACTAATCGAGATTATAGGAATTTTTGGTGTAATCTTGTGTTTGGACAGCACAGCATATTTGAACATGATAACATTGGATACAGTGGAAAAATATATGCCTGTGGCCATTTTAGGATAGGAAATCTCAGGGGAACCCCTAAAAGGTTTTATGTTTGTCAGCATTCAGATACCTCTTTCGGGTATTTTGGACTTTACATTATATGTATGCAAAGTTAATATTTTGGTTCTTGCTATCATTACTCTGATATTATTGTACACCAGACTTCTTTGGGTTCATAATATGCCACACGACCATAATATGCTATATATTACAACTACTAAGTGTGAGAAGGGGCACAAATTCAATAGAAGTGAAGATTTAAGTGGGCAATAGAGTCCCTGTTCTCCCACAACAACAGTAATAAAAATTGTGGCTTTAGAAGTTAAGTGGCTATAGAAGTTTCTAAGTGGCTATAGAAGTTTCTTCACTCCGGCAGTGGGGGGCCAACATGGGAGAGCAAAGGGTGGGTTAATTACGTACCTCTCAAATCAGCTCAAGTATGAGCAGGTCCATTTCTCGCCAAAGTGCAGCTATTATCAAGTAGCAAAGATAGATAACAAGAAGGGAATTAATTTTGTTGTCATAAACTTTTATAATAATATCCCGAAAAATGAAACTGTGAGTGAGGATATACAACATGAAATAGATAATAATGAAAGGGAAGTAATCATTTTTTTGGGGGGTGATTTTAATTGTCCACTCTGTAAAATGGGCAAACAAGGCATCTGTGGTTTAATGTTAGAGCAGGAGATTAACCTAACACACTTTGACCACTCCTTGATCGGGGATTTATTCAATGAAATACTGTTTACGTATGACTTGGGATATGTAAATGAAATTGCCCAAAAACCAACTCCCTTTGTCCCCACATTCATTGGCAGAGGAGCATTGACCACTATTGACTTCACTATTTCTTCAAATAGTTACGGCCACAAGATTAAGAGGCTTAAGACCATAGAGTTACCACTAAGTGACCATCGGCCTCAAATAATGGAGATTGAAAACCCATTTTTTGAGCAGTATAATGATGGGTCCCTTTTGCGTACAGTCCCTGATGTGGTTCTTGGGAGGCAGAATGGGTATACTCTCAAATGGGGTTGAATAACTGTTCTGACAGTTTCGCGATTTGCCTGGGTGAGCACTCTGACAGTGAGCAGATAATAGAACATTTTAATATCATAGCTTCTTCAATTAGAAATAGTCTGCGGTGGAGGTAAATAAACGGGCAAAGGGTAATAAGAGTTGGTTTGATAAAGTATGTACAAGGGCATTGACCGACTTGAAACATGCTATTCATAGGACACCCCGAGATCCTTTACAAATAAGAGGTTTAAGAAAAATATACAATGAGGCTTTAAAAAATAGGAAAAATGCCATAAAAAAGGAGTCCCTAGAAGTCCTATGTGCAGCGTCATGGTATAAGGATGCATCTACATTTTGGAGGGCCGTAAATGCCCCTTTTCTTTACGATAACACCAAGGCGCGCATGGAGATTGCAATTGCTGAGGACGACTGGGTCGAACATTTTTCCAATCTTTATAGGTCCCAAGATGAAAGACCTATTATAGGTCCTAGTACATTGGGTGATATAGGGGTAGGGGCCCAGAAGCTTGTGGTAACTTTGGAGGAAGTTATGATGGGTTTGAAAGCAACAAAGGGCGGCAAGGCCGCAGGTCCTGATGGGATCCCAGCAGATGTGTATAAAGCAAATAGTGAGATCTGGGGCCCCATGCTGGTACAACTTTTTAATGCAGCACTAGCAAGGGGATGAAATCCGTCTTGGTTTACCTCGGTTATTGTACCAATATATAAGAAGGGAGACAGACAAAACTGTGCATGCTATAGACCAATCTCCCTTCTAGACTCATCCATAAAAATCCTTGGCAGAGTCATCCTGGCAAGACTTCAAAATTGGGCTGAGGACAATGGGATAATAAGTGACCTGCAGTTTGGATTTCAGAAGGGCATAGGAACAATCGAACAAGGTTTAAATTTATTGATTGTTCATCAAAAATATACCAGGGTAAAGGGTGAACGCCTGTACCTCACGTTTGTCGACCTCACATCGGCATTCGATTGTGTGTCACATGTTAAATTGTGGGCAATCTTAAAAGGGCTGGGCGTGGAAGATTCTATCATTTGCTTTTTAAGAGAATTATATTCAGGGGCCACAGCATTGGTTCGTTATGGAAAGGGGGGCGACTGTACCAGAAAATTTGGTGTTGGACATGGAGTACGCCAGGGGTGCGTCCTGGCTCCATTTTTATTTCTGGTTTATATAAATGGACTTGAGCTTCATCTGTTGCAGGAGTGCAGGGATATGCCCAGGGTTGGCAAAAGACCTATCCTTGCACTCTTGTACGCTGATGATGCAGTCCTAATGGCCCGGACTCACTTGGCCCTACAGAATCTGATAACATCCTTTGAGAAGTTCATGTTGAGTTTAGATCTAAAAATTAACTGTAGTAAAACCTTCTCCATGAACTGTGGTACAAGAATTGGAAAGCAAATGAGAAGAATGTTCATAAATTAAGTCCCCTTGGAAAACACCTCTACTTTCCCCTACCTTGGTATTTTGTTCCATGAATCTGGGTTTTGGACAAGTGCTGTAAAGGCCAGAACTCTTTTGTTCTCAAAAACAATAATGGCCTTAAAGAATTTTATAAAAAAGTTGGGCAAGAAACCAATAGGAGAAATCCTAACTATATATAATGCCACGTGTACATCAGTAGCTTTGTATGGCTCGGGTCTTTGGGGGTATTCCAACATAAATTCAATTCAAATAGCCGAAAATAAGTTCATGAGGGATATTCTGACATTACCACAAAGTGTTGCGACTTATATCTGTCACACTGAACTTGGACAACCCCATATATCAGATATAATCAGAACACAACCCATCCTCTTGTGGCATAGGGTATGGACAACAAATGAGTGTGACGTGAACCGGGCTATGTTGCAATTTTAAAATTGGAAAATGTGAGTAGATTTTAATGGCTAGACTATGTTAAATGTTTTCTTATAGAAATCAATTGGCAACATTATTATGATGATCCACTCACAATGGTTAACATATCCAGAAAATTGTTGAAAAAATTGTGTATGGAATACCTCGAGGAGAAAAGAAGGCGAGATGAAATGAAGAAAAAGACAGTTACCTCGCATCTTTTGTTATTAACTGGTGATAAATTACAGCCGTATTTAACCCTGCCGATGTCCAATTATGATCGATTTCCATTGACCCGTTTTAGATTGAATATCGTTTTTAGACTTTTGTCCTTCCTAGAAATGAATTCATGGTTGTGTGCTTTGCCTATGGGCCCGTGTGATGAATCTTCGTCCCAATCTGACATCCATGTTTTATTCTTTTGTAAATTTTATATTTTACCACATAGGAAATTTATTATCCCAATCCTCAAAGAAATGAACTTAAATAGATGTCGCCCAGCATTTTTAGAATTTCAGAGAATGGACACTGTTTTAACTGTTGCAGTAGTTTTAGGATTTTTTAAACATGTTTTTAAATTGCGGAAAACAATCTGTCTTGATGAATTATAATAGTTTTCTTTTTAAATATCCCTGTGTAAATTGTAATTTCATGTTGTTGCTTTTATGGTTATTGTCTTTTAACCGAATAAAGTACTTTTTGAACTTTGAACTTTGAATAAAAATTGTATTGCCATTACTGAAAAAACATTTAATCTAAACTGTTTAATTAAAATTTCTGAATGAATGACATTTACCTTTGTGTTGGAACCAATTCGAAGAAAGTTTTTTTTTGTCAAAATTGGCTTTTGAATGCTTGTTTTTAAGTGTAAATGTAATAGTTTCAGGTCTTACTTTCAGAAACAGTTTTGTCAGAGATAATTATTTCAGTGCTTTACTCCAGGGAACATTATTTCAGTTTTATATCATTTACATTCTCAGAAAATTACTTTGAATGCTTTTAATTATCTGACCCATCACCACCAGTACACACCATCCATCACTGACCCCTGATAGCCCCTAAACACATCAATCCCGCCCCCAAAACCCCTCACCACACCTAAACTACACTCATTCCTTAAGCCTAAAAGCGCTTTCTACCCCAAGAGTCCGCCATCCTATACCCCTAAAACACATTAGCACTCCCAAACTCCACCCGTCAATGAACTCTAAAAAACCTCACCACCCTTAAACACCAGCCATCAACAACCCATAAGAACTCATCACCCTAAACAACTCCCTGAATCCTTTTTATATCTAATGTCCACCAACCCTGAATACTTAAAACCCCTTATCAGGGTAACCTCCACGCCATTTCCATCCTGAACCCTAAATTCTCTTCACCACCACAGTAGCAACCCATAATTAAACCTTAAAAACCCTCACCAGCCCATATCTCTGCCCATCCCTGAACCCTAAAACCCCTCGACAACCTTACACTCCACCCATCCCTGAAACCTAAAACCACCTCACACACCTAAACAATACTCAACCCTGAACCCTAAAAACCCCTCACCCACCCTGCACTCCACCCATCTCTGAACTCTAAAAAACACTTTCTTTGCCTGAACAACAATAACTCCTGATCCCTAACAGCCCCTCATCAGCATAAACATTGCAGAACCCTGAGCCCAAAAACCCCACAGTAGTCTTAGACTCTGCCCAAATTAAATGTAATTTTGGATTTTCCTTAAAATTATCTTTCCATTCAAATATTTCCTTTAAGTTTTGATTTTTTCGTATTTCCTTAAAACAGTCTTTCCTTAAAGTTGGTTTTCCATGATTTGGTTTCCACTAATGTGGTTTCAGTTTTCATTATCCATTAATTCGCACATATCTTCTTTTCCTTTTGCAGTAGGTATAAAGAAAAATATATACATTTTTATACAAGGGATAAGAGACGTGGGCTGGTTGTTATCTTTCATTAATTGATTTATATTTGTATGGAACGAAGAGACACATATGAAAAAGGTACTCATTATGATTTTCCTTTGTTTGATATCTAAAATTGATCTGACAGCAATTTTATGATTTTTTTATATCAATTCATAAATCTCTGTAGGTATTTTTCACATTTACATACCTATCTATTTATGCACTTTAACTTGGATGAAATTTGAATATGAAATCACAATAGTTCTTTGGTTTTATTGTTTTTTTTTACCGTTTTTGGTAACATGAATCCCTGAGATACTAGTTCCTGAGAGAGATATAGAAATCTAAAATGCCTGCTTTTGTTGGCTTGGTGTAAAAACTTAAGTAGTTTTTAGTATATTAGCATTTAAAGGAGCAAAGTCACACATTGTTAACCTGTTTGAGACATAAAAGTTATTCGTGAGACTGGAAATGAATAATAAACTATGATTAGATAAGGAGTCTTTTATCCCATTGTTACTTTCAAAACACCAAGTCCAGAGTGGTAACCTCTCTAATGAGAGAGTTGAGTGGTTGCTGCAAGAATGAAATTTCACTTGTGGCAGCCATTACAGGACATGGGACACATTTGTCATGTTCTGATGGACATTCAAAAAGGGCCTATAGGAATGCTGAGAAGCTATAGTAGCCTACCGCTAAATGATTTTATCAATCCATAATGTTTTTGCTGAAACAGATGAACGGAGTTACACAAAATTTAACAGTCAGCTAAATCTTGATTCAGAAAGTGTGCTTTTTAATATGTAAATCTGTTCAATAGTGGGTGAGAAATTAAGGTTAAAAATTTATGTATATATAGCAATGCAGTACCTTTGTGATTATGTTGTCTAGTGTCTTGGTACCACAAGCTCAAAGAACGCAATCTCGTTGGTTGGCAGCAGCCTTAACTACAACTGTTGAATTTTAGTGTGAGTTGGTGTTTGAGATGTTGTGTGGGGATGTGAGTGGGTTTGTCAGTGTTTCTGTGGATAATGTTATCAGTGATGTAATTTGCAATGTCATCAGTGATGTCAATGACCATGTCATAAATTATGTAGTATGGAAAGTCATAAGCAGTGCATTGCAGGGGCATACGTTATAGCTAGCTCGGGTAACTGTAACTACTGACTTTCCATGATTTTGAATGAGTGAAAATGAGTATAACTATAACCCTTTCCCCTTTGCATTTTACAATGAATTTCTAAGGTTTCCTTTAAATTTTATTTCCTAACTATAACATCCCTGTAACCTTAAGATTTTTAGGTGAATTTCTAAGGTTTTTCAAATTTTATTTTCTAACTATAACATCCCTGTAATCTTTGTTTTTTGCAGAGAATTTCTATGTTCTAGTTGCCACATTTTCAGAGTGGTTGAAAAAAGGTGCATGGCCTCCAGACTTCTCAGAAGTCCCACTGTGTGGAACTTACTGGAGGTAACAGCAGGTCTTGTTGGCCCACAAGAACACTCAGGAATCAATGCGACTTCATCCCCAAATAGTAGTGTGCAAGGAGGTGAGTTTGCAGAGTGGTGGAGAAAGACAGAGACCTCCACAGACTTCTCAATGATCCCGCTGTGTGGGACTTGCTGGAGGTAACAGGAAGGATTATTGCTCCAAGGACCCTCAGCATCCAAGGGGACTTCACCCCACAACTAGTTGTGTATCAGGAGGCACGTTTGCAGACTGGTGGTGAAAGGGGCAGGGCCTCCTGTGACTTGCTGGTCTGTCTATTTGTTTCCATCTTACTAGGGAATGGGGGGCGTGTGTTTTGTGCAAATCCATTCAGTAGTTTTTGTGAAAATAAATCAGAACAATATAGTGAAATCTCTGGCCACAGAAATCTCATGGCTAGTTCATGGTGATTATGGTGAAATCGTGACAGAATCGTGGTAGATCTTGAATGTGCGCAGCAGCGGGAATGCTCTTATTGGCTAGATGCAACCTGAACAGAAAGTTGTGCCTGCCATTTTATCATTAGGGAACGTTTCCTGGGGCTGAACATGTCTGTGAAAGCTAAGATAATGCATCAGTGTGCAGGTACTCTCACCCCTTGTTTGAGAAATGGAGGTGTTAGTGACCAAGTCATGTGTCCAAAATTGATTTTTCAATAACACATGATATACGCACAGATGCTGTGACTGCCGGCGTGTACTGTCGCAGATACAGCGCAACTATCATGACATCCTCGCTCATTTTGGTAGAAATATAGAACAAAAAGTGCCTATATCTATCGACACACCCTTGTTGATCATAGTCACAGACTCATATACCTACTCACAAATCCACTCTGACACTCATACAGCCATTCACATTCCCACTCAGACCCTAATGCACCCACTCACACCCCCTGAGAGACCCATGTGGATACACATATAAGCATTCTGAGGCTCATGCACCCACTCACAGATGCGGTCAGAGACTCATGCATCCACTCATATACATAGTCAGACTTATTTACCCAGTGATAGACCCACTCAGAGACTCATACACCCACTCACAGACCCACTCAGAAACGTATGCACCCACTCACAGATGCACTCGGAGACTCATGCACCCACTCATATTCATAGTCAGAGAAGTATACACCTAGTTATACACACAGGTACAGTCCCAGTCATACACTGAAACACCCACTCACAGACCCACTCTGGCACGTATGCAACCACTCATAGAACCAGTAAAAGACTCATGTATCCATTCACATACCCACTAAGGCACTCATACACCCATTCACATACCCACTTAGACACCACCCACCCACTCACATACCCAGTGAGACTTATAAACCCACCCACAAACTCACTCAAAGACTCATGCGCCCACTCATATAGCCTCTCAGAGACTTCTGCACCCACGTATAGACCCACTGAGGGACTCATGCAGCCAGCCACAGACCCACTTGGAGACTTATGCAACCGTTCACATAAACCAGTTAATCAGTATTACACACTGTAATAGAGATATTAAGAGACTGATCAATGTTGTTATAGAGTTTTTTAGATAGTGATTTATCTAGTGGGATGTTAGAATGAGTTATATAGTTATACATTTTGAATGTGTTGGGGGCAATTGCATTCCTGCTTTCGTGTTTTCACGACATATACATGGTGATTGCGGGTACCGATTTCATCGCGACCCTAGGCGTCACTGTGAATGCAGAAAATAGGTCTGAGAAAGTTTTTTTTTAGAAACTCACCTAAAATACGGGAATTTAAACATTACAGTAATAAACCACTAGTCCCAAAAATACTATAATGTTTGTGCATATATGTGTTTTTTAGTTTGTAAAAAAGGAGCGATCGTCAGGGGTACTGACGTCATTGCAATTCCCCGCATCCCCACGAACACAATAAATAGGTTTTAAAGATGTTTTTTATAGAAACTCATTAGAAAGACATGACTTTAGATAATAAAATAATAAACTCCTAGTCTGTAAAATAATGTAATTTGTGAGCATGTGTTAGTTTTACACTTAATGGGAAAGGCAAAGTCGTAGCGGTTAACAACATCATTACGGTGCCTTGAATAACAACACAAATGGAAAATAGGTTTTAGAGATGTTTTCTAAAGAAATAGTACAAAAACATGAGTTTAAACATGTTTTTCAAAGAAGCATGTACATAGAAATATGTGTAGGGCAATGTTTAGAATGTTTTTTTTGTTATTATTTTTGCATGCACTAGTGGCCGTTAAATGTCTGCTTCTGCTTTGCGATGTTGTGACTTATTCGCGACCATCGCAACATCATCTCAAAGATTCCCAACAACTAAAAAACATGGTTCTTTATTCAAAAAACATTTTGGGTACTAGGGTTGCTCTGACAAGAGCCTTTGTGTTGATTGTGTGCAAATGAGAGCTACACATAAGATCGGTTGCAGAGTTTCAGGTCACTTAGAAACACCCTGTTGCTTTTGTATGTAAAGTGTACTCCATCATTTCTAAAAATGCCATGTATATCAAAAAACAGGTTGTTGTTATAGATTGAGGCCATGTATGGTCTCTGAGGAATGTTTTATTAACATGTTTCCTGGATTTTTCAATCCGTGGACAGAATTGATTTGACCAATTCCATTTCCGTCTTTGGTATTTCTAAGAATACAGCAAGACTGTGTGAGGGAAAAGTGACATCACTTCTGCAAAGGTATCCTTCATTAGGATTTCCAGCTCTATTCCAGTGAATGTGCCTAGGCCATTGCCACCACACTGCATAATAATGAGGTGAAGAGCTTGGCAATCCACAATAATTTTAACCAAAGCCAACTACTGAGGAAACGTTAACCATCTCCAGCCAAACTAATTACATGAACTAATAAATGGCCATTAGTTTTGTCTAATCAAAAATTATATCCTCAGTTGTATTGCGTGTTTGTTATATTTCTAGGGTAGTTTGAAGGGACAAATGCATTGGCTATTCCTATTTTAATGGTGCACACCGATTTGTTTAGTGAGTTGCAAAAGGTTTTCCATAAGGAGGTGACTATTTAAAATTTTAAATTGTTTAACGATAATGTATGTATTACTCCGTTATGTAAACTAGCCAAAGAGCTTGCTAAAGTTGGCTATTCATGAAGGAGATAGACCTAAAATCAGTACAGCCATATCAACTTCCAAATCATGTCTGAGGGGGGCAAAAAGGGAATGGGGGAGAAACGATGGCAAGATCTGCTCATTGCAAACAAAATTAAAGACCCTAGATTCTTTTTGAAATTGATTGCATTAAACTAGCCAGGAAGTGCAAAAACCCATTATTATAATATATACCCTGAAAAATAGGTGTCACACTTCTCTGCACTGTCTGCGGCTAGTGATACGAATACCTGTTCACTAAATCATAGCCAGGCTTCTCAACCAACTAACATCATCATAGAGTGTGAAACAGATGCTGCTCTAGTATCTTTTAGTTCAGATGAAACAGTTAGTGCAATCAACTTGCTAAAATCGGGAAAGGCACCAGGCCCAGACAAAATCCCCGGTGAATTTTACAAAAATTAACCTCAAATTTAGCCGATCTATCTGAACTTATTCCCAAATGCAGGTCCAGCAGGGGGGACATTCCTGAATCATGGAGGGGAACAGAAATTATAACTATCTTTAAATAGGGTCAACTATAGACCAATAAGTCTGATCGACAAAGCGTAAAAATGTTTGGAAGACAAGTCTTGAATAACCTGCATGAGTGGGCAGAAGTTAATACAATAATGTCAACATTTCAAGCTGGCTTCAGGCCAAAGGTTAGTGCGTTGGATCAGATTTTTCGATTGTAGATTTTATACTGGAAAACGTGTCAATTACAACAACACAATCTTTACATGGCTTTTTCAGATCTTAGAACTGCATTTGATCTTATTCCTGCAAAAATTCCTCGTAACCTAGTACAACTTTTAAGTAAATTGCATGAGAATAATTTTGCGCAGGTACGCTGGAGACCAAATGGAGAGTTAACTGAACATATCCTGATTGAACGCGGGTGCGTCAAGGTTGTATTCTTGTACCCACTTTGTTTTCTCTATATATGAATGACTGTTGATATCCTGGAGAATTTTAGAAATGACTCCCCCAGTCTGAACAACAGGAAGGTACCCATTTTACTCTTTGCAGATGATTTTCTTCTCATCACAAAGACTCCCATGGGTCTGCACATTCTAGTCGATAAATTCTTAGATTTCTGCATGTCAAGAGGCCATGAATTAAATGTAAATAAGGCCAAATTCATGGCACTGGGTAAGGGTGCAAGGAAAAAAATGGTCATTCATGTAGATAACGAGGCTTTTGAACGGGTGGATAATTTTGACTATCTAGGGGTGCGACTTATGGAGAATTGTAAATGGATGGGACATCTAAATAAGAGTAGGCTTTTAATTACACATTGGGCAAAAGTAATCATTTGGATGCAAAAAGAAACAGTCTCCCATGTAGTGTCACCTGTCCTGGAAAGTATACAGAGCAAAGGCCCAAGGCGCTGCACTATATGGTGCCAAGAAATGGGTCTATGTGGATGTTTGGTTATTGGATATTGCTGAAAACAACTTTATAAGAATATTGGTCTTCATTCCACTCAGCTCTCCCCTCACCCCAATATATTTTGAGCTGGGCCTAAAGAGAAAAAAAGATGTGACTGCACTAAAAGTTTTAACTTATTGGGTCTGTCTATGGAATATGCCTGAGCTAGTGGAATATAAGGATTCACTTGTAGAACTGTTAAGATTGCAAGGTGCTAGGACGCTCCCCTGGGTAAAATGTGTAAACATGTGGCTGGGAAAGTTGGGCTTAGATAATTACAGGAATTAACAAGTCTTGCTATGAAAGTACTGATGGATAGCTATTGGGCATATTTTACCAAAGAGTATTTAAATATTATCTCAACAGGTTCATTATCCAATGCGTTTAAATAAACTCATTCCAACCTTTGAGCACTATTTAAATCAAATACCATCTTCCTTAACCGAGAGTTTGTATCTGCGATTCCGTCTCAGCACTCTGCCCATGAGATCATTTACTCATAAACCCGAGCAAATACCAAGGGACCATGGTTTTCCCTTTGTGTGGCCATGGTGACAAAAACGAGTCACACTCACTGTCTTTTGTCTCTGAGTATGTAACTTCCTGCCATAGTTGATTTGACCATTATGCAAAGAAATGGGAATAACACAATACCAGGCAACTATTAGGATTTTTTTTTTAAACAATACTTCTTTTAAAACTGTTTTGGTTGTAAGCAAGTTTTTGGAAGCTGCTTGGTTTCAATGAAATAGAGTTTTAAAAATTACTACCTAATGCACTCGTGTAGCCCTTACAATCCACAGAGCTGATATTTTTTTCGCCTTTGTTCTGGCTCCTAGCAGATTTTTTAGTAGTTGCCCTGTGTAAATGAAAAAGATTTTTTAGCATAGACAGCTATTACCCCCAGCTTCCCTGAACTCTGCTTGGGCCAGTTGTGGTGCCTCTGGAAGTTGTACCTGTGTTGGGAAACTGGAAACCAAGCTTTTAAAGACTTTCTGCAAGTTTTGTTGCATCACTCGCTTGCGGAGCGCATCCGCGACAGTGCGAGGAAATTCCCGCCGCTACGAAGGCCGAGATCGTCATCGCATCCTTCGTTTGCGGATGCACCAGACTGGTGCGGGAAGATTACCATCGCTGCGAGTGTTGTCGCAGAGACTGTTGTCACTGGATGAGATTGTCGCACCGCTTGCTTGCGGATAGCATCACGTCGCTGCTAGTGTCGTCGCAGAGCCATCATATCGAGGAACTGCGAGAGGAAGGTCACCGCTGGTCCGCGCATCATCGCCCCGGAGATCGTCGCAACTCCAAAGATCATTGCATCGTGCCTTTGCAAGCTTCTTTCACTACGGAACCTCCGCACCGGAATCCATACAAGGTATCGCATCCCTCCCCATACAGACCGGAGTCACCGCATCACGCCCGCTACATCAAGTGGGGCTGTCGCATCGCCTCCCCAGGGTCTAGGGAGTGACGCATCGATTGTTTTACACCGCAGCAGTTTCTGTTTTGGAACTTTCTTGCATTTAATGGTACTGTAGGCTAAACGTGACGCAACTGTGAACTTTTCACGCAACTGTGGAATATTTTATCGCAACTTTAAGAATTCTTGAACTGTGTATGTTGGATTTTCGTCGTTTTAATGTTGTGTAGTTTAGATTAAATACCTTTATTTTTCTAAACTGTTGTGGAGTCAGTTTGTGGTGTTCTAACTGTGATACTGTGAGTGTTGGTACAAATACTTTACACATTGCCTTTGATAAGCCTTGACTGCTCGTGCCAAGCTACCAAGGGGGTGAGCAGGGGTTATCTCCGAGGGTTTCCTCCTTACCCTGACTAGAAGCAAGGGTCCCTATATGGATAGTGGTACCTACCTCTGCCAACTAGAGACCCCCAGTTCCAACAATAAGGATATGGGACATTTTGTGTATCGGTTTGTGTATGGTTTGAAACCGGAGATTAGTCAGATGATTCAGCAGCACATGTTGTGCTGGCAGAGTAAAACGATTGACGACATTTTGAAGCATGCCAACAGCAGGAAAATAAATTTAACACACAGACTTATATTCAGGTGAAAGAACAGAATCAGAATGATCAAGCGGTGAATGGTATTAAATTAGGAGGATGAATGAATAGAGAGGAAGCAAAGAAGAAGTTTCCTTGTCATGGGTGCTGAAAGTTTGGACATTGGAAGAACAAGTGTAAGAATATTCAGAATAATAATGGGCCAAACCAAAATTTAAATCCATAGATGAAGAATGAAGTGATTATGAATCAGCCACAGCAGGTAGTTTTTCCCCAGTATCAGGTGCCATCAGCTCCTTGCCAAACTTTTTAAACACTCAAAAATACAGTGCAAACACCGGATTTCATGGAGACAGTGGTAAGAAAAATTATGTGGTTACAAGATATCCTTTACAGTATGATGATGAAAGGATGGACTTTGCGCAATGATGGTGCCTGAGGTGGGGAGGAAGAGGAGTGCATGCTTGGCGCATCCTTGCTGGTAGATCAGTCAGGTCCATTTATTGACGGGAAAGTAGGAGGTAGTGATATCACTTTTCTATTGGATACTGGTGCTACCCGGTCTACTGTGAGAACAGCAGACATCCCAAACCTAACCCTCTTGGGAGAATCTATCCAAGTTTTAGGAGTGTAGAATCAACAGAGTAGAGCCCCGATTACAAAACCAATGGAGGTGCATCCGCAAACGAAGAATGTGATGACTCTGGCAGCGGCAACAGGCACTGCGACGATCTCGGCCTTCGTAGCGGTGGGAATTTCCTCGCACTATCAGGGATGCGCTCCGCAAGCGAGTGATGCGACAAAACTTGCAGAAAGTCTTTAAAAGCTTGGTTTCCAGTTTTCCCAACACAGGTACGACTTCCAGAGGTACCACAACTGGCCCAAGCACTCTACGAAGGACAGAACTTTCTCAGCAGAGTTCAGGGAAGCAGGGGGTGGAGTCCTTTTGTTACTGGGACTTCTTAACATGGAGCCAGCTCTTCTCAGGCCCTTGCAGATTCCTACAAGCAGTGGGACACAGCACCAAAAACAAAGTCCTTCCCCTCTCCCTGGCAGCAAAGCAATTGCAGGTCAGTCCAGCAGAGCAACAGCAGGACAGTCTTGATTCCAGGATGATCTAATTTTCTGTAGTCAGGGGTCCTGTACTTATACCCCTAAAAGTCTTTGATCCCTTTGTGCCAGGTCTGAACCTGTTCTGGGTGTTCCTTGAGCACTTTGTTTTCCTGGCCTCTCCTTTCTTTTCAGAGAGAGAGGCAGGGTCGCCAGTCGCCCAGCAGGAGGTGGAGCCAGCATTGTGGAAGGCAGTCACAGCTCTATTCAGGCCCAGGTGCTACCCCCTCCCACCACTCTAGATGCAGATGGAACTATTCAGCCCAAGGATGGCCCACCCAGACTCTGGGAGCCACCCAACCCCTGTCATTCACAAACCAGACAGTCAATTCACAAACAGGCCAAGGCACACAGAAAGGCCGGACAAGAGAACAGCAACATTCTAAAAGTGCTGTTCTCAAACACAGGATTTAAAAACAACCTTTCGTAAAAGATGTGTTATTAAATTCTGAGTTCAGGGATACCAAACTTTTATGTCCTATCTTGCTCCTATGGGAAGATATGCTGGTAGCCACTGTAGCCAACATTCCCCATGATAGCCTATGGGGCAAGATAACCTTACAATAGTGAAAAACGATAATGGCTGTAATTCACTACCAGAGCATGTCACCTGCACCAGTACATGCTCTACCTTTCACATACACTGCACCCTGCCCAAGCGGGTACCTTGGGCCTTCCATAGGGGTAACCAATGTGTACAGAAGGGGAAGGGTTAGGCCTGGCCAGTGGGACACTGCCCAGGAGGACATGGCAGTTCACAGACTGCATACAGGCACTGCGGTGGCAGGCCTGAGACACCACTTTAGGGCTAAACATGTGGTTGGCACAATCAGTGCTGCAGGCCCACTAGTAGCATTTATCACCAGCCCTGGCACACTCAGTTCACTTTACTAGGGACGTCTTGGGGACACAAATATGCCAATCATGGATAACCAATCATAATAACAATTTACACAGGGAGCACTTGCACTTTGACACTGAACAGCAGTAGCAAAGTGCCCAAAGCATGCTGGCCCTGATCTTGTCAGCTACTCTGTAAAATTTTAGTTTCACAGGCAGGCTATCTCCAGAGTCCACATCATGGACGCACCAATTGGTGACACCTGGGGTCAGGGAGAACAGGGAGGAAAACGGACACAACATCTGGCGACACTCCCTCTGTTGTTCTGGGGTCAGGGTGGGTGAGAGGACCACACCATCCACTGACCCGTCTTGCTCTTTGGCTGCCAGGAGGTCAGGGAGAGGGTCACTATTCTCTTCCCTTCCAGCATCTGTAGCCATGAGCATTGTCACTTTAGACCTCTCAAAGTGGGGTTTGAGGCGGCTCACATGCAAGACTCTCAGGGGCAGCTTGGGAGTCTTCAAGTTAACTAGGTAGGTTACTTCGCTCTTGCTCTCCACCAACTCATTTGGCCCAGTCCACTTGTCTTGGAGCGCACAAGGCTCCACTGGCGCCATCGCCCACACTTTCTGCCCAGGTTGAAATTCGACCAGAGTGGTATTCTGGTCGTACCATCTTTTCATTTCTTCCTGTCTAGCTTCTAGGTTCTCCTCTGCCATCTTCCTGAAGCGTTGTGTCTGGTTGCGGAAGGCAGGCACGTAGCTGAGCACATCCTGGGGTGTCTTCCCACGGGATTTCTCCCATCCCTCCTTCACCAGTGTGAGAGGTCCTCTAACAGGGTGGCCATACAGGAGTTCAAAGGGACTGAACCCTAAGGACTTCTGAGGCACCTCCCTGTAGGCAAACAACTGGCATGGTAGAGAGACGTCTCATTTCCGTCTCATGGGCTCCGCTAGGCCCATAATCAGACCTTTGAGGGTGAGGTTGAACCTTTCAACCAACCCATTTCCTTGAGGGTGGTAAGGAGTGGTGAACTTATAAGTTACCCACACTCCTCCCACAAAGACTTCATGTACCTAGAGATGAAGTTGGTACCCCGGTCAGAGACCACGTCTCGGGGGAACCCCACTCGGGAAAAGATCCCCGTCAATGCACGGCCCACCACGGGTGCTGTGATTGCCCTGAGAGGGACTGCTTCCGGGTACCGGGTGGCATGGTCCACCAAGACCAGGATGAACCTGTTGCCTAAGGCTGTCTTGTGGTCCAGGGGCCCCACGATGTCAATGCCCACCCGCTCAAAAGGGATGCTCACCACAGGAAAGGGTTGGAGGGGGGCCTTGCACTTTCCTCCGCTCTTGCCACTGGCCTCACAGGTTTGGCAAGTTCTACAAAAGGTACCGACGTGCTTTTTCATCTGGAGCCAGTAGAAGTGGGTGACAAGCCTTTGGAAGGTCTTGTCTTGCCCCAGATGTCCTGCGAGAGGCACGTCATGAGCCAGACCCATTAGGAAGTTCCTGAAGCGCGCGGGTATCACCAGCACACGGGCCGCACCGGGCTCAGCAAACTTAGGCTCACTATACAACAACTCATCTTCCCAGTAAAAGAAATGATTTTTGGACGCTCCACCTGCTGCCTGGTCTGCAACCTGTTGCCGCACACCAATGAGGGAAGGGCACTCTTTCTGCGTCTTGCAGAATTCCTTGCTGCCAATGGGTCAGATCAGGCAGGTCGCCCAGTTCGGCCACCTGTTCTCCTGTAGATTCCAGGGCATCTCCCTCAGGTTCTGCTTCTTCCTGGACCGTTGGAACGACAGGGGCTGGTTTCCCGCGCCCCCTACCTCTTCCTCTCCTGGCAGGTCTCTGGGCCACTGTTTCAGGCTCCAGTTCTGCTGAATAACCCTTACTGGCTGCCATAGCACGCGTGGTCACACAGATCCACGCAGGCAAACCCAACATCTCCAAATTAGTTTGGTGTTCCACATCCTTCCATGGAGAACTCTCCAGGTCATTACCTAGCAGACAGTCTACAGTCAAGGCATCACTGACAACAACTTCCAAGACACCAACGACCCCTCCCCATTCAAAGGGAACACGCGCCACTTTGCAGAGACGCACTGAGCTGTCAGCTGCTACTACAGGGTGGACTACACCGGGAATGACCTGCTCTTCAGACAACCACTGACACCTCACAGATGTCACGCTGGCTTGTGTGTCTCTCAGAGCCTCTATCTCTCTCCCATTGATGATCACCTTCTGCCCGTATTTCTTCGTGTTAGGGGGCAGTAAGGTTTCCTGGACCATCTCTTGGTCTCATAAAGAGACAAGGGTCAAAACTGCTGGTCCCTCCTCCCCACTAGAAATCAAATCCCCTCCCAAAGCTACACTTGCTAACCCCGGGGCTGGAGCACCAGTGGGTGCTGGAGGTTTCTTGGGACATCTAGGAGCAAAGTGGCCAACCTCATTGCAGTGATAGCAGGTAGGGGGACCCCTGTTGTCCCTGTTGTCTCTATTTTCCCGCCTGTCCCTAGGGGGCCATGGCTGTCTAGGTCTGGGGGGTTGGGATTCCTTTCCCTGGGAACTATTTTGGGGCCCTTGTGAGAACTCCTTTTGGTTACCCTTGTCCCCCCACAATTCTGCTGGGGACCCTGCCCACCTTTGGCTGTGGTACCCACAATTCTTCTATGGACCCTGGTACTGGTTCAGCGGTCCGCCTCCTTAGCAAGCTCGATGGGGTCTGTCAGCTTGCTGTCTTAAAGATGCTGGTGCAGCTCTGGAACACAAAGACTACTCAAATGCTCCCAACTAATTAAATGCAACAACCCCTATAATCAGTTACTTTGCTGCCCTTCAGCTAACCTTCAAGTACACGTGAGTACAAATTCACACACTTCATCCAAGTCTCAGATAGTCTATGGGGCAAGATAGCCTTACAATAGTGAAAAACGAAAACGGCTGTAATTCACTAACAGAGCATGTCACCTGCACCAGTACATGCTCTACCTTTCACATACACTGCACCCTGCCCAAGGGGGTACTTTGGGCCTTCCATAGGGCTTACCAATGTGTACAGAAGGGGAAGGGTTAGGCCTGGCCAGCGGGGACCCTGTCCAGGAGGACATGGCAGTTCACAGACTGCACACAGGCACTTCGGCGGCAGGCCTGAGACACCATTTTCGGGCTACTCATGTGGGTGGCACAATCAGTGCTGCATGCCCACTAGTAGCATGTGTTATCACCAGCCTTGGCACACTCAATGCACTTTACTAGGGACTTCTTGGTGACACAAATATGCCAATCATGGATAACCAATCATAATAACAATTTACACAGGGAGCACTTGCACTTTGACACTGAACAGCAGTGGCAAAGTGCCCAAAGCATCTAAACCAGCAAAACGAAATCCAGCACAGCATTAAAAATACAGGAGGTGGAGGCAAAAAGATAGGGGGAAACTACGCCAAAGATGCCAGGTCTAACACTTATCACCAATGTTCTCAAATCCACTATACTGCTTAAACAATTGCAGTAACCGCTCATAATATGCATGTACAGACTCATTTGGCTCTTGAGTCGTTCTATCTATCTTTACCCAATCTGTTTCTTTTACCAATCATTCTCAGGCTCACACTGTTGGTCTGACCAATGCCAGTGCGGCCTAATGTGACGTCAGTATTGCTCCTTACTACTGGCACCTCCTTTACAATCTGCCTCTGTATCACGCCCACTGTTTCAACTAATCCCAGCGTGGCTCTCTATGACATCAGTACAACTCTGGCGACTGACCCTCCCTACACAAGGTAATACGAAAACGTATTTTTTTATTTTTCTTAAAATAAAATCCGTTAGTAACAACATGAAAACATTTGCTACTCTGTCTGTTCCACTAGACAAAGGATAGAATTCAATCTCGCTCCTTTTCACTACGACTAAAACCCCTGTTTACTCTTAATTCAAGCTCGGAAGAACCTGTTACTTCTTCAGTGTTACCCCTACTGTTAAATAAGACCAAAGTTTCACCAGCAAACCCTCTGCTATCACTCACACTTTACTTTTATATGAAACAGTCCCTAGTTTAATACTGCCAGCCCAACATAGCTTCTCAGTATTATTCCAACAGATGAGTAACTTCACTGCAGTGTGGCTTCTGTCACCACCCGCTATTCATTTTCCCGGGATTTCCAGACAACATAAAACAAGACGCTAACACTTTTGTTAAACATGAAACAATAGTCAATACTCAATATTTATCAGCAAACTAGTCAATAATACCCATAGCTCTGCTACCAGAAACTGATCCAGTGGCGTACCAACAACAGATACTCCACTACCATATACTCACCTGGGCCCATAAACACACACGGTTGAGTAAACCGCTGGAGTCAAAGTTTTTATATATCTGTTTTCTATAATTTTCATAATAAATAAGAATTAGTTATTTGGTACCTCTGTTCATCTTAAACTAACCCTTTCACTGATCAAGTAATTCTTTCCTCTGGCTGATGGACCATTAGTTGAACTAGTTGATGGTGCAAATGTACATAACTCTAATTTTTCTAATTTGAAGTACAATAATCACAAAGTCAGGAAGGTTTAAAATCTTTATCTGAATATCAAACGCATGTGAACCATCTCAAATACACAGTGCAATCACCATCATTCTTAGGAGAGAAAACTCAAATAAATCATCAAACAAATATTACATGGACTTAATAAATGTTCAATGCCCAAGGAAAGGAGAGGATAGAGAGCAAAGAATCATCTGCAAATAATGTGAAAATATAATTACCAAGAATGGTGTGAAGACCAACCCCCTGGCCGAAGGGCTGGTAAGGGTCCCCCGCGATAGGCAAGGAGACAAAGACTTCAGCACAGGAATCAGGACAGGTTAGATGACCTCTCTAAAATTCCCAGGATTGCGTCGCCCCCATCTCTGACACTCTCTTCCTCCTCGAGATTCTACTGCGATCTTCTTATCTAACCCAATTAAATTAGGATAGAAGGTTCTGCATTCGGCTCTTCATCAGCATCTCACAGCATCTCACCCAGCATCAGCATCTCCCGCTCCAAGCTCTCAGTAGCCTCTGCTATTCTCCTTCTTACTAACTAACTAAAACTATCTCAATTATACCTTTCGTTCTTCATGTTCCACCCACTTAAGTTTCAATATCGTAAAAATACGAAATCTAATTGGTCAGGCAAGGGGGAAAGATCATCACCCCGTGCTTACATGTATTCTAAATAAGTTCAACTGTTGTTCACAAACCCATCCCCTGATTTTTTTATTCAAAATTGTTGTTCACACACTCATTCGCATTTTATTTGCAACAAAATTGTATACAGTCTGAATGCCAG
Source organism: Lissotriton helveticus (assembly GCF_964261635.1). Lineage (NCBI taxonomy): Eukaryota > Metazoa > Chordata > Amphibia > Caudata > Salamandridae > Lissotriton > Lissotriton helveticus. Next base: position 1,235,838,527 of record NC_136063.1, on the reverse strand, counting down.
TCCACTTCATTGAACTCTTCCCCAGCCGTTCGCAGGGTATAACGCTTACGAATTTGGCTCCCATTCAACATCATAAGTCATCATTCCAGGTTAACTTTCAGTGGACATGCGCAGTCTTTCCTTAATTCATCCTACTTCAGTTATACATGAGAGGCCCAAATGAGCACTAGTAATAAAGTCAGAAAGACAAATATTAATTTCACAGATAAAATGGTTTCACTGTTTACCACCCATCTCTATTCCCCTTTACTTAATAATACTTTCCCCACATTAACGTTGATAAAATTGCGCATTTCGTTTCAGCTAAGCAGATGCCATGCAAGCGAGTCTTCAAGACTCCATTTTAGTGTCTTCTGCTCACGCGCTAGAATTTCCCTCCTATCAATAGCTCGTCATACTGCGTCGATGCAGTTAACACATGTGCAGTAAGGATTTCCTGTTTAAAGTGGTTTTAGTCCTTAGTTCATGTTATTCACGTTAGAAAACTCATAAGCAAGCTTCACTAATGTGCGTATTTATGTTGTTCGCATTATTTTTTTCACAAACCATTTTTAATAACTTGTTAGTGAGTTATAGGAGCAGATTGCTTCCAAGCAAATCTCTTTTCTGAATCCTTGCTCCATCACAATCGTTGCTGACCCTTGCACTGGAGGAGAAAGAACATAAGATACAGTCAAAACAGTAGGTGCACTGAGAGTCAGAGGTGCCAAAGATGGTGAGGAGAAAGGAGGAGCGGGGGTGCCATAGCCGTCAAAACAACCGCTGTAGGGACAGAAACAGTCTGAAGATATGGAACAGGCTGCTGGGGCTCCAATGGAAAGACTAAATATATACTCAGTGGGGTGCAGGGAGGCGAAGTTTGAGTATCTACCATCTCCGTTACAAAAGTATAATTTTCCTCCATGGCTACATAAGACTTATCTGTATGCAATCGGAATCTCCTATCTTCACATTCAATTCCAGACTCTTGTTTTTCTCTCTAATAAGACAAAGCTTTTTGCGCTTTTTGCATTCTTCCCTTCCATGCATCTCTTTCCATTTTCAACCATCTCTGTTTAGCCTCTTTCTGCCATGTTCTGAGGCAATCAAACGTAGATTGTCTACTTCTATTCTTAAATAATTGCTCCTGTAGAAACCCAATCTTTTGCTCATCAAAAGTGCCCGTCAGGTTACTCCAGTCGGGATTGTCACCAGATGAGTGGGAGAGGGCCTCTATCTAGTGAGAAAGTTATGTGCTAATAGGAACAGTGTACTCATTAGAGGAACAGATCTTAATGGCAAAAACTAACCTCAAACCAAGGCATTTCTCGTAATTTAAACTAGATGAGTTTCGAACAGCCTAAAATGGCTGCTGCAAAGAAAATTGTGCTGCGAATGCTAACTTATACAGAACAATATGTAAATGTGAACATTTCTAATTTACAATAGGAGTCCGGCCAAACGTTGTTCGAAACCATTACAATCGGTTCAATGAACTCACTGAATCCGAGTCAGTCAAAATGCTTTCCGACTGACATCATAATGAGGTCCTAAGTGTAAGTCCGTAGGAAAGTAGTTGGCTTGCTGGCTAGAGTAAAAATTAAAATGCACTTATTTTTTTTACAGAACAATATCCACACAACTGCAGACAGTTAGAATCCCTCAAAAGGTTCAGAGAAAAAAGTAACAGAAGCAACTTAAGTATATCAGCAGAACTGAGACACAAAAAGGAGAAAGATGCAGGAAAAGTGGTAAAAGAAAAAATAGCTACTGGTAAGAGGACAGAATCATTTCTTAAAAATATATGTGGACACCTGCAAAGATTACAAAATAATGAAATTAAACCAAGCAATGAGAAAAAATAAGAATGGGTAATATCTATATATTATAAGAAGAGGAAACAATGTAACAAAGATGGACACACCTTAACCAGAAGACAGAAACAGTTTGAGGAAATTAGAACCAGGATGTTTCGTAGGAGAGAGGGAGTAAATCTACTGAGAAATATAAAGGAGAGGAGCACTGAAAAAGAAAGAATAAGTTAAGGGAGTATTTCATAAGGCCTTTGCTTTGAAGAGGAAGCTTTTCATTTAGATTATAAATAGAATGCAGACTCTTGACAAAATAGTGTTGTACATGAGGAGATTAATCCAGAAGTAAAGATTAATCAATACAACTAACTTTTGAACTGTTTTTAGTAAAGAATGGATGCATACTTCTACTATAGAGCCTTTTCTGTTATTAGGAAAACCATCTTCAGGATGACACATTAGTTGACACTATTACTGAAAGAGGACGATGTTATGAAATGAGAAATGGCACTCCCAGAGCGAAAGAGGTGGTGGTATCGAGAAATGTAGAACAAGGTATTGTATAAGAGGTACAGAGAAGGCATTATCAGGCTCTATATACAAATGGAATTGTAGTAGTGTCTGTAGTATTCAACAGCGATCCATTGATATAGTAAGAACATTTCTACACAGTTTTCCATGGCAAAGTTTAAAAGCACAAAATTAGTACTTTAAAAAGACTGGATCTTTGTTAGGTTAGAAAGCATAACAATTTGGAGGGACACTCAGAACCTTGTCCATCAAAGATAGTGTGACAAAGCACCTTTCATCATTTCTCTCAACAATGCCAACTTTAGTTGGAATGTTATACTATGTGAAAATGCCTGCATTGTGTTTAGGAGAAGTTATTAGAGGATTTTTGTATTGTACTGTTGCAGGACACAGGTATTAGATTTGATAGTTTTGAAGAAGAAATTACAGAATTTAGCATGGTTTGCTCTATAAAAACAGAGTATGTTTGTATGTGTTGTTGACAAACTCACCACATGATTCAATCAGGGACTGTTGACTTGTATTTAAATAGTGAAAAAGAAAATAATGATAACTGAGAAACATTTGCTGTGTACTTATATGTAGAGAAACGCTTTGTCTTATTTACACAGCAAATTATATGTACGTACTGTTACAATAAATTAGTTTATAATAAAATGTGTTATAGAGCTGTGCATTACAAGTTAGTGCTGGTTGCCATTCCAGAACCACTTCAAGTTTGAAATGTTAATTAGTGAATTCTTATTGAAAGTATACTTCCATTTCAGGGTACAGTCTGTATGGTGCCAAACAGAGGCAAGATACCACCAAAAGAGCTGCAGAAATGTCTAAAATTTAGAGTAGTGTACTGCATGGTAAACAGTCAAAATATCGACTACAAAATATCAAATGGACATAATATCGAGGTTTAAATATAGAATGGACAAAATATCGTATGGACAGAATATAGACATCAAAAATATCGTTTTTAAGGTAAGTAATGTAATATCGAATGTTATAAAATATAGACAGTTAAAATATCGAAGTATATAATATAGGTTATTAAAGTATCGTTTTTTTAATAATATCGAATTTTTATAGTGTTTTTTATGTTATTATATGTGTGAAAAGTGTGTATTTATGTTATAATTTATTTTAATTAATGAATTTTGTTTTTTAAATTTTTGCGTAGTTTAATTCTGTAGCGGGTTGTGGGTTTATAGGGGAATAGGGTGGGAAGTAATTTAATTAAAATTAATTAAATATGTAAATTTATTTATTGGTATTCATTTTTAATTAATTGTTAATTAATTTATATTTGGAAATAATTACATTTTAATTGGCAATTAATTTTAATTAATTGATTAATTGTTAATTTTGTTAATTTTACTAATTTATTTTCTGTAGTGGGTTGTGGGTGTATAGGGGAATAGGGTGGGAAGTAATTTAATTATAATTAGGGCTCCCAGTTTTATGGTATTTATTTTTTGGCCATTTACGTCTGTATTTATCCATATTTATTTTTTGGGCAATTTTTCTGTATTTATCCACATTTATTTTTGCCACGCGCAAAAGACGCCGCTACAGCTAGTATTTTTCCGCATGTATTTAAATTGACAAAGCACACCTGCGCCTGGTTGTTATTGGTCAACACAATACATTCATCTGAAAACGTTGCCATTGTAGTACAAGCACATGTGCATTTCAAGAGACTTTGCAGACACTGAGGCTCTTTCTGGTTTGTTAATAAAATGAAGACTGCTGAAAACCCGTTCAATATTTGCTGATGACACTGGAATGGCCAAGAGATTCAAAGATAGATTACACAGTGTTGCCCATTCTTGCTTCTGAGAACGCCAGTATGTCATTGCACTGATGTCTTTTTGTGGGATAGGGTGCGTTACATATTTCTTGAATTGAAACAAAAATTAAAATACAACTTTCTAGTTCCAAGATGTAATTGGCTTCTAATAGAATTTACGCCATAGTAGTTCTCGAGAGGTACACATAGGGGTCGATTCCGATCCGGTAAAAAGCGCTCCGAATCGTCGTACGGAGTGTTTTTTCCCCGTACGAATCGTACCTGTAAACGTCCCGTACGTACGACGAAGTACTATTCGTACCAGGAGCCGTACTCCGTACGAGTCGTACAAGACACCGTACGACTCTAATCTCCGTACGATTCTCCCTCGGAACCCGCTGTACGCGACATCTGTACGGTTCGCGGCTGGTTTTTACGACCCAGCAAGTACGATACGTGTCGGGTTCGCACCGTTTCTACGGGAGCTGAAAACAGCCGTAAAAGCAGAGTTCGCGCCTCGGTGTACGAGCCGTACCCCCATTGTACGATCGGTGTACGAGCCGTACCCCCATTGTACGATCGGTGTACGAGTCGTACCCCCATTGTACGATCGGTGTACGAGCCGTACCCCCATTGTACGATCGGTGTACGAGCCGTACCCCATGTACGATCGGTGTACGAGCCGTACCCCATGTACGATCGGTGTACGAGCCGTACCCCATGTACGATCGGTGTACGAGCCGTACTCCCATTGTACAATCGGTGTACGAGCCGTACCCCCATTGTACGATCGGTGTATGATGGGGGTACGACTCGTCCCCCAATCGACGACACGCGATTAAGGGGGGTACGGTGTGTATGTGTTTGTGTGCTTTTCCGTACGACTCGCCCTTACCTGACGTGGACCGTACGAATCGCGTCCTCATACCCCGGTCCGGATCGTACTCGTCGGGTCGTACGGCATGTGTACGAGTCGTACGTATGTGTACGAGTCGTACGGTTCACGGTTTCAGCCTTGCAATACGTACGGATCGCGACGATTTGGACGGATTCACGTAATACGGATCGTACTTCGCGACTCGGACGGACGGGTATGATTCGTACGGAGAGGGCTCCGGATACAAATCGTACGGACGGTTTTTTTCCCGAATCGGAATCGACCCCATAATGTAAATAGGTCAGTGGGTTATTGCTTTTGTCAGAGAGACCCTATTGTTACTCGCAGTTAATAAGTAAAAATATTAACATAGAACAGTGAGCTATTAACTGTCATGTAAGAGCTGCATGCAAATTGCAAGGTATAAGTTAGAGCGTTATGGTTTTTCTCCCAGTCTTTGATTATCCTAATGTGGTAAAAAAAGGGTTAATTTGGGTGGAAATCAATTCTGATTATTAAAGAGACTCCCCAACCATGGTAGTACGTTTTAAATTCTGAGTTTGTTTCTCCAGACCAATCCCTATTAAACTATGCTGCCTACTAATATGGTTGTCATGTGACTCCTACACCTTGTAGTCCTATGTTGCAAACTAGGATATTTTGCCTTTCATGTTTGAACAACTCTTGTGGAAAAAGTGAGGAGAATTGCTGATGACAGAAACTCCATGGCTGGGAGACAAATGTCAATAACTCATATTAGCCTGGAAAATATTTCATTCTGGGTGCTTTGTCTTTTTTTACTCTGTGGTGCAGGTAATACTGGCTTCCCCAACTCACTGTTTGTCTCCCCCAATCTAAGCATAAAGCATTTTGTGGGTTATTCTGTTCGTTTTCGCTCAAAAGACAGGGGAGACACAGAGTGATTGTCAGATTATGAGAACTCGCTGATTAATGCACATTTTGAGGAACTCAATATCTCATAGGGGAACCTCAACAGGAACTGAAATATTTTGCAAGCAGGCAGCCTAAGTAAATAACGTCTATTTGTGAAGTGGGCCAACCCAGATTTAAACCTGTAACCACGAGAACAACATGCCCCTACAGTGGACACATTAGTCCACCAAGCCACCAGACCTAACAAGTACGATTGAAAAAGCACCCGTCCTACTCAAGTTTAGATGCACATTCCAAGCACTGTTAAAGTGTGTGAAAAATAGGGCAGCACGAGGGCCCAGAATGAGTTAATGATGGTAGGAAGTTAGAGAGACAGTAGCTGTAAGGTTTCAGTGTGGTGCTCTGATAGGATTTCGCCTCTCTCCGTACACTCAGATTTAGTTCTTCTTTTTCTCAGCTCCAGCCTCCCGCCCCCTGTTCTCTTTTCTAGTGCTCTTCTTGTCCACTATGCTCCATTCTTGTGCAGACCTCCTTGCTGTGGTCCTCCTGCTCTCTCTCTATTTTGCAGTCTCTCTTGTTATCTCTGTTAACTTCCTCCCTGTAATCTCTACTGATTTACAATTTAGTACTCGCACTACAGTCAAGTATAAAATACAGCTTTAGCATAGGCTTGGAGAACAATCGAGGGAAGGAACGTCACGTAATGCTTAATTTTGTTTAATATCAGTTTGACTAGAAATGTATAAATGTAGTTGTGCATTTATCTGAACTACCGAATCGAAGAACACAAATCATTCTCATCCCTGGCTGCAGCAGGATGACGTTTAAACCTTCAAAAGCAGGTCTCTCTGAGGGGGAAACAAAACATAAAGGTGAATATTATAGGCTGCAATTCTCAGGCACATTTACTTAAATACTGGCTTTATTCTCTTACCAAACCAACTTTATGCCCAATGGTCACCTAGCCACTCCTAGTGGATTTTGGTGAAGCTCGCAGAGTGCAAGGAATGGATGCCCTTCACAGTGTGCACAATAAAACTAAAGAAAAGCATGCACACGAAAATATGCGTCAGCTCTATAAATGTAATCGGATTAAAGGCAATGGTTTTGGAAGTGATGTTAAACTATCCATTGCACGCTGCTCCCCGCTAACTCCCAGGTGTCGTGTTGTGCAAACTGATGCACCCCAGCTGGGCCGGCCTTCAGCATGGATGAGCTGGGCCCAGGCCCCGGGCGCCAATATTCTGATTGGCGCATGGTGCTGTGTGGATTAAGGTCATACTAACAGCGGCACTTCCGTCGTCTTGCTCCAGCCTTGTCAGTGTCACTAAGAGCTCGTTTCTGTCTCCTTTGCCAGTAAGTGGTTTTAATCCTACACTATCATAATGTGGACAATGTTTTCAACACTGCATTAACCCCTTCCGGATGGACCGTCCTGATCCATCCAGAAGCGGTCGCTCCCCCACGCAGCTCCCCACCCCGACTGCAGTGGTATCGTAGCGCCTCGCATTTGCTAGCTGCCTCCTCGCATTGCTCCTCATATTTATCTGTGCTGCCAATTCGATTGTTATTAAATTAATTCAGACTCCCACACGCGCATTTGTGACTGTCTGCTGTCGGGTGTTACAACGCTACAATTTAGAAGCGCGCAGTCAGTGAGATCGCATTGTGCCTTAAATTAATTTACTTGTCTGTATTGTATGATTGCATAGCACAGCGTGTTTTGATTAGTATTGCCCCAATCCAGTTTCGTTTGTTGCCTGCAGCCATCTTTAAGTTTGTTGTTTGTGCCTCCCTGCCTGGACCTACACCCCGCCCTCGGCCTCCCAGCTGACCCTCCCTCGCCCCTCCCCCCATACATCATCCATTTATGACAGATGCTTTTGCGCGCAGCGTTCACGCGCAGCGGTCGCGCCCCATGCGCGCCGAAGGTGCGCCAAAGGTAAGCCCGTCTACGCCCGTCCGCGCCTGGACCGCACCCAGCGCCAGACCTCCTGGTTCCCGCCGTACCCAGCCCACTCATTTCACGTATGCTGCCGCAACTCTCCTCGCCCTTAACCCCGGACACACACCACAATGCTACAAAGCCGCCCCGGGACGCACCCACGGTCCCTTCGCCTGCCGCTCCTGCAAATTTAACAGCGATAGGACCCATACCACATCCACTAACCCCAAACTCAGATCCGACTCCAACCACCTGAAGTGCATCCTGCTGAACACTCGCTCGCTCCACAGACACGCCACTGAACTCTGGGATCTACTCGACACTACATCTCCGGACGTCGCCTTCCTTACTGAAACATGGATGAACGCATCTTCAACACCCGACATCGCCATTGCCATCCCGGACAATTACAAGATCATCCGGAAAGACCGCACCGTCCAAACAGGAGGAGGCATCGCCATCGTCCACAAGAACACCATCAAAATCACGACCAGCTCCGACGACAACCTTACAACCGCCGAACACCTCCACTTCCAGATCCACACTGACCCTAGGACCACACTCAGAGGCACCCTCCTCTACAGGCCTCCAGGAACCCGTAAACAATTCAGCGAAGACATCAATGACTTCATCAGTCCACATGCCCTCGCCTCCGAGAACTACATTCTACTAGGAGACCTCAACTTCCACCTGGAAAAGAAAAACGACAGCAACACCACCACCCTTCTTGACAACCTGGCCAATATCGGCCTCAAACAACTTGTTGACACCCCCACTCATGTAGCCGGACACACGCTCGACCCAATCTTCACCTCCAGCAAACATATCTCCTTCGAACACACCACAGCTCTCCATTGGACGGACCACCGTTGTGTTCACTTCAGCTACAAAACATCCTCGACCCTCAACCCCCCACAACCTATCCCCCGGAGAAAATGGAACAAAATCACCACCGACCAACTCCTCACATCGCTCAACCAGAACACACCCACCCTCTCATCGGACCCAAACCAAGCTGCCATCAATTTCAAACAATGGATCACTCACAGCGCTGACGAATTAGCACCCTTGGATAGCAAAAAGGCCCCCTGGTTCAACGATGACCTTAAGAAATCCAAGAAGCTATGCCGTACTCTCGAGAAAACATGGAGAAAAAACCCTACCACTGACAACATGACCACCTTCAAGGCAGCCACCCGCAAACACCACCAGCTGATACGATCCACCAAGAAATCAGCTTTCAAGAATCGACTCGACAACAACGCACATAACAGCAAGGAACTATTCAACATCGTCAAAGAATTCACCAACCCCACCGCAGCCTCAAACGACATCACTCCCTCCCAAGACCTCTGCGATTCGTTATCCTCCTTCTTCTACAACAAAATTGCCGACATTCACAACAGCTTCGAAAACAGCTTCAACGAACAATCCTCTCCACCCCCCCCAGAACCTAAACCGCCCTCTAACAACCTCAGCGCCTGGAACCCAATCACCACTGAAGACACCATCCGCCTAATGAATTCCATTCACTCTGGCTCGCCAACCGACCCATGTCCCCACCACATCTACAACAAAGCCAACTCCATCGTCGCACCCCATCTCCGTGATGTCATCAACTGCTCTTTCAACTCTGCTACCTTCCCAGAAAGCTGGAAACATGCCGAAGTCAGCGCCCTCCTGAAGAAACCCACAGCAGACCCCTCTGAACTTAAAAACTACCGCCCCATATCCCTCCTCCCATTCCCGGCCAAAGTCATTGAGAAAGCCGTCAATAGCCAACTCGCCGCCTTCCTAGAATCCAACAACTCCCTCGATCCCTCACAATCCGGCTTTCGAGCCAAACACAGCACCGAAACCGCCCTCATCGCAGCAACAGACGACATCCGAACACTACTGGACAACGGAGAAACAGTGGCCCTCATTCTACTCGACCTCTCCGCTGCCTTCGACACTGTCTGCCACAGCACCCTCATACAACACCTCAGCAACATCGGCATAAAAGGCAAAGCCCTGGACTGGATCATCTCGTTCCTCGTCGGAAGAACCCAGAGAGTCTGCCTCCCCCCATTCAAATCAGAGGCCACCAAAGTCATCTGCGGTGTTCCACAAGGATCTTCACTTAGTCCCACCCTCTTCAACGTTTACATGAGTCCACTCGCTTCCATCGCGCGCCATCACAACCTCAACATCATCTCCTACGCTGACGACACCCAGCTGATCCTCTCCCTCACCAAAGACCCCAACACCGCCAAAACCAATCTTCATGAAGGCATGAAAGAAGTAGCCATATGGATGAAAAACAGCCGCCTAAAACTGAACTCAGACAAAACGGAAGTGCTCATCCTAGGATCATCCCCCTCTGCCTGGGATGACTCATGGTGGCCTTCGGATCTGGGCTGCGCACCCATACCCACAGACCACGCACGTAATCTAGGCTTCATCCTAGACTCCTCCCTCTCGATGACCAGACAAGTCAACGCCGTCTCATCCTCCTGCTTCAACATAATTCGCATGCTCAAAAAAATCTTTCATTGGATCCCCACCGAGACAAGAAAGACTGTCACCCATGCACTGGTTACAAGTCGACTAGACTACGGAAACACCCTCTACGCCGGAACTACAGCCAAATTACAGAAAAAACTCCAACGCATCCAAAACGCATCGGCGAGACTCATTTTGCACATTCCTCGCCAAGAGCACATTACCGGCCACCTGAAAAACCTCCACTGGCTTCCCGTCAACAAGAGAATAACATTCCGCCTCCTCACCCACGCACACAAGGCCCTCTACAAACTAGGACCTGATTGCCTCAACACTCGACTATCCTTCTACACACCCACCCGCCAACTTAGATCCTCCAATCAAGGCCTCGCCGCGGTCCCACGTATCCAAAGATCCACCATGGGAGGTAGATCCTTCTCCTACTTGGCGGCCAAGACATGGAACTCACTCCCCACTCACCTCCGCCTTACACAGAACCATGTCTCCTTCAGAAAAGAACTTAAAACCTGGCTATTCGATAAATAATGAACCCCCTCCCCAAGCGCCTTGAGACCCTCTGGGTGAGTAGTGCGCTATACAAATTCCTGAACTTGAACTTGAACTTGAACTTGCCCTCCCTCGCCGTCTCAGCCCTGCTGACACACATTAGCAAAACCATCCTCAGCATAAGGCAGCTAATGAGCTAAGCAATTGGTGCTCTGGGTGCGCTAAGGGAGGCCTGGGGATGTTTGTATTCAGGGTGCAGTCCCTGCTCAGCCAAGGAGTGACCTGTGACCGCCAAAGGGACCCCCTGCTGCCTCTAATGTTGGTGCTATCTTAAAGGCCGGCACTGAGCCCCTAAGCAGAAGCTGATGGTGGCAACAGGAAGGCGTCTTAAAGGCTGGTGGTCCGTAGTGCAGGGAAGGAAGAAATACAGTCAGGTGAGCCCCCTAAATAAAGGCCAAAAGTTATGAGGGAGAGGCCTGAGATGTTGGCACGCCCACACACTGAGGCTTGGATCAGACGAGGATTGCCTCAGGGGATCGGCCGTCCTTGAAAGACCCTCAGCCAATATGTCCAAATGAGGGCGCTAAAAGACCCTGATTGGAAGGGATTTAAATGAATTTCAGCGTGCAAAGGAAACTGCATGCAGCAGCAGCGCGGCAACATTTGCTAGTGTTTTGCTGTTTCTATATATAAATACAGACTAAGGAAATATAGATTTCCGTCTGTATTTATATGTAAATATCCGTAAAAATGGAAAACCGGGAGCCCTAATTATAATTAATTAAATATGTAAATTTATGTATTGGTATTCATTTTTAATTCATTGTGAATTAATTTATATTTGTTAATTATTTGAATTTTAATTGGCAATTAATTTTAATTAATTGATTAATTGCTAATTATGTTAATTTTACTCATTTATTTTCTGTAGCGGGTTGTGGGTTTATAGGGGAATTGGGTGGGAAGTAATTTATTTATAATTAATTAAATATGTAAAATTATGTATTGGTATTTATTCAGAATTAATTGTTAATTAATTCTTTATGGGTAATTAATTAAATTTGAATTGCCAATTAATTTTATTTAATTGATTAATTGCTAATTATGTTCATTTTACTAATTTATTTTCTGTAGTGGGTTGTGGGTTTATAGGGGAATAGGGTGGGAAGTAATTTATTTATAATCAATTAAATAAATCAATGTATTTAATTGTATTTATTTGAATTAATTGTTAATTAATTTTTAAATGTTAAATTATTATTTGTTATTTTGTAATTATTTTGTATTAATAGGTAAATAATTGTGATAATTAATTTTAATTTGTAATTTTAATTGATTAATTATTATATTATATTAAATTGGTAATTACTTTAATTAATTTTTTATAGATATTAATTTATATTTATTGAAATAATATATGAAGGATTTAATTTCCCTACTGTTGCACTCTCTGGAGTGGGAATAGTAATTTTTACCTCTACGCTATCCAACGTTTTCCCTACTGTTGCACTAACTGGAGTGGGAATAGTAATTTTTACCCCTACGCTATCCAACGCTTTCCCCACTGTTGCACCCACTGGAGCGGGAATAGTAATTTTTACCTCTACGCTATCCAACGCTTTCCCTACTGTTGCACTCAGTGGAGTGGGAATAGTAATTTTTACCCCTACTCTATCCAATGCTTTCCTCACTGTTGCACCCACTGGAGTGGGAATAGTAATTTGTAACCCTACGCTATCCAACGCTTGCCCTACTGTTGCACTCTTTGGAGTTGGAATAGTAATTTTTACCCCTACGCTATCCAACGCTTTCCCTACTGTTGCACCCACTGGAGTGGGAATAGTAATTTTTACCCCTACGCTATCCAACACTTTCCCTACTGTTGCACTCACTGGAGTGGGAATAGTAATTTTTACCCCTACGCTATCCAACGCTTTCCCTACTGTTGCACTCTTTGGAGTGGGAATAGTAACTTTTACCCCTACGCTATCCAACGCTTTCCCTACTGTTGCACTATTTGGAGTGGGAATAGTAATTTTTACCCCTACGCTATCCAACACTTTTCCTACTGTTGCACCCACTGGAGTGGGAATAGTAATTTTTACCTCTACGCTATCCAATGCTTTCCCTACTGTTGCACTCACTGGAGTGGGAATAGTAATTTTTACCCCTATGCTATCCAACGCTTTCCTCACTGTTGCACCCACTGGAGTGGGAATAGTAATTTTTACCCGTATGCTATCCAACGCTATCCCTACTGTTGCACACTTTGGAGTTGGAATAGTAATTTTTACCCCTACGCTATCCAACGCTTTCTCTACTGTTGCACCCACTGGAGTGGGAATAGTAATTTTTGCCCCTACTCTATCCAACGCTTTCCCTACTGTTGCACTCACTGGAGTGGGAATAGTAATTTTTACCCCTACGCTATCCAACACTTTCCCTACTGTTGCACTCTTTGGAGTTGGAATAGGAATTTTTACCCCTACGCTATCCAACGCTTTCCCTACTGTTGCACTCACTGGAGTGGGAATAGTAATTTTTACCCCTACGCTATCCAACGCTTTCCCTACTGTTGCACTCTCTGGAGTGGGAATAGTATTTTGTACACTTCTGCTATTGTACGGTAATAATATTGGATATTATTTAATTATATTATGTTACTATATATATATGTTTTAACAAATATGATTGTAAATTTCTTTTTATAACTTTCATTAATTATTTAATTATTATAAGTTAATTTAAGTATTTTTAAGTATATTTCAGTAATTAATTTTTACTATTAATTTAATTTAACACTGTTTTTAATAAAGTCGATACTTTTTATAAACTATATTTTTGTAAACAATATTTTGTACTCGATATTTTTGTACACACCTGTTTGTAGATACAAACTTGATATTCTGTCTATCGATATTTTGTCATCGATATTTTTGCTGGTCGATATTCTGTCCGTCGATATTATGTCAGTGATCCGTACTGGATTACTAGCGTTTTCCAAAAATGTTCAGCAGGATGCTCAAAAATGTTTGATGGTAATGCTAGGACTATTAGAGGACGAGGATGTGACTATCAACCAATTATTGGGTTTAAGTTATAAATGTGAACATTGTGAAGTCATCTCTAGCACTGAAAACGTTGTAGCTGGGAAAACTTTCCATTTCAAAAAGAAGTTTCACAACTATAGCAAACATATTTCATGAAGCCGTTAATATAACCTCTACACACTACACAATATTTTGAAGATGTCAAAGAGGATGGACAGAGTGCAATGACATTTAAATGACATTTAAATGACATTTAAATTAAGACTACGTAAAATAGTTATCAAACTTATGTCTGCTATTTCTCGAGGATAGCAAAATTTGGTATTGTGTTGAATTGTATATGAATTATGAGTTTCCGATACATTATTTTGCCTATTAGAGGTATTGTCTACAGCACGTTGTTAGAAATACAAGAGTCTTTCTAACCAAAGGAAAGAAATTTCGAAAGCATTACAGGACTACATTCTGTTACTACAGACAAAACTGAAACAGGGGTCCTATATTACCAGCAGCTGCTTCTAAGAAGTCTCTTCTCCACTTCATCGTTGTATATTGTTTTGGTTGCCTAATGTTCAAAATGAAATCCTAATACATTTTTTTACAGTGCTTAAACTGTTGCAATAAAAAAAATACAATTTACAAGTATGTTTTTTTACATTCTTCAAAACTGCATCACAGACTGCTCTCCTGCTGTCATGATGAGGGTGTTATTGTTCATGCAGAAGGTAGCAAAATGATTTAGTTCTTGTGCCATTTGGCGCTTCTCTGCACTTTACCTGGATCTTTGTTTTCAGGAGCAGGGGTGGAAATTTGGAGAATGATGAGCCCTCTCCTTTTTTTCTGTGTGTAATTTTCAGTTGCTCCTTCTGGTATGTTTTCAAGTGGTACAAAATGCTTGTTTTCCCACATAAATAGTTTTTTGATGTGACCTGAGATAATGTTTTCTCACGTATGCTGCACAGCACCAATTTAGTTACGGTTTTCTATTTACCAGATATATTAGAGAAAATACCAAGATATGCTTTTTTGTTCATTGCCGGTTCTTCATTAGAAGATTGTTCATGTGCAACTGAGTCATGCTGCTGTTCAACAACTTCAATCAGTTATAGGTCTTCGTTAGGTTCTTCTGATGCCATTTTATTTTTGTAGGAATAGTGAAAAAAGTAAAAAACCAGCACTATTTTCAAAATGAGTTTGGGTGACAATGGGTAGTTTGTTGGGTGTTTGGTAGTTATGTTCTATTCACGAGTTCTGATGTTGAAAGTTATTTTTATAAACTGTTGTTTTTTTACAAATGTGTTATTAAAATAAAGTTAGAAAAGTAAACAGCTAGACTCAAACTTTGTGTGAAATTTTTATATATATCAATTTTACTCTTTGTCATTTGTGTTTGTGATTACTGATATCATCGCACCATCCCATGTTGTTGTGAAAAATGAAAAAGTACATTTTGATCTTGTCTTTTGACACATGACTACAAAGAGCCAGTGAACCAGTGAGTCAGTTACGAGGTGGAGGAGGAAGCGGTTTTGCACGGTAACGGCAGACCCATAGAGTCACGAGAGCCGTAGAGCAATTGGCAGTGAGGTGAAGAAGACTCCGCGGTCTGCAGAAGGACCGGGAGCCTGGAGCCTGGAGCCTGGAGCTGGAGCCGGACTCCCGGGCGAGAAACGAGAAAGCGGCTTTGCGCGACTTTGCACGGCTTTGTGCACTGCGGCTCTGAGCGCCGGTGGGGAAAGCCCTGGAGCCGGAGACGAGCAGTAGCTCTGTGTGGCTTTGCGCACCGAGCTCTGAGAAGCGCGGGAGGAAAGCGTTCATCCCGGAGGCCCTGGACACTTCGACACCATGACAGGCTGTGTGGGATTGCCACGAGACCCTGCAAAAGAAGCGTGAGTGCAGCGGGGGGAGCAGGGAAGAACAGGGAAGAGAGGGGGAGTCTCGTTTGTCAAGTGTGCAGTCTAGTGCTGCAGGAGTTTTAAGTGTAAGTCAGCTATATTTCTGTATATATTTTTGTATGGGAGTTATGAGGCTCTCTTGAATTCTCGACCACAAAAGCTAAAAAATAATGAAGAGCATCTAAAAAACAATTCAACTCAACTTTAAATAAATAATTAATTAATAAACAATAATCCCCCATAAGAAGCGCCATTGCAACCCTCTTACTGACGCCGAAAAGACGCGCTGAAAGACACCGCATCACCATTACTGTGTCCTTGGAACGCGGAAAAGCGAGAGAGCACTGTCCACGGAACTGAGGCGGGGTGTAGACCTTGGTACTCCTCCTAGGTCCTCTTAAGCCGTGACACTGGGAGTGCGGCCGGCAGGAGACACTGGACTACTGCCACTGCCATTCAGGCTGCCGTGTTGGGGGCCAGTTACAGAAAAAGCCCCGTTAGGCTTCCTCCCCGTAGCTGCTGGTAGAGGGACTGCGGGGACAGCTAATGAACGGCCAGAGAATGGTCAGTGAAGAATAAACTCACTTATCAATAACTCAAATGACTATACGATTACATAGAGTCAGAGCAAGTAGCGTTGAGGATAGTATGAGGTCTGCCCGTGTCCGGGGGAACACAACTTTTAAAAAAGAAACAAAGAAACGAAAAAGAACATCTAAGATGCTGGAGGATGGAATGGATGGGAGGGCCATAACACCACCAGAAACTAGTTTGGCACCCAAGAAAAATGACTCCCTCATAGAAATACCAATAGATGGAAATCCTTCTGTGTTAAATCTGGAATCTAGTAAGAAATTAACAAAAAGACAAATTTCCCACCAACCAAAAATCTTTACAAAATTTTACTTTAAAAAAAAGTCCGGGGGACACTTTACTTTCAAACACAAGAGAGGTGTCAGACCTTCAATCACCCCTTTAGCCCTTACAACTCAATCAATCTTCACAAACTACTGACTACTCAAAATCAGTTATCGGAAATAGTCCTGACAGTAATAGATCTACTAACACAGCAGCTACAAGCCCTGTACAAATAACATCAACTCCTCAACATAGCAATATGCGGATAAGCCGCGAATCTACAGGTGGAAAACAAGCTGGTAATGCAGAGACAGTCAAAGTCCTTATCCACAGGCAAAACGGGGAAAACATGTGGCATATTGATGCCCAAGGGAATAAACAAGACAAACAAGAAATTAGCTGTGGACCAACATATAGCAAAAACCAATTTACTAACTGTACCATAGTCAAAACACCAATGACCAATAGCCAATCAAGCACGGAGGAAAAACCATTGCTCATGAACACTGACCCCAGTCAAATAACGAAGGGTGAGGTGCAGGTAGACGCGGACTCAAAACTGGTACTGCCGATCCCAACGGTAAATAAAGAAACATCAAATTATCAACTAGAGCTAAACAGGGGGAGAGAGGAAATCAAAGAGTTGATCGGAGCAAAAAACTCAGTCGAAGATATGGAAGACATAGAGATCTCCTCATTCCTGGGAACAGAAGAATGGAAAGGCCTTATGTCCACATACAACCATAAAACAATCAGGAGTGGGCCCAACATCATAATTTTCCAGTGGGAGGTAACATAAATGAACATCGGACAGAGAAAATAATTCCAGTTGGGGTGGAGGACACACCAAAAAACGCTAGCCAGGGAACAGCATGGCCTAGACTGTTAAAAACAATGCAATTATTGGTAGAAGCTCTCCACTACCAGTCAGATAAAATGGATGTTCAGCTGAGCCTTTTAGATACCCTGGCTGTCTTTGTGGTCGCTATCGATGGGAAGCTGGGCACCTTAAATACATTTCTACAAAACAAGCATGATCAAGGTCCCAACAAGAGTACGGGATGTGGATGCGGCCCTATTGTTGACAAACTGGCTACACTTGCGCTAATGCTGAGTGACCTATGTACACAAATAAAAAATCCCCTGCGACGAATAGGAAGCCACCTGTGCGACGATCATCTAGACACTGATGTGGATAAGCAATCCTCTGATAGCTGTAATACGAATTCAACTGATAAAACAAGGAACCCAGGAATGTTAATTATCGGGGAAAAAAAAGACCCGGGGGCTAATGAGATACAGACCATCAAGAACCGAAAAACAGAAGCGAAGGATATAACAACAGCAGACGATCAATCGCCCGTAGCTTCAACGGAAGACACGGCCGACAAACAATTGAAACAATTGAACGCAAAACAAAGGCGCGCTAAAAAACGCAAGGGTAGAAATCAAAAAATAAACCTTGCTCAAGAAGGATTCTATCGCCTCTTCGGGGCCACGTCACAATTGGTTGGATGTGAACCCGAATCCTTGGACAACACTAACACAAAAGAAGATGGAGAGCCCAAAAAGGAAATGGATATAACCGAAACAGTGGATGTCCTGCATCAAAGAGGATCTAATAGATCGTCTCAGCAAACAACTAAAGAAAAATACATCAAAGATTTAACTCAAAATCAGCTAGTAAAACAGAGTAATAACAATGGTCTGAACAACGCTACTACAATGGAAACTCCTGAAACAAATGCAATAAAGCACAGAAGTGAAAGCATCCAATATGTACAACCAAAAACAAAAAAAAACTGAATCAAAGGTATTAGACGACAAAAGACCGGTATCTAGCCGACAATCATCTAAATCTGCTGATCTAAGAGGTAATCAGAGAGTTGATACCACGATACAGGTAAGGGATCTAGGAAATGGAATTGCGGTCCTCGAACAGGGTATTGTAAACCCAAAGTCAATTATAGGAGGGCAACAAACCTTCAATATGGATAGGAGCGAAGAAGCTACACCATTCTCACATCATGAATTTGAATTTAAAATATTTATATAGCGCTACATACACCATACGGTTTCTTGGCGCTGTGGAGACTAAATTAGCAGTAGGAACGCAAATACTGGTAAAGAAAACAGGAAATGAGATCAGTTTACATTAGAAAAGGCTTGGGTAAACAAAAAAGTCTTAAGATCTTTACGGAAAAGGTAGTAATGTCTGGCCAGACGTAGATGATCGGGAAGGGAGTTCCAAAAGGATGGTGCCAAGAATGAAAAATTGGCTCCACCCCATTTCTTACGTCTGTAACGGGGTACCTGAAGAAGCGATTGAGTAGATGAGCGAAGCTCACGGGCAGGGGTGTACTCTTTTAACAGGGAGGAAATGAAGGCAGGGGCTGTGCCCTGGCGCGCCTGAAAGACCATACAACCTGTTTTGAAAAGGGATCGCTCCCTAACAGGTAACCAGTGCAATGCCTTCAGTAAGGGGGTAGAATGATGAGAGCGGGGGAGACCATGGACGAGTCTGGCCGCCTGGTTTTGAACCAGCTGGAGCTTCCGCAAACTATACGCTGGAATGCCGTTGTATAGAGCGTTAGCGTAGTCCAGCCGATAAATCACCAGAGCGGACAAGATAAGTTTAAGTGCAAGAGGGGAGAAAAAGCGAGAAACAGAGCGAATAGTTCGAAGAACCAGAAAGCAAGAAGAGACAACAGAAGTTATATGTGAGTGAAGAGTGAGATGATTATTGATTTTAATGCCCAGGGTTTTAACTGAGGGAGAAGACGTGGGAGGGGGTCCTAAAGAAGAAGGCCAGAATGAAGAGTTCCAAGGACTGGAAGAACCACCCGTGAGAACCAATTCCGTTTTATCGGGGTTCAGCTTCAGATGATTGTGGTTCATCCAGTCCCTGATGAAAATCATAATAGTCTGAAAATTAGAAATAGAATGAGAGGAGGAAGAAAGATTAAAGATAAGCTGGAGGTCATCCGCATAATTATAAACGGTGACCTCCAGTTGCTGAAGTGCAAAGATCAAAGGATAGATGTAAAGGTTAAACAAAAGAGGGGAAAGAGAAGAACCCTGAGGAACACCACATGTGACCTTGAGTTGGGTCGCCGAGAAATCCCCCAGCCGGACTGCCTGGGTGCAGTCCCTCAGAAAGGACAATAGCCAAACCAGGGCTGAGCCCTCGATCCCCGCCGCTCCGACACGGGAAAGTAAGATGGAATGATCCACCGTGTCGAAGGCGGCGGAAAGATCGAGGAGCACCAGGGCCTGGTAATTGTTCTGGTCCATGCCCTCCCTGAGGTTGTTCAGGACCGACACCACGACGGACTCTGTGGAGTGCCTAGGCCGGAAGCCTGCCTGCCGGGACGCTAGGCCCCCATTCGCTTCTACATGGGCACTGAGGACCGATGTTACATATCGCTCCAGCACCTTGCCCAAATAAGGTAGAAGCGAAATGGGGCGATAGTTAGCTGGAGCAGAGGGATCCACGCCAGGCTTCTTCAGGATGGGCACTATAGTGGCAGATTTAAGTGCTGGGATTACCACCCCCTGAGCCAGAGAGCTGTTGAGAAAGGAGATTGGCGGTTTAGGGCAAGCAGAATAGATCTGTTGCAGGATGTGGGCTGGACAGATGTCCGCCGGGGAACCAGACTTTACTTTGGGAAGTATTGCAAGAAATACTTCTTCGGTAAGAGGAGGGATAGACGAGAGACAACAGTGAACAGTCGGGGGAGGGGCTCAACAAATGAAGGGGAAGGAAGTGGAATATTAGTTTTGATATTGCTGATTTTATCCCAAAAATAAAAATTCAAGGAATCACAGAGGAACTGGGTAGGGGGAGGCTTAAGTGAAGCCCTGTCAGAATAGGCCAGGTCATGTATTTGTTCTCAGCCACCAAAATTTTGGCTGAGAAGGACGCAGTCTTAGCACCTAATATAGCCCTTTTGTAGTCGCCCAGCGGAGTCACATAATGGGTTTTTAATAGAGGACAGTAATCCTTTCTCCATTGCCTCTCGGCCCGCCGGAGGGTCAGCTTTTTTATCTTCAGGTCATCGCCGAACCACCGATTTGACTCCTTAGGTCGTCGGGTTGATATCCGGCGTAAAGGGGCTAATGTATCGCAGCCTCCAGCAAGCCAGGTATCGATGGCAGCGGCTTGAGAAAGAGAAGATAGACCCTCTAGGTTAGGTGCAAGATTCAAAAGGGAGGATGATAATGCAGAAAGGTCTACCCTATTCCAGTTCCGCGCCCAGGTGTTTTTGGCGAGCGGAATCTTTACTGCCGGTTTAAGGCGGAGGAGGAAGGAGATCAGGGCATGATCTGACCAGGGGCATGGGGTCACGGACATGGAGGAGACCGAGATAATAAGAGACCAAACCTGGTCTAGTACATGACCGTGAATGTGCGTAGGAATTTGCAGGTGGGAAACAAAATTTAGGGATGCAAGTGATTCAGAGAACTGCTTAGAAGCAGTACATTCATAGGGATCGGTGGGCCAATAATTAAAGTCCCCTAATACTAGTACTGAAGCGTGGTTAATCGCTAAAGTGGCTAGTACGTCCTGAAATGCTGGCAAAAACAGGTGAGAGGACTGGGGAGGACGATACATTAGTAAACAGGTGAGCGGGGGAGAAAAGGCAAGAGAACGAGCCACAAGATGCTCGGTAGAACAAATAGAAGGAGAGGGAAGGAGTTGAAAGTTAAGCTCAGATCGGGCAATAAGAGCCACGCCACCCCCTGCCTTGCCCGCCGATCGATCAGTGCGGAGGGCCACATAAGAGGGAGGAAGGGCAGCCAAGAGAGAGGGCAGGGAGGACTCACAGAACCAGGTTTCAGTTAAAAGTAACATATCAGGCTGATGGGTGACAGGCTGATGGGTGTCATGCTTCATTGAGATCGCCACAAGGACATGAATCTGTACAAAGACGAAATAAAGACAACAAAAATTACTGCAGTCTGGAAAACATAAATAGTGCAACAAATATTGTATGGTTTAAACCGGAGTACACCTCAAAAGGACAGCATGATGTTTTGAATAGAGGCAACATCCTAAGGCTATTAGCTCACATCTCTTCGCTGGCCGGCGTGACAACTCAGGACTTGGCTTCCATTGAATTTATACCAGAAGATGGAATGAACGTGGAAAAAACGAAAGCAACATGGATAACATCTTTAGTTGCACAAAACATACTGGCAGAAACCACTTCCTTTAAAAATTGGGGAATAACAATTGCACCCTACATGAAACCAAAATATCCTGATTTATTGATTCCAACAGTAACAGACGGAAAACAAAACTCCTTCAATAGGTCTGATCTAACAGTACTCAGAGGGACAATAGGGGTAGATGGGGCAAGTAGCATGGAAGATCCAAACGTTAGGGGCCGCACCTTAGATTACGTAACACAAGATTTAAGATGGTTTGCGAGAACAATTAATAATCAGTCAAACTGACCAACAAACAAACCCCTAATATAAGCTATCAAACCCATTTCAGAATATGTTCATGGAATATCAACGGTTTGGCCTCCAAAATATCTGATATAGAATTCATCAACAATCTAAGATCTTTTGATATTGTGTCCCTGCAAGGAACATGGCAACTAGAACCCCCTCACCTGCACAGATTTTTCGTTTCTTTACTAGTGCTGTAAGAACAGCAAAATATGGCCATCTCCAAGGGGGCTTAGTAACATATGTTTCAGCTGCAAGTGCCTATGAGATCAGGGAATCAGGACCAACCTCGCCCGATTTAAAGATAATAAATGTATCCATCTTGAAACCGGGCAAAAAGGGCATAAATCTTATATTGATCAATGTTTATATACACCCAAAAAGGAAAGGAAAGGTAACTAAAGAACTATATAAATGCCTGGAGGAAATCACTAACGATACACCGACAACGGACCTTATGATCACTGGGGATTTCCATCTCAATCTGATGGGAAACACGACAACTGATGAGAATCATTATCAAAACACAGCCTGGAAAATACCGCAACAAGAGCCTCCACTGTCATCCAAACACTCCAAATTAGGAGAGGAGGTGCTAGAGAATCTTGAGTGCTATAACATGAGAGCATGAAATAGGAGATTGACTGAAGACATCCCACCAGCATGTACATTTTTTACAACAAGACTCAGTAAAATATTGGACTACACTTTCATGTGACTATCCTTATTCCCCCACATTGTTTCATTCCACATAGGGGAAAAAGCTGACAGCGACCATTGTCCTCAGGAAATAATACTTAACATCGATAAACCCAAATTTGAGCAATCGCTGGTATCGAAAGATCTAATTCACACCATTAACTACAAAAGGATTAAGTATTCTGTAGTAAAAGATGGAGACCTCCAAAAAATGGCAAATCTACATTTTGATGGGAGAATTGGAGAGAGCGAGGTTGATAAATGGGAGAACTTCACAACAACCATGGCAAATTACACTACAACTCCAAAGCTCCAATATGCACAGAAGGACAGTAACATGACTTCTTTTTCAAAAAGTCACAAAGAAAAGATTAAATGCATAAAAAAATGTATCTCTCAAACAATGAGCCAACTTAGGTATTCCCCAAAAGAAACGGCGAAGCACAACCAGTTGCGAGAACTAAAGGCATCCTTGAAAAAAACAAAATGGGCAGCAAACAGGGCAATGGAGGACAGTTTGTGGGCCAAGTTAAATGCAGACATCAAGCAGAACGATGCAGCGAGATTCTGGAAAACCATCAACTCATTTTTAAACCCTAGGCACGATGGAGTCTCGTCTCACATCTCCGAAGAAACATGGGTAAACCATCTTAAAGATCATTTCACACAACATACAACCTATGGTTCAGCAACGGAAAATGATGAAAAGAATTTAAAACCATTGGGCGTCACTCTAAACAAACAAATAGCTCTATCTACAACCACAGGAGAGACAAATCTACAAAAGACTATGAGGCGTTACATCAAAAAAGGTAGAAGAGAGGGGGTTCCAGGTCCGAATGGAATCCCTCCTATCCTTTATAAATTGAAGGAAAAGGATCGGGCCGAAGCTCTTGAGCCTTTGTTTTTGGAAATCATTCACTTCAACAAACTACCTGTCTCCTGGAAGGGCTCAATTATCTCCCCAATTTTCAAGTCAGGGGATAAATCTCTACCCTGCAATTACAGATTGATTGCCCTTATGGATAATGAGGCAAAGTACTTTGCTGGGATTCTAATGGAGGAACTACAGGCCTGGGCCTCGGAAAACTCCGTAATCCCTGTCAATCAGACCGGCTTTTCTAAATCGGTAGGGACCACAATGAACATTTTGACTATGAGTCTGCTAATCGATAAAGCAAAATCGACTAAAATGCCAATCCACTTGTGCTTCATAGATTACAAGGCGGCTTTCGACCATGTCAACCGGAACCTTTTATGGTCCAAATTGGAAAGGTGGGGAATACCAAAGCCGTTATTAGACCTGCTGATCAATTTGCACAGCGAAACATGGGTACAGGTGAAGTTGGGTGATGGCTCCTATCTATCAAGACGCATCCCAACAAACAAAGGTCTCAAACAAGGATGCGTCCTGGCCCCAACTCTCTTTAACCTGTTTTTAGGAGATCTCATCCCGGTTCTTAATAACGGCAATTCTCATGCACCTAAATTAGGAAGTCAAATACTTCCAACACTATTATATGCAGATGACCTGATCCTAATTAGTCATACTAAAATAGGGATGCAAAATCTTGTGGATGCAACAAAAAAATACTCTGATGAGAATCAACTGACGATAAATTTGGAGAAGTCCAAAACAATGTCAATTACCAAGAAAGGAAAAACCCCTCTTAGCTGGTTTTGGAATAACATCCGCATACAAGAGACGTCAGTCTACAAGTACTTAGGGGTCCAAATTGACAGCAGCGGTCAGTTCATCATCCAAAAAGAAAGCATCAGAGGAAAAGGTATTACAATAGCAATCTCCTCAAAAAAACTAAATGGAAGACTCACTAGTCCATCTCTCCTTCTGATGACGCAAGTTATACGGGCTAAACTCTTGCCTACAATTACCTATGGCAGCGAAGCACAAACACAGAACATTAGCAGTTGCCAATCCCGAAGCAAGGTCACGACAGTCTTGCCAATTCCCACCTTCATAAACATAGAGCACCACCAGGGACAACATCTTGAGGCACATGCAGAGCATAACCACATCAGCATGGAAGAACACCAGAGAGAGTCAACGAGCGAACTGCCGGAAGCCGGAACTTACAATCAAATGATGGGAGCAGCCGGGACTCATAGAAAAACAGGAGTACACCAGATAAATGCTGCCGCACAATCAAATATGCAAGAATCAGAACCCAACGGTATAAATTGGCAGGATACAACAGCATTGCTGTTTACACCGGAATACGTTTCTAAGGGCAGATTTAACATTATGAATCGCGGCAACATTCTCTGCTTAATATCTCACATACCAACCCTGTCTGAAATCATGTCAACTGACCTAGTCTGGATAGAGTTTATTAAAGCCAAGGATGCTGACTCTGGGTAAAAAACGCATGCTTTATGGAGCTCACCTACTATCGCACAAAGAATATATCAGGAAAGGGATACTTTTAAGAACTGGGGGATAACCATCATGCCACACATCAAGCCAGGATATCCCGACTTGTTGAGGCCAAAGCATAAAGCTGGGAACTCGGCACCCGATGGTAGGCCCATTACCTCGGTACTGAAGGGAGCCAGGGGGCAAAGTAAAACAAATGGAGAAGTCTTCCTGGCAGAACGTGAAAGTAATCAAGTCCCGACAACAATACCAAAATGGGACACCGACATAAGATGGATCTCAAGAACCATAAACAACAGGGGAACAGATTGACGACTTAGAGGGAAAAGAGAAAGATCAGTCATAAGGGGGTCTCTACGGATATGTTCCTGGAATGTGAATGGCTTGGCAAGCAAACTGTTGGATGCGGATTTCATTGAATATATCAGGGATTTCGACATCGTGGCTCTTCAAGAGACCTGGCTAAGAGAACCCCCACACTTGCAAGGATTTCTGCACTTCTATACAAATGCACTGGCTGAGGCAAAATACGGCCATCTACAGGGGGGCTTGGCCACATATGTTGCAATGTCCAGGATCTAGGCTTTTCTTCATCTGCAGGTCTTGCTTTAAACTTAAACTGCTCGGGTTCAATACTAGCAACGGACCTTAACATCACAATAATCAATGTCTATATCCAACCAAAGCGAAAAGGTAAATTAATAAAAGAAATGTGCAAGTTAGTAGAAAAATATATTATTGAAGGGCCATCAGCGGAGCTCATTCTTACTGGTGATCTAAACCTAAATCTAATGGGGTCCCCCACGGACGCCAAAATGTCGATACAAATACAATCTGGAACATCCCAACGTAAGGGGACCCACCTTCTAGCAAGCAAACAAAAGCAGGACTGTCGGCCTTGGAAGAACTGGAACACTTACATTTAAGAGCACTAAATGGTAGATCAAGAGGAGATAATCCCCCTTTAGCAACATACTGCTCATCCAGGAACAATACTATTCTGGATTACACTTTTGTCTCCCTGGTTCTGTTCCAATACATTACTCTATTTCGTTTAGGGGACAAAGGGGATAGTGATCACTGGCCACAGGAAATTGAGCTTAGAACAACAGTCCATGTGTTCGAGCACTGCCGGACCACCGAAGGTGCAGACTATACTATTAATCTTAAAAGAATCAAATTCGGGCCAGAGACACGTTGCAGAATGGTTGGAGTAGCTAAGGAGCATTTTGAACTGAGAGCCGGATCAGATGAAGTCAAAAAGTGGGAATGCTTCTCCAACACCATGGCAGCTTACACTACGATCATCAAGCCAAAAACACAACAAAGAACTGGCGGAGTGAAATCGATATCTCAACTTGCGCTGAAAGAAATAAAGCACATCAAGAGAGTTATCTACCGCATATTGAGACAGCTACGGTGGAACCCCCAAGATTTAACACTACTAAATTAATTGCGAAAGCAAAAGGCCCAGTTAAATTTTTTTTAAAAGGATGCAAAAAGAGACCAAGAGAATGCAATGTGGGCGAAACTACATGCTAATATAAAGCAAAACAACAGCGCACATTTTTGGAGATCCATAAACAGCTTTGTTCATCCAAATAACCAGGGAAATACCTCTAACATTTCTGAGGCAGTCTGGTCAAAATATCTCGAGTCTCACTTCCATTAAGCTATGGAGTCAGTAATAAAAGGGGAACACTCCTCGGGTACTTCCCATGATGCTTTTATCAGCGCTGCACATGCAGGAATTAACCAGATCATACAAAGCAAAACTGATAATAATAGCTTAACTGCCAATACTTCAACTAATTGAACTATGACCATAAAAAGGCAAATAGGCAAGGGAAGGAGGGAAGGGGTCCCTGGCCCAAATGGCAAACCGCCTGTACTCTATAAGCAAGAGCCAACATTCTGGGCAGAAGCATTAGAACCACTGTTTTGGGAAATCAGGATGACAAATATTCTGCCAGAGTCATGGAGGGGATCCATCATCGCACCAATCCACAAGGCAGGGGATAGGTCAGAGCCTCAGAACTATCGGTTAGTGGCATTACAGGATAATGAGGCAAAAAATGTTGCGGGCATGCTCCTGGAAGAACTACAGGCCTGGGCAGAAGCAAAATCCATCATCCCCCTGAATCAGACTGGTTTTGCAAAGAATGTTGGGACGACCACAAATATAATAACAATGGCAATGCTCTTCGACTGAGGCGAAACAACTGGGAGCTCCCTGCATTTGTGCTTTATTGATTATAAAGCAGCCTTCGACGATGTAAAACGCAACAGATTGTGGTCCAAACTTTATAACTGGGGCTCCCCCAACCCCTTCTAAACCTCCTGATAAGCCTGCATACTAACACCTGGGTCCAGATTAAGCTGGGCGACGGAACACACTTGTCGAGACGCATTCCAACGGACAAAGGGCTTAAGCAAGGTTGCGTTCTGGCACCCACACTTTTCAACCTGTTTGTAGCTCACCTTGTACCGAGATTAAACGCCTGCAACTCGCACGCTCCAAAACTGGGAGATATCTTAGTACCATGTCTCCTATATGCAGACGATATAGTCTTGATTAGTAAAACGAGAGTAGGCCTTCAACATCTTATAAATGCAACTCATGATTACTGAAAGGAAAATGGCCTAACAATAAACTTCGACAAAACTAAAACCATCACCGTGAGTAAAAAAAGGGAAAAGTCCTCAACTTGGTACTGGGGTAATACCCGTATAGAGAGCACCACGGAATACAAATACCTGGGTGTAAAGATCGACAAAGGAGGTCAATTCCTTGCACAAAGAAACAGCATTAGGTGCAAAGGTATCGCTTTGGCAATCTCTCTAAAAACTTTGAACTCCAAATTAACATATAGTCGAGGTGATTCGTGCAAAGTTATTGCCAGCAATAACTTATGGAAGTGAAGCCCAGAAAGGAACAGACGCCAAATTACTGGACTCCACAGTTACAAACACGATTGGGATTATATTCGGACTGCCCAAATACACGTCCCCCTCGCAAATAAGGCTTGAGTTTGGTATCCAGAAGCATTCACTTGCAAGACATGGGGCATATATCATAACTTGGGGCAAAATACGTAGAGCCGCTCCAGGGTCATTAAATGCACAGCTGTGGAAAGAGATAAGCAGATATATTACCTCACCTGCAGCGCAATATCTCAAAGAAGTACTAAACAAACTGGGTCTGAACCAGCTGTGGGAAACTCCCACTAGCTCCGGTGTACTTAAGAAATTAACCTGGAAATCGGTCAAATACCTATCGTGGTTGGAGGATAAAGCTTCACTTGCTGAAAGGTCTCACGGCTGGATGACTCTGAATACGTACTGTGAGCCAGCAGCCCAGGAGTACTTTAACACAGGTTACGCCAAGCATACAAAAATTAGGTTTATGAAGTTTAGACTTGGCTTGTTGCCTGGCACTCAACATTCTCCACCCTGGCTGAAGGAGAAGGCGGACCCTAGATGCCGCCTATGCGGGTTAGCATCGGAAGACCTGTTGCAATTATTATGCTCCTGTAAACAACTCTCGCAAGAACGGCAACAAATATTAAAAGCAAAATTCAACCAGCGGGGAATTCGAACAAGGAGGCAAGCAGTTCTGGCATGCCTTGCTCCAAGTGATCCCCAACTAAACTGTGCCTTGGTAACATTTTTGACAGCATGCACTAAGAAATTGCCGGAAATTAAAAATACTGACTGAAAACTAACTTTTAAAAATGTACTTATGCATTTATAAACAAATTATTATATCCAAGAATCACCATGGTGTAAATAATTGAGATATGTATTTCTGGATATAACCTGCCTGATCAAGTGTCTGCATATATCCGAACTTTTAATGTACAGTCTTTTTAATAGAATGTTTTACCTTTTTATAATTATGGAGATTTTATTGGTTTGTAATGAAATATTTTTGTGTTGCAATGGTTTTAACAAACTATGCAAATAAAATAAACTTAACAGGTGTGTAGCATACTCCATCTTTAAGAAAAAAGAAAGAAGAGCCCAGCTACTTACTTCGTCAAAGCCACCTCTGGTACAATAACCTACTTCTCTCCCTGGAGATCGTATAGTAACTGTTACATGAGCTGTTTCTTTTTATAAAGCCCTTTCCTAACAATGCAGCAGGGAAAGAACTCGCTATCTTTCTGCTCCGTAGTACTAGACCACTCGGTTATTTCAAAATGCCCGCCTTCACCGGAGTAGTGGAAGCGCCATGTTGGGAGAGCTCCCATCCTGAAAAACATGAAGTTACTGGAAATGTAGGAGGTACAGACGTACCATTGTTTTACAGATGTATATTAGAATGTCTCAATGATATATTCCCGGTGTTATCCTGTATTACTAATCATGTGTAAGCAGGGGGTCACTGTTTTAAAGTATATAGCCTTTTTAACACAAAATAGTTATTGTTAGATGGGTCTCAAACTATTAGGTCCTTGTGTGATCGTGTAAATGTGAGTTTGATTACAAGAAAAGTAAGCGCCAGAGTGAGTAATGTCCGATGTCAGTGCATCACCACAAAAATGGCCTCACATTACAAGGAACAGCAACACATACCCAATGATTTGAAAGTGGGTTGTCCTTGAACACCTGTTTAATAGTGACAATCTGGAACACAGCACTCTGAAAAACAGAACAGCAGTAGGTGTAAAAACTCCACACTGGCACCGTGGGGCTTAATGACAATATCCTGTGGGGCCTCTTACTTTGAAAATGCACATAAATGTGAGTAGGTGTGTCAGTAGTGATGATGTCATGAGCGATTTCATTTGAGATTTCATGAGTGATGGCATAAGTAATGTCACTGACTGTGTCATGAGTGAAGTAATTTGTGAGGTCATTAGCTCTGGATTTCGGAGGCATAAGTCATAGTTAACTCAGGTAACCATAACTGCTGCATTTCAATGGTTTCATACAAGCTGAGCCTAACTATAACATCCCTGTAACCTTTGTTTTTTTCTGCAAATTTTGAAGGCTTTTTAATCCTATTTCCTAAGTGTAACATCCCTGTACCCTATGTTATTTTCAGTGAATTTCTAAGGTTTTTTAAATTGTATTTCCTAACTATGAAGTCCCTGTAACTATTGTTTTTAGTGAATTTCAAAGGTTTAAAAAAAAATGTTATTTCCTGCAAGTAACTTGTAAAATTTCTGGGTGGTTGTGTGAGTGGCTGTAAAGGTTGATGAGAGGGTATGTGAGTGGCTGCATGGATCTGTGACTGGGTAAGTGAGTGGTTATGTGGGTATGTGAGTAGCTGTATGGGTTTGTGAAATAGCTGTGTGGGTGTGAGAGTGGGTTTGTGAGTGGCTCTATGGGTCCGTAAGTGAGTGTGTGAGTGGTTGTATGGGTCTATAGAGTGGTTTGAGAAAGGGGGTGGGCCTCCAACAAGGTTTCAGCAATACCACGTTGTATTACTTACTGGAGGTAACAGGAGGGGTTCATGGCTTCCAGTGACCCTCAGCAGCCAAGAAGACTTCATAGCCCAACCAGTAGTGTGTGAGGAAGCACATTTGCACAGTGGTGGAAAAAGGGGGCAGGTTCTCTATCAAGCTCTTAGCAATCCCACTGTTTGGGAATTATAGGTCATAACCGGAGGGATTATTAGCCCCCTAACCTTCAACAATGAAGGGGATTTCATCCCCCAACCACTAATGTACCAGAAGGCACGTTTGCAAAGTTGTGGAGGAAGGGAGCAGGGCCTCTGCTTAGTTCTCAGCAATCCCACTGTGGAACTTACTGGTGGTAGAAAGAGGGGCTCATGGCCCTCAACGACACCCAGAAGCACAGGAGGCTTCCTCTCCCACTAGTGGTGCCCAGAGTGCATTTGCAGAGTTGTGCAGATAGGGAGCGGGCCACGAGCGAGCTCTCAGCAATCCCACTGTGTGGGACTTACAGGTGGTAACAGGAGAGGTTCTTGTCCCCAAACGACGATCAGCAGGCAAGGGGACGTCATCACCTTACCAGCAGTGCATTAAAAAGTGCATTTGCAGAGTTGTGGAAAAAGGGACCAGGGCCTCCGGTGAGCTCTCAGCAATTCCCCTGTGTGGGGTGACTTACTAGTGGCAACAGGAAGGGTTCTTAGACCCCAACGACAATAAGCCGCCAAGGGGACTTCATCTGCCAACCAGTAGTGTGCTAGGAGGTGCATTTCCAGAGGGTTGGAGAAAGGGGGTAGGGCCTCTGATGATCACTCAGCAATCCCCCTGTATTGGACTTACTGGTGGTAACAGGAGTGGTTCTTGCCCCAACAACACATGGCAATAAAGGGGACTTCATCTCACAACCAGTAGTGCACCAGGCGTGTTGGTTACGTGATGCAGAAAAGGGGTAAGGCCACTGATGAGCTCTCACCAGTACTGCTGTGTGGGACTTACTGGTTGTAACAGGAGGGGATCTTGGGCCCTAACAGCTCTCAGCAGCCAAGGGGACTTCATCCCCCAAACAGTGGAGCACCAGAAGCTACATTTGCAGAGTGGTAGAGAAAGGGGGCAGGGCCTCAAATGAGCTTGCAGCAATCCAGCATGCTGGGACTTACTGGTGGTCACAGAAGGGGTTCTTAGTCTCCAATAACCCTCAGGATCCAAGGGGAATTCATGCCTCAATGATCAGTGCACCAGGAAGTGCATTTGCGGAGTGGCTATAAAAGGGGGTGAATCTTCAGATGATCTGTGGCAGAATTCACATTTTCACAGGGGACCCACTTGGGTTGTGGTGAGCACCATGGTTGATCAGCAGATTCCCACGCATTTAGAAAAAAACATTATAAGACAATGAATTGGTCTTTATGGGTCTCTCTGGAGCCCCAGGGACCTTTTCATGATACATAAAACGACTGCAAAAACTTCCCAGTCATATTGCGGCAAGCCAATCACGGCATTGCTTTTGATTCGTGGAATCGCAAATCTGCCTTGTGGTTCCATGGAGGATCTGAGTCCCTGAATATATAACTTTGTTTTTTGATTAATATCTCTAAAACATCTGAATGGAGTTACATCAAATCACAAAAAGCACACTTTCTGGACAAAGAGATACCTTTTTGCCAAATTTGGTGTAATTTCAGCTAGCGGTTTGAGCTGTAGTCTTGTCTAAAATCTCAATGGAAATTAACATGGGGAAATAAGCGTTATTGGACCCCCCTTTTTCTTGGTACCCGCTTGACTAATCACCCCGAAACTTTCAACTCGAATAGGACCCGTTACAATGCAAACGTTTACAACGCATGCCGTTACAACGCAGTAATTACATTGCAACATCCATTACAACGCATGATTTTACAACGCATGCCATCACAAGGCATTTTTAGAAACTACACTTACAACTCATACTATTACAATGCATAATACTTTTAGGGCAACAGTAGTGTAAGTGTTGGATAGTGTGAGGTTAAAAATACTATTCCCACTCCAGTGAGTGCAACGGTAAGTGTTTGATAGTGTAGGGGTAAAAATTACTATTCCCACTCCAGTGTGTGCAACAGTAGGGCAAGTGTTGGATAGTGTATGGGTAAAAATGATTATTCTCCATTACTTACCTTATAATGCATTGTATTGGCATGCATGTAGTGACATGCATTGTAATGGCTTGCTTTGTATTGACATGTGTTGGAATGGTATGTGATGTAAAGGCAGTTGCATTGTAAAGACTGCGTTGAAAAGGTAGTGCATTGTCAAAAATGCGTTGTAATGTGTAGTGATTAACTCCAAGTTGACGTGATGAGTTTCAAGAAGATTTATTCAGGAAAGTTACAGGATACAAAGATGAGTAGTACAAACCCCACCAGGAGCAGCCAGCATGCAGCTCAGCCCACTCAACTGTGATTTCTCTGACAGACTCCCAACATTCTGAACAGCATCATCACAGCACCATTCTACTAGTGGTAAAATAGCATTGCATTTACAACATATCCCCCTTTCTTACAAGGAAAAACAAAATAGATAGAAATCGAAAGAGGGGAACCTAAGATATATAAGGGAAAAATATACAGAAGCAACAAGAAACGAAGAGACGACAAGAAAGAACATGAAGAATGCAAAAAAAAGACAACAAGAAGGATGAAGAAACAGATAATAACGATCCATCCTCCCTTCTACAAATAAAACAGAAAGAAAAAAATATAAGACCCCGGGAAAGAAAACAGCGAGAAAGAGACACCAATGACAAACTCCCAAACACACCAGCTGGCCAAGCAAGCACGCAAGGAGGCAAGACGTAGAATAGAAACAACACTGAGGTGAACCCAGAGAAAGACAAGAACAGGCAAACAAAACACAAAAAACAAGTGCGTATGACAATTAATGAAAGAAAACAGGAAACTAAAAACTGAAAAGAAAACAAAGAAATTGCTAAAAGACCAGAGACTGAAAACGTGAGAATCAGAAGAGAAAACAAATGAGATAATCAGAAAATGAAATTACTTTGCAAAATATGACAGTGTAATATTGAGAAAGAATGACGTCAGGAAAACAATAGAAATGGGAGTGAAAATAAGAAAACACATCCAATGTAAAAGTAGAGAAGTACACAACGCATGTGAACATGGGACTAAAACCAAACCATGCAACGATGACCTATGTACAGGCAACAATCTGGATTTGACATAGGGAAAAGTGCAGTGATGGGACTAGAAACCAAACAACACGCATGTAGGGGGAACATATGACTGAAAAGTCAGAGGAGGTTAGCAAATGTCAACACCCATGATCTCTCCAAATACGGGAGATTACTTAAAGTTTACAGGTGTACATGGGTCTGAACCCATGACTCAATCCTAGGAAAAACAATGGTTAACAAATGCAAAAAGGAAATAAATCCATGCATAAATGAGCAGATGGGACTACAACCCATTGTCCATTAACGTACAATATACATCTAACTAAACTTATTGTACAATCCTATGAAGGATAAAAATGGAGAGAAAACTGTATTCTGAAATAATGGACTCTTAGCAGTGAGTACCTACGGTACAAGAACGCACAATGTAAATCCAACTGAAATCATTGTACAATCCTATGAAAGAAAAAACACAAGGAAAACTGTAATTCCATGAAATGTAATATAGTTAAAAAAAACCACAGATGCACGTAGTAAATACCTACCACTAATAAACCAACTATATGTGAATGTGCCACCGTATGTGTGTGACATACACCAGTGTCCGAATAGAGACACTGGAAGATATAGTTCGCACACCCACAAATAAACAAAGTTGGCAACATGAAAATTGCATGCATACAAATGTAAATATACTGCCAAAGAACATTTGACTCTGTAAAAAAAATCTAGCGCCAGCGAGAAAAACTTTTGAGAAAAGACACATGATATGATACCAATGAACATGTACATGCAAATACATTTAATAGCCAACAAACTGATAGGAAAGAAATGAAACATGCACTGTAAACTTAGCATATCAAAATAGTCACTGGTGTGCCTGTCACCGGAATAGAAACAGGCAGGCTTGACTGGCCTAGTTCCCAAAAAAACTGGCAGAATAACATGAGCAATGTAGTAAATAGATAAACACCCAAAATATCAAATATTAAAAATCGACTGTCCAGAATTTCGAATCAAAAACATAGAGAGGCCAGAATATCGAATTCCCAAAATATAGTTTTATAGAATATCGAATTTGAGGTAAGGAATACCTATTTCCATAATATCGAATTTAGAAATATACTTTTCCATAATATCGAATTTAGAAATATAATTTTCCATAATATCATTTTTTTTTAGTGTTATGTATGCTAGTATAGGTGTTCAAATTATATATTATTTTTGTAATGTATGTTTAACTTTTTTTAAAGTCATGAATTTTATGTTATTTAATTTTTGTGTAATTTAATTCAGTAGCGAGTTGTGGGTTTATAGGGGAATAGGGTGGGAAGTAATTTAATTATAGTAAATTCAATATTAATTTTTTGAATTATTAATTATTTTTAATTTAATTTCGCGTTTTAGTTCTGTAGCGGGTTGTGGGTTTATAGGGGAATAGGGTGGGAGGTAATTTAACTGTATTGGTAATTAATTGATTGTTAATTATTTATTAATTGTTCATTATTTAATTTTTTTGTTAATTGGTAATTAATTGTAATTAATTGTTTAATTGATAATTATGTTACTTGTATTATTTATTATTTGGAGTGGGTTGTGGGTTATAGGGGAATAGGGTGGGAAGTAATGTAATTGTAATTAAGTAATCATTTAAAATATTTTTGTGTATTGATAAATAATTTATTGTTAATTAATTATTCATTGGTAATTTTCTTATTACTTAGTACATTTTTGGTATTGAAATTTAATTGGTTGTTAATTAGTTATTAATAGGTAACTAATTTTTAATAAATAATATGTATTAGTTTGGTATTTATAATAATTAATTCATTATTGAATACTTTGTGATTGGTAATTAATTGTAATTCATTATTAATTGGTATTGGTAATTAATGTATTCTTATTTAAATAGTATATCATTTCTTTTCCCTACTGTTGCACTCTCTGGAGTGGGAATAGTAAATTTTACCGCTATGCTATCCAACGCTTTTCCTACTGTTGCACTCACTGGAGTGGGAATAGTCGTTTTTACCCTCCCGCTATCCAACGCTTTCCCTACTGTTGGACTCACTGGTGTGGGAATAGTCATTTTTACCCTCCCGCTATCCAACGTTTTCCCTACTGTTGCACTCACTGGAGTGGGAATAGTCATTTTTACCCCTGCACTATCCCAACAAATCTCTACTTTTGCACTTGTTGGACTGTGAATACTCATTTTATTCCCTTAACTATGTAATGTTTTTAGTTTTTTTATGATTAATATAGTGTACATTATTAATTAACATAAAAAGTATTCATTTAATTATTTAAATTATTATATATTCTTTATTTTTATATTTAGATCATAGGTTTATTTCCATATATATATCTAAATATATTTTCAATAATTTTTTTAATATTTTATAATTAAGATTAAGAACTATTTTATAATATTAAGTAAATATATGTAGTTTTCTTAATTATGGTTTTTACATTACATTTATTATTGTTACATTTTAAGCTTGTTTACATTGTATTAACTATGTTTTATTTAATTGTGTTTATTATTTCATTACTTTTATATAATTTTTAATATATTTAAAAAATGTGATATTTTAGTTAACTATATTTTAACTATCGATATTTTGTACTCGATATTTTAGGACTTACCTGTTGTTAGATAGGGATTGTATATTCTGTCCCTCTATATTTTTGAGTCGATATTCTGGGCAGTCGATATTTAGTCACTGAACCCAGTAAATATTGTCAACAAGCATTATACATTGACTTGAAAAATCACCAGTGAGCAAAATCTCCCTCAAACTGAAAAATGGATGATAACAAACTGGCTTAATTGTCCCAAGAGACTTGAACAAAAATGTACTTCGCCAGGGGGCACACTCACAAGTGTGTGCAAGTTACTGATGCTTCCAAGAGCTGTAACCACCCACCGGCTGAGCAAAAGCGCTCTTACGTAGAAAAACATAGAGTACCTGCATAGAATTGCACTGTGACGACAAACCAGGAGAGCAAGTGAGCAGCGGATCTCACCGATTTCTACACTGCGATGCTGCCGCAGTTTTTTTAAAACTTCATAGAGAGTGAGCAGCGTGATTGGCAAAACAGACAGTGACCTTGGAGAAAACGCCAATCCCAAGATGGCGGCACGCACCACTGATGCCGTGCCAGGTAGCTTGCAGTAACAGTGTGCTGACAAGCACTGCAGAAGAGCTGTCTATGCAGCGACGTCACGGAGAATCACAGAGCTGACATTGCAGGAGTCAAAAAGATCCCACGAAGCAGGATATCCCACGTAGCTGCCAGTGTCAGCAGAAGGTGAGCGCACGCATTAGAAAACGCAATGGGTCTCTTTTTTAATCTCCCATGCAGTGGTTAAACTGCCAAGAAATGATGGGCCACCCCAAAACAAATATATAAAACTGAGTATGCTTACCAAACTCCCACTGTTGCCTGGGTCAATGGGCTGATCACAGAAATACTTGAATAACGATTTTTGTAAAATCCTTGTGTTAAAACACTAATAGAGAGCCAAAGACAGACCCAGTTCCAAATTCTGCAACAATGTCTATGTGCAATACACACAAACTGGAACTGCCACAACGCAAAATGTAAAGACCAGGACAATCCAAGAGTCAGTAGCACACAATGCTTTTTACCATTATTACCATTTTAAGTGATGTTGAAGTATGGAACGCATGGGCTGTGTATCCAAGTGAGAAAATGTAGTTGAAAAACAGCAACTCATGTACAGCTGAAAAAGGAAAAGCAGGAACTGACACAATTGAATTGTGGGCGACCAGTGGCAAAGTCACTTGTGGGATGAGGGGTGCCAGTTTTCAGTAAACACGCAACTGTAGTTTCAAATAAAGCCGTTTACCTTTACTGAGGGCTGGAGGTTCATCAGGTCCTTACAACATAGTGGTGGTTTCTCTTTCAAATCAGAGGCTGAACTGAGCATTTCCTATGGAAAGATAAACATGTACTGTATAAAGGTACTACTAATATTTGGGGGATTCTCCTTTAGGACTTAAGGTGCACGGAAGCCAAGGTCCAAAGAACCACCAGCCGTTTGGGTTTACCTCCCCTGGAGAGTCTGTGTGAAGTGGTGCTTGACTGGATGGTAGCCTTGAGCGCCACACCTTAGGCAAAGAGCATGGGCCATCTAAAAACAGTCTGCAGAGGGGGACGTGGGGAGAAGTCAAGGAGCTCCCAGTGATGGTCTCAGTTTGTGAGGCCCCTGAAAGTAGGGGGGGCACCGTCGGTTATTATGGATCCGGGGAGCTTGGGTGCCGAGGGTTTTGGACGGCTGGGCCTTTGCATCAAAGTCATTCATGGTTCTAGGTCAGACGTGCAAAGGGGGGCAAAACAGGACTGATGGCTATTCTAAGTGCTGGCCTCTGTGGTGTTGACATCTCTCGTCATCTGGTTGATTTTTGCAGTGTTGGGGTCCAGATTGGATTTCAAACCAGCTTCGGTTGCTGCAAGCAGTCCGGTACACTGGGTATTGATGCAGGGTGGATCCTGAGAGACCTGGCATCTTTACACTCACTAGAGCGATGTATATGACCTCTGGGAGCATGATGCCCTCCTCCTGGGTGTCTAATGTGTTGGTGTGCCCTGTGGTCAGCAGAACGGTGAACCAGACTATGAGGTAAATGCCTGTAGATTACAGGGAGGTGGCTCCTCCACTTCAAGGAAGAAGCTGATGGCTTGCCAAAGTGCTGGTAGGCCTCAAAGGCTTTTGGAGGATGAACAACTGCAGGACAAATTGTGTCGTCAGCGATCCTCGGGACAGGAGCAGGCAGAGAACATTTTGTGCCAAAGTCCGACGGTAGTCCACAGTTCCCACTTTGTCTTTTGCTCTTCTTTGTCCATCTTCGTCTTTTGTCAGGTGAATCTGAGTTCCTGGTGTCAGAGGGCCATTTAGATACTGAATTTAGGGGTGTAAAAGGGAGTAGAGGGTTAATGTCACTGGGCCACTACACTTCCTGTTGGCATATCCCTGTCCCAGAGTGCCTAATTCTACCAAAAGCAAAATGGTAGCACCCTTTGTTTGTGGAGCACATCAGGCAGCCCATCTTGAGGGTGTGACCGGTCTGGTGGTGTAACAAGCCTTCTTACATAGCTAATTTCCCGCCTGTACTGGTGTCAGATGGGCCTCAGGGCCGATGGTGACATCTCTCAAGTCTGGGGGAAGCTGGTGTGGAATATCAAAGGTGGCAGAGGGTTTGAAGCCTCTGGCCTCGCTTTGCAGATCAACTAGCCATCCTGCTAGAGGTGGAAACACCTCCCGTCACAGCAGACACTGTTTCTGACCTCTGAGATTAAGGGATCTCACCTCCAGAGAGTCAGAAATGCGCTTGTGGTGCCAGGCTGGAAGATACCAGTTAGCTAACACACTAACAGGCTGGTACATTTTCAGGGGGTACCTCTAAGGTACTTTATGAGTACATGTTTTAATAAATCTACTATTGGCATCAGCATGGATTTATTAAGACAAGGTGTTTGATAGCAAACACCATAGGTTTCAGTAAAGCCATCATGTATATGGGGAACATGCTATGACCAGTGCCCAGTAGAAGTACTTAAAAGGTCTTTCCCGTTCATGCAGATATATCCGCACTTGTAATATAATGTGCCCTGCCTAAGGGCTATAAGGCCTGCTGTAGTGGTGAGTGACACATATTGCATGCAGTGTCTGTGGACATGGTGCCATGTCATGTTTTCACATTTGTCTGCACTATTTCATGCAGACTGCAATGGCAGTCTGCATGGGTTTGGTGGTGTATCCATTAGTTTAGCAAAATACATGCTGCAGCTCTCAGGAAACCTCTTTAATACCCATGCCGTGGGTATCAGGAGTACCATTTACTCGGGAATTATAGAGGTGCTCAAGGTCTTGCCGTTTGGGGGACACTCAAACTGTTACCTTGTTTTAGGGAAAGAGCACTGGCACTGGAGAACTGGTTAGCAGGAACATATTGCACTTTAGTCGAAAATGCATCAAATACCAGGCAAAAAGTGGGGGTAAACATGTAAAAAGGGGCAATTTCCTACAACATAACATACACTAGGTGCGTTTCAAAACCTAAGACTAAGAACATTACAGTAAATTCAGAAGTGTATCAGACACCCGCAGCACTTTTAGTTTTGTGATAAAAGATTCAAAAGGTAAAATTTGCAATGGTGCTCTGCTAGTTTCCACCGAAGTGTTAAGTTTACCAGACTAAGCCAAGTGGGAAACACGGTGATCCAATGTTCAAATAGTATCGCATATTCTCAATTGGACATTTGTGAACAGATTTATAGGGGATTTTTTGCGCATGTTAAATTAAATACACTATGAAAATTAACTATATTTTCCACATTGTAGACTGTGCCCTAATAAAAAGGCTTCTACAACAATTTTCCTAACCAATTGAGATGAAGCATAGTGATGTGTATAAAGTAAGATATATTTTCTTTCATAAGTGTGGCTGAAGAAACCTTTATGCAAATCTCATGTAGCATTTTAAAAGATTCATTTTTCTGCCACTTTTTGATATACAGCAGGGATTAAAACAACTTTCATCTTATGGAGTCTTGAGAATTATCTAGGGCAATAAGAACTCATCTCTCTCTTTAGAAAACCTTTTACTTAATGAGAGATATAATTCTACATCCACTTTTCCTTTACTCTCCAGTTTGGTGGCACAATGTACAGGTGGATAATCAGAAATGTACTCCAAACTCATTCAATTCTTGCTCCTTTTTTATCAGCCAATAATTATTAAACTAATGATATGCTGTTTTAAGTTCTTTTACCGAGTATAGCAAGACTGCTAATGCATCTGATTAAAACTGGAGTTAACATTTGCAGAGGAAACCCCAGTTTAATTTATCTTGAAGAAGCCAACTGAAATGTCTGGTGTGACATTGGAATAAAGTGAGCCAAAGCTCGTAATATATTATTTTACTGATTATGGAGTTAAGCAGTGTTTTACTTTTTTAATCAGATGTGCCATTTTCTACTGCATTTTTTTCTTTTCCCGCTTCTAACATGAAGATCCAATAAAC
This sequence comes from Lissotriton helveticus, assembly GCF_964261635.1. NCBI lineage: Eukaryota > Metazoa > Chordata > Amphibia > Caudata > Salamandridae > Lissotriton > Lissotriton helveticus. The sequence continues at coordinate 1,235,797,735 of NC_136063.1, read as the reverse complement.
AACAGAATGGTAATCAATGTATTCACCTTACAGGATTGAAGGACTGGGCCTACTGCCAATAGTCAAATCTTGTCTGCAAGTTCTAGGCAAACCTCTGAAGAAAGCATTTAAGTCACTGAGCTATCCAGTGCTTAATTTGTGAAAGATTAAGTGCAGTTGCCCAAAGCTCTGCTCAGAAGGCAGCTAGCAGGTGCTATTAAATGCTGGTGAGCCAAATGTGTAGTATTAAATCCACCTCACGCCTCGTTAATCCACTACAAGACTTTCCCAGCGCCTTTTCTCTAGCTCTCTTGCAGGTCCCTTCTTTCCCTGGTTGTATTTTTCTGTCTTTCTCTTCCTCCTTCTCTCCTCAGTGTTTGTTTTTAGCTCTCTAGCTCTGAGGCAATGGCTGATGAGGAAATATAAGTGCCAGTCCCCAAAAAGGAGTTCTGGTGGCCCCCACTAGCTCACATTAATCGCTGGAGCTATCTCACAGAAATGTAGGACCAGCATAGTTCCCTACAGCATTCTCCAACTAGGGTCTACTATATTTGGCTGTATTGTTGAGTATCCAAGCAATTTACAACTGCAGAATGCCAATATTTTGGCGCTTGCTGCTGAAATGCACCCAGGTTTTTGCGTCTGTCCAAGGAGGTCATATCGTTTTGATCTGAGGCACACAATGCCTACCCCATATACATCATTACTGCCATGGATACAGTTTCAATCAATTACGCAACAGAAATAAACAATTAAAAAGCTGCTGTATGTATGTATGTATGCAAGAATAAGGGGCATATTAACCAACAATTCATGCAACGCAGCAAGCCACCTTGCTTCGCTATGCTGCGTGGAAGGGTGATAGCAGGAATGCTCCGCATTTAACATTAAGCAGTACATTCCTGCCTCTGCCAGCGCTGGTGCACAAACTCCTACCTGTGCCAATGCAGGTAACCTTGCATTATTCTGCAAGAGTGCCTGCAATGTAGGCAGGATTGTTTTTGCACAGAAAGGGACACCTTCATGCATTAACCCCTTCACTGCATGGCTGATTCCCCTGCTGTGCTGGGGGGCGGGGGGCGCGCACAGTGCCCCGGTGCTCATGACGAGCTCAGCTTGTCATGAGCCACGGTGCTCATGTGCTCATGATGAGCTGAGCTCGTCACGGCCACACACGTTTCCTTAGAACGCTCAGCACAGCAGGGGAATTAACCCCATGTGTGAGCGTTCAAACGGTCAGGACGAGCAGAGCTCGTCATGAGCATGGGAGGGTTTAAAACTGGAATTGTGAGCATATCAAGTGGTTACTTTGACATTTTCTGACTTCAACTTTTACTTCCAAATGCTCAAGGCTGCACAAGCAGTTTGTATTCCATGTTTTGTAGTTGCATGTATGGTAGTGCAAGTGCACACTACAGCACACATGTGACATCTTACCTTTGTGTCAATGATGAACCTATTTGCCATATTAATTTAGAGTGACCATGTTTAGGGGATATATATGTAGGACGCTGGCTTTTTATGTAGTGTACAAAAATGAGGTACACTATGTAGAAGGTCCAGGCAAGCCTTATCCGCTTACAGGGCTTGAATTATTATTCCCTAATGCTATCTTTTGTGGTTGTGTGGGCAAGCAGTTTGGGCTTATAAGGGGGTAGTGTTAAGCATTTGTTGAACACAAAGAGTCAATAAAAGAGACAGAAACTTGGGACCAATTTAGAAAAATAACAGGTACATTTATATATATTTTAACACCAAGAACTACGTAATTGGTTAAGTGCTTTTCGAGTTATCACTTTTTTACTGGTAAGCAAAAAGATCACTCAAATTCGTTTTTACGCAGTAATGCTTCCCTATGGAGAAAGAAACATATATTGTATAAAGATACATGCACTACTACTTAGGAGGTTACCCTTTAGGACTTAAGGAGCTAGGAAGCCGAGGTCCACAGAACCTCCAGCTATTTGGGTTTGGGTTTACCTCCTGTGTAGTGCCTGGGTGCAGAGGTGCTGTACGGGCCGGTAGCCTTCCACGCAACACCGAAGGCAAAGAGGGTGGGGCCACCTAGAAACAGGCTGCAGAGAGGGACCTCAGTTTGTGAGGGCCCTGGAAGGAGGGGTGCACAATTGGTTGTTACGGACCCGGGGAGCTAGGGAGCAGAGGGTTTTGGTCGACTGGGTCTGTGCAAGAAAGTCAATCATGGTTCTAGTTCATACCTGCAAAAGCGAACAAAACAGGACAGCTGGGCTATTCTCAGTGCTGACCTCTATGGTGCTGACTTATCTTGTCAAATTGTCAGTTTTTGTGATGTTGGGGTCCAGATAGGACTTCAAACAATCTTTGTCTTCTGCAAGGGGTCTGGTACCCCGGGTATTGATGCAGGGTGGATCCTGGGAGTGCTGGTATTGTCACACTTAGTGGAGAGATGGATCTGACCCGTGGAAGCATGATGATCTCCTCCTGGGTGGCTGCTGTGTCAGTGGATCCAATGGTCCGCAGAACAGAGAACCAGACGTTGCAGTTGGTACCTGTAGGTTACAGGGAAGTGGCTCCTCCTCTTTAAAGAAGAAACTGATGGATTAGCAAAGTGCTGGTGGCCTCTAAGGCTTTTGGGGGATGCACAGCTGTAGGACAAGTTGGGTTGTCAGTTATTGTCGGGATAGGAGCAGGCAGGAAGGGTTTGGTGTTAAAGTCCACTGTTAGTCCACTGTTCTTGCTTCTTTGTCCTTCTTCTTCTTTTGTCAGGTGAATCTGAGTACCTGGTGTCAGGGGGTCATAATAATACTGAGTTTCGGGGGTTAGGGAGAGTGAAGGGTGGTAGTCACTGGGCCACTATGACCACTTCCTGTGGGAATAACCCAGTCCCAAAGTTCCTTATTACACCAAAAACAAAATGATGGAACCCTTCCTTTGTGGAGCAACATCCGGCAGCCCATCTTAAGGGTGTGACTAGTCTGGCGGTGCAACAAGCCTCCTTGCTTATCTAATTTCCCACCTGCTGACCTGGTAGCAGATGGACCTCAGGGCAGGGGCTGGCATCTCCCAAGTCTGGGGGAAGCTGGTGTGGCATATCAAAAGTGGCAGAGGCTTTGAAACCTCTGGCCTTGCTATACAGATTCACTAGCCATCCAGCTAGAGGAGGTGTAAACACATCCTGCCAGAGCAGCCATTGTTTCTGACTTCTGAGATTGCAGGCGTTCACCTCCAGAGAGTCAGGAAACTCGTCTGTGGTGGCAGGCTGGAATATACTACTCAGCCAGCACACTAAGAGGGTGGTAGGTATTCAGGGGGCACCTCAAAGGTGCACTCTGGGTACATGACTCATTAAATCCACTACTGGTATCAGTATGGATTTACTAAGATCAGGTGTTTGATACCAAACACCATAAGTTTCACTAAAGCCATCATGTAGATGGGGAACTCGTAATGACCTGTGCCCAGCACTTATACTTCGAAGGTCTATCCAGTTCTCTTGTACTATCTAGCAATTGAACTAGACAGCATGGGGTCATATCTTTTCATGCAGATATGTCCCCACTTGTAATATAATGCACTCTGCCTGATGGCTAAAAGGTCTGCTGTAGCGGTTACTTACACATATTGCATGCAGTGTCTGTGGGCATGGCATACAGGGTGTGTGCCATGTCATGTTTCACATTTGCAATGCCAGTCTTTTGGTTTGGTGGTGGGTCCATTAGGATGGCCCAATACATGCTGCAGCACTTATGGACCCTCTTTAATACCCATGCTGTAGGTATCAGGGGTACCATTTACTAGGAAATTATAGAGGTGATAAATGTCTTTCCTATTGGGGAACTTTGTTTTAGGGAAGAGCACTGGCACTGCGGACCTTGTTAGCAGGAACCCATTGTACTTCAGACAAAATTGCATCAAATGCCAGGCAAAAAGTAGGGGTAACCATGTCAAAAAGGGGCACTTTCCTACAACATAACATGCACTGGGGGTGTTTCAAAACCTTCCGGTGCAGAGGTTAAGAACATTACAGTTAATCCAGAAGAGTGTGAGACACCCGCAGCACTATTATTTTGGGGTAAAAGATTCAAAAGGTAAAATGTGCATTGGTGCTCTGCTAGGTTCCATAGAATTGTTACATTTACCAGACTGAGCCAAGTGGGAAATATAGTGATGCAATGTTCAAATAGTATTGCATATTCTTAATTGGACATTTGTGAACAGATATATAGATTTTTAGCGCATGTTAAATTAAGTACACTATGAAAATGAACTATATTTTCCCACATTGTAAACTGTGCACTAATAAATAGGCTTCTACAATAATTTTCTTAACCAATTAAGATGAAGCATAGTGATGTGTATAATGTAAAATATATTTTCTTGATAAGTGTGGCTGAAGAAACCTTAATGCAAGTCTCATGTAGCATTTTAATAGTTTTATTTTTCTGTCACTTCTTCCTACACAGCAGGGATTAAAACTACTTTCATCTAGTGGAGTCTTGAGAATTATCTAGGACACCAAGAACTCTTCACTCTCTGTAGGAAAAACTTTTACTTAATGAGAAAGATAACTCTAGATCCACTTTTCATTTACTCTCCACAGTTTGGTGGAACAATGTACAGGCGGATAATCAGAAAAGTACTCTTACCTCTTTGAATCACTGATCCTTTTTCATCAGCCAATAATTATCAAACTAATTATATGCTGCTTCAAGTTCTTTCACCGAGAATAGCCAGACGGCTATCTCCTCTCGGTAAAACTGGAGTTAACATTTGCAGAGGAAACCCAAGATTAATCTCCCTTAAGCAGTGTTTTACTTTTTTACCCAGATTTGCCACTTTCTACTTCACTTTTTCTATTTCTGCTTATAACATGCAGATCAATTAAACAATAGAATGGTAATCAATGTATTCTTATAGGAATGAAGGACTGAGCCTAATTTGCCAATAGTCAAACCTTGTCTGCAAGTTCCAAGCAAACGACTGAAATAAGCATTTAACTCACTGTGCTATCCAGTGCTTAGTGTGCAAAAGATTAAGTGCAGGGTGCCCAAAGCTCTGCTCAGAAGGCAGCCAGCCGGTGCTATTAAATGGTGGTGAGCCAAATGCATAGTTTTAAATCCACCTCACGCCTCTTTAATACACTACAAAACCCTACGTGCGCCTTTTCTCTCTCTCTCTCTTGCAGGTCCCTACATTCCTGTGTTGTGTTTGTCCGTATTTCTCTTCTACCTCCTTTCCCCAGTGTTTATTTTTCGCTCTCTTGCTCTCAGTCATTGTCTGAGCAAACATATGTGCCAGCAGCTGCGGCCGGCAGTGGGAGTACCTGCAGGGCAGTGACGTGGAGAGGGGAGGGGCAGGGTGGGGGGTAGTAATGTATGGATTACAGAGTTTTACAGGTAAGTAAACATTTAAAGAAATACATAAAACGAATTTCGTTACGCGCACTGCATCGCATTTAGGGATGCAGTGCACTCAACGAAATTCGTTTTATTTATTTAAATGTTTACTTACCCGGGAAGCTCCATTCCATACATTACTGCCCCCCACTCTGCCACTCCCCCTCTCCACGTCACCACCCTGCAGGTACTCCCACTGTCGGCCGCGGCTGAGTGCCAGTCCCCGAAAACGAGTGCTGGTGTGCCCCACTGGCTCACATTAAATGCTGGAGCAATCTCACAGAAATGCAGTATCAAAATCGTTCCCTACAGCATTCTCCGTTTAAGATCTACTACATTTTGGCGGTATTGTTGATTATCCAAGCAACTTACAACTGCAGAATGCCAATAGTTTGGCGATTGCTTTTGAAATTCACCCAAGTTTTTTTGTGTGTCTGCTTCTGTCCAAGCAGGTTAGATTGTTTTGAACTGAGGCATACAAGGCCTACTTCATTAACATAATTCATGCCAAGAACAGGGTTGCAATCAATTACATGGCAGACATAAACAATTCTTAGCATATTAAAAAGCTGCTGCATGCATGTCACAATAAGGGACATATTAACCAAATATTCATGCAGTGCAGCAAGCCACCTTGCTTCGCTATGTTGCGTGGAAGAGAGAGGGCAGGAATGCTCTGTATTTAACAGTTTACGACTCATTCCTGCTTCTGCCAGCGCTGGTGCACAAACTGCTATACTCAGTGCCAATGCAGGTAACCTTGCATCATTGTGCAAGAGGGCCTGCGTTGTAGGCAGGATTGTTTTTATGCAGAAAGGGACACCTTCCTGCACAAAAACAATCCTCTGAGTGTTTTTCCTCTTTCTATGTGTGCAGCACACAGAGAAAGAGGTACAACAAGGAGAAATACGCATATTTTTTCTCGATACACCTCCCCTGGGGAGGCCCATCGTTTTGACGCATTCTCAAGTCTACCGCTAATGGTAAATCTCAAAATATGCCAAAATACATGGGTGTATTTGAAGGAATAACCAACCTCCACCCATGGAAAGCCTCCATGGGGTAAAGTACCGCAAGGCAGGGACTTACAGAGCTTGGAGCACTTAGACAGAATAATGAAGCCCATCCTGTGGACTCACACATTTTTGAATTCCACTGGCGGACACATACAGAGCAGTCCATAAAATGACAAATTCGGAATGGACCACAACGTTTACCTTGACATGTACGAATATTTGGCCTTTAAATGCCACTTCATTTAAGATTCTCCAACCAGACATTGCAAGTTTGCCCTACCGTTCTAATCTCGATTTAACATATTTAGACTGCTCATTTCAGGGACATCCTAAGGGTTTTGGGGGGCCCTAGGCCAAACGTATTTTGGGACTCCTTGCTCAGACCAGTTTTTAATTTATTATCCAGTTCCAGCTCTTTCATGCCCTCTTTGGCCAGGTCACTTACTGACAGTGCACAGGCACACTCATCCAGATTCTAAATGTATTTACATATAATATTCAGGGATAATGATGTGTATTTTCAATATTGTAACACAGCAGCAGCTTATTGATATTACTGCAAATAATCTCTGTGACCCCCTCCCATTTCTCATATCTGAGTTCCTGTTTTGGTCTAAAATAAACTTTTTTATAACAACATTTCTCTGCAAATTGCCTGCAGCAGCCTCTCACACGTCACCCACATTAAAAATAAATTAAAGAAAACAGTATTTAACCCCTTGGACGTGGGATTATTTTCCCACCTGTGCGAGAGAAATAAACGGTGGTCGGGATTCGGACGGCTCCCGGCCGTCTTGCGCACACGCCCACCGTGACGCATGACGGCCGGGAGCCGTCGTGAGCATAAAAGGGGTTAAAACAATCTGTATAAGAGTTAGTCAAGTGCAACAGGGCAAGGCATTGCTCTCACATGGGGTCCACTGAAAGGCTGGGGCCCTGGGCCCGAGACCACTTTGCCTATGCCTATGCCTTAAAACATCTCTGGCTCATTCCCAAATTAACCCCAGAGCAGGGGCGTAGCCAAGGGGGGGCGCTGTTGGCCCGTTGCGGTGGCTTTTATAATTTATTTGGAGACACTAGTGTCAGTGTCCCCAAATAAATTATAAAGGCAGCCGCAAAGGGCCACCAGTGCCGCGAGCGGCCCTGTTTGAAGTGAAAGCTCACCACCACCTGCTGCTTGCAACTGCTGCCTGCAGCATGCAGCGCACGCACGCCACCACCACCTAGCGTAGGCCAGTGAAGTCGCACAAGCTTCTGCAAGGTTGACTGCGCGCCAGGCGGAGGCGTCCTGGTTCATTGTGCGCGCCGCTTGTGGAATGGGGAGCAGGTGACCGTAGAAAGCATGTGTGGGAGATGCAGGTAAGGAGTGGGGGAGACTGCAACTAGCGGGAGGGGGAGGCAGAAACAAGCAAGAAGAAACACAAAGAGAACAGGCATGAAGGAAAACAGCTACAAAGAAAACGGGCAAAAAGAGGAACAGAGAGAGAGTGGAAAAAGGGCAAAAAGGGCCACGAAGAGAGACTAGAGAGTGGAAAATAGGCACAAAAAGAAAGGGAGTGGAGAATGGGCACAAGGATGAAGGCAAAAGAGTTAGTTATAGTGAAAAGAATAAAAAAAAAAGGGCACAGGAGTGAAGGACGAGAGGAAGGAACAGAGTCGTGGCTTGGCTCCAAAGGGCCTTAGTCCAGTCAGATTACCAGTCCAGGTAAGTGGGAGCTAGGGCTATTAGTCTTTTAGCCAATAAAGGCGCAAGTTGTACAAACCTCTTCATTTTTTTCTATTTATTTGTACCCATTATGATTTGCGCATGTGCAGCACACCTATACAGAAAAGTTTTCCAATACATCCCTATTTACGGGCTGTCCCATGATAAACAGCAAAATGGTACTTGAGGCGTTCTACATATCGGGCAGCGAGCCTCTTTCATATATTACCCAAGCAACATTGCTTGCATAATATATGTTCTATGTACAAAACTGAAATTTCAGAGTCTTAGGGCCAGATGTAGGTAAATACTATTTACCTATTCTTAAATACCGAATTATACTGATTCTGTATTTAAGAATAAGTAAATAGTATGTAGGTAATTTTTTGGTAAATTTTACCGACTCTGTAAGATTCGGTATTTACCAAATCGGCATTTACCGATTCAGTAATTGCCATTCATTCCTCTGGGCCTGGAGGCCCATAGGAATGAATGACAATTACCGAATCAGTAAATACCGATTCGGTAAAAGGGGGAAAACATTGAAGGGTGGCAGGTTGTCACTTTGAAACCCTGTTGCACCCCTCAATTGTGTATGGGTGCACATGTTGCAGACAAACATGCCCTAAGGGAATGTATGTCTGCAACATGGCACTGAAGCAATTTGCATAAAATTGCTTTTTGTTCTTTTTTCGTTACTTACCATCAACTTGTAGTTTGTGGTAAATAGCGAATCCTAACATGGGATAAGCACTCATTTAAGTGCTCCCTACATTAGGAATTCGGTAATTTACCGAATCGGTATTTAAGAAATCGGTAATTTACCGATTCCTTATATTACAGATTAGGTAAATTGCTGAATCCTTATTTTCGGCCCCTACATCAGAAAAGCCTATTACCAGTCGGTAACGGCCGAAATTCGTTAATTTCGGCCGTTACCGACCGGTAATAGCCTTCCTACATCTGGCCCCAAATCGGGTGTTACTAGACAACGTGTGTACATGTATGAGTCTCCTGCTACTGCCCAAATGTCAAATATATTTTGAAATAGGTTTCTCCTCTTTGTTCATGTTAATAACTTCTGTTTAGTTGAGTCTGTTCTATGGCCATGTATAGCCTTATGATGACTTTCTGTTCTGATCTGCTATGGCTAATAGTTCGAGCACTGCTGACATTTGTGGCAACTCCAGAGTACGGCCTTTTTTGTTATTCTGTAAATAGCATGATACTAAATTAACCACCCCATATCCTACTGGAAAGTCTAATTCAGGAGAACACATGGTTACAACATTTTGATTATGACTGAGGCCATACTTTGAGATGTCACTGGCACTGTTGTACTGTTTCCCTACACACCACTGAATGCTGTGATTAGAGATATTCTGGATGGTGAATTTGGTGGTGATTTGGAGTATAATGGATTGTTGGTGTCCACTCATGTGGGTACTGGATTTGGTATTAGTTTTCTTCTCAATTTGAGAGAGAAGCCGATTGATAGGTTACAGATTGCCGAGCACATGATTCACCCTAACTGGAGCTGAACAAAGAGGTTCCGATTGCAGTTCTGGATAAGCAAGTGCAGCCGCCAAAGATTGACAAAGCCAAATCTATTATGGTAAAATTCTCCTGTTGACTAGAGATGTAGAAGTCCGACTTGCCACAACTGAGAAACTCTTTGGATGGTCTATTAGGCTTCCTCCTGTGAGAGAAATGGGGACAGACTCTCTCCAGGTAGAAATGGGGACTTGACTCTCTCCAGGTAGTGCTAAAAAGGAGAACATTGTCATCTAGTAGCAGTGCACTAGTACCGTGGTGAAAGAACACTAGTGGTGAACAACGTTAATTTTTACAACTATTTCCTGAAACCTCTGACTTTGTTAGAGCTCTAAAACATAGACTCACAATATCAATCTACCTTTGGGGAATTACAAGTAGTGGAAAGGTTGCAACTAATTTGGCTTTGCCTGTATCTAATGCAGTGATGCGGATGAAACCATTTGAAGCCATTGTAAATGTTGAAACATATTGAGCCTTTTGCTGAGGATGATGTTTCTTTATGCAAGTTTTTTAAATGAAGTTGTGAACAATTATGCACCTCACACAATTTAATGTGTGGAGTTTGGAGTGCAGTTACATTAACATTACCCAGAAGAACTTCTCAGTTCAGAGAATGTATATAAGTTGGCAAAGCCAGTGCTGTCGACATTTTAGAGACAGAGTTATCAGGAGTTTATTTGAGGGTCTGTACAACAAGGTATGGCAGCTCCCATTGTTGTATGGTACAGCTGCTTCACTGTGCAGATAGAGACAGGGAACATTTATCCTTGCACACAAAGGCTATATTCATTACTTTGATGTGAAATGGTGACAGGCTGTGCCCTTACTGCCCTAGTTGATACGGACTTAATACATACAACAGTGTATTCCTGGTGTACCTACATAGAAGGTTGATTCAAACATCAATATTCAAGCTTGATTTGGGAAATATGATAACAAATAATGGAAACAATTGTAAGCAGCTAAATATAAAAAAGACAAGGACAGCCATTTTGATTTCACTTTTTTTAAAGTGGAATGGTCTCATAACGCTTTGCTAATTCACACACAGCATAGGGACAGTATGGACGGCTGGTATGCAACGTTCCAAACAAAATTATTCAGCAAAAATTACAAATATGTGGGATGTTGCCTAACAGTATTATTTTCATACATTTGAACTAGAAACAATACATTTTGAGCAATCTAGAAATTATGCAAATTGTGTTGTAAATGATGTGGCAAATGCAGTTAATCTATAATTTAGTGGTAGCAGTCACAACATTACAAACATCCACTGGCCATCACTTTAGTTCCTTATTTTATCTACAGTATATTCAAGAAAGTTAAATAAACCTAAAGAATGTAATTTCAGTAAATGCCCGTTGTTAGCTGTCTTTTGAAAAGCACACGTTTTTTCAAACTAACTACGTGAAAAGAAGCATGCATCCTAACAAATATTCAACGGGCAACATGTGTAATATGGTTCTGCAGTTGAATCTGAGTGTTACAATTCAATCATAGATGACATATGGCACTGAATGAAGATTAACAATTGGAAAACACGCTGCAGTACAAAACAGGTTGAAGCTTTAGAGTTGTGTACTTTATAGGGGCTTTCATTCACAGTAGCACTTCAGTTGACATAAGTGGAATTCTGCGAGAGAAAATTAATTTTCCAACTTGATGCTTTTTAAATTCAATCAGCTATGCCAGCAATTGCAACTCATAGAAGTCATTGAGAGAGATATTTTCACTCTCTGGGGCAGTGGCGTAGCTAGAGCTTGTGGCGCCCAGGGCTTTTTCTCAGATTGCCGCATCTAGGGGGTGTGGTGTTGGGGAAAAAGGACGGTGAGCACTTGAAAGAGGTCCGAGAGACACGTAGTATCGCCGCTAATAGTTTCCTCGATCATGGAAGTTACATGCACATACATGACATGGTCCAAGGCTACACAGTTGAATACACCGGTCACAGTTGAATACACACGTCACTGTAACACACGTCTTCAGCTGCCTCCCAGACCCGAATGCAGGCATGGCAGAACCAAGGTCTGGATAAAAATAGCCACCTATAAGAAGTCTGACTATGAAGTAAGTTATGTGTGCGTTTATGCATGTGTGTTTCAGTATGTCCAAGGCTCAATCATTGAAGAGTAGTAGCTAGCTACTACTGGTATCGCTCTACTCACAGACATCGGGAATAAAACCCTTCATCAGATCCCTTACATATTTCAAAAGGTTCATAACCTTAGAGATACACAGACCTGGATCCACATAGACAACTGATGACTGACTGGAGCAATCACACTGGCAACCTGCGACCACAACTGGAGCTCTCACAATCTAGGCCCTGGTGCCCTGGTATCAGAGAACACAGGTTCTTCTCTTGTATCTTGTATATCAATCTTTTGTGTTCCTTTCCTCTCACAAGCCAAAACGCTTAAGGTAAATAGCTCACACGCCATTCAACTCTCTCTAGAATTCTAAGCTCTGCAGAATGCATTATTTAGGAAGTGCAAATAGAAAGGTTTGCCTGTGCTTGCAGGAGAATGTTGTATCAATGAGAGAATGGAAGCAGAGAGGTCAATTTATCCCTGCAGTTTCCTGAGCAGAATTACTAGAACACATCAACATAAGGGACATTTACCCAGAGACAGGTGCAATAGCCCACATGTCTAACTGGCGCTAACAGCACAGCCACCACTTGCTCAGATGAAGACTTATTCCACACTCTGCGCTTATAGTACAAGTAGCACTCATGTCACAGATAGCAAAATTACTACTTACGTGCCACAGTGACCACAGCTATCAATCACATGTCAAAGGCAGCTGATTAGCACCATTCATCTGATCACTCCCTTGCTCTTCTGGTTAATTTCTTACTCTGTACAAACAGCAAATCTATCCTTTAAGGTCTTTGTCAGCAGAGCTACTCTCACCAGACAACAGAGCATTCCCAAACAAGTTACAGGGAGCAAAGCTATGCCCTAATAGCAGCTGAACTATCCCTGGATAGGTGATTGTCCTTCTGACAATCTGTCTGCACTGTTCTAAGCAACTAGGGAACAGGGAACCAGTGAACAAGAGGGGTTCAGGAACTAATGCTTGCAGGATGATGTTTGGAGAAAGAGAGCCTCTCATACTTTAGCGGGACAGGTAAAACAAACAAACCGAGACAGAGAGACCTCAATATTGAGCGGAGTTAGGCTGGGAAACATCAGGCAGAGTAGTAAATGAAGGCTAGAACAAGACAACAGAGACAATGCAAGCTAGAGATAGGCCAGTTCCAACTACAAGGATACAGCCAAACAAGAATCTAGGGTGGAATGTTTGTATTAGAACCTAGATGAGGAACAATGCATACCAAAGGAGAAACAATAAATCCACAAATAATACACTAGAATAACTCTTACTTCAAATACCTGTGTCATTTAGAAGGGCACATGGCATTACTTTCAAACAACAACACTACCATAGCTGACACTAATTAGGGGGAAAGATTCAAGACCCTAACCTCTAATGTGAACCACCATGCAGAACCCCCAAACACGCTCAACATTAACACAGGTTAGGCTGGAAAGTGTCAATAGTCGCTCCCTCTCCAACTCTCTTTATAGAACAGCTCTATGAGGATAACCAATGTCTTCCAAGCCAGCCAACCACCCACATTATTTTGATTCAGTTCCCCTACTGGAAAACCTCTGATGGATGAATCACAAACGCAGACTGATGTCTGCTTAAAGTGCCGAGGTCAAGGAATTGGCTTGCTCTGAACCATATCTGGCAGGTGAACATAACAGAACTGTTGCTACACATGTTAAACCTTTTCTCTGTGCGTTTAGTGAGTCCTAGAGTATGTTATTTGTGCTACAACTAGTGGTTTATCTTTTTGACAAATTGGGAACTTTTGTATTTCATGACATTTGAATCCCCTTGTCCCGTATTGGATAAGTAAGGGGCCTCCCTAATTTGTTTTAACTCAGTCTGTGCCATGAACAGCAGGGGTTAGCTCAGGTCCTGCCCTAGCCAGGTACTATGAACAACTCTCCTCAGGCACCCAACCTCAGTTGGGCATGGCCTTTCACCTTGCAGAGCAGGGTTGGTACAGATTATGGTATTTGGTCAGGCCCTGTGCAAATCCGACTGCAGGAGGCCAATCCCTGTTCAACACATAATTTGGCTGTGTGCATCAGAGGTTAGATTACAATAAAAGGTCTATTAAAATCCGGTGAGATGTTGTTTTTTAAATTCCGATTGCCTGTGGCATGAAAGCAAATCATAAATCTGCAGGAACAGTCTTCCTCATCAAACATTTTGCATAGTACTTCTCTAGGAAAAGAAGAGAGGATGCCTGCAAAGGAAGTGCCCCAATTTTGTGTAAGAGTGCTCGTGAACACTATCACCAATCTACTGCGTCTGAGCACAGTATTGATCGTAGCCACAGTTTTACATAATTCGGGTGCCTGTCATCTCTGGGATTATTCCAATATGCAGGACAGACGTCGTTGTCTGTCGACCCCACCCACAGACTGACCACTCTTACCTACACGGGCTGCTCCTGCCAACATGCATATGCCACTCCAATTAACAATATTCCTAATGATCATAATGCAACTAATCAAAAATTGTGATTGTGTATTGCTGATGGAAGAGTCTTTGAATCAACATTGACCCATCCTACATTCTAATTTGCATTTAAGCTTTCACATCTCACACACACCTCCCAGATAGGTGAATTTTCATTTGCTAGGGCTTGCCTAGGAAAGGGACTCAAGTAAATATCTACATGAAACCAGTATAAAGAGAAGCAAATGTGCTGGGGCTCATTGCCCGTGGCACAACACTCTTATGCTTGCAGAAAACCATATAAAAGAAAAGACAAATCATACTTAGGCACACTTCTGTGAGTTGTTCTTTCAAATATGTAGTGCAAGTGGTGCCAGTCAATTGAATCAGATATCTGTAGATAAAGATCCCTGGCCAGATTCACTCACCTTTTGTTGTATTTACTCATGTCGTAAACCTGCCTTACACTTGAGTTCCTGGAGAAAGCCAAGAGTAAGTCAGACTTAATCCTAACATACTACCACTAAACTATAGGAACAAGTAAAGAGTGAGCCATGAGAATTTCTCATGCATCCCTGTGACATCCGGACTTAAAAGGAAGAGGAGAAAGCATGTTACTCATGCATATAGTTGCTTCATTCCACCTCAGCCATCTGCTTCCTCTAACTGACGTCTCTCATGATCTCAATCTATTTGACCTCATTTGGCATTCCACAATGGAATCTGGATGATGTCAACAATAATACTGTGGGGATATAGGGCCCATTCATCAAAATTGATAGTTTGGGTCTCTTCAGAACTGCACAATAAGAGATTTGATTGGTTGTATGTAATGGAACAGATACTGGGGTATGGAGGACAGAAGACAGTGTGGTACATATGAAGTGTATTGACTGACACTCTGTGTGGAGAACCAACTCACTGTGGCAAAAAATGTTATACAAACAACCAAGCAATAACTTCATTCATGGGCGGGGTATAGCCTGTGAACCGAACGTAGAGTTGGGAGATCCTGTCCACTATTTCTCCAGGCCACAATTTGTCATATTCTGCGCTAGTGACTGATATGGTATGATACATTATTCCTGTATGCTACATTACCTAAAGGACCGACCTGAAATTGTACCATTTCTATTTGGTTGCTCTACACAGTTATTACTTTTCTGATAACTGTGTACAGCAGTGTTGCCATCTGACCTTTATATACAGTAATGCATTTTACAGTGAACTTGAATAACTTTTTTCGTTTAAATAAAAAACTGACTGGACAATTAGTTACAAACTGTTGTTATATGCTTTCCTGCGTTCTGGGTTTCTGGCCCACACCACCCTCATGAGTTATCACTGGACTGCTTAACTTAGCTACCTCGAGGGCAGTGGTTAATGTGTAAAAGAATAAGTGTTAGGGCTGAAGGTTTTTCTCAGAAGCCCTCTGCCAATGCTTTGCAACGCCAGGGTCCCGAATATCAAGACTACTGTTTTTATTCCATCACACGGCTCTTTCATCAACCAGCATTCTCTTTCTGAGCCTTCTTCTCATTACTGCAAGTTCTTTTTCATCCCTGCTTTCTCCCTTTATCGCTAATTTCCCATCTTTCTTTACCTACTTCTTTCTCCATTCTTTATGCTGTACTGGGTCAAAGTTGATGACGGTAAATACGTCCTGGTCCCCGTGAATGCATGCTGGAAGGCCACACCTGCAACTGCCAAGATATATTTGATACTGCCTGCGGGTCAAGTGCTAAAGGGCTGTCCTTGGCGCCCAGTCAGGGCTCAATGCTAAGGTCAGTTTGAATACAGTAACCCCGGATTGTCCTGGGGCTTCTGAAAACGCTTCCACATACAGCAGTAAAATAACCTTGACTGCCATGAAAATGAAATGGTACAAAAGGGGGTGGTGATGGACGGAGCATTTGAACCAATCAAACACTCACACCCAGTCACAGATCTGGGTTTGATCCATCACCGTTCTTTAGCCCACTCTGCCACCCCAGTTCAGACATGGCAATATGCAAATCAGTCTGACCCTGTGCCTCATGGGAACAGTCCAGCCCGAACTGCCAAGCCATGCCTTCCCTAGACCGGAAACAAGCTTCCGAGGACCGGTTTCTGGCATTTCAGCCGTCTTTTCATGCCGGCTTGCTTGAATCCAGTGGCAAAGTGAGCAAGGGACTCACGTCTGAGCATACCCTGCCAACTTATGGCGAACAAAGTGGTACAAAAGGGGGTGGTGATGGACGGAGCATCTGAACCAATCAAACACTCACACCAAGTCAACAGAAAATGAAAAACATTTTAAAATAAGCATTAGAAAATCTGCAAAAAAAACTGGTATGTTTATAATAATCTATGTATTACTAACACCACTGAGGATAAACAGGACTTGCCTGATGTTTCCTGTCCCTTATTAATTGCGCACCATTGCACTACGGAGATTTGTAAAAGAGCATCCCTAGAGTAGAAAGATGTGCAAGCAACGCCATGTTTCTGGATATCTGTCAAGGTCATGTCTGTTGTTGTTAAGTGCCTCAGTTATTGTAGAGAGGCTCTAAGGAACGAGTCACTCCACTGTGGCCTGTGTGTATTAGTTAGAATAAATGGTATTTGAAAAACAAGTTTGTGAGCGGTACTGCCTTTTGCACAGCAAACTTCTGTGTGGCTTGCACCGAATATTTGATCAGGCCCCGACATTTGGATTCAGCTTATGCAGCTTTCAAAGGGAATTCTTTAGGAATTAATGTAGTTGTCATATCAACGGAAGGCCCATGAAAGCTCTGTCCAACCTGATGCAAAACGTGTTCTTGCTTTTTTTCTTGAGCAAAGCATGAAACGTTCTTGGTTACACGTGTATGCTGGAGCATGCTTCACAAACCCCTCTGACAGGATTTCATGCAATTTGCATGTAGGACAGAGGAGCTGAGCGGCCATTTTGTAGCGAATAGGCAGTGACTTTAAGCATACAGCGAATGCAATACTGCCAACACATGATAAATACTATGAGGCAGCATTTTAGAATAGGAAATGAATCTGCCGTTGGTTTCCCAGTGAGCGGTAAATTGCTCGAACATCAATAGAGTGATTCTACTATTCTTTAGGAAGAGGGAGTTACGGTTATCTGATTGTGACAGTGGAGTTCAGGTTATGCGCTGCTTTAAAGGCTCGTAAGACGGATCTAAAAACTCCACAATTCCTTGATGCGCTCTTACTGTTTTTTTCGATAAAGTCTTCTCTGAATGAAGTTCGCCCCTAAAGCCTCCCAGCAAGAAATGTGCGAAAAAAGACTTCAAAAGGAAAACAGGGCCTCATAAAATTTCAATGGATTTTGATTGGTGCTTTGTTGGAGAGATGCAACATCCTGTTAGTGTTGTGAGATGACATACAACAAGAACCTATCAAAGCTAGGCACTCTCAGCTCGTCATTATCTGCAGTTTCGCAGAAGTGCTTCTGCTGTGTCTTCAAAAGAGCGTTGCCCGGGGCAGAGCACATTTGAGCCACACGTCAAGGTGGCGTCCCTGAAGGAAATAAAGCTATATGCAACAGTATGTGTGCTTTTTGAAGTTATTTTTATTCCGAATCAAATGCAATGGAAGTCATAGGTCAGCGTGGGATGATTGTCGGTCAAAAAACTCTACCTTTTAATGTATAAAGTACTTTTAATTTAAAATAGCAGAAGAATTATCACCCACAAATATAGTCTTTCGTGTTTTTTTATAGGTTGAATGGAAATTGCTTGCTTATAAATTTTGCAATGAATCAGTGCATCCAAAAATCCCCAATGACCTTGAAGAGAAAGAAAACGTTAAGCATTATCCACCATGTTATATTACAGTATGTGGCATTTTAGCACACGGTTAAATTATAAGTATAAAGTAGGTGCCAGGTATAAAGGTGTGGGCAAAACGTCGCAATTATTTACATTTTTATGTTTTACCTATACATTTCAGTAAGGGCTTAATCTTCAAAATTATTTTGCGGTTGCAATGCCAGTGAATTGCAAAAAATGCTTTGAGCCTGCAAAAATTGGTTGTTCCATATGGTCACCACACTTTTTTGTCATTTCCTGAATCAAATGTTTTCTGGTTTTTGAACTCTGCACTCAGGGGCACTGCTGTCTAAGCCACCGTGTATGTACTATGACTCTTTAAACATGGTTAAATTGCAGTGGCTGCCGGTAATTTTACCAGGAATGAGGGCACACACACAACTCACACACACCTATTCACAACACTCACTAACAAATACATATATACATTCATACATACACGCACACACCAAACATTAAAAACATAAAACTTACCTTAACTTCAGCTCAGCAGGAAGCCTCGGAGGTCCCTGGAGGGTTGGGACTGGTGCCTTCCCTCGTTGCCTGACCTTAGGTTAGCCAATGAGGAAAGCAGCACTCCCAACCTCGTCAAAGAGTTGGGTGGGGTCAGTGAGACTGCTAACCAGACCCCACTCTGTGACGAGGTGTCACTGATAGACACTTAGTCCCAGGCACTTCAGGGCTTCAAACAGAAGTGCCCAGGTCCCAGGCAATTGGTGCTCCCCCTCGAGGGGAAGGGCCTCGAAGTGATTTTGCCAGACTGAGGAGGTCACGTCCATTTGGCTGTGAAATCCTCAGGATGGCAAAGTTAAACCCCTGCTCAAGAAGACCTCGGCAGACTCTTCAGACCTCAATAACTACCTACCAATGTCCCTCCTCCCCTTCATGGCCAAAGTCACTGAGAAGACTGTCAATGCCCAACTAACAAAATGCATCGAAGAGATCTCCATCCTTGACCGCGCTCAATCCGGATTCCACAGCAACCACAGCACCGAGACTGCCCTATTCGCTGCCACAGATGACATCCACACCCTCCTCAACCATGGACGCACAGCAGCCCTGATCCTACTCTCCGCAGCCTTCAACTCTGTCTCCCCCCGCACACTTGCCACCAGACTCCACGACGCAGGCATATGGGGAACCGCCCTCGAATGGCTCCACTCCTTCCTCACTGGCAGGACCCAAAGAATCAGACTGCCACCCTTCCTCTCCGAACCCACAGAGATCAACTGCGGAGTACCTCAAGGATCATCACGTCGCCCTACACTCTTCAACATCTACATGGCTTCCCCCGCCGCCATTGTCAGACAACATGGACTCAACATAGTTTCCTTCACCGATGACACCCAGCTCATCCTCTCCCTCACCAAGGATCCTGTCACCACCAGACTCAGCTTCCAGGAAGGAATGAAGGACGTCGCATCCTGGATGATCAGCAGCTGCCTGAGGCTCAACTCGAAGAAGACAGAGGTCCTTATCCTCGGACCGCCCCCCACCGCTTGGGACAACACCTGGTGGCCCACCGCTCTCAGCAGCACGCCCACCTCCACGGACCACACCCAGAACCTCAGCATTGTACTCAACACTTCCGTCTCTATGTCCCAACAGTTCAACGCTGTCGCCTCCACCTGCTTCAACACCCTCCGCATCCTTCACAAGACCTTCAAATGGATCCCCCCCGAATCAAGAAATACCGTCACCCACACACTCATAACCAGCAGACTGGACTACGGAAACACCATCTATGTCGGAATCAACAAGTCTCTGCTCGGCAAACTCCAGATCATACCTGTTAGACCTGGCATCTTTGGCGTGGTTTCCCCTATCTTTATGCCTCTACCTCCTGTATTTTTGATGCTGTGCTGGATTTCGTTTTTGCTGGTTTAGATGCTTTGGACACTCTGCCACTGCTGATCAGTGCCAGAGTGTAAGTGCTCCCTGTGTAAATTGTAATTCTGATTGAATATGCACGTTTGGCATGTTTGTATCACCATGAAGTCCCTAGTAAAGTGCACTGGGTGTGCCAGGGCTGGTGATGACAAATGCTACTAGTGGGCCTGCAGCACTGATTGTGCCACCCACAGGAGTATCTCTAAAATGGTGTCTCAGGCCTGCCACTGCAGTGCCTATGGGCAGTTTAGAACTGCCATGTCCTCCTGGCCAGTGTCCCCACTGACCAGGCCTAACCCTTCCCTTTTTGTGCACCACTGCCACCCCTATGGAAGGCCCAAGGTACCCCCCTGGGCAGGGTGCAGTGTATGTGAAAGGTAAAGCATGTACTGGTGCAGGTAACATGTTCTGGTCGTGAATTACAGCCATTTTCGTTTTTCACTATTGTAAGGCTATCTTGCTCCATAGATAAACATGGGGGATGCTGGCTACAGTGGTTAACAGCATTTCTTCCCATAGGAACAAGATAGGACATAAGTATCTAGTATCCCTGAACTCAGAATTTAATAACACATCTTTTAGGAAAGGTTGTTTTTAAATCCTGGGTTTGAGAACAGCACTTTTAGAAAGTTGCTGTTCTCTTGTCTAACCCTTCTGTGTGCCTGGGCCTGTTTGTGTATTGACTGTCTGGTTTGTGAGTGACAGGGGCTGGGGAATTCCCCAGCAGGATGGATGAGTCAGCACTAGGCTGAATGACTGCAGTTGCAACTGGAGTGGTAGGAGGAGTTAGCACCTGGGCTGAATAGGGCTGTGCCTGCCTTCCACAATACTGGCTCCACCCCCTGCTGGGCGGCCGAGGACCCTGCCCCTCACTCTGAAAGGAAAGATGCAGCCAGCAAAACAAAGTGCTCAGGATCCACCCAGAACTGGTTCAGACCGGGCTCAGGGCCCACATGCACCAAGAGAACAAAGACTTTAGGGGTATAAGTACAGGACCCCTGACAACAGAAAATTAGATCATCCTGGAAATCAAGAAGGAACCTCTGCCAAGGAGAAAGCTGAAACTGAAGAAGGAAGATTTTCTGCTGTTGCTCTGCTGGACTGACCTGTTGCTTTGCTGCCAAGGAGAGGGGAAGGACTTTGCTGCTGAGCTGTGTCCCCAGTCTTGAAGGAATCTCCAAGGGCCTGAGAAGAGCTGGTTCCCTGTTTTGAAGTCTCAGGAACAAAAGGACTTCACCCCCAGCTTCCCTGAACTCTGCTGAGAGAGTTCTGTCCTTCCTAGAGGGCTTGATCCAGTTGTGGGGCCTCTGGAAGTTGTACCTGTGCTGGGAAGCTTGAAACTAAGCTTGAGTGACTTTTGAACTTGAAAAGTGTCGCATCGCTCGCTTGCGGAGCGCATCCCCGACAGTGCGAGAAGTTTCCCGCCGTTACGGAGGTCGAGATCGTCGCAGCGCCTGACGCCGCTGCCAGAGACGTCGCATCCTTCGTTTGCGGGACGCACCAGACCGGTGCGGGAGAATCGAACATCGTTGCGAGTATCGTCGCAGAGCCTGTCGTCGCTGGGTGAGATCGCCGCACCGCTTGCTTGCGGACCGCATCACGTCGCTGCGAGCATTGTCGCAGAATCAACGCATCGAGGAGCTGCGAGAGAGAGGATCCCCGCTGGACCGCGCATCGTCGCCCCGGAGATCGTCGCAGCCCCTACGAGATTGTCGCATCGTGCCTTTGCGAGAACAGACTTCCTACGGAACCTACGCACCGGAATCCATACAAGTGGCCTTCCTCCCCATACAGACCGGATTCGTCGCAACACGCCCGCTGCTGCAGCGGGGCTGTCACATCGCCTCCCCAGGGTCTCAGGAGCAACGCATCGCTTGTTTCCCACCGCACCAGCTTCTGCTTTTGGAACTTTGTTGCAACAAAAAGGTACTGTGAGTAAACGTGACGCAACTGTGAACTTTTCACGCAGCAGTAGAGAATTCTATCGCAACGTAGAGAATTATATCACAACCTAAAGAATTTTAACGCAACCTTAAGAACTCTTTTTGAAACCATATTCTTGAACTGTGTATGTTGGATTTTTGTCGTTTTGGTCTTGTGTAGTTTAGATTAAAAATACCTTTATTTTTCTAAACTGTTGTGGAGTCAGTTTGTGGTGTTTTCACTGTGTTACTGTGAGTGTTGGTACAAATACTTTACGCATTGCCTCTGGTTAGCCTAGACTGCTCGTGCCAAGCTATCTAGAGGGTGAGCAGGGGTTATCTCAGAGGGTTATCTCCTTGCCCTGACTAGAAGCAAGGGTCCCTATTTGGACAGTGGTACCTACCTCTGCCAACTAGAGACCCCCAGTTCTAACATTGGTGGTCAGGCGGTGGTATTTGAACTTGTATTTGTACTTGACCCACAGTAATTGGTGTACATCACTAGTGAGTGCAGACCACTATGCCACCGCATACTACTGTTTTTTGGTTTTGATTTTTCTATTTTTGAGTAACTCTTCAAAGCATCATGTCTCCTGCCCCCTCACTGAGTGCGAAAGGAAAGGCACTCAGTGAGGGGGCAGGAGCAGAATTAGAGTTTTGCATTGAGGATTTGTGTTCATACAAAGTTGAGCAACTGAGGAAATTCTGCCTTGAGTTTGAGTGCCCCATAAAAAGCGCCTACAGAAAGTAGGAGCTGCAGAGAATCTTGAAAGCCCATTGGGAGGCACAAGAGGGAGATGATGTGGATGTAGAAAATGCTTTTCAAAGCACAGATTTGCCAGTGGGCAAAGTAGGTGCAGGAGCTGGCAGCAACCACTCTGGTAGGGGCCTCACCCCAGAAGAGTTGCAAGAAAATCAGAGAATGAGAGAATATGACTTGGAAGTCATGAAAATGAAACTGAGGCAATTGGAATTGGAGAAAGAAAGGGCAGCGGAAGACAAGAGAGAGGCTCGTGCCCTAGAAGAAAAGAAATTGCTTTTGGCTCATGAGTTGAGCATGAAAGAACTGGATCTTAAAGCCAAGGAGGTGGATGCCAGTTCAAATGGTGGCAGCGTGCAGCCAGTGCATGGAGGTAAAGTATATATTCCCAAGGACCTGGTACAGAATTACCATAGGGGTGAGGATATTTATGCCTGGTTCACTTTGTATGAAATTGCATTGAAGATGAATGGTGTGCCTGATGAGCATTGGGGGGCGGGCCTGTGGAAACATTTTGAGGCTTCTGGGAGGAGTGCTCTAGAGCCCTTAGAATTAGCAGGTGCCATGACCTACCCCAACATGAAGGAGGCCTTATGTCTCAGGTATGGCCTTACTCCAGAGCAGTACAGACTGCAGTTTAGGAACTCCAAGAAGAGAGAGTCTGAGACTTGGATGGAGTGTGTGAATTTGTACTCGCGTGCACCGGAAGGTTGGATGAAGGGCAGTAAAGTGACTGATTTTAAGGGGTTGTTGCATTTAATCAGTTGGGAGCACTTGAGTAGTCTTTGTGTTCCAGAGCTGCGCCAGCATCTTTTAGACAGCAAGCTGACAGACCCCATTGAGCTTGCTAAGGAGGCGGACCGCTGGACCAGTACCAGGGTCCACAGAGGAATTGTGGGTACCACAGCCAAAGGTGGGCAGGGTCCCCAGCAGAAGAGTGGGGGGGGACAAGGGTAACCAAAAGGAGTTCTCAGAAGGGCCCAAAAATAGTTCCCAGGGAAAGGAATCCCAACCCCCAAACCTAAACAGCCATGGCCCTCTAAGGGCAGGCGGGACAATAACGACAACAGGGGTCCACCTACCTGCTATCACTGCAATGAGGTGGGCCACATTGCTCCAAAATGTCCCAAGAAGAAGCAAGCACCCACTGGTGCCCCCGCCCCAGCGTTAGCTAGTGTAGCTTTGGGAGGGGATTTGGTTTCTAGTGATTGGGGGGAGCTAGCAGTTATGACCCTTGTCTCTCTAGGAGACCAAGAGGTGGTCCAGGAAACCTTACTGCCCTCTAACACTAAGAAATATGGGCAGAAGGTGACCATCAATGGGAGGGAGATTGAGGCTCTGAGAGACACAGGAGCCAGCGTGACATCCGTGAGGTGTCAGTGGGTGTCTGAAGAGCAAATCATCCCTGGTGTACTCCGCCCTGTAGTGGCAGCTGACAGTTCAGTGCGCTTCAGCAAGCTGGCGCGTGTTCCCTTTGAATGGGGGGGGAGTCTCTGGTCTTTTGGAGGTAGTTGTCAGTGATGCCTTGCCTGTAGACTGTCTGTTAGGTAACGACCTGGAGAGTTCTCCATGGAAGGATGTAGAACACAGAACTCACTTGGAGATGTTGGGTTTGCCTGCGTGGATCTGTGTGTCCACACGTGCTATGACAGCCAGTAGGGGGGAGTCAGCAGAACTGGAGCCTGAAACAGTGGCCCCGAGACCTGCCAGGAGAGGAAGAGGCAGGGGGCGCGGGAAACCAGCCCCAGCCGTTCCCACGGTCCAGGAGGAAGCAGAACCTGAGGGGGATGCCCTGGAACCTACAGGGGAACAGGTAGCCGAACTGGGAGACTTGCCTGAGCTGACCCATTGGCAGCAGGAAGGTGGTCCCTCCAGGGAGGAATTCTGCAAGGCGCAGAAGGAGTGCCCTTCCCTCATTGGTCTGCGGCAACAGGCTGTAGATCAGGCAGCAGGTGGAGCAGCCAGAGATCACTTCATCTACTGGGAAGATGACTTGTTATATAGCGAGCCTAAGTTTGCTGAGCCCGGTGCAGCCCGTGTGCTGGTGGTACCCGAGCGCTTCAGAAACTTCCTAATGGGTCTGGCTCATGACGTGCCTCTTGCAGGACATCTGGGGCAAGACAAGACCCTAAACAGGCTTGTCACCCACTTCCACTGGCCCCAGATGAGAAAGCACGTTGGTTCCTTTTGCAGATCTTGCCAAACCTGTCAAGCCAGTGGCAAGACTGGAACAAAGTTGAAGGCACCCCTTCAACCCTTCCCAGTAGTGAGCACCCCTTTCGAGCGGGTGGGCATAGACATTGTAGGGCCCCTGGATCCCAAGACAGCCTTAGGAAACAGGTTCATCCTGGTCTTGGTGGACCATGCCACCCAGTACCCGGAAGCAGTCCCTCTCAGGACAATCACAGCACCCGTGGTGGGCCGTGCATTGATGGGGATCTTTTCCCGTGTGGGGTTCCCCAGAGAGGTGGTCTCCGACCGAGGTACCAACTTCATCTCTAAGTACATGAAGTCTCTGTGGGAGGAGTGTGGGGTAACTTATAAGTTCACCACTCCTTACCACCCTCATGGAAATGGGTTGGTTGAAAGGTTCAACCGGACCCTGAAAGGTATGATTATGGGCCTAGCGGAGCCCATGAGACGCAAGTGGGACGTCTTGTTACCATGCCTGTTGTTTGCCTACCAGGAGGTGCCTCAGAAGTCCTTAGGGTTCAGTCCCTTTGAACTCCTGTATGGCCACCCGGTTAGAGGACCTCTCTCACTGGTGAAGGAGGGTTGGGAAAAGTCCAGTGGGAAAACCCCCCAGGATGTGTTCAGCTATGTGCTGGCCATCCGCAACCAGACACAACGCTTCAGGAAGCTCGCTCAGGCGAACCTGGAAGCAAGCCAGGAAGAAATGAAAAGATGGTACGACCAGAATACCACTCTGGTTGAATTTCAACCTGGGCAGGAAGTGTGGGTGATGGCGCCAGTGGAGCCCTGTGCGCTCCAAGACAAGTGGACTGGGCCATATGAGGTGGTGGAAAGGAAGAGTGAGGTAACCTACCTGGTTAACCTGAAGACTCCCAGACAGCCCCTGAGAGTCTTGCATGTGAACCGCCTCAAACCACACTTTAAGAGGTCTGAAGTAACCATGCTCCTGGCTACAGATGCAGGAATGGAAGAGGATAGTGATCCTCTCCCTGACCTCCTGGCAATTAAGGAGCAAGATGGGTCAGTGGATGGTGTGGTCCTCTCGCCCACCCTGACCCCAGAACAGCAGAGTGACTGTCGCCAAGTGTTGGGTCAGTTCTCCTCCCTGTTCTCCCTGAACCCAGAAGTCACCAACTGGTGCGTCCATGATGTGGACACTGGAGACAGTCTGCCTGTGAAACAGAAATTTTACAGGGTAGCTGACAAGGTCAGGGCCGCCAGCATCAAGGAAGAGGTTTCCAAGATGTTGGCACTAGGGGTGATTGAGCCCTCCAGCAGCCCCTGGGCTAGCCCAGTGGTCTTGGTACCCAAGAAAGCTGCTACCCCCGGTGGCCCTCCAGAACTCCGGTTTTGCGTGGACTACCGTGGGCTCAATGCGGTCACGAAGACTGACGCACACCCCATCCCCAGAGCTGATGAGCTCGTGGATCGGTTGGGAGCTGCCCAGTACCTCAGTACATTTGATTTGACTTCGGGGTACTGGCAGATTGCCTTAACTGATGGGGCCAAAGAGAGGTCTGCATTTTCAACGCCAGAGGGACACTTCCAGTTCCGTGTCATGCCCTTTGGGTTGAATGAATGCCCCTGCCACATTCCAGAGACTGGTTAACCAGGTACTGACCGGGCTGGAGGAATTCAGCGCCGCATACCTGGATGACATTGCTGTGTTCAGCTCCACGTGGGAGGAACACCTGCAACACCTCTGCGAAGTGTTGAAGGCTCTGCAAAGGGCAGGCCTCACTATCAAGGCCAGCAAGTGCCAGATAGGGCAGGGATCTGTGGTGTATTTGGGACACCGGGTGGGGAGCGGCCTGGTGGCGCCCCTACAGGCCAAGATTGATACCATTCTGGCTTGGGAGCCCCCCAAGACCCAGACAGAGGTGAGGGCCTTTCTAGGACTCACCGGGTATTACCGACGGTTTGTCAAGGGATATGGCACCATTGTCGCCCCCTTGACAGAACTCACTTCCAAGAAGTTGCCCAAAAGAGTTGACTGGACTGACGCCTGCCAAACTGCTTTTGAAACCCTGAAAACTGCTATGTGCACAGTGCCGGTGCTCAAGGCACCTGAAGTTTCCAGTGAGTTCATAGTTCAGACAGACGCTTCAGAGCATGGTGTGGGAGCAGTACTCCCACAAATCACCCAGGAGGGAGGAGACCAGCCGGTAGCCTTCATTAGCAGGAGACTACTCCCCAGGGAACAGAGGTGGAGTGCGATTGAGAGAGAAGCATTTGCTGTGGTCTGGGCTCTGAAAAAGTTGAGGCCCTACCTGTTTGGGACTCACTTCCGTGTTCAGACCGACCACAGGCCCCTCAGATGGTTAATGGAGATGAGGGGTGAGAATCCAAAGCTGTTGAGGTGGTCCATCTCCCTACAGGGAATGGACTTTACGGTGGAACACCGCCCTGGTACAGAACACGCCAACGCTGATGGTCTGTCCAGGTTTTTCCGCCTTAGTGAAGAGAACTCCCAAGAGGGTGGGTAGTTCTCCCCACTTTCAGCTGGAGGGGACACGTGTTAGACCTGGCATCTTTGGCGTGGTTTCCCCTATCTTTTTGCCTCTACCTCCTGTATTTTTGATGCTGTGCTGGATTTCATTTTGGCTGGTTTAGATGCTTTGGACACTCTGCCACTGCTGATCAGTGCCAGAGTGTAAGTGCTCCCTGTGTAAATTGTAATTCTGAAGGAATATACATGTTTGGCATGTTTGTATCACCATGAAGTCCCTAGTAAAGTGCACTGGGTGTGCCAGGGCTGGTGATGACAAATGCTACTAGTGGGCCTGCAGCACTGATTGTGCCACCCACAGGAGTATCTCTAAAATGGTGTCTCAGGCCTGCCACTGCAGTGCCTATGGGCAGTTTAGAACTGCCATGTCCTCCTGGCCAGTGTCCCCACTGACCAGGCCTAACCCTTCCCTTTTTGTGCACCTCAGCCACCCCTATGGAAGGCCCAAGGTACCCCCCTGGGCAGGGTGCAGTGTATGTGAAAGGTAGAGCATGTACTTGTGCAGGTAACATGTTCTGGTCGTGAATTACAGCCGTTTTTCACTATTGTAAGGCTATCTTGCTCCATAGATTAACATGGGGGATGCTGGCTACAGTGGTTAACAGCATTTCTTCCCATAGGAACAAGATAGGACTTAATTATCTAGTATCCCTGAACTCAGAATTTAATAACACATCTTTTAGGAAAGGTTGTTTTTAAATCCTGGGTTTGAGAACAGCACTTTTAGAAAGTTGCTGTTTCTTGTCTAACCCTTCTGTGTGCCTGGGCCTGTTTGTGTATTGGCTGTCTGGTTTGTGAGTGACAGGGGCTGGGGAATTCCCCAGCAGGATGGATGAGTCAGCACTAGGCTGAATGACTGCAGTTGCAACTGGAGTGGTGGGAGGAGTTAGCACCTGGGCTGAATAGGGCTGTGCCTGCCTTCCACAATGCTGGCTCCACCCCCCTGCTGGGCGGCCGAGGACCCTGCCCCTCACTCTGAAAGGAAAGATGCAGCCAGCAAAACAAAGTGTTCAGGATCCACCCAGAACTGGTTCAGACCGGGCTCAGGGCCCACATGCACCAAGAGAACAAAGACTTTAGGGGTATAAGTACAGGACCCCTGACAACAGAAAATTAGATCATCCTGGAAATCAAGAAGGAACCTCTGCCAAGGAGAAAGCTGAAACTGAAGAAGGAAGATTTTCTGCTGTTGCTCTGCTGGACTGACCTGTTGCTTTGCTGCCAAGGAGAGGGGAAGGACTTTGCTGCTGAGCTGTGTCCCCAGTCTTGAAGGAATCTCCAAGGGCCTGAGAAGAGCTGGCTCCCTGTTTTGAAGTCCCAGGAACAAAAGGACTTCACCCCCAGCTTCCCTGAACTCTGCTGAGAGAGTTCTGTCCTTCCTAGAGTGCTTGATCCAGTTGTGGGGCCTCTGGAAGTTGTACCTGTGCTGGGAAGCTTGAAACTAAGCTTGAGTGACTTTTGAACTTGAAAAGTGTCGCATCGCTTGCTTGCGGAGCGCATCCCCGACAGTGCGAGAAGTTTCCCGCCGCTACGGAGGTCGAGATCGTCGCAGTGCCTGACGCCGCTGCCAGAGACGTCGCATCCTTCGTTTGCGGGACGCACCAGACCGGTGCGGGAGAATCGAACATCGTTGCGAGTATCGTCGCAGAGCCTGTTGTCGCTGGGTGAGATCGCCGCACCGCTTGCTTGCGGACTGCAGCACGTCGCTGCGAGCATTGTCGCAGAATCAACGCATCGAGGAGCTGCGAGAGAGAGGATCCCCGCTGGACCGCGCATCGTCGCCCCTGAGATCGTCGCAGCCCCTAAGAGATCGTCGCATCGTGCCTTTGCGAGAACAGACTTCCTACGGAACCTACACACCGGAATCCATACAAGTGGCCTTCCTCCCCATACAGACCGGATTCGTCGCAACACGCCCGCTGCTGCAGCGGGGCTGTCGCATCGCCTCCCCAGGGTCTCAGGAGCAACGCATCGCTTGTTTTCCACCGCACCAGCGTCTGCTTTTGGAACTTTGTTGCAACAAAAAGGTACTGTGAGTAAACGTGACGCAACTGTGAACTTTTCACGCAGCAGTAGAGAATTCTATCGCAACGTAGAGAATTCTATCGCAACCTAAAGAATTTTAACGCAACCTTAAGAACTCTTTTTGAAACCATATTCTTGAACTGTGTATGTTGGATTTTTGTCGTTTTGGTCTTGTGTAGTTTAGATTAAAAATACCTTTATTTTTCTTAACTGTTGTGGAGTCAGTTTGTGGTGTTTTCACTGTGTTACTGTGAGTGTTGGTACAAATACTTTACGCATTGCCTCTGGTTAGCCTAGACTGCTCGTGCCAAGCTATCTAGAGGGTGAGCAGGGGTTATCTCAGAGGGTTATCTCCTTGCCCTGACTAGAAGCAAGGGTCCCTATTTGGACAGTGGTACCTACCTCTGCCAACTAGAGACCCCCAGTTCTAACAATACCGAACACCACAGCTAGACTCATCCTCAGCATCCCTCGACAAGAACACATCACCCAACACCTACGAGAGCCCCTCGTGCTCCCCGTCGAGGAGAGAATAACATTCAAGATACTCACCCCACCTTCAAATGCCTCCACAACACTGGCCCAAATACCTCAATGAGAAAATCTCTTTCCACGTACCCAAGAGAAACCTCCAATCCGCCGACCTCGCTGAAACCCTGAGAATCAGCAGAGCCACAATGGGTGGTAGAGCCTTCTCCTACATTGCGGCCCAAACCTGAAACGAGCTCCCAATCGACATCAGGCGCGCCCTCTTTCTGAACATGTTCAGGAAGACCCCAAAGATCTGGGTCTGATCTGAGCTGCTTACTCCCCCCTCAGCGACTAGAGACCCCTCACAGGTGAGCAGTGCGCTTTACAATTCCCTGATTGATTGATTGAAGGTCAGATCAGGCAGACAGAAGCCTGTATATTTAATGCATATCAAGCTCCTGGCCACCTTACTGAACCATAAGGGTGTCTGTCAGGCTGACCTTTGATCAGCCTGACAGACACCCTTCTTGTTCAGAAAAAGGTGAGAGCGTATGGATGGGCCACTGCTGCTAAAGTGGCTTACCCATGAGTGACAATAAGTCCTTTGTATATGGTGTAGAAAAAGCATTTTGGGCCTAGAAATTAAATGTCATTTGTATTTTGAATCATATGGATGAACTGTAAAATGTGGCTTAAGGCCTACCATGTGTAGCCTGACTGCAAATATGATATTTCTTGCAAGCTTGCCAAACGAAACCTTTTTGACAAGCAGAAAACCATGCTTTTAAATATTAAAAAGTCACCACTAAGTGCACCTTGTTGCCTATTCGCTAAAGTGCCTGATATTTAAAAGTGGAACATGTATGAAATTAAAGCTGTTCTGCTCCTCCAGTGACTAGCCCACAAAAGCTATTTTCACTGACAAACCTTCAGCTACATCACAGGAAATTATAAATTATACATGTAATCTGTACTTTTGAAAGGAACTAGCTGGAATAGTGAAAGTCTCGTTTGTTCAATGTATCAAAAATCTAATTGTTTGGCCTAACATCCTTGGAGTGCTTTTCCCCCAATTGTTTGCCTTCCAACCTCCTGTTTTGCTAACTTCGTTTTTGCTGACTTCATTTTTGCTGCACACTTTCCCACTGCTCAAGAATGTGCTTGTGCTCTCTCCTTTAAACACAGTGAAATTGGCTTACAACCAATTTGGCACATTTCATTTACTTGTATGACCTAGTAAAGGGGCACTATATGCACTCAGGGATTGTAAATTAAATCCTACTAGCGGTGCCGTAGAAGCAGAGCAGACTGAGTGGGGCGAAATGGCAAGAGCGTGAGCAGGGAGGTGGGGCCTACCCAGAGTTGTACAAGCTTCATAACCAGAGCCCACAATGGAAGGAATGCAATTGCATTAACTGTGCTGAAGAAAAGCGATATTGTACACCAATGCATCTGATTGTTATGCAGTCTGGCAATATTATAGTAAGTGGTTGTAAATGACACTATGCTTTATAAAATGTAGAAATATGATAGTTGCCTTACTAATGTCATGATGTAACATTATTTGCTCCTGATAAAAGTGTTTGGTAAAAAAAAAAAATAAGGCTGTTGTTTTACCAGGGTGTATATTGTGTCCAATTCTGCAGTGATGGAATTAAACTGAAATGTTCCCACTTCTATTTCAGATGAGATGATCTGTACCTGCCTCTTCACCACTTTTTTCCATGCTGATATCGGGATTGAGGATAAGTGCAGGTTTTCAGCTAGAATCCTCAGGCTGCCAATTGTTTTCCCCAGTTTGGAGTACCAGGGGGAGTCCTCTTCCTTGAAGGTCATTCCCAGATGGTGTATAAGCGTGTTTTCTGGAGCTCTCAAGACTCTGATGTAAAACTTAATGAGATCCCCTGTATCTCCAACTCAGGCCCCTGGAGACCAAGCTCCAGTCTTGGCCTTCCTTTTCTGGCTTGCTGAGGGGCTAGCATCATTGATTTATAAGCTTTGTCCTATATTGCACTTATAAAATTATCCAACACTCCTGGAAAGGCCAGGTGGTCATAACTAATAGCCAGGATAAGTTTCACTTACAAAACTGTCAGCATTGGATCAGCTGTTGGGCTTAGCAGTCATTTCCTCAATCGCCTGAGTGAGCGGGTGGCATGATCTGCCTTTACCTCAAGGTATTTTAGATGATTGGCTGACCCCAAGGTAATTGTAGGCTGTGGTTGTCCCGATTTGATAGTCGCCCAGCTGCCAGCAGTCTTGCTTTTTTTAAAGTTTTTTTTTAACACGATTATCTTGGTTTTGCCCTGGTTGACATGCAGGTGTTTTTCCTAGCTGTAGCAGTGGGGTGCATTGAGAAATCTCTGAAGGCCCATTCTAGTGTGGTTCATTGTTACTGTGCCATCCATGTATTGTAAGATTGGGAGCCTTACTTTCCCCAACTTTGCAGCAACTTGACTAGCCTTTGGTTCCTGATAGCGACATTGCGAAGCCCCGTCACATGAGAAAGAGGTCCCAGTGTATACCCTCTCTCCTCTATTCGTGGAAATCTTGATGTAGAACGTTATTTGAAGTCTTTCCACGCTAAATAGCAACAGAAGAAACCTCAGATTGAAACTCTTTGAGTGAAGCATATTTTGAAAAGTCAAACGGGTAAAGCACAGGATATCTGTGGGAGTCACACTACACAGATACTCCCACCCTTGGTGGAGAAGAGTGGAGCCTAATAGCTGGACAAAAAGAAATGGGGTCCAACATCAGTTTAGGCATAGAATAGCCAGCCCTATACACTGGATTGTAAATGAACGGCAGACAGAACAACATACAAGTCAGCTCCAGTGACTGCATGCGAGGGAAGCATTTCCACATGCTGGTATAAAGATAACGTTCAGATTCCCCAATATTCACTTGTGACATATCGACACGTTAAGGTTTATATCACTATATATGATTGAGGCCCTGAAGAAGATGGATATTAATTTCTAGATCCATCGAAACGTGCGTCGGCCAAGAGTGTTTGACATCCCAGAACTCACACAAAACTAGAGGAAAGCAATTATCTCCTCTTTACTTGCTTTTTTGTGCTTGATTAGTGGTTTAAGGGGGTGTGTCTGATTGATGATGTGAGAATGTGGTATGATTGTGGAACGTTTTTGTGGATGGAATATGTCTGAAGGGGAAGAGATGTGTTGTATTAATTGCAAATATCAATTAATAGAAGCTGCACAGAACAATGTCTATCATGTTGAGATGACAAGATGCTAAAGTGTTTGATGATATCTATTGAGAAATGTACAAGCAAGCAACTATGTTATTGAAAATATTTTTGTAAATCATGTCATGTTGAAAGAGGTATAAATATATATTTTTGTAATTAATACTTCAAAAAAACAAAAAAACAGAACTTTTATTATTTAAAAAAAATAAAACAAAATAAACAAATGAACTAAAAATTTGTCATATGTGTTCAGAGATACATTTCTTGGTTAGCTGCCCTATATTCTCCAAGTAGAAGCGAGAATACACTAGTAAATGGAAAATAGGTCAGGTGGGAGATTGTCCTAATGACTATATTTAGCAACTTGACTAGCTACTTGCAGGGCGGTCCCCAATTCTGTGGTGTATAGATTGAAGAGAATGGAGGCCAAGACGCAGCCTTGTTTGAGGCCATTGTTTGTGGATACTCTTGATGTTACTGAGGTAGTACTTGTTTTGACCTGAATGCATGTTCCCTGGAATAGGGATATGATAGCCTTCAGGAGCTTGGGCAAGATCCCCTAGTAGGATAATTTCCCCAAAAGTCTTCCATGGGCCACCCTATCTAATGCCGTGCTGTAGTCTATGGAACAGCAGTACAAGTGTGTTTGTTTTTCTTGACTGCTTGTTTGGAAAACATGACAGTGCCATGATATTTTCCATTGTTGAACTGTGTGGCCTGAATCCTGGCTGATAGAGTGGGAGGATTCCTTTTTATTTTGCCCCTGACTCCAGCTCCTTTAGTAAAATGCAGATAAAAGTATTGGCTTCTAGGTTGGGCAGAGCTGACGACACATGACCTCACATTACACCTTTGTAGCTTCTTGAAATCACTGCTGCACAATGCGTCCTCAACACGGGACTCCACAATTCTCCACATCCAGGATTTAAGGTACTTTTGCTCATCGAGCCTAACTTGCTCCCTGTAGCCAGCCAGCACTACATCGCGGTCAGCCTTAACTTATGACTCTCTCTCATTCTGGCGTGAACCAATAGCCGAAGTTGGTACTTTGTTGTATTTGATGCTAAATTCAATAAAAAAAATGCATATCTCTGGTTCTACTGACTGGATTATCGCTGTTTTGGTCCTGAATTATTTATTCATTTTTACTCTATGTTTCTAAATTTGAGTAAGATTTTTCTTGAGTTGAATTTCACTTTATTACTGTTTGAAGTACTGCATAAATACTTTAAACATTGCCTCTGAGTTAAGATTGACTGCTTTTCTGCCAATCTACCAGAAGGTGAAGTAGAAGTTAATTCGGGGTTGCTTGTGACTTAGCCCTAACAGAGAATTGGTGTTACTACTTGGGAAGGGTTTCATCACTCCTAACTAGTAACCCAATTTCTTACACCAATTAATATAAATATTTATGTAAAGTAAAGTTCCGAAAGGTACCTTTTCCCTGCCTGAAACTCCTGGAGGCTAATTTGCACTAGCCTGCCATCAACTTCCCAAATGCTTAACCTTAGTTAGGTGTGAAAACTGCTCCCAGAGCAGAGCAATGGCTTGGAATTGGTTATAGGATGGGTTGGTTGTAGGAAATATGTCCCCAGCAGCTCAAAGAGGGCAGCTAGGGAGGTTCCAGGAACTTCATTGACTTGAAATTGGAAGGGATGGGGCCTGCCCATTCATAGTTTAGTGTGAAAAGATACCTGGGAAGTGGAAACTCTTTGATCCCTGAACACACTGTACTCAGCCTGGCTCTATCCCAATGGGCCCAAGAACCAGTTTAGTGTAGCTAAGAAAGAGAAAACTGCTAATTTACCTAAATTGGCTGACTGGCACACAAGCTCCCTCCAAAGACAGAAGATCCCTGCCATTTTCGATTTTCTTAATGTTGGAACGTGGTTTGCAGTAATGCACAT
The DNA here is from genome assembly GCF_964261635.1 of Lissotriton helveticus. Taxonomy (NCBI): domain Eukaryota; kingdom Metazoa; phylum Chordata; class Amphibia; order Caudata; family Salamandridae; genus Lissotriton; species Lissotriton helveticus. The sequence continues at coordinate 1,235,762,840 of NC_136063.1, read as the reverse complement.
ACGATGTGCTACAAAAATTGAGAGGGTTGCTCCAAGAACATTTTCTCCATCAGTTAGGGAGTGTCCAGGAAGCCGTTCTTTCCACACACTCTTTAGTGAAACCTATCAATCTGGCACGGCACAGAACAGCTCCTCTGAATCTTCAGATCAGAAAAGTACTGGACCTGCTGTCTTTGACCTGTGTGGGGAACAGAAGGGCTTAGCCTGCTTTCAATTGAACCCAGGGCTGATATGTGTACTCTAAGGGTCAGGTGGCTGACCCTCTTGTGTGGCTTCCAGTACACAACCTGCTGCAAGAGGCATTTTTGTTGAAGAGACCAGTTGCTCAGTAACAACTTGACATGCACTGGACCCATCTGGATATTCTGCTGGAGTAAGCCCTATCTGGATCACTGACAAAATATCAGAAACAGAAATATTGTGTCAAAAATATCGAGGACCAAAATGTCGAGATGGTAGGTGCAAATACGTAAGTATAGATTTACTATTCTTAACTCCACATCTGTGGATCTTAGAGATACATATATTTGTAAGGTAGATATAAGTGGGATTATATATAGTAACATTTTACTCACATACAGAAACTTACCATCACAATATTTTTGTCCTCATTATTTTTTAAACAATATTTAGTTTCAGGATAGTTCTGTTTCTGATATTCTGTCTAAACACACCCTAGCCCCTAAGTGGTGTATGTGACCCCTTGAGAGTCATAAAAATAACCCACCAGATTGTCTCCAAACACCCTAATAAGTTGTGACTTAGAAAATGTTTGGACTTCGAAGACTTATCGAGCATCAGTAGGACCTCATGGCAAAAGTGTACTATTTCAGTACAACTTCGTCCGATACAGCTTCTGGGTTGCCCTGCTGGAGGATTTTCAGATCCAAAAAAAAGACTTAGTCAGAAGGTAAATTGTTTGACAGCAAAAAACACACCTGCAATATCCAACCCATGCTGAATCATGGTCACCTTGAAAATAGTGCCGGCATCCTGTTCTATTATTTGCACTTAACTATTTTGGTGCTATTTTCACATATAAATACTTAAGAGTTCATATCACTCATTCCCCTTATTGGATTTCAGTAATTTGTGAGTATTAGCTTTGTTTTTCTAATTTGACTTCAGTTTTCTATTGTTTGGTATTTTGACTTTGTTACTGTTTTGGCACTGCATAATTACTTTACACATTGCCGTATGTTAAACCTGTCTACTCTGCTCTGTGCCATAGCTACCAGGGGCTTCAGCTCAGGTTAACTCAGTGACTTTCGGGATGCACTCTGATGAGTTAGTGGTCAACCAGCCACCCGAAATAAAAATCCACTTTCTTATAGACTGCTTTCATACAATGTTTCCTATATGGGAAACCAAATGCAAAGGTGGTGTTTCTTTTTGCTTTCACTTGCAAGCCCCCGTCCTTTCATTTTTAATTGTTCACAGGTGATTGCAAATTGAAGCCCGCCTAAAATTAATGAGGCAGGTTATTCTGAAACCCCTTTTGAATGTGCATTTTGCAATGCGATCTACTAGTAGGTAGATTACATTCAAATTCCAAACTCTATTTCTAGCCAGTCTTAGCACTTATTGCACATTATCAGAGAGATTTAGTGGCTAACCCAGTGGCTTTTGATGCATGTACTCTACAACTGATCGATACAAAACATATGTTTCAAATATAGGCCCCCAAACCCAAACTGGAGCAAACACTTCACTGCCCCAAAGCTTAGAGTCTCCAATCTGAGACATAGACTGACAACTACCGTCACCTTCTTTTGAGAGCCTTTCAGCTCAAAACCCTAATGTAGCTGGTATGGACAGTATACCACCAGCAGTAGTTTGTGACACTGTTGTGCTCTATTTCACTGATAACAACAGAGGAGATACTGAATTTGACAACCACAATCTACCTCAAACCCAGGTCAAATCTAAGATGACTTTGTTGTCGAAGAACATTGCTGACCTTACATCAAAGGTTGACTCATCTCATGGAACACTTTCATTGACTCTTTTGACATTTGTATATTTCAGGAAACCTGGCCTATTGATTCTGTACTTAATCCGGGCAATTTGCATTTCTTTATGCCTGTGAAATGTGGCCCTGTGGGCCGGCCCTCGGGTGGGTTGACTATATGGGTTAGGCAAAGCATTGGCCATGTATTACAGGTCCTTGGAACAAACTGTCCCAACATTCTGCTGATTCACCTGATGGTTAGTCCCCTCATCAATATTGTCATCCTCAACGTCTATGCTAGAGGGCTGAGAGGCAGGCAGAAGTCCGAGACTGTTATGATCTTGGATGACCTCCTAGACAACCCCTAGATAATTCCCACCTAATAATAGCAGGGTATATGAATTCTACTTTTGAGCCCTTGGACATGGATGACATAAGCTTAGCCTCAGAGCAGGATGTGACATGGGGTATCCTACATCTCAAACTACCACCCACAGCCAAAATGGACAGAAGCAGCTTTGCAACTTAAAGCCTATCGCTCGAGTAGGGCATTGGCGATGTCAATGGAAGATCAAACTCAGATGCTAAGCCAATACTTATAACAATGGCTATCATTCTAGTCGTATTGACTACATTTTATTGTACCTAAAGTTGTAGTCAATTCTTATCGAGATGACTCTTACTAAAAGAGTGGAGAGTGACCGCAACACTTTGTGTATCACTAATCGCAGATACCCATCTGCTCAACAGAAGTCCCAGCCAGCTTCCATCAAGCCAGGAAATTATACAGATATTCCCAGACCAGAGCGAAAAAGCAATGGGACGACAACACATGGCAGGACCTCAAGAAGGCAAGCTCTGCCAAAGACTCTATCATTTTTGGGCATTTAGTAAAATGTGGCAGACGGGGGCATCCCCCGGCTTCCCAAAATTACATCACCCAGACTAATGGATCGATCATTTTGTCTATTAATATTCTGAAAAGGATAACAAATATGATCAGATGGCTTTCATCCCCCTTACTTTGACTGAATTGACCTTTGGGTTAGCTGATGTCAAAGTCACCTTAGATGCAGTCACAGGGGGGCAGAGTGCCTGGCCCAGACAATATACCAGCTGATCTGTTCTTGTATGATAGGGCTATCTGGTCATACAATATATTACTTCTAGCCGAATGCCATAGTAGTGGAGCTCTGGTACCTGACTCCTGGAGGGGCACCGAGTTAATTCCTCTATTAAAAAAAGGTGACAAAACCCTGCCTGGAAGCTATTGGCCAATCAGCCTAATGGACTCAATACAAACAATTGTGGTTCGCCTAGTATTAGCTAAGATACAGGAATGGATATTCGAAAAGAAAATTCTCTCTCCCCTCCAAGCAGGGTTTCGTGAACGAGTTAGCAATATCGACCAAGTCTTTTGATTAAAATTTATTTTTTGGTAGATGGTAGTCATCAGCAAGGGCAGTATGTATGCTGCTTTTGTCCACCACCTGAAGTCTGCCTTCGACGTGGTTTCATGCAAGAAATTGTGGTTGGTTGTGTGTGACCTGGGTTTGCCTTTGGACCTGCTCTCCCTGATGATCCGCCTCCATGACAACAGTTTTGCCCAAGTACAATAGGGCGCCCAGGGCGACCTCACATATTGGTCCCCCATAAAAAAGGGGTACTCCAAGGGTGTGTTCTTGACCCCAGACTTTTCTCTTTATTTCTTAATGATACCTCCAATTTCTTGCCAGAATTCTGTCGGAGGCTGGATCAAAAATCCCTATTTTAATGTTTGAGGATGACACACTTAATTTTTACAAAAAACCTAGTGGGCTAAACCGTGTGCTTTTCCACTTTGAGGAATCTTGTTGGACTCAGGGTCTTGTCATCAATACTGCCAAACTAAATTTATGACTTTAACCAGCATAAGTCTTTTAGGGGCAGTGTGAAGTTGGGTAATGAAGTGTTTGAGCAAACTGGGTTCTTCAGTTATCTCAGAATTGGTAGAGAGACAAAACATCGAAATTAAAATATCGATATACAATAATATCGATGTTTTAATTTCGTTGGTATAGAATATCGATGTGCAATAATATCGATAGACAGAATATCGATATTAAGGTACGTATGTTACTAATATCGAAATCTTGTTTAGTGTTATGTATTTTATTATGTTGTTTATATGTTTGTTAAACATGTTTTTTAATGTATGTTTAGAAATTAGTAATTTTGTTTACATTTTGCGTTTTAGTATCAGAGTGGTTGTGGCTTTATAGGGGAATAGGGTGGGAAGTAATTTAATTATAATTAGTTAATTAATATTTTTTAATATATATTTTGATTAATAAAAAAATATGTATTAATTATTAATTGGTAATTAATTATTAATAATTAGTTAATTAAATTAATTAGAGTTAATGTAGTAATGTTTATTATTTTTTGTTATTGTTAATTAATAATTAATTGGTAATTAATTAGTATTCATTAGTTAATTACATTAATTAGAGTTATTGTAGTAATATTTTTAATTTTTTGTTATTGTTAATTAATAATTAATTGGTAATTAATTATTTTTAAGTGATTAAATGACAATTACATTTTGTATGTGATTTATTTATGTGTAGTGGGTTGTGTGTTTATAGGGGAATAGGGTGTGACATAATTAAATTAAATTAATTAAAGAGATTGTATTTTATTTATTGGTATTTATTGTTAATTAATTGTTAATTAAATAATTGGTAATTAGTTTTTTTAATTGTTTCATAATATTAATTATAAATAATGTATTAATAAATATTGTTTATTCTTGTAAATGTCTTGTTAATTAATTATTAATTGGTAATTAATTATTAATTGATAATTAATATGTTAACTAGTTAATTTATAATTACATCAATTTAATATTATTAATTGTTATTAATTGATTAATTGATATTTATATTAATTGTGTTTTTTTGTATGTGTAGTGTGTTGTGTGTTAAAGGGGGAGTAGTGTGGGAAGTAATTTTTACCCCCATGCTAGCCAACGCTTTCCCTACTGTTGCACCCTCTGGAGTGGGAATAGTAATTTTTACCCCTACGCTATCCAACGCTTTCCCTACTGTTGCACCCTCTGGAGTGGGAATAGTAATTTTTACCCCTACGGTATCCAACGCTTTCCCTAATGTTGCACCCTTTGGAGTGGGAATAGTAAATTTTACCCCTACGCTATCCAACGCTTTCCCTACTGTTGCACCCTTTGGAGTGGGAATAGTAATTTTTACCCCTACGCTATCCAATGCTTTCCCTACTGTTGCACCCTCTGGAGTGGGGATAGTAATTGTTACCCCTACGCTATCCAACGCTTTCCCTACTGTTGCACCCTTTGGAGTGGGAATAGTCATTTTTACCCCTACGCTATCCAACGCTTTCCCTACTGTTGCACCCTTTGGAGTGGTAATAGTAATTTTTACCCCAACGCTATTCAACGCTTTCCCTACTGTTGCACCCTCTGGAGTGGGAATAGTAATTTTTACCCCTACGCTATCCAACGCTTTCCCTACTGTTGCACCCGTTGGAGTGGGAATAGTAATTTATACGCCTACGCTATCCAACGCTTTCCCTACTGTTGCACCCTCTGGAGTGGGAATAGTAATTTTTACCCCTACGCTATCCAACGCTTTCCCTACTGTTGCACCCTTTGGAGTGGGAATAGGAATTTTTACCCCTACACTATCCAACGCTTTCCCTACTCTTGCACTCTCTGGAGTGGGAATAGTAATTTTTACCCCTACGCTATCCAACGCTTTTCCTACTGTTGCAATATGTGGAGTAAGTATATATATTAATTTATATGTAGATTTTTAAATTTATTTTAAATGTATATGTATTAGTTATTATTTTGCAAATATGTTTTAATGTTTATATATATAATTTGTTAAATTATATGTATTTTTGAATTATTTTAACATTATTATTAATACATTTAAAAAACGATATTTTTAACTTCGATATTTTTGTACTACGAATTTTTTTTCCAATATTTTTGTACTTACCTTTATGTAGATAGAACTCCGATATTTTTGATGTTGATATTTTTGTGTTGATATTTTTGTATGTCTATATTCTGTCTGTCGATATTATGTCATAGATTCCTCCGAATTACCCTTGCCTCAAACATGTCATGGAAATCTCAAGTGAATTTAATGTCTCTTAAACATCATCATATTGCAGGCTCATTAGTCAAGGAACACAACTGCTCATTCTTGAAGCTGAGTCCTTCAGATTAATGACACCATTGAGGTCCTGGGCTCAATCCTCTAAGGCTCGGGATTATAAGGCTTCTCGAACATAAGCACCCTCACCAGCATGGAGAATATGTTTTTGAGAAGTTCGTTTTATAGAAATCCTGCAGACTTGTAAAATATCTTAAAGGAACTTTAAACTATCGCAGACATTTGACTGCATGTTTCCCCGAAAAAAAAATGAAATCGAAATTAATAAATCAAATAACAAATGACAAGGATGTATCTTTGACATCGAAGAGCAGTAGGCAGAGAGTTCTCTACTGGAAATAAACAATGTAAATTTAAGTGTAAAGTGACTTACACATTTGCCAATGCATAATTATTACCTGTAACTATAATTTGCACCTTTTAAAGAATCGTCTTATTGAAGTAAAGGTTAAGAATGATCCTAAATTCACCGTTTTATATGTAAAAACACAATACAGATTTATCTATAAAAATATTATTTTCAGCAGCATTTGCACGTAGGATACAATGGAAAAGTCTATCAGATGTGATTTTTTTAAAAAAAAGCTGTAGCCACGTTTGCGGACTGCGGCTCAGCAACCCTGTAAATAAGCGTACAACTCGAACAACTAACAAAACTTGTAAAAAGTTAGAGCATGAGCTATGCTAACAGAATGGCCTGCAGTGGGTGTCCATCAAAATTCATTTTTGATGCTGTTTTTCAAAGGAAACAAAGCAAAGTGAGTTCCATGTTCTCGCTTTGATGGTTCCCATAGCTTCCCTGAACCAAAGGGCTAGGATGCTCATGGTTGTAGTGTTTCTCTGCTTGCCTTTTCAGTCCCAGACTAAGACATATACAACACAGACGCAAACTCATGTATAGCACATCATGCCCTGTGGTGTTGATTGTTTGATGCAGACGTCTGGTATCTGCAGTAATTCAATCATTGATGGCAGGCTCCTGTCTGACAAGACCCTAATAGAGACAAAATACAGCTTCTCACGGCTGTTGATAGGGTTCAGCACTCTATTATATAAAAGACCACTGTATTATTCGATTGTATTCATACTACACAGAACTCATGTGTTCAAAGAACAATTTCAGTGATACAAATTCTTCAATGGGTGTAGTTTGAAAATGTACTCTTTATTCTTGTTCCCAATATTCTTCCATTAAAATTAAGAGCAACAGTAGCTTCTCATGGCTGATCAAGCATTGCAACAACATACTGAAAGGGCAACGAGCTGCAGTTACCACAGATGGAATAGATGAAGAGAAAGAACATCATATAAAGTAATCTGCACAAAACTGGTGTTGTTTCAAGGTGGCAACCTGTCTTTTAGGACACCTTCAGCCTTTCCTTACTTTATAGCCAACAGTACTTAGCATATGGAGGGTGGGGGTTGTGGTGTGGGTGCGTGAGGGGGTAGTGCAAGCCTATGCTTACAATGTTAAAAGAGAAATCTAGGGTGGCATTCATCTAATAAGCACCGTCCCAGTGTTCCCAATGAAACAACTCATTGTAGCTCCTTAAGGCTCATTTGCCAGTCGGTGTCCTAAGTATGTCAGTCAGTCAAGAAGCTTTTATTCGATATGCAAGATATCTTATAAGCGTACACAAAATACAGTAAATACAAGAATAAAAAGACATTATTTTTAAAAAAACAGTATTTAGATGTACCTTTAAAATGGATAAAAGGACGTGTAATGTCAAGATAAATTAGCTAAAAATGAATTAAACCGCAATTGACAATCTCTTGCATCGGATCAGCCAAGACTGCTTTAAAAATGTAGCTACACCACAAACAATGGGGGGGGGATGTGTCCGTCATTAGGATGCGCATGGCTACCAGATAACTACTCGTGCCCATATTGCGACAAAGGGGTTTAAGCCAAAAACTCCTAGACTTAGCATAGTCGGGACACTCGAACAGGATATGCGTAATGGATTCTATCCTGGTGGGACAGCATGAACAAAAAGGAGACGTGTGAGCACATGATTTCCACTTAGACACCAGAGCACCGACTGGGAGGGAGCCCACTCTAAATTTAAAATACAATGCTCGATCAAATGGTAGAGTAATAAGGTCCAGGTACGGCTCGTAAACCACAGTATCTTTTACTATTAAAAAGGCAGCTGTGGATTTACAATGTCCAGAGTTTGTAACTAGCTGGTCCTTAACCCAATTCCAGTACAGTCTTTTCAGGACCTCTTTTGGTGGAGACGATCTAGACAACCAACAATTCCCCAGTCCCAGATCCTCCAAAAGTTTTTTGATGTCTCTCAGCCACTTGATTTTTGCCCAACCACCCAAGCTCATTATCTCAGCCAACCCTTCAGCATACGATTTTAACTCTTCGCCCCTCCAGATGCGTGCCCATAAGAGCAGTGGGCGAAGGCGGGCTTGGTCTTTTATGTTCTTACATCTTGTGTCCAGCAGCACAGGCACTGTTGGCGTGCTTGATGGGATGGCGATTAGGGATTTCAGGAGCTTACTCTCTGCTGATGCCAAGGAGTCCAGACAGCAATTCCCCCACAGTTCGGCCCCATACAACGCTGTTGTTACTACCTTAGCCTTGTAGATGTCGATTACTGGGGCAAGCGACCTCCTGGGTGATGCCCGGAATTCCCTCAGGAGGGCACCTCCCACTCTCTTATGGTTCAATACCATCTTAGCAATGTGGGGCGTCCAGTTCATGCTGTCCGTGATCCGAATTCCAAGGTAGTCAAATTTGGATACTTTTTCCAAGGCGACAGAGTTGAGAGTGGGGGGGCGGCCCAGTTTCCTTGGAGGATTTAGAACTAGAAACTTAGTTTTGTCCACGTTGATTACTAAGCCTTTTGCACCGCAGAAGTCCTGGAAACGAGTTAACAGTTTCTTCAAGCCTTGCGGAGTCTTTGATATCAAGAGCGTGTCATCCCCAAAGAGCAGGGTGGGGATCCTCACTCCTCCGAGACAGGGGGCGTCGGCTGGTTCTTGCTGGAGATATTCCACCACCCCATTCACATATAGAGAGAAAAGGGTGGGGGCCAAAACACATCCCTGTCTCACACCCCTAGACACTGGGATTTTCTCTGTTAGTTCTCCATTTCTTCCCCAGCGGACCTGAGCAAAGGTATGAGCATGAAGGCTTATGAGGAGGGACAGGATGTAAGGAGGCAATCCCAGCCCATGTAGCACCCTCCATAGCTCCTCCCGGGGAACTAGGTCAAAGGAAGTCCTCAGGTCTATAAAGGCCAAATATAGGCTGCCCTTGCCTAGTTCCACCACCTTCCACCCAAGGAGTGCCAACCTAAACGCCTGCTCAATCGTCCCCATTCCTGCCCTGAAGCCTGCCTGAAAGTCTGATAATATTTTATTTTCCTCCACTCAATGAAGGATCCTCCCAAGTATGGCTTTTCCTGCTATCTTTTGGGTGGAGTCTATAAGGCTAATGGGGCGGTAGTTTCCCGGGATTTCTCTGCATCCTTTTTTATAAATCGGGACCACCACAGCTCCCTTCCAGGAATCGGGCACTGGCCCTCCCATCATAATGTCATTGAGGAGTGCTGCAATAACCCTTCCCCATACCACTGGATTTGCCCGCATAAGATCCCCCGGTAGACCATCTGGGCCTGCTGCCTTGAGGGGGGCTACCGACCCTATTACCTTTTCAATCTCTAAAGGTGTAAAGAGTTTATAGGTATGGGGACCAGATACCACTGGGAAGGTTGCCCTTTCACTTAATTCCCCATCCGCCGGGAGGTATAAAGCCCCAAAATGGTTTACCCAGCTTTGAGGGGGAATACTACATGGTCTCATAGATTCCTCTGGCCTGTTCCGGGAGCCTACTAGGTTCCAGAACTCCCTAGAGTCTTTACTTTTGCTAGCACGGAGTAGGTCCTCCCAAAATTTCTCTTCCCACTCCATCCTAGCACTTTTAAGGGAACTATTGTAAGCCTTCCTTGCTTCCAGTATAGCACTGTGGGATTTATGTTTCAGTGCCTCTACAAGTAATGTTTTGTGTACCCTACATGTTTGCGTGTACCATCCATTACCCTGCTTTTTTCCTCGTTTATTTCCTAACTTAACAGAGGGGATAGTAAACACATTGGTCAAGGCCTCTACTAATGAGACAAAGACCCCACTAGCCATACCCACCCCTGTCGGGAAGGACCCCAGATTTGACTCAGCTTGATTTAAGAGGGTTGAGATTTCTCCAACTTTTTCCTCGGAGAGGACCAGTTTAGCCCATTTTAGGCGCCTACCACAGATAGAGACCACAGACTCGTCAGGGGGAGCTACTGCGGCATTAAGGGGACCCTTTTTAAGAGAGCACCACCACTGGGTCAAGGTCAAGGAAAGTGGGTTGTGGTCACTATCAATCGTTGGGACCACCACCATGTCCCTCGCTTGGCTCCAGAGATACACCTCTAGTAAGATATAATCTATTCTAGAGGTGTGACCTGGTCTATTGTATGTATGAGCCCCCACCCTGTCTGAAGCTGTCCTTCCGTTCACTGCTCTTAGATTTGATTCTAGGGTCAGGGAGTATAATTGTAGCGCCACTTCTGTCCATCTCCTGATTGGTGGAATCTCTAAAACAGGGATCCCTAGTCTAGCATCCTCCTCGTCCTGGTCTAGGGCGACATCCGAGCCCAGGGGCTCGAACGTGCAGTTCATGTCTCCCGCTACTAGGATACATGACTTGTGTGGAGTTATGTTCAATAGTGACTCCAGGAGAGATAATACAGAGGACTTCCTCCAGCCCTTAGTTCCTCTAGCATACACATTGTAGACATTCAGTATAATTCGTCCCCTACGGTCTCTTAAACTAATATTTTGAATGTCCGGGGAACCTGTCTGTGATTCCTCTATTTTGCAGTCTAGGGAAGCTGCTACCCATATGAGCAGACCACCCGAAGGACGTCCTCTCCCTGATTCAGAGGATAGGGCAGGCACATAATGGGAAGAGAATCCCACCCTATGTACCGACTCCAAACTCCAGGTCTCTTGAAAAATGCATAAGGAATGCTCATCCACCAGGGCATTCCAATCTGGAAGGGCCAACTTTTTTGCGATCCCTGCGATATTCCAGCTGAGAACCTTAAAGACCTGGTCCGTCACAGTTGGTATATCGCCGGTCGCAAGAACACTACTGGCCGGGGACCTCACAGAAGGAACATGCAAATTACACTCAAGAGGGGTTGGCAGAGAGACTACCGACCCACTGTCGCTTACTAATGAGGGAAAGGCTGTTCGTGGTGGTGACCCTACCCTAGGGCCTATTCTGTTAACTGATACCACATCTGTATCTGCAATTACCCTCATGTCGCCCTCCTGCAGTCAACAGCTTCCTGGGCCCTGCGGGTTCAACCCGTTGGCACCAGGACCCCCAGCCCTTTGTGGGTCCAAAATTTGGCAAGAGCCAAAAGGACCCTCCCAAGGCGGAGTGGCAATTTGCCTGGGGTAGAAAAAAGTTAAGTCCACTACTTTGACCCCTTGAGAATCCATGCTTTTTATAGGGCCACAGATTGAGCTCACTACTCTGGGGTCTTGGAAGTTTATTATTACACAGTCCCCCTCCTGTGTTTTTTTCCCTTGCCCTATCCACCCCACTCTGCGGACACTTAAAATAAGCCCATCCACACCAGTCGAAATAGGCTTGTTTAACTTTAGCCAGTGGATACACTTGTTTTTAAGTGACTGGTGGTTTTCCAGTTGACCTTCCTTCAGTGGGGGGGAACATTTACCAGTACTGCAACAAAAGGTTGGCAATCTGGGGGGAGGTTTATGGGGGGGATCTGTCGTCGTGAGTTAGGGCGGACCGCTGTGGTAACAGCTGGGGTTGTAATTAAGGGGGCAGTTTTGGCAACCATTCCTGACACTGATCCCTTAATTTTGTCTTGTTTACCAGGTATTTGACTTTCTTTAGGGTTGCCCTTACTTGCCAAGGGCTGCCTTTGTGGAGTTTGCTTAGGTGTAGATTTTGCAACCACTATGGGCGTTGTCTTTCCCTTAGGGTGAGGCCCTGCTACAGGTGGGGTAGAAATTTTAGGGACTTGGGCTCGCACTCTGCTAGGTTCAGACTTATTTGACCTGGTAAGGGAATTAGAGTCTACCTGTGGTGACGAGGAAGCTAGAGGAACTACCTGGGGCGCACTCCCCTCTAGGCCAATATCCTGGCTGTTACTTACTCTATTTAGGTGTTTGAAAGTGGTTTTAAGTGAGTAAAAACCATCTAGGGTTGATTGCTCCAGTTTGTCTATTGTAGCCCCCAAGCCCTTAACCTGTGTCAGCAAGGGCATCAAGAGACTATTTACCCTCTCCAGAATGGAATCAATAGTCATGGAGACAATAACTGCAGGGGCATTATCAGTACTATTGCAAGGGAGCGTGCAGTTATTTGAACCCATTTGAGAGGCTACAGTGTCCCCATCCACCTCTGCCTTATCCTCTTGCACCAGCCCCATTGCATTATTCCCGCCCTGAGCAGAAGGCTTTTTTGTTTGTTTAAAGAACACGGCCTGTCTCACCTGCCTCTTCTTATTAGAATTGGCTGCCTTTTTAGTTTTGTCCCTTTTCTTTTGCTTACTTGCCTTGTGCGTCGATGGCACCACTTCTAAATTTACTGTGGTAGGGACTGGGGCTATGGATAACGGTGACTGGGTTGCACCATTATTTGGAGGCATAGGTGATGCAGGTAACGGTGGTACAAATAAGCTACCCTCCTCCTCAATGCCACTAGGAGGAAGCGTGGCCGAATACTCCAACCTGTCTGTGTTTTGCCCTAATTTGTGCAGCGAAGGGGGGTCAATGGGGCAACTCTGGACAGCAACATGGAGGGCACGTTGGTCACGTTGGCCACAACACTGTAATGTGGAAAAGTAAATTTTGCCATGTTCTGTGTCCCTACGTGTCATCCATCATATGTTATGTGTGCATGATTAAATATGCATATGTATTCCCCATGTTTGATTAAAGACGCAATTATAGTTGTGTCCACCTCTAATATGCCAGTTTCCAGTCCTCGTGAATACTACGAATATCAGGTCTATGTAAAGCTACGTTGCCACGTTTCTCAGTGTGCACGTTATTCCATTATAAAGTCCCCGTTTCTAGGCCTCAAAAGGGCCTGGACACCAGATTCAGCTCCTGTCTCCTGAAACCTCGCTGAGGAGCGATACAGCCCCCACCTGTATCCTCGACCCTTCACTTACTTCCTGCCACGCCGTGCCCGGTTCAGCCTGGCTCAGCCTCTGAGTCTGCCAAGAGTATGTTATAGTTCCAGTTATCAGTTCAGTCCTCCTTCTCTGCATTCCTAAAGCTACTGAATCGCATCGATAGTTTCCGTCATTGTCTAGCCTTCACGTCTCCACGTTAGAGAAATACTGCATTTAATGGTCATTTAATATTCTTCATCACGCACTACATGTAGAATAATGCATGGTCCAGTCTTAGAATCAAGTTAGCCTTTCCCCTCCTGACTTATAATTTATATCAACATGTTCTCTAAACATCAGATACTAGATACTGCTTAGGTACATGTCGCCCTGACTCTCCAGACTTCAGTCTCTGCTCCTAGCACAGAGTTCGAAGCCCCCAGCTTCTCCTAGTAACACGTCATTGCTAGTTTGCGCGCACCATCAGGTTAGAGGTCCCGGCTCCTCAGGTAGCCCCCTCCATGGTTTCCGCCCCATTCATGACATATTCTGTTACGTTTGCATCACATGTCTATGTATACGCCCTGTTACACCTCTTTTCACCCTTATCTTTCGCGACTGCTACGCGTCACACCCTTTGCTCCACCCACTGCTCCGCCTATCATATGTACTGTAATGCAACTGTTTTACTATATATGCTTGTGTATTGTTATTAAATGCTAGCGCGCTCATCCCAGATCCAGCCCCGGCAGCTGCTGGGCCCTGCCATCCTATTCCTATGCAGGTTGTCCTGTTCCTGTCCTTTATGCTGTAATAAACCTGCAAAACTCCTACTACCTCGAATCTTGACTCTTATTTATTGAGCTATCTGTTATTCATTTATACATTCAAAAATAGGGTATTTATTTATTTATTTACCACATAATGGCGCCCGAATAGGGACTTGCCCTTTCCCCACGCGTCGGTGAAGCCACGCCGACCCCCTGACCCTCTGCAGTCGTGACGGAACTCTTCTGCGCACCGGCAGATATTTCTGCTTCAAGTATCCCTCAGGCCCACGGAGGAGACGGAGGAGGCGGTCCAGCATCCAAACGAGACGGTGGAGGAACGCGGCGAGTCCCGACCAGAGCCCAAGCCGAGAGTCCAAGGTCCGAGGTATCCGGAGGTCCGCCCGTAACTGAAGTCCGAAGTTCGCCCGTCCTGCGTCCAAGCAGTCCCGTCCAGTCTGAGGCCTTCCGTTCTTGCTGCCCGGTGAGTACCGTTACTGGGGTAGTATCTAGACAGGGTCAATTTAATTGACTCTGGTCCGTGGGTTGGTGGTACACAGACCCACAAACGAAGTGTCCACTTCGGTGGATGCGGGTCCTGACGTGTCTCTTTATGAGACCGGTAAGTTTCGTACTGTTTCAGCAGTGCATCTAGTTCCTGTTCTAGTCAGTTCTGTTCTCGAGAAAATTCATGTATTCTGTGTTCCGTATTCCAGGTAGTATTCTGTTCGAACTGTTATTTTTAAATGTTCTTCATGTATTTTAATGTCGTGGTATGAATGGGGAATAAGTATCGTGTTTATTGTGTATTGTATTGTGTCTAGATTATAGTTCAGTCATGCCGCTCTTTTCGAAATTACGTCAGTTAAAAACCAGAAAGGGTCTGCTGGAAGCAGCAGTTCCAGTTCCGCCTAGGGACAGTCCAGGTCATTTTATGTATCAGAAGCATGGCATAAGCGCCATACTGTATCTAGATTTATGGGTAGAGTATACCAAACAGTTAGAAGAAAAGTATAGATGGCCCGTATCGGGTACCTGGGATGCCGAGTGCATCATGCGAGTAGAAGAGGCATTATGGAAAAAGAAAGCCAGACAGTCACAGAAAGATGCCATCGAGTTATGGCGCAAAGAAGCTCATAAAAGAACTGAAAAGGAAATCAGAAAGTCAGAATTAAGTAGAGAATCCTTAGAACGAGCACAAGAAAAAGAACTAATCGAGATAGGTGAACAAGTCATAGCCGAACAGTCAGACAGACAGAGGCATGCCCTTATTAGGGGTATGTATCCTCTCCTTGCCGAGGGCTTGCCAAAAGCGACCCCAGAGGCATCCAGTAATTTCCCGCCACCATTAGTTCCGACCAAACTATGTCACAAACAGACCGCAGCTGATATTTTTATTTCGTCCTATTTGGACGACACAGTCCCAGAATATGCAAATCCTGTTCGCGCTCCGCCAGTCCCTGTAAATCAGGCACTTCCCGCTCCTCCAGACACCGGAGTACCTGTTACGGTACCCCCGGTCCAGCCCGCCATACAAGTCCAGCCTACATTTCCATTTCCCACTCTGCCAGGACGAAGAGCCTCAGTAGACGACTCTAGTTTAGGGGCCGCAGGGGGAGGTACTCCTCAAACCCCGCCGCCACACAAGCGTTTAACGACAGCCGAATTACATGCACAAGCGTCACAGCGTACGCCCAGACATCAGACTGTAGCAGAAATAAGAAAATCCCTTGCCGAATGCGGCTATGATCCAGTCCCAGGCGAGGATAATATGGTTTTATATTCATTCCGCGTAAGAAAGGTGGCCGAGTATCTAGTCACCTTACCGAATATGAAAGAAGATCTAGACAGAATATATCGTTTCATCCGTACAGGGGATGATCCAGAAAGCATTAGCGAGGCCATGTCTCAAAGGAAAGCCGAGATCCAGCTCATGATATTAAAGTTTCTGATCAATTGTCTAATAAGAGAACAAGATTACCCGTCTAAAGATCCGGCTGAAATGAAAACCCTGACAAGGTGGAGTGATAATATAGCCGAGGGTAAGCACAAGACCGTCGGTGCTATGGAGAGTATGTACAAGAAAATCCGTAAAGAAATAATAAAATTACACGAACAGCGTAAAGCAGTACAAGTAAGCGAGAAAGAAAGTAACTCTGATACTGAAGAGGTAGAGGACGAGAATCCCGCCAGAATAGCGTATGTAGGAAAATCTAGATTTCCAGATCGCCATTTACGCCTAGAACACAAGTCTACTTTCCATCATCCAGCACCGGAACAAGGTTCTCTAGAACAAGTATTCCAAGCTACCGATCACATTCTGAAATCACGAATCGGTTACAGTGAGTTGAGTACCATGCATGAACAAGAACTAGTCCGATCAGCAGTCCGATGGATTACTGATTCTACCACTTTTCCAGACGACATAGTGGCACAAATGTTTCTGAAACTGCCCCCAGCCGAGCAGCGACTGGTGGGTATGTATATGATTCAGCACCTCATTACATTGTATGAGGGTCAGCACTCTGATCCAGGCCCGTTACATGATGTCCTGAACGAGTTACTCCAGTATAGATGGAAAGGTTTAGGTACCGATTTAATTAGTGTCATTCTAGAACAGCGTCACAAATATAGAACGTTTCTGAACCCGCATTTTGTTCATGTCTCACCCCCAGAAGGTAAACCATTTTACATGGAGAGACAGAATCCGTTACGAGAAGTCCACCCAGTTAGAGGAACGGGTGGCGAACTAGAACGAGTGTTTGTTTACACTCCGATTACAAAGATGGAACTCCTCGAGATGAAGAAATTAATTCCCTGTCATGATAAAGATCCAGCAGGGTTCCATAGAGAATTAAAAGACATGCTCCGTATGGGAGAATACACGTATCCAGATATAATTAAAATGTAACAGGTTAGACAACTAGACAACATTCACATGCCAACTGACACTGCCCTGCTCCAGTATGTCGATGATCTACTGATCACAGCCCGTTCTGAACGTGCTTGCGAGCAAGCATCCCTTACAGTCTTGTATTTCCTAGCCGAGATGGGGCACAAGGTGTCCCCTTCTAAGCTTCAATTCTGTGTCCAGCAAGTGGTCTACTTAGGACACTTACTGTCCAAGAGGGGTAGGCAGTTGACACCAGACCGTATCCAGTTAATAGCGAGTCTTCCTCAGCCCAAGACCCAGAAGGAGGTACGTGCTTTTATCGGCCTTACTTCTTACTGCAGACAATGGATTCCTCAGTATGCATTTCTAGCCAAGCCACTGATACAGTTAACGACACAGGAGGCAGCCGTATCGACTGTCCTCCCTTGGACATCTGAACATACACTTAGTTTCAATGAGTTAAAGAAAGCCCTATGCCAAGCTCCAGTTCTAGCGACACCGAACTACAGTAAGCCTTTTACACTTTTCGTCACTGAACGCGAAGGTACAGCATTATCTGTTCTCACACAAGATCAAGCAGGACAATACAAGCCCTGTGCTTATTTTTCGAGCACATTAGATCCTGTAGCCCAGGCTCTGCCTGCGTGCCTCAAGTCAGTTGCAGCCGCAGCCCTAGCTATCAGACAAAGTGATTCCATAGTCTTAGGACATACCTTGACAGTACAAGTTCCACACTCTGTGGAAGTTCTTTTAAACCGAACACAAACTCAGCACTTGACAATTGCACGTTTAACAGGTTATGAATTGACACTGTTCCAGCCACACATAGAAATCAGACGCTGCAACATTTTAAATCCTGCTACACTGTTACCATCAGTTACTCCGAATTCTGCCACACATGACTGTGTGGAAGTAGTTAACATTACGACAAAGCCAAGACAAGATCTGACAGATACTCCGTTACCAGATCCCGACCTGACACTTTATGTGGATGGTTCATGTATGAGAACAAGTACAGGAGAACTAGTCGCCGCGTATGCAGTGACTACTGACACCGAAGTTATTGAAACACACCGTATTGACACCCTGTCCGCTCAAGCAGCAGAGCTAGTTGCTCTGACACAAGCCTGCATACACGCCAAGAACTTGAAAGTTAATGTTTACACAGATTCACGCTACGCATTTGGAGTTGTACACGACTTCGGAGTGCTCTGGCAGGAGAGAGGTTTCATGACTTCTCATGGAACCAAGATTCAGCATGGTCTCCTTATTCAAGCTCTGTTAGATGCCATACATTTACCGACATCTATCGCTATCATGAAGTGCAAAGCACATACGAAAGTTACTGACACCATTTCTCAAGGTAACGATCTAGCAGATCGCACAGCCAAGCTCACAGCACAGACTCTAGACATTCCAGTTAACATGACACACACTCCAGATCCGATTACATGCATGACAGTTAAGGACCCTACACAAGATGTCATAGATATCCAGTTACATGCTACTCCCGAAGAAATCAAGAAATGGTCCGAACAAGGAGGGGTCCAGACAGATCAAGGATGGTTAACGAAGGGTAGAGCCACATGGTTTCTCCCCGACTCTATGGTTCAAGTCATTATTAATACCGCACATAGTCCAGCACATTTAGGAGAAAAAGCTATGTTAGACAGTATCCAGAACATTTGGTTCAACAAGCATTTACGAGCTGCAGCCAAGCAGAAAGTCCGTACCTGTATGATATGTTGTCAGTTTAATCCAGGTAAAAGTGTCCCGGTGGAACAAGGTGGATTCCAGCCCCCTGACCACCCTTTTGAAGTCCTCCAGATGGATTATATTCAGATGGAGCGATGTCGAGGTTTCAAGTATGTCCTTGTAGTTGTATGCGCTTTGTCCAGGTGGACAGAAGCATATCCAGTCCCAGATTACACAGCCGCGACCACTGCCAAGCAGTTGGTTCGTGAGTTTTTCCCTCGTTATGGACTCCCTAGAGTCGTATATTCTGACAACGGTCAGCCATTCTCATCTGAACTCATGAAGCATGTTTCCCTGTTGTTAGGGTACCAGTGGAAGTTCCATTGTGTACGCCATCCTGAAGCAGCCGGTCTCGTAGAGAGACATAATCAGACTCTGAAAATCCGTATTGCAAAAGTGTGTAAAGAGAAAGGTGTGGACTGGCTAGTAGCTCTACCAGTCGCTTTATTTTATATGCGCATGGTCGCACATTCCAGATCAGGTCTGTCCCCGTATGAGGTCGTTTTCGGCCGCCCCCCTAACATGTGGGGTACTCCTAGACCCCGAAGTATTACCGATGTTTCAAGTAATATGCTGACAGATTACCTAGCTTCCTTGATGTCTGCCCTCAACTCATGTCGTTCACAGGTTGCCGCCGCATTTCCAGACAATACCGAGGTGGCACCGCATGAAATCGTTCCAGGATCCATGGTGATGGTGAGGAATTTTGACAGATCAAGTCTGCTGGAGCCTCGCTGGAAAGAGCCCCGACAGGTCCTCCTCACCACCCGTACAGCCGTGAAGTTGGAAGGTCGCAAAGGCTGGGTGCACCTTTCTCATGTAAAACAGTTTAATGGACTGAAACCCGTCTTAAAGAACATTTCCCAGGATTTGAAGGATTGCCAAAATATTGTTCTCAAGGACTGTCCCGCAAAAGACATTGCTACAAACCCTCCCCTGTTAGAGAAAACTCCGCAACAGGAGTATAAACTCAAACTCTGGTCTAGTAAAATAAGTCAGTCAGTTTGATTGTCTAAGTCCTCCCCTAGGTGAAACGGTTAGACTGTTTCTGACATGTATAAAATAGACCCCCATAGTGAGAGAGTTAGTCAAAACTCAATCCGATGTATCATTTTTCTATGTTTCATATTATTTCTCAGCATTATGATTTCCTGCACCAGTTATGCATTTTTCTTGTATTTCCCAGTTCTTCATGTAAATAAGTCTGCTAATGCTACAGTAGAGCACACGTTTAGTGATCTGCCTCCTCATGAACTCTCTTACCGCCTCGCTATGCGAAATAATTCCTTTATCCGCATGTTACATTACTCACATCAGACCAGCAATGCCACTAATTGTTGGGTGTGTGGTCGACTCCCCCCTTTTCAGACACCGAAGGGAGTTCTGCCACTTTTTCCTTATCCGTTTTCACATAATGGTTCGTGTGGAGCATGGTCCACGTTAACGTCATCCTCAACAGATATGTCTTTTCTTAACAGTACATGTTTCCCAGACAAGCAAGGTCTCCCCCACAGAACAGGTTTAGATCTAGAAAATGAAGTGTATAATTTAGGTAATTATTCTTCGAATTTCATGGTCTTGAATGTTCAGTCTGATACTACTCCAGACTTACCTGCTATTTCAGTACTACCAGTCAAAGGCGAATTATGTGTCCGAAATAATGGTTCCGTACATGTAGGACATAGTGATTGTACTACTATTGTCAAGTATAGTGACAGTGGGAAATCCATTTTCAAAGCTTCACGTCATTCTTATTTTATTTGTGGTCAAACTGCATATGTTCGTCTGCCCCTCGATTGGGAGGGAACCTGTTACATTGCCTTCCTACTCAATGTGAAAAATAACCATCAAATATGATATCACCAGGGAGGTAGCGACAACACAAGGCGCAACATACAATTTAAAGGTACAAATTTGTGCTTTATTATTAAATATATATACTCAGAATAAAAACATTTGGGTCCAAATATATAACCAAATTATACACTTGACCTATTCTAATTAAAAAACAACACTACTTGACATACAAAATAAAAGTAACAATGACACAATTAATAAATTCATAAAACAGTGGCAAATAATAATCTTCTGAAGATTATTATTTGCCACTGTTTTATGAATTTATTAATTGTGTCATTGTTACTTTTATTTTGTATGTCAAGTAGTGTTGTTTTTTAATTAGAATAGGTCAAGTGTATAATTTGGTTATATATTTGGACCCAAATGTTTTTATTCTGAGTATATATATTTAATAATAAAGCACAAATTTGTACCTTTAAATTGTATGTTGCGCCTTGTGTTGTCGCTACCTCCCTGGTGATATCATATTTGATGGTTATTTTTCACATTGTCTAATTTCCCTGTAGAACATATTCAGTTGTATTAACAGGGGGTCCTTGTTACTTTTCGTCTACATTGCCTTCCTACTGCCACCTGTTTTCCTAGCCCCATCTGATTATCACAGGAATACACATCTAGTACACATTAGACATAGAAGGGAGTCCCCCATTGTCGATTATACTGAAACTGCTCTAGAACAGTATACAGATTTCAACAGAGGTTTCTTTTTCTTTATAGGACCTATCCAGAATAGTAAGCTAATCCGCAGGTTAACCAGAACCCTCGAAGCTGTGGTAAATGAGACTGCCTCTGCTCTAGGTAACTTAACCGAAGAGCAATCTGCTATGAGATTTGTCGTTTTACAGAATCGTCTCGTCCTTGACGTCATACTGGCCGATAGGGGCGGGGCCTGTAGAGTCATCGGATCTAGTTGCTGCATTTTCATTCCAAATAACGCGCCGTCTGTTTATTCAGCTATAACCAGACTCCATAAAATTGCCCATCTGATACACCAAGATCCAGGCACCTGGACATGGTCCGGTTGGTTCTGGAATATAATTTCCGCCTGGGGATGGAAAGTCTTGTCCTTTCTAGGTATTGCAGTAGCGATCATATTCAGCTGCTGTCTCTGTATACAATGTGGCCCTGCGATTTGCGGCATTTGTGCTACCTCTTGTATTCCTAGTCCCAAGCCCCGTTCTAAATCCCGTTCCAGGATAATTCGAGACGAGCAAATGATACTGTATGAAATGATAGATGGTATCATGAATATTGATGTTTCCTGATGGAAACTTAGTGACAAGGAGGGAATGTGGAAAAGTAAATTTTGCCATGTTCTGTGTCCCTACGTGTCATCCATCATATGTTATGTGTGCATGATTAAATATGCATATGTATTCCCCATGTTTGATTAAAGACGCAATTATAGTTGTGTCCACCTCTAATATGCCAGTTTCCAGTCCTCGTGAATACTACGAATATCAGGTCTATGTAAAGCTACGTTGCCACGTTTCTCAGTGTGCACGTTATTCCATTATAAAGTCCCCGTTTCTAGGCCTCAAAAGGGCCTGGACACCAGATTCAGCTCCTGTCTCCTGAAACCTCGCTGAGGAGCGATACAGCCCCCACCTGTATCCTCGACCCTTCACTTACTTCCTGCCACGCCGTGCCCGGTTCAGCCTGGCTCAGCCTCTGAGTCTGCCAAGAGTATGTTATAGTTCCAGTTATCAGTTCAGTCCTCCTTCTCTGCATTCCTAAAGCTACTGAATCGCATCGATAGTTTCCGTCATTGTCTAGCCTTCACGTCTCCACGTTAGAGAAATACTGCATTTAATGGTCATTTAATATTCTTCATCACGCACTACATGTAGAATAATGCATGGTCCAGTCTTAGAATCAAGTTAGCCTTTCCCCTCCTGACTTATAATTTATATCAACATGTTCTCTAAACATCAGATACTAGATACTGCTTAGGTACATGTCGCCCTGACTCTCCAGACTTCAGTCTCTGCTCCTAGCACAGAGTTCGAAGCCCCCAGCTTCTCCTAGTAACACGTCATTGCTAGTTTGCGCGCACCATCAGGTTAGAGGTCCCGGCTCCTCAGGTAGCCCCCTCCATGGTTTCCGCCCCATTCATGACATATTCTGTTACGTTTGCATCACATGTCTATGTATACGCCCTGTTACACCTCTTTTCACCCTTATCTTTCGCGACTGCTACGCGTCACACCCTTTGCTCCACCCACTGCTCCGCCTATCATATGTACTGTAATGCAACTGTTTTACTATATATGCTTGTGTATTGTTATTAAATGCTAGCGCGCTCATCCCAGATCCAGCCCCGGCAGCTGCTGGGCCCTGCCATCCTATTCCTATGCAGGTTGTCCTGTTCCTGTCCTTTATGCTGTAATAAACCTGCGAAACTCCTACTACCTCGAATCTTGACTCTTATTTATTGAGCTATCTGTTATTCATTTATACATTCAAAAATAGGGTATTTATTTATTTATTTACCACATCGCTCACAAGCCGGTGTCAATGCCTGTGCTAAGTCCCCCAAGGATGAGCGTCTAGAAGGAAGATAGACCTCAGAGAGACGACATTCGGAGATAGCAATTTCCTTGTCTATGACTGCCGCCACTCTAGTTATGAAGCGGTCCATGGTTCCAATTACTGGGCTCCCACCGGCAACTCCCCTTTCGCACTCACTCCTGAGTAATTTACCTGAGCGGGTAGACATGATGAAGGGCAGAAAACCCTAGTGAGCCACGCAACCCGCCTGAACTCGGGGATGGATGACAGAGATGTGGCCCAGCCCTGCCTCCTCCTGCCCCGGACGGCCACAGACGGCCCGCCCTTTGCCCGGGCTTCGCCCGGCGTCCCGCTCGCGTCCCGCTGAGCGTTGAGCAGAACGTAAAATAGGCACGTTGCAGGCGGGGGGCGTGTCTGTTGGTGGGCGCGTCCGCGCGCACCTGGGGAAGCAGGGACTCCTGGACTTCCGAGTCCCTGCTAAAGCGCTGACGTGATGTTTTCCTCAAGCGCCTCCAAGTGCCCAGCGCTTTAGCCTCAGCTCTCCCACCTCTTCAAGGCGCTAAGCGGCACCCGCGAAGCGGGTGCGGCGAGAGGCACAGCCCAGCACAGCCCAGCACGCCTGAAATACGAGGCGCCTGCAGTTGCGTTTGTCTTTCGCTTTTAAAAATTTTGAATCTGTGTTATTGTCCCTCGCCGTCGCCGCCGTCCCCCGCATCCGAAGAGCGACAACAGGAGGAAGGTCCTTCTCCTACCTGGCCGCCAAGACCTGGAACTCCCTCCCGACCGACCTGCGCCTGACCCAAGACCACCTCTCCTTCAGGAAGAAGCTCAAGACCTGGCTGTTCGAGCAGTAACGGCACCCCCCCCCCAACCCAGCGCCTTGAGACCCTACGGGTGAGTAGTGCGCTCTATAAATGGCCTGATTGATTGATTGATTGATTGTGCACCTATTTTATAAAACTTGTTTCTGGAGCGCCTACCTGCACGTAAAATCTGCTTGTGCTTCTCTGGTCACCGCCTCGGTCCACCACGGCTTGTGCCGCTTGAGTGGAGGGCGTTTTCGACCTCTGGCCCGGCCCCCAAGGGCGTCACTCTTCCGCCATAGGCGGGACCGGTGCCTATTTAGGCTGAATCACTGGCACTCGCGCAGCGGACACGCCTGAAATACGAGGCGCCTGCAGTTGCGTTTGTCTTTCGCTTTAAAAAATTTTTAATCTGTGTTATTGTGCACCTATTTTATAAAACTTGTTTCTGGAGCGCCTACCTGCACGTAAAATCTGCTTGTGCTTCTCTGGTCACTGCCTCGGTCCACCACGGCTTGTGCCGCTTGAGTGGAGGGCGTTTTCGACCTCTGGCTCGGCCCCCAAGGGCGTCACTCTTCCGCCATAGGAGGGACCGGTGCCTATTTAGGCTGAATCACTGGCACTCGCGCAGCGGAAACGCCTGAAATACGAGGCGCCTGCAGTTGCGTTTGTCTTTCGCTTTTAAAAATTTTGAATCTGTGTTATTGTGCACCTATTTTATAAAACTTGTTTCTGGAGCGCCTACCTGCACGTAAAATCTGCTTGTGCTTCTCTGGTCACCGCCTCGGTCCACCACGGCTTGTGCAGCTTGAGTGGAGGGCGTTTTCGACCTCTGGCCCGGCCCCCAAGGGCGTCACTCTTACGCCATAGGCGGGACCGGTGCCTATTTAGGCTGAATCACTGGCACTCGCGCAGCGGACACGCCTGAAATACGAGGCGCCTGCAGTTGCGTTTGTCTTTCGCTTTTAAAAATTTTGAATCTGTGTTATTGTGCACCTATTTTATAAAACTTGTTTCTGGAGCGCCTACCTGCACGTAAAATCTGCTTGTGCTTCTCTGGTCACCGCCTCGGTCCACCACGGCTTGTGCCGCTTGAGTGGAGGGCGTTTTCGACCTCTGGCCCGGCCCCCAAGGGCGTCACTCTTCCGCCATAGGCGGGACCGGTGCAGCGGACACGCGCGGCGGGTTGTTGGCCATCATCCTGTCGCGCGGCGGGTTGCCGACCGTCACCTGTCGCCCCAACCCCTGGCAGTCAGGCTATCAAATGGCCCCCTATACCCGAGAGGAATTGATCGCTATAGGTACACAGGCTAGATGCACGGCCCACCTATGGCATCCAGGCTCTCTCTGCCTGTCATGCAATCAATGTGGCTTTAAGGCCACGGAGACCAACCAGCCACTAGCATCAGCTCAGCCGACAGCGAAGTCTACCACAAAATTACGCCTGGTGAGCCTTAACTGTAGATCACTAGTACAACACCATGAGGATGTTCATGAGTTTCTCGAAGACCACTCCCCTGACCTCCTTTTCCTAACGGAAACATGGTTAACTAATGATACCACTGCCATTTCCAACCTGGCGCTTCCCCCGGGGTACCTTATATGTTTCCAGAATAGACCCAAAGGTAGGGGAGGTGGCATAGCAGTGATCTTTAGAGAAAACTATTCCTGTACCCGTAACCCTACAAACATAACAAATTGTGAGAGTGCGGAATTTAAGGTACGGGTTTCTGATACTTTTACCCTTACGGGGATATTGATCTACCGCCCCCCCGGACCAGCCAGCGCTTTTCAAGAGTCGCTGGTGGCAAATATTACTGCGCTGGCCTTACAACCAGCAAACTTCAGTGTTTTAGGGGACCTTAACCTTCATCTTGAATGTCGAGAATCATCCGCCATACTGAGGTTCCTGGGAGACATGGAGGCGTGCCAGCTCAACCAGTTGGTCGAGGGGCCTTCGCACATGGCAGGCCACTTATTGGACCCGGTGTTCACGAACATCCAGGAAGCCTCTGTCTCCACTCCCAGCCCCCTGAGTTGGACGGATCATTTCCCGGTTTTTATCTCAATTCAGATACCAGTTAGAAGCAGGGAAAAGCCCCCACCTCTGCTGCGGAGACGCCCCTGGAACAAACTCGACAACATAGAGTTTGCAGCCAGACTCCAGACTTCGTGCCCTATTTGGCCGAGCAATCCAGATAAGGCTGACACAGCCTATAGAGAGTGGATAGAGGAATCTCTGAATCATTTCATTCCTATGAAATGCATCAGGCCTAGACGGGGCCAAACTCATCCATGGTATTCCGAGGCTCTTACAACAAAGAAAAAACAATGTAAACAACTGGAGCGTTTATGGAGGAGGTCTTACGACCACCTTGCCAAAACCAATTTTAGAGTAGCTACTAAAGCATACCATAAACTTATAAAACGATCAAAAGCTGAATATTACACAAATTTGATCAACTCCAGTACTAACCGCTCCAAAACCATTTTTTCCCTAGTAAAGGAGTTGACCAAAACTCCGGAGGGTCCTGGTAATCCCATTGTATCTGATACACAATGTGAAGAGCTGGCCTGTTTCTTTGTAGACAAAGTCAAAGGGATCTATAATTCCCTAATGTCAGAAGGACCCATTGTACATCCCAATCTGGAGGGTCTTGCTGACATGCCTTGTGCACTACAATACCTACCACCTATTGAGCAAACGGAGATGGACTCCCTGATAAAAAAAATAAAGTCAGGCTCCCCGGAAGATCCTGTTAAGCCAGAACTGTTCAGAATATTCCAGGATCCTATTCTGCGGGAAGGACTGAAGTTAATTAACAACTCACTTCAGTCGGCCATCATTCCTTCATCCTGGAAACATGCTAAAGTGGTCCCCCTGTTAAAAAAACCTTCATTAGACTCCACCAGACCGGACAGCTATAGACCCATCTCCTTGCTTCCCTATCTTTCCAAGGTGATGGAGGCCCATGTAAACTCCATTCTGACTACATATTTGGAGTCGAATGGAGTTCTGGATGAATCCCAGAATGGATTTCGTGCTAGGCATAGCATGGAGTCTGCTCTGCTAGCCGTCACGGAACATCTGAGGGAGGGGCAGGACCAGGGCATGACATCGGCCCTGGTTCTACTGGATTTGAGTGCGGCCTTTGATACGGTCTCTCACAAGATCTTGCTTGCAAGACTGTGGGAGATCGGAGTTAGGGAGAGCGCCTTGGAATGGTTTGCGTCGTTTCTATCCGACCGCTCCTTCCAAGTGCATGCCCCGCCGTACTCATCCAGCATACATCCCCTGGAGTGTGGAGTCCCGCAGGGTTCCGCGCTCAGCCCCACACTGTTTAATGTGTACGTCCGCCCCTTGGCCATGTTGGCTCGAGATCGCAACATCAAATTACAATCTTATGCGGATGATACACAACTCATTTTCACCTTTTCCAAAGACACAGGGGCTGACCAAGCGAAGTTCCAGGAAGACATCTTAGCCATATCAAACTGGCTAGCACAGAATTATCTCCAGCTTAACTCTGCTAAAACGGAGATACTCCTGGTAGGGAAAGACACTCAGAAATGGGATGAACACTGGTGGCCGCCAACTTTGGGCCTTCCTCCTGCTCCCAAAGAGGTTGTCAAAAATTTGGGCGTGACGTTAGACAACTCACTCTCCATGGAAATCCACGCTAAGAAAGTGGCAGGCAACTGCTATGGTCGCCTACTCTCTCTGAGACCTATTCTTGGCTTCTTTGAGCCTTGTGTCCGTCAGATTATAATCCAGGCTTTAGTCTTATCCCATCTAGACTACTGCAATGTTTTGATGCTGGGTTCTAATCAGGCAGTGATACATAGGTTGCAGAGAGCTCAGAATGCTGCAGCTCGTATTCTGTTTGGGCTGCCAAAAAGATGCCATATTTCGCCTATTCTTCACCGGCTACATTGGTTACCAATTAAACAACTTATCCAGTTTAAGAGCCTATGTCTCACCCATAAAATCCTGTATGGCACTGGTCCAAAAACCCTGCAGGGACTCTGCTCCTTCTATGTCCCTACGCGTGCCCGCAGATCGGCTGATCTATCTTTGGCACGCACGATCCATAGATGCAGAGCAGGCGGTCGCGCTTTTAGGTACCTGGCGCCGAAACTGTGGAACTCGATCCCACTTACGGTTCGGGCCACCTCTAACCACTTTCTGTTTCGTAAACAAATTAAAACTTGGCTGTTTTCCTCCATTTAATCTCCCTGTTGTGTTGTCTGGTTTCTAGGTCTGTCCGCAGCGCTGGGACGCCCCATTGCTGGGGTAGCCATGCGCTATACAAACAGATTTAACATAACATAACAGAACAGCCCAGCACAGCAGTCGGTCCCGAGATCGAAGGGACAAGCAGCAACAGGCAACAACCTTCACAAACTCCCAGGTGGGTCCCTAAGTATGTACACATGTAGTCTAATAACTCACCAACCTTTAAGGTGGAGCAATTCTTCTTTCTAAGCCAATACATTGTCTCAGTTTTCATGCCAAATGTATTGTCTTGTTTCGTAATTGCATTTATATAACGCTTACTACCCCTGACTATGCGTCAAATTGCTTTTTCTGCATGTAGCACGCTACTCCAGAACCCATAAAGAATTAGTGTTGAGTTAGTATAGAGAAATATAAAAGTAATTTGAGTGGTGGATTCCTAAAACCCGGGGGTCAAATGTATGTCCCACACACCTAGAAAGAATAGTGCTCCGACTGGGAGTTTGGTCCATGGTCAGAATGACTCAGACATGATCACTCTCCACAGAGATTGAATCCAGATGCTGAGAGATATGCAAGGAAATATTTCCTCATAAGTACCCATGCAATTATTCTCATCAGTTTTGACAAAAAGTCCATCAATTAGAAGAAATTACATTGATCTATTTTTCTCGAGAGTTATATATAGGCAAACTTGACCCAAAGGTATCGGAGAGCTTTACATGAGCACCCGTTGCTTACACAAGGACACCATTTTTTGTTAGGCACAGGGAGATTACATGATTTGCCCAGAATCACAGTATGTTGGGCGTCGTTGCCGAGACTCGAACCCGGTTCCCCAGATTTGAGGTCGACCACCCTAACCTTTAGGCTACATCATCTCCCCTATAATGATTCTTACTGCTGCCCCAGACCAAATGGGTGACAGCAGCATGTGTAATGAACACAGATTTGGAGTCCCTTTTTGTGGGCAAATGTACCCATGCTTTCTTTCAATCCGTGCAAATGCACTTGTGTCAATAATGTTGTGCTAATATATCCAGATGCCTCCTCTGAATCAAGACTCAGGAAGGACACAGTGTCACCCTCATGAATCACTGTAATAACGTCATCATTGCACCACCCTAACTGCTGGAGGTTTACATTTTACTAGATGAGCAAAAGCCTTCTAGTCCCACTTTAGCCGCAAATTATCATTAACCTTGACCATTTAAAAGAGAAATACTGACATAAAGGCAATGCGCATGTCACAAGAGCAATATTTACAGAACAAAGATTAACTGGAGTTTGCTTATCCTTGACCGGCTCATGCACAGAAACAAAGTGAATGGCAGCCTGATACAAAAAAGGAAATTGAAAAGAAATGGAGGGGAGGGTTCCAGCTGAGATGGGCTGGACCGGCACACATGAACGAAATTAACCACACAAAAACACATTGGCACAATTAATTTACTCATGAAGTACCCAGCAATATCTGCAACGATGGCACACGATATACCACAAAAAAAGGCCGAAAATCAGTTGGCCAATGGCAGGCACTCTTGACGCAGTCATGTGTCCCCTGCTGAATCCTAACTCCTTTTGCCCCTCTGGGAATAGCGGAGTGCAAATGAAAGTACAAACTGCTTGATGTTTCTGTAACAGAAGAAAGGACATGTATGTGAAAACTGGTTAATTAAAGTTGAGTAGCGATTAATCTGTGCTAATGCTTTGGTGCTTCGGACACTTCTGGGGTGCACATTTAGAAATAAGTGGCGGAGCATGGGCTATCTCCAAAATTGCTAATGCTGCACTCTGTCACTTTAGAAACACAGGGATGAACCATATTTACATTAATTCAACACTACCCTGTGTTTCTCCCTGTGCTTGTGCTAAATCCAGAAATGCGATTTGCGACTCCTATGACTGCGCCATTTTGCAGCACATATAGAAGTTGCAAGTCGTCATTTTATTTAAGGGCTCAGGGCGGGGGGGGGGGTGTTGGGTCGTTTTGAGGGCTAGGTTTGGGGATTCGTTTTTAGGGATGGAGGTCGGTTTAATTAATAGATTAGGAAAATTGCTTGGTTCTGGAGAACACCACGTGGGCATAATGCATAGGCATCAAGAGAGCTCATCAATTACAATGACTAATTACCAGCTTCCACTGAGAAACAGGTTCAGGTGCTTTGCAGCGTGTGTGCAGAGAAAACAGAGTTGGGCGGTGGATGTCAGAGGATAACTTTGAGCTGCTGCTGAACGCCAAAACACCGAACGCGGTGCACCAGAGCACTGGGCTTCAAGAGCCGAAATGGAGGAGCATTGGGGGGACAGGAATTTTGGCCGGTTCAAGTGAGCCCGGGCACCAGTGGAGGCAGGCCAGTTAGGCCTGGGTGTGGCTTGTGGCGGCCTAGTATGCTCCCGCTTGGCCTTCCTCCCAGTCCCAGCCACAGCCATGCTACTGTCGCACCCAGTGTTCTCTTATTGCTTCTCTTGCTGATGCTCAGGATGCTTGGGCCTTAGTTTCCCCATAGCCCTGCCTTGGGCCTTGGGCCTCAGCTATTGACATCATGTTGTCATCACCTGCTACAGTCTGTCAACTACTGCTATCTTGCAAACTAGAGAAGGACAATGATGCTTAGTTGCTCAGACACACAGAGGCGCAGACGCATAGACCAGCAGATAGAGGGGCAACACTATACTGCATTATACTATTCTAGAAACGAAGTGGCTCTCTTGAATCAAAGTGAGTAGCAGCGTTGTGGTCCCAATTATCGTAACATCAGTAAGAATGTATGAGGCAAGACTCAAATCACTAATAACAGAAAGTGAGAGCTTACATCAGGAGAAGCAGCAGCAAAAAGGAGGCCGAAAAACAAAACAAGTGGACAGAGTAGGCTCCCCCTTTCACTTTGATGAATAGTAGCCCCAAATCAGTCTTGGACATAGATTTTAGTCATAATATAGCAACCAGCCCCCCATATAACAGCAGCCTGGGAAGGTATCTGCCCATTGAGTAGGGAAATAAGTCTTCGGATCAGTCTTAAACCTAAAAAATAACAGACTTTTTTCAGATGATAAGTAAACAAGGGGGCATTCCCCAATCAAGTTTGAGTAGTTGGAAGCAGCCCAAGAAATTACCCAACTGCACTAGCCTGAAGAATGGTGGGTTACTCCTATATCCCTCTGTCACCAACAATTCTGATTGCACAAAACCCACAACCATACAGATGGTCAGTTTGGGGCAACATTGATACAGTGGGGCTTTCTAACAGAATGCCAGAGGGCCATGGAGGCCAGACAGATGCTGGAAGTCAACACACACTGACAAAAGGTGGGCCTAGTCATCAAATGACTGACTCAGATATGCTGGTAAACTCTCAATCCAAGCTTTACACTCATTTCTTGAATTTATGGCCCTCAACGCTGAATGTCATAAGCAGCAGGAATCGTCAGAGGGGTTAAACAAGGGAATACAGGGAGACGGCCCAGAGAGGGAGCTTAAACAAGAATCACAGTCGGACGAATACAAGAGGACCCCACAATCTAGTGATAATTCCTCTACCTTGTGGCCAGTCATATTAAATTCAAAGCAAGCACTAGTCCTGGAGCTGAGACATCATTTGAAGAAAATGGATATTCATGTTGACCTGCTCAATACTATGGCAATTTTTATGTCCGGAATTGAAGAGAAACTTGAGAAACTCGATCCATTGATTTTGAGGGTTTAAACAAGCCACCTTAATGAATGTACGGTATGTTCATGTAAGGAGGTAGTAGATCGATTAGTGCAACTGCTGATACTCATGGAAGAATTCCTGGGAGTAGTCAAAAATAGTCTTGTGACAGGCCAGTCACAGGATACCTCTCCCTTTGGCATTATATGGGGAATCAAATGTCACTGTTACCGCACCCCTCGGGGGACAGGAAGAACTCCCACTAAGGAGGGCGGAACAAGAGCACATGGAAGTAAGGGAGCAAAATAAAGAAATCCCAGCTAGGCATCAACAGAGCCCACTGAAGATAGAACGATAAGGATAAATCTCACATACCATTTCAACTTACTAAAAGGGAAAGGAAACGTGCAAGGAAGAGAAGGAATAAAACCTGTTCTGGGCACGCTAGTAACCTATCCACTTCATCAACATTACAACATGAAGATTCAGATCACGCATAGAAGGCTGCTGTGGAGTTGCATTCATCAAGGACTAAGCCAGGTCCAGTATGTAAAAATGAATTCAATAAAACTGCATCTTCTGTGAATTTCTTGAGGGCATTCGCTACTACTATCAGTGTGCAGCCGGCAGATTGGTATCCCCTTAGATGGGGGAAGAGTAGGAATACGAGGTGGACCCTGATAAGACCATATCATCGGGTTTGGTGAGTGACAAGCAAAAGAACTTAAGGAGGAAGCAACGAAGGAAGTCCATTCATTGCTAGGAGCAAACACATCCAACGACCAGAACCGAATGACACGAAGAGATAATTTTGGATCTGTGAGCTCACCAGATGCCAATGCCATTCTGGCCAAAGGCTTCTATGGATCCCTGAGTTTAAGTTGAGGGGTCTGCAGGATGTCTTAAACCATTCAAGTGTCTTCAAGTTGATAAAGGCCCTACCGAGTGCAGATCATGTCAAGTCAGAGGACATTTTAGCAATTAAGTTTTGCCTACAAGAGAGCCACAGCATACAGATCCCACCTTGGTTACCTTTTCTAAGCCAGACCTTCCGGCAAAGGTCCTTGAGAAGAGAAAGTATTTAAAAGCCTGGGGTATTGAAGTAAAATCATATCAGGGGGATAGATTCCTCCTCAACTAACAGCAGGGTCACTCCCAGATGAGTACACAGTGACCACTGCATCACTATTAAGAGGAACAAATGGAAGGTACTTATTTGTGGGCTTTAACAAAGGTGCCCCAGATTACACAAACGTCATAGTCAAGCTAACCAAAGAAGGTGAAACTGGCATGTAGAGAACTGTAACAAACAATGAGCACCAAAATAACTGTCGTTGGTTACTTACAATTCTTTCATGAGCTAGGGGAATAGCAATGTCTGAATGTTTGGGCGGCCACCTGTAAGCGAACAGGGTAGCCAGACAATCTGCTCTTGGAATGTCAGTGGCTTGCAGACAAAAATCATTGACCCATCGGTTGTACAATACATGGGATCATTTGACATATTAATGTTTCAGGAAACCCTGGCTTAATATAGCATTTCCCTAATCATCGATAAAGAATATACCAAACTGCCCCAAAGAAGTAGCACATATGGAAGGGTGAAAGGTGGCCTGGCAATATACATCAATACTAATCCATCAGTCAAAGCCGCAGAGCTGCACATGGATGATTCAGGCAAGTTGGTACTGAAAATGGATGCCTGGGCTAACTATTCTGAAGAATGAATCTCTCTCGTAAATCTATACAGTAATCTGAAGAAAATAACAGCAACAGCAAGAAGAATGGCAGCAATCTTATTCCACCTAAAAGATACATATGACAATTCGCACTGGCTAGTCATAGGTGACTTCAATCTTAACCTGTTTTATCAGCCAACTGAGGAACACACTGATGCTGTTGGAATCCTTCATGTGCAAATATTGTCACCCAATGATCGAAAGGATAAAATAGAAGAGGACTTAATAAAGGCCTGTGAATTAACTGGCTTCCTTGTCCTGAATTGCCAGTAGCCAGGCGATACCCCACTGCCTGGACAAGAGTTTGGGGCAATTCTGTCTCCATTCTAGATTATACTCTTGTGTCACTGCCTCTACATAACCTTGTATGCAATTTTAGCATAGCGCACCGTGCGGAGAGTGACCAAAATCCACAGGTGATCACGGTAAATACCCATATATGTAAACATGAAGTGGCATCTACACTACGGGAAGAGCCTGGAGCAGAAAACATGAAACGTCTTAAGTGGTCCTCAAGCAACGGCAAGAGTCTACCAGAGGAAGCCGTGGCAAATCTTGAGGTCCTTGACCCAACAGGCCCTAACCCGATAGTGGTATGGGAGATATTCACCGACAACCTGATCAAAACCAACAAAGATAATAGACAGAATAGGAGAGTTCAGCTGGGTCACGTCAACTCTTAGTAATGCCACTACATATTTGAAGAATAAAACATAAAGTAGGCAAGCTCTACCGGCAGTTGCACAAAAATCTAGGAGATATGGAATTATTTAAACACTTCCACAATGAGAGACGTTGATTAAAAAGGGAGATCTGGATGTACAAAAAAGCCAAACAAGAAACATTATGGGCTCTATTGCCACAAGTCACAAAAACAAATATTTCAAAAATAAGTTGGAAACTTATTAATAACACTGGGAATTGTAATAGAGCAGCAAATAAAGCAAATGTCCGGGAGTTTGAGTGGGTTCAACATTTGAAATTACATTTTAAGAGAAGTTCTTTGGACATAATGAACTTGCACCAGCCCCATAAAGATATCATGGCTCCCTTTGCATATACCTCAGGGGAGGTAGAAAAAGTCGTCAAAAACCGTGGGCAGATTGTGCCTCGTGCCCAAACAGACTACCACAGGCTCTTTTTACGCATTCTACATGTAGGTGGGCAGCAATTTTGACATCATTGTACAAAAACGTACTAGCAAACGAGGTTACCCCCTGAAAGCTGGAAGGGCTCAGGAATTCATCCTGTTTTTAAATGAGGAAGGGCATCTGCTCCCACCATTTACCATCTAATTGCACTTGTGGATATGGATCTTAAATTCTTCTCTACTCGACTGCTACAATGATCTGTAATCTTGGGTGCACGAAAATGGGAGACTCCCACCAAATCATACTGGTTTTTATAAGGGGTCAAGGTTCTATTACCAACCTCATGTCTTTAGGCCTGATACTGAATAGAGCAAAGGTAACAGATACATTGCTCTGTTTGTCCTTTGTTGATTTCAAGGGAGCCTTTGGACATGGTACTCATGTATCAGAGAAAGTTCAAACAACAAGGGGCGTAAACCAAGGCTGCGTGTTAACACCTCTCTTGTTTAATTTATATATTGCAGATCTCTCAACGGAACTGGATGAGCTGACAGCACGTGCCCCGAGCTTGGTTGGACAAATGTCAAATATTCTCTATGCTGGTGACGCACTACTACTTAGTAACACATTAATATGCCTTTAAAGTCTTCTCAATTGTCTTGGTGTATACACAGATAAGAATAGCCTGGGAAAAAACTGCAAAAAAACAAATGTGATTGCTTTTAATCTGCGTACTAAAAAGAAAAACCGCAAATTGCACCTTAGGGAAAACATTATCGACGAGGCACCTATCTACGTATATTTAGGGGTAAAAACAGATGTAAGAGGCATGTTTGTACCTGAAAGAAGGCAGTCAAGGGGGAAGTCTAAGCAATCAATTATGCCTTTTAGCTTTGGCAAGATCCATTTGAGGCCACAACCTGAAACGTTTGGGAGCAGTAATTATGGCCAAACGTATACCATCCCTTCTGTATGGATCAGAGATAATTCTAGGCACTGAGGCCAGCCTCCTTGACAAATGTATGATACAATTGTATAAACAAACCTTCTGCCTCGCCTGGTCAGGTTCAGCTGGAGTTTTCAATAACAAAACAGTCACTTGCCAGACTTGCAGCACTTGGAAAGCTCTGACACAAACTGTGTGCAGCTGCTGACAAGACGCTGGCTTAACGAGTTTGGACTGAAATGAATCCCCAACGGGGGAATGGAGCCTAAAAGATATATTTGGAGAATAGCATTGTGAAGTTAGAACTAGGAGATCTATGGAACGCCATCATATCTGGGCAAGTATTTAAGAAAATGGTAAATAAGTCGATTAAACTCCAAAGCTTGATCACAGACCAAGAAAAGTTGTCCAGGCGCCTTCGCGGGTGGCTTGTACTGAAATCTAGTTCAAGCCTAAGAGAATCTTTACTTTTGGAAGCGCCCCACCATTGGAAGGTAAAACAGACACTCCCTGCACTAAGACCTGGTGAAATACCTACACTAGATGTCCTACCATAATGGAGGAAAGGCGGCGCAGGTGAAAATAAGAATTGCTGCCTGTGTCATCAGGGGGTTGAAACTCTACACCACATTATATGTATCTGTCCCATTCTGGTAAATCAGTGAATAAGCTTATTAAGATTAGAGGTCCTGCAGTTTCTGGCTATTTTTGAAGCCATGACAGGAGCATAGGTTTGGTTATGGGAGGAGCTGGGGGAATGGTAAAGTGATCTGATAAGCTATTATCCTGGACATCGACATGTTTGGGAAAGGGCTGCTAGGGGAAAAAGTCATAAGCTTCCCCTATCCCATCAAGCAACATAAATATTTCCCTACCACACAGTTACTCTTGATCCGCCGCTCCAATCTGCATACTGGTACTCTAACCGCATCATATCTTACACATTGGCACTTTGTTGGTAAAGTGACAACCTGTCCTAATATTTGCACAAATGGGTAAATTGACAAGTAGGGACGGGCTGCTGGGGAAATTGTCATGAGCTGCTCCCATTCTCTTCATGCAACATAAATATCGGTTTATTACTTAGTTATTCTATGTGATCCCTCCCAAATAACCCATTGGCACTTCAACCGCATTTTATTTTACTCATTGGTATATTGTCTGTATATACATGCTCCTTCAGCAAGACACCAAAATGTTGGTTTACTATCAACAAATATTTGAGTTTGTAGATAGGCATTGTGGCTCATTCCAAACTGTGCATATATTGGTATTCTAATTAGAATTATGTTGGGCCGCAATAATGAAATTGTTGGTCAATCAAGAAACAAAATGGTTTGCCGCTGATGGTTGATACGTTTTTAAACCTTGTAGGTAAATATTTTTATACTGTATGGTTTTTGTAATGTTTATGGTTTTAATTGACTAATAAACTACCTTATTTATTCATTCATTCAGTTAGTAACGATCATCGAAACCCCCAACAAGACAGTAATATTCATCACCATGAACAGATTTAAATTGCCGTCAATGTCTGATGTGTTTAAGTAGCTTCCCAGGAAATGCCTGACCAGCATTAGCTCAAGTAAGCAATCGTCTCCAAAGACAGAATCCAGGTGTGCTGAAAAAATAACAGCATGAAATCGTTTTTTATACTCCATCCACCAAGTGAGATGACATCTAGAGGAAACACTAGAGGAAACACTGTCCAAAAGTGCAGACTACAGTGGTACAAGAAGAAGAATTGTGGTTCCTGAATCACAGTACAAGTTGGGCCTCAAATCTGTCAGTTATGTTATATTTTATTGACATTGATCCTGGCACGTATTGAGTAAAGTGCCCATGCCTGTATCTGTATACTTTCTATGCCCTCGGTGAAGTCTGGTATCATAAAAAGGGCCACAGTTATTGGGCATTCCCTTCCATAACACAGACTGTGCAGGTGCACATGTAGGACTTGTATAATTCTAAGGTGCTTTCCCTCATTAGCATAGAGTAGTGGCCCAATGCTAGTGAAGGACACAATTTACCATTGCACCTGTGACACGAAAACAAAGATGTAAGGGGGTGCACTGACTGTGTACCACAAAGACCAGTGTGTAGTAAGTGTGATCTCCAACGGTGACCCCAGCGAGGGGGCAACAGGTGGCCCATGCACCCCCAGACACACCCCTGCAGGAGGGTGCAGCCCTTGTGGAGAAGCGTAGCTCAATGGTTAGAGCGGCAGACCCTGATGCAGAGGTCTGGCCCGGGACCAGGGTTCAATTCCCGCCTCGGCGGATCTTGGACTCAATTTCCCTGGACCTGATAATTCTCGCCTCGGTGCCTAGTCTAATCATGGGTCTCACTCTGCGACTCTGGGCAATAGCTTGCTTAATCTCCACAACGGCCCCAGCAGCGCTGTGGATGCCTGGCTTCACCTTGGGGGTGCCCAGGAGTGGACATTTCACAGGAAAGCCAGGATGGGTTCCACAGTGGTATGAATACAGCGCTACGAGGCCTCCGGGTAGAAGTGCGCTATATAAATACTCTACATTTACATTTACTCACTGTACTCATCTCCAGGGAGATCTCTGTCTCTCTTTCAAAAGTAGGCCATGTGCTGCCTGCACTGTGAGAGACAGATCAGCTGCTTCAAAGAGGCTGTCCACCTTTCGATTAGGTGCTGTCCCCAGGACAGGCACACATTTGTGGCTGACCTAGAGGCAGCACATTATCTGTAATATAGTGCACTTGCAGGGTCAGTGCTTGGTGCATCCAGTTGAATGTGTGCTGCAGGACGGACCTGGGCGTTGAGCCATATATATAACATGGCCCATAGTGATTCTGAACACCAAGCAAGATCAAATCAAATTAAAAAAAACACACACTTTGTTTCGCAAAATTCTACTGGAGATCCCATGCCAACTCAGGCTCAATGGAACTTGATGATCTTGGATGCTTTTTGGTATTTTGGACCCTACCTTTGAGGCCTTTATCAAGTGCTGGATGTGATCAGGCAGTACCTTACACACCTGTGTGCAGGGCATCTACACAGCTGTTACCTGGTCCGCCGTCTCCTGAATGTTTTTCTTGACGACTGAGGGTCAGTACAACAGAGAAGGGTCCCATTTTCTGTCCACAATTGAAAACAGGACAGAATGATCATTCTGCGTTGCCCAAGTACTCGATCTGCCCTATTTTTGAGGAGGGAACTGTCCTGGCCTGTCCAGCAAATGTCTTAGCTGCCCTGGTGGCCTGTTGTCCATTTGAAACATGCCATCAGGTTAACTGCCAGTTGTCCCACTACAACTTATTCTGCAAACCTATGCATGACAACGAGACCTGGGGAAAGAGACAGCTTCTCCAATGACACCATTGCAATTGTGACAATGGAACCTTAAGAGCAATCAGAGGGCCTGAAGGTTGAGTTACTGTAATCAGTGGCCATGTCAGCTGGTGTAGTAGAAAGGGGCACAGGTCGGTGGAATACTCCATCCAACCTAAAGTACATTTTCTGCCAATAGACAAGGTGTTGGGCGTGTGCTGGAGCAACAAAATACCATCTCACCCCCTTCTGATGCCTGGGTGAGTGTACAAACTGAATAGGCATACATACAAACATACACTGCTTTTGCTTGAGGCAGAGAGAGGGAGACAAAGGGAAGGGGCGACACAACATTTACCTCGCGATGAGGGTGTGAGAGTAGGAAAGTCTAAGTACGTCTTATTTACAGGCTTCTAAAATTGACCACCTTGTTTTATACTGTTTATTGCTTCACTTTGTTGCAGATTGATAAAGTAACAAACGTATGAGCGATGCAAACACAACCTTTGTTCTATTGAGTGTTGTGTCAACCTTAGCTACAGAGGCGTAAAATTCAGCCACAGCAATATGTAGGGTTATACCAGCTCTAACGGAGCATCTCAGGTGCAACTTACAAAAAATAGTCAAAGATTGGATTGAGGGAGTTTTAGGAAAACAGCTTTAAATAACACACTTATTCATCAAAAGTTATTGGGACAGGCATAATGCAGGTAGAAGAAGCAAGGCAATGGAGAATGACAATCCAAATGTTAAATTCTTTGGAAGCTGAGGGCAAGTGGGGGTACGTGATCAGAGCTGAGGGAGGAAACATGGGATAACAGGTAATTCTATGATTTTAAGGATTTTGACTGATGGAAGGGTAGCAATCATGCTTTTGTGAGGTAATTGTGTTCATTAGGAAGGTGTATGAAATTGCATTATGTTGCATCTATATCAGATTTCCTTAACTCCCTTGCATAGAAGCAAAGACATCACAATGAGGTACACTGTGTGCCACAATGTGTGGCACACAGTAAGTCTGGTCTGTTTTTGAAACTCTCTCTTGCTGCTATATTGTGTTTCATTATGAACTTTGTCATAAAAAGCAACTGTTTTTATTCTATTTTGTTTTTAATTTGTTGAACTGTAGATAAAGTGTCTTCAGACAGAACATTTCTAACTGTTTTTTATAATGAAATAAATGTGATATTATACTGAATCTATACAGTTGATTTTGAATTATATGTAGTGTTATCTGTCCCCTGATTATATGTGGCACAAGTACCTACCAGAGAATGAAGTGTGAGAGAAGAAAGTGAGCGAGATAAATAGTAAGGTGCGAATGAGAGAATTTTTCTCTTACCTTAACATATAGAATTGGTTACCCCAGGGGATCTTTCTTTTATTCTACTGACACAGTAAGTGTGGTCCACAAGGGTGACCACAGCAAGAGGGTAATGTGACCCCAGATACCTCCTATATATCCCCCTTCAGTAGAGTGCAACCACATATTGTGCTCACCTCCTAGGATATCTCTGCCCCTCTTTTAAAAGTAGGCCGGATTTCACCTGCATTGTGAAAGACAGATTGGCTGCTTCAAGCAGCCTATCCACACTTCACTTACGCCTGCCCCCAGGGCAGGGACAAGAATCTGAATGACCTATAGGTGCATTTGTAATATGATGCACTGAACATGTCAGTGTCTGATGCTTCCAGGTCAAGGTGTGCTGCAGCACACTCCAAGACATTGAGGCATATGAATGACTTGGCCCCTAATAATTGCAAAGACATGCAAAGCCTACCAGCCCGGAGGGAAGAATCCTGTTGTGTGCCTCTCGCAAGCTTAGGCAATTTGGGATTATATGTTTTCACGGCAGCCTAGCCGTGGAGAGAGCACCAGCGCTGGCTGCTTGAGAAACGACCATAGCGGCAAGGCAAGGCCTGGAATCCTGAACTATTGGGACCTAAAAGCACAGGAATCTGCTTATGACACAGCGTGACAGGTTTGCAACGCAGCCTACTCAAGGCAGTATAAAGACATGCACTATTTTACAAATGGACACATGAACTTACTTAAAGACTTGAAAATTGTATTGCATCAACGGACTACAAGTCCCATAATACGCTGTAAGCAAAATGCACTTAGCATACGCCCACAGAGGGGCTTGTCATGAATAAAATCAAGTCCAGATGAAATTGATGCAAATCTCGTGTGCTTTTTGTTGCAGCCCATGAGGAAGGGGGTGGTTCCCCGAAACGCGTTAGGCACACTAATGAAAAGTGAAGCAACGAGTCACGCAAAGCCTACCAGCCCGGAGGGAAGAATCCTGTTGTGTGCCTCTCGCAAGCTTAGGCAATTTGGGATTATAATTCCAAAGACCATGCAAGATAAATCTTTGATAGAAAGAATAACTCTCTTTGTAATGTTCTGTGAAAAAACAATAGCCCCTTGCATTCTTTTTTTATTCGACAAAATTCTACACAGGATCACCTGCCCAGTTAGGGTCAATGAAATCCGAGAATCCGTGATATTTTTGAGTGGTTTGGTCTATACCTTTGAGGCCGTTCTCGAGGGGATTACGTCTACTTATAGCATTTTTGCACCTTCCTTGAATTTAGGAGCACAAAAATGTGATGAACCGGAAGTGATTCACATGTGGTCAAATATGTCTCAATATATTAAAACGTGTTTTCACTGCCTACATGCACTGTTGACTGTAGAGCTATAAATTCTTAAAAGACGATAAATATTTTCATATGAACAAATCTAACAAGGAATTCCTAAACTGTATTTCAGCCACCTCTGGGACGGATTCGCTGAATGCCTTACACATAAATGCACTGCATAATACCTGCGTTGAGAAAAGCAAGTTCATACCCCATTCTCCCGTGACTTCACCTTTTCTTTCGCAGTAATTCTGTGGCAGCCCCATGGAGAACGCATAAGATGCACTGCTATACACTTACTTTAATGATTTTAAGTGGTGTCTTTTCAGAGAAAGAGTTGGCCTATGACCCTTGTCTCTGGGGCATTTTAAGTTAATCCTCTATGAAATGCTGTTGTGGTTCCCTTACTCTTTCAGAGAATAAGTTGCTGGCAGAATATTTTTTTTTTTAGCCTAACAAGCCATCAAAGTATAATAAACTTACACAGTTTCAACAATTAAAAGTATATTACATCTTAAAAAACATTTCATAAAAACCAGATTAAAAAAGACACACATTTTGTTTTAAAAAACAATAAGACTCAATTAATATTACAATTCCAGAAATTGTGAGTAAAGTGTATTGTATTATTGGTACTGGGCCCAATATAATATAAACAAATTATTTGTAAGGATTGCTCTATTTCTAATGTTCCCTGCTCAATACTGGTACCGAGGGACCACAAACACGATTTGTTCTGTCATTTCACACCTTATATTTCTTAGCGCCTCCCAATAATGATTCACACCCAAATACCTACAAAGAGCTAGAATCCATTTCTTACAAGGCAGTACATATTTTGGAGGGAAAAAAATGTGACTGTGTCCAGCTGGCTTGACCCACTTCACGATAAAAGATCATAGCTGGAGTGTCCCACATCTACAGCTTAGCCACACGTGGGTAGATCCTGCCCATATAGGATTCAAATCTAGGGATGCATTTATGAAGTAAAAGTTGACCTGATGTACTCCCTTCCAGATGTTAATTCCATATCTCAATCAACCTAGTCTCCCAATAATTGTTCTTTACATCTAAAATGATTCTTTTTCTTATTTGACGGTGAATCCCTAAGTCTTCCAATTTGGATTTTTCCACAAAGGTTTTTAACATACTTCAGTCACAGATTGCGAACTTCTTTATAACATGAGATTAATTTCACTAAAGATTCTTTATAGTTGGACATTTCCATCATTGACCAGAGCCATACCCAATATGGCAGTTT
Organism: Lissotriton helveticus; assembly: GCF_964261635.1. Taxonomy (NCBI): domain Eukaryota; kingdom Metazoa; phylum Chordata; class Amphibia; order Caudata; family Salamandridae; genus Lissotriton; species Lissotriton helveticus. The sequence goes on along the minus strand of NC_136063.1, from coordinate 1,235,720,058 downwards.
TTTTAAGGTAACCACCTGGTGTATGCTATAAATTGCCAAATCAAATATCAATGGTAATAAAGGGGTAGTTGTTGGTACATTACAAAAATTCTTTATACATTTGTTTTCTATCATTGTTAATGCAATTGCATCAACCTTACCCTCATATCTCAGCCCCATAAGAGACTTCTGGCAAAGACATTGCCCTGAAAACCTTGGGACCAGATGACACAGATATTCCAGACCGGCTTTTAACTTTCTCCCAATTGCCAAAGCTCTTTCATTAAGAATGGTTGTCTTTTTGTCCAGTTGGGACCCTCAGTCACATTACCAGTCCGCCTGAGTCCTAGATAGTCAAAGGTTTTACCCTGCTCTATCTTGGAGCCCTCAAACTTTGTCCTGCCTTTAAAAGATCGATGTGGATGTATTGCCATGTACTTAGATTTGCTTGGGTTTAGCTCTAATCCGCTGGATTCACAAAAAGCTGCAAAAGAGTCAAGTAAAAGATTAAAGACCCATGGGAGTTCTGGATATGAGAAGAGAGTGATCTGCAAGCATAAGAAGCAGACGGGAATTCCTGTGGATTTAGGCACATTGTGCTTATACTTGGATAACCACTCTACTATTATTTTAAAGGCTAAACAATATTGGTTGTAAAGGTGTGTGAATGTATGTCTTAGTGATTTTGTGGATGGTGTCATCAGTGATGTCATCAGTAATGTCACTGATCATGTCGTGAGTGATGTAACATGTGAGGTTATAAGCAGTTCATTGTTGGGGGCAATTTAGAGTTAGCTCAGATTACTATAACTGCTAAATGTCACTGGTTTTGCAGGAGTGGAACCTTAGGCTAACTATACCATTCCTGTAACTTTTTCTTTTTGCAGTGAATTTCTAAGTGTTTTAAAATTCTATTTCCTAAGTATTACGACCCTGTAATCTTTGTTTTTTTCAGTAATTTCTATTAATGTAAAGTAAGATGCCCAAAGCAATACACAGTGGGGTTAAACACAGGGGCTGGCCTGCCATTGTGCTGCCCCCATCCAAGCTTGCTGCTCCTGCTTCCCTTCTCCTTGCCATCCATTCTCCAGGTGCATGACACTGCTCCTTCATTACAGCCATTTGTGGCTTATGTTCTGCCACTGCCCTTCCTGCTTGCCCTAAACAGTTAGATTGCTGCCCCACCCACCTACTTTCTACTCTCTGTTGGCTAAGTCCATGCTTGAGTCCCCTCCCTCCTGCCCAGCATATTCTGATGTGCTGCCACTGCTCTCCAATTAGCTTGAAGATCCCGTCCCATCCTTACGGCCCTCCGTTGCCCAATTATATGCCTCCCCATTGCCCTCCTGCTTAGTCTTTGTGCTTAGATTGCTGCCCCTACTCTCCTTCCACTAGCCCTCCGATGTCCGTGTGCATGTCCCTGCTCCCTTCTTTCTGTTCAATATATTCCATGGACCTGCCACACTCCTATCTACTCTCATTGTTCTGTTAAGCTGCCACTGAAGACTTCCTAGCATGGTCAGATTTCTGACACCTGTCAATTCCACCTCCACACTGCCTATCCAAGATCCATGCCCCATTCCTTCTCTCCTGTCCTCAATGGTCCATTTTGGTGCCCCTCTCTTCTGTCCTCCATGCTCTGCTTTGCTGCAGCTGCTTCTCTTGTCTTCCCTGTGGGGTCTGTTGTGAAGCCCCTTCCCCTGACCTCTTTTCTGAGTGTTCATGCCCTATCCCTCTCTTTTGTCCTCCATGGTCCTTTGTGCATGACCCTGTCCCCTCTCTCTTACTCACCATGGCCATTGTGCTATCACTACCCTTCTTGCTTGCTATTCTTGGTCTTCCGTGCTGTCAAATTCCCTTCCCCCTATCCTGTGTACTCAATTTGCTGGCCCTGACCCCTCCAACCACCTTTACTCCAATGTCTGTGTGTATGCCATTATAGCCTCAATGCTGCCCTCCATGGTATGTTGTGCTTCCAGTGCCCATCTCTCTTGCCCTCCAAGGTCAGCGTTCTACTCCTGCCCTGCCCTCTTACCCCTGAAAGGTCCAAGCTCATTAGTACTGGACCTATTCAAGAGTCACAATCCGATGGTTCTTTTTAGCAGCATGTATGCTTTGAAGGGGAAAAATTGTATTATTGCCACTTAATTAAACAAGAATTCGCTTAGACACATAGTAACCACAGACAACTATGTGAGGTTAGTTAATTTATTACAAAGCCAAACATAAAGTTACCTCAATACAAGAGTATACAAGTTCATCGGAATTAGCATGAAGGCAAGTTTTTGTATCCAATGAAGATGATGTAGCATAAGTAAAACATTTAATTCAAGAAGCAAATTGCAGAGGATCAAAAAGCATGAGTCCAAGTTACCCTGCATCAAGAGTTGGTAAAAATAAAGCATTAATCTATCCATACACCAACACTAAGATGACATCCCTACTTAAGCATCTTCAGGAAAAAGGAGTGAAAAAGATGTCAGCTTGTGGAGACTTCCTAATAAGTCTCTCTACCATCGATGGATCAGATAGCATAAAGAGAGAGCTTGATCTAATGTGCTCTCTCTCCAAAGGAAAAAGAAATGTGCACTTTCCCTACTCCCAGCATCACAACATTGTAGGTAACTTTCCCTAGATCCTTTACAGGTCACACCATCTGCTCTTGGTATCCTCCTCAACATAATTTTCCATGAGACAATGGTGTTCTTCTCTAGCAACAATGTGTCCTTGGTTCCCAGGCCTTCTCTTGTGTGAAGCACAACAACCTTATGTAATCGACAAGGGCTATACAATGTAACTTCTTCTCTCCTTGCCTGACTAATAAAACAGTTGCATTATTCTAGCTAACAGAAGTGCTTCTTTCACCTGCAGTACAAAATGTGAGAAAGAGCAGATTCCACAGCAAACATGAAATTCAGCTATTAATTCTAAAGCGAGAGTTTCCAGGGAACTGCATTTCAGACCTACAAGATTCAGCTAACATAAGAAAACTGCATATCGTTTTGACGAATTTGCATAGGAAAATAAGGCACATTTAATTAATGCATTTACCTACATGTAAAATGACATCATTAATAAACACATTTAGTACATGAATGGTTGCCAGTTTCACAGCACAAGTTCTTCACGTTAACCCATTCCGTGCTCAAGACGGCCGGGAGTCATCCTGAGCCACAGTGGGTGTGTGCTCAGGACGGCCCTGCCCATGGGCGCTCGTGCTGGTGCTCCCCTGGGTGCTGCCTTTTTATGCTGCCCCCACAGGGAAGGGCAGCGGAAGCCATTCTGCTGCCCCCCTCCCCTCCCCTCCTCCATGTCATTTAATGATATCAGCGTGCATCATGAACTGACATCATTAAATGAAACTGGACGCGCTAGAAGCTATTTGCTTCTAGCATATCCAAGCGGAGAAGGTGAGTTTCTCCTCGGGGAGGGGGGATTTTGACATAAAAGCGGCATGGGGGAAAGTAAAGGGTTTTTTGGGGCAAGGAAATGGTTTTCCTTTCCTCCGATGCCTCTTTGAGCATTCCTGCTGCACGATCACACGAGGGTGCAGCAGGAATGCCAACTAGACAACAGAGATTATTTTTATTTCTTTTTTTGTTTTGTTTTCTAATGCATCTTGGCAGCGGTCCCTTGGGCAAGGGTCGCTCTTGTTTGTTGGGTATTTTGTGAGGCTGTTTCTGCCACCCTGGGGGGAAGATCAGCCTTATGTTTTAGGCCCATTTGTCCCTAAGGGAGGCAAAAGCCACTAGACACCAGGGCTTTTTTTAAATGTTGTTGGGGAGCTGCCCTTTTGGCAAGGGTCGCTCCCCTATTACATGGGTCAACATTTTTGCTGTTTCTGCCCCCAATGAGGGCAGATTGGCCTTATGATTTTAGACCCACCTACCCCCCAGGCTTGGCTGGTGTATTGTGTGTGGACTGGTGTATTATTTGCATTTGCAATTGTAATGTTTTATTTCTTGTTTTTATTCTAGTGCAAAGCTTTTGGTTCTTGTTTGCAGTTTCAGCAGGTGTTGATATGCAGTTTTATGTAGTTGCATTTATTTGGTAAGAAAAACATTGTTTGTTGTGTTTATTCTAAATGATATTATTGTCATGAATGAGTGAATTTTTTGTAAGTGGTGTCATAACAGCAGCGTATTTAGTTTGTGTTTTGAGCATGACATTGTTTGCGACTTGTTTTGCTTTGTCTTATGTGCAATTTTCTTTTTAGTGGGATATTGTTGTGGCTGTGCAGAGTAGGTGGTGGTGAGTCTAGCTGCTTCTGACAAGTGAGTGGTATAGTTTTGGAGTATATAGGTCTTTGTGATAAAGCCACATTTTTTTATTACTCATTTCACAAAGTGTTTGTAATTGTTAACTTGTTTGACAAGTTATCTTTGTTAGTAAGGATATGGATAGCCGCAGAATTACTGCTCAGCAGGTGGTTGGTATGCTTTTTGAATCTTCCTCTGACCATGATTATGAGACTGACAGCGCATCTGAGGTAGAGGAGGAAGTGCAAGACTCTGGCAGTGAGTTTCTATCCATGAAGAATCATCTGATGATGAAGCTACTCTCAGCGCTGATGGAACTATTCTCAGTGCAGATGAAGTGCCTGTTTTAGAGGAGGGCATTAATGTGTCCATGGTGCAACAAGGCCACTATAGGTGTGGCAGGTTATACTCAGACATGAGTCCCTTGCTCACTGCTCCATCAGGATTCAAGCAAGCCGGGCCGATGAGGTTGAAATGCCAGAAACCGATCCCCGGTAGCTTGTCTCCTTTCTGGTGAAGAATTGGCTTGGTAGTTTGGTCTGCCCTGTTCCCATGATGCACTGGGCCAGGGACAGGCTAATTTGCATATAGCCAGGTTCTGAGCTGGGATGGGGCAGTGAGCTAAATAACGGTGATGGATCAAGCCCTGATCTTTGGACTGGGTAAGAGTGGTCTGCTTAATTCAGACACTCTGTTCATCACCACCCCCTTTTCTGAATCGTTTTTGGCCACTATAGGTGTGGCAGGGTATACTCAGACATGAGTCCCTTGCTCACTGCTCCATCAGGATTCAAGCAAGCCGGGCCGACGAGGCTGAAATGCCAGAAACCGGTCCCCGGTAGCTTGTCTCCTTTCTGGTGAAGAATTGGCTTGGTAGTTTGGTCTGCCCTGTTCCCATGATGCACTGGGCCAGGGACAGGCTAATTTGCATATAGCCAGGTTCTGAGCTGGGATGGGGCAGTGAGCTAAATAACGGTGATGGATCAAGCCCTGATCTTTGGACTGGGTAAGAGTGGTCTGCTTAATTCAGACACTCTGTTCATCACCACCCCCTTTTCTGAATCGTTTTTGGCCACTATAGGTGTGGCAGGGTATACTCAGACATGAGTCCCTTGCTCACTGCTCCATCAGGATTCAAGCAAGCCGGGCCGACGAGGCTGAAATGCCAGAAACCGGTCCCCGGTAGCTTGTCTCCTTTCTGGTGAAGAATTGGCTTGGTAGTTTGGTCTGCCCTGTTCCCATGATGCACCTGGCCAGGGACAGGCTAATTTGCATATAGCCAGGTTCTGAGCTGGGATGGGGCAGTGAGCTAAATAACGGTGATGGATCAAGCCCTGATCTTTGGACTGGGTAAGAGTGGTCTGCTTAATTCAGACACTCTGTTCATCACCACCCCCTTTTCTGAATCGTTTTTGGCCACTATAGGTGTGGCAGGGTATACTCAGACATGAGTCCCTTGCTCACTGCTCCATCAGGATTCAAGCAAGCCGGGCCGACGAGGCTGAAATGCCAGAAACCGGTCCCCGGTAGCTTGTCTCCTTTCTGGTGAAGAATTGGCTTGGTAGTTTGGTCTGCCCTGTTCCCATGATGCACTGGGCCAGGGACAGGCTAATTTGCATATAGCCAGGTTCTGAGCTGGGATGGGGCAGTGAGCTAAATAACGGTGATGGATCAAACCCTGATCTTTGGACTGGGTAAGAGTGGTCTGCTTAATTCAGACACTCTGTTCATCACCACCCCCTTTTCTGAATCGTTTTTGGCCACTATAGGTGTGGCAGGGTATACTCAGACATGAGTCCCTTGCTCACTGCTCCATCAGGATTCAAGCAAGCCGGGCCGACGAGGCTGAAATGCCAGAAACCGGTCCCCGGTAGCTTGTCTCCTTTCTGGTGAAGAATTGGCTTGGTAGTTTGGTCTGCCCTGTTACCATGATGCACTGGGCCAGGGACAGGCTAATTTGCATATAGCCAGGTTCTGAGCTGGGATGGGGCAGTGAGCTAAATAACGGTGATGGATCAAGCCCTGATCTTTGGACTGGGTAAGAGTGGTCTGCTTAATTCAGACACTCTGTTCATCACCACCCCCTTTTCTGAATCGTTTTTGGCCACTATAGGTGTGGCAGGGTATACTCAGACATGAGTCCCTTGCTCACTGCTCCATCAGGATTCAAGCAAGCCGGGCCGACGAGGCTGAAATGCCAGAAACCGGTCCCCGGTAGCTTGTCTCCTTTCTGGTGAAGAATTGGCTTGGTAGTTTGGTCTGCCCTGTTCCCATGATGCACTGGGCCAGGGACAGGCTAATTTGCATATAGCCAGGTTCTGAGCTGGGATGGGGCAGTGAGCTAAATAACGGTGATGGATCAAGCCCTGATCTTTGGACTGGGTAAGAGTGGTCTGCTTAATTCAGACACTCTGTTCATTACCACCCCCTTTTCTGAATCGTTTTTGGCCACTATAGGTGTGGCAGGGTATACTCAGACATGAGTCCCTTGCTCACTGCTCCATCAGGATTCAAGCAAGCCGGGCCGACGAGGCTGAAATGCCAGAAACCGGTCCCTGGTAGCTTGTCTCCTTTCTGGTGAAGAATTGGCTTGGTAGTTTGGTCTGCCCTGTTCCCATGATGCACTGGGCCAGGGACAGGCTAATTTGCATATAGCCAGGTTCTGAGCTGGGATGGGGCAGTGAGCTAAATAACGGTGATGGATCAAGCCCTGATCTTTGGACTGGGTAAGAGTGGTCTGCTTAATTCAGACACTCTGTTCATCACCACCCCCTTTTCTGAATCGTTTTTGGCCACTATAGGTGTGGCAGGGTATACTCAGACATGAGTCCCTTGCTCACTGCTCCATCAGGATTCAAGCAAGCCGGGCCGACAAGGCTGAAATGCCAGAAACCGGTCCCCGGTAGCTTGTCTCCTTTCTGGTGAAGAATTGGCTTGGTAGTTTGGTCTGCCCTGTTCCCATGATGCACCTGGCCAGGGACAGGCTAATTTGCATATAGCCAGGTTCTGAGCTGGGATGGGGCAGTGAGCTAAATAACGGTGATGGATCAAGCCCTGATCTTTGGACTGGGTAAGAGTGGTCTGCTTAATTCAGACACTCTGTTCATCACCACCCCCTTTTCTGAATCGTTTTTGGCCACTATAGGTGTGGCAGGGTATACTCAGCCATGAGTCCCTTGCTCACTGCTCCATCAGGATTCAAGCAAGCCGGGCCGACGAGGCTGAAATGCCAGAAACCGGTCCCCGGTAGCTTGTCTCCTTTCTGGTGAAGAATTGGCTTGGTAGTTTGGTCTGCCCTGTTCCCATGATGCACTGGGCCAGGGACAGGCTAATTTGCATATAGCCAGGTTCTGAGCTGGGATGGGGCAGTGAGCTAAATAACGGTGATGGATCAAGCCCTGATCTTTGGACTGGGTAAGAGTGGTCTGCTTAATTCAGACACTCTGTTCATCACCACCCCCTTTTCTGAATCGTTTTTGGCCACTATAGGTGTGGCAGGGTATACTCAGACATGAGTCCCTTGCTCACTGCTCCATCAGGATTCAAGCAAGCCGGGCCGACGAGGCTGAAATGCCAGAAACCGGTCCCCGGTAGCTTGTCTCCTTTCTGGTGAAGAATTGGCTTGGTAGTTTGGTCTGCCCTGTTCCCATGATGCACTGGGCCAGGGACAGGCTAATTTGCATATAGCCAGGTTCTGAGCTGGGATGGGGCAGTGAGCTAAATAACGGTGATGGATCAAGCCCTGATCTTTGGACTGGGTAAGAGTGGTCTGCTTAATTCAGACACTCTGTTCATCACCACCCCCTTTTCTGAATCGTTTTTGGCCACTATAGGTGTGGCAGGGTATACTCAGACATGAGTCCCTTGCTCACTGCTCCATCAGGATTCAAGCAAGCCGGGCCGACGAGGCTGAAATGCCAGAAACCGGTCCCCGGTAGCTTGTCTCCTTTCTGGTGAAGAATTGGCTTGGTAGTTTGGTCTGCCCTGTTCCCATGATGCACCTGGCCAGGGACAGGCTAATTTGCATATAGCCAGGTTCTGAGCTGGGATGGGGCAGTGAGCTAAATAACGGTGATGGATCAAGCCCTGATCTTTGGACTGGGTAAGAGTGGTCTGCTTAATTCAGACACTCTGTTCATCACCACCCCCTTTTCTGAATCGTTTTTGGCCACTATAGGTGTGGCAGGGTATACTCAGACATGAGTCCCTTGCTCACTGCTCCATCAGGATTCAAGCAAGCCTGGCCGACGAGGCTGAAATGCCAGAAACCGGTCCCCGGTAGTTTGTCTCCTTTCTGGTGAAGAATTGGCTTGGTAGTTTGGTCTGCCCTGTTCCCATGATGCACTGGGCCAGGGACAGGCTAATTTGCATATAGCCAGGTTCTGAGCTGGGATGGGGCAGTGAGCTAAATAACAGTGATGGATCAAGCCCTGATCTTTGGACTGGGTAAGAGTGGTCTGCTTAATTCAGACACTCTGTTCATCACCACCCCCTTTTCTGAATCGTTTTTGGCCACTATAGGTGTGGCAGGGTATACTCAGACATGAGTCCCTTGCTCACTGCTCCATCAGGATTCAAGCAAGCCGGGCCGACGAGGCTGAAATGCCAGAAACCGGTCCCCGGTAGCTTGTCTCTTTTCTGGTGAAGAATTGGCTTGGTAGTTTGGTCTGCCCTGTTCCCATGATGCACTGGGCCAGGGACAGGCTAATTTGCATATAGCCAGGTTCTGAGCTGGGATGGGGCAGTGAGCTAAATAACGGTGATGGATCAAGCCCTGATCTTTGGACTGGGTAAGAGTGGTCTGCTTAATTCAGACACTCTGTTCATCACCACCCCCTTTTCTGAATCGTTTTTGGCCACTATAGGTGTGGCAGGGTATACTCAGACATGAGTCCCTTGCTCACTGCTCCATCAGGATTCAAGCAAGCCGGGCCGACGAGGCTGAAATGCCAGAAACCGGTCCCCGGTAGCTTGTCTCCTTTCTGGTGAAGAATTGGCTTGGTAGTTTGGTCTGCCCTGTTCCCATGATGCACTGGGCCAGGGACAGGCTAATTTGCATATAGCCAGGTTCTGAGCTGGGATGGGGCAGTGAGCTAAATAACGGTGATGGATCAAGCCCTGATCTTTGGACTGGGTAAGAGTGGTCTGCTTAATTCAGACACTCTGTTCATCACCACCCCCTTTTCTGAATCGTTTTTGGCCACTACAGGTGTGGCAGGGTATACTCAGACATGAGTCCCTTGCTCACTGCTCCATCAGGATTCAAGCAAGCCGGGCCGACGAGGCTGAAATGCCAGAAACCGGTCCCCGGTAGCTTGCCTCCTTTCTGGTGAAGAATTGGCTTGGTAGTTTGGTCTGCCCTGTTCCCATGATGCACTGGGCCAGGGACAGGCTAATTTGCATATAGCCAGGTTCTGAGCTGGGATGGGGCAGTGAGCTAAATAACGGTGATGGATCAAGCCCTGATCTTTGGACTGGGTAAGAGTGGTCTGCTTAATTCAGACACTCTGTTCATCACCACCCCCTTTTCTGAATCGTTTTTGGCCACTATAGGTGTGGCAGGGTATACTCAGACATGAGTCCCTTGCTCACTGCTCCATCAGGATTCAAGCAAGCCGGGCCGACGAGGCTGAAATGCCAGAAACCGGTCCCCGGTAGCTTGTCTCCTTTCTGATGAAGAATTGGCTTGGTAGTTTGGTCTGCCCTGTTCCCATGATGCACTGGGCCAGGGACAGGCTAATTTGCATATAGCCAGGTTCTGAGCTGGGATGGGGCAGTGAGCTAAATAACGGTGATGGATCAAGCCCTGATCTTTGGACTGGGTAAGAGTGGTCTGCTTAATTCAGACACTCTGTTCATCACCACCCCCTTTTCTGAATCGTTTTTGGCCACTATAGGTGTGGCAGGGTATACTCAGCCATGAGTCCCTTGCTCACTGCTCCATCAGGATTCAAGCAAGCCGGGCCGACGAGGCTGAAATGCCAGAAACCGGTCCCCGGTAGCTTGTCTCCTTTCTGGTGAAGAATTGGCTTGGTAGTTTGGTCTGCCCTGTTCCCATGATGCACTGGGCCAGGGACAGGCTAATTTGCATATAGCCAGGTTCTGAGCTGGGATGGGGCAGTGAGCTAAATAACGGTGATGGATCAAGCCCTGATCTTTGGACTGGGTAAGAGTGGTCTGCTTAATTCAGAAACTCTGTTCATCACCACCCCCTTTTCTGAATCGTTTTTGGCCACTATAGGTGTGGCAGGGTATACTCAGACATGAGTCCCTTGCTCACTGCTCCATCAGGATTCAAGCAAGCCGGGCCGACGAGGCTGAAATGCCAGAAACCGGTCCCCGGTAGCTTGTCTCCTTTCTGGTGAAGAATTGGCTTGGTAGTTTGGTCTGCCCTGTTCCCATGATGCACTGGGCCAGGGACAGGCTAATTTGCATATAGCCAGGTTCTGAGCTGGGATGGGGCAGTGAGCTAAATAACGGTGATGGATCAAGCCCTTATCTTTGGACTGGGTAAGAGTGGTCTGCTTAATTCAGACACTCTGTTCATCACCACCCCCTTTTCTGAATCGTTTTTGGCCACTATAGGTGTGGCAGGGTATACTCAGACATGAGTCCCTTGCTCACTGCTCCATCAGGATTCAAACAAGCCGGGCCGACGAGGCTGAAATGCCAGAAACCGGTCCCCGGTAGCTTGTCTCCTTTCTGGTGAAGAATTGGCTTGGTAGTTTGGTCTGCCCTGTTCCCATGATGCACTGGGCCAGGGACAGGCTAATTTGCATATAGCCAGGTTCTGAGCTGGGATGGGGCAGTGAGCTAAATAACGGTGATGGATCAAGCCCTGATCTTTGGACTGGGTAAGAGTGGTCTGCTTAATTCAGACACTCTGTTCATCACCACCCCCTTTTCTGAATCATGGTGCAACAAGAGGCATCTGGATTGCAGCCTGGAGCTGCAAGTCTTTCCATTGGAAGTGCTGGACTCTGGGTTGATCCAAACATTGCGCAGCCGGTGTTGCCTGCCTTTAGTGGTGATGCAGGGTGTAGAGGTAATTGTGATTTATTTTGCCTATACAGTTTATTCAGTTGTTTATGGATGATGTATTTTTGGCTGAGATTGTTGAGCAGACTAATTTGTATGCTAAACAGTATTTGAGGGACAACAGTGACAGTCTTAGGCCCCACTCTGGAGCTACTCAGTGGACTCCCACAAATCTGGAAGAGATGAAGATGTTTTTGGGTTTGACTTTCTTGATGGGCTTAATAAGGAAGCCATCCATGGTTTCATATTGGTCTACCAATCCATTGATGGCAATGGCCATATTTCCTGCAATTAAAAATTGTGATCGGTATTTACTTGTACTTTGGATGCTGCATTTTGTTGATCACTTTGTAGATTTGGCCTGTTCTTGATCACTTTGTAGATCGATTTTCAGAGATCTATACTCCAGGAAAAAAAGTACTGTAGTAAGTAGTGTTGATGAGTCTTTGGTCCTGTTCAAGGGTCGTTTGGTTTTTAGACAGTACATTCCTAGCAAGATGGCATGCTATAGAATTAAGATGTATATGTTGTCTGAGAGTAGGACAGGATATGTCTATAATTTCTGGGTGTACACTGGTAGGGATGCCACTATTGTCCTCCCTGGTTGTCCGTCCACTTTAGGAGTTTCAGAGAAAATTGTGTGGGAACTTGATTGAAGACTTTTTCACGGATGTCACTATTTGTACCTAGATAACTTCTACACTGCTGTGCCATTGTTTAAGGAATTGTTCAAAGTGGACACTCTAACCTTAAAGGTTACCCGAAAGAGCTTGTTTGCAAAAAGCTTCAGAGGGGACAGTGCAGTGCTAGCTGTGAAATTTGTAGACAGGTGGGATGTGTACATGCTGACTACCATCCATTATGAAAGTACTTCAAATGTGGCTGTTTGGGATCAGGTTGCTGAAGTGTGCAAACTTGAGTGTATTGTAAACTACAATAAGCACATGGGTGGCGTCAACAGAGTAGATAAGAGGTTGGAACCTTACACTGCTGTTTGTAAGGCTTACATTTGGTATAAGAAGTTGGCCATCCATCTTTTTAATTTAGCAACTTTTAATGCTTTTGTTGTGTTCAAGGAGTGTTCTCCAGCGTCAAAGATGACTTTTCTTCAGTTTCAGGAGTCTGTGATAGGCAGCCTTGTTGTAGCGAAACAGGCAAGTGTTCTTAGAGTTGGAGTGGTGGAGGATGTGGCTAGATTGAAAGATCACCACTTTCCTGATGTAATTCCTCCACGCCCAAAAGAAACAATCCATGTAAGAGATGTAGAGTCTGTTTGTGAAGAGGTATGCGGAAGGAGATTTGCATGCACTGTGCGATTGTCCTATTAATCCTGGGCTGTGTGTGCCCACATGTTTCAGATTGTATCACATGCAAAAGAGATTTTAGGAGCAATCGTGAGTCTACTAGTGTAGTGCCTAGTCTGTATGGTTTTATATTTGTTGTTCAGTTTCATGGTTGGCATTAGAATGATGTCTTTAATTACTGCTGTTGTGTTTGTAGTTATATTTTTTATCCAGTTCAAATTGGTTTGTGTTTTCTTTCTTGTTAAAAAAGAAAATGATGACTGTGTCTATGGACTGGCGCTTGGCTTGTGGTGTGCATGGACTGGGGCTTGGCTGGTGGTGTGCGTGGGCTGGTGCTTGGCTGGCGGTGTGCGTTGGCTGGCACTTGTCTGGCGGTATGGGTGGGTTGATACTTGGTTGGCAGTATGCGTGGACTGGCGGTGTGCCTGGGCTGGCATTTGGATGATGGTGTGTGAGTTGTGACTTCCTGCTGGTCATTGCACACTCTGCTAGCCAAACGCCACTGCACACCCTATGTCAACCACCAGCCGGTGTGATTGCTGTGTCAATCATGTGGGCATATGAAAGTGATGGGCTCTTGAAGGGTGCTGTCTGTTGATGTGAATGTTGTAATGTGCTGAGTCCGTGGATGGCGGTGTGAATGGTCTTGTGTGTCACGTATGATAGGTGGGTAAATGATCTGTAAAGATGTTGGTGCCTTGCCGTGGCTTTACAGCTCATGAGCTGTGAGTCATTGGTTCAGGTTTGTAACCTTTAAATTATTAACAGTGCATTTCCTTTTTGTGAAATCTCTTGTTGATAGAATTTTACGTACTGGACTTTTACTCACTCTTGTGCCAAATCCAACCAGTGTGTGTGTACTTTAGGAATTGTTTGTTTTGAAGTAATATTTGTCTTTTCTGTCTCTCTCTGCCAGGGTGTTCATTGTCTCCACATTGTCTGTTGATGTAATGTGCTTGGGCAGCAGCTGCTGGTGTGAACGTGTGTGTCAAGTATGAAAGGTGTGTAAATGGCCCATAAAGAGGATGGTGTCTTGTCTTGACTTTACAGCACACGAGCTATGAGTCATTGGATCAGGTTTTTTTAAGCTTTTAATTATTAAAAGTGCATTTCCTTTTTGTAAAATCTCTTTTTAATAACATATACATTTTAAACCTTTCACTCACCCTTGTGCCAAATCCAACCGGTATGTATGTGTACTTGAGGAAAAGATGGATACGCAGCCATTTTTGTCTCATCTGTCTAACTGTGTTAAGATGTAGTCTGTCTCTAGGGAACATTTTTTAACTCTAAATATGTTTGCAAACTCCATAAAATGGGGGGTGCTGGGTGGTGTGCCTCTCATGGATCCCAACAAGTTTTTTCTACTCACAATGCCATGCAAACCTCAAAACGTGACTATAGTCACACATCTTCCTTGCATTACTGTGTCATAATATTCTGGTAACAGAAAAACCACAATGTTTCTACCATCCAGCATTCCCCCCAGGTCTCCAAATAAAATGGTACTTCACTTGTGTGGGTGGGGGTGTACCCGCGACAGGTAAGGGCCCAAAATGTATTATAGGGGTTCCTTTGCTTTTTTTGGTGACACTTTGCTAAAATTGCCCAGTCTGACTCACCTGGCATTTGAGTTGGGAAGGTGCTATAGTACCATCGGAGCTTCGTCTGGGGCCGTTCCACTGGTGGCAACGCGGACGGTCTCGCCTACAATTCCCAGCATTCCCCGCGCTCTCTCGGCCCACAGCTGTCCCGCATCATCTGTAAGCGCCAGGAGGCACTTATAAGCACGCCGAGTCTCCCGCAGCGTGGTTTCCTTTTCTTTTTTTGGTGACACTTTGCTAATATCACCCAGACTGCCTCACCTGGCATTCAAGTTGGGAAGGTGCCGTAGTACCGTCGGAGCTTTGCCTGGGGAGACCGTTCCGCTGGTGGCAACGCGGACAATCTCGCCTACAACCCCCAGCATTCCCAGAGCTCTCTCGGCCCACAGCTGTCCCGTATCATCTGTAAGTGCCAGGAGGCACTTATAAGCATGCCGAGTCTCCCGCAGCGCAGGTTCCTTTGCTTTTGTGGTGACACTTTGCTAAAATCATCCAGACTGACTCACCTGGCATTCGAGTTGGGAAGGTGCTGTAGTACCGTTGGAGGTTCGCCTGGGGAGACCGTTCCGCTGATGGCAATGCGGACGGTCTCGCCTACAACTCCCAGCATTCCCGGCGCTCGCTCGGCCCACAGCTGTCCTGCATCATCTGTAAGCACCAGATGGCGCTTATAAGCATGCCGAGTCTCCCGCAGCACGGGTTAATTTGCTTTTTTTGGTGACACTTTGCTAAAATCGCCCATACTGACTCACCTGGCATTTGAGTTGGGAAGGTGCCGTAGTACCACCAGAGCTTCGCCTGGGGAGACTGTTCCACTGGTGGCAATGCAGACGGTCTCGCCTACAACTCCCAGCATTCCTGGCACTCTCTCACACCACAGCTTTCCCGCATCATCTGTAAGCACCAGGAGGCGCTTATAAGCAAGCCAAGTCTCCTGCAGAGCGGGACGTGCGCAGCTGTGACCGGGCAAAGCCCGGGCCAAGGGCGGGTCTGTCCGCGCCCGTCATAGCCTGACAGAGACTGGACTGGGCCACCCCTCTGATATTTGGACATTGGTAGCCCTGTAGCTGTGTGGTAAGCTTCAACTATTAGTGTGGTTGGACTTCCTGTGTTTTTTAAAGTGTTTTGTATATTCTTGCTTATTTTTCGTTCACAAAGGGGAGTATCATGAGTAAACGCAAGGGGCCTGCAGCTACTCTAGATGCTTTTATCATTAGGGCAGAATCTCTATTAAATCATGAGATTCCAATCGCCGAAAGGAGATTATCTCTTGAACCAATACACACACAAATGTGCTCACCCAGGCTTTCAGGTGCCCCGCATCTATCCCCACTGGTATCCATAGAAACAGGTAAAGAGGATGGACTAGTAACTAATTGCTCTGATATATCTGTTTCTACAGGGACAAATGATACAATGAACTCGACAGTAGGAACTAGATTAAGAAAGCAAAACCAGACATTGGGGAAAAAAGAAGATGACAAGTGTGAAAAAGAAGGCTCGAGCTCCAAGGAAATCTAGGGCCGGGGTTGTAGGGGGTTTGGTACAAGGAGGGAAAACAAAATCCAGCGTTTATTCATCAGGAGTACCTGTCAAAAATGCATGCACCCAGACAGAGCCCAATGATGATCTAAACTACCCTGCCCTAGCTAATTATTATGGGGATCTTGAGTCCACTATAAAGAGATCCCTCGATTCCACCAAGGAAGCAATGCTATCTGATTTAGTGGGCCATATTAGTGCGGCTTTAAGACCCTTGGAAGAAAAGTTGGGCCTATTGCACAATTCTATAGGACTACTGAGTAAAGGTAGTCATCCCCTTAGTGATTGTGCCCAGAAGAGAGTGATGGGAAAAAATCATGGAGATCCGCTAAAACCAAGTGTACCAGGAGATAATAGGCCGATACCACTTGAACCAGATATAAGCATATGTCATGGCATGGCCAGGAATAGCTCCAGATTATATAATAAGCCCAAGGGAGACGATAGAGTGATAAAAACGGTGTCTGAGATAGGAGCTAGGATAGAACCTCAACGTAACGCAGGAGGTTCTTTACCTTGTGATCCTGCTTGTGGTAGTCCAGGAACCTATACTGATAAACCAATAGTATATAGTCCCAAAGGCACAGATCTAATTCACAACAATGACGTCCTAAATTTACCACCCGCCTCATGCCCGTACGTGTTAGTTTTAGCAGGGGTACCGGCACTCAGGAGGGATCAGAATGAGAATTGGACGAACCTGAAAAACAAGGTGATAGATTGGCTAGTAAAATTCAGTCAATTCAACCCAATGAGAGAAGCTGATATCCTAATGGTACGTAGGATAGGCTGGGTGGGAGAATCCAGGAAGAATATTGAGGGGGATTGTGTGGTGGTAAACTTTAGACGGCCACAGATGATTAGGGCCATTTCAGCCACCAAAGAGTTAACTGCT
The DNA here is from genome assembly GCF_964261635.1 of Lissotriton helveticus. Lineage (NCBI taxonomy): Eukaryota > Metazoa > Chordata > Amphibia > Caudata > Salamandridae > Lissotriton > Lissotriton helveticus. Next base: position 1,235,703,437 of record NC_136063.1, on the reverse strand, counting down.
TTGCGGAACACTAGTATCTGTGTGTTACCGTTGGGTTATTTTTATAGACCGACGGAGAGAGGTAATACAAATGGCGTTAATCCAATGGTCCCACTGAACAATGGCTTCGAGGTTTTATCAACCCTTGAGGATCTGGATTGGCATTTAAAGTTCTCATTTTGTAGGTTGGAACCACCAACAGTGCCTCTGGAAGATGGTCGTCCGGATAGGGGTTCCGTCCTCGAGACCCTGATGGTGGAGGTTCAACATCCTCATCTCCCAAAGGACCCAATGGATGAAATAATAATCCCAGAGACAATAGAAGGTCCTTGGGTACCGCAAGTGGGAGACATGGAGGTGCTCTCAACCAATATGATAGATATTAATGATGCACCTATAATATCTAGGCCTACTGGAGATGACTCAATCCGGTTTAGGGTCCCTAGCGATATACCAAATTTGTGTGTTACAGCGTGGAACATCGCAGGTTTAAGGAGGAATATGGTTGACCAATCTTGGAATGAATACATAGAGGCTAGTGATGTGATAATTTAACAGGAGACTTGGCTCTTGGAAATACCTCACAGGGTTGGTTTTAAAACATTTAGGGGGACATTATGATGACGGGAGGACTTTGTCCGCCCGTCACCATAGTGGGGAATGGGATCACCCGCCATAAGGGCGGGGGTCCCGGGGGTGAGATTAGGATGTGCCCGCTCTCTGCACCGCCCACCACAGTGCTGAAAATGCTTTTCACCGTTTGAATAATGAAAGCGGCAGGCACCGCACGGTGCCTGCCGCTTTCATTATGCAAATGCAGGGGGGTATGTGACATCACATTTAGGAAACACAGCACAGGTCCTATGTACAAGCATTCCATGTCATTACTGAAACCTCACTATTTTTCAAAATACAATTCCTCTATGCAAACAAACTCAATATGCTTCCTACACTGAGTTAACACAGGTAACATCATAGTAAAGAGTCAAATTTACACCTGTGTCTAAGAGTGTAGTCGGGGATAGGCTTCATGAAGCCTAGTCCACTGCACTCTTAGACACAAGCCTCACCACCTACGCTCCCCAGGAAAGCCCAAACATGTACCTTTTTCCGCCATATTTAAAGTGACGCATGTAGGTAGATGCGTCACTTTTTAAACCTCTGCGCCACATTATACTCAGAAATGTAAAAGCCATTCATTTTCCTCAAAATCGTTTTTGATATCACATTTAGGAAACACAGCAAAGGTCCTATGTACAAGCATTCTATGTCATTACTGAAACCTCACTATTTTACAAAATACAATTCCTCTATGCAAACAAACTCAATATGCTTCCTACACTGAGTTAACACAGGTAACATCATTGTAAAGTACATTACACTTGACAGAGGTATAATGTGGTGCAGAGATTTAAAAAATGACGCATCTACCTACATGCGTCACTTTTTAAATATGGTGCAACAAGGCATATGTTTTATGCCGCCAATGCGTCACAAAAAATGACGCATCAGTAGCGCAAAACTGACGCATGGTTTTATAAATGAGGGTCATCTTTTTCTTGGACACTACTCCAGTTTAGTCCTGTCCACTGCATTCTTGGACTGAAGCCTCACGTTTTGTGCATCCCTGGACAGGATTCATCACATGAGCAGTCCTGCTTAGGCCTCATAATCTTTTTTTAGAATGAAATTTGAAAAACAGAGATAAGGTGATATGTATAAGCTTTTCATTACACTACTGAAACATTTACAGGGCAAAGTAATGTGTTTTACATTTTTGAGACAGAATAAATTGTGTGTGCATGATTACATAAAAAAAATTGATCTTTTCACAATCATGTCACCTGTTTCACCTGAGATTAGGAAGTAGATTGTGGAGATGAGGTGAGGCATATCCAGAGGGACAGAGGAGGTGAGATCTATGTTCAAGACTGTAGTGGGAGAGAGGCCTTTCCTGGGAAGCATAGGTGGTGAAGCCTGTGTATAAGAGTGCAGTGGACTAGACTTCATGAAGTCTATCCCCTACTGGACTCTTAGACACAGGTCTCACCTACTTTGTACCTGTGGACAGAGCTGTGTTCCACTACACTCTTCAATACAGGCCTCACCTCTTTTGCACCCCTGGAGAATCCTGACTTGATCTGTAACCCTGAATAGACTGTTTGGTTTTTGTCATTGCTTTGTTGTTTGGTAATAGTGATCTATAATGTGCTATTTTTTCTTTAACACAGATTGAAATCAAGATTTCAAGAGTGAGACAAAATGCCTTCAAGGGAAAGGCGAAGAAAAGAAGATAACCGCAAAAAAACAAAAAGAGTAACGGAATTACAGCACTCTTCCACAACAAATACTTAAAAAAACAGGAACAAAGCTCCTGGTAAGAGAACTATCAGCCTGATTCATGTAGGTAAATTGCACTCGCAGAGGGCCAGATTCTGAGAATCTGGCCCTTTGCGAGTGCGATTTTTGCATTTGGTATTCATGATACCAAATGCAAAAATCGCTATGTAAGAATTCGCATATTTGCGTGGAATGGCATTTAAGGAATCTCTAATAGAGATTCCTCAAATGCTATTCATGACACAAAACAAAATAGCGATTTTGGACTTTTGGGGCCGCTATTTACCGACAGGTCAGACCTGTCGGTAAATAGCAAAAACTCAGAAAAATGCTTTTAAAAGCATTTTTCAAAGTTGCATGTAGCACACACACATGTCCTTTGGACATGTGTGTGCGCAACACCTGTCCAAAAGTGCATTTTAGGGGTGCTACAGGGCGTCCTTTGGACACCCCTGGCACCCTTAAAATCGCTATCTTAGTTGCGAGTAGCAAATTGCTACTCGCAAATCCCCATTCATTCCTATGGGCCTCTTGGCCCATAGGAATGAATGGGGAGTATTTGCGAGTAGCAAATTGCTACTCGCAAATAAAGAACATGTAGGAATCGCTATTTAAGTAGCAATTCCTACATGAATGCCGTTTTGCGTGTCCTCAATAGCGAATCGCTATGATTCGCTATTAGGGACACGCAAAACGGCATGTACATGAATCAGGCTGTAAGTCTTTCATACGTAACATATGTACATCGGAAAAAAATGATGGACAGCATGTAGAAAAAGAGAATGAGAGAGTAAATTTGAAAAGGAAGGAGAGACCCTCAAAGAATTCTACAACTGGAGCAGGAGAGAATAATATGTATAGGAATAGAAGGCAGAATCAGTTTAGAGACATTCGTAAACGAATGTTTCGCAATAGGGTGGTTTTAAATTTGTTAAAAAACATTAGGAAAGGTAAACAGAGAGCTGCTTTTTATAACAAAAAGAAAAGTGTAGAGAAGATTGTTGATCAGGCTTTTGAAGTTAAGAAAAAATTATTTATTTTAATAATCAATAGAATTAGGACACTTAACAAGACAATGGATGTTTTCAAATCAAACAGTAGATGGAAAAGAGTAATTAATCGGACTAATTTTTGTAAAGTTTTTTTGGGAGAATGGATGCACAGTTCAAGTTGTGAGCCATTTTTTAATGAGCAGAGTTACATCCAGGATAATGATTTAGTGCATGCAGTTGACACATGTGGTCGAGCGTATGAAGTGAAAGACGGATGTCCGATTGAAAAAGAGAAACTTGTGCCTAGAGAACCAGAAGAGGTGTTAACTGATGAAGTTTTAGGGAGACGTACTAAGGGTCCAGTGTACACTTGGAAGTGTAGTAGTATTTGTAGTGTGCGACAGGAATCAATTGATTTGTTTTGTAATTTCTTACGTACATATAGTAAGAGAAGTCTAAAGCAGAAAGTGAAGTTGTTGCAAGACTTAGATCCTTGCAGAGTGAGAGAAAACACAGGTTTGCAAGGGCATTCACTGGCTTGTCTTTCTAGAAAAGTCTGTCATAGTGTTTTTCATCATTTTAGGATGTTAGCAGTGCATCATACCAAAATGAGGAAATTAGTGAGAAGGATGTATTATGCAAAAAGTCCAGCACTTAAGCTTAAACAATTAAACAGTGTTCTTTTGCATGGAACTGAATTAGATGTGAAGAAGATTTGTGAAGAAATTGAGATTTGTTATTTTCGTGAAAAAGAGGACAGTGTAGAAATTGACACAGCAATTCAAGGTAATGTGGAAGACAATGTACAGATTTCAAATACAGAAAAGTTTGAGAAGGAAATTACCAGGTTTAAGGTGAAATCAAGTGAAAGGCCGAATTTTACTTGTGTGTGTTGTCGACGAAGTCATTATAAGCATCAAACTAGATTAGTTGATTTATATGTAAAAAGTGAAAAGATGAATAATTATGAGTGGAAAGATTTTGCAACTTATTTGTGGGTGGAGAATTGTTTTGATTTGAGTTCTGATCAGCGTATTTGTAAATATTGTTATGATAAATTAAATCAAAACAGAATGCCTGCTAGAGCTGTTCATAATAATCTGGAGTTGGTAGACATTCCCCGTGAATTGATGGATTTAAATACATATGAGTCTATTTTGATTCAATGTGTCCATCCTTTTCAGGCAATTGTTCGCATGGAGCCTAAGATAGGGAAATTGCCTCCTACAGATTTGCAGAGAGGATTAAAGGGAAGAGTTGTTTATTTGCCCCTAGATTTAAAAACAAATATTGATACAATTGGTATAAAAAAGTAGAAGAGGAACCTTTAGTTATTCTAGTTAATGGGGTTCCGACAAAGAGTAAAAAAATCTGGCAAGATTTAGTGGATGTTAGGAAAGTCAAAAAGGCAACGTTGTATTTAGTCAAAAACAATGAGTATTACAAAGATGTATGTGTTGCAGCAGAGGAAACAGCTGCAGATGAAGACAGTGATTGTTCAGGCGGCCAAATTGAAAAAGTTGATGTGTCTAGAAGTGAAGAAATATATGAACATTATACTGTTCATCCTTTGCATTCTAAAGAAGTAATGGGGAATGCAATTGAATTGTTTCAAATGAAAGCAGCAAAAGGAAGTCCCAGTAGTGTATGGGAACAAAGTTTGGAAGCTCGTTGTTTTCCACAGCTATTTCCAACAGGTCGAGGTGGACGATATGACGATCGACCACTTCAAATTCCTGCATCTGAATATCGAACTGTAAGATTATATGCTGAAGATCCAAGGTTTCGTCAATGCATTCCCTATTTGTTTCATCTACTGTATGAAAGTGACTTGTCTGGGCTTTCTTATACAGTAAACCATATACTGAAAAGTGGAGCACATCTGCAAAATGTTTCGGCGAGGGACTTTATGGAGAAAGTGAATCTGCAAGATAATATTTTAGAATCTCATCTAATCAATCTCATGGCATGTCAGCGTGGTACAAACGAGTATTGGTACCGTCGTCATGGGGAATTGAAATGTATGCTAAAAAACTTAGGAACTCCTACATGGTTCCTCACTCTTAGCTGTGCCGAGTATGCATGGGACGACTTACTTCAATTTCTACGAGAGGCAAATGCAAATATACAAAATATAGAATTCAAAACACCTGGAGAACTGTGTTCTTTGGATCCAGTGAATGTATGCAGATATTTCAATCATAGATTTTAAGCTATGATGTCTTTTATTACCAACAAAAAAAAAACTCCCCTTGGAGAGGTTTTGGATTTCTTTTGGAGAAAGGAGTATCAAGCGAGAGGTGCTCCTCACATACATATGTTGTTATGGATTAAAGATGCACCCAAATTTGGAACAGATTCCGATGAGACAGTGATGAGCTTCATTGAAGAGTATTCAACATGTGCTGTTCCGAAAACTACAGAGGAAAACAGTTTAAGGCAACAAGTTTTACACTTTCAATCCCATCGTTGTGGAAAGTACTGTGGTCGAAAATTCAGAAACAAGGACAAGTTCTACACAAAATGTCGTTTCGGCTTTCCACGACAAGTGATTTCTAAAGGAAGAGTAAATAATTTGATGTCTTCTCTGCGACATACTGTGACGAGGAAATCACCCAAAAATACATACAATTTAAAAAGAAACGAAGAGTCCAAGTACATTAACGACTACAACCCAGTGATTTTGTCCATGTGGAATGCTAACATGGATATTCAGTTCGTTGCTGACAACTCTATTGCTGTGGCTCGATATGTGACGTCTTACATCACAAAAAAAGAAAAGACAGAACTGAAGGAAATGTGGGAAGACATTTCACATGAAAAGAGTCTAAGCAAGAAATTATACAGTTACAGTCTGAAGATGTTGTCGCATCGAGAAATTGGAGCATATGATTGTTCTGATCGATTGTCGTCAGCAAGTCTCTATGCCAAATCTAGAACCATCATTTGGGTGAGTCTAGGTCTTGCTGCAACACGAAATCGAGTTTTGAAATCTGTACAAGAGATAGAGTATTTGGCGGAGAAAGAACCAGAAAGTACAGATATTTTGAAGACAAACATGTTGGATACATACTATCCATATAGAAGTCCTCATCTTGAGAACGTTTGTCTCTATGAAGTTCTTCAAAGCTATATTTATAAGAGGAACATCAGAGAAGATATCAATAATGGAATATATGCTGTCATTGGATGTGAAGGATGTCTAGTGAAACAGAGAAAAGGTCATTTGATTAATCATCGAAAATTGAGTTGTGAAAATCCAGACAAAAGAGAATTTTACTATTTGGCTCTTTTGCAACTCTTTAAACCATGGCGAGAAGAAGAGGAACTACTTGGAGATTTTCTCTGTTATGATGACTCTTTTAATGCTACGAAGGATACCATAGAATGTCCTGTTTTTCCAAATTATCTGCAAATGTTGAATGAAGAAATAGAGCAAGAAGCAAAAATTGCTGCAGAGATTGCGAGAGACAGTTCTCAAGGCAGTCAGAGTTCTGCTTCATTGAGTCAGGATCCACTAGGAGGACCAATTATCCAAAATGAAGCTGCCACTGCCATGGCTGAGGTGGAAAGAGCTATGGAGCAAGCTCAAGAGGATGTAATTAATTTAGAAGATTTGGTGAAACAATTAAACGTTGAGCAGAAACTGATATATGATGAAGTCACAGAACAGGTTGAACATGGATTGAGTCATGAGAAGAAAGAGTGCTCATGTACATCATTTAAGCCTGTCCGACTGTACGTGAGTGGAGAAGCGGGAACTGGAAAAAGTTTTCTGATTAAAGCAATTGCATCTTATCTGCAGAAAAGGACTGAATCACCGCTGTCTTGTGTGGTTACCGCTCCAACTGGGCTGGCAGCACATAATATTAAAGGGATTACTTTACATCGTTTACTGATGCTGCCAGTGGAGCATGATAACAAATTGCAATATCACAAGCTATATGGAGATGCGTGTTCCGAAGTTTCGAGATTCCTGAAGAAAATGAAACTTCTTATCATTGATGAAGTAAGCATGGTGTCAAATATAATGCTTGCTTTTGTGCATTTGAGAATGCAAGAAATTCTTAGAACAGACTATGATGTTTTATTTGGAGGAAAACATATTATTGTTTTTGGAGATGTTCTGCAGTTGACTCCAGTGAAAGGACAACCTGTGTTCAAAATGCTCATGCATGAAGATACCAGGAAGTGCCTAGGAAGCATTGAAAACGTTAATATATGGTTAAACTTCAAATATGCAGAATTGCTTCAAAATATGCGGCAGGCAAAGGATGAAGATTATAAAAATATTTTACAAGACGTAAGAGTAGGAAAAATAAGTCAGCAAGGGAAAGAAGCTTTACATGGACGGTTAATTTCAAATTTGAACCCAAATGAAAACATTCTTCCAGAGAATTTTTTTAAGAAAATTAACGAGAGGAAATCTGCCATATGTTTGATGCCAACTCTGAAAGAATGTTCCATGTTCAACAACAAAATGTTAAATTTAGAAAATGAAGAGATAATGAAACTGGAAGCTACAGATAAAATAGAGCATATGGGAGCAACAATTGTTTTGTCTGAAAATTTGAAATCAAAATTGGATTCATTAGAGAAGAGTATATCTAAAACTGCTGGTTTTGAAAAGACTCTGAATGTGTGTTTGAATTGTCGTGTCATTTTGCGAAGGAATTTAAATGTTGAAAGAGGTCTGGTAAATGGAGCAATGGGTCATGTTGTTGGTTTTGTGAATTACAAAAATAGAGATGGAATTGAAATTAAAAAAATGAAATTTGATGGCATTGATGAAATAGAACAAATTTGTTGTTGTTCAGCTAGATTTTTGCTCGTGAAAGACTTATATGTTCGCCGAAAACAGTTTCCTATTTGTTTGGCATATGCAGTGACAATTCATAAATCTCAAGGTTTAAGTGTAGATAGTGCTTTGGTGAACATTGGAAGTTCTGTGTTTAAAGAGGGTGTGGCATATGTGGCTTTATCACGAGTCAGAACTTTATCAGGATTGTACTTGATTGAGTGTGATGAAACAAAGATTTGTGCTGATCTAGATTGTGTTAAAGAATACAATAGGTTAAGAAGAGAGTATGCTCCACATTTGCCTCAATATCCTCTGATAGAAAAATGTGTGGTAGGCCGAAAAAGAAGAAATGAGAGCAATTGCAGTGAGGTAGTAGCAAAAAGACAAAAAGTAGATGAAACTGTAATTGTAAGCAGAAGGAAAAAGGATTCTGTTGAGGATGTTGTTGGATTTCAGTTTGAAAACAGTTCTGGTGTCAACTGCTATGCTAATGTAGTAGTTAATGTTGTTTTTTTCTTCAAAATTTACAAAAACAGATTGTCGAAAATCGGGAACAAACATTGTGCTGTTTATTGAATTCTGTGTTAGAGAAATGTAGTAGTGATAGAGGAAAAATAGAAAGTGTTTCAGAAATTAGGAATCTTGTAGACATATGTTCAGGTCAAAATCAATTTTCACAGATAATTCAGCAGGATTGTCAGGAATTTTTAATGTATATGTTTGATGTATTGGAAGATGAAGGAGTAGATATAAAAAATCTTTTTAACCTTTCTTATCAATGGCAACATGACTGTGATAACTGTGCTTCACCAAGTAGTACTAGAATAGACTCTGAAAGATTTATATATTTGACTTTATCAGACTGCAAATCAGTGTATTTTAATAATCTAGTTAAAGCAGCGGATCACAATATGGTGTGTACCCAATGTAAGTCTACAATGCTGTCCACATTATTTCCACAAAATTATGGTCACTATGTCATTTTAATGTTTCAACGATGTAGACCTGATGAAACTAAATTGACAACTTCTATTAAAATTTTTGTGGCTTCTCAGTTATCGATATCAGGAAGAACCTTTGCAACTGCAGCTATTATTTTTCATGATGGTCCTTCTACAACATCAGGGCATTACACATGCTATTTAAAAACTTCTAAAGGTTGGACCCAGTGTAACAACACTCATTTGACTTTCAAACAACGTTTGCCTTTTGGCTTTATAAATTCATACCTAGTGTTTTTACAGCCAAAATGTAGGTAAAAGTAATTGGCTAATGAAGACGGGAGCAGTTAATAAAGGTTATTTTGCTGTTTAAAAATATATTCTGAGTAAAAGTGATCCAGGCAATATAAAAAATTGACTTGTTATATAGGTACTGTAAGTGGATGTCATAGTAAGTGATGTTAGTATTATACAAAATGATGAACATGAGTGAGTCAGAGATGGTTTTACAAATACTTAAATATTGTGAAAATGTTGTAGAGCCTTTCTTTCAGAACGTCGGGAAAAAGGTCATTTCAGAGTGCCTTAGAATTAATTTGAACATATACTCATACATCTGACACTATTTGGCCAATTGGAAAGGTGCAGGAATGAGTAAAGAGTCATGACTGAAAAAAAGGAGTATATGAAAATATTGAAAATATTTCAGATGTTCTTGGAGCTTTTCTTATAGAAAGTCGATGAAATGGATTTTTAAGTGAACAGCAAAGTACTTTCCAACGAGAAAAGGACCACCATGATACAGTATTTGGCCTCAAGGAAAAGTAAGTCAATCTAACTTTAGCGTACATTTGTCATTTGTCAGTATTTAAGGTTTTTTTAAAAACACAATCTTTTAGATTGTGTTTTTTTCCCCGCTGACATATGATGAGTAATTTGAACTCACTGTTTTAAGTGAAATTCAATATATTCTGAGAACAGCAAAAATAAACTATGTAACATGTTGTACAAGTTATTTTATACTTTGGATTGTGTAAATTAAATTGTATTCCCATTCTGTGACACTTACTTTCCTTTTTCCATCCTCTTTCAGCTCTTTTTACTCATTTATAATGTCTTTCTCTCACTCTCTGTAACCCCCATTCCCTTACTCCACTTCTTTGACAACCCCTCATTCTCATTTCAACTGTGTGTATCCCGTCTCTCCCTTGCATAACTTTTCAGCTTTCAGTCTCTCTGCTTTACTTCTCTTTTCCGTATTTTCCTCCTTTGCTCTTTTAGTAATTCCTGTTTACTCACTCAGCAGTATTATTGCACTCTATCACTATAAATCACCCACTCTCCCTAGCTTATCTTTGTTTGCTCCTTAATTTTGACCTCTTCTCTCTATTTTTCGTTCACTACTTCTATGTCCTCAGTGCCTCACTCTACTTGTGTTATTTTCACTTGTGTTTATCTACCTTCTATCACTTCTTTTACAACAACTTCACTGCTCCTCTGTCGTCGTTCTTCATCCCATTTCTTTTACTCTGGTTCCATTACTATCCCTCATTTCCTATCTTTCAGTGTACTTCTCTTTACTTTTATCACCGAATCATTTTCTCTCAGTACCACTGTTTTAGTCCTCTTCTCCTCTCTTTCCTATTTTTGCTCCCTTACTCATTTCCTTTCCTCGCTCATTGTACTCCACTTCACTCAGTTTTTCTCTTAGTCTGTCTGTCTAGTAACTTCCTCACTCCTTTTCACTCAATCCTTCTATATTATCCTCTCTCCCTTCATCCCTTCACTCTATGACTATTCTTCACTTACTCTCAGTTATCTTCCATTCCTCATTCTTCTAAATGCATCCTTAATTAGACTCATTTCCCTCTCAGTCATTATCTTTTTACTTACTCCTGTTTCCTGATTTAGTTTTGCTAACTCACATTCTTTTAGTATCTTTCTTACCTTCAGTTCATTTCTCTCTTCTTCTCTTCCTCTCTGTCAGTGAATCTATATGCCTTACTCTTAGTAATTTGCTCTCCTTCTATTTCTTTTTCTCTCTTTTTGTCCTTCTACCTTACTTTATTTCTCTTTCTGTGTCCTTCACTCTTACTTTATTTCTAAATACACTGTTATGATTTGTAACCTCTTCATTTGTATCTTTTATTTTAAAATAGATATTTTACTAATTAAAACTTATTTTTTTCTTCTCTCTTTCACAGATACAAAGTGTAGTAAAAAAATGTAATAAAAGTTACATTTATTATATGGTAAGTGTGACTAAAAAAATGTAGTTTGTCATCACCCTTTGCTTTAACCTCACTAATAATTTCTCAAGCAATCTCACTCCTGTTTCCTTACTCTACTTCGTTCACTTATTCTTATTCTCCATGTTTACTTCCCTTTCCCTATTTCCCCTCTCACATTCAACTTCTTTCAGTCCCCATTCTTTAGTTCACTTACCCTCTGTTTCCTTCCTTTGCTCCCTCACTCATTCTCTTTTTCTTAATTATTTAATTCACTCCTACACACACACCCTCACCTCCACCCACACCGAAAAACCCCACACACCCACACCCACAGACACACCTTACACACCCACACCCCGACCTACTCCCAGTGACTCCCTATAAGTCACACACACTGCATTACTTACCTTTCTTTGCTGTTTTACTCAGACCCATACAGGCACTGTTTCCTTTACTCTCTCTGTCCTTTCTCTTTGTCACTCCCCATGTCTTATCCTAATTCAATTTTTCACCCTCTTTCACCCCTCTTTACTTACACTCACTGTTCTTTTCTCACCCTCCCTCACCGTTGTTCATTTATCCCGGTTCCGTCACTACCCTTCATTCCTCATTTTTTAGTGTCCTTTTTTTTTCTTTCAACAGCCACTCACATTCTCCCACTATTTCTACTTTAGTCTTCTTCCTCTCTCTTCCCTTCTTTCGCTCCCTTATTCATTTTACTTTTCTCACTTTCACCCTATTACACCTTCTCTGTTTTTTACTATGTAATAAACAATCCCTCTGTGTTTCTCCCTCTAGCTCTCTTTCTCTTAACATTACTCTCTTTGTGTTCTTCCCTCATGCTAACTCCTTCATTATTTTTTTTTTATTTTTTTTGGGTGCGCGCCCCGGTGCGCGTACCCTGAGGAAAAAAAATTGACAGAGATTCTTTAAAAATATATGTTTATTTTTATAAATTAGAGGTAGTTCTAAAAAGAACTGTTTTTTTTCTTCTTTTTGTTGTTTTATATTTTTTTTAATGTTTTTTTGAACATTTTGTACTTTTTTTGGCTTTTCTGAACAGTTTTATATTTTTTTTGTATTTATTTATGGGGAGAAACAAAAAAAAAGGGAATTGAAAATGGCTCAACTGGAGCAAAAAACAAAAAACGTAAAGTTAGGGTTTTTTGGGGCAATTGTGGTTGTCACCAGCAAGGACGACGAGCTTTACGCTCTTTTCACCATAGGAGATGAGCTTACCACAATATATACATGTAATTCGGAAATCCTCAAATCGTTGTTGAATGCAAAGCATCGTCTCCGTTGTCTCTGGTCCCGATGGAGTGGGTTGCTTTCTTTTGCGGGTGGTCCTTGAAGATTGGGGGAGGTTACTGGCCAGTTCCCTCATCTCTGCAGCAGAATAGTTGTTCGGATGCTTGCGGATCATGTGTCTAATCATGGTATAATTATCAAAAGAATATTTCTTGTTAGGGTTCCCCCTTGAAATTTCTGAGCCACAGATTCGGCAAGTCACCTTGGCTGCATTGACTTTTTTCTTGCCCTCTGGGATAGAAAAAAACTCCCATACAATGTGTGGCTTTGGCTGGTATGGGGTATTGTCTTCATGCAGCCATCTTCTCCCCTGCTCCTCTTCCTCTTCCTCCTCCTCCTCTTCTTCACCACCAATGTAATGTTGTGGTGGGCCTCTTGGTGGTGGTGGTGGTGGTGGTGCAGATGCTCCAGCTGCTGCTGCTACTGTAGCCATTTTAAAGTACAAAATATTTCTCTAAGTTGTTCAAACAGGTCTTCCTCAGTCAAAGGACAAAGTCATAATAAGGAAAAAAGGTGGGGTCTTTCATCATTTGGAAAACAAAACTGTTCTGGACCAAGGAAAAGTGTTATTTTCAAGTCACATGATCCGGGCTTTAATCATTTGGAAACCAAAACTGATCTGCACCAATGAAAAGTGTTATTTTCAGATCACATGACCCGACGCGCTTACCCGTCGCGCCCCGGGGCGTGCCCGGGGGCGCATAGCGTAAGCGCGTCAAGACGTTCCGCGATCGTATCACGCGGCTACGCGATACATCACGATGTTGTTTTCGTTCACGGGAATAGCGCTAACGGGGCGCTCACCGGTACGTGCCCCGGGGCGCCCGCAACATTGCGCTTACCCGTGCGTTCACCGGTACGCGCCCCGGGAGCGCTCCGGGGCAAAAAAAAAAAAAAGAAAAAACTATTACATAATTATACAATATAAAATTCGTTATAACTTTTTTTACTTTTTATACCTATAGAGATTTGCTATTCAAAAAACATTGAAATTAACTGAAAAAACCATAGGTTTCACACCAGTTATAGTTAGGAATTAGCATTTAAAAAACCTATTAAATTCACTGAAAAAACCATAGGTTTCACACCTGTTATAGTTAGCTGGAAGTTTTACTCGCATAAAACCATTGTAATTCCCACGTTATAGTTGGTTGGACTCACTATAACTTGCGCGTGCAATGCACTGCTGACGACATCACATATTACATCACTCATGAGTAAAAATCAGGTTTCCACATCTTTGGGTCTGAATGTTATCTCCTTCCCTGGTAAATATTCATTTTGTGGCGCTGTCTCTCTCGCCGCTGTGGGTTAAAAGGACGCATGGTGCCCACCTGTCTGTTCCTATCACGGAGACCGTATCTCCAGGGCCCATATCGCGGCCCCCCTGGCGATGAAGCAACCGAAGCAGTGTATGGTGCGGTTCAGACTCGGAAAATTTAGAATAAATTAAACGAACCTCTGCCCGCAAGCAGCCAATGGCCTTCAGCCAGGTGAATACATGCGGCAGCCAGCTGCAGCGGTACCTCCGGCACATCTGGTAATTACATGGTGCTGCTGTGAGGCTGGTGGTGATGGGGGCGGGTAGTGAGATATTTATTCATACTCCTTCAGTCAGTAGAAATAGCAGCTTCCAAGACCCCGGTTGGGTATTAAAGATGATAGTTTTCATGCAGGTATCATTCCGTTTCCACAGAGTGTCATCTTTTCGGAGGCTCAGGGGGAAGTGGGTTGGGGGGACAAAACATCTCTAAGTTGAAACAACAAATATTTAAACATTGGGTCATATGTTGTCAAGAGTAATACATCAACTGTAGATTTTTTTTATTGAGGAAACACATCTTGAGTAGGGGTGAGTGGAATTTGCATAGTCGCGCTACACAGAGCTCCGTGAAATGGTAAAAAATCTCTTCAAGCACGCAAAAGTTCCGCGACCATGCAAAATTGCTTGTTCTGCCCGTTCGCGATGATTTTTCCCTGTTCGTGAACGCTGTTTGTGTGCTCAGGGACAAATATCTTGTAAACACGCATTTTGAAAGCGCAAACAAGCAAAAAATTCTGCGAAGCAGCGGATCGAGGAATTTTTATTTGTCCTCATTTTCTACCATGGTCATTCCGTTAAAGTCTGAAGAGAGTGACACACTGCCTCAGTAAACTGGATAGCAAGGCTATTAATCAGGTAGCCTCCACAAATCAGTGATGTCAAAGCCTCCAAGACCTTCATACAGAGACCATAGGGGAGCCACTTTGCTGAGCATGTATCCCAGCAATCAGGGCGCAACCTGATATGTCTGGATATGCATGAAGAGGAAGAGAAAGCAAGGGCAGCATAATCATTGGGCAGGGGAAAAAAACAAATCCGAAATCTCACTGTTGACCCCACTTCAAAAGGTACCAAAAGGCTCTTTTATTTTGGTTGCCCGATCTCATTAGGTCTAGCCTAGACACCTGCAATACTGATGCGCGCCAATCAGGAAAGGAGGGTGGAATAGAGTCCTTCCACTTTTTGCAGATTTCTCTCCTGGCCAGGAGGATGGTATAGAAAAGAAGATGTTTGGCAGGACCTACGACACCGTCCATCACACCAAATATTGCAAGTACGGGATTTATTGTGATTTGGCGGCCGAGAGAAGTTGACAGTAGACTACTAATAGAGTCCCAAAAGGGAGACAAAGATGGGCAATCAAAAAACATATGTAAATCCGAGAGCTATTGCCCCACACCTCATACAAGATACTGGTGAGTCTTTTAAGAATTTTGAGAGCCTCTGTGGTGAGTAATAGGTCCTATGCACGGTGAAGAGGTGATTCCTACGGAGCCATGCTGGTTTGACAATATCCAATAGTAGCTTAAAGGAATTAAGCCAGAGGCTTCCCTCATCCTGGTCCAGGAAGGAGCTCCCCCAAAGCTTATCCGCCAGTTGAAATTCACAGTCAAACACCTTTAGTATTGCATGGTACCAAAAAGAGATTTCCTTTTGAGCTGGGATTTTATTAAGTAGTTGGAACTCAAGATGGTTACCTTCCCCTACTGGGAATCTACTCCTAGTGGAAGACTGTGACTGAGCCCAGCTAGCTATCTGTAGGTATTTAAACCTAGAAAGGTTTGAACCAACTCTATCTCTGAAGGATTCCCATGATACAAGAACCCCTTCTATAAACAAGTCGCACCAAACTTCTACCCCTGCCTCTCTCAAGGGCAAAGCAAGACTGTCCTTAAGCCAACCCGGGCCCCCAGGTGAATCCGAAAGAGGTGCCTTACTAGAGAAATACCCTAGCATTACAGAGCTATGCAATTTGGCCCACGTTCTAGCCATGCCCTGTAAAACCTTGTTTTTTGTTTTTTTTAAACTTGGGGTCCCCAAATTTAAACAGAAACCCCTCCTGTGAAAGACTTGCCCCACTGAGCATACCCCTGAACATACAGCCAATCCCGATGTTAGTGGGCATCTTCAATAGCATGGGGGAGTGGGTAAGTTGGAATGCCCATGCATACAACTGAAGATCCGAGGCTGCTAGTCCTCCTTTTTCTCTTCGGCACGTAAGTTTTTTCCAGGCAATCCTGGGTGTATGCTGAGCCCAAATAAATGAATTAATATCACTCTGCAACTTAGATAAAGATGAAGGTTCAAAATAAAGAGGAATAGTATTAAACAGAAAAGTGATTTGGGGTAAAATGGACATTTTTGCAAGATTTACCCTTCCCAAAATGGACAAAGGTAGTGAAGACCATGATCTCATGAGTTTTCGACAGTCTTTCGCTACTACAGAAAGGTTAGTTTCAGTATTTTTATTGACATCCTGGAAAATAATAATACCACGGTACCTCATTTTTAAACTGGGCTGCACCCCTACCACTAACTCCTCATTGTTCCAGACCATGATCTCTGTTTTAGAGGCATTAATCTCATATCCAGAGATTTCATCAAAATCCTGAGCTAATTTCATCACTGATGGAAGGGCTGTACACAGTTCCGAAGAAAAGATGAAGATGTCATTCGCATACAAGGCCACCTTCTTCTCCCATTTCCTGTACCTAAAAAGCTTGATGTTAAGGTCATCCCTCAGCCGTTGGGCGAAGGGTTCGATATATAGGTCAAACAGGAGAGGGGAGAGTGAGCAGCCCTCCTGTGTTCCCCTTGTGATGTTAAAAGGGTCAGACAATGCTCCATTCACCAAAAGGCAGGCTGAAGGATTCTGGTATAGCAATCCCACCGCTCGCCGAAATTTGTCTCCAATGTTAAATTTACCTAAGACCCCCGACAGGTATGACCAATTCACCCTGTCGAAGGCCTTAGTAGTATCGAGCGTAAGAACAGCCAAAGGAAGAGAATCAGTGGATGCAATATCAATAGCCCCTATCAGGTCATAGGTCAGTTCAAAAAGTTGTCGACCCTTGATGAAACCCCTCTGTTCTTGGTGCAAGATGTCACCTGCAACCGACCCCAATCTTTTGGCCATAATAGAGGCAAAGATTGAGAATGGAAATCGGTCTATAAGGCCCACAATTTGATGCCGGTTTACTAGGTTTTAAAATCAGGGTTATGGATGCATTATCCCATGAGGTTGGGGGTGACACCCCTTCCTGGAGGATCCGGTTGAACAAGGTAGTTAAGAAAGGAACAATTGCCTGCTTCAAAACCCTATAAATCTCAGCGGGGAAGCCGTCCGTGCCTGCCGCCTTTCCCTTCTTACTACTCACAATAGCTGCTTTGACATCGTCCCGCGTGATCACCCGATCTAAAGAGGCACGTTGTTCCAAGGTCAATGAAGGCAATGGTATCTCCTTCAACCAATCTTCAATACTATCCACCTCGATACATTTATCCTCCTTATAGATGTCTTGAAAGGACAGCCTAAAAATCCTCTGAATATCTTCATCCGATGTATAAACCAAATTATCCTGGGAAATTGAACCAATATTATTTCGTACCTGGTCAGTCTTGGATTTCCAAGATAAGAGTCTACCTGCTCCCTCTCCATATTGAAAATGAGCGATTTTACTCACTTCCCACCTTTGTAAAACACGTGTATTCAACACTGAATCCAAGTGCCCCTTTACTCGCATTAACTTGTTCTGTAGCTCCTGTAAGGTGTGAACCGAGGCGTCTGAATGTGAGTCTATTTCCCCTTGTGCCTTAACAATTTCAGCCTCACCGTAAGATACCTCCTCTCGATATAATTTACTCCTATAGGTAGCCCTACTAGTTATTTGGCCCCTTAAAAAGTCCTTGTAGGAGTCCAAAACACAACCTAAAGGGGCTGAACCAATGTTCACATTCATAAAGCACTCAGTTTCATTTACCAGAAAGGAAGTCTCCTCGCGCTCCAAGAAACACGACCAAGTTCTGGGGGAAACTTTGGTGAAGCCTTCCATTACCATCCATACAGCTGAATGGTCTGATAGGTGTGAGGGAAGGTAAGAGACGCTTTTTACTACACTCTTCAGAGTCTGGCTGATCCGAAAAAAATCAATCCTCGATTGATGATGATATTTATACTTATGAAATGAGACTCCCAATTGTTGTCCAGACCTTATTCTCCATATATCTAAATAGCCGTACTGTTTCATATTATCCAATAGGAAGGCCCTAGTTTTAGAAGGAATTGAGGCCCGTCTATTTGGCAATTTATCGGAGGGGATCTAAAACTATATTGAAATCTCCGGCCAGGATAATAGGTTCTGAATACAATAATAAATGAGAAAAGATGGATTTAAGAACAGAAGGGTCATCATGATTCGGACCATAATATCCTACAATTGTAATTGGTGTGCCTCCAATGTTTACTGTTACAATGACCCATCTGCCACCTGGGTCTGCTAACTTAGATATAAGACGAGCTTTTACTGATTTCTTGAAAAGTATCGTGACTCCCCTAATGTTCATAGTCTGTGCTGTAGAAATACATAAATCAATACATCTATTTTCTTTAGCCAAGGAAAGCATCTCTGGTTCTGTCAAATGTGTCTCCTGGAGAACAATGACCTGCGCACCAGAATCACAAAGATATTGCAGGATCTTGTCCCTTCTGGGTCTGGTGCGAAGGACATTATTATTCCAGGAGAGAATTCGCAGACTATTCATAGAAAAGTTGCCTCCCCCTTTCATATGTCCAATTTCCAACAAAAGCCCCCGAGACCCATCCAAAAATGCCATATTCACACCAAAAATCGCTCTATGAAAAAAAAAAGAATAAAAGAACGTTACAATGAAGAAAATGAGGAATTTTTTTGATTTTTTAGCTTGCAACACCCACCCACCTACCCCGTGCCCTAATCTACCCACCCCCCCTTCGTGGGAAACCCTTGCCCTATCTATCCGGACCAAGTCCAGAGATAGCACCCCTCCTGACTTCCGCAACGCTTTACTCCTTACGAACAAAACAAACAAAAAAAGCAAATAAGATGCCAAGAATGCCGAAAGGTTAGTACCTTGCCAACATAAGAGTAATAAGGACTCAATATATAATATATATTATTATTTTTTAACTTTTAAGATATCATCCTCATACTCAATTATAAAAGGAATGTAAATTCAAACCTACCCCAGACCTACCCTACAAAAACTAACTTTTCCCAATATTGAGTGAGTGAGTGAATTATTTTTAAAGCGCTCTTATGCCGAGGCGTCTTGGCGCTGTGGGACAAAAAAGAGGTATCAGGCTGTTACGGCATCATGAAGAGCCAAGTCTTCAATGCCCTTCTGAAACTGGCTCTGTTGTTTTCCGATCGCAGTGTGATAGGCATGCTGTTCCACAGCTTGGGGGCCTGGTGGGTAAAGGATTTACCGCCCCACCGGACTCTCCTTGTTTTGGGGATTTGAATTAGGTTTTAGCTGCAAGATCTTAGAGTGCGTGCTGGCACATAGCGGGGGAGGAGGTTGGAGAGGTCCATGGCGGTGTTCCCATAAAGTGATTTGTGAACCAGGCACAAGGCCTTGAATTGAATTCTGTGCCTGACTGGGGGCCAATGTAGTCCTCTTATGGCTTTAGAAGTAGGATGTCTTTTTGGGAGGTTAAGTAAGACACTGGCTGCTGTATTCTGGATGGACTGGAGCCTGGTCAGCTGGTTCTCACCTGCTCCTAAGTAAAGACCATTACAATAGTCCACCCTGGACACGATCAAAGCTCCCACTACTGTTTTCCTAAGTGAAAACGGTATGAGGGTAGGATTTTCCTAAGTATGTTCAATGTAAAGAAGCATGCCGAGGTAACCTGACTTATCCGTGCAGTAGAGGTAAGGTCCTTGTCAATTATGAAGCCTTGGTTCCTGACCTTCTTGGCTGGCACAGGGCAGCTGCCCGCTTCTGGAGGCTACCATAGGTGTCTCCAGATGGAAGGTTTTTGGCCGAACTCGATCACTTCAATTTTTTCGGTGTTAAGCTTCAGGAAGTGGACGTTCATCCAGTTCTTTACATCAGACAGGCATCTTCTGAAACTGGCTGCTGTAGCTTCCACCGATTGAGAGAGTGACACTACTAATTTGGTGTCATCGGCGTATGACACTAAATACAGGCCATGAGATTTTATTAGTGAGGCAAGTGGGGTGACATACAGATTGAATAGGGTGGGTGATAGGGCCGACCACTGGGGTACCCCACAGGAAAGATGGAACTCTGCTGATTGAATCCCACCCCAGTGGATTTGGTGTGTACGGGCATTTAGAAAGGACTCAAAAAGTACTAAGGCGGTGTCTATGATGCCTAACGCCCTTAATCTATTCACTAGGACCTCATGGTTAACGGTGTCGAACGCCGCTGTCAGATCCAGCTTGATCAAGGCGGCTCTTCCCCCATCGTCCATGATCCTGCGGATGTCTTCTGTTGCTACTATCAACGCGGATTCGGTGGAGTGACAGGCCCTGAAACCGTGTTGCGTGGGGTCTAAGAGATGGTTGTGGTCTAGGTGTTTTGTAAGCTCCTGGTTCATGGCTCTCTCCAAGATCTTGGCTGGAAGAGGGAGGCAGGATATTGGTCAATAATGCTTGGATTCAGTTGGAGCCAATATCTCCTTCTTGAGAATGGGCCTGATGCATGCTTTCTTCCACCTACCGGGGAAGAGACCGGAGCTAAGCACAGTGTTCAGGAGTGGGGTGAGGACCGGGCAGATTATTTCTGGGACTTGATGTAGGATATAAGGGGGACAAGGGTCCACCGGTGATCCAGATTTGGTCTGTAAGAGCAGTCTGGCTACCTGAGTATTGCTCAGTGGCGAGAATTGCGAGAGACTAGAGGTGTTAAGTGCTAGGTCTGTTGTGGGAGGTGCTGACGTACTGACAATCATAATGTGCAGGTCGTCATAAACCGCCTGGACCTTTTGCTGGAAAAATTGTGCTATATTTTCCACAAAAGCCTGGTCGGTGTGAAGATTGTATCCCTAGGGCTTTTGGCTAGATGTGCAACTGCCTTAAACAATTCTTTGGAGGAATTAGAAGATTCTAAAATTTTATTTGAGTAAAAAGCCGCCTTAACTTGCTCTATGATTGTCTTATATTCCTGTAGGGCTGCTGTGTATTTTTCCTGGAATGAGAACTGTAGTCGGCACGCCACATCCTTTCGTGGCGTCGACATTTTATCTTTATTAATTTCACCTCCGGGGTATACCACTGCGAGGTGGCTGAGCGTTTCCTGGGCTTCTTGATTTCCTCCAGGATTAGCTCATCCACAGCATGGCTAAGCCACGTGTCAAAATTGTGAGCTCCGATGTTACTATCACTATATACTATCAATATTGAATTTAGTAATCAGAGAAGGAGACTCAACTAGAGGACCAGGACTGGCTCAAAGCTAACCTGATGGACCTTCCTCTTTACCCAAGTCCAGGAACAATTTGTCTGTAGCCTGTACAGATATAAGGTTGTACATTTTATTGTTATACATTATCTTAAGTGCAGCTGGAAAATTGAGTTGTGCAACCGCCCCTAGCTTCCTAAAGGCGTCTAACCTCCTACCCAACTCCCATTGTTTATCCAGGGTTGCTCTAGATAGATCTGACCTTATCTGAAAAGTGAACCCCTTGCTGCTCAAGGATTTCTATTTTAGGGCTTGATTAAGGATAAACTCTTTAAGAGAATAGGTGAGGAAGGTGACTAGGATTTTCCTAGGCTTAGATCTTTGTGGGTTCTTCCTAAAGGAGTCCCCATGAATTCGTTGTATGTCAGTACCTAGATCTTCTACCGACTGTTCAAGCCCTAAAGAGTCCCTTAAAAGTGTGATAACCTATTGCTTAATATCGGTACCCTTACTCCCCTCAGGAATATTAAGGATTCTGAGGTTGTTGCGTCGAGCATTGTTCTCCAAAACCTCCATTCTTTCACACAAGGCGAGATCCTCTTTTTTGAGATTAATAATTTCAGCCTTGGCCTTGTCAAGATGAAGAGAGAGGCCAGCCACAGTGTCTTCTAGCGCCACCGTCCTAGCATTGAGTCCATCGTTTTTATTCTCCAAGGATTCACAGAAATTTCTCATTTCTGTCTGGTTAGCAGTTGAAACTTCGAATCCCTTTTTCATGTCCAGTGACAGAGATGAAAACATAGTTTCCAAAGAGGCTGCTACTGATCCGCCACCACCCTCAACCTGAGAGCTGCTTGTCATTAAGGCCATACCCTTCTGCTGGACCACTCCCTGCTTCAATGCCTCTGTTGTCTGCTGCGGTTCAAAAGCAGATTCAACCGATATTCCCATATCTTTCATCTCTATCATTGCAGCCTCTAAGGCTGCTACAATGCCCGGGACCCCACAACTGGTATCGCACTTATCACCCCCTGATGAGGCTCCCGCCAGATCCATGGTACAGGGAGGGGAGGAAGAAGGGAGGAAGATTTGCCCAGAGGATGCCCTACACGATGCTCTCTCTTTCACTAAGTCTAGAACTTGTGGCACGACTTTGAAATAGGATCTTAAAGAGGGTGTTACTTTTGAGCCAAAGGCGGCAGCAGGTTTAATTGCTTTTACTGATCTATGCCCTTTTGCGTGTTTGGCTTTCACTTCCCCACACAAAAAAGTAGTGATGTTACCTTTCTTACAAGCGCTGATGGAACTCCGACTCTGACTTTGAGTCTGAGCCCTTGTACTTCTATTTATGTCTAGCAAGAGGTCCTCTTCTCCTCTCACCTCTCTCCTGTTGCTTTGTGTCTTGGTCTCCCGCCTTCCTCTTTTCCTCGCTGCGCCTAACTCTAACACAGCTACCGTCCCTTCCCCTGACGGGGAGCCGACTGTGGCGTCTTTCGACAGCTCGCCGCTCACCTGGGTCTGACTCTGCTCCTTCAACTATCGGGCGCTCGCAGCTTCAACCTCCGTCTTGCCTGCAATGCCTCCGCCTTCGGAGGACCCGGAAGCACCGGTGCTGCCGCTGCCCCGAGTGTCCCGGAGGAGGCACCGAAACCTACGCCCTCTGCGGAGCTCCAGGGCGGCCAACCCCCAGCGCAACAGACCTAGCGGGAGGAGAACTGCCACAGCCAAACACACAGGAGGTGAAGTAACAAACCTACAGGACGGGCCGGGAACCCTTGACACGCCGATATGCAACACGCCAACACGCCGACTCGCCGAGACGCCAAAGTAGGATCTCAATTTTTTTTCTGAATTTCCAATGTAGACTAGCTCAACACAGATAAATTCAGCATATATTCAGCATATTTGCGCTAAAGTTCAAATCCTCTGGCATCGATTAAGGGAGGGAAAGGCATTACGGGAGCCCAGGTCCGGAGCGCTGCGGCAGCTCAACTTGCTGCCGCCATCTTTCCCCCATCAAAAGACAAGTATAAACTCTTAGGCTCTTGAAGTCGGACAGAGGAATTTTTAACAATTCCACGTTCTCCGCGGAATACGATATTACTCAAATTTCGCAAATTCTGCGAGAGGAACGGAATTTATTACCCAGGCCTAATCTTGAGACAAATGCTATTTAAAGTGCAAAATAATATTATATTTTAGGTATTCCAATTCAACAGAGAGAAAACATTAGGACGTTTGTCGAACAGTGCAGTGTAATATTTTCACAACAGTGAATGGGCTTTTGAGGTAATGACGTCCTTCTGTCATGTTGTGGGTGACAGCTATGTGAGCCAGACATTTAATTAGGTAGTTCATAACAGAAAGACTTACAGGGCAAACAAGCTAAAGTGAGAATGCGAGTCCAGCGAATCCAGACCTGTCCTACTGGGATCATTCTGAACAGGGGTGGAGGAGAGAGTACAGGAACTTTGTTTTCATGTAAATATTGAATATAGTGCTTGCCAACTTAGAATGAAATAACAAGCCATTATGCTAACCCGAGTAATGCTGATGTGATTCATTCTCGACAACTTCTACAGCTCACAGCGCTACAGTTTCTGCTACTCCTGCAACATCTACTGCTACTACTGCTATTCTACTTATAACATTAACACTAACGCTGCGACTGTTACTAATGCTATTACTGCATCTAACCCTCTTTCTACTACTCCTGCTACGTCTACTGCTACTACTGCTGTTACTACGAATACTACTTACAACATTAACACAAATGCTGCGACTAATTTTATTACTGCATCTTCTAGACCTCTTTTTACTGCTTCTGCTGTGTCTACTGCTGCTGTTACTATACATACTACAAGGAGTAACACTTATACTACGACTGTTAATAATGTTATTACTGCAGTTAGTCCTCTTTCTACTACTCCTCCTGTGTCTACTGCTACTGACACTACTAATGTTACTACAACTACTAATAGTAATACCACTACTACTGTGACTGTTAATAATGTTAATACTGCATCTAGCCCTCTTTCTACACCTCCTTCTTTGTCTACTGCTACTGACACTACTTCTTTTACTATGACTACTAATAGTAATAACACTACTACTGTGGCTCTTACTAATGTTATTAGTGCATCTAGCCTCTTTCTACTACTTCTACTATGTCAACTGATACTACTGCTGTTACTACGAATACTACTTATAACATTAACTACTGCTGCTGTTACTACAAATACTACCAATAATAACACTAGTACTGCGACTCATACTAATTTTATTACTTAATCTAGCCCTCTTTCTACTACTGCTCCTGTGTTTACTGCTACTGATACTACTACTGTTACTACAACTACTACACTACCACTGTGACTGGTACTGATGTTTCAGGGATGTTATAGTTAGAAATTAGCATTTAAAAAACCTTTGAAATTCACTGAAACTTTGTCTCTTCTTCCAATCTTCTGGATAAACGAAAACGGACTCAAGTGAGTAATTTGCAGTCTTTTTTTTTTCAGTATACCGTGTATCGCCATGACGCGTTTCTGGCCCGATGAGCCCTTGATCACATGACGCTGTACAAACAAGCAACACCATTTAAAGTGCTACAGTGCATATCGCATGACCACCCGGCCTATGGATATAAAAACAGATTGCCGCATAGTATTTACAAAGTTGTAAAAAACACTGTGTTGATGACTCCACCAAAGACTAGTTATAAAATCAGGAAGCAGCGCCAGGTGATGGTATAGTTTAAAATGTAAAAATGTGCAAATTTCATCGAAATGTGCAAAATACGCTATAACTGTGCAAAGAATTGCAATGTAATTGAACATAATATCCAATTGGTACACACTGTACACATCCCGCAAAAAAGCCACAACAAATCAACTTCTGGTGTGATATTGGTGATAATAGAAGCATAATGCATAACATTTTGTAAATAGTTGCTAGCAGTGCTGTCAGAAAAAAGAAAGGGTAATTCCATTCACTCAAGTTGCTGTTCAATATCACTGCAATGTTCTGATCTTGCATGTTCACACCAGATTATTATGCACTATGGAAACATAATAATGTCCATCGTTACAGCTAAATCTGCTTAGGGATCGGGATATTGATAGATCTTCCCCTAGTGAGGTTTCCCACCCTAACGCTCATAGAATATGCTGCGGAATTATATGCCAAGAAGTGCCAGACAACAATTAGATTGCACGCATTCCTGTTTGAATAGCCAACTAAGCAAGATGACTGTCAACTAATAATGGCTGACAATTTATACTACAGTGGATGTCACTTGCTACAATGCTTCCACCTAATGGGTTAGGTATTAGTCTAATTTATATGAAGCCAAACAACATGATATAGCCCCTGTGGGCAACATAAAATGCTTTTGCTGTCTTATGTCCAAACTGCCCTTATAAAATGGTCAAAGAAGGTGTATATAAATATCTATGGGAGGAAAAGAGAAAACCTACTGTGCAGGTGGGTCATAAGGGCCATCCCTCGTGTAAAACGTGAAAAGTGTCTAAAAAAATCTTTCTCACGTACAGCCGTACAGAGATTAAATCTTAATAGAAAGGGCAACTCAGACCTTAATGAATAATTTATAGATGGATCACTGACATAATATCGACGTCACAAATATCGAGATACACAAATATCGAGTGAAAAATATCGAGTGACAAAATATCGACTCCATATCTACAAACAGGTAAGTACCAAAATATCGACTCCAAAATATCGACTTACAAAAATATAGACTGTCAAAATATCGATTTTTTTAAATGTCTTAAAATTAAGTTAAAACTAATATAGTAATAAATATATTTAATATAAACTTAGAAATAATTATTTTAAAAATGTAATTTTAATTAATAATTTCTATAATTAAAAAAATTATATCACCAAAAATAATACATATATATATATATATATATATATATATATATATATATATATATATATATATATATATATATATATATATATTCACTGAAAAAACCATAGGTTATAGACCATATATAGTTAGGAATTAGCATTTACAAAACCTTGAAAATTCACTGAAAAAACCATAGGTTATAGACCATATATAGTTAGGAATTAGCATTTAAAAAACCTTATTTTACTCACACAAAACCATTGAAATTCCATATATAGTTAGTTGCACTAACTATATATCGCGCACCCGCAATCCACTGCTGATCATGTCACATATTACATCATTCATGACATGGTCAGTGACATCACTGATGACATCACTGATGACATCTCAAATGACATCACTGATGACATCACTGATGACAACATCCAGTGACTGTATTTTTCTGTAAAGTTAAAATATGTCTTGAGTGGATGTATAAGTGTCTGGATGAAGGATTTAGTAGGTGCATGACTGACTGTATGAGTGAGTGATTAAATGTGTCTCACTGAATGCATGGGTTAGTGACTAAACTGTCTTAATTTGTGCATCATTATGTCTGTTGTTCTGTAAACTGCTGCATGTGTTGATCATTAGCTATACGAGAGGCTATATGTGTTATTAATTGGTTGCCCAAGTATTTCTATGGGAGATTGAGTTTGTGTGGGGGTGGCTGGAAGGTGTGTGACTCTATGCATAGATGTGTGAGCAGTTTATTCACTAGGTGTATGAGTTCAAGAGTGCATGTGGAAACAGCTACATGGGCAGTTGACTGTGTGCATGAGTGTATTGATGAGTGAATGGATATCTCAATGCTACATGTCATAGTAAGTACATATGTAAAACACAGTACATGTGAGAGTTGGCATATATAAATAACTGTGCATGAGAGCCACTGAATGAGTGAGTGGTTGTATCGATCATTGTGAACTTGTATCAGGGATTGTATAAGAGAGTAAATATGTGTTAGTATATGTTTCAATAAGTAAGGTGTGTTTAACTGTATAGTTGAAGAAATGGAGGTGAGATTGTTTCTTTGCATGACTGACTGGGTGTGTGAGTAACTCCATGGATGAGTAGCAGTGTGTGAGTGTCTGTTTACACTGAGTGTATCTAAGGTTATATTAGAGTCTGAAGAGGTTTATCGTATTAGCACAAGAATGATGTCAAATGAGATGTCATCAGTGATGTCATCAGTGATGTCATTTGAGATGTCATCAGTGATGTCATCAGTGATGTCACTGACCATGTCATGAATGATGTAATATGTGACATGATCAGCAGTGGATTGCGGGTGCGCGATATATAGTTAGTGCAACTAACTATATATGGAATTTCAATGGTTTTGTGTGAGTAAAATAAGGTTTTTTAAATGCTAATTCCTAACTATATATGGTCTATAACCTATGGTTTTTTCAGTGAATTTTCAAGGTTTTGTAAATGCTAATTCCTAACTATATATGGTCTATAACCTATGGTTTTTTCAGTGAATTTCAATGGTTTTTTAATAGCAAATATCATAAGCTGTCGAATGTCAAGTACGTGATAAGTAAAAACATTTTTGTGTTTATGCACACTGATCTGCTTTGAATGCTGCCCCCCACCCCTCATTTCTATTAGGAGTACTCTCTCTTTGCAGATAGTGAAGGGTAGTTAACGCAGCCCTTTGCCCCCTTTGTAATACGTCGTGCCTGCTTCTCTCTCCATTTGATTGATTGTTCTCTTTGGTTCATTCTCTATTTACAAACAAGCACAGAGTCGCAATACTCTGTTTAGTCTTTGCAGATAGCGAAAAATCGTGTAAAAAAACAAAAGGAATCGAGCAAAATCAGTAGGCCACTAATGGGATCTCTTTTTGACCTCGCTAAAATAGAAACATTAGGAACAACCTGTTGAAAATAGCAATGCGTATGTACATAAGCGGCGTTCATTTGTGTTCACAGTACCCCTTGTTGATTGTTTCAATCGAGCATTGAATTGTTCGAAGTTAATTCTCTTAAGGATCTTCTCTACCTGCAAACGAGGAAGAATAGAAATATTCTCTCTCCCTTTGCAGATAGTGAAGGGTAGGTAACGCAAGCCTTTAACACGTCGTACCTATTTCATTCCTCATTGATTGATTGATTGTCCGAAAATTGACTGTTTGGGAATTAGTTCTTTTTGGAGGTATTCCCTGTTTGCAAATAAACGTAGGAAAATCTTTGCAAGTAGTGAAAGGGTACGTAATGCGGACCTTTCTCCCCCGTTGTAATCTGTCATGCCTATCTACTCCCCACTGATTGATGCACCTTTTTCACCCGGACCATTTACTAGAGATACGTCATCTGGCCCGACCAGAGAGCACCCCTAGTGAAAAGGACATATGCAATAATAACGAAGTGATCACTGTATCCTGTTAACAGAAACTTTACCATGAAACAACCTGGAAAGAAAAAAATAGGAAAACGAAAATCAGTAGGCCACTGATGAACATGAACTTTTATTAAACAACAAACAAAGAAACGATAACATAACGTAATGATAAAACCTATTAATGTCCTAGAAACAAGAAAACGTTAAAGTATGCCAGTGGTGAGAGACCAGAAAAACAGTCCGAGAAACCAAATCACCCCTCGCTGTCCCAACTCATGCACTCTGAAAGTTCAAAGTTTTGAGGAGTGCTTGTAACATTGTCTGAAGCC
This sequence comes from Lissotriton helveticus, assembly GCF_964261635.1. Taxonomy (NCBI): domain Eukaryota; kingdom Metazoa; phylum Chordata; class Amphibia; order Caudata; family Salamandridae; genus Lissotriton; species Lissotriton helveticus. Next base: position 1,235,674,509 of record NC_136063.1, on the reverse strand, counting down.
TATTTGCAATTGCTTCATCTTCACTATTCTTAAAGTAAGTGGGGGCTGTTGTGATGCGGTGCCACCCTGAACCGCTTGACGGAGGCCCCCGAGGGACGGTGTCATGTCGCGGACTCGGAGGGGGCGCTTGGCTCCGGCCCCCTCCCCAAGTCGTGTTGCCCTGGTGTGGCCTGAGATCGCCCCCGACATAGGTGGCCGGCTCCCGGGGTCAAGCGGAACTTTTTTCCTTTTGGTGACTCTTCCATTCTTCACCTTGTCCCACAATCCGTTTCACCTAAAGACACGCTGTAGTGGGGCACCCCTTTTCCGTTTCATTTGCCATTCAGCCCGCTTTTGCTACACTGTGCCTCTTCCGCTATTCAGCTGTTTACCGCCCGCTCTTTCGACTACAGCGTCTCGCTCACCATGTACTTGAGTTGCTCCCGCTCTTGCGGTGCAGCGATAGGCGGCTGCCACAGGACTCTCAAAATGGCGGCCATCTCTTCAGATTTGGGCGTGGTCCACTAAAATGGGCTTGCGACACCTTGGAACTCGGACGCTTGTCTGCTAGAGCTTGGGCTCCATTCTCGAAAGCGTCCCCTCATCCTTGAAGATTCTACAAAAGTCTTGGGGGCCCCCGACTCCCGCAGGCTTCTGGTGGGGAGCGCCTAGCATGATTGCTCGTGGAATGGCCACGACGGAGCTACGAAATGGTGGTGCTCTCATGCTAACGCCAGCTTCAGTCTGAAACATCCAGAAACACTGTAGACTACCAATTCGATCAGTTCCGGTAGCGCTCCAACGTGACCCGGTAGAGAAGAACTTGCCCTCCCCTCTTTGACTGATGGTTCTTGTTGCCTGTCCCTTCTGTTGTCATTTAACAGAACTATTTAGCCTGCTGAAAGGGGTTGTGTGCCGTCCGCTGGTTGGTGGAGACATTTTGACTATATTCTGGACCTGCGTTGTCGCGTAATGCGTCATATGACGCGCCGCGTTAGAAAGTTTAATAAATTATGAAACACAATAAACAATCCTTAAAAAATAAAAAAAAATAAAAAATAATCAACAAAACCAACAATCAATTAACATACAGTATTTGAAAAGTCTATCATTCATTTTTCATTGCAGTACGCTGCCCAGAAAGCTTCCCGGTTCCCGGACCGTGCGCTACCCACGCAAAAAAACAAAAAAAAATTATTTTTTTTTGCCCCGCGTGGCCCTTTTAAAGCCTCCACATTAAACCTAGGGGGTCAGGGAGGATCTACTATGCCCCCTTATGGTTATTTGCCCCTTTGTTTTGGCCTCCTCTTGTCTCTCGATCCTACCGAGAGACAAGATGGCGGCCGCTACGGACTTTTTGGAATGTTGACAGACGCCAGAGAACCAATCAGCTTCGCTTCACAAAGCTCCGTTGCGCGAAAAGTACGCGTCCTGCGCCGCTGCCCGGTCCGCTGTTACAGATATATATCTTTTTTTAAACGTTAATTTCTCAAAATCCACTGGAGCACATATATTGAGACCTACAAAAGGCACATCGGGCTACCAGTCCCTACAATTTTGCCAAGTTTCGTGCAAATCTATTCAGCCGTTCGGGCTAAAAGTGAGGCTAACCGCCCTATGGAAAAATCAATGTTAAAAACACGTTTTTGGACCCCCCTTTTTTCTCGGCCCCCCCTTGACGAACCCCCCCCCCAAATTTTCAGGGGCTGCTCAGAAACAAAATGTGCCATTTTCCTCAAAATTTCAGCCAATTCCATCCACAAACGCCAAAGTTATTAGACATAGAATTTTCAAAAAACCCATAGGGAAAAAATCCTAACTATATATACCTACTGGCGACCGCCAGTAGGTAATATATATATATATATATATATATTAACATATCCTTTCCCCAGAGACGAGGCCGCACTCCTCCGTAGGTAGGTGTCACCACTTTTATTTTGGAACAGATTGCTTCACACCCTCATTGATGCCCCCTGGCCTGACGCGTTTCAGGAATTCCATTCCTTTCTTCAGAGGCCGGCACGAGCAGCTTGTTGTGTGCCTGCTACACTGTCCCCTGCATGCTTGTTGAGTGGCCTCAGGTGTGCCGCTTTAATAGTCCGTTTACATCCGTTTTAATGTTGCCTACTGGGACCTGTAGTTAAATATTGCACCAATTATCTCCCTCCAGTGGGTTAGATGCCCGTGTCACCTTTCAGGGGCCAATTTCTTGCTCTTGCAAGCATGCAGGGGACAGTGTAGCAGGCACACAACAAGCTGCTCGTGCCGGCCTCTGAAGAAAGGAATGGAATTCCTGAAACGCGTCAGGCCAGGGGGCATCAATGAGGGTGTGAAGCATTCTGTTCCAAAATAAAAGTGGTGACACCTACCTGCGGAGGAGTGCGGCCTCGTCTCTGGGGAAAGGATATGTTAATGCAATCACGGCGCTTCCAGGCCGTGGAGGCTACGCACCGCCCACGTACTGTTTCTGGGTCTGCGTGAAGAAACTGTGTCTTCATGCTTGGCGCAGCAGGTATTGAAAATTTAAACAGACTGAATCTCACCCGGGCTGACTGAAAAGCAAGAAATTGGCCCCTGAAAGGTGACACGGGCATCTAACCCACTGGAGGGAGATAATTGGTGCAAATATTTAACTACAGGTCCCAGCAGGCAACATTAAAACGGATGTAAACGGACTATTAAAGCGGCACACCTGAGGCCACTCAACAAGCATGCAGGGGACAGTGTAGCAGGCACACAACAAGCTGCTCGTGCCGGCCTCTGAAGAAAGGAATGGAATTCCTAAAACGCGTCAGGCCAGGGGGCATCAATGAGGGTGTGAAGCATTCTGTTCCAAAATAAAAGTGGTGACACCTACCTGCGGAGGAGTGCGGCCTCGTCTCTGGGGAAAGGATATATATATATCATTACACAAAGTGATCCTCAAGCCACATGAGAGCGCACAGCAGTGTGTGCTCCACCCAGGGGTCGGATCCAGACCCAGGAAAATTTCGGCAAACAAAAGAGGCGGCACAATCAGGAAATGTTTTAAGCCTTTTTAATCAAGACTTCACCCCACCAACGCGTTTCAGCCAACACTGGCCTTGCTCACGGTTGGTTAGTCCCTCCTCAGTGTTGTTATTTGTACTATCCCATATCTAGCCATTTATGAAGCATTGTGGGAATTGTAGTTACATTACTTTTTGTGAAAAAATGAAAAAAGAAGAAAGACAATGTGTGCTTTTAGATTACTGCATATATGTGACTGATAGTTCACTGTGGCTTCATAATAAAGTATAAACAATTTCTGGGTATAGTACCCAAGTCTTTCATTAATGTTCCTCATTACGCAAGGACATGGAAACAAGATTGGATTCCTATGAAAGTGAGATTGAGGAGCGAAAAGAGCGTAAATTCCAACGAGATGAGCAGGACTATATTCATGGCAGAATTCTCACATTTGCCAGAAAATATGACAATTTGAAAAAGAATTATCCTATGCAAAAATTAACATCAAGCGCAAGTGAATCAAGCATCAGTGATGATGGCTCAACACGCAGCACTTACCAGACAAAAAACTGGTCTGTTTTAGAGGAGGTCGAACTGGTCAACTTGGAAAAGAGCATTTCGAGAGGCGGAGGAAGGGGAAGGGGAAGGGGAAGGCGACCATACCCCAACCAAAGATACAGAGGAAGAGGCAGGGGGTCGCAAAACCAGACAACCCCCGTACCAGCTACAGAAAAACCCGTAGGGCAAAACGAAGAAAAACGTCAGTACCCCCTCCGCAATCGCAATCCGAAACAAACTTAATAGTGAATCTTTCGGATCATCAACTAACAGAAATTGAATTCTGTCCTGAAGCTCACTTTGACTACACAGAAACAAGAATAGACTTGTATAAGTATATCAGAAAGCTGAAACTAGCGAAAGTACATGCTGGAAAACAAATTGAGCCTGCCAACACTGTGGAGGAGAACACAGACGATGTTCTGTTCAATACCATTGTAGATATACCAGACTTGAGAAATAGTTTTGAATCACTATTTGACCTGAATGGCACATCAATGTCAGATGCGGAACTGTTGGAAGAGCTAAACATTCCAACAGATGAGAGACCAGCTTCCGGATTAAAAAGAAAATCAAGATATTATCCAATACTATCACCAGGCAATAAAATTGATCTCTTCTCAGAACCCATAACAAAGGAACTTGACAATTTATCTAAAGTGAGAAACAAGACACGTGAAAATCTTTCAAAAGCTGAGCGTGAAGCCATTAAAACACTGATGAACAATGATAAAGTTACTATAAAGCCAGCGGACAAGGGAGGCAACATCGTGCTAATGAGGACATCTGACTACATATGTGAGGCGATGAGACAATTAAATCAAGAAAACAATTATCAGAGAATGGAAAATAATCCATATGTGAACATGAAGAGAGAACTGCAGGAGTACCTAGAAATCTGGTATACAAAAGGTTTAATAGATGAAGATGAAAAGAAATATCTAACCATTGACCATCCAATAATACCTTGTATATATTTTCTCCCAAAGATCCACAAGACTTTAAATTACCCTCCAGGAAGACCAATTGTCTCCTCGTGTGGCTCACTATATGAAAATATCTCCAACTATGTTGACAAATTTTTAGCCCCCATTGCCCAGAGTCTTCCCTCATATATCAAAGACACCGGTGACTTTTTAAGAATACTGATGAATGTGAATTGGAACTCAGAATATCTGTTAGTTACCATTGATGTAGTCTCACTCTACACTTCAATCCGTCATGAGATCGGGATGCAAGCAGTTGAGTATTATTTGAAGCAGCGTAACATCATTTATCTGGAACATTCTGAAATGCTAATCAAAATGATTGACCTATGCCTGAGGAATAACGTATTTCTTTTTGACAAACAACTATTTAAACAAATCTGTGGCACCGCCATGGGCATTTCTCTATCTCCCAACTATGCAAACATCACAATGGGGTGGTGGGAGAAGACAGTAGCGTGGAATGAGGACAACCAACAAGATCTGGAACGAATAATATTGTGGGTACGTTACATCGACGACCTGTTTATTATTTGGCATGGTACAAATGATCAATTTCAAACCTATTTCAACAAACTGAATAACAATGAATTAGGCCTACAGTTTACATGTAACACGAGTACAAAAGAAATAAACTTTTTGGACACTAAATATATGTGTCTGATGATAAGCTTGAATCTACTCTATTTCGTAAAAAAACAGCAACAAACAGTGTGCTCCACGGAACGAGTTTTCATCCCACACCCCTTTTACGAAGTATACCGTATGGAGAATTTACACGACTCAAAAGAAATTGTTCGGTACCTGAGGATGCGGAGAGAGTAATACAGGAGAGTAAATGCAGATTCAGAGCAAGAGGCTATGAAGAAAGAGCACTGACGAAATGCAAAAGAAAAATTGATTTGAAAACGAGGACTCAAATACTAATGGAACAGCCTAAAAAAACAGAAACTCACACACCTCCTAGATTTATAACGACTTTCAGCAAAGAAAGTGGAAATATCGCACGCATAATGAAAAAATATTGGCATCTACTGTCAGGGGATCCTGACATTGGAACAACCCTCGGTGAAACACCATTAATAACATACAAAAAGAACACATCTCTTAAAGATGTGTTGGTCAAAAGTCACTTTCAAGCAAAACAGAAACCAAACTGGCTGCAAAACCAACGAAAAGGGTTTCAACCATGCAATTCTTGCAAAGCTTGTAAGATCGGCAAAAGTATGAAAGTGATCGAAGAACTTGATGGGAAATCAATGAGAATTGAGCAACAAATCTCATGCACTTCAAAAAACGTTGTATATATCATAGAATGCAAATGTGGAATGAAGTACGTGGGATGTACAACTTGTATGTTAAAAAAACGGATTTTGGAACACATCCGGGCGGTGAAAAACTCTAATATGCAATATGCCACAGCAAAACACATGATTCAGAAAAGGGGGTGGTGATGAACAGAGTGTCTGAATTAAGCAGACCACTCTTACCCAGTCCAAAGATCAGGGCTTGATCCATCACCGTTATTTAGCTCACTGCCCCATCCCAGCTCAGAACCTGGCTATATGCAAATTAGTCAGTCCCTGGCCCAGTGCATCATGGGAACAGGGCAGACCAAACTACCAAGCCAATTCTTCACCAGAAAGGAGACAAGCTTCCGGGGACCGGTTTCTGGCATTTCAGCCGTCGTCGGCCCGGCTTGCTTGAATCCTGATGGAGCAGTGAGCAAGGGACTCATGTCTGAGTATACCCTGCCACACCTATAGTGGCCAAAAATGATTCAGAAAAGGGGGTGGTGATGAACAGAGTGTCTGAATTAAGCAGACCACTCTTACCCAGTCCAAAGATCAGGGCTTGATCCATCACCGTTATTTAGCTCACTGCCCCATCCCAGCTCAGAACCTGGCTATATGCAAATTAGTCAGTCCCTGGCCCAGTGCATCATGGGAACAGGGCAGACCAAACTACCAAGCCAATTCTTCACCAGAAAGGAGACAAGCTTCCGGGGACCGGTTTCTGGCATTTCAGCCGTCGTCGGCCCGGCTTGCTTGAATCCTGATGGAGCAGTGAGCAAGGGACTCATGTCTGAGTATACCCTGCCACACCTATAGTGGCCAAAAATGATTCAGAAAAGGGGGTGGTGATGAACAGAGTGTCTGAATTAAGCAGACCACTCTTACCCAGTCCAAAGATCAGGGCTTGATCCATCACCGTTATTTAGCTCACTGCCCCATCCCAGCTCAGAACCTGGCTATATGCAAATTAGTCAGTCCCTGGCCCAGTGCATCATGGGAACAGGGCAGACCAAACTACCAAGCCAATTCTTCACCAGAAAGGAGACAAGCTTCCGGGGACCGGTTTCTGGCATTTCAGCCGTCGTCGGCCCGGCTTGCTTGAATCCTGATGGAGCAGTGAGCAAGGGACTCATGTCTGAGTATACCCTGCCACACCTATAGTGGCCAAAAATGATTCAGAAAAGGGGGTGGTGGTGATGAACAGAGTGTCTGAATTAAGCAGACCACTCTTACCCAGTCCAAAGATCAGGGCTTGATCCATCACCATTATTTAGCTCACTGCCCCATCCCAGCTCAGAACCTGGCTATATGCAAATTAGTCAGTCCCTGGCCCAGTGCATCATGGGAACAGGGCAGACCAAACTACCAAGCCAATTCTTCACCAGGAAGGAGACAAGCTTCCGGGGACCGGTTTCTGGCATTTCAGCCGTCGTCGGCCCGGCTTGCTTGAATCCTGATGGAGCAGTGAGCAAGGGACTCATGTCTGAGTATACCCTGCCACACCTATAGTGGCCAAAAATGATTCAGAAAAGGGGGGTGGTGATGAACAGAGTGTCTGAATTAAGCAGACCACTCTTACCCAGTCCAAAGATCAGGGCTTGATCCATCACCGTTATTTAGCTCACTGCCCCATCCCAGCTCAGAACCTGGCTATATGCAAATTAGTCAGTCCCTGGCCCAGTGCATCATGGGAACAGGGCAGACCAAACTACCAAGCCAATTCTTCACCAGAAAGGAGACAAGCTTCCGGGGACCGGTTTCTGGCATTTCAGCCGTCGTCGGCCCGGCTTGCTTGAATCCTGATGGAGCAGTGAGCAAGGGACTCATGTCTGAGTATACCCTGCCACACCTATAGTGGCCAAAAATGATTCAGAAAAGGGGGTGGTGATGAACAGAGTGTCTGAATTAAGCAGACCACTCTTACCCAGTCCAAAGATCAGGGCTTGATCCATCACCGTTATTTAGCTCACTGCCCCATCCCAGCTCAGAACCTGGCTATATGCAAATTAGTCAGTCCCTGGCCCAGTGCATCATGGGAACAGGGAAGACCAAACTACCAAGCCAATTCTTCACCAGAAAGGAGACAAGCTTCCGGGGACCGGTTTCTGGCATTTCAGCCGTCGTCGGCCCGGCTTGCTTGAATCCTGATGGAGCAGTGAGCAAGGGACTCATGTCTGAGTATACCCTGCCACACCTATAGTGGCCAAAAATGATTCAGAAAAGGGGGTGGTGATGAACAGAGTGTCTGAATTAAGCAGACCACTCTTACCCAGTCCAAAGATCAGGGCTTGATCCATCACCGTTATTTAGCTCACTGCCCCATCCCAGCTCAGAACCTGGCTATATGCAAATTAGTCAGTCCCTGGCCCAGTGCATCATGGGAACAGGGCAGACCAAACTACCAAGCCAATTCTTCACCAGAAAGGAGACAAGCTTCCGGGGACCGGTTTCTGGCATTTCAGCCGTCGTCCGCCCGGCTTGCTTGAATCCTGATGGAGCAGTGAGCAAGGGACTCATGTCTGAGTATACCCTGCCACACCTATAGTGGCCAAAAATGATTCAGAAAAGGGGGTGGTGATGAACAGAGTGTCTGAATTAAGCAGACCACTCTTACCCAGTCCAAAGATCAGGGCTTGATCCATCACCGTTATTTAGCTCACTGCCCCATCCCAGCTCAGAACCTGGCTATATGCAAATTAGTCAGTCCCTGGCCCAGTGCATCATGGGAACAGGGAAGACCAAACTACCAAGCCAATTCTTCACCAGAAAGGAGACAAGCTTCCGGGGACCGGTTTCTGGCATTTCAGCCGTCGTCGGCCCGGCTTGCTTGAATCCTGATGGAGCAGTGAGCAAGGGACTCATGTCTGAGTATACCCTGCCACACCTATAGTGGCCAAAAATGATTCAGAAAAGGGGGTGGTGATGAACAGAGTGTCTGAATTAAGCAGACCACTCTTACCCAGTCCAAAGATCAGGGCTTGATCCATCACCGTTATTTAGCTCACTGCCCCATCCCAGCTCAGAACCTGGCTATATGCAAATTAGTCAGTCCCTGGCCAAGTGCATCATGGGAACAGGGCAGACCAAACTACCAAGCCAATTCTTCACCAGAAAGGAGACAAGCTTCCGGGGACCGGTTTCTGGCATTTCAGCCGTCGTCGGCCCGGCTTGCTTGAATCCTGATGGAGCAGTGAGCAAGGGACTCATGTCTGAGTATACCCTGCCACACCTATAGTGGCCAAAAATGATTCAGAAAAGGGGGTGGTGATGAACAGAGTGTCTGAATTAAGCAGACCACTCTTACCCAGTCCAAAGATCAGGGCTTGATCCATCACCGTTATTTAGCTCACTGCCCCATCCCAGCTCAGAACCTGGCTATATGCAAATTAGTCAGTCCCTGGCCCAGTGCATCATGGGAACAGGGCAGACCAAACTACCAAGCCAATTCTTCACCAGAAAGGAGACAAGCTTCCGGGGACCGGTTTCTGGCATTTCAGCCGTCGTCGGCCCGGCTTGCTTGAATCCTGATGGAGCAGTGAGCAAGGGACTCATGTCTGAGTATACCCTGCCACACCTATAGTGGCCAAAAATGATTCAGAAAAGGGGGTGGTGATGAACAGAGTGTCTGAATTAAGCAGACCACTCTTACCCAGTCCAAAGATCAGGGCTTGATCCATCACCGTTATTTAGCTCACTGCCCCATCCCAGCTCAGAACCTGGCTATATGCAAATTAGTCAGTCCCTGGCCCAGTGCATCATGGGAACAGGGCAGACCAAACTACCAAGCCAATTCTTCACCAGAAAGGAGACAAGCTTCCGGGGACCGGTTTCTGGCATTTCAGCCGTCGTCGGCCCGGCTTGCTTGAATCCTGATGGAGCAGTGAGCAAGGGACTCATGTCTGAGTATACCCTGCCACACCTATAGTGGCCAAAAATGATTCAGAAAAGGGGGTGGTGATGAACAGAGTGTCTGAATTAAGCAGACCACTCTTACCCAGTCCAAAGATCAGGGCTTGATCCATCACCGTTATTTAGCTCACTGCCCCATCCCAGCTCAGAACCTGGCTATATGCAAATTAGTCAGTCCCTGGCCCAGTGCATCATGGGAACAGGGCAGACCAAACTACCAAGCCAATTCTTCACCAGAAAGGAGACAAGCTTCCGGGGACCGGTTTCTGGCATTTCAGCCGTCGTCGGCCCGGCTTGCTTGAATCCTGATGGAGCAGTGAGCAAGGGACTCATGTCTGAGTATACCCTGCCACACCTATAGTGGCCAAAAATGATTCAGAAAAGGGGGTGGTGGTGATGAACAGAGTGTCTGTATTAAGCAGACCACTCTTACCCAGTCCAAAGATCAGGGCTTGATCCATCACCATTATTTAGCTCACTGCCCCATCCCAGCTCAGAACCTGGCTATATGCAAATTAGTCAGTCCCTGGCCCAGTGCATCATGGGAACAGGGCAGACCAAACTACCAAGCCAATTCTTCACCAGGAAGGAGACAAGCTTCCGGGGACCGGTTTCTGGCATTTCAGCCGTCGTCGGCCCGGCTTGCTTGAATCCTGATGGAGCAGTGAGCAAGGGACTCATGTCTGAGTATACCCTGCCACACCTATAGTGGCCAAAAATGATTCAGAAAAGAGGGGTGGTGATGAACAGAGTGTCTGAATTAAGCAGACCACTCTTACCCAGTCCAAAGATCAGGGCTTGATCCATCACCGTTATTTAGCTCACTGCCCCATCCCAGCTCAGAACCTGGCTATATGCAAATTAGTCAGTCCCTGGCCCAGTGCATCATGGGAACAGGGCAGACCAAACTACCAAGCCAATTCTTCACCAGAAAGGAGACAAGCTTCCGGGGACCGGTTTCTGGCATTTCAGCCGTCGTCGGCCCGGCTTGCTTGAATCCTGATGGAGCAGTGAGCAAGGGACTCATGTCTGAGTATACCCTGCCACACCTATAGTGGCCAAAAATGATTCAGAAAAGGGGGTGGTGATGAACAGAGTGTCTGAATTAAGCAGACCACTCTTACCCAGTCCAAAGATCAGGGCTTGATCCATCACCGTTATTTAGCTCACTGCCCCATCCCAGCTCAGAACCTGGCTATATGCAAATTAGTCAGTCCCTGGCCCAGTGCATCATGGGAACAGGGCAGACCAAACTACCAAGCCAATTCTTCACCAGAAAGGAGACAAGCTTCCGGGGACCGGTTTCTGGCATTTCAGCCGTCGTCGGCCCGGCTTGCTTGAATCCTGATGGAGCAGTGAGCAAGGGACTCATGTCTGAGTATACCCTGCCACACCTATAGTGGCCAAAAATGATTCAGAAAAGGGGGTGGTGATGAACAGAGTGTCTGAATTAAGCAGACCACTCTTACCCAGTCCAAAGATCAGGGCTTGATCCATCACCGTTATTTAGCTCACTGCCCCATCCCAGCTCAGAACCTGGCTATATGCAAATTAGTCAGTCCCTGGCCCAGTGCATCATGGGAACAGGGCAGACCAAACTACCAAGCCAATTCTTCACCAGAAAGGAGACAAGCTTCCGGGGACCGGTTTCTGGCATTTCAGCCGTCGTCGGCCCGGCTTGCTTGAATCCTGATGGAGCAGTGAGCAAGGGACTCATGTCTGAGTATACCCTGCCACACCTATAGTGGCCAAAAATTATTCAGAAAAGGGGGTGGTGATGAACAGAGTGTCTGAATTAAGCAGACCACTCTTACCCAGTCCAAAGATCAGGGCTTGATCCATCACCGTTATTTAGCTCACTGCCCCATCCCAGCTCAGAACCTGGCTATATGCAAATTAGTCAGTCCCTGGCCCAGTGCATCATGGGAACAGGGCAGACCAAACTACCAAGCCAATTCTTCACCAGAAAGGAGACAAGCTTCCGGGGACCGGTTTCTGGCATTTCAGCCGTCGTCGGCCCGGCTTGCTTTAATCCTGATGGAGCAGTGAGCAAGGGACTCATGTCTGAGTATACCCTGCCACACCTATAGTGGCCAAAAATGATTCAGAAAAGGGGGTGGTGATGAACAGAGTGTCTGAATTAAGCAGACCACTCTTACCCAGTCCAAAGATCAGGGCTTGATCCATCACCGTTATTTAGCTCACTGCCCCATCCCAGCTCAGAACCTGGCTATATGCAAATTAGTCAGTCCCTGGCCCAGTGCATCATGGGAACAGGGCAGACCAAACTACCAAGCCAATTCTTCACCAGAAAGGAGACAAGCTTCCGGGGACCGGTTTCTGGCATTTCAGCCGTCGTCGGCCCGGCTTGCTTGAATCCTGATGGAGCAGTGAGCAAGGGACTCATGTCTGAGTATACCCTGCCACACCTATAGTGGCCAAAAATGATTCAGAAAAGGGGGTGGTGATGAACAGAGTATCTGAATTAAGCAGACCACTCTTACCCAGTCCAAAGATCAGGGCTTGATCCATCACCGTTATTTAGCTCACTGCCCCATCCCAGCTCAGAACCTGGCTATATGCAAATTAGTCAGTCCCTGGCCCAGTGCATCATGGGAACAGGGCAGACCAAACTACCAAGCCAATTCTTCACCAGAAAGGAGACAAGCTTCCGGGGACCGGTTTCTGGCATTTCAGCCGTCGTCGGCCCGGCTTGCTTGAATCCTGATGGAGCAGTGAGCAAGGGACTCATGTCTGAGTATACCCTGCCACACCTATAGTGGCCAAAAATGATTCAGAAAAGGGGGTGGTGATGAACAGAGTGTCTGAATTAAGCAGACCACTCTTACCCAGTCCAAAGATCAGGGCTTGATCCATCACCGTTATTTAGCTCACTGCCCCATCCCAGCTCAGAACCTGGCTATATGCAAATTAGTCAGTCCCTGGCCCAGTGCATCATGGGAACAGGGCAGACCAAACTACCAAGCCAATTCTTCACCAGAAAGGAGACAAGCTTCCGGGGACCGGTTTCTGGCATTTCAAGCAAGCCGGGCCGAAGACGCCTGAAATGGCAGAAACCGGTCCCCGGAAGCTTGTTTCCTTCCCAGTGTAAGAATTGGCTTTTGTAGTCTGGTCTGCCCTGTTCCCATGATGCACTGGGCCAGGGACAGACTAATTTGCATACAGCCAGGTTCTGAAACTGGGATGGTGCAATGAGCTAAAAAACGGTGTTGGATCTAGCCCTGATCTCTTGACTGGGTGAGAGTACTCTGCTTAATTCAGAGACTCTGTCCATCACCACCCCTTTTTGTAAATTATTTTGTCCACCCTAAGCGTGGAAGGGTATACTCAGATGTGAGTCCCTTGCTCATTGCACCATCAGGATTCAAGCAAGCCGGGCCGAAGACGCCTGAAATGGCAGAAACCGGTCCCCGGAAGCTTGTTTCCTTCCCAGTGTAAGAATTGGCTTTTGTAGTCTGGTCTGCCCTGTTCCCATGATGCACTGGGCCAGGGACAGACTAATTTGCATACAGCCAGGTTCTGAAACTGGGATGGTGCAATGAGCTAAAAAACGGTGTTGGATCTAGCCCTGATCTCTTGACTGGGTGAGAGTACTCTGCTTAATTCAGAGACTCTGTCCATCACCACCCCTTTTTGTAAATTACAGCAAAACACATGAGCATTTGCCAAAATGGAGATTGGAGACAAATGCAATTTTATGGGGCAAAAATGCTGGACAGAATGGAGAGAGGTGGAGATGTGGTTCGAAGACTCCGGCAAATGGAGTCACGCATGATAGTCAGACTCAGAACAAAACACCCGAAAGGGATGAATTTTGGAGAGGATCTACATATTCATCTGGAATGAAATGTTCTCAATATGACATTGGGTACTACACCCTTAATTTAGAACATGACTGAAATAATGAGGAACATTAATGAAAGACTTGGGTACTATACCCAGAAATTGTTTATACTTTATTATGAAGCCACAGTGAACTATCAGTCACATATATGCAGTAATCTAAAAGCACACATTGTCTTTCTTCTTTTTTCATTTTTTCACAAAAAGTAATGTAACTACAATTCCCACAATGCTTCATAAATGGCTAGATATGGGATAGTACAAATAACAACACTGAGGAGGGACTAACCAACCGTGAGCAAGGCCAGTGTTGGCTGAAACGCGTTGGTGGGGTGAAGTCTTGATTAAAAAGGCTTAAAACATTTCCTGATTGTGCCGCCTCTTTTGTTTGCCGATATATATATATATATATAAACATATTATTAAATAAACATATATAACATTTTTAGCGTAGCATAGAAAATGGTTAAAATTTATTGTAACAACTATAGTGAGTTCAACATTAGCAAAAGTGTTGGATAGCGTAGAGGTAAAATGTACTATTCCCACTCCAGTGGGTGCAACAGTAGGGAAAGCGCTGGATAGCGAAGGGGTTAAAATTACTATTCCCACTCCAGGGATGTATGACGTTACAACGCATACTTTTACAACACCTACCATTACATCAAAACTTTTACAACACAAAAACTTTTACAACTCATAAATTTACAACGCAAGATTTTACAACGCATATACCTTTACAACGCATACCATTACAACGTAAGTATTGGTAAGTATATAATATTTTTTTTAATATAAATTAATTTAAAATATTATAATATAATTTAATTTTATTTAATTGTATTTAATTAATGTAATTTAAATGTAATTTTACTTTATTTTTACAAAGTACCCCTGTACCCCAAAAACCCTAAACTGACCCTGAACCCTAAAAATACCCATTTACCCAAAAACTGAAAACTGACCCTGAACCCTAAAAATACCCCTTTACCCCAGAAACTGAAAACTGACCCTGAACCCTAAAAATACCCCTTTACCCAAAAACTGAAAACTGACCCTGAACCCTACAAATACCCCTTCACCCAAAAACTGAAAACTGACCCTGAACCCTAAAAATACCCCTTTACCCCAGAAACTGAAAACTGACCCTGAACCCTAAAAATACCCCTTAACCCAAAAACTGAAAACTGACCCTGAACCCTAAAAATACCCCTTTACCCAAAAACTGAAAACTGACCCTGAACCCTAAAAATACCCCTTTACCCCAGAAACTGAAAACTGACCCTGAACCCTAAAAATACCCCTTTACCCAAAAACTGAAAACTGACCATGAACTCTAAAAATACCCCTTTACCCAAAAACTGAAAACTGACCCTGAACCCTAAAAATACCCCTTTACCCAAAAACTGAAAACTGACCCTGAACCCTAAAAATACCCCTTTACCCAAAAACCCAAACATATAACATTTTAAAAATAATTATATACTTAGTAATACTTACGTTGTAATGGTATGCGTTGTGAAGGTATCTGCGTTGTAAAAACATGCTTTGTAAATGTATGCGTTGTAAAAGTTTTTGCGTTGTAAAAGTTTTGTTGTAATGGTAGTGCATAGTAAAAGTTGCGTTGTAAACGTTGCATACCCACTCCAGTGGGTGCAACAGTAAGGAAAGTGTTGTATAGCGTAGGGGTTAAAATTACTATTCCAACTTCAGAGAGTGCAATAATAGGGAAAGTAAATACTTCACAAATAGATATAAATAACATAAATAGTAATACCAATTACAAATAAATAAAATATTTTACTTGTGTATAAAAAATATTAAATATTTATTTATAAATACAAAATAAAATTATTTAATTATAAAAATTGCCTACTCATACTAGTTAATTACCTATTAACAATAAATTAATTTACAATTTCAAAATTAATAAATTTATTTTAATTACCAATTATATTTTAATTAATTACCTATTAAAAATTAATTAACAATTAATTCAAAATAAATACCAATAATTTAAATGACATATTTAATTAATGAGAATTAAATTATTTCCCACCCTATTCCCCTATAAACCCACAACCCGCTACAGAAAATAAATGAATGAAATTAACATATTTATCAATTAATCAATTACAATTATTTACCAATCATATTTTTATTAATTACCAATTATTTTTTAATTAACAATGTATTCCAAATAATTAAGAATAAATAAATTAACATATTTAATTAATTATAATTAAATTACTTCCCACCCTATTCCCCTATAAACCCACAACCCGCTACAGAAAATAAATTACTAAAATTAAAATATTTATCATTTAATCAATTATAATTAATTACCAATTATATTTTAATTAATTACCAATTAATAAATCATTCACAATTAATTATAAATAAATATCAATAAATAATTTAAAAAATGTAATTAATTATAATTAAATTACTTCCCACCCTATTCCCCTATAAACCCACAACCCGCTACAGAAAATAAATTACTAAAATTAAAATATTTATCAATTAATCAATTATAATTAATTACCAATTATATTTTAATTAATTACCAATTAATAATTAATTAACAATTAATTCTAAATAAATATCAATAAATAAATTAACATATTTAATTAATTATAATTAAATTACTTCCCACCCTATTCCCCTATAAACCCACAACCCGCTACAGAAAATAAATTACTAAAATTAAAATATTTATCAATTAATCAATTATAATTAATTACCAATTATATTTTAATTAATTACCAATTAATAAGTAATTAACAATTAATTCTAAATAAATATCAATAAATAAATTAACATATTTAATTAATTAGAATTAAATTACTTCCCACCCTATTCCCCTATAAACCCACAACCCGCTACAGACTTATATTACACAAAAAATAAAAATTATTATTAAATTACCTTAAATTCGATATTTTTGTTGGCTATATTATGTCTAGTCGATATTATGTCCATTCTATATTTTTGATTCGATATTTTGTCCATTCTATTCGATATTAATTTTCTCTAGTCGATATTTTTGTTGTCTATATTATGTCTAGTCGATATTATGTCCATTCTATATTTTTTACTCGATATTCTGTCCAGTTGAAATAAAAGACTCGATATTATGACTGCACACCTTTATAGATACATGAATCATGGACCCTGAGCTCCAACACAAAACTATCATAGGCAGGTGTACATATCCTCACTTGAGTTTAATCCATTGGGTGTCTGGAATCAAACTCAAGGATGTACCTTGTTTCGAGTTTTCTTAGCTGAGCCTCACGGTCACCCCCTCGCCGTAGTTGTGGGACAATGTCTGCTACAAAGAAACTCAAGAATTCCAGACTGCTCCCATGTGTCATCTTAAAGTGCTTAGTGACCGGATAGGACTCGTCCTGGTTGCTGATTGCCCACATGTGATGGAGTCTACATTTGTGAACCTGCAATTTGATACTGCCAACGTATTGCAGGCCACACGTACACTCCAGCACATTCACCGCATATTCAGATTTGCATGTCAATTTCTTAGTTATGGGCACTGGTACGTCACTTAAAGTAGTGATGTAAGACGTTTTATTCCTGCCCAGTTTACATGTTTTATAGGAAGCACACTTGATGAAACCATTAATGATTTGCAACCATGAGCTATAGGTGCAGACCTATATATATATATATATATATATATATATATATATATATATATATATATATATATATTTAACCTACTGGCGGTCGTGAGTAGATAGTTATAGTTCGGACGGAGTATTTGTTTAACTTGCCTATAACTTTGCTGTTGTTTGACCAAACTGCATGAAATTTTCCCCAAAAAAGTGTCAAGGTAGGTTCTGTGTGTCATGGAATGTTTAGGGGTGATGTGTGCAATTGTAATGTTGATTCCCATAGGAACCTTTAGCCACAACTACAACCCAAATCGATGTACAGAATTACACCAAATTTGGCAGAAAGTTAGATATTGTTATGCAGCTTCTGCTTTTTGTTATGTGGTATAAATCTGTTCAGTAGTTTTTGGGAAATAAAATCCAAACAATATAGTGATGTTTTTGTCTGTGGATATTTCGCCACGGGTTTTTGATGATTTTGCAAGTAATCACGACATTGCGCACCAACAGGAATGCTATGATGGGCTGTACGCAACCTAAATAGAAAGTTGCTGCTGCCATTTTATCTATTGGGAACGGCTCCCTGGGGCTACAATTTTCTGTGAAAGCAAACATAAGGGTTTAGCGTGGAGGTACTCTGACCCCATGTTTCACAAAGGGGGGTGTTAATGGACAAGTTATGTGTTCAAAATTGATTGTTTTTCACATGTGCGCCATATTCACGACGACAAAGCGATTACCAGTGCAGCTCTGTGTACCATTGGTGGAAATATAAAACAAAAATATATCAGTGAATCATTAATGAACACTGTTATAGAGATATTGAGATTCTGTTAAATGTTTGTAGTGATTTCTCTATTGTGATGGTTAGAAATAATTATGTACTAATCATTTTTTAATGCGGTTGTGGCTATTGAATTCCTGCTTTTGTTTGGCATTTTCACGATGTATTCACAGTGGTTGTGGGTACCCACGTCATCGCGACCCCCGGTGTCACTGTGATAGCAGAAAAAAGGATTTAGAGATAGTCTTTATAGAAACTCACTAGAAAAACATAACTTTAGAGAATACCATACTAAATCCCTATTGAGTGAAAAACTGTAATAAGTGTGCATATGTATGTTTTTCACTGTATGGAAAAAGCATGATTATCACAGTTAACAGCATCGTCACGACTCCACAAAACATTAAAATAGTTCTTAACAATGGATTTTAAAGAAACTTAGTACAAAAACATGAGTTTAAACATGATTTTAAAGAAGCATGCATATAGTAATATGAATTGTGCAATGTTTGGAACTGATTTTTTTAGTTAATATTTTAGAATGTCTGATTTTGTTTTGTGATTTTGTGAAGAATTAGTGACCATTGTGACATTGTTGCAAAAATTCCCAAAAATTGAAAAAAATGAATTTTTATAAAGGAAAGTAACAATATTTTGGGTACTAGGGTGGCTCTGACAGGAGCCTTTGTGTTTACTGTGTGTATACAAGAGCCATGCATAAGACCGGCAGCAGAGTATCAGGTAACTTAGAAACACCCTGTTGCCTCATTTCTAAAGTGCACTCCATCATTTCTATAAATTCCATGCATGTCCAAACGCAGATTGTTGTTATAGATACAGCCCATGCGATGGTCTCTGAGTAATGCAGAAACAGTTTCATTAATATGTTTCCTGGCTTTGTCAATCTGTGTACAGAATTATTTTGACCTCTCCCATTTCTGGCATATGTGAGGGAAAAGCGACATCAGTTCTGCAGAGGCCTCTTTGATTAGTATTTCCAGCACTATCCCAAAAAATGTACCTAGGTCATTGCCACCACAGTGCACAAACATGCGGTGAGGTGCATGGCAATCCACAATGGTTTTAACCCAGGCCAGCAGCTGATAAAACTGCAACCCTCTCTGGCTAAACCAAGTAATCTCCACATTTGGCAAACCCAAGTCCCTGTCCATACCTCTCTTTTTTGCTGTCTCTTTAGCCCAATAGACATAGCTGTGGCCACAAATACACACTCTAAGCATTTTCCAGATACTGAGGCTCAACCCATGCTCTCATCCAATTACGTAGGGCCCGATTCACAGAACTAACTTAAGACAAAATCCTAAACTTACTACATTTTGGTATTCACAGAAGGCACTTACTCATTTCGGTATGCACAGAAGTTAGGAGTCCTAACTTTAGGACTCCTAAATGCCTTCTGTGAATACCGAGAGTCTTAAAATTAGGATTTTTCTCAGTTTAGTAATAGTAAAGTTAGGACTTCTAACTTTAGGACTCCTAAATGCCTTCTGTGAATACCCAAAGTCTTAAAATTGGGATTTTTCTCAGTTTGGTAGTACTGATGAGGGACAGAAGGAGGAGCGTGAGACACTCCCTGACCTGCTCTCACAGAACCCTGATGATGGTTCAGTTGATGGTGTAGCCTTGGCAGGCAGCCTCACTGTTCAACAGCAAACTGATTGTAGGCAAGTCCTGAATCAGTTCAGACACATGTTCTCACTGACTCCAAGTCAGACTACCTGGTGCACCCAGGAAGTAGACACAGGTGACAGTCTGCTTCTTAAAAATGGGATTTAGAGGCAAATTGACAATGCCAGGGACTGCATCAGGACTGAAGTAAAAAAAAATTGGATTTTGGAGTAATTGTGCCCTCAGATAGCCCTTGGGCTAGTTCAGTAGTCTTGATACCAAAACCACACACCCAGAATGGCAAGAGAGAGAGATGAGGTTCTATGTTGACTACAGGGGTCGCAATGTAGTTACTAGGACTGATGCCCATCCAATACCCAGGGCAGATGAGCTTATAGATACTTTGGCCTTAGCCAAGTTTCTGAGCACATTTGACCTGACAGCTGGCTACTGACAAATCAGATTAGCTGAGGAGGCAAAGCCAAAAACAGCATCCCCAACTCCTAGTGGGCAGTACCAATTTGTGATGATACCCTTTGGCTTGAGGAATGCACCTGCCACTTTTCAAAGGCTGGTGATCAAAGTCCTTCCAGGTCTGGAAGCCTATAGTGCAGCTTATCTAGATGATATTGGTGTCTTTAGCTCCACCTGGGAGGATCACCTGGTCCACCTAACAAATGTTTTGGAGGCCCTGCAGAAAGCAGACCTCGCTATCAAGGCCACCAAGTGCCAGATAGAACAGAGTTAGGCTGTATACCTAGGCCACCTTGTGGGTGGAGGTCAGGTTCAACCATTGCAGAGCAAATTCCAGACCATCATAGACTGGGTTGCTCCATCCACCCAGGCTCAGGTTAGAGCTTTCATTGGTCTGACTGGGTACTACAGGAGGTTTGTCAAAGGTTATGGATCTGTAGTGACCCCTTCGAATGATCTAACTTCCAAAAGAATGCCTAAGCAAGCTCATTGGACATTTAGTTGTCAAAAGGCTGTTAATGACCTGAAGCAGGCCATGTGCACTGCTCCCATTCTGCAAAGTCCTGACTATTCCAAACAATTCATTGTTCAAACTGATGCATCTGAGTTGGGGTAGGGGCTGTGTTATCACAACTGATTGAAGAGGGTCAGGATAAGCCAGTATCTTTTATTAGCAGAAGGCTGACCCCCAGAGAGAAACGTTGGTTAGCTATTGAGAGGGGAGCTTTTGCTGTGGTTTGGGCTCTGAAGAAGCTGAGACCATACTTGTTTGGCACTCACTTCATTGTTCAGACAGACCATAAGCCCCCCTTATGGCTAAAACAGATGAAGGGTGAAAATCCCAAACGTTTGAGGTGTTCCATTTCCCTACAGGGGATGGATTGTACAGTGGAACATAGACCTGGGAGTAACCCTGCCAATGCAGATGGACTCTCAATATATTTCCACTTCGAACATGAATACTCATGTTCAAGGTTACTTTAATGTCCCTACATTGGGTGAGCAAAGGGGGTCGGTGGCAGCTTCCTCCTGAGCTGGCTTGGTGGCAGAGGTGATTGCTACACTCGCTCACTAATTTAATGCGTTTTTAAAAAACATATTTGTTTCCAAAAAATTAACTGTATTAGATTGTGAGCTGTATTGGGTAGGGTTTCTTTGCCACTGATTAGCGCGGGACACACTGGCTAGTGTAACCAGGCGCTGTATAAACTCAGTAATAATAATAATACATTTGGGGGGTTGTGTAGGAGAGTAGGATCTGCTTCTTATGTATGCTCCCACTTTTTGCTGATGTCTCACTGTTATCAACTTAGTCTGGCTGGGATCCTGCTATCCAGGACCAAAGCCTAGCTGCTTTCTCCTCTAAATTGATTGCATGTACTTTAGGTACACCCCAGATTGGATACTGGGGTACCCTTATCAGTCCCTAGTATATGGTACACCATGTACCCAGGATACAGGTACCCTAGAGGCCTCTCAGGGGCTCTGCATGTATTATGCCACCCCTGAGAGACCATTCCAACTGACAACACAGGTCTGCTTCTGCAGCCTGTGTGAGGTGGTATATGCACCCCTTACTTAGATATAGGTTCCCTATATTTATTCTAATCACTGCACATGTAAACCTATCAGTCACCCCCTATGGCAAGCCTTATCAATCCTGAAGCGATACCAAAGGGGATGATGGACGGAGCATTTGAGCAAATCAAACACTCACCCCCAGTCAACTTATCTGGGTTTAATCCATCATCATTCTTTAGCTCACTCCACCACAACAGTTCAGACATGGCCATATGCAAATCAGTCTGACCCTGTGCCTCATGGGAACAGTCCAGCCTGAACTGCCAAGCCATGTCTTCCCTGGACCGGAAACAAGCATCCTGGGACCGGTTTCGGGTTCATATCAATCCTGTAGGCAGGGTGTTGGGTTTGTGTGGGACTGTGCTCATGCATGAGCAGAGCCCCTCTGCAGCCTTCCGAATCTGTTCTCCTGGGTAGTCTGTGATGCAGCCAAACCATATATACTTAAGTGCATTTTAACCTCGCAGTAAATGCTAACTCTAAAAAGGCTGCTCAGAAGCATGTCGTGTTTGGTGTCAAACACCTTGGAATCATACCTCCACACCAGTAACTGGTGTGGGGGGTATGATTCCTCCCTAGTGGAACCACTAATGTGGGGCACTGGTCTACCTGGTACCAGCTTTCTTGACCTGGGCATCACAAAATGAATGCTGCTAGCCGCAGACACAAGTCTGCCCTCCTGCTGAAGAGCCAAGCTTGAGCAAGGGAAGGCTTGACAATAGGTTTCCTGTCACAGGGAGGTGTGACCACCTACCAGACAAGAATCAGTGTATTGGGGCTCGGTGGGTGCACTCTCAGAGTGTTTGAAGATAACTTTGACTTCTGGTGGGCTTTTCTGGTTGCTCCAGATTCGCCTGGACTCTCTATAGCTTGGAGAGTCTCCAGGTCCTTGCTGGTTCACACAGGGCCTGCTTTCCTCTCCCTGCATGGGTTGCATTTCCCAAGGCTTGTTGGTATTCAATCCGGACACTGACCCCTCAGCACTGGACATCCTTTTTGGTACAGCTCACCTCCAGACTTTGGTCATTGTTGACATCTCCTGGCCCCTGTGGTTGCAGAGTCAAGTATCTTGTCAACGCACCTGAAGCACCCGACATCGGTGGGCACTCATCTACGGAGCCCCTGGTCACCCTGCAGTAACCCAGACTCTGTCCTCTCTGCTTTTAGGTTCTTCTCACCTTGAATCCTGGCTTGGATTTCACCGGACACTTTTCATCTAACCGGCGGCAGCACTTCTTTGAGGCATTTCATTGAAAACGACAATTGTTTCCGACATCACTTGATCCCTTTGCACCCAGATCCTCTTGGATAGGTAACACAGGTATTGCAGTACTCACAAGTGTGCTGGCCTTAGAACCTTCTATGTTCCAAAGGATTTGCTTGAAGTCCTCTCCGAAGTGTCCTAAAACTCTAAAATTCCAACCGCAACTTTCCCATAGAGTTGTAAGGAACTCGCGTCTGATTTCACACACAGCACCCGTCTTCCGTGGGTACCCAGTGTCACTACTTTGGGTGGTTTCTTGGGATCCCAGCAATTCTACGTTCTATAGGCACTGTGTCTAGTTAAGTCATGGTTGTTATACCATTTTTTTTGTATATGGTCCGGTCTCCCCCTGGAGCTCGCTGTGTATTGTGCTATTTACTGTTGTTCTATTGATTAATAATTGTGTGCTTTGTGCTCTAATCTCTTATAGAGATTAGTAGAGAGTGTTTAGTAATAAATACATATATTTTATATATATTTTGTGTGGTTATCCTTTCATTTGGTTATTTAGGAGGTTATAGACTGGTAAAACAAGCTGCTTTACATTCCTTCAAGACTTAGCCTGAAGGCTGCTCTCCATGACTACCACTAGGATAGCTGTCATAAAGGTTATCTTTGACCTAATTATCAATAGGGGTCGTTTGGACTCGTACAGGGTGCCCACTTTAATTAGTGGACAGCATATACCAGGCCAACTTCTCACATTGCACTACTTTTCCTGGCAGTTCTTCCAGCTCTTTTTCTTGGCAGGTTCCTTGATTCCCACAAATTCTCTGAAGTATGTTATCTCCCTGAGACTTCCAACAGGAGGCAAGCTCTACATCAAGCCCTTGGAGAAAACTCTAACAGCAGGATGAAGAAAGTGCAATCCAGTCCTTTCGCTGCCCAAGACAGAAGCAGCATGCAGCAGGCAAACACAGCAAAGCACACTGCAAAGTGGCAGTTCCTCCTGACAGCTTTTCCAGCTCTTCTTCCTGGCAGGTTCCTTAGTTCAGCAGTAGTCTGATGTTCTGGGGTCTGGGCCCCACTTTTATAGCACAAATTCCTTTGTTCTCTGGTGGCAGAGATGCTGTTTGAACAGACATAACCAGTTCTGTCCCTCGCAGCAGTTAGGGGTTGCGTTACGAACTATAATGACACTGCAGTGTAAGAAATACACTAACTCTTGTGGCAACATGTGACATGGGCATATGGGGAGGAACGAGACCTGGCCATAATTTAGCCAATAAATTGAAGACACAATGGCCACACACTTACTTTGTAAAAATTATAGGCTCTGGAGGCTCAAACTGTTACCACACATCGGCCATCTTATCCACTTTTTCCCACTTCTACACATGGCTATCTGCCTCTCAAGGCACAGCTTCAGAGGTAGAGACTAATGAATCCCTAGCAGATGTGGCTCTGGCTTGGTTTTCCATGAGGCAGAGGAAGTATTTGGTACATCCCCTTATGGTAGAGGAGGTGAAGGCCCCTAGAAAATCACTCCATAATGGCAAAGCTCCTGGCAGTGATGGCCTAACAGGCAAATTGTATAAGGAATTTGCAGACCTGCTGGTGCCGCACCTACAAACAATGTATGAAGAGGCATACACTAGGCAGGCACTGCCTCCATCTCTCCACAAATCAGTAATGTTTAAATTACTAAGACCAGAAAAAACCGTTAGAACTTTGCAAGTTGTATAGGCGGCTATTGCTGATTAATATTAATGCAAAGATTATAGTGAAGACACAACTGGTTCTACCAGATCAATCAGGATTGATACCCACACGTTCCATAGCAAACAACAAACGGACCCTTTGTGCACACCTTGATCAGCTAGACCCAGCCAAGGAAGCAGTTGTGGCTCTATTGGATGCCACTAAAGCTTTTTATTCTATCGAAAGGCCATTTACGTTCACCATAATGCACCACATGGGGATGCCCAAATCATTCTTAAGATGGATACACTTGTTGTATACTAACATAGTAGCCTGGGTGCTTATCAATGGCAACACTTCGGAAATCTTACAAATACACAAGGGCACGTGACAGGGGTGCCCACAGTCCCTGATATTGTTTGCGCTCACTCTCGAGTGCTGTGGATTAACCAGCTGCCTATTAGCATCTCACTATATGTGGACGACATGGTGGTATATGTCCCTAGCCCCGCAGCCCAATTAGTCCCCATAATTAGGGAGTACATTTGCTTAGAAACGTATTCTTGCTTAAATATAAATTGATCAAAGTCAGTTGTGACCCTGCTGACCTTGAGTACAAAGCCATACCCTCTGGAATTCCCTCTGGAGTGATGCCAGGGCCTGTTTCAATATTTGGGGATATGGATACATAGGAATCTGGAGCTGGTTATTCGAGAAAATTATAGCAGGGCAGTATCAAAATTGGAGGAACAAGCAGCTAAATGGATCAGACTGCCATTGTCTCTGGTGAATAGAGTGGGGATTATGAAAACAATTGCACTCCTCAAATTTCTTTCTCATTTTATCAATATCCCTATAGTGCTCCCTCAACAATTTTTCAAAACAGTTTGAGCCCACATGAATACCTTGGCAGAGAAACAGCCTGGGATTCACTGGAATGTTCTGATACTCCCATAGGAACAGGGAGGGTTTGGTGCACCAGATTTCCACTTATAATATCTGTGTGCTTCGGCACAATTTGCACATTATTGGTATAATCCACACACTTACACACCCCATTCGGCGCTAGAGGCGTATGACGCCCATCCCATTCTATTCAGTGCTGTCCTACACCACAGATGCTCCGAAGTTTAAAGAGAAGAGATTAGCACAATTCAATGCACTACAAGAGCTTAGAAGGCACTTGGGACTCGAGCGGGAAAACCCCCTTTGTTTGCCGTCACGCTTTCCCTGCAGTTCCATACAGATATTTCAGTCACGCATGAGGCTGATGGGCTTGCAATGCTGGCCAGAGTGGGGTCGAAGACTATGGTAGATGTGTACCTGGGACTTTATCTCCTTGGTGGACTTGCCACCTGGACCGCACCGAACTCAACTTCTGACTTCATTTCCTTTTGGCTTTGTGCTGAAATGAGGGTACTGTACCCCTCGTTCCCCACAGAGCTGCCTGTGCTAGTAAGACTTCAAACTATGCTCACTAGCCCTACATGCAAACACCTCATCCGCAGATTATATAACACACATCAGACAGACAAACTGTTAGGCACAAATCTGGCTCTTGAAAAATTGAATACTGTACTAGATACTGCACTAGACCCCGGACACTGGGGATCCTGCTGCACACTAACTAGCAATCTCACACCAAACTGTAATCTGCGCATAATCCATATTAAGTATTTGAAGCAAATGTGCAACACTCCTGTCTGACTGTGCAAATATGGGTTGAGGAATGACATGAGCTGCCTGCAATGTTGGGAATTGGAGGAGGAATTCCTTCATCTAGCCTGGACCTGCGCTGCGGCTGGATCCAGTTGACTAATGTACTAACTAATATGGTGATGGAACAGGTAACCTGCATCCCCTGGGTATGCCTGCTTGGTCGAGTTAAACATTTGCACCTGAATTACTGTAAATTTGTGGCTGTGGCCTAGTTGGCAAAGGGGTTGGTGGCCATGCAGTGGGGAAAAAGATTAGCACCCATGTTTATGGAATGGTTTACTGGCATGGCATATTATAAAAAGAAGCTGGAAATATTTGCTGAGGAACTACCACTACCTTCACGTCCAATGGATATTTGGGGCCTGCTGACGGCTTACCTGCTGTTGGCTGCAGAGATGGACTAATGCATTGGCGGGTGAAGGAGGTGTCTGTCTGGTAAAGGTGAGACTGTGGCTATGGAGCTAACATCAATGATAGGATAATGTGTGTATGCTATGTCTTGCTGCAACTGGCACCTGATGGCATTGGGTTTATACCATGCTATTTTATGCTGAACATCTCAACAAAAAGAAATATAATACAATGCACACCCTAAGAGTGACTGTTTCACGTGAGCTTCAGATAAGGTTATGAGGAACTCACAAGGCAGTACAGGGTAAGAACAGTAGAATGAATGTTGTTATTGGTTTTGAAAGACCATCATTGTGGTATCGTAATACTACTGGTTTGTAGATTTTCACAGACTAGTCTTTTGAGACCTTGTTGGATGTACATTAAGGGGCACATTCACAAGTCCCTATCGCCACCACCACAACGCCACTTCCAGTGACATTGTGATGGCGATACAGGCCTCGCCTTATTCACAAGGCATTGTTAAGACGCTTAACATGGCTTAATGCTGCCTTGTGAAAATCCTGGTCTTAAACAGACAAAACGAGGAAAAATGCTTTATTTCTCCTCGTTTTTGCTTTTTCCATCTGTGCTGCCTTGTGCACCACAGATGGAAAAAGCAAATTGCCATGGTTTGTGTATGTACAGGAAGGTGTCCCTTCCTCTATATAAACAAACCTTTTTTTAAATGCCATTCTGTCACTTTCATGTGTGCTACATGAAGCAGCACAAATGAAAGTGAGAGAATTGCATTTAGGATTGTTTGCGTGCAGGAAGGGACAACTACCTGTACATACACAACCCTCCCCTGCACACAGACACCCTTGCAGAGTGCAAAGATGCCTGCATTGGCCAAATGTGAAGCAGCATGTTCAATGAAATTTGTTTTATTTATTTGTTTGTATACTTACCACTGTGTGGCTGTATTTTACTACCCCACACCCTGCCCCTCACCCGCCCTACGTCAGCGCCAGGCAGCACTCCCACCACGGGCCACTACTTGAGGCATTAGGCCAAGAAAGCTAACTCCTCTCTACGCCACTTCCTTGCAAATATCCCATTATGTATATGGTTCCATAAGAGTGGCTTAGACATCCATTATTGTAAAAATGCTTTTACAAATCGTATTATGCACTGCAATTGCACCTCAGCAGTTCAAAACACACTTGGTCTCCACTACTGTGACTTCCCCTTCCTTGCTTCGTTAAGCAGACTGCAAACAGAAAGCAAAACAAAACATCCTTCTTTATTTAAGGTGACAAACGACTAAACAACACGCTACGAACTCTGCTGTTTTATGTGTATCTTTAAAACTATTAGACAGCGAACACGCAACACATTTCCAAAATGCTTAAAGTTTGTTGTTGAACATAAAAGTACAGATGTGAAACTGTGAATGATGGGGATTTTTTCAAGCCTGGAGGTTCTGATTAGTTTTATAGACTAGATCTTCACTTTTTGATGTAAGTCAGAACCCCTTGGTGTGGAATGTACCAGTTTGTCCTTGAGGTTACTTGACTGTTTAAAAGCAAATCTCGGGGTGGCATTTTAAAATCAGTCTTATACAATAAGGCCCAATGTTTCCGTATCAACTGGCGGAGCTGAGTCACCAGTGGATCAAAAGTCATCCCGACTGGCAGGCAGTCATCCTTAGCCCTTACATTTTTTTCAATAATGCACTGCGTGGGGTGTTAAGAGCTCTTTTCCTAGCCTGATTAACAATCTTTCTAGAATAACTCCTCTGCCTGAATTTCTCACATAACCCTTCCGATTGTTCAAGGTATGATGTAGTTGTGGAACAGTTCCTGCGATAACGCAGGAACTGACCTACCGGAAGGTTATCTCATACTGCCCTCGGGTGGTATGATTGTTAGTGTAAAAGAGAGTTCTTATCAGTCAGTTTATGATGCACATCAATACATAGTGTGTTATTTTCCACAGTGATGTCCAAGTCGAAATACACCGCTTTCTGACTACTGTAAGTCCATGTAAATCGTAAACTGGCATCTTGATCATTTAACCAGTCAAGAAACTCAAGTAGAGCCTCCTCTCCACCAGACCAGATGCACAACACATTGTCTATATACCGCTTCCAGAGGCGGAGGTTCCTCTGGAAGTGATTCAACTGATGGTATATTCAGTGCTCCTCAAACTGACCTCCATAAATGCAGGCCAGACTGGGTGCAAAAGTTGCGCCCATAGATGTCCCCGTGGTTTGTAGGTGCAAGTTATCTTTATAACCAAAATAATTTCGAGTTAATGCCACTCCTATACATTGCAGTACGAAGGACTGTGATGTATCATAGAACCATTCCTGCTCCGCCAAGGCACGCAATGCTGCCACCAGCGCGGCATCTTGGGTATACAGGTGTAGAGTGACTCAATGTCAATCTTTATCAAAAATTCACATGAAGAATCTAAGTGGGTATTCTCCAAAACATTCAAAACATCTGTAGTGTCCTGGATGAATGATCGATGGTTCAACATTGATTCTCTAAGGAAAAAGTCAGCAAACTGAGATAACGGTTCTGCTGAGGTTTATGTATTTTAGGCAGGATATAGAATGCCATAGTCCTTAGTGTTAATCAGATACTCTGCTTTGTTCACAGTGATCCAGTTCTTCTCCTTGGCTATTCCTACCATCTCTTTAATGATATCTTGAACTACATTTACTGGGTCACAAATAGGAGGTCGATAATTATTGCGTACCCCCAATAATCTCAACACCTCTACATCGTAGTCTGTAGAGTTCATAACAACCACTGCCCTCCTTTTTCGGCTGATTTAACTGTCAGCAACTGGTTATTCTATAGACTACTGACTGCCTGCCAGTCGTCCCGACTCATGTTGTTAAATTTCTGATGTCTGTTAATGTGTTCAAGTGCTGTGATGTCCTCCAAAACCTTACTCTCAAACACTGCAATTTTAGGGCCCATCATAGTATTGGTATGGCAGAACGAGATGGTTTTCTCAATGTGCTACTAAAGAGGGATGGGGGTGCTGTAGTTTGTTCACAAAAAACTTTTTACATTTTATCTTTCTCATGGTCTCCTGGAATTCAACCCTGCACTTAAACATCAAGGTTGGGTGTCGGAACAAACCCCAACCCTTTATTTAAAACTCTCACCTCACTACTTGTGATAGTGTGGTCAGATAGATTTACCACTATGTTGTTCATAATTAATTCCTCCCCCGACTGGGTGTTATCCGGGGGGGAGTATATTTGCCATGTTTGGTTCTGGATGCCTCGTACACGGCCTCTGCCTATCTGGCCCCCACCTCTGCTGCCCCTTTGGTTCTGCCCTAAAAAAGAACGGAGTAAAGCTCCCAAGTCTTTGTTAGTTTTATCCTGATGGTTAAACCTCACTCTATTTGGGTTAGATGTTTGTTGTCCCCCTTCTTCTTCTTCGCTTGAAGTGTTGTCAAAGGTCCAATTGTGGGGTGTACGTCTAGTCTTTTGTTGTCTCCCACCCCTTGCCTGCCCTGTACACTGGTGTTGTTCTAAACCGGATTAATAATACTTGACATGCACGTATGGGAAAGCCCATTCGTGTGTATACCGATCTAGATTACGTTTCATGCCTTTTATTTATTGATTAACCATATAATCACTAAGGTCCTCTTGGATCCTCAACAACTGTTCTTTGGTGTCCGTAATGGTGGTATCTCTTTTAATACTCTCCTAAAACTGCAAAATTTCCTTCAACAACTCCTCGCTCAACCATTTAGCGGTATTAATAATTAGGATTAACCAGTTGCGGGTACATTATTAGCTATGTAACTCCACTCCAATCGCCCCTTACTGTTTTACAAATTAAGCACTGATGAAACGTGACGCACTAACGCCGCCGTACGTCACTTTTTCCCATATAAAATGTGACCCACTGGTGGCGCAAGAGGATTGTAAATAAGACCCAGAGTATGAGGTATTAAAGCATAGCATATGTCCCAGCGTTTACACGGAAGTCCATCTTCCATAGGACTTTGCAAATACTTATAATTGTTTGCTAGAAATACAGACACAATTCGAAAATACAATTCTGAAACTATACACTCGTCGTAACTGTCAAAGGTCTTATAATTGACGTTTTAGATTAACAAATTACTATTGCATCACAAATTACATTTTGAATTTTATTTGCCGTATTCCATTTCAGACATGCTACAGCACATATGACTATAACTTCAATATATATTTTTATTCCACAGCGCGTGACATTCTGTGGAAAGCAAACTTGAACTCAAGATGCTTTTGGGCCTCCATTAAAACCATATTTTGGGTTTACTGATGTGTGAATATTTACTTTCAATCTACTTGAAAACTAATTTCCCTGGTCACGCAGGAAAAGAGCGCGCCTCTCTCCCGAGCGCACAGCTGTGCTTTTTACTTCCAACCTCACCTTTATTCTCCCTGCAGCCCGCGAGCCTTCGTAGACAAGGCCCGGCTCCCTGTCGGCTCAGCCTTTGAGGTATCCCAGAATCCCCGATGTGACTTCCATTTGATTGTCCAGATCTCTATTGCAGCCACTGTGTACATTAAAGATCTTGAAAGGGACGGCGCAGATTGATTCACGCTCGCAGTTTGAAAAATATGAGGCTGTAGATTGGAAAGTGAACCAGGAGGCTAACCTATGAGCTGCTGAGGATATTACTTACACCAAAGGTTGATGAAAGCGGGAACAAATCTGTTTCTGGCAGCCATAGAAGCAAGTGCCGCCGCATAAATCTTCTGCAAAGGTGAAGTGAAATATGCTGGATGCTGCCCAAGGGTCCGTGCAATGCAACATTACGCCGCTTCCAGATGGGGCTGCAATATAGTGGTTTGTTCATTTTAATGCCAGGTGGAAAAGACAATCCGAGATAGAAAAATGATAAAATACAGGAAAACTTGCATACATATTGAGGTCTTGTGCTTTTCTTTAAAGTCGTGCGTGCTGGCAGTGGCGAATGCGGGAGACCTCACGAACTTTGGAAAAGAGCAACTCGTGGACACTTCGAAAAGTTGCACTCTTATGAAGGTGTTCTGTTTTTAACAGCATTATCGTCCACCATTGCCTTGTTGTGCAGAGTATCCTATGGTTATTTGAGGCTATTTTCTCGTGTTAGTCGCTTTCCGACATTTCTAATGATTTTTAAAGCACGGGTAAAATTCGAGGGAATTTAGGCAAAAAAGTGCAGTACTGTAGCCTGTGCGTGTATGCGTGTATAGCACACGGCTTTCTATCTGATAACCATGGGGGCTTATTTACAAGCCCCCTGCGCCGCCGGTACAGCACTTTTTCACTTTTTCCCTATGGTAAAAGTGACGCACGTGCGGTGCAAGTGGTTGTAAATAACCCCCTTGTATTTACAATGGCATAGTTAGAAAGTGAGGGCGTGTTTGTAGGAAACATGTCGAGTGGGAGTTGATGTATCTGTGCCGTGCATGTGAGGCGTTTGTGTGCATGTGTGGGCCATGTGTGTGTATGTGCATGTCTGGATTGTGTCTGTCTTTGTATTGTGGGCCATGCGAGTGTTTGTGTTTATGGAACATGCGTTTGTCTCTAAGACCGTTATCTGTGTATTTGTGTATGGTTATGTTTATGGGTGTGCATAGTTGTGTCGCATGAATGCTTGAGATTGCGTTTGTGTGTCAATACACTACCATATTTTATAGCGATGGTAATGTGCACACGGCACACCACTTCATGTTAATGCCGAGTTTCAGCTAGTGAGCCAATCAAAACGATTTTGATTACAGCCAATTAACTAATCGTGGTATATGTTGTTAGAACATTAGAGAAAAACCCAGAGTTAATTTGAACTGCTGCAATTCATACAGATGCGAAGGTTGAGAAGGTTGAGAATTATTATTTTACTTCCATTCTTCTGATTTATTTGTTTGCTCGCCTTTCCTTTGTTTAGAATTTGCATTTTTGTGATAACAGATAAGTATATTAGATTTTAGACCAGTCATGGATATACATCTTAAAGTATACTTGCACATACATGTATCATGTGTTGACTGAACATTCTATTGTAGCATCAAGTATTTCAGCCTTTTTATTTTCCAATATGATAATGAAATACGATGAAATGCACAGAACAGCAAAATACCTTTTTTTGGAATAGGATGTCTTTTAAAGTTTTGTCTGGGTTCAAGAAAAAGCTTTTTACATCCCTAGTATGTCAAGAGTAAAGAACAAATCCGGTTTGCTATGCATATAGGATTTGCAGGTAATTATATTTTCCTTCCTATGTCCACTAGGATAGACATATATTTGGATCCGTTGACACTTTCACATAATCAGCAATATCTATCTTTATCCCTCAAAAGAAAAGCCTTTTCTCCACATCCAAAATGACTATTTATTTTCCTGTTACTGTAAAGTCATTCGATTTACAATCCTCTTGTATTTTTTTATATGCACATTGAACATTACAGTTCATACTGTCCAAATGTCATTTCATCACCATCTTATCTATTATAGCACGTTGAATAGAAAAACTGTGACAGCATTACGCAAGTGTTAGAAACCACTGCTTTAACTAGACAGATGTATTCTCCTGTTCGTTTTAACTAATTCTCCCACGTTTATAGGAGTCTTTTATGTGCATTTCCAAGGTTAAGATAGCCATTCAAAATCTTTGTGAAGTTCTGAGTTTTTGAGTGTCATGCATTTTGCCTGGCAAACCCTAATCTCCCTCGATTTATCCACTATAATCATACATTTACTGAAGTGGAAAATGTGCCATGCTGTCAGTTTTTCTGCCATAGTAAGAGTATGTTAAATATAGAAGAATCGACGTATGTTGATCGTATGAAACAAGATGTTTAATTAGGTATCACGAATTCCTTCTGCATGTTCTTGTTGTGGCACATTAGGGTTTTTGAAATATGTTATATCCATTTGCTGCAGCTGCAGGGTCGTCTTTGCCGGTTTTGTATAAGGAAAAATTACCCCACATCTGTTCTAAAATCAGCTTTATGAACTTGAGTTGCAAAAATAACACCTACTGCCAATATTATCACCCGGTTTACATCGCTCCTGCACCACCAACGTGGTGGAAGAGAGACGCAAACCTTAAGCCCGATTTTGAAGCCACGCAAAGGCACTTTACTTGGCTCCATAAATCTGAAGTACTGCTATGCAGTGCAAATGGCTGTGTTGCGTTCCTCTGCCCTGGGTAGGCATTCCATGGGCATTGCATGGGTGTTCCCACACAACTCCCATATTCTTTGACACATTCTCAGATTTACAAAACCTTGTAAATCTGAGGATGCCCCAAAAAGATAACGTCTTCCCAGGAGAGGCGAACAAGGATAAATGTCTTGATTTCCACTCCCCAATTCCTCTTTCTATGTGTCCTGTATTCTGCAACGCACATAGAAAGAGGGTAATGCCTCTTAGCATAGTTTTGTGGAGGACGGTGTCCCTTCCTGCACAAAAACTATCCTGCATGCAAAGCAGGCTGTGAGTGGGGGCCGGCACAAGCAAGCACGTTGGGGTGGGCAAGGGTGGGGGGAAGTCAACAGACGAAGTGATAGATAAAAATAAATAAGTAAGTAAAACCTCTTACCTTGCGCCCGCTGCATCGCCGAGTCAGCGATGCGGCGAGTGCAAGGTAAGTGGTTCTATATATTTTTTTATTCAATTTTACCTATCCCATCATCTGTCGACTTCCCTCACCCCTCCCCGCCCACCGCTCTTACTTGTCATGGCTGCCACTGAATACAGGCACCCTTGCACCATGGTGCAGGGTGCCTGAATTGGCGCTAGTCTGCCCAAAGGGCGCCAGCACTAGGGGAAAAGTCGGGAATGTATCATATGCCTTAAATACAGCTTATTCCCGCCCTTCCCCAGCAGCGACTCCTCCGCAATGGTGAAGGAGCGTCGCCCACTGGCTCAGCCAGAAGCTGAAAAAGAAAACAATATTGTTTTATTTTTCAGCTGCTGGCTGAGCCAGCATGTGTGGGGATAGGTGGGGAGCGAGCCATGGGAGGGGGGCATGTGATGTGCACTGCTAACTGTACATGTCTGTTTGGCTGGCTGTCTTAGGCTGGCCAAACAGACATGCGCAGTTAGTATTCTCCAACCCAGCTGTATTGCACAGCCGGGTTGGAGAATCAGCAATGCCTCCCTGTGCCTGAGAGAGCGTTGAACAAGCCTGCTCAGGCATATCCACGCGCTGCTCTAAAGCAGCATGAGAGCATCGTGGCTATTGCACAGGGAGTCATGGATGCTGTCCCAGGGCTGTTGTGACCGGGAAGCAGAGTAGCTCTGAGGCAGTAGAAGCAGCATCAGGTAAGTTTTATTTGTTTATTATTACTTCCCCACACTTTCATCCCTGTGCTAACCCTGTACTCCCTCCACCCGCCCCATCACTGTTTATAAGCATCAGCCACCATTACCTTTCCCAGTGATGCAGTGCAGAGCTGCACGGTGACTTGCTGTGCTGCAATGTGCAAATATTCCATAAATTTGCCGCCTGGTCTGATTTCACAATATTGACCAAGAGTCTATGGTCTGGAGAGTTAGTGTGCAAAAGAGTCCGTCCTCCTGATATAGAAGTATTTGTATCGTAGACAATGCAGCATACATTTCAGATGTACCACCGCCTTCACAACAGCTGAGTAGAGGATGTCAGATAGAAGGATAAGGCTATGAACTCTTGGGGCATATGTACCAGGACTTACCACCACCAGAACATTACTTTTTAGGATGTTCTGGTGGCATTAAGACTATTGCCTTATTCACAAGGCAGCGTTAAGCCACTCAACGTGACTTAAAGCCGCCTTGTAAATAAGGCCCCCTTTCATGCTACACTTAGTGTGAAAGTGGCGGGCAATGGGAGTTGCCATGGGCGTTCCGCCGCAACACCCATTAATTTTGATGCTTCCCGTTATTTACAAGGGTGACGTTAATATGGAGCAGCGCCAAAATTAAGACAAAAAAAAACATGGTCTTAACATGACGAAACAAGGAGAAATTATTATTTTCTCCTTGTTTTTGCAGTTTCTATGTGTGCTGCACTGTGCAGTACACATTGAAAAAACACATCACCATGAATGATTGTTTATGTGCAGGAAGGTGTCCCTTCCTGCACATAATCAATCACTCTCCCAACACAGGCACCTTTGAACTATTGTGCAAAGGTGTCTGCGCTGGGCAGCTTAATTTAGTGGTAGGGGAAACCCAAGGGTGCACCCTATCATTGTAAATATGGTGCATCTCTGCTTTTTTGAACTAACGGAGTGCAGCACTAGCTCCGCCAGTTTATTGTACACATGCAGGGGTGTAGGAGACACAATATTTCAGGGAGGAACAGGGCCAGACTCAGAAACCCTACATAAAACACCAGTGGTCTTCATGTCACTGGTTCCAATAAACCTATCCGATACAAGCACAGAGTTTGGAAGTGAAATAGTGATATTAAAATAAGCTACATTTTATAGAAAGTTCAGGTGCGGATTTATCAAATACAGCCTAATGTACAGTGGCACAGGGAGTCAAGTCATCTGGTGCCAAAGGTCAAAAGCAACCTGGAGGTCACGGTTTGAATCCCTGCAGGATCTGCTTTTCGTCCTTGGAAGGTTCATAACAAGTGTGCTACTGATTTTTCTGTTCTACTAGACCATGAGAACATGGCTGAAAACAATTTATAAGCAGGGACATGACTCATTTCTTGGTGGGCCGACTTGTTTTTCAGATATATGTAGCGGGAACCGGACCCAAAGAAATTCGACTCCAATACATCAGCAGCAGTTACATTACACATGATCGCATTTATTATTTATTAATTTTTTGGGCACAAGGAGATTACATGATTTGCCCAGAATTTCAGGATGTTGAGCCGATACCATGATTCCCCCATTCCAAAGTTAACATCTCTGGCCATAATGCCACATCCTCTCCCTTAGATAATATACAACAAAATACATTTTGAGAAGCAGGTAGCACATCTAACTGGATTTGTGTTCAGAAGAAGAGATCTTACTCACTTTAGTGCACACTGGTAATCCAAATTTATCGTATCAAAGTGCTCTGAAGTGGTTGAAAAGACTTGTTGGATACTCAACGAAACAGGTACTAAACTTTGCTTAAATCAGAGAGGCAGCAGAGGTAGAGAGAGATCCCTCAAAAATGTGTCAGAGTTTTACCTGGAGCTGGGAGCCTTGAAAAAGATATATCTTCTCCTTTCTATGGTCTTTTTTCTCACAGATTGGGGTAATCAGCGAAGCGGCACTGCAAGTTTCCCACAATTGGAGTGAGGGAGTCAGGCCTGTGCATCATGAAGTGGAGCAGTCGAGAAAGGAGGGGCAGTGTTTAATGCCACTGTGGGGTGTGTTGGGAAAGAGTGAGGTTGTTTCGGCCCATCTACTTGTTCCTTTCAAAGGCTGCTGAAGAGCAGTGGGGCTAGCCCTGGGCAAGTGCAGATAGAAAATGTACGTACCTTTCTAGGGCTGCTGAAGTGCAAGAGAAGGTCCATGGAAGGTGTAAGATAGAAAGTGTCTGGTTTTCTGTGGTTCTGCTAGAATAAGGGGGCAATACCTTTGTAGTCATATCTCTGACCCTGCCTCCATATTGAGCTCACGATCACAGTTCCTATCGTTTTCGCATGCACAAAATTGCACCTCTGTCTCTTTAGGAGGGACCTACGTGGCAGCAGCCTCCTTGTGTGACCTGAGAGGTACTGGAGGCAGGGTCAGACTGAGACAGAACACATATCAGGGCACCAAAATAACGTTTTCCCCAGTAGCAAATCGGGTAGCTAAAAAAATGGCCAACATTTGTAAATCGGTCAGGACTGCACATGTAAGGACACACTGCAAAGGTGTTTAGCAAGTTATGGCCAGAGTCACTGGAATCATTTGGCAGGGAAGGGCCAAATTATGTAGCAGAGTTCAGAGAATTATGTGTCAAGAAAAAGCATTTTACGCAGCATAATGCGGAACATTTTGTAATAGTATAATTTCATTATTTTGACAAATTTACACTTTTTAACACTGTGTGGGCATTGATTACACCTCATTAGTACAAGATTAATATACAAATACAGCAATATGCAACCTAAAGGTGACTAGTCAACTTTTGCAGAAGGGCGTTCCACTGCGGCAACATGTGCTGCTGCGTGTTTAGTAACTTGTGAGCCGTTTGAACTACAAGCAATTTTTGGGGGGATTAAAATCTGCAGATTGTGCAACAGATTATGTATTATGTGGCAAATGTACAAATATTTAAAAAATGCTACATAATTACAGTGGCCCTGGGTATGGCAGACGTCCTGTATGTGCGCTTGCTATAAGCAATGTTTGTGGTAATGTCAGGGAAATCAACATTAAAAAAACAAAATGCAGCCAAACACTGACCTGTTGGACCATCCGTTCTGGCACTGCCAGATTGCTCTACTGGCCAGTCCAACCCTTGCAACACACCAGAGCAGAAACCCCTTAAATCAGAGTGATTTCTTAACTATTAATCTGCAGGCTATGAACACTTTCAGTTTTACTTGTTTGATCTGAAAGCACTTTTCCCCCAAAAAAGGGTCATCATTGGTGCCCCGCTCTGTTGCTGACAGTCTGCTAGGGCCAGGACTCCGAGGCATATAGTTCTTTGCGACTGCCGCCACCCATGTTAACACCGGCGCGAGGAGGCGCTTTAAAAAGCATTGCGGGCTACCGCAGTGTGGGAAGCCCATCTTTATTGCTGCTCCACTCTGTTGCTGAAAGTCTGCCAGGGCCAGGACTCTGAGGGCTACAGTTCTTTGTGGTCTGTTGTTTCTCAGTTAACAAAAGCAACAGGAGGAACTTTAAAAACCAGCACAGGCTCCTGCAGCAAGAGAAGCTCGTCTTCATTGCCACTCCACTCCATTGCATCGAGGCGATTTCCTCCTGAGGCGAAAAGCCGGGAGTAGGCCTGTCTGTTCTGTTGTTTTTAACTTCTGAGAGTCACTCATTCATATTGTTGTTTTTAAAGGAACGCCCACTCCCTACTTCACCAGGGCGCATTCACGACATTGATTTGCCGCGCAGCGGATTCTATCACTGCCGCGGGACCTGGGAACCGCCGCCATCAGCGACGCCCACTTAGGCCACGCCCCTCGCTCGAGAGGCCACGCCCCCTGACACCGCTATATCTGCCGCTGAGCACAAGCGGACAGACGATAGCGATTTCCTCCTGAGGCGAAAAGCCGGGAGTAGGCCTGTCTGTTCTGTTGTTTTTAACTTTTGAGAGTCACTCATTCATATTGTTGTTTTTAAAGGAACGCCCACTCCCTACTTCACCAGGGCGCATTCACGACATTGATTTGCCGCGCAGCGGATTCTATCGCTGCCGCGGGACCTGGGAACCGCCGCCATCAGCGACGCCCACTTAGGCCACGCCCCTCGCTCGAGAGGCCACGCCCCCTGACACCGCTATATCTGCCGCTGAGCACAAGCGGACAGACGATAGCGATTTCCTCCTGAGGCGAAAAGCCGGGAGTAGGCCTGTCTGTTCTGTTGTTTTTAACTTTTGAGAGTCACTCATTCATATTGTTGTTTTTAAAGGAACGCCCACTCCCTACTTCACCAGGGCGCATTCACGACATTGATTTGCCGCGCAGCGGATTCTATCGCTGCCGCGGGACCTGGGAACCGCCGCCATCAGCGACGCCCACTTAGGCCACGCCCCTCGCTCGAGAGGCCACGCCCCCTGACACCGCTATATCTGCCGCTGAGCACAAGCGGACAGACGATAGCGATTTCCTCCTGAGGCGAAAAGCCGGGAGTAGGCCTGTCTGTTCTGTTGTTTTTAACTTCTGAGAGTCACTCATTCATATTGTTGTTTTTAAAGGAACGCCCACTCCCTACTTCACCAGGGCGCATTCACGACATTGATTTGCCGCGCAGCGGATTCTATCGCTGCCGCGGGACCTGGGAACCGCCGCCATCAGCGACGCCCACTTAGGCCACGCCCCTCGCTCGAGAGGCCACGCCCCCTGACACCGCTATATCTGCCGCTGAGCACAAGCGGACAGACGATAGCGATTTCCTCCTGAGGCGAAAAGCCGGGAGTAGGCCTGTCTGTTCTGTTGTTTTTAACTTCTGAGAGTCACTCATTCATATTGTTGTTTTTAAAGGAACGCCCACTCCCTACTTCACCAGGGCGCATTCACGACATTGATTTGCCGCGCAGCGGATTCTATCGCTGCCGCGGGACCTGGGAACCGCCGCCATCAGCGACGCCCACTTAGGCCACGCCCCTCGCTCGAGAGGCCACGCCCCCTGACACCGCTATATCTGCCGCTGAGCACAAGCGGACAGACGATAGCGATTTCCTCCTGAGGCGAAAAGCCGGGAGTAGGCCTGTCTGTTCTGTTGTTTTTAACTTCTGAGAGTCACTCATTCATATTGTTGTTTTTAAAGGAACGCCCACTCCCTACTTCACCAGGGCGCATTCACGACATTGATTTGCCGCGCAGCGGATTCTATCGCTGCCGCGGGACCTGGGAACCGCCGCCATCAGCGACGCCCACTTAGGCCACGCCCCTCGCTCGAGAGGCCACGCCCCCTGACACCGCTATATCTGCCGCTGAGCACAAGCGGACAGACGATAGCGATTTCCTCCTGAGGCGAAAAGCCGGGAGTAGGCCTGTCTGTTCTGTTGTTTTTAACTTTTGAGAGTCACTCATTCATATTGTTGTTTTTAAAGGAACGCCCACTCCCTACTTCACCAGGGCGCATTCACGACATTGATTTGCCGCGCAGCGGATTCTATCGCTGCCGCGGGACCTGGGAACCGCCGCCATCAGCGACGCCCACTTAGGCCACGCCCCTCGCTCGAGAGGCCACGCCCCCTGACACCGCTATATCTGCCGCTGAGCACAAGCGGACAGACGATAGCGATTTCCTCCTGAGGCGAAAAGCCGGGAGTAGGCCTGTCTGTTCTGTTGTTTTTAACTTTTGAGAGTCACTCATTCATATTGTTGTTTTTAAAGGAACGCCCACTCCCTACTTCACCAGGGCGCATTCACGACATTGATTTGCCGCGCAGCGGATTCTATCGCTGCCGCGGGACCTGGGAACCGCCGCCATCAGCGACGCCCACTTAGGCCACGCCCCTCGCTCGAGAGGCCACGCCCCCTGACACCGCTATATCTGCCGCTGAGCACAAGCGGACAGACGATAGCGATTTCCTCCTGAGGCGAAAAGCCGGGAGTAGGCCTGTCTGTTCTGTTGTTTTTAACTTTTGAGAGTCACTCATTCATATTGTTGTTTTTAAAGGAACGCCCACTCCCTACTTCACCAGGGCGCATTCACGACATTGATTTGCCGCGCAGCGGATTCTATCGCTGCCGCGGGACCTGTGAACTGCCGCCATCAGCGACGCCCACTTAGGCCACGCCCCTCGCTCGAGAGGCCACGCCCCCTGACACCGCTATATCTGCCGCTGAGCACAAGCGGACAGACGATAGCGATTTCCTCCTGAGGCGAAAAGCCGGGAGTAGGCCTGTCTGTTCTGTTGTTTTTAACTTTTGAGAGTCACTCATTCATATTGTTGTTTTTAAAGGAACGCCCACTCCCTACTTCACCAGGGCGCATTCACGACATTGATTTGCCGCGCAGCGGATTCTATCGCTGCCGCGGGACCTGGGAACCGCCGCCATCAGCGACGCCCACTTAGGCCACGCCCCTCGCTCGAGAGGCCACGCCCCCTGACATCGTTTCGTGCCCCCCATAAATGTGTAATCCACGTCCGCGCAGCGGACGGGCGCAGCGGGCGCGCCGTTTGCGCGCCGAAGGCGCGCCTAAGGCAAGCCCGTCTGCGCCCGTCCGCGCCAGGACGGGCCACGGGGCACGACACTCTGGGCCACCCCTTTCATATACTCCATGCCAGCTGCGCTCGCTGAATGCTAACTGGCCACTGAATCAAGCTACAAGGTCCTACATCCTCAAACTGGGCATCGCAGGATCGGACACCATCATACAACCCTCATCCCCCTCTATCATTACCACCTCAGCCTTTCTCCTTAACACGAGATCAGCCGTTAGGCATCAGCTTGAAATCTACGACCTTCTGGATTCAAAATCACCAGATCTTCTGTTCCTTACAGAAACCTGGTATAAACCTGACTCCTTGCCTAGCATCCTTGCCGCCCTTCCACCTGAGTACTCACTGCTTCGCGCTGATCGACCTGGAAGCAGAGCAGGCGGCGGCGTAGCTTTAATCGCTCGCAAGGAGTTTCATTTCCAAATTCTGGACTCGCCCATGATATCAGCCGCGGACTGTCTTGTAATACGCTCCACTTACCTCAAGACCCCTCTCACATGTTTATTGACGTACCGACCCCCTCAGTCGTCCCCTGATTTTCTCCCTGCCTTTCAGAACCTCCTGGCCACTTTGGTAATCAATAACGCCTCCGTCTTGGTTTTGGGCGACTTTAATTATTGGCCCACCGACCCCGCCGAAGACTCTACGTCCAAAGATTTCACTCAATCTCTTCTTAGTTTTAATTTTATCCAGCACGTCCAGAGCCCCACTCACATTGGGGGCCATATCTTGGACCAGATCTGGACACTTAACATACCCACCTCTCTTCCCACTGTTTCGCCCTGCTCCTGGTCAGATCATTCCTTACTTACCTTCACCATGGACCTGAATCCAAGCACACCCCCTCCCATTCCCCAAAACGTTTGGGCTAGGAACTGGAATAAAGTAGACATCACCTCCCTCTGTAGTTCGCTAGCAGCCACTTGTCCTGGCACTGTGGGCTCAGATCCCCATTCCGGGATAGTCACACTTGATCGTTGGCTCACCGCCACCTGTGACCCTGTAGCTCCTTTAAAGCGAATAATTATTAATCGCTCACATAAGGCCAATAAGTGGTTCAGCCCCGATCTCAAAGCAAAAAAACTGGAGCTTAGACAGGCTGAACGAGCCTGGCGCCGGGCTTATTCACCCATTGGCCGGCAACACTTTTTATCTGTACTTAATGATTACAAAATGTCTATACTCAGAGCTAAGACCGAGTATTTCTCCGGGCGCATTCTAGCGGCCGAATGCAAATCGCGTGAGATCTTTTCTACGGTACATGAATTAGCTTCATCGGATAGAGCCTCACCTAGAATTCCCCCTTCCCAGGCCTTATGCGAATCACTCAATGATTTCTTCATTGATAAAATTGCTCTGATCAAAGCGAACATCCCTCTCCCTTCCCCCACTTTTTTTCCCCCTCAACCCCCTGAAAATCACTACTCCTTGACCTCTATTCCTCCACTTGCCAGAGAATCGCTGCTCCCCCTACTCAATCGAGTTAAGTCGGGCTCTCCGACCGACATTGCCCCGGCACGTATCCTCAGCCAGCTTTTTGCGGCTTGCCCTTCACCAGTCCTGGCCTTCTTGAATAGCTGTTTTATGTCCGGACAGGTTCCGGCCCCCCTCAAGACTGCCATAATCCTCCCAATATTAAAAAAACCCGGAGTGGACCCCTCTTCCCCTGCAAATTACCGTCCCATATCCCTTCTCCCTTATTTGGGAAAAATAGCAGAATCCCATGTTTCCCAGGTGCTTAGCTCCTTCATCGAAAGTAGCAACTATCTTGCACCTTGCCAGGCGGGCTTTCGCCCCCGGCACTCTACTGAGAAGGTGGTCATCTCAGTTATGGACCAACTCAGGGAGGGCCTAGACATCAACATTCCCCAAGCCTTGGTCCTTCTGGACCTCTCCGCCGCCTTTGACACGGTAGATCACTCCATCCTCCTGTCCCGTGTCAAGGCGGCGGGCATAGGGGACCAGGCCCTCTCC
The DNA here is from genome assembly GCF_964261635.1 of Lissotriton helveticus. Taxonomy (NCBI): domain Eukaryota; kingdom Metazoa; phylum Chordata; class Amphibia; order Caudata; family Salamandridae; genus Lissotriton; species Lissotriton helveticus. The sequence continues at coordinate 1,235,631,044 of NC_136063.1, read as the reverse complement.
TGGGTGGGCTCTTTCCTGAAGGGACGAACCCAGGCGGTTCATCTGTCCGAATTCTCAGCTTCACCCAGCAAGGTGAATTGTGGTGTCCCCCAGGGCTCCTCCCTTTCCCCTCTTTTGTTTAATCTTTATATTTTCCCCCTCATTTTTGCACTTCAACAAATGGAGGTCACAGTCTATAATTACGCTGATGACCTCCAGCTTATATTTAATTTCTCCTCTGCTTCATTTGCTGCCACTAACTTCCAGTCGGTCCTTCTGTTTATCCGAGGTTGGATGAATGCTAACCATCTAAAGCTCAACCCGGATAAGACAGAACTGATCTTGACTGGGGGGAGTGGCAATCCTTGGTCACCATCCTTTTGGCCTGCCTCTTTTGGTCCCTCTCCCACCCCCTCTCATTCTGTCAAAACTCTGGGCATTATGCTCAATAATCAGCTGACACTTCACACCCACATTAGTTCTGTTGTTTCCTCTTCCTTCTTTGCCTTACGTACTATTAGGAAAGTATCCCGTTTTTTTTCTCCCTCTGCACTAAAAATGATTGTTATGGCCATGATTCTATCAAAACTCGATTATGGCAACATCATTTATAATGGAGCCCCGGCCTATGCACTCCAACGCCTCCAACTGGTGCAGAACCAGGCAGCTCGCCTGGTATATGGCCTTTCAAAATTTCACCACGCCTCCCCTCTTCTTTTTGCCCTCCACTGGCTCCCAATTAAGCAAAGAGCCCTCTTTAAGCTTGGATGTCTTACCTTTCAGGCTCGAGCCGGCACGGCCCCTACTTTCATCAATGCGGCTATAACCAACTACATTCCCGTAAGAGAGTTGCGTTCTTCCTCCGAATCTCTGCTAGTCACCCCTCGGTTTAAGAAGAGCCGCTCAGGCGGCCAGAAATTCTCGGTGCAGGCCCCCACTTTTTGGAACTCTCTTCCCTTTTCCCTAAGATCCCTGTCATCCTATACTGAATTCCGGAAAAACCTTAAGACTCTGCTGTTCCAGCAAGCGTTCAGCCCATAATTCTCCCCTCTCCCTCCCTCAGGTTGAAATCCTATAGCGCCATGAAACTGCTAGTGTACGTGCGCTTTAAAAATAACTCAAAATTCAAATTCAAAATTCAAATTGCTGACAGTCTGCCACAGCCGGGACTCTGAGGCCCACAGTTATTTGCGGCGTGCCGCCACCCACGTTAACTCCAGTGCCAGGAGGCGTTTCAAAAAGCAGCGCGGGCTCCCGTAGCATGGGAAGCATGTCTTCATTGCCGCTCATCTCCATTGCTGACAGTCTGCCAGGGCTGGGACTCCGAGGCCCACAGTCCTCTGTGGCCTGATGCTGCCCCTGTTAACACCAGCGCAAGGAGGGGCTTTACAAAGCCAATGCAAGGGCTTCAGATGTGGTGAAATGTGGTAAAAAAAATTGAGCTAGATAAGAGTCTAGCTGCTGCATTGAGGCAAGCTTTAAGCGGGGCCGTCAATGTCTTTGGTAGGCCAGATAGGGTAGAGCAGCCATATTCAATTCTGGAGATAACTAAGCCTGAACTGCGTTTTTTAGGTCAGCAGTATCAAGGAATGGTTTTAGTTTTCCCAAGTAGCTCAGATGGAACATGGCAGTTTTGGCCATCGAATTGATGTGTTCACACATATTCAGGTTGCTGTCCAAGATTATCCCGAGTGATTTGGCAGAATCAACTATGGTAGGCGTGTAATTGAGTGCTGTGATCGAGTTAATCCATACAGGGATGTCATTGGATTTTTTTGGGGGAGAGATGAGAAGGAACTTCGTTTTTTGGGCACTCAATTTGAGCTGGTTGTTGGCGAGCCATTAAACAGTCAGATTCAGGGCTTCATTCAGATAGGTAATCTCCTCAAGAGAAGAGATTTTGATGTATATCTGATTGTCATCAGTGTACACGTGGAAAGAGATGTTGGCCGCGCGAAGACTTTCAGCCAGTGGTTCAAGGTAGATATTAAAGAGGGTAGGAAACAGAGTGGAGCCTCTTTGGACATCGATATAGACCGGGGAAGAAACATATAGGTTGTTGTTGACTAAGAATCTCTGGGTGCGGTTCTGGAGGAGGGAACAAAACCATTTGATGACGGTACCTCCTAGGCCCATCCTGTATTTGAGGCGTTCAAGAAGATTCTCATGGTTGGCTGTATCAAAAGCTGAGGAGAGACCCAGGAGGATCAAGAGACAGGTTTTGCCTTGGTCAAGGGATAGGAGAGCATCATCTACGATGTGAAGAATAGTGGTTTCAGTGCTATGCCCAGGCATGAACCGAGATTGGAAATCGTCAAGTAGATTGAAATCAGCAATGTGTTGGCTTAGTTGTAGCTGCATACATTTCTCCAGCACTTTCGCAAAAAGAAGAGGAATATTTGAAATATTTGAAATAGGTCTGAAGCTGTCTGGAATTTCCGGGTTTAGACAGGGCTTTTTAGGATGGGGATGACTTGCCTGGTTTTCAGGGAGTTGGGTATGGACCCTTGAAGAAGGGAAGTGTTAATAATTGTAGTCCAGATGGGAACGATGAGTGGGGAGGTCGCTGCCAAGCAGTTGGTGGAGAGATGGTCGTTGAAGTGAGTGTTCGATTTAAGGAGGCTAGAATTTTAGCGATGGACTGGTCATCGTAAAGTTCGCAGTTGGACCAGCGAGCCTTGTTTTTGGGTGTTGTTTGGAGGGGACGAGAGGGGAGAATGGCTCCTATAGGAGGAGAAGGGCAGGTTGATGTGGCATTGAGTTCGTTACCTAGCGAGTTGGTTTTGGTTGTAAAGAAGGAGGAGAATTTATTGCAGGTTACTAGGGATTTCGTTGTTTCTTTTGATGACTTTGCTAGTTTGTCTGATTGAAGTTTAACTATTTCGAAGACTTTGAGCGGTCTGTTCTTGGCATTTTCCAGTTCTGCTTCGAAGAACTCCTTTTTGGAAAAAAGGATATTCTTGTTGTAGGTATTTCTGGCCTGGCGGAGAAGTTTGAGATTGGGGGCTGAGGGGTGCTGTCTCCAGTTTCTTTCTTTAAGTCAGAGAGCTCTCCTTTCGCAAAGATTTTTGTCTTTGATTTGGGACTTTCTGAACTTTAACGGGGCGAGATCATCCAAGATGTTAGTCATAGTCGAATTGTAGTGCTCTTAGATTACAGGGGGTGAAGGTCGCTCTCGCAGAGAGCTGCCAGCTTCTCTAGGTCAAGGTTCTTACTGTCTCTGAGTCAGCGTTTTGCTTTTACCGGTTGCCCAAGACATTTCAGGCTGTACTCAGGTAATGTGAAGATGATGGCATGGTGGTCTGACCAGTCGCATGGCTCAATTGAATTCAGCCTAACCACTGAGGCCTTAGCGATTATCCAATCCAAAGTAATGCCTTTTGTGTGGGTAGGTAAGGTGCATGCCTGGGTGAGAGATTGGTCAGCGAGGAAGACTTTGACAGCATTGACTTGGGAAGCATTAGGGTCATTCAAATGCAGATTAAAGTCACCAAGGAAAATGTCATTGACGTGGGGGGAGACCTAGGCAGTGATGATTTCCAAAAGGAGATCTGTGAAAGTATCATTCTCGTTTGGGGGGTGGTAGAAGATGTGCAATTTGCATAACTAAGTAGCGTTGTTACTAATAGAGAGAGCAAGATATTCACAGGAGTCCTTGAATTCTGCATGGAGTTCTGTGACAAGGAGGTCTGAGCAGTAGATGCATGCACTGCCTCCCCTTTTTTTATTTGTTTATCAAGTCTAATGATGTTATAGCTAGGTGGCACCAATAAATCAAGGTAAGTAAATGAGGAATCATTGAGCCACGACTCGGTAAGGATAGCTACATCCGTTTTATGGCTTAGGATGAGGTCGGCGATGTCCAAGGCGTGTCTCGCAGCTGAACGACAGTTGATAAGGAGGCCAGAGAGTGGAGCATCATTATGAGTGTTGTAAGAAGGGGAGGTTAAAAGTACTTGTATTAAGTTGTTGCTGTTAACCCCTCTATTACGGGATGATGATCTATTGGAGTTGATTGCGATAGTGGGAATCAGGTAATCGACTTTTTTGCTGGGATGACAGGGGTGTCGGGAGAGGTCATATAGGATGTAAAGAGGGCTAGAGTTTCCGCCTACAAGAGGTAGCTTGGAAGTTTGCGAGGGCAAAGGTATCTACTGGCCAGCGGCATGGGCTGGAGGGTGGGAATTGTGAGCAGGGGAAGGGCTGAGGTAAAGGAAGGCTTAAGGGTGTGATAGAGTGTTCAGTGAGGAGAATGTTTTATTCAAATCAAATAGGGAGTCTGGATTTTCTGAACTATGATGGATGCTCTGGTTTCAGGGTTTAAAAGTCCAGAGCTGTAGGTTGTGCTTGCGGGCAAGGGACCAGGGAGACAGGACAGGGTCTGGATGTATGAGCGGTCGGGCAGGTGGGGAGCTCGACCCCCCTATGGCAAGTTTACTGGGAGGAGGCGGGAGAGGAATGCTAGGCAGGCTCAGAGAGGAGGAGGTTCCGGGACTGTTGCAGGGAAAGATAGGTGAGCTGGAGGTGAGGTGATTGTTAGTTGCTAGTCGAGGGGACGAGGAGCGAAGATAGGAGGCGGGGCAGTGGCAGAGACATATTGGCAAATGCTAGGGGTTGGGGGGAGTGGAGGGGAGCTCTCTGAACGCAATAGGGGGGATTCTATCTCTGGATTTGGACTGATTGGAGGACATGTTGGGAGGGTTCATGCCAATCCAACCTGTGGGAGTGAGAGAGGGAGTGGAAGGGGGAGTAGCAGCAGCATTAGTAGGTCTAGATGGGGGCCCTTACTTGTGAAGTTAGAGTTGAGTGAGCCGGTGCTGCGAAGAGAGTCAAGGGGGAACGGCAAGCCCAGGGGGTGCATGGAGGAATGAAGTACTTGTTTCTTAAGGATGGGGATGACGTCAAAAAATTTGTTGAGATCCATGTCAGATGCTTGGATCATGACGATGCTGTTTTTGTAAGAAGTAATGGTAAGGTTGGCTTTAAGTGTTTGAGAAGGCAAGATCGTGAGTTTGCACCCATGGGGGATATTCCTGGCATTGTGTACTCTAAGTACTTTAAATATGGTGGTGCACCATAGTGCTGTTTTCCTCGTATAGAAAATTAAGTCATTGGTAATGATACCCCTGTCTGCGTTGATGTACAGTTCAGAGATCAGAGTCTCAGGGCGGCTTCTCAGGAGGGAATGTTCAAAGGATTTAGCAGCGGACTTGGAGAGGTTAGGAGCGTAAGCGATGGTGAAGGAGTTGCATCCAGTAGCAATCAGGTCAGATCCAGCCATCATGGGAAGATGGGCTCAAAAGGCCAGAGAGGGTGCAGCCATGCCGATGTGGTGGGCAGTATCTACTCAGGGAGCGCACAGTATAGGGAGAGAATCTGATGGCAGTGATGCCCAGAGACTGCAACCCAGAAGCTACGTGGAGGCCAGTAGTATGGAGTGGGTCCCAAACAGGTAGTGGCATCAGGAAGATGTAGGGTACCAAGACGCACCATAGGAATAGAGGCAGAGTCACTCAGGCAAGGAATAGGAATAGGTGGCCAGCAGGGGGCAGTGGGAGATGGCGAGTAAGTGGTCCAAGCAGACGGTTGAGTTCTGGAAAATGTAGAAGGAGATAGAGTAACAGAATAGGAAAGGTCTAGTATGGGTTCAAAGTTTTGCCTGGGCCTCCGGATCGACTAAGTTTGTGGTGTGACCATCTGGGCTCGTGTCATTTAATAGTAGTAATAGTCACCTCCCAATCTGGTCTTTGACTCCTGTCTCTGTTGGGGGTGACTTTATGTCATGCTGTTAACCTCTCTGTTACTAGTCTCTGATTTCCTTGTATAGGTTTCTAGTTTTGCTTGAGGAGGTAAGATTCTGCCCGGGACTATCTGGACCTGGCACTATATTAATGATCCCAACCCCCTCTGTACCTGTTGGGACTATACCTGCCTCTGACATTGCCATAGAAATCCAATCTCAACCTCAAGGCAACCCTTTTTCTGAACCCGTGGACAAAAAGAGGAACGGGAGGGTAAAGAAGACCACTGCACCTAAGACTGCAAGACCTTTTAAACGAAACACCGAGTACCCTTTTCAGCCCAGCCTGAGAGTTGCACCACAATAACAGACAATCTATGTGGGAAGTTGGAACGTTCCTTCTCTCTCCTTTTGCAAACCCTTTTAATAAGACTAGAAAAAATAGAGGAATCTGTGACTCCGTTGTGTAACAGTCTTTCAGTCTCTGTTGTGGGCGGGGGGAAGGTGGGACAGGCACATACAACTAGCTCTGATCACTGTAATCCCTCATTGCTTAGCGCAACTCACTTGTCCCCTCCAAATGTTTTGGCTACCAATCTTGTACCAATACTAGCTATACCAAAGCCATCCACTGATAGTAATTACTCTACTAAGAAAACTGACGTTTCTTCGAGGGGATTGGAGCAGAGGTGTTTTTCCCAGCCTTCACATCCTTTAAATACGTGCCCTCCCCATCGTCCTACCTTAGCTTTAGGTAACTTTGACTTATTGGGGGCTGCTGCTGTTAATGCTCAATCCTTTGCAAATAATGTTTGCCCAGGCAGCGCTGGTACAGGCACTCACCATAGGGGTTATACTATGAATCAACCGGTTGCTACATCCAAGGCAGGTGTAGTCTTAGATCTCCCTTCAGCAGCCTGTCCTTTTGGTATAGTATTTGCAAATGTCCCAGAACTATAACCGGACCAGCAAGAAACCACGGAGCAGCTAATCCATAAAGCCCTGCTCTGGCTTTTTAAGCACAGAGCGGACAGATGTAATCTGTATCAACATCTTATCTTGGCAAGGAGAGTAAACTGGTTAGGAAGAGGCCCGAAAACTATAGGAGGGGACTGCATCATTATTAATTTCAACAATCAGTATATGGTACGTGAACTTTTAAGAATGCTGGCAAGCTCGCCCTCTCTCAACTCTGAAATTACTCCTGCTGGTTTATTTTGACAAACCTGGTAGATCATTTCAAACTGCACATTATAGCGTTAACAATTCCCATCCACTTTATCGTCAATCTAGTTTGTATCTCCCACAATCTACTCATCTTCACCCCTTAGTATCAGATTGACCCTACTGGAGGATGCGATTGAATGTAATTGATTTGCTGAGCGTTGTTTAACATCTAACAATCATTATATAGTCTCACCTAATGGGATAGCTCTGATTCCCTGCTCCCCTGCAAATTCTCAATTAAATCCAAGCCTACAGGTAGACACCCCAACTATGTCCCAGCGTTCAATTCTTACAGAGAACCCTTCGGAGTTCTTTGCAGCTATTTCCTGGAACATTGCAGGTTATAATAAAAAAAGTCTAATTTGGATTGATTATCCTTGCTGATGGGTTATGATATTCTGTGTCTTCAGGAGACTTGGGAAATTGATCAGATGTATCTTAATGGGTTTTGCTCATTTCATGCACCTGCTATACCTTCAGCTGCTGGTTTTTCAAAAGGAGGCATAATAACATTACTGTCTAACATTCATCCCTTAACGGTTAAAACATTTCTGAAAACTTCACCATATTATCACATTATCCTGTTTGAGCTCTGTAAAGATAGATCTTGGATTCTCATACATTTTTATAACAATAATTTTGGGGCCAATCAAGTAGTGATCCTGAACCCTTTGAGAAAAGATATCGCCAATCTGGAGAAAGCATTTCATAAACCTTGTGATATAATCTGGCTTGGCAATTTTAAGGCGCATCCTTGCAATAATGTTAACTCACCAGCATGCGGGTTAGTTGAAGAAGATGGGGATCCCTCATTTCAGCCTTAGTGACTATGGTGAAGCCCTTAATAGTCTGTTAATAGTAAATAACCTTGTAATGTTAAATACTGTTGATACCATAGCTGGACAGTTAAACTTCACTTTTTCTTCTCGTTCCCACTTCTCAACTCTTGACTATGTTTTAGTCTCAGATCCCATAAGAAAGTTCTTTACTTAATTTATGCTCCATTTTTATACTTTCAGTGATCATGCTGCAATCATGTTCCTCATTCCATCCTTACAAAAAAAGGAATCCTGTGTTACCCTCCCTATTAAAATAGTGATTGCAAGTGAAAATGGGATTGTTTTGAAGAGGGAACGAGTCGACACTGTGAAGTTTGTTGGGAATGTAATCCAAATGGACATCAGAGATAATGACCTTTCTAGATCCAATGACTGATAATGCCACAATACCTGCCTTTGATTGAATTTTATTAGAAATTAAAAGTAATTTACTACTCTCCATATCTAATGGGCATCATAAGGGCCCTGCCTGGTTTGATGATAAATGTTCGAAGCCACTTAAAAATCTTCATTTGGCTTTAAAGACAAAAACTCAGGGGCATATTACCAAGGGCCTTATCGCCGCTTTAGCGGGAATTTTTCCTGCTAAAGCGGCGATAATTTTATCGCCCTATTACCTAGCTGTCGCTAACGCCAGTTAGCGACAGCTAGTAGGAGATAGCGATCATCTTGGGGCCCACTTTGCATGTCAGCGATATTTATCGCTAATGACATGCAAAGTGGGCGTGCCAAGATGTAAGCGACTGGAAACAGTCGCTAACATCGCTATCTCCTATTACCTACTTTTGGAAATAATCGCGCTAAGCGTGATTATCTCCAAAAGCTAACGCCTGCCCAGAGCAGTTCTTAGCCATGTTATCCAATGGTAGGTGGATAACATGGCTAAGAGCATTAGCTCGGTAATGCATGAATATCGCTGACTTTACAGCGATATTCATGCATTTTGGCCGATTTTTATCGCTTAGGAGATAAACCTTGATAATTGCAAGGTTTCTAAGCGATAAAAATAGGCGAAGCACGGCGATAAAATTATTGCCTCTAACTAAGCTTAGCGATAATTTTCGCTTATTCTTGGTAATATGCCCCTCAGAGACCAGAATTTGGTGAAGTCTCCACACCAGTCATATAAAAAAGCAAGGCTAACAAGGCTAAACTTTTAAAAGAGGAATGGTGGGAAAAACTACAAAGGGCGTCTGTATTAAATAGCTCACAAGATTTTTGGTCACAGATCAATGCTCCTTTTCTTAAAGATGAAAGGATGCTGACGACAAATACACATGTGGACCAGGAGGCGTGGCTTTCACATTTTGAAGGACTGTTTGGTAGTGGTGCAGGAGGTTACTGTTCAGTCTCCCTCTCTAGTACCATTTAGATCAGGAGATAGTATCCTCTTTACTCTGGAAGAAACAAGACACACTCCTAACCAATGTAAAAGAGCGAAGGCACCTGGACCCGATGGTGTCCCAATTTACTTCTTTGTAGATAATAAAGACCTCTGGGCCCGGCTTCTTATGAATGTTTTCAATACAATTGCCCGAATAGGTGCGCCGCCTTCATGGAAGACTACTGTAATTATACCCATTTACAAAAATGGGGACAAAGCAATACCAAACAATTATAGACCCATATCCCTATTAGATTCAACTGCTAAATGAATGGGCTTGCTACTATTAAACAGGTTTGAGGTACGGGCTTAGAAAAAGAACACAATAATCCTTCCCAATACGGCTTCCGAAAAGGAAAGGGTACTATGGACCAGTGTTTAAATTTAAACCTAATAATAGCTAAATACACGGCGGCTAAGAACGGTCATTTATATCTTGCCTTCATGAGTCTGTCGGCAGATATTGACTGCGTGGCACAGCCTAGGCTCTGGCAGATCATGGAGGCCATGGGAATTGAGACTCAGATCATCAATGTAATTCGTGACCTGTATGCCAGAGCCACAGCCTGTGTTCGTTTTGGCAAGGGAGGAGAATGCACCAGACACTTTAAAATTGCCAGAAGTGTGAGGCAGGGGTGCATCTTTGCCAGCTTTTTATTTGCCATATACACTAACGCCGTAGAATCTGCCTTGCTATGGTCGACCACTGATGTTCCTTTTATTAATTCTCTTCCAGTCCCGATACTCCTCTATGCCGACGACGCGGTGATCCTTGCAAGCACAGGCAATGCGCTGCGTTGACTCATGGAGGAGTACGCAAAATTCATGAACAACCTGAACCTGAAAATTAACTATTCTAAGTCATATATCCTTGTGGCAGGCCCAAAGCAGCAGAAACAACCACACATGTATGTCGAAGGGGTGGAATTAGGGATAGTGTTCGATTGAGATACTAATTGGAGAAATATGATCTTTAACAGGGGAGGATTGATGGAAAAAACATATTGGGACCCTTTTTAGATATGTGAAAAAACTTGGGACCAAACTAAGGGGCCGATTAGGAAAGTCCGTCCGCCATCCTGTCGTGGCAAGGGACCGTCTGCCATAATGGCTGAGGTCCCGTGGGCTGAATTAGGATGCACCCGCCACAGTGGCGGGTGCATCCCGCATTTTTACCATTGCGGCGGGTGGTGCTGAAAGCACCGCCCGCCGCAATGCTAAAAATGCATGTTGTGCGTTTCAAAGCACAACATGACAGGCACCGCGCGGTTGTACTTTGAAATGCAGGAGGGTACCATAGGTACCCCCCATGTGCACCCCCCACCCCATCTTCACCCTGGGGGCCCGCAACGGGCCCCCAAAGCAAAGAACGTATGCCTTTCTGTGGCCGCATTGCCTCCACGGAAAGGCATTCCCCAAAGCCCATCCTAATATGTCGTCCCGTCCGCCGCGGACCCCCAGCCATCCTAATGTGGAGGGGGTCATTTCAGGGAGGATGGCGGATGGATTGCCCCCACCGGGCCGGCGGTGGCTACCGCCAGCCCGGCGGGGGCAATCCATCCGCCATCCTAATCGCCCCCTTATTTAGGTGATAAAAAATGGTCTATGAGGCGAAAACCTTATCTGTCACCTCTTATGGTGCAGCTGTTTGGAGCATCTCTGATGCCTCTAAACTGCAGCACATAGAAGAAGCCTTTCTGAAACATCTGGTCCTCTCCCCCAATCGTGATCTAATTATAACTGCCACTTGGAGTTGAGAGTTCCTTACATCATTGACAAGATTTGCATTGCACCAGTTATGATGTGGCACTCAGTCTGGCTTAAAGAAACCCTCTCACCTACTAGAGATATTGTAAGTGACCTCCTCAAACTGGATGTGCAAGTAAAATAAGATGGCTAAGTTATGTTGAATCAGATCTTTGGGAGGTTGGTCTGTATAATCTCTATGAGGATCCAAAGATGTGCTGGTCAATGTCCAAGAAGGAATTGAAAACTCATCTACTGGTCCACCTACGGGCGAAGAGACACAATATTAATTTTCAACTTTCTACAGGTAGATTATACTGTGCTGTCCCAAGCATATGTCTAACTAATATAAACTCCACTTATCTATTATTTGTCATCAAACTTCAAAATAGATACATTTTATTGAGATTTCGTCTAAATTATATCCCGCTCATGTTAGGCCATCTGCCCAAAACGTATGCAATTACAGCACTCCCTTCTTGCTCTTGCGACAAGCGATCTCCCAAAAATGATCTCCATTTTTTTTATAGTGACAAAAGGAAAAAATTCCTTGTTCCCCTTATTCGTAAAATGAATTTTAAATAATGTTGTGTGGCCTTATATTATCTACAGTTATTGTCTGAACCTATTACCTTTTTCTCTTTGGCCTCCCTTCTCTTATCTGCTCTGAGCAAAAGAAGATCAAACTGTCATTTTGATACCTAATATGCAATTTAAGGCATTGGGTTGTGCAATATTTTTGTATACTTACGAGCACATGTTCTCCTTTTAGCTTGTGATTACTAATTATGTTTGGATACTTGCCATTTAGATTTTTTTTTAATAAAAGCTCTTTTTAATTCTGTATATATATCTGTAGAATACTTTTTATGCCGATGTTGTGTCGGCGAAATAAAGTGTATTCTGACTGACTGATCAAACACTTTCTCCGTTTGATACATTAAAAATACTTTCTTGGAGCCTCTTGCTGCACTATGGTAACTGAAAGGCTAAACTTCAGTAGCCCTAAGGCACAGCAAATACATTGTTTAGGGCATCTGTATGCAATGTGCCTCCATTAAGTGGCAATTCTGCAATAAACATGTAAGGAACAGGTTTGCTTTCCAGTGTATTACTGTATTTGAGGCAAGTTGAATAAAAAAGATGCAGCACCAGATCAAGGACCTCCTTCTACAGCCCCCAGGACTTTTCATTGCCAGACGGTGTGAACTTTCCTACTCAGAAGCAGCGAAAGAGGAATCCCTGCTGTGCCCTTGGCCCCGGATAGGTGGAGACGCACCACACTCTGTGCTGCTCGGCTGATCATTGTAATTCCATGGAGAATGAAAATGACTTGCGGACAGTCCATGCGAAGTGGGGAGCCTGCCCCAAACCTTAAATAAAACGGCCGCCTTCTGGCCTCAGGAATTTGTCCTCGGGCACCAGCGAATAACCCACTTCTAAATCCAACCCTGACTGGAGGCAGGTAGCAGGTCAAAAGCAGGGCCGTCATAGGTTGTGTTATAATACTCCAATAGTCCTGCAAACAGTGGAAGTGTGCATTAGTTCATTTTGTCCCCAGCGTCCCCCAAAACTTGTTCCCATGTACCCTCCACTCCAAAATCTGGGGGGGATAAATACCCCACACATCCTACACCCATGTACATATGCTCATTAGTGAGCAAATGAAAAAGGCACACCTAAAGTATTTCTGAACCTGTTTATAGACTTGAAAGTTGAGGTAAAAATCTGTGAGGACAAAGGAGAGCACGAAGATGTTTAACTTGTTTTAAGTTCATGACTATATTCTCTGATGGCCCTCTATATCAAAACTGGAATGTAGTAACATTCAGCAATATCGACACTGCCTTCACAGACAGAAGTTTCCATATGCCCCAATGTATATCTGTTCCAATAATCAAATAATTCAAAACGATCAGTTATAGGAGTAAAAACTGACTTTCAACTTGGAGACATGAGTAGAAAATCCTGTAACATGCCAATATGTATGACTTTGAGCATTAACTTTGCATTCATTGCAGGGGTGTGCAGAATTTGTATAGTTTGATTTTGAGTAATTATGTGAAATTCCAGAAAAATTACATTAAATTATGCATAATTAAGTGAAATTAAATATGGCGCTATTTTAGGTGAAATGCATTCTTATGCATTTCATGCTAAAAAAATAGTGCAAAAAACACAAGTGATGTAATCAGCAGCCACGTGTGTTTTGTTCATTTGCATAGTTCCCATGCACTCCTTATAAAGTTCTGCAGCAGGAGGCGAAGCTTGTAAAATGTAAATGTAAATGTAAATGTACAGGAATTTAGCGCAAATCACCGAGCGGTTTCTAAGCGCTTGCTTAGGGAACCCGTCCTGGTATTCCCCTGTGAGATAACCCCGGCAGGGTATCCGCAAGGTGAAAGCCAGGCATCCCGCCGCGAGGGGCCGTTGTGCGCTTGCCATGACCGCAGTTGCCCACCTGGTTTGGTGGCTGTATAGGTCATTTGAGAATGTAAACAACCTCAAATTGGGCAGAGCCAGCCCATCAGAAACAGAAGGTGGAGGGGGTCAGGAGCCAGAACTGTTGATTGTCAGGGAACCAGAGATCAGGATTGAGATGATCCTGATATGAGCACAAAGTGTAGTACGTGGATAAAATTACACCTCAGCGCACCAGAAGACAGGTGCCTGCATAAAGAGTGTGAGGACCCGGGGAGTAAGTAATCAGGCACACAAGAAACAGATGGAGCTATGGTTGGTGATTTGACTGCAGAAGATTGGTACGGTGCACAGCCGATGCCTGATGGAGACGGGAGAAACAGAGGGGGAGAGTAAGAGCTGGAGACTGAGGGGCCAAGGATGGCATGGCCGAGCGCACCTTATGCATTCAGGAAACAAGAGCAGAGTGTGTTCACTATGCCGCAAATATAAAAATACAGGGATACAAAAGAACGCAATACAAAAGTGGAGAATGAGCAGATGCTACACGAATATTGTCTACAGGTTCCCCACATAAGCGAACATAAGATGTAATAAAAGATTTCATTTAGACTCACTCAACTATGCTTCATACTTAATATGCTGGTGAATATAGTGTTTATATATACATGCTATTGAAAACGCACTGTTTACATTCAGGGGATGCTTGCTGCATACAAACTGACAAATACGTTTTGTGGAATCCTGCCCCCCAACTACGAATTACGGACCCCAGTATTGAACAGCGCACGAGTGCCAGCTTGGCAAAGTAATTGTGGAGTCTTGGGAAAATAACAATTATTTTGGTGAGCTCTTAAATACAATCTTCAACGAATGCTCGCCCGGCATTTCTAGGGTGCTCTCTAAATTGCATAAGCAGAAGCACCAGGAGTAGGAAAAACAAGTTAATGGTTTGAAATCTCAGAACGAGGCATGGGTTAAAAGGAATATAACAGAGGGGAAGCAGTAGCAATACACAACATGTGACAAATCAGCAATATCTTGTGTTTGTTAGTAGTGCATCTACAATATCGAACCAATTGGACAACCTGAGTACTTGATCCACAACGTTAGTAAATGCAATCTGCTCCTTTGTTGGATTTATGACAGAAAAGATGGGTATAACAGTAACAACACAGAAACAAATTTAACATTTGACTCCAGAAACTGCACTTGTGGCAGGGAATAGGAGAACACGTCAAAACAAGCCATGAGTATGCCCGAAGTGAATGAAGGAGATGAAGACTTCAGATCAATCCTAAAGGACTTGAAGCATAGCATGCATGCAATAGATGACAAAATAGATGCTTCAACCTATAGAATGGACAGAATGTCAGAGAGACTGGACGAACATACAACAAGACCGGATATCATTGAAAGATGTTGTCAGAGGTGGAGCTTGAAAATGCAACAGGAAAGGAAGCTCAATTCAAAGTGGATAAAAATCCTGCTCAATTCAAGTAAAAAACTGAAGACTTAGAAAAGGGTTTAAGGTACAACAACTTCAGAATAATGAGAGTGCACAAAATAAAAAATGCAGTGAACATGGAACAGTTTGTAGAAAAACCTTTAGGTAGTGTATTCGGTTGATAGACATTTTCAGAAGTCTTCATAGTGAAATGTTAGAAGTTGGGTCTCTGTTCTCTAGTTGGCAGAGGTATGCCCCGTCCAAGTAGAGACCACAATCCTAGTAAGGTTAAACAACAGACACAAAAAAAAAGAACCTAAGCTCACCCTCTGGTAGCTCGGCACAGAGCTGACAGTTTTATCGAAAGAGGCAATGTCTGGCTACAGGAGTCAGACTGGCCCCACTGACAAAGTGCTTTAGACGGAGAAAGCATCGACATTGAGTACTCAATGCCAGGAGTCACTACAACTTCGTCGAGCACATGGATGGAAGCGAAGCATCAGCTATGATCCTCACAGTCGATGAAGGCCTCGGTGTCGAACCTCTTTATGATGCATGTACTGCGTCGTCGTCGAGCCCACTGTCCATCGTCGTTAAGCTTTGCAGTCCGTCTAGGTGATGTCGTCAATGCAAAGTCATCACTGCGCTGAATTTGGACTGGATTGGCACTTTAGTAAAGGGAGGACTCACAGCAGCAGCGTTGTAAGAAGTAGTTAGATTTGGGGGTCTCTAGTTGGCACAGGTAGGTACTTGTGGCAAATAGGGACCCTCTCCTCTAGTTAGGGTAACGGGGTACACTCCTAAAATAACCCCTGCTCACCCCCTTGGTAGCTTGGCACAAGCAGACAGGCTTATCTCAGAGGCAGTGTGTAAAGCATTTGTGAACACATACAGTGATCCAGTGACAACACTCCAAATGGACGCCACACAGGTGGTGTATTTATAAAAATAGGTATCTTTTATATAGATTTGCCACAAGACCATAAACGAAAGAAATAATCCACAATATTATTTGAAATCAAAAGTTCTTGTTAAAAATGCTTAACTCAAAGTTCTGTTCGAGTTGGTAGCCCTGTCCGGCTACAGCATTGCTGAAATATCACAGAGTCTAACAAATCCAGCGGACTGCGTCGGTACGGGCCCACTCAAGTGTCGACAGACTCAGTCACAGTACCTTTACTTGAGGCATTTGTCGCGGTGCAGAAAAGAAAGCGTTCCAGGACGCGTTGTCCCTCGATGAGGTCCAGGCAACGGCCCATTGACGGAGTCGGTGGGTCTGAGGCGTACGTTGCAGGGCGAGACGGTGCTTCGATGCGGTGCTTGCAGCTTGCGGTGCGGCGACAGAGCCGGATTGAGGAGCTGGCGTCGATCAGTCCTGACAGCGGTACGAGCCGGGCGGTGAATCGTGAAGTGTGCGAGCGTTGCCCAACTCCGATGTGTTCACAGGACTCGAGGTCAGTAACAGTGATCGTGTTGGTCAGACCAGTTCGATTTGGTGTAGCGAGGCATTGCACGTCGCGGTGTCCACAAGTCACGGTGCAGGCAACGGCTCAGTGACAGCGTCAGAACGGAGTCGGTGTGCTCAGAGCTTGCCTTGTTCGATACGGACATTGTTCGATGTGGTGCTTACAGGACACCGGGTCAGTCGTGAGAAACGGTCACAGCTCCCTGCCTCTGTAGCCACTGAAACAGCGTTCCCAGCAGCAATCCACGAAGGCTGGTGAAGTCTACTGGTCCTGAGACTTCGGTCAGGGGGCAAGCTCTTTTCCAAGCCCTTGGAGATCCTTCACAAGTTGAAATAAAGCACACAAAGTTCCTTTCTCCTTTCTTTGGCAGTCAGGCAACCGCTTCAGGTCAATACCCCAAGCAGCACTTCAGCTTAGGGATAGTCTCTTCTCAGTTTCTTCAGGTTCCTCTCCTCAGCAAAGGTTTCTTCTTGTAGTCCAAAAGTTATCTAATTTCTTGGGATCAGGGTCCCAATATTTATGCCCCAAAATCCTCTGACCAGTTATGGAGCTCTCTGTTTACATGACTCCTTCTTTCCTTTCACAGTGCAGGGCAGAAACATCAGACGCCCCACAGGAGGTGGAGCCAGCATTATGAAGGAAAGGCACAGCCCTGGAGCACTTTGTTGACATGATTCCTTCTCTCCTTATCATTCTAAGTTCAGGCACACTAAACTTGAATTTCTACCATGCTCCCTGAGTCAGTTAGGATCATAAGATGTAATAATCTAACTGCCCATTCTGGCCTATGGAGAACAGGTAGCCTTGCAATAGTGAAAAACGAATATGGCTGTAATTCACTATTAGGACATGCCACACACCCCAGGGCTTGTCCTACCTTATTCTTAAAATGCAAACTGCCATTGGGCCTACCATAGGGGTGCCTGCCATGAAAGAAGGGAAGGTTTAGGGACTGGCAAATGGGTGCACTTGCCCCGTTAGCATGGTAGTACCAGACTGCGCACAGCCTCTGCAATGGCACACTTTTACGGGCTGCTTCTGTGGGTGGCACAACCAGTGCTGCAAGCCCACCAGCAGCATTTGGTTTACAAGCCCTGGGCACTCCTGGTGCACTGTACTAGGGTCTGACAGGTAAACCAAACCAGCCAATCATGGAATCACAAATTCATACATCAATTTATGACAGGGAGAGCATATGCACTTTAGCACTGATCAGCAGTGGTTAAGTGCCCAGAGTCATAAAATAGCCAATAACCGGTCAGAAAAAATATAGGAGGAAGACACAAAGTTCAGGGATGACCCTGCAAGAAGGGCCAAGTCCAACAGAAGTCTTTGATATCCCTGAGACTTCAGAACAAAGGGCAAGCCAGCAAGCCATTGGAGCCACTTTGGGTTCAAGTGAGATGTATCCAATCCTTGTTCTCGGCAGGGCAGAGATCAGCAGGCAGCAGGGCAGCTCAGCAAAGCAGAAAAGCAGAAAAGCAGTTCATTCAGAAAAGTCAGTAAAGCAGATTAGCAATTATTGTAGCATTTCAGTCTTTACTCCTGGCAGAGTCTTCACTGGTCCAGGAGTGTACTGTCTTGGTAGGGTCAGAGCTTCAGTACTTATACCTAGATTGACTTTGAAGTGGTGGTGATTTTAAAGCAAGCATTGAAGTTCGCAGGTCCACTTTCGTCCCATCCCTCTCTGCCAGGCTATCAGTGGGGGGTAATCAGCCCTTTGTGTGGGACCCAGGACTAGGCCTGGGTGCAGCGCATGGAGTTTCACTCCATGGAATTTTGTGAAGTAAGCAAAAAACTCAGACAAACTCTGCAGAATTTCATTAGCGGGCAGATTATTGCTCGCCCCCCCTAATTAGGATGGATCACTCTTAAGGGAACTGTCAGGCCCCACAAAGACATTTTTAGGACACAGTGGATGGTCACCTGAATCTTCAGGGGCACACGCCATACTTGCATCTCTCGCTCACTAGGAAGCCCTTTGGCTGGTTGATGTACTGGCCCTACTTATTGGTGCCGAGCTACACAACGAATTTACGATGCATGTCAATCTGGTCTCCGTAAAAACTGAGGAACTTCTGGTTCAGTAGTTCAGCACTTCATATTTGAAGCTATGCAGCATGGTAGAGGGCTAGGCAAAGACTGAGAAGCAGAACAGCATGGGCATGCTCTCGCTCACCTTATCTACCATGGCTGGAACTAGTTGCTCCGCCATGTTCACGTTCCAATTCCTAGTGTTTTTTCGTTCTCTAAGATTGCCTCTGAGCTCCACCCCCTGATGCTAGCAAGCAAGGGTGCCTATAGAGGAGGCATTCGCAGACTGGCTGAGTGAGTGTGCAGTGAAGAAGCTGAGGCATGTTGGAAGCAGTAGCTGCTCCTGGCACCACAGCGGACACTGCAAACTCAAATAGTTCCCAAAAAATGAGGCTCAACACTGGTCATTCTGGATGAGTACTGACTGCACTGGTAGAAATTGGACTTAGTGATTTTTGAGTGCTAAAACCACGCTTTCAATCAGTTACAGACTTGCTTACCACCAACGACCTGTTTCCTCATCAGCTGCTTTCTTCATTATGTTACTATTTGTGCTGATTTCTCAAGTGAAAACATGGTCCAAGAAGCATTAAGGGATTAATGCTGTCACAAATGCCCGCTGATGCAGGCGTGGTACAGCCTGTGAGGTAAGGAGGGGGAGGAGGGCAGAGGGATGGATGCTTACTGTTCTGTCCAGCTGGATTCTAAAGCTTCCTTAGGTGCAGGTGAATGTCTTCTCCTCATAATGCTGACAGCCTGTGGGCTCCTAGTGTCTGCAATAGTCATAATTTAGAACTTGCACCATATTTGCCTTAATGTTCTTCACTCGTATGACAGGAAAAAAACTGGGGGAGAAAACATTTCTGGAGTTTATTGTAGTGGAAAGAGAAATATTTCCAATTAGACAGAGACTCTTAACAATTGTGAACCCCCTCCCCACCCACTTTCACACCATCCTGTTTTTGTACTAGAAACTTATTTTTTTCATTGTCATTGTGCAATGCAAAAACAGATGGCGCCATTGCGGTGCCACTTAAAGATGTATCTTGCAATAGGCTGGCAAACAGCTATGGAGCCCTGTTAATGTTGACAAGTTTAGGAGTGAGCGTGTCGGGAAACTTGCTCTGCTGGTTGTTTGTGGAGTTTTTGCTGAACTCCGCACTCTATGCGGAGCGCGAAGTATAAAAACTCCATGAACTACACCAGCACAGCAGAGTATAAGTGCCTCCTATCCCTTGCTCTTTTCCCTCCCTCTTCCTGCCCAGGAAGAGCTGTCAGAAAGTAGAGAATTTGGGATGAGTTCTCTGTCGCATCCAGCCTTTCTGTGTTTGTGACTGTCTAAAGGGAATGCAAAAAGTGTAGCTGCAACCCACTCCAGAAGTGTATTGTAGACATGCTGCAAGGCTCACTGAGTAGTAAGAGCAGAGAAATGTCCACTTTCTAAAAGTGGTATTTCTAACACAGAAATGTTAAATCCAACTTCACCAGTAAAGAGGATTTATCATTACCATTCCAAAGCTATGAAACACGATGCAGCTACTCCTTTCTAATCAGGAATTACAGATGAAGAGTGTTGTAAGTAATTCCCAATTCTAGCCTATGTGAGGAGTGGGCCTCACTGTAGTGAAAAACACATTTAGCAGTTTCATTACAAGGACATGTAAAACTTAAAAGTACATGCCTTACAATTTAGTTACACAGCCCCCTGCCCTTAGGGCTACCAAGGGCCTACCTTAGTGGTGACGTAAGTGTAATACAAGGGGAGTTTAAGGCTTGGCAAGTGGTTTTAAATGCCAAGTCAAAGTGGCAGTAAACTGCACACTCAGACCTTGCAAGTGCAGACCTGGGACAGGTTTGAAAGGCTACTTGGGTGGGTTTCACAACCAGTGTTGCAAGCCCACTAGTGGTAATCAGATTACAGGCCCTGGGTATATGGTATACAACGTTACAATGGGCTTATAGGTAAACTACATATGACAATCAGGTCTATACCTATGTCACAGTGTATAGGGGTGAAGCACATGAACTTTGCACTCGTCAGAAGTGGTAAAGTGCTCAGAGTCCTAAGGCCAACAAAAAGATACAGTAAAAAGTGGAGGTAGCAGGCAAAAAGTTTAGGGGAACAGCATCCCAAGAATGACAGGTCTAACAAGGGAGTTCACAGGTCACTGCCTCCATCGCTAGAGCCAGAGTACTGAGGTAGAGAATCGAATTACGGGGATTGCCCCATGACCACTAGGAACAAACATGTGAATTAAGGACCCTGCAATACACTGGTGCAGACATTTCATTGTTTCCTCCTGATTTCATGATGCAAGTGTAGGAGGCTAGGTGAGCTTTCCTGCCTTCAAAAAGGAAGCTACAAGCAATGAACATTGAGTATAGTATGTAGTAGCCTCCTCATCTCATAGTGGGCCTGAAGGGCAAACCTTGTGTGTAATATGAGCTGCCACAGGTGTTGAAGGAACATAAAAATCAAACAACAGCCTGGAACCTGTATATTGATAACGATAACGAGGAAAGCAATTCTATATCATCAGGGCTCAACGACAACAAGTGTACACAAAGAGGCATTTTATTGAAGGTGTGCATGTGTGCCACAAACTGTTACTTAGTATAATCCTAAAGTTGGAAGATAATGTACCACGAACAATTTACTCATAAACAGTGTAGGAATGCAATAAGTACAAGTGTCAAAAAGGCACCCAGTTCTATCTGACATGTGTAACAAGTAATGCTGGTTTTTACATTGAATACTTACAAGGTAAAGCAGAATGTTGCTTAATGCCTGAATGATGGCTGTGGTGGCAAGGGTAAACCGTGCTTCCCAGTAAACTTCTATATGAAGTAGCTTTGTCCTACGGACTGCCCATCTACTAATAGAGCAAAATGCGACCACCACTGCCATTGCAGTAGAAGTGGCCCTCTCCTTGTGCTCCATCATGTTATTTGATATATTGCAAGGAGTTGGGCTGGGGGAAATGTAATTCCATCACAACTTGGGGAAAGCGGTATTTCAGGTGGGAGGAACGGATTAAGCATCAGGAGTTATGCATGAACGGAAAAATGAAGAAATCATGTAGTCCTGACCTCAACAAGTTGAAACACAGCAGTCAATTTTGCAGAAGTTAATGGTCTAGAACATATGCCCTTCAGCACTAATACAAATACAACCACTTTCCAATTGTATTCCCGAATGTAAGAGGTCTATAAAGATACTTCATAGATGGCACCTTTCTCCAGGAGATGCATCTTGCTCTCAGTACAACATTAGACCTAATGCAGAAAATTGACCAGGTGGCTAATTCGTACTAGCCAGAGGCCTGCTAGATTGGCAAAGTAGTGTCTTAACCCCTTCGACGCTGATGACGGAGCAGTACCGTCATCAGCGTCGGTTGGGCTGTGCTGATGACGGAACCACTCCGTCATCGGCACAGCCCTGGAGGGGAGCACTGGCGCTCCCCCCCTGGGGCACCGATCTTCATGCCTCAAGCGGGGGTGGCAGCGGAAGACTTTCCGTTGCCACCCCCGGGCCCCCCGCGTTTCCTGGTGATGTCAGCGCGCTGTTGCGTGCGCCGACGTCATCAGGATGCGCTGGACACGCTGAAATCCATTTCTTTCCAGCATGTCCAAAGGAGAGAGGTAGGTGTTTGCTCTCCGGTAGGGCAGGGGGCCGTTTCTCGGTGCCTTGAGGCATCGGGGGGAGGAAACAGTGTTTCCTCTCCCCTGATGTCTCAATGCAGGGCATTCCTGGTGCAGGATCGCGCACAGCGTCGCATCCTGCACCAGGAATGCCCCCACTAAACACCAGGGATCCTTTTCTGCTATGTTTAGGAAGCGACCCCTTGGGCAAGGGTTGCTTCCTTGGGGGAAATATGTTTTTCAGACTTTGATCGAGTCTCTTTTTCCCGAATCCCGACCTGGGGGGGCAGAAAAGCCCACTAGATACCAGGGATTATTTTTTTATTGCAAAGGTAGCAACCCCTTGGGCAAGGGTCGCTTCCAAGGGGACACATTTTTTTTAGTCTTTTCTGCCCCCCCCCCCCCCCTGTGGGCAGATCGGACATTTTTTGGGCCAAATCTGGACCCAGGGGGGTAGAAAAACCCACTAGACACCAGGGTATATTTTCTTTATTATAATGGAAGTGACCCCTTGGGCAAGGGTCACTTCCAGGGGGATAAATATATTTTTTAGACTTTTCTGCCCCCCCTGGGGGAAGATCGGCTGTTTTTTTTCTGATTGTGGACCCGGGGGGGGGGGGGGGGGGTAGAAAAGTCCACTAGACACCAGGGATTTTTTTTTGTATAAGAAGCGACCCCTTGGCCAAGGGTCGCTTCCTTGGGCCCATACTTTTTAAAATATATTCTGCCCCCTCTGGGGGCAGATTAGTGTCATAATTTGGCCTTTTTGCCCTCTGGAGGGAGCTAAAAAACCCACTAGACACCAGGGAAATCTTTTTTTTAAAATGGAAGCAACACCTTGGGCAAGGGTTGCTTCCAGGGGGCCCAAATTTAAAAAAGATTTATATTCTGCCCCCCATGGGGACAGACACCCCATTTGTGACATACCCTGTGACATAGCCTGTTGTAATGTGTATTGTTTTATTTTCTCTTAAGATTGTTGCAGTGTGCGGTTCCGTTACTCGTGGTTCTGCTGTTGTGCTGTTTGTGTAGTTGCATGTGTTTGGTAAGAGATCTTTTTTGATCAATTTTAATGTAATTGTTTTTTTTGCAAAGTGTGTAATAATACGAGTATGTTTGGTTTCTGTTTTTTGTGATTGTAAAACATGTTTTGCATTTGTTCTTGATGTGTGCTTCTGTAGATGTAAGGTTTTTTTTCTTCTTTCTAGTGGGATATCGTTGCCTATTTGCTGTGTCTTTGCAGAGTAGGTGCTGGTGAGTGTAGCTGTCTCTTGTAAGTGAATTGTATATTTTTTCAGTATATAGATCTTTGTGATAAAGGCTTACATTTTTTTACTTACTTTGCACAGTGTTGGTTGTTGAGTTGTTTGTGCAGACTCCTTTCTTAGTAAGGATAATGGCTAGCTGCTGGATTACTGTTCAGCAAGTTGTTGGAATGTTTTTTGATTCTTCCTCTGACCATCGTCCAGAGACTGACTCTGATTCAGAGGCAGAGGCGGGAGGTAAAGATTCAGGTAGTGAGTTTTCTCTACACACAGGCTTCATCTGATGATGAAGATACTCTGAGTGCTGATGAAGCTACTTTTGGTGTGGATGAAGTGCCTGTGGTTGCGGAGGACATTGCTGCGCCGATAGTGCACCAAGAGGAATCTGGGCTGCAGCCTGGGGCTGCTAGACTTCCAGTTGGTGTAGTGAGACAAGAGGCAGCTGGGCGGCAGCCTGAGACTGCAAGACTTGTTGTTGAAAGTTCTGGCCTCTGGGTTGCCCCAGGCATGGTGCAGCCGGCATTGCCTGAATTTACTGGTGTTCCAGGGTATAGGGTGAACACTGAAAACTTTTTGCCAATTGATTTTTTCAAGTTGTTTATGGATGATGTGTTTTTGGCAGAGATTGTAGAGCAGACTAATTTGTATGCAGAACAGTATCATTTTACTCGGGAGAACAAGGAACGCTGGGTGGTAGAACATTTGTGCCGGCACGGAGATCCCACGCAAAAATGTATTAAAAAGTGTTTTTTTTACCTAATTTTAAGGTTTGCAGGGAATTCTGGGTAGGAAAAGGTTGGGGGACCCACGCATGCCATACTTCCCTGGACTCCTCCGGGTGTCTAGTTTTCAGAACTGTTTGGGTTTGATAGTTTCCCAAGTTTGCCGCCGAGCCCCGGACCAAAAACTCAGGTGCCCCCCCCCACAAATAAGGTAGTTTTGCTATTGGTTATTTTTAAGTCTCCACTGTAGATTTGGGCCTTTTCCTGTTGCAGCCACTATGCCTACCCACGCAAGTGAGGTACCATTTTTATCGGGAGACCTAGGGGAACTTTCCAGCACAGAAATGTAAGGAAAATGTGTTTTTTTGGTCCATTTTTTTAGCATTGCAAGGGATTCTGGGTAACAGTGGTGGGAGGCAGTTGAGTCACGCCATCCTGAATTCCCCTGGGTGTCTAGTTTTCAAAAATGTATAGGTTTGCTAGGTTTCCCTAGGTGCCGGCAGAGCTAGTGTTCAAAAACGAAAGGTAGGCACTTTGCCAAAAAAGGGCCAGTTTTCACAGCAAAATTGAGGTGCGACCACGTTGCGTTTTGTGCTGTTTCCTGTCGCAGGCACTAGGCAGACCCAGGCGAGTGAGTTACCATTTTTACGGGAGACCTGGGGTAATGCTGGGTGGGTGGAAATTTTTTGATCCACGCAGATTCCAGAACTTTCCACCACAGAAATTAGAGGAAAATGCGTTTTTTTGTCAATTTTTTTAGCTTTGCAAGGGATTCTGGGTGACAGAACCTGGTGGGAGGCAGTTGAGTCACCCCATCCTAAATTCCCCTGGGTGTCTAGTTTTCACAAATGTATAGGTTTGCTAGGTTTCCCTAGGTGCCGGCAGAGCTAGGGTTCAAAAATGAAAGGTAGGCACTTTGCCAAAAAAAGGGCCAGTTTTCACTGCGAATTTGAGGTGCGACCATGTTGCGTTTTGCGCTGTTTCCTGTCGCAGGCACTAGGCAGATCCAGGCAAGTGCGGTACCATTTTTTGGGGAGACCTGGGGGAACGCTGGGTGGGTGGACATTTGTTGATCCACGCAGAATCCAGAAGTTTCCACCAAAGAAATGTGAGGAAAATGCATTTTATTGTCAATGTTTTAGCTTTGCTAGAGATTCTGGGTAACAGAACCTGGTGGGAGGCAGTTGAGTCACCCTATCTTGAATTCCCCAGGGTGTCTAGTTTTCAAAAATGTATAGGTTTGCTAGGTTTCCCTAGGTGCCGGCAGAGCTAGGGTTCAAAATCGAAAGGTAGGCACTTTGCCAAAAAAGGGCCAGTTTTCACTGCGAAATTGATGTGCGACCACGTTGCGTTTTGCACTGTTTCCTGTCGCAGGCACTAGGCAGACCCAGGCAAGTGAGGTACAATTTTTCTCATAAGACTTTGGGGAACGCGGGGTGGGTGGAAATTTGTTGATCCACGCAGATTCCAAGACTTTCCACCACAGAAATGTGAGGAAAATGCAATTGTTTCCCAATCTTTTAGATTTGCAAGGGATTCTATGTAACAGAACCTGGTGGGTGGCAGTCGAGTCACCCCATCCTGAATTCCCCTGGGTGTCTAGTTTTCAAAAATGTATACATTTGCTAGGTTTCCCTAGGTGCCGGCAGAGCTAGAGTTTAAAAACGAAAGGTAGGCACTTTGCCAAAAAAGGGCCAGTTTTCACTGCAAAATTGAGGTGCGACCACGTTGCGTTTTGTGCTGTTTCCTGTCGCAGGCACTAGGCAGACCCAGGCGAGTGAGTTACCATTTTTACGGGAGCCTGGGGTAATGCTGGGTGGGTGGAAATTTTTTGATCCACGCAGATTCCAGAACTTTCCACCACAGAAATTAGAGAAAAATGCGTTTTTTTGTCAATTTTTTTAGCTTTGCAAGGGATTCTGGGTGACAGAACCTGGTGGGAGGCAGTTGAGTCACCCCATCCTAAATTCCCCTGGGTGTCTAGTTTTCACAAATGTATAGGTTTGCTAGGTTTCCCTAGGTGCCGGCAGAGCTAGGGTTCAAAAATGAAAGGTAGGCACTTTGCCAAAAAAAGGGCCAGTTTTCACTGCGAAATTGAGGTGCGACCATGTTGCGTTTTGCGCTGTTTCCTGTCGCAGGCACTAGGCAGATCCAGGCAAGTGCGGTACCATTTTTTTGGGAGACCTGGGGGAACGCTGGGTGGGTGGACATTTGTTGATCCACGCAGATTCCAGAACTTTCCACCAAAGAAATGTGAGGAAAATGCGTTTTATTGTCAATGTTTTAGCTTTGCTAGAGATTCTGGGTAACAGAACCTGGTGGGAGGCAGTTGAGTCACCCTATCTTGAATTCCCCAGGGTGTCTAGTTTTCAAAAATGTATAGGTTTGCTAGGTTTCCCTAGGTGCCGGCAGAGCTAGGGTTCAAAATCGAAAGGTAGGCACTTTGCCAAAAAAGGGCCAGTTTTCACTGCGAAATTGATGTGCGACCACGTTGCGTTTTGCACTGTTTCCTGTCGCAGGCACTAGGCAGACCCAGGCAAGTGAGGTACCATTTTTCTCATAAGACTTTGGGGAATGCGGGGTGGGTGGAAATTTGTTGATCCACGCAGATTCCAGAACTTTCCACCACAGAAATGAGAGGAAAATGCAATTGTTTCCCAATCTTTTAGATTTGCAAGGGATTCTATGTAACAGAACCTGGTGGGTGGCAGTCGAGTCACCCCATCCTGAATTCCCCTGGGTGTCTAGTTTTCAAAAATGTATAAATTTGCTAGGTTTCCCTAGGTGCCGGCAGAGCTAGAGTTTAAAAACTACAGGTAGGCACTTTGCCAAAAAAGGGCCAGTTTTCACTGCGAAATTAAGGTGCGACCACGATGCGTTTTGCACCGTTTCCTGTCACAGGCACTAGGCAGACCCAGGCAAGTGAGGTACTATTTTTCTCATAAGACGTAGGGGAATGCAGGGTGGGTGGAAATTTGTTGATCCATGCAGATTCCAGAACTTTCCACCACAGAAATGTGAGGAAAATGCAATTGTTTCCCAATCTTTTAGATTTGCAAGGGATTCTATGTAACAGAACCTGGTGGGTGGCAGTCGAGTCACCCCATCCTGAATTCCCCTGGGTGTCTAGTTTTCAAAAATGTATAAATTTGCTAGGTTTCCCTAGGTGCCGGCAGAGCTACAGTTTAAAAACTACAGGTAGGCACTTTGCCAAAAAAGGGCCAGTTTTCACTGCGAAATTAGGGTGCGACCACGTTGCGTTTTGCACCGTTTCCTGTCGCAGGCACTAGGCAGACCCAGGCAAGTGAGGTACCATTTTTCTCATAAGACGTAGGGGAATGCAGGGTGGGTGGAAATTTGTTGATCCATGCAGATTCCAGAACTTTCCACCACAGAAATGTGAGGAAAATGCGTTTGTTTCCAATTTTTAAAGTTTGCAAGGGATTCTGGGTAACAGAACCGGGTGGGAGGCAGTCGAGTCACCCCATCCTAAATTCCCCTGGTTATCTAGTTTTCAAAAATGTATAGGTTTTCTAGGTTTCCCTAGGTGCCGGCAGAGCTAGGGTTAAAAAACTACAGGTAGGCACTTTGCCAAAAAGGGCCAGTTTTCACTGTGAAATTGAGGTGCGACCACGTTGCGTTTTGCGCCGTTTCCTGTCACAGGCACTAGGCAGACCCAGGCAAGTGAGGTACCATTTTTCTCATAAGACTTTGGGGAACGCGGGGTGAGTGGAAATTTGTTGATCCACGCAGATTCCAGAACTTTCCACCAAAGAAATGTGAGGAAAATGCGTTCTTTTTTGTCAATTTTGTTAGCGTTGCAAGGGATTCTGGGTAACAGAACCTGGTGGGAGGCAGTTGGATCACCCCATCCTGAATTTCCCTGGGTGTCTAGTTTTCAAAAATGTATAGGTTTGCTAGGTTTCCCTAGGTGCCGGCAGAGCTAGGGTTCAAAAACGAAAGGAAGGCACTTTCCCAAAAAAGGGCCAGTTTTCACTGCGAAATTGAGGTGCAACCACGTTGTGTTTTGCGCTGTTTCCTGTCGCAGGCACTAGGCAGACCCAGGCAAGTGAGGTACCATTTTTTTCAGGAGACCTGGGGAAACGCTGGGTGGGTGGAAGTTTGTTGATCGACACAGATTCCAGAACTTTCCATCACAGAAATGTGAGGAAAATGAGTTTTTTTGTCAATTATTTAGATTTGCAAGGGATTCTGGGTAACAGAACCTGGTGGGAGGCAGTCGAGTCACCCCATCCTGAATTCCCCTGGGTGTCTAGTTTTCAAAAATGTATAGGTTTGCTAGGTTTCCCTAGGTACCGGCAGAGCTAGGGTTAAAAAATTACAAGTAGGCACTTTGCCATAAAAGGGCCAGTTTTCACTGCGAAATTGAGGTGCGACCACGTTGCGTTTTGCGCTGTTTCCTGTTGCAGGCACTAGGCAGACCCAGGCAAGTGAGGTACCATATTTTTGCGAGAGACCTGGGGGAACGCTGGGTGGGTGGAAATTTGTTGATCCACGCAGATTCCAGAACTTTCCACCACAGAAATGTGAGGAAAATGCATTTTTTTTCAATTTTTAAAGTTTGCAAGGGATTCTGGGTAACAGAACCTGGTTGGAGACAGTCGAGTCACCCCATCACGAATATCCTTGGGTGTATAGTTTTCAAAAATGTATAGGTTTGCTAGGTTTCCCTAGGTCCCGGCAGAGCTAGGGATCAAAAACGAAAGGTAGGCACTTTGCCAAAAAAGGGCCAGTTTTGACTGCGAAATTGAGGTGCAACCACGTTGCGTTTTGCGCCGTTTCCTGTCGCAGGCACTAGTCAGAGCCAGGCAAGTGAGGTACCATTTTTCTCATAAGACTTTGGGGAACTCGGGGTGGGTGGAAATTTGTTGATCCGCGCAGATTCCAGAACTTTCCACCACAGAAATGTGAGGAAAATGCGTTTTTTTTTCCCCAATTTTTTAAGTTTGCAAGGGATTCTGGGTAACAGAACCTGGTGGGAGGCAGTCGACTCACCCGATCCTGAATTTCCCTGGCTGTCTAGTTTTCAAAAATGCAGAGGTTT
Organism: Lissotriton helveticus; assembly: GCF_964261635.1. NCBI lineage: Eukaryota > Metazoa > Chordata > Amphibia > Caudata > Salamandridae > Lissotriton > Lissotriton helveticus. Next base: position 1,235,602,067 of record NC_136063.1, on the reverse strand, counting down.
GCTATGTTTCCCTAGGTGCCGGCAGAGCTAGGGTTCAAAAACTACAGTTAGGCACTTTGCCAAAAAAGGGCCAGTTTTCACTGCGAAATTGAGGTGCGACCACGTTGTGTTTTGCACCGTTTCCTGTTGCAGGCACTAGACAGATCCAGGCAAGTGAGGTACCATTTTTCTCATAAGACTTTGGGGAATGCAGGGAGGGTGGAATTTTGTTGATCCACACAGGTTCCAGAACTTTCCACCACAGAAATGTGAGGAAAGTGCATTTTTCCCATAATTTTTTAGGTTTGCAAGGAATTCTGGGTAACAGAACCTGGTGGGAGGCAGTCGAGTCACCCCATCCTGAATTCCCCTGGGTGTCTGGTTTTAAAAAATGTTAGGTTTGCTAGGTTTCCCTAGGTGACGGCAGAGCTAGGGTACAAAAACTACAGCTAGGCACTTTGCCATAAAAGGGTCCATTTTTAACTGCAAAAATGAGGTGTGACCATGTTGCCTTTTGCGCCGTTTCCTGTCGCAGGCACAAGGCCGACCCACACAAGTGAGGTACTGTTTTTATCGGGAGACTTAGGGTAATTCAGATTTGTAAATCAACTGTAATTACATATTGGGTTTTCATGCATTTCTCCCTTCCCAATGAAAGACATTGTGTAAAAAAAAAATCATTTTGAAAAATGACCAATAATTCTCATGCTAGTATGAGTATTCTCAATTTTGAAAATGTGCAAATATATACTGTTTCTAAACTCTATAATTTGTACCCAATTCAGAAATACATAGGTGTCTTTCATACTGATTTTTCCATGTATACATTTTCCAAGAATAAGTGCTCTATACCCGGTAAATAATAAAATACCATTGCAAGTTGCTGCTCAGTTTTTGGCTCTAGGTTCATCGGGTTCTTGGTGAAACTACAAGTCCTATATATCCCCACAACCAGGAACGTCAAACGGATGTAACGCTATATTATTTTTAAAGAGCTGTCAAAATTTCAAGAAGTTATAGGTGAAAACGTTGAGACAAAAGCCTGTTTTTTTTAACTAATTTTCAATTATTCCAATATTTAACTGTTAGTTTCTATAAAGAAACCTTCATGGATTTAGACAAATGACCCCTTTCTGAATTTATAATTTTGTCTACGTTTTGAAAATGTATAGCTTTCCAGGATCCATTATTGCTTTCAAACTCATTTCTACCATTAACTGGAAGGAGGTTGAAAGCTCTAAAAATAGCAAAAATAGGCTATGTCCCAGAAAAATGCCAAAACTGTGTGAAAAATGTTGGTTCTCTGACAAAAGACTGTCATTCCCTAAAAGCTGAGAAAGTGGAGATTTCAGCCCCACAAACCCTTTTTTGATAACATTTGCAGGGAAAAACCCAGAGGCTTTCATTTGCAGCCCGTTTTTCCCATTTTTCTGAAAAAAACAAAAACTTTACTGTATTTTGCTTAATTTCTGGCACCCCTCCAAGGGAATACACAAACTCTGGGCACCTTTAGAATTCACATGATGTTGGAAGAAAAGGACGCAAATTTGGCGTGGATACCTTATGTGGTCAAAAAGTTACAGGGGCCTAAGCGCGCACTATCCCAAATCGCCCAAAAAAGGCTTAGCACAGGAGGGGAAAAGGCCTAGCAGCGTAGGGGTTAATATGTATTCATGGTCCAAATTATGATAATTGTTATGCTTAAATTGAGCCCGTATTTAATGATCACTGGGAAGCAATATCTTTGATCGAACTGTTTCAGTATGGTAATAGTGTAGCAATGGAAGTTGGACACTCGGGGGGCTTATTTACAAGTCCTTTGCGCCGCTGGTGCGTCATTTTTAATATGAGGAAAGTGAGGTACTGGCGGCGCAAGGGGCTTGTAAATAACCCCCTCTGGCACAGTTTCTTTTTACTTTGGGATGGATCACCAGAGTATGCTGTCTTTTCGATGTGCTCAGCAAGGTGAGAAATGGTGAAAATGTAAACAAAATTAATCTGACGGTTTGTTTTTGGTTGTACCATTTAGTTTGCCCCAATTACACCATTAAAGTATGGGTCAGTAATCAAAGACGTGTCGGTTATTTAAGTAAATAAGAGAGATTTCTTGCCAGACATTGTTTTCCAATAATGTTTATTTTTAAATAGAGATGTTGTATTGTTACATGACTATTGAAGTATTGGGATTGAATTACGTTTTGTTATTTTGGGACACGTCTTTCCCCGTTCTTAGGGATTCGTGTTTGAGAATATCAACTTAAAAGGTGTTGATGTACCTCTGAAATTGAGACAAGTATGAGAAGTTGGAAAATGTAGCTCTTACTTTATCAGTAACGTTTTTTGGCTTCATACAACAACTATTAGTGTTTAAATTTACTTACAGAGAACTGACAAATTATAGATATGTCATTTAGATATTACAAACCATGAGAACTGATTGAATTTGAACTGTTTCCTTTAAGTAAGATATGTTATTTGTAGTTTGTCGTGACTTTTTGACAATGTATTCGAGGTTTGAAGTGAGTTGACACCTGAATCAAAGGCTCAGATTGATAAACGTTCGTCTAAAGTAATCTATTTCACAAGTAGATGACTGTCGTATGATGTGAGAACTTAATCTTTTAACATTTAGGAACGGAAGTGTACCCATGAATTGGGGCTTTAGTTATAAGGAAATGTATACGAACTAAGTATAGTTTCTAGCTCAAACGGTCCAAAGTTTGCTAAAAACATAGTAGCACATATTGCCTGGCAGTAGAAGGCCCTTTGCAAAGATTGACTGGTCACCTTTCTGTTTCTTTTTGGTATATTTGGGTGTTAGACTGGTCCTAACAAGGTGCAACCGATGTCAGACAGTGTTAATAAGTGTTAAAATGACCAAAGAATGAAGTAATACATTCACAAAATGTGCTGCATTATATCACATAATTTGACTTTTCTTGTCACATAATTAAACCTGCTGCATAATTTGGCCCTCCACTGCAACATAATTCCAGTGGCCCTGGCCATGAGTCTCTCTTGTGATCAAATTTTCTTTACATTTTCTTTGCAAACACTTTTTTTAATTTATGACAGCCTTGAAGTCCCTTCTGTGTTCAGGGACGAAACTCGTTGTCTGTGCTGTTCTTCTTGTTATGAAAGAAATAAAGAATACTTTTGGACTTGTGTTATTGAATATGAAGCAATGGAATTTTTTATTGTATTACTAATTTTGTGTTGTGTCCTTTCCATCTGTTTCTATTATTTGAAATAATGGCTCAGACTGGATGCCTCCCACCTTCTATACGTAGAGCTAATTGTGACAATATTGAATCCTGGCAAACCAGCTGCTCAGTGTTTGTCATATGACCATTGTCATTATTTAAGACTGATACAAAAATAATCACAAAGATACTGGCAAGTTCCATCGGTACACTTTGTCAGGCTTGGTTTTACAAAAGCAGACAGGATTTGTGCTTGGAGATCAAGCACACTAAGGGGCTGATTACGATGCCAGTCGGACATGTTTCCGACCAGCATCCGAGCGGAAGCAGAACTGCCCAATAAGAATCGGAGGTCACGCTTCCCAGATTACGATCAGACCGCCGTGTTGGCGGTCAGATCCTGTATTGTTTTCCATTGCGGGTTGTGCTGTTGCTCGCACACAAGCAGCAATGGAAAAAATGCAAAGTTTAAACATCCCTGCATCATGTGGCAGGCATCATGCAGTGCCTTCCACATTGTGCAGACTCTATAGCGTAGGGCTGGGGGGTCCTCCTGGGGGCCCCCTAAGTCTCATTCTGCCTGCCTTTTCATAGCAGGCAGACTGCCACGAAAGGGCAGGTATGAACCGAAATTGTAATCCCAATGGAGGATCCGTGGCTGGTTCCGCTGTGATTTGTGGATTACATTTCCGAACTCCGCCCTGACAGGTGTTGTGAGCCCATCGGCAATGGAGTGGTATTCCCCTGCGGGTTTCCCTCAGACCACCAGTATCGTAATACAGTGGTTGGATGGAAACCTCTGATATCGGGGGAAAGCCTCTGATGAGCTGTCAGATGGCTTTCTGCCCGCATCATAATGAGACCTTTAGTCTTAGAACTTTATTTGGGGGCGCTCACCCAATTGAACCAAAGTGTGCAAGCAAGGGCAGTATTTATAGATGCCGAAAAAGTCTTTGACTCAATAGACTGGGAGTTTATGTTCATGGTACTGACCCAGAAAGGAGTGGGTGATATTTTATGAATTTGGCTTGTCTACTGTACAATTATTCCATAGCCTAAATAAGAGTCAATGGCACCACAACAGACCCTAGTTCGATCGGAAGGGCAATTGGACAAGGGCTTCAGCTATCCCCATTGCTAAATATGTTAGTGCGTGTTCCCGCCCATTTTGAGGCCCACCACTAGGGGAGAACCACAATTACTGAAGAGCCCAGCAGGGCATTACGGGGCACTCCAGCCAGGATCAGTGAATATCATAGTGGAAGGTCTCTCGCTGTACCGGGAGCCCAAATGTCTTACTTTTTGTTTTTTTCCCTTTATCCTGAAAGTGCCCGGTCCCACCTGAGCACCCCTGCATGTCTCCTTCTTTTGGAGCAGCTCTGTGAGCGCACCTCTGGCTGCTCTGCTGTCTCCCTTATGATCCACACCTCATCTGCAGCCGTGGAGCTGACACAGATTCTCTCCCTGCCCGCTGCCAGGGGTAGGTTGGCTTCTTTTGCAGTGGCTGCCCCAATCCTCATAGACATGGCACAGGGAGCATGTGTGAGGCCACTGCCATTGGGGGACCCTTTATTGCTCCCCCTTCTTGTTTAACCTTTGGGGATCAGGGATGGTTGTCCAGCCCCATCCATGAAAAATACACCCAGGGGATGGGGCATCCAGTGATACAGAGAGTACGTGGAGGGGTCCCAAACATGCTCCCTTCCTGGGAAAAATTAATAAACAACTCCTATGCTTATTTATGGACCCAGGCCCACCCTGGGGGTAAAATAACAAATGTCTATGGAACTCCATGCGCTTCATAGCCAGCAAAGGGTAAAGTTCACCAAACATTAAACCGCCATAACTCAGACCCCGTAGGCCGATTTTGATGATCTTGTGCTCATTTTGCTCCTGGTGGGGCGCCCTAGCCACCTGGTGCACTTTCCTCAGGCCTCTGATCTCTATGGTGGCATACTTTGCCAGGGCTGGTTCCACTGGCTCCCTGCACCAGCCTTTGCCTTTTATTTCTTCTGTAGCGTCTCTCCTCTGTGGCACAGAAGCCCAGTTTTTCCCCCAACTAGTCCCCAGGTAGGAGTAAGGAGACCAATTTCCCTGGTACCTAGGAGAGCCCCACTGGTCTTGGGGTCAACTGAAGTTAAAGTCATTAGTCCAGAGTGCATCTGTGGGTTCTTCCTTCCAATTGCTCATGGCCGCTGCCTCCATTCCCAGTGTCCAGCAAACAATCGCAACCAAGAGAGAGCTCTCTCCCTTGTGCAAGACCTTTTAAGTTGGGCTGAGATGTTTCAGCAGTGAGGCACCTCTGGCCTAACCTGGGGTGCCAAATCACCTATGCAACCCATCCCAGAGTTTCTGCATAGCATGCTGAGACATTTCAAAATGGCGTCACTCGGGTATCACTTGCAACATCTGCTCTGAGGGCCTCAGTTCCACCCCTCGCTGACATAACTGCCAGCGTCTTTCCCGGCACATCTTCAAAGGGAGCCCTCCTCCAGTATTTGCTCCATAGGTCTCTGCTCCCTCCTTTGTTTAGTGGGCTTGGACAGGCCAATCCCCAGTACAGTGTGACAGCTTATTGATTGATATAGACCCTTCATTCCCAAACCTTTCCTCCTCAGGAGCTGTCATGTACTGTTGATTGCTACTATTCCCACTTAATTGCGGAGGGCCCCGAACTCCTTCAATCACTGCTCACTCCTTACACCCCCCAGCGCAATCTGCGCTCCATAGGTCAACATTTAGCAGTGGTCCCCCGCATTAAGTTCAGCCGCATCGGAGGTCGCTCCTTCAGACTCCGGGCGGCAAAACTATGGAACTCTCTACCCCTCCACATACGTTGTATCGACAACCTGATCACTTTCCGCAAAGTCATTAAAACCCACCTTTTTCCTTGTTGGTAGGTCCCCTCTCCCTCCCTCACCCCAGGTGGTTGTGCTGTGGTTCTCAGCGCCGGGACGCCCCATTGCTGGGGCAGCTGTCGCGCTCTAAAAAAACCCATAACATAACATAACATAACATAATGCCTCCCTGTCTCTGTTATTGGCCTTTCTAATAGCTATGTCCAATTTCTTGGGATTGTATCCTCTTTCAATGAACCTTTGCTTTCCCGCCATTTGATGATACTCTAAGTCACCAATCGAGCTACAAGCCCTGTGTATTCGAAGAAATTCACAGTATAGTATACTGGTGATGGTATGCTGTGGGTGAAAGCTAGTGGTGTGTAACAATGTGTTGCCTGCAGTAGGCTTTCTATACAGGCAGGTTTCAATTTTGCCTTGATTAATGTATATCGATATGTCCCGAAAGTTGGGTGAGACCTTATCGATGTGTCCTGTAAAACTTAAGTTCATATTATTGCAGTTGATGTTATCTAGAAATAATTCTGCTTGAGCTTGTGTTCCATGCCATATTACAAAAACATCAGCAATGTAGCGCCACCATTGAACTACATTGTTGATCCATGTATTGCTATGTTCCACCTGTAGGACATGCTCCTCCCACCAGCCTACATGGAGGCAGGCGTAGCTGGGGGAGAAGCAGGCCCCGATAGCCACACTTTGCATTTGTAAATTTGTAATTGTGCATTGCTCGCACTGCTTGTATAAATTATTTGTGCCTGATTGTGCCGGTGCCACTGCCCATAACATAGTGATATTCCAGATTGTGCCCCAATCTCGTCCTGTTTCGCTTTTGTTTTTGCTGCCATCTTGTTGTTGTGCCTCCTAGCCCGTCTCTCCACCCCGCTCCCGCCTCCCAGCTGCTCCTCCCTCCCACTGAAAGTTTAGGATCGTCCCGTTCTGGTTAAGCTCTTTGACCGCTCCTCACGCTCCCTGGTCAACTTGATATCGTAGCGCTATACTGCTCACTGCTGCTAATAATTAATTGTGCATTACTCGCATTACTCATATCGTAGCGCTATACTGCTCACTGTTGATAATAATCAATTGTGCATTGCTCGCATTGCTTGTATCGTAGCGCTATACTGCTCACTGCTGCTAATAATTAATTGTGCATTGCTCGCACTGCTTGTATAAATTATTTGTGCCTGATTGTGCCGGTGCCACTGCCCATAACATAGCGATATTCCAGATTGTGCCCCAATCTCGTCCTGTTTCGCTTTTGTTTTTGCTGCCATCTTGTTGTTGTGCCTCCTAGCCCGCCTCTCCACCCCGCTCCCGCCTCCCAGCTGCTCCTCCCTCCCACTGAAAGTTTAGGATCGTCCCGTTCTGGTTAAGCGCTGTGACCGTCCTGACTTCTTCAGAAGCGGTCGCTCCTCACGCTCCCTGGTCAACTTGGTATCGTAGCGCTATACTGCTCACTGCTGCTAATAATTAATTGTGCATTACTCGCATTGCTCATATCGTAGTGCTATACTGCTCACTGCTGATAATAATCAATTGTGCATTGCTCGCATTGCTTGTATCGTAGCGCTATACTGCTCACTGCTGCTAATAATTAATTGTGCATTGCTCGCACTGCTTGTATAAATTATTTGTGCCTGATTGTGCCGGTGCCACTGCCCATAACATAGCGATATTCCAGATTGTGCCCCAATCTCGTCCTGTTTCGCTTTTGTTTTTGCTGCCATCTTGTTGTTGTGCCTCCTAGCCCGTCTCTCCACCCCGCTCCCACCTCCCAGCTGCTCCTCCCTCCCACTGAAAGTTTAGGATCGTCCCGTTCTGATTAAGCGCTGTGACCGTCCTGACTTGTTCAGAAGCGGTCGCTCCTCACGCTCCCTGGTCAACTTGGTATCGTAGCGCTATACTGCTCACTGCTGCTAATAATTAATTGTGCATTACTCGCATTGCTCATATCGTAGCGCTATACTGCTCACTGCTGATAATAATCAATTGTGCATTGCTCGCATTGCTTGTATCGTAGCGCTATACTGCTCACTGCTGCTAATAATTATTTGTGCATTGCTCGCACTGCTTGTATAAATTATTTGTGCCTGATTGTGCCGGTGCCACTGCCCATAACATAGCGATATTCCAGATTGTGCCCCAATCTCGTCCTGTTTCGCTTTTGTTTTTGCTGCCATCTTGTTGTTGTGCCTCCTAGCCCGTCTCTCCACCCCGCTCCCGCCTCCCAGCTGCTCCTCCCTTGCTCCGCCCCCCTCCACTATCCACTTATGTCAGAGCAACATACGCGCAGCGTTTACGCGCAGCATACGCGCCCAAGGCGCGCCAAAGATAAGCCCGTCTACGCCCGTCCGCGCCTGGACCGCGCCCAGCGCCAGACCCCCTGGCCCCCGCAAAAACCACTCCACCCGCCTAACATACGACGCCGCCACCCTCTCTGCACTCAACCCCGCCCGTCTCCCAGACTGCCACCAAGCCGCCCCTGGACATACCCATGGACCCTTCACCTGCCACTCCTGCAAGTTCGACTGCATCAGGACAAACACTAAATCCACAAACGCCAAACAGAACCGACAATAACCACCTGAAGTGCATCCTACTCAACACCCGCTCGGTCCACAAACACGCCACTGAACTATGGAACCTACTCGACACCACATCACCGGACGTCGCCTTTCTTACAGAAACCTGGATGAACGCCTCATCAGTGCCCAACATCGCCATTGCCTTCCCGGACGGTTACAAGATCATTCGGAAGGACCGCATCAACCAAACAGGAGGAGGCATAGCCATCGTCCATAAGAACACCATCCGCATCACAACCAGCTCCGACAACAACCTCGCAGCCGCCGAACACCTCCACTTCCAGATTCAAACCGACCCTAGGACCACACTCAGAGGCACCCTCATCTACAGACCACCAGGACCCCGCACACAATTCAGCGAAGACATCACCGACTTCATCAGCCCACACGCCCTCCCCTCCGAGGACTACATTCTACTAGGGGACCTCAACTTCCACCTAGAAAAGAACAACGACAACACCACCACCACCCTTTTGGACAACCTCGCCAATCTCTGACTCAAACAACTAGTAAACACCCCCACCCACTACGCCGGACACACGCTCGACCCAATCTTCTCCTCCAGCAAGCACTTCTCCTTCAATCACGCCACAGGACTCCATTGGACGGACCACTACTGCGTCCACTTCAACTACAGAAAGATCACAACCCACCACCACCCACAACAAATCCCCCGTAGAAACTGGAACAAAATTACCACTGACCAGCTCACCACATCGCTAAACCAAATCTCTCCCACCAAATCATGGGACCCAAATCAAGCAGCAATCAACCTCACACAATGGATCACCCACAGCGCTGATGAATTAGTACCCTTGAAAAACCATCAAAACAAACCAGGTAGCAAAAAAGCCCCCTGGTTCAATGACGACCTTAAGAAATCCAAAAAGATCTGCCGCACCCTCGAGAAAGCCTGGCGAACAAACCTAACCACAGACAACATGACCGCCCTCAAGAACGCCACCCGCAAACACCATCAGCTGATCCGATCCACCAAGATATCTGCATTTAAGGATCGACTCGACAACAACGCCCACAACAGCAAGGAACTCTTCAACATCGTCAAAGAGTTTACCAATCCCAGTGCCGGCTCCAACGACATCACTCCCTCTCAAGAACTCTGCGACTCTCTAGCCTCGTTCTTCCACAGCAAAATCACTAACATACATAACAGTTTCGGCGACCAGTCCACCCCCCCACCTCCGAACGGAAGCCCCCCACCACCAACCTTTGCGCCTGGAACCCAATCAGCACTGAAGACACCATCCGCTTGATGAACTCCATCCACTCCGGATCGCCAACCGACCCATGCCCCCACCACATCGTCAACAAAGCCGACTCCATCATCGCACCCCATCTCCGAGATATCATCAACTGCTCACTCAACACCGCCACCTTCCCGGAAAGCTGGAAACATGCCGAGCTCAGCGCCCTCCTGAAGAAACCCACAGCAGACCCCACCGAACTCAAGAACTACCGCCCCATTTCGCTCCTCCCATTCCCCGCCAAAGTCATTGAGAAAACCGTCAACAGTCAGCTTGCCGCCTTCCTCGAGGCTAACGGCTCCCTCGACCCATCACAGTCCGGCTTCCGAGCCAAACACAGCACCGAGACCGCGCTCATCGCAGCCACAGACGACATTCGAACACTACTTGACAACGGAGAAACAGCTGCCCTCATCCTACTGGACCTCTCCGCAGCGTTCGACACGGTATGTCACAGCACCCTCATAAAACGCCTCAGCAACGTCGGAATACCAGGAAAAGCATTGGACTGGATCATCTCGTTCCTCACCAGAAGAACACAGAGAGTCCGCCTCCCCCCTTTCAGATCAGAGACCACTGAAGTCATTTGCGGCGTACCACAAGGATCATCGCTCAGCCCCACCCTCTTCAACGTCTACATGAGCCCCTTCGCATCCATCGCGCGCCAACACAACCTCAACATCATCTCCTACGCTGATGACACACAGCTAATCCTCTCCCTCACCAAAGACCCAAACACCGCCAAAACCAACCTACACGAAGGAATGAAAGACGTAGCCGAGTGGATGAAGAACAGCCGTTTAAAACTAAACTCAGACAAGACGGAAGTCCTCATCCTAGGATCTTCCCCCTCTTCTTGGGACGACTCATGGTGGCCACCGGCCCTGGGCAACGCACCCAAACCAACGGACCACGCACGCAACCTGGGATTCATCCTGGACTCCTCCCTCTCAATGACCAGACAAGTCAACGCCATCTCATCATCATGCTTTAACATCCTACGTATGCTCAAAAAAATCTTCCGTTGGATCCCCACCGAAACAAGGAAGATGGTCACCCAAGCACTTGTCACAAGCCAAATGGACTACGGAAACACCCTCTACGCCGGAACCACAGCCAAATTACAGAAAAAACTCCAACGCATCCAGAATGCCTCCGCCAGACTCATCCTTGACATCCCCCGCCACAATCATATATCCAGTCATCCTAGAGACCTCTACTGGCTCCCCGTCAACAAGAGAATAACGTTCCGTCTCCTCACCCACGCACACAAAGCCCTCTACGAGCTAGGACCCAAATACCTCAACACGCGGCTGACCTTTTACACCCCACCCGCCAACTACGTTCGTCCAATCAAGCCCTCGCCGCGATCCCACGCATCCAAAGATCCACCATGGGAGGAAGATCTTTCTCCTACTTAGCGGCCAAGACCTGGAATTCTCTCCCCACTCACCTCCGCCTTACACAGAACCACCTCTCCTTCAGAAAACAACTCAAAACTTGGATATTTGATAAATAACGTGCCCCCCCTCCCTCAAGCGCCTTGAGACCCTCTGGGTGAGTAGTGCGCTATACAAATTTTGACTTGACTTGACTTGACTTGTAAATAAAATACTGCCATCAAATGAAAACACATTGTTAAATAAGCACCATCTGATCATCTTAAGTAACATTGAGTTATGGCTATACATTGAAATTGGTCTTTTTTTCAAATATAAATCCACTGCTTTCAAACCATTGTCATGCCTAATGCTGGTGTACGTGGCAGTAATGTCTAAGGTGAGGAGCAAATATTCGCTTGACCAAGTATGACTATTTAATTTACAAAGAAAATCATTGGTGTCGCATATATACGTTGGAAGATTGGTTACATGTTCCTGTAGGTAGTAATCAACGTATCTTGATGTGCACTCAAATAAACTTTTCTTGGCGGAGATGATCGGTCTCCCTGGAATAGGACTGACCCCTTTATGGTCTTTGGGAATAAAGTAATATATATTCACTGAAAAAACCATAGGTTTCACACATGTTATAGTTAGGAATTAGCATTTAAAAAACCTTGCAAATTCATTGAAAAAAACATAGGTTTCACACACGTTATAGTTAGGAATTAGCATTTAAATAACCTTGCAAATTCATTGAAAAAACCATAGGTTTCACACATGTTTTAGTTAGCTGGACATTTCACTCATACAAAACCTTTGAAATTTCCCCGTTATAGTTAGTTCAGCTAACTATACCTCACGCGCCCGCAATGCACTGCTGATGACGTCACATATTACATCACTCATGACATAGTCAGTGACATCACTCATGACATCACTGATGACATCTCAAATGACATCCCTGATGACATCACTGATGACATCATCCAGTGAATGTGTGTCTTTCTGAAAAATAAATATTTTTGATATATGTATATCTAAAGGTCGATGTAAGAATAAATGGGTAAATAAGTGTCTAAATGGATGTTTTTTTGGGTAAAATTTATTGGTTAACTAACTTATTAAGTGTATCTTAGTGAATACATATATTAGCGAGTAATGTTTAAATATTTAAATATATGTATCAGTGTCTCACTTTGTGTATAAGTGGCTGCATGGGTTGGTGAGTAGCTACATGAGTGTGCATATGGGTTATTAGTTGTTTTTTTGAGTATCAGTATGAGTGTCTGTATGGTTTGGTGGGGGGTATTACTTAGCGCATAGATGCATGAATGACTGACTCACTGTTTGTATGTGTTTTGAAGACAGCATGTGTGCAGAACTGTATGGGTGGATGAGTGTGTGTATGGGTAAGTTACTGAGTGAATGACTGTCTCAATAGTATCTTTATGAGTAACTACATATGTTTTAATCTAGTATATGTGAGTATTGATGTATATAAGTGAGTATATGTGAGAGTGGGAGATTGGAAGAGTTCCTGTTTAAATAAGTATGTGTTTCTATAAGTGATTATTTAAGAGAGTAAGTATGTGTACGTTTCCGTAGAAGTAAGTGTGGTAGTGTGTGTAAAGCTGGAAATGCAAATAAATGGATGTTTGATAGTTTATTTGAATGTGTGAGTATGTGTGTGAGTAACTCTATGGATGACTGTCAGTGTGTAACAGGATGTGTAGGTGTATCAGTACATATGATGAGTAAGTACAAGTATGAGTGACTATATAGGACTGTTAGTGAATGAGTGGATGTGTATATAGATGGTGGAATTACTGTTTAGGTTGTAACTGGTATTGGTATCTCCATTTTGTTGAAAATTTTAGTTTCTATTTTTGAATGTGTGTATCAAAGGTTATATTACGCTGAGAGGAGGTCTGCCACTCTTTCACAAGGATGATGTCATCAGTGATGTCATTTGAGATGTCATCAGTGATGTCATGAGTGATGTCTCTGACTATGTCATGAGTGATGTAATATGTGACATCATCAGCAGTGCATTGTGGGCGCGCAAGTTATAGTTAGCTGAACTAACTATAACGGGGGAATTTCAAAGGTTTTGTATGAGTTAAATGTCCAGCTAACTATAACATGTGTGAAACCTATGTTTTTTTCAATGAATTTGCAAGGTTTTTTAAATGCTAATTCCTAACTATAACGTGTGTGAAACCTATGGTTTTTTCAATGAATTTGCAAGGTTTTTTAAATGCTAATTCCTAACTATAACGTGTGTAAAACCTCAGTGAATTTCAAAGGTTTTGTAAATGATAATTATTAAATGTATTGTTATATTTTTATACCGATTTACTACATTATTTTAAACTATTTATTTTTAGATATTTTATTTTTCAAATTACATTACATATTTTTAATATAAATTGAAAAAAAATGTTTTTAAAAATATTTAAATTGTAATATATATTTTTCAATTTAATATTTTTTAATTTATATATATGTTATATAGCAGGCAATGATATTCTATGGAAGGAAATTCAAGTTACTGGTAAGTACAGTTAAATTTACTTTTCAGGAATAGTACTGAGCTAGATTGGAGAATTAATTCCTCTCCAATCCTGAGGTCCCCTGTGAGCCAACTAGTCCACCAGGTACCTCAGTATGCGCCAGGCAGCTGTGTTGCAGAGAGGTGTTCAAACGGCACGCCCCCTTTTTACAACACTCTGCAACACAGCTCCGAGGTGCTTACTGGAGATACCTGTTGGACTAGGGGACCTCTGGATTGAACCGGAAGTAATTCCCCAACTTAAAACGCGCCTCAGGGCATGTTTGCACTCACATCACCTCAAGCCCTGCCCCCTACCTTCACCACTGTGCTAACACGCCCTGTAGAGTGTTCTAAGTTGGGGGATTAAGTCCCCTTACATACTGAGGGTCGCTGGGGGGCAACTAGCTCACCGGGAACCTCCAGTATACGCCAGGAGGCTACGTTGCAGAGAGGTGTAATGAGGCCACGCCCCTTTTTACACCTCTCTGCAACGCAGCCCCCGGGGCGCGTTTGCAGAGGGGGAATCAATTCCCCTTGGAACCTCCAGTATGCGCCAGGGGGTTGCGTTGCTTTGCCCCGGGGCAGTGTGGGGGGGTTGGGCCCCCCCCCCACACTTCTTTTTCACTATGCCCCCGGGAATTGGTCCCCCCGGGGGGTAATTTGAAAAAAAGCAGACCGGGTTTTTTGAAAGCAAAATTGGGGCCTTGGGGGTCCGGTGGGACCACCTGAGCAGGCCTAGGGGGTCAGGGTGTTTCTACCCTGCCCTCTTTTTGCGTTCTACACGTTTGTTTTTCTGCTTTCTTGTGCCTTGGTCTACCGAGCACAAGATGGCTGCCAACACTTCCTGGTTTGGAGTGTTGAAAGCCAATGAGCATGCAGCTCATGCTCAGAAAGGTACGTGTACCGTACGCGTACGGTACATATGCGTACCCCGCGATTTTTGTAAAAAAAAAATGGGGGGCCTTGGGGGTCCTTGTGGGATCCCCTGAGCAGGCCTAGGGGGTCAGGGTGCTTCTATCCTGCCCCCTTTTTGAGTTCTAAACATGTTTTTCTGCTTTCATGTGCCTCAGTCAACCGAGGCACAAGATGGCTGCCAACAATTTCTGGTTAGGAGTGTTGACAGACAGTTGACAGCCAACCAGCATGCAGCTCGTGCACGGAAAGGTACTCGTACCGTACTCTTACCGTACGCGTAACCTACTCGTACAGCACACGTATGGTTACAGTAAGATTACGATACGTGCGCCTAGATATATATATTACTTTACTTTCGATTTTCTTAGGAACTACTGGAGGGATTTACACCATTTGAGCAAAAGCGTGATCTGCGAAGCAGACTCTACCATTTTGCCCCCACTTGACGAATCCCCCCAAAACTTTCAGGGAAGGAGCGGAGCTGAACGGGCCATCTTCTTTGAGAAATTCACGAATATTCATCAACCGGCGCCAAAGGTATTCCCAATAGAATGTTGCGGATTTCCTATGGATACTAGGTCATAACAATAACTACCTACTGGCTATATTTATATCACCTATTGGCCGTCGCCAGTAGGTAGTTATAGTTAGGACCTATTATCCATAGGAAATCCACAACATTCTATTCCCAATAATTTTGGCACCGATTGATGAATCTTTGCAAACTTTTTCAAATTTTTGGCCAGCTCTGGTGATTCATCAAGTGGGGGCCGTGAAAAGGGGGGGTCCCAAATGTGTTTTCCCCATGCAATTTCTCATAGGACCTTTAGCCACAGCTACAGCCTGAACTGCTGAACTGAATGACACCAAATTTGGCAAAGAGGTAGCCCTCAGTTCAGACTTGTGCCTTTTGCTTAAATGGTGTCAATCTGTTCAGTAGTTCCTGAGAAAACTATAGTTAAAATCAATTATATATGTATGGGCGCGGTGGATCCGCGGATTCTGCGCGCATTGTCATCGTACCATAAGTGCACCCTTCCGATCACGCGCTGAATGCTAATTGGCTGTCAAGTGGTTGTCAACATTCGGAATCAGGAACTGTTGGCAGCCATTTTGTGTCTCGGTAGAAGCGAGGGTGAGGAAGTCCGTGGAATATGTGTGCAAAATGTAGAAAAGGGGCAGGGTAGAAATGATTTTACCCTCTAGACCTGCTTAGGGGGTCCCAGAAGGACCCCCAGGGCCCACATTTTAAAACCCGACAGGTGCTTGTAGAGTGCGTGGACTCTGCCGTAAAATAAATAAAATAAAACAGAGCTTTTTTTATATTTAGCCCCTGCGGGAGCTAAATACCGGGGGCAAAATTATTAAATTTTATGGGGGGCCCAGAGGGGCACCCCAGACCTGGGGATCATCACCTCGGGGCAAAAAAAAAATGGTGGGAGGAGGGGTCCAAGGTCCCCGAAGCCACGGGGCAACCACCCCCCAGGGCTTTATGTATTGTGGGAGGGTGACTGCATGACCCCCCTCCTGGAGCACTCGAGGGCCCCGTTATCCCCCGGGGCTACAAAAAAATGGTTGGGGGGACTGCAAGGTCTCCAATGTATTGTGAGAAGACTGGCTCCTGCCGTGTCCTTGGGTGTCCATCCTGCCCTCCCATAGCAAGGAAATCTGTTCTCTCTTTTAAAATCTAAATCAGATTGCTATTCCACATGGGGAGCTGCATGTTAGTAGCTCCCCATGTGGAAAAGCAATGCCGGCTCCCAAACGCGTAGGAGTTGTGCACCAAAGGCGCTGAAGTCGCGCACCCTACAGATTATGAGTCGTGCATCCAGCGCGTGCACACCAGGGGGCCGCACTGAGCGCTGTGCTGGGTGCGCGACTTTTAATTTTACTGTAAAAAAATAGCCCTTATCAGTAATTTCTCATATCCCCGGGGACCCTATCCCCCAGGTCTTATAAAAAATGTTGGTAACCGAAGGTAGAGCCACAATGCCCCCACGGTCCCGCCGGCTCCCTGCGTCCTTCGGGAGCCGGCATTGCTTTTCCCCATGGGTAGATGCTAACTTGAATGTGGAAAAGCAATCTGGTTTGGATTTTGAAAGTGAGAAGAGATTTCACTGCTGTGTCTTTCTCATAGCAAACAGCAGTGTCCCGGGGGTAGGCACCCCAGGACACTGCAGGAGCCGACCTTGGGGAATGGTGGTCCCAAGGGCCCTTGAGGGGTCCAGGTGGAGGACCACACAGTCTGCCTCCCACAATGCACAAATCCCCGGGGGTGGTGGTTCCCGGGGCTTGAGGGGGGTCGTTGATGTCCACACTTCTAATTTTGCAGGGGGAGGCCTTGGAGCCCCCCACAACCATGTATTTTATAGCCCGGGGGATGGCTCTCAGTCTTGTATAGGAAACAGCAATGTTGAGAAAATCTTCTGGTAAGATAACAAAGGATTTTGAAGTCCATTTCCAGCATTTTTGTTGTAGTTTGCAGGCGTTAAAGCAACAACAATTTTAACTCCGTCTTTGTAAATATGCCACTACGTTTTGTATTGTCGCCAATCTCGTCGTCCATTTAAATAGACACAAAGTATTTATTGAAGTTCATTGTCAATCGTGAAGCAACACTGTCTAATTGTGATCGATAAAGAATTGAATGAGTTGTGTACTTGTTTTGCTCGTAATGTGCATAGGGGCAGATTTACAAGTTCATTGCGTTACTATTGCATCACTTTTAAAATGGGAAAAGTGACGCGAAAGTGGGGCAAGGGGGTTGTAAATCTGGTACACAGTGTTCTGTTTTACTTTGCTTTCCTTTCTGTAATGTAGAGGATCCTGGCTAAATATAACAGTTTCTGTATAGCCAGTACCTTTTAACCCTAACCCCAATCGGTTCTCTGCCTGGTACTATAGTAACAGTTCATGGAACACTTAAATGAGCAAAGAGGTTAGAAGTTCACCACACTATGTTGCTAATCAAAACAGTTTCTGTGCTGGAGTTCTAAAACTTTTCCATAGGAACCCATGGTCATAGCTATAGACGCTGGTAAAGATCTGGTAAAGAGTTACCCTCAGTATTATACTTCAAGTTATGAATATCATTTCTATTTTTAAATGTTTTTCAACTATATCATTATCACACTAAATAATAGTGAAATGTCAGAAAAAGAAGACGTATAAACTTTTATTAAAACAATAATAAATAACTGGAAACGTAACTTAAAGATAACAATGTAATAAATAAGTAGAAACATAACTTTAAAAAAAACAATTCAACAAAATATGATATGGACTACAATAGAGGTAGGGTAGGTAATCTGCAAAACAAAAATGAAAAAAGTGTTTAAAATTAGATCGATGTGACTAAATGAGGTCAAACATTACACGTTAAGGTAACACTTGGCGAAATTTTGTTATTTGCACGTCTGCAGTGTGCCTGATACATTTCACCTGTTTTATAGGCCCGCGTTCAAGAGGTGTCTGTATGGAAGTGCCTACTGCGTCAGATTTACACTATGGACCAACAGGTCTTTAAAATGATTCAGAGATGAGACAGAATTAGGTGAGAGATCAAGTCATTATGCAGGACGATATTCTTTAGGGCTTATTTACAAGATTCTTGAGCCACTTTTGTGTTACTTTTCCCATGTTGAAAGTGATGCAAAAGTGGCACAAGGGGCTTGTAAATAAGCTCTTTTATTTATAATGCATTTAATCAGAGGCATTGTATATCTAGGCCACTCTGCTTACCTTCTATAAACACTGTGGCCAACTGAGTTCACAACTTGAACTCAGCTTTGGTTGTACATTGCAGACTGTCTTAAATTCAGCCTCGGCAGAGTGGACAGTAGCGTCCATAACTTTAAAAGAGAAAGAGAAACGATGTGAGAGTGAGAAAGAGAAAGAGAGAAAAAAACAACATTAAAACTGTGAGAGATGGAGCAGTTAATACTGGAGAAAATCTTCGTAGCTCACCTTTTTACCTCCTTTGTGTGTCCAGGCATGTGCCTGTTCATAGTGCACCCTCGAGGGTAGTGATCTGAAAGATAGTATATAGAGTTATTAACCTCATGCGCGCTAGCGGTTTTCCCGCTGCGCGCTGCGTTTTTAAAAAACCCGCGTTACGTGACGAGCTGAGCTCGTCATCAGCGTAGGGCAGGTTACGCCCATGATGAGCTGAGCTCGTCATCAGCCCCGAAGGGGTTAATAGCATAGTACATACAACTGCACACACATATCTTTGCTTTATTTATTTGTATACTCAGGATATTGTATTTCATCCTGTTCCACTGTAAGGAGGTGTCTGTGCGCTGTTTTTCTTCCAAAGTAGTATATCATATGCACTCCCACTACATAGCGGTGAGTTCTCAATATTGCGTACCTAGACTGTTGAACCCCATTGACTCGCAGAGTCCGGAGGTGAGTGTTTTTCTTGGGAAGTCAGAGGCAGATTTAGAAGCTCCTTGCACCTCTTTTCTCATGTTAAAAGTGACAGAAAAGTGGCACAAGGAGCTTGTAGATCAACCCCTCAGACTTTTGTAACCTATCCTTACTGCTTGGAGGTAATTGTACATTCCTACGCAATGAAGCTGCTGCACACTACCCACTATCTCTTTTCATAGATAAGTTGTTGTTGTTTCGGAAACAAGTTTCTTTGCTCACCTTGTGCCATTGGCGTGATTCAAAGAGGGTGCACCACGTGTCGAAGGAGGCTTCTCAGATGCTGTTACGCTGGCCACACATCATCGCAGATTACACGAACATAGAGCTTTGTAGGTTTTTTTTGGGGGGGTGACGCCAATTTGTGAAACACAACCTGTAAGATAAAAAGGAAGTTAACATTGTGTGTAATTTCTTCATGAAAGGAGTGACTGAAAAGAATATTCGTAGCTCACCTTTCTGTCACCGGTATGTTTTTTTACCACGTGCCGGGACATAATGCACCCTGAAGCTCTACATCTAAAAGATAGTATAAGAAACTGGTTATTATTGATATTTGTTACAATCTTAATGTGGAGTACAATAATATCACCCTTCAACACATCTTTCGCATTTAAAAACAACTATTTGTACAGTTTATATTCTAGACGTTTGACCGATTCTAAAAATGTTCCTGCTATTGGAAAAAATATATATATTAATGGAATAAGATCCGGTATATAGGACTGTGTTTGTCTAAATCGCTGCGTCAGTTTTTTGCATCCAGTCTGCTGCAGCCAATCGACTCCCTCTGATGTGCACCCAGGCCTCACTGCTCACCTTTTCATGGACAGGACACCTTCTACATCATGCAGTCCCGCTCTGCCACCAAGAAGTCTCACATATGGTGCTGAGTCTTGATATCGCTATGACTAACGACATACTCGTGCTTCCATCATCATTGCAGGTTCTCCACCCGCTCAGTCCTTCCAGTACCACTAACTCAGTGACCAAAGAGGTCAAGCACGTAGAGGTGGGACCTCGCGCTCGGTCATTCTGTCCTACATGAGGCGTCCGAATCACTAGGACGGGCCATCACAGCGCTTGCGATGGGAGCAATTCTAAAATGGCGTACTGCACGTGTGCCCGTCTTATTTATTAGTAGGGTCATGTGTGTAGCGATGCATGCGCTAAATGGGTGTGGTGTGGGTGTATATCAGCCATGAGGGAGTGTGTGTGTGCTGTTCTGACAACTAGACCTGGAACTAAGAAATCAGTACAATGGAAATCTTTGCAATGTTTTGTTTTTGCTTTTTCCTGGTAGCGTAAGTTGAGTGGGCTGGCTTGACGTATGCCAGTGCTGCCGAGGCTCTAAACCATGATTACGGAGCTATGGGAGTGGTCCCGTCGCGAGCTGTATGAGAAATCAAGTGATTCGGGTGTCCGTTTTGTAAAGTTGACGTCACCCGGGTCTTAAACGCAAATGTGTCATTATATCTGTAAAGTTCCACAACTTGGCCAACATGGAAGGTATGGGGTATCACTGACTCTATATTCGTTCATAGTTGCACACATAAAAGATGGTGGACATTACGCATTTCTGCGATTATGAATGTTTGTTGTACATTCAGTGGAGTGTTGTAGCTGTAGTAATACAGGGCTGTGAAAGGTTTAAGTTGCAGTTTTTGGCAGTTGAAGGGCAGCTAATATATATACGTATGTGGTTATTCAGGTACACTGTAGAACATGGTGCTGGAACTGAGTGTTCGAGGCCCGGAATTGCGTCCACATCCTGTTATTGTAGAGTAATGACGTAATGTACGCGTGTCTGAAAATGTATTCGTTTTGGGTTGATTTTGCACTATATAAATATGCTAAAAAAAAAGGGGATTAGCCCACACTTACTGTCGCAGGTAAGATGGTTGCATACGCTATTTATAGCACAATATAATGTGGTAGGGTGGAGGAGCAGCATTTTACAAACACAACAAATACACAGACACAGATAGATAGTTGAAGCGGGTACCGGCATGTGTGCTCAACTCCATTTTATTACGTTGTTGTTGTTAACATGTAGAATAGTAATCATGATATCATATACAGATATTCAATCATAAACAGTTTATGACTTCTGCTGTACAAAGGTAGGAGCATTGTTTGTGAAATAATACACAGAAGATTCTATCGTAAAGAGTTCATGAGTTGTGGTGCACTGAGGTAGGGGCGGTTTGTGTGGAGCCTATTGAATTTTGCCTTAAAAAGGGCACGTGGCGATTATTTACAGTGTACTGAGTTAGTGGTATGTCTGGTGTTTATCATGTGCTCACCCTGCGTTGATGTGTGGTCTGAACGGACTGCACTGAAATCATTCACTGTTGAATACTCGACTATATGAACTTTGAGGGGGAAAAAAACTAGCATCGATGGTTATCAATTGCTGTGCAAACTAGGTGTACTGATTGCTCCCCATAACAAATTAAACAACTCCTCTTCACGCAGTGCATTGTAACTTTCACAAATTGGGGATATATATCTGGTGGTGATGTTGAAGGTGATGCCCCAGAGGTACTTGATATTGCTGATGGTGGAGGTACATTTTGGTGCAATCTTCTACATTCTTTGTTATCATAGTTCACACGATGCAGCTATTGAAGGTGACGTACATACTAGCAGTGCAACAGCACTATTTGTTTCTCTGCTTTAAATAAATCGAGGCTGAATGTAATGCTGACTGTAGTGTAGATGAAAAGGTAAATTCAAGTTGTGAACCCTACTGTACACAGTGTACATAGAAGCTAGTAGTCAGTACAGTTATAGAAAAAAAATGTTTTCACTTATTTTAACAAAATCTGAATGCATACAGTATAATTGTCTCTGCATTAAATAAATCAAGGTTGAATTTCCTACTGTCTATAGAGTAGATGCAAAGGTGAATTCAAGTTGTAAATCCTGCTGTCCGCAGTGTAGATCTTAGGGTGACGTGCATCATCTGCAATTATCATTGAAGTGGAAGATAGAACATGTATGCAGCATGCATTTTATTATTCAACTAAATCAATAAGTGATTTAACATATTTTTTGAAGGAAACATACTAAAGGGATATTGTGTAGGGTTTGATAGGTGTTATACTTAGTTTGGTTTCCACTGAGTTAGTGGTACCTGAAACAACAAGTTTCTGTGGACCCTGCAATGATGTGTGGTTTGGGTAGGCCGTACTGATAGTAATGTTTTTTGTCTTGCGAATTCTGGCTTAGTAAGGCCATGTAATGATTTTGTGTAGATTTGAGGGACGTTACTTTGTTTTGTACTGCACTTTATAAATAATGAATGAAGAATCAGTTAAATTCTGCGATGAATTATGGTGCACTGAGTTAGTAGGACCTTTTGGACTGAGCGTGTACGTAACCTGCGATGATACGTGGTCCGGATAGGCTGCACTGGGGATAATGTTTTTTGACTACAGAATTTGGCCTTAATAAAGCCTTGTGGGGATTATTTATGGTGTACTGAGTTAGTGGTACGTCTGGTGTTTAGCGTGTGCTCACCCTGCGATGATGCGTGGTGTGAACGGGCTGCATTCAAAGCATTGACCGTTGCATACTGGACTGTATGTACTTTGAGGGGAAAAATAGTACCATCGATGGTTATGAATTCTTCAGCAACAAAATGATCAGAATCAGATGATTCTTCCAGTAGTGTAGCCATTTTTGTCTCCAAAAAAGAAATTCATGTTTCCAATGAAGAAAAAGTGAGGTTCAAATTGTGACCTATGCTATCCACAGTATAGACTATCATTAAGTGTACCTTTGCACTTGCAGAGTGAAATTTAATATTCAAGTAAAACTATAAGTGATATAAAAGAAGTTGTTAAAGGAAGCATAATAAAGGAATATTGTAGAGGGTTTGATAAATGTTATACTTAGTTTGGTATTGTACTCTGCAAATAATAAATCGACAGTGTAATTAATTGTGAGTTCTGATGACCGCAGTGTAGACAGGAGGCAGCGGTTAGCAAGAGCTCACGACCACATGGCATTGATTAAAGCTTGACAGTATTGGTAATTTAGTGTGTGTGCAGCCAGCGATGGTAAGTGGTGCAGTGACTTAGTGGAAACTGAAGCAACAAAGTTCTGTGGAGCCTGCAATGATGCATGTTCCGAGCAGGACGCAATGGTAGCAAAGTATTTAAAATCAATTTTTCTTATAAATATTGGGTGTCCCTTCACGGGAGTATGTTGCAGTACATCTCAAAAAACTATGATATATTTTCTCCTCAATAAGAGATCTGACTCAATACAGTCACGTGGCTAAGATTTGTGGTGCACTGAGTTAGTAGTACCTTTGGCGCTTAGCGTGTACGTACCCTGCGATAATGAATGGTAAAGGAGGGGCCATATTCGGACTAATGTCTTTTCTCTATTGAATTCTGCCTGAATACGGCCACGTGGTGATGAATATGGTGCAGTGAGTTACTGGTACCTTTGGCACTGAGCGTCTACAAACCTGCGATGGTGCGTGGTCCGGGCAGGCCACACTGGGAGCAATGTTTTTTGCCTAGTGAATTTTGCTTTAACAAGGCCACGTGGAGATGACTTGTGGTGCAATGAGTTAGTGGTGCATGAAGAACTCAGCGTGTGCGCACCCTGCGATGATTTGTGGTCGAGCGGGTTGCACTGGTACAATGTCTCTTGGCTATTAGAATGCGTCATGTGCAATCACCATTCCACCTGAATTGTGAGCCCTCAAAATGTAGATGGAAGGCAGTTGTCAGCACAGATATCGACAAATGATTTTTGTGACTTATGTAAAATAAATCTGAACACATACAGTAGAATTGTCTCTGCATTACATAAATCAAGGCTGAATTCCCTAGTGTCCTTAGTGTACATGGAAAGCTGAATTCAAGTTGTGAACATTGCAGTCTGCAGAGTACATTTATGGCAGTAGTTCACAGAAATATTGACAAATGCTTTTTTGTCATATACGTTAAGAAAATCTGACGACACAGTAGAATTGTCTCTGCCTTAAAAAAATGTAGAATTAATTCAATGTTGTCTGTAGTCCATATCCGCTTCTGGTATCAAGTTGTGAACTCTGTTGATCTTAGTGTACATTTGAAGGCAGTACTTTGTACAGACATTGACGGATTTTTTTTGTGGCATCCATTAACAAAATTGTCTCTGCCTTACATAAATCAAGGCTAAGTTGAATGCTGTCCGTAATTGTCTCTGCATTAAATAAATGAAGGCTGAATTTCCTACTGTTCAAACTTTAACAAAATCTGAGGACATAGTACAATTGTCTCTGCTTTAAATAAATCGAGACTGAATGCAATGTTTTCTGTAGTGATGATGCGCAACTGGTATCAAGTTGTCAATTCTACTGACCGCAGAGTAGATTGAAGGCAGTTCTCAGCACAGATACTGATAACAAATTTAGATTCAAAGTTGAATTCAAGTTGTAAACCCTGCAGTCCGCAGTGTGGATTGAAGACTGTAGTTGAAACAGACATAAGTCTGCTGTGCTGTGGCGCTGAGTTCCCAATGGGTCAAGACTGATTTGCATATGGCTGGGTCCGAACTGAAATGTCATGGTGAGCAAAAAATGATAGGTTTTGGTCCAGATCTCTGCACTGGGGTGAATGTATGACACTGTTCTGCATTCTGTCTATCAATTGTTCTTTTCGCACATGAATAATATAGCATCCATATCCCCTTGGACTGAGCACCATTAGATAAGGGACACAGTTCGGATGACTCTTTCTTTGATGCCACACAAAGCACGGAATGATAAATATTAGCATTTTCGTTCCTGTGCATAGGAAAACAGTGCACCAGAATGGACTCAAAAGTCAATAGCATTCCTCATTAACTCTGAAGACTGGAAAGAAGCTGTCAGCATACCATCTAACAAGTGGCAAGGATGTCTTACAGGAAAGCACTTCAGCTCAGGTATCAATTTTGACAGGTCATCACACAACTTTTTCATATACGTAGCTGAATCACTGCAAATACAAACAATATCACTCCAATCTTCCATGTTTTCCAATAGTCTGGTGTCCTGTTTTAACCACTATCCCAGATGCTTGGTGATAGCACTCTTTTCACATATACTTGTCAAAATACCTTTCATTGAATTTTTTAAAGTCCGAGGTGTTGGCAATTTGTCTACTATCAATGCTGACTCACTAGATACTGGGGGCTGATGTATTAAGGGTTTTTACCCATTCTCTGTGGGTGAATGTGATGACACATATAAGGAAAGATTCTTATAAAACCAGCCATTTTACCTATCAGTGAAAGATACAAACGAAGCCAAAATATCAAATAGGACTTTGATATTTCCTGATTCTGTATCTTTAGACCAAAGACCACAAAACTGAAAAAAATAAAAGGAAGAAAAAAAAAATGTTAGTGGCATCCCTAAACAACAATACTCAATTAGAATATTGTCAGACCAGACTTTCTTACTGCTATCTTGCATAACAAAGTAACATTTTATTGGACCCTTCCGGAACAAAAGAAATGACTCTTTCACTCTTTTTTTCCTTTCTTTGAACGGCATTTAGTTTGTGGTTGTGCAGTTGTTTTTTCAGTGTTTATATGTTTTCACTGGTGGGGTTTTATCAGTTATTATAGGTTTAAACCTAAAACCGGACAGTCTAATTAAAATGTATTATTCCAACTCCAGCGAATGCAACAGTAGAGAAAGTGTTGGATAGCCGAGAGGTAAGAATTAGTATTCCCACTCCAGTGAATGCAATAGTAGGGAAAGTGTTGGCCAGCGGAGAGGGACAATTTACTATTCCCACTACAATGAATGCAACAGTAGGGAAAGTGTTGGATAGCAAGGGACAAAAA
The DNA here is from genome assembly GCF_964261635.1 of Lissotriton helveticus. Lineage (NCBI taxonomy): Eukaryota > Metazoa > Chordata > Amphibia > Caudata > Salamandridae > Lissotriton > Lissotriton helveticus. Next base: position 1,235,576,049 of record NC_136063.1, on the reverse strand, counting down.
TTACTATTCCCACTCCAGCACAGTGCAACAGTAGGGAAAGTGTTTGATAGCAGAGGGTTAACATTTACTATTCGAACTCCAGCGAATGCAACAGTAGGGAAAGTGTTGGATAGAGGAGAGGTAAAAATGTGTTTTTCCACTCCAGTGAATGCAATAGTAGGGAAAGTGTTGGATAGCAGCGGGGATAAAATAACTATTACCACCCCGGCAAGTGCAACAGTAGTGAAAGTGTTGGATAGCAAAGGGGAAAAAATTAAAATTCCCTCTCCTGCAAGAGCAACAGTAGGGTAAGTGTTGGATAGTGGAGGGGTATAAATTACTATTCCCACTCCAGCGAGTGCAACAATTGGTAAAGCGTTGGATAGCAAAGGGTTACAATATAGTGTTCCAACTCCAGCGAATGCAACAGTAGGGAAAGTGTTAGATAGTGGAGAGGTACAAATTACTATTCCCACTCCAGTGAATGCAATTGTAAGGACAGTGTTGGATAGCAGAGGGGAATAATTTACTACTCCCACCCCAATGAGTGCAATAGTAGGGAAAGTGTTGGACAGCTGAGGGGTATAAATTACTATTCCCACTCCTGCAAATGCCACACTTGGGAAAGTGTTGAATAGCAGAGGGGTATACATTACTATTCCCTCTCCTATAAACCCAAAACCTGCTCTAAAAAAACACACAATTAGACTGTATATTCAAATACAGAAGTTGTACTGTTTCCAGTACAGATGGAAAATCCGACCCACATTGTGAACAGCACATTCGTGAATGGTGAACAGGTTACTTGAAACTGCCTGTATACCATTTACTGTAGGTGGTGAACCTAGCCTCAAATTCAAGGAGATTAAGGAAATGGCCCTCCAAGACAGACTCAACACCAATGCACACAACAGCAAAGAACTCTTTGTCATCATCAAGGAGTTTGCCAGGCCCAACAGTGAGACCACAGATGTCCCACCCTCCAAAGACCACTGCAACAAGCTCAGAACCTTCTTCCACCACAAGATCAGGCAGATCTAAGACAGCTCCCTCACCTAGTTCCAGCTTCTTTTAATTCCTTTCCCCCCCTCTCTGAAGAACTTTTTTTGTCCCTCCTCCCTAAAATCAAGTCCGGTTCCCCATCTGATATCTGCCCGGCCCACATCCTACGGCAGATTTATGCGGTCTGCCCGTTGCCCCCTCTGGGCTTCCTCAACGATTCATTGGCCCGAGGGGTTGTTACTCCAGCGTTAAAAGCCGCGTTCATCGTCCCCATCCTGAAGAAACCGGGAGCCGACCCCGCTGTGATGGCCAACTATCGCCCCATTTCCCTCCTCCCTTTTCTAGCGAAGGTGCTTGAGCGGCATGTTACATCTGCACTCAGCTCCTTTGCCGAGGAGAATGGGAGGTTGGCCCCATATCAGGCGGGATTTCGCCCAAAGCATTCGACAGAGTCAGTGGTGGTGTCGGTATCCGACACCCTCAGAGAGGGCCTGGACTCCGGTAGACCTCAGGCGCTGGTCCTTCTTGACTTGTCCGCCGCTTTTGACACGGTGGACCATTCCATCTTGCTTTCCCGTGTCAAGGCGGCGGGCATAGGAGGATCAGCCCTTATCTGGCTTTCATCCTTTTTGAAGGACCGGACCCAGGCGGTCCATCTTGGGGAGTTTTCAGCTACCCCCTGCCAGGTCCAGTGCGGTGTTCCCCAGGGCTCTTCTCTCTCTCCTTTACTCTTTAATCTGTATATCGCTCCACTCATCTTTGCCCTACAGCATCTGGAGGTCTCGGTATATAACTATGCCGATGACCTCCAGCTCATTTTCGATCTTTCTTCCTCTCCTGATTCCATCTCTAATTTCCAATCTATTCTATCTTTCATCAGGGACTGGATGAATTTCAACCACCTGAAACTCAACCCCGATAAAACGGAACTTGTGGTGACGGGTGGTTGCTCCAGTCCCTGGAATTCTTTCTTTTGGCCCCCCTCATTTGGTTCTTCTCCTACTCCTGTTTCCTCTGTTAAGACTCTCGGTATTAAGTTAAACAACCAACTTACTATGCACTCCCAGATTGGCTCTGTGGTTTCTTCTTGCTTTCTTACTCTCCGCACTATCCGTTCTATTTCACGTTTCTTCTCTTTTCCTGCACTTAAGCTTATTATGTCCGCACTGGTCCTGTCCCGCCTGGACTACGGGAACATCCTGTACAATGGTATCCCCCAGTACAGCCTCCGTAAATTGCAATTAGTGCAAAACCAGGCGGCCCGTCTTGCCTTTGGTCTGCCTAAATTCCACCATTCCTCCCCCCTACTGAAAACCCTCCACTGGCTCCCGGTGCGGGAACGCGCCTTGTTTAAATTAGGCTGTGTGGTGTTCCAGGCCAGGTCTGGCCTGGCCCCCTTATTTATTTCCTCAGCCATCAAGGCTTATGTCCCTGGCAGAGACCTCCGTTCTTCGGCACAACTTCTCTTGACCGTGCCCCGTTATCGGAAGAAAAGACAGGGGGGCTCAAAATTCTCCTTTCTTGCCCCCACGTTCTGGAACTCCCTTCCTTTTGATCTCAGGTCTCTTACTGACTATTCCGCCTTCCGTAAAGCTCTGAAGACCTTTTTATTTCTTCAGGCTCTTCTTTAGCAAACTGCCTATTCCCCAGCTGTTGTTTTTAGTTGCTGTCCTCGCTCAGTAAGTCGCCTTCTACTTTAGCGCCAAGAAACCGCCCAGGTGTACGTTGCGCTCAATAAATATTTTAAAACTTAAACTTAAACTTTGACACCCAAGATGCTCCCACCATGCCCAACACCACCACAAATAACCATGCCACAACCCAACAGATCCCACTCAACTGGACTTTGTTCACCATAGATGATATAGTCAAGATAATGAAGAGCATTCACACCGGAGCCCCCTCGGGCCCTTGCCTGTATCACATCTTACAAAAAATAGTCACCTCTATCGCTCCCGAGCTTCGCCGCACCATCAACTGCTCCATCGAGCTTGCCACCTTCCACAACAACTGGAAACATGCTGAGATCAACCACCTGCTAAAGAAGCCATCTGCGGACACAACAGACCTCAAGAACTTCAGACCCATCTCCCTGCTCCCCTTTCCAGCCAAGGTCATTGAGAAAGCCATCAATTCTCAACTCTCCAGGTTCATTGAAGGGAACTACGCCCTGGACATCTCCCAACCTGACTTTCGAAGCAACCAAAGCACGGAGACCACACGCCTCGCCACCGACAATGACTTCTTCTTCCTACCTGACCAAGACAAAATCACAGCCCTCATCCTACTGGACCTCTCAGCTGCCTTCAATACCGTCTCCCACCACACCCTAATCACGAGTCTCCATGATGCCAGCATCTTCAAAAAGGTCCTGGACTGGATCCACTCCTTCCTTTCCAGCGAAACACAGTGAGTCAGACTACCTGCATTCCTCTCAGAACCTACAGAGATCTGCAATGGAGTGCCCCAGGCCTCCTTCCTGAGCCCCACCCTCCTTGAACATCTACATGGCCCCCTCTTTGCCATCGTCAGGAACCACAGACTCAGCATTGTCTCCTTGGCCGACAACACCAATCTGATTCTTTCCCTCACCAACGAACCAACAACTGCCAGAATCAACTTCCACAGCAGGAGGAAGGCCGTTGCCACCTTGATGAAATATAACTGCCTTAAACTCAACTGGGACTGACCAAAGTACTCATCCTGGGACCCAACCCCTCAGCCTCGGGCGACACCTGGTGGCCTGCCACACTGGAAACACCCCCATGGACTTAAGCATCATACTGGACTCCTTGCTCACAATGAACCACCAGACCAACACCATATCCTCATCTTGGTTCCACAAGCTATACCTGCTTCAAAATACATGCAGATGGATTACCACAGATTCCAGAAAGACGGTCACCCACACACTCGTCCCCAACAGACTTGACTACGGCAATGCACTCTATGATAGTGTTTCCCGGAAACTCCTCAGGAAACTATACAAAATGCCGCAGCCAGACTGGCCCTCAACGTCCCCCACCACAGCCCGAACACATTTGACACCTCAATTGGCTCCACGTCAACAAAATGATCACCTTCAAGCTCCTCACTCATGTCTCCAAAGCTTTCCATGATGGTGGACCAGCATATCTTAACCACTGCCTTTCATACCAGGTACCCACCAGACACCTTCACTCCGCCCAACTTGCCCTGGCCACTGTTCCACGGATCCACAAGACCAAAAATGGAGAAATATCCCTCTCCCTCCTTGCTGCCAAGACCCTGCCTCTCCACTTCGGGCAATCCCCATTGCTGACCCAATGCAGGAAAGTTCTCAAGACATGGTTCTTTGACTGAACCCCTGTGTCCAGACAGATCAGCAGTCCCCACCTTCCTCAGCACCTCAAAACCCTTACGGGTGAGTAGCAGCGCTATATAAAGCCCTAATTGATATGTAAACCCCTGCTTGAATCCCCCAGAGAAATATGCAGTGTGTAATGCACCAACCTAATATTGTTTCCCTGGGTGTCTGTGGGACCTGCAGCCCCCCCACATAAAATGTGCACAATTAGTGCAATTCTTTCCAGTTGGTTTGCATGTGTGCCCGTTAGGTATATGGGACCTTGCCACATACAAATGAAGGAATGTTTCACTCTGTGTGCCAGTACAAACCATATTGCACAATTGTCTGTGCAAGGACATGTGGCCCTTTCTGTAATATCAGAGTGCCCACAGAGCAAAATGTGGTTTCAAATACCCATTGAACCTGCAGAGAACTTTTTGTAAACACCTTTATATGTTTCATTGCCCAGATGGTTGATTCTTCTTCGGAGATCAAAAAGCTACCATTCAGAAAGGAAACATTCATGTCTATTTTGTGAGTGTGTCAACACTCAGGGAGAGATTTATTAACAGTTCAAGCAGTGCAGCAAGGCACGTTGCTGTGCTGCATAGTGTGACTGGGAGAGAGCTAAAAAGCACCATATCTACTAACGCATGGAACTCGAAGTTGCCTAACGTCAATGTAGGCCCCCTTGCACCAGGGTGCCTGAGGACGAGCAGGATTGTTTTTGTGTAGAAAGGGATACCTTGGTGCACAAACAATGCTTAGAGGCATAATCCTCTTTTTATTTGTGCTGCAGAATGCAGCAGTCATGGAAAAAGGAAGTAGTAAAGAAAAATAAAGATACATCTCCTTGTTAGCACACCATTTGGCACAAACCCAGGTATACAAGTCTTTGTAAATCGTGGTTTGCATCAAAATACATGGGTGGATGCATGCAAATACCCATTAGTTGGTAACACTTACACAACATAAGGTAGCGCTGGGCACTGCATTGTTTTACTTTTTAGTTTTTTTAATGACGCAAAGTGGCTTTTTGTGGCTTAGTAAATGCCAATAATGATTTTGTGTCGGGCTATACCACAAACGTGATGCAGCCCTGTTGCAAAATCATAGTGAACCTGCGCCTCAATCTTTGGAAAATTCTCTGGGCCTCATTTATGAAAAGTGATGCATCGCTGGGTGAAAACAGTGATGCGTCACTTTTCATTGCGTCCTCCTTGTGACACCAATGATGTGTCATATTTACATTATGACGCATCATGTCGCAAGGAGTTACAGATACGTCAGTATTACTGACGTATCTGTAGGTGCAAAAGTGACACATTGCTGGAGTGTGTCACAAAAGTGACGCAACTCCAGCAATGTGTCATGTGAAAGGCCCTGCGTCAGTCTTACGCCTGCTGTGAGGTAGGCGTAAGAAATTGACGCATTTGTGTCCTAGAAGTGGCGCAGTGAAATCTCATAGATTTCACTGCGTCACTTCTATGACCCTGTCTTGCGTCAGAACGCCCCCTCTGCATACATTATACCTGGCGTAGGTATAATGTAGCGCAGGGGTTTACAAAGTGACGCATCTACCTAGATGCGTCACTTTGTAAATATGGTGCAACAAGGCACATTTTTTACGCTGCTGGGTCGTCACAAAAAGTGACGCACCGGCGGCGTAAAAGTGATGCACGCCTCATAAATGAGGCCCTCTGTATATATAGTAAAACTGTAATTATGAAATATCACATTTGATGGAAATCTTCTGAATATTGCTTTGTTGAGATGGATTCATTACAGGCTCAAAATAATTAATCATTCATATTCCGTTTCAAAACCATATCCGGCAGATTGAAGCACAGATACACTGAAATAGTTTGGCAACTGCACAATAGTAATACTCTTTTGTAGAATCTGGCTTAAGCAGCGCAACCTTCATTAGTTAAATCCTCGGCGAATAGACTTTAGTGAAGATATCAAAAGGGGACACACACCTAGTTCCTGTGAAGACAATTCTTTTAAAGTCATTTTAAGAACATCAGGTCCCGAGAGCACGTGCCAATCTGTTTCTTTCAGCATGGCACTTGATTAATTTTTAATGGAATTGCCAATCATTTGAAGATTAACAAATTCAAGGCTTCAGTTGCTAGGGAAATACTGTTGTCGTGTCCAATTTCTTTTGCATTGTCCTCCAGTGATTGTCCAATGGAAAAACAGTCCAACAGCTTAGGTTTAAAGAAATTAGCCAGACGGCCTTTGAAAATGCATGATAAAAGATTAATGTTCAAAGAGCAAAACAAATCGTACACTCACAGAAGAAAAGAGAGCAGGCTTAATTTCTATTCAATTGGCGCTATTCACTTTTGCAGAGCCAGTCATTTTTGGCGTCTGTTTTTTTCTGAGTGGTTCTCCCATGCCTTGAAGCTTTCAATCCAGTTCAGGACATGCACTGGTTCCACTAATTTCCTCTTAATGAGCAGAATGAACTTTTCGCATCGTCTGCAGATCATTATGTGAATGTTTAGTTAATTTGCAAAGTAATCAGGCCGGTTTAAAGTCAAGGCGCCTAATAGTTGACTGAACATTCAAACAATTAAGGTCGATATATATGACGAAAAATAAATGTTTGTAGTAACCAGACTATGGAAGATATTAAGTACACTTAGATTACTTCCTCGAGCAGTTATTGCACACCTTCAAAACAGATCTTTTAAGTGTTCTTTGGACTGTTTTAAAGTGAAATAGCTATATTTCTGAACGATGCACTGCTTACAATTGTCATCAAGTGAAATTCCCTAATGGCGACAGTGGTGTGATTTTCAAAGCATCTTAATTTATGTATTTTTAGGACTGCCGTTGGCCAACACCTCTAGATTTTACTAAAATTATATTCATATTATACTGGCTAACATGGGCTTTCAGCCAGTTGTTTTTATTAGTTGGCCTGTTGTAGGGTCGTTCACATATCAATTCCGCGCACTGCAGCAAAAAGAGGTGCAGAAAGAGGCCTTGTTGCAAAGTCAACCTGTGTCCCCAGATTTTGGCTGACGGTTACTGATGGTAACTAACTCTGGCTAACCAGGCCTAGAGTCAGTGATATGCTAAAAGACACCTAGAATACAGTGAAAACACCTACATACACTAGGGTACACTATGGGTTGTGGTGCCCCTGTGATTGGCATGACCTCCCCTGTAAGGCCTGTGTACATAATAGGGCAGGGAGATTAAAACTACCTCTAAGTCAGAGGTACAGAAACATGCTTTTTTAACAAGTAGCCGCGTTTGCAGAATGGTAGAGAAAGGGGGCGTGGCCTCAGACCACTCTCAGCAATCCTACTGTATGGAACTTACTGGAGGTAACAAGACGGTTACTTGGCCTCCAAGAACATTTTGGGGGCCAACTACCCCTCCTATTACCTCCAGTATGTACCAGACAGCAGGATTGCAAAGTTCTCATGACAGGCCATGCCCCCTTTGCCCACTACTCTGCAAACGGACTCCCTTGTGTGCTCTTCAATGAGGATTGAAAATGCCCCTTCACTGCTGGGAGTCCTTAGGGGGCAACTAGCCTACCTCTTACCTCCAGTAAGCCCCACACAGTGAGATTGCTGAGAGGTGGAGACAGGTCATGCCCCCTTTCTCCACCACTCCCGGAACGCTTTTGGTTGGGGATGAAGTCCCCTTTCCTCATGAGGGTCCCTGGGGGCCAACTAACCCACCAGTTACCTCCAATAAGCCATACACAGCTGGATTCCAGAGAGTGGTCTGAGCCACGCCCCCTTTTTACATCACTCTGCAAACATGGCTCCTGGTGCACAGCTATTTGAGGACCTCATTGCCCCACCAGCAGTGCACCAAAAGGTGCGTTTGCAGAGTGGTGTAAAAAGTGGCGTGGCCTTGGACCACCTCTCTGTTATCCAGCTCTGTTGCGCTTATTTGAGGTACCTGGTGGGCTAGTTGGCCTCCAGGGACCATCAGTATTCAAGGGGCTTATTTCCCCAACTTGCCAGGGGACGGGTTTGCAGGACGGTGCAGGGAGGGGGCGGGTCCTCCTGCAAGATGCCAGCTGTTTTTAATATATATATTTTTAGAAGGGGGGCTGTGTGGCCTCCCTTCCTTAAGTATTTTTGGGGCCCTGGGGACCCCATCCCCAAGGACCTGACGTTTTAGGGAAAAAAAAATAGGAAAGGGCAGCGTGGCCCCATCCCAAGGTAGATTTTGGCCCAGAGACCCCATCCCCTGGGCCGGCCCTCAGCGTTGCGGATCATTGGAGGGATCCCCAATACCCCCACGGTCCCTGCCGGCTCCCTGCCTCCTGCGGGGGCCAGCATTGCTTTTGGACATGGGGAGCAGCTGACATACAGCTCCCCTTTTCCAAAACCAATTTGCTTTGCTTCGTTGAAGTGTGAGCATGTTTCCCGCTCTCTCTTCAACAAAGCAAAGCAGGGTTTGCTATGACAGGGCGGTAGCCTTGTCCCCGCACTGATAAAGCAAACAGCAATGTCCCAGGGTTGGGCACCCCAAGGCATTGTGGGAGCCGGCCCTGGCCCTGGGGGTGGCAGTACCCAGGTCCATAAAGGGCTCCATAAGGGAGGCCTTGCTGCCCCTCTCCAACATGTAAATAGCCCAGAGAGGTGGTGGTCCCCGGGGCTGGGGGTCCGCAATGGACCCCTGTATTTAAATATTCAATGCCGCGAGGAGATGTTGGTCCTCGGGGCAGTGTCTCCTTGGGGCAGTGTGGGCCCCCACACTAATTATTAGTTGAAGCCCCTGTGAGATGGCAGTCCCCAGGGCTTGGGGGGCCTGTGAGGCCCACACCCTTATTTAAGTAAAGCCCCAGCGAGGTGGCGATCCCCTGGGCTGCGGGGGGGCTACGTGCCCCAACGAATAAATTATAAAGCCATGGGGAGGTGGTGGTCAACCGGGCCGTGGAAGCCCCTACAGGCCCCCACACCATTATTTAGAATTGCCCCCTGGACCTGGCCCACCCGTGGGCTTATTAACAAACAAAGCGCGGGAGACCGAGACTCATTTTTTAAACTAATTTCGTCCAGATTCGCGCACCCAGCGCCAATTCGGCAGAAATTATTAAAGCAAATTGCTTTATACAGGCCTGGGGGTCCTTGTGGGACCCTCTGAGCAGACCTAAAATGGGTCAGGGTGTTACTACCCTTCCCCTTTTCTTGTTTTTTAACTTTGTTTTACATTTTGTGTTGGCAGTCAATCAGAGTGAAGCTCGTGCCCTGGAGGGTTCACAAACCCTCCTCGGTGCGGCCAGTAGGTTTTTTATATATATATATATATATATATATATATAAAAATATATATATTACCTACTGGCGGTTGCCAGTAGGTAGTTATAGTTAGAACGTAGTTTCCTTAGGAAAAGTGTTTTTGATTTGCTAATAACTTTGGTGTCTTTTGATGAATCTTCACGAAATTCTTCCAAAAAAAAGTCCATCCAGATCTCCTCCTATCCTGGCAGAGTGGGGGTGATTCTTGAAGCAGCTACTGAGAAAAAAGGTGGGTCCAAAAAAGCATTTTTCATGTGTTAATTTCCATAGGAAATTTTGAGACAGGTTACAGCCCGAAATGCTGAACGGAAATACACCAAATTTAGATACGAGGTTGTGTTTGGTTCAGAAAGCGACCTTTCTTTTAAATGGTGTAAATCCGTTCAGTATTTGCTGAGAAATTAAAAAAATAGGAGTCAAAAAATTAATTTCCCATCGGAAACTTTAGGCAAGGCTACAACCCGAAATGCTGAGCGGAGGTACCCCAAATTTGGCAAAAACGTAATGCTTGGTTCAGAAAGCAACCTTTTTTAAAAGGGTGTATATCCGTTCAGTAGTTGCTGAGAAATTTAAAAAATAAAAGTTTCAATATCTAAGGCTGTGGTGGATTTGCGAACCCTCCCGACCACAAGCTTTATTTTAATTGGCTGTCAACACTACAAACCAGGAAGTGTTGGCAGCCATCTTGTGACTCGGTAGAACCGAGTCAAAAGAAAACTGAGAATTAAGCATGATAAACAAGAAAAGGGACAGGGTAAAAACACCCGACCCCCTAGGCCTGCTCAAGGGGTCCCACAAGGATCCCCAGGCCCAAAAAATCATTTTTTTAAAAATAGGCCGAATTCGCACTGGGTGCGCGAATCCAGACCGAAAATAAAAAACAAATGACGAGCAGGCTCTCGCGCTTCATTTTCAAAAAGCCCCCTGGTGGGCCAGGTCCCAGGGGCACTCATAAATTATGTAGCAGGGGCCTGCAGGAGCCCCCTCAGCCCCAGGGATACAAACTCCCAGGGGTTTATTAAATTAAATGTGGGTGGGTATGCAGCCCCCCTTAGCCCCAGGAACTGCTACCTCCCCGGGTCTTTCTAAAGAAATGCATGGGGGGTCCCAGCCCCCCACGCTGCTCCGGGACTACCACCTCTCCAGGGCATTTATCTAAATTGTCAGGGGGCCTTGGGGGCTCCTCGAGCCCTGGGGACCGCCACCTCCCTGGGGCTACAAAATATGTAGTTAGTGTGGGGGGCTCAAGCCCCCCACACTATACCAGGGACCACCACCTCCCCTGGGCACTTAAAATTGAAATATGGGGGACCATAGTGGACTAACGGCCCGGGGACCACCACCTTCCCAGGGCTTCACACATGTTGGGAGGGGGCCACACGGCCCCCCTCCTGGGGCCCTTGATAGCCCTGGGGACTGCCACCTCCCAGGGCTGGCTTTTGCAATGTCCCAGGGTGCCCACCCCCACGGCACTGCTGTTTGCTATGGAGGGCGGGAGCCTGCTTCCCGCCCTGCCATAGCAAACACTGTTTTGGATTTTGTAAGTGAGAGCAGGTTTCCTGCTCTCGCTTCCAAAATCCAAAGCAGATTGTTTTTCCACAAGGGGAACCTGCATGTTAGCAACTCCCCGTGTGGAAAAGCAATGCCGGCTGCCGCCGGAGGCGGGGAGCCAGCAGGGACCATGCGGGCATTGGGGCTCCCCCCATGGTCCCCACAGTGATGCAGGAATGGGGCGGGCTAGATATAAGAAGTTGGCAATCCTGTTGTGTGGGACTTACTGGTGGTAATAAAAAGGGTAGTTGCCCCCCTAGGTTGACGGTGGAGGCTGACTACTCCTCCTGTTACCTCCAGTAAATCCCACACAGTGGGATTGCTAAGAGGTGTTTCGAAGGCCATGCTCACCTTTCTCCACCACTCTGGAAACGTAACTGGTATGTTATAGTTAGAAATTAGCATGTAAAAAACCTTTGAAATTCACAGGAAAAAAACGTAGGTTTTAGGCACGTTATAGTTAGAAATTAGCATTTAAAAAACCATTGAAATTCACTTAAAAAACATAGGTTTCAGGCAAGTTATAGTTAGAAATTAGCATTTAAAAAAACATTAGAAATTCACAGAAAAAAAATGAGTGCTTGAATGTGTCTTACTGAATGCATGGGTTAGTGACTAAACTGTGTGAAAGTCTGTATTAGTCTCTCAGTTGGTGTGTAAGCGGCTGCATGGGTTGGTGAGTAGCTACATGAGTGTCTATATGGGTTATTGATTTGTTTTCTGAGTATCTGTATGGGTGCCTGAGTGTCTGTGTCGGTATGTGACTTTGTGCATAGATGTCTGAGTGGGTGATTCACTGGTTGTATGGATTCAAAAGTGCATCTGGGAAGGGCTGTATGGGTGAGTTAGCGTGTGTATGGGTGTGTTGGTGAGTGAATGAATGTTTCAGTGGTATATGTGTGAGTAACTACATCTGTTTTAAGGCAGTATATGTTAGTGTTTGCATATATAAATGACTATACATGAGAGTAAGTTATTTCAAGAGTGTGTGTATAAATGAGTGTCTGCTTGTATCAGTGATTTTATAAGCCAGTAAGTATGTGTTAGTATCTGCATAAATAAGTGATGTGGTGTGTGTATAAATATTGTAATTGCTATGTATAAGTGTATACATGAGTAAATTGGTATGTGATTGAGTCTTTGCATAACTGACTAGGTGTGTGAGTTACTCTATGGATGAGTGGCGGAGTGTTACTGTATGTATAGGTGTATTACTGCATATTATAGTACTGTATTAATGAGTAACTGCATGTATAAGTGACTGGATGTGTGTATGGACCTAGGAAATAGTGGATGGTATGTAGTATCTTGCATTGTTGTGTGTATGGTTTCAATAGTAGTAGTCTGTATTTTAGAGTGCGTGTATCAAAGTTTATATTAGGGCATCAGTATATACATCAGATTTTCACGTGGATAATATCATCAGTGATATCATCAGTGATGTCATTTAAGATGTCATCAGTGATGTCATGAGTAATGTCACTGACCATGTCATGAGTGATGTAATATGTGACGTCATCACCAGTGCATTGCGGGTGCGCAAGTTATCGTTAGCTCAACTAACTATAACATGCGAATTTCTCTGGTTTTATATGCGTCAAATGTTCAACTAACTATAATGTCCTTGCACCTATGTTTTTTGAGTGAATTTCTAAGGTTTTTTAATGCTAATTCCTAACTATAACGTCTGTAAAACCTATGTTTTTTTCAGTGAATTTCAAAGCTTTTTTAAATGTTAATTTCATATTTTAATGTTTATAAAACCTATATTTTTTCTATCATATTTTTAGATATTTTGGAACTCTATTATACTTCTTTTTTTTAACTTTAAAAATGATGGCATGTTTTATATCCTCCACCAAAAATATGTATCTCTTTTTTTCTTTTTGAGAAAACTGCTCTCCCATACCACGCGAATCCGATCCACCATATTACTAAACTCATAAATGTTGCGCATTTCGTGTCCGACAGGTTCGTGGCACCGCGTCCCGCATAACATCATATACGCATGAAGTCGCCCCAGCTGCTACTTTAGTATTTCACGGGTACGCAGTACCAAGCCACGAGTTATGTCATGTACGTATGAGGTCGCGCCCACTGCGCGTTGTGAAAGTGATGAGTGCACGCCGCCAGGACCTGTGTTACGTCACATACATATGGTGTCGCACCGGGTACACCATTCCCTATTTGTTTTGTCTCAAATGTATATCTAAATAACTTTAAACAGTATATGAGAGCAAGCGATAATCTAAAATATTTTAAACATTTATATATTTTTAACTGTAATAAACTAATATTATGATAAATATATTTTCTCAAAATCACGTCGGGTGCGGCCTCCTTTCACGCTCGGTGCGCGATTGCCATGTGACCTTAAAAAAAGCATTTGATTGCTTCATAACATTTCCCATTGTAACAGTCGGACGACCCCAACCATTTTAGTCATTCTCTCTACAGCATTTGAGGAGAGACACCTCTTCTGCTTAAAGAGCTTTTTTGAAAAGTTTTTGCACACATCTTATACTACACACAACATGCAACGATCATCTTGATCAATATTCATTGTCTGTACATTTGCCTTCCACGTGTGATGGCCATGCATCTCAAACGTTACATCAAAAAACAAATGTGTGATACACAATGCCCCTGGTGTGTGTTTGTGCACATTAGTGTGCTGCCTTTCAGCCTGGGTATTGGTGGCTCTAAGAAGTATCATCAGCCACGGGCAGAGTGCACATCCTAGATCACATGTGACAAACAGTAAAAAGTAATGTGTCAAATTGTATTGCTGTACACTCTGGTGTCAGGCTTTACCAATATAGCAGTGTGCTATATGTGAGACTTTCAGATTCACTTTTGACATACATTGCCTGACTGTAATGAGCGTTATCACCGTGTATGACGTAGCCTCACTCCTGATCCTCCCTCCATCTGAGCACATTCACATGTGTATGCTACGCGATAGCAACACTTTTAATAATACCGCACACCATTGACATGCGTGTCTGCGCATATCCACAACCGTGACAACGACATGTGATGTTCGCCATTCAATCTTTTCGAACAGCATCTCATTAGCGATAGTTGCCGCCCTCCCGATTCATGCTACATTAATGTTAATTGCACTCTCTGTGACGTCAAAACTGCAAAAGATCCCCGGAACAATTATTCACACCCCTACGCTGGGCTGGCGTACACAAGCCCAGCCCAATTTGCATACATATAAATAGGATAACGACAATGCCACATGTCCCAGTTCTTCCACACTGCCTCAGGTGATATGGCTGCATCCACCTTGCTTATCACAATGGGCAATAAAAAAGGAATCCATGAGGTGTACACCATCCTATCAATCAACACTGGCTCTAAATTGTGAACCCTATGGCCTGTCATGTTTCAAAAGGAATCCATGAGGTGTACACCATCCTGCAACAAACACTGCAACTGAATTATGCACACTGCTGCCCGTAGTGTTTGCACACACAACAATGACAGCAGGTGAGCAGTGGGGCCCTAGTGGACAGTGGCTCAAATTGAGGGTGGTGCTGCGGGAGGGGTGGGCTGCATCAGCCTGAGTGCGCAGGTGCAAACAAGCGAAGTTGCCCTGCGTAATGATGTGATCTCTGACCTCATTCAGTCACATCTCTGTCTTATTTTGAAGACCTGCTGGACGGTACTGTAGGCCTGAGCCAATGGGCAGCTCTGCCCTGCAGACACGTGTGGAGCGCAGTGCTGCAGTAGGGGTGGGGTGCATCAGCCTGAATTCGCAGGAGCGAACAAGCGAAGTTGCCATGCGTAATGATGTGATCTCTGACTTCATTCAGTCACATGTCTGTCTCATTTTAAGGACCTGCAGGACTGTACTGTAGGCCTCAACCAGTGGGCAGCGCTGCCCTACAGACACGTGTTGAGAGCGGTGCTGCGGGAGGGGTGGGGTGCATCAGCCTGGGTGCGCAGGTGCGAACAAGCGCTGTTGCAGTGCCTAATAATGTGATCTCTGACCTCATTCAGTCGCATGTCTGTCTCATTTTAAGGACCTGCTGGACCGTACTGTAGGCCTAAGCCAGCGGGCAGTGCTACCTCACTGACACGTGGCATTAGCTTTTAGGGCACTGTAGTGAGCTCATTACTAAGTGTACATTCACACAGGCTTCCGCCACTGCATTACACGCGCACATTATGCTTCTAGCATGCACTCTGTTCCTTTGTATGTGAACGTTGGTATAACATATTATTATTTAACCTATTGTATTCTCCTGCACTCCAACTCCTCTTTCAACCACGATTACCTCTAACAGTTGGTAGATCGTACTTCAAAAACAAAGGATGCACTCAACTGGGGTTTTCTATTAGGCTTGAAAAACACCTTCATTTAACTCCACATGTTTCCACCATTAAATTATTTCTCCCTTTTTAGACACTGAATTTATCATCATCGCCACCATTAATTCCGTTCTGACAGGGCTTTAAAGTAATGCCTTGTTGCGGACCTGATAGGTGAACTCATAAGATTCCTCCCTCTCGGCAGTAGGCGGACCAATCATAGGAAGGCTTGATGGTCCCACATATGCAAATATTTGGCTTCGGCACTACAGACCAGAATGGGTTAGCGCCTAAACCAATCATATCCTGATAGACAAATATTTAAACCGGGCGTAGGTAGGCACTTTCGAAACACACCACGTCAAACGTAGGAGCTGGGAACCGGGACCCTAACCTCAGGTAAGCTGGAATCATGATTAGTGTAAATCGCCCTCTTACGCTACACTTGAGCGTCGACAGACTATGAGAATGGTTTGTCTTAAACGATATACCGTTTTTACCCTAATAGCGATCCGTCTCTGTAACGTGAGACAGAGAAGAAACAGGGCCGTGTCCCGAACCATTGAAAGACGAGCAACTTTCGCTGCAATTCTCCCGGCCTGCTTAGGTGAACCTACCAAATATAAACCAACAGACTATTACATAAAGGAAGCCTGAGTAATTCTACAACTGTAAGGATTCTATGCATGTATTACTTTATAACACCATGAGTACTACCCGTGTGATAACAGAACCAATAAGGCACTGTCTAGGACCATCCTGCATATTTAAGTAAAGTCCCGGAGGCTGGCAAACCCCGGACTGCAGTTGGCCTCGAAGCCCCCTGAACAAATAGTAAACAATACCCGGGAAGGTGGCGATCCCTTAGGCTGCGAAACGTCTCTGTGCCCTCCTGCGCCTAATTTACATGTGACATTAATATCCCCAGTACTACAGAGACTCCCCAATATAATATTACGATTGGCCACAGAACATTACCCACCAGGGGCTTCATTTAAATGAACGGGTGAAACCCCGCTTCTTTTTTTTCTCTCCATTTTTACCATCTGGATCTGCTCTCTTAAAGCGATATGAGGTCTTCCTCCTCTCGCTTCAACTAGTCAAACAAGGATTTGCTATCACAGGGTGGAAGCCATGCACCCGCCCTCTAATAGCAAACATAAATTCCCGTGGATGCACACCCGGGACATTGTATGAGCTGCGCCTTGGAGGTTGCGCTCCCTAGGACCGTGATGCATTGGTTAGTATAAACGCATACTAACACTATTTACACACATGTAGTACAGTGACCAGAGTGTAGTGAAGAGGCAGAGGAAGTGCAAAATCTAAAAATATAAATCCTTCCAGAGGTCTGATGACATAGTTCAATGAACCGACGACCCTGGGATGCGTAGAAAAAGCTACACGAAGAAACAGGGTCTTCAGCACAACGCCAGCAACTTTGAAATATTGGTGAGTGCTGCCTCCTTTTTACCTTCTCCCGCTCGTCACCTAATTTATGTAATGAAGAGGCAGACAGCAGTGGATCCGATAAGTAGATTTATTACAGGAAATCAAGACACCTTATACGCCCACTAACAGGAGCAGAGAACAAGGCAACCGTCTTCGCCAGCACCGTGTACAAACTCCCCAAGGTTCCCCTCATGACAGCCCTACATTCTAACATTACATACTTACAGTCTAGTAGAATTACATACTAACATTATACTATGACTTACATTGGAATACTACACAGAGCACAAGGCTTTACAGCAATGAGCTCATGGTTTCATCCAGGAGTCTTGAGACCGGTAGGGGTGAGTAGTTTTCTTCCCACTCCCTGTATTATATAGACGCAAACTAACACTACTTCCACAGGTATACTACAGAGCCCAGAGCACATCACTTTACAGCAATGAGCTCACAATTTAGGCTCACGGTCTAATCCCCAAGTCTTCAGACCAGTAGGGGTAAGTAATTTGCTTCCCACTCCCTGTATGCCAAAACCCATACTAACATTACTTACACAGTTATACTACAGCGGCTAGTATCCTACAGCGCCCAGAGCTCATCACTTTACAGCAATCAGCTCAGTTTGATCTCCGAGTCTTCACACCTGTAGGTGTGAGTACTTCGCTTCCCGCTCCGGTATGGTATAAACACATGGTAGTGGTCAGTAATTCGCTTCCCACTCCCTGTATGGTATAAACACCTACTAACACTACTTGCACACATATACTACAGCGCCCAGAGCCCATCCCTTTACAGCAATCACCTCAGTTTGATCCCCAAGTCGTCACACCGGTAGGCGTGAGTACTTTGCTTCCCGCTTCCTGAACAGTATAAGCGCACGATAGCGGTCAATAGTTCGCTTCCCACTCCCTGTATGGTATAAACACCTACTAACATTACTTGCACACGTATGCTACAAGGACCAGAGCACATCACTCTACAGCAATAAGCTCACGGATTAGGCTCTCGGTTTCGTACCCGAGTGTAGCAGCATATCATCTCAGCACCATGTCACTCTGAGCAACACCGCACTTTCAGACCGGTAGGAGTGACTACTTCGCTTTGCACTCCCCCACAGACGTTACAGTGCTCCTACCCTCCTTTCCTACTTTTTTCACCCTTTTGTTCCCTACTCGCTTCAATGGAATCACAAAATAGTGGCCAACACTTCCTAGTTGCAACCGCTTGCACCGCTCGCAGGGAATAAGCAGCAAGCTCGTGCTCGTTATCTCTAAATTTTGATATTTCTCAAAAACTACTGAACGACTTTATAAAAAATAAACAAAAGTGTGCTCTCTAGACCAAGACCCTTCTCCCTGCTAAATTTGGGGTTATTCCGTTCACCTGTTTGACCTGTAGCATTGTCTAAAGTTTGCTATGGAAATTAACATGGAGAAAACACGTTTTGGGTCCCCCCTTTTATCTCGCCCCCCCTTGACCAATCACCCCCAACTTTCCACATAGGAGCTGATATGAACATAGAATTAGTTTTGAAAATGTCATGAAGATTCATCAAAGGGTAGATAGATAGATAGATAGATAGATATTACCTACTGGCTGTCGCTAGTAGGCAGTTATAGTTAGAACCATGTTTCCATAGGAAAAGCCTTTTTAGGGCTCAACCTCTGCCAATGCGCTTGCGCATTGCAGATGTCGAGACACATTGGGGCTTAACCAGAGCTTAATCAAACGGGCGATTTTATGTTGTGCCCGTGAAAAAAGCACGTGCACGCATCAAAGCCACCAGCCTCCCTCCCACAAGCTTCCCCCAGCGTGCGGTCTGGCATTTCTCCTCCCCTAATTATTCACTGCCCACGGCCGGCCTGCACATCAAAGGCTGCTGCTCCCTGTGCGTCTCGTCACCCTTACTCTCCCCTATTCTTCCCTTCTTGCCTCTCCCCGCCCCCACTCCCCACCACAGCAATGCTGAGAGCTTGTTTCACGTGTTGGCTTTGTTTTTTTAATAAAGTGCTTCATTTCACTTTACTGCTGCTTCCAGGCGCCATAAATAACATTTTATCCTTGCTTATTTGAATGATTCTTCATTTACTAACTTCAGCAGACCGGCTGTACCTTGCTGTGATTTCATCTCTTGACCACAAGTCAGCAACAAGCCTTACCCATTGGCTTTCTTTCTTGAATACCGATTCTGCTTTTTCTGTTTCCTATTTTTCTGTTTCCTACCTTGCTTCTATGGGCCACAAACAACAGCTCTGTTAAGTTAATTATTTCCCAAGGTAAGTCACATGCTTTTCCTCTGCCCTGCCATTCTGACCTCTTCAATTTTCTCGTATTTCTAGCACTCCATCATCCGCCTGCCTTTTTTCCGCTCTCCACAGCTTTATTTTCCCCACGCCCCCCCCTGGTGTTTTTGCACCGACACTTCTCTTCCCCCTTTCACGGACGTTTCAATTTTCATCCCTTCCTCTGTGCCCTTGCCTTGTAGGGGACCTCTGCTTCCTCAGTGCCTCCTTAATAAGATCTTTTTATATAGCTCTTCATGACACAATTCTTCGATGTTTTAAGTACTAGTGATCTTTTTACCAACCTCAGGAAGAAGGATTTGAACTCCTGACCACCCTCGTTGTCAGAAGAAATCCTCAAGCAACTAAGATATTTTGCCTGTAATCTTATTCCAGCCGTTTCCGTTCCTACCCTGGGCCACAAGTGAAAAATTGTATGTCTCCATTCAACCCACAATCCGTTCTCCTGCTATCTCACTTTTATTTTCTATTGAGTGCTTTTGTAGAGCGCTGCTATCCACTCAGTGGTGGTGTCAAACCGCTTTGATGACCTCCCGCTGGCATGCCATTTACAATGCTGTTCTCCGTTCACCGAAGTTTCCAATTTCAAAAAGAACACTTTGTGCCCTTGCCTTATACCAGACCTACGCTCCACCAATCCATCCTTGACCAATAACTTGTTTATTTTAGCGCCTCTTACCACACTTCTCCCAATGTTAGCACTATTAGCACAAGATCTTACTACTCTTCAACTTAATAGTATTCAATTTACTGATCTTGGAAAGCGGAGTCTACCTTGACAGTATCTGAAATTGTGACCGGCATATCTCCCCAGTTGTCAGCAACGAGCCTTAACCCACTGAGCCATCCAGCCACTTTGTTGATTTTACCTCTTCCTTTTTAACCCTGTCTTCCAAGGACATAAGCAGTGGTTCTCTTATACAGTTGACATAAATAGTCCACCAGTCCCATAGGATGTCTGTCTGCCTGTAGGACTGGGTCCTGCTGGGATTCAAAGCCCACCCATTGACCACCAGCAGTTGAGTTGTCTAGTAGTACAGTCTTATGTTCAGGAGGACGATTCCTCTCTCATAAGGGCTCCTGGTGGATGTCGACAGGGCTATACGTGAAGTCCCCCATCCCAACGTAGTAGTCTGGTTACTGCATCCACCGCCTGGAAGAACAGCTCCACACTTTGTATAGAGTGTTTTGGAGCATATATAGGAGTGTGGGTAGGGTGGTCTGCTGTAGGGCAGAGCGGCGCTGCACAAATTGAAGTGGGAGTTTCAAACAGTGACCTATTTTGTTTTTTATAATTTCTTTTTTTTAAAACTTTGTTTTATTCGGTTTTCAGTAATTTTGTACTTTACATCGTATAGCCACTGTAATGATTACAATTCCGATCAGAGCTATACAGAAATAAAACACTTATGTCATGCGTCATTGTGGTCAGCATCTTCTGTTATATATTTCTTGTGGTAGCTGTTGGCTTAACAGCGCAGTATATCGTACTAACTCCCATATTACTACAACATAATATAAAACATTGCACCCTACACCTGAGGCATGCACAGTAGAATTATACAAATCCCTGTGGCACACCTGTGCCGCCTCAGCATTCAACATAATATAACTTGTCACCCATGTTCTGTGTGTGTCAAGTTCCCCATGCTTACTAAGGTGCAAAACTTATTCTTCAGTCAGTGCATCATGTTGTGTGTGGACTATACGTCTACCTGGGAGGGGAGACAGGGAAAGTACTCATGTATGTGTGCAGGTCATCTTGACCAAATGTTGATCACCACATTTCGTTGCCTACACTAAGGACCATCTTTGCTCACCTGTCCATTAACAGACATAGATGTTCCCCTCAGTGACTCCAGATAGTCGCGCCAGGTGGTGCGAAAGTCTTATAATATCGCAGCCCACACTGCAGCTACTGGGTGCTTACACAGCCCTTTGGCATCTTCTCGTGACTTGCGCCCATTTTATAGTGTTGAAAGACCATCCCTAGGTTGTGCTTGTGGAATTCTTCCTGGTCTAATGTTATACAAAATGCCCAGATATTTGGACCCCTCTGTGGCCAGCATATCGTGCACTCCAAGCCTGCTGGGGATTACCACTGAGTAAGCGGGAATGCTACCGATTTAGTCCAATTAATGCGTTCTCTCGAGTGTTCCCCAAATATAGCCAGAATTTTTAACAAGCATTGGCATAGCCAATAGGTCTCGCCTTTGGGACCTTATAAGTGCTTAGCCATGCAAAACTTGATGTTGTTGCACCAAGGATATTTTGCTGGATAACTAAGCACTTATAAGGTCCCAAAGGTAAGACCTATTGGCTATGCCAATGCTTGTTGCTTTTATCTCTTGGCTCTTTATTTGCTTTAATCTATGTTTATCTTTTTGATCTCCCCCACCCCCCCTCTTGATGTACACACAATGGACTGTGTTGTAAACATTTCTGGAACCAGGTTACAACGAGGCTGTTAAGTGCAAAGCCGGGTATCTTCCATTTCAACATCATTAAATAAAAAGAATAGGTGCTTTTTAGGGCTCGACCTCTGCCAATGCGCTTGCACATTGCAGATGTCGAGACATATTGGGGCTTAACGAGAGCTTAACCAAACGGGCGATTTGATGCTGTGCCCGTGAAAAAAACGCGTGCACGCATCAAAGCCACCAGCCTCCCTCCCACAAGCTTCCCTCAGCGTGCGCTCTGGCATTTCTCCTCCCCTAATTATTCACTGCCCACGGCCGGCCGGCACATCAAAGGCTGCTGCTCCCCGTGCGTCTCGTCATCCTTACTCTCCCCTATTCTTCCCTTCTTGCCTCTCCCCGCACCCCTCCCCACCACAGCAATGCCGAGGGCTTTTTTCACGTGTTGGTTTTGGTTGCACATCCTATTTTACATTTGTACAGTGTTGACTTCGCTGTCTATAGATTTAGCATTGCTTTGTGTAGTTGTTTGGCTCCATACACATGGAGATTTTCCGTTGTCGTGGATTTTGCTTGGCCTACGAATGTGCTTACATAAGTCTTGTATAGCTCAGTCTTGTTATCGGGCTGTGTTTATAGATTTTGTTTGGCTTAATATGCATGTGTAGTTCCTTCTGACTGTACAAGTTTTACGTATTTCTCCTTGTCCTAGGTGGATTTTGACCTTTTCCTAATGCCTGCACAAATAGTATAGCTTTAATGTGTGATTCGACTTTGTGCGTTAGAAGTGTGAGTTAAGCCTAGACGGCGATTGCAAAATCTCTTGTTACGAGAAAAAAATCCTAAAGGGGTTAGAGCCCCGGCATTACTTACCTTTACTTACTACTAGTTGTTTCCCACGTTACTCGGGTTTCCTTTCTTCCTGTTGGTCAGTGCCTCCTCCCTCCAGCTTCCTGCTTGGCTTCAAGTCTTTGTTCTTGCTGTGGCGACTGGCTCAAGTAATGTTTTCGGCTTCCAGTGTCCTACCACTGGCCTTGCACCTGTAATATCCATGTTTTTTTTTACTGTTCAGCGTCCACATTCTATTTTGTTGCTTGCCTGTCCCTACCACGACCTCACGTCTGTCGCTCCATGCTTCTTCCCCTTCGTTGCTGGCCTGTCTCTCACTACCTAGATCCTTTCACTGCATGCCCCTTCCCCACCCCATTTGTAATTGCCTCCCTCAATCATAGCTTGTTTTATATAACGCAGAGTCCAATGGAAGGACTTGGAGTGATTTAGATGAGCACCAGTTACATTGCAGAAGGACACATCATTTTTCAGGCAAGGGGCGGCTATTTGATTTGCCCAGAATTACAGGATGTTGATCTGGTGCCGAGACTCTAATCTTGTACCCCAGTTTCAAAGTTAGCACCTCTGGCCGTAACACCAGTCTGTCTATGCTCCGTGTTCCAGCTAGCTACACTTTGGCACGCTAGTAACTTCACTGGGCATAAAGTATAGGAAAAATAACAATTTAAACTTCTTTGTACCTGCATAGCTTAAAGTAAAAAAAAGCGATATGACACGATCTGACCACATTTTTTATTTTTTACTTTACATTAAGCTATGTAGCACAGCAGCTTGTACTGCTGTGCAAAAAAATCAGGCTCCATTTGCTGAATTCTAGACTCCCTCCTCGATTGCCCAGAGGCGCTGACAACCCTCCGCCATCGCCTGCTCTTTACACTCGCCATGACTCATGAGCACGCTGTGCCTCTAATTCGAGGGGAGGAGGCTGACACCCTGTCCCCAGCAGGCCGCCTCCTCGCCAGACTGCGCTGTTTACTGCAGCTGCCGCTTGTTTTCACTTTTTAGAAACGCTGCAAACAAACAGGACATGTTTATCCGATATTTTACTTCCTGAGGCGTAAGATCTTCTGCGCAGAAACGCTTCTAATATTCTCACCAAACAATAGTGAGTAAAGATACTCCACTGCCCACAACAGAAGAACTGAAATGAGGGATGCGCGGCCCCTCTTATCTCTCCGCTCTCCTTACTCTCACCACTCTCCCCACCCTCTCTCACCTCCCTCTCACCTCAATCTCCCCTCTCCTCACTATCCTCACTATCCCCACTCTCCCCTCTCACCACTCTCCTCTCACCACTATCCCCTCTCACCACTCTCCCCTCTCTCCCCCTCACTCCCCTCTCCCCTCCCTCTCCCCTCTCCTCACTCTCCCCTCTCCTCACTCTCCAATCCCTCTCTCCCCTCCCTCTCTTTCCCCTCTCTCCCCACTCCCCTCTCTCTTCACTCCCCTCTCTCCTCACTCCCCTCTCTCCTCTCCATCTCCCCTCTCCTCACTCAACCCTCTCCTCACTCAACCCTCCCCTCTCCTTACTCTCCTCTCTCCCTTCTCTTATTCTCTCTCACCTCTCTTCTCCTATCTACTCTCTACCCTCTTACCTCTCTCGTCTCGTCCCGCTCCCCTCAGCACCACCACAGCATCACTCAGGGGCACCCCAACATCACTATGTGCCACCACAGCATCACTCAGCACCACCACAGCACCACTCAGCACCACCCCAGCATCACTCAGCACCACCCCAGTATCACTCAGCACCACCACTGCATCACCACAGCATCGCTCAGCACCACCACAGCACCACTCAGCACCACCACAGCACCACTCAGCACCACCACAGCATCACTCAGCGCAACCACAGCATCACTCAGCGCAACCACAGTATCACTCAGCGCAACCACAGCATTACTCAGCGCAACCACTGCATCACTCAGCGCAACCACAGCATCACTCAGCGCAACCACAGCATCACTCAGCGCAACCACAGCATCACTCGTTCAAATATGTTCTTTCAATGTTTCAAGCTGTTTTCAAGCTTTCACGCTTTATTACAAATCACAAAAAGATGTTAATATTTCACTTCTGTTCTTGGAATTTCCTCACAATAAAAAACACTGAACAAAATCTTCACAAAAGTTATTTACAAAAGTTTAAGCTATTGCCATTATAAATTAAATAAATTATTTAAGTATTAATTATTTAAAAAAATTAAAAGCCATTGTTATTTGTAATATCAATACATCTAAGTCACGTAAATACAAAACATGTTGCATTACAAATGCTATAAGTGTCACATTTGCGAAAGTTATAACTATTGGCATTGTAAATGACAAAGCTATTAATTTAGCTATTTTAAAAAATAACACATAAATAAAAAAAAAATCATTTATAAGACCAATAGCTCAAACTTTCCTAATGCGAGCCCTATTGCATTTCCAATGCTAGTTTGACTTGCTTATATCTTTGCTGACATTTGATGAATCTTCATGAAAATGGGTGCCTAGAAAAGGGGGGTAAAAAAAGTGTGTTTCCCATGTTACTTCCCATAGGACCTTCAGTGGAGGCTGCAGCCCAAAACACAGAATGGAATTACACCAAATTTGGCAGAAATGTAGATTCAGTTATGCAGATCCCACTTTCAGCAATTTGGTGGCAGGGTAGGAATACCCAGACTTGGTCTTGGAGTCCATCAGGGCCCCTGTCATTGCTTAAAAGCAGTAAAAAAATGGGTACAAATATGCAACAATAAAATAAATTAAAAAAACAAGCTTGGGCTTCCACGTGTGTTTGAATTATAGCCCACAGGTGGACTAGGTCCTGGGGGCATGCACGGCTAAAATAAAAAATGGAAGGCATGCACAGGGCCCCCCTCCAAGCACTTATTTTTGCCCCAGAACCACCAACTCCCCAGGGCTATTCTTTCCAATTATTGGTGGGGCCACTGTGACCCCCCCGAGCCCCAGAGATCGCCACCTCCCCAGGACTATTTTAAAAATGAGGTGGGGGGTCCACACAGACCCCCCGGGCTGTGGGGATTGCTGCCTCTCTGGGGCTATTTGCTAAATTTAACAAGGCAGGAGCCACGCCCGGCCCTGGGAACGGTATAAAGCAGGAATATCGACGGGATAATATCGACTAGCATAAATATCGAGGTAAGAATATCGAATTTAAAAAATATCGTTGAAGTAAATATCGTTGTTGTAAATATCGATTTTGTATAATGACAAAAATATCGTCAAAATAAAATATCGTTGTAAAGAATATCGTTTAGAGAAATATCGTTGAATATAATATCGACAAAATAATTGAATGTGTTATATAAGGGTAGAAAAATGTGTTTTATGTTTAAATATTATTAATTAAATGTCTATTTTTATTATTATAGGGATCAAAATGTTTAACAAAATTAAATGTTTGTAAATATTTTAGATATTATATATATTTTAGATAAGAGTTGTTATTAATATATATAAAGTGATGTTTATGTGTTATAATATTACAAATATTATGGTTTACTGTCCAGCAGTTTCTCTGACTTATGTAGGATTGGAGTTAGAATAGTTATTTATTATGGTTTCCTGTCCAGCACTTTATCTGACTTATGTATGATTGGAGTTAAAATAGTTATTTATTGTTGCTTACTGTTAAGTATTTTCTATGAGTTATGTTTTATATTTTTTTATTTATAAAAATTGTTTTAAAATATTATTTTTATTTTTTTATTTTTTAGAATTATTATTATATATAATGTTGTAATATTATTTTTATAAATAAACTAATATGAATATTTTCAAAATTTTTACATACATATCACAAGTGTCAACATTTATTAAGTACAATAGTAATATAGTTTTGTACACATTTTTTTTATTCATACTTTCATTTGTTGATGCAAACATTTACATAATTTTAATACACCTTTTTCAATTATTTGTTTACATTTTACATTGCAATTTTAGTCATATATACATTGTTATATTACATTAATTAGTATATTAAATTTTAAATTTATTTTTTAAAATTTAATATATTAATTAATTTACATGTAATTGTATTTTTCTAAAGTATGTACATAAAATAGTGCTCAGTTTTATACATATAAAAAATATTTTTTAACAATCAAAAACATATTTTTAATATACAATGTGTGTATTCTCTTCTTTTCAGCAAGGTAACCGTTTTCCTCCATATTTTGCAAAAAAATGGTCATTTAAGTTAAGTTTGTAATTGTATTTATAGTAGTGAGTTAATTAATGGTTATATTTGATTGGTTCAATTAAATATATTTTAAAGTCATTGGCTGACAACATTAGTTTGAATTTGAAAGCCGTTATTTTGTAAAGAGTTAGTAGCATCAATAATTGTTTTCGATTTTTATTACCAAATGTATTATATGTGTTTTATTTTAATGGTAAATATTTATTACAATGTTAAAATTAGTGAAATGTGATTTAAACTAATCCGATAAGAGTGTATGATAGTGTTTGGTAATGTTTATATTGGTATACAACCTTTACAATGCAACTTTTACAACGCACTACCATTACAACCAAACTTTTACAATGCAAAAAGCATTACAATGCATGTATTTACAAGGCATGTTTTTACAACGTAGGTACCTTTACAACGCATATCATTAGAACGTCAGGGTCAGTTTTCAGTTTTTGGGTAGAGGGGTATTTTTAGGGTCCAGGGTCAGTTTTCTGTTTTTGGGTAAAGGGGTATTTTTAGGGTTCAGGGTCAGTTTTCAGTTTTTGGTTAAAGGGGAATTTTTAGGGTTCAGGGTCAGTTTTCAGTTTTTGGGTAAAGGGGTATTTTTAGGGTTCAGGGTCAGTTTTTACTTTTTGGGTAAAGGGGTATTTTAAGGGGTCAGGGTCAGTTTTTAGTTTTTGGGTAAAGGGGTATTTTTAGGGTTCAGGCTCAGTTTTGTGTTTTTGGGGTACAGGGGTACAGGGTAAAAAAAGAAAAATTAATATATTAATTAAATATATTTTAAAGTCATTGGCTGACAACATTAGTTTGAATTTGAAAGCCGTTATTTTGTAAAGAGTTAGTAGCATCAATAATTGTTTTCGATTTTTATTACCAAATGTATTATATGTGTTTTATTTTAATGGTAAATATGTATTACAATGTTAAAATTAGTGAAATGTGATTTAAACTAATCCGATTAGTGTGTATGATAGTGTTTGGTAATGTTTATATTGGTATACAACCTTTACAATGCAACTTTTACAACGCACTACCATTACAACCAAACTTTTACAATGCAAAAAGCATTACAATGCATGTATTTACAAGGCATGTTTTTACAACGTAGGTACCTTTACAACGCATATCATTAGAACGTCAGGGTCAGTTTTCAGTTTTTGGGTAGAGGGGTATTTTTAGGGTCCAGGGTCAGTTTTCTGTTTTTGGGTAAAGGGGTATTTTTAGGGTTCAGGGTCAGTTTTCAGTTTTTGGTTAAAGGGGAATTTTTAGGGTTCAGGGTCAGTTTTCAGTTTTTGGGTAAAGGGGTATTTTTAGGGTTCAGGGTCAGTTTTTACTTTTTGGGTAAAGGGGTATTTTAAGGGGTCAGGGTCAGTTTTTAGTTTTTGGGTAAAGGGGTATTTTTAGGGTTCAGGCTCAGTTTTGTGTTTTTGGGGTACAGGGGTACAGGGTAAAAAAAGAAAAATTAATATATTAATTAAATAAATTAAATGAAATTAAATTAAATTAAATAAAATTTAATAAAAATCTATTCATTTTAATTAATTTATATTAAAAAAATTATTATATATTTACTAATACTTACGTTGTAATGGTATGCGTTGTAAAGGTACCTGTGTTGTAAAAACATGCGTTGTAAATACATGCGTTGTAATGGTTTTTGCGTTGTAAAAATTTCGTTGTAAAGGTATGCGTTGTAAAAGTATGCGTTGTAACGTCATACATACTTTATATTACTAATGTATTTTTTCTTATTATATATAAATAAATAATACATATTGTATATGCATATATGTTAGAAAAGCTTTTTTTGAATTTAAATAACTATGAAAAAGTGAATAACAGAAAGGTAATGTGTATATAAGGTTATAAAGAAAATGACGATATTTTTTTTATATTAATATAAGTAGAAAGGTAGTCGATATTAGTGTTGTCGATATTAGTGTAGAAGGTAATGTTATTTTAAATATTGTTGATAATGTAGTAGTCGATATTTATGTAGTCGATATAATTGTTAACGATATTAGAGTAGTCGATAAAAAAATATCGATATTTGTGTAAATCCTTGTTTAAGTATATGGTGACGATAATTTTGTAGACGATGTATTTGTGGCGATATTTTTGTAGGTCGATGTTTTAGTAATAGATATTTCATCATGGAACCCCTGGGAACCACCACCTTTCAGAGGCCAATTCATTTTAAATAAAGAGGGAGGGCAGCTTCCCCTCCTGCAGTCCTACAGAGCGCATTTTGGGGATGGGGTCTTGATGCCTAGGAATACAATTGCATCTCTACTAAACAAAGAAACACTTACTTCTGTTAAGTATAAGTCAACCAACTGTGCTTTCTATGCATTTTCACTGTGAAAAGTTATCTGTAATTGTTGATGGATGTGTTTACATCCTTGCTTTTCTCAAGCACAAAATCTCACACAGTGTCTGTGATGAGGGGTTCTTTCTTTGCTGGGTCTGGTGACTTAGTGGACTAATGCATCCACTGTAGGGACATGTTTTCACATCATGGTGACAGGATCAAATGCTGGTGTGTCCACTCAGCCTTTGATCCTTCAGAAATTGATACAATGAGTATCATTGAGTTGGGTAACAATAAACATCTGTTATTCAGCGCCAAGAGGTCTACGGGCGAACAGGCGCTTTACAAATACACGTTGTCATATTTCCTGTCATCTGCTGCTGAGACTAGAGATCGTGTTCTAAACTTTAAAAAACTAAAAGTACTTAAACTTACCTAGAAATCCCACCTATTTGGCTCCGCCTCATATACATTAGCGGTATG
This sequence comes from Lissotriton helveticus, assembly GCF_964261635.1. NCBI lineage: Eukaryota > Metazoa > Chordata > Amphibia > Caudata > Salamandridae > Lissotriton > Lissotriton helveticus. The sequence goes on along the minus strand of NC_136063.1, from coordinate 1,235,546,560 downwards.
CAATGTCTTTCTGCCCTTTTCCCAGGATGACGGACAGTTTACTAAAAGGCACTCTAGAGCGCAGTTCCCACTGATTTTGGAGATGGGGTGTTCATGACCAGCAATACAACCACATCTCCACCAAACAAAGAAGCACTTACGTCTGTAAAGTTCAAATCATCAAAGTGTATTTTCTCTGCTTTTCCACTGTGACAATGTATCTGTATCCATGATGGAGGTGGTTGCATCCTTGCTTTTCTCAAGCACAATATTTGACATAGTGTCTGTGAAGAGGTTGTTCTATCTTGTCATCTGCTACTGAGACCAGAGATCATGTTATAAACTTTTAAAAACTAGAAGTATGTAAACTTGCCTAGAAACCCCACCCATTAGGCCCGCCCCATATACAATAACCGTATATAGCATCTTCCTGCCCTTTCCTCAGGATCATGGAGCACTTACTAAAAGGAACCCCTGGAGCATTTCTCACTGATTTTGGACACACGTTTTTCATGCCCAGGCATTTCCACCAAACAAAAAAGCATTTACTTCTTTAAAGTATAAATCCTCCAAGTGTGTTTCTCTCCAGATCCACCTTGTACAATTATCTGTTGAAGACGTTCAAGCAAAAATCACATTGGCTAAATTAAAGACACTCAAGGTCAGTGGAGACATTTCGATGGCATCTCTTATGCAGCTGTTGTGTAGGAGAAGCACAATACCATTACCAAATGAGGTAGCACTTACTAATTAGCCAGTAGAAAGAACTCCAGTTGGGTAGAGGTGTTGCACAAAATGGTGGCGTTTTCTTGGATCAATACACAGGGCATAATTAATTCTGGCAAGATGCTAATTTCATAAAAATGAAACATGAATGGGAAGCATTTACACATATAAACAAAGCGTGTGCCTGAGTTCAAGCTTCACTTCTGTAAAGTACTACTCATTCTAACTACATGGGCATGGGCAAGGCAAAGCAAGTGTGGTTCTCTGTTTTCCACTGAAAAGTTATCCTTAATTCATGATTGAGTTGTTTGCACCTTGGTTTTCTTGAGTGAAATACCCCACGTAGTTTATGTGGTGAGGGGGTTATTTTTTGTTATATGCTGCTGAGACCAGAGATCATTTTCTAAACTTTTAAAAGCTAAAAGTATGTAATCTTGCCTACAAGGCCTGCCCATTTGACCCCGCGCCATATTCATTAGCAATATGCTACGTCTACCCGCCCTTTTCCCAGGATCATAGAGAGAGCTTACTAATAGGCCCCTTGATCGCCTTTCCCGCTGATTTTGTTGACAGAGTCTTGGTGCCTAGGAATGCAATTGCATCTCCAGCAAACAAAGACCCGCTTACTTCTGTAAAGTACAAATCTTCCATGAGTGTTTTCTCTGCAGTTCCAGCTTGTAAAATGATCTCCTGAAGACACTCAAGCAACAATCACATTGGCAAAGTTACAGACACAGAAAGTCACTGGAGACATTTCCTCTGTGTCCTTTATGTAACTGTAGTGTAGGAGATGCACTATATATTTACCAAATGAGGTAGCACTGACTAATTAACAAGCAGAAAGTTCTTCAGTTGCTAGAGTTATTGCACAACATGATGGCCTCTTCTTGGATAAATACACAGGGGAGGATTCATTCTGGCACAATGTTAATTTCACAGAAACTAAACCCCAGCAGATTATAGCTCGAAAACAACATTTTAAAAAACATTGAAATTCTCTGGGAAAAAAAATTTGACTGGGATATTATACTTAGGAAATAGAAATTAGAAAAATCTTAGACATTCACTGAAAACACCAAAGGTTACAGGGATATTATAGTTGAGCCCACATTTCACTCGTACAAAACCAGAGAAAATCAGCAGTTCCTTAACTTGTGCCCCCCAGTGCATTGCTTATGACCTGACATATTACATCACTCATGACATGGTTAGTGGCATCACTGAGGACATCTCAAATAACATCACTGATGACATTACTGATGACCTCATCCAGTGAGCGTGAGTGGTTCTAAGTATATGTATATGTGAGTTGGTATATGAATTGCCTGATGAGGTTAATAAGTTGCTGTCAGTAGCTATATTGGAAAGTGTGTGACTGACTGCATTGGGTGAATGAGTGTGTGTGTGAGTTGTTGTATAGGTGAGTTATTGGTTTATTAGTGACAGTATTGGTGAGTGAGTAGGTGTATGAGTGGTTGTATGCAGAAGGAGTGGCTATGTCAGTGACTCAATGGTAGAATTTGTGTAAGTGTAAATAGCTGTACTGATATGTATATGGCAATTAGTGGGTGTGGTAGTGGCTGCACGTGTGAGTTAGGTTCTGTCAGTGACTTTGTAAGTGAGTAAGTTGGTATGCAACTGTCTATATGTGTGAGTGAGTGTGTGTCTGTGTGACTATGTGGGTGAATGAGGGAGTGTATGTCTCATTCTATAGGTGTGTGAGTGGCTAGATGGATGAGTGAGTGGGTGTGTCAGTAACTGTATCTGTCAGTGAGTAACTGTAGCAGTGAGTGTTTATGGATCACTTAGTAGGTGCGTCATTGGCTGTGTCGGTGTGTTAGTGTCTTAGTCACTGACTATATAGCTCAGTGAGAATGTGTGCAAGTAGAGGTATGGCTAAGTTAATGTCTGTCTTAGAGACTGTTTGGAGTAGTGAGTGAGTGTGTTAGCTAACTTTTACTGCTGTATTTATCTGGTTTTGTACAAGTAAAATCTGAGCCTAATGATAATGTCCCTGTAACCTTTTGTTTTCTCAGTGAATTACCAGGCCCTTTGACCAACCCCTCACAGGCATCCAGCTCCATGCCAAGCATGGCCTTTGGCCATGCACAGCTGTGCTTGGCCACAGGCCAGGCCCTGCAGGCAACCCACTGCAAAATATCTGAGTGGGTATATTATATGACTACGTATGTGAGTGTGTGTGTTAGTGTTTAATGGGTCTGTAACTGCATGAGTACGTTTCTGTGAGTGGTTTAGTGGGTGCCTGTATGGATCTGGGAGTGGTTGTGTGAATACCTGTGCAGGCCTCTAAGTGGTTGTGTGAGTGCTTGTGTGTGTCTGTGAGTGGGTGTGTGAGAGGTGCTATGTATTTTTGGCCAAATGGGTGAGGGGCCACGTGCCCCCCTCCTTGGGCTAAATTTGGCCCCAGGGACTCCATCCCCCAGTGGCAGCCTAAAAATATATATTTATTGAATGGGCAAGGGGAAGCCACACGGCCCCCCTGCCTAGGTTAATTTTAGCCCTGGGACCCCCATCTCCCAGGACTCAGCCCAAAAATATATATATTTTTAAAAATGGTAAACCGGGCGGTCAGCCCCAGGGACCCCATCCACCAGTGCTGGGCCTATATTTTTTAAATGGGGAAGGGGAGCCACACAGCCCCCTTTCCCTGGGCCAATTTTGGCCCCAAGGACCCCATCCCCGGGCCATGCCTTAATTTATTGGGGAAGGGGTTGCGCAGCCCCTCCCTGCACCATGTCTGAGTGGATCTGTGAGTGGGTGTGTTATCTCACCGGGCCTTTGAGTGGTTGTGTTAGTGTTTGAGTTTGGTCTATAACTGCATGTGTAAGTCTCTGTGAGTGGGTGTGTGTCAAGAGTCTTACTTGAAGTTTCCCAGGTACTTCACAGGAGCAGAATGAATACTGTTCCCAATGCCTCTCTTTGTCTCACTCTACACTTCCAGATATTACTTTTGTGAGTACCAAAGAAATACCAGAGCTGAGAGGGGGATGGGTCAGAGAAGAGGCAGCCTTGCCTTCTTATATCTGGTGTCTTCTATTTACTGCTACTTCTAGTTGTTTTCTTGCACAGCACTTGTTCAGTAACTAGACACTGTAACCATAAATATAAAACATTACTAGGACATTAACTAGAATTTACAGTAAATCATATACTGTCTACTTTTTCAAATGACATACCCCCAAAAGACTGGGCTAGTGCCTCTCCTGTAAAAGTTGTTGTTTTTAGATTAGCTCCATTGCAATTTGATAGAGCGTTTTAATACCTGTGTGAATTCAAACAGCAGTTTTGATAAATAACTTCTATGCATTCTATAATTCATCAAACTGTGATCTATGTGATGCCTTGGGCTATCTAATACTTTTCTTTTAATTGCATGAGGTTTTAAGGAAGCTGTATGCTCAACTGGTACTTCCACAAATGGTAAGTTTTTATTATAGTCAACTTAACTATTTAACAGTTTTACTAAATTGAATTTCAGCAGGAAATAAATAACAGATATGAGCTGTAGAGGAGCTAAATTTAACACTGTACAGGGAATAGACACTGAATCCACAGATTTTTCTCCTCAAAGGTACTTGGATGACTGGAGGTTTCTTTGTCTCCATCAAGAGAAATGCTCTAAAGGGTGTTTAGAAAACCGGCAGCTGCTCACAGACGACTCGGTGATTTATCTTCTTCACAGGCAGTCTTTAAACCAGAGGGTAGCATGATTTCAAAAACTACAGACGGAAGCAAAACAAAAAACTAACTACTCTCTCACAGGGATTTCACAGGATGAAACGCCAAGCACTATTACACTTGTAACAGTCTTGGTGAAGTGCGCATAACTGAGGGCGAGCATGAGCCTCAGCTGTGCTTAGAATCCTCGCGCTCTCTACGGAAAGGCTGAAGCACTAACCTTAGCGCTTCCAGCCATTTTAAAGGACCGCTGTAAGACCAGTTTGGTCCAAATCTGATCATTACGTTTTCCAAAGGAACATGGGAGCTTGAAAACTCTCTTTCCGCCAATTACTGTTATAGCCCCACAAGCTGGCATCTCTTCTGCCTTAATTCTTGATTCTTGACAATACCCCTCCACAAGGGGTGGTTCCCCAGTTCCCGCCATAAGGGGAAATTGTTCATGGAAGGTTCTTACTAATCTTGGGGCATACACATGAGAGCATGGTTCCCAAGACCTTTCCTCAGGATTGTAACCTTTCCAATCAACTAGGTAGTACCACTTTCTATTCTTCCACTTTGAATCAAAGATTTTCTTTATCTCAAACTCTTCTCCAAATTCAGTTCAAATTGGTTTGGGAAGTTTCCTGGGCCTGAGATGTGGCGAAGATCTTTTCAGTAAGGAGACATGAAAATCAGGTTGAATTTTCATTTGTGGTGGGAGCTTTAGCCTATAGGTCACTGGATTTATCTTTTTCTCAACTTCAAAGGGGCCTAGGATATGGGTTTGGATTTTTTTATTTCCTTTTAATTTCAATGTTTTTGTGGTCAGCCATACCTTACTCCCAATAGAATAATCGTCTCCTCTTTCTGTCAGCATAACGTTTATATATCTCTTTTGATCTCTCTAGCTTATCTCTAGCTGCTTCATGAGTTTCACTTAGATGTCGGACCAAGTCTTTACCTACTGGGACTGAAACTTCACTAGCACTAATCATCAGATTTGGGTGTCAACCATAATTTAAATAGAAAGAAGAATGGCCAGTAGAGCTATTTTGGGAGTTATTGTGTTCAAATTCTGCTGCCCAGAGGAGATCTGACCAGTTCCCCTCCTGATCTAACATAAACAGTCTTAGATACTGTTCTAGCTCCTGATTTGCTCTTTTGTCTATCCATCTGTCTCTGGCTGGTGAAGAATCTGGTTTCTATGTTTAAACCGTTAGAAAATGCCTTCCAAAAATGAGACAGGAATTGAGTACCACGATCAGAAACTTGGACCTTAGGGATTCTATGTATCCTCACCACATGTAAACTAAACCGTGTAGCCAATTTCTTAGCACAAGGAATGTCTTGCAGAGGAACAAAGTGATCCATCTTGGTAAAGGCGTCGACCATAACCAGGATTGGATTGTAGCACCGGCTGGAAGGTAGGTCCACAATCAGAACCAAGGTCACAGTGAGCCAGGCATAAGGGGGTGTAGGTAGAGGCTTTAATAACCCCTGAGGTGACCAGTTGTGTTTTTCCCTGAGTACAGATCCCTCAAACCAATACATATTGCTTGATGTCCTTTTGTCATATTCGGCCACCAAAATCAACTCTTCAGTTTTACTGATTCCTTTATGACCGGCCATAGGATGATCATGACAGTCATGTAAAATCTGTTCTTCCATTGCCAGAGTGGGTCCAAACAAGAGCTTTTCATGATAGGGTAGCCCATTTTGGATTTCTCTAGCTGGGTTGGACAAAACCCATTGCTGAAGGTCTTATAGAGAAAGTGATTCTCTAATTCTCTTCTCCAGTGTCTCATGAGTAATGGTTCCTGCTATCTTAGATTCTGGAATTATCTTTTGGTCTTCTGTTACAGTTCTTGGTCCTTCCGGATCTATTCTAGACGAGGCATCCTCCTTACCGTTCTTGTTTCCTGGTCTGTAGGTGATTATGAAATTGTAATTTGCAAAATACAAAGAGCATCTGAGCTGACGTGGTGTCAGAGTTGTTGGCCATCTCAAGAATTGTAGGTTCTTATAGTCTGTAAATACAGTTAGAGTAATTCTGGCCCCCACTAGATAATGCCTCCACTCCTTGAAGGCGTCTTTAATAGCTAATAGCTCCTTCTTGGTGATGGTATAGTTGATTTCAACTGGGATTAACGTCCGTGATTGATAAGCAACTAAGCAATTGGATGGAGTTGACCGGTCTGCTTGTGTCTTTGCGAAATAACTCCTCCTATTGCTTGATCAGACGCATCCGTTTCCAAATAAAAAGGCTCTGTGGGATCTGCGTGGAGAAGTATAGGAGCCGAAGTAAAACTTCCTTTTAGGGACTGGAAGGGGGCTTCTGCTTCTTCTGACCAGAAAAAAGGAATGCCTTTTCGTAAAAGTCTGGTAATTGGAATCACCTTCTGAGAAAAGACCTGGATGAACCTTCTGTAAACATTGGCGAATCCAATGAATCATTGTATTTCATTCACAGAAGTAGGGGATGGCCAATCCAAAACTGCCTCAATCTTGCGCATATCCAAAGTTATTCCCTCAGGAGACAGGACAAACCCAAGGAAATCCACTGAATGAACATTTAATGCACATGTCTCAAGCTTGACATATAAACTGTTCTCCCGCAGCTTTTCCAAGATTCCATTGACATGTTCTTGATGATCTTCTTCTGACGCTGAGTAAATTAAAATATCGTCAATATAGATGATTGCACACTTGTCGGTATATTGGTTTAAAACGCAGTTAATGAAATACTGAAAAGCTGCTGGCTCATTACAGAGACCGTAGGGCATCACATGATATTCATATAGACCAAACTTGGTCCTGAAAGCGGTATTCCACTCATCGCCCTCTCTGATCCGGACAAGGTGACAGGCCCCTCATAGATCAAGTTTCGTATAGATCTGAGCCCCTTTAACCTTAACCAGGAGCACTGAGATTAGGGGCAAAGGGTAGCTGGTCTTAATCGTTATCCGATTCAGGGCGCGATAATGAATACAGTTTCTTAAATCGCCTTCTTCGGTACAAAAAATAACGGTGATGATACAGGGGACAGTGATGGCCTGATGAATCCGTTCTTCACATAGGTCTGAATATATTCTCTCAAAAATGTATCATCTTTTTCCATCAGGGCATAGATGCTACTGCACGAAAGGTTCGCACCTGGTTCCAACTCAATTTTATAGTTGTAGGGTTGATGTGGGGGGAGTTTTTCAGCATTAACCTAGCTATACACATCTTTGTAATCTTGGTACATTTCTGGAATTTCTTTGGTTCAGATGACAGCCACGGAAACGCCACTTTCACACAAACTGGCAGCCAGCCTGGATTCCTTCACTTGATCCTCTCCATGAAAATATGACTCCTTACAATATTCCGATTTCATTTTAATGGATCATTTCTCCCAGTCAATCTGGGGATCATGCTCCGTCAACCATGGGAGACCAAGGATTAGTTGGAATTGTGGCGTGTCGATTAGATTAAATTTCAAGAACTCCTGATGTCCGTCAGTTAAGACGGGTTCCATCTTTTCTTTATGACTGACTATAGGGCCAGAAGAAAGGTTAGTTCCTTCCACTGCTCTCACGGCCTCACTTCTACATTTTGGTATGGCTTGCAAATCAATCTCGGAAGCGAACTTTAGATCGGAAAAATTTCCGGTCGCTCCGGAGTCAGTCATAACCGGAATGTCAGATTTTACTGATGTTCTGAATTTTAGAGTGACTGAGAGGGTCAAAGGTGGAGCTGCAGATTGTAAAGTGTTTGCTAACTGATGTGCGTCTGAGGTTATGATTTCTCTAGCATCTTCCAGTCCAGCCCCTCCTGCTGGTGGTGCCACCGGTTTTTCTCCAACAAAGTCTTCAGTTTCTTCGGACACACCTTGACAAAATGCCTGCTGGTACCGCAATACACAAAAAGATTATTCAATCTCCTCTTCTCCTTCTCTTCCTTGGAAAGAGGACCGCATACGGCTCCAATTTGCATGGGTTCTACCGTTTGACTACTTTCAACTGTTTTAGAGCCTTCTGACCTAATCCGGTCAAACCTTGGGACACCTGAGTCAAACTCCCTTGTTTTCTCACCTCTTCTCTCCATCTCTCTGTAATCCAATTCTAGGACCAAATCAATCAAGGCAGAAACTTCAGTCGGCTTGTTTGGAATCTGAGACAGGGCGTCTTTAAGTTCATCTTTCAACACCCAGTAGAACAACGCAGCTCTCTTGTTTGCTGGCCAGTCTGTCTCTACAATGAGTTTATTAAATTGGGCCAAATTCGCCACTAATTCGATGTTTCCTTGTCTCAGTTCATGCAACTCATTGTCTGCAGTTTGAGCTACCTTCCCCCAATCAAATATTCTTAAGAACTCATTCTTAAACTTTTCTAAGTCATACAATATTGTGTAGTCTTTGGAAACTAATGGCAAGGACAAGGCAGCTGCATCACCACTTAAATAGGATAGAATGAAGACTATCCGGGATTGCACATCAGGGAAAATGGCGGGCAGGCACATAAAGTGGAGAGAGCATTGTGTAGGAAATACTTAGGCCTTTTGTGGGTCTCCACTAAAGCAATCTGGGGGAGCTAATGGAATAGGTGGGGACAAGGAGTGCACAATATGAGTTGTAGTTCTTGGGTGATGTAGTGTGGTGGAACTAGAAGCCTGCAACTGTGGTTTCTTTCCTACAGGCCAATAAATCTTATCTTAAACCTCGATTTTCCTTGCTAACAGCTAGAAAATCTTTGTCAATAGCCTCTAAAACCCTGCCTAAATTCTTCAGGTCAAACCCCTCAGCCATTCTGCTAAGGGAAGTAAGAGATCGTGGGCCTTTCAATCTGGCAAGAGTCTTACTTGAAGTTTCCCAGTTACTTCACAGGAGTAGAATGAAGACTGTTCCCAATGCCTCTCAGATTCTCCCTCCGCACACACAGATAGTACTTGTGGGAGTACCAAAGAAATACCCAAGGGGAAATAGGGATGGGACAGAGAAGAGACAGCCTTGTCTTCTTGCAACGGGTGTCTTCTATTTACTGCTACTTCTAGTTGTTTTCTTGCGCAGCACTTGTTCAGTAACTAGACACTGTAATGAAAAAAATAACACATTACTAGGACTTTAACTAGAATTTACAGTAAATCATATACTCTCTACTCTTTCAGCTTACATACCCCCAAAAGACGGGGCTATTGCCTCTCTTCTGTAAAAGTTGTTGTTTTTAGATTAGCTCCACTGCAATTTGATAGAGCGTTGTAATACCTGTGTGAATGCAAACAACAGTTTTGATAAATAACTTTTATGCATTCTATAATTCCTCAAACTGTGGTCTATTTGATGCCTTGGGCTAACTAATACCTTTCTTTTAATTGCAGGAGGTTTTATGGAAGCTGTATACTCAACTGGTACTGCCACAAACAGTAAGATTTTATTATAGTCACCTTAACTATTTAACAGTTTTACTAAATAGAATTTTTGCAGGAAATGAATAACTGATACGGGCAGAAGAGGAGCTAAATTTAACACTGTACAGGGAATAGATACTAAATCCAGAGCCTTTTCTCCTATAAGGTACTTGCTTGACTGGAGGCTTCTTTTTCTTCATCAAGAGAAATGCTCTGAAGGTTGTTTACAAAACCGGCAGCTGCTCATAGACGACTTACGTTTTCCAAAGGAACATGGGAGCTTGAAAACTCTCCTTCTGCCAATTACTGTTGTAGCCCCCACGAGCTGGCATCTCTTCTGCCTTAATCCTTGGTTCTTGACAGTCTGTGAGTGCCTGTATGGATCTGGAACTGGTTGTGTGAAGGCCTGTGTGGGTGTCTGAGTGCCTGTTTTTGTCTGTGAGTGGGTGTATAAGAGGTACAGTGTATTTAGGAAAAATGGGTTAGGGGGCAGCGTGTCACACCTTTCCTATAGTGCCCAGCCCATATTTTAAATACTTTTTTTGGGGGGAAATGGGACTCATGCCCCCCTTCCTAGGACCATTTAGGCCCCAGCGACCCCATCCCTAGGGGCCATGCCTTAATTTAATTGGTGTTGAGCAGTCCCCTTCCCTGTGCCGAATTCAGCTCAGCGACCCCATCCCCAGGGCTTGGCCTAATTATATATATATTTTTTTAATGAGTAATGATGATTGATTAAACCCAGATTAGTTGACTGGGGTGAGTGCTTGCAATGTTCAACACTCCGTCCATCATCCCCTTTGGTTTTGATTTGCTCACCCTAAGTTGGCAGGGTATGCACAGACGGGGGTCCCTTGCTTACTTTGCCACTAGATTCAAGCTAGCTTGGCTGATGACAGCTGATTAGCCAGAAACCGGTCCCAGGATGCTTGTTTCCAGTCCAGGAAAGACATGGCTTGGCAGTTTGGGCTGGACTGTTCCCATAAGGCACAGGGTCAGGCCGATTTGCATATGGCCATGTCTAAACTGGGGTGGCGGAGTGAGCTAAAGAATGATGATGGATTAAACCCAGATCAATTGACTGTGTGTGAGTGCTTGCAATGTTCAACACTCTGTCCATCATCCCTTTGGTTTTGCTTTGTTCGCCCTAAGTTGGCAGGGTATGCCCAGACCTGGGTTCCTTGCTCACTTTGCCACTGGATTCAAGCTAGCCTGGCTGATGACGGCTGATTAGCCAGAAACCGGTCCCAGGATGCTTGTTTTTGGTCCAGGGATGACATGGCTTGGCAGTTCGGGCTGGACTGTTCCCATGAGGCACAGGGTCAGACAGATTAGCATATGGCCATGTATGAACTGGGGTGGTGGAGTGAGCTAAAGAATGATTATGGATTAAACCCAGATCAGTTGACTGGGGGTGAGTGTTTGATTTGCTCCAAAGCTCCGTCCATCATCCCCTTTGGTATGGCTTTGTTCGCCCTAAGTTGGCAGGGAATGCCCAGACGTGGGCCCCGTGCTCCTTTTGCCACTGGATTCAAGATAGCCTGGCTGATGAGGGTTATGAACCCGAAACCGGTCCCCCGATGCTTGTTTCCGATCCAGAGAAGACATGGGTTGACCGTTCGGGCTGGACTGTTCCCATGAGGCACAGGGTCAGACTGATTTGCATATGACCATGTCTGAACTGGGGTGGTGGAGTGAGCTAAAGAATGATGATGGATTAAACCCAGATCAGTTGACTGGGGGTGAGTGTTTGACTCGCTCCAACGCTCCGTCCATCATCCCCTTGGTATCGCTTTGTTCGCCGTAAGTTTGCAAGGTATGCCCAAAAGTGGGTCCCTTGCTCACTTTGCCACTGGATTCAAGATAGCTTGGCTGATGAGGGTTATGAACCTGAAACCGGTCCGAGGATGCTTGTTTCCGGTCCAGGGAAGACATGGCTTGGCAGTTCGGGCTGGACTGCTCCCATGAGGCACAGGGTCAGACTGATTTGCATAAGACCATGTCTAAAATGGGGTGGTGGAGTGAGCTAAAGAACGATGATGATTAAACCAGAACAGTTGACTTGGGGTGAGTATTAGATTTGCTCCAATGCACCATCCATCATACCCTTTGGTATCGCTTTGTTCGACCTAAGTTGGTAGGGTATGCCCAGACGTGGGTCCTTTTCTCACTTTGATACTGGATTCAAGATAGCCTGGCTGATGAGGGTTATAAACCCGAAACCAGTCCCAGAATGCTTGATTCCAGTCCAGGGAAGACATGGCTTGGCAGTTCGGTGTGGACTGTTCCCAAGAAGCACAGGGTCAGACTGATTTCCACATGGCCATGTCTGAACTGAGGTGGTGGAGTGAACCAAAGATTGATGATGGATTAAACCCAGATCAGTTGACTGGGGGTGAGTGTTTGATTTGCTCCAAAGCTCTGTATATCATTCCCTTTGGTACCGCTTTGTTCGCCCTAAGTTGGCAGGGTATGCCCAGACGTGGGTCCCTTGCTCACTTTGCCACTGGATTCAAGATAGCCTGGCTGATGAGGGTTATGAACCGGAAACCGGTCCCAGGATGCTTGTTTCCGGTCCAGGGAAGACATGGCTTGGCGGTTCGGGCTGGACTGTTCCCATGAGGCTCAGGCTCAGACTGATTTGCATATGGCCATGTCTGAACTGGGGTGGTGGAGTGAGTTAAACAATGATGATGTATTAAACCCGGATCAGTTGACTGGGGGTGAGTGTTTGATTTCTCAAACTCTCCGTCCACCATCCCCTTTGGTATGGCTTTTTTCGCCCTAAGTTGGCAGGGTATGCCCAGATGTGCATCCCTTGCTCACTTTGCCACTGGATTCAAGATAGCCAGGATGATGAGGGTTATAAACCCAACACTTCTCCCAGGATGCTTGTTTCCAGTCCAGGGAAGACATGGCTTGGCAGTTCGGGCTGGACTGTTCCCATGAGGCACAGGGTCACACTGATTTGCATATAGCCATGTCTGAACTGGGGTGGTGTAGTGAGCTAAAGAATGATGATGGATTAAACCCAGATCAGTTGACTGGGGGTGAGTGTTTGATTTGCTCCAATGCTCCGTCCATTATCCCCTTGGTACCGCTTTGTTCGCCCTAAGTTGGCAGGGTATGCCCAGACGTGGGACCCTTGCTCACTTTGCCACTGGATTTAAGATAGCCTGGCTGATGAGGTTTATGAACCTGAAACAGGTCCCAGAATGTTTGTTTCCGGTCCGGGGAAGACATGGCTTGGCAGTTCGGGCTCGACTGTTTCCATGAGGCACAAGGTCAGAATGATTTGAATATGGCCATGTCTGAACTGGGTTGGTGGAGTGAGTTAAAGAATGATGATAGATTAAAGCCAGATCAGTTGACTGGAGGTGAGTGTTTGATTTGCTCCAACGCTCCGTTGATCATCCCCTTTGTTATCGCTTTGTTTGCCCTAAGTTGGCAGGGTATGCCCAGACGTGGGTCCCTTGCTCACTTTGTCACTGGATTCAAGATAGCCTGACTGATGAGGGTTATGAACCTGAAACCGGTCCCAGGATGCTTGTTTCTGGTCGAGGTAAGACATGGCTTGGCGGTGCAGACTGGACTGTTCCCATGAGGCACAGGCTCAGACTGATTGGCATATGACCATGTCTGAACTGGGGTGGTGGAGTGAGCTAAAGAATGCTGATGGATTAAACCCAGATCAGTTGACTGGGGGGTGAGTGTTTGATTTGCTCCAACGCTCCGTCCATCATCCCCTTTGGTATCGCTTTGTTCGCCCTAAATTGGCAGGGTATGCCCAGACGTGGGTCCCTTGCTCACTTAGTCACTGGATTCAAGATAGCCTTGCTGATGAGAGTTATGAACCCGAAACTGGTCCCAGGATGCTTGTTTCCGGTCCAGGGAAGACATGGCTTGGCGGTTAGGGCTGGACTGTTCCCATGAGGCACAGGCTCAGACTGATTTGCATATGGCCATGTCTGAACTTGGGTGGCGGAGTGAGTTAAAGAATGATGATGGATTAAACCCAGTTCAGTTGACTGGAGGTGAGTGTTTGAATTGCTCCGACGCTCCGTCGATCATCCCCTTTGTTATCACTTTGTTTGCCCTAAGTTGGCAGGGTATGCCCAGAAGTGGGTCCCTTGCTCACTTTGTCACTGGATTCAAGATAGCCTGGCTGATGAGGGTTATGAACCCAAAACCGGTCCGAGTATGCTTGTTTCTGGTCCAAGAAAGACATGGCTTGGCAGTTCGGGCTGGACTGCTCCCATGAGGCACAGGGTCAGACTGAATTACATATGGCCATGTCTGAACTTGGGTGGCGGAGTGAGTTAAAGAATGATGATGGATTAAACCCAGTTCAGTTGACTGGAGGTGAGTGTTTGAATTGCTCCGACGCTCCGTCGATCATCCCCTTTGTTATCACTTTGTTTGCCCTAAGTTGGCAGGGTATGCCCAGAAGTGGGTCCCTTGCTCACTTTCCCACTGGATTCAAGACAGCCAGGATGATGAGGGTTATGAACCCGAAACTGCTCCCAGGATGCTTGTTTCCGGTCCAGGGAAGACATGGCTTGGAATTTCGGGCTGGACTGTTACCATGTGATACAGGGTCTGACTGATTTGCATATGGCCATTTCTGAACTGGGGTGGTGGAGTGAGCTAAAGAATTATGATGGATTAAACCCAGATCATTTGACTTGGGTGAGTGTTTGATTTGCTCCAACGCTCCATCCATCAACTCCTTTGGTATTGTCTGGTCCCACAAAGGGCACCAGTCTGCTCTGGTACTGCAAGGGAAGCCTCAAGGCCCCTGCAGTCCCTGCCAGCTCTGCATCTTCTACGGTACCCAGCTTTGTTTTCACACATAGAGAACTGCTAAATATGCAGCTCGCTGTGTCTGAAAGCAATCTGTTTGTTTTGAAGCTCGCTTGGCAGCGTACAATGAAACAGACAAGCTCAATTTTCAGGCAGCAAGAGCATTTTCACTGCTCTCTCTTGCTGAAAGTGGAGTGTTTGTTGTGGCTTGGTGAGAATGGTTAAAACTCCTGCCAAGCCACAGCAAACATCTATGTCAAGAGGATGGGCACCCTGGGACGTATCAGGAGCTGGCTCTGGGGAGTTGTGGCTCCAAGGACCATATATATTTCCAGGGTGGGGTCCAAACGGCCACCCAAATTCAATAAAATTAAAGCTTGGGGAGGAAACCCCATTAAATTAACTTACCATTGTTAGCCACGGGGAATTGGCAGTTCCCTGGTCTGCAGGGGCCCCTGTGGTCCCCCTCGCATTCAGTTACCATTGTTTTCCCCTGGAAGGTGGCTTTCCCCAGGGCTGCGATGGGCCGCACAGCCCCACTGCATTAAGTTTCTATTCTTTGCCCTGGAAGAGTGGTGCTCCCCGGAATATGGGGGTGCCACATGGCCCATCAGCTGAAGTAAATGCAGTGTCCCTGGGATC
Organism: Lissotriton helveticus; assembly: GCF_964261635.1. NCBI lineage: Eukaryota > Metazoa > Chordata > Amphibia > Caudata > Salamandridae > Lissotriton > Lissotriton helveticus. The sequence goes on along the minus strand of NC_136063.1, from coordinate 1,235,531,344 downwards.
CTTGAAAAGAAGCGCTGGAGCCTGCACTTCTTTGTTTCAAATTTTCCAGCAAATCTGCCGATCCACTAGCAAATTCGATGCAACATTGACTCCACAAAAAAATGTTTAACCCCCAGCTCATAGACGACTTACGTTTTCCAAAGGAACATGGGAGCTTGAAAACTTTCCTTTTGCCAATTACTGTTGTAGCCCCCACGAGCTGGCATCTCTTCTGCATTAATCCTTGGTTCTTGACAGTCTGTGAGTGCCTGTATGGATCCGAACTGGTTGTGTGAAGGCCTGTGTGGGTGTCTGAGTGCCTGTTTTTGTCTGTGAGTGGGTGTATAAGAGGTACTGTGTATTTAGGAAAAATGGGTTAGGGGGCAGTGTGTCACCCCTTTCCCATAGTGCCCAGCCCATATTTTAAATACTTTTTGGGGGGGAAATGGGCCTTATGCACCCCTTCCTAGGACCATTTAGGCCCCAGCGACCCCATCCCTAGGGGCCATGCCTTAATTTAATTGGTGTTGCGCAGTCCCCTTCCCTGAGCCGAATTCAGCTCAAGGACCACATCCCCAGGGCTTGGCCTAATTATATATATATATTTTTAAATGAGTAATGATGATGGATTAAACCCAGATTAGTTGACTGGGGTGAGTGCTTGCAATGTTCACCACTCCGTCCATCATCCCCTTTGGTTTTGATTTGCTCACCCTAAGTTGGCAGGGTATGCACAGGCGGGGGTCCCGGGCTTACTTTGCCACTAGATTCAAGCTAGCCTGGCTGATAACAGCTGATTAGCCAGAAACCGGTCCCAGAATGCTTGTTTCTGGTCCAGGGAAGGCATGGCTCGGCAGTTTGGGCTGGACTGTTCCCATAAGGCACAGGGTCAGACCGATTTGCATATGGCCATGTCTAAACTGGGGTGGTGGAGTAAGCTAAAGAATGATGATGGATTAAACCCAGATCAGTTGACTGTGAGTGAGTGCTTGCAATGTTCAACACTCTGTCCATCATCCCCTTTGGTTTTGCTTTGTTCGCCGTAAGTTGGCAGTGTATGCCCAGAAGTGGGTCCCTTGCTCACTTTGTCACTGGATTCAAGATAGCCTGACTGATGAGGGTTATGAACCTGAAACCGGTCCCAGAATGCTTGTTTCCGGTCCGGGGAAGACATGGCTTGGCAGTTCGGGCTGGACTGTTCCCATGAGGCACAAGGTCAGACTGATTTGTATATGCCATGTCTGAACTGGGGTGGTGGAGTGAGTTAAAGAATGATGATAGATTAAACCCAGATCAGTTGACTGGAGGTGAGTGTTTGATTTGCTCCAACGCTCCGTTGATCATCCCCTTTGTTATCGCTTTGTTTGCCCTAAGTTGGCAGGGTATGCCCAGAAATAGGTCCCTTGCTCACTTTGTCACTGGATTCAAGATAGCCTGACTGATGAGGGTTATGAACCTGAAATCAGTCCCAGGATGCTTGTTTCTGGTCCATGGTAAACATGACTTGGCGGTTCGGGCTGGACTGTTCCTATGAGGTGCAGGCTCAGTCTGATTGGCATATGACCATGTCTGAACTAGGGTGGTGGAGTGAGCTAAAGAATGCTGATGGATTAAACCCAGATCAGTTGACTGGAGGTGAGTGTTTGATTTGCTCCAATGCTCCTTTGATCACCTCCTTTGTTGTCGCTTTGTTTGCCCTAAGTTGGCAGGGTATGCACAGACGTGGGTCCCTTGCTCACGTTGCCACTGGATTCAAGATAGTCTGTCTGATGTGTGTTATGAACATGAAACCAGTCCCAGAATGCTTGTTTCTGTTCCAGGGAAGACATGGCTTGGAATTACGGGCTAGACTGTTTCCATGAGATACAGGGTATGACTGATTTGCTTATTTCCATGTCTGAACTGGGGTGGTGGAGTGAGATTAAGAATGATGATGGATTAAACCCAGATCATTTGACTGGGGGTGAGTGTTTGATTTGCTCCAACGCTCGGTCCATCATCCCCTTTTGTATCGCTTTGTTTACCCTAAGTTGGCAGGGTATGCCCAAACCTGGGTCCCTTGCTCACTTTGCCACTGGATTCAAGATAGCCTGTCTGATGAGGGTTATGAACCTGAAACAGGTCCCAGGATGCTTGTTTCGGTCCAGGGAAGACATGGCTTGGAATTTTGGGCTGGACTGTTACCATGAGCTACAGGGTCTGACTGATTTGCATATGGCCATGTCTGAACTGGGGTGGCAGAGTGGGCTAAAGAACGGTGATGGATTAAACCCAGATCAGTTTACTGGGAGTGAGTGTTTGATTTCTCAAACTCTCCGTCCACCATCCCCTTCGATATCGATTTGTTCACCCTAAGTTGTCAGGGTATGCCCAGACGTGCATCCCTTGCTATCTTTGCCACTGGATTCAAGATAGCAAGGATGATGAGGGTTATGAACCAGAAACTGGTCCCATGATGCTTGTTTCCACTCCAGGGTAGACATGGCTTGGCAGTTTGGGCTGGACTGTTCCCATGAGGCACAAGATCAGACTGATTTGTATATGGCCCTGTCTGAACTGGGGTGGTGGAGTGAGTTAAATAATGATGATAGATTAAACCCGGATCAGGTGACTGGAGCTGAGTGTTTGATTTGCTCCAACGCTCCGTTGATCATCCCCTTTGTTATCACTTTGTTTGCCCTAAGTTGGCAGGGTATGCCCAGACGTGGGTCCCTTGCTCACTTTGTCACTGGATTCAAGATAGCCTGACTGATGAGGGTTATGAACCTGAAACCGGTCCCAGAATGCTTGTTTCTGGTCCAGGGAAGACATGGCTTGGCGGTTCGGGCTGGACTGTTCCCACGAGGCACAGGCTCTGACTGATTGGCATATGACCATGTCTGAACTGGGGTGGTGGAGTGAGCTAAAGAATGCTGATGGATTAAACCCAGATCAGTTAACTGGACGTGAGTGTTTGATTTGCTCCAATGCTCCGTTGATCATCCCCTTTGTTATCGCTTTGTTTGCCCTAAGTTGGCAAGGTATGCCCAGACATGAGTCCCTTGCTCACTTTGCCACTGGATTCAAGATAGCCTGTCTGATGAGGGTTATGAACCTGAAACAGGTCCCAGGATGCTTATTTCCGGTCCAGGGAAGACATGGCTTGGAATTTCGGGATGGACTGTTACCATGAGATACAGCGTCTGACTGATTTACATATGGCCATGTCTGAACTGGGGTAGTGGAGTAAGCTAAAGAATGATGATGGATTAAACCCAGATCATTTGACTGGGGTGAGTGTTTGATTTGCTCCAACGCTCCATCCATCATCCCCTTTGGTATCGTCTGGTCCCAGAAAGGGCACCCAGTCTGCTCTGGTACTGCAAGGGAAGCCTCAAGGCCCCTGCAGTCCCTGCCAGCTCTGCATCTTCTACGGTACCAAGCATTGTTTTCGCACATAGAGAGCTGCTAAATATGCAGCTCGCTGTGTGTGAAAGCAATCTGTTTGTTTTGAAGCTCGCTTGGCAGCGGGCAAATAAACAGACAGAAGCTCAATTTTCAGGCAGCAAGAGCATTTTTACTGCTCTCTCTTGCTGAAAGTGGAGTGTTTGTTGTGGCTTGGTGAGAATGGTTAAAACTCCTGCCAAGCCACAGCTAACATCTATGTCAAGAGGGTGGGCACCCTGGGACATATCAGGAGCTGGCCCTGGGCAGTTGTGGCTCCAAGGACCATATATATTTCCAGGGTGGGGTCCAAACGGCCACCCACATTCAATAAAATTAAAGCTTTGAAATTCGATATATGTGATATTGGCCTGATGTATCCAATATATGTGTTAGCCTGACGTACTTATCCATTCTTTGCAAGATATATATATATAGTATTGGCCTAATGTGTCTAAACCAATATGCAATTGCAGCTTATTATTCGTGTGCTGCAACCCACTGAGCTATCTTTGTTTTGTGCAAGCCTCAGGTGTATAGAATTGTTCCTGTAATGTGAAAGCTTTTATCTTATTTTTGCCTTCTCAGTAAGAGACCTGTTGTGGTACATTGCTTTCCTTTGGTTAGGTTTACATTATGGATATTTCTGTATACTTTGCTATAAGAAAGAAATGCTTGTTAATGGCAGAAGGACCTCTGATGCAGACACTTGCTTTGCATCTCCACACAGTTTGCCCCCCTCCTTCATGGAGTCTGAACAGCTGAAAGTATACCGTCTTTCCTTTCTATCTGAAACCCAAGGCCGCATCTGGCTTTGGGCTGCAATAAACACATTCCTGCAGACACTGTTCCTGTACTCCCATGCCCGAGATAGAAAGGGAGTCACCCTTCCTGACCTCCCCAGTAATGACTAGCTTGAGCTGAGTTTCGTTCTAATCTATTGTGCCATATATACGTTTTCCTCTAGGCTTCACGAGAAATAGAAACTTGCCATGTGTGGTGATTTCATGTGTTCACTGAAAGTATATCTGTCTGGTTTTGACTGTAAGCCAGCAGTCTTCTCCGCGCACCTCGAGGGGTGAGGATGTGAGAGGATCCTCTGTGCAGAGTTCTTTGTATAATAAATGATTGACCCTTCTTCACTGCCAACTGACTGATTATTGATTACTTGTAAGTGGGGAGGGGCTATTGGTAAGTATAGCTCCATAGCTCCTATGGTAGAATATTTGGTTCCTTCAGCTTGGGGAGGAGGAAACCCCATTAAATTAACTTACCATTGTTAGCCACGGGGAATTGGCAGTTCCCTGGTCTGCAGGGGGCCCATGTGGGCCCCCTCGCATTCAGTTACCATTGTTTTCCCCAGGAAGGTGGCTTTCCCCAGGGCTGCGATGGGCCGCACAGCCCCACTGCATTAAGTTACTATTCTTTGCCCTGGAAGAGTGGTGCTGCCCGGAATATGGGGGTGCAACCTGCCCCCCCAGCTGAAGTAAATGCAGTGTCCCTGGGATCCTTGAAAAGAAGCGCTGGAGCCTGCACTTCTTTTTTTCGAATTTTCCAGCAAATCTGCCGATCCACTCGCAATTTCGATGCAACATTGACTCCACAAAAAAATGTTTAACCCCCAGCGGATTCCCTGTGGGACCCCTCAACCAGTCCCTGGGGTCTGAGTATTTCTACCCTGCCCCCTTTCTTTATTTTTGTACGTCTTTTTTGAAATTCAGCTCAAGCTGAGCCCTAAGATAGCTTCCAGCACTTCCTGGTTAAAGTGATGGCAGACAATCAGATTTTAACACTGGACTAATGGATCGGCTGAAGATCCTCATCCCTCTATATATATAGATTTGGATTTCCCTTAATATTTCCAAAACTGCTGAACAGATTTACAGCAAATCATAAAAAGCATGATTTGTGGACGAACAGCTAGCTTTCCACTAAATGTGGCGTAAATCCATTAAGCAGTTCTGGCTGTAGGGTTGTCTAAAGGTCCTATGGGAAGTAACTGCAGGAAACATGTTTGTGACCCCCTATTTTCATCACCCATGTTAAACGAAATCAGGCCTGAGCGTAGTTTTGCTATGCAGAACTCCACAAACTTACAAAAAAACTCTGCAAAGTTCCACGAGCGGCGGAATGCAGTGGGGACTGCAGTTTGTGCTGGTATTCATGTCGTTCGGGTGGAAATTCTACCTGAGCGGGAGCTCGCACTCGCGAACTTACCGTTCACGATCGCGGCATTACTGTTCACATTCGCGACAAGGAAAAAACTGCTGCACATCGCAAAGCGGAGTTGTCTGCACTCCGCAAGCTCAATGGAATGTGGAGTGCAGAAAACTCTGCAAAGTCCGCAAACGGAGCGAAGTTCACCGCCCAGGCCTTCATGAAATGCCCCAAAACTTTCCAGACTGCAAATTAAGTAACAGGCAACTCCCTTTGGAAAATTTAATGAACATTCAACAACTTGCGCAAACAATATAGGCAACGGAAAATCACCTTTTCGGCAGAAACCTGGTCCTAAATATCCATATTTAACCCAGAACTATTGACTGGTGGAGAATGTTTGATTTGCTCTGCATTCCAACCAGCATCTGTGTGTCTTTTGATTTCTCACCCTAAGTGTGCTGGGTATGCCCAGACATGGGTCCCGGGCTCACTATGCTACTGGATTCAAGCTACACTGGCTGATGACGTGCGATGCCCCAAAACCTGTCCCCGGATGCTTGTTTCCAGTCCAGGAAGGACCTGGCTTGGCAGTTCAGTCTGGACTGTTCCCATGGGGCACAGGGTCAAGACCAATTTGCAAATGGCTGTGGCTAAACTGTGCTGGCATGGTGAGCAAAAGAATAATGGACTTAACCAAGATCTATTGACTGGGGAGAATGTTTGATTTGCTCTGCATTCCATCCATCATCTGTGTGTCTTTTGCTTTCTTGCCCTTAGTGCGCCGGATATTCCCAGACGTGGGTCCCGGGCTCACTGTGCCACTGGATTCAAGCTAGCCTGTCTAATGGTGGGTGATGCCCCGCAACTGGTCTCAGGATGCCTGTTTCTGGTCCAGGGAGGACCTGGCTTGGCAGTTCGGTCTGGACTGTTCCCACGGGGTGGAGGGTCAAGACTGAGTTGCATATGGCTGGGTCTAGACTGGTGGTGGCATGGTGAGCAAAAGAATTATGGATTTATCCCAGATCTATTGACTGAGGGAGAATGTTTGATTTGCTCTGCATTCCGCTGATCATCTGTGTGTTTTTTGGTTTCTCACGCTAAGAGCGCTGGGTATGCAAAGACGTGGGTCCAGGGCTCACTGTGACACTGGATTCAATCAAGCCTGGCTGATGAGGTGTGATGCCCTTAAACAGGGCCCAGGATGCTTGTTTACGGTCCGGCAGGGACCTGGCTTGGCAGTTCAGTCTGGACTGTTCCCAAGGGGCACAGAGTCAAGACTGATTTGCAAATGACTGGGTCTAAAGTGGAGTGGCACTGTGAGCAAAAGAACAATGGATTTAAGCCATATCTATTAACTGGGAGAGAATGTTGATTTGCTCTGCATTCCGTACATCATCTGTGTGTCTTTTGTTTTCTTGCCCTGAGAGCGCCAGGTATGCCCAGACGTGGGTCCCGGGCTCACTGTGCCACTGGATTTAAGCTAGCCTGGCTGATGAGGGGTGATAACACAAAATCAGTCCCAGGAAGCTTGTTTCCGGTACAGGGACAACCTGGCTTGGCACTTCGGTCTGGACTGTTCCATGGGGCACAGGGTCAAGACTGATTTGCATATGGCTGGGTTTAAACTGGGCTGGCTTGGTGAGCAAAAGAACAATGAACTTAACCCAGTACCTTGGACTGGAAGAAAATGTTTGATTTGCTCGCCATTCAGTCCATCATCTGTGTGTCTTTTATATGTATATAAAATCACTGAAAATACAAAGGCTAGATGGATTTTATAGTTAGGCTCAGATTTCACTAGTACAAAACCATTGGAATTCAGCAGATAAAATCACCTGAGCTAACTATAACTTACACCCCAGCAATGCACTTCTTATGACCTCACATTTACATCAATCATGACATTGTCAGTGACATAACAGACAACATCTAAAAATATATCACTGATTACATCATCAAGTGAGTGTAAGTATTTTTAATAGTTTATGGGTGTTAAACAAATATATTAACTTCCTCAAGATCCTACTGCCTCTTCGTGGTGCTTACTTGCTGCTCGCCACGCTGCAACTGCCCTTCTGAGAACCCCAGGTGGAACGAGGGTCCCAGGGGCTTCGCCGCCACTCCAGCGCTACCCGCATTGGTCTTCACACTCTGGGGTGGACTGCAGCCCCCAGAGTGCACCCCTGTATCTTGCAGCTGCCGCGAGTGAGGGAAGGTGTGGCCAATGTGCTCATAGCGAAGCTTCTCCCCCATGGCGTGGGAGATCCTACTGCCTGCTCGTGGTGCTTACTTGCTGTCTACCACGCCGCAACTGCCCTGCTGAGAACCCTCTATTGGGACGAAGGTCCCAGGGGCTACGCCACCACTCCAGTGCTACCCGCATTGGTCTTCACACTCTGGGGTGGACTGCAACCCCCAGAGTGCACCGCTGTATCTCGCAGCTGCCACGAGTGAGGGGGAACGCACTCATAATGCACGCGCGGCCAACGCACTCATGTTGCTGCCTCTCCCACCACAGCCCGGAGAAAGCCCAGACCAAGGGCTGGCCCGTCTGGGCCCGTCAGGGACAGGAAGAGACTGGATTGGGCCATCCCTCTTGGTCCTGTGCAAAGTGAGAACTACTAACTAAGAGCTATATTTTACTGTGTATAGGGTACCCTCGGGTACTTCAGATTGGGATACTGTCAACTTCAGGCCTGCTATTCTATAGAAGTCAACATGTCTAGGGCCATTTTAGTTATACTGCAGGTGGAGTACCATTTTAACTGGCCCTATCTGTGTTCCTGTAGTTATACGGCAGGGAATGTTGTGGTAAAACCTTTTTAGCTTCTCATAACTCTCCGCATTCAGGGTGCTTGTATTGTATTGGGGTGGCAACTGCAAGTAATCTGTCAGGGGTTACCTATCAATCACATTTTGGGGGCTGACTCTGTTATAAAACCATGGGGAGGCAGAAGACCCAAGCCAAACTAGAAGGGCAAAAGGTTGTGACCAGGACCAACGTTACAACTATGGATGCCTTTCTGCTGAGAGCTGCATCGGTAATTGACAAGGAGATCGAACTAGTGAAGATGAGTCTCTCCAGATCTCCATCTAATGGCCTAGTCTCTACTCTGGCAGGCCCTTCAGTCCCTCTAAAGGAAGCTATCACTAAATCTTTAGGTTCGCCCTCTATCCTTGGGTTGGGTGCTGGCTTACAGGATGATGGTGCCCCTTCACCCTTGCGAAGAACCCTGTGCGAGGTACCTCACAGATCACTATCTCCAGTCATTGTTCTTGAGAACAGGGAGAGCGGTGCTCCTTATTCTATACCTGGGAACGTTGGCAATGATAACTCTAAACTGCCAGAAGCGCCTAGTAGTGATAACCCCCTCCCACAATCTAGGGTGACACAAAGACCCTGTGAGAGTATAAATAGAAAATCTCAGCCACTAGGGAGTAAAGCTAAAAAAGTCAAACGCAACGCACCCGCTAAGGTAGCCAATAAAAATCTGACATGTGTATTGACTGCTGAAAATTCAGTTCACGCTGCTATGATGGAAACCTTCAAATCATCCATGAGTAGTTTGTTGGACGCCAAACTGAGCCCTATTATGGATAGGTTAAACTTAATCCAGAAAAGTCTAGTAGAGTATAACAGGCCTGTTCAACCCACTCAATCGGTGACTTCAGATGGGACTAGAGATATTATATCTTCTAGCAGCATACCTGTCCCTGTCCCTGTCCCTGGTCCATCTACAGAACGTTTAGACTCACGGTTCTCTAGTGGAGCTCAGTTCAAGCCTAAAATTGCTCCTTTTTAAAAAGTAGGAGGGACTGTAGATGATAGACGAGAAAGACAGACCTCTAGGGATGCTCCAACTATTCACCATCAGGGTCTGGCTCCCCAGCAATTATATCACATTGCAGATGACGAGCCCCGACATTCTCTGGTGCATTGTGGTCATGGAAGTTCCGTGTTTTTTTTATGGAACTCACTGTGTGTGACACGAGGCAGGTGTGGGTGTATTGGGGAGGAGCAACAGAGAGCATATCTGGTTTGTTTGAAAAGGCAGATGAATGAGGTATGCTGATACACTCATTTAAACATTGAGTAGGTCAGATGAAGTGCGGCGTCTTTTTGCAGGTATGAAATAATGCATTATAATGATTAGAGCGCTGACATTGTTGGGAGGTGGGAAGTTTTTTTCTGCATAAAGGGTTGAAGTCGAAAGGGTTATAGCGCTAACAAAAACGTTTGTTTTGAACTGCGGCACAATGGGGGGACTTACTGCCACATGCATCATTGTAGGTATTTGCGATTCCTAAATTGTGAAAATTAAGGAATCACAATTAAGAAATCGCAAATACCTATGCATTAAAAAATCGCAATTTTTTTTGCGATTTCTTATTTTTCCTTATTTGCGATTCCCAATTTTGCGAATCGCAAATAAGGAATCCCTTTACATTAATTCCTATGGGCCTAGAGGCCCATAGGAATCAATGGGAAGGCATTTTCATTTTGCGATTCGAATTTAAGGAATCGCAAAATGAGAATGCAATTTCTAGGATGCAGGGGGGGTGCAAAGTACCCCCCCTGCACCCCAGAAATGTAACTTACAGTCCATTTTTCACACATACATGCCCAAGGGCATGATTGAGTGTAAAATGAAAGTGTCAAAAATGCACTTTTGTGCATTTTTGAAACTTTTCTTAAATTACCATGAAGGTTGACTTCATGCTAATTTAACACTTCCAATTTGCGAATTCGCAAACTTTTTCAAAAGATGCATTGCATTTAAAAAATCGCAAAATTGCGATTTCTTAAATGCAATCGCAATTTAAGAAATCGCAAAAAATTTGCGATTTCTTAAATTGCGAAAAAACTAAAAAGGTTAATGCATCCCAAAACAAAGAATTGCATTCGCAAACGGCCGAATTTTGCGATTCGCACCGTTTGCGAATGCAATTCTGTTTGATGCATGTGGGCATTAATGTTTATAAATCGGGGAATGCAAATACCTTATGTTGACAAAGACAATCAAAGGATAGAGCAAAGGGCATGTGATTTAATGGTGGGGTAATGCAGCTATTAGGTACAAAGGTGAGGAATGGTTTAAATGTACTTGTGATGCATCATTGAGGAATCTGCATTGATTATTGCTTTGTCATTTTTCTAGTCACCCCTGATGAAGGGCATTTTTAGCCCGAAATGCATTGGGTTTCAATTTGAATAAACGCTGCTTTTTATGAATAGCGCTTCAGTCTTGTTCCTCATTGAAGTCCGGATGGGCACTTGGTGAACAAAAGAAACCTTGGAAAATGGCGCGCAATCCCACGTGTGGACAGGAACTGCAGTTTGAGTTGAAGAATAGAGAAAAAGTAAAAGGATAAAAATTGTTAATTGTAAAAAAACAAATAAGGAGTAGAATACACCGAAGGGGAGAAATCGCTGTGCACTGGTTTGGGGAGAATGGTCTTCCCGTATGTTGTTTTCCCAACAATTAGGCAGCTCACTGGAGGAGAGGCTGGGGCCGTTATCAAGTGCCCCACAGAATTCATTGGTCTTCAATCTTCCCCCACAATCCACACCCTTTGTAGTGATCCTGGGGAATGTGCCACCACTACTGACAGGGTCTCAAGAGGATGTTAATCAACTCAAGAATAAGGTTCTTCATTGGTTATCATTTAACACCTCAGTGGGTTTAAGAGTGGAACGCAACATTATTATGGTGCGCCGTGTTGGTTGGATAGGGAGTTAGAGGAAGCCCGGAGGGGGTGATTGTATTATCGTGAATTTCAACTGATCTTTTGTTGTGAATTGAATCTTACGTGATAGCTATACTGAACATATACATTGGGGTTTGGATATTCAGATAATCCCTTTGGGTTTCTTCTATAAGGTTGATCCTATAAGGCTCCCTACCACAAACGTTTCACACAATTGGTGGACCAGAAGACCTCTTGAAATAGTAGATTGCGGGTTTCCCCGAACTGCAAGGGTTTTGTCTCAAGCAACGGGGTATTACCCCATTCCCCCATTAGAGTTATCCAACAAATTTTCAATTTTATCAAGGTTGGATGAGTGTGATTGGCTACACAGGAATATAGAATTTGGTGTAGAGTTATCCCACCAACAGGAGTCTCCCAGCCATTCCATTTTAAGTGAGGTGGCTTGTGGGATAGAGACGGCTGGAGAGATCAACCCACAGCAGAGGGTCACATTGAAGGCAGTAAATCATGAGGTGATTCCTAAGGTAGACATAAATAATTTCCTGTTATGGAATATTGCAGGATTGGTAGCCAAGTTTTGGGATCCATTATGGACTAAGTTTATCAGACAATTCTCTGTGATTTGTCTTCAGGAGACTTGGCCTTTTACGTTCCCGCTTCCCCGTCAGTTTGCGATAGAGCTAGGGGGGTTTGGTCATTTTTGTATCTCTGGCTGTGTCCTGCAGGATCGAGCCTCTATTGAGTGTTAGTAAGGACCTCCAAGTATTAAAGTGGGGAAATGACAGTATGGGCATTATTAAATTTGACAATGTGGTTAACACACAGGGAGACTGTAAGATGGCCCAGCTGGGTTGTTATATAAGGCAGTACTGCAACTTTATTGCGCATAAACTTAAGGTGGCGGGTGATTTTAATATTCACCCTTATGGAGAGACCCCAAATATGTGCGTATGGCTGAGCTGGGTTGAGCAAGGATGCGGGGATCCCATTTTGAGGTGGTAGGTGGGTTGCTGCAAACACAAGAAAGGGGGGCAGCACCGGGCTTGTTAAGACCAACAGATGGGAAGCGACGCCAAAAATGGTCGCAGATCTCCCCGGACACTTTTTATGATGAGGTAAAAGTTTCCTGTGCAACTGAATTGGCACTTTGTGTTTCATCTGGCTACTCTTCGATGGCGTTCTTAGTGCCTTTGATACTATTATCATCAAGGTTGGGTAACTTTTAAGTGTTCCCTCACATAGAATAATGTTAACTGACCCAAGATAGTTCGTTCCTTCTTGTTCTAGGGCTGCGAGAAATTTGAAGGAAGCCCTAGAAGTTTTCCCAAGAAACCAACCCTTAATTTGTGCCCGTCAAATTGAGTATACACGGGCTTTGGCCACTCGCAAGGGGTATTTGAAGGAAGAAACTTGGCGAGCCCTGTTGGAGTCAAGTACTCTAGGGAATAGCTCGAGATTATGGTGCATTGTTAATCTCCCACTGTTCGATAAGGACAGGGATGGAGAACTCAGAGTCCATATAACTGAGGACGAATGGGTGGCCCATTTTAATTGTATTTTTAGGTGTCCCATAGATCACTTACAAAACCATGGTAGGGCTAACACTTCTGCCCCTGTGTCCTTTGAGCAGAAGGAGGTTGAGGCAGGGTTCCTCGGGATGACATGTAATAAAGCTCCAGGTCCGGACGGCATTCAACCAGACCTTTTTAAATCAAGCCCACATTTTTGGCCCCCTGTACTAGTGGATGTGCTTAACGCGGCAGCCAGGGATTGATGCCCGACCTCTTGGGCCACCTCTACCATTGTGCCGGTTTTCAAGAAGGGCGATCGTAACAGCACTTTGTGCTATAGACCAATCTCCCTTCTTAATTCTGTGGTGAAGGTTGTGGGGGGTGTTACTGAAAAGGCTATCTTCCTGGGCAGAGAAGTTTAAGATAATTTCAGATATACAATATGGGTTTCGACCAAGACGCTTGACTTTGGCCCAATGCCTCAACTTGTATATGATCTTGGGTAAGTACACCATTGCCCGCCCGGGCACAATCTACATGGCCTTCATAGATCTCTCCTCGGCTTTTGACTGCGTTAACCGGGAGAGGCTGTGGCAATCCTTGAGGGCCATGGGGGTGGAGGACAATTTGATTAACTTCCTGGAAGATCTGCACAGGGATACCAAGGTCAATATCAGATATGCACAGGATCTCCGTGTATCATGGGATTTTAGAATCGAGAGGGGGGGTCCGGCAGGGACGTATCTTGGCTCCTTTTTTATTCAACCTATATATAAATGATTTAGATAAATATTTGGTAAATACAGGGGTTGATTTCCCGTATGTGGAGCGACAAGGTTTACCCGTCCTGCTATACGCGGATGATGCTGTGTTTAATGCCAGAATCGCAAGGGGACTTCAGTCCCTGCTTGACACCTTTCTGAATTTTATGAACGCAAGTGATCTGGCAATAAACACCTCCAAATCATATATCTTGCAGGTCGGGACTCGGCCCAAGATACAGTACCCTTTCAAAGTGGGCAAGTAGAAAGTGCCAATGACATCGATCTTCTCTTACCTGGGGGTCTTAGTAGATGATCGCCTGAACTGGAGCCCCTCATACTGAAAGATAAAGGGGGAGGTTATAAGGGTGAATGCTGCTATTTTTAACTTTGCCACTAAAATGGGTAAGTGCCCAATTGCGGCGATGTTGAAAATGTATCAGGTTAAAAGTTTTGCCACCGCCAACTACGGGAGTGAAATTTGGGGGTATAAAGCTACAGACGACCTGCAGGTGGTCGAGAACACTTTTTTAAAACGTCTCCTAGGGGTGCCTAGCAGCATACCAAACTTGATGGTTCATGAAGAATTGGGGATGCCGTTTTTATGCGACATACTGACTTTGCGTCCACTGGTGTTTTGACTTAAATGTTTGCTAAATAAAGACCTAGCACTTTACCACCAGATTTTAAGGGAAAGCATAAGACTTGATCACATGATACGTATACCATGGCTGAGCTACATCAAGGGGTGTTTTGAAAAGCTGGGGCATCCAGATCTCTTTCTAAAGCCTGATTCTATCACTCTGAAAGACGTGGAGTTTGTAAAAAAAACTTTTATCAGCTTAAAAAAGTTGAGCTACAAATTGGAAAACCGAGTGTCCGTAAATTTGTGATGCTTAAGACAACCCCTGCCATTGAACCATATCTTCTGGGGCGATTGTCAACTCATGATTGTTTTTTATTGTCCAGGTTTCGATTGTTTTTTTTTTTTATTACTTGCTGTACCAAAAAGGAGCTGCAGAGGTCAGGTGTTAGCACCCTGTGGCAGTGGCAGTATGCCTCCACAGGATTTGCTACACTTTGTTTTTTTTGTGTACGTTTTATGAAGTACCTCGCAGACACTTTTTAATACTCTTTTAAAAAAGTTGAATTTTAATCAGGTCTGCCCAGTTTTCTTTTATTTACAGCTGCTGAAACCAGATTGTATTCCTTTTATAGCCGGTTTCTTGAAATCAACATTTAAACTTAGGACTTGTATGGACAGACAGTTTCCCCCTTGACTATGGTAGGAATCCCCTGTGATCACCCTGTTTAGATGCTTTTTAGTAATTGGGCTTTTTATATTTTTGTACTGTGTATATATATCTTTTTCAGGGGTTATTTCCCATGTATTGTATGTTTCATCTGTAATATGGAATTGTGTAACTGTTATGGTTTTATTCTAAAGCCGAATAAAGTTGTTTTTGATTGATTGATTGAACTTCATCAAATGTTACTACTAGGTTACACTATCTCTAACATATTAGATCTAAGTTGGTTTGTGACAGTATCAACGTGTGAGTGGCTGTCCAGGTATGTGAGTGCATACATGAGTGAGTGAGTGGATTTCTGACTAGGTTTGTGGATGTGTGAGTGGTTGTGTCAGTGGTTGTATGGGTGTGAGAGTGCATACCTCAGTGGTTGTATGGGTGTTTAAGTGGGTGTGTCAGTAGTTTTGTGGGTGTGTGAGTGTGTGTCTGAATGGGTGTATGACTTAGTGACTGGGTGTGTAAGTAGCTGTATGGGTGAGTGAGTGACTGAGTGAGTATTTGATTAAATGAGTTTGTGTGTGAGTGTTTGTATTGGATAGTGATTGCGTGAATGGCTGTATGGGTGAGTTAGAAGATATTGGTGTGCTTGCATAGGTTTGTGAATGGGTATGTAAGTGGCTGAGTGGGTATGAGAGTGCTTGTATGGTTGAGTGAGTGGCTGTGTTGAGAGGAGTATCTGTGTTGAGAGGCTGTATGGGTGTGTTAGTGGGTGTGCAAGTGGATTTCTAGCTGAATACATCTGTGTTTGAGCAGCTGTATTATGTGAGTGCTTGACTTTGTGATTGGCCCTGTGGGTGAGTGAATGGTTGTATCAGTGGCTGTGTGGGTGAGTGAACAGTTGTGTGACTGGCTGTATGCGTTAGTGAGTTGGTGTGTGAGTGGCTCTATGGAGGACTGAGTTGTTGTATGAGTACTTTTATAGGTCTGTGAATGAATATGTGATTGGTTGTGTGGGTGCGTAAGTGAGCATACAAGAGGTTGCTTGGGGGTGACAGTGGGTGTGTGTGAGTGGTTCTGTGAATGATGTCATCATATATATTATATCCTGCAACCATACAATTATTTTTTATTATATTTCTAAATACCACCAATATTAATGAAATAACACAAACTATAACTAGCACAATAAAATAACAACTAAAATATAGAAATTCTGACTAAAATATTAAAATTCAATAATAACATTGCAACATAAACCTTTTTTTTAAAAAAGTGCCCGACACTAAAAAGGTGAGATATTCTATTTCCACTCCAGTTTAGCCATATTGTGGAAGGTGTAGACCAGTAAACAGGTGCCATTTACTAGTCCCATTCAAATCTAACGGGAGACATCATTTACAATTTTTAAAAATCTTTTGTGTTTAAACTTGTGTTTAATTTTTAATTAAAGTCCTACCTACCCTCGCAGGGACCTTTCCCTGCTTCGTTTTCCTCCGCGCAGCCGAGGTAGACGCTGCAGCGGGTTGAGGCTCTCTCTCTCGCCGTCTTCGGTGACCCGCCCCCGAGCCACGCCCACTTCCACCTGGCCACGCCCTGATCGGCCCTATAAATCATGTACTTCCCCCGTACGCGCAGCGGACGGGCGCAGCGGGCGCGCCGTTTGTGCGCCTAAGGCAAGCCCGTCTGCGCCCGTCCGCGACGGGCCGGGACCAGGGCCCAGAGATGCTGCCCCTTTCATCATCTATTCCCCTGCTTCGCTCAGAAGCCTCCAGTGTCCCTCTTGTGCCCTTCCATCTACAACCTGGGATCGTCTGGTGTCTCTTGGCATCTCGGCTGATCTGCCTTCTCCTAGACTCCTTCGGGGACCCATGACCGCTCCTATCCCGCCCGAGACTTGCATTCGTACTTTTTATCTTAATACACGGTCCCTTCCACAACATCATGCCGATATCTTTCTCTTGTTGACGGCTGAGAATCCAGATATCCTGCTGCTCACGGAGACCTGGCTGTCTGATCTTTCCCTTCCCGACATTCTGGCCGCTCTACCCCCTAACTACTACATGCTGAACGCCAACCGGCCTAACGGCCGTCGTGGCGGCGGGGTGGCGGCAGTCATACGCAAAGACCTGCCTTTCATCACGTCTTCCTCGTTATGCCTCCCTGATGCCTAGAATCTCGTCATCAGCCTGGCAACTGAAGCTGGTGCCCTGACCCTTATCGTTCTATACCGCCCTCCTACTTCTATGCCCTTGTTTCCCGCCGCTTTCTGCGAGCAGCTCTCGGCCTTGATGACCTCTTCAGCTCGCATTGTTATGTTTGGAGATTTTAACTATTGGTTTAATGATGCTGATGCGGGCCCTCACGCCACTGAATTGTTTGAGGCACTTCTCAGCCTTAACTTGACTCAGCATGTCACCTCCCCCACTCATATCGGGGGTCATATCTTAGACCACATCTGGACACAGGGGGTGTCGCTCTCTTGTCCGATCATTTCCCCCTGTGTCTGGTCCGATCATTTATTGATCGAGTCTTCCATCCTCGTAAAAAGTCTGGTTAGGTCTCCTTCTTTGGAGGGAGGGACTGCTCGGAAATGGAAGCTCCTTGATTCACCTGCCTTCCTCTCGTCCCTTGCCGAGACCCAGCCTCCAACCACTGACATCTTAGATGTTAACATCCTCGATGCTAACATCGCCCATTGGCTCATGGCGGCTAGCGACTTATTTGCACCTTTGTCCTGCTTCCCTCGAACACGCCTCAACAACTCTCATAAATGGTACAACTCTGCCCTGAAACAACAACATCTTGAGCTACGCCAACTGGAGCGTAGATGGAGGCGCAACTATCTTAGCGCCGACAGGGAGACGTACGTGTCCGCACGGAAAGTTTATAAAAAAGCCATCATAACAACCAAGTCTGCTTTCATCTCTGAGAGAATCTTAATAGCCCCCAACAAACCCAAAGAGATTTTTAAGGTCCTCGGCGAATTAACATCAGACGCCAGGACACTCCCCAATCTGCCTCCCTCTGCTGAGTCATGCAACGCTCTAAATTCTTTCTTTATCGATAAGATCACCACAATTAAAAATTCTATTCCTCATTCCCTCCCTTTAATTACAGCAGTACCCCCCCTATCAATTCTTCTACTCTGTCTCGGTTTCCCACACTTGACCCGGATTCCCTCGCCAAGCTGTCCATCCGTGTGAAATCTGGTTCCCCGAAGGACTGCTGTCCCCCGTCTGTACTTCGCGATATTTGTCACACCCTTCCACAATGTATCCTCCCTCTACTTAATTCTTCCCTCAACTCTGGCATAGTCCTTAGGTCATTCAAGGAGGCCGTACTGGTGCCCCTGCTAAAGAAACCTGGCGCGGACCCAGCGGTTCTCACTAACTATCGGCCCATCTCCCTCTTGCCTTTTCTGTCCAAAATCTTGGAGGCACATGTCACCACCTGCCTCTCGCAATTCATCGAGGAGTCCAACTTCCTGGCTAATAACCAGGCCGGCTTCAGACCAGCCCATTCCACAGAGGCTGTGATTCTCGCCGTACTGGACAACCTTAGATGTAATGCCGACAGAGGACTACCCCAGGCATTAGTTCTACTTGACTTATCGGCGGCATTCGACACGGTGGACCATAACATCTTACTCCACCGTGTCGAGTCCGCCGGAGTCCGAGGGCCTGCCTTGTCCTGGGTTAAATCCTTCTTAGAGGGGAGATCTCAGGCAGTGAGGTTGGGCCCTTTCAGCGCCACCAGCGTTTCGTCATCCTGCGGGGTCCCTCAGGGTTCTTCCCTGTCCCCCCTTCTTTTTAATTTGTACCTTTTACCCCTCCTTCACTCTTTAGGCAGGTGGGATGTCACCGTGTTTAATTACGCGGATGACTTGCAAATTATTTTTCCCCTCACCTCCCCTGACGCTGTCACCAATTTTCAGTCGGTCATGACACACATTCAGCACTGGATGTACCAAAACCAACTAAAGCTCAATCCGGGCAACACTGAGCTCCTCCTTCCTGGGAGAAGCGCCTCTTATTGGGGTCCTCAGTACTGGCCCATCGAGCTTGGTACACCTCCTTCCGTTGCTGACTGTGTAAAGAGCCTCGGGGTCATTATTGACTCTGGCCTCACTCTCAAGGCCCAGGTGAGTGCAGTAACATCTTCCTGTATGTTCCAGCTATACAGTATACGGAAGGTCGCCCACTTCCTGACTCCCGAAGCCTTGCTACAAGTCATAATAGCCTTGGTGATGTCCCGTCTGGACTTCTCGAACTCGATATACTACGGCCTTCCCAAATCTCTGCTGTCCAGGCTACAAATCGTCCAGAACCAGGCTGCCAGACTTGTACTCAAAATCTCCAGATGGCAGTCGGCCCGACCTCTATTATATCAACTTCACTGGCTACCAGTCAGTGAAAGAATAGCTTTTAAGGTCCACTGCCTGGTTTTCAAAGCTCTTACCGGCCCATCTCCTGCTTTTTTGAACTCCCTGATCACTCCGTACCATCCCTCTTGTGCCCTAAGGTCCACCCACCTTCATCTCCTAGTCGTTCCCCGTGTCAAACTTACCAGATCCGGTGGCCGCAGTTTTTCTCATCTGGCCCCTAAGCTGTGGAACTCCCTCCCACTTCCACTTAAGACCTCTTGCTCCCTCCTTTCTTTCAGGAAATCCTTGAAAACATTGCTCTTCTCCCACTGTCACTAAATTCCCTCTGTTTAACTTCAGGATCCTATGTAGCGCCAGGAAACTCATGGTGACAGTGCGCTTAAAAAATGCCTCTTAACAATAACAATAACAACAATGCACGTGTTATTGATGAAGCAAAGCTTCGCATATTTTGCGGCTTGCCGAAGTCAAGAACCTCGTTTATGTGTAATAAGGTAACAAAATGTATGTTTTACTAACATTTATTCTGTTTAGGCAAAGTTCCCGAAGCTTGCCTATGTGTATTTCTAATGAATTTAATCCGTGTCCTCTAATATGGCCGCCGCTTGTATTTTAGTTACTGCGCATGCGTCAGCCACACTCACGTGTCCTGACGCGTCTGCAGAAGTGGAGGGAAAGTTATGCGCATGCGTAATTCATAGCTGTGCTTATCATGTGGTACTGCTCGTGCCACTGCTCTTGTGCCCGTATCAATGTAGCTAACATTTAGATGCAATAAGTTTATTTCTTGATGATGAGTTAAAAGTACAAACCCTGTGATGTGTTTTCATAATGACATTATTATGTATTAATTTGTTTTCGCTTACTTTTCATGTACCGCGGGGAATGGGG
Source organism: Lissotriton helveticus (assembly GCF_964261635.1). Lineage (NCBI taxonomy): Eukaryota > Metazoa > Chordata > Amphibia > Caudata > Salamandridae > Lissotriton > Lissotriton helveticus. The sequence goes on along the minus strand of NC_136063.1, from coordinate 1,235,511,273 downwards.
GTCCAAACTGATTGGGAGCCATATTGACGGTCTCTTCTGCGCATGACCAGGGAGCATTGAAAAGTGGCCACTTTGGACAGTGGAACTCAGCCAGCTGGCAGCCACAGTCAAGATGCGCCTGGGAAAGCCACCTCTGCGCTACGAGAACGGCGAATGTTGCTCCTCATGTGTTACAATGTTAATATTCTGCACAGTTCTCATGAGAACCCCAAACCTGCTAGGCGGTACCCAAATATGTTAATGAAGGCTTCAAATCGTGTATTGTGATTGGTGTGTTACCCAAATCCTACCTTAGGACCAATCGAAATTGAGGGATTCTGACACTTTGCAACATTGGGGGGTGGTACACTGTCCCCAAACTGTATATCTACCCTGGGTTCACCTAGTGAACCGTCCGACTTGTCTGGTTTAGCTGACCTGTCACTGACCCAACGCACTCAATAGGTGACTGAAGATACAGAGCGCTGCGGAGCACTCTGTCCGAATTTGACCATAGACTGAGGTTCTACTGAACCTTAAAGTGCTGGCAAGGCACTTAGCTGGGAGTTCGCTGACCCAATCGGGGTCTTGATCGATAGCTGCAGAGCGGGTGGAGCGCAGGCGTTGCTTCCGAACTGTGGGTTCCGGTCCTGTCCTGAAGAGGGTCCTGTCCTGAGGGTTTGCTGTCCTGTCCTGAGGGTCCTGTCCTGATTCCTATTCCGAGGGTATCCTGTCCTGTCCTGGGTGTCCATTCTGCACCTGCTGTCCTTTGAGGGGTATCCTTCCTTGAGGGTTTCCTGTCCTTAACTGACCCGTGGCCAGGGTTTGGTTTCCACACCTTTCTAGGTAAATATTGCTCTGAACCTCTTGAAATTCTTGCACCTTCTGAATTTCTAACTTTTGCTTTAATAAAGTTCATCATTGCATATGTTATATTTTCCATGCCTTTCCGCAACCATTGAAAGCTAAATACATATTTTTCCGTGAGGTTTTTGTTCTTATGTCTTCTCACTGGTTAGAAATTATATTTTGCATAGCAGTGTGTCATTTCCTGATATGGTCTAGAACTTCGTTGCCTAGATTGTTCAAAGGCCCCTTCACCTTAAGTGAAGCGTGTTATTCATTATAAGCTCTCCTATAGTCACTCACACTTAGGCTATCCCTGTTTAGATAATACTGACTTGCATAGTATCTTTTCTCGTTACATTTTATTAGTACTTTGATGATTACTCTGTCATTATTTCTTTATGCATATGTGATTTACGTTATCTTGGTTATTGATTGCCTTGTTTTATTGTACCTCATGCAAGAAAATAATGAACTTTAGATAAACATTTTAAAACTTCCAGTTGTCCGTGGTCATTTAAACAGTATTTGAATGTTATTGGTTGGGTTTGTATTTGCTGCCTTTCCTTTACAGCTAGCTCCCTGATTCATTGTGGTCATTAGGCACCCGCATCGGTGGATGGTAAGTCGGGTGCACCGAAAATTGGTAGCAGGGAACACACACACACCAACTTGGTAGAGCTCGTGAAGTCACCTGATCGATGTATATGGTGATTTGAAAAGTATATGGGCCCTGAAGCCGGAAACGGCGAAAACTATTGGTCGGGTGGCCTCGCGCGCTCTATCAGTTTTCTGGTAGCTAGAGGATGGTTAGGGACTAGTTGAGAGTAAGGCAGGGATTAGTTGGACTAGTTGAGTCGGAAGCTGCTATTATATTGATGCTGCTAGAAGAGCGGCTGTTCTAAGAGACCTGATCATTCTCTTGTGAATACGCTGCTGAAACTTATGAATTTTTGTATTATTATTATTCTTGTTCTTATATTGTTATATGTACTAATCCATGCATTTGTAAACCGTATTGTTTCGTGTTGTCCGAACTCCCCGGGGAATTGAAAGGGCAAGTGGTGAATAGAATCCATTGTCCTGAGGTCACAGGTTCGAGGAAAGTTAGGTGCAGGTTAGGATAACCGGGAAGCACTAACTAGGGTTTTCTGAATACATGTGTGAATAAATGACAGTAACGGGGTTCATTGGCAAAATTCCCATAGTGGCGTAACCTAGTAAGGGTCACATCGGAAGAGTAGCAGGTTCCTCGAAGCTAGCGTGAAAGCAGAGGGGTCCGCTGAGAAACCTTAAACTCGGAATATATCCCGGAAAGAAGTGGATGAGTTTAGGGGAATAACAGGTTCACCGATGCTAGAGTGAAGGGTAGGCGGAAGAGATCTGCCCGCAGCGAGTGAAAAGTAAATGGAAGTAGTTTACTTGCAGTAAAACAATTCTTTCTCTGTCTAGACACTTGAGCACTGTGGCGAATGTGTATTTGTTGTAAAATAACCAAGCACTGAGCACTTTAAAAGAAAGAAAGTTTCCGTTACCTTGTGAAGGGAGGGAGTCAGTCGCGAAGCGCCTCTGACGTCACTCTGTGCCGCGCTGGGATTGGTAGAAGCAGCGGGCGGGTAGCGGAGCTGGAATTGTAAAGGAGGGGTGAGCGCCGGAGCGTGGGAACTGTCTCACGAAGGGGCCGCGCACCCATTGGCGGAGCTTATTTAGTGTCGCGCACCCATTGGTTGCACGAATTTCTGAAGCGCGTTCTGATTGGAGGTAGTTTGTAAACAAAGTTTAGCGCAGAAGTCGTATGTGGCACTCGCAGACTACAGGAACTCGACCTGATCCAAGGCACCTAGGGTTTGAAAGGGATCAGTGGAAGACTAATAGATACGATATTATGTACGGAACCAAGAGAAAAATGTCCCTTGTAAGTAAGGTGAAAAATTATTTTAAAACGGACAAACCGATTAAATCTAGGGAAGGTGTTCTTGTCCCAGCACCCAATACTCCCGCCTCATTCATGATGTTTGACCGAGGGTACAATACCTGTGTGTGGTTGGAGAATTGGGTGAAGTACACAAAAGATGACGGAGTATTGGCTTTCCCGTTAGATGGTACTTTCAATGGTAGGATCTTATTTAATTTAAGAACCCGAATGAATGAACTGCATCCCAGACCGAGACTAACGCAGTATGAGGCATTAGAGGAATGGGAGATTGAGGCTTTTGAAAGAGAAAGACCCCGAATGGACAAGGGTTTGACCAAGTGGTACCCCAAGCAGAAACAGGAATCCAGGGATAAAAGGATGAAACAGTGGAGGCAGAGCATGATTGTTGAGGGTCTGTTTCCCATGATGCCGGCATGTCATAACATTGGAGCGGGTGAGAAAAGTACTGAAAAATTTAAGCATTGGGGGGCCCTGGGGGATTCAGATGATGAACTAATAGATGACATCTGTACCAGAAGTCCGCCACCTTACAATGAGGGAACCCGACCTTCCAGTGTAGGAGATGTTCCCCGACGCCACTTCCTAAAGGAAGAAGACAGGTCCCTGGGACTGGGAGGGGGTGGTCAAGTATTGCCCTATCCTGAAAAACCCGAACCGACGGAAACAAGGGATATATATCCCAAAGTGCCCGCAAGCCAGGAAGAAAAATATTCACGTACGAAAATCTTTTTCCCCAGACCCTTGTATGAAAGCGAAGAAAAACCATCGAATTCAGGACTGCCTTTTGTTCAACCTCCATATGGGGAAGAGCGCAGGTCCTTTAATACTGGAACTTTATTCCCGAAACCAAATTATGGGGGAGGACCAAGTGAAACGCATCCTACTGCCCCGAGTTTTACTCCTCCGTTGACCCCACAGATATTACATGACACAACTTTAAGAAGGGTACTAGTGGAAAAGGAGCAAGAGGCTCTAGCTAGACAAAGAACAGAAATAATTCAGAAAATTTCCCAGTTAAATACCAGTCCTGAGGCATTGACTATTCCAGTAACTATTGGACCGGTGGTCCCGTTATACGGAAATGGTCAGGGAAATCCGATTACTCCAGTTATGACCCCAGTCATGGCAACCCCGAGACAGGAACCGATCATCATAGATGATCAGTCCAGTGAGTGCGAGTCTGAAGTTGCGTTCTTGGACTTGCCAAACAAACAGACCGGAAAGGGAATGCAGCAGAGGCATAACCCTTTTAATACAAAAGAAATAAAATTAGAGTCAGCAACAGGTACTAGGAATGTCTCTCTGGTAACTCCGGATGAAATTGAGAGTTGGAGTCGTGAATTAGAGAAACAGACTCCGCAAACGAAACCTTTAGACCTCTACAAGCTGAGGGTCGAAATAGAAGAATTGATGGCAGGAAATGTGGGGTTGGACCGATTGAATACCTACTCTGAAGAAGAATTGTCATTTATATGTAAAAGCTTTACAAGGAACACCAGAGTGCTCCACGAAAAACTGACCGAAACAGCAGTTAGTATGGGGGTAGATATCTCAAAATCCAAGCCCTTACAGAAACCGTACAGAGCAGACTTCTCAGACAAAGATATAGAACACCTGAATGTGGCAGGGAAGAAGTTGCAGATTAAAGAATTAATGGGGGTACTGCAGAAATGGGGAGATGTGGAAAGATGGAGAAGCAGGTGGGCGAAAAAGAGAGAAGAGGTTCGCTCCCGACAAGTGACTCCCGAGTTTGCGTTAAGAGAGGTAGAAAAACCTGAGCAGTTATGCCCCATGCGCGAAGTTCCAGGAGGGAAATATGTGCATGTCCCCTGGTCTAGGCAGGATATTGTGTCCTTCACGAACGATTTTCCAAAATTACGAGAGAAACCAGTTGACTGGTACAGGCAGGTGGAAAGGTTCGTGAAGGTACAAAAATGTCTGTGGAAAGACCTGGATGGGTTTTTCGACATTGTGGTTCCAGTAGATTTATGGACCCAGTGTAAAATAAACATAGACTGGCCGAGTGAGGAGTACCCTAGAAACAAGGAAACTGGAGAGCCATCAAAGGATGTCATGCGAAAATATGAGCAGGTAATTCAGCATTTGAAAGAAAAGGTGCCCGCAAAGGAAACTGATTGGACAAAAATAGATAGAACAACACAGGAAAGGGACGAGACAGTGCACTCCTTCTATGAGAGGTTATTGCAGGTATTTAAAACATACAGTGGTATTGATAACATCGACCTGAAGGATATGACGCACTTTATTTACAGGTTTGTAAATGGTTTAAGACCTGAAATTTGTCAGTGGATAAAAGATAATAAAATCTGTTGGCATACAAAAAAAATGGATGAGGTCCTGCGGTACGCTAAGTACTGCGAGGATGAGATGGCAGAAAAGAAAAAGGCCCTCAAGGAAAAGGTGATGTGGGCTCAGGTGAAGCTCGCAGAACAGCAGGAAAAACAATTGAGTAACATGGTTAAAAATGCTGAGAACAAAGGTCCTGGGGGAGGGGGTGGAGGAAAGCCCCGGCCCAAATTTAGCAGGGAAGAGGCTATGAAGAAATTTCCCTGCCATCAGTGCGGCGAAATTGGACACTGGCGAAACGAGTGTCCCCAATTAGTCGATGTTAATGAAAAAACTCCTGATTTAACTCCACAGACGCAGAAAGAAAGACCAAGAAAGACTCAACCCCAGGTAAAAACAGTTCAGGTGCCTCGAGCACCCAAGCAGGTATACAGGGGAAGACAGGCAGAAGATGAAGAGATAGAGGTTTGGGAAAGCGGGGAGAACAGAAATACAGCAACTTCGCAGTATCTGCTGAATGATACCTTCCTTTGTAATGATCAGGACTGACGGGGCCTGAGAGGGGAGGACGAGGAGTGCGTACTTGGCGCTTCCTTGCCGGTAGACCAGTCTGGACCATATATTGAAGGAAAGGTTGACGGAAATGATGTCACCTTTCTGTTGGACACTGGCGCTACCCGTTCTACTGTAAGAACAGTGGACGTTCCAAACCTACCCCTCTCGGGAGAAAATATCCAAGTAGTGGGTGTATCTAATCAATTGATTAGTACTCCTGTTACCGAACCAATGGAGATTTCAATTGGAAATTTTAAACAGATGCATAGATTTGTCGTCTGTGACACCAGTCCAGTGAATCTACTGGGTCGTGATTTGCTGTGCAAAATGAACTGTACCATCTTTTGCACACCAAAAGGTGTTGAAATACAGACCCCAGATGAAGATGGCATTTATAAATTATTGTTACTTAGACCTGACTCAGAAATTAAAAGATTGACCCTGCAGGACTTGCCCCAAGAACTACAGGAAGCCGTAAAGCCAGAGGTGTGGGATTTCACTGGAAAGGATGTGGGGTTGATGAAAGATGTGGACCCCATACAGATAGCCATCAAGGACAATGCAGTATATCCTAACACTAGGCCCTACCGAATGAATGCTGAAGTGAAAGCAGGTGTCACTCTGGAAATACAAAAATTATTAGAAGGAAACATCATACAGGAAGTGATGAGCAGCCCATGCAACTCACCGATTATGGGCATCAAAAAGCCTAGTGGCAAGTATAGGGTAGTGCAGGACCTGAGAAAGGTTAACAAAATTGTAGTTCCTTGCTGCCCTATTGTCCCGAACCCTGCAGTGATATTGTACCAGATCCCTTGGGATGCTGAATGGTTCACTGTGATTGATTTATGTCATGCATTCTTTTCGATACCCCTGCACCCCGACAGCAAATTTCTTTTCTCATTTGCCTTCGAGGGTCACGTGTATTGTTGGAACCGGGTCCCTCAAGGGTATACAGAGAGCCCCTCTATCTTTAATCAGATCTTGAAAAAATGTCTAGAGACTTTGATTTTACCTGGGAACTCTGTGTTAGTACAGTACATAGACGACCTTCTACTGGCGTCTAAAAGTCACAGGGACTGTGTAGTTGACACCATTGCCCTCCTAAATCATCTGTGTGAGAAAGGGCATAAAGTGGCCCCTGACAAACTACAGTTCTGTGCGAAATCAGTAAAATATCTAGGACACCAGATAGAAAAGGGTGTCAGAAAAGTCACATCAGAAAGAGTGAGAATAATTCAAAAGATGCAGTTGCCCCGTACTCAAAAAGATGTCAGAATGTTCCTGGGGGTATTAGGGTACTGCAGACAGTGGATTCTGGGATTTGCAGCTTTAGCCAGGCCCTTGATAAGAATGACCACGAGAGGAATGCCAGATGTTGTAGAGTGGGACGATGAAAGTCTAATGGCTTTCACAAGACTGAAAAACTGTCTGTGTACAGCCCCTGCGTTGGGAATGCCAGATTATTCCAAAGAGTTTGCCCTTTTCTGTGACACTCGCGATAATTGCGCATTGTCAGTCCTGACTCAAGAACATGGCACGACCAGAAGGCCTGTGGCTTATTTCTCTGCCACATTGGACCCAGTAGCTGCTGGGTTACCAGGCTGTCTGAAAGCAGTAGCTGCTACCTGTGCAAGTTTGGAACAGAGTGAGTCCATTGTCATGGGACATCCTGTGACCGTGTATGTTTCACATGGAGTGGTAATTCTATTGACCAGAACTAAAACACAGTATCTCACCCCTAGTCGGCTGACTAAATACGAGAGGATTCTTGTGGGTGCAGCAAATGTAAGCATTGTTAGGTGCGGTATTCTGAACCCTGCCACCTTACTCCCCGACCCCTTGGAAATAGAAGGTGGGGATGATGATGAACATGATTGTATTGACCTGACAGAGTTCAGTACTAAGCCACGCCCAGACATAAAAGAAGTACCATTGCCTGAGCATGATAAAGAACTATTTGTGGATGGTTCCTGTCTAAGACATGAACTAGGAGGCTTGAGTGCTGCTTATGCAGTAGTGTCTTTCACCAAAATTGAAGAAGCAGGTTACCTATATAACATCAAGTCTGCACAAGTAGCCGAATTGATAGCCATGATAAAGGCTTGCAAAATTGGGAAGGACTTACGCATAACAGTGTATACTGACAGTCAGTACTGTTATGGAGTTGTGCATGACTTTGGCCAATTATGGCTACAAAGGGAATTCATGACTTCCTCAGGTACTCCCATTCGGAATGCAAAGGTTGTTCATGACCTTTTAGAGGCCATCCAGTTACCCAAAGAACTGGCAGTGGTAAAATGTGCTGCTCATCAAAGGAGCATGGACAGAGTATCACTGGGAAACGATTATGCTGATCGAGTGGCCCAATGGTGTGCCAAAGATCGGTATATTGTAAATCCAAAACGAGGGGGGCCAGGAACCAGCTGCCAGCTTCAGGTGTTTGAAGAAGTGCCTACGTGGGATGAAGTGAGAGAGTGGCAGGAATCGGCTCCCTGGCAAGAAAGAGAGAAATGGAAGGAGGATGGGTGTAGACCGAGACGTGTGGATGGTGTAATTTTGGGCCCAACTGGTATGCCTGTGTTACCCCGACACTTGCTTGGCACAATGGCAAGATTAATACATGAAGGATCACACATTGGTAGGGATGCCATGATTCTGGTATTTCAACAGACTTGGTACAGTAAAAAGTTCAGGAAGGTAGCAGAGTCCCTCTGCCAGAGGTGCCTGTCATGTCAACAGATGAACCCAGGCAAGAGGACAATGGTTGAACTGAGCAGGATTGGGAGATCAGGGGGTCCCTTTATAAGGATACAGATTGATTTCATCACCATGCCCCGTTGTGAAGGGAAACGATATGTCCTTGTCATTGTTTGCTTATTTTCAAAATGGGTAGAAGCTTACCCTACTCCTCAAAGTGACGCACTGACAGTAGCGAAGTGTTTACTAAAAGAACTGATACCTAGATTCGGAATACCATACATTATTGAATCAGATAAGGGTGGACATTTCCAGAATGAAATACTGGCTGAACTGTGTAAGGCCTTTGGAATAAGGCAGAAACTCCATTGTGCATACCACCCAGAGGCTTCTGGAATAGTGGAACAAGTAAATGGAACTATCAAAAACAGACTAGCAAAGCTGACTGATGCAACTGGCATGACCTGGGTGAAGGCCCTGCCCCTGGTCCTGATGGGACTGAGAAGTGTTCCTGACCGCAAGACAGGCCTAAGTCCCCATGAAATCATTATGGGAAGAGTGATGAGACAAGCATGGGTGCCAGGAAGCAAACTGTTGAGTATTACTGATGATTTGGTGCTTGAATACTGCAGAAGATTGGGTGACCAAGTGCGTTCTATCTCTCGCCAGATTGGAGACGACGGCATCCTCAATCCAACGACTCCTCTCCACAGCTTGGTTCCAGGAGACTGGGTCAAAATAAAGAAGCACACTCGATCAAGCTGTCTGGCACCAAGGTGGGGAAAGAAACGCCAAGTAATCCTGGTAACAACCACTGCAGTGAAGGTCGCAGGTGTTCCTCAGTGGATCCACGCTGGACACACCCAGAAGGTATTACCAGACAGAGGATTTGAAGAAGAAGGGCAACCAGCAGAGGACCCTGAAGGAGCCAGACCAGAAGCAACTGACAACGAGCAGCCCAGCACCAGTCAGGTTGCAGGAACAGCAGACGTTGGCCCAGGAGTAGTTGACTACGAACTGCCAAGAAACCAGCCTGTGGAAGAGGTCCAGGAAACTGAGCCAGGAGTAGCTGAAGACGAGCTGCCAAGCATATGGCCAGAAGAATGGATACCGATGATTGATCTGACCGAAGATCCTATCAGAACAAGAGAACGACTTAGTGAAGGTAGAGAGTGGACTAGTCAGGAAAAGCAAGGCACAGGCGAAGAACCTCAGCCGCTTGAGATTCACATCAAAACTGAGGAAGGAGAAGGTCAGACAGGGACAGAGCAGGTATTCGATACACCACCGCTAACACCTGATGCAGATAAGGGAGAGACTAGAAATAGAGTGATAGTTCGAGCAGAAGAAAATCAAGAGATCGAAGTGCTTGAACAGAATCAGAGAGGGTTAAAAGAACGGGTTCAGGAAACAGAAACAGAAACAGAGACAATCGAAAGCCAAAAACAAAATATTCCTGAACAAGGCCAGATTAGCAACCAGGCAGAAGAATTTGATGCTAGCCCTGGAACTAGCCAGATAAGGGAAGTAGGAGAAGAAAGTGGAGAAGAATTACCACAAGATAAAGAGAACAAGAGAATAAGAAAAGAAAGTGAAGTCCAAGTACCAACTAAGAGACTAAAGAAAAGAAACAACCTTGAGCCTAGGTTTGTAAAAAGATTGAGACTAAGGATAAAGACAGTGGAAGAAAAACGTGCAGAAGCAAGAAGAAGTGCTCGAATAGCAGAGCAAGAAGAAGACTCTTCCAAAAGAAGGAGTGAGCGAATAAAAAGACAAAACAAAAAGTACAAATCTCCTGAATGGACACTGGTATTGGAGGAACTTGAAGATCTTGATATAACTGACGTGAGCGACGGAGAACCCGTCCCAGAGTACTCAGCTGAAGAGGAAGACGAACCACCGTGAATTTGCACAAAGTAAGCTAATTGTGTGAAGCCAAAAAGAGGGGTTCGAGAGACTCCTTCTGAGCCAAAATGTCTGATTCAACAGTGAATGGTAGACCTAGTTGCAGCCGTTTTAAGACGTGTTGCAAGGTGTGTATATGTAGTGTAGTAGTACTGATAGTTATCTGGATAGGATTAACAATTTTCATTCCCTTTGCTGTAAGTAAAGATACTAACATTGTCCCTACTGAAGTTGTAAATACTGACAATGAGGAGCTAACAACACAGAGTGTAGCACGACATGAAAGAGCTTTGAGACAAACAAAACAGAACTTGGAAGCATCAGATGAGGGAGGACTACATTATCATGGAGTTAAGAACAAGACACACTTAAACGTTTTCGCAAACTTATTAATACACTATGTAGAGACTATGGAAATTGAAGATTGCTATGTCTGCATGAAGCTGCCTACTTCTGTGGCTGAAGGCGTGACATACCATCATCTGCCATTGACATATGGAATCTCCTGTAGCATTTTAGCTAGTTTATTCTATAAAAGAGGACCGTTACAGTACTATTACTCTAACAATGACGTGATCTTTTCTGAACTTCCTATACGTGGGAACTTGAATCCTGTACATACCAAAACTGACACCATAAGATATATGGGAGACTACTTTCTGACTATAGGTAACATTGACATAGCAGACGCACACAGAGATAACTTGACTTGTTCTTTGCGTGAGCAGGAAAAGATGTTCCTGAACATGGCAGAGAAAAGGAGAATTAAAATTCAAAAGAAGGCTAATGACGAAAGTCAGAAAAGGCCAAAGTGGGCAGAGAACATGGAAGGCACCTCATCTGGTGGAGCGGGTCCTGCTCTGTTGCTGGATTTTGAAAAGAAAGGCAAGCTATGTCTTCACCGCGAGAAGACTAGCTATTATAATAATGTTTTCATTGGTTCCAGTGAATGCGAACATAATTACAAGGTAATTGGAGGTTGGGGTTTCAAAAATGGGTCAGAGCCTGTGTTTCCTGGAATTTATTATATTTGTGGGGACAAGGCTTATTTCAAATTGCCGGATCACTGGTATGGAAGCTGCTACTTTGGCATTGTCTTCCCGAAAATATACCATGTGAATGGAAAAGCTGGAAGCAATGAAGATACTAATGGCTTAGTGCGTAGTAAAAGAGAAAGTATAGGTGAAATTATGGGTAGTATTTTCAGTGCACTGATACCTGGAGTGGGAGTGGTTCTGAACACTCACAGAATTTGCAAATTGTCTACTATAGTAGATGTGCTGTCTACTGAAACAGCTCATGGATTTCTGCTGGTCAATACCGAAATGGTTGCGATCAGATCAATGGTTTTACAAAATCGACTTGCTCTTGACACCTTATTAGCGAAAGAGGGCGGAGTCTGCCGGATGTTGAAGGCGCAACATTGTTGCACTTATATTCCGGATAAAAGTGTACAGATCAAAAGATATGTGAAAAACATTACTAATTTGGCAAAGGAACTCAAACCACTCGAGGTTGATAGTGCCTGGAAGAGACTGGTAGATGGTCTCTCAAATGTAGGTCATTGGCTTGCTAGCATAGGTAAAAGCTTATTATTCAAAATTCTGATGCCAATTGGTATTATAGGTTTTATTATACTTTCCATTTTCTTATGCTGTAAATACCGCAAGCGTACCAAAAAGCACGAGGTAAATGCAAGAGGAGTGAAACGAAGTGTGGATGAGATTGAATTAGAGGAGGTGAATGATCAGATATACAAAAAGGTGAAGACTTCTCACCCTGCTAAAACTGAGAGAGAAAAGTTAGAACGGCTGCTGGAAGAAATAGAACTTTATAAGGTATGAAAGAAAGTTGGCATCTGGTTCCATTATAATTTGTGATGATAGTAAATATCATCAAAGAGGGGATTGATGAAGCAAAGCTTCGCATATTTTGCGGCTTGCCGAAGTCAAGAACCTCGTTTATGTGTAATAAGGTAACAAAATGTATGTTTTACTAACATTTATTCTGTTTAGGCAAAGTTCCCGAAGCTTGCCTATGTGTATTTCTAATGAATTTAATCCGTGTCCTCTAATATGGCCGCCGCTTGTATTTTAGTTACTGCGCATGCGTCAGCCACACTCACGTGTCCTGACGCGTCTGCAGAAGTGGAGGGAAAGTTATGCGCATGCGTAATTCATAGCTGTGCTTATCATGTGGTACTGCTCGTGCCACTGCTCTTGTGCCCGTATCAATGTAGCTAACATTTAGATGCAATAAGTTTATTTCTTGATGATGAGTTAAAAGTACAAACCCTGTGATGTGTTTTCATAATGACATTATTATGTATTAATTTGTTTTCGCTTACTTTTCATGTACCGCGGGGAATGGGGGTCCAAACTGATTGGGAGCCATATTGACGGTCTCTTCTGCGCATGACCAGGGAGCATTGAAAAGTGGCCACTTTGGACAGTGGAACTCAGCCAGCTGGCAGCCACAGTCAAGATGCGCCTGGGAAAGCCACCTCTGCGCTACGAGAACGGCGAATGTTGCTCCTCATGTGTTACAATGTTAATATTCTGCACAGTTCTCATGAGAACCCCAAACCTGCTAGGCGGTACCCAAATATGTTAATGAAGGCTTCAAATCGTGTATTGTGATTGGTGTGTTACCCAAATCCTACCTTAGGACCAATCGAAATTGAGGGATTCTGACACTTTGCAACATTGGGGGGTGGTACACTGTCCCCAAACTGTATATCTACCCTGGGTTCACCTAGTGAACCGTCCGACTTGTCTGGTTTAGCTGACCTGTCACTGACCCAACGCACTCAATAGGTGACTGAAGATACAGAGCGCTGCGGAGCACTCTGTCCGAATTTGACCATAGACTGAGGTTCTACTGAACCTTAAAGTGCTGGCAAGGCACTTAGCTGGGAGTTCGCTGACCCAATCGGGGTCTTGATCGATAGCTGCAGAGCGGGTGGAGCGCAGGCGTTGCTTCTGAACTGTGGGTTCCGGTCCTGTCCTGAAGAGGGTCCTGTCCTGAGGGTTTGCTGTCCTGTCCTGAGGGTCCTGTCCTGATTCCTATTCCGAGGGTATCCTGTCCTGTCCTGGGTGTCCATTCTGCACCTGCTGTCCTTTGAGGGGTATCCTTCCTTGAGGGTTTCCTGTCCTTAACTGACCCGTGGCCAGGGTTTGGTTTCCACACCTTTCTAGGTAAATATTGCTCTGAACCTCTTGAAATTCTTGCACCTTCTGAATTTCTAACTTTTGCTTTAATAAAGTTCATCATTGCATATGTTATATTTTCCATGCCTTTCCGCAACCATTGAAAGCTAAATACATATTTTTCCGTGAGGTTTTTGTTCTTATGTCTTCTCACTGGTTAGAAATTATATTTTGCATAGCAGTGTGTCATTTCCTGATATGGTCTAGAACTTCGTTGCCTAGATTGTTCAAAGGCCCCTTCACCTTAAGTGAAGCGTGTTATTCATTATAAGCTCTCCTATAGTCACTCACACTTAGGCTATCCCTGTTTAGATAATACTGACTTGCATAGTATCTTTTCTCGTTACATTTTATTAGTACTTTGATGATTACTCTGTCATTATTTCTTTATGCATATGTGATTTACGTTATCTTGGTTATTGATTGCCTTGTTTTATTGTACCTCATGCAAGAAAATAATGAACTTTAGATAAACATTTTAAAACTTCCAGTTGTCCGTGGTCATTTAAACAGTATTTGAATGTTATTGGTTGGGTTTGTATTTGCTGCCTTTCCTTTACAGCTAGCTCCCTGATTCATTGTGGTCATTAGGCACCCGCATCGGTGGATGGTAAGTCGGGTGCACCGAAAATTGGTAGCAGGGAACACACACACACCAACTTGGTAGAGCTCGTGAAGTCACCTGATCGATGTATATGGTGATTTGAAAAGTATATGGGCCCTGAAGCCGGAAACGGCGAAAACTATTGGTCGGGTGGCCTCGCGCGCTCTATCATTATAACGTGTGCCATTACAACTACATTTTTACAAAGCAAAATCCATTACAACGCATTCCCCAAAGTAACACCCGGGCGGAGTTAGAATAGTAATTTAAGTTGTAATGAATTATTGGTTGTAATGTTTTGCTTTATAAAAAAAAGCATTGTAATGGCGTTGTAAGTGCGTGCATCCAATTCAAATCAAACCATAATTTGGGAAGGTGTTGGACATTAAAGGGTCGACAATTACTTTTCCCAATCCAATCTAATCATATTGGAAAGGTTTTAGACGGTTAAGCGTTTACATTTACTATTCCCATTCCAATCTAACAATATTGGGGAAGGTGTTGGAAAGTAAATGGTTACAATTACTATTCCCACTCCAGCCTAACCATATCGGAGGATGGGGTTGGCCACTACAGGGAGACATTTAATAGTCTCACTCCAGTCTAACCATACTGGGGAAGGTTCTGTATACCAAATGGGTGCTCTTTTCTTGTCCCACTGCTGTCTAAACATATTTGGGAAAGTGTTGGACACTGAGAGGATTACATTTCCTATTCCATTCCAATCTAACCACATTGGTGGACGTTTTCGGACAGAAAAGAGAAGACATTTACTATTTACATTCCAATTGAACCACACTGGGAATGGTGTTGACAGTGAAGGATGCCATTTGCTATACCAACTCCAGCATAACCATCATTTGGGGAAGGTGTTGGACTCTAAAGGGGTTAAAATAACTGACACTCCTGTTTAAAAAACTTGAATAAGAAGTTGGACTGTAAAGAGCTATCATTAGCTATGTACACTTCAATCGGTAAACTCTTAAAGTACACAAATGGAAAATAAATAGTCTATGTACACCATAAATACTCCATTCTTAAAAACAATTTCTTAACTATAAAACACAATAAGAAACACACTATCCAACACTACAGACCAAAACATCCATATATGAACATCAAAATATTTTAAAAATTTGATTACATTTACTATGCAATATTTAAAATATGATTACCATTCCTAAACTTTATACCTTAAAAAACGAAATGAAATAAATAATCCTAAATAAAAACATATATTAAAAATAGATTTTTAACCAATTTTTCATTGTAAACATTCAAATATATATTTTTATAGTTACCTTTTATAACTAAATAATAAATGTAAAACAAAATTGAATCATTTTGAAAACATATTTCTGAAAATATTTACATTTTTAAAAATTCATGTAATGGGGGCGTGGCTTCGACTCCGACGGAGATGGCCGCCTGAGCCAGGAGCTCCAGTGCACCGGGACGGGTTTCTGGACGCGAGTGCCTGCTTTTGTGTCCTTCTGCCAGACAGCCGCTGTTTCCTGGTGTGGGAACATGACGTGCACCCTGTGAGCGTTTGTGTCCCCTGCGGCGACCTCAAATTAGCCCTCTTTATGCCACCAACGTGATCTCCTCAGAGCGCCTGCCATTTTGCACGCTGCGATGCGCTGATGCTCATTAAGGATTATTCACACTCTGGAGCTGTCTTACGAGATTTCTTCTCACACCGGGGGCTTTTTTCCTCAAAACAATGCATACTTGCTTTACTTGGTGGCATGTTGTTATGGGTACTTTTTCATTTTCAACTTCAAAGTCCCATTTAACACAGCTATACTTTTAAGGTGTAGTTTGGGTGAAGGTCTTTTTTGAAGTACACAAAACACAATTTTTAAGGAGTTCTCTCTTGGATATCTCTACATTAATGCATGATACAATTCGGCTTTTCTTCAATACAAACCAGGATGTGTCAGTCTCTCGACATTCAAACAGCACCACAGATGGAGATGCTTACTCTATGATGACAGCAGCTTTTCCCTCAGAGGAAATAATTCTCCAACCACGTCACATAGCTGGTCATCATTAATTTGTATTTGCACTTCACATTTATTACTTTCACAATGATACCTCTCCTGGTGAAGTATCTTAAAAGCATTTTCACTTGAAATCATTGCTTTTAACTGAATTTGAAGCTTTTTGATCTCTCAAGTGCCTGTTTTTGTTTGCCTTCTGTGAGGATTGCTGCCTACAATTGCCTTTAGACTCATTTACTGCTTTTTACATACGGCTTACTTATCATCTATATATGGGAACGCTGTGTAAACCACAATTTGTATTTTTACCTAAACTTCATCCTACTTTGCCAATACTAACCTCTTCTTCAGCAAATATTGCACTTCATAACAAAGAAGAGATGGCGGGCATTTCATCTAACCGCTCTACTTCATCACAATCGAATGTCGCAAAATCCTCACCACCTTTATCGTCATCCAAGCATCTGAAGCAAGACCCTCCATCTCCTGACAAACCATCGCCTTCTTCTATATCTATGAAAATATTACTGGACAAAATTCGAGCTCTCCGTCCTTTTGTAGAGGAAACCAACAGTAAAATGTAACTCTTGGAGGAGAAGTGGTCTATAATGGAGAACAGAGTATCCTCAGTAGAGCAATAGAGCAGCAACTCAACATAGTGCATGATACATCTCAGAGACTCTCTTCCTTAGAGCAAGAGGTTTGTGACCTGCGGCTACATAAAGAGGATTTGTAAAACAGAAATAGAAGGAACAATCTACGTATTTACGGTCTTCCTGAAACCTTTGAGGGTGAAGATCCTGTTGCTTTCTTTTCCTCCTTCTTACCGAAGCTCCTGGATATGCCTCCCTCCACATCTCTCAACATTCAGAGAGCACATAGACTAGGCCAATGTCTCTCCAACTATATGACTCCCAGAAAATCGAGAGGAGTCATTATTCTCTTTTTGGAGTTTACCGACTTGCTTTCAGTTCTTTCGGCAGATAGAGCCAAATGAGAGCTTTCTTGGCTTGGCCAGGGGGTATTCATTTCTCAAGACGTATCCAATGCCACTTCATCAAGAAGATAGGAATTCCTTAATCTTCGAGCCCTCTGCGATCCCTTGGTGCTCATTATGATCTTTTCCACCCATGCATTTTCAAGGTAACATACCAAAATCAGACTCAGACTTTCCAAGACCCAGCAGATCTTGAGGAATTCATCCACTCTCATACTGCAATTGTGATGGATACAGCTGGTCCTTCCAATGGTTGATTTTCTGACAATCTTCCTTTTCTAACTCATTGACCATTCCACATTATGGCATAGTTTTGTTTTCAATTTTCCTTATTATTGTTCTTAGACTTGTTTATTATGCAGCTTGTTTCTTCTCTCTGAAAATGTATTGAAGCTAAATGATATTAGGTGTTTATATTTCTATCATATGTCTATCTCTTCATATCATCTCAATGTTAATTATTTCTTTTCTACTCCATATAGGTTTATTTGTCTCCAAAACCCGTAAGGTCCCTAACTTTTTTCTCCGGATGTTTTTGGTTTAGGTGATTCGTATTGTCATGTGACGTTCTCGCCCTGACGTTTCTTCCTTTGATCCCCATAGGTATGTCTTATCAGTCATCATGTTTGGATTTGTACTGTCTCTTCAATTTCTTCCTTTGTCTTTCCCTTTCCCTCCTCTTTCCTTTCCTTCTCACTCTTTTACAATCATACTATTCTCCTATTTGCTGTCCCATCTGACTGTTTCCCTTTTATCCTTTCCTTGTTTTTCTTTTCTTACTGGTATCTGCTTCCTTCTCTTCTATCATCTGCTGATTCCATTTCTCTGCCTCATTTCTTCATTGGTTTTTCCTCTTTATCTATATACTATTGCATACTTGGTTTTGTATAAGTCTTTTAAATTTTTTATGTTTTTACATTCAGAGTTATTTCCTGGAATGTAAAGGGTTGTATCAATCCAGAGAATCCTGTCTCACCCAGCTTCGTATAATCCTGATATAGTTCTCTTGCAAGAAACGCATCTTACAGAAACTGAATCACTTAAATTAAACAGAAGCTGTGTACGGTCTTATTCTCTCCATCTACCAATGAAAAATGGTGTTATCATTCTATGTCATAAAAAATTGAATTGTAAACTTTTATCACAAGAAAATGACGCGGAAGGTAGATGGGTACTAGCAAAGTTATCAATTAATTCTGTTCCTTTAACTGTTTTCAATATTTATAGTCCTACACAGCCTGACTGCACTTTTTGGCCTTTGTTTTCACAGACACAACTTATGGACTCTTGGAGGCTTTCTCACCCTGACACTCTTGTTTATTCTTTCTTCTCTCCTACTAATGCTTCTCTCTCTCGCCTAGACTATATCTTTATTTCTTAATCCCTGTGTCAAATGTTACTGTCTTCCTCTATTGAACCCATAGTTATCTCTGATCATGCCCCTTGACTTCCTCCCTGTCCAAAATCCTCTTGATGGCGTTTTAATAATTCCCTACTTACCGACCCTCTTTTCTCCTCCTCCTTTCGCTCTTTTACTAAGGAATTCTTCAAGTTCAATTGCTACTCTGATTCCTCCCCCTCCCGTATCATATGGGATTCCTTTAAGGCTACGGCAAGAGGATTCATCATAGATTTTGTCTTCAAGAAGAGGAAAAGTTTTCTTCAAAAGCAGAAATCCACTTTAGCACATATTAAGCATTTGGAGCATGAATTTTATACTTCCTCAAGAAACTCTATTTCACCTGAGTTAATACGAGCTAAGATAGAGTTCAACAAATCTCCTACTGACAATGTGTCATCAGTACTCCTCCGCAGTAGCGCTCATTAGTATGGTGGTCGCAACAAGGCAGGGAAACCGTTAGCAAATTATCTCAAATCCCGTAAAGAACGTACACTTATAGACTCTATTTACTCCTCTAATAATTCCCTTCTGTATAAAGATCAGGAAATACTTGATGAATTTATACTATTTTACCAAAATCTCTATACACCAGAATCTCCCCCTTCCTCTACTCTCATTCAGACTTATCTAGATAAACTCCCCACTCCTTCTACTTCTCAACTCAATCTTCTTGATCTTGATAAAGATCTTTCACTTAAGGAACTTTCCACCGCTTTAAGTATCCTTACTAAAGGGAAATCGCCTGGTCCATATGGATTTTATGTTGAATTTTATTTACATTTCTCCGATCAACTGCTACCCAAACTTTTAACGCTCTTTCATTCATTTTATTCAACTGATAAGAAAGAAGGCACCTTTCAGGAATCCACTATTTTCCTCATTCTTAAAGATGGCCGTGATTCTCAATTCTGTAAAAATTACAGCCCAATCTCCCTTGTTAATGTGGACGATAAGTTATTTGCTATGATGCTTGTGTTACGTTTAGATCCCCTCATGCCCCATCTGATTGGTAAAGAGCAATGTGGTTTTGTTAAAGGATTAACTTCCGACAACTCTTCTCTTTTTCTCAATGTCTTAAATAAAGCTTCCTCCCTTTCCTCTTCTTTGGCCGCTACCTCAGTCGACACAAAGAAACATTTTGATAGAGTTAATTGGTCTTTTTTGTTTGAATCCTTACACTGGCATGGTTTTGGTCCTAAATTCACATCACTCATTTCCTTACTATAGTCTGCTCCGAAAATATCGGTCTTAATTAATGGTCGTGTCTCTTCCTATTTTTCTCTTCCATGTGGTGTTCAACAAGGCTGAACTTTTTCTCCTTTTCTTTTCATCTTAGCCCTTGGACCCTTTTTGCCTTCTATTCGTAACAATGATTCTATTTCCGGTTTTCCTTATGGTGATCATCAGCTGATTATCTCTGCCTATGCAGAAGATATTCTTTTATTTATTTCCTCTCCCTAAACCTCTATTCCCCCTTTAATGTCTGAATTTGAATCCTTTTCACAGTTTATGGTTATAAAATGAACTCAGACAAGACTGAAATTCTTCCTCTTACAAAATATTGTCCTCCCCACTCCTTCTCTTCCACTGGATTTGCGTGAAATAGTAAAAAAATTAAATACCAAGGCATTTGGTTTTCCAATTCCATTGCCTCTTCCATCAAATTAGATATATCTGCATCCTTATCTCGTATTGAGAAACTAACAACTTTTTGGAACCCTTTTTTTCTTTCTTGGTGGGGTCGTTTAGATTCGATTAAAATGTGGATTGCTCTGATTTTAATGTATATCCTCTCCATGCTTCCTGTTCACACTCCTGCTCTCTATTTCGAAGGAATTGACTCATGCCTTTCTAGATTTTTCTGGAAGAATAAAAAAATCCAGAATTGCTTTATCCTCTCTTTGCAAGCCAAAATCTAATGGCGGTGTGAACTTCCCGAACTTTCGTCTTTATTATAAATCCTTCTCCCTTCGCCAAGCCTCAAAATGGCTTATATCGGACTCCTCCCCTTTACTCAACTTTGGCTCCTCATTGATCAAATCTAATTATTACCCCATTCTTTCAATGAAGTTATTCACTTTTCAACCAAAACCTCTCAAACCTCTCTTCCCCTATTTAGACATACTTGTTCCTTATTGAAACCTTTGGTCCGCCCTATTGTCATTTCTCATGAATCTTTCTTAGAATCTCCTTTTTGGCATAATTTGCTTATCCTCTTAAATAATAGACCCATTTTTTGGAAGGCATGGAGGTTAAAATGTATTATACAGGTTAATCATCTTTTTGATGGGGCCTCTCCTTGTTCCTTTCCCCAATTTCCATCCTTATTACATTGCCCTCGCTCCTTTCTTCAACAGTTCACTACACTTCTGGCAATTATCACTGACACGTACTATTCTCTTTCCTCCTCACCATCATCTGATACGCAAAACTCTCTCCTTAAAATACTCCGTACTTTACCCAAAGCCTCTCTCATATACAAATTATTTTTAGCCCCCAATCCAAATCGCATTAAATCTAAACTGGAACTCTCTTGGGAATTGGATCTAGGATACGAATGGTCTATAGCCTTTTGGGACAAACTCTGGATCAGTTCCTTAAAATGTTATCGTTCTGCCTCTCTTACCCAATCTATGTTTTTTCTTTACCACAGACTTTATCTTTACCCTTTTTCTTTAGCTCGTTTCTCTTCTTCTACTGACTTTAACTGTTGGACTTGTGGCTCTCCACATGCTGACCTCCTTCACCTTCTCTTCCTCTTGCCCTTCGGTCTCTGACTTTTGGGAAAAAGTCTGGTCCTACAGCTCTCGTATGTTCACTATCTCCATACCTTATTCTATTCCACTCCTCTTTGCTGGTAGTCTTTCTGACACTATAGAGCTTACCCCACATACTCATGGTCTTTTTGATCTCATGCTTGCTCTGGCTTTTTAGCATATCTCTACCAACTGGAAATCCCTCACAAAATTGTCCATTCAACATTGGTGGAACATTCTCTGTCAATTCCACAGACTGGATGTTGCTTTCGCCTCCTTGTGTAAGCCAATATTTAATAGAGATTTCTTCTGGTCGCCTCTCACCACCTATTTGGACTGAAAGGTACTAAACAATGTTTCCCACTTAACCTCTGAGAATTTTAAACCTCCTTGAAAGATATTATCTCTGTTTCTTCATATTTACCCTGTTAAATTGTGATACATTTTAACTCTACAAACCATTTTTGCCTATGTACGATATGTAATCTAGTATGCCTTCTTCTTCCTTATTTTTCTATTTCATAATGTTAGTATTCCCTACCCTCCTCCTCCCCCCTCCCACTGCTTCCCCTTCCCTTTCTTCTTTTTCTTTCCTATATATGTAAATCCTGAAAAATGCTTTTATATTTCTTTTACTGATATCAGCGTATTCATTTACCTTCTCTGTAGTTGTTTCTTCTATATATTACTGGTATGTGTGTACTCTATTAACTACTAATAAAGCTTTTCAAATACAAAAAAAAATCATCTACAAAAATCGAAATATTTTACTTTAAAAAAATATTGTTTTAAATATTGATATTTTGAAAGTTTTTGTAATACATCTTTTTAAAAACATGAGTATAATTTTTAAGTCACTGATACATATTTATATCATTTCATGTATTTGTTTAGAAATATTAAATAAGATTATATTTCAGAACATTTATATATTTTGAAACTTCTGTAAAATACTATGTTCTAGTTTTATTACTGTAATAAAATATGTGTTTATTTTTTAAATTATTTTAATATTTGTTATTGTTTATAAGACATTATTTTGCCCTTAATACCCATTAACATATATGTTTATTAATGTTTTAGGAACCATTACATCACCAAAACACATCATAAAATTATAATATATTAATTTGGATTTCATCACATTTTGTACCATAAATGTTACTATCAAATATATACTTTTTGAAAACCTCTTCTTCCTTCTCCCCCAAAAACCCCAAATCGCGCTGCTAAAAAAGTATAAAATCATTATTTATATGCATGAAAACAAGTAAAATTATAAATTTCATAATACCTAAATTATATTACTAAAATCATACATAAAAAACCATTCACAAATAAACAAACTACAATAAATTACATATATTAACATTTGCGAACGATAATGAATATAACATTTTCCACATCAATATTTTGACAAAAATATTAAAAACCATTATACTTTTACCATCGGTATTCCTGTAGTATTCCTGTAGACGATATTTCCGTAACTTTTATATTCTTGACACAATATTTTTGTATTATAATATTTTTTCAGCTATTTTGTCTAAATACCTACAAAAGTTCCTCATGAATTGGCATTGACTCGTAGGAGCACAAAAGCATGAAACATGTTGGCTCCATTTTAAGAACCAAAGGACCATTGTTCCCCTTATGTCTGTTTTTGATATTGGCATGCATTTCCTGTGAATAATAAATAATGAACGTTATTAACCCATAGCCAATGTTAATCCTCGCTACCAATATCTACCACATCCCTCTGATAGTTTGGCATAGAGCAATACTCAGCTGTCTAATTTCTGAACAGTTGATGTAGAAAGATCACCAGCAGAGAGCACCTCTGAAGGAGGCTGTAGGGAATTACTGTGCCTGCCCAGTGAGGAGTGGGGCCTGATGATGAAGCATGGCACTTTGGAGGGTGAGGGCCTGGGCATTGTTAAAAGAAGGCCTCCAGTGTCAGACCTGTAGCACCAACAACAGTGACATGTTGATATAACTACTGAACAGCTCACTCACATAAATAATGTAGCAAAGGAAGGGGGGATGGGGAAGCTGGGATTTTAATCTAGATTTTCTTATCCATCTCTAGAATCCCAAACCCGGTCGACAGAACTTTTTCCCTGTTCTAGAGGTATAAAGAAAGATTTTACATTGATAACTTTAAACCACTTCCAAATAAATCCAAATGAACTCAAATGACCACTGAAAACTTTAAAGATTTATTACAAAGCCAAAAATAGTTGAACATACAAACATCTCAATAAAAGGTTAAGAAAATAAACTGGCACTAATACAAACATAATTCTACACAAGATCCTTAAGCGACTCAGGACAAAAAGCAAAGTTAACTCGAGTAACATCAAGCAACCGAGAACAGTCCTAGCATGAATTCGGGACTGCATTTACAAAAGGAAAGGAAATGGTTAGTCTGTCCCTACTCTACCTTAAAGTGGCATCCCTACATAACATTCCCATCAGGCAAGAGTAAGGTGTCAACAGTGAGAACTTTCAAAGAGGTACCGTCACTTCTGGCTAAGCAGATAATCTACCATTGAGCTTGTTCTAATATGCTCCTTCTATACCTCACTCTACCTAAGTTCCCAAGACGCTCACTCTACAGCTTACTACATCCTGCTCTGTCAACCCCCTCCCAGAATCTGCTCTCCACCCTCGGGTGCTGTCCCTAATACAAAATCCCAAAATCAATCAACACGCCCAGAGGTACGCCCCTCTGGAAGGTGAAGATCTTCGGAGTTTTCTAGCATGGCACCTTTCCATCCAGCGTCCGTTGGTGTGTCCTTGAGTCTCAGACACCTTCTCGCTAAATGTTGCACTCCCAAATTCCTTGGCAGCTTTTCCTCCATCCGCGCCTTCTATCCTAACTCCTAAACAATGGACTCTTCTACCTAACGAGCCTTGTGGCCTTGCACCAGCAGGCTGAAATACATGGGAACATTTCTGCATCCATTCGAAGCTACAATTTTATATCTTACTGAGGACAGATTTCCCCAAGGAGAAAATCATTTCTTCTCGACTAAGGCTAACAAAAGAAAATATAGTTAGGCCTATACGGCTTCAGCATGTCTCAGGCCTCTGCACTTTTAAATGCATTTCTAACACAGCACAACATTGCATTCTACTATTATAACACGATATTTCGACTTTCAATGTGAGCACCAGCTTCCATTTTAAAAGCCTGTATTAATTCATTTAACATTAAACACATATTTCAAAGCATTTCATTTGCAATACGACATTTCTCATGCGGTTACATTTCTGCATTAGGCAACACTGCATTTTGATTAAGCCCATTAGTCTCTGATTAACACATATTGCATGCTGTTTCTCAGCCTAATATTACATATCTATACTACATTAATAGGTCCTCTAAATATGCGGGTGCTGACTACTTGGGACTATAATGCACCCCTACAAATTTTGAAATAACATGGCGCTCTCTCAGGGATGCGTGCTAGACTGGCCAATGCCCCTCACACCCTGTACTTTCTACACTCCCACGCGTGCTCTCCGTTCTGCTGATCTCTATCTCGCCCGCACCATTAGGGTGCGTAGGAGTAGAGCTTGGGGTCGCTCTTTCAAGTGCATGGCTCCGACACTCTGGAATTCCATCCCCCTGGAAGCACGAAATACCATGAACCATCTGCTCTTCCTAAAACTAATCAAAACTTGGCTGTTTTCCTCCTTTTAGGGCCTCCCTCTCGGACATTGCCCACTTTCTTCTCTCTCTATTATGTGCCTGCCATGCCCTACTGTTGGTCGGTTTGCGAGCGCTTGGACGCCCCATTGCTGGGGTAGCCACGCGCTATATAAACATATTTAACACAACATAACATAACATAACCCCCATATCATTTTTGGATTCCTTGTGCCCTAACAGTGTGTGACTACAAAG
The DNA here is from genome assembly GCF_964261635.1 of Lissotriton helveticus. NCBI lineage: Eukaryota > Metazoa > Chordata > Amphibia > Caudata > Salamandridae > Lissotriton > Lissotriton helveticus. The sequence goes on along the minus strand of NC_136063.1, from coordinate 1,235,486,161 downwards.
ACTGTCTATGACTAGACTCTTATAGTACCAATGATATACCACTAAAAAGTAGGTAAAATGTTATATACCTGGCATTGTTGCACATTCCCTAGTAATAAAGTATGTTTTGCATGACTCGAGCATGACAAACATACTGAGAAAGTCACTAATGAGCAATTTATACTAGATTTAGACTACTAGCCATTCATGAGTTAAAGAAAGTAAGGGTCTGATTATGAGTTTGGCGAACTTGGACTGGGCTACCACACCAGTGCTCGCTCTAAGCACATCAAACCAATAGCCAATCTACCAGCCAAATTATGAGTTGTAATCCTTGCGGGTGGTCCTTCAGCAGCGGTACCAAATTGGTGCCTTGCTAAGGCTCAGAGGAGAGCCTTAGAAAGGCACTGCTGTAGTAGCACCGCTGGCCATTCCTGCACAGACATAAAAGAACAATGTTGTGCATTTCTGTCTGTGCAGAAGCGAGGCTGCAAAAATACAGGGGGGCACACCATGTTCCCCCCTGCATGCACCCCCATGCAGAGCCAACAGTGGTCCTGTAGGGCCCTTCTAGTTCCCTCAATGCCAACCTTTTCATGGCTGGATCACCGTCATGAAAAGGGTCACAGTGAGGAAATTGTAAAATCCTTTGTAAAATGCTTGGCAGTGCTGCAGTGGCACCGCCAGCATATTGCAGCCACACACCATTGTTATTGTTATTGTTAATTTAGTCTTATTAGGCGCACACATACCCAAGGGTTTCCCGCATATTAAACATCCATGTTTTTAAACCCTTATGAAAGTTCTCGAACCTGGTTTCAGTCCAAAGTATCATCGGAAGGGAGTTCCACAACAGTGGGCCAAGATAAGAAAACGACCGGCCACCCATGCGGGACAGCCTGATCCTCGGCACCGTGAAATTAGCCTTTGAGGCTGAATGTAAAGTATGTGATGGAAGGTAAAGGTGAACTAAAGCATTCAGATATTGAGGTGCTTTGCCACTTTTTATTCTGAACATATAGCTCAAGGCTTTGAACTTTAATTGGCTCTGAACCCGGAGCCAATGCAGGTCAAGAAGATCGCCTGAAACGGAAGCTGTTTTGGGAATGTTGCAAAGCAGCCTGGCCGCCGCATTTTGGACCAGTTCCAGCTTACGTACTACATCCTTATTGGCTCCAAGATACAGAATTTTGCCATAATCCAGCCTAGATGTAATAAGGGCATGGACCACAGTACATTGTGTAGAAGATGGCATCATCCAGAAGATTTATCTGTGCTATTTAAGGATGGTAAAAAAAGTGGAAGACACTTTCACCACTTGCTGCCTTATTGAATGTTGTTCATCATTTATGACCCCTAAATTCCAAACCTGCTGACTGGGTAGAGGTAGGACACCCATCTCAGATGGCCAATGTCGGGGGCACTATAAATCCACCATTGCGCCACCACCACAGGATCAGGGATCCTGTGTTCAGCGGCCCCACTGCCGGGGTTGTAATACAGCGGGCGGACCGCCAGTCTGGCAGTCCAGAGACCGCCACCATGGGTTTGTGTAACTCGGCCATAAGGGCCTGATTATGATGGTGGACGGACTCCAGTCAGTCTGCCATTGTCTCGGGTGGGGGACCACTTGCCTAAAAGGCAGCAGTCCCACAGGGCAAGTGCAAACTCCACCCTGGTGGTCCCACTTGCCATACTTTGCATTGCTGCGGGTTCTGCTGGCTGCAGCATCTGCCCCGATGTAAAAAAGGTACAAAAGGGGGTGGTGATGGACGGAGCATCTGAACCAATCAAACACTCACACCCAGTCAAAAGATCTGGGTTTGATCCATCACCGTTCTTTAGCCCACTCTAGCAGGGTATGCTCAGACGTGAGTCCCTTGCTCACTTTGCCACTGGATTCAAGCAAGCCAGGCTGAAGACGGCTGGAATGCCAGAAACCGGTCCTCGGAAGCTTGTTTCCGGTCCAGGGAAGGCATGGTTTGGCAGTTCGGGCTGGACTGTTCCCATGAGGCACAGGGTCAGACTGATTTGCATATAGCCATGTCTGAACTGGGGTGGCAGAGTGGGCTAAAGAATGGTGATGGATCAAACACAGATCTTTTGACTGGGTGTGAGTGTTTGATTGGTTCAGATGCTCCGTCCATCACCACCCCCTTTTGTACCCCGATGTAAAAAAGGCACTGCTTACATTTCCCAACTCAACCTGGCAGGCACCATGCAGTGCCTGCCACATGGTGCAGGGCAAAGTAGGGGGACACCTCCCCAAAAATAAAGTGCCCAGGATGAAGGGGGTATGTCCATCCAATCAAGCCTTTCCATGGCAGCTGAAGTGCCATGGACAGGCTGGCAGGGACTGACCATCATAATTCCTACGGCAGTGACTAATAGGCACCACCGCCATTTCAGGGTTTGCGAGGCCTCTGCAGCATTGGCAGGCTCAAGGGGCCCATCGGATGCGTGGCGGTTGGAGTTTCATACCACCATGGACCCGCCCACCATTATTATATGGCGGGCGGGAAATATCCTCATGATGGTGGTGAACCCGCCACCGACAGCCTTTCAGTAGCTGGTTCACCGCCATCATAATCAGCCCCTAAGTCTTTAGCTAACAGTGATTGTTGTGTTAAGTCTTTGTTATCACATTATGAATGGAGTTTGAGTTTGCAGTGTTTCACAGTGTGGACACATTTTTTTAGAATTTGCTATTCTATTACTTAATGAATTTCTTTTTCTCAATATGATTTTCCTTTATCCACAGATACGCAACCTGAAAATACTTGTTCGGTGTCTGTATGCATGAATACATGTATGCAATATGTTTAAAATGGATACAATAAAAGTAATATTTCTGATTAAAAAAACTCTACAGAGATCTCATTTTATTCTGACAAAAGCATGCTGACCCCTACAGGCATAACGAATAGGGCTGAAACATGTACATTAACAGAGGCATTTTAAAAAACACAAAAATTAAAGTATCAGAAATAGGGCATTTTGTAAGGCAATTTTAACCACTGAGAGGCCTTTTAACGAGCACAGTTGTGTCGCTCTTGCACCTCGCAACCTGGTGCATGTGCAACGCAACACAAAAAGGAGATTTATCAATCAATCAATCATATAATTTGTAAACGCGCACTGCTCACCCATGAGGGTCTCAAGGCGCTGGAGTAGGGAATGCTGCTACTGCTCGAAAAGCCAGGTCTTGAGGAGCTTTCTGAATGTTAGCAGGTCTTGGGTCTGCCGTAGGTGGATTGGGAGGGTATTCCAGGTCTTGACAGCGAGGTGGGAGAGCAATCTGCCACCGGAGGTTGCTCCCAGAAGCGGGGGATTGTGGCGAGGGTGAGGTTAGCGGAGCGGAGCTGGCGGGTGGGGGTGTAGATGCTGAGTTGTCTGTTGAGGTACGTTGTTCCGGTGTTGTGGAGTACCTTGTGTGTGTGGGTGAGGAGCTTGAAGGTTATCCTCTTGTTGACCGGGAGCCAGTGCAGGTCTCTCAGGTGGAGTGTGATGTGGCTGCGGCGAGGGATGTCGAGGATCAGGCGTGCAGATGCGTTCTGGATGCGTTGGAGCAGTCTCAGGAGTTTGGCAGAGGCTCCTGCATAGAGGGCGTTTCCTTAGTCCAACCTGCTGCGGAGCATGCAGAGGGTGTTGAGCAGGAGGAGTAGATGGCGTTGACCTGTTTAGTCATGGAGAGGGTGGAGTCAAGGATAACCCCTAGGGTGCATGCATGGTCGGTAGGTGTTGGGGTGGTTCCAAGTGCGGACAGCCACCAGGAGTCGTCCCAGGCCAAAGGGGTGGATCCGAGGATGAGGACCTCCGTCTTGTCCGGGTTCAGCTTCAGTCAGCTGTTCCTCGTCCATTCAGCGATGGCCCTCATTCCTTCGTGAAGGTTGGTTTTGGCGGTGTGGGGGTCCTTGGTGAGGGAGAGGATCAGCTGGGTGTCATGGGCATAGGAGATGATGTTGAGGTCGTGCCGATGGGCGTTGGGGCCAGCGGTGCCATGTAGATGTTAAACAGAGTTGGGCTGAGGGATGAGACGTGTGTTATGCCGCAGATGATCTCGGTGGCTTCGGAGCAGAAGGGGGGAAGGCGGACGCTTTGTTTTCAACCGGAGATGAAGGAGGTGGTCAAGTCCAGGGCCTTCTCTTGGATCTCGGCATTGTGGAGGCGTGTTCGTAGTGTGTGGTGGCAGACCACGTTGAAGGTGGCTGACAGGTCCAGGAGAATGAGGGCCGCCGTTTCTCCGTTGTCCAGCAGGGACTTGATGTCATCGGTGGTGGCGACGAGGGCAGTCTTGTGCTGTGGTTGCTGCGGAACCCGGACTGGGAAGGGTCCAGGATGTTGTTCTCCTTGAGGTAGCAGGTTAGTTGTTCGTTGACAGTCTTCTCGATGACCTTTGCCGGCCGGGAAAGGAAGCAGGGATATGGGCCAGAAGTTCTTGAGGTCCTTGGGGTCCGCCTTGGGTTTCTTGAGTAAGGCGTTGATCTTGGCATGCTTCCAGCTCTCCGGGAAGGTTGCTGTCTCAAAGGAGGTGTTGATGACTTTCTGGTGATGGGGTGCAATGGCTGTGCTGGCGTTGTTGAAGATGTGGTGTGGGCATGGGTCTGACGGAGATCCGGAGTGGATGGTGTTCATGATCTTGATGGTGTGGTCGTCGTTGATGTTGGTCCAGGAGAGCAGGCGGTTGGTGCAGATGGTGGTCGTGGGGGAGGAGGTCTCAGTGGTTGTCAGGGCGGTCATGGCGTTGAAGCTGTCGTGGATGTCTGCGATCTTGCAGTGGAAGAACGTGGCCAGCGAGTCGCACAGGTCTTGCGAAGGTGGGATGTCGTTGGTGTTGGAGCTGGTGTTGTTGAATTCCTTCACAATGTTGAAGAGCTCTTTGCTGTTTTGCACGTTGTTGTCTAGGCGGTCTTTGAAGGAGGCCCTTTTGGCGGATCTGATGTGGTGATGGTGTCTGAGGGTGGCGTTCTTGTGGGCTGCGTGGCTGTCTGGTGCTCGTTCATGGAGGCAGTTGGTGGGGTCGGCGGGTGGGCTCTGGGCAAGTGTGGTGGTTAGCAGGTCTTCTGTGACTTTGCTCCAGCAGCGGCGAGGCATCTGTTGGGTGCGGTGGTGCGCGGTGGGTTTCTTGAAGGTGAAGTGGATGCAGTGATGGTCATCCGGTGGAGTTCAGTGGTGGTGCCTTGCATGGCCCTGTGTGGCTTCATAAATCTCAAGGAAAGCAACTGCAAACACCTTTCTCTGCTCCAGGGAGGCATTTCATGGGCATTGCATGGTTGCTCCCATGCAACTGCCATGGTTTTGATGCAATCCCAGATTTACCAGAACTGATAAACCAGGGAATACACAAAAAAGATATGCATTCTCAGATGAGGCGAAACAAGCAAAAATCCCTTTATTTCTTCTTGCTACTTCCTCTTTCTGTTTGCTGCATTCTGCAGCACAGGTAGAAAGAGGAAATTGCCTCCCAGGATTGTTTTGTGCAGGAAGTTGTCACTTATTTCACAAAAACAACCCTGTCTGTAGTGCAAGCACCCTTTCACCATGGTGCAAGGGTGCCTGCAATAGAGATAGGCAGCCAAAGCGGGGCCAGAATGGGGACAAGGATAGGAATGCATCGTATTCTTTTAAATACAACACATTCTGGGGGGGCGTGGGTGCGCCCGACGTGAATGGCTGCGCGTCCGTAGCTCTCCGGAGACAGCGGGAGCGGAAACGGACTGGAAATGCCTCTTCGCCTTACGCTTTGAGCCCACACTAGAGGATTGTGCAGCGGAACCTCTGAGGAAAATTTTCCTAGCTTTTGCGGCTACAGGTATTTGGCCGTTTTCGAGACTTTCATGCTAACGCGGCTCTGAGTTGCTAGCGGCCGCCATTTTGTGAAACTCGGAACGGCACCTCTCACACCTCTCTTTATATCGACGTAGCTGCTCTCCTCTCAGCTCTGCTGGCTTCTTTCCTGCATAACTTGCTGCATTGTTATTTGCCTCTTTAAAGCTCTTGGATGCAAGCTACTCGACTCATGATGGTGTTTTACAGCGTTCTTCGCCATGGCCACCATTTTGAAGTGCTGTTTTTTCAATCTCCTCAGAGTCCAACATTTTTTCTTTCATACTTACATGAATATACTACTCCCTTCCTATATATTTTCTGCAAGAGGTTTTCAGGCATATTTGGTTACCATATTTGAGAGAAACTATTCAACTGGTTGGAGATGAAGTTATCTTCGTTGCTTTCATAATCTCTCTCAGGAATATGTGTTTCCTCCTGTTTCAGAAGCCCTCACTTGACGCCACTATAGATTTTTTCTCTGCACCTTGATGTTCTCTATGCCTTTGTCTGCTCGTCCTCTGCGCCTATCTTATCTGGATGTGACCCTTTCAGTTGACCTATACCTACCCAGTTACCTGGCAAGATTTGGAGTTACTGCTTTTGCTTTCTGTCTTTTGGCGCTAATAATGTATTTCTATTGACCTGCAGAGGGTCTATTCCTTGTCAAGACCCTAATTTTATTGATACTCTGGTATCTTTCTTTTTTCTGCGGATACTTCCGACGCGGCACTGTTTTTATTCCTCCCACTTACTGGGCTTTACTTATGGGTAAACTGCTCAAGGAGGCTTCTCATGTTAAGGCCACTGCTCGTAAATTCCTGATTCACACAAGCTCACGTTATCAGTGCTTATCCATGGAAGAATCAAATACCTCCTCTTCTCAATCTGCCTCTCCTAAGAAGACCTCTACATCAGCAAATAATCCATCTCCTCTAGGTGGCAAAGCTTCCTCCAAGAGACCAAAGAAGGACCCACCTTCTCCTCCTACATCAACCTCTTCAGCCACCATGGATTTGCTCCTTGAGGAAATTAGGGCTTTACGCCCCTTTGTTGAGGAAACTGCTGCCACTCTCCAGGCAACCACCTCTACTCTTCAAGAACTGTCTAACAAATGGTTGACTGTGGAAAGTCGTGTTACAACGTTGGAACAAAATGTTGACTCTTTGAATGCCTCTGCCTCCAAAATGGACTCCCTCTTGCTCTCAAGTCTCCAGCTTACACAAACAAATTGAAAATTTGGAAAATAGAAACCGTCGTAACAACCTTCGTATTCATGGCCTGGTGGAAAATTCAGAGGGATCGGATCCAATTTCTTTCTTCAAGTCCTTCTTGCCTAAAGTTTTGAATCTTCCAGAAGGTCCTCCGCTAAACATCCAGAGAGCGCATCGATTGGGTTCTTTGCCGCATCATACATCTGCTCCTTCCATGAGTAAACCCAGGGGAGTGATTCTTTACTTTCTCGAATACACTGATCTACTGAGAGTCCTAGCAGCCGCTAGGGCATTGAAGAAAATTACTTGGTCTGGAAATACTTTGTTTTTTGTTCAAGACTATGCTAAATCAACTGCAGATCGTCGTAAGGAATTTTTGGCATTGAGACCCCAGTTACGCTCCATTGGTGCTAGATATGGTCTCTATCACCCATGTCTCTTTAGAGTTACTGTCAATAATAAGACTATTTCCTATGAAGATCCACTGAAACTCAAAAGCTTTCTTTATTCCTTCAATGCTGATTCCATGGATACTGCATCTTCATCTGCTCCTCCATAATATGTTTTAGCTTTTGCTACATTTTTGTTTATGGCTTTTTCGCTTTGTTCTGAGATGTGCATATCACTTCCTCCTTGTCTTTTTATTGTTGTTTGTAATTCATCTTCTTGATTCTATCTTTCTCTTCTAGTTTCTATTTCTGCATTTCCTCTCCCTGAGATCTTCCTTTTTCCATGCTTTCTAGTTCTATTTTTTCTAGTTATTACTCTTTTCTCTATATTATTAACATATTTCTTCTTTTCACAGGTCGTCTACCCACTTCTCCTACCTCTCCTATTGTTCATTACTGGCTCGTTTGGTGCTGTTTCCCTCCTCGCCTCTCCTCCGTTGGTTCGGATTAGCGTCATTCCCTCGTATGGCCTCCCACCCTCCCTCCCTCCGTTTGATATACAGTTTCTGAAAGTTTTTACTTCTTTCCTTGTCTATCCTCTTTATGTTCTATCTTGTTTTCTTTAATGGTCCTTCCTTTCTTCTTATGTCTTTTCTTGTTCTTCCTGCATTCTTCTCCTTAATTTCTTTTTTTCTTTGCTTTACTTCTTCCTCTACCTCTTTGCTTTATCATTTCAATGTTTTTTACCTGATATGTTGTTTGATGTTATGGTCGTTTTATTATATTGTATGCTTTATGTATTACTGTACTATTTTATCTTGTTACATTCGTGGAATGTTAAAGGATTAAATAATCCTATTAAAAGACAGCGAGTGTTATCTCACCTGTCTAACCTAAAAACGGATATTGCTATGTTACAAGAGACCCTTCTCTCTGATGTTGAGGCTTCTAAGTTAACGAGACTCTGGGTTGGTAATGTTTTCTTTTCCCCAGCTCTAGGGAAAAAGAATGGGGTGGTTATCTTAGTTCATAAAAAATTCACAGTTTCTGTTATTCATCAAGAATCAGATTCTGATGGTCGTTGGGTACTTATTAAATTACTAATTGACAATGTACCTTTGGTTATCTTTAATGTTTATGCTCCAGTTACTGTTGATAACTCTTTTTGGCTGCTTATTTCTGATAAGTTGGTTTCCCTTGATGATGATTATATCATTGTTGGTGGTGATTGTAATCAAATCCATGATCCCATTCTTGATAGAAAATCCCCTGTTAAATTTGTTCACTCTAAAATGCACAATCAATTTACCTCGGCCACCCGTCGTACGTCCTTAGTTGACATATGGAGATTTTGCCACCCTGATCTCCAGGAATTTAGTTACTTTTCCCCTCCCCATAAGACTCAATCCCGCATTGATTATCTTTTTCTCAGTAAATCCTTAACCCAGTGCACGATTGCTTCAGAAATAGGCTCTATCCTTATCTCTGATCATGCCCCAGTTTTTGTTGACTTTGATCTAGTCCCTTTTTCTCCACCTTCTGGCAGATGGCGTTTTAACAATTCCCTTCTTGCAGACCCTAAATTCTCTGGTCAATTCAGTTCTTTTATTGCAGACTTTTTTGTTCTCAATTCCACCCCGGACTCTTCTCCAACCATGATTTGGGACTCTTTCAAAGCAACCGCTAGAGGTTTTATCATTAATTACGTCTCTCAGAAGAAAAGGATGTTCGAGAAACAATCCTCCCAACTTTTGACTCAAATTCAACAGTTAGAACATGCCTACTTTCATTCCTTCTCAGACACCTCTTTAAAAGAACTTATTACTGCTAAGGTCGCCTTCAATAAATTATCTACTGACGCTGCTGCTTCTTATCTCTTAAAAAGTAGCGCTCGCTATTATGGCGGCCAAAATAAAATGGGTAAACTTTTAGCTAATTATTCGAAAACAAGCTGTGATAGGACTCGAATTTCCTCCATAATTGATTCTTCTGGTACATCTCACTTTAAGGATGATGACATTTTGCAACAATTTGTCTCTTTTTACAAAGATCTTTACACTCCTGAGTCCTTTCCGCTTCCCTCTGATTTAACCTCTTACTTTCATTCCATCCCTCCTCCTCCTTCCTCCCATGTTGATTTTGCCTCACTTGAAGCGGATATTTCACTTCAAGAAATAACCCACGCAGTCTCAGTTTTAAAACGTGGTAAGGCTCCTGGCCCTGATGGCTTCTCTATTGAATTCTATGATCATTTTTCAAAATTTCTTCTTCCACACATGCTTGTTTTATTTAATTCTTTTATTGCGAATGGTTCTTCCCAAGGTACTTTTCAAGATGCTATGATCTGCCTCATCCCCAAAGATAATAAAGATCCTTCTTTTTGTAAAAACTACCGCCCCATTTCACTTGTTAATACGGATTATAAGATTTTTGCTAAATTACTCGCCCTGCGTATTGATCCCGTTTTACCCGAACTTATAGGTCCTGAACAATCAGGTTTTGTGAAGGGACGTTTGTCCTCTGACATTTCTAGAGGTTTTTTTTATGTCCTTAGTAAAGCTTCTTCCCTCACATACCCACTTGCAGCCATCACATTAGATGCTGAAAAGGCCTTCGACAGGATCAGTTGGACCTTTATGTTTCATGCCCTCACTTGGATTGGCTTTTCACCTAAATTGGTCTCCCTCATCTCCCTTTTGTATTCTGGCCCTAGAGCTTCTATTTTTGCTAATGGAAACATTTCTGATTATTTCTCCCTCTCCAGAGGTGTTCGGCAAGGTTGTCCCTTATCTCCTTTATTGTTTATTGTGGCTTTAGAACCTTTCCGTACCAAACTCCGGCTAGATGCCCAAATCACTGGTTTTAATCCTGGTCCCCATCAAGTTAAATTGTCGGTTTATGCAGACGATATTCTTTTCTATTGCTCTAACCCTGAGTCCACTCTTCCTGCCTTCTTGCTCCAAGTTGACGCCTTTTCACAGGTTTCGGGATATCGTCTCAATCGTGACAAATGTGAAGTTTTACCTCTTAATGTTTTGTGTCAACGCCATTATTTTGATCATACTGGTTTTTCTTGGCAGTCAACTAAAATAAAATATTTAGGGTTATGGTTTTCCCCTTCCATATCAGACACCTTGAAGGCTAATTTTGATTATACTACAAAGAAACTGAATGATTCTATTACTAGATGGCATCCCCTTTTTCTTTCATGGTGGGGTCGTTTGGACTCCATTAAAATGATGTTGGCCCCTGTCATCTTATACTTCCTATCCATGATTCCCGTTCGCATACCCTGTTACTATTTTAAACTGCTAGATTCACTCTTGGTAAAATTTCTTTGGAAAAATAAGCCCCCTCGGATCGCCTTGTCTTCCCTCAAAAAAGATAAACAATCTGGAGGTCTTAAATTTCCTAACTTTAAGACATACCACCAATCTTTCATCCTTAAACAAGCCTCTCGCTGGTTATCTACAGATACTCCCACTTACTCTCCTGTCTGGTTCACTCTGGAGAAATCTCTCATCTCCCCATTTACTTTTTTAGAGATTCTTGCTTTTTCTGCCAACGTTTCTTTTTTGAAACCTCCTGTCATTGCTCATTCCCGTCGTCTCTTAACCCCCCTTTTGCCCTCTTCTTATCCCGCTCTCACTTCTTTGTCGTCCCAGTCTATCTGGTATAATAAGTTCCTTCGCATTAAGAATCGTTCCTTTTATTGGAAATCCTGGCAATCCAAGGGTTTATCTTGGATCTCCCAACTTCTTTCTCAGAACATTCCTCTTTCTTTTACAGACCTTCGATCTCAATTCCTTCTTCCTGCTTCCTTTAGAAAACAATATGATCTGTTACTTCCTGCTCTTCTTCAATATCTTCATTCCCTTCCTTCTTCTTCTGAGATTCCCTCTTCTTACTCTTCTATTCGTCCACTTTTAGATTCCTCTCCGCCCGCCTCTCACTTTTACAAATGTCTTATGACTTCCCCTCACCGACTCAAATCAAAGACTGAATTGGCCTGGGAACAGGATTTGTCAATATCCTGGTCTATCTCTCTGTGGGATAAGCTGTGGTTAAAAATACACAAAACTTCCAGAGCTGCTAATACCACCCAGACTCTTTACTTTTTATACAATCGTTTACTTTTCACTCCACAGAAGTTAGCCACCTTTTCCCAAGATCTTTCACCTAAATGTTGGTCCTGTTCCTGTCAACATGCAGATTTACTTCACATGATGTTTCATTGTCCCTCCATTGCTTCCTTTTGGCAACTGGTCTGGTCTCGCTTACACAAAATTTTTGACTTTTCATTCCCTTTCTCCCTTCCTAATGTCCTTTTAGGTTCCTTATCCCCTGACTTACCACTTTCCCCTTCTCACTATAAGTTGCTTGACTTGTTTTTGGCCGTTGCATTTCATCTCATCACCTCCAATTGGAAAGACTCCACTAAGGTTAGTTATTCAGCCTGGTGGAATGCTATTTGTTTTCACCATAGACTCGATACCAACTATGTTACCCCCGTTTCATTAGCTGTTAAACGAGACATATTATGGATTCCTCTCACTACTTACCTTTCCAAGTCCTCTCCCTCTCCTCAAACTGTTATTGTTCATCACCAAAACCCATCCGATGATGTTCACAAACCACCATGATTTTGCTTATTTATCTTTTTACTTCAATTTACAACGTTTTTCATGCTTAGTTATTGCTTGCTGTTTTATCACATTTTTTCTTTACTTACACTTAGTATTTGCATACAATGTTTAAGTTTTAGGTTTTGTCATACTCCATTCCCCTCTTATTTTTGTTTTTCTTTTCTCTTCCATCCCCTGCTTTTTCTTCTCATGCTTTAGGTATATGTGTTTATTGATTCCATTTTAGTACCCCCTTTTTTGAATTTCATTTGTGTACCTCTTATGCCTCTCTTTGATTATCTGTATTACATTTTGTATTTTATGCTGTGTTTTTGGTTTCAATAAACTTGAACTTAAAAAAAAAATACAACACATTCTTGCCCTTTCCCTGTCATGCAGCTTAGCACAGGAAGGTGACTTTCTGTGCTGCGCTTCATGACTTTTTTGTAAATATGCCCCTGACTATATAGGTCTTCTGTCTAGAACAATATCTTAACAACTCCCTTGAAGAGTTCAAGCCCATCCAGATGCATCTACATTCCGAACGAGAACTCAATGATGAAGCATGCAACAATGACGAATTGGATGGGAATCCTTTTATAAAAACGGTTACTTTTTTTGAGTGATTTAAGTAAATGTGATAACTAATTAACACAGAAACTGCCATTTTGACAGACAATTTCTATCTCTGAACAAGTTTAGTAGTAGGGTATGTCTTTGGTGATTAATTGAACAATGTTTTCTGCCTGACTAATGCCTGTTTGCAAGGAGCTCAATTAATTTATGTTTACCAGTCAATTGACTAATTAAATTCAAAGAAAGCCCAACACAAAGGTGATTGGTAAAAAGCCTACAAGGTTGGTTTGACACTGAGCCCTTTTGTAATCAGAACATCATTTTAGTGACACAAAATACACGCCTGATATTGATCATTCTGACCAAGGTCCTATCTGTAGTGTTTTAAACCATAAAAGTGAACTTATGAAAGCATTGGTCCTGTCTTGGCTGACTAATTGTAATATAGTGTACATTGGAGCCCTAAAGAAGGAAATTATAAAAACACACCAGTGGATATAAACCGAGGACCTGATTTAGAGTTTGGCAGACCTGTTACTACATCACAATGTGACGGTCTCCCATCCATTACAAGTGCTCTATGATATAATGCATGTATATAATGAGAAAAGCGGACAGGATATCCAACATGCTTGTGACAGATTAATCCATCTGCAAAACTCTACATCAGGATCTAAGTCTGTGCCTCCTCCATTGACTTTCCGTTCCATGGTGTCCTCTTTCATGGAAAATATAAGCAATCCCACCTTTAGGAGTGTAATGGTTGGGAAAAAAGCTTGACATGAGTAATGAGAAATCACCAGTTTACAGACTATTCTCATATAGGAATTTAGTGAATGTGATTGAAAAATCCCCCTTTCTGTATCGTTAAATAATTGCATTAGGAAATTAAAAAGGCCATTTCTGTAAACATTAGTACATTAACAAAATTGCAGTTACTGCGCAGTTATGGGAGCCCCATTAATCTTTGACTAATCTTCAGTCTTCTTTTAAGTACTATGGTATTTAAATAATTGTCTCTTAATACTGGTCAGGGAAGTCCCATATTTTTTAGCGTGCATACTTTATTTAACAATTTTTAGATTAATTGTGAGGAGTTATGTATGTCATTTTGTGGAACCCTTTTATTTTTTTCACGGGGGCGCACAGCATTAAAAGGTTTAAAGACTATTGCACTGCAGTGAGGTACTCAATGTGTCCAATAAACTTTTTTTGTGGAAAAAAACTGAATGAATAGGCTCATTTACATAGGACGGGAACAAATTTCGCTTTCAGGCACAATTTTTTTTTTGTATCAAGAATTTTAGTAGAAACCAATATGTTGCCTCCCTTACTAGATCTCTGGGAATGGTTTGAGTGAAGCTGTACATACCTTAAAAATGTGTTGAATAAGGCATTCAGGATACAAGCGATGAATGTTTGTTTGTCTCCTGAACACAGACGTTTTAAGGCAAGGGTAAAGTGGGCTCTGGCCCAGGTCCCCAGCCTTTCAGGGTGCCCCTTGATAGAGCCAGCTCTGTTCAGCAAAGAGACTTGCCCCAGTGACCTTAAATAATTATTCAACAGATTATTTTAAATACCATTTTCCTTTCATTTATTTTCAATGTGTGTGATATGTGAGACTCTGTTCCAGACATTTTGCAGAGAAATGTTGTGTTGCTGTTTCCAGCAACATCCATAAAAAGTTTCTTTCAGAAAAGAAAACTAGACCGCTCATAAAAGAAATAGGAGGGGGTCACTAATATTATTTGCAATATTATTAGTGAGCTGCTGTGTTTCATTATTAAAAACACACCACTATGACTAAATCTTAGATGTAAAGCAAACACGTTTAGAATTTGGAATAATGTTCCTGTGTACTGTCAGTGAGATAGCCAAAGAGGGCATGGAAGAGGTGACATTAGACCATAAATCCAAAGCTGTTCCCAACAGGGGCGTCCAAAATCCTTAATGATACTTCATATTCTTTACTGTAAAAAGAACAAAATAAAAGCGTTTTCTTTTTTTAGCGCACTAAATGCAAACAGAAACCATTCCTAAAATGAAGCCCAGTTATCTGGTGCCCAATGAGCGCCAATTGTGAACACAGCATAATGCAATTATTATCTGTCAGTTTTTTGTTTCAATATAAAAGTAAAAGAATCAGCAGGAGTGACATTTTTGCCACGCCATTAAGGAACTCATTATACTCTGTGATTGAGGTTAATATATACACATAGGAAAGTTAATATATTCACATCATTGTCAAATGCAGCTTTTTATTAATGCGCTCGCAGCATGTCTCGCGACAGATTAGACGAAATGATGATAATTGAAGCATGATCTGACATTAAAAAGAAAAAGATGATTGTTAAATTTGGCTTTGTTCATATTTTTACACAAGCATATCTTTTTTTCGGATTAAAGGACGTGATTCGGTTTGTAAGTGCAAAATGTTACCGGCTAGGTTCTATTTCTGTGGATGCGTAGTTCTCATTTATTTGAGAATGTGTAACGCGCTATTATCCACCCTTTTAAGGCGTCGTAGCGCTTATGGGGCGCAGGAGCAATAACGGATGGAGGGATAAGTGGCAAAGCGGTGCAAATTGTTGCTGGCCACTCTACAGCCAAAGAGAAAATACATACTAGTGGATATTGTGAGTCGAAGTGTAGAGCATGTATATCTGACCACAAGACACTCGAAGCAATCAGAATTGACTTGGCCTTTAATGCTGATATAGTCCTAGGGGGTTACAACCACCTTGCGCCGTCAGTGCGTTACTTTTTATCACAGAGAAAGTGGTTGGGGACTTAGCAGCTGTGGTGGTTCCTCCACTGAGGTAGAGTACTGTGGCCCCAGTGCTTTCGGCAGTGGAATTAACGGAAAAAAGAAAATAATAATAACTGGTTATTATTATCATTTTATTTGTTCCTGCTGCAGCTTAGCGGGAGGGGCGGTTCTCCTCTGCTCTTGGAGTAGGGGAGGAGTAGTGGCACCCTCCTAAGTGCGCAATGACTGTTTGGGCCAACCAGTCACGAGCACTTTGCATGTTCTCCATACAGGCTGCATTACAGCCTGCATGGAGAACATGCCAAGGCCCCCATTCCCTGGATGAGCACCAAATCACAGCACCTAGACCAATCAAAACGCTGCATTGCAGCGTTGTGATTGGTCAGGGGAGCCTGGGTGTACTTCCTGGTACCTGCAGAGCAGAGTGAAGATGACGAGGGACTACAAGGAGCGGCGAGGAGGTATGGTAAGTTTCATTTTTATCGTTACTTTACCCTCTTCCCCCTCTTTGCCCCATCCTCCACCCTGCTACCCTGATCCGTACCGGCAGATACACTAAAATCAAAATTAAGTGGATATGTCAATGGGACATCCCGGAAGGGCCAGCTGATTGCTATTGCTCTAGGAGCAGCGACACAAAACACCCTGATACACTGGCACTCTGCCAACTCCCAAGGCTCTCTGGCTGGTTCCAGAGACTGTGGCTGGTGTTGGGCATGGAGAAACTCACTCTTATGTTGGTCGGTAGAGGGTCTGAATTCCCTGAGTTGTGGCAGCCCTTCCTCACTTTACTAATGTCCGAGGTCCGAGAGTTGACATGCCCTCGGTAACTCCGACTACTTCGCCTTCCAGACACACAGATTCCAAGTGGTGATCCCAGGAAAAACCGTAAACAACGGCGCTGAACACTGGGCGACTTCCCCTTTTTATCTTTTCGTTAAGGATGGACGAGGGGAGGGCTAGGGAGGTGGGAGGACGGGGGGGTAGTTGGGATTCTTTACGCTTGTTTCCCTATTTTGTTCAGTTTTGGGGGCCCGCTCCACGCTTATTCACTTTGGTAACAACATGTATTGCGACCTTGTTGTCTTATGTGCACTGTCTTTAAGGAGCTGGGAGCCTTGTCTTTTCTACCTGGTTGAAAATCAATAAAAGATTTAAACCATACAATCAAAATTAAGTTCTTTATGCTATTACATTGAAAATGGAGCAAGTAGCAGAAAAGTGATATCTTTTACTTAGTGGGATACATTTTTCGAAATTCTTTGTGCAGATATTTGACATACAACAGTTAAAATACTTTCTACAATAGCACATTTTGTAAACTTCCTCCATTGGTAAGCGATGTAAATGAGGCGTTCATAAATGTTATGGTTTATAAATCAGCAGCATATGAAGGATGAATAAGTGAGACAATCATGCCATGAATAAGACATTTTACTTGAAGATCAAAGTGGTGAGATTTTAGCTCACTGAGCCACCTGTCAGCTCAGCTGTATTAACGTGAGTGTACTTCGTTGGTCCATCATAATCTGGTTTGAATCGGGGCATCAGCTCAACATCCTGTGATTCTGGCCAAATCAGAAGGCGGCCTGATTTAGAATTTGGTGGACGACCCTGTCACATACATGACAGACATTACTAGTGACATATGATGCAAGCCACTTATAATAAGGTGGACGGGATAATCATTACGTTTGTTAATGAGTAACCCATTACCCAGACATTTGATCCCACCATTTATCTCCTTCTGCCTTAAAAACATGTAATGTCTGGGTCTGTTGGAGAGCTCTGTAGTTACTTTGGTATAGGTTTGCACTATTAAAACATAGTGCAAAAAAATGACTGGTGTGACAAAGGTGAACCTGGATGAATATGTATATTTCTATATTTGAGATGATTTGATACAAATACCTTGGTGTCTATTCATGAACTTCATCTTGCAGTGCTGCACTGCATGACAGGGAAAGATCATAAATGTGCTGTAATTAAGTCAATCCAGCGCATTGCTGTTTTTTCCTCTGCGCTGGCTTAATTTTGGCAGCCTAGTGTCAATGCAGGCACCCTTGCACCATGTTCCAAAGTTGCCTGTATTGCAAGCAGGATTCTTATGGTGCTTTGTGCAGATTATGGTGCCTTCCTGTACAAAAACAACCATGAGAGGCATAAACCTCTTTCTATGTATGCTGCAGAATGCAGCATACATAGAAAGAGGAAGTAATGTGGAGAAATAAAGATATTTCTCCTAGTTACACCTCTCTTGGGAAGGCTTATCTTTTTGCCCCATACCAGTCTTACCAGTTTTGGTAAATCCAGGAATGTGTACAAACCATTGGAGTTGTATGGGAGCACTCATGAAACACCTATGGAATGCCTTTCCAGTGCAGAGTAATGCAACACAGATACTTTAGCTGCGTTCTATTACTCCAGATTTATGGAGTCACTAAGGGCCATGCAAAGTGGCCTTGTGAGGCTTCATAAATCTCTTGTAAGGTGTCTGTCATTCTTGCACCACCTTGCGTGGTGCATGAGTGCTGCCACTCCGCTCATAAATATGGCCCTAATGCCTGCCTTCTGCAGCCTGTATGGTTCTATTCAAGCGATAAGCACTGGGGGCCTGTGAAGTTTTGGAGTCATGATTTTGTATCTAAACAGTATAATGCTAGTACTACCACTAATACTAAAATATACTGCAATGTTATTACTTAGAGTATGCTCCTGATTTAGTGTAATAGTAAGTTGGCATACAGTAACCTATAAATAAAATGGCTTTGACATTATTCACAATTTTTGTAAAACAACAAAAGAGTGTCGTGGGAGAAGTGTGTAAGCACTAGACACAGAGAAGAAATCTCCCTGAAGAAGTCACAGTGGAAATCAGCGGGGGGACCAAGAGTGTCCTTTTCCCTCTCTCCCAATTTGTTATTACTAATTATTCACAATTTGCCAAAGTTTAGAATATATAGTCATTCTCGCAGCACAGGTTCACATTTTTGTAAAATATAGAAAAATAGCTCGAACACTCTGGCCTGTTATTGCTTGGAGAATTAAGATTGGAGGGGCATATTATCTAGGGTTGGCGATAATTATCGATGAGCGTGCTTTTCTTTATCGCCGGCTATTGCTGGAATATCTCGCCAAACTAGCGCTGTATTACCAACGCTCTGCGCTATGGCGATAAATGTTCCAGCGATAGCGGGCAAATGGCCAAACATCGCCTAAAAAACAGGAATGTCCCTCCCAAAATGGCGATTTTCTTGGTGAGAAGGCCCTGTGGCCTTAACCCCATAATACACCTCCCATGTTAGGTATGCCTAACACAGGAATTTAGCATTCCTGCATTAGGCCAGAGGTAGCGCGATTATTATCATCACTACCCCTCCTTGCTAATATCGCAAAGCTGCCTTTGCGTTTTTTTCCCATGTTGTTTCTGTCATCCACGCCTACTTTGCATCGCATTATCGATGCGTAGCGAGTGGTGACAGAAACGGGAGATAAATCAAGGATACACGCACTAGCGTGTCCTTGTTTATAATGCAATAGAATTATCGCCGCTTTTCGGCTGAAAACGGCCACTAAAGCGGTGATAATTCTCTTGATAATATGCCTGGTAGACTTTTCATGAATTTGTAAAAAAATACTAACATTTATCACCATTAATGAAATATTTTTGAGGCATTATTCACGGGGGGGAGGGGTGAGCGGCCTAGAAATATTGAATAATTTATGAAACAATTCCATTTATTTCTGAGAATTTTTTTTTTTTTTTAATGAGACACTTCGCAATACAATTGTCTTCAAGATCAACACCTATAAATGTTGGCAGGAAAACGAAGAATTATCACAATTAACTTGTCTGGGATGTAATCAGTACATATTCTAAAGATAGAAAAAAAACCTTTACCTCTGGGAAGTTGTTGGTGCCAATATTTTGTTCCTTTCATAGATCGCTTGAGAAAAAAAAATAATGCTCAGTAAAATAACAATATTTCTTCAGACCAGAAATATTGAAATCTGTCTGAATATTCTCCCAGTTTTGACTCAATAATATTATCTTCCCATTAATTAATAGTATGGATGACATGTAGTATACTGAAAATCGGATCATATGAACGAACAGAGCGTTTAGAAGCTAAGGTTATCATTTAGTAGACTGTTTGGGTCCAATAAAATTCACTCACAAGTGTGGATGCCCAAAGAAATGTTCTGCAGGTCCATTCTTGACTCTTTCGATGTAATAGCATGTTGAATACCCAAAGTTACGAAAGCCAACCACAGAAAGCAGAATGCTCAGTTTTGACCACCAGAACAGGTTTGCTGGTTTCATTTAATGTTTATAATTGGCCATAACCATCTTGTTGCATGTGTTACTTCACTGGATTTCTATATCCCGATCTATCTAAATGTTTAGACAATTTCTTTGGGGGTTTGAATTGTTTCAAAGTTCAAGCATCTGTTTTATTTATATTCCTTCTGAACCAGGAAAACTCTTCTAAGTTTAGGGGCAATTCATACAGACATTTGTTTGCATCTACAAGGAGTTGTTTTTGGAATAGGCATTTAATAAAAGTTATTTCTCTCAACAGCACAATTTATATGGCACTCTGGGGCATATGCTCAAGAATGTGTGATAACCATCGCAAAAATAACCATAAATGTAGAAAAACACAGACAAACAAAATGCCAAATAGCAGTGAAGCACAATGGATGTTGCTGGAGCAAGTATGGAGGAGAAACAGAACCCCACGTGCCCCCCTGAGGACCTGCCTGGGACTTCGGGGTCAGGGAAGGCCAAGGAGAAGAAGAGTAGGAAGAAGCGATTTAGTCCGCAGGAAAACGGGATCCTGATAACGGAGGTGGTAGAACACCATTAACAACTATTCATCACTTCCACTGTGTCATTGGCAACCAAAAATTTACTATGGCAGACAGTCGTGGACAAGGTGAATGCAGTCTGAGTGCTGAAGAGGACAATGGAAGAATTCAAGAGGTGCTGGAATGATGTCAAGTGTAAAACCAAGCTGAAACTCGCCAACAACCGGAAAGCAGTAATGCAGACTGGAGGTGGGAGTCGTGTGCCAAAGGAGGAGCTGGACGATATGGAGGAAATGGTGTCCACAGTCTTCAGTTGGGAGACGGTAGCTGGAGTCGGGGACCAGACACTGCTCAACATGACCGAACCGAACAGCAGCAGGGTGAGTAAAGACCAGGGACTAGGGGGACTGGGGGAGATTGGCACAATGGCACACCTGCACAATTGAGCTGAGCACATCTGTGGACAATCCATGCCCCAGCCCCCAACTCCCACCAAGAGACCAACGTACCCAAGTATGCCACATATCAGCACTGTATAAGCACAGAAATCAAAGGCACATTGCAGGAAAGAGATAAGGGGCAGCAAAATTAGAGCAGCAGTTGCAACTCCCCCAAAATGCAGCACACACACATAACATGCATAGCACATCAACACTGACAACAATGTGTCACAAACCGCAACACGTCCACAACAGAACGAAGGACACAACTGGTGCCAACTGGGTGTAGACACTGGCCAATCACAGTTGGCATTGCATGGAAATGTGAGTTGACAATGTACAAGTACAGACACATCCGTGATGTTGTCAAAATGTCTACTGTCCCCATCAAAGAGGCAGCTCCTCCCAAACAGCCACGATGTACACAATCATGCAATTTGTATCTAAACATGTACAATGCAACAACATACATGTGAACACATTGTTAAACTGCATCTCCCCTTCACATTGCAGAGGGAAAATCAACACCTCCTGCAGAGCAGCCCGAAACCCTTTTCTCTGATGACGAAGAGGACCACCACAGCTTCGACTTCGACGCCCTCCAAGACTTCATTGACAGCCTCCGCAGCCCACCTCCAGGATCAGGGCAGCCCAGCTGCAACACGGATACCCAAACCCCTGCACACACCACACATCAGGCAGCAGCCACCACCACGACTGCCTCCAAGGACCTCCACGAAGAACCTTGTGTGTTGGGGTGCCAGGAGTAGCTGGCTGAACAGGTGCGGGTGGGCTTCGACTGCATGGCAGACAAACTAGATGCCATATGTGGGTTTCTAAGTCCCATCAGGGACCACTCTCAGTCCCTATCGGACACCCACAGTCAGTCCCATGCTCTCCAACAGACC
This sequence comes from Lissotriton helveticus, assembly GCF_964261635.1. Classification (NCBI taxonomy): domain Eukaryota; kingdom Metazoa; phylum Chordata; class Amphibia; order Caudata; family Salamandridae; genus Lissotriton; species Lissotriton helveticus. Next base: position 1,235,464,622 of record NC_136063.1, on the reverse strand, counting down.
ATGGCTGACATTGCTGGAGCCCTGACTCAGAGAATAGAATAACTGTCCAGTCAGAGTGGCTCTAGCCAGTTGGGACACATGCAGAGGTTAATGGAGACCATGGAGCGGGCAAATGCAGAAAGAGCAGCTGCCATGGCTGCACACCAGCTGGGTTTCTCAATGACCTCAAAACCGTCCTCATGGCATTGCTGCCACAGGGCCTGGGGCTGATGCATGCTGCTGCTACCACTACATTGACATTTCAGGCCCCTGAGGTGTCACTGCCACATAGTGCTGGAGAAAGGCCAGCACCATCCACACGTGAGGCACATGGAACAGCAGAAGACGAAGATGCGGATGAAACCGCCTTCGTGGTAAGAAGGAAGCAGTAACATTCATCTCCGCCATATGGCTGGTTTCTGCTTGGTTCTGCCCTCTGCATCATCACCTTCCACTGTCCCCCAATACACTCTGCGACACTCACCTTGACCTCGACATGGACTGCCATATGCTGTTTGATCACCAATGACACAGCAATCAGACTGCGGATTGAACACTCCCCCTTCCTTTTGGACTTGTCATTCGCTGAAGGATTCTGGCTGATCCTCCATGGGCCAACATTGTACAGTGGGCTTTGCACGGCCCTGTACTGCTCCAGATGCAACACTCTGCTAAATGTGCATTAAACATTTCGAATCACACAGATGTGTTGTGTCTATGGTATTTCAAGTGTGGAAGTATGGATGAATGTAGCGTCAGTGAATTCCTCTTATGTCCATGTGGATCATGTTGTTGGACTTGGGTTACAGGGTGACACATTGCCGAATGTTGTCCAGGTGGCGCCAGTGCAACAACAGGGACACACGCATTTACTACGCCCAGAGCCCCGGGGTCATTGTTCAAACCCTTCTGCTGGACTGGCATGCCCCAGGCCAGCCCACTCCGCTTAGGCTCACAAGGGGGGACAGCAACGCTACATGTCCCAGGCCTTCCCTGAAGTGATCTGCTGATCACAGGTCTAGTTGTCAGCATGCCACAGCCACTACCTCATAGCTGGTATACACCCACACCACACCCATCCAGCACTCGCATCACCGGACATGTGTCCCTGCAAATAAAAAGGGCCGGGCGCACATGCTTGACGCCATTTCCAACCTCTCTCTGGGTGTATCCTTGTGGTGTGCATGGAGGCATGGAGGCCCAGGAGCCTGCAACATCACATTCCGCTGGGCCGGAATTGACATGATGGCATCCGCACCACAATACCCAATCATAGAGGGTCCATGACGTGCGGGGCACAGACTTGGAGGCACTGGATACACTTCGGCCGGCACAGGCACACCGACACGGGACGGTGACTTTAGGTGCACTGAGGTTGGGGCACCTTAAGTGCTGAGCGAGTGTGCAGCCTGCGATGATGCCCTGTCCCGTTGGTCTGGACTGCTCAGATTTTGCATGCCCTGCTGGACCGCAGTGTAGGCCTTAGCCAGCAGACAGCGGGGGCCTACTGCCACATGGCGTTGCCTCCTGGATCACAGAGTTAGTTGCACCTATGAGGCTGAGCGGGTGTGCAGCCTACGATGATGCCGGGTGCACTGGTATGTACTCTGCCATGGAAAATCAAGACATAGAATAAAAAGTGATACCTGGTGGCCTGCGGAGTGGAGCTGCATGATGTGGAGGGTGCCATGTCTGAGGGCCCTGGGCTTGTGGCTTACAGCAGCACCTGGTGGGACCTCATTTCTACATGCCGGTGGCGGAAGGTGAGCAGTGAGGCCTGGGTGCGCAGGGGTGGGCATGTACCGCTGGGCGGTGGTAGGGGCTGGGGTGAATCTGCATTGGTGAGCAGGGGCGGACAGGCGATGATGTCATGTGCAATTGTATGTGCTTTGTCATTTATGTATCTGAACTCTGTTTTCAGATGATGGATCTGTTTCAGATGTGGGACCTGGTGAACTGCACTACATACCAGTACATGGTTGGAGACACACCGGTTGCAGCAGGTGAACAGTGCGGCCTGGGTCAACAGTGTCCGCACTCTCTCTTCCTGTAAATCTCTTCTGTTATCTGTTTCTCTCCCCCTTCTCTATCCGTCTATCTCTCTCTCCCCCACTCTGTCCATTTATCTCTCACTACCCCTCTCTGTCCGTCTATCTCTCTCTCTCCCTCTCTGTCCGTCTTTCTCTCGCTCCCTCTCTCTGACCATCTATCTCTCTCTCCCCCTCTCTGTCTGTCTATCTCTCTCTCTCCCCCTCTCGTCCGTCTTTCTCTCCCTCCCTCTCTCTGTCCGTCTTTCTCTCTCTCCCCCTCTCTGTTTGCCTTTCTCTCGCTCCCTCTCTCTGTCCATCTTTCTCTCGCTCCCTCTCATTCTCTCTCTGTATTTCTCTCTCTCCTACGCTCTCTCTCTCTGTCCTTTGATGTGTGCAAGACACACCTTCTCATCATGATATTTGTCTTGCAGGCTGTGACCTACGGATTGTCCCGAGGGAGCCGCCATGTGTTTTCAATTCTTTTCTGTGTTTATTTGAATACATTTTCATTTGTTAATTCGAAGGTGAATGTGTGATGCTCATTTTTGTGACAACACATGCATGTCACCAGATGTGATTGTGCAACATCAAGCAAATTATTTGGTACATGATTCTGTGTAGTTGATATGGCATGCCTTTGGCCAGGGGGGTGGGCGCCCAGGGAGGGGGGGTCCTGGGTGTGGTGGCGGTGGATGTTGTGGCCCTGTTGGGGATCCTAGCTGCATGATGAGTAGCTGTTTCCCTTCAGGTGTTGCTCTGGGCTGGGCTCCCTTTTGTGGTGCAGGCTTTGGTCTGACTTTACACCAGGTCAGAGCAGGTGTTATTGTCCTGCTGCTAACGCACCTTATCGCATGTGTTATGGTCGTATCACCAATCTGGCTGGTCGGTGAGAATGTTGCGGAGTGGTGTTGTCGCGGCTTTTAGCACGGGAATGCCTACTCTGCATATCATTAGCGATAGTTGCCGGGGTCATCTGTGGCGATGTTTTCTGCGGCTGCTATTCCAGGTAAACTGATGCTATGGGCTGTTAGCACCAGCTTGTAAATAAAGTGATAGGTTTATCATGAATTTGGCTGCGATAAAGTGCTGTTAACTCAGCGATAACTCCTTGAGAATATGCCCCTATATGTTTAACTGTTCAGAGTATCTGTATGGGTGTCTGAATGTCTGTGTGGGTGGGTGGGGGTGTGACTCTATTCATAGATGTGTGAGTGGATGATTCACTGGGTGAATGGGTTCAAGAGTGCATCTGTGAAGGGCTGTATGGGTGGATTAGTGTGTGTTTGGATGTGTTGGTGAGTGAATGGGTGCATTTGTGGTAGATGTGTGAATAAGTACATGTGTGAAAGGCAGTATATGTGAGAGTTGGAGTGTATAAATGACTATATGTGAGAATGAATGATTGTGAGAGTGGCTGTATGGATCAATGTGTGCTTTTATTAGTTATTGTATAAGAGTGTAAATATGTGTTAGTATATGTTTGAATAAGTGAGGTGGTGTGTATATAACTGTATAGGTGAGTAAATGGGAGTGTGATTGATTCTTTGCATGACTGACTAGGTGTGTGAGCAACTCTATGGATGAGTGACAGTGTGTGAGTGTTTGTATAGATATGTGAGTGCATATGATAATGCCTTATTGATGGTTGACTGCATGTATGAGTGACTATATAGGTGAATGAGTGGATGTGTGTGTAGACCTAGGAATTTGTTAGTGGGTATGTACTAACTGGTATTTGTGTGTCTATGGTTTCGAAAATGGTAGGCTGTATTTTAGAGTGGGTGTCTCAAAGGTTATATTAGGGTATGAGGAGGTGCATCAGATTATCATATGGATGATGTCTTCAGTGATGTCATCAGTGATGTCATTTAAGATGTCATCAGTGATGTCACTGACCATGTCATGAATGATGTAATATGTGACGTCATCACGTACATGATGCTGGATGGGTGATTGGAGGAGTGCATGGGTAGTGACAGAGGGATTTCTGGAGTGCAAGGGTTCTAAATGTGTAATTGTAGGAGTGAATCAGTAGTGCGTAGGTGGATAGGGGTCTGCTTGAGAAATGCTCAGGGGATTGCAGCAGTGCATGTGTTAGTGCCTGGGCCATTGAATACGTAGATGGTGATGGCTGGGTGATTGGAGGAGTGCATGGATAGTGACAGGGCGATAGCTGGACTGCATGGATAGTGCATAGGAGATTGTAGTAGTGCATGTGTTAGTGCCTGGGTCATCGCATGAGTGCATGGGTAGTGACAGGATGATTGGAGTGCTGCAAAGAGTGTAGAGTAAATGGTGAATTTATAAGTGCTTGGATTTTTGCAGAGTGATTGGATAAGTACATGGTACTGACTGGGTGATTGGGGGAGTGCATAGGCAGTGCCAGGGAGATGGCTGGACCACATGGGTAGTACTCAGGAGATTGTAGCAGTGCACGTGGTAGTGCCTAGGTCATTGCATGAGTACATGGGTAGTGACTGGATGATTAGTGTGCTGCTAGGAAAGTGCATGGTGATTTTATAACTGCTTGGCTTTTGGCGGAGTGTTTGTATAAGTACATGATAATGGATGGGTGATTGGAGGAGTGCATGGGTAGTGATAGACGGATTGTTGGAGAGCATGGGTACTTCCTAGGTAATACGAGGAGTGAATCAGTAGTGTGTAGGTTGTTAGAGGTCTGCATGTGGAGTGCTCAGGGGATTGTAGCAGTGCATGTGTTAGTGCCTGGGCCATTGCATAAGTACACGGGTACTGACTGGATGATTAGAGTACTGCAAGGGCAGTGCATGGAGAATTTATAAGTGCTTGGTTTTTGGCGGAGTGATTGGATAAGTACATGGTGCTGACTGGGTGATTGGAGGAGTACCTAGGCAGGGACAGGGAGATGGCTGGACTGCATAGGTAGTGCTCAGGGGATTGTAGCAGTGCATGTTTAGTGCCTGGGTCATTGCATGAGTACATGGGACTGACTGGATGATTAAAGTACTGCAAGGAGAGTCCCAGGTGAATTTATAAGTACTTGGGTTTTGGTGGAGTAAATGGATAAGTACATGATGCTGGATGGGTGATTGCAGGAGTGCATGGGTAGTGACAAGGAGATGGCTGGTCTGCATGAGTAGTGCTCAGGTAATTATAACAGCGCATGTGTTCGTGCCTGGGTCATTGCATGTGTTAATAGGTAGTGACTGGATGATTAGAGTGCTGCAATGACAGTGCATGGTGATTTTATAACTGCTTGAGTTTTGGTGGAGTGATTGGATAAGTACATGATGCTGGATGGGTGATTGGAGACATGCATGCACAGAAGGATTGCTGGAGTGCATGGATACTACCTGGGTGATTGGAGGATTGATTCAGTAGTGTGTAACTGGTTAGATCTCAGCCTGGGAAGTGCTCAGGGGATTTTCACAGTGCATGTGTTTGCTGCCTGGGCCATTGCATGAGTACATGGGTACTGACTGGATGATTAGAGTACTGCAAGGAGAGTGCATGATGAATTTATAAGTGCTTAGGTTTTGGTGGAATGATTGGATAAGTACATGGTGCTGACTGGGTGATTGGAGGAGTGTTTGGGTAGTGATAGCGCGATGGCTGGACTGCATGGGTAGTGCTCAGGGGATTGTAGCAGTGCATGTGACTGCATGGGTAGTGCTCAGGGGATTGTAGCAGTGCATGTGTTAGTACCTGGGTCCTTCCATGAGTACATGGGTACTGACTGGATGATTAGAGTGCTACAAGGACAGTGCATTGTGATTTTATAACTGATTGGGCTTTGGCAGAGTGATTGGAATAAGTACATGATGCCGAATGGGTGATTGGAGGAGCGCATGGGTAGTGACAGAGGGCTTGCTGGAGTGCATGGGTACTACCTGGATAATTGGAGGAGTGAATCAGTAGTGTGTAGGTGGTTATAGGTCTGTATGGGTAGTGCACAGGGAATTGTAGCAGTGCATGTGTTAGTGCCTAGGTCATTGCACAAGTACTGACTGAATGATTAGAGTACTGCAAGGAGAGATCATGATGAATTTATAAGTGCTTGGATTTTGACAGAGTGATTGGATCAGTTCATGGTGGTGAATGGGTAATTAGAGGAGTGCATAGGCAGTGACAGGGAAATGGCTGGACTGCATGGGTCGTGCTCATGGGATTGTAGCAGTGCATGTGTTAGAACCTGGGTCATTGAATGAGTACATGGGTACTGATTGGATGATTAGAGTAATGCAAGGAGAGTGCATGTTGAATTTATAAGTGCTTGGATTTTGGTGGAGTGATTGGCTAAGTACATGGTGCTTGCTGGTTGATTGGAGGAGTGCATGGGTAGTCACAGGGCGATGGTTGGACTGCATGGGTAGTGCTCAGGGTATTGTAGCAGTGCATGTGTTAGTGCATGGGTCATTGCATGAATGCATGAGTAGTAACTGGATGATTAGAGTGCTGCAAGGAGAGTGCATGGTGAATTTATAACTGCTGGGGTTTTGGCGAAGTGATTGGATAAGTACACCCATGTCACAACAGGCCCCGCCTCTTCCCTTCACCACTGTGCAAATGCACCCCCTGGCAGGTTTTAAGTTGTGGAAATACTTCCCATTGAATTCTGAGGGTCCCTGGGGGACCATCTAGCCCCAATACACACAACAGACCTGTTCCCTCAGGCTTATCAAATCTCTACTTTGGAATTTGGATTTTTTTCCTTCACTTTTTTCAAAACACTCCTTAATCTTTACAAGGTAGTGTACTTCCACTTTGTTGGCATTCTTTATATATTTGTCAAGTGACAGCTATACCCCATCAATATTTAGACAGGGGCACAACAGTATAAATACCGGAAAACACACCCATATATGTGTTCAACTAGCCCACCAGGTACCTCCAGTAAGAACCATAGAGCTGCATTGCAGAGAGGAGGTACAAGGCCAAGCCCCTTTTTACACCTCTCTGCAACGCAGCCCTGTGGCGCTTACTGGAGGTACCTGGTGGGCTAGTTGGCCCCCAGGGACCACCAGTATTCAAGGGAAATTAATTCCCCAACTCTTCAGAGCAAGGGCATTTACATGCTGTAAGGCAGTATAGTTAGCCTGTCTAGTGACAAAACAATTGGTCCTCTTCTGGACCCAAAGACCCCATCCCCCTGGGCCTGGCCTCTCCATTGGGAACCATGGAGAAGAGCCAATTCCCCCACGGTCCTGCCAGCTCCCCGCCTCTGTTACAATCCCTATTCACCTGACCAACAGGTACCACAGGAACAAAGAGAGCCTTCCCTCTCACCTCCGGACCAGTCCCCCACACAGACTATGACAGCATGGGCGAGTGGTCCCAGGGGGAAATGGAAGAGGATGACACCAACTCTGGTGTGCTGGGACACAAAGTAAAGGTACTAGGAGGGATGTCAGATAGGGCAGGATCTGACGGGAAGAAATACAGACAGCGTCTGTAGGATAGCCTTGGAGACGGTAGGAATGAGTGAACGGTCTGCAAGACAAAAATCGGGGAATGAAAAGATGGATGAACTAGACTCTAGTTAAAGCTATTGTTGAATATAAGGAAGGGAGAAAAGAAAGAGGCATACACATGCTGAGAGTGACTCAGCATGGCGGGATATAGCACAATCCTGTTGGGCATCGAGGAACAGAGCCAGAGGTTCGAGTGCTACATACTGAATGCAGCTCAGGAGGGAAGAATCAGGGGTGTTGGTCCCTACAGTACATAACAAAATGCTAATTTCTTCTAATGAGCTGTTTCCAAAGGGGTGCAAAGAAAACAAAGAGAGAAGCCAAACTCGTCTTGGCGTTGGAGGAGGTGCTGCCACTACCTGCCGTGCACCTCAAAGATAGAAGAGAGGTAAGGCGACCGCCCTCCCAGTCAGCGTTGGTTATAGCTCCCTCACAGCTCCTGCCACTGTTGAAAAAGCTTCACTGCCCTTGCCCTACATGAGGTCACCTTGCTGCTCCTGCTTAAGTGAAAGATATAATAATAATCAATTATGATGCTCTCGTTAAAACCACGATAATGACTCTAAAAAAATGGCATAAAATTCCCCTTAATATTATAGGTAAGATCAATTTGATCAAAATGAAAATACTGCCTAAATTTCTTTATTTATTTCGCTCTATCCCTCTGTCATTGAGTAATTCTTTCTTCAAGAAGCTGGATGGAATTTTTAGCAGCTTCATCTGGGGTTATCATAAAGCCCGGCGGTCTATGGAGCTGCTTAATTAGTGCTAAGGCACTTGAAGGATTTTACTCTAATTTCCATTGAAATGAATGGGCAGTCCATGACGAGTTACCCTTGTCATTAGCATCCAAGTGGTTAAGGCTGCCCCTGAGGACGGTGGGCTGAATTTCCCAGACTTTAAGTTATATTTTTGGGCAACTTTCTTAGGACGCTTGCGGGGCCTACTTGGTACTGATAATAAACCTTACTTTTTTATTTTTATGCTAAACACAGATTCTGATTTATTTTTGTTGAGGACTAACGACCCTAACTATTTCAAAAGAGTGAAATTTAAGACGGTTAAGGATTTAGTCAAAATCTGGCGCAACATTTTGTTTTTTTGTCACGCCTCCTTTTATCATCCTAAACTCTTATTATGGGGGAATCCTGGTCTTCCTGGAATATTCAATGATGGGGGGACTAATAGTTGGGACAGATGTGGTATAAAAACACTTGGGGATTTATATGGAGCTCAGGGTTTTTTGAGTTTTGAGTCACTAAAGGTCATATATAAGGTCACGGAATTAATGAGGTTTAAATATATACAGATGTATGATTTTTTTATTCGGAAAATGAAACTTCTTGAGTTATTGGACTCAGATATATGGGACTATTTGTATTCTGAAAAGAATAAATCTCTAATTAGCATCGGATATAAAGGATTCGGGACGTAAAAGGTAGCTGACTGCTCCAAGCTGGCGGTAAAGTGGAGCCAAATGCTGGGGACTAATATTACCCCGATTATGATTAGTCAATCCCTTCGGAATAGCAACGGCTCCACCTCTTCTTCTAGCTTGAGGCTTCAGCAATTTAAAACTACTTGCATGCTGTATCATACTCCCGAAAAGATCTCAAAATCGTCAATAAATGCTTTATATACTGAACGAACTAAATGCCCCAAGTGCGCTTTGGCAGCAGCGAATTTGGAACATATGTTATTTTCGTGCCCTAAGTTATCTGAATTTTGGACGGCCTTAGATAAAATAATGAAACAAAAACTAACATATTCCCCATCTCTCACGGCTTCTCTAATATTACTGGATATTCGCTCGGTTAATACGCCCCAGCAAACCTTAATCACGATTATGTTGTCATGTGCTAAGCTAATAATTGCCCGTGCATGGATTTCTCATATTTCTCCACATATCATGGAATGGTGGTATCTTCTAAACGAAATTTATATGATGGAATATGCTCTGGCCAAACAAAGAGGCACAAAATCGTTAATGAAATTTGAGAAAATTTGGGACTCCTTTCTGTAAATGGAATCTTTTAAATGTCCTAATTGCTGTTATCATCTGTAATATCTGATTCTGTTATTTGGCTTTTGTGTTTGGATCTATATGTATGAACTTTGTACCAAAAGTGATTTTTATTCTGTATCCCTCCTCTTGTGTTAATTCCTTTTTTTTATGTGTAACTTCCGATCCATGAGATGCAATAAAAAATGTTTTTTAAAAAAAAGAAAAGATGGATGAACTAGACTCTAGTTAAAGCTATTGTTGAATATAAGGAAGGGAGAAAAGAAAGAGACATACACATGCTGAGAGTGACTCAGCATGGCGGGATATAGCACAATCCTGTTGGGCATCGAGGAACAGAGCCAGAGGTTTGAGTACTACATACTGAATGCAGCTCAGGAGGGAAGAATCAGGGGTGTTGGTCCCTACAGTACATAACAAAATGCTAATTTCTTCTAATGAGCTGTTTACAGAAGGGGTGCAAAGAAAACAAAGAGAGAAGCCAAACTCGTCCTGGCGTTGGAGGAGGTGCTGCCACTACCTGCCGTGCGCCTCAAAGATAGAAGAGAGGTAAGGCGACCGCCCTCCCAGTCAGCGTTGGTTATAGCTCCCTCACAGCTCCTGCCGCTGTTGAAAAAGCTTCACTGCCCTTGCCCTACCTGAGGTCACCTTGCTGCTCCTGCTGCAGTGAAAGATATAATAATAATCAATTATGATGCTCTCGTTAAAACCACGATAATGACGCTAAAAAAATGGCATAAAATTCCCCTTAATATTATAGGTAAGATCAATTTGATCAAAATGAAAATACTGCCTAAATTTCTTTATTTATTTCGCTCTATCCCTCTGTCATTGAGTAATTCTTTCTTCAAGAAGCTGGATGGAATTTTTAGCAGCTTCATCTGGGGTTATCGTAAAGCCCGGCGGTCTATGGAGCTGCTTAATTAGTGCTAAGGCACTTGAAGGATTTTACTCTAATTTCCATTGAAATGAATGGGCAGTCCATGACGAGTTACCCTTGTCATTAGCATCCAAGTGGTTAAGGCTGCCCCTGAGGACGGTGGGCTGAATTTCCCAGACTTTAAGTTATATTTTTGGGCAACTTTCTTAGGACGCTTGCGGGGCCTACTTGGTACTGATAATAAACCTTACTTTTTTATTTTTATGCTAAACACAGATTCTGATTTATTTTTGTTGAGGACTAACAACCCTAACTATTTCAAAAGAGTGAAATTTAAGACGGTTAAGGATTTAGTCAAAATCTGGCGCAACATTTTGTTTTTTTGTCACACCTCCTTTTATCATCCTAAACTCTTATTATGGGGGAATCCTGGTCTTCCTGGAATATTCAATGATGGGGAACTAATAGTTGGGACAGATGTGGTATAAAAACACTTGGGGATTTATATGGGGCTCAGGGTTTTTTGAGTTTTGAGTCACTAAAGGTCATATATAAGGTCACGGAATTAATGAGGTTTAAATATATACAGATGTATGATTTTTTTATTCGGAAAATGAAACTTCTTGAGTTATTGGACTCAGATATATGGGACTATTTGTATTCTGAAAAGAATAAATCTCTAATTAGCATCGGATATAAAGGATTCGGGACGTAAAAGGTAGCTGACTGCTCCAAGCTGGCGGTAAAGTGGAGCCAAATGCTGGGGACTAATATTACCCCGATTATGATTAGTCAATCCCTTCGGAATAGCAACGGCTCCACCTCTTCTTCTAGCTTGAGGCTTCAGCAATTTAAAACTACTTGCATGCTGTATCATACTTCCGAAAAGATCTCAAAATGGTCAATAAATGCTTTATATACTGAACGAACTAAATGCCCCAAGTGCGCTTTGGCAGCAGCGAATTTGGAACATATGTTATTTTCGTGCCCTAAGTTATCTGAATTTTGGACGGCCTTAGATAAAATATTGAAACAAAAACTTATATATTCCCCATCTCTCACGGCTTCTCTAATATTACTGGATATTCTCTCGGTTAATACGCCCCAGCAAACCTTAATCACGATTATGTTGTCATGTGCTAAGCTAATAATTGCCCGTGCATGGATTTCTCATATTTCTCCACATATCATGGAATGGTGGTATCTTCTAAACGAAATTTATATGATGGAATATGCTCTGGCCAAACAAAGAGGCACAAAATCGTTAATGAAATTTGAGAAAATTTGGGACTCCTTTCTGTAAATGGAATCTTTTAAATGTCCTAATTGCTGTTATCATCTGTAATATCTGATTCTGTTATTTGGCTTTTGTGTTTGGATCTATATGTATGAACTTTGTACCAAAAGTGATTTTTATTCTGTATCCCTCCTCTTGTGTTAATTCCTTTTTTTATGTGTAACTTCCGATCCATGAGATGCAATAAAAAAAAAATTTAAAAAAAAGAAAAGATGGATGAACTAGACTCTAGTTAAAGCTATTGTTGAATATAAGGAAGGGAGAAAAGAAAGAGGCATACACATGCTGAGAGTGACTCAGCATGGCGGGATATAGCACAATCCTGTTGGGCATCGAGGAACAGAGCCAGAGGTTTGAGTGCTACATACTGAATGCAGCTCAGGAGGGAAGAATCAGGGGTGTTGGTCCCTACAGTACATAACAAAATGCTAATTTCTTCTAATGAGCTGTTTCCAGAAGGGGTGCAAAGAAAACAAAGAGAGAAGCCAAACTCGTCCTGGCGTTGGAGAAGGTGCTGCCACTACCTGCCGTGCGCCTCAAAGATAGAAGAGAGGTAAGGCGACCGCCCTCCCAGTCAGCGTTGGTTATAGCTCCCTCACAGCTCCTGCCGCTGTTGAAAAAGCTTCACTGCCCTTGCCCTACCTGAGGTCACCTTGCTGCTCCTGCTGCAGTGAAAGAATATTTTGCAGCTCCTGCCACTGAAAAACAAGATTCACGGCCTTTGCCGCTTGAAAGGAAATGATTGGGTTGCTACTACTGCTTTTGTTTTGCACTTGCGGTTTCTGCCGCATGAAGTCAATGTTTTTGCGGCTCCTGTCGCTTTTGGTTTGCACTTGCGGCTTCTGCCGCATGACGAAAATGTTTTTGCGGCTCCTGCCGCTTTTGTTTTGCACTTGCAGCTTTGTCCACATAAAGGCAAATGTTTTGCGGCTTTGGCCGCAGCTGAAAAGGAACTTGCAGCTTCAACTGCGTGAAGTAAATGTCTAGCGGCTCCGGCCGCAGCGAAGATGAACTCGCGGCTTTAGCCACGTGAAGTAAATGTCTAGCAGCTTCGGCCACAGCTGAAAAGGAACTTGAGGCTCCTGCCACGTTTGAGAAGTGCTTGCGATGTCATGGCACTTCCAGGTGGAGAACTTTGGAAGGGAGAGGCATGCTCCAGCACCTTCTCAGGAATAGGAGTTTGGGGAAAGAGGTAAAGGAGAGGCACGCTCCTGCGTTCTTTCGGGGTAGGGATTACACTGCGGTTAAGTCAAGCACCTGTATCAGGAAGGGGACAACCAATGCCAGGGGACAGGAAAGAAGACAAGGATAGAGAACAGAATAAAGAAGTAAGGATTGGGACAGGATTTGGGGAAAGTGGTGACAGCCTCCTGCGGGAGCCGGCATTGCTTTTCCACACAGGGAGCTGCTGACATCCAGCTCCCATTGAAGAAAAGCAATCTGTTTTGGATTTCTGGTAGCAAGAGCTTCCAAAATCCAAACCAGTGTTTACTATGACAGGGTGGGAGCCGTACAGCTCCCGCCCTGCCATTGCAAACAACAGTGTCCCGGGGTGGGCACCCCGGGACACTGCAGGAGCCGACCCTGGGGGGGTGGCAGTCCCCAGGGCCATCAAGTGATCCAGGAGGGGGAACGCATGCCCCCCCTCCCAACATGTGCAAGCCCTGGGGAGGTGGTGGTCCCAGGGCTGCAGGAGGCTGTGTGCCCCGTGCATATTTAAGAAAAGCCCTGGGGGTGACGGTCCCCGGTGCTTAGAGGGGCCTTGGAGCACCCCCACAAATTGAAAAACAAGCCCCAGGGAGGTGGCGGTCCCCGGGCGTGGGGTGGGGGCTCAAGCCCCTCTACACAGGTTTTATTATTAAACAAATCAAGCCTCAGGGGGGGGTGGTCCCTGGGGCTGTGGGAGGGCCGTGTGCCCCTACGTTTATTTACCAAAAGCCCCCGGAGTGGCAGTTCCCAGGGCTGCAGGGGAGCCTGGTGCGCCCACGCATATATAAGAAAATCCCCGGGGTGTGACAGTCCTCGGGACTCGGGGAGCCTTGGTGGTCCCCCACAAATTAAAATACAAGCCCACCTCGGGGCTTTGAAAACAAAGGTCAGGAGACCGTGCTTCATTTAAAAAAAAAATTCAGACGGATTTGTGCACCCGGTGTGACGCCGCCCGAAAACAAAATGCTTTTTTTGGGCCTGGGTGTCCCTGTCGGACCCCCTGAGCAGACCTTTTTATTTCCCTCTCCAACCGAGGCACAAGATGGCTGCCAACACTTCCTGGTTTGAATATTTGGCAGCTAATCAGAGGCAAGCTCATGCTTGTGAGGTTAGGCTCCGCTCAGATATCAAAACTTTTTTTAAAAAATTCTCAGGAACTACTAAACGGATTTACATAATTTACCAAAAAGGACTTTTTCTGAACCAAGGGCTACCCTTTTGCCGAAATTAGTGTAATTCAGTTCAGCAGTTCGGAATTTAGCTTTGTCTAAAGTTTCCTATGGAAATTTGAATGGGGAAAACGTGTTTTGGGACCCCCCTTTTTTTCTCGGCCCGCTTGTCAAATCACCCTGAAACTTTCAAGGTTGGAGCTGACCGAAGCGGGCCACTAGTTTTTAAAATGTCTTGAAGATTCGTCAACCAGCACCAAAGCTATTGGGAAAAGAAAAAATGCTTTTCCTATGGAAAGTAGATCCTAACTGAAACTACCTACTGACAACCGCCAGTAGGTAAAATATTGAATTTATTTTTTTCTATTTTTGATCGTGTGTATCAAAGGTTATATTACGGTGAAAGGAGGTCTGTCACAAGGATGATGTCATCAGTGATGTCATCAGGGATGTCATTTGAGATGTCATCAGTGATGTCATCAGTGATGTCACTGACCATGTCATGAGTGATATAATATGTGACGTCATCAGCAGTGCATTGCGGGCGCGCAAGTTATAGTTAGCTGAGCTAACTATAACGGGGGAATTTTGTAAGATTTTGTAAGAGAGAAATGTTCAGCTAAGTATAACGTGTGAAAACTAGGGTTTTTTCAATGAATTTGCATGGTTTTTTAAATGCTAATTCCTAACTATAATGTGTGTGAAACCTATGGTTTTTTCAATGAATTTGCAAGGTTTTTTAAATGCTAATTCCTAACTATAACGTGTGTGAAACCTACGGTTTTTTCAGTGAATTTCAAAGGTTTTGTAAATGATAAGTTATAAATGTATTAATTATTATGTCTTTCTTTTTACACTATTTTCTTATATTTTTAATATAAATATTTATATGTATTTAATTTTTTAGATCATATTTCATATTCTTATTATAAAATAATAACAAAACTAAATTGCAAAGTAATTTTTGGATTAATTATTACTTGACTTCGGTTGCAAGTATAACACAACTCCAGCAATGCTCTGGAGCCCTATGCTCACAAAGCTGTATCAATCCTTACACCTGCTTCAAGCATGTGCAAAGTTTTGACGCAGCATTAGCTCAAAAGTGACTGAATGAAATATTATACATTTCACTCAGTCACTTTTAGGAGGCGTTGCTGCACCCCCTTCTGCTCAGGAAAGCCTCTTCTGGCGCAGGGCTTTACAATGTAATGCGCCCTCCAGATGCGTCACATTGTTAATAGCACACACCATGGCACATCTTTTGCACCACCGCTGTGTCACAAAAGTGACGCAACGGCTGTGTAAAAGAGGCACAAGGGGAATGTTAATCCGCCCCTAACACATACAAATTCACCCAGGCAGTTTCACCAGCAGCGCAAATTGAAGCATAGACTTCTAACACATTTATGTACATATGTTACATTCAAGTGCTTCGCACATACTACAGTATACTATAGGTAAACACCTTATAGATTTATGCTGTAGCACTTCCTTATAGCTCTGCACTTTCACATTCTCCATACACTAGTAATATATTCATTCATTCATTTATGAACTACACATCTGACAAACTTTAACACACTAACATAGAAATATAGTTCTTTCTGTGACCAGTGAAGGTAGTTCTAAAAAGAACTGTTTTTTTGTTTTGTATTTTCTTTGTGTTTTCTCAACAAATTCCGAGCGGAACAAAAGAATGAAAAAAAGAACAACTAATGTCGAGGACAGCAATCATCCTGTATCCTGCGTTTTATCAGGTCGATAGACTGTTTCTCATAACACAAAAGTTTATTGCAATAAATGCAAAGAAATGTAACTTTAGCAAAATCAGAATCAATATGTGGGTGTGGACTGCTTGCTGAAAATACTGCCGCAGATGATGTGCTTGGTGTAGCAGCAGGTGGGTTCTCGTGCAACCTCCGTCTTTCAGCTAGAGCAAAGTTCTTGTGGTGCAAGTTCTTCACGTGTCGCACCATATTTGCTGTGCCAAAGGAGTATTTTTTACATGGATCACCCCTTGAAAGAGTTGTTTGGCAAATTTTACAGGTTACTTTTGCAGCGTTAAGGTTTTTTTGACCTTCTGGAAAAGTGAAAAACTTCCAAATTAGAGCTTCTTTCCTCTTCTTTGGAGCTTCTTCAGGAATGAAATCTCCCTCTGAAGAACTGCTGGAATATGACTCAATTGCTCTTATTATGGTGATCTTCGTTCTATTTGAGAATATTCTCACAACAAATGCTTCTTCTTAGAAAGTCAAAGTCGAATAATTATAATGGGAAGGAACTTTCAACACTCGCAATAGGAAAAGTAATGAACCAATCAAATCTCTACTTTTAAAGTCACATGGCTTTGCGTACGCTTATGATGCGCTTGCGCAGGTCTTTCAATACAAGTACGCATGATCTTCTAGCGTGATTTGTGTAATTCTTTTTAAAACTAATATAGAATTAATAAAAGTATTTTTAAAAAATCATAGTTATCTCAAATGTCTGCCCTTAGTATCTACATTAAATACATACCTGTTTTAAACCAAGTAGAAACATTGCCCCCTTTTGCGTACAGAACGCCGTACATGACGTCACACCGAAGCTTTAATGCGACGCGTAACGTCAAAGCATATTCGTACCGTAAGCGCGGGTACACGCTGACTATGATAAGCAGTACAAACTATGGTGCGATCACCCTCTCAGTGACAAATCAGAGCTCAGGGCGCGCTAATGAGAATGATTAGATGTGTTCACTCATTGCAGATCCGATTCTGGGCCTGCCTCTGCGTATATTATAACACCGCCCCATCTCTCTCTGTTGTTAATTGTTGGTGCACACACTAATACTTTCACATGCGCGGTGCACACCCACCCACACTACCCACATGCCACCACCAAGCATGCTTGCTATCATTTAGCCCGGAAACCAATACATTAGCCAATGTGATGTCCCCCAGGGCCATGATTCTTATAGACCCCGAAAACTCTACCAATGACGGCCCTGGGCATGGTTTGGTCAGCCCCCGCGGTTCCCATATAATGCGGGCACTGACGTGAGCACGCTCTCTTTTGCCCGCCTCTGCTGCGATGACAGACAGACTGTCGAAAACACCCCAGACTCAGCAAAACCGCAGCCTTTCAAGACACGACAAAAGACGACAGAAACAAAAGTAAGAGAAGACGTCACAACATCAGCCTCCACTGTAAATTGTATATGCATAATACTATTTTTGTATCCTTCATATGGCTTTCCTACCCCTCAATGGTTTTAAATTGTATGCACATAATTGAAATATTTCTTTATTAGTCACGAGGTCCTATATACCTCTAATCTTAAAAATTGTGCGTGCATACATTTCTGTGTCGTATTTCTGTACTATGCCACGTGCTTAGGCCTCTATTATTATTAATTGTGCGTCCATGATAGTATTTTTTTTCTGTGTCACGAGGCCGTCCCAGGCCTTTATTAACTTATTGATCTTCCTTTGTTTGCTGGAGTTGCAACTTTCTTAACTACAGAATATTAAGAACCCACATTAAAATTCACTTTTGATAGTAGTTACGCAACTCAGTTTACGATGACTAATCAAAACGTCCTTTTGTTTCCTTCAGCAAACATCCTTCAGAAGCAACCACGGCCTATCGAGCAACAGCAATGAAATTCTCTGCAACTTATTGAATATACTTTGACATATAGAGGCAGAGTTCAAGTCCAATGGTGAACTCCGGTGGCCACACTCTTTATACAAGGTAAGCACAGCAGCCTAGATTTACAAAGTCTTCATAGCAATGCATTAGAAATAAGTCGCCATAACAGGCGTCAGTAACGCAGTAGGTACTTCCATATAGACACCACTTGAACGCGGCACCATAACAAGTAAAATGTACCATGTACACTGCACTCGTAAAACTGTAGTGTAACTTTTATTTATGAAAGGAGAGAGGGCCATATTATCAAACCTTGGCAACAGAATTATCGCCACTTTATCGGCAGGAAAGTGGCAATAATGGGTTTGATAATATACTCTATGGAATTCCAATTGAAGCTCATGTTAGATGTGAAGGACATCTGACATGAGCTTCGTTTGGAATTCCATAGAGCATATTATCAAACCCATTATCGCCACTTTAGCGACACTTTCCTGCCGATAAAGTGGCAATAATTTTTGTCGTCCAAGCTTGATATTATGGCCCAGAGAGCGTAGTGTACATCAGCTTCTCTGTAAAATGTATAATTACCTCCGAGCAGTGACAACAGATAGGTTACAACAGTTTGACAAACAGATCATCAACCTTATAACGCCACTTTTGAGTCACTTTTAACATGGGTAAAGTGATGCAAGGAGCTAGTAAATCTACGTCTGGTTCAACAAAAAAACTCAACTCCAGACTCTGCGACACAGTTTTAATGTTGTTTTCTCTCTCACTCTCTGTGACATAATTTCTCTTTCTATCTTAAACTTAGACACTGCTGTCTGCTTGGACGTGTAGGAGAATTGTTAAAGTGAAGTTGTGAACTCCACTTCCTAATGTGTTTGGGCGCAAAGTTTACACAACGGTAAGCACTGAGGTCTAGATCTACAAATCCTTCATAGGAATGCATTAGAAATAATTCGGCATAACGGGCGTCAGTAACGCAGTAGGCACTTCCATATAGACACCACTTGAACATGACACTATAACAAGTAAAATGTACCAGGTAAACAGCACTCATAAAATTGTAGTGTTAGCTTTATTTGTGAAACGAGAGAGGGCCATATTATCAACCCTTGGTGACAAAATTATCGCCACTTTATCGGCAGCAAACTGCCGCTAAAGTGGCCATACTAGGTTTGATAGTATGCTCTATGGAACTCCAATGGAAGCTCATGTTAGATGTGAAGGACATCTGACATCAGTTTCGAATGGAATTCCATAGAGCATATTATCAAACCCATTATCGCCACTTTAGCGACACTTTCCTGCCGATAAAGTGGCAATAATATTCGTCGCCAAAGGCTTGATATTATGGCCCAGAGTGCGTAGTGTACAGCAGCTTCTCTGTAAAATGTATAATTACCTCCGAGCAGTGACAACAGATAGTAAGTAAGTAAGTAAGTAATGACGTTTATTTGTGCATGGTTAATTAAAACCTTTTACAAAATTATAAAAACACCAGTAGGTACATTTAGAAAAAGCATTTGTACTTTAAGATTCTCAAGTTAAATTTAATTAAAAGTAGAAAGTTAATTAAGATCAGTTCGTGGTTATCCTCAGAGCCATATAATGTTCGTCAAATACTGTTTAGTCTTTTCCTTGTTAAGTCAAAGAACCTCACGACTTGACAGTTCAATTTAGTGTTATTGGTGTTAAAGCATAGTTTGACTTGCTTCCTGCAGGTCCGAACGGCATATAGTTTAAAAAATGATTGTAAAAAGTTATACCTCAGGTCCTTTAGTCCAGGACCGATTCAAATCACATGAACGATGTCCTCCTTGGCGGTTTTGCACAGGCGAAACTGCTGTGATGAATTGTTTCTTTCCCAGGGTGGAAGGTGTGGGAGTATAGGGATTACGCAAAGGTTTAGTTTTAGCAACTTTTCTTTAACTTTTCTTTTCAAACCGATGCTAAGGTATGCTTGTGGTTGCGTTTTTCCATAGTCACCCAGCGTTATCCAGCCATGCGCCCTATTTGCTAGGTCCTGCTTGTCTTCGATCGCCGAGACAATGCGTGCTGATTTTTTGGCGACTTTTTTAAGAGACAAGAGGTCTATTGATGTTTCCCAGATGTCAGTCAGGCATAGAACTTGGAGTGATTCGAATAGGTAGTCTCTGGGCAATGATTTGCGATGCCGAAGTAACTCTTCCCATACGTTGGAGCTTAAAGAGCCCATCTCTGCAGTGCGGATCTTGTGCCAGCTGGCTACGCACACGCTCCGCCTTTCTAGTGTTTGTTTAAGGATGCCGAATCCTAGTCGAATCTGAGCTTGAGAGACATATTTTGGAAGGTTGAAAATAGCCCTATATGTGTTGGCTATGACTGTATCCAGTAATACGACATCCTTCCCATGGAGCGATTCACTACCGTATGTAAGGGTAGGCTGTAGCTTTGCACGCAAAATTTCAAGGAGAGGTTTGAAGGTGAGATCGGGCAGTTTTGCCTTTAGTGGTTTTAATGCTAGCTAGATCATTGTCGCCTTACCTCGTAAGGAGTCAAGTTGTGCCCTAGACGTGTTTTTGCAGTCCAGGATTATTCCCAGGTACTTATAAGTGGTCATCCGATCAAGCTTTTCTCCATTCAAATGCCAACAGAGGTTCCTTTTTTTTCTATAGTTCACCGCCATGACCTTTGACTTACGGAAATTTATTTGTAGGGACTTCTTTACTGAGAAAGTGTGAGCTACGTCCAAGAGATGCTGAAGGCTCGTTGGTGACAACAGATAGGTTACAACAGTCTGACAAACAGATCATCAACCTTATTACGCCACTTTTGAGTCACTTTTAACATGGGTAAAGTGATGCAAGGAGCTAGTAAATCTACGTCTGGTTCAACAAAAAATCTCAACTCTAGACTCTGCGACACAGTTTTAATGTTGTTTTCTCTCTCTCTCACTCTCTATGACATCATTTCTCTTTCTCTCTCAAACTTAGACACTGCTGTCTGCTTGGACGTGTAGAAGATCTGCTCAACTTAAGTTGTCAACTCCACTTCCTAATGTGTTTGGCGCAAAGTTTAAAGAAAAACCAAAGGTGGTGATGGACGGAGCGTTGACAATACAAACACTCACCCCCAGTCAACAGATCTGGGTTTAATCTATCACCGTTCTTTAGCTCACTCCGCCACCCCAGTTCAGACATGGCCATATGCAAATCAGTCTGACCCTGTGCCTCATGGGAACAGTCCAGCCCGGACTGCCAAGCCATGTCTTCCCTGGACCGGAATCAAGCTTCCCAGGACCGGTTTCTTGCATTACAGCCATCTTCAGCCGGGCTTGCTTGACTCCAGTGGCAAAGTGAGCAAGGGACTCACGTCTGAGCATACCCTGCCAACTTAGGGCGAACAAAGAAAACCAAAGGTGGTGATGGACGCAGCGTTGACAATACAAACACTCACCCCCAGTCAACAGATCTGGGTTTAATCCATCACCGTTATTTAGCTCACTCCGCCACCCTAGTTCAGACAAGGCCATATGCAAATCAGTCTGACTCTGTGCCACATGGGAACAGTCCAGCCCGGACTGCCAAGCCATGTCTTCCCTGGACCGGAATCAAGCTTCCCAGGACCGGTTTCTGGCATTACAGCCGTTTTCAGCCGGGCTTGCTTGACTCCAGTGGCAAAGTGAGCAAGAGACTCACGTCTGAGCATACCCTGCCAAATTAGGGCGAACAAATAAAACCAAAGGTGGTGATGGACGGAGCTTTGACAATACAAACACTCACCCCCAGTCAACAGATCTGGGTTTAATCCATCACCATTCTTTAGCTCACTCTGCCACCCCAGTTCAGACATGGCCATATGCAAATCAGTCTGACCCTGTGCCTCATGGGAACAGTCCAGCCCGGACTGCCAAGCCATGTCTTCGCTGGACCGGAATCAAGCTTCCCAGGAACGGTTTCTGGCGCAACGTTTACACAATGGTAAGCACAGAGTCCTAGATCTACAAATCCTTCATAGGAATGCATTAGAAATAATTCGGCATAACGGGCGTCAGTAACGCAGTAGGCACTTCCATATAGACACCACTTGAACGCGGCACTATAACAAGTAAAATGTACCAGGTACACTGCACTCGTAAAACTGTAGTGTTAGCTTTATTTGTGAAACGGGAGAGGGCCATATTATCAACCCTTGGCCACAAAATTATCGCCACTTTATCGGCAGCAAACTGCCGCTAAAGTGGCCATAATAGGTTTGATAATATGCTCTATGGAACTCCAATCGAAGCTCATGTTAGATGTGAAGGACATCTGACATGAGCTTCGATTGGTATTCCATGGAGCATATTATCAAACCCATTATCGCCACTTTAGCGACACTTTCCTGCCGATAAAGTGGCAATAATTTTTGTCGCCAAAGGCTTGATATTATGGCCCAGAGTGCGAACTGTACAGCAGCTTCTCTGTAAAATGTATAATTACCTCTGAGCAGTGACAACAGATAGGTTATAACAGTCTGACAAACAGATCATCAACCTTATTACGCCACTTTTGAGTCACTTTTAACATGGGTAAAGTGATGCAAAGAGCTAGTAAATCTACCTCTGGTTTAACAAAAAATCTCAGCTCCAGACTCTGCAACACAGTTTTAATGTTTTCTCTCTCTCTCCCACTCTCTGTGACATCATTTCTCTATCTCTCTTAAACTTAGACACTGCTGTCTACTTGTACGTGTAGAAGATCAGCCCACCTGAAGTTGTCCATCCTAGTGGCTGCAGTGTTTGGCCGCAAGCTTTATACAACGGTAAGCATAGAGGCCTAGATCTACAAATCCTTTACAGGAATGCATTAGAAATAAGTCGCCATAACAAGCGTCAGTAACGCAATAGGCACTTCCATATAGACACCACTTGAACGCGGCAATATAACAGAACAGGAATATACGAGTCACACTGCACACTTAAAACTGTAGAGTTACCACAACTTGTAATGCTTCAGCTCATTTACTCACATCTACATAATTCTAAACTCTAAATTTATTTTTTCTTTTGCAGATTACCAATCGGACACCTTTTGGAATCCTTTTCACAATTTCTTTATAACATTGTTTAACTTATTTTGCCAGTTCTAATATAGTTATAATTGAGTTTAATAAAAGGTAATTGAGTTTCGTTTATATTTATTGTTTAATAACAGTTAAAAAAAAAAACTACATACTTCTTTTATTTTGTGGAGGAGGGATATGACGGTCCACAATACAAATAATGTTGAAATACTATAGTAAGATATTCAAGACTAGGATTGAAAACTACTGAGTTCTAACTAACTTATATAATAAATACAACTGTGAGAAACTACTAAAATGGGGATGGACGGAGTATGTATTCAACATTTGGCGCCTCAGCACTACCTTTCAAATAAATGTATATAAAATATGACTATTAATACTGTACAAAAGTACAGCACCAGATGAATCACACGAACCGGGAAAAGAAAGCGACAGATTTACTAACTGATATAAAGAAAGGTTTGCTTGTTGAACTTGAAGAAAAAAACGTGAACTTCGAAACGACGCTGAGCATGTGAAGAGAGTACAACTGCTATATCAATAAAAAGGAAAGCTTTACATACAAAAGGCGATACATTATCGTCGCTTTTATCGACAGGAAACTGCTGAAAAAGCAGCGATAATGTGTTTGATAATAGGCCCTTGTAACTTCCCATAGCAGCCCAGGTTCTGATCCTAACCTAGGCTGCTATGGTTATTCACAAGTACATATTATCAAGCCCATTATCTCCACTTTATCAGCAGTTTCCTGCCAGTAAATGCGACGATAATGTATCGCCTTTTGTTGACAATATAGACCATTGCTCTTTTTTTTTACTAGTAAACTTAGATGCATATTATCAAGGACCGGTGTTAAAATTATCGCAGTTTTATTGGCAAGAAACTGCGATAAAACGTCGATAATGAGCTTCATAATATGGCCTTGTTATTTCCCATAGAACCCCATGTTAGCACCAGAACATAGGCTTCTATGGGAATTAACAAGGACGTATTATCAAGCCCACCCTCCCAACATTAATAAAAAACTCCAGACAATGCAGGTACCCGGACCTGGAAGGTCATTTTACATATCACTGCCCCCGAAAGGTGGCATTCCCCGCAACGTGTACGGGGAGAGAGAGAGAGAGAGAGAGCGCTCAAAACATTTTTTTTTTTAAAAAGACCCCAGGGGTGCCGCTCCCGAGACTGCGGGGAGTAGGACCGTAACGCCCCCGCATACTTCAAAATAAAACCAGAGGAGTGCTGTTCCCCAGTGCTTGGGGCACCTTACAAGCAACCATTATGCAGAAAAATTGTCCCCGTAATTTACCCCCCCGGGACCTAATGAATAAAAATTGCCCCCGTAATTACCCCCCCGGGACCTAATGAATAAAACAAACTTCTACTTTTTTTTTCACCTTTTCCACTGCGTACAAGTACTGCACGATTACCCCGCCATTTTTTATTTTTTTTAAATAAAAATTGAGCCTAAAGATCCATGTACTACCCCCTGACCAAGACTATAGGCTCAGAATGTTTCTACCCTGCCCCCTTTCCTTATTTCTCAACTTTGTTTTATTGTTTTCTTGTGACTCTGCTCTTCTGACAAACAACATAGCTGCCAATACTTCCTGGTTTGGAGTATTGACAGCCAATCAGCATGCACTTCCTGCTCGTAATTGTAGGTATATACATACGCGTATGCCGCGATTTTTCTTTAAAAAAATAAAATAAAAATTGAGCCTAAACATCCATATACGACCCCCTAAACAAGCCCAGAGGGTCAGAATATATCTACCCTACCCCCTTCCCTTATTTCGCAACTTTGTTTTATTGTTTTCTTGTGACTCGGTTCTAGCGAGGCACAAGATGGCCGCAAACACTTCCTGGTTTCGAGTGTTGACAGACAGTTCACAGCCAATCAGCATGCAGCTCATGCTCGTAATTGAACAGATTTCAGTACGCGTACTGAACTCCGACTCTAGATATTGCTATGATTTTACTTGCAATTTTCTCAGAAACTACTGAACGGATTTACACCATTTAACAAAAAGCACAATCTGCGAACAGAACTCTACCTCTCTGCCAAATTGTGTGTAATTCCGTTCAGCCGTTTGGAAAATTGCATGGGGAAAACACGTTTTGGGACCCCCCTTTTTTCTCAGTCCCCACTTGACGAATCACCCCCAAACTTTCAGGGAAGGAGCGGAACTGAGCAGGCCATTTTCTTTGAGAAATTCACGAAGATTCGTCCGCCAGCGCCAAAGGTATTCCAAATAGAATGTTGTGGATTTCCTATGGAAACTAGGTCCTAACTATAACTACCTACTTGCGGCCGCCAGTAGGTTATATATATATATATATATATATATATATATATATATATATATATATATATATATATATATATATATATATATATATATATATATATATATATATATATATATATATATATATATATATATATATATATATATATATAACCTACTGGCGGTTGCCAGTAGGTATATATAGTTAGGATTGATTTCCATAGGGAAATCGCAACATTCTATTGGGAATAACTTTGGCGCCGGTTGAGGAATCTGCCTGAATTTTTCAGCAACTTTGCCTCGCGGCGCTCCGGTCCTTCCCTGAAAGTTTAGGGGGGATTCGTCAAGCGGGGGCCGAGATAAAAGGGGGGTCCCAAAACGTGTTTTCCCCATGTTCATTTCCATAGGGCGGTCTGTCGCACTTTTAGCTCGAACGGCTGAATGGATTTTCTCCAAACTTGGCAAAATTGTAGGGACTGGTACCCCGATGTGCCTTTGCTATGTCTCAAGATATATGCTCCAGTGGTTTTTACGAAAATTAACTTTGAAAAAATATATATTGGGTTAGATTGGGCTATATATATGTTAGAGCCCAAATGTAGCCCAATGTAGCCCAATGTAGCCCAATGTATCCCAAAGATGGCCACCAGAGACAAAAAAAAACAAATGTAGCCCAAATATCAGCCAGATGTAGCCCAACTATAGCCCAATGACAGAATGTCCCAGAGTGTTCTAAAGAACAACTAGAGCGCTAACAGTCTTACTTATGACAAAAGTATGGCACACCTGAAGTCATCTTGATTGGAATAAAGTGTTAACACTTAAAGCATTTAATTTGCAAAGGAACAAAATGAGGGGGTTCATTTTGCCATAGAGATTATGATTAGTGCTGAAGAAAGAAAAATTAGGGCACATTTTGAGTGACTTCTCAAATCCTCTTACATTTCATTAAAAAAAATTCTGATATGCAGTCTCCCAAGATGGCCACCAGAGACAAAAGAGCCCAAATGTAGCCCAAATATCAGCCAGATGTAGCCCAACTATAGCCCAATGACAGAATGTCCCAGAGTGTTCTAAAGAACAACTAGAACGCTAACAGTCTTACTTATGACAAAAGTATGGCACACCTGAAGTCATCTTGGTTGGAATAAAGTGTTAACACTTAAAACATTTAATTTGCAGAGGAACAAAATGAGGGGGTTCATTTTGCCATAGAAATTATGATTAGTGCTGAAGAAAGAAAAATTAGGGCACATTTTGAGTGACTTCTCAAATCCTCTTATATTTCATTAAAAAATTCTGATATGCAGTCTCCCAAGATGGCCACCAGAGACAAAAGAGCCCAAATGTAGCCCAAATATCAGCCAGATGTAGCCCAACTATAGCCCAATGACAGAATGTCCCAGAGTGTTCTAAAGAACAACTAGAACGCTAACAGTCTTACTTATGACAAAAGTATGGCACACCTGAAGTCATCTTGATTGGAATAAAGTTGTAACACGTAATACATTTAAATTTGAAAAGGAACACAATGAGGGGTTTCATTTTTCCATAGAAATTTTATATATATATATTACCTACTGGCGGTCGCCAGTAGGTATATATAGTTAGGATTGATTTCCATAGGGAAATCGCAACATTCTATTGGAAATAACTTTGGCCCCGGTTGAGGAATCTGCCTGAACTTTTCAGCAACTTTGCCTCGCTGTGCTCCGGTCCTTCCCTGAAAGTTTGGGGGGATTCGTCAAGCGGGGGCCGAGATAAAAGGGGGGTCCCAAAACGTGTTTTCCCCATGTTAATTTCCATAGGGCGGTCTGTCGCACTTTTAGCTCGAACGGCTGAATGGATTTTCACCAAACTTGGCAAAATTGTAGGGACTGGTACCCCGATGTGCCTTTGCTATGTCTCAAGATATGTGCTCCAGAGGATTTTGAGTAATTTAGGTACAAATTTTTTTATATATCAATGGCCGTGCCCCGGTACGCGCACCGGGGAGCGCTCTGGGCGCGCCACGCGACTTGCGCACGGGAAGCTGATTGGTTCTCGGGTGTCTGTAAACATTCGAAACAGTCCGCAGCGGCCGCCATCTTGTGTCTCGGTAGGATTGAGACACAAGAGGTGGCAAAAATCAAAGGGGGAAATGACCAAAAGGGGGCAGGGTAGACCCCCCCTGACCCCCTAGGTTTGATGTGGGGGCCATCGGTGATGTCATCAGTGATGTCATTTGAGATGTCATCAGTGATGTCACTGACCATGTCATCAATGATGTAATATGTGACATCATCATCAGTGGATTGCGGGTGCGCGATATATACTTAGTACAACTAACTATATAGGAGCAATTTCAATGGTTTTTTATGAGTAAAATGTCCAGCTAACTATAACACTACTAAAACTTATAGTTTTTTGAGTGAATTTCAAAGGTTTTGTAAAAGCTAATTCCTAACTATATAACTCCTGAAACCTATGGTTTTTTCAGTGAATTTCAAAGGTTTTTTTAAATGCTAATTCCTAACTATATAAGGTCTGAAACCTATGTTTTTTTAATATATATATATATATATATATATATATATATATATATATATATATATATATATATATATAACTGACCCTTTCCCTAGATGTTGCAAACAGGATTGATAAAGTTGAAAATTGCAGAAAAAGCTGAATATGTCTGTGCCCAGTTCTGTGACTTGGCAAAGGGCAATGCCAAACCAGCAGTCTGGAAATCTGGTCTCCTGTAGGCTCTGCTCATTATATTGAGGAGCATAGCCTGCAACGTAGTACTGTGCCTCACAACAGGAGAGAGCTAGTAAGAAGAATGTTTGGTACCAGAACTAGTGCACCAGGCATCTTACTTCAAAATCCCTGTAGAAATTAACTGGCTGGGGTGTGTTGTGAGTGTAACACCCTCCTGCCATCTTAACTTATTATGGCCAAAGGTTGTTTGCGGCACTCTCAGGTCTCTCCAGCACCAGGCTTTTCACATTGTTTAGCAATGCATGTGGCAGGTGCCAAAAGGCAAGGGGGATAACTGCAGAGCAGGTGCTGCGGGGGGAGGTGTACCATGAAGAACTGGTGATACAGATAAGTGTTTCCGTGAGAATGTGCTTTTTTCTGTACGGAGGTTTTGATGGTCCACAAGAATGCATGCCACAGAGGAGGGGGCCCAGCAGAATATGTGCCACTGGGGAAATGGGAACGGGAGAATGGGTGCCACTGTAGGACGTTGTCCAAAAAACATATGCTATAAGGGGTCAAGATAATGGGAAGACCCCAGTACAGCTGCTAAAAGAGGCCAAGTCATTATATACCAGCCAAGTCCAAGTCTCCCATTTGCCAAGGACTTGCCTTGTCTTTTCGTCACGCAAGTTGACCCAAGGTAAAGTAAGTCCTTATGTGCTATTTACTGAGCCATGCAATTTGTCCCGCTTTGCTTGACTTCGTAAAGAAATGTAATGCAATGCAGCAGCTTCAAAAATTCTCTGTTGATATTAAGTTGAAAGGATGTTGTAGTTCTGATGTTCATTCTATAAAACGAATTTTCAACAGCAATATCACAATAACTTGCACTCATGTGAACGAAAATTGAAATGCCAAAACGTAGCTAAATGGACCAAGCATGTGCCAAATTTCGTGCAGATTTGCAAAATGGTGTCTAAGTTATAAGCAACAAAACTTTTGAACGAAACTGAGACACTTGTTAATTACAAAGGATGATCATTGGCTTCAAATGTGTGACATTCACATTTTGACTGACCAAACTAGAAACTTACTCATGTTCTCAATCAATTTCTATATAAATTCGACCCAATATTTTTGGTTGTGTGGAAATAACACTTTGTACTAAGCTCACTTCATTTTCAATTCTGGTTTTAAATGTAAAATACAATGTTTATTTGTTACTTTTGTTATCATTGTTTTAAAGAACTGCGGGCCATATTATCAAGGAAGCTGCGGTAGTTTATCGCCGCTTTACCGGCAGAAAACTGCCGATAGAGCGGCGATAATGGGCTTGATAATATGCGATTCGAATTTCAATCGATGCCCAGGTTAGATGTGTGAACATCTAACCTGGGCTTCGATTGAAATTCCTGCCGGGAAAGCGACGATAAACTACCGCAGCTTCCTTGATAATATGGCCCTGGACTTTAATCGAAACAGTAGGCAGGCCTGTTCTGGAATCCTTTCAAATAATCTCCAGTACTTTTGAAAATATATTTCTAGTGAACCACACAGTTTTAGAGGTCTTGCGGGATCCCAGATCTCACCACTTTAAAAGCAATATATGTTCATTAAAAACATAAAGTAAAATTAAGATCAAAACAGAAGCAGTACACTTCATTAACGAAACAGAAAATCTTTGAATTATTCAAGGAAACACTCTTTGAAATGTGACTGATGTAACCATTCTGTTTCAATGTTAAATTAAAGGAAACAATGTCTAGCAAAAAGAAGAAATGCGGTCGAATTCTATACAGGGCCTCTCGTCAGTGGTTCATAGCATTCATAAGAGAATTGGTAAAAGGATAAGAAACTGATAGAAAACAAAAAAATATCTTCCCATTTACTTCTGTTTTATTCTCTTTCCATTCAATTTATTCTTACCCTGGTAGAGTAAATTGCTTCAGCTCTCCGGTCATTCTGTCACTCACCTGTCTAGCATCAAAGCCCAGGCTGTTTTACCGTGAGCAAAATCTCCAGGGATTGTTCTTGGACTAGAAATGGCATACGTGACCTTTTTCCTTACATACTGGAGTTCTTATTTTTATATTTCCCTTCATCCTTTTGTTCATATGTACAATCAAGCGAGCACACTGCCTGGGTAGCTAGTTAGGAAAGCGTTGCTCTTCAACATGTAAACATATTTATTTACGTATTTGTTTAAAAATGTTATATAGCACATACAAGAACCGAGGGCATCAGAGCACATTACATAAATATTTCTACATAGAGAGCAGGTATTATATGAAAGATCAATATGCGTACATGTCAAGTATTTTCAATCTGAGACAACTATGTCAGATCAAAAAAGTGTCGTAATTAGTTGCTTCTAAATGGAGTTTATTATTTCTTTGGACAAACTAATTACTTACTCAGTCACTAAGCTATTCAAAATAATCACAAAGGATTAGGATGGGGAAAAATACTTTATCATGTTTTACATTTGGTTGCAACAAGGAATTAAAACACAGCTGTGATCCTAGAGAAATTCAGAAGTAATAAGATAAGTGAAGTCGACAATATTAATGTATGTATATATTGATGCACTCGTCCCATAGGACAGTCGAACTTCTATGGGACCAATGCATGAGTGCGCTGTTCTAATATATGAGGTACAAATACACACACCTGTAAATGATTCGAATATTGCAATTCACAAACATTTTCCTGTAATACTTTATAGGCATGTGCAAGCAGGCTAATTATTTCCATATTGTTATGAAACTCTGAAGTGGTTGGCAACATTTTATTACATACAACTGGAACATTTTATTCTACATACAATATATAGAAGAGTGCAATATATGTGTAAAAAAAAACTGGCTATATTTGTCTTTTTAAAGTCCTGTTGTGACATCATATGGCACCAGTTGTAACACATTTACTTTTGTACTCTTCTTTAAAAACCTTTTACAGTTAAGTTATGACGTCATAATGTCCGTAGGCAGAGAAAACCGACAATGCGAAATGCAGGTGACAGAACTGAATTAGCTGATTAAACAATGACAGACCGAAACAGCTTTTCACCCCTACTACAACAAGCATTTGCAATGCAATAGGTCTCGTATTTATGAGAGTTTAAGCTATTGGTATTTTGAATGACAATGCCTTTTATTTATGTTTTAAAAACCAGAACATAAATAAAAGGCTCTGCCATTTACAATGCCAATAGCTCAAACTCACGTAAATGCGAGACCTATTGCATTGCAAATGCTTGTTTCGATTTAAGTGAGCCACGTGTCTCATTGCGCATGGCCGCCATTATTTAGCATGTAAATAAAAAAAAAACAAGAGCTAGGAGACTGAAACAAACAACAGAAGGCATGCGGGCAGGGAAGGAATAGTAACAGGGGAGGGATATAGCAAGAAGATGTAGGGAAAGCGCCGGGGAAGAGAGATGACTGTCTGCAGATGCAGTTAAATTGAGTGCTCGGTAGCAAAGCTGGCTCTCGGCATTGCGTGGGCGGGGGTCGCATTCCTGAGAGTGTGGTTCAGTAAAAACAGACTCACTCAAAGACCGTGGGAGAAAGGTAGGAAAGAAGAGACAATGAAGGACAAAGAAACAATTTATCGTTTCCCTCTTGTCAAAAAAGAATGAGCTACTTGCTTATTAACACTTCAGTGGTGGTTAATGGCATGTTATGCTATACTAGATTGCTACGTGGCGTTATGTTATGCGGCATTCCTGAAGACCTGGCTTCTTGGCGCTGCTAGGTATTTAAATGGAGCTAAAACAAGTAAAAGTGCAAGATAAAACAGAGGTGGGGGCCAAAGGAAGAGATGGGCAAAGACTGCGCGGCAAACAGGGATGAAAACAAGTACTAAACAAGCACTGGGGGAAAGCGACGCAAAAAGGGGGGATGTGATCAGCCCAGTGATTCACATGCATGGAGGCTTGACGCTGAATGCAGCCTGTAGTGTTACACCAGCGCACTGCAGAAGCAAAGATCTTTCACCTTCTGCAGATATTACTTCAGAAGGGAAAAATGTGAGTGAAGGTGTGGCCTAACGGCCAGAGCAGTTGATTTTTGAACGGTGGAAACAGATGCGAGTCTCGGCATGGGGTCCAACATCCTGTGATTTTGGGTAAATCACTTAATCTCCCCTTATCTACCAAAATGAATGTGTCCTTGCATAATGTAAGTGGCGCTTATGTAAAGCGCTACAGTACCTTCGGGATGAGTTCCTGCCATTAACAAGGAACCAGTCTTAACCCCCAGTGTGGGTCACCGGATTCCAATAATTTTTCTTTGGGGGTCCCCAGATTCCAGTTATGGTTAAGTGAGGAGCACAGAAGTCAACAGCGTTTTTTTTAAACTATTGTTGAATGAGGTATTTTTTCCTTACAGGAGAGTAAACTCTTTAAAGTGAGTTGGAATGTTTCTTTGAATGATTACACTGCAAAGTAACCGGTAAATGGCATGTATACACCTCCATAAATAGTGCAGGGAAGCGTCATGAACAGCATGGGTGGAATCCCAGTGCAGTCAGGAGCTCTGCAGGTCTCTGCGTTGCATTCAAAGAGTCGAGTGCTTCGTAAAGAAGAGAAAACTTTCAAAGTCCTGCTCAACAGACTCAAGTCTCACAGCCCCTTAAAAGCACAGAGTCGTTTTGAGGTGGGGCGGGTAGTGGGAGAGGGGACATGAGCCAGAGGTGACTAAGTGATCTGCTCCACTGGGCCATTTGACAGGGGAGTACCAGGCGGTGTCACCCCGCCGGGGAGGGCGCACGCCCCCTGTGAAGAAATGAAATCAGCCAGAGATTACAGAACGGATTAACAGAGGTGGAGCAGAGGGTCAGTGCTGGGGATGGAGCGAGGAGGGCGATGGCTCACCCGAAACAAGCACTAGTAACATTACACAGTAACATGTTCGTATTTTTTGTAGACACAGGGAGATTAATTGGCATCTCTGTTAAACACATTTAAGTAATGCTCTGAGCTGCCGATTAATCTTCCTGTGTCTACAAAAAATATCAAACTGCAAATTGTATAATGTCACTGGTGCTCGTAGGAAGCGCTTCTATTGTGAAACAAAAAGCCTGAGAGTGAGCTCATGCTAATGCGAGCACAGCCTGCAGCGGAGAGGAAGTGGCTTAACAGCGGGATCTGCAGCCTTCGGCACTCGAGCCCCAATTTCTCGTGCCTAAACACAACGTTTAGGCACAAGCGGACACCGTGCTTCCAATCAAAGTAGAAATAAGTAAATCAAGACGCCAGAGAATGCTGGGGGGAAACTCTGCGAGGCACGGCCTGCGGCCGTGCTTCCAATCAAAGTAGAAATAAGTAGTGAGCTCATGCTAATGCGAGCACAGCCTGCAGCGGAGAGGAAGTGGCTTAACAGCGGGATCTGCAGCCTTCGGCACTCGAGCCTCAGCGTGGGTTGAACGTCTTGGGAATGATTGTGGGAAATGTTCGCTCTAATATACACTGTAAAATAGAAACCATTCATCGATATTGGAGGAGCGGTGGGGGCCCACACAATCACTATTGTAAGAGGGGTGGGTTGGAGATCGCCATAGGTGAAGATACTGTTGGGCATGCCTGCGCAAAACAAAACAGTGGCAGCTACGCTCAGAGAGAGCCCGGGCAGTGTCGGAAAATCACTTAATTCCTCGTGCCACAACGTTTAGGCACAAGCGGACACCGTGCTTCCAATCAAAGTAGAAATAAGTAAATCAAGACGCCAGAGAATGCTGGGGGGAAACTCTGCGAGGCACGGCCTGCGGCCGTGAATAAGTGACAGCGGGTGGGGGGGGAGAGAGGGGAGGTGCTGGTGTGGGAGGGGGGAGGTGCTGGTGTGGGAGGAGTGCTGCTAGGGCAAGGCTGTGTTTGCGGGGAGAGAGAGGGGAGGTGCTGGTGCGGGAGGGGGGAGGTGCTGGTGTCAGTCCTGTCAAGTATCACGCATTAGGTGTGACGCTCACGCATTTCAGTGCGGTGTTCCGCATCACCGCACTGAAATGCATTGTCACGCATTTGCCACCACCTGCCAACCTGCGCCACCAGCCGTGCCAACCTGCGCCACCAGCGGCCCCTCACCGGCTCTCTGTGCTTCAGTTCTCTCGAGTTCAAGCACCGTCTGCGCTCAGCTCTGAGAGCGCTACATTGTATCAACTCACTCTGCCCCAGCTGCCTGTTGTGTTGCCTGGCAACAATGCGCAATATCTGGCCGTGGCACCAGCGTGGCGCGCAGCCGTTTACACAGAGTGCTGTCAGTCATGGAACACCACGGGGGCCGGAATTAATTGTGAGCTATGAATCTTCATGCTAGGCTTCAGGCCCTGGGCATTCCCAGACATAGGGGGAAACCCTAGATCAGACGAGGAGCTTGATCGGGTGTGATTATAATTGCATTTAGAAAGTGCTTTCTACCCCTGATGAGGAGATGATACGGTTTGTGCCGGGAAGTATCCGGATGGCAGGTAGGGTGCCGTCACGTCCAGAGTCTCTCTCTCATGGCCGCCCGCTGCGCAAGGGGCATGACAATCACATCGCAGCAGGCGGCAGGCGGCGCAAAACACAGGCTCACAGTGAAGTTGGCCAGGGAGCGGCGCCGGGGTCCCGGGACGAGTGCCCAGTCAGCAGTCCGAGAACAGGTAGGCTGCAGAGAGTGCACCATCCATGGGCAGCAGTGCAGCCACAGACCGCTGCAGTCTCTGAACATTAAGTAAGTGATTTAGTCTGTGACACATTATACGGTCAAGTATTTAGCACGTGCATGTATGCTAAATTATAGCAAGATAAAAGTGTGGCAACAACTAATGTGGAAGTAACCTGAGCCTGTGTGTGTTTGTAATAGACGGTGATGATACCAGAGCAGCGCGCAATCTCATCAGGCAGCAGGCGTACGTTATGGAAACCTTGTAATTCCGAAGTCGTTAGAGAAAGGCTTATCGACACTCTGTGCAGCAATGTAAATTGTGTATGTGAGTGTGCTCTGCTGAAAAACGGAATGCTGTCTTCCTCCTGGTTTGTAAATCATGACGGCTTAATTGGCAAAGTAGCCGTGTTTGCAAAGGTCGGTGTGAACTCTCCTTCACTAGGACTTCCTGAGTCCAGGAGAGGCTGAGCAGGTGATTAGGGCAGGCCTGCCTCTCACATTACCTGAACAGTGCCACTATAACCAGTTCTGCATAGAACTTGGCCACTGTACAGCAGCAGACACAAGGTATTATTAAATTAAGTCTACCACTGTGGAAAGCATTTGAATGTTACATTGCATATTCCCAAAACTACGATCCGTTTGCAAGGCACTAGGTTAATTCCCTTAGATTTCTGGTGATTAGCAGCAGGTTTAAGATTTTCTTAGAGTTTCAATGGGTGTCATTCTGATATTTATATATGTTTCCCTTGTCTTGAATGCTGGATTTT
This sequence comes from Lissotriton helveticus, assembly GCF_964261635.1. Taxonomy (NCBI): domain Eukaryota; kingdom Metazoa; phylum Chordata; class Amphibia; order Caudata; family Salamandridae; genus Lissotriton; species Lissotriton helveticus. Next base: position 1,235,429,507 of record NC_136063.1, on the reverse strand, counting down.
GCTTGTGTAAAAGTGTCACTCATAGTGGCTGAAATGTCACTCATAATTACACTGATTTTATGAAAATGTCACACACAGCAATCTGAAACCTTGGCAGCTATGTGGGAGGAGTGCTGCTAGGGCAAGGCTGTGTTTGCGGGGAGAGAGAGGGGAGGTGCTGGTGTGGGAGGAGTGCTGCTACGGCCTGGGGGAAGCTGGCTGGGGAGGGGGAGGAGAAATGCAAGTTTATGGCCCAAAAGCGCGTGCCTGTGGCCACGTGAACTTCATGAAAACCGCAGCAAAAAGCTAGTGGTTTCATGAGGATTTTGAGCACTTGAATTCTCGATCCCTCAATGCGCTTGCGCGCATTGTAGGTCACGAGACCTAAAAATGTTTCCCCTCTGAAATGTACATTTAGCCGCAGAAAAAGACATCCAACGGCAGTATGTTTAGCTTCTGCTTGGTTGGAGATCATTATATATGAAAGTAGAAATCTCTGCACATCGACTCACACTCGATTTACAGCAGTCTTTAAAAATGAGTTACGTCAAGCGGCTTATAAAAGATATTGACCAAATTTAGTATAAGTTGTATTTCATTTTGAACTCATTGGAGGCTACTCCGCTGAGGCGGAGGTGCATCGCCCGAGGAAACAAATGGAAAACTAACATGATAAGAAATATCATGTTATTTTTCCTATAGCTGTCAGTGGTTCTCGGGTGGGGTGGGGCTGGCCAGAGCAGGGGAGGAGTGCTATGCACTTCCAATGTGCACATGAACTGTTTGGCCTCTACTCTTGGGCCAACCAAACAAATCATGCACGCTTTGCAGGTTCCTACCTGGCTGCATTACCCAGCCTGGTCAGGAACATACACAGGCTCCCTGTTCCAGTCTGAGCGCCGATCCTCGGTTCTCAGACCAATCACGACGCTGCATTGCAGTGTTGTGATTGGCTCAGGTGAGCCTGTGTGCCAGGTGCTTTCTGCTGCTGGCCGGAAGTCTGAAGTATGTTGACAGAGGACGCAGCAGAGGAGGTGACCATTCCAGGTAAGTGTTTTTTATATGTTTTTGAATTTTTGTTCCTTTCTTCACAACACCCCTTCCCCTCGCTCACCACCCGGGTCCAGTAGCAGCCACTACTGTTCGCACTACAGAAAACCATTGATTTAACCTTTTTGGAGAAAGGTAATGGTGTGACTTTGTAACATAAGGAATATATTACTCTGTGCCCTTTATTAAAAGAATATTGCTAGGCACCTTGTAGTTCCTTCTGCATTGTTCCTCTGTCTGGTTACTGATCTCCTTGCTAACTTGCAATATTTGTATTATGTATGATAAATTCTAACTTTTATATAATGCATAGGAATATAACCTCGAATTATTTATTTTCGTACGTTCATATTGCATGTATGTTCTGATATTAAAAGAGACCTAAAGAAACCGCTTCTATTCACAGTAAGCTTTATGGCAGTCGTGTATCTATCTCCTACGCAGAGCTTTTCAATGAGAGACCTTGATACATGGGTTAAAATACTGTTATCGACACAGCAGCACGTGGCAAAGAGGAATCTTTTTTTAAAAGATGCATTTCTTCTTCACATGGTAGAGGCTTAATAGAAACATTTCCTTAAAGTAGTTTAGTTGCCTTTTTTTAATGTTTAATCTTTATTAAAAACAAAGGCAAGACGTTTCTCTTACATGAAATGTGATCTACATGATTAATTGGAATAGACGTTCACATAACATAATACAAACAGAACGTATCACTGCTTTGTGCAAAATGCACTCGACTTGTACAGTCCAAAGCAGACACAAGGCAAAAGTGCCAGAGACACTTGTGTCAGCTTTAAAAACGCTGAAAGACAATATTTCAATATTCATTATGAACAAGTTAATAAAAATGCAGGTTTTTTTTATCTTTGCAGGTTTGCACAAGACATCTGAGGTACCAGACATTGGAGGCATCCTGGGGTCCCCATCCTTGGCACAAGGAACAACACCCCAAGAGTGGCAAATAAGTCAGTTTCCATATGTCACAGCAGTTTTAACTAAATGGGATGTAATATGGCCATCTAATTAATCTAGACTGGGCCACATCTCTATGTCAATCAGTAAAACAGACTCCAAGTATCATTCAATTCAATACTTCAAGTCTGGATTAATTGATAAAGCATTTTTGGTTTAGTACGCCAAGCACCAGTAAATACGGGCACCCTTACTTCGAAAGCAAATGTTAAGTATGCAAAGCAAGAGTTTAGGATGACCAAGAAGAGAAGCAATTTTACTTTTAACCACATGGTGCTTTCAGAAGTAGGTTCATGTTAAGAGCGCCCACAAAAAAAGTGACTATTGCAAGAAAAATTGGAACTTTAAGATCACCAAAAGTTAATCCATGCCAGATTTCCGAGCGAAGGTAGCTCTACAGTGGTTCAAAATGAGCATTTTTTGGAGCCGACTGGATCATCGCAAAATCAAGCCCTTGGTTCTTGAATATTTTGCACTGTATTTATGGGCGCCGTTCAAGAGATAAGGAATGAACAAATTGGGGTGTTAAGCAGTAGCGGGGTGGAGGGATGGCTGATCTTGGGCCTTGCAATTCTACATGCTCAAAAACTAATTGGTTGCAGTATCATAACTGATGACATAAAATTTGATTCATAGAGACAACAGAAGAGTATATAATTCATCATCATTCCCGGAAGGAAAAATCACATCCTAGAAAATGGCTTAAAAATTGAAGCATTTACAAAAAGGTGCACTGGTAAAAAATATATACATATTAAAAAAAATATGAGAAGTGGAATCGCCTTCACAGAAATATTGAAACAAGTCAGAATTGCAAGCGGTTCCTTAGGACAAATAGAATTAGCTCAGAGGTAAACCCTGAAGTAAAGCCAAGGAGCAGAGTTCAAATATAGAGGTAAAGTGTGGATACTTGTCTGAGTAAGAGAAATATTCACAAAAAAGGATTAATGTGTATTGGAAACACAGACACATGGTTTTAGCATGGAGGGTCCCTTTTCAGCTAGAGTACAGAGGGTCTTCAAAAATCGACAAGGAAGTCCAAACCAGAATAAGCCCTTTTTAGAAAACAAAAAATGGCATTTAATTCAATTACTCCTGCATGTTGGATGTCCGACGCCTCTAGATACTAAACTAAATAAGGAATATATTACTATGTGCCCTTTATTAAAAGAATATTGCTAGGCACCTTGTAGTTCCTTCTGCATTGTTCCTCTGTCTGGTTACTGATCTCCTTGCTAACTTGCAATATTTGTATTATGTATGATAAATTCTAACTTTTATATAATGCATAGGAATATAAACTCTAATTATTTATTTTCGTACGTTCATATTGCATGTATGTTCTGATATTAAAAGAGACCTAAAGAAACCGCTTCTATTTACAGTAAGCTTTATGGCAGTCGTGTATCTATCTCCTACGCAGAGCTTTTCAATGAGAGACCTTGATACATGGGTTAAAAACTGTTATCGACACAGCAGCACGTGGAAAAGAGGAATCTTTTTTAAAAAGATGCATTTCTTCTTCGCATGGTAGAGGCTTAATAGAAACATTTCCTTAAAGTAGTTTAGTTGCCTTTTTGTTGAAATAGCTTACTTATACTTTAATAATTTTATTGATTGTTTATAAACAGTTTCTTTCCCTAGCTGCGCCTCATAATGTGCCTTACTTTTTGCCAGTCCTGGCATTCTAACCAAAAGAAAGTCTTCTGTATCATGCATCCTTCCTATTTAACATTATCATATTGCACACGCAGGGCCTTATTGACAAAGGTAAATTTACACTTTTAGTGTACTTAACTTCTTTTTGGTATTCACAAACCACTAGTGTAGTTTGACGTGCGGTATTTTTACGACTGCAGAGACTGTCCTATATTGTATGGTCTGAATTCTCCCCAGATGTAAAGATAGATAGTAGGTTGTAAATAACAAAAAAAAATAGTAACATTACACTAAACGTCTACGTTTTCCTTTGTAAATAAGATCCACAATCTCAGCATCCAAAGTGAGTTCGTTTTTTTAAAAAAAGGACGAGCTGAAGTGGATAAAAAAGTCACATGGCAATTTTTGGTGGGATACAACATTTTCAGAAAAGAACAGAAAACTTTGTCCCATTTATATTCAATTGAGGGTCTGACTGTAAGGTACTTTTATTAATAGCATTCGAGTTTGAATGTGTCCATATTTAATTCTTGTCATCTATGTGTATTGATTCGAATTATTGTTGTGTTCTTTAAAAAATGTAATGGAAATAATATAGTTCAACATATATGTAAATGATAAATTTACACTCGCAATGGAATGAATTTCTGGAAATAGTCATATGAAATATAACAATATGCTACTCTGAAAACATTAGTATTGTAATACGAACACAAATGCACAAACAGTAATATGAATCAAGCATGGTAAATGAACTAGGCCTAGGCTCTGATAGTCTTTGCCAATGCTTTTTTCAATTACATTTGCATGTGAATACTTGCAGTGTGACGCATGCGTATGCAAGTAGAAGCATAGCCGGCATTTTGGCATTGAAAAATTTATTTTAAGATGACTGTCCATGTGTATGTAAATGGCACTACACACACACGGGTGTGCGTTCTGGAGCATGCACACACGAGAGTTATGATGCGTGCATCATGATACACAGTGTGCATTTTATCATGTTTTATTTGCTGTTTGAACATGACGACAGCTATTTAAAAATTGGAAATAAAAAAAATGCAGTAAAAAACAAAGTGAAGCAAAATGCAGAGAAATTGAGTGGCCAGATATCACTTTACAGCTGCTAGGCCTTCATTAACAAAATAAATCAATAAATTAAAACATGTAAAATGCAGAGCGGGACATGAAAGGTGGGTCATTCAACAACTGGGAAGGGGAAAGAGAGTGGAAAGAGAGCAAGGGGGGATGCATTCCCATGGAGTGCTGAATGCTAAAGAAACAAGCACCGGCAAAGCCAATAGGTCTTGCTTTAATGTGTTAGCACATGCAATCTCAGGCATGCACGAACGTTCTTCACACGAGTTATCACATGGAAGTCACGAATATTATGTTAACCAAGGGTTGATGAAGGACAGCGTTTGTTGCTGTATTTCGTGCAATGCACATTGTTTCAATGAAAGACCTTTGAAGTTTGTGCCCCCACCTCCACACAGCATACTCCCTCTCTCCATCTCTCCCTGGTCCAAACTGCAAATTATTCTCTCCTTTGGAAGGTATGTAAGAGTAATGGAAGCAGAAGTATGTGAAGTGGCAGGAAGTGATTTCACAGTATGATGGGTAGTAATTTAAGTGCCAGGAATGGGAGTAACAGTAGGGAAAGCGATATTAAGGGAAATAAAAGGAAGGCAAGTGCCGTCTAGGAAGGTGGCAAACGGTAATCAGACAGCAAATCAAGTGACAGTAACTGAAGTGACAAAGTAAAAGTGGAAGCAATTGGTGTAGTAGTAATAAAGTGGCTACATTAGAAGTTACATTAATGGGAGTGATCATAATGGGAGAGACAGTAAAGGAAATGACAGCAGTGGCTGTAAGAATAATAGATGAGACAGTAAGGGAAGTGAAATTAACAGCTGTGACATCAACGCGAGGGACAGTGAGAGAAGTGACAGTAATTGAGAGGACACTAAATAAAATGGCAGTAGCCAACACTAATGAGGGTGACACTAGTGGCTCTGTTAGTAATGAAAGTGACAGTAATTCGAGTAATGGCAATGGGAGTGACAGAAACTGGAGTGAGAGTAATGGTTGAATGGGAGAGTGAATATTGTAAATGATAATAATGCAAGTGGCAGTAATTGTAGTGATAATTATGGTAGAGCCAGCATATGAAGGAAATGTAAGGTAAGTGACAGCAAAGGAAGCAACAGTTACACCATTGGATGTAACAGTAAGGGAAGTAAAATTCACAATAGTGACAGTAATGAAAATTCGAGTAATGCGAATCAGAGTGATAGAAAATAGAGTAATAGTAAAGGCAAGGATTGTTATATATGTCAGAATAAAGAGAGTGGCTGTATGTGAACAGACAACAATAAGAGCCTATGGAGAAATGGGGTTTTTTGGGGTACAGGGAACTGCTGTGTGGGAGCACCCTCCCCGCTGACTATCGCCCTGATATCGGATCCCGCTGAACCGAGCGATCTCTTGCCTATCACTACCGAATATACCACTCAGATACTCCTGTATCTTAATGTGAATGCTCGTACCATTGGGTGGCATAAACGCACTTCAGGACTTTGGAGCACTGTTTTCCTAACGTTGAGCATCATTTTCACCACATCTTTCTACTGGATCTGGAGCAACATCCATTTACCACCTTTAGCCTGGTCCCGAGCATGGGCCGGGTCGGAAGTATCACCGGCTAAGCGACCTGTGGTCCTTCCTCTTCTCGCTACAGCCCTGATGAGTCGTGCAAGCACTGTTACCGCTTGACGACGAAACACGTGTCGGCTGGCCATTCATGCAATAAAAGAGGATTCATCCAACAATCATTTTCCTCTGCTTCGATCACTGTTAATTGTACTTTTATGTCCATTGAGGCATCTCTCTCTTTACTGTATTTTGGTGTGCATTTGGTTTTTGTTCAGACAACAATAAGAGTGCCAAAAATAATGTGACAGTAATGAGAATGAGAGTTATGCAAGTGATAATAATGCATGTGATGGATATTATACTGATACAGAGATTGACAGTACCATCATTTAAAGTAAGCTAAAGTAAAGGGAGTGACAGTAACGGGAGTGATGGATAATGGAGTGATATCAATGAGAGGGACACACATATAAGTATAATTAAGGGAAGCAACAGGAATGGGAGTGGCAGTAAGGGAAATGGGAGTACTGGGAGTGGTACTCAGGCAAGTGAGAGCAATGAAAGTGATGGAACGAGATTCAGAATGATATTTTGTTCTGACTCGCAAAGTTAAACTTCCATAATAAAATAACTGAATTAACTGACTTGTGGTGAATTATTAACCAATATAGTTTTAAAATGCATTTACACAACATGAGGGACTAACTTATGTGCTCTTTGTTGCAAAAGCAAGTGCGTATAAAATAATAAACTAACCTTGTCTATTGTCTTTGTCAGTATTAAATGCGGCTGTTAAATTAATGGCATGTGCTTATGTGTGTGCTTTTGTTATGTCTTATTTCTTTTATGTGGCATAAGTCTGTGGAGAATCCTGCGGCCTTAAAGAAGAAGGTTGATATGTAATGCAGCTTTGTGTGCTCAGCTAGGTAACGTAAACTAATGGGTTAATAATTAGCAAAGGGGGTGGGTAACAGAATGGGTCTCAATTCTCTAATTAATTGATGTCTTGTATTTGTTTAAATAATAGTTTTCGAGTGAGGCCTAAGGCCTGAAAAGAAATGGCAGTGGTCGTGAAACTTGTCCAGAGTGGAGCCTTGTATTCGCACAGCAGTGGAAACATTTACCACATTGTTGGTTTTGACAGAAAAATGCAGACTATTAACTGTGCTGAACGTGCACTCGGTGAGGATGGCTCAGGGACAGGAAACCAAGCGACATTGCCAAGGTTAGGAAGTCGTGGACTGTATCTCGAAGGAAAATGTTTCTCTTTTGAGGAAGCCAAAAGACGTGCAAGCAAAAGGACAATAGGGCTTAAGAGAAGCCTGAACTTGGTTTGGAAACGGAGATGACCTACTGTTTTAATCGTGGACTGACATGGCATAGCCAATGAGCGGTGTGGATTTCAGAGAAATTATACAATTTGTAGAAAGTTTAGCTAGACAGAAAGGTATAAAACTTGGCCCCTTTGACAGGAGGGCGCTTCTGGCTTTCCGATTCCTGATGGGCGTGTCGTGCTGTTGGACTTTTGGCGCACGTAAGGATAACAGGCTTAAATGACTTTATCTTTTAAGGTGGAGTGAGTTTTAGTCAGGGAAATAGACTTAGGGAATGGAAAACTGTTATTTTGCTTTAACTCATACATGCTGATTTGCTTTGAAGATGTCAATTCAATAATTCATGTACCTTAATTGATGCTGCTTAATTTGCTAATAAATAAAGATTTCCTAATGAGAATGCACTTTCTTGAATAATAAAGTTAATAAATAGATTTTTGAAACGATAAGCTGGTCTTGTTTATTCATGGTCTAGTTATCATCAGCTGATCCATTTACCTAAGTGACTTAATTAATATGATAAATGCATAAAACCATGGTAAGAAATAATAAACTGCAGTTGCATATATAAATATAAATAGTTTGTGAATAGGTATTATTAATTAGGTCACATGATTCAGTCGCCCAAAAATTGTCTCGTTTGTTAATGGGCCTTGTGAGTGTTTTATGATTAATGGTGAGTATTATGATTGATGGGTGGCGTTAGTGAGACAGTTTTTCTATAGGGGCGCTGGATCAATTCCTTGGTAGCAGAGTTCGGTTGCTATGGTAACTGACATGTTACATGGTAATTACATAGGATCGATGTTTAACACATGTTAAGTTTGTTGAGTTTGTTCAGTTGTTATATGTAGTCGAAAGGTTTTTTCCAGCAGTGTGAAAATTCCTAGTTGTGCCGGCAAGAGTAGTGTGACAGGTGAAGTTGCACTGTGCATTTGTTCTGTTTCAAATTAGTGGTACTGTGGGGGCGTGGCTTGGCGCCCGACGAGGACGGCGGCTCCGATGTGAGCGCTCCAGGTCGGCAGGGGATTTCGCTTTCTTCAGCCCAGTACCGTCGCCTGCCAAAAGCACTATTCAAAATCGGAGCATAGGGAGAATGGTGCGCTCCTAGCTGCAGTGGTTTTCCGGCGTCGTTATGGACATTTCGGCAAGTTCTTCGGTGGCCGCGGCTCTCTGACGGCCGCGACCGCCATTTTGTTTTCTCATCGCGCGATTGACGGCGCACCTTGCCACGGAAATGCTTACCTGCCACTGCGCTCCTGACACCAGCAACTGCTCATGGTGAGCTAATTTAATCATTTTCAGCCTGCTACCACCTTTAATCTGTCTGCGCTGACTTGTGCGAGTTTTACTCGCGATTTTACGAATTTGGCGGCCATTTTGTATTAATGGAACTTTTTCCTCATGCAGACTACCTGTGCACGTCATTTGCGTCTGCTCTTCACCAAGCGCACTATAATTCCTTGCACTTTTTCACATTCTGACTTTCTTTATTTTTGGTAGCTCCTCACGCCATCTATGTGTTTTCTGGCCAGCGCATTCACCTCAGGCTGCTCCTCTCCATTATGATGATGTGCTTCTTCTAATGGACTTTTCCTCTTCCATAATACGCTGTCCTATTGAATCCCATTGGCATGAATACTTTTCGCTTTGCTCTTCAGCGTAAGGGCTCCTTCACATAAGTATATGGATGCTGTTTTGTTCCTATATATGACTCTTTGGCTTTCCTAAGTGGTGAAGAGGGAACCTTCTTGAGACCCTATTTTCCTTCTTCCTTTTTTGGAGCTTGTGTGCCTCTGCTCATTGAGGTGTTCCTACACACATGTATTAGTTTATGCAGGCACGCAAGGGATACTGCTGGAGTTAGTTTTTCTCTTGTTTTCTCTCTGGAGGCGACTATTAATGTATGGGGAGAAATGCAACCACTCATATTCCCAAAACTCCACGACGTGTTTTCATCAAAAACTCAAGAGTCTTTTCTGCATTGGCGCATCTCGAGGCATCTCAGGCGCTTGCTGCTCAAATGTCGCAGTCCAACGCGGAGCGCCTTGTTCAACCTTCAGGGAAAGTCACGTCGAAGTGCCTTAAAAAGGATCCTCCATCACCGACAGGTTCCGCTTCGGCTGTATCTATGGAGATGTTGCTGGAGGAGATACGTGCTCTCCGACCTTTCATGGAGGAAACTAATTCCAAGCTGCAAGTTCTGACTGACAATTGGTCACAGATGGATGCAAGAGTAACTACAGTGGAACGCTCTATATCTTCTCTTCAAGAGTCATCTTCCAAAGTGACACACATGCAGTTGCAGATTTCCTCTCTCCAGAAACAGGTTGAGGAGTTGGAGAACCAAAATAGACGCAACAACCTTCGACTTTACGGCCTGGCGGAGAACTGTGAGGGTAATGACCCCATTGCTTTCTTTAAATCATTCTTACCCAAGCTTTTTCACTTGCCCGAAGGCACCACGCTCAACATCCAACGGGCACATAGACTTGGCCGCATCTCCTCAACTTCCTCTACTTCTTCACGACCCAGATGTGTCATCATGTATTTCTTAGAATACACTGACCTTCTCAAAGTCCTCTCAGCGGCCCGTGCCTCCCCTCGCCTTACATGGTCAGGCTCTACTCTCTTTTTTGCGCAGGATTACGCCAGAGCCACAGCCAGCCGCCGTAAAGCCTTCTTGGATATGCGACCAGAGCTCCGATCTATTGGCGCCAGATATGGCCTTTTCCATCCTTGCCTGTTCAGAGTCACTCACAACAACAAAACGACGACCTACGAGGACCCTGTTCGTCTCCGGAGTTTTCTGAACTCTGCACAGGCGTCTGATATGGATTTATCCAATAACTCATCAGCTTTTCCTCCATGATTTTCATGTGTTGCTGTTCTGCTCCCTTAGTTAATCTGCATAATTGATGCCAGTTGTTTTCTTGTTCACATCTACCTTTCCTCTTATATGATTCTCCTTGAATCTCATTTGTTCCCTTATGTCTCTGTAATATAGTTATATGTTGTTTACTATTGTCTGCCATTTCGTTTTTATTACTCGCCTTCATCAGGTCTTCTTCTTTTCAAGTTTTTTGTTCTTTTTTCTCTCCCGCAGGTTTCACAAAATATAGTGTGTTTCCCCCTCGGTTTGGTGGTTCGCTTACGTTGGATGTTCTGCCTCCTCTAGTTGGGGCTCCCCCCTCAGTCCTTTCTTCTCGTCTCCTCTCCCCAGTGATCGTCCTTCCCCAGTTCTTTTCTCCGTAAGTATGTTCTCCCCTCTTTCCCTGTTGTTTGTTACCTCTTTTTTATCTTTCTCTCTATTCTCTTTCCTAGTTCTCCTTGTCTCACAGGTGTCTTCCTCTTCTGCTTTTCGACAATTCTTGTGTTGCAACTTTTTTCATATCTTTTTCTCTCTCACTTACATTCCTCTATTTTGCTTCCTCCTTCAACTGATTTTCTTTACCACTCTTTTACTCTTTCTTTCTCTTCCTTATTTGCTTTTTCGATCTCATATTGTATCACCTCTTCTTGACTCTCTTATCCTTTTTGCTCTCCTTTCTCCTCTGGGCTCTTCTTTTATCCTTTTTTCTCTTATTGACATTTTCTTTTTTACTTTTGTGAAATGTCATTGAAAATAATTACATGGAATGTTAAGGGCATTAATTCTCCCATCAAACAACAGAGAATTGTGTCGCACCTTGCACGTTTAAATGTAGATATTGCTTTCTTACAAAAAAAAACATTTGTCTGCTGAAGAATCTGTTAAATTGAAGAGAAGTTGGGTGGGAAATGTTTACTACTCTCCAGGGGATGGTAGGCGTAATGGAGTAGCCATTCTCTGTCATAAAGCTCTCTCTCACTCTTTGCTCGCTCAGGAATCAGACGATGATGGTCGCTGGACCTATGCTAAGCTCTCTATTAAGAATGTTCCAATTTCCCTTCTAAATGTATATGCCCCCACTGCTGGTGATCCTACTTTTTGGTATACATTTTCCCGTCACATTACCAGATTTATTGACGATAACTTTATTTTAGCAGGGGACTGTAATCAGCCCCTAGATCCCTTTTTGGACAAAAATTCCAAGGCTCACTTTATTCCTAATAAGTCACATAAATCCTTTTCTCAAGCTGTCTCCCAACACAAACTCACTGATGCATGGCGTTTATGTAATCCAGAGTTGCAGGAATTCACTTTTTACTCTCCATGTCATCATTCCCAATCCCGGATTGATTACATTTTTGTTACTCACAACATTGCCCAAACCCTTACTCATGCTGAGATTGGTCCGATTTTACTCTCAGACCATGCCCTCACTTTGGTTCAACTGGACATCTTGCCCAAATCAGTTGGGCCCAAGCGGTGGCGCTTTAATAACTCCCTTCTTTTAGATCCCAAGTTCACTGCATCCTTCACTGACTTTTCAGATGAATTTTTTTTACTTAATGATACTCCCTCCATTTCCAAGCACACTATTTGGGAAGCCTTTAAGGCTGCAGCAAGGGACTTCATAATTGGCTTTGTGGCAAAAAAACGGAGGGCTGCTCGCAGCTTTACAGCGGCTATCCTTCTTGATATTAAGAAGTTGGAGCATTCTTATTTTACTTCCCGTTCACAGGAAAGTTTAACAGCCTTGATTAATGCCAAAATGCAATTTAACAAAAAATCCCACGGATGATGCGTCTTAATATCTATTGAAATCAAGTGCCAAGTTCTATGGGGGCAAAAATAAGGCTGGGAAGGTTCTAGCTAATTATCTGAAGGTAAAGCACAATAAGTTGAATATTGAATCAATCTACGACACTCACTCTGTTCTCAAACATACGGATACAGACATTCTTGCTTAATTTTCTGCCTTCTACAAAACTTTATACTCCTATGAAACTCAACCCTCCTCTCAATTCCTAGACCGCTTTTTCTCCAATATTCAAAAAGCAGCTCACTTCCCGCTTGACCTTTCTCATTTAGAGCTTAGCATTTCCCAACAAGAGCGGCTCACGGCACTTCAGACTCTCCAAAAAGATAAGGCTCCTGGGCCAGATGGCTTTACTGTTGAGTTCTTTCTTCACTTTTCAAAACTTCTCATTCCAAAACTCCATTCCCTCATTGGTGCTTTCCTCACCTTGGGTTCCTCCTCAGGTTCTTTCTCTGATGCTCATATTTGCCTCATACCCAAGGAGGGGAAGGATCCTCAACACTGTAAAAATTACAGACCAATTTCCTTGGTTAACATCGATTACAAAATATTTGCGAAGTCTCTTGCAGCACGTCTTGATCTTCTTCTCCCGGATCTTCTGGGTGAGGAACAGTCGGGCTTTGTCAAGAGTCACTTCATTACTGTCATTTACCCCATTCCCTTGCGGCTATTGCCCTTGATGCTGAAAAGGCGTTTGATAGAGTTTAATGGACTTATCTATTTCACACCCTTCGTGGGTTTGGTTTTGGTCCTAATTTCATTTCTCTGATTTCCTTACTTTACTCCAACCCACGTGCAGCTGTTTGTGCTAATGGTCAAATATCCCCTTTCTTCGATTTGCAAAGAGGCGTTCATCAAGGGTGCCCCCTATCTCCCTTTCTCTTTAACTTGGCCTTAGAACCCTTTCTTTCTAAACTTCGTCAAAACCCCACCATTAAGGGCTTCCAGATATCTGGCTCCCACGTCAAGCTAGCCGCATATGCGGATGACATCCTCCTTTTTATCTCTAATCCCACTGATTCGATTCCCGCCTTTCTTGCTGAAGTACAGGACTATTCTCAAATATCTGGTTATAAACTTAACAACGATAAATGTGAGATCCTACCCCTGACAAAATTTACTTTTAAGCCTGATTTCGCCGCATCTAATTTTACATGGAAGTCCTCCCATATTAATTACCTTGGATTACATATTACTCCTACCATCCCAGATACTGTCTCCCTTTGTATGTCCAAATGCATCCAAAAATTAGTGGATCTAACGTCCAAATGGCATCCTCTTTACCTGTCCTGGTGGGGCCGCCTTGATACTATCAAAATGATGTTATCTCCTATAGTCCTATATACTCTTTCTAATATTCCAGTCTCCGTTCCTTCCAAATTTTTTTTAAAAATTAACTCCGTTCTAATGTCCTTACTTTGGAATAAAAAGAGGCCTCGAATGTCTCTAGCTCGACTGATTCGTCCTAAGACGGAGGGTGGAGTCAATTTCCCAGACTTCCCTGTTTACCATAAAGCGTTTCAATTACGACAAGCCTCCTTCTGGTTGCAAGACCCTAGAACTCCCTGTCCTTTATGGGCCAAATTTGAACGTCTTCTTCTTTCTCCTTTTTCCTTTGATGAATTTCTTTCTTTCTTTCTTTCTCTCGTAAACCCTCTTCCATTTCCACTCCCATTCACAAATTTACTACTAAACTACTCCTATCTTCTTCCCATTCCCTCCCCACGACCATTGCTGATTTCCTTTCCTCCACCATCTGGCATAACACTGCTCTACTTATCCGTAACAAACCCTTTTTTTGGAAAACATGGCATTGCAAGGGGCTGATGTGGGTCTTCCAACTCTTTTCTCAATCCTCTTTCCTACCTTTCACCACTCTCCACTCCCTCTATGACTTACCTGCCTCCTCTGCTCGCAACTATCATTTACTTAAGGACGCAGCACTGACAACCTATAATCGGCTCTCTCAGTTATGTCCCCTTCCTGCTTCTCCCACTCTGATTTCCTTACTTCACTCCTTTTTACGCAATGCTCCAAAGGCTGCCGCTATTTACAAATACCTTCATAACACCGACTCTATTAGACCTAAGTCCAAGGTGGAGGAATGCTGGGAACATGACCTCTCCACGTCCTGGCCAATTTCACTTTGGGATAAGGTCTGGATCAAGATCCGTAAATCCTCGAAAGCGGCAACTTTAACACAGTCTTTGTTTTTTATTTACAACAGACTTCTTTACACACCCTTTGACCTCCACAAATGCTTCCCAGACACTTCACACACATGCTGGTCTTGCTCATCCCCACAAGCCACTCTGTTTCACATGTTATTCTTATGTACCTCTGTTCATAGTTTTTGGTTACAGGTTTGGGCTCAAATTAATCTGATTTTTCATACCTGTATCCCCTTTTCTCATACAAACATTTTCCTAGGCAGCCTTTCCCCTTGCTGGGATAATGTTGAACTAAAGCCTCAAATTATCGATTTGCTACTGGCTGCTGCATTCCAGCAGATAACGGTAAACTGGAAGGACTTCTCCAATATCTCCTTTAAGGAGTGGTGGTTTAATGTCTGCCATAACCATAGACTTGACACTGCTTTTGTTTTTCCGGCCCGTATGGCTGCAAAGCGTATAGACTTATGGCTCCCTGTCACGCTTTACTTGGATGCATGTGCTAATCGTTTGTTTCGTCTACCGCCTACGCAACAGGAAGTTCCCAAACCTCCTTAAATGCTCATTGCATTCCATTTTTCTTCACTGTATCATTTCTGTGTTCCTTTTGGATATTTTCATGCTTATTATGATTAATGTTTTAAATGCTTTTTCCATTTCTTCTCTTTTTATTTTCTTCCATTGCCCAGATTTACCTTTTCATACTATTTACGACTGTATGTTTGTTTTATTTCTCACAGTTTTCAAGTTTACATTCCAATGTACTATGTTTTGACACCCTGTTTTTCTTTTGTTCTTATCAAATAAAATTTTCTTGAACTTAAAATTAGTGGTATTGTCATATATCACTAGTGTTGTGGTCGCACAGCACAAGTTTAGGGATTCTAGGTGTGTAAGGTAAAATGTATAGTGAGGATTGTCCATGAAATTCTAGATTTTTAGTATAGGGACTTGGAGCCTGTTTTAAAACTCACTGTGAATAGAGTAGTAGATTTTATCCAAGCTTGAGTGAAGGGTAAGGAAGCGTTGTCTATCTTACTGGCAAATGAGGTTTTTCTTGTGTTGGTTAAAGTCCTACCAAGATTCATGTATGTATGGTTAGGGATTTTTCCTGTTTGAATGTGCGTAAATGATTTTGTAATATCGATCGAGTCAAACTTTGAATTGTTACTTAATGTACATTCGGAGAGAAACGAGTTCGTTATTACCTGCTAGAAGGGTAGAGTAGCCTTACTTTATCAACGAATTTAAATATTCTGGGAGAATAGCGTTGTCTATTCCACGCAAATGAATACCTGAGTGACTGTAAAAGCTATCACTTTATTTTAGTAAACTTGACAAATGGTTTGTTTTTCTGGAGTTACTAACTGAATTCCATTGAAAAGATTCGTAAAAAAATGGCGCTTTGAAAATATTTTGTAAAGTAGGGGTGAGCTCAAGGAATGAGAGACGAATAGCTGCAGCGGCAGTCGGTACACAGACATAATATCGACTCCAAAATATCGTTTGGACAGAATATCGAGTTTTAAATATCGTTTGGAGAAAATATCGACAGGACAGAATATCGACAGCCAAAAAATCATTTTTAAGGTAAGTGAAGTAATATCGACTGTAAATAATATTGAAAGTAAAAAATATTGTTTTTTATATAATATGTAATTATTTATAGTGTTTTTATGTTATAATTATTTTTAATTAATGATTTTTTTTTAAATTATTGTGTAATTTTATTCTGTAGCGGGTTGTGGGTTTATAGGGGAATAGGGTGGGAAGTAGTTTAATTATAATTAATTAAATATGTAAATTAATTAATTGGTAGTAATAATGAATTAATTGGTAATTAAATAATAAATTAATTAATTGGTAATTAAATAATATATGGTATTGGTAATTAAATAATATATGTTAATTATTTAAAATGTAATTGGTAATTAATTTAATTTAATTGATTAATTGCTAATTATGTTAAATTAAAGGGGTATTTTTAGGGTTCAGGGTCAGTTTTTAGTTTTTGGGTGAAGGGTATTTTTAGGGTTCAGGGTCAGTTTTTAGTTTTTGGGTAAAGGGGTATTTTTAGGGTTCAGGGTCAGTTTTTAGTTTTTGGGTAAAGGGGTATTTTTAGGGTTCAGGGTCAGTTTTTAGTTTTTGGGTAAAGGGGTATTTTTAGGGTTCAGGGTCATTTTTTGGGTAAAGGGGTATTTTTAGGGTTCGGGGTCAGTTTTTAGTTTTTGGGTAAAGGGGTATTTTTAGGGTTCAGGATCAGTTTTTAGTTTTTGGGTAAAGGGGTATTTTTAGGGTTCAGGGTCAGTTTTTAGTTTTTGGGTAAAGGATTTTTTTTGGGGTTCAGGGTCAGTTTTTAGTTTTTGGGTAAAGGGGTATTTTTAGGGTTCAGGGTCAGTTTTTAGTTTTTGGGTAAAGGGGTATTTTTAGGGTTGAGGGTCAGTTTTTAGTTTTTGGGTAAAGGGGTATTTTTAGGGTTCAGGGTCAGTTTTGGGTTTTTGGGTAAAGGGTTTTTTTAGGGTTCAGGGTCAGTTTTGGGGTACAGGGGTACAGGGGAACAGTGTAAAAATAAAGTAAAATTAAATTTACATTATTTTAATTTAATGAAATTAAATTAAATTAAATTATATTTAAATAATTTTAAATAATTTAAATTAAAAAAAATTATTATATACTTACCAATACTTACGTTGTAATGGTAGTGCATTGTAAAAGTTGCGTTGTAACGTCATATATCCACTGTTGCACTCTTTGCAGTGGGAATAGTAATTTTTACTCTTTTGTATTTGTACGTTAATAATATTGGCTATTATTTAATAAAATTTTGTTACTATATATATATATATATATTTTAAGAAATATGATTAAAAAAATATAATTTTTTTACTCTTATTAATTATTTAATTATTAAAAGTTAATTTAGGTATTGTTAATTATATTTTAGTAATTAATTTTTTATATTAATGTAATTAAACATTGTTTTTATTAAAGTCGATATTTTTTACAACTATATTTTTGTAAACGATATTTTGTACTCGATATTTTTGTACTTACCTGTTTGTACATACAAACTCGATATTTTGGTTGTAGATATTTTTTCCTCGATATTTTGGGAAGTCGATATTTTGGTAGTCGATATTATTTCAGTGATCCGCGGCAGTGTACGTCACTAGGGTCATGCTGTGATTGGCTAGCATACGTCACAGTATTCGCGTACTGTTTGGCTCATGTGACTAGCCAAGCTAGTAGCTGATTGGCTCTCCCTGAAAAGCAGCAATTCTATTGGTTGAGCAAAGCAGTGACGTAGCTTAACCTGATTGGCTTGTTGGTGAGTTTCGCGCACGGATTGGTTGGTTTTGCGGAACAACCAGGAAACATTTACGATCCATTCTAAAGTAAGCGGAATCATTTTAAAACATGGATTATTATTACATGAAAGAGAAAAAGAAACTTTCATGGTTTTAGAAATTGAAAAATAAATTGAAACCTGATAAGAAAATTAAAACGCGAGGTTGAAGATTACTTCATAAGTATAAAACACCCGCAGCTTATATGTCAGGTGAATATGGTTAGTTTGGTTACCATACTTGTCTTTGGATTGAGAATTGGATGGAATATACCAAGAATGATGGTGTATTAGCATGGCCAGAAGATGGTTTGTTTAACATTAAGGTTATGAAAAACCTTAGAGAAAAAATGATGACTCTTGAACCAAAGCCTTGACCTACACAATTTGAAGCTTTAGCTGAATGGGAGGATGAGATGTTTGAACTGGAACGAGAGAATAGAGGCATAACAAGAGGTACCATATTGGACATAAATAGGGAAACTCATGAGGATTGAATGTGTCGATGGAGACGTGCAGACATGTGTGAGGGTTTGTATCCAGCAAGAACTGGTGAGGTAATTAGTCAGAATAAAGCCCAAAAGAAAAATAATAATGCTGAAGAAAGTGAATTAGAAGATGCAGTTTTAGAAGAAATTTATATTACAAAACTGAAAAAGCCTCCTCCTTATCAACCAGCTTGTACATGGTCTTCCCCGATGGTTCCTTCAGGAATTTCTCCAAGTGCTCCTCCTAGAGAGATTGTTAATGAGGTATCACCCAGATTAAATCCAAATAATGCAAAAACTCCTGAGAGAGTAGAAACAAGATCTAACTCCAGTATGTCTGGAGAAAATAGAAATTATGCTGAAACCCCAGTTCACAGAAATGATACTCCAAGAAATGAAATGAGAACAGACAGATGTGAGAAAATCTCAAATACTTCAGAATATTTCCGGTCAAAAGATGAATTAATACAGCAGTTAACAAAAAGCATGGAAGAAGTGACGGTACCAGTAACAATTGGACCTGTTCGACCGGTATTTGATCAAAGAGAAATTACACACTCAGCTTTAACTATTCCATTAAATGCAGAAATTCAGAAAGTGGCAGAAAAATTTTATTCAGATTTATCAGAAATTCACAGAGAGAAAACAATGATGCCTGACTTAACTTTTAATCAAAGCTTCTCGAATAAAACTCCATCTGGTGCAGAATCTGATTCTGGAACTCCGGAAAAGAGCATTAATAAAATAGATTTAACGCAAACCCCACAAAGCTCAGAATTTAAATTACTTGATGTAGCAAAACTGAAAGCAGATTTGGAAGAATTAATTATTGGCACAATTGGACCTGACAATTTAAAGCAATATCAGGATGATGAATTATTGTTTATTTGTAAAAGCATACAGTGGAAAATGAAAACAAAATACGATCAATTAGAGGAATTAGCTGCTGAATTTGAAATTGATTTGAGTAGACAGAAAAATTTGGGAAAAAGTTATAGAGTGGATTTCTCAGAAAAAGACATAGAGAGCATGAACACCACAGGAATAATTATTCACATAAAATAATTGTGTTCCTAAAAAAGTTAGGTGCACTAAGTAAGTGGAGAGTAAAATGGACTAAGAAAAGGGAGGAAGAAAGAAGAGAAAGAGGAGAGGTAGCAGGTCAGTTTCCAATGAGAGAAATTGCTGGCGGTGGATATGTGCATGTACCTTGGTCAAGACAGGACATTTTACTGTTTACAAATGATTTTCCTCGGCTGAGAGAAAAACATGTGGAATGGTATCGACAGGTAGAGAGATTTGTTAAGGTCTCAAAGGTTCTGTGGATTGATCTTGATGGTTTCTTTGACATTGTTGTCCCGTCAGATCTTTGGACAGAATGTAAAATTTCTATAGATTGGCCTAAAGAAGAACCTGCTCGAGATAAGGTAGCAGGTGCTCCTTCAGCAGATGTTAGTAATCTGTATGATAAAGTAATTTTCTGGTTGAAAAACAAGATTCCCCCAAAAGAATTTGATTGGGTTAAAATTGATAGAACAAATCAAGAGCCAAAAGAATCAGTACATTCATGCTATGAAAGATTACTGCTGGTATTTAAACAATACAGTGGTTATGAAAAATTGAGTGAGAAGGACATGAGCCACTTCATTTACAGATTTGTTTTTGGCTTAGGACCTGAAATTGGTGATACGATAAGGTCTGGAATAGTTGGCTGGCAATCACTTTCGGTTGATGACATTTTGAGAAAAGCAAAATATTGCAGTGATGAAATAGATGCTAAACAGAAAAAGCTGAAAGAAAAGGCAATGTGGGCACAGGTAAAAGTAGCTGAACAGCAGATAGCAACCGTAGAAAACAAACATGTTAATCAGAATCAAGGTAAATTTAAAGGTCATTTTAATAAGCCAAAATTGATGGGAAATATTGAAGAGTTAAAGCAGAAACTCCCATGTTTTAATTGCTGCAAAATTGGACACTGGAAGCGCGAATGTAAAAATCCGCCCAGAAATTTTAAAAATGCATCATTAAATCCACAGATGCAGAATGAGATAAATCTGCAGCAACAGCTACAGTGACAGGTAGTGAATCAACAGAGTCAGATTCCACAACCGCCACTTCCAAATTGTGTAAATATGCAGAGGTACAATACAGAAACAGGATTCTGCGTAGGTGAACAGGTAAACAGATCACCACGAGTGAATGTGTCAAATGTTTCTCAACAGTATTTGTTGAATGAAAATGGAGGGAGTGATTCTGATGATTACTTATGACGGTGCCTGAGAGAGGAGGAGGAGTGTGTGCTTGGAGCCACTCTTGAGGTATATCAGGCTGGTCCATTTGTAAATGGGAAGGTGAATGATGTAGAAATCACTTTTCTTTTGGACACTGGTGCTACCCGTTCTACTGTTAGATCAGTGGAAATAGAAAACCTACCTCTCTCGGGTGAACAAATTCAAGTAGTTGAAGTAGCTAATCAAGAGATTAAAACAGATTCAACAGAACCAGTAAAAGTAGAAATTGGCAAATTTAAAGACAAACATAGATTTGTAGTTTGTAACAGCATTCCTCTAAACTTGTTAGGAAGGGATATACTCTGCAAGATGAACTGCAAAATATATTGCTCACCGGATGGTATAGAGCTCTAGACTCAGGAAGAAGATGAGCTTTACAGATTAACAATGTTAATGGTTGAAGCAGAGGAAAGTACATTATTTCCTGCATTTGATAAAAACAATCTTCCTGAAGAATTAAAAGAGACAGTCAATGCTAAAATCTGGGATTTAACCGGAAACGAAATGGGTTTGATGAAAAATGTGGACCCAGTTAAAATAACAGTAAAGCAAGGAGTAGATTTTCCAAACATTCCTCAGTATAAAATGAAAGCAGAAACTATTGAAGGTGTTATACCTGTAATTGAAAAATTCATAAAACAAGGTGTTCTAAAAGAAATTGAGAGCAGTCCATGCAATTCACCGATTATGGGAATCAAAAAGCCAAACAAAACTTACAGGATTGTTCAGGACCTGAGAAAGGTTAATCAAATAGTTGTTCCATGTTGCCCAGTTGTACCAAACCCAGCGGTAATTCTTTATCAGATTCCGCATGATGCAGAATGGTATACAGTAATAGATCTTTGCAATGCATTCTTTACTGTTCCATTGCATCCAGAAAGCCAGCAAATGTTTGCGTTTAGGTTCCAGGACCGTATTCTAGCATGGTGTCGTATCCCTCAGGGGTATACAGAAAGTCCATCTATTTTTAATCAGAAGCTAAAGAAATCCTTGGAGAATCTAGATTTACCTGGAAAATCAATGTTAGTGCAGTATATTGATAATCTCCTTGTGGCTGCCAAAACAATAGATAACTGTGTAACAGACACCATAACTCTTTTAAATCATTTGGCAGATGAGGGACATAAAGTGTCTCCTGCAAAATTACAGTTTTGTAAACAAGAAGTGAAATATCTTGGTCACATGATTGCAAAAGGAATCAGGCAAGTAACAATTGAGAGAGTTAAAATGATTCAGGGAATGCAACCTCCAAAAACACAGAGACAAGTCAGAATGTTTCTAGGAATGGTTGGTTATTGTCGCCACTGGATTAGTGGATTTTCAGTAATTGCAAAACCACTGCAGAGACTGACAAAAGCAGACACAAAAGACCCGATTATCCTAACAGAAACTGAATTAGAAGCTTTTGAACAGTTAAAAAGAAGTCTGTGTGAAGTACCTGCTTTAGGTATGCCAGATTACGAAAAGAAATTTGAGCTGTATTGCAGTGAAAGGGAAGGATGTGCATTATCAGTTCTAATTCAAAGACATGGAAAACTGAGAAAGCCAATAGCTTATTTCTCAGCAGTTCTTGATCCTGTTGCAAAAGCATTACCTGGCTGCTTAAAAGCAGTGGCTGCAACAAGTGTAAGCCTTGAACAGAGCGAAGGAATAATAATGGGATTCCCTGTAAAAGTGTATGTACCTCATTCAGTTGAAATTCTTCTTACCAGAAGCAAAACACAGCATTTGATGAGTAACAGGTTAGCCAAATATGAGAAGGGGTTTTCTGGGTTCAGATAACGTCTCGATTGCGAGATGTGTGAATTTAAATCCACATTATTGCCTGATGGTACTGTAACAGAAATCAGAAATGAAAATGACATTGATCACGAATGCTTAGATGTTTTAGAATACTGTACTGAACCCAGACAGGACATTAAAGATGTCCTGTTAACTGAATCGGATTTTGTTTATTTTGTTGATGGTTCATGCTTGAGAACAGATGAAGGTACTTTGAGAGCAGCATATTCTGTTTGCACATTTGCAGGTATAGTTGAAGCTTCTTGTCTCAAAGGAATTTGTTCAGCTCAAGTAGCAGAATTGATTGCTTTGATTCGTGCATGTGAAAGAGCAAAAGAATTAAAAGTTACCATAGTGACTGATAGTCAGTATGGATATGGCGTAGTCCATGACTATGGCCAGCTCTGGTCTCAAAGAGGTTATTTAATTTCTGCGGGAACTCCAATAAGAAATGCTGATTTGATAAAAAGGTTAATTGACGGAATTCAGCTTCCAGAGAAAATTGCTGTCGTGAAATGTACAGCACACAAAAGGGGCGATGACTATATAACAAAGGGAAATGCTTATGCTGATGAAATTGCGAAGTTTTGCGCGAAAAAATAATATGTCAATCAATCGGGAAATAAACAATGAACATGTTTTGAACTCACTTATGCTAACATCTGTAGTTGAGACATGGCAAGGAGTAAAATATTTACAAGATGAGGCAAGTGATGAGGAAAAAGACACATGGTTAAAAGCAGGTTGCAGACAGCGTGCGGAAGATGAAATTTGGGTTTATAAAGATGACAGACCAGTTATGCCAGATAGCATGATTGCTGACATGGCAAGAATGTATCATGAATAACATACCGTGGAACTAAGGGTCACAGGGAATTTTTAAAGACCAAACCCAGGATGAAATCCCCAAAACTACAATCTAATCACAAAAAACAACCTGGGGGTCTAAAAGGGAGCTATTGGTGATCCCACAGTACACTAAACTTCTATGGAAGTAAGCAAGTGTCCAAGGTATTAGATCAAGCGTACTACCTTTAATAAAGATAGAGATACAACCTCACAGTCAAAGGACCCACTGCGACTGGGAGACCAGATATTATTGGCCTCCCAGGAGGTGATCCAAGATACTGAAGACTACAGAGCTGAGTGTCTACGACAATTACATGTCGAAACATCATATGAGATACTTACTGAAGATCCTACAGAAAGACTGTCCTTGGAGATCAACACTCTGGTAGAAGAAGCCTTGAGCGAAGGCTGGATTACGAACCATGAAGCCAAGTTCTTGGTAACTGCTCATCCCACAATGCCATACTTTTACACTTTGCCAAGGCTCTCTTCTTGAGTCATTATCGGCATTTGTGGATCATTTTCTTAGACCCATTGTCCAGACAATGCCTACGTAATCTTAAGGATACAACTGATGTCTTGAGAGCTTTACCTGGAATCGGGTATAACAAGGAGACAGACTATCTGGTCTCGTTCGACGTTGAGTCGTTATATACATCGATTCCTCAAGACGAGACCTTAGACATCATCAGGAGCATTTTAAGTCATACCGAATTGAACTCTATCACTCCAGTGCCTTTTATCATGGCCCTGGCGAAGTTAGCCATGAAAGACAAATCCTTTAGATTTGAGGACAACATCTTCCTCCAGACCTCGGGGACCAGTATGGGCAGCATTTTCGCCCCAAGTTTGGCGAACTTGTATGTCCACACGTTTGAACAGCAACACATCTTAACGACATCTAATCCCTTCCACCCTTACATCAAGTGGTGGAAGAGGTACATAGACGACATCCTAGTGATCTGGAGAGGCGACCAGGAGTCTATTTATTTATTTCACCAATGGCTGAATATGCAGAATCAGTACCTACGTTTCATGGTAGAGGTGAATAAGGAAAGGATCTCCTTTCTGGATTTGTCTATTTATGCCACTGACACTGGTCTTGAAAGCAAATTGTTTCGTAAGCCTATGGCTAGGAACTCCCTTTTACTATATGGGAGTCAACATCCAAAAGCCCTGAGAGACAATTTGCCGTATGGGCAATTCCTGAGAGTGAGACGTAACTGCTCAGAGAAAGAGACTTTTTCAAAACATGCAGAATCTTTAAGTCAACAGCTGATTCAAAGACAATATCCCAAACAGCTGGTTAAACTCTCGCTGAAACGAGCAACCAACAATAACCGTCTTGCTCTTCTTGACCCCCCAGTAGCCAAACCACCTTTGGAACGCATTACTTTTGTGAGCACATTTAACACAAGGTCAAATCACATACAACGAATTGTAAAACGACATTGGAGAATTTTAAATGCGAGCAATGATAAAATCGAACCCCCTTTGTTCGCCTTTATGAGGGCTACAAATCTTCGGGACAGGCTGGTACACACCCGTCCCAAAGACACACCCAAAAGGCCCGTTGGTACTCTTTGGGACCTTCCAGCAGTGACAGGGCATCACCCCTGTGGGTCCTGTTCGGTCTGTCCTCAGACATCTCGCACGTTAGAACTAGACAATGGGACGGATCGACCGTGGGTGCAAAAACAATTCACGAACTGCAATAGCACCAATTTGATTTATCAAATAACTTGCCCATGTGATAAGAAGTATGTGGGAATGACGACTCTAAAGATTCGAATTAGAATACAAGAACATAAGAGTCTGTTCAGATGTAAGAAAACCGTGTCAAAGTTGACCAAACATTTCTTGGAATTAAATCATTCTGAGACAGACTTTATGTGAACCGTTTTGGATAAACCCCATATCCCCTCCCATGTGGGTGATATATCCAATTTTTTATTTTTGAAAGAACAGAAATGGATATTCAAACTGTCCACCGATACACATGGACTGAACGATGAAATACTCTGGGTGGCTTTAAACTGAACAAGTCTGCCTTTTTGAGTCGTTTTGATGTGAGGCATAAAGGTGTTCCCTTAGGTACCCAAGGCATGCGTGGGAAGTCATGTGCCTGGCACAGTCATTTAATATGTCAACCAACAATTCTGTGTGGCAACCTTAGGGTAAATACATTATTTTATGAAGCTACTCCTTCCCAAGGTGCAGCTAGAACTAGAAGAGTTGGGTATATATTTCCATTCGACTAGTTAAATGAGGTGGCTTTTGATTATGGAACCGAATTCTTACCATATGAACACGAATGGAGCATTGAGAACCCACTATACACAATATCAGAATGGTTGAAGAACTACCAAAATGACTCCTACTAAGCCGTTAAAGAAAAACTACTCTGGAGTATCATCCTGGGTATCGGCTTAATTTAAGCCTGGATGCTGTTTGTTTTTGACTCATTTTCACTCTGATCAGTAGTCATCTTTAAATAACAAGGGATTAAGAAATATTCTCTTTATCTCGAACCAAAAGGTTTTTTGTAGTTTTGAGTAGAAATCGGACTACACACAGCATCATTAAGAGGCGATGAACTACTAAAATGGCTCCTACAAAGGGGATTTTAACACACGCCAGGAGTACAAACCGAGATACCGCTATATTGTAGCCTGCATGTTGACTCGTTTTGCAAGTTAATTTTTGCCACCTTACTATAAAAAGAGATTAAGATAATATGCTCTAATTTCTTTTCTCTTCTTCTGAATGATGTGATTAATTTGTAAATCCAAGTGAGAATCTCGCGAGATTAAACGCCGGGACTGAGTGCTAATCTCGCAGTTAACATGGCCAAAGAAGTCATCGGAACTACGTTTACAGGACCGGTGATGTCACTTTGTAGTCCCGGTCTTGCATCTCACGTGATTACGCAATAAAGCGAACAATGGGTGAGACTGTAACCTCCATACCGGCTTCGTTTTGCAATTGAAATTGGTGTACACGATAGGGACTACAATAATAAGGGTCAATTGGAATTATGCGGCGCGCTGGGTTTACAGCATCAATACCGGGTGCTGAAGCTCCGCCCACTTCCGGTTTTCTTCAGTATTTGACCAGACAGACATCAGTGTGCCTTGCCTCCCACTAAGCTCAGATGAGCGGGAAGGGGTCGCGGCGGACAGGTTAGTTCTCAACACCAAGGGACTTTAAATCTTTGTTTAATTGCTGGAGAAAAGGTTTTTCTCCTTTTCCATTTCGATGGGATTGGGAACTTACAACTAATATTGACATTTATCTAGCAAGAGGGACACTGGGTACTCAGGTGGTTCTGCAACTTGGTCTGACCCCGTTTTTCTTAGACTCTTAACGGTACGCCAAGAGGTTTGGATTAAGTGGGTGTGAGGCACAGATGTAGAGGCAAGGACAGCACTAGTTGGTCTTCCCACACCTCTTCACAGACACCCCTTCCTTACCTTCTGTAGAGCGGGACCTCCTTCTATTCCTGAGCAAGGTTTCCAGGAGAGGTGAGGCACACTCCCTGTACAATGCGGATGAGTACGAGTGATTTTTTAATGTGGACTCACTAGTATGGGGTTAGCTATGGTTTTATTTCCTCCAATATGACTCATTGCTTGTGTTGTTTGTTTTATACAGATGGATGAGACACCAATTTGATACAGAAGAAAACTAATCCTTATTTGTACACTGATATCCTTTTTTGATTTCTGTTGCACTTTTGAAATGCAGTAGCGAGTATTTAGAACTGTGGCCCTGACGAAAGCCTTTGGAATTAGTCCATTCTGGCTGAAACATGTTGGCCTTTTGATATGCAGCTATTTGGTTAAACTGCTCTACTTGTTTGGTTTTAATAAGGGAGAGAACAATGTTGATTAAAGATTGTTCTTATTGTTCTCTGTCCTTTTTTAAACACACCACTTTTTCCTTTTGGCACTGCACTTTTTCCCATCCTGATCATAGTTCTATGGTCATCACGGCGATTGAGGGTCTGACCTGGATGAATTTGGGGCCTGGCATGGTCTTAAAGATCAAGAGACACACCAGCCCGATCAGGATAACCAAATGATAAACATTTGATCTACACTTTGTTGATGGGAATCCTATTTTGCTCTGTATGGGTCTGTTCAAGCAATCGCAGTGGGTCCTTTGACTGTGAGGTTGTATCTCTATCTTTATTAAAGGTAGTAAGCTTGATCTATGTTATGTTATGTTATGTTAATTTATTTCTTCTATAGCGCACGGCAACTCCGAGGAGCATCCCGGCGCTTTGGCGAAGAATATCAGCATAAAAGCAGCCACACAACAGAGAAAAGCAGAAAAAAGACAGAGATCTATTTCGTGAAGAGCCAAGTTTTCAGGTCCTTTCTAAAAGCAAGAAGACAGGGGGCCTGTCTCAGGGACAGTGGTAAATCGTTCCAAGCCTTAGGTGTTAAATGGCGGAAAGACCGGCCTCCCAATCTTGCCCGTCGAATTGCAGGGACTGTCATCATGGACAGACCCGATGACCTCAGGGTCCTACTCGGTGTACACCGGGAAAGACGTTTCCCAATATACTTGGGGCCAATACCATGTAAGGCCTTGAAGGCCATAGTCAGGCATTTGAAAAGAATTCGCTTGGAGATAGGTAGCCAGTGTAAGGTGTTCAGTAAAGCAGAGGCACCAGCTCTCCTCGGGAGTCCAAAGATGGTACGGGCTGCCGAATTCTGGACTACTTGCAAACGGGTCATAAGATATTTCGGTAGCCCCAAAAAAAGAGCGTTTGCGTAGTCCAGTCGTGAACCGACCAATGCCTTAACAACTGTTTTCCTGTGGTTAAGTGATAGAAGAGGAAGAAATTTCCTCAACATCCGTAGAATGCCGAAGCATTTCCCTGAAAGAGACGAGATGTGAGGCCCAAAAGATAGTTCACAGTCTACTATCCCTCCCAAATTCTTGGCCTTGAGGGACACCTTGTCAGGGGGAAACATGTCTTGTGGCCACCAAGATTTCCAATTGGGTTCCGGGGCGCAGCCGAAAAAAAGGAGCTCAGACTTATCTGAGTTACATTTTAGGCCATGACATCTGAACCACTCAAACACCGCACCAAGGCAATCCCTGATCTGTATGCCATTGAATGACCCGCCCCTATCGCATGTGAACAGGAGCTGGGTGTCATCAGCGTATGACACGATCTGGGCGCCAAAAGATTCCGCGACTTCCGCCAGAGGGGCCATAAAGATGTTAAATAGCATAGGGCTAAGGATGGAGCCCTGAGGGACTCCCACCTCTAGCGGAGCCATATCAGCGGAAAAAGGCGGCGCCCAGATCGTTTGTCGGCGGTCGGCCAGAAAGGATTTAAGCCAGTTCCACACCGTTCCGCGAAGGCCACATTCCCAGAGTCTTACAAGGAGGCCTTCGTGAGGAACGGTGTCGAAAGCCGCCGACAAGTAAAGCATGACTAACAAGGCCTTTCCCCCAGAGTCGAGTACTTCCCTGATGGCATCAGTGACCTCAAGCAAAGCCGACTCCGTGCTAAAATTAGCACGGAAACCGGATTGCGAGGCGTGCAACAGGTCGTTTCCTTCGATGAAACTGGAAATTATCCTGTGCACGTATCTCTCGGCCACTTTCGCCAGAGCAGGGAGAAGGGAGATTGGCCTGTAATTGGCATGGATGAGGGGGTCCAAGGTAGGTTTCTTGAGTAGTGGTAAAATCATGGCACGCTTCCATGCCAGAGGCACCTCCCCAGTAGACAGGGAAGTGTTCAGCAGGGGGTTCACCAAAATATTAATGGCAGATGCCACTTTCCCCAGATATTTGGCCGGACATGGGTCCAGAGGAGAACCAGATTTCAAGCCTGACAAAAGCTCCAAGGATGTATTGATATCAATATGAGGGAATTCGAAGAGGAAAGGGCCATGGCCTTCCATAAAAGATGGTGGCGTTGAATGGCTCGAATCCAATTGAGGGCCGGAGAGAGAGGCTTGAATGGTACGGGCTGCCGAATTCTGGACTACTGCAAACGGGTCATAAGATATTTCGGTAGCCCCAAAAAAAGAGCGTTTGCGTAGTCCAGTCATGAACCGACCAATGCCTGAACAGCTGTTTTCCTGTGGTTAAGTGATAGAAGAGGAAGAAATTTCCTCAACATCCGTAGAATGCCGAAGCATTTCCCTGAAAGAGACGAGATGTGAGGCCCAAAAGATAGTTCACAGTCTACTATCACTCCCAAATTCTTGGCCTTGAGGGACACCTTGTCAGGGGGAAACATGTCTTGTGGCCACAAAGATTTCCAATTGGGTTCCGGGGCGCAGCCGAAAAAAAGGAGCTCAGACTTATCTGAGTTACATTTTAGGCCATGACATCTGAACCACTCAAACACCGCACCAAGGCAATCCCTGATCTATATGCCATTGAATGACCCGCCCCTATCGCATGTGAACAGGAGCTGGGTGTCATCAGCGTATGACACGATCTGGGTGCCAAAAGATTCCGCGACTTCCGCCAGAGGGGCCATAAAGATGTTAAATAGCATAGGGCTAAGGATGGAGCCCTGAGGGACTACCACCTCTAGCGGAGCCATATCAGCGGAAAAAGGCGGCGCCCAGATCGTTTGTCGGCGGTCGGCCAGAAAGGATTTAAGCCAGTTCCACACCGTTCCGCGAAGGCCACATTCCCAGAGTCTTACAAGGAGGCCTTCATGAGGAACGGTGTCGAAAGCCGCCGACAAGTCAAGCATGACTAACAAGGCCTTTCCCCCAGAGTCGAGTACTTCCCTGATAGCATCAGTGACCTCAAGCAAAGCCGACTCCGTGCTAAAATTAGCACAGAAACCGGATTGCGAGGCGTGCAACAGGTCGTTTCCTTCGATGAAACTGGAAATTATCCTGTGCACGTATCTCTCGGCCACTTTCGCCAGAGCAGGGAGAAGGGATATTGGCCTGTAATTGGCATGGATGAAGGGGTCCAAGGTAGGTTTCTTGAGTAGTGGTAAAATCATGGCACGCTTCCATGCCAGAGGCACCTCCCCAGTAGACAGGGAAGTGTTCAGCAGGGGGTTCACCAAAATATTAATGGCAGATGCCACTTTCCCCAGATATTTGGCCGGACATGGGTCCAGAGGAGAACCAGATTTCAAGCCTGACAAAAGCTCCAAGGATGTATTGAGATCAATATGAGGGAATTCAAAGAGGAAAGGGCCATGGCCTTCCATAAAAGATGGTGGCGTTGAATGGCTCGAATCCAATTGAGGGCCGGAGAGAGAGGCTTGAATAGCTGTAATCTTACTGACAAAAAAGGTGGCTAATTGTTGTATCCAAGAGTCCGTGTGGGTATGACTAGGAGTACAAACGGCAGGAGAAGTAAAATCCTGAACCACTTTAAAAATTTCTTTGCAGATATTATCAGCCTCATCAATACGATGTTCAAAATAGGCCTTTTTTTCATCCCAAATTGATCGATGGTAGGCTTTTATTGCTGCTCGAAATTTTGATTTCTCAATTGGATCATAAGCCCGCCTCCAGACTCTCTCAGCCCTTTTACATTCCTGTCGTTGTATCCTCAACCGAGCAGAAAACCACGGGGCCGACGCTCTGCGCTCTCCTAATTTAGATTTCTTTGCGGGGATTAGAGTCTCAAATCTGGCTAGAAGCCATTTTTGGAGGAGGGCAAGATTCTCTTCCAAACTTCCCAGAAGGGGGCAAGGAGAAGTGATGAGAGCCTCCGATAACATATCCCCGGAGAGAAGATGGAACGGGCGTAAGGTCCGCGTGGCCTCTATTACTTCTCTCTCCCGAATGAAGGCAGTGACAGGCAAGGAGAAGGGAATTAAAAAATGATCAGACCAAAGTACTGGCTGTAAAGAACCAACAAAAATGGGTCTCGTTGAAAATACCTGATCTAAGGTATGGCCTTTGTTATGAGTTGGTCCTTTCACGAACGGGGATAGCCCTAACGAGGCCGTAATATCAAGAAGTTTGGTAGCATCGGGGTCACAGCTATTGTCCATATGGACATTGAGATCTCCAAGAAAAATGCAATGATCAGACCTAAGACAAGGGACTGATAGAGCTACTTGCAATTCGTCAAAAAAAGGTCCCGTCGAACCAGGGGTTCTATACAAGAGTATCCCGGTACATGCCTGGAGAGGGGAAAGATGTAAGGTGAAGCCAATGGCTTCACATCCCTGGATGTTCTCCACCGGAAAGGTGGAGCAAGAAACACTCTTTTCCACGATAATAGCTACTCCACCTCCTCTGCCCAATGTTCTATCCCTCCTAAAGATGTTATAATTCGGAGGGATAGCATTGGCCAAGTCCGGTGCGGAACACTCACCTAACCAGGTCTCAGTCAAAAATAGACTGATACCTTGGACACTTGCTCACTTCCATAGAAGTTTAGTGTACTTTGGGATCACCAATAGCTCCCTTTTAGACCCCCAGGTTGTTTTTTGTGATAAGAATGTATCATGGTCAAGGACACATTGGAAGAGACTCAATGATTGGGTTATTTAGGCAAACATGGTACAATCCAAAGTTTAGACTAATTGCAGAATCTTTTTGTCAAAGATGCTTGATCTGCCAGCAGATCAACCCAAACAGAAAAACAGTTGTGAGTATGGGAACCATAGGACGGGAGGGTGGTCCTTTTTTTACCAGATTGCAAATGGATTTCATTGACATGCCACCACATAACAAATTGAGATATGTCTTGGTAATAATTTGTCAGTTTTCAAGATGGGTGGAAGCGTTCCCAACACGTCACAATGATTCGGTTACTGTGGCTAAATTGCTTTTAAGGGAAATCATACCAAGGTACGGTTTTCTAGTGACGGTCGAGACTGATCGTGGAACACATTTTGAAAACAGATTGTTAAAATTAGTTTGTGAAGCACTGAACATAAAGCAAAAGCTCCATTGTGCTTACAGACCAGAAGCATCAGGTGTTGTTGAGCAAGTGAATGGCAAAATCAAGAATAGAATTGCCAAAATGTGTCTAGCTACAGGAATGAAGTGGACTGACGCACTACCACTTGTTTTGATGTCATTGAGAAGTACTCCAGATAAAAAGACAGGATTAAATCCCACATGAAATACTCATGGGCAGAGTCATGAGACAAGCTTTTGTACCAGTTGGCAGGTTATGAGCATTAATGATAGTGTCATTTTGAATTACTGCAAGAACCTTTCTGACGTTGTGACTTATGTGTTCCATCAGGTGGGAACTGAAGTGTTAACGAGAGAGAAGTAACAAGCTCATGATCTGTTACCAGGTGACTGGGTGAGGACAGAAGTACACCAGAGAAGAAACTGTCTAGTACCCAGGTGGAAAAAAGCAAGACAGGTGATACTTGTCACAACAAATGCAGTAAAATGCAGAGGTTTGAAAAGGTGGATTCACGCTAGTCACACCATACGTGTGCCAGCTCCTGAAAATCCTGACGAAGGTGACACCACAGCTGATTCAGATTCTGAAGAAGAACCTGAAAAAGATCCAGATAATGAAGATCGACAGGAAGGTCGACATCTGGAAAATTCAATTGCGAATGAGGCGTTGAATGAAGATATTGAAAAAATTGTGATACAAGACTCTGAAGATGATGAAGAGAAAAAGAAGAAGATTAAGAGTCTGATCAAGTGGTGATTCAGGATCAGGAGAGTATTGAAAAGCAGATTGGAAGCTCTGAAGGCAGGAACGGTAATTCTGAAACTGGGAAGTTGGAAGTAATTGAAGAAGAAGAAGATGCAATTCCGAGTACCAGCTATAAGGATGATGTTCCTAACAGAGTAAAACTGCTGAGTAAAGAAAAACCTAGATTTAAAATTGAAATCTCAGATACTGAATCAGATGAAAGTGATGATGAGTCCAAAGTAAAAGGTTCAAGGAAAAGAGCTTGGAGAGCAGAGTGTAATCAATCTGAACCAAAGAAGAAAATATCGAGAAAAGGAGATAATTGGCCTGATGAACATGAAAGTCTAAAGTTTAAATTAATAAACAGATCAAAGGAGCAGGTGAATGAAATCTCAAGTCAAAAAGGAGATACAGACAAGAAAATTCAAGCAGGAAAGAAAATAGAAGTGATTAGCAGTAGAGCAAAGAGAGTAGTGAAGCCTAATCAGAAATACAAGTCCCCTGAGTGGACTTATATCATCATCCCACCAGTGGTGGAGGTGAATAGCAGTAGTCAGGAAGATATAGATGACACAAGTGATAATGATTGATTTTGTTTCCATATAAAGTTAAAATTTTGTACTTGGCATGAGGCTGAAGAAATTGTGTTAGGTGACACAAGGTCGAAGAAATTGTGTTAGTTGTAAAAACACATTGATGTAAGTCGCAAGGTCGAAGAAAAGCTGTTATAAAGTAGGGTTTTCTTTAAAACAGGGGGGTGAATATATGAATATTAATTTTTAAATGTTTGATTTTTGATTTTTGCTCTTGTTTCAGAGTAAAGATGCCTTCTGTCAATAACAATTCCAGATGTTCTATCTTAAGGAGATGTTGCAAAATGTCTTCTATATGTGTGATTCTAATAGTTTTGGTCTGGTTAATTCTAGCTGTCATTTTTCCTTTTGGTATTGATAAAGAAGAATACAAGATTAATATGACTAGTAAAGTTGTAGCAAAACAAGATAATCGTAATGTTGTAGGCAAGTCTAACAGAGTTATTGAGCACAAACCAGAGATCCACCAAGATAGATCTGTTGGTGATTTTTCTAGTAATACTTTTTCAAGACTTTTATCTGAATATGTTAAAGTAATGGATGTTAAAGATTGCTACATTTGTGTAAAGTTACCTGCTTCTGTTTCTGAGGGGGTCACCTACAATATGCTTCCCCTTACTTATAGAATAACTTGTAGTGTTATAGCTAGTCTATTTTATCGGACAGGTCGCTTGAAGTACTATTATTCTAACTATGCCGAAATCTTTGCTAATTTAAAACTTGACAAGAGCTTGAATAAACATAAATATGCTAAACAGGTGAGGGTATTTTTCATTGTAACTAATGAACTTACTTATGAGTAATCTTTTAGAAACAATTTAACATGTAAATTGAGAGCTGATGAAAAATCTTTCGTAAACTTAGTTGAAGAGAGAAGAGCGATTTATAAGCGTAACAAAATGCTGAAACAAACCAAATCTAAGTTTTGGGAAATTGAGGATAAAAAGCTAAATGGTAGAATTGAAAATGTTGCTATTCACATAGATAAACCTGTTAGTGGCAAGCTTTGTATTCGGAGAGATAATACTCTATTCGATAATTATTTTGTTGGTGCTAGTCAATGTGAAGACACTTATCAAATCTTGGGTGGATGGGGATTTAAAGGTGGTAAAGATCCAATTTTTCCTGGAATTTATTTTGTGTGTGGAAATAAGGCCTATTATAATCTACCCGATCACTGGTATGGCATTTGCTATATCGGATTCGTTTGTCCCAAAAATGTTCATGTAGATAGAAATGTAAAGGGTTCATTTGAAATTAGTAATCATTTGAATAGATTCAGAAGGGAAAGTTTTTCAGAAATTTTGGGAGATATTTTTGGTGCAGAAATACCTTTTGTGGGTATAACCCTGAATGCAGTTAAAATCAGAAAAATGTCTACAATTGTTGACAGATTGTCTACTGATACTGCTAGTGGATTCCAATTAGACGATACTGAACTTATTGCCATGAGATCGATGGTTATGCAGAACCGTCTTGCTCTTGATATTCTTTTAGCGAAAGAGGGAGGAGTTTGTGGAATATTGCATGTCCAGCATTGCTGTACATATATTCCAGATAAGAGTCAAAACATTGAGATGTATATTAAAAATATTACAGAATTACATTCAGAAATTGTACCTTTAGAAGATGAAGATTTTTCAGAACGTTTGAGCAAAAGATTTGCATCAATCAAAACCTGGTTTCAAGAGATTGGTAGTTCAATTTTAGGCAAAATATTGTGTCCTTTATTAGCTATAGTTTTTGTGATATTTTTGCTAAAAATTAGTTGCATGTTACACAAGAGAAAGAAGTATCTTAGGGAAAAGAAGAGGATTTACAAGCTCAGAAAAGAACAGGAGAAAGAGATAGAATTAGAAGAGTTTCGTAGGTCACAATATGAGAGTTACAAACAAACAGCAGAATCGAAAGTTTAGAAACACTAATACTGTGATTGTCCAAAACATGTTCAAGGGTATTAAAATTGTGCTAAAATTTTGGATGTAGTTTGGTGATTTTGAAATCACCAGATGAGGGAGTTGATGGAGCGAGATTCAAAATGATATTTTGTTCTGACTCGCAAAGTTAAACTTCCATAATAAAATAACTGAATTAACTGATTTGTGGTGAATTATTAACCAATATAGTTTTAAAATGCATTTACACAACATGAGGGACTAACTTATGTTCTCTTTGTTGCAAAAGCAAGTGCGTATAAAATAATAAACTAACCTTGTCTATTGTCTTTGTCAGTATTAAATGCGGCTGTTAAATTAATGGCATGTGCTTATTTGTGTGCTTATGTTATGTCTTATGTCTTTTATGTGGCATAAGTCTGTGGAGAATCCTGCGGCCTTAAAGAAGAAGGTTGATATGTAATGCAGCTTTGTGTGCTCAGCTAGGTAACATAAACTAATGGGTTAATAATTAGCAAAACAGGTGGGTAACAGAATGGGTCTCGATTCTCTAATTAATTGATGTCTTGTGTTTGTTTAAATAATAGTTTTCGAGTGAGGCCTAAGGCCTGAAAAGAAATGGCAGTGGTCGTGAAACTTGTCCAGAGTGGAGCCTTGTATTCGCACAGCAGTGGAAACATTTATCACGTTGTTGGTTTTGACAGAAAAATGCAGACTATTAACTGTGCTGAACGTGCACTCGGTGAGGATGGCTCAGGGACATTAAACCAAGCGGCATTGCCAAGGTTAGGAAGTCGTGGACTGTATCTCGAAAGAAAATGTTTCTCTTTTGAGGAAGCCAAAAGACGTGCAAGCAAAAGGACAATAGGGCTTAAGAGAAGCCTGAACTTGGTTTGGAAACTGAGATGACCTACTGTTTTAATCGTGGACTGACATGGCATAGCCAATGAGCGGTGTGGATTTCAGAGAAATTATACAATTTGTAGAAAGTTTAGCTAGACAGAAAGGTATAAAACTTGGCCCCTTTGACAGGAGGGCGCTTCTCGCTTTCCGATTCCTGATGGGCGTGTCGTACTGTTGGACTTTTGGCGCACGTAAGGATAACAGGCTTAAATGACTTTATCTTTTAAGGTGGAGTGAGTTTTAGTCAGGGAAATAGACTTAGGGAATGGAAAACTGTTATTTTGCTTTAACTCATACATGCTGATTTGCTTTGAAGATGTCAATTCAATCATTCATTTACCTTAATTGATGCTGCTTAATTTGCTAATAAATAAAGATTTCCTAATGAGAATGCACTTTCTTGAATAATAAAGTTAATAAATAGATTTTTGAAACGACAAGCTGGTCTTGTTTATTCATAGTCTAGTTATCATCAGCTGATCCATTTACCTAAGTGACTTAATTAATATGATGAATGCATAAAACCATGGTAAGAAATAATAAACTGCAGTTGTGTATATAAATATAAATAGTTTGTGAATAGGTATTCCTAAGTAGGTCACATGATTCAGTCGCCCAAAAATTGTCTCGTTTGTTAATGGGCCTTGTGAGTGTTTTATGATTAATGGTGAGTATTATGATTGATGGGTAGAGTTGGTGAGACAGTTTTTCTATAGGGGCGCTGGATCAAAAGCGTCAGGAAAGGAACGAACAGTAAAGATAGTGACTGTAATGAGAGAAGTAGGAAGATCAGTTACATTAATAGGAACTGCAGCAAGGGTGGTGATACCATCAGAAGGGACAGTGATAGGGATGGGAGATGATAAACTAATTATGACAAGACTCTTCTGGGAAGTATGTGTCATCTTTGTAACAGGAATGGGATGTTTGTTTCTTTGCGAAGATTTGTCCAAGCAGAAATGTAGTTCCAGCAGTATTGCTGTTCCGTCCTATTCAAATAGCATCAGAAAGGGTTAAGGCTTTTTCAATCCCAGGCTTTTTTTCAATTGTCTACCATTGTTTTTTATGTGTCTATTTTTTGCTTGTGTGAAATTGCTGTGTTGCGTTGACTACGGGATCTCCAACCACAATGGCGCAGCCCTGGACATGGTGCTTGAGATATTTGTTGGTGGATCCTGAGGAGGAGAGAGCTGTTCTGTGACAGGGGATCACAAAGCAAGCTGCAGTGACACAATGAATTCTTAGAAATCGGGTCTTGATTAGGCACGGGAATGCGCCCTTTCCAAGAAGTGACCACTGCTCAATTCAGGGTAAGTTATTAGGTTGTGCTCACCCTCTGGTAGCTTGGCACAGAGCAGTCAGGCTTAACTTAAGAGCCAATTTGTAATGTATTTGTGCAACACCTGAAATAGAAAAACTGTGAAAACACCACTTGAAAATAATACACACCAGGTTAGACAAATAGAGCTTAATTCAATGAACAAAACAAGAAAAAAATCCAAAAAAGTCAACAGGAGTTACAATTTTTTCTAAAGATTTCATGGACATCTAAGGCTTAAAAGTCAATATCACTAAGGAGTTACTTGAGTTCATGCTGGACCGGGTCAAATCTGAAAATTCAAGCCAACGGTAATGGATTGCAAGTTGAATGTAGATGCTCCAAAGGCCTCATAATAATAAAGTCCCCTTTATTATTATGTGTTATTATTATGTGTTGAATCTCTTTACAATGAAGGCACTGAGTCATCGATGAGCCTCACAGTCGGATCTCATGTTATTGTCAAACCTCTTATGATGAAGACACTGCATCATTGGGGAGCCTCGCAATCAAGTTCCTTGTCGTCTTCGAACCCTTTATGATGAAGGTGCTGCATCATCGTTGAGGCCTTCTGTGGAGTCTCAGAAGTGGCACTTCAGCAGCATCAAAGGCAAATGTGTTGGTATCGACCAGCACAAAGCAGGTGATGTGTGAATTTAGGCAGAAAACAGCTGCAGACCCCCTCTTGAAGTCGCAGGACTGGGTAGGCACCTCTTGGCAGGGTAGGACTCACAGTTGGCAAAGTCCAGCAGCTGAGTCAGAGTTTAATGAAGTCTTTGATGTCCCTGAGACCTCAGAACAGGAGGTGAGCCAATAAGCCCTTGGAGTCACTTGCTTATGGGGATGTAGAGAGTCAGGTCCAGTCCTTCTCACCACAAGCAAGCGGGCAGCAGGCAGAAGGGCATGCGCTGCAGTGCAGGAGGCCAGCAAATCCAACAGAATCCAGCAGAGTGTCAGTTCTTTCAGCAGCACGGCAGTCCTTCTTCCAGGCAGAGTGTACTAAGTTGATGGTGTCAAGGGTCCAGTACTTATACCCAGTAGTGCCTTTGAAGTGATGGAGTCTTCAAAGAGACCCTTGAAGTACCCAAGGTCCCTGCCCTTCCTGCCCAGACTCAAGACTCACTACACAGGTGTAAGCAGATTTGTGTATGGTGACAAGCACCGTCCTATTCAGGTGCAAGTGTCAACTCCTCCCTCCCACCTAGCCCAGGAATACCCATCAGCCTGGTGATGGGCCATCAGGAGTCGAATGTCACACCTCAGTTCCTTTTGTATGTGACGGTCTAGAGGGAATCTACAAAGGCCAGCTGCCATCCACCTCAGACATGTATTCAGAATGGTTAATGTAAGAAAATGCCAACTTACTAAAACTGGCATTGTCAGACTTACAATTTAAAATCCAACTTCACCATAAATTTTGATTTTAAATTGTGAGCCCAGAGACACCAAACTAAAAATGTCTACCTTGTCCCAATTGGAAAGTACACTGAAAAATGGAACAAGATAATCCCAATGTTGACCTATATGTAATATAGGCCTAGCAATAGTGAAAGATGAATTTAAGAGATTTTCAATACTTGAACATGTAAAACTTAAAAGTCAGTGCATGTTCAGCCTTTTAAATGCACTGGACCCTTTCCTTGAGGCTGCCTAGGTCCTACATTATGGGTAATGTATATTTATGTAAAAGGAAGGTTTGAGCCTGGCGAGAAGCGTAACTTGCCAGGTCGACATTGCAGTTTAAAACTGCATACACATGCTTTGCAATGACTGGCCTGAGACATGTTTGTAGGGCTACTGAAGTGGGTGGCACAATCAGTGCTGTAGGCCCACTAGTAGAATTTAATTTACAGGAAATAGCCACATATAATGCACTTTACTCGGGAATAAGTAAATTAAATATGGCAATTGTGGATAAGCCCATGTTTTAGGGACAGAGAACCTACACTTTAGTACTGGTCAGCAGTGGGAAAAATTCCAAGAATCCTAAAGCCAGCAAAAATGACAAAAGAACAATTGATGGACAGAATGCTGAACACTCTCAATCAGGTTTTTGCTCACCATGCGATTTAAAGCGATTGATTTATGCCCAGATCTCTGTACTGGGTGTAAGTGTTTGACATTTTTCAGCATTCTGTCCGTCAATTGTTATTTTTTAATTTGTTCACCCAAGTGAGACGGGGATGCCCAACTGTGGGTCCCTTGCTCGCTATGCCACTGGAATACAGCTTTTTGGGGTTATGTCCCAATACTGGTCCTAGGATGCTTGGTTCGGTCCAGGGAGGTCTTGGTTTGGCAGTTCGGGCTGGACTGTTCCCATGGGGAGCAGAGTCTGGATTGATTTTCATATGGCTAAGTCCTAAGGGGGTGCCATGGTGAGCAAACCTGCTATGGATCGGGGCCCAGATCGCTGTACTGGTGGTGAGTGTTTAATATTGTTCAGCATTACGTCCATCAATTATTCTTTTTTCATTTAGCAGAAATAAAGTCAGCAAAAGAGGAGGTCAGAAAGCAAAAATGCCTGGGAAACCACAGCAAGGATGTCAGGTCTACCTGTAATGTAATCTAATGAAGATTTCTATAGTGCAACCAATACCCAAAAAATGGGCTCCTAGGTGCTATAGTCAGATGAAGGTCACCCACAGCAAATACCAGAAAGGCTAATGAGAAAGGAAAAGCCAGGTCTTTCATTCCTTCGGAAACTGTGGGTGATTTGACTTAGTACACAGTCTTATTGTATGATTGTTCAATATTAGGACCAAGGACTGCAAAGTAATTACCTTTTATGTGACATGGGGCCATATGTATCAATGTTAGGTTTTGCAATTCTCAAATAGCTAATTTCTGGGATTCGCTATTTGAGAATCGCAGAAACGCTATGTATGTAGGATTTGCAATACATTTTGCGAATCTTACATATTCCATAATTGCGAATCGCAAATTGCAATGCACAATAAAGGAATACCTCCCCATTCATTCTTATGGGCCTAGAGGCCCGTAGGAAGGAATGGGAAGACATTCTCAATTTGCAATTCTCAATTAGAGAATTGCAAATTGGGAATGCAATTTCAAGTGTGCCAGGTTGTCAAAAGGACACCATGTTGCACCCCTGAAATGAGCATGGGTGCACATGCCACTTTGAAAAATGCAAAAATGTGCATTTTTGAAAGAAATCGCAAATTACCACCAACCTGTAGTTGGTGGTAATTTCGATTCTTTATGCCATATTCGCACAACGTGGGTGCCTCATACATTCCATTTAAGGAATCTCAATTTGCTATTCTTTAAATGCATTCGCAAAATAAGGAATCACAAATTTTGCGATTCCTTATTTTGCAAGGCAGTTTTTCTTTAAACATACCATTAAGCCTACTTGCAACCGCAAAGGATGAAATTCTGAGAATTTCGGTATTTGCGATCACAATTTTGCATGATACATATGACCTCAGGCCAATACTTTTGAGGGAGCAGGCAACTAGAATTAGAAGACCTAAAGTTCTTGGAGGAGTGAAAAGAGTAAGGAGG
This sequence comes from Lissotriton helveticus, assembly GCF_964261635.1. NCBI lineage: Eukaryota > Metazoa > Chordata > Amphibia > Caudata > Salamandridae > Lissotriton > Lissotriton helveticus. The sequence continues at coordinate 1,235,388,382 of NC_136063.1, read as the reverse complement.
ATCGGAAGGCTCCTCTGGCTACTTGTGTGAAACACACTATGTATAATGGATAGTGTTTTACATTTTATATTTTGTTCAAAAGGAAGCCAATGCAGATGCTTTTATTTGAGTGAAGAAGAACAAGATTTGGGAAAGTTAAGTAATAATCTGTCCTCTGCGTTTTCGCCTAGCTGACGTTTCCTGGTACGATGAGGGGCAAAACCAATGTAGAAAGAGTTAGAGTAATCTAGTCTTGAGGTAATAAAAGCATGCACTATAGTTGTTCTGGCAGCCTGAGAAGGTGTCCAATCACTTTTCTTAACATTTACCTCAATCTACAGCTTGAAGTGGCGATAGGTATAATTTGAGGTTTAAATGAAAGTTGCTTAAATTTCACCTCGAAATTTTTGCAGCCTTGGTTATAATCAGATGTGAGAAAAGTTCCACAGGCCACCAATTTTCAGACCAGAATTGACAATTTGTCAATAGAACCAGGATCTCAGTTCAGCTTTAGATAATGTTTGTTCATCCAAGCGAAGACTCTAATGAGGCATTACTTAAGTCTGTTTTGGTGGAAAGTACTCTCATTAGTCAATCTGGGTAGTATCTGTATGTGACAAAACTTAAAATCTGGAACTTTGCATCAGGGCTGCTAAAGAATCATATACATGTTGAAGAGTGTAAGGCTCAAGGGAGATTCCTGTGGCACCCTGTGTGGGAGCAGCAGAGATTTAGAGGAAACAAGTGAAAGCTGAATAGTCTTGGTTCTGCCAGAGAGCAAATGAGTGTTCCATGAAATAGCCATAGACTTGACACCTATATCTTCCAGTCTATGGATCAGAATGGCATGTTGTCAACAAATCAAGAAGGACAAGGGCAACCATGTAGGGATTTGAGATGATCAGGTACATTGAGAAGAATTGATTCTGTGATATGACCCAATGGAAACTGAGAAAGACCCAGTTCTGCCAATGCCAGCAGTCACGAATCAGAGATTTCAAGGCTGTGTGACTTACTGATGTTGTGTTCTCATTGAAGATGAGCAGCAAGTATGGCCAGACTGTCACAACATTTAGAAGCTAGCTGCTATGCGGGGCAATCATGCATTTTTCGGTTTCTGTTCATTAAGCGGGACCATGGATGACTAGAGGTGTAGGTCAGGTTTTTGATTAAACATTTTGCTGGATAGTGATATTAGTAGAGTCACCTGGTTTCAGACACGTCTCAGACTTTAGGTTGAGCCCACAAGCACACTAGTAATCTGAGTGACATCAGAGTTGGGTGAGCAATTCATGCCTGTTTTAACTGGTAGAGCTTTCTTGGGGTTTCAGTCACGCACACAAAATCCTAGTCTAGAAACAGTCTTGCCCATGACGCCACATCAAAATACTTGCCATATTCGCATAAGGTTAATGGTGTAATGTCCTACAATACAGATGTTTGCTGTTTCTTTTATGGAGTGATGTCCTAAAATGCAGATGTTTGCTGTTGTTATTTACCACAATTGAAATAGGTGAGGTTGCAGACAACCTTTTAAGCTTATGCTGCATGGGTGCATTATTGCTATTTTGCATGTACTAGAGTGTATTCCTGTCATGCCATGCCAATAATGCACCTCAAATCACAATGAAGCAGATGGGTTCCATATACCTTCAATGTTAACATATATATGGATCGTTACAAAAATGAGTGCTTGAATACTGTGCATTTTGACTCACTTTAAGGTGATTCATGACTTGGAAGAGACAGAACAAAGACAGACCTTGGCTCCGTAGTCTAAAGCATTCACCCCAAAATCCATGATTTAAAAAAAGTGGCAACGGATTTGAATCCTGGTGGCGCGCTCAACATTTTTTATAACCAAACTCTAACAAAAATTGCTTCCACTAAGTTGGGCAGCAATAATGTAAGGTTTTTAGCACAGAGCTGTGATGGTGAATGTGTGCATTACAATTAGACTTGGGGAGAACAAAGAAATTAGTTGGAGTCTGGCCTCATTTGTAAGCCCATTGCACCACCGGAGCATTACTTTTTTAGAAGCACTGGCGGCGCAGTCTTTGTACCCATATCTACAAGCCACGTAAAATCACCTTACGTGACTTTTTATGGGCGCCTTTCAAGCATTACTCTGTATAAAAAGGGCATTCCATGGGTGTTCCCATGCATCATCCATGGTACCTAACATGTTCCCAGATTTACTAAGTGTTGTAAACCTGGGAATGTGTCAGAATCCTACTTCTCCCCAGGGGATGCATATGAGTGGAGCAATGAGAAGAAATTCATTTATTTATCCTCGTGTTCTGCTCTTTGTATGTGTGCTGCGCGCTGCAGCACACAAAAAAGGAGCAAATTGCTTTTAATTATTGTTTACATGCCAGAAGGTGTCCATTCCTGTACATAAACAGTCACCACTGCAGCACAGGCACCCTTGCACCATTGTGCAACGATGTCTGTGTTGGCTCACGGCTCCTGGTTGTGCAGGGGAGAAGGACAGGAAGGCATGGTTTCATGTAGATACAGTGCATTCTTTCCCTTTTATTTGGAATCACGGCAGTGCAGTAGGAAGTGTTGCTGTGCTGCTGTGCATCAAAATATAGTAAATAAGGCACTCTTTTTTTGTACTCTGCACAACTACACCTTTACTGGTTCATTTAAATCCAATGATTCCCAATCACTTCACTTCAATAGACCAGGGACGTTCAATGGAATATTCATTCTTGCTAACTCCTGATGATATCGGATAATAAGCAACACTTCTGGTGCACTGCTGATCAAAGACAGGACTTAAAACAAATAATGGTTTCAGAATCTGCTGTGTATGATAAAGCTACAATATCAATGAGATGATTACAATCACCTGGTCAGAACGTACTTAAAAAGTATATATTTTAGTGGAATTGTTTATTACTGTGATCTGTGTTGCTCTTTGAAAAAATTGGATTAATGTATACATATGCTTGCCATACACAGAGCAGCAGTGTAGAGAAATGCACATTTAGCCATACAACTGATGTTATCTGGGCAGGGTTAATCAAGACAGCATCTTTTTCCAAATCATTTATTGTTTTTATTAGTGTCTATTAATGCTTCGAGAGGCTGTTTGAATTACAACTCCAAAACTTGAACCCAGGGACACTTATAGACACCTATCATTGGCTTTTCACATTTACCTGAACTGAAGACAGCGATGGGTAGAGCTGCCTCCGAAAGAAATGTGAACAACTAATTTTCCTTGAATGCCATACAGACTTCCATTTACAATATGGATGTTGCCAATTTTGTAACAATTTCGCATTAATACGCTATGGCGGTATTAGGGAACCAAAAGCAGCAGTGGAAAAAATTCCCAAATCTGCCCTGCACCCTTCTTTTCCTCACTCTAGCTCACTCTTTCCACTCATCCATTTTTTCTGTCTTCTCTCTTTTCCCTCACTATTCTCTCACTTCCTCCCTATATCTCTCTTCTCACTCCCTCTAATGCTCATAAATTGCCCTGAGTCTGCTGCAGTTATCCTCAGGGGGTTGTGGAAAGGGACAGAGCCACCAGTAGTGGCCCTGGGTTTTCAAAACCAGCCTCCAATGGCTCCAGCCCACCTGAAAATTCCTGATATAAAAAAAGGCCTGTCAAGCCCTGAAAATGGCTGTCTGATGGAAATCAGGAAAACACTGCTGCACTTCAGCGCTGTCGCTATGCTTGTTTGTGAAAATGTAGAGCGCAAACCTGACACCAGAGCTAGGAAGGTGATACGAAGCACACACAGTCTCACGGAGTGCTCCCTTTAACATAATAAAAATAGTCCCCTCAAACCTGCAGTGGAAGGATACAACTCATCCCTTCAGACCACTGTGAGGCATATTCACTATGGCGGAGCGCGGAGTTATCCTCCTTGCATTAACGCCGTGCTCCGCCACTTCTGAAATGCAGTACTGCACCACATTTAAAACAATATTGTGCAGCCCTGCATTTCCCCTTATACTGGCACTAAATTTAGCAGCCTAGCACCAACGCCGACACCCTTGCACCACAGTGCAAGGGTGTCTGCATCGAGGGGAAGATTGTTCATGTGCAGGAGGGTCTCCCTTCCTGCACATACACAATCTTTAAATGGTGTTTTGTAACTTCTATGTGTGCTGCTTAATGCTTAATTAATTGTTTATGTGCAGGAAGGTTTACCTTCCTACACATAAACAATCAATGGCCTTTCGCTGTTTCTATGTGTGCTGCACAACTCAGCACACATAGAAACAGCAAAAACAAAGAGAAATGAAACATTTCTCCTTGTTGCGCCTGTTTAAGACCATGTTTTAGGCCCCATTACGTGGCCTAATGCTGCCTTGTGAATAAGGCAAAGCCCCTATCGCCACTACATCCTGAAAAATAAAATTGTGGTGGCGATAGATGCTTGTAAAAATGCCCATGTGACACCAAAGTATTCCTTGAGCGACAAAGGAGCAGAGACAAGTGAAAAAGCCAACAAAGCCATAGGTGATAAGCAAGTGGTTGACCGAAAACCTTGTGTAATTATATCATAAATATGTTCTTGAAACAATAGGTCTGCCAACACACAGACAAATGTTTCTGTAGGTGAGACCTAAAAATCGTATTCCTATTTTAAAATTCCCATGCTGTCAATCTGCACAGCTACTGGACTCAAAGTAATGATTCACAGCATGGAGAGTGCCTGGAAACAAGATGCACCTTATTCATTTTCCTCTTTTGTAAAAATAAATACAGTCAGGGAAACATATTCATTGGTGTCTACATTTATGTGTAAATAGTAACAATGGAAAAAAGTTTAGCCTTTATTCTAGACTCTCAAATAAAAATGACTAGGACATTGCAAGACACCTCAGTGTTCCTTAACATCATAAGGGTACTTGAACGGTTGCACTGTCCCACTATATGAGCACGGAACTTGGTTACTTGAAATATTCTTATTAAATAAGTTGGTAATTCAATATTCATATATTATGATGGAGCCTATACTTTTCCAAACAAATATATCCAACATTCATCCCTCTCTTCCCCATTTTCTAAAAAAATGCTTATACTTCTTTTCTCACAGTTTTTTATTTGTAAATTGTTTGCATGTTCACACCAAATTTTGTTTTCAGATCACCACCATTTTCATAATCATTGTCTGCCATCTCTGTTCCTAAAACTACAATTTTGTTTTCCCTTTTCTTCCAATTCTTTCTGGACCAAATATTTTAATTACCACTCACCTCCCATCCTGTCTCTTCAATTCCCTCCTGGTAATGAAATATATTTGTATTGTTAATTTCCTTCCTACTCTTTGTGGGCTGCTGTCAGCACTGTCAAAGAAATTCTATAATGGAACGTTTATTGTCATTGGTGACCAGATGCCCTCACCCACATTACACTTACTTATATGAGCTGTCAGCCAACATTCTTCATCCATTGGTCTGCTATTGTGTCATTCATATTTTCTTCTGCCAACTACATTCTACAGCATGGGGCAAAGGGTCAGCCCACTTCAACCATTCGCCAACAACACTGGGTGTGATGTAATTCAGCTCTTTCACAAGGAGTCCATTCGCAGACAAATAGTTCCCTTCGATATTTGCTTTTTGAGACCAAAATAGTTCGTTTTTTTAAATATAAGGGAGAGACTTGCAGCTTCCACAAGGCTTTATAAAACAATGGCAAAACCAGCACTAACAAATTCAACAGGTTCGTAGCCAAAACCAGATCGAGTGGCTTTCCAATGCTTGTTTTCTCTGAATCTTCATCTTTGCTGTCCCAAAATGTTGCCCTGAAGTTAGGAGAGTGTTTTATGCGCATTCTTCTGCTGCACAGCACAGATGCTGCTCAGTCACTGAGTATTATCATTGTTCACAGTTCGAGGGAAGGCGGTTGCCCGCTCAGTGCATTTATTTAAAGTGCCTTTCAAAGTTAAAACGAGCTTCTAAGAAAATAAAAGGTCCGGATTTATAAAGAGAAAATACACTTTTTTCTATATAATAAAGTGCTAGAGTTGAATAGTGGCCTCGCAATTACTGATACCAGTGTCATACAACTCTAAAAAAGCAGATACAATAACAGAACAACTAGCTCTCAAACACTCTGTCAAATAAATAGCTTTATTCTCACGTTCAGCTGAGCTTCTTTCTCAGAAAGTCTATAATTATTTGCTGGATAATGGAACATTCAAGGTCCTAACTGCAACTCTAAAAATAGTCGTCTGCGTGTTAAAATGATGTAAATGCAGTGGCGGCTCCTCGAGGGAGTGATGCGGGGCGGAGGGGCGGGGCAGGATGGGGGTAGTAAACTCGGGCATACGGCCGAACCGTACACAAATAAATAAATAAAACGAATTACATTGCTCGCTCTGCAACCCAATCGGTGAAGCAGCGAGTGCAATGTAATTCGTTTTATTGATTTCTTTATGTACTTAGGGGCCTATTACGATTGCGTTTTTTCCGCATCCTCCGGGCCGGCGGAAGCCACCGCCGGCCCGGAGGATGCGGAAAAACCGCAGTGGACCCACCAAAGACCCACCGCCACATTAGGATGGCCGGTGGGTCCTGGTTTCCGTCTGCAGCTTTTCCGCCGCGGTTGGCTTACAACCGCGGCGGAAAAGCTCTAATATGGTGACAGTGTCTCTCAGACACCGTCAGCCATATTAGGATGGGCTGTTAAAAATGCTTTTACGCGGTGGGTTTTCCGCCGTGGAAAAGCATGTGTAACTTCACTGCGGGGGCCTGTTGCGGGCCCCCTGGGTGAAGGGGGGTGGGGGGGGCACATGGGGGGTACCTATGGTACCCCCCTGCATTTGTATGCAGAAATCCGCAGGCACCACACGGTGCCTGCCGCTTTCTGCATACAAATGCAATGTATGCATTTTTACCATTGCGGCGGATGCAGCTTGAAGCCGCACCCGCCGCAATGGTAAAAATAGAGGATGTGACCGCCAGGGTGGCGGTCACATCCTAATTGCACAGGAGGGAACTCCGCAGGCCATGCGGAGGTTCCCTCCTACTCTATGGTGGCGGACGGACTCAGGTCCGTCCGCCATCATAATCGGCCCCATTATTTGGTTCGGCCATATGCCGGAGTTGACTACCCCCGCCCCGCAGCACTCCCTCCAGGAGCCGCCACTGTGTAAATGTGCCTGTGCCAAACACTACTGGCTGTCACTTGATTTATTTTCTTTTTGCTGAAAACTTAATATTCCTAGTGTGGGCCTTCTTTACAAACATTTTGCTGTACAACTCCTGGACTACTCCCGAATTCCATGCGTAAACCACGAGTCGCACCAGCTCAGAGCAAAATCTTTGTGAATTGGACTTGAAAGTGCTGGGACATATACTGAACGGGATCAATGCAGCAGAACAGAATGGTACTGCTGCATACTCTGCAGTGCATGGGGACCCCTAAACCTTCGGGGGCCCCTGGACCCATCAGGGTCTCCTATTCAGCACAGAGCCAATGGATATCTGGGAGATATGGGAGACACAGGGGCCCCTCATTGAGGTTTGATGAGTGGAAAGCATTACATCTATCCCTACTCCAACAGTAAGGTGACATGCCTACTTAAGCATTTTCAGAAGAAATGACAAAAGGTGTCAGTATGTGGAGTCTTCCTAGGAAGTCTCTCCATGATCAATGGGTCAAAGAGCATAAAGCTACCTAAGACAGAGCTCGTCATATGATGCTCTATCTCTGAAGGCAAGCAAAAAGTGGTGTTCTATCTCGAATTCCAACAACTCCGATGGTGCATTTTGAATCACACCATCCACTCTGGGTACCGCTCTGAAGGTAATTTTCTACGATGTGGACAGTGTGCCTTCCTTGCGACAATTTGTCTTTGGTTGCCAGGCCTTCTCCTATGCAAAGCTCAATAACCTTCTTTTATTGACTCAAGCCACACAATTTTAATTTCTTCTCTCCTTGCCTAACTAATAAAACAAAGACATAATTCTGCCTAAAAGAGGCTTCTTCACCTGTAACACAAAACATGAGACAGAACAGATTCCACAGCACACATGAAATTAAATTAAACTGTTAATGCTAAACATGAGCTTTCAGGGACTTGCATTTCAGGTCTACAAGGTTTAGCCAATAAATAAGATCTCCACTCTATCAGGGCTATGGGATGGGTTTCAAAAAATAAAATTGAATGTTTATGTTTCAGTTTTTTTACAGTAGGCAGTGGTCCATGGAATCACTGCCTGCTCTTAAAAAGATATTCTGTTCAACATTCACAAAGGGGAAAGGGGTCCCTTGGGAACCCTTTCCCATTTGTGAATGGTTACCACCTCCTTTGAGATGGGAGTAAAAAATGAATGTGTTGTTCCCTCAACTCAGTAGCAAAATATTCATACATACCACTGTGATTCAGTATTTGAAAGGGATGCCCTAAACAAATCTCTTTCAAATACCAAATCACTAAACTCAAATTGTGATTCAGTAACATGTCACCAAATCATAATTTGTGCTTTGTACGTATGAAAAAGCTTTTTTTATCAGAAACATTTCTGTAAATATGGTCAGTACTGACCACAGGTACAATGCTTTGTACATGTGTCCCAAAGTGCTTAGCGCAAATGGCCATGTAAAATTTAAAAAAAAATGACATTCCTATCCACCAACAAAGTAGTCAAATGAGAAAATAAAACAGCAACCGCAGTAGAATACAAACAAAAGAATGCAATCATGTCACACGAAAACAAAACAGCACAAAAAACAACACACTACATCACTGTCATAGAGAATGGAACTCAACAAAATTATACAAACATTTTGGTGACACATTACCACTTCCACTAATCTCTTTCAAATTACTGTGGTAAAAGGTGTTTGCAGTAATCATTGGGCTACTTAGTACTACAGACAGGTAAAAGACCCAGTAAAAAATTATGTGTGTCACCTGGACGCAGATTGGACGAACACAAAAGGATGCATTGAGAGGAGGTGCAAGGACAAAATTGGGGACATGTTCTTCAACACCTATTTAGGGCTATATCAATTAGAAGTGGGGTGTATTGTGTGCTTGATCAGGTTATCCGATCACTCTTATATCACTAGCCAAAGGAGCATAATGGGTATCCATTTTCAGTGCAAGGTGTTGCTTTGCTGATATTAATGTAGTAGTACAAAGGAGTATATTAATTAGATTGAATGGAGTTTTTTAGTGTAAATGTTAACATTTATTTTACCTACAACTCTCAAAAAGCACGCTGCTAACAATGGCCCTTCCTTGTCTTTTGACAAATATTCACCACTTCATCCATATATCATATTTTCTCCTCTTTCGGACGAAGTATGCACCAATGACCGCTTCAACGAAAGTAAGAGAAGAATGGAGATATGCGCCAAGCTGACATTCTAAAACTGCTGCAGGGGTATTTGCCAGGGTAGGGTGACCAACTGGCATTGGTGCAAATTCAGGACAGTGAGTGTAAAAATTCAGGACAAAGGGTCAAATTTCAGGACACAAATTCAGGACAGGAGGTCAAAATTCAGGACAAAACTTCAGGACAATAGGTACGTTTTACAGACACATCAGAGGTCGCGCAATAATATATAAGTAAGCCCAGCCATTTCCAAACATATTCAACCATTTGCAAACCTATCCATCATGTATCCTTCATCTATCATTTCACTCATCCATCACTTCATCCATCCCCTCATCCATCCTTTCACTCATTCTCCATTATCCATCCATCCATCCACCCTTTCACCCTATCCATCTGTACACTTATCCATCCACTCTTCATCCCATCCATCCATTCACTCACCCATTCAGCCATTTACCCTTTCACCAATCCAGCCATCCTTTCACTTACTAATCCTTCCACCCATCCACTCTTTTAGTCATCCATCCATCCTCCCTTTCTCTCTCCATCGACCCTTTCACTTAGCCATCCTTCCTTCCATCCATCCATCCATCCACCCACCCATCCATCCATCTACTCATCCAATCATGAATCCATCCATTGACCCTATCACTCATCCATCATTTCACTCCTTCACACATCTATTCATCCTTTTGTCCATCTACCCTCCCTTTCACTCACTCATCCATCCTTACATCCACCCTTTCACTCATACGTCCATTCATTCACCCTTGCACTTATCAATCCATCCATCATTTCACTCATCCACCTACCCACCCATCATCCACCCAACCATCCACCCACCAACCATCCACCCATCCACTCATCCATCCTTTCACCCACCCACCATCCAATCCACTGATCCATCCTTTCACCCACCCACCATCCACCCACCCACTCCCCCATCCATCCTTTCACCCACCCACTCATCATCCATCCATCGCTTTCACCCACCCACTCATCATCCATCCATCCATCCTTTCACCCACCCACTCTCCATCCATCCATCCTTTCACCCACCCATCATCCATCCATCCATCCGTCCTTCCCCTCATCATCCATCCGTCCTTCCCCTCATCATCCATCCATCCTTCCCCTCATCATCCATCCATCCATCCTTTTCCCTAATCATCCATCCACCCTTTTCCCCCATCATCCATCCATCCATCCATCCTTCTACCCACCCACTCATCATCCATCCATCCTTCCCCTCATCATCCATCCATGCTTCCCCTCATCATCCATCCATCCATCCTTTCACCCACCCCCTCATCATCCACCCATCACCCTTCCCCTCATCATCCATCCATCCACCCTTCCCCTCATCATCCATCCTTTCACCCTTCCCTTCATCATCCATCCATCCATCCTTTCACCCACCCCCTCATCATCCACCCATCCACCCTTCCCCTCATCATCCATCCATTCACCCTTCCCCTCATAATCCATCCTTTCACCCTTCCCCTCATCATCCATCCTTTCACACCCCCCTCATCATCCATCCATCCATCCATCCTTCCATCCATCCATCAGTCCTTCCCCTCATCATCCATTCTTCCCCTCATCATCCATCCATCCTTTTCCCTCATCATCCATCCATCCTTTTCCCTCATCATCCATCCATTCATCCTTCTACCCACCCACTCATCATCCATCCATCCATTCATCCTTCTACCCACCCACTCATCATCCATCCATCCTTCCCCTCATCATCCATCCATCCTTCCCCTCATCATCCATCCATCCATCCTTTCATCCACCCCCTCATCATCCATCCATCCACCCTTCCCCTCATCATCCATGCATCCATCCACCCTTCCCCTCCTCATCCATCCATCCATCCATCCATCCATCCTTCCATCCTTCCATCCATCCATCCATTTATCCTTCCCCTCATCATCCATCCATCCTTCCCCTCATCATCCATCCTTCCCCTCATCATCCATCCTTTCACCCACCCATCCATCCATCCTTCCCCTCCATCCCTCCCCTCATCCATTCATCCATCCCCTCATCCATCCATCCTTCCCCTCACCCATCCATCCATCCATCCCATCTATTTATCCTTCCCCTCATTCATCCATCCTTCCCCTCCATCCATCCATCATCCATCCATCCTTCTCCTCATCCATCATCCTTCCCCTCTTCCATCATCCAGCTACCCTTCCACCCATACATCCAGCTATTTACATTTTCTATCCATCCTTCCCCTCACTCATCAATCCACCCATCCTCTCTCATTAGCCATGTATTCAATCTTTCATTCATCCATTCACCCTTTCACTAATTCATCCAGCCATTCACCCATCCCTTCACTTACTTACTCGCCCAACTTTCCATATTAATTTTGAGCTGAGCCCTTTTGAGAAGAGGCCCATCAAGAGCTTCACCCTCGCTTCAGGGGCCGTTCCAGGACTGGGACAGAAGCCACCCAGGGTGGAGACAGGATCCACCACAGGGGGGGGACAAGAGCCATCACAGGCGGGGGTGGACTGGAGCCACAACATGGGGGGACAGGAGCCATCACTGAGTGGAGGGCAGGAGCCATCACAGGAGATGGAACAGGATCCACCAGGGTGGGCACAGAGGTGGGCATGCAGTATTCTAGTATCATCTTGGGCTCCTCGCCCCATCCTACACAAGACAACGAAGACAGGCTCTCTGTCCAAAATGTTATCCCCCAATGTGATGTACAGTACTTAAAGGAGATACTCGAAGAGAACTGATTGAACGGATTGTCCTCCATACTTTGTTAATCAGTGTGGGTACGATTGTGCCATTTCTTTATTGTATTACATTATAGACTGCATGTTTGAAGAACCGAGGTTTGCTTACAATTTAGTGACAGTAATTAAGCTCGGTGAAGAGAAGCACGTGCTGCCTCGGTGTAATCAGGGGTGTAATCTGGCCGAGTCTCGGATGTTTGGGGCCCTGGGTAGAAATGGAATGTGTGAGCCCCCCTCTAAATAGCAGAGACATGATGCGGTCAGGGCTGTTTGCATGTGAATAGATGTCACTGCTCCTGAACCTGCAGCCCCTCCCTCTCAGTCTCCTTCGAAGCACCTCTTAACAGCTCATCAAGGGCTGGAGGTGTGAGGGTTGCCATCCCACTGCGCCTCTCCAGTGCTGCTGAGTATCTGAGGAACTTTGGAGCAGCATCGGAGTGAAGAAGGGAGGTGGGTGCAAGCTGTGCCGGCTTTAGGTCGAGGCAACCGGTGCCCTGTTAAAATGACGGACAAATGGCGTCCGTTAAAGAATCCTTAACGGACAACGGACAGACGGCCGAAATTACGGACTGTCCGTGAAATTTACGGACGGTTGGTCACCCTATGCCAGGGTGAAGCTAAATTGGGAAGCATCCTCTTCACAGAAATTATACCGTTTCTTTTCCCGTCTATGTCTTGAAGAGAAAGCATGATTTTCACTTTTAGGCTGTGCTTAAACTGGCTGAAATTCAATCCTGGAAGCACTTTAGTACAGTACCAGGCAAGCTTGCAGGGAAGGTTCAGGGCTTACTGTGGCAATCTGATCACAATTCATAAGCTATGGTTGGGTCCGTTCATTACATTAGTTGTCTTAGCTTTTCCAGTGCAGGCGACAAACCTCTTGCAGGATCGCAGAACTTATGAGAATCCAGGATGGGCCTCAGGGGGCGGCTCCTCTACTATGGTGGAGGAGCATCACCCCACTGCTTTCCCACAGTGCAAGGAGCAGAAACGTAAAATGGTAATAACTACCATTTTATGTGTCTGCTTCTCGCACTGCGAGAAAGCAGCAGTGTTTGGTTGGGGGCTGTTGAATGAGTCTGTTCTGGGGCAGGGGAGGAGTGGCTTGTCCACTGCTGAGAGCGCTGCCTGCTTGGTCCGTCCCCTGGGGCAGACCAAACCAGTCATGCACATTCTGCCTTTTCTACATGTAGGTTGCATGCAGCCTACATGCAGAAAATAGCCTCCCCATAGGCCCCTGGCTGGTCGGCATTCTGATCAATCACAAAGCTGCCATTGCAGCGTTGTGATTGGCTCAGGGGAGGGGAAGAAAGCTACTTGCTTCCTGTTCTTGCCAGAGGCAGGAGAGCAGGAGCAGGTGCAGAGCAGGACGGGTGCTGAGAAAACGTGGGACTCTTCCCCGAAGGTAAGATAACTTTTAACAAATGTTATTGTTATTTTAAATTATAACTCCCCCCACGCGACCCTCTCAATGAGTCATGCCTGACGTGACTGCACAAATAAAAGAATACAGACACTTAGGGGCAGATTTATCATTGTTTTGTGTCACCATACATTGCCTTGAGTGGTGCCTAGAACTTAGAATCCTATTCCGCAAGCTTAGCAAGGCCAATCTGGTGTAACACAAGGCAGCGCAAGTCACTGTCCTGCATTACGCTGCATGATCACGGAGATACATGGCTGGATGTTACGATGCATCTGTTGCAGGGATTCTGCGAGATCACAGAACCATGCTTGGGATCATAGAACCTTAGTAGTAGAGGCACTGAGTTATCCATGAGTACCCATGAGCCCGGGAACGACTAGCTATAGTGTCTCACTCACAGGCGAACAAGTGATTTGACATCCCAGAACACAACACCCTGGCCCTCCCAGGAACTGCGGCATCAGAACACACCCATTCACTCTCACACTCGTATTTGTCTACAATAAGTTCCATCTATTAGTATATGGGTCTGCGTGTGTGTGATAGCATCTCTTCCAATAGCTAATAGTATAAATTAGTCATAAGCCCTTTTGTTCCATTAGCTTGTCTAATAAATCTATCAGTGTCAAATCTCTGGAAACTGCTTCCTTAATAGTTGGATGTAATACGCTGTTCATAAGCTGACCATACACAGTCTTTCTGTTTCTTCATGGCCAAAGTCTGATTAGCAATCATTAAACAACTTGATATTCCTGTTGCTATATAGATCTCTCACCATAAGACAGGTGCCTTTCCACTAGGCCTTAAAGGGCCAGAGATTAAGAGCCAGTGTGAAGGGCAGGTTAAAATGACACGTGTATATGGGGGGAACTATGAGGTTAAAGCTAGTTTAGTAGTTACCTCATCCCAAACATGTCATGCAGTATTTGCTGGGATGCTCAAATAGAAATTATGAGGTATTTTGGCCACCAAATGAAATCCCACTGACTTGGCTTTACAGATTTCCAGGAAGCCCAGTCTGCCAGTAGGGATGCTATGAAATAAATCTTGTGTTCAAATATTACAGCCCCCCAAATATATTACACAAATTCAGTTTGGTGAGTAGCGGAAATTGCAGTCAGAATGATTAGTGGTAGGGCATGGAACGGATATAGAAGTCTAGCTATGATATTTATTTAGCATTCATACATCCCAGCCAGGACACCGGGAGGGTTCCCATTCCCTAGGGTTTCTTTATATCCCTCCCCAGTAGGGAAAACATGTTACTAGCTTACAGTCTTGAAGGGGATGTCAAAATGATTTACTGGCAGTTATGTGATATATTTAGTTGCCCACCTAAAGTTAGTATGTTACATCACTGTTGAAACTTCAGCTGGTAAGAGAGTTGGATTAAGAATTTTGTATTTTGAGGTGTTAGTCTTAAAGCATGCTGCCTTTTCGAATTTGTCTACTTGGTACTGAAGTTGCAGAATTGAGATCTCTGGTGTGTTCAACGCCAGTAATACATAGTCAGCAAACAGTCTTAGCCATGTTTCTCTATGCAAAATTGGATATGTTACGTCTCTGAGGTGTGACGCAAGGAACCCAATGCTTAAGGCATAAATGAGGACGGACTTAGGGCATCCCTGTCTGATTCTATGCTGGAACTGAACTGCCAGTGATATTCAGCATTGTTATCAATATTCTGTATTGCAGACTTTGATAGCCCTATACTGTTATGGTATGGCATTTGGGGCCTATTCCTACCTTTTCCAGTACTCATGATGGGAAATACCAGTCCTCCATATTGAAGGTTTTCTTTGCATCCAAAGTGACTAACACTGCCTTCATATTCGCTTTTTACACTAGGTGAAATATCAACTTTTTGTTGCCATTTGACTGCCTTTAATAACCCTGAATGATTGGCATGGGTGAGGCCTGGTAGGAGCCCCTTCAGATGCATTATAAGGATTTTCATACAGATTTTGGCACCAATGTTTAAAAGCACTTTGGGCATCTAAGACTTGCATCTCTGATGATATTAGCTTTATTTAAAGATAGATGTAAAAATTGCCTCTTTCATGGACAGCAGAAGTGTTTTGATGTTTAGGAAGAATTGTGAGGACAGCGACTAGTTTATAAAAGATTTTGTAGAAGTACCGCGTTCATCAATTTGGTCCTTTTTAACTTAATTTTCTCTAGGGCTTTCATTTTATTGCAAACTTTGAATGTGAAGTCATCATGTTCAATATCTTCACACTTCCCTTTTCTGACTGCCTTCTTGTTTCCACAATCACAACTTAATTTTCTCTTAAAAGAAATACCTTCTAAAGTTTTAATGGAAGAAATAGATTAATTAGACTAAGGCAGTCCCATAGAGCAGAGTGGAGAGCTTGGAAGTCCAACCACTGTATTACAAGTTGTGTGGATCACCTTTGCGAAGACTGCCACTGGACCGCCGAGACCACCAACCTCTGGGTTTGCGATCAGGCAAAGGCAGCCGCCATAGGGCGGCACAGGGGAGCTGCACTGCCATCCATTTTATGAGTTGGCTGTTCCATGCGCGAACCCTGATGGTCTGACCGCCTGCTTCAAGGTGTCAGTGACGAAGGAATTGGTTTGGCTACTCACCTCTTTCTTGTTCTTCCAGGCAGATTCTGCAGAGGATCCCTTTTTCCAGATCCCCCTTTCACACCAGGATCTTTATGCCGAGGATTACAACCCTGTCTACTGCGATCTACAGGTGAGTACTTTTCGTCCCATATACCCTTTGCCTGGACCCATTGCCTGGACTGCCCACTGGAGCTGAACCCCTCCACATATATCATGCATATGTGTCCATCCGATACAATTGAACTCGAAATGCATACACAGGCATCAATATATTTAGGAAAAATACTCACCACAGCTGCAAGCTGTGAAATGCATACACAGGCATCAATATATTTAGGAAAAATACTCACCACAGCTGCAAGCTCCCCTCCTCCACAGGGCTGGCCCATGGTCACCTCGTAATATAGCGGTCTTTGGAACTGCAGTGCCGTGGGCTGCTGTCAGGGGCAGACATGGTCTTATGGAAGTCGGACTGCCAAACTCATAATAAGGCCTATGTATAATTATAATAGAAGGGGTTAGTATACTTTTTAATCGGCCACCATCCGCAGCACCAAACCATTAAGTAATCTTTGCAATTCCTTTTCCAATTATACTTAACAATGGAACAATCACTTCCAATAGACCAGCCTCTCCCAAGATTTTAGCTTGATGAGAAATATTAATCATATTATTAATATATTCACTAATTATCATGCTATTGTCAGGCACACATGTACAACATTGAAGGACTATTATTACATAGTACGCATCACTTGCATTCTCAAATTAAATTTCCAAAGTTAGTCTGTTTGGAATAACCATTGCATGAATGGCTTGCATCTCCTCATTAATTTTAGTGAATGCACAGAATTGCTAACCAAACAATCCACTAAAGTAAACATATTTCTAAGTTTTACATCACTCAAAGACACATACTTAGGAGGGATCAACAAACCAAATATATCCATAACTACTTGCAAAAACTGACTTTTCACTCTTTCAGGAATCATCTCGTTTATCTCAACTCCATAATACATTCTTGGAAAGCCTAATGCAAGATTGTAGGAACCTATACAAATACTTTGAATGTAAAAATATGCTGTATTATCACAATCATGACAAATGACCCTAAATATAGGGTCACTATCCAACATATAATCTCAGCGAACTTATTCATTGTAACTACAGACACTCATCCCAATAATCTTATAAGTTTCCCAGTCATGATGTTTCTCACGCATCATACTTTTAACTCCTTTCTACTCCATGATTGATTCTAAGTCCAGAATATATCTTTGAAATTGTAAACTCTCCTGATCTTCTTACTATGCCTCAATCCCTTTCAGTTCTGCAGCATTTCTACTCATTTTCACTTCCATTCATTACTTTCTCTAATAGGGTTATTGTTGTACTCTATGAAGGTAGACACCCGTATTAAACACTCTTCTTTATTCAGTCTCCAGTTCAGGTTATATCAATCTTTAGTCCAGCCAGCAGAGGTGTGGTACCAGCCCCACCAGGAGCAGCCTGCCTAGCTGCTCAGCCCATCTCTAACTGCCAACACTCATCCACTCAGACACCCTGGCATTCCACGCATCACAGACGCACCAACATTCTTTGACCAACGCACACTCTGGCTGAGCAGCTAGAGACAACAGGGCTGGAATACATGTTATACAACTAAGTAGGGTATAACATTATCCCTTTTTCTTCAAAGAAAATTAAAAATGAAAATAATACAACATCAATCAAGAACTATAAACAAGAAAAATGAATAATGGTACAAGTCTTTGGATGCAGCAATAAAGACAAAACATTGCAGGAGAAAGAACCATTAAGACAAGAAAAGATGCTTAAGATACATACATGTGAACAGCAATATCCCCCATCACCCCTAAAATGAGATTATAAAACATTTTGAAGCTTAAGCAAAAGCGTAACATTACAAGAAATACAGTTCGTAGCATTTTATATCATACACTGTGATGTAATGTACTATAACACAAGGGGTAAAAGAACCCGCAACACAAATGCCCAAAAGCATAATATAGTAGGGCTAAAGGTAGAATACCCTGCAACTTCAATCCCAAGAGTAAGGGAAACCAAAAGTAAATGGGTCGACACCCATAAAACACCAGTGAAGGGATGTACTATAGGACTGTGCGTAACTGTAACAGGGGTAAAAACCCACATCCAACCCAGTGTAAAGGTTAACCTAGGTACATATATATGGGAACTAACCCAAGTACAAGCACCTTGGAGGGGTTACCTACCCTGTGTAGGAGTAACAAACAATGAAACATAAGAGGTAAACTAGCCCACAACCATTCCTCGTGTATGGGAACAATGGGATGACCACCCAAAAGGAATAAAGGAAGAACCATCCCCCAAAAAAGTGTAAACCTGTTGCATCACGACATCAAAAATGCTGTAAAAGAAACTCCGTATCAATTAAACTCAAAGTAATTAAAATACTGTAGCATTTTGACACAATACAATAAGCAAACTAGAAACCCCCACATGCAACACACCAGTGAGGGACCTCTCACCCGAGTTGTACTACACTGGGCACACACACAAATACTGAACACCCCAAGTAAAATGTTTTAAATAATAATAGGCACAAGCAAAACGTTGGCAAAATGAAGTACTCAATGCAATGGAGTTAATAAAAAAACAGACTGTAATAATGACCACAGTCTTGAAGATCTTCTTTTACCTCACCTACAGTTAATGAGGCCATGCAAAAGACAAAGTACTGCCAAACTGTCCACAAACGTGTAGATTACCTCAGGGGACAAAGACTCCAGTGTCCACAGGGTGTCCTTGCTGGCACTAACCACCATATCAGCGTGTGCAGGGTGTCTCTGGTGTCATCACAACTTCTATAAAACCATTGGACTCCCACGTGCTGATGGATCCGACATGCCACGGGTACTTCGATAATTTTTTATTGTTTGATTATTTAAAATCTTACAATATTTCCAATACAAAAACATATTTTTAAAATACAGTATATTAAAAACAGGTATATCCTACAAAAATTCTGTAAAAGTTATTATAAAAGCAATTTTTCTAAATTATTCTCCCAGTTTTGTAGATGCTATCTTTAGGAACTTTACAAAGGCAGCGTTCATGACTATATCATTTGAATGAAGACAGGTTTTCAAAGCCTGCCTACATGTCCTTGTTCCACGCATATTAAAGTGAGGTTTCAGTAGTGCGCATCTTTCATTGCGGAGTCCAGGGAAGATACATAGAAGGTGGACAATATTCTCTTCTCCACCATTACATAGTCTACACAATGTGTTGCTGCTGGTCTTTTTCCACGGCGGGGCATGACTGAGGCCTGGTAGTATTCCAAATCTTGCTCTCATGAGACATTGTTTGCTTTTTTCAGACCAGGGTATCTCCAGATAATCTTGTACATTCTTTTTTTCGTATCCATTTATTACTGACCACGAATGCTTTCTTTTTGCCAACGTATCTTTGTCCTGTACAAGTGATAGGTGATTTGTTGTTCGATTTACTATTTTTTTAAATGATCCATTGCTTATCATATTGATCCAGATTGGCATTAGTGCAAACTCTTCTACTGCCTCATTGAGATATTTCCATGCAACCGATTTCGTATTCCTATTTATTTCTTGCCAAAGTAATTGAGATATATGATTATCATGGTCATTTTTTATCCTATGCCAAGTTTTAATAAATTGGCCTTTTCTTGCAAATTCTTGATTGTTTAACCCGAACTCCAGTCTAATTTGTGCCGGTGAAGCATTATTTGGGAGATAGAAAAGTGATTTATACGTTTTAGAAAGGACCTTGTTTATCGTTTCCGCATCCATCCCCATTAATGCTTCGCTATCATATGTTATTGTTGGGAGCAATTTAGCCCCTATAATTTTCAAAAGCGGTTGATGGGTCAGGTTTCCGAGCGATTTCTGTGCTATCTTAAATGCTGCAGTAAGTGAATTCGCTTTTCTTTGTATATCCAGTTTTTGCGATTGAAAATTTCCTTTTTGGTCAAATAGTACCCCCAAATACTTGTACACTTCTATTTGTTCCAATTGGGTGTTTTCCATATACCATTTGTTTTTTTTGTCTCTGTTTTATATTCCTAGTGACCACCATGATTTTTGTTTTGGTTTCATTTATTATCATTCCATTTTCCTGAGCATACAGATCTATTCTGTTAATTAGGCGTAGAAGACCGATTTTAGTATGACTTAAAAGGATGGCGTCATCTGCATACATTAAGTTGGATATCTGTTTATCCCCTAACTTAGGAGGAGGGGCGTTGAGCTCATCCAGATTCCTTGATAGATCTCCAAGGAATCAATTAAAGAGGAGAGGGGCCAACACACATCCCTGCTTTAGCCCGTCTATTGCTGGAATCTCCTTTGTTAGTGATCGGCCGTCCCCCATCCTTACTCTTACCCAGGTTTTACTGTGTAGTAATTGAATCAATTTCAATAGTTCAATTGGAATGTTTTTTTCATAAAGTTTTTTCCACAATAAATTTCTTTGCACACAGTCCAAAGCAGATTTAAAATCTACAAAGCAAAGATACAAGGGCTGTTTTAGTCTGAGTGATTTTTCAATTATTAATGATAGTGCCATGATATTTGTCATTGTTCCAAGCCCCTTAATAAAACCAGTTTGATTGAATGGCAAGATCTTATTTTCTGATGCCCATTCATTTAATTTAATCAATAAAATTCCAGCAAACAGTTTAGCATCCGTGTCTTGTAGGGTGATGAGTCTATAGTTCTCCGCAAGGGCCCAATTACCTTTCTTGAATATGGGGGAGAGTAAAGATCCTCGCCAGGACTCCGGGATGTTACCTGTCTCTATAACTTTTTTGAATACCGTTTCCAAGTAGCTCGACCAAAAGTCAGGGTTTTCTTTAAAAAGGGCTAACGGTATCCCATTGGGTTCAGGTGCCCCATCTTTCTGCTTCCTTATTAGTTTTACTAGTTGTTCTTTTGAGATTACAATTTGTTCTTGTATTTTGTCACTGATTATTGAGCTATGCTGTATGTTTGCAGTGATTTTTATAGCTCCATTACTGTTTAGATGCTTTCCAAGATAAGTAACCCATTCTTGCTCAGTTAGAGTTGATGAAACTTCCAATTTGTTCGGCCGTACTAATTTGTTCATAATTTTCCAAAATTCTCTTGCGTTTGCTTGTTTGCTTGCATGAAATAATTTAGACCACATTTCCTGTTTAGCTTGGTATTTCTCATTCCATATTAGCTTTTTCTGGTATTGATTTATTGCTTTTAGATTGTTCAACATTTCCTCATTACTTGCTGTGGTGTTAATTTGTCTCCTCATTCTGTTCCGAGCTCTTTTTAACTTGGTTATTGTGTATGGAATATTCATATATGAGTCCTCTCCTTCTTCTTTCCTTTTTACCGTTCTTTTATTGGGGTTAACCTGGATTTGGGGTTTCACTAATTTCTTGGTGAATTCCTCCCACTGCTCAACTGCTGTTTCCGTCGTATTTTCAATAAAGCAGCTCTTTATAATGTTCTCAACTTTTTCATTCATACTATTCTTATTCAGATTGGTCCAAATTAGTTTTTTATAATTTATTGTTCCAATGTACCCCGGCACAGTATGATATGGTTGGTAAATATTGTTTCTAATGTTGGTGGTTATTAACTGCTGGCAGTGGTCACTATCTCCAACTTTAACTACCCTATAGGAATTTATGTTTTGAAATATATTCAGTGAAACCATTGTATAATCAATCCTAGTACTCGCATTGTGTGCAATATACGTGAATGCGGGGGGTGTATCCTCTTTAAATCTGCCATTAAGGACTCGCAATCCCAATGCTTCTATATCCTTAGTGAATGTTATACCAATTTGGTTTCGTGCCTGTTTTATCATGACGCCTTGGTGATCCTGGTGTGGAATTGACCATTGAAGGTCTTGTGATTGCGCTACATCATCCCTTATGAACGGTGTTAGTAAATTAGGGTTGAAATCCCCAGTCATCACATACTCCACTAATGGGTTTTCTAGCATTTGTTCCAATAGTATGGTGTTAAGGGTTGCACACATAGATGTTCTACTTGTTTTAGTGGGGTGGATATATACATTGATCATAATTAATGACCTATCTTTTTGATCTGCATTTTTATATTTCAATCTGATTATAAGAATGTTATTACTATGTGATACTAGTTGCTCATGCTCAGCTTGTATGCCGCAGGAAATGAAAGTTGCTAACCCCCCACTCAGACATCCATATCTATGAATTTTACTTGCATTTTCATAGTATCCTACGTAGCCCTCCAAAACAAAAGGATGTTCTTCCCAGGTTTCCTGGAGAAATAAGATGTGACATGGTAAAGGATTAGACTTTATTTGTGCATTGGAAAGCTTTGTCCCTACTCCATTTATGTGCCATGAACACATTCTCAACCCGGTTACTTTTGATTGTGGGGTTGGAGTGTTGTTCCTTCATTGTTCTATATTACTATGCAGAGCCTGTGCAATCCATTTTTCATTTATTCCAGGAGGTTTTTCTATTGTAGTAGGTGGTGAGGCCGCTCTCAATGTGCTAATGGATCTCCCCCAGGCATTCCTTAACACTGTTCCTTTTTGTTTGGTATCTTTATTTTCTGTTTGGAGCAGATTTGTTTCTTTAATAAATGGAGTAGGATACACTTTCGGCGCCTGCTTTGTGATAAATATTCCCCAGTCCTTAAATGTTGAAAACTCTTTTAATATTTGCTCTGCTATTGATGTTGATTTTAGTGTTACCAGAGTCAATTCTTGGGTATTGTTTTTATCGGCAATGAATTCAATAGAATTAATATCATCGTTCTTAATGTTGATTAATGCTGGAATTGATTTAAATAATCTAAAGATGTTCCCTCTATTCAATATGTCATATCTACCTCTGGATTCATATTCAGGTTTAAATATGAGCTGTGTTTTTTCAACTGGCAGTCGGTTTTCTTTGTACAAGGCTTCCGTTGTGTGATTTGTTTTACATCTAATTTGTTTTTCTCCTTCCCTTTTTCTTTTTTTTTTTTTTTTTTTTTAAAACCTTTATTGTGCATGAAAAGAACAAATACGGGCCCACAACCGTCAGGTCGGACACGATACATCGAAGCACAAATGCAAATAAAACAGTTCCCCCGCGGCAAGAGATGGTGTAGCAATAATCAATAAACATCACACTAGAGCGAAACATGGCGCCGGGGAGAAGGAGCATTGAAGGTTACTTTTGAAAATTTTCTGTACGAAACATAAATCAATGAAGAATAAGAGCAAAGAATACTGAGTCCATAGAGTAGCATCATTACAGGAGCGGGAGGCATCATCACTAAAAACCACAAAGGAAATTAATACATCGGACAATATGGCGGTACTAAGAAAACAACAAAATCAGCAGCCAGCATGTATGTACGTACCACCGTCAGCGCCACCCCCTCCCCACTAACCCCCAGCACGGACCCAGAACAGAAACAGGAGAAGAAAGTGCAGAAAGATAAAAATAAGGCCCATAGAAACTAAATGGAGAAAAATAAAAACCCTCCCCCCACCCTACAGCAACGCGGAGGCTACGGCCTACCCCCCCCCCGGCAGAGTGTCTGTCGCCCACTAAAGAACCCGAAATATAGACAAGAAAGAAAGAAGGAAAAGAGAAAAAAGGAAAGAAAAAGAAAGAACAGCCCCAATAATCTCCCATGAAAGGGAAAGCGGGGAGGAGCCCACCACCCGTCCCCCGGCTCCGCCCACCCGCAAGGCCAACAGCGCAAAACATGACGACCGGCGGCGGCAAGAATTACAATCAAGAGAAGTCGGAAACACAAAGGCAACCCACATCATAGGCAAGGATAGCGCTCCACCTCCCACATGTCTGCCCTCAGTATCACACTCCCAAACATCAATAGGGATGGAGAATCAGGCGCCAAAAACATTACCAGCAAAGCAATTCACAAGGCACGAAGCCGGCACAGTGCACAGTAAAAGAAATCAGCATATCACAAATCTGGCTCGGTCAGCAACGGGTAACCCATCAGTCAGTAATAGGAAGCGTTCATCCCTGTCCCGTTTTTTCACGAGCACCACAGGTAATCAAAATGTCCCAAAAAAACGCAAACAGCAACCCAGGATCGGTAAGTCGGTACAACCACCCAAGCATGGCAGTCCTGCTCAAATCCAATGATCCCATCCCGGGCAAAGAAGGAACCATCTCCATGTCACAACGCGGAGCCAAGTCAGGAGGAAAAATGGCCACATCCAGCAACTCCCGAGGTGACCCCCGGGCAGTGGGGAGCATGACTAGGGGCAAATACTCCCACCGCGGGTCCAGTCCGAAATCTTCACATCGCCCCGGAAACGTAACATCAGCAGCCTTGAAGTTTCCGAGGTCCGGAGATTCGGATCCGCCATTGTGAAACAGGGCAGCCATCTTGATGGAGACGGACGAGGAATGAGAACAGTAGAAATGTATCCGCGAATCAACAGGTCGCGAGCTCCCCAAGGCACACATGATATCTTCCACCTTGCCGATCAGGAGTTTAGCAGAGTGTGCCAGAGCGTGATGAAGGGAGAGGACAGCAGCCAGAAGATCGCCATTCCCCAAATCTACACCACTCTCCCCTTCGAGTGTGTCCCGTTGCACTACACGTCCGCCATAACACTGCAGCACCGACTTCAGCAGGCTGTGTTCCATCATGGCCGCCGTTTGCGTGGGGGTAGACACTATGAAACAGGTCAGGGCATTCAAAGTGGGAAGCCAGAGTTCCAATCAATATAACGGTCACCAAGAGTGCCAATACGTTGCAACAAACGGAGGACCCAGAGAGACGGGCAAAAGTGAGCGGGAGCAGAGAGTCGGGAGCCTCCCGCTGAGTTCGGCGCTCCACAAAAGCCGGGTCTCGGCAGCCAGTAGTTAGGGCACTGGCCGCCGCGCGGTGCCTCAAACAAAGCGCCAGGCACGATTAACTCCGTACCTGCAGGAGAGCGGGGCATGCGTTGTGAAATTCGGGTACCCTTCACCAGGAAAAGTTCCGACCGGCTCACAGCGGTTGCTGGCCTCCCAAGTCGAGCACCGAGCGGCCGGCCTCACCATCCACTCGAGGTCCCGGTCCGAGAAGCGCTGCGGGCCGCATATTGCGATCCAACCTTTCACCCGCTAGCGAAAACGGCCCCGCATCAGAATTTCTCCACCGGTCGCCGCACGTCGTCACAATCACCAATCTGCCATGGCGGGCCAGGATAAACGGCAGGATAATGGCAAAAGCGGAGATGACCCTCGGAGCCGAGGGACTGAGCGTCCTACCCGGACGCCATCTTGGCTCCTCCCCCCCTTTTTTCAATTATCAAATGATCCCAATACGGAGATTTGGTTTTAGGCTCTACTGTTCTTTCTATGCTCGATCTTGCTACGTCATTCTTATTATCTTTCAAACTTGTTTCTGAGTTCACATTGTGATGTTGATATAGTTGCTCGCTCGGTTTTATTGTTATTTTTAATGGCATACTGTCAATTATTCCGTTGTTTTGATCGCATTTTAAAATGTCCTCCTGGATAACATCTTCTTCCCTTATTATCTGGTTTGTGGTCCGTGGTAGCCTTTTGGTTTTTTTCATTCACTTCAGGCTGTTTTTTAGCCTCTTTATTCGATGCTTGTTCCCTTAAAGGTTCTTGTACAAATATTGGGAATACTTTTTTTGGCTCATTCTTAATTGTTGAAAGAGTTTTTTTTCCAATTGATTTTTCTCGTTGCATTCTATTGTTTTTTATTGTACCATCAGTTTTTGTTGACTCATCAAACTTATAGATATTAGGCTTTTGATTTTTCCTTGCTTTACGTATTTTTTTCCTTTGTCGTTTTGACATAATATAACCGTTTGGATCCTGCTCTTTACAATCATGATCGACCTTTGTTACTATACTAGTTGCTTCCTCGTGTGTTTCATCCCTTAGTTGGGTTTCTATTGACAAGTCTCTTTCATCCTGTACATTTTCTTTTTCCTGGGACTTCCTTAATATTGCTAATTCTTTTTTATCCACTGTTGGCGTGGGGTTCTTTTCCTCCTTTTTTGTTGTTTCCGTCTCCTCCCATGTATTTTCCTTTATATTCACTTCCTGACCAATTTCCTTTTTTAGAGCCCTTTTTGTGTCTTCTATTATAGTATGCAAAACATCAGGTATTGCTACAAGCTTATCCATAAGTGGGGTGCAAATACATTCAATGTCCATATTTTGTTTATCATTTTGGACTCTGATTAGCAGGTTGTTAAGCTGTGCGAGTTTGTTATCTATCCCTGTAACCGCATTTGCCATCATTGTGAGTAGGTCAATCTGGATGTCCATCTTATTCGATTGATATTTTAACGCCTCTAGAGTTATAGTCGATGTTTGATAGAATATGTCCCAATTTACTCCAACATCTGGGATTTTGGTTCTTTTAAATCACTTTCAGTTGTAATTCCGTTTATTTGTTCCTCAATAAAGCACAATCTGATGTAGGGAAGGTGTTTGCTTGTGAGAGCACATCCTCAATTGTTTTATTATCATGCCATATTTTAGGCGTTTGTTTTTCTTCTCTTTTCTCATACCCAGTTTTATGACTTATTGTACTAGCTGATTTGATCATGTTTTCATCAACTGATGACTGAGGTTTTTTCATAATTTCCACATTTACTTCTATGGGAATTGGTACTCGGTTTATTTCCATCATGCCGCTTTTAGTAGGTACGCCTTGTATATCCTGTATGTCCAGTATTTCTAAATCCTCTAGATCAATTGGTTTGTCATTTTTTTTATCAGGATAGATGGTTACATTTGAAATATCCTGGTCTGTAATTTGGAGTTCATGCTCCTTCCTTTGCAAGTTGCAATCCCCGTTTTGAGGAGTACTATGGATCACTTGTTTATTGTATTTTTCCATACACGTCGGCTTTATTGGAGTTTGAAGTTTGTCTTTTTCCCTATCCGTATGCATAGTGATAAGAGCGCCAGCTGGATCTTTCATAATCTCAAACTTATCCGGGATTTTCCCTGATTTTGCAAACTATCTGGCTATTGGGGAAATTGGAGTTTGATTTGCTCCTGCAATATTTGCTTTCACCTTTGGCTGTTGAATTCTCTTAATACGTCTGACAGTTGTTCCTGTAGTTCTCACTTTGCCAGAGCGCATTATTCCTTGTGTATTTCCTATAAAGAAAAGTCTGCACTTTAACCCCGTACACCCACGGGTGCTCACCCTCCCAAGCCCGTCTGCCCTATGAATAATGGACAGCTGCCGTCGGGGAGGGGGCAATGGCAAGTGCGGGGAGGAAAAGCTAAGCACTGTAGGAGTGTAACCCGGATCATCAGTGAGTCAATGGAGATAATGGTGACCCTTTATGTTGTCGACCTCGCTCACCCAGACCGGCTCACTCCCCCCCCAGACCTCCAAGTTATCCAAGCTATCCAAGTTATCCAAGCTGTGCAAGTTTTCACAGGTCTTTCCCAAGTATTTCCAAAACCTATCACCCCTCCTGCAGCACCACAGTTCACAGTACACAGTAGACAGTATACAGCTCACCGTCACCCCCCAATTGTACTCACTGTAGTCACGAGTTGTGTCTGTTGAGGGGGGGGCACCAGGCAAAAGGTGGTAGGCTCACTGGCTCACTGGTTCTGACGTCACAATGGCAATGGCAGTGATTTACTGTGATTTACTGTTGTTTAATGTTGTTTTCTCCGTTTCTCCGTTTTTCCAGCAGGATTCGGCAAGTAGGAAGACTACTTTGCTCCTCACACTCCTTAGCATGCCCCCATTAGGAGCTACTGAGTAATTTCCTGTTTGTGTGCGCACCCCCCTTTTAAGGTGTCCTTTCCATCTTCCTTTCAGCCCTTTTTGGGCGTATGGTCTCTCAGACCCGCTTTACAGCATCCCAGGCATCCAGGGCACAGCTCCCGCAACCAGCCCAAGTTATCTGGCAGCCTACACTGACGTCTGCCGCTGCCGCTGCCGTCCGTGCTCACCAACTCAGCCCGCAAGGAGCCGAGGAGCCGCGGAGCGGCAGAGCCGCCAGATGCGTGAGATACGGCACGGGACGGTGCGGCGGTGGCGATGCGGCGACTCAAGGCTTGCGGGCATGCAGGTACAATGGGCAGGGGCAGCGAAATCACCCGTTCAATCTGGGCAGAAACAAACAGTCAGATGGCCAGCCTTCGGCCTCCTGACCAGGGCCGAATGGCATCCTAGCTTCTTGATCCTAGCTCACGAGCTCCCTCTCGTGTCTCTCTCAAAACTGCAATTCTGGAGGCTGGAGAGACAAGCACATACATGGGATATGCCACAGGTAGAAACAGCAAAGAAAAATAAACATCTTGTAACTTTCCATGGATTCCACTTGCGATCTAATGTCCCACGAAAACGTCTTTATATAGTACGTCGACACAGCCTTGAGAGCTGCTAGACATAGCGTGAAAATGGCGCAAACGCAAAAGATACAGCGGATGGCATTGAGAGAAACCAAACAAGGTATGTGCTGCCGCCAACCACAAGATGGCGACACGCACTGTTGATGCTCACCGGGAGGCTCCAGGCACGTAGCTGCAATATAGCGTCCAGTAGCAGAAATACCTCGCCAGCAGCCTGGAACGTTGGAGGGAATACCAGATGGCAAGAGAGTGCGCGCGCTGCATATAACACGCGCCTCAGCTTTTTGAAAAAATGATAGACACGCTAAGTGTCCACGCGGAAGGCACTGATCGCGCCAAGTTTAAAAATGAAAGAGGCGGTTGAATAATGTTCACTGACTTGAAGTCTCAGCTGGGCCCATAAATAAAAGATAAAGTTTGACTCACCACATCAGAGAAAGGCGGTGATGTCTTTATCCAAATGCGAGCCAGGAAAAATACAGAATGTGTATTTTTGAAGATGGTAATAACGATAATGACACGATATCTACAGCATGCCGAAGTTGACAAGCCACTCCCTTGCACTGTTCATTGTGATTTTTTGTAGACTGATGTGCATATTCGCTCATCGCTGCAGATGTGAAATGCATCCAAGTGCCCAGTATGACGCCTTAGTGGTCTCCGCTCCGAGACTGAGTTTAGAGTGTGTCAAAACAGTGTGGGCTGATAAGCAACTTCTGTACTTCTGTAGTATCCAACTGGGTTTAATGTCCTTCCAAGTGTCATAAAAGCACATAACTTGATGATGCCACGCCACAGAACTGATGTTGGTTCAAGTATCAACATGCAGCAAATGTCAGTTAAACCCCAGAAAATTTCCATCTGTGCAGTCACTGCACGCTGTTTGTTCTGACCTCTTTTTGACGAGGAATCCCAAATTTTGCCTTTATATTAAAGACACTGAAGACTCTGTAGAACAATGTGCCTGGAACACCAACAGCTGGCTGTAGTGCAACTACTCCACCAACACACTGTAATCCTTTATGTGAAAAACGTTGTGGCTGGAACACCAAATGCGGTTGTAGTTGAACTACTCCTCCAACTCACAGTTGCTTTGTAAATCGCTTTGAGTATTTCCAGGCTAAAGAGTCAGTGGGTGATGACATTGTGCGGTGGGCCTGTCCGTTGGTAAGGATACTGGTGGAGCTGGCGCTGGTATGCCTGGAAATAATTTCTTTGTAGAAGTATTTGCTTATTAGATCTCTTGGTTTCTCTTGAAGTTTCTGTGTATTTCCTTTGTTTCTGTGCTGTACCAAGTGTCTCTAGGGTCTCAGTCCGCTCGTCGCCAAAATCATGTTGTACCCTATGAAGGTAGACACCTGAAGCCAGGATGTATTAACAACTCTTCTTTATTCAGTCTCCAGTTCAGGTTACATCAATCTTTAGTCCAGCCAGCAGAGGTGTGGTACCAGCCCCACCAGGAGCAGCATGACTAGCTGCTCAGCCCATCTCTAACTGCCAACACTCATCCACTCAGACACCCAGGCATTCCACGAATCACAGGCATGCCAACATTCTATGACCAACTCACACTCCGGCTGAGCAGCAAGAGGCAGCAGGGCTGGAATACATGTTATACAACTAAGTAGGGTATAACAGTTATGCTCTACATCAGCCAACATACCCACACTCCTTGAATTAGTTTGGTGAAGACTTTGGTTATTTAGCATAAAAGGTCTATTATGTTTGTAATTGCAGCTAAGTTGTCAAAAAAGTCACTCTTAACTCACTTAACTGTCTTCCAGTAGATCTGGTCCCACATTAATTGACAGTTTGATGCGGCATGAAACACCATAAGTCAATGGGAGTTAGAAATAAGTTGCTCCCTCTGAAAGAGAAGTAGACAGGGAAGTACATATATAACAGTTTGTAACATTCATGACTCTTTGAAACTTGGTGGACAAATAAAAATAAGCATTTTTCCAGAAAATGCACTAGGGTATGAATCATTTATTTCTTCAGAAACATATCCTATCAGACGATTACACTAATATGGCAATTAGAATTTATTAAAAAAAAGATTAATAAAACCTATTTTTAGAGCCAAGCAAAGTGTTTTGTGAATATTCAGTTTCTATCTATAAAATGTTTGAAAAAAAATGAAACCTCTTAATAAGGTGCAAAATTTCCAAAAATACATTCTCAAAACTGTAGGATATTCTGGTGTAAGTATTTTCATAAGCGTGATATGATTCAGCAGGTCAGTTTATAAGTTCACTGTAGACACAAAACTAGATTTAAAACTGTACTTAATGTATTACATTAATCTTCTTGAAAGTGAACATTACTATTAATAAACCAGCATAAACAAAAAAAATCTGTCAAAGAATATACTCTAAGAGTGTTATGCAGGCACACTATCAAAAATAAAAAAAATTATAATATTTTTAAACATTCAAAAAATTGGATTCCATTACTAGTTCAGGAAA
The DNA here is from genome assembly GCF_964261635.1 of Lissotriton helveticus. Taxonomy (NCBI): domain Eukaryota; kingdom Metazoa; phylum Chordata; class Amphibia; order Caudata; family Salamandridae; genus Lissotriton; species Lissotriton helveticus. The sequence goes on along the minus strand of NC_136063.1, from coordinate 1,235,357,434 downwards.
TGATTCAATGCTGATCACCTTCATTCTCAGTTCATTTCTATTCATGGAGATTTCTCCAATAAAAGTTGATAGTCTGTGAGATCATTTTCTCTGTCTCCTGGTTCAATCTCTGACAAATATGCCCATTCAGGAGCTGTGCACCTCTTTTTTGATGTTCTTACTTTTCTTGATTTTCTGACCTCAGACTTTTAAAATATAAATAATGGAACACTCTGCCAATTGGATGGTCACAACATAGGCATCATGCTGTAGCATATACAATACACAATTAACTGAGGGTCCGAGGGGAAAAGAAGGATTAGAGACCAAGTAGTATCCTATCACCCAACCTTAGTATACTATAACACAAATGGGTACTACCGGTCTGAGAAGATGCAGCAAAAAATGGATCCGTAGTAGCAAAACGTGTACTATGACAGCTGAATGTGTTGCTATACAGTAAAATGGAAAGGAACCCATCAGCCCACCCAATGGCGGAGCATCGTCATCTGGGATTTGAAGAAAAGGTATCTGATAGGTATCTCACTTGATATTATCGTGAGATGTCCTAATATAGATCCACCAATGATGGAAAGGCCATTAATGTACATTCGGTGGTACTGAAAAATAATTTGCAGTGATTAAATGTGAAAATAAATCATGAGTGAAAGGATAATATTGACTATTATGACGCCAGGAACAAATTTATTAGGGGGTCGTCATAATGCCAAGGTTTAAAACAGCGTGTTGATAGTTTGAAAAAATTGTAACTATCGACTGGTGACTAAGGAGGTCGACATGTTTCAGCCAAAAGAGGTCGACAGATAGACCGATGGCTTTCTTCAGGACCAAATTGTACACTACGGCAAAAAAGGAAGTGAAAAAGTAAACAAAATAATAAGTCCTACCATGTATCAAATTCCGAAGTCTAGGAGTAATATCTCTGGAAATGGATTCTTTCCTGGAAAATAGAAACATATATACAAACACAAACAGTACGTTTAGACAAAACTACAGGAACACATAATGGCCGCATATATTGTTCTGTGGATTTTCATCAATAATCTTGAAAAGTATTAAATATTAATGTAAATAGATACAATACTGAGACGGTATCTCATTTGAACTCACCCAAAATGTCTTGGGACTAGACCTCACCTCTCCTGGCACCCGCTCAGGTGATGAGGCCCCGCTCTGTAGAATGGATATAAATAGCATAGGACAATACATTATCCCTCCATTCTTTACCATTCTTAAAAACCTTGGTACTACAAGTAGCAAAAAAGAAAGCAATCTATGACAGACTCTAGTACATCCGATTTGCCCAAAACTCCTTTGCGCAATCTGATTCTAGTCAAAGATAGTGTATATATAGTTAGTTCTATTTTGGAACAGGAATGTGGTATCATGACCCAGGGGGTATTATATAAACTAATTAAATTCTCGTGTCATTGGCCTATATTGCAAGGGCATGCATCACTACTTGCAGAACTAGTATTTAACCCAAGGCATATTGTGTAAAGGAAGGTGCCCTCGCTGTTAGATGTAACTAATATGTTGCAGCGAGAGAGTCCCAAAGAGCGAAAGCTCTAACAAAGTGCAGAGTCTTGGAAAAATCAGCTCCGCAGTGGCCCGCAAAGGAAGAACGGGTGGCTTAAAGCAGGCCGACGAAGAAAAGATCCCAGAAAATCCGCCGTTGTGCATCTCCGCCATACCTGTCCATCGGTACCCCAAGCTAATCCTAAACTGAGGGGGAGGTACCGGACGGAATATCCTGCTTCCGCTTAAACTCCGCGGACCAGGGAGGAAACCACAGTCTACAGGAAACTAACAAAGCGTTTCCTGTTGCCACTTGTGAGCGCTAGCGGACCTGTAAGGGAGCTGCTATAATTATTGCCCAATGCGCATGTCCGCTTAGATTGACATCGGTGTTGTGCCTTAATTCAAATATAAGCACATGGTGACAGGGCGGGCCAAGAAAAAGATTGTGACCAATCGCAAGAGTGAAACCAGGAGCACCAAGGAAAACCCTTTAAGATGTTTCCTGTATGTTCACACATGCGCACCAGGGAGGGACCCCAAGTCGCCAGAAACTTGTCAGAACTTTTCTTGTTGCCTCTAGCAAGCGCTAGCGAACCTAAGAGGGAGCTGTGATGAATGTAGCTAAAAGCGCATGTCCGCTTAGTTTGACATCATTACCTGCTGCCTCTAGCGAGCGCTAGTGGACCTAAGCGGGAGATGTGAAGAATTTAGCTAAAAGCGCATGTCCGCTTAGTTTGAAAACATTATTGCGCCCTTATTTACTTACTTATAAGCTCATAGTGACGGGGCATGCCTAGTAAAAGGTGCTGACCGATCGCATGAATGGAACCAAGTACACCAGAATATGCCCTTAACGGTGTTACCTGTATATTTACACATGCGCATCGAGAGCTTGTTACAAGTCCAGATCGAAGCTCAGTCAAAAAACGTATGATTGTAAACACGTGTCAAAAAATTACCAAAGGTATTGTGCTAGTTTAAGAAAAGCCTACAGGGCACCCCATCCGATATAGGCCCCCTTGTGGTAAAAATTAAGTACTCCTGACGTTAAACCTGGTGTGTGCAAACGCCGGGGTAGGCTATGCACCTGCGCATTGAAAGCCCAGGTAGGGACTACAGGTGCAAAAAAGTGGATGTAATCCAATGTCTGTAGCACAGTGAACCACAGACCTGGATACCCCTCCCATTTTTACGTGCATGCGTGGGTATCATGAAATAAATGGGGTACTCCAGATAGCACGCATGTTCACCGCCTTGTATGTAAGAGCGAACGTAGGACAAATATTAACTTGTTTCACATTAAAAATTGCGGACCTATGGGGAACCTACAACAATGTAGTATAAATGGAAAGCGGCACCTATTGGCAAATTGGTGCATGAGCATTACTGGTCTGTTTTTCCTGAAGGCAACGGCCTGGCACCCAACTGGATATTAAGTGGACCCTAGTTCTGAAAGGTCACAATTGATGTAAGCCTCAAAGTGAAATGGCAACAGATTGTAGCATCACAGGTCTATCACATTATTGTCCCCCAATGTGGTCAGTATGCCAGCTCGATATTGTGTTACCCTTGCAAAATTAACTAGCTCTCTCCCTTGAGAAGTCATATAGATGTATAACATGTGTCAAAATAGGGAGTGACATCCTATCTGATGTAGAAATATAAGTAATTAGGAGTTGCGAATGTATGCAAGATGTAACGCAAAGGCCTAGGTCACTAGATCCAGGCCCGTGGCAATGAACTCATAGAATGATGATGGAATGGGATAAACCTTCAGATCATAACTCACGGGATGTCATCATTCAAGCCCTCCGTGTCACATTTGAGCTTAAAAATCCATTTCTGCTCTTTTATGAACAGATAACGTGTGACATCATTGATGTGCTGGGGAATAAAAGGCTGTTCTAGAACCACCCATCTCATCTCTTCAGCTTTGTGTTTTTTGTTTAGAAAGTGGCTGGTGAGGCGTGTTGCCTGTTTATTGCACCTTATGGTACTCTTGTGTTCATTAATTCTCAATTTGACCTTCCTAGTGGTCATACCCACGTACTTCAAAGAGCATGGGCATGTAACCATGTAAATGACCTTGTCACTGTTGCAGTTTGTATGCTTCCTCAATACCCATGGTCTCTCGGTTCCTATGTCTACCGTCAGCGTTTTTTGTGTCTGAGGGCAAGCAGTACAGGAACCACAAGGGTAATGACCTTGGACTGCCGGAAGACTCCACAGTGTGTTGGCAGACTCCTTGATCTGTTGTCTTGGTCTAGTATGCACTAGATTTTTCCGTAGACTCTGTCCCCTTTTAAACGAGAAAAGTGGAAGTGGTATGGTTATACCAGCTGAATTCAGGATATCCCAATTCCTCCGAACAGACTTCTGTACCTGAGTAGATAAAGTACTGAATGTAGTAACAAAAATGAGTCTATCTAATGAGGTTTTGTAACTGAAGGACCCAGAAGGGCATCACGTTGGTTGTTTGAAGCTTTTTTTTTAGCCTTCCGTACAAGATGTTTAGGGTAATCCCGTTGTCTGAGTTTAGTAGACAGATCGCTGGCGTATGTTTCAAAATCTCGTTTGTCTGAACAATTGCGTTGGACGCGCAAAAATTGACCAAACGGCAAATTCTCCCGGAGGGACCTGGGATGATGACTATTGAAAGTCAGGAGTGAGTTCCTTGCCATCGGTTTCCTATAGAGTTTACTACCCAGTCTGCCTTCTGTGGGAAAATCAGTATTTCCAAAAATGGGAGCTCTGATTGACTATACTCTACCGTGAATTTCAAAAACCGGTTCCTGGTGTTAAGCCAAGTCTGGAAGGCAAGAATGACACAGCATCCCCTCGCCAGATGACAAGAATATCGTCGATGTATCTTTTCCACAGCAACACTTGATGGAAAAATGGGTTGCTGTGGTCAAGAACACAATCTGTCTCAAAAAGATGAACATACAGGTTTGCCAAACTGGGTGCAAAGACACTACCCATTGATGTCCTCGAGATCTGAAGAAAATGGAGTCCTCAAATTTAAAAAAGTTTTCGGTCATTGCTAACCTAGCACACTCCATTATGAAACTCATGGGTGTAATGCTGTCAAGGTCACTGGCTTCAAGAAGGCCCCTGATAGCTTGTAGGGTTTCTTCCTGGGAAATGCATGTGTAAAGAGATTCAACATCAAAACTGACCAAAAAGTCAGTCTCAATGTTGAACTCAACCTCCGGGAGTAACCTCAGGACATCCTTGGTGTCCTGAAGATATGTTGGCATACACTTGACAAGGGGCCTCAAGAAAAAGTCTACAAACGTAGACAGAGGTTCAAGTAAGGATCCGATACCCGATATAATGGGACGCCCTGGGGGTGGTCTTTGTGTCTTGTGGATTTTAGGCAAGACATAAAAATACGGGGTAAACGAATAGGAGGTGACCACGGGCCTTCTTGAAGCCAGTGACCTTGACAGCATTACACCTGTGACTTTCATAATGGAGTGTGCTAGGTTAGCAATGACCGAAAACTTTTTTAAATTTGAGGCCTCCATTTTTCTTCAGATCTCGGGGATATCAATGGGTAGTGTCTTTGCACCCTGTTTGGCAAACCTGTATGTTCATCTTTTTGAGACAGATTGTGTTCTTGACCACAGCAACCCATTTTTCCATCAAGTGTTGCTGTGGAAAAGATACATCAACGATATTCTTGTCATCTGGCGAGGGGATGCTGTGTCTATTCTTGCCTTCCAGACTTGGCTTAACACCAGGAACCGGTTTTTGAAATTCACGGTGAAGTATAGTCAATCAGAGCTCCCATTTTTGGACATACTGACTTTTCCCACAGAAGGCAGACTGGGTAGTAAACTCTATAGGAAACCGATGGCAAGGAACTCACTCCTGACTTTCAATAGTCATCATCCCAGGTCCCTCCGGGAGAATTTGCCCTTTGGTCAATTTTTGCGCATCCGACGCAATTGTTCAGACAAACGAGATTTTGAAACATATGCCAGCGATCTGTCTACTAAACTCAGACAACGGGATTACCCTAAACATCTTGTACGGAAGGCTCAAAAAAGAGCTTAAACAACCACCATGATGCCCTTCTGGGTCCTTCAGTTACAAAACCTCAATTAGATAGACTCACTTTTGTTACTACATTCAGTACTTTATCTACTCAGGTACAGAAGTCGGTTCGGAGGAATTGGCGTATCCTGAATTCAGCTGGTATAATCATCTTATTTCCACTTTTCTCGTTTAAAAGGGGACAGAGTCTACGGCATGATCTGGTGCATACTAGACCAAGACAACAGATCCAGGAGTCTGCCAACACACTGTGGAGTCTTTCGGCCGTCCAAGGTCATTACCCTTGGGGTTCCTGTACTGCTTGCCCTCAGACACAAAAAACGCTGACGGTAGACATAGGGACCGAGAGACCATGGGTATTGAGGAAGCATACAAACTGCAACAGTGACAAGGTCATTTACATGGTTGCATGCCCATGCTCTTTGAAGTACGTGTGTATGACTACTAGGAAGGTCAAATTGAGAATTAATGAACACAAGAGTACCATAAGGTGCAATAAACAGGCAACACGCCTCACCAGCCACTTTCTAAACAAAAAACACAAAGCTGAAGAGATGAGATGGGTGGTTCTAGAACAGCCTTGTATTCCACAGCACATCAGTGATGTCACACGTTATCTGTTCATAAACTAGCAGAAATGGATGTGTAAGCTCAAATGTGACACGGAGGGCTTGAATGATAACATCCCGTGGGTTATGATCTGAAGGTTTATCCCATTCCATCATCATTCTATGAGTTCATTGACACGGGCCTGGATCTAGTGACCTAGGCCTTTGCCTTACATCTTACATACATTGGCAACTCCCAATTACTTATATTTCTACATCAGATAGGATGTCACTCCCTAATATGACACATGTTATACATCTATATGACTTCTCAAGGGAGAGAGCTAGTTAGTCTTGCAAGGGTAACACAATATCGAGCTGGCATACTGACCACATTGGGGAGCAATAATATGATAGACCTGTGATGCTACAATCTGTTGTCATTTCACTTTAAGGCTTACATCAATTGTGACCTTTCAGAACTAGGGTCCACTTAACATCCATTTGGGTGCCATGCCGTTGCCTTCAGCAAAAACAGACCAGTAATGCTCATGCACCAATTTGCCAATAGGTGCCACTTTCCATTTATACTACATTGTTGTTGGTTCCCCATAGGCCCGCAATTTTTAATGTGAAACGAGTTAATATTCGTCCTACGTTCGCTCTTACATACAAGGCGGTGAACATGCGTGCTATCTGGAGTACCCCATTAATTTAATGATACCCACACATGCGCGGAAAAATGGGAGGGGTATCCACGTCTGTGGTGCACTGTGCTACAGACATTGGATTACATCCACTTTTCTGCACCTGTAGTCCCTACCTGGGATTTCAATGCGCAGGTGCGTAGCCTACTCCGGGGCTTGCACACACCAGGAATAACGTCAGGACTACTTAATTTTTACCACAAGGGGGCCTATATCCGATGGGGTGTGCTGTAGGCTTTTCTTAAACTAGCACAATACATTTGGTCATTTTTTGACACGTGTTTACAATCATACGCTTTTTGACTGAGCTTCGATCTGGACTTGTAACAAGCTCTCGATGCGCATATGTAAATATACAGGTAACACCGTTAAGGGCATATTCTGGTGTACTTGGTTCCATTCATGCGATCGGTCAGCACCTTTAACTAGGCATGCCCTGTCACCATGAGCTTATAATTAAGTAAATAAGGGCGCAATAATGTTGTCAAACTTAGCGGACATGCGCTTTTAGCTAAATTCTTCACAGCTCCTGCTTAGGTCCGCTAGCGCTCGCTAGAGGCAGCAGGTAATGATGTCAAACTAAGTGGACATGTGCTTTTAGCTAAATTCATCACAGCTCCCTCTTAGGTCCGCTAGCGCTCGCTAGAGGCAACAAGAAAAGTTCTGACAAGTTTCCGGCGACTTGGGGGACCCTCCCTGGTGCGCATGTGTGAACATACAGGAAACATCTTAAAGGGTTTTCCTTGGTTCTCCTGGTTTCACTCTTGTGATTGGTCACAATCTTTTTCTGGGCCCGCCCTGTCACCATGTGCTTATACTTGAATTAAGGCACAACACCGATGTCAATCTAAGCGGAAATGCGCATTGGGCAATAATTATAGCAGCTCCCTCACAGGTCCGCTAGCGCTAACAAGAGGCAACAGGAAATGCTTTGTTAGTTTCCTGTTGTCTCTGGGTTCCTCCCTGGTCCACGGAGTTTAAGCGGAAGAAGGATATTTAAAGAGGCCTTCCTGTTCCGTCCGGTACCTCCCCCTCAGCTTAGGATTAGCTTGGGGTACCGACGGACGGGTATGGCGGAGATGCACAACGGCGTTTTTCTGGGATCTTTTCCTCGTCGGCCTGCTTTAAGCCACATGTTATTTCTTTGCAGGCCACTGGGCACTTTGTTAGAGCTTTCGCTCTTTGGGACTCTCTCACTGAAACATATTAGTTACATCTAACAGCAAGGGCACCTTCCTTTACACGATATGCCTTGGGTTAAATACTAGTACTGCAAGTAGTGATGCATGCCCTTGCAATATAGGCCAATGACACGAGAATTTAGTTAGTTTATATAATACCCCCTCGGTCATGATACCACATTCCTGTTCCAAAATAGAACTTACTATATATACACTATCTTTGACTAGAATCAGATTGCGCAAAGGAGTTTTGGGCAAATCGGATGTACTAGAGTCTGTTATAGATTGCTTTCTTTTTTGCTATTTGTAGTACCAAGGTTTTTAAGAATGGTAAAGAATGGAGGGATAATGTATTGTCCTATGCCATTCATTTCCATTCTACAGAGCAGGCCTCATCACCTGAGTGGGTGCCAGGAGAGGTGAGGTCTAGTCCCAAGACATTTTGGATGAGTTCAAATGAGATACCGTCTCAGTATTGTATCTATTTACGTTATTATTTAATACTTTTCAAGATTATTGATGAAAATGTACAGAACAATATATGCGGCCATTATGTCTTCCTATAGTTTGGTCTAAACGTACTGCTTGTGTTTGTATATATGTTTCTTTTTTCCAGGAAAGAATCCATTTCCAGAGATATTACTACTACACTTTGGAATTTGATACATGGTAGGCCGTATGATTTTGTTTACTTTTTCACTTCCTTTTTTGCAGTAGTGTACAATTTGGTCCTGAATAAAGCCATCGGTCTATCTGTTGACCTCTTTTGGCTGAAACATGTCGACCTCCTTAGTCACCAGACGATAGTTATCATTTTTTCAAACTATCAACACTCTGTTTTTAACCTTGGCATCATGACGACCCACTAATAAATTTGTTCCTGGCGTCATAATAGTCAATCTTATCCTTTCACTCATGATTTATTTTCACATTTAATCACTGCAAATTATTTTTCAGCACCACTGAATGTACATTCATGGCCTTTCAATCACTGGTGGATCTATATTAGGAAATCTCACGATAATATCAAGTGAGATACCTATCAGATGCCAGTTCTTCAAATCCCAGATGATGATGCTCCGCCATTTGGTGGGCTGATGGGTTCCTTTCCATTTTCCTGTAGAGCAACACATTCAGCTGTCATAGTACACGTTTTGCTACTACGGATCCATTTTTAGCAACATGTTGTAGCAGCCATTACAGGACTTGAACAACTGTTTATGTGGCTCACAGAAAGGAACACATTCAAATGGGGATAACAGATTGTAGTCGTAATATTATTTATTTAATATAGAAGATTATAGAGTGCGCAGCTAGCCAAAAGGGTCTCCCGGTGCTATTGGCGGACAATGGCAGGGGCACAGAAAATATAAAGCCTAAGGTGGTGACGGTTCAGTAAAGGTAGTTGAAGAGCATAGTTTTTCGGTTCTCCGAAAGTGAAGCAATGACTTACGGGATCTGAGAGCAACCGGAAGAGAATTCCAGAGTTTTGGACATAGAAGGGGCGCCCATTAAGATGAGCTCTGCGAAACCTAGATAGAGTAAACAGTGCAAGGTCATTAGTTATTGGTACAGATCATTTTTTATCGGTACCATACTAATCTCAGAAGTTTTAGTATGTTGTAATTTGATTTTACCAGTGAAAATGCTAATCTTCTCCTGGGATTTAATGAATCATGTTTGCAAGGAAACAGTTTCCTCTCCTGATCTTCACACAGAGTTCATGGATGGTACTCCAGAAGCTAAAATAAAAGCACACATTCTGTAAATTCACACTATCTTTCTCAACTAAGTGTGAATAAAGTATGATATTCTGAGTAAAACATGTACTTAAAACAGAAGCAGTAGCCTGTCAGTTGATTCTCCGGTATTCTACTGCAGTGTCCCACAATGTCCTAATGAATAAGTAGAGTGCTAACAATATCTTTTTATAGAACACTTGTGGCACATCTGAAGCCATTCTGAGGGATTAAAAGCTGTAAACACTTAACAAATTTTTTCTTAAGAAATAAAAAAATGTGGAGGGGTAATTTTGTCATAGAAATTATGGTGAGTGGTCTAGTAAGCTTAATGATGACACATTTTCTATAAGATCTCAAATGTGTTCTCCATCCAAGTCAGTCTTTTGGGTAACACCCCAGTGCATTATTGCAACTTTCAGGTGCTCTAATAAAGAACTACAGCACTGGTATTTTATTACTGACATCAGTGAAGCACACTTGAACCCATCTTGATTAAATCGAAGTTGTAAATCCTAAATCATTTCCTTTACAAAGGAAAACAATGAGGGAGTTCTTTCCATCATAAAAATGATGGTAATGTACTGGAAAGCTAAAATGAGGACAAGCAGATGACAGAAACAGGGCAGCATAACAGACAACAAACTGCAGGAAAGAAAGGTCAGGGGCACGTGCAAGAACAATGGAGGGCTGGGGGAGAAGGTAACCCCACTGACCAGGGAGGGCACATGGCAGGTGCAGTGGCAGCACAACAAAATGCAAAGGGAAAAAGGGGGCGGGTAGGGATAGCACTTGGGCAACAGATTGCAGAGGGGAAGGGACTGAGAAAATAAGCTGACCAGGGAGGGCAGGAAGTAGCGGCAGCAGCAGCACAATAGTGTGGGGGGGCAAGAGAGAGGAGGCAGGGGCATGCACACAGACAACAGGCTGCAGGGGAAAGGTGAGTAGGGACAGCAAGCTGACAAGGTTTGGAAGGCAGATGGGTGGTGGAAATACAATAGAACAAGGAGTGCAAGAGTGAGAGGCCAGGAGCACACAGACATACAGCGAAGGGTAAGGGAGCAGGGGTGTTACAGGGGCATGCACATGGATAACAGAGGTTCCAAAGCAAAGACAAGGAGATGATGGGCGGAGCACTGAATCTTTTCAGACACTCACCCCAGTCACAGATCTGAATGGAATCCAGCATCTTTCTTTAGCTAATTTTGGCACCCTAATTCAAAACCAGCCACATGCAAATCAGTCTTGACCCTGTTCCTCATCAAACAGTGCAGCCCGAACTGCCAAGCCAGGTCTTCCCTGGACCAGAAACAAGCATCTTGAGACTGGTTTCAGGGTAACACCCCTCATCATCCAGGCTAGCATGAATTAACCCTGGGCGTAGTAGGCATAGTGGGGCTACGAGAAGCTACGCGAAGTGGGCAAGAAACTACGTCCACCTACGCACTTCGTGTAGCTCCACTACGCGCCACCCGCCTCCCTCCCGCTCTCCCTAAATACTACCCGCCTCCCTCCCGCCCTCCCTAAATACTTAAATAACCTTTTTAAAAAGAATAAAAACCACTTACCTTGTCCGCTGCGTCTCCGGGGCCCCCTCTCGTAAGCGCGCCGCCTTCTTGGATACTAATGCGCATGCGCAGCCGCCCGCGCATGCGCATTTCTTGTGAGAAATGCGCATGCGTGGGCGGCCGCGCATGCGCATTAGTGTCCGAGACGGCGGCGCGAATACGAGAGGGAGCCCCGGGGATGCAGCCGACAAGGTAAGTGGTTTTTATTCTTTTAAAAAGTGTTATTTAAGTATTTAGGGAGGGCGGGAGGGAGGCGGGTGGCGGGCAACTTCGCTACTCCCACGGAGTGAGCGTACTGTTGCCGGCTACGCCTACTTTGCAAATAGCAAAGTAGGCAACACTACGCACACTCCGTGGGCGTAGCGAAGTACTACGCCCAGGGTTAGCATGAATCCAGTAGCAAAGTGAGCAAGGGACCCACATCCGAGCATACCCTGCCATCTTAGGACGAGGAAAGCAAACACAAGTAGATGATGGACAGAGTGCTGAAACTTTTCAGACACTCACCCCTAGTCATAGATCTGGGTTGAATCCATCATCGTTCTTAGCTCACTTCGCCACCCCAGTTCATACCCAGCTATATGCAAATCAGTCTTGACCCTGTTCCTCATCGGACAGTGCAGCCCAACTGCCAAGCCAGGTCATCCCTGGACCGGAAAAAAGCATCCTGGGAAAGGTTTCAGGGTAACACCCCTCATCAGCCAGGCTAGCTTGAATCCAGTTGCAAAGTGAGCAATCAATCAATCAATCAATCATATCATTTGTATAGCGCAATACTCACCCGTGAGGGTCTCAAGGTGCTGGGGTGGGGAATGCTGCTACTGTTCGAAAAGCCCGGTCTTGAGGAGTTTTATGAAGGTCAGCTGGTCTTGGGTCTGCCGTAGGTGGATTGGGAGGGTGTTCCAGGTCTTGGCGGCGAGGTGGGAGAACGATCTGCCGACGAAGGTTGCTCTTTGGAAGCGGGGGACTGTGGCAAAGGCGAGGTCGGCGAAGAGGAGCTGGTGGGTAGGGTTGTAGAAGCTGAGTTGTCTGTTGAGGTACGTTGGTCCGGTGTCATGGAGTGCCTTGTGTGCGTGGGTAAGGAGCTTGAAGGTTATCCTCTTGTTGACCGGGAGCCAGTGCAGGTCTCTCAGGTGGGGTGTGATGTGGCTGCAGCGAGGGATGTCAAGGATCAGGCATGCAGAGGTGTTCTGGATGCATTGGAGCTGCCTCAGGAGTTTGGCTGAGGCTCCTGCATAGAGGGCATTTCTGTAGTCCAACCTGCAGCTGACGAGGGCCTGGGTGACCGTTCTTCTCATTTTAGTGGGGATCCACTTGTAGATCCTGCAGAGAATGTGGAGGATGTTGAAGCAGGAGGAGGAGACGGCGTTGACCTGTTTAGTCATGGAGAGGGTGGAGTCGAGGATGACCCCTAGGTTGCGTGCTTGGTCAGTGGGTGTTGGGGTAGTTCCCAGTGCGGTCGGCTACCAGGAGTCGTCCCAGGCCGAAGGGGTGGATCCGAGGATGAGGCCCTCCATTTTGTCTGAGTTCAGCTTCAGTCGGCTGTTCCTCATCCATTCAGCGATGGCCTTCATTCCTTCGTGAAGATTGGTTTTGGCGGTGTGGGGGTCCTTGGTGAGGGAGAGGATCAGCTGGGTGTCATCGGCGTAGGAGATGATGTTGAGGTCGTGCCGACGGGCGATGTGAGTGAGCGGTCCCATGTAGATGTTAAACAGAGTTGGGCTGAGGGATGAGCGCTGGAGTACGCCGCAGATGATCTCAGTGGCTTTGGAGAGGAAGGGGAAAGGCAGACGCTCTGTGTTCTGATGGAGAGGAAGGAGGTGGTCCAGTCCAGGGCCTTCTCTTGGATCCTGGCATTGTGGAGTCATGTTCCTAGTTTGTGGTGGCAGACCGTGTTGAAGGCGGCTGACAGGTACAGGAGGATGAGGGCCGCTATTTCTCCATTGTCCAGCAGAGATTTGATGTCATCGGTGGCGGCGATAGGAAAGTCTCAGTGCTGTGGTTGCTGCGGAACCTGGACTGGGAAGGGTCCAGGGTGCTGTTCTCCTTGAGGTAGCGGGTCAGTTGTTCGTTGATGGTCTTCTCAATGAGCTTTGCCGGAAACGGGAACAGGGAGATGGGTCGGAAGTTCTTGAAGTCCTTGGGGTTCGCCTTGGGTTTCTTGAGTAAGGCGTTGTTCTCGGCGTGCTTCCAGCTCTCCGGGAAGGTTGATGTCTCGAAGGAGGTGTTGATGACTCTCCGGAGATGGGGTGCGATGGCTGTGCTGGCTTTGTTGAGGATGTGGTTTGGTGGTTTGGGCCCACAAGGCCTTCAATGCCTCTGGGGCCAAATATATCCAAAAACGGCTGGCTCTTTCTCTTCCTGCTAGATCTCTGAGATCAGCGTCACAGTCTCTTGCTGTGGTCCCAGCTATACGAAGAGCACGGACTGGGGGCCGGTCCTTTAAGCGACTCGCGCCTCAGCTCTGGAATACTCTGCCAATTGCTCTTCGCAGAAACTCCAATTTGCTGGCCTTCAGAAAGGGCCTGAAGTCCTAGTTATTTAGTCAGTAGGCCTTGCTTCTCTCTAACTGTCCCTGCCTCCCCTGTGGGTCTTAAAGCGCCGGGACACTCCCCGGAGTAGCCGAGCGCTATATAAAACACCACCTAACATTAACATTGGTCTGACGGTGATGCGGAGAGGGTGGTGTTCATGATCTTGATGGTGTCATCGTCGTTGATGTTGGTCCAGGAGAGCAGGTGATTGGTGCAGATGCTGGTTGTGGGGGCGGAGGTCTCAGTGGTTTCTGGGCAGTCGTGGCATTGAAGTTGTCGTGGATGTCTACGATCTTGCGGTGGAAGAAGGTGTCCAGCGAGTCGCACAGGTCTTGCGAGGGTGGGACTTCATTGGTTATGGAGCTGGGGTTGGAGAGTTCCTTCACGATGTTGAAGAGCTCTTTGCTGGGACCCACATCTGTGCATACCCTGCCAACTTACGGCAAGCAAAGCAAACACAGGGAGATGATGGATGGGGCTCTGAAACCTTTCAGACACTCACACCAGTCACAGATCCGGGTGGAATTCATCATCATTCTTTAGCTCACTTTGCCACCCCAGTTAAGAACCAGCCATATCCAAATCAGTCTTCACCCTGTTTCTCATGTGAACAGAAGAGCCCGAACTGGCAAGCCAGGTCTTCCCTGGACCAGAAACAAGCATCTTGGGACTAGTTTCCGGTCAACACCCCTCATCAGCCAGGCTAGCTTGAATCCAATGGCAAAATGAGCAAAGGATCAAAACTCTGGGCATACCCTGCCAACTAAGGCAAACAAAGCAAATACAAGAAGATGATGGACTGAGAGCTAAAACTTTTCAGGTACTCCCCCAGTCACAGATCTGGATTGAATCCATCATTGTTCTTTAGCTACTTCGCCACTCCAGTTCATACTCAGGTACATGCAAATCAGTCTTAACCATGTTCCTCATGGGAACAGTCCAGCCCAAATGGCCCCCATCTTCTTCAGCTAAGTGTGAATAAAGTATGATATTCTGAGTAAAACATGCACTTAAAATAGAAGCAGTAGCCTGTCAGTTGATTCTCCGGTATTCTACTGCAGCCTCCCGCAATTTTTTAATGAACAAGTAGAGTGCTAAGTTTTTCTCTTTGTAGAAGACTTGTGGCACATCTGAAGCCATCTTGAGGGATTCAGAGCTGTAAACACTTAAAGCATGTTCTTAAGAAATTAAACAATTTGGGGGTTCATTTTGTCATAGAAATTTTGGTGAGTGCTCTGGCAAGCTCAATGAGAACACATTTTCTACAAGATCTCAAATGTGTTCTCCATTCAAGTCAGTCTTTTGGGTAACACTCCTGTGTGCTATTGCAACTTTCCACAGTGCTCTAGTAAAGAACTACAGTACTAATACTTTTATAATTGACATTATTAAAGTACACCTGATGCCAAGTTGATGAATAAAAGCTGTAAATCCTAAAGCATTTCCTTTACAAATGAAAACAATGATGGGGTTCTTTAAAGCTAAAATGAGTACACGTAGATGGCAGTGGCAGTGGCAGCATAAGGGACAAGAGAGCAGGGTCAGGGCCATGTTCAAAAACAATGGAGGGCTGGGGAAGAAGAGAAGCACACTAACCAGGGACGGCACATGGCAGGTGCAAAAGGTGCATAGCAGAATGCAAAGTGGAGGAGGCAGGAACAACAAGCTCACCACGGAGGGCTGGAAGTAGGGGCAGCAGCAGCATAATGGTGTGTGGAGGGCAAGAGAGAGAAGACAGGGGCATGGACACAGACAACAGGGTGTAGAGGGAAGGTGGGTAGGGACTGCAAGCTGACCAGACTGGGAAGGCAGCTGGTGTTGTGGAAACACAATAGACCAAGCAGTTCAAGAGTGAGAGACCAGAGGCACTCAGCCATACACTGAAGGGTAAGGGAGCAGAGACAGTAAGCTGACAGGTGCAGCAATGGTAGTTGCAGCACAGTGGCCAGTAGAGGGCAGGGAGTGAACAGCCCAAATGATGGATGGCAGACATAATATCGATTAACCCTGGACAAAGCACTATGCTATGCTCGCGTAGTTTGCGAAGTTTGCGCTACTTCGCACTACGCGAACTGCATGTAGCACAGTGCAAACACGCGTAGCGTAGTGCAGCGGTTATTTTTTGCTTACTCGCGGTCCTCAACGTCAAGTTAGCGACCGTGAGCAATCAAAATTGCATCCCAGCGAGACTTTTTCCTCGTTCGCGATCAGCAACATCAAGTTGCCGATCGCAAGCGTGGAAAATAAACCTCCCTGCGAGATTCTCAATGTGGGAAGGTCAGGTTTCTCATTGCGAGTGGTCGCGTATGCTCGCGACCGCTCGCAATGAGAAACTACTAGTCCGCTTAGAGAAAGCTGCCCTCGAGTAAAAATCTACTTGAGCGGCAGAAAACTACAGCTCGCACTGTGCAAGATACCGTTTTCAATGATTGCACAGTGCCGGATGCTTGTCCGCACTGTGCTATTCATTGCAAATAGCATCTTGCACAGTGCAGGCAGGGCACTACGCAGTTTCCGTAGTGCTACGCGTAGCTCGCGTAGTGCGAAGTGCACTTTGCGTAGCTTCGTGTAGCGCTACTTCGCAAACTACGCCCAGCCCTAATATCGATCCATAAAATTCGAAACAAAAAAAATATCAGAAAATGAAATATCAATACATATACTGAAATATAAAGATCACGAACATGGGGAACACAAATATTGTTGCTAGAAATGTCAGATTTTACATATTTTGATTCACAAATATCGGAAAGAAAAATATTTGTACCTTTAAATAAACATATAATATGTCACAAATATTGATTCACACAATATAGACTATAATATTTTGGCAAAAATAAATAATCATTAATCAAAAGATACAAAATATTTTTTACATAAGCCTATTACTTCAAATAATCCCGAAAATTGTTACACACCTATTTAACCCCTTGCATGCGTCGGATGGCCCCCGGCCATCAGACGCAGCGGTGGGAGTGCATGTGACGGCCGGGAGCCATCTGATCTGATCATAAAAATGTTACATCAACAATATTTACCATTCACTCCCCCAAAAATGCATATCTAAAATGTATACAATAAAGCCAACCCAAAAATTCTAAAATGTGCATAAACTGCAAACATTTAAATACTTTATATATATAATACTACAGTATGAGACACAAAACATAAGATAAATATCAGGGTCTCCAATATGCGAATATCATAAAAAAATAAAAAAATGACCATGAAATGGTCATTAATAAAATGGACAAAGGGGGCAATATTGTGCTCTGCCTAGACAACAATACCTCCAGAAGCAATATCGCCAGCTTGATGATGAGGAATGCTATGAAAGATCAAATATGAAGGAGTACAACAAAGCTAAAGAAGGCTTGAAGAAAGAACTGTTACAGTGAAAGTGATAGGGGTTAATCTCAAGTGAGTAATACAACTTCAGGTACCAAGAATTCCTTCCCGTCATCTACTTCATACCAAAAATTCATAACTAAGTAACACCTATCCCTGACAGACCTATTATCTCAGCTAATCATAACTTTTGTGAATCTATATCTCAATATGTGCATTATTTTCTTCAGGAACATGTCCAAAAATTGCCCTTGTATATTAAAGATACTGTAGACTTTCTAACTAAAATCAGTCAAGTTATCTACCGCTTATTACACTAGACATAGAGTCGCTGGAAACTAGCATTGAATATCAAGTAGGGTTCACAGCATTTAAGCACTATTTAAGTACACGGCCGATGAATAGATACAATCATAACCTTATGCTTTTAGACCTTATCAAGTGGTGTCTGTACAACAATTTCTTTTTGTTTGGTAAAGAAATATTCAGACAAAAGCGGGGTGTGGGAATGGGAGCCTGTTTCTCCACAGCTATGCATGTGTACATGTTGGCTGGTGAGAGGAACATGTTCTGAGAAAAATCCACTATGAAACATACAACACACATGTTATGTACTGGATAAGGTTTATAGATCATGTATTCATTATATGGAAGGGCAATCAAGAAAGTGCATTGAATTTAATCAAAGAAATTAACAATAATAACGTTAATCTCAAATTTACTTCGCATATTAATGAACAATACATTGATTTCTTATATGTGAAAGATTATGTGTCCAATGTGAAGCTCGAGAACACCTTAAATCGTAAACACACAGCAGGCAATTCCATACTGCACGCTGAAAGTTTTTACCCCAAAGATCTTGTGAATAGCATTCCCTATAGAGAATTCCTTAAACTTCGACGGATCTGCAGTATGAATGCAGACCTTGAGAAATGCCAACAGGTAGCAAGGGAAAGATTCCTACATATGGGTTATGATGAGAAACTGTTAAAAGGGGCTATGCAAAAAGCCAATGAAAAACCTAGAGAAACCCTTCTTTTGCAAAAGAAAAAAAAATACTGATCAGTAGGCCATAGTACCAACTATAACTAATGGCAACACAGTCAGACTCATAACCACATACAATCCCCAAGAACAACATCTTAGGGCAATTATTAACAAGAATTAGCCAATCGTACTAACAGATGGAGTGCTGGTGCCTAGACTACCAACGAAACCTACACTCACGTTTAGACGAGCAGCCTCTATGAGAACCCATTTGGTTAAAAGTAGTTCAGAGATCAGCCAGAGTACATCTTGGTTAAAACCAAAGCAAGGGTTTTACAAATGCTCGTCCTGCAGGGCCTGTAAATTTGGCATCAATACAACATACTACTCTACACCATTCAATCCCACTATGGTAACAATCAGTGGCAATGTGAACTGCTGGACTGATTTTGCAATATACGTGCTGGAATGCAGCTGTGGCCTTCGGTATGTTGGGATTACCAAGCTGCAGGTACATGTCAGAATTCTCCAGCACCTTCGTGCAATACTCAACAATGATGCCACATACCCTATGGAAAGACCTAATAAATCTGAACATCAGAATGGTTTGAATTGCCTCAAATACTTTGTGATTGATGCCATCCCCACCCTAAGGCGAGGTGGTAAAATGGAACTTATGCTCCTGCAGTTAGAGTCATGTATGATCATAGAACTTGACTATGGAGCACCAGGAGAACAACAATGAAGACCTACACATCTTTCTGTAAAACAGCAACTCCGTATCAAGTTTCTTCTGCAAAATACCTTATAGATGGGGAATTCTCTGATAGAACCATGATGATTATTTTAAACTTGGTAGTACAACACACTCTTGGCACAGTAAATGTATGCACATGATATATATTGTTTTAAACTGCTCAGTATTCATGATGCGTATGCTGCGTTGAACTAATCTAATTCACTAGAATTTAAATACAAATTATCAGACTATTACCCAGTGCAATACTGTACCAAATTTGAGTAGGTTAAAGATCCAGGTCAGTACGTACCAATATGGCTTCAATATTTTTAAATAAGACTCCAAAAGCTGATCTCTGGTACAAATGTATCTATATTTTTAGATGTGAGATATTGAAAAATAAATGGAAAATAGATAATAAAAACAACATCATGCACATTGGATACTTTGTACAGCTATGCACCAAGCCCTTTTAAAGCACTACACACTTATATGGTACAATTTAAGCACGCATAGCACTTTATAAAGGATATTCAGATTTGTATTGCCCATCGAAGGATGAAAATGTTAATATTTCAGATGTTTTAGACTATATGATATTTAACAACATGGTTGGCATTATAGTCAAAATGCAATATATATATATGGGGTAGTATTGTGAAAATGCATTTTAGGAGCAAGAATTGTAATACACCAATTCCCGCTACAATGCACTAAGATTTAAATGCGTTCTTATTTATTTATGTATTTACTTATTTATAAGATCAATGTGGTATGATGTTTTTTTAAACAAATATATAAAAAAAGGAAAGTCTATTAATAATGATGCAAAAGAAGGTCACTGCAACTAACTAAGTCTGTTCACTATGTCCTTTGTAAATGATGTCATGTAACACAATGGGTGATTTCTAAACAAGTCTACAGCAAGTCGTTTCTTTATGTGATCAAGGTCATTGTCCTGTGTTGACCGAAACATGTAACAACATGGAGGAGTGAGGCTCATTAAATTTTTGCATGGCAAACCAAGAAGAGTTTGTACCCATGCGTTTGTTCCCTTTAGAAAGCTGAAGGCCAATTTGTAGCTTATATATATATCTATATATATCTCATGATGGCAGGGCGAGCTTCATCGAATAGAAACTAAATTGCTCACTGCAAACCTTGGGTCGGCTCCTTTTTCCTTGCCTTGAAGCGCTCCGATGCATCTGGAGTTCGGGGGTTCCTGGATTGGGTGTGTTGCATATATATATATATATATAAATATATATATATATATATATATTACCTACTGGCGGTCGCCAGTAGGTATATATAGTTAGGATTTTTTCCCTATGGGATTTTTGAAAATTCTATGTCTAATAACTTTGGCGTTTGTGGACGGAATTGGCTGAAATTTTCTGGAAAATGGAACATTTTGTTTCTGAGCAGCCCCTGAAAATTTGGGGGGGGTTCGTCCAGGGGGGGCCGAGAAAAAAGGGGGGTCCCAAAACGTGTTTTTAACATTGATTTTTCCATAGGGCGGTTAGCCTCATTTTTAGCCCGAACGGCTGAATGGATTTGCACGAAACTTGGCAAAATTGTAGGGACTGGTAGCCCGATGTGCCTTTTGTAGGTCTCAATATATGTGCTCCAGTGGATTTTGAGAAATTACCGTTTAAAAAAAGATATATATCTGTAACAGCGGACCGGGCAGCTCCCCGGTTCGCGGACCGGGGAGCGTACCAGAACTTCGCGTAGCGAAGCTGATTGGCTTTCCGGTGTCTGTCAACATTCTAAACAGTCCGGAGCGGCCGCCATCTTGTCTCTCGGTAGGATTGAGAGACAAGAGGAGGCCAAAACAAAGGGGGAAATAACCATAAGGGGGCATAGTAGATCCTCCGTGACCCCCTAGGTTTAATGTGGAGGCTTTAAAAGGGCCCCGCGGGGCAAAAAATAATAATTTTTTTTTGTTTTTTTTCGTGGGTAGCGCCCGGTCCGCGAACCGGGAAGCGTTCTGGGCAGCGTACTGCAATGAAAAATGAATGAGAGACTTTTCAAATGCAGTATGTTAATTGATTGTTGGTTTTGTTGATTATTTTTTATTTTTTTAACTTTTTTAAGCAATTATTTATTATTGTGATTGTGGTTGAAAATTTAATAACATTTCTAACATTTAACTAGTTTATTAATTACATATAAAAATGATTAAAGACTCAAACAATTTTTTAATATTACATACAATTTTATTTTTCGGATTGTTTTTCAAAATTTATTAGTACGTCTAGCATTTGACTGTCCGATATGTCCTCTTGTTGAGTGAACATAAGTTCCCACATTTGACCGTCATCATAATGAAGTAAATGATCCACAGATTCTACACATTGAACTAATTCATGGTCCCGTGATTCATCCATGAAATCAGAGTCATCATTGTCCTCAATATCTTTTTCTGTGTTGTTCTCCAGAACAATTTCAAAGGAAACATTCTGCTCACCTTCCATTTTCTTGCTGTAATTTGCATAAAAAATAAATATATCAGTAGAGATAGGGCACTGTTGGGTTTAAGTTCAGACAGGTACTTGTGAGTTTATAACAGAGAAGTAATCTATGGGCACTGTATGGTTTCAGGCGTGAAGTAGTACTATTAAAAAGTGCCTGTGAAGAAGCCTAAGTAAATTCATAATTATACCACAGAAACCTAAATCAATCCATAATTATAATAAAGAAGCCTTTCTCAATGTCTAACTCTTACAGAGGGATAGTATATAACTATCTGAAAATGTTTTCAAATTTATAAAATAATATCTCACCTTCTAAAATCAAGTTTAAGTTGTGGGTGAAAATGATCTTGCAATGTAGTTCAGGAAGTAGTAGTCAAAAATGGCTGTGTTTCTCTCTCTTCCTTTATATATATTCAGGTACATAACCAATCAAATGTCAGGTAAAAAAAGTAGAAAATGAAAGTAACATTTTCATTGGTTGTCAATTCCAACACTTCAGATGTGTTTTGTGAAGTAATTTACCTCAGGGTATTTAGAGAGGTCTACAGGCTAAATGGCTCAATGGAATTCCAATCAAATTTGTGAAAATGGTAGGGATTGGTATGTAGTATGAGCTAATCTATATTTGGTGAAATTGTCTCCAGTGGCTTTTCTGTGAACTACTTTCCCACCTTTTTTGATGGTGCGCTTCCCAGGGAGCGACCCGGTACGCGAACCGTTGAGCGCCCCGGTTCGCGAACCTTAAGCGTTCCGGGAGTCCACCATTTTGTGTTTCGGTCGAATTAAGATACAAGATGGAGGGCAAATAATGTTCAGAATGGGTAGAAGGGGGCACGGTAGAGTTATCTTGACCCCCTAGGTTTTCTGAGGGTGGCTGAGGAGGCTTATATGTGCGAAAAAAAAACATTTTTAAAAAAAAATTCGCGAGGTTAGCTCCCGGTTCGCGTACCGGGTAGCGGCCCCGGTAGCGTACTTTGTTGAAAATTAGTGAAAAATGTTAGAGTTAAATAATAATTGTGAGTGATCAGATGTAGGGTAGCTCTGAGAAGAGCTTTTGGGTTTATGGTACATTTAGGTACTTATAAGTAGGTACCAATGCACATTCTTAAATTCAGAGTGAAAATTCTGTTGCCCTCATCTGAGAAGTGAACTCCATCTCCTCTGTAGATATCTTGCATGTAGTAACGCAAGTTATTGTTGTACAGGGAGCCCATTCCATGGTCTCTCATGTAAGCTGAAACAGATTTGTTTACATGCTTCCTCGACTTCTCAATTTGTGGACAAAATTGGTTTGACCACCTCCATTTCTGTCTTTGGCATATATTTGAATATACCAAGGCAGTCTGAGGAAAAAGTGCCATTAATTGCTCAAAGGTGTCCTTTAAAAGCATTTCCAGACCTACACCAATCAAAGTGCCCAAGTCATTACCTCCACAGTGCACAATTAACAGGTCAGGTTTTGGCAAATGCATAAAGGTTTTCACCAATGGTATCAATTGGTGACATTTTAATCCTCTGTGGCCAAACCACTTAATTTCCACATCTTGTAAATTGAGGTTAGGTAAATTCCTGCTTTCAACGTACCTTTGAGCCCAGTGAATATAACTATGTCCAACAATCCAGACAGAAAACATGGTGAGAGAAGGTTCTCCTGCAGTCAGATGAAGTGTGGCAATGAAATGGCAGTTGAAAAAATGAGAGTGTAAAATGAAAAAAAACCTGTGGAGTTTCTGTGTTCATGAAGCAGTAACAGTGATTGGTGGATTTTGATTGATGAAAACAGAAAGTTAGGGTGCACGGATGTGTTCTTTGAAAGATGTATTTTGAATGGTCAATAAAAAATCATTAAATGAAAGAATGCACTGGATATGCAGGTGCACTGAGAGTTCAGAGTTCAATTGCAACAAAGTTGTGTGAACTTGCAAACACCAGAAGTCTTCCAAGAGGTGGTTGCTATGCAAAATAGGCAGAAAGGGCAGAGGGGGGAAGGGTTTTCATTTGAAAAAAAGTGAGGGAAGAGTTTTGATTGGGTGACATGAGAAATATGTGTGAAGAATTACAGCATTTCTGTGCTTTTGATAGCTGCAGACTCTGGAGTGCATACCTTTTGCTCTGCTGAAGACAAATTGGTGTGTTTCTGAGACTGTTTTCAAACTCAAAGTATTTGCTAAGGTGAGAAAATATTTCTTTAATTTAGATAGAGAATAGTGTGCTTTAAGGAGAAAATTATGAATTATGTGGCGCAAATTGCTTGTAAATATGCTCCCACATGTGCATGGAAAATTTTGATTTTGAATGTTTGTGTTACATAGCCATGTTAAAAGTGATACAAACATGCTGCAAAGGCACTGAACGGAGTGCTAGTGACTTACTTCGTTGCTTGTAGGAATTTTGGGGCAGTTTTCATCGCACAGGAGTGCGTGTCCTTTCACCAGCACCTGATCACTGAGGGCGGAGGCAGGGGTGCGAGGTAAGGCGTGGGCTGCGAGTGTGCAGGGACTCCAACACCCAGGAGTCCCTGCGAAGACCACGGACTCACCATCCGGTCCGCTCTCCCCGCCGGCCCGCCCCCTGCACACCTGAACCTGTAAAAGGCGCTCCTCCCTGTCAACCCTTGGGACGCTGAACGGAGTGCTAGTGACTTACTTCGTTGCTTGTAGGAATTTTGGGGCAGTTTTCATCCCACGGCTTGCCGCTCCCGCTTCGCGGGAGCCGCTGCGCACAGGAGTGCGTGTCCTTTCACCAGCACCTGATCACTGAGGGCGGAGGCAGGGGTGCGAGGTAAGGCGTGGGCTGCGAGTGTGCAGGGACTCCAACACCCAGGAGTCCCTGCGAAGACCACGGACTCACCATCCGGTCCGCTCTCCCCGCCGGCCCGCCCCCTGCACACCTGAACCTGTAAAAGGCGCTCCTCCCTGTCAACCCTTGGGACGCTGAACGGAGTGCTAGTGACTTACTTCGTTGCTTGTAGGAATTTTGGGGCAGTTTTCATCCCACGGCTTGCCGCTCCCGCTTCGCGGGAGCCGCTGCGCACAGGAGTGCGTGTCCTTTCACCAGCACCTGATCACTGAGGGCGGAGGCAGGGGTGCGAGGTAAGGCGTGGGCTGCGAGTGTGCAGGGACTCCAACACCCTGGAGTCCCTGCGAAGACCACGGACTCACCATCCGGTCCGCTCTCCCCGCCGGCCCGCCCCCTGCACAGCACGCCCACTATTTCAAGGTCCAACACTCCCGCAGCGCGGGACGCAGCCCGGGCGAAGACAGGGCAAAGACTGGGCCGTTTGAGGCCGTTCGAGGTCTAAGAGGGCTGGGTTGGGCTACCCCCTTTGTTACATTCTAGCATTACTGTCACATTTTACAGTTTTATTGTTGTGTGTATAGCTATTTATTAACTTGTACTCTGTAACATGTGTTCACGGGGTAGCCGGAGTAAAACCCTCATGGCGGCTAGCAACTCCAATAGATCTATAGATGATTTCCTGGTCAAAACCAATCTGGCGATTGACCAGGAAATCACCAAAATGCAGCACAAGGTCTCTCTAGAACTTGATGCTGCACGAAGGTTGTCGGCGCACATTGCTAACGCCAAAAAATCCTCGTTGGGGGAAATTGCATCTGCTCGTTCCCCTGATTGCCCTGCTGCCCTACGCCCTCTGATAACAACGGCAGTCATGCATCCTGCTCCCTCCACTATCCCTCTAGATCCCCCTTCAATTTCCCCACCTGATCCAGTGTTACAGAACACTGCCCCTGCCCCTATATTTAGTATTGCGGGTTCCTTTCCCTCCCCCAAAATAAGTCAAGCTGCCAGTCATTTTAGCGCTAAGAAAGCTGCGGCATACAAAAAGAAATGTCTGGCAAGAACTATACACGCTAGGAAAAAAGCCAGAATAGCAAGGCTAAAGTTTTTTAACAATAGAAGGGTCATGGGTTCCCTTGGGATGAATGAAGCTATCCCCAAACTGACCAATACTGTTTTTAATGGGGAAGTTATTACTGAATTACCTAGCCGGGTCGAAGATGATATTCTCACCATCCCTCCTAGTCAGGATAGCATAAATATCCTGGAGGGTCGGGTGAGTGCATCCGTACACGATAGGGAGAGTGATAGTGAATTCCTTCAACTAGTCTGGGGTACGTTAAAGCAGTTACTTTCCCCTCTGGAATTGAGGCTCTCTCGCATAGAGAATAACCTCCTTGAAATGGAAAGGACTATAGTCACTCTAGCTAGCTTGAGCCTCAAGGAAATGGATGCTAAGCTCACATGCGCAACGGAAACCACTTCACAACCTAAAGAAACACAATATGTTCAACCTCCCTCACAAAGAGTCCATAGTATCCCCGAGACCCTTCCCAAGCCTATTCCAAAACCCCGTACCACGGTTGTAAATACTACTCCCCCTACTCCGAGTTCTGCAACACGCAAACCTCCTCATTTGCAGAAACCAGCACAGAGGCCGAATACAGTATTTAGGGCACCGGCTATCCACCCTTCCAGGCCACCCTCGGTGCATAACCAAACACGACAGGTTAGTCGTCACAATTTTCGTGGAGGGTTTATAGACCTCCCGCCAGAAGCAGGGTCGTACGTTATTGTTCTAGCGGGTGTTCCAGAGTTAGATCAGCAATCACAGGAAAATGATTTTTCCTTAAAAAATAAAGTCATCCACTGGCTCAATTCTAATAAACAACTCCCCGATCACCAAAGAAGTAATATACTCATGGTGCGGAGAGTTCCCTGGATTGGTCGTACCCATAAATCCATACCCGGTGACTGTGTGGTGGTATCATTTTCTGACCCCCTCACAGCCCGGTGTTTATGTGCAGGGCCATCCTTCGAGCCTAATTCCACGATTGTGGTTAGGCCACTCACCTTTTTTTATCCTCCTAGGCAACAACATGTAAGTGAGGGGTCATGGTCTACTGTTAGAAACCCTGGTCGACCAACGTATAGACTGATCGGACAAAATCAACTCAATTGGTGGCAGGGGGTCCCCACTTTAAACAGGTTCGGCTGCCTGGAGGAGGTGGATTGACTCGGGAGGTCTGGAGACTCATCTCCCTCTGAGATCGCTCCCCAGCAACGGAGCCCTCCACCCCTCAAATTATCAGATAGAATGGAGGACATTCTGGCAACAACGCTTGACGAACCAATCCAGATGCCAGTTATGACAAACTCGTCCCCACTGAGCGTTTCTAGCCCACTTGGCTTCACACTTCCTTCTCCCAATTTTATGGCCCATCACGAATTCAATGATATGGCTGTGAGCCTGTCCTGTATAGAAGTACCACACTTAACCATAATTTCATGGAATGTGGCTGGGCTCTCTAGCAAATTAGACTGTCCCGAGTGGGGTGCTTATGTTAGTTCCAAAGATATAATATTACTACAGGAAACCTGGGCGCGAGAACCAGTAGATCTATCTGGCTTTGCTGTTTTTACTAAAATAGCCAAGTGGGAGGGAAAGGGGAGACCATCCGGGGGACTAATGATAGGGATAGCAACGGATCTTGGCTGTCAGGCCTCCGTTCTGGAGACCGCTTCTGATGATCTGTTGGCCGTCCTATTACAGTGGCCCGGCGCATTAAAGCTTTTAGTTATCAACATCTATTCTAGGCCGACTAAAATGTATAACGAATCCCCCACTATAGACGAATTAGCAAGGTTCCTTGAAGACATCCCGTGTGATCACCCCTGTCTAGTGGGCGGAGATTTCAATTCCCACTATGAACCCCTCTCCGGACTACGTGATGGTCCTTCCCTGGACGAAGACTCAACCTGGCTGATTCCAGAGTCGGCGGCACCACCCCCAAAGGCCTGGACCCCCTTGGCCTTACAAATAAACGCCCTCACCCTTAACCTGGCCCTTCGGGCATGTAATGGGCGCTGTAATTCGGACATACCAAGTAAACCGACTTACAACAAACCCGGTAGTGAATCCCGTCTAGATTACATTATGGTCAAAACCTTCATGTGGCCAGCAATAATCGATTTTAAAGTATGCCCAAGAATGGATAGCGACCATAATTCCCTGGAATTGACTTATTCCCTTCACTGGAACCAGGAACCTTCACAGGGAACTGGCAGTGACAAGTCAGGCCTCCTACTCGAAAACAATCGTAGGAAAGTCAAGTGGGAGACGCTAGTTACTAGCGCAAATAAAATACCGTGCCTCTATGAAAGGCTAATTCCATTTTTAGAGTGTGCCTTTGAGCTAGGTACTAAAGACCTAGATGAAGTAACTAGAGGCGAACTAGCAATAATACACAAAAATATTACAGACTCCCTTCAACATGACTTGTTCACATCCGCCGCGAAAAAGAAGGGTTTAAAGCCAAAGATCTCGTGGTATAATGCCACGTGCAGGAATGCAAAGGCGCACTTGATAGCTGCTATTAAGGGACGCCTTGGCAGGGAAGAAATTAGTGACAGGAGAACAAACTACAAGAGCCTTGTGGCGAATGCCAAGGTGGAATGGGATCATGATTACTGGGAGACCCTCACGAAAGCACTATCAACCAGAGATTCACGTAAATTCTGGCGGGTAGTAGCGAATGGTACGACTGAGTTATCTCCAGCACTTGAGCCAAATATAGCCCCTTCTGCGTGGCAGGCCCACTTTGAAGCATTGTATGAGCAGGGTGTTGGGGATCCCACTAATGAGTGCTCTCTGATTTGTCCAACCCCTTCTGGGCCTCCTTTTACAGAGAAAGAAGTGAGGCAGGCCATTAAGAGCTTATCTGCTGGAAAAGCACCTGGATTGGACGGGGTTCCGGGGGACCTGTTCAAACAGGAACCAGGGATTTGGGCACCGTACCTCACACTTATGTTCAATGCTATTCAGGGTGGAATGACTGTACCAGATACTTGGATGGGAGCAGAGGTAGTCCCAATCTTTAAAAAGGGATCCCCTCTGCTCCCATCCAACTATCGTCCTATCAGTCTGATAGATATATCCCAAAAACTCTTTGGCAGACTGATTTTAAATCGTTTGCAGGTGTGGATTCAAGAAATGGATATCCTGTCACCATATCAGGCAGGATTTCGGGAGGGTGTATCTACTACTGACCAAATCTTCAGGCTTCAACTCCTTTATTGGAGAACAGCGGTTATCGAGGGCGGCAGTCTATATACCATCTTTGTAGACCTCCGTGCCGCCTTCGATTTGGTTCCCAGGGCAAGGTTGTGGAGCGTCATGAAGGACCTGAACGTCCCTGAGGACATTTTGGCAATCCTGATGAGACTCCACTCCAACAATTATGCCCGAGTCAGGTGTGGCAAAAGTGGCAAGCTAACCGAAAGGTTCCCCGTTCGCAGAGGTGTAAGACAGGGTTGCGTGCTTGCACCTACCCTGTTTTGTATCTTTGTGAACGGGGTAGTTGCCCACCTCAACAGGATTGCTAACTCTGATGCCCCAAAGTTGACTGGCAACAGGGTGCCCGCAATCATGTTTGCGGACGACACCCTGCTGCTGTCTAAATCTCCGATGGGGATCCAACGTATTTTGGACGGCTTCCTAGACTTTTGCTCTGAGAGGGGATTGGAAATAAACCCCCAAAAAACCAAATTTATGATTTTAAATCCGAGCGCCCGAAATAGAGCCCCTCCCAACCTAGGAAAAATCAAGTTAGAACGGGTCCATAACATTGAATACTTGGGCATTACGATAAATGAATATTTCGCTTGGTCATCCCACCAGGCCAAAATGACCATCAAACTGGCACAGTTGGCGGGTGGCACTTTGCGCCTGGCGAATAAATCAAGCTATCGACCCCTTGCCCCAATTATTCATATATACAAGATGCAAGCGAGAGCAGGGGTTACTTATGGGGGTGAGCTGTGGGGCTATATTCAACACCCGAAGCTGCAGGTCAGTGAGAACAAATTTTTGAGACAGCTAGCCACCCTTCCCCAGAGTACCCCATTACTTCCACTCAGGCTAGATCTGGGTATCATTCCAATAACAGAGGAACTGGGACTCAAACCCCTAAAATTCTGGAGGCGTCTGTGGTCTAGTCCTGATCTTATAACTTACAGAGAGGAATTACAGGAATTTCTGGAAATAGGGAAGACAAAGAAGATTCCTTGGCTGACCTATGTCAAGGGAAGGCTCGAAGAAATTGGGCTCTCAGAATTATGGTCTGACCCTATCAATTCATGCACGAAAACTTCCAAGAAGGTACTCACGAGCGCCTACAATGACTTGATGCTCACTAAAGCCTTCAATAATTCCCCTGAGGGGTCCCTGACAAAATCATTCCTGAAAATTAAAGACACTTATTCTCTCGAAAAGGTATTGGACAATATTTCCCCCGCATTAACAAGGAAATTGTTCCTCCAGTGGCGCTATGGATGTCTGCCTCTGGCCTCGTACACAGCGTCTTGGACAGCGTGTTCTACGACACCATCGTGCCCGATGTGTGCCTACCCGAAAGAGGATGACATCCACGCAATCTTCTTCTGTAGGGGTTATGACCGAAGTAGAAAATACTGGCTAGTCCCTATGCTTAGGAACCTGGGTTTTAGATCTTTCCATACTGCGTACAGAGTTCTAAAATCTGACCTCTCCCCTCATGTAGTTTTTGCACTGTCAAAATTTTTAACTGCATTATGGGTTACTCGAACTCGCATGCTGAAAAGACTGGTATAACGGACTCCTTCAGCGATTTCCCCGAGTGTTTTATTTAATATTTAATGATTTTTATCACCGATCACTCATGTTTAATACGTTTTTAAAATGTCTGTTTTTGTTGCATCTTTTATGATCTGTGATCGAAATAAAGATTTTTGAAATGAAAAGTGACCCAACCATGCTGGAAAGGCAATCAAAAAATGCTTTCATGTGTTTTAATGACATTTTAAGTCATTTTCCCATGTGCAGTGTTTTGAAATTATGATTTGAAAATCGTTTTTGGGGAAAAGGAATTGTTTTTAAATTCATGACAAGGACATAATGGTGTATGCTTCTTTATAAGGCAATTGACTGTCCCTGATGTTATTTTTCTCATTTTAGTGTAAGACCTTTCTCTGTGGCGCAAATTGCTTGTAAATATGCTCCCACATGTGCATGGAAAATTTTGATTTTGAATGTTTGTGTTACATAGCCATGTTAAAAGTGACCCAACCATGCTGGAAAGGCAATCAAAAACGCTTTCATGTGTTTTAATGACATTTTAAGTCATTTTCCCATGTGCAGTGTTTTGAAATTATGATTTGAAAATCGTTTTTGGGGAAAAGGAATTGTTTTTAAATTCATGACAAGGACATAATGGTGTATGCTTCTTTATAAGGCAATTGACTGTCCCTGATGTTATTTTTCTCATTTTAGTGTAAGACCTTTCTCTGTGGCGCAAATTGCTTGTAAATATGCTCCCACATGTGCATGGAAAATTTTGTTTTTGAATGTTTGTGTTACATAGCCATGTTAAAAGTGACCCTACCATGCAGGAACGCCAATCAAAAAACGCTTTTATGTGTCTTAAGGACATTTTAAGTAATTTTCCCATGTGTAGTGTTTTGAAGTTATGATTTGAAAATCGTTTTTGAGGTAAAGGAATGTTGTTAAAAATTATGTGCGCCATATGCCCCCAAATTTCTTTTTTAGGGGTGCAGCAGGGTGTTCTTGAGACACCCCTGCATCTTTGGAAAAAATTCCTAATTTGTGATGAGCAAATTGTTAATCGCAAATTGCACCTTCATTTATATGAGCCTCCTAGCCCATGGAAATGAATGGGTAATTTGCAATTAGCAATTTTCTCATCGCAAATTTGGAATGGTAAAGAATCGCTATTTATTCCTTAAAATTCGCTTTTTTGGAAATGCAAAATAGTTATATGATACATATGGCGGTTGATGTCTAACAAGATAAGAAGCTTATGGATTCATTTATGCTGACTGGCGCAATGAAGTAGACATCACTTACTTCATTGGTAGAGCTTTACATGTATTATCTCCTCTGTATTCTTCATCAAGCGTAACTTTAATCTGCAATCCTGAGTAGGCCTCACCTTAAACAAACCTTTGGATAGGCCACACCTTATTGTCATCCTGGATTAATCATTTAAAATGCTAGGGACAGATTTATGATAGGTGTATGCCTCTTTTGTGCCACTGTGCGTCACTTTTATGATGCAGCGGTGGTGCAAAAGATTTGCTATGAAGCGACAACATTACAAATTGATGCATTTAGGCAGATATGTCATGGTGTAAAAAAAACGTACCACATGAAACCGATGCAGCAGTGATGCAAAAGATGCACCATGTCGCAAGACAGGCCTCACTTGGGGCCATATGTATCAAGCTAATTAGCATTCGCAAAGATCAAAATTCTACGAATTTTGGCCTTTGCGAATGTTAATTAGACAAATGGTATGTATCAAACAAGTTTGATGCAAAATAAGGAGTAGCAAAATTTGCTATTCCTTATTTTGCAATTGCACTGAAGGATTTGCAAATTTTGTGACTACTTAAATGCAATGTATCAAACAAAAACTATGTAAAAAATGACATTAAGGATTTGGAAACTATTGTGGTAAATTGGTGGTAATTTGTGAATTCTTTTCAAAAAGCTTTTTTTCAAAAAAACAAAAGGTGCCATATGACGCCAACACATGCCCTTAGGGCATGTATGTGTGCCATATGCCCCCAAATTTCTTTTTCAGGGGTGCAGCAGGGTGTTCTTGAGACACCCCTGCACCCTTGGAAAAATTCCTAATTTGTGATGAGCAAATTGCTAATCGCAAATTAAACCTTCATTCCTATGAGCCTCCTAGCCCATGGAAATGAATGGGTGACTTGCAATTAGCAATTTGCTCATCGCAAATTAGGAATGGTAAAGAATCGCTATTTATTCCTTAAAATTCGCTATTTAGGAAATGCAAAATAGTTTGATGATACATATGGCAGTTCATCTCTAACAAGATAAGAAGCTTAGGGATAGATTTATGATGACTGGCGCATCACCAGGGATGTGCCAGTCATCCTGCGCCGCTGTTCCGCCACCCATGGTGTGCTGCATTTACAATGCGGCGCAGCATGGGGCAAAAACGGCACAGATGTGTGACGCATCTGTGCCGTAAAGGTGGCGCATTGCTGGAGTTGTATCGCAAGTGCGATGCAGCTCCAGCAAGGCTCAGGGGTGCCCCATCTCCACAATGCTGCGTCAAGACCTATGCCAGCTTCAAGCAGGCGCAGGGTTTTGACGCAGCTTTCTCCTATCTGATTGTAAATGCGGCACACCATGGGTGGCAGAGCAGTGGTGCACGTTAACTGGTGCATGCCTGGGGATGTGCTATTTAACATAAATCTGCCCCTTTACATTTAAGTATGTGCAGGGGACACAGAGTCGGTGAGGCTTATCCAAGGTTAAGAAGAGATGAGTCCTGTTCAGTGAAAAATTAGACATAGGCTTCACCTGCTCAGCATCGCTGGACATGGCTAAATAATAGCTGCAAAATGTTAATCTTGTTAAACAATTTTACTATTATAATCTCTGAGATTTGTCTCTTACCTTGCAACATCTCATTGTTGTTATCTTTCTTTAAAGATAAAGACAACCTCAACATGAGCGACAATCTGCAATCAGTTGATTTTGACCTCATCATTGAACTTGTAATTGAAACATCAGTGGATGTTGATCCTTTGGATGATTTAAATCCTGAGGATGAAGAAGAGCGTGATGAGGATGCAGATTTGTCCGAACTATATGATATAGGATGGGAAGCTGACCTGCTTGAGCCTTTGGAAATATAAACATTTATTTTTAAAATGTATAATTAATAAAAAGTAAAAAGGTAAACTGTTTAATTTAAAAATAAAGACACCTTCAAAAACAGGTTATGTGTAGTGTCTTCAATAAAATATTAAAATATGCTCATAAAATTAGATCAGATTCACATATAAAATAGCATAGGTAACATAAATATAAATGTCATTTCTTTTCTGGTATTTCTGTATTGTAAATTTGCCAACGACTAAAAAATCTTCTAATTAAAATGTCAAGTAGTGTGTTAAGTTTTTGATCACTGTTACTGATTTACTGTTTGGTAATAATGGTTAATAACATTTTTTATTATATTTTTCCACAGATTCAACTGCAGATCATTTCAAGATTTCACCATGCCTACAATAGAAAGACAGATAAAGGCTGCAAAACGTCAAAGACAGCAGGTGAAAAAAAAAACGCAGCAGTCCTCTAACAAAAAGATTTCTCAAGCCACGAAGAAAGCACCGGGTAAGAGCTCTAAATATTTCATAAGAAATATTTGTAGTCAAAAAAATATTACTACAGAAAATGTTTCAGTCCATAAAACGAGAAGGAAATCAAATGGAAAGGAAAGGACAATGAAAAATGTTACTGCTAGAGCAAGAGATAAATCTGTGCATGATAGTAGAAGGAAACAACAGTTTAGGGAGATTCGTAAACGAATGTTCCGGAACAGGATTATTGGCAATTTGTTAAAAAATATTAAGAAAGGTCAACAGAAACTAGTTTTTTATAAGAGAAAAAAAAAATTGAGAAAGTTATTGATCAGGCATTTGAAATTAAACGTAAGTTATTTATTTTGATAATCAATAGAATTAGGAAGCTAAACAAGGCAATTTTTGATTTCAAAAGAAATAGTAGATGGAAGAGAATAGTTAATCGTAGTAATTTTTGTGAAGTTTTTTCTGGAGAATGGATGCATAGTTCAAGCTGTGAGGCATTTTTTAATGAGGAGAGTTATTTCCAGGATAATGATTTGGTGCATGCAGTTGACACCAGTGGTCGTGCTTATGAAGTGAAAGATGGTTGTCCAGTTGAAAAAGAAAAACTTGTGACAACAGAGGCAGAAGAGGTGTTAGGTAATGAGGTTTTAGGAAGACGTGGTAAGGGTCCTGTGTACACCTGGAAGTGTAGTAGTATTTGCAGTGTGCGACAGGATTCCATCAATTTGCTTTGTGATTTTGTACGGTCATTTAATAAAAAAAGTTTGAAGCAGAAAATGATGTTGTTGCAAGAATTAGATCCTTGCAGAGTAAGAGAAGTGACAGGTTTGCATGGTCATTCACTGGCTTGTCTTTCCAGGAGAGTATGCCAGAGTGTTTTTCATCATTTCAGGATGCTAGCAGTGCATCATAACAAAGTGAGGAAATTAGTTAGAATGTTGTATTATGCTAAGAGTCCAGCAATTATGCTGAAACAATTATGCGCTGCTCTTTTGCATGGTTCTGAAATAGATGTGAAGAATATATGTGAAGAAATTGAGTTTTGTTACTTTGGAAGTAAAGAGGAGAATGTTGAAATTGAGCAAGAAGAAGAGGGTCATGTGGAAGATAGTGTACAGGTTTCCAGTACAGATAATTTCCAGAGGGAAATTGCGACGTTTGAGGTGAAATCAAGTGAGAGGCCTAATTTCACTTGTGTGTGTTGTCGACGCACTTATTATAAGAATCAGACTAAGTTAGTGGATTTATATGCAAAAAGTGAAAGGGAAAATAATAGTGAATGGAAGGATTTTGCAACATACTTGATGGTAGAAAATTGTTTGATTTGGGATTGGATCAACGTGTGTGTACTTATTGTTGTTGCAAATTAAATCAAAACCAGATGCCTGCTAGAGCAGTTCATAGTAATCTGGAATTGGTTGAGATTCCTTCTGAATTGAAGGATTTAAATACTTATGAATCTATTTTGATTCAAAGTATCCATCCCTTTCAGGCTATTGTAAGAATGGAGCCAAAGACAGGGAAATTGCCTCCATCAGATTTACAGAGAGGATTAAAGGGAAGAGTTGTTTATTTGCCTCTAGATTTGAAGAAAAACATTAACACAATTGGAGTAGAAAAAGTGGAAGAGGAACCTCTGGTTATCTTAGTTAATGGGGTTCCGACAAAGAATAAGAAAATATGGCAAGATTTAGTAGATGTTAGGAAAGTCAAAAAGGCAACATTGTATTTGAAAAAAATAATAAATACTATAAGAATGTATATGTTGCAGAAGAGGAAGTAAGTGAGGAAGAGGATAGCGATTTGTGTGCTGGTCAAATTGAGAAAGTAGAACCCTCTACTAGTGAAGAAATATATGAACATTATAGTGTTCATCCTTTGCATTCCAAGGAAGTCATGGGGAATGCTATTGAGTTGTTTCAAATGAAACAAGCCAAAGGGAGTCCCATTAGTGTTTGGGAGGAAAGTTTGGAAGCTCGGTGTTTCCCACAGCTTTTTCCAACAGGTCAGGGAGGAAGATATGATGAGCGACCTCATCAAATTCCTGCTTCTGAATACCGGACTTTGCGATTGTATGCAGGAGATGCTAGGTTTCGACAATGCATTCCTTATTTGTTTCATCTCCTGTTTGAAAGCGATCTGTCTGGACTGTCATATGCAGTGAACCACATCTTGAAAAGTGGTATACACATGCAAAACATCTCGGCAAGTGACTTTATGGATAAAGTCAATGTCCAAGATAGTATTTTGGATTCTCACCTGATTAATCTCATGGCGTGTCAGCGTGGTACTAATGAGTACTGGTACCGTCGTCATGGTGATTTAAAATGTATGCTGAGGAACTTAGGTACTCCCACATGGTTCCTCACTCTGAGCTGTGCCGAGTATGGCTGGGAAGACTTACTTGAATTTCTACGAGAGGCAAATGCTAACGTAGATAACATCGAATTCAAGACACCCGGAGAACTGTGCTCTTTGGATCCAGTCAATGTATGTAGGTACTTCAATCATAGATTTGAAGCTATGATGTCTTTCATCATGAATAAGAAGAATCCACCTCTTGGAGAGGTGTTGGATTTCTTCTGGAGAAAGGAGTACCAAGCAAGAGGTGCTCCTCATATACATATGTTGCTGTGGATCAAGGATGCACCTAAATTTGGAACGGATCCAGAAGACTCAGTGATGAGTTTCATCCAACAGTATTCTACGTGTGCTGTTCCAAACGCAAAGGAGAAGAAAAGCCTAAGAGAAAAAGTTCTGCGTTTCCAAAGCCATCGATGTGGAAAGTACTGCCGTCGTAAATTCCGAAACAAAGACAAGTTCTACACTAAATGTCGTTTCGGCTTTCCACGACCGGTGATTTCTAAAGGAAGAGTAAACAGTTTGATGTCTTCGCTGCGACACAATGTCATGAAGAAATCACCTAAAAACACTTACAATTTGAAGAGGAACGAAGAGTCCAAGTACATCAACGACTACAACCCGGTGATTTTGTCCATGTGGAATGCTAACATGGATATACAGTTTGTGGCTGATAACTGTATGGCTGTGGCTCGGTATGTGACGTCTTACATCACCAAAAAAGAGAAGACAGAATTGAAGGATATGTGGGAGGACATTTCCCATGAAAAGAGCCTCAGCAAGAAGTTGTACAGTTTCAGTCTGAAGATGTTGTCGCATCGAGAAATCGGAGCGTACGAATGTTCTGACCGGTTGTCTTCAGCAAGTCTCTATGCCAAGTCCAGGAGTATCGTTTGGGCGAGTCTTGGTCTTGCTGCAACGCGTAATCGAGTTCTCAAACCTGTGCGGGAAATTGAGTATTTGGCGGAAGAGGAGCCAAACAGTACCGACATTTTGAAGACAAACATGTTGGATACATATTATCCAAATCGAAGCAGTCACCTCGAGAATGTTTGTCTGTATGAGGTTCTGCAAAATTACATATTCAAGAGGAACATCAAAGAAGATACTGAGAAAGGAGTGTATGCTGTAATAGGAAGTGAGGGATGTCTGGTCAAGCAAAGAAAATGCCACTTGGTAAACCATCGAAAATTGAGTGGCGAATCTCCTGAAAAAAAGGAGTTTTTCTATTTAGCACTTTTGCAACTTTTCAAGCCTTGGCGTGCAGAAGAGGAACTGCTTGGAGATTTCCTCTGTTACGAAGACTCTTTCAATGCCGCCAAGGAGACCATAGAATGTCCTGCTTTTCCCAAATATGTAGAAATGTTGAATGCGGAAATTGAGCAGGAAGCAACGATTGCAGCCGAGATTGCCAGAGACAGTTCTCAGGACAGTCAGAGTTCTGCTTCATTGAGTCAGGATCCACTAGGAGGACCTGTTATCGAAAATGAAGCTGCCACTGCTATGAATGAAGTGGAAAGAGCCATGGCACATGCTCAAGAGGATGCGGTTAACTTAGAAGAGTTGGAAAGACAACTCAACGTTGAGCAGAGGAAAATATATGACGAAGTTACCATGCAAATTGATCATGGATTAAGTCATGATAAGAAAGAGTGCTCATGTACGTCGTTGAAGCCTGTCCGACTGTACGTGAGTGGAGAAGCGGGAACTGGAAAAAGTTTCCTCATTAAAGCAATTTCATGCTATTTGCAGGAAAGGACAGAGTCATCGCTGTCTTGTGTTGTCACTGCTCCAACTGGACTGGCAGCACATAATATTAAAGGGATTACTTTACATCGTTTACTGATGCTGCCAGTGGAGCATGACAACAAATTACAATATCACAAGCTATCTGGAGATGCTTGTTTTGAAGTTTCAAGAATCTTGAGGAAAATGAAACTTCTTATCATTGACGAAGTAAGCATGGTTTCCAATGTCATGCTTGCCTTTGTGCATTTGAGAATGCAAGAAGTTCTCAAAACAGAGTATGATGTGTTATTTGGTGGCAAACACATCATTGTTTTCGGAGATCTTCTGCAGCTGACACCAGTGAAAGGGCAACCTGTGTTCAAAATGCTCACGCATGAAGATACCAGGAAGTGCCTAGGCAGCATTGGCAACGTCAATATATGGTTAAACTTCAATTATGCTGAACTGCATGAAAATAT
Source organism: Lissotriton helveticus (assembly GCF_964261635.1). NCBI lineage: Eukaryota > Metazoa > Chordata > Amphibia > Caudata > Salamandridae > Lissotriton > Lissotriton helveticus. Next base: position 1,235,319,242 of record NC_136063.1, on the reverse strand, counting down.
GCGTCAGGCGAAGGATGAAGTTTACAAGACTATTCTACAAGATGTTAGAATTGGAAAAGTGACCGAGCATGGGAAAGAAGCTTTACATGCACGATTACTGTCAAATTTATATCCAGAACAAGATGTTGTGCCTGAGAATATTTTTCAGAAAATTACTGAGAAGAAATCTGGAATATGTTTGATGCCAACTCTTGCAGAATGTGCCAAATTTAACAACAAAATGTTGCATTTAGAAAAGCAAGAGATTGTGAAACTGGAAGCTATTGATAGAGTAGAGCATATGGGATCAACAATTATTTTGTCTGAGAATCTGAAAACAAAATTGGATTCATTAGAGAAGAGTATATCTAAAACTGCAGGTTTTGAAAAGACTCTGAATGTGTGCTTGAACTGCCGTATAATTTTAAGAAGGAATTTACATGTTGAAAGAGGTCTGGTAAATGGATCAATGGGTAATGTTGTTGATTTTGTAAAATACAGAAATAGAGATGGAATTGAATTTTTAAAAATTAAATTTGATGGCATTGAGGAAGTACAGCTAATTGCTCGTTGTTCTGCTAGATTTTTGCTTGTAAAAGACTTATATGTTCGCCGTAAGCAGTTTCCTGTTTGCTTGGCATATGCAGTGACAATCCATAACTCGCAAGGTTTAAGTGTAGACAGTGCATTGGTGAATATTGGCAGTTCTGTGTTCAAGGAGGGTATGGCATATGTGGCATTGTCACGAGTTAGAACTTTATCGGGATTGTACTTGATTGAGTGTGATGTCACAAACATTTGTGCGGATCTAGATTGTGTTAAGGAATACAATAGGTTAAGAAGAGAGTATGCGCCACATTTGCCTCAGTATCCTTTGTTTGAGAAACGTGTGGTAGGCCGGAAACGAAGAAATGAGAACAATACTGGGGAGGTTGTAGCAAAAAGACAAAAAGTCAATGAACCTAAAATTACAAGCAGAAACAAAAAGGATTCTGTTGAAGATGTTGTTGGTTTTCAGTTTGAAAACAGTTCTGGTGTCAACTGCTATGCTAATGTAGTGATTAATGTATTGTTTTCTCTAAAAAATTTAAAAGAAGAGATTGTGGTCAATTCTGATCAAAGATTTTGCAGTTTGTTAAATTCTGTGTTAGAGAAATGTACCACTGATAGAAGAAACATAGAAAGTGTGTCTGAAATTCGAAATCTGTTAGACAGATGTTCAGGCCAAACACAATTCTCTCAAAATATTCAGCAAGATTGTCAGGAGTTTTTAATGTATATGCTTGATGTATTACATGCTGAAGGTGTAAATGTAGATCAGCTGTTTGGGCTTTCTTATCAATGGCAGCATGACTGCGAGAACTGTATGGTATCAAGTACTACTAGTGTAGACTCAGAAAGATTTATATATTTAACTTTGCCAGACAGTAAATCAGTCTCCTTTAATAAGCTAGTAAAAGCAGCTGATCACAACATGGAGTGTAGCCAATGTAAATCTGAAATGACGTCCACATTATTTATATGAACATATGGCCAGTACGTCATTTTAATGTTCCAACGATGTAGGCCTGATGGAACAAAATTGACAACTTTAATTAAAAATTTTGTAGCTTCGCAGTTGTCAATATCAGGAAGGACTTTTGTAACTGCAGCAATTATATATCATGACGGCCCTTCAATAACATCAGGACATTACACAGCTTATTTAAAGTCTAGAAATGGCTGGTCATTCTGCAATGATTCTGTTTTAATTTTCAAAAAAAAATTGCCGTATGACCTTAAAAACTCTTACCTGGTGTTTTTAAAACCAAAATTTTAGGGAAATAATCTCGGGATGTGCTCTGTGGAATTTCAAGAAGTTCTAATGGCTCCTACACTATTTGGCCTTGAGGATAAGTGTAGTTCAGAGACATAACTTCTAACCATAAGACTGGACATCATGGAGAAATAACTGCACTTTGAATGAGTTCAGAAAAACTGTTTCTTTTTATAAGCTAATTGAAGCAGCCAATCAAAACATGGAGTAGAGGGAATGTAAGTCTGCAATGCTGTCTACTGTTTTACATTGCTTTGTGATTAAAAGTGATGTAGAGAATTAAATAATTGTAGTAGTCATAGAGGTAGTGTAAGTCTGCTTGTAGCAGTGTCATAGGAAAAGTAGAACATGACTGAGCAAGAAGGGGAAGATATTACTATTCCAGGATTGTGAAAATGATCTTCAACATTTTAATTCTGAAAGTTGCGGAAATGCGAAAAGACGGGATTGGCTAACAAGAAATCCAAGAGTTATACATGGCTCTGACAAGATTTGGCCTTGTGGAATCTTGTGGTAGAGAGCAAGAAGTCATTTATTGTATGTAACATGTTTTTAAAAACGATGGAGATTTTCTTTCAGAAAGTGGCGGGCTGAAAGTAATAACAGCACAAAAGAGTGTAAGCTGTTCATAGGACATCCTTGGACGTCATGGAAAGTAAGTTAACTTTAAGGAGTTCTGAATTTTGATTTCTGATGTTGTATGGGTTTTTTAAACACAATCATTTTGATTGTGTTTTTTTTTCCCCGCTGTTACATGATGAATACCTTCAAGTCACTGTTTTTAGTGAATTTTGATACATTCTGAGAACAGCAAAAATAAACCATTTAACATGTATAATTAATTCTGTACTGTTTGCATTTATGATGTATATGTAGAACTGTGTAGGAGGCATGGAGAAGGTGAGGCTTCTGTAAGTGTCAAAGTTGTTGCATGCAGTGCTGCACTTCTGCGTATTCTTTCATATGCTAGACTACATCTGCACAATGAGATACCTAAGCAAAGGAAACACAAGTGATGTGATTGTGAAATGAGCAAAATAAATTGCATGTATTTCAATTACATCACCTGAGTTTCCTATCATTACGAATCACATTGTGCAGATCAAGTTTAGGTCTGTCCAGGGAAACATAGGAGGTTTGGACTTTGTTGAAGATTGCAGTGGACATGACTCACTTCATTGGTAGACCTTCACATGTATTATGTCCTCTATTCTCTTCAACAACTCGAAATTTCATCTGCAACCCTGAGTAGGCCTCACCTGAAACAAAACTCTGGATAGTAGACATCTTATTGGCATCCTGAAGCAATTATTTAAAATTTTAGTGTCTTGCAACACTTTTCTGAAACAACAGCAATGCAAAATATGCACCATGTTTTAAGATAGGCCTCACTTCATCTGCATCAAGATAGTGTTAGTTTAAAATGTATATCTTTAGGACTGTGTAGCTTCTGTAAGTGTCAAAGTTGTTGAAAAACTGTTTGTCCTTCAATCTTTGCCCTTGTCTTTTGTAATTTTTTAATACATGTTTTTATATTTTTCAAATGTTTGTTCTCTCTTTCACAGATTGAAAGTATAAAAACAAAAAGTGAGTAATTTAACGACAATTATAAGGTAAATATTTTGTACTCTTTTCGTTACATTTCTATCACATTGAACTACTATTAGTTCCACTGCTTCATTTCTTTAATCCTCAGTTTCCTGCCTTTCCTACTTCCCTCATTCCTTTCTCTATTACCTACTTACTCAACTCCTTCCACTCTTTTTCTCAGTCCCTCTCTTCTCATAGTTCCTCACTCTTGTTCACTCACTCCGTCTCTATTACTCTTAGTGTCTTTGACTGATCACTATATCACTATTTGTTCATAATGCTTTCTCTGTGTAGTTGAAGCACACTAAGTGGCATATTATGAATACAGCCAATAAAATTATTGCTCTTTTTATTGGCAGAAAACTGGTGCAAAAGCAGCTTTAGCGACACATTTCTGCCGATAAAAGCTGCAAAACTTTTATTGCCTATGTTGATAATATGCCCCTATGTTATTTACATTAGGGCTATATTTTCCAGTATAACAATCAAAATTGCTCTCCAAAGACACCAGGCAAAGCAGACGCTCCCTCAAACAGATCACCAAGCGCAATTTACCCTACTTACAGCCTAGCCTGTTCTCTGTCGAGACTTTAGCAATCTTTAGAGCACAAGATAAGATCTTTTCACATGGAAGAGTCAGACGTATTGCAATTCTACTTAAGAAACAAGCATTGGCATAGACAATAGGTCTCGCCTTTGGGACCTTATACGTGTTTAGCCATGCAACAGTTGATGTTGCTGCACCAAGGATATTATGCTGCATAACTAAATACTTAGAAGGTCCCAAAGGCGAGACCTATTGGCTATGCCAATGCTTGTTTTTCTTTCACTTCGTTATCTATTTTGTTTTTCACAATTATACCCTCTTCTGTCTTTTCTTCGGTAAATAGATCTATTAAACAGTATCTCTTCTTTACTCCCTATAGCTGTCTTTCTTTTAACATCACTCTCTGTTTACTTTCCTTATACTTACACTTTTTTTAAAAAAAAAAAAAAAATTTTTGGTTAGCTCCCGGTCCGCGTACCGGAAGCTAACCCGGGAGCGAACCAAAAGAAATAGAGCTTGCCAGAGTGCTAAACATTGTAGCAATTTTTTTTGAAAGGGAAGGTAGTTCTGAAAAGAACTTTTTTTTTTATATTTTTGTTGTTTTATTTTTTTTTGTATTTTTTGAACATTTTTTGTTTTTTTTGTATTTTTTGAACGATTTTATATTTTTTTTGGTTTTTTTGGGGGGGGGGAAACAACAAAAAACAGGCGTTGAAAAGGGCTCAACAGGAGCAAAAAAAAATTACTGGGGGCGGTTAGGGCAATCATGGTGTTCATATGCAAGGTTGAGTGCATTGATGCTCATGTTGCCACAAGCTAATAATGCACGACAGTGCATACATAAATGTATCATATGCCCAAAATTTGGTTGGATATTTGGCACAGTTTCCCGTGCCTCCTCTGGTGTTAAAGAAACCGATGTTGTTGGTCTCGCCACAGGAGTTGGTCTAGGATTGTCCATCATATCCCTTAATTCCGCCCGGCTGTAATTTAGGGGATGTTTCCTCGTCATGTGCCTATGCATGGTGTGATTACCATAACTGTATTTTTTGTCCGTCCCTCTGGACAATTGTTCCTTGCATATGAGGCATGTTGCGTACCTGGCATTGACCTTTTTTTGGCCAGGAGGGATGGAAAAAAACTGCCAGATGAAACTGGCTTTCTTTCTTGAAACCCGGGGCAACTCTTCCAGGAATTGTGGTTGTTCTCCCTCCTCATCCATTTCTTCATCTTCCTCCTCAGTGTTGGTAACCACCTGGGGAGGTGGTCCTCTCTTCCCATGAGGAGGTGGAGGTGGTGGTGGGGGTGCACCAGCTGCAGCAATCAATGAAGCCATTTTCACACAAGCAAAATAGGTCTTCCAAGAAGCAAAATAGGTCTTCCTCTCACAATAATGAAAGTCAGAGTGAGGAAAGAAGGAGTGGTTTTCATCATTTGGAAAAAACAATACTTCTCAACCAATGAAAAGTGTTATTTTTAGGTCACCTGACCTAGCCTTCCATAATTATGAAACTAAAAGTGAAATGAACCAATGAAAAGTTTTATTAACAAGTCACATGACCTCTAACGCTCATGTTACGCGCTGCGGAACGCTCCCCGGTTAGCTTCCGGTTCGCTGCGCTTCGCGCCTCGGTCCGCGCCCCGGGACACTTCCGGGTGCGCTAACGCGATACGTCACAAGACGCATTTCGCGGCAACGCGATACGTCGCGCTTTCGCGCCGCGGATCGCTTCCGGGGAGTTGCGTTTCGCGCCTCGGTCCGCGCCCCGGGGCACTTCTGGGTGCGCTATCGCAGTACGTCATAAGACGCATTACGCGGCAACACGATACCGTCACTATGTTGATTTCTTACCGGTTCGCGGACCGGATCGCGGAATCAAATTGAGCTAACGGGAAGCTTCCCGGTTCGCGGACCGGGAGCGAAACAAAAAAAATATTTAAAAAAAATTATTAATAAACATATAAAATATATTTTTGGATTTAAAGAAGAATACATTTTACAGCTATAGATATTAGCTTTTAAAAAACCAATGAAATTCATTGAAAAAACCATAGGTTATAGACCATATATAGTTAGGAATTAGCATTTACAAAACCTTGAAAATTCACTGAAAAAACCATAGGTTATACACCATATATAGTTAGGAATAGCATTTAAAAAACCTTATTTTACTCACACAAAACCATTGAAATTCCATAGTTAGTTGTACTAACTATATATCGCGCACCCGCAATCCACTGCTGATCATGTCACATATTACATCATTCATGACATGGTCAGTGACATCACTGATGACATCTCAAATGACATCACTGATGACATCACTGATGACATCTCAAATGACATCACTGATGACATCACTGATGACATCTCATTTGACATTACTGATCACATCACTGATGACATCATTCATGTGATAATACGATGAAGCTCTTCAGACTCTAATATAACCTTAGATACAGTAAGTGTAAACAGACACTCACAGACTGTCACTCATCCATAGAGTTACACACACACCTAGTCAGTCATGCAAAAAATCAATCACACCTCCATTTTCTCAACTATACAGTTATACACACCTTACTTATTCAAACATATACTAACACATATTTACTCTCTTATACAATCCCTGATACAAGTTCACAATGATCCATACAGCCACTCACACATTCACTGGCTCTTATGCACAGTTATTTATATATGTCAACTCTCACATGTACTGTGTTTTACATATGTACTTACTTTGACATGTAGCACTGAGATATCCATTCACTCAGCAATACACTCATGCACACAGTCAACCGCCCATACAGCTGTTTCCACATGCACTTTTGAACCCATACATCTAGTGAATCAACTGCTCACACATCTATGCACAGAGTCATACACCTCCCAGCCACCCACACACACACTCAGTCTCCCATACAAATACTTGGGCAACCAATCAATAACCCATATAGTTAATCATATTGCTAATGATTAACACATGCTGCAGTTTACAGAACAACAGACATAATGATGCACAAATTAAGACAGTTTAGTCACTAACCCATGCACTCAGTGAGACACATTTAATCACTCACTCATACAGTCAGTCATGCACCTACTAAATCCTTCATTCAGACATTTCTACATCCACTCATTCTTAAATATGTAAGACATATTTTAACTTTACAGAAAAATACAGTCACTGGATGTTGTCATCAGTGATGTCATTTGAGATGTCATCAGTGATGTCATCAGTGATGTCATTTGAGATGTCATCAGTGATGTCATCAGTGATGTCATTTGAGATGTCATCAGTGATGTCATCAGTGATGTCACTGACCATGTCATGAATGATGTAATATGTGACATGATCAGCAGTGGATTGCGGGTGCGCGATATATAGTTAGTACAACTAACTATATATGGAATTTCAATGGTTTTGTGTGAGTAAAATAAGGTTTTTTAAATGCGAATTCCTAACTATATATGGTGTATAACCTATGGTTTTTTCAGTGAATATATATATATATATATATATATATATATATACATATATATATATATTACCTACTGGCGGTCGCCAGTAGGTATATATAGTTAGGATTTTTTCTCTATGGGATTTTTGAAAATTCTATGTCTAATAACTTTGGTGTTTGTGGACGGAATTGGCTGAAATTTTCTGGAAAATGGAACATTTCGTTTCTGAGCAGCCCCTGGAAATTTGGGGGGGGTTCGTCCAGGGGGGGTCGAGAAAAAAGGGGGGTCCCAAAACGTGTTTTTAACATTGAGTTTTCCATAGGGCGGTTGGCCTCACTTTTAGCCCGAACGGCTGAATGGATTTGCATGAAACTTGGCAAAATTGTAGGGACTGGTAGCCCGATGTGCCTTTTGTAGGTCTCAATATATGTGCTCCAGTGGATTTTGAGAAATTAACGTTTAAAAAAAGATATATATCTGTAAGCACGCTCTGGGCAGCGCTCCGGTCCGCGGACCTTAAGCGTACCGGAACTTCGCGTAGCGAAGCTGATTGGTTCTCCGGTGTCTGTCAACATTCTAAACAGTCCGGAGCGGCCGCCATCTTGTCTCTCGGTAGGATTGAGAGACAAGAGGAGGCCAAAACAAAGGGGGAAATAACCATAAGGGGGCATAGTAGATCCTCCCTGACCCCCTAGGTTTAATGTGGAGGCTTTAAAAGGGCCCCGCGGGCCCAAAAAAAAAAAAAAAAAATTTTGTTTTTTTGCGTGGGTAGCGCCCGGTCCGCGAACCGGGAAGCGTTCTGGGCAGCATACTGCAATGAAAAATGAATGATAGACTTTTTAAATGCTGTATGTTAATTGATTGTTGGTTTTGTTGATTATTTTTTATTTTCTTTAATTTTTTAAGCATTTTTTTTATTGTGATTGTGTTTCATAATTTATTAAGCTTTCTAACATTTCATTGTCAGAAATTTCATAATTATCATTGAATATACATTGTAGTCTCTGAGGGTGTAAAATGTCCTCATTTTCAAGGAGGTTATCTACTGCTTTTACACATTGCAGTAGTTCTTTGTCCCAAGTTTCATTGAAAAATTCAATATCATTTTCATCAATGATTTCTTGGCTGCTCTCTTGCAGGACAATTTGAAATTCAACTTTCTGTTCGCCTTCCATTTTGCCTGAAATTTAGATTAAAAAAATATATATTAGTAGAGATAGGGCACTGTTGGGATTAATTTTAGATAGGCAGTTTTTATCAGTGAATTTATCTTTGAGCAGTGTATAGTATCAGAGTGGAAGTAGGAATATAAAAAAGTGTATGTGATTTAACGTAAGTAAATTCATAATTATACAAGAGAAGCCTAACTCCATCCATAACTATAACAGAGAAGTCTATCTAAATCTATAACTACTACAGAGGGATAGTATATAACTATCAGAAAAAGTTTACCATATTAACTTATAGTGCACAATATACTTCAGTTTTAAAAATAAAAACTTACCTTTAGAAAGAAGTTGAAGGAATTAGTGAAAATACTATTGAAATGTACACCAAGAAGTAGTAGTCAAAATGGCTGTGTTTTCTTCTCTTCCTTTATATATATTCAGGTATATAACCAATGAAATGTCAGGTAAAAAAAGTAGAAAATGAAAGTAACATATTAATTGGTTGTCAATTCCAACACTTCAGATGTGTTTTGTGAAGTAATTTACCTCAGGGTATTTAGAGAGGTCTACAGGCTAAATGGCTAAATGGAATTCCAATCAAATTTGTGAAAATGGTAGGGATTGGTATGTAGTATGAGCTAATCTATATTTGGTGAAATTGTCTCCAGTGGCTTTTCTGTGAACTACTTTCCCACCTTTTTTGATGGTGCGCTTCCCAGGGAGCGACCCGGTACGCGAACCGTTGAGCGCCCCGGTTCGCGAACCTTAAGCGTTCCGGGAGTCCACCATTTTGTGTTTCGGTCGAATTAAGATACAAGATGGAGGGCAAATAATGTTCAGAATGGGTAGAAGGGGGCACGGTAGAGTTATCTTGACCCCCTAGGTTTTCTGAGGGTGGCTGAGGAGGCTTATATGTGCGAAAAAAAAACATTTTTAAAAAAAATTTCGCGAGGTTAGCTCCCGGTTCGCGTACCGGGTAGCGGCCCCGGTAGCGTACTTTGTTGAAAATTAGTGAAAAATGTTAGAGTTAAATAATAATTGTGAGTGATCAGATGTAGGGTAGCTCTGAGAAGAGCTTTTGGGTTTATGGTACATTTAGGTACTTATAAGTAGGTACCAATGCACATTCTTAAATTCAGAGTGAAAATTCTGTTGCCCTCATCTGAGAAGTGAACTCCATCTCCTCTGTAGATATCTTGTATGTAGTAACGCAAGTTATTGTTGTACAGGGAGCCCATTCCATGGTCTCTCATGTAAGCTGAAACAGATTTGTTTACATGCTTCCTCGACTTCTCAATTTGTGGACAAAATTGGTTTGACCACCTCCATTTCTGTCTTTGGCATATATTTGAATATACCAAGGCAGTCTGAGGAAAAAGTGCCATTAATTGCTCAAAGGTGTCCTTTAAAAGCATTTCCAGACCTACACCAATCAAAGTGCCCAAGTCATTACCTCCACAGTGCACAATTAACAGGTCAGGTTTTGGCAAATGCATAAAGGTTTTCACCAATGGTATCAATTGGTGACATTTTAATCCTCTGTGGCCAAACCACTTAATTTCCACATCTTGTAAATTGAGGTTAGGTAAATTCCTGCTTTCAACGTACCTTTGAGCCCAGTGAATATAACTATGTCCAACAATCCAGACAGAAAACATGGTGAGAGAAGGTTCTCCTGCAGTCAGATGAAGTGTGGCAATGAAATGGCAGTTGAAAAAATGAGAGTGTAAAATGAAAAAAAACCTGTGGAGTTTCTGTGTTCATGAAGCAGTAACAGTGATTGGTGGATTTTGATTGATGAAAACAGAAAGTTAGGGTGCACGGATGTGTTCTTTGAAAGATGTATTTTGAATGGTCAATAAAAAATCATTAAATGAAAGAATGCACTGGATATGCAGGTGCACTGAGAGTTCAGAGTTCAATTGCAACAAAGTTGTGTGAACTTGCAAACACCAGAAGTCTTCCAAGAGGTGGTTGCTATGCAAAATAGGCAGAAAGGGCAGAGGGGGGAAGGGTTTTCATTTGAAAAAAAGTGAGGGAAGAGTTTTGATTGGGTGACATGAGAGATATGTGTGAAGAATTACAGCATTTCTGTGCTTTTGATAGCTGCAGACTCTGGAGTGCATACCTTTTGCTCTGCTGAAGACAAATTGGTGTGTTTCTGAGACTGTTTTCAAACTCAAAGTATTTGCTAAGGTGAGAAAATATTTCTTTAATTTAGATAGAGAATAGTGTGCTTTAAGGAGAAAATTATGAATTATGTGGCGCAAAATGCTTGTAAATATGCTCCCACCTGTGCATGGAAAATTTAGATTTTGAATGTTTGTGTTACATAGCCATGTTAAAAGTGATACAAACATGCTGCAAAGGCAATCAAAAAACTCTTTTATGTGTCTTAAGGACATTTTAAGTAATTTTCCCATGTGCAGTGTTTTGAAATTATGATTTGAAAATCGTTTTTGGGGAAAAGGAATTGTTTTTAAATTTATGACAAGGACATAATGGTGTATGCTTCTTTATAAGGCAATTGACTGTCCCTGATGTTATTTTTCCCATTTTAATGTAAGACCTTTCTCTGTGGCGCAAATTGCTTGTAAATATGGTCCCACCTGTGCATGGCAAATTTAGATTTTAAATGTTTGTGTTACATAGCCATGTTAAAAGTGACCCAACCATGCTGGAAAGGCAATCAAAAAACACTTTCATGTGTCTTAAGGACATTTTAAGTCATTTCCTCATGTGCAGTGTTTTCAAATTATGATTTGAAAATCGTTTTTGGGGAAAAGGAATGGTTTGTAAATTTATGACAAGGACATAATGGTGTATGATTCTTTATAAGGCATTTCAGTGTCTCTGATGTCATTTTTCACATATTACATTAAAAGACCTTTCCCTGTGGAGCACATTCCTTGTAAATATGCTCCCACCTGTGCTTGGTAAATTTAGATTTTTACTGTTTGAGTTACATAGCCATGTTAAAAGTGACCCAAAAACTTGCAAAGGCTTTTAAAAAAAACTTTCATGTGTCTTAAGGACATTTTAAGTAATTTCCCTGTGGGCAGTGTTTTCATATTATGAATTGAAAATCGTTTTTGAGGTAATGGAATGTTGTTAAAATTTATGTGCGCCATATGCCCCCAAATTTATTTTTCAGGGGTGCAGCAGGGTGTTCTTGAGACACCCCTGCACCTTTGGAAAAATTCCTAATTTGCGATGAGCTAATTGCTAATCGCAAATTGCACCTTCATTCATATGGGCATCCTGGCCCATGGAAATGAATGGGTAATTTGCAATTAGCAATTTGCTCATCGCAAATTTGGAATGGTAAAGAATCGCTATTTATTCCTTAAAATTCGCTATTTTGGAAATGCAAAATAGTTATATGATACATATGGCGGTTGATGTCTAACAAGATAAGAAGCTTAGGGATACATTTATGATGACTGGCGCAATGAAGTGGACATCACTTACTTCATTGGTAGAGCTTTACATGTATTATGTCCTCTGTATTCTTCATCAAGCGTAACTTTAATCTGCAATCCTGAGTAGGCCTCACCTTAAACAAACCTCTGGATAGGCCACACCTTATCGTCATCATGAATTAATCATTTAAAATGCTAGGGACAGATTTATGATAGGTGTATGCCTCTTTTGCGCCACTTACAAAACACTGTCCACGGGGAAATGACTTAAAATCTCCTTAAGACACATGAATGTGTTTTTTTAAAGCGTTTGCAAGTTTTTTTGGGTCACTTTTAACATGGCTATGTGACTCAAACAGTCAAAATCTAAATTCACCATGCACAGGTGGGAGCATATTTACAAGGAATGTGCTCCATGGGGAAAGGTCTTATAATGTAATATGGGAAAAATGACATCAGAGACACTGAAATGCCTTATAGAGAAGCATACACCATTATGTCCTTGTCATAAATTTGCAAACCATTACTTTTCCCCAAAAACGATTTTCAAATCATAATTTGAAAACACTGCACATGTGGAAATGACTTAAAATGTCCTTAATTCAAAATTTGCTATTCCTTATTTTGCGATTGCACTGAAGGATTTGCAAATTTTGCGATTCCTTAAATGTAATGTATCAAACAAAAAATATGTAAAAAATGACATTAAGGATTTGGAAACTACCACCAACTTCTAGTTTGTGGTAATTTGCGAATTCTTTTCAAAAAGCATTTTTTTCCAAAAAACAAAAGGTGCCATATGACGCCAATACATGTCCTTAGGGCATGTATGTGCGCCATATGCCCCCAAATTTCTTTTTCAGGGGTGCAGCAGGGTGTTCTTGAGATACCCCTGCACCCTTGAAAAAATTCCTATTTTGTGATGAGCTAATTGCTAATCGCAAATTGCACCTTCATTCCTATGAGCCTCCTAGCCCATGGAAATGAATGGGTACTTTGCAATTAGCAATTTGCTCATTGCAAATTAGGAATGGTAAAGAATTGCTATGTATTCCTTAAAATTCGCTATTTAGGAAATGCAAAATAGTTTGATGGTACATATGGTGGTTCATCTGTAACAAGATAAGAAGCTTAGGGATACATTTATGATGACTGGTGAAATAAAGTGCAAATCACTTACTTCATTGGTAGGCCTTTACATGTATTATCTCTTCTGTATTCTTCATCAAGCGTAACTTTAATCTGCAATCCTGAGTAGGCCTCACCTTAAACAAACCTCTGGATAGGCCACACCTTATCGTCATCATGAATTAATCATTTAAAATGCTAGGGACAGATTTATGATAGGTGTATGCCTCTTTTGCGCCACTTACAAAACACTGTCCACGGGGAAATGACTTAAAATGTCCTTAAGACACATGAATGTGTTTTTTTAAAGCGTTTGCAATTTTTTTGGGTCACTTTTAACATGGCTATGTGACTCAAACAGTCAAAATTTAAATTCACCATGCACAGGTGGGAGCATATTTACAAGGAATGTGCTCCATGGGGAAAGGTCTTATAATGCAATATGGGAAAAATGACATCAGAGACACTGAAATGCCTTATAGAGAAGCATACACCATTATGTCCTTGTCATAAATTTGCAAACCATTACTTTTCCCCAAAAACGATTTTCAAATCATAATTTGAAAACACTGCACATGTGGAAATGACTTAAAATGTCCTTAATTCAAAATTTGCTATTCCTTATTTTGCGATTGCACTGAAGGATTTGCAAATTTTGCGATTCCTTAAATGTAATGTATCAAACAAAAAATATGTAAAAAATGACATTAAGGATTTGGAAACTACCACCAACTTCTAGTTTGTGGTAATTTGCGAATTCTTTTCAAAAAGCATTTTTTTCCAAAAAACAAAAGGTGCCATATGACGCCAATACATGTCCTTAGGGCATGTATGTGCGCCATATGCCCCCAAATTTCTTTTTCAGGGGTGCAGCAGGGTGTTCTTGAGATACCCCTGCACCCTTGAAAAAATTCCTATTTTGTGATGAGCTAATTGCTAATCGCAAATTGCACCTTCATTCCTATGAGCCTCCTAGCCCATGGAAATGAATGGGTACTTTGCAATTAGCAATTTGCTCATTGCAAATTAGGAATGGTAAAGAATTGCTATTTATTCCTTAAAATTCGCTATTTAGGAAATGCAAAATAGTTTGATGGTACATATGGTGGTTCATCTGTAACAAGATAAGAAGCTTAGGGATACATTTATGATGACTGGCGAAATAAAGTGCAAATCACTTACTTCATTGGTAGGCCTTTACATGTATTATCTCTTCTGTATTCTTCATCAAGCGTAACTTTAATCTGCAATCCTGAGTAGGCCTCACCTTAAACAAACCTCTGGATAGGCCACACCTTATCGTCATCATGAATTAATCATTTAAAATGCTAGGGACAGATTTATGATAGGTGTATGACTCTTTTGCGCCACTTACAAAACACTGTCCACGGGGAAATGACTTAAAATGTCCTTAAGACACATGAATGTGTTTTTTTAAAGCGTTTCCAATTTTTTTGGGTCACTATTAACATGGCTATGTGACTCAAACAGTCAAAATCTAAATTCACCATGCACAGGTGGGAGCATATTTACAAGGAATGTGCTCCATGGGGAAAGGTCTTATAATGTAATATGGGAAAAATGACATCAGAGACACTGAAATGCCTTATAGAGAAGCATACACCATTATGTCCTTGTCATAAATTTGCAAACCATTCCTTTTCCCCAAAAACGATTTTCAAATCATAATTTGAAAACACTGCACATGTGGAAATTACTTAAAATGTCCTTAATTCAAAATTTGCTATTCTTTATTTTGTGATTGCACTGAAGGATTTGCAAATTTTGCGATTCCTTAAATGCAATGTATCGAACAAAAAATATGTAAAAAATGACATTAAGGATTTGGAAACTACCACCAACTTCTAGTTTGTGGTAATTTGCGAATTCTTTTCAAAAAGCATTTTTTTCCAAAAAACAAAAGGTGCCATATGACGCCAATACATGTCCTTAGGGCATGTATGTGCGCCATATGCCCCCAAATTTCTTTTTCAGGGGTGCAGCAGGGTGTTCTTGAGATACCCCTGCACCCTTGAAAAAATTCCTATTTTGTGATGAGCTAATTGCTAATCGCAAATTGCACCTTCATTCCTATGAGCCTCCTAGCCCATGGAAATGAATGGGTAATTTGCAATTAGCAATTTGCTCATTGCAAATTAGGAATGGTAAAGAATTGCTATTTATTCCTTAAAATTCGCTATTTTGGAAATGCAAAATAGTTTGATGGTACATATGGTGGTTCATCTGTAACAAGATAAGAAGCTTAGGGATACATTTATGATGACTGGCGAAATAAAGTGCACATTACTTACTTCATTGGTAGGCCTTTACATGTATTATCTCCTCTGTATTCTTCATCAAGCGTAACTTTAATCTGCAATCCTGAGGAGGCCTCACCTTAAACAAACCTTTGGATAGGCCACACCTTATCGTCATCCTGGATTAATCATTTAAAATGCTAGGGACAGATTTATGATAGGTGTATGCCTCTTTTGCGCCACTGTGCGTCACTTTTATGATGCAGCGGCGGTGCAAAAGATTTGCTATGAGGCGACAAAATTACAAATTGATGCATTTAGGCAGATATGTCATGGTGTAAAAAAAACGTACCACATGAAACCGATGCAGCAGTGATGCAAAAGATGCACCATGTTGCAAGACAGGCCTCACTTGGGGCCATATGTATCAAGCTAATTAGCATTCGCAAAGATCAAAATTCTGCGAATTTCGGCCTTTGCGAATGTTAATTAGACAAATGGTATGTATCAAACAAGTTTGATGCAAAATAAGGAGTAGCAAAATTTGCTATTCCTTATTTTGCGAATGCACTGAAGGATTTGCAAATTTTGCGATTACTTAAATGCAATGTATCAAACAAAAAATATGTAAAAAATGACATTAAGGATTTGGAAGCTACCACCAACTTCTAGTTGGTGGTAATTTGTGAATTCTTTTCAAAAAGCTTTTTTTCAAAAAAACAAAAGGTGCCATATGACGCCAACACATGCCCTTAGGGCATGTATGTGTGCCATATGCCCCCAAATTTCTTTTTCAGGGGTGCAGGAGGGTGTTCTTGAGACACCCCTGCACCCTTGGAAAAATTCCTAATTTGTGATGAGCAAATTGCTAATCGCAAATTAAACCTTCATTCCTATGAGCCTCCTAGCCCATGGAAATGAATGGGTAACTTGCAATTAGCAATTTGCTCATTGCAAATTAGGAATGGTAAAGAATTGCTATTTATTCCTTAAAATTCGCTATTTAGGAAATGCAAAATAGTTTGATGGTACATATGGCGGTTCATCGGTAACAAGATAAGAAGCTTAGGGATAGATTTATGATGACTGGTGCATCACCAGGGATGTGTCAGTCATCCTGCGCCGCTGTTCCGCCACCCATGGTGTGCTGCATTTACAATGCGGGGCATCATGGGGCAAAAATGGCACAGATGCGTGATGTATCTGTGCTGTAAAGGTAGTGATTGCTGGAGTTGTATCGCAAGTGCGATGCAGCTCAAGCAAGGCTCAGGGGTGCCCCATCTCCACAATGTTGCGTCAAGACCTATGCCTTCTTAAAGCAGGCGCAGGGTTTTGACGCAGCTTTCTCCTATCTGATTGTAAATACGGCACACCATGGGTGGCAGAGCAGCGGTGCACGTTAACTGGTGCATGCCTGGGGATGTGCCATTTAACATAAATCTGCCCCTTTACATTTAAGTATGTGCAGGACACACAGAGTCGGTGAGGCTTATCCAAGGTTAAGAAGAGATGAGTCCTGTTCACTGAAAAATTAGACATAGTCTTCACCTGATCAGCATTGCTGGACATGGCTAAATAATAGCTGCAAAATATTACTCTTGTTAAACAATTTTACTATTATAATCTCTGAGATTTGTCTCTTACTCTGCAACATCTCATTGTTGTTATCTTTCTTTAAAGATAAAGACAACATCAACATGAGCGACAATCTGCAATCAGTTGATTTTGACCTCATCATTGAACTTGTAATTGAAACATCAGTGGATGTTGATCCATTGGATGATTTAAATCCTGAGGATGAAGAAGAGCGTGATGAGGATGCAGATTTGTCCGAATTATATGACATAGGGTGGGAAGCTGACCTGCTTGAGCCTATGGAAATATAAACATTTATTTTTAAAATTTATAATTAATAAAAGTAAAAATGTAAACCGTTTAATTTAAAAATAAAGACACCTTCAAAAACAGGTTATGTGTAGTGTCTTCAATAAAATATTAAAATATGCTCATAAAATTAGATCAGATTCACATATAAAATAGCACAGGTAACATAAATATAAATGTCATTTCTTTTCTGCTATTTCTGTATTGTAAATTTGCCAAGGACTAAAAATCTTCTATTTAAAATGTCAAGTAGTGTGTTAAGTTTTTGATCACTGTTATTGATTTACTGTTTGGTAATAATGGTTAATAACATTTTTTATTATATTTTACCACAGATTCAACTGCAGATCATTTCAAGATTTCACCATGCCAACAATAGAAAGACAGAGAAAGGCTGCAAAACGTCAAAGACAGCAGGTGAAACAAAATAAGCAGCAGTCCTCTAACAAAAAGATTTGTCAAGTCACGAAGAAAGCACCGGGTAAGAGCACAAAATATTTCATAAGAAATATGTGTAGTAAAAAAAATATTACTACAGAAAATGTTTCAGTCCATAAAAAGAGAAGCAATTCAAATGGAAAGGAAAGGCCAATCAAAAATGTTACTGCTAGAGCAAGAGATAACTCTGTGCATGATAGTAGAAGGAAACAACAGTTTAGGGACATTCGTAAACGAATGTTCCGCAACAGGATAATTGGCAATTTGTTAAAAAATATTAAGAAAGGTCAACAGAAACTGGTTTTTTATAAGAGAAAAAAAAAAGTTGAGAAAGTTATTGATCAGGCATTTGAAATTAAACGTAAGTTATTTATTTTGATAATCAATAGAATTAGGAAGCTAAACAAGGCAATTTATGATTTCAAAAGAAATAGTAGATGGAAGAGAATAGTTAATCGTAGTAATTTTTGTGAAGTTTTTTCTGGAGAATGGATGCATAGTTCAAGCTGTGAGGCATTTTTTAATGAGGAGAGTTATTTCCAGGATAATGATTTGGTGCATGCAGTTGACACCAGTGGTCGTGCTTATGAAGTGAAAGATGGTTGTCCAGTTGAAAAAGAAAAACTTGTGACAACAGAGACAGAAGAGGTGTTAGGTAATGAGGTTTTAGGAAGACGTGCTAAGGGTCCTGTCTACACCTGGAAGTGTAGTAGTATTTGTAGTGTGCGACAGGATTCCATCAATTTGCTTTGTGATTTTGTACGGTCATTTAATAAGAAAAGTTTGAAGCAGAAAATAAGGTTGTTGCAAGAATTAGATCCTTGCAGAGTGAGAGAAGTGACAGGTTTGCATGGTCATTCACTGGCTTGTCTTTCCAGGAGAGTATGCCAGAGTGTTTTTCATCATTTCAGGATGCTAGCAGTGCATCATAATAAAGTGAGGAAATTAGTTAGAATGTTGTATTATGCTAAGAGTCCAGCAATTATGCTTAAACAATTATGCGCTGCTCTTTTGCATGGTTCTGAAATAGATGTGAAGAACATATGTGAAGAAATTGAGTTTTGTTACTTTGGAAGTAAAGAGGAGAATGTTGAAATTGACCCAGAAGAAGAGGGTAATGTGGAAGATAGTGTACAGGTTTCCAGTACAGATAATTTCCAGAGGGAAATTGCGACGTTTCAGGTGAAATCAAGTGAGAGGCCTAATTTCACTTGTGTGTGTTGTCGACGCACTTATTATAAGAATCAGACTAAGTTAGTGGATTTATATGCAAAAAGTGAAAGGGGAAATAATAGTGAATGGAAGGATTTCGCAACATACTTGATGGTAGAAAATTGTTTTGATTTGGGATTGGATCAACGTGTGTGTACTTATTGTTGTTGCAAATTAAATCAAAACCAGATGCCTGCTAGAGCAGTTCATAATAATCTGGAATTGGTTGAGATTCCTTCTGAATTGAAGGATTTAAATACTTATGAATCTATTTTGATTCAAAGTATCCATCCCTTTCAGGCTATTGTAAGAATGGAGCCAAAGACAGGGAAATTGCCTCCATCAGATTTACAGAGAGGATTAAAGGGAAGAGTTGTTTATTTGCCTCTAGATTTATAGAAAAACATTAACACAATTGGAGTAGAAAAAGTGGAAGAGGAACCTCTTGTTATCTTAGTTAATGGGGTTCCGACAAAGAATAAGAAAATATGGCAAGATTTAGTAGATGTTAGGAAAGTCAAAAGGGCAACATTGTATTTGAAAAAATATAATAAATACTATAAAAATGTATATGTTGCAGAAGAGGAAGTAAGTGAGGAAGAGGATAGCGATTTGTGTGCTGGTCAAATTGAGAAAGTAGAACCCTCTACTAGTGAAGAAATATATGAACATTATAGTGTTCATCCTTTGCATTCCAAGGAAGTCATGGGGAATGCTATTGAGTTGTTTCAAATGAAACAAGCCAAAGGGAGTCCCATTAGTGTTTGGGAGGAAAGTTTGGAAGCTCGGTGTTTCCCACAGCTTTTTCCAACAGGTCAGGGAGGAAGATATGATGAGCGACCTCATCAAATTCCTGCTTCTGAATACCGGACTTTGCGATTGTATGCAGGAGATGCTAGGTTTCGACAATGCATTCCTTATTTGTTTCATCTCCTGTTTGAAAGCGATCTGTCTGGACTGTCATATGCAGTGAACCACATCTTGAAAAGTGGTATACACATGCAAAACATCTCGGCAAGTGACTTTATGGATAAAGTCAATGTCCAAGACAGTATTTTGGATTCTCACCTGATTAATCTCATGGCGTGTCAGCGTGGTACTAATGAGTACTGGTACCGTCGTCATGGTGATTTAAAATGTATGCTGAGGAACTTAGGTACTCCCACATGGTTCCTCACTCTGAGCTGTGCCGAGTATGGCTGGGAAGACTTACTTGAATTTCTACGAGAGGCAAATGCTAACGTAGATAACATCGAATTCAAGACACCCGGAGAACTGTGCTCTTTGGATCCAGTCAATGTATGTAGGTACTTCAATCATAGATTTGAAGCTATGATGTCTTTCATCATGAATAAGAAGAATCCATCTCTTGGAGAGGTGTTGGATTTCTTCTGGAGAAAGGAGTACCAAGCAAGAGGTGCTCCTCATATACATATGTTGCTGTGGATCAAGGATGCACCTAAATTTGGAACGGATCCAGAAGACTCAGTGATGAGTTTTATCCAACAGTATTCTACGTGTGTTGTTCCAAACGCAAAGGAGAAGAAAAGCCTAAGAGAAAAAGTTCTGCGTTTCCAAAGCCATCGATGTGGAAAGTACTGCCGTCGTAAATTCCGAAACAAGGACAAGTTCTACACCAAATGTCGTTTCGGCTTTCCACGACCAGTGATTTCTAAAGGAAGAGTAAACAGTTTGATGTCTTCGCTGCGACACAATGTCATGAAGAAATCACCTAAAAACACATACAATTTGAAGAGGAACGAAGAGTCCAAGTACATCAATGACTACAACCCGGTGATTTTGTCCATGTGGAATGCTAACATGGATATACAGTTTGTGGCTGATAACTGTATGGCTGTGGCTCGGTATGTGACGTCTTACATCACCAAAAAAGAGAAGACAGAATTGAAGGATATGTGGGAGGACATTTCCCATGAAAAGAGCCTCAGCAAGAAGTTGTACAGTTTCAGTCTGAAGATGTTGTCGCATCGAGAAATCGGAGCGTACGAATGTTCTGACCGGTTGTCTTCAGCAAGTCTCTATGCCAAGTCCAGGAGTATCGTTTGGGCGAGTCTTGGTCTTGCTGCAACGCGTAATCGAGTTCTCAAACCTGTCCGGGAAATTGTGTATTTGGCGGAAAAGGAGCCAAACAGTACCGACATTTTGAAGACCAACATGTTGGATACATATTATCCAAATCGAAGCATTCACCTCGACAATGTTTGTCTGTATGAGGTTCTTCAAAATTACATATTCAAGAGGAACATCAAAGAAGATACTGAGAAAGGAGTGTATGCTGTAATAGGAAGTGAGGGATGTCTGGTCAAGCAAAGAAAATGCCACTTGGTAAACCATCGAAAATTGAGTGGCGAATCTCCTGAAAAAAAGGAGTTTTTCTATTTAGCACTTTTGCAACTTTTCAAGCCTTGGCGTGCAGAAGAGGAACTGCTTGGAGATTTCCTCTGTTACGAAGACTCTTTCAATGCCGCCAAGGAGACCATAGAATGTCCTGCTTTTCCCAAATATGTAGAAATGTTGAATGCGGAAATTGAGCAGGAAGCAACGATTGCAGCCGAGATTGCCAGAGACAGTTCTCAGGACAGTCAGAGTTCTGCTTCATTGAGTCAGGATCCACTAGGAGGACCTCTTATCGAAAATGAAGCTGCCACTGCTATGAATGAAGTGGAAAGAGCCATGGCACATGCTCAGGAGGATGCGGTTAACTTAGAAGAGTTGGAAAGACAACTCAACATTGAGCAGAGGAAAATATATGACGAAGTTACCATGCAAATTGATCATGGATTAAGTCATGACAAGAAAGAGTGCTCATGTACATCGTTGAAGCCTGTCCGACTGTACGTGAGTGGAGAAGCGGGAACTGGAAAAAGTTTCCTCATTAAAGCAATTTCATGCTATTTGCAGGAAAGGACAGAGTCATCGCTGTCTTGTGTTGTCACCGCTCCAACTGGACTGGCAGCACATAACATTAAAGGGATTACTTTACATCGTTTACTGATGCTGCCAGTGGAGCATGACAACAAATTACAATATCACAAGCTATCTGGAGATGCTTGTTTTGAAGTTTCAAGAATCTTGAGGAAAATGAAACTTCTTATCATTGACGAAGTAAGCATGGTTTCCAATGTCATGCTTGCCTTTGTGCATTTGAGAATGCAAGAAGTTCTCAAAACAGAGTATGATGTGTTATTTGGTGGCAAACACATCATTGTTTTCGGAGATCTTCTGCAGCTGACACCAGTGAAAGGGCAACCTGTGTTCAAAATGCTCACGCATGAAGATACCAGGAAGTGCCTAGGCAGCATTGGCAACGTCAATATATGGTTAAACTTCAATTATGCTGAACTGCATGAAAATATGCGTCAGGCGAAGGATGAAGTTTACAAGACTATTCTACAAGATGTTAGAATTGGAAAAGTGACCGAGCATGGGAAAGAAGCTTTACATGCACGATTACTGTCAAATTTATATCCAGAACAAGATGTTGTGCCTGAGAATATTTTTCAGAAAATTACTGAGAAGAAATCTGGAATATGTTTGATGCCAACTCTTGCAGAATGTGCCAAATTTAACAACAAAATGTTGCATTTAGAAAAGCAAGAGATTGTGAAACTGGAAGCTATTGACAGAGTAGAGCATATGGGATCAACAATAATTTTGTCTGAGAATCTGAAAACAAAATTGGATTCATTAGAGAAGAGTATATCTAAAACTGCAGGTTTTGAAAAGACTCTGAATGTGTGCTTGAACTGCCGTATAATTTTAAGAAGGAATTTACATGTTGAAAGAGGTCTGGTAAATGGATCAATGGGTAATGTTGTTGATTTTGTGAAATACAGAAATAGAGATGGAATTGAATTTTTAAAAATTAAATTTGATGGCATTGAGGAAGTACAGCTAATTGGTCGTTGTTCTGCTAGATTTTTGCTTGTAAAAGACTTATATGTTCGCCGTAAGCAGTTTCCTGTTTGCTTGGCATATGCGGTGACAATCCATAAATCGCAAGGTTTAAGTGTAGACTGTGCATTGGTGAATATTGGCAGTTCTGTGTTCAAGGAGGGTATGGCATATGTGGCATTGTCACGAGTTAGAACTTTATCGGGATTGTACTTGATTGAGTGTGATGTCACAAACATTTGTGCGGATCTAGATTGTGTTAAGGAATACAATAGGTTAAGAAGAGAGTATGCGCCACATTTGCTTCAGTATCCTTTGTTTCAGAAACGTGTGGTAGGCCGGAAACGAAGAAATGTGACCAATACTGGGGAGGTTGTAGCAAAAAGACGAAAAGTCGATGAACCTAAAATTACAAGCAGAAACAAAAAGGATTCTGTTGAAGATGTTGTTGGTTTTCAATTTGAAAACAGTTCTGGTGTCAACAGCTATGCTAATGTAGTGGTTAATGTTTTGTTTTCTCTAGAAAATGTAAAAGAAGAGATTGTGGTCAATTCTGATCAAAGATTTTGCAGTTTGTTAAATTCTGTGTTAGAGAAATGTAGCACTGATAGAAGAAACATAGAAAGTGTGTCTGAAATTCGAAATCTGTTAGACAGATGTTCAGGCCAAACACAATTCTCTCAAAATATTCAGCAAGATTGTCAGGAGTTTTTAATGTATATGCTTGATGTATTGCATGCTGAAGGTGTAGATGTAGATCAGCTGTTTGGGCTTTCTTATCAATGGCAGCATGACTGCGAGAACTGTATGGTATCAAGTACTACTAGTGTAGACTCAGAAAGATTTATATATTTAACTTTGCCAGACAGTAAATCAGTCTCCTTTAATAAGCTAGTAAAAGCAGCTGATCACAACGTGGAGTGTAGCCAATGTAAATCTGAAATGATGTCCACATTATTTATACGAACATATGGCCAGTATGTCATTTTAATGTTCCAACGATGTAGGCCTGATGGAACAAAATTGACAACTTTAATTAAAAATTTTGTAGCTTCGCAGTTGTCAATATCAGGAAGTACTTTTGTAACTGCAGCAATTATATATCATGACGGCCCTTCAATAACATCAGGACATTACACAGCTTATTTAAAGTCTAGAAATGGCTGGTCATTCTGCAACGATTCTGTTTTAATTTTCAAAAACAAAATTGCCGTATGACCTTAAAAACTCTTA
The DNA here is from genome assembly GCF_964261635.1 of Lissotriton helveticus. Taxonomy (NCBI): domain Eukaryota; kingdom Metazoa; phylum Chordata; class Amphibia; order Caudata; family Salamandridae; genus Lissotriton; species Lissotriton helveticus. The sequence continues at coordinate 1,235,295,185 of NC_136063.1, read as the reverse complement.
CCTGGTGTTTTTAAAACCAAAATTTTAGGGAAATAATCTCGGGATGTGCTCTGTGGAATTTCAAGAAGTTCTAATGGCTCCTACACAATTTGGCCTTGAGGATAAGTGTAGTTCAGAGACATAACTTCTAACCATAAGACTGGACGTCATGGAGAAATAAGTGCACTTTGAATGAGTTCAGAAAAACTATTTCTTTTTATAAGCTAAAGCAGCCAATCAAAACATAGAGTAGAGGGAATGTAAGTCTGCAACGCTGTCTACTGTTTTACATTGCTTTGTGATTGAAAGTGATGTAGAGAATTAAATAATTGTAGTAGTCATAGAGTTAGTGTAAGTCTGCTTCATAGTAAGCAGTATCAGTGTCATAGGAAATGTAGAACATGACTGAGCAAGAAGGGGAAGATATTACTATTCCAGGATTGTGAAAATGATCTTCAACATTTTAATTCTGAAAGTTGCGGAAATGCCAAATGACGGGATTGGCTTACAAGAAATCCAAGAGTTATAAATGGGTCTGACAAGATTTGGCCTTGTGGAAACTTGTGGTAGAGAGCAAGAAGTCATTTATTGCATGTAACATGTTTTTAAAAACGATGGAGATTTTCTTTCAGAAAGTGGCGGGCTGAAAGTAATAACAGCACAAAAGAGTGTAAGCTGTTCATAGGACATCCTTTGACGTCATGGAAAGTAAGTTAACTTTAAGGAGTTCTGAATTCTGATTTCTTATGTTGTATGGGTTTTTTAAACACAATCATTTTGATTGTGTTTTTTTCCCCCGCTGTTATATGATGAATACCTTCAAGTCACTGTTTTTAGTGAATTTTGATACATTCTGAGAACAGCAAAAATAAACCATTTAACATGTATAATTAATTCTGTACTGTTTGCATTTATGATGTATATGTAGAACTGTGTAGGAGGCATGGAGAAGGTGAGGCTTCTGTAAGTGTCAAAGTTGTTGCATGCAGTGCTTCACTTCTGCGTATTCTTTCATATGCTAGACTACATCTGCACAATGAGATACCTAAGCAAAGGAAACACAAGTGATGTGATTGTGAAATGAGCAAAATAAATTGCACGTATTTCAATTACATCACCTGTGTTTCCTATCATTACGAATCACATTGTGCAGATCAAGTTTAGGTCTGTCCAGGGAAACATAGGAGGTTTGGACTTTGTTCAAGAGTGCAGTGGACATGACTCACTTCATTGGTAGACCTTCACATGTATTATGTCCTCTATTCTCTTCAACAACTCGAAATTTCATCTGCAACCCTGAGTAGGCCTCACCTCAAACAAACCTCTGGATAGGACACATCTTATTGGCATCCTGAAGCAATTATTTAAAATTTTAGTGTCTTGCGACACTTTTCAGAGACAACAGCAATGCAAAAGATGCACCATGTTTTAAGATAGGCCTCACTTCTTCTGCATCAAGATACTGTTAGTTTAAAATGTATATCTTTAGGACTGTGTAGGGGGCCTGGAGAAGCAGAAGCTTCTGTAAGTGTCAAAGTTGTTGAAAACCTGTTTGTCCTTCAATCTTTTCCCTTGTCTTTTGTAATTTTTAAATACATGTTTTAATATTTTTGAAATGTTTGTTCTCTCTTTCACAGATTGAAAGTATAAAAACAAAAAGTGAGTAATTTAACGACAATTATAAGGTAAATGCTTTGTACTCTTTTCGTTACATTTCTATCACATTCACCTACTATTAGTTCCACTGCTTCATTTCTTTAACCCTCAGTTTCCTGCCTTTGCTACTTCCCTCATTCCTTTCTCTATTACCTACTTACTCAACTCCTTCCACTCTTTTTCTCAGTCCCTCTCTTCTCACAGTTCCTCACTCTTGTTCACTCACTCCGTCTCTATTACTCTTAGTGTCTTTGACTGATCACTCTATCACTACTTGTTCATAATGCTTTCTCTGTGTAGTTGAAGCACACTAAGGGGCATATTATGAACACAGCCAATAAAATTATTGCTCTTTTTATTGGCAGAAAACTGGTGCAAAAGTGGTTTTAGCTGCAGTTTTCTGCCGCAAAAGCAGCTTTAGCGACACATTTCTGCCAATAAAAGCTGCAAAACTTTTATTGCCTATGTTGATGATATGGCTCTATGTTACTTACATTTCTTTGCTGTTTCAATTAATCTTTTTCTGTTATTTTTTGTTTTCTGTTTTCTATTTTTTCTCTCTGTTATTCCTCATGTTTTAATCTTATTTTGAACATTCACTCACATTCTCCAAGAAACTCTTCTTTGTTAATGTTATACTCTCTTTTTTTTTCTTTCACTTCGTTATCTATTTTGTTTTTCACAATTATACCCATTTCCGTCTTTTCTTCGGTAAATAGATCTATTAAACAGTATGTCTTCTTTACTCCCTATAGCTGTCTTTCTTTTAACATCACTCTCTGTTTACTTTCCTTATACTTACTCTTTTTTTTTTTTTGGTTAGCTCCCGGTCCGCGTACCGGGAAGCTAACCGGGGAGCGAACCAAAAGAAATAGAGCTTGCCAGAGTGCTAAACATTCTAGCAATTTTTTTTGAAAGGGAAGGTAGTTCTGAAAAGAACTTTTTTTTTTATATTTTTGTTGTTTTATATTTTTTTTTTATTTTTTGAACATTTTTTGTTTTTTTTGTATTTTTTGAACGATTTTATATTTTTTTGGGGGTTTTTTTTGGGGGGGGGAAACAACAAAAAACAGGCGTTGAAAAGGGCTCAACAGGAGCAAAAAAAAAATTACTGGGGACGGTTAGGGCAATTATGGTGTTCATACGCCAGGTTTATAGCATTTATGCTCATGTTGCCACATGCTAACAACGCACGACAGTGCATACAAGAGTGTATCATGTGGCCAAAATTTTCTTGTATATTTGGCACAGTTTCCCGTGCCTCTTCTGGTGTTAATGAAATTGGTATTCTTGGTCTGGCCACAGGAGTTGATCTTGGATTGTCCTGCAAATCCCTTATTTCCGCCCGGCTGTAATTGAGCGGATGCTTCCTTGTCATGTGCCTGTGCATTGTGTGATTTCCGTAACTATATTTCTTGTCCGTCCCTCTGGATAATTGTTCTTTGCATATGAGGCAGGTGACATACCTCGCATTGACTTTTTTTTGGCCACGAGGGATCGAATAAAACTGCCAGATGAAACTGGCTTTCTTTCTGGAAACCCGGGGCACCTCTTCTAAGAACTGTGGTTCTTCTCCCTCCTCATCCATTTCTTCTTCTTCCTCCTCAGTGTTGGTCATGACCTGGGGAGGTGGTCCTCTCTTCCCATGAGGAGGTGGAGGTGGTGGTGGGGGTGCACCAGCTGACGCTACCAATGAAGCCATTTCTCATATAGTAGTAAAGGTCTTCTTCTCACAATGATGAAAGTCAGAGTGAGGAAAGAAGGAGGGGTTTTCATCATTTGGGAAAAACAATACTTCTCAACCAATGAAAAGTGTTATTTTTAGGTCACCTGACCTAGCCTTACATCATTATGAAACCAAAAGTGAAATGAACCAATGAAAAGTTTTATTAACAAGTCACATGACCTCTCACGCTCATGTTACGCGCTGCGGAACGCGCCCCGGTTAGCTTCCGGGTCGCTGAGCTTCGCGCCTCGGTCCGCGCCCCGGGACACTTCCGGGTGCGCTAACGCGGTACATCACAAGACGCATTACGCGGCAACGCGATACATCGTGCTTTTGCGACGCGCCGCGGATCGCTTCCGGAGAGCTGCGTTTCGCGCCTCGGTCCGCGCCCCGGGGCACTTCCGGGTGCGCTAACGCAGTACGTCATAAGACGCATTACGCGGCAACGCGATACCGTCACTATGTTGATTTCTTACCGGTTCGCGGACCGGGTCGCGGCATCAATTTGAGCTAACGGAAAGCTTCCCGGTTCGCGGACCGGGAGCGAAACAAAAAAAATATTTAAAAAAAATTATTAATAAATATATAAAATATATTTTTGGATTTAAAGAAGAATACATTTTACAGCTATAGATATTAGCTTTTAAAAAACCAATGAAATTCACTGAAAAAACCATAGGTTATAGACCATATATAGTTAGGAATTAGCATTTACAAAACCTTGAAAATTCACTGAAAAAACCATAGGTTATACACCATATATAGTTAGGAATTAGCATTTAAAAAACCTTATTTTACTCACACAAAACCAATGAAATTCCATATATAGTTAGTTGTACTAACTATATATCGCGCACCCGCAATCCACTGCTGATCATGTCACATATTACATCATTCATGACATGATCAGTGACATCACTGATGACATCACTGATGACATCTCAAATGACATCACTGATGACATCACTGATGACATCTCATTTGACATTACTGATCACATCACTGATGACATCATCCAGTGACTGTATGTTTCTGTAAAGTTAAAATATGTCTTACATATTGAAGAATGAGTGGATGTAGAAGTGTCTGAACAAAGGATTTAGTAGGTGCATGACTGACTGTATGAGTGAGTGATTAAATGTGTCTCACTGAGTGCATGGGTTAGTGACTAAACTGTCTTAATTTGTGCATCATTATGTCTGTTGTTCTGTAAACTGCTGCATGTGTTGATCAGTAGCTATATGATTAACTATATGGGTTATTGATTGGTTGCCAAAGTATTTGTATGGGAGACTGAGAGTGTGTATGGGTGGCTGGGAGGTGTATGACTCTCTGCATAGATGTATGGGTTCAAAAGTGCATGTGGAAACAGCTGTATGGGTGGTTGACTGTGTGCATCAGTGTATTGGTGAGTGAATGTATATCTCAGTGCTACATGTCAAAGTAAGTACATATGTAAAACACAGTACATGTGAGAGTTGGCATATATAAATAACTTTGCATAAGAGCCAGTGAATGTGTGAGTGGCTGTATGGATGATTGTGAACTTGTATCAGGGATTGTAAAAGAGAGTAAATATGTGTTAGTATATGTTTGAATAAGTAAGGTGTGTATAACTGTATAGTTGAGGAAATGGAGGTGTGATTGATTCTTTGCATGACTGACTAGGTGTGTAAGTAACTCCATGGATGAGTGACAGTCTGTGAGTGTCTGTTTACACTAAGTGTATCTAAGGTTATATTAGAGTCTGAAGAGGTTCATCGTATTATCACATGAATGATGTCATCAGTGATGTGATAAGTAATGTCAAATGAGATGTCATCAGTGATGTCATCAGTGATGTCATTTGAGATGTCATCAGTGATGTCATCAGTGATGTCATTTGAGATGTCATCAGTGATGTCATCAGTGATGTCACTGACCATGTCATGAATGATGTAATATGTGACATGATCAGCAGTGGATTGCGGTTGCGCGATATATAGTTAGTACAACTAACTGTATATGGAATTTCATTGGTTTTGTGTGAGTAAAATAAGGTTTTTTAAATGCTAATTCCTAACTATATATGGTGTATAACCTATGGTTTTTTCAGTGAATATATATATATATATATATATATATCTATATATATATATATATATATATATAACCTACTGGCGGTCGCCAGTAGGTAGATATAGTTAGGACCTAGTTTCCAGAGGGAATAACTTTGTCGCCGGTCTGCAAATGTTCGCGAAATTCTCCAAGAAGATGGCCTGCTCTGCTCCAGTCCTTCCCTGAAAGTTTGGGGGTGATTCGTGAAGCGGGGGGCAAGAAAAAAGGGGGCCCCAAAATGTGTTTTCCCCATGCAATTTTCCATAGGGACCTTTAAGACAGGCTACAGCTCGAACGTCTTAACGGAATTATACCAAATTTGGCAAAAGGGTAGAGTTTGGGTCGCAGATGGACGCTTTGTGTTAAATGGTGTAAATCCGTGCAGTAGTTCCTGGGAAAATCAAAAGTAAAATCATAGATATATCTATGGACGAAGTACCATCCGAGGATTATTCACATACCCTTACGACTGCGAGCTGCGTGGTAATTGGCTGTCAACACTCCAAACCAGGAAGTGTTGGCAGCCATCTTGTGCCTCAGTAGAACCGAGGCACAAGAAAACAGAAAAAGAAACGCGAAAAACAAGAAAAGGGGGCAGGGTAGAAACACCCCTTTAAAAAACAAAATAGCGGATGCTCGTAGGGTATGCGTACCCTGCTTATCCCCCCAAAAAAACAAAGCGTGGGCTCCCACGCTTCAATGTTAATTAGCCCCCATCCCGGGGGCTTTATAAAAATAAAGTGTGGGGGTGCCCAATCCCCTCCACACTGCCCTGGGGACCACCACCACCCGGGGCAAAGTATGTATTATAGCGGAGGCACACGGCACCCCGCAGACCCGGGGACCGCCACCCCAGGGCTTAAATGTATAATGATGGGGGGCCTCTAAGGCCCCCTGAGCCCGGGGGACCACCACCCCCCAGGGCTTTAACATGATGTATGCGGGGGGCTCACGGCCCCCTGCAGCCCCGGGGACCGCCACCCCCGGGGCTTCTTTTAAAAAAAAAAAAACCTGAGTGGGGGGGCTCAAGCCCCCCACTTGCCCCAGGGACTTCCACCTCCCCGGGGGCACTACATATTTAAATTGGGGGTCTGTGACAGACCCCCAGCCACAGGGACCACCACACCGCGGGGCTTTTAAATGTTGGGAGGGGGGCCACGAAGCCCCCCATCTGGAGCTTTGTGATGGCCCTGGGGACCGCCAGGGCCGGCTCCTGCAGTGTCCCAGGGTGCCTACCCCCGGGACACTGTAGTTTTCTATGGTAGGGTGGGAGACCATAGCAAACTGCTTTGGTTTTTGGAAGAGAGAGCAGAATACCTGCTCTCTCTTTAAAAAACCAAAGCCGATTGCTTTTCTACACTGGGAGCAGCATGTTAGGTGCTCTCTATGTAGAAAAGCAATGCCGGCTCCCGCAGGAGGTGGGGAGCCGGCAGGGACCGTGGGGGCTTGTGGACCCCCCCACGCTCCCCAATGGAGAGAGCTAGACCCCGGGGGATGGGGTCACCAGGGCCAGAAGTGGCCCGGGAGGAGGGCCACGTGGCACCCCTCCCCAAATAATTAAAACTGTTGGTTTCTGCCGAAGTCGTACCTTCGGACTTCGGTGACCACAACCCCATGAAGATAATGATACACACAGACCATCGGGCGACCTTTCAGATCGAATGCGGGGCCACAAACTTAGCGGTATCAACCAACAACCTAAGACTGTGTTGGAGGGGGGTCGATAAGTAATTCCCTGAAAAGTAATTCTAACCGTACTTACAGTAACTCGAATTTCCTTCCATAGGCTAACATTGACTGGTTTCACTTGGAAATTCTTCTAAGTGTGGAGTTTTGGAACTTTAAAAAATTCACCTAAAATCAGCCAAATAACAAATTATGATTTACTCAACTGTTAGCAGGTGAGACCTCAGTGCTGTATCTTTCAGCCCACCAACCATACTTACAGTAACTTGAATTTCCTTCCGTAGGCTAACATTGACTGGTTTCACTTGGAAATTCTTATAAGTGTGGAGTTTTGGAACTTTAAAAATTCCTCTAAAATCAGCTGAACTACGAATTCCGATTTACTCACCTGTTATCAGGAGAGACCTCAGTGCTGCATCTTTCAGCCCACTACTGATCCCGAAAAGTAATTCTAACTGTACTTACAGTAACTTGAATTTTCTTCTATTGGCTAACATTGACTGGTTTCTAAGTGTGGAGTTCTGGAACACTAAAATATTCCTATAAAATCAGCCAAACTACAAATTCCAATTTACTCACCTGTTATCAGGAGAGACCTCATTGATGCATCTTTCAACCCACTACTGATCGTGAAAAGTAATTCTAACCATACTTACAGTAACTTGAATTTCCTTCTATAGGCTAACATTGACTGGTTTCACTTAGAAATTCTTCTGTGTGTGGAGTTTTGGAACTTTAAAATATTCACCTAAAATCATCCGAACTGTGAATTCCAAATTACTCACCTGTTTTCAGGAGAGAACGCAGTGCTGCATCTTTTAGTCCAAAAAGTGTAAATAGGGAGCTACCCTTTCTGGCAGGAAAAGGATTGGGTCAACAATCTTATAAAAAACAGAGCTCCTTCTCCTGAATTTCGTAAATGATAGGTGGTGTTATGACATTTACTACAATTGGAAGGATTACAATGTTACACCGGTTACCAAATTAACAACTAAGTGCATATCAGGCCCAAGAGTACCATGAAAAACATACTATACAGAAAACAATTCTTTTGTTTAAAAAATGTTCATTCATTTATTTAGAAAGATTAAAAGTTGGTGATAACATATTTTTGCAATTAAAAACATATACACAATCGTTATTCCTGAGATTCAGCAATTAGTAATAAAAACTTAAAAAACAATATTTATAAAAAATGCTATTCAAGCATTACTTTACACAAAACATTCAATCAAGCATCATATTTACTGATCAATAGATTATTATGTTATGTTATGTTATGTTATTAGTATTTGTATTGCGCACGGCTGCTCCAGCGAAGGAGCGTCCCGGCGCACCGACAAGGTAGCGAACACAACACAACAGGACACAGAAAATATTATTAAAAATGGGGGGTATGAATTTTAACAGAGCTCGGAAAACAGAAAAGTTTTGGCGGCCTTGCGGAAAGAAAGCAAGTCGCCAAGGGTCCGGAGTTTCAAGGGAAGATCATTCCAAAGTGCAGCTGCCCGCACCCTAAAAGAGCGACCCCCCGCCTGACTGAGTTTGAACCGAGGGGCTGCCGCTAATTCTTGGTCCAACGAACGCAGAGTGCGGCCCGGGATGTAAGGGCACAAAAGTTGGCACAATAAGGGAGGTGGTAGGCCCTTCAGAATCGTGAAAGATATGCACAATACTTTGAAATGGATCCGCTGCCTGACGGGTAACCAATGCAAGGCTCGCAAAGTTGGACCGGCCGAGCAAAACCTAGGAAGACCTACGATTGCTCTGGCCGCTGCGTTCTGTACTCTTTGAAGTCGGGTTAGCTCGGCCTGGTTTAACCCTATAAGAAGGGAGCTGGCATAGTCCAGCCGAGCTAAAACCGTTGCTTGTACCACAAGTTGACGGGTTGCGGCATCAAAATATTTAAGGGCAGGTCGCAGATTGCGCAAAATGCCAAAGCAGCACGCCGCCGTCCTTTTGGTATGGCCAACAAAGTTGAGGGAAGGGTCCAGCCAGACACCAAGATTTTTGATCTCCGTAACCGGAGTGGGGGTGGGACCCAACTCAGGGGGCCACCAGGTATCTCCCCATAGGTCCGTCCGTTTCCCAAAGACCATCACCATTATAGGAACGAAATTGTCGACGCGGCATTTCGGTGCTTCTTTATATTCTGCACCTTCTTCAAGGACTCTGTAACGGGGTGTCCCGGTCCGGGGTACCTGTCCTGGATACCGTCCCCCCTCCTACCCCTGTGACCCCGCATTCTGTCCCTAGTAACTGCTCTTCTATCCCTCAACAGACTGACCATCACGGCAATTGGGAAGACTGTTCCGATGGTCAGGAAGCAGAGCAGTGCTGGCCCTTTAATGCAGGAGAGGAGGAAGAGTGGGCGGAGTCCTGGAGCGACTGGACCTCGTCAAAAGAGGCCGACCACAAGAACCCGGTGTGCCTGTACACCCAGGGCGGGTCCGACGCGAAAGACGGAGAGACGGACGAGCACGGAGACTCAGCAGGAGGAAGAACGGCCGGACCAGGAGGACGATCGCCTGGAGGCCAACGACCCCATCTATCGCCCAGCCACTCACCCAGGGGAGGTGCGTGGCTCACGCAGGTGCGTAATCGGCTCCGGGGTTTGATGGGACACCGGGGAGGTGTACCGCATGTTTGACAGGTCACCCTGGTTTTCCCTGTACACTGCTCACGAGTCCTGCCCCTCACACGAGCCCGTCCACGCCCTGACAACCTGAGCCCTAAGTAGAGCGAAGAAAAGGGAGCACGTGTGTTTGGTGATAAACCCCTCACTCCCTTACCCTGTGAAACGGCCGATGCAGTGCCGAATACTCTATTAAGAGTCTCTTGTATTTCTTTTTCTTTCTGCATACGTCACCGAGCCCGGGAGGCAAAAGGGGCCACGACGGATCTGAGAGACACAACAGCCCGACGGAGCCTGTCGGACGACGTCACGCCTAGAATCTCGGAGGAGAAGACGGTCCAGAAGCCGATCCCCCAGGCGTATTCCGGTGTCAAGAAAGACTTGTTCTGACTTTTTGTTGTCCACAATAAAGCCCTCTATCACTAAGACCCGCCTCTTGCCCTTTACTGCGGAGCCCCCTGCCAGCGCCAAGCTCACAGTGGTGGAGAATGCGGGCATAGGCGCCATCTGTGACCTGAAGATGGAAACCGTGATAGAGAGACTCACCAAGGGACAGGAGCGGCTGGAGTGGGTAGCCGAACAACAACTCACGGCCGCCCAAGAAGACAGGGTCCTGATAAAAGAGGCCCTAGCTGCGAGGTCTGCCCCACCCTGGGTGGATCCGGTACAACCCCTTAGCGGAACAGAGAGGGTCATACCCCATGGCTCGGCGGCCATTGCCTTACAGAAGTATCAGGCCGGAGAGGACCCGGACGCGTTACTCCTCAATTTTGAACGGGCAGCCCGAGCCTGTGGCTGGCCGGTGGTGAAGTGGCCGTTCTTTCTGGCCCCTCTCCTGGTGGGTGAGGCGCAGGCCGCATACCAGGTGGCCAACCCCACAGGGGACACCCCATATCACGAGGTGAAAAAGGTCATCCTAGAGCATTTTGGATTGGACGCTGAGGCATACAGGTTGCGTTTTCGGAAGGAGCGGGGAATGCCCGGGGAGAACCCCCGAACCCTGTTCGTACGCCTCAGAATGGCTGCCGATAAATGGCTGACCCCCTCCACCAGCACCAAGGCCGAAATCATGGACCGGATTTACCTCGAACAATACCTAGAGGCCCTTCCGTATCCTACCCAGAGGTGGCTTCGCCAGCATCATGATCTCACGGCGGCACAGGCCATTGACATGGCTTCTTCCTTTGCTCGGGCCCAGCCCCGCGGACCAGTAGGAGAGCCAGACAGAGTCCAGAGACCCCTTCACAGGAACGGGAAAAGACCGCAGCGGCCTGTAGAGGCCCCCAAACCACGGCTTTGGCACCCAGTCCCCCAGGGAGGGTCGGGTCCCCAATGCTTCGACTGCGGGAACTGGGGACACATAGCGAGACATTGTCCCAAGAAACGTCCCACGGAGGAGCCTATAGAGGTTGGGTACCTTCCAAAGGCGGTCCTGTTCTCTGCGGAAATGGGCGGCACGTACAGAGTAAGTGTCAGTGTAAACGGGTCATCCATTTCAGCCCTGTTAGATTCGGGGTGCCGGCAATCCGTAGTTCAGACAAAGCATGTCCCCCTATCCCAATACGTTCCCTGTCAAGTGGTTAACATCAGGTGTGTGCATGGGGACGTTCGTCCATACCCCGTGGCTTCTTTGCCCATAAACATAAGGGGAATACTGCAAACGGTGCGGGTGGGGGTCCTTGCTTCGTTGCCTGAAGATCTCATTATTGGTACCGACAACCCTCGGTTTTTGTCCCTGTTCCAGTCCTGCCTGAGCGGCTGTCCCTCCCCAACCCCGGCAGCAGACGACAAAGGGGGACCCTGTCCTGCCCTGCTCTCCCCTGAACCATGGGTATTGGACCGGAGTTTCCGCTACGCCCAAACAAGTGACCCCTCCCTGTCGAACGCATGGGAACAAGCCCATCAACGACAGGGACAGGAACCCGACAGGTACCCCCGTTTTGTCATCAAACAAGACCTGCTGTACCGAGAGGGCGCCGCCAACGAAGAGGCACAGCTATTGGTGCCGGTACCTTTCCGCGGCCAGGTGTTGTTTTTTGCACATAGCCACCTATTAGCGGGTCACACGGGAGGGGAGAAGACGACCCAATCCCTTCTCCAGCACTTTTACTGGCCGGGCATCTATAAAGACACGGCGGAGTATTGTCGGGAGTGCAGTATCTGTCAAAAGAAAAATATGACCAAACCCCCGCAGGTGCCGCTTCAGCCCCTCCCCATTATCGGGAAGCCTTTCGAGAGGGTCGGTATGGACCTCATCGGCCCCCTCCCGAAAACCAGAAAGGGGTACCAGTATGTGTTGGTGATGGTCGACTATGCGACCCGGTTTCCCGAGGCCTTCCCGCTGACTACTACTACCACAAAGCAAGTTGGGGAGAAGATGATTGAGGTGTTCAGCCGGGTTGGCTTCCCGAAAGAACTACTAACGGATCAGGGAACACCCTTTGTGTCTAAACTCATGGGGGAAGTCTGCAAGTCCCTTGATATCAGTCAGATCCGTACTTCGGTGTATCATCCGCAAACGGACGGCCTGGTAGAACGGTACAACCGCACCCTCAAAACAACATTGCGGAAGATGCTTGAGGTCAGTGGAGAGGAGTGGGATCGGCTCCTTCCCCTGGCTCTCTATGTCATCAGAGGCCAACGACAGAGCAGCCTAGGCACTTCATCCTTTGAGCTGTTGTATGGGAGACAGCCACGATCCCTGATGGAGATGACGAAGGACGCATGGGAAAATGAACTACCAGATGAGACCGCCTCTACCCTCGAGTATGCCCAAAACCTGAAGGCCAGGCTGGGGAAACTCCGCGACGTGGCCCATGCCCATCTGGCACAAGTTCAGAAGCGACAAAAAAAGAGCTATGACAAAGGGAAACGGTGGAGACGACTGCAAATCAACGATTGGGCCTTGGTTCTTCTCCCGTCGTCCACCCAGAAGTTCCGAGCCGAATGGGTGGGGCCACATCGAGTCGTAGGCACTATAGGAAACACCTCTTATCGCCTCCAAGTAGGGCCGCATAAAACGCAGGTATATCACATCAACCTGTTGAAGAAATGGCTGGGTCCTGCTCCCTCTGGTGTCCACGTCGCAGCCCGTGTACTCGCCCCTTCCACTAGAGACGAGCTCATGCTCAATGATGAGCTATCACAGCGCCAGAAGGAAGAACTAAGCCAGGTCTTGAGGCTCCACGACGCCCTCTTCTCCAATCAGCCAGGACGCACCACCATGGCCGAACATAGTATCGAAACACAACCTGGAAAAACAGTGAGGATCCGACCCTACAGGGTTCCGGAGTCCAGGAGGACAGCGATACAAAAGGAAGTCAAAGACATGTTGGGAATGGGCGTCATACGTCCTTCCAAAAGCGAATGGTCCAGTCCCATAGTAATGGTGCCCAAACCCGATGGAACGCGCAGGTTCTGTATGGACTTCAGAGCGCTCAACGAGATCTCCTGTTTGGATGCCTACCCCCTTCCCCGGGTGGACGAATTGGTCGAGAGACTGGGCGACGCCCGATATATAACGACGCTGGATCTTATGAAGGGCTACTGGCAAGTGCCCCTGAAAGAAGAAGACCACCGGAAAACAGCCTTCAGCACTCATGGCGGACACTACGAATTCACAGTCCTTCCCTTCGGGTTGCACGGGGCCCCCGCCACCTTCCAACGTCTTATGAACACTGTGCTGAAGGACGTGTCTGGGTTCGCTTCGGCCTATCTGGACGACATTGTCATCCATAGCCCTACCTGGAGCGACCACCTACGCCATCTACATGAGGTATTCGTGGCTCTGGAGAAGGCAGGTTTGAAGGTGAACGCCAAGAAGTCCAGAATAGCCTACCAGAAGGTTAAATATCTGGGTTATGTCCTGGGACATGGTCTAATAGAACCCCAGATCGAGAAGATCCGGGCGATATCTGAGACCCCGTTCCCTGCCAACCGCAAACAGATGAGGGCTTTCCTGGGGTTGGTGGGGTATTATCGTCGTTTCATACCCCGTTTCTCACACGTTGCTGCGCCCCTATCGGACGCCTTGCGTCAGCCCGGCAAGGCTGGCCTGCCCATCCGGCCCACTGAGGCCATGTTGGCCGCCTTTGCCTTCCTGAAGCGGGTTATAACCTCGGCCCCGGTGCTGTCTTCCCCTGATTTCACGAAGCCCTTCCTCTTGCACACTGACGCCTCGGAGTTTGGTATTGGGGCGGTACTTTCACAGGAGAGTTCCGATGGGAGGGTGCACCCCATTCTGTATGTGAGCCGGAAACTGTTTCCCAGGGAACTGCGCTATGCCACTATTGAGAAGGAGTGTCTGGCTGTTAAGTGGGCTGTTGATAAGCTGGCTTATTATTTGGAGGGCCACCCGTTTACTCTGTTCACTGATCATGCCCCTCTCATCTGGATGGCCAGGAACAAGTCCAACAATGCGCGCGTTATGCGCTGGTTCCTGTCCCTCCAGCCCTACTCTTTCACGGTTCACCATACTCGGGGGTCTGACAACGTGGATGCTGACTACCTTTCCCGTCATCCGCTCCCCGAGCGTGAGCGTCCTAGGGGGGGGGTGTGTAACGGGGTGTCCCGGTCCGGGGTACCTGTCCTGGATACCGTCCCCCCTCCTACCCCTGTGACCCCGCATTCTGTCCCTAGTAACTGCTCTTCTATCCCTCAACAGACTGACCATCACGGCAATTGGGAAGACTGTTCCGATGGTCAGGAAGCAGAGCAGTGCTGGCCCTTTAATGCAGGAGAGGAGGAAGAGTGGGCGGAGTCCTGGAGCGACTGGACCTCGTCAAAAGAGGCCGACCACAAGAATCCGGTGTGCCTGTACACCCAGGGCGGGTCCGACGCGAAAGACGGAGAGACGGACGAGCACGGAGACTCGGCAGGAGGAAGAACGGCCGGACCAGGAGGACGATCGCCTGGAGGCCAACGACCCCATCTATCGCCCAGCCACTCACCCAGGGGAGGTGCGTGGCTCACGCAGGTGCGTAATCGGCTCCGGGGTTTGATGGGACACCGGGGAGGTGTACCGCATGTTTGACAGGTCACCCTGGTTTTCCCCGTACACTGCTCACGAGTCCTGCCCCTCACACGAGCCCGTCCACGCCCTGACAACCTGAGCCCTAAGTAGAGCGAAGAAAAGGGAGCACGTGTGTTTGGTGATAAACCCCTCACTCCCTTACCCTGTGAAACGGCAGATGCAGTGCCGAATACTCTATTAAGAGTCTCTTGTATTTCTTTTTCTTTCTGCATACGTCACCGAGCCCGGGAGGCAAAAGGGGCCACGACGGATCTGAGAGACACAACAGCCCGACGGAGCCTGTCGGACGACAGGAGGACGTCACGCCTAGAATCTCGGAGGAGAAGACGGTCCAGAAGCCGATCCCCCAGGCGTACTCCGGTGTCAAGAAAGACTTGTTCTGACTTTTTGTTGTCCACAATAAAGCCCTCTATCACTAAGACCCGCCTCTTGCCCTTAACTGCGGAGCCCCCTGCCAGCGCCAAGCTCACAGACTCGTTCACAGCTTAATTATATCCAGGTGGGTTATTCCCTGGTTCTGTATTTTAGTTCTCTATGAGCACGTGTTCATCCGCTCATATTCCTATTCTTTTCCTTATTCTTAAATGTGGATATTGTTGAATTCTGTTGACACTTCATTCGGGTCGCAAGATAAAAAGGAGCAACTTCAATCCAGTCCTATTCTCTTGGTCTTTTAAATGTTGGGGGGGTACGCCTCAGGGAGCTACCTTTCGTTATTCCGATCTCCGCCTTATCTTTATGGTTAAAGGGAGTTGCTTTGTAAATTCATTCCTTGTATTCTTTTCATCATAAATTCAAGGATCTCCTTCTTGAAGCTTTTTTTAAAATTAGCTGTCAAGCTTTGTTATCGGTAGCTGAGCTGCACGGCGTCCTCCTCCTTGCCTTGCCACATCATAACTTGTAGTTGTTCAATGTATTCACTGGAAATCCTGCTTCTTGCGGATTTCAGCCCCCTTCGTTCCGCTGCAGATCACTTGCTGTATAATTTACCGTAAATTTTTCCGGCAGCAGTGCATGAAGTCTTAATTCCAACTCCTCCTGGTTACACAAGCTTCACACACTCAAGAACGGGTGCTTACGCGGGCGGTGCCTCCTGCTATAATCCATGCTCAAATTTTACCTCGTAGAGAAGAAAGGAAAGCACTCTCAGGGGCGAGTTCAAATCTTTATTCAGAACTCACAGTGGCCAGGCGCGTTTCGGCAGTTGCCTTTTTCGATGGTAAATTGGCGCGCCCGAAACAGCCATTTTTATATGCATGGTTACATTGCATCACATATATACATATAACCCATAGAAGGGTACAACTCGATTACAGGTTCTCCAATGTTGTGTCAAAATCGGCATCTCCACTGAAGAAGCTGCACATCGTGTAAGTATTTTATAAAGAAAGAATTGTGCCTTACACGATGTGCAGATTCTTCAGTGGAGATGCAGAATTTGACATGTATATATGTGTAATTATAAATTACAATGTATTAACATCGCAATAACATGTTGAAAGATGGCGCTCATACATATGTAAACAGAGTCCTCTTTCTATTTCAATACATTTGTCGGAAATGAAATGATACATATAAAAATGGCAGTTTCGGGTGTGCCAATTTACCATCGAAAAAGGCGACTGCCGAAACGCGTCTGGCCACTGTGAGTTCTGAATAAAGATTTGAACTCGCCCCTGAGGGTGCTTTCCTTTCTTCTCTATGAGGTAAAGTTTGAGCATGGATTATACCAGGAGGCACCGCCCGCGAAAGCACCCGTTCTTGAGTGCGTGAAGCTGGTGTAACCAGGAGGAGCTTGAATATATATATATATATATATATATATATATATATATATATATATATATATATATATATATATATATATATATATATATATATATTCACTGAAAAAACCATAGGTTTCACATCAGTTATAGTTAGGAATTAGCATTTAAAAAACCTATTAAATTCACTGAAAAAACCATAGGTTTGACACCAGTTATAGTTAGCTGGAAATTTTATTGACATAAAACCATTGAAATTCCCACGTTATAGTTAGTTGGACTCACTATAACTTGCGCGCCTGCAATGCACTGCTGATGACGTCACATATTACATTACTCATGACATGGTCAGTGACATCACTCATGACCTCACTGATGACACCATCCTTGTGACAGAGTGACAGACCTCCTTTCAGTGTAATGTAACCCTTGAAACACATATTCAAAAATAGAAACTAACATTTAAAAAAAAATGGAGATACCCATACCAGTTACAACAACCAATTCAGTAATTCCACCATCTATATACACATACACTCATTCACCAACAGTTCTATATAGTCACTCATACATATACTCACTCATCATATGTAGTGATACACCTATACATTCTGTTACACACTGACAATCATCCAAAAGTTACGCACACACATACTCACACATGCAAATAAACTATTGAACATCCATTTATTTGCATATACAGCTACCAACCGGTTACCAAATTAACAACTAAGTGCATATCAGGCCCAAGAGTACCATGAAAAACATACTATACAGAAAACAATTCTTTTGTTTAAAAAATGTTCATTCATTTATTTAGAAAGATTAAAAGTTGGTGATAACATATTTTTGCAATTAAAAACATATACACAATCGTTATTCCTGAGATTCAGCAATTAGTAATAAAAACTTAAAAAACAATATTTATAAAAAATGCTATTCAAGCATTACTTTACACAAAACATTCAATCAAGCATCATATTTACTGATCAATAGATTATTATGTTATGTTATGTTATGTTATTAGTATTTGTATTGCGCACGGCTGCTCCAGCGAAGGAGCGTCCCGGCGCACCGACAAGGTAGAGAACAAAACACAACAGGACACAGAAAATATTATTAAAAATGGGGGGTATGAATTTTAACAGAGCTCGGAAAACAGAAAAGTTTTGGCGGCCTTGCGGAAAGAAAGCAAGTCGCCAAGGGTCCGGAGTTTCAAGGGAAGATCATTCCAAAGTGCAGCTGCCCGCACCCTAAAAGAGCGACCCCCCGCCTGACTGAGTTTGAACCGAGGGGCTGCCGCTAATTCTTGGTCCAACGAACGCAGAGTGCGGCCCGGGATGTAAGGGCACAAAAGTTGGCACAATAAGGGAGGTGGTAGGCCCTTCAGAATCTTGAAAGATATGCACAATACTTTGAAATGGATCCGCTGCCTGACGGGTAACCAATGCAAGGCTCGCAAAGTTGGACCGGCCGAGCAAAACCTAGGAAGACCTACGATTGCTCTGGCCGCTGCGTTCTGTACTCTTTGAAGTCGGGTTAGCTCGGCCTGGTTTAACCCTATAAGAAGGGAGCTGGCATAGTCCAGCCGAGCTAAAACCGTTGCTTGTACCACAAGTTGACGGGTTGCGGCATCAAAATATTTAAGGGCAGGTCGCAGATTGCGCAAAATGCCAAAGCAGCACGCCGCCGTCCTTTTGGTATGGCCAACAAAGTTGAGGGAAGGGTCCAGCCAGACACCAAGATTTTTGATCTCCGTAACCGGAGTGGGGGTGGGACCCAACTCAGGGGGCCACCAGGTATCTCCCCATAGGTCCGTCCGTTTCCCAAAGACCATCACCATTATAGGAACGAAATTGTCGACGCGGCATTTCGGTGCTTCTTTATATTCTGCACCTTCTTCAAGGACTCTGTAACGGGGTGTCCCGGTCCGGGGTACCTGTCCTGGATACCGTCCCCCCTCCTACCCCTGTGACCCCGCATTCTGTCCCTAGTAACTGCTCTTCTATCCCTCAACAGACTGACCATCACGGCAATTGGGAAGACTGTTCCGATGGTCAGGAAGCAGAGCAGTGCTGGCCCTTTAATGCAGGAGAGGAGGAAGAGTGGGCGGAGTCCTGGAGCGACTGGACCTCGTCAAAAGAGGCCGACCACAAGAACCCGGTGTGCCTGTACACCCAGGGCGGGTCCGACGCGAAAGACGGAGAGACGGACGAGCACGGAGACTCAGCAGGAGGAAGAACGGCCGGACCAGGAGGACGATCGCCTGGAGGCCAACGACCCCATCTATCGCCCAGCCACTCACCCAGGGGAGGTGCGTGGCTCACGCAGGTGCGTAATCGGCTCCGGGGTTTGATGGGACACCGGGGAGGTGTACCGCATGTTTGACAGGTCACCCTGGTTTTCCCTGTACACTGCTCACGAGTCCTGCCCCTCACACGAGCCCGTCCACGCCCTGACAACCTGAGCCCTAAGTAGAGCGAAGAAAAGGGAGCACGTGTGTTTGGTGATAAACCCCTCACTCCCTTACCCTGTGAAACGGCCGATGCAGTGCCGAATACTCTATTAAGAGTCTCTTGTATTTCTTTTTCTTTCTGCATACGTCACCGAGCCCGGGAGGCAAAAGGGGCCACGACGGATCTGAGAGACACAACAGCCCGACGGAGCCTGTCGGACGACGTCACGCCTAGAATCTCGGAGGAGAAGACGGTCCAGAAGCCGATCCCCCAGGCGTATTCCGGTGTCAAGAAAGACTTGTTCTGACTTTTTGTTGTCCACAATAAAGCCCTCTATCACTAAGACCCGCCTCTTGCCCTTTACTGCGGAGCCCCCTGCCAGCGCCAAGCTCACAGTGGTGGAGAATGCGGGCATAGGCGCCATCTGTGACCTGAAGATGGAAACCGTGATAGAGAGACTCACCAAGGGACAGGAGCGGCTGGAGTGGGTAGCCGAACAACAACTCACGGCCGCCCAAGAAGACAGGGTCCTGATAAAAGAGGCCCTAGCTGCGAGGGCTGCCCCACCCTGGGTGGATCCGGTACAACCCCTTAGCGGAACAGAGAGGGTCATACCCCATGGCTCGGCGGCCATTGCCTTACAGAAGTATCAGGCCGGAGAGGACCCGGACGCGTTACTCCTCAATTTTGAACGGGCAGCCCGAGCCTGTGGCTGGCCGGTGGTGAAGTGGCCGTTCTTTCTGGCCCCTCTCCTGGTGGGTGAGGCGCAGGCCGCATACCAGGTGGCCAACCCCACAGGGGACACCCCATATCACGAGGTGAAAAAGGTCATCCTAGAGCATTTGGGATTGGACGCTGAGGCATACAGGTTGCGTTTTCGGAAGGAGCGGGGAATGCCCGGGGAGAACCCCCGAACCCTGTTCGTACGCCTCAGAATGGCTGCCGATAAATGGCTGACCCCCTCCACCAGCACCAAGGCCGAAATCATGGACCGGATTTACCTCGAACAATACCTAGAGGCCCTTCCGTATCCTACCCAGAGGTGGCTTCGCCAGCATCATGATCTCACGGCGGCACAGGCCATTGACATGGCTTCTTCCTTTGCTCGGGCCCAGCCCCGCGGACCAGTAGGAGAGCCAGACAGAGTCCAGAGACCCCTTCACAGGAACGGGAAAAGACCGCAGCAGCCTGTAGAGGCCCCCAAACCACGGCTTTGGCACCCAGTCCCCCAGGGAGGGTCGGGTCCCCAATGCTTCGACTGCGGGAACTGGGGACACATAGCGAGACATTGTCCCAAGAAACGTCCCACGGAGGAGCCTATAGAGGTTGGGTACCTTCCAAAGGCGGTCCTGTTCTCTGCGGAAATGGGCGGCACGTACAGAGTAAGTGTCAGTGTAAACGGGTCATCCATTTCAGCCCTGTTAGATTCGGGGTGCCGGCAATCCGTAGTTCAGACAAAGCATGTCCCCCTATCCCAATACGTTCCCTGTCAAGTGGTTAACATCAGGTGTGTGCATGGGGACGTTCGTCCATACCCCGTGGCTTCTTTGCCCATAAACATAAGGGGAATACTGCAAACGGTGCGGGTGGGGGTCCTTGCTTCGTTGCCTGAAGATCTCATTATTGGTACCGACAACCCTCGGTTTTTGTCCCTGTTCCAGTCCTGCCTGAGCGGCTGTCCCTCCCCAACCCCGGCAGCAGACGACAAAGGGGGACCCTGTCCTGCCCTGCTCTCCCCTGAACCATGGGTATTGGACCGGAGTTTCCGCTACGCCCAAACAAGTGACCCCTCCCTGTCGAACGCATGGGAACAAGCCCATCAACGACAGGGACAGGAACCCGACAGGTACCCCCGTTTTGTCATCAAACAAGACCTGCTGTACCGAGAGGGCGCCGCCAACGAAGAGGCACAGCTATTGGTGCCGGTACCTTTCCGCGGCCAGGTGTTGTTTTTTGCACATAGCCACCTATTAGCGGGTCACACGGGAGGGGAGAAGACGACCCAATCCCTTCTCCAGCACTTTTACTGGCCGGGCATCTATAAAGACACGGCGGAGTATTGTCGGGAGTGCAGTATCTGTCAAAAGAAAAATATGACCAAACCCCCGCAGGTGCCGCTTCAGCCCCTCCCCATTATCGGGAAGCCTTTCGAGAGGGTCGGTATGGACCTCATCGGCCCCCTCCCGAAAACCAGAAAGGGGTACCAGTATGTGTTGGTGATGGTCGACTATGCGACCCGGTTTCCCGAGGCCTTCCCGCTGACTACTACTACCACAAAGCAAGTTGGGGAGAAGATGATTGAGGTGTTCAGCCGGGTTGGCTTCCCGAAAGAACTACTAACGGATCAGGGAACACCCTTTGTGTCTAAACTCATGGGGGAAGTCTGCAAGTCCCTTGATATCAGTCAGATCCGTACTTCGGTGTATCATCCGCAAACGGACGGCCTGGTAGAACGGTACAACCGCACCCTCAAAACAACATTGCGGAAGATGCTTGAGGTCAGTGGAGAGGAGTGGGATCGGCTCCTTCCCCTGGCTCTCTATGTCATCAGAGGCCAACGACAGAGCAGCCTAGGCACTTCATCCTTTGAGCTGTTGTATGGGAGACAGCCACGATCCCTGATGGAGATGACGAAGGACGCATGGGAAAATGAACTACCAGATGAGACCGCCTCTACCCTCGAGTATGCCCAAAACCTGAAGGCCAGGCTGGGGAAACTCCGCGACGTGGCCCATGCCCATCTGGAACAAGTTCAGAAGCGACAAAAAAAGAGCTATGACAAAGGGAAACGGTGGAGACGACTGCAAATCAACGATTGGGCCTTGGTTCTTCTCCCGTCGTCCACCCAGAAGTTCCGAGCCGAATGGGTGGGGCCACATCGAGTCGTAGGCACTATAGGAAACACCTCTTATCGCCTCCAAGTAGGGCCGCATAAAACGCAGGTATATCACATCAACCTGTTGAAGAAATGGCTGGGTCCTGCTCCCTCTGGTGTCCACGTCGCAGCCCGTGTACTCGCCCCTTCCACTAGAGACGAGCTCATGCTCAATGATGAGCTATCACAGCGCCAGAAGGAAGAACTAAGCCAGGTCTTGAGGCTCCACGACGCCCTCTTCTCCAATCAGCCAGGACGCACCACCATGGCCGAACATAGTATCGAAACACAACCTGGAAAAACAGTGAGGATCCGACCCTACAGGGTTCCGGAGTCCAGGAGGACAGCGATACAAAAGGAAGTGAAAGACATGTTGGGAATGGGCGTCATACGTCCTTCCAAAAGCGAATGGTCCAGTCCCATAGTCATGGTGCCCAAACCCGATGGAACGCGCAGGTTCTGTATGGACTTCAGAGCGCTCAACGAGATCTCCTGTTTGGATGCCTACCCCCTTCCCCGGGTGGACGAATTGGTCGAGAGACTGGGCGACGCCCGATATATAACGACGCTGGATCTTATGAAGGGCTACTGGCAAGTGCCCCTGAAAGAAGAAGACCACCGGAAAACAGCCTTCAGCACTCATGGCGGACACTACGAATTCACAGTCCTTCCCTTCGGGTTGCATGGGGCCCCCGCCACCTTCCAACGTCTTATGAACACTGTGCTGAAGGACGTGTCTGGGTTCGCTTCGGCCTATCTGGACGACATTGTCATCCATAGCCCTACCTGGAGCGACCACCTACGCCATCTACATGAGGTATTCGTGGCTCTGGAGAAGGCAGGTTTGAAGGTGAACGCCAAGAAGTCCAGAATAGCCTACCAGAAGGTTAAATATCTGGGTTATGTCCTGGGACATGGTCTAATAGAACCCCAGATCGAGAAGATCCGGGCGATATCTGAGACCCCGTTCCCTGCCAACCGCAAACAGATGAGGGCTTTCCTGGGGTTGGTGGGGTATTATCGTCGTTTCATACCCCGTTTCTCACACGTTGCTGCGCCCCTATCGGACGCCTTGCGTCAGCCCGGCAAGGCTGGCCTGCCCATCCGGCCCACTGAGGCCCTGTTGGCCGCCTTTGCCTTCCTGAAGCGGGTTATAACCTCGGCCCCGGTGCTGTCTTCCCCTGATTTCACGAAGCCCTTCCTCTTGCACACTGACGCCTCGGAGTTTGGTATTGGGGCGGTACTTTCACAGGAGAGTTCCGATGGGAGGGTGCACCCCATTCTGTATGTGAGCCGGAAACTGTTTCCCAGGGAACTGCGCTATGCCACTATTGAGAAGGAGTGTCTGGCTGTTAAGTGGGCTGTTGATAAGCTGGCTTATTATTTGGAGGGCCACCCGTTTACTCTGTTCACTGATCATGCCCCTCTCATCTGGATGGCCAGGAACAAGTCCAACAATGCGCGCGTTATGCGCTGGTTCCTGTCCCTCCAGCCCTACTCTTTCACGGTTCACCATACTCGGGGGTCTGACAACGTGGGTGCTGACTACCTTTCCCGTCATCCGCTCCCCGAGCGTGAGCGTCCTAGGGGGGGGGTGTGTAACGGGGTGTCCCGGTCCGGGGTACCTGTCCTGGATACCGTCCCCCCTCCTACCCCTGTGACCCCGCATTCTGTCCCTAGTAACTGCTCTTCTATCCCTCAACAGACTGACCATCACGGCAATTGGGAAGACTGTTCCGATGGTCAGGAAGCAGAGCAGTGCTGGCCCTTTAATGCAGGAGAGGAGGAAGAGTGGGCGGAGTCCTGGAGCGACTGGACCTCGTCAAAAGAGGCCGACCACAAGAATCCGGTGTGCCTGTACACCCAGGGCGGGTCCGACGCGAAAGACGGAGAGACGGACGAGCACGGAGACTCGGCAGGAGGAAGAACGGCCGGACCAGGAGGACGATCGCCTGGAGGCCAACGACCCCATCTATCGCCCAGCCACTCACCCAGGGGAGGTGCGTGGCTCACGCAGGTGCGTAATCGGCTCCGGGGTTTGATGGGACACCGGGGAGGTGTACCGCATGTTTGACAGGTCACCCTGGTTTTCTCCGTACACTGCTCACGAGTCCTGCCCCTCACACGAGCCCGTCCACGCCCTGACAACCTGAGCCCTAAGTAGAGCGAAGAAAAGGGAGCACGTGTGTTTGGTGATAAACCCCTCACTCCCTTACCCTGTGAAACGGCAGATGCAGTGCCGAATACTCTATTAAGAGTCTCTTGTATTTCTTTTTCTTTCTGCATACGTCACCGAGCCCGGGAGGCAAAAGGGGCCACGACGGATCTGAGAGACACAACAGCCCGACGGAGCCTGTCGGACGACAGGAGGACGTCACGCCTAGAATCTCGGAGGAGAAGACGGTCCAGAAGCCGATCCCCCAGGCGTACTCCGGTGTCAAGAAAGACTTGTTCTGACTTTTTGTTGTCCACAATAAAGCCCTCTATCACTAAGACCCGCCTCTTGCCCTTAACTGCGGAGCCCCCTGCCAGCGCCAAGCTCACAGACTCGTTCACAGCTTAATTATATCCAGGTGGGTTATTCCCTGGTTCTGTATTTTAGTTCTCTATGAGCACGTGTTCATCCGCTCATATTCCTATTCTTTTCCTTATTCTTAAATGTGGATATTGTTGAATTCTGTTGACACTTCATTCGGGTCGCAAGATAAAAAGGAGCAACTTCAATCCAGTCCTATTCTCTTGGTCTTTTAAATGTTGGGGGGGTACGCCTCAGGGAGCTACCTTTCGTTATTCCGATCTCCGCCTTATCTTTATGGTTAAAGGGAGTTGCTTTGTAAATTCATTCCTTGTATTCTTTTCATCATAAATTCAAGGATCTCCTTCTTGAAGCTTTTTTTAAAATTAGCTGTCAAGCTTTGTTATCGGTAGCTGAGCTGCACGGCGTCCTCCTCCTTGCCTTGCCACATCATAACTTGTAGTTGTTCAATGTATTCACTGGAAATCCTGCTTCTTGCGGATTTCAGCCCCCTTCGTTCCGCTGCAGATCACTTGCTGTATAATTTACCGTAAATTTTTCCGGCAGTAGTGCATGAAGTCTTAATTCCAACTCCTCCTGGTTACACAAGCTTCACACACTCAAGAACGGGTGCTTACGCGGGCGGTGCCTCCTGCTATAATCCATGCTCAAATTTTACCTCGTAGAGAAGAAAGGAAAGCACTCTCAGGGGCGAGTTCAAATCTTTATTCAGAACTCACAGTGGCCAGGCGCGTTTCGGCAGTTGCCTTTTTCGATGGTAAATTGGCGCGCCCGAAACAGCCATTTTTATATGCATGGTTACATTGCATCACATATATACATATAACCCATAGAAGGGTACAACTCGATTACAGGTTCTCCGATGTTGTGTCAAAATCGGCATCTCCACTGAAGAAGCTGCACATCGTGTAAGTATTTTATAAAGAAAGAATTGTGCCTTACACGATGTGCAGATTCTTCAGTGGAGATGCAGAATTTGACATGTATATATGTGTAATTATAAATTACAATGTATTAACATCGCAATAACATGTTGAAAGATGGCGCTCATACATATGTAAACAGAGTCCTCTTTCTATTTCAATACATTTGTCGGAAATGAAATGATACATATAAAAATGGCAGTTTCGGGTGTGCCAATTTACCATCGAAAAAGGCGACTGGCGAAACGCGTCTGGCCACTGTGAGTTCTGAATAAAGATTTGAACTCGCCCCTGAGGGTGCTTTCCTTTCTTCTCTATGAGGTAAAGTTTGAGCATGGATTATACCAGGAGGCACCGCCCGCGAAAGCACCCGTTCTTGAGTGCGTGAAGCTGGTGTAACCAGGAGGAGCTTGAATATATATATATATATATATATATATATATATATATATATATATATATATATATATATATATTCACTGAAAAAACCATAGGTTTCACATCAGTTATAGTTAGGAATTAGCATTTAAAAAACCTATTAAATTCACTGAAAAAACCATAGGTTTGACACCAGTTATAGTTAGCTGGAAATTTTATTGACATAAAACCATTGAAATTCCCACGTTATAGTTAGTTGGACTCACTATAACTTGCGCGCCTGCAATGCACTGCTGATGACGTCACATATTACATTACTCATGACATGGTCAGTGACATCACTCATGACATCACTGATGACACTATCCAGTGAATGTGTGTCTTTCTGAAAAATAAATATGTTTTATATATGTATATGTAAAGGTCGATGGAAGACTAAATGTTTAAATAAGTGTCTAAATGGATGTTTTTTTTTTTTTTAAATTGATTGGTTAACTGGCTTATTAAGTGTATCTTAGTGAATACATATATTAGCAAGTAATGTTTAAATATTTAAATATATGTATCAGTGTTTCACTTTGTGTATAAGTGGCTGCATGGGTTGGTGAGTAGCTACATGTGTTTGTATATGGGTTATTAGATTTTTTTTTAGTATCAGTATGAGTGTCTGTATGGTTTGGTGGGGGTATTACTTAGCACATAGATGCATCAATGACTGACTCACTGTTTGTATGTGTTTTGAAGACAGCATATATGCAGGACTGTATGGGTGGATGAGTGTGTGTATGTGTGTGTTAGTGAGTGAATGACTGTCTCAATAGTGTCTTTATCAATAACTACATATGTTTTAATCTAGTATATGTGAGTATTGATGTATATAAGTGAGTATATGTGAGAGTGAGAGATTATAAGAATTTCTGTTTAAATAAGTATGTGTTTCTATAAGTGATTGTTTAAGAGAGTAAGTATGTGTAAGTTTCCTTAGAAGTAAGGTAGTAGTGTGTGTATAGCTGTATATGCAAATAAATGGATGTTCAATAGTTTATTTGCATGTGTGAGTATGTGTGTGCGTAACTTTTGGATGATTGTCAGTGTGTAACAGAATGTATAGGTGTATCACTACATATGATGAGTGAGTATATGTATGAGTGACTATATAGAACTGTTGGTGAATGAGTGTATGTGTATATAGATGGTGGAATTACTGAATTGGTTGTTGTAACTGGTATGGGTATCTCCATTTTTTTTTAAATGTTAGTTTCTATTTTTGAATATGTGTTTCAAGGGTTATATTACACTGAAAGGAGGTCTGTCACTCTGTCACAAGGATGGTGTCATCAGTGAGGTCATGAGTGATGTCACTGACCATGTCATGAGTGATGTAATATGTGACGTCATCAGCAGTGCATTGCAGGCGCGCAAGTTATAGTGAGTCCAACTAACTATAATGTGGGAATTTCAATGGTTTTATGTCAGTAAAATTTCCAGCTAACTATATCTGGTGTCAAACCTATGGTTTTTTCAGTGAATTTAATAGGTTTTTTAAATGCTAATTCCTAACTATAACTGGTGTGAAACCTATGGTTTTTTCAGTGAATTTCATAGGTTTTGAAAATGCTAATTCCTAACTATATATAGGGCCTCAAACCTATGTTTTTTTCAGTGAATTTCAAAGGTTTTTTAATAGCAAATTTCTATAGCTATGAAATATAATATTTTTTTATAATGAATCCTATATATTATATTTATGTAATACTATTTTTCTTATGTATATTGTTCATGTTTATTTTATTTTTTTGCCCTGGAGCGCTCCCGGTGCGCGTACCGGTGAGCGCACCGGTAAGCGCAGTCTTGCGGCGCGCCCCGCTGCGCGTACCGGTGAGCGTCCCGTTAGCGCTATTGCCGCGAATGAAAACATCATCGTGACGTATCGCGTAGCCGCGTGATGAGTCTTATGACGCACGGCGTAAGCGCACCCGGAAGCGCACGAGCGCATACGATCGCGCAACGTACGCGCCCCGGGGTACGTAGCGTAAGCGCGTCGGGTCATGTGACCTGAAAATAACACTTTTCATTGGTTCAGAACAGTTTTTTTTCCAAATGATGAAAGCCCCCACCTTTTTTCCTCATTCTCACTTTTGTACTTTGACTGAGGAAGACCTGTTTCTAGGAAGTGAGAAATGGCTACAGTAGTAGCAGCAGCAGGAGCATCTCAACCACCACCACAAGGACCACCACAACACCACAGTGGTGGTGAAGAAGAAGAGGAGGAGGAGGAGGAGGAGGAGAGGCAGTTCCTGCCTGAAGATAATACATCCTATAAACCCAAGGAGCACTTTGTGTGAGAGTTTTTTAAAATCCCAAGGGGACTAAAGAAAGTAAATGCTCCAAAAGTGACCTGTCTCATCTGTGGCACTGTACTTTCCAGGGGGAACCCTGCAAAAAAGTATTCATTTGCCAACCACACAATGATTCGCCATATGCAACGCAAGCACCCTAACAACTATGCTGCGGCAGAGGTCACAGAACTGACAAGAAACCCTCCCCAATCTTCTCCCAGCACCTCCAAAAGCAAACAACCCACTCCATCGGGTCCAGAGACAAGGGAAATGGTCCCAAATATCCAACCCCAGTTTGGAGATTATAAAATAGTTTGTAAATTTTGCGGGACTACAATTTGGTATGGAGAGCAAAGTATCAAACTCATCAACCGCGTTGGAGACCACCACAAATGCAAAAAGGATCCTTAATTTTTTCCTGATTTTTTTTGCTCCAGTTGAGCCGTTTACAATTCCCTGTGTTTTGTTTGTCCCCATAAAAATTACAAAAAAATATAAAATTGTTCATTAAAAAAGCCAAAAAAAAGTAAAAAATGTTCAAAAAAACAATAAAAAAACATATAAAACAAAAAGAATAAAAAAACATTTCTTTTTAGAACTACCTCCAATTTATAAAAAAATGCTACATTTTTTAAAAACTCTGTCATTCTTTTTTTCTCCAGGGTACGTTCCCCGGTACACTCCCCGGTGCGTGTACCGGGCGCTCTCCCTGCGAAAATGGAAAAAAAAAATGTATGGCCCCCACATCAAACCTAGGGGGTCAGGGGGGGTCTACCCTGCCCCCTTTTGGTCATTTCCCGCTTTGTTTTTGCCACCTATTGTGTCTCGATCCTACCGAGACACAAGATGGCGGCTGCTCCGGACTGTTTGGAATGTTGACAGACACCCGAGAGCCAATCAGCTTTCCGCTCCCGAACTCACGTAGCGCGCTGGAGCGCGCCTCGGTGCGCGTACCGGGGCGCGCATATAGATATATATATATTTTTTAACCTAAATTACTCAAAATCCACTGAAGCACATATCTTGAGACATAGCAAAGGCACATCGGGCTACCAGTCCCTACAATTTTGCCAAGTTTGGTGGAAATCCATTCAGCCGTTCGGGCTAAAAGTGAGTCCAACCGCCCTATGGAAATTAACATGGGGAAAACACATTTTGGGACCCCCTTTTATCTCGGCCCCCAAACTTTCAGGGAAGGAGCAGAGCGGAGCTGGCCATTTTCTTTGAGAAATTCAGCCAATTCCGTCCATCAACGCCAAAGTTATTCCCAATAGAATGTTGCGGATTTCCTATGGAAAACGATCCTAACTATAACTACCTACTGGCGAGCGCCAGTAGGTAATATATATATATATTTATATATTTTTTTTTCCAGCAATGTGATCCCATTAAGCTCGATGAGAGCGCTCCACAGCGTGTGCACAGCCCAGGGGTCGGATCCTGACCCGAAAATAATCAATTTTGAACAAAGGAGGTGGCACAACCGGATACTTTTAGAAGCCCTTTAATTCAACGCTTCATCCCACCAACGCGTTTCAGCCACACAAGGCTTTGGTCACGTTCAGTAAGTCCTTCTTCTGTTTCTATATTTATACTGGCCCATATTAGCCCTTAAGTGGCATTATGGGATACGTAGTTTGAAACAAATAATTTAAATTAAAAGGAAAGAAAAAGGTAAGACAATTGCGCTTTACTTTACATTCATATACTATGCAGCGTCCAGTGTTGTTTCACATGGCAGAGTTATTTATAGTCATTAAACGTTATAGGATTAGTGCCCTTGTTTCAAAGTTCTTTTTGTATTGGGTTAGTACCCTCTTTTTGGAAAGTCATTCGCACTGGTTATTTCAGATGTATATGAAGTTCTTCTCCAAAGTTGATGCCTCTTGGGCTCTTGGTTCGTAATCTGATTATCAGGCGTGATTCCATTTGACGCAGTTTTCGAACGGAATCTTCTCCTCTTTCCATTTTTGGCAACATTCTGATCCCATAGAAAGTCATAGCTCTCCAGTTTCCATTTTGGCCTGTGCTGATGTGTTTGGCAGTCGCATATAACATGTTTGAGTTCTTTACTGCACGGATGTGCTCAAGAATTCTCTTTTTCAACATGCACGTGGTACTGCCTATGTATTCTTTCCACATCTGCATTCAATCATATACACTACATTTTTCGAGGTACATGTAATGTACTGTTCAATATGCATGATTCTTCCGTCCGGTTCTTCAATGTTCTTCATGCTTTTTCCAATTTTGCAAGCCTTGCAAGATGAGCATGGTTGGAATCCTTTACTTTGTTGTGTCAGCCAGTCTGGTTTTTGTTTCATTTCAAAATGACTTTTCACAAGGAGATCTTGTAGAGATGTGTTTTTTCTGTAAGTTATCGAGGGTTGTTTTCCAACAGTTTCTCCTATATCAGGATCCCCTGATATTAGGTGCCAATATTGTCTCATTTTTTTCGCAATACTACCACTTTCTTTGCTGTAGGTAGTTATGAATCTTGGGGGATCTTTGTCCTGGGCGATCTTGGGTCTCTCTACAAGGGTTTCAGCCCTTGTTTTCTGATCCACTTTTCTCTTGCAGTTATTTAGGACACGTTGTCTGTATCCTCTAGATTCAAATCTTTTTTTACTTTCCTGAATTTTGATTTCCGCATCATCTTCCTTTGAACAGTTTCTCGTTAAGCGTATGAACTCCCCATATGGTATGCTAGTTAGCAGGGCTTTAGGGTGCAAACTGGTGCCGTGAAGCACACTATTCGTAGATGTTTTTTTCCGGAACAGGGTTGAATCAATGTTCCCTTGGAATATGTAAATTTTGGTATCCAAGAAATCGATTTGTTTTTTGTTTGTTACACATGTGAACTGTAACCCAATTTCGTTGTCATTCAATTTAAAGAAGTATTCTTTGAATTGCTGTTCAGTTCCATTCCATATAACAAATAGGTTGTTGATGTAACGTACCCATAAAATAATGCGATCTAGATCAATCTGGTTGTTGCTGTCCCATGCAATTGTCTTTTCCCACCAGCCCATGGTGATGTTGGCATAGTTGGGGGGAAATGAAATCCCCATGGCAGTTCCACACTTTTGTTTGTATAGTTCTTTATTGAAGAGAAACACGTTGTTAGTTAAACACATATTGATCATTTCTAGGAGCATTGTTGTGTGTTCAAGTTCTGTGATGTTACGTTGTCTCAAGAAATGCTGACACGCCTTCAACCCTATGTCATGTCTTATAGAAGTGTATAAGGATACAACATCTATTGTTGCTAACAGGTATCCTGGATCCCAGGTCACATCCATAAGAATCCTCAGAAAATCCCCTGTATCCTTTAAGTATGAGGGCATTGTTTGAGCAATTGGAGCCAAAAAAGTGTCAACGTATTTAGAGACATTCTCGTATAGGGAACTGCAAGATGAGACAATCGGTCTGCCAGGGGGGGTTGATTAGAGTCTTATGTACCTTTGGTAAGAAATATATACAGGGGATTGTAGGGAAATCAGTTGTTAGAAATGTTCTTTCATTATCGTTAAGCAATCCTTTAGTATGCCATTTGTTTATGTGTTCATGTAACTCTTTTGTCATTTTCATCATTGGATTATTTTTGATTTTTGAATAATTTTGTTCCACATTCAATTGTCTCATGGCTTCATTTACGTAATCGTTGGTTTCCATTATTACAATATTCCCCCCCTTGTCGGCGGGCTTAATTGTAATTTTCTCATTCTCCATGAGAGTTTTGATTGTTTTACGTTCTTCCATTGACACGTTCTCCCTGATTTTATTATTTCTTACTTTCGTTAGTTTATCCAGTTCTTGAAGCGTTTAATTAAAGGGCTTCTAAAAGTATCCGGTTGTGCCGCCTCCTTTGTTTAAAAAAAAACAAAAAAAAACCATATATATATATATATATATATATATACATATATATATATATTACCTACTGGCGGTCGCCAGTAGGTATATATAGTTAGGATTTTTTCTCTATGGGTTTTTTGAAAATTCTATGTCTAATAACTTTGGCGTTTGTGGACGGAATTGGCTGAAATTTTCAGGAAAATGGCACATTTTGTTTCTGAGCAGCCCTTGAAAATTTGGGGGGGGTTCGTCCAGTGGGGGCCGAGAAAAAAGGGGGGTCCCAAAACGTGTTTTTAACATTGAGTTTTCCATAGGGCGGTTGGCCTCACTTTTAGCCCGAACGGCTGAATGGATTTGCACGAAACTTGGCAAAATTGTAGGGACTGGTAGCCCGATGTGCCTTTTGTAGGTCTCAATATATGTGCTCCAGTGGATTTTGAGAAATTAACGTTTAAAAAAAGATATATATCTGTAACAGCGGACCGGGCAGCGCACTGGTTCGCGGACTTTTCGCGCAACGGAGCTTTGTGAAGCGAAGCTGATTGGTTCTCCGGCGTCTGTCAACATTCCAAACAGTCCGTAGCGGCCGCCATCTTGTCTCTCGGTAGGATCGAGAGACAAGAGGAGGTCAAAACAAAGGGGGAAATAACTATAAGGGGGCATAGTAGATCCTCGCTGACCCCCTAGGTTTGATGTGGAGGTTTTAAAAGGGCCCCGCGGGGCAAAAAAAAATAATAATAATAATAATTGAACGGCTGAATGGATTTGCACAAAACTTGGCAAAATATTAGGGACTGGTAGCCCGATGTGCCTTTGCTAGGTCTCAATATATGTGCTCCAGTGGATTTTGAGAAATTAACGTTCAAAAAAAGATATATATCTGTAACAGCGCTCCGCTTCGCGTAACGGAGGTTTGCGAAGCTGATTGGTCATTCTGTCACTGGGCTATAGTTGGGCTACATCTGGCTGATATTTGGGCTACATTTGTTTTTTTGTGTGTCTGGCGGCCATCTTTGGGCTACATTGGGCTACATTGGGCTTCATTGGGCTACATTCGGCTAATTAGCAAATAGCTCATCGCAAACTAGGAATGGTAAAGAATCGCTATTTATTCCTTAAAGTTCGCTATTTAGGAAATGCAAATACCTTTGATGATACATATGGCGGTTCATCTCTAACAAGATAAGAAGCATAGGGATACATTTATGATGACTGGCGCATCACCAGGGATGTGTTAGTCATTCTGTGCCGCTGTTCCGTCACCTATGGTGTGCTGCATTTACAATGCGGCGCATCATGGGGCAAAAACAGCACAGATGCGTGATGTATCTGTGCCGTAAAGGTGGCGCATTGCTGGAGTTGTATCGCAAGTGTGATGAAGCTCCAGCAAGGGTCGGGGGTGCCCCTGTCGCAGGGTTTCTGTTCTCACACAGAACTGTGGACAGAGGATTGGAACCTCGGCGAATGCATTGCTGGAGTTGTATCGCAAGTGTGATGAAGCTCCAGCAAGGGTCGGGGGTGCCCCTGTCGCAGGGTTTCTGTTCTCACACAGAACTGTGGACAGAGGATTGGAACCTCGGCGAATTAGGGTGTCCCAAAACTCACGTTAGTAATCAAAAACTATTTAGCAAGCTAGGTACAGTGTCACATTGGATATAACAAACTCTCAATGTTTAGACAATCCAGAATATGAACTTATAGTACCTCAGGATACGTGGAACTCATGAACAGTCGGTCGTTATAGATTTCTTAGAAACCAGAACATGGAGTTAAGAAGAACAGATGTGTATTTGAAATGTTTATTTACTAATGCCGTCTTCTCAGGCGTAGTACCTTAGATAATAAAAGTACACATATTATCAGTAGCAAAATTACCAGCATAGTTACTAGTACATAAAAAGTGAATGGTGATAGTATGTTAACATGCTGTAAATGAATAAGAGTTAGCAACAGTTATAAGCAGCCGCGGGCCGTGGAGGGAGTTACGGTGAGGCAGGGAGGCGGGGAGGGGGAGAAGCAGGGTGGAGAATACAAGTACACATATTATCAGTAGCAACATTACCAGCATAGTTACTAGTACATAAAAAGCGAATGGTGACAGTATGTTAACATGCTGTAAATGAATAAGAGTTAGCAACACTTATAAGCAGCCGCGGGCCGTGGAGGGAGTTACGGTGGGGCAGGGAGGCGGGGAGGGGGAGGGGCAAGGTAGAGTGGGCTCCACCCTGCTTCTCCCCCTCCCCGCCTCCCTGCCCCATCGTAACTCCCTCCACGGCCCGCGGCTGCTTATATCTCACCCTCCCTAATACACATATTATATTATTTGCTAAGAAGGTCTCTTTGTGTTGGTTTAGGGCGTGCCCATACTTTAGTGTCTTAGATTTGAAGGAATCACATCAGCATACACCAGCTCTCTCTTCATGTGAACCGCATCAACTGTTGTGTATGTGTGTTCGGCAAAGCAATATAAAACCCGCCTCATGCCCAGAATTGGCAGAAGTTGCACTTATGTTATGAGTATGAAGTCGTGGAGATCAGACCTCATAACAATTCTGTATCGTGTTGTTCTTGAAACTTTAGCACTCGCTGTACAGATATAGTTTAACAAGTAAAGCAGATAGTAGACCAATAACATATTATTCTCATGTAAACCACGATGAACTACTAGGTGGAAAGCTAAAGCAACAACTAAGTGTCGTGTGCAGAAGTTGCAAAAAAGGAAAAATGGCGTTTAAACCGGTAATGAGCCCATGCTAACTTAACACGGTGTAAAGATATCCAGGACCTAGATGACACCTCCTCATGATCCGGAAACGAACTGAATAAGATAATAGAAGTGCCATCTCATGAGAGCAGATTGCAAGTTTATATGTGGACGGTCCGCAAGGTAAAGCATTAAAAACTAGGAAAATTTAATGCTAAAGAAAAATAAAACAGCCAAGTACTTTATCGAGTCTTAAGCCAATAGGCAAGGTAAATAATAAAAACTTGACAAATAAGTCAATGAATTGTCAATGAAATGCTAGTACTCAGCATATCAAACATGAAAAAGGTCTATGACATAACTGTGTATGCAAAATAAGCTGCAACAGCCTCCAATAGGAAGTCACCGTCTTCATCCGAAAACAGTTCAGCCATCCAATTTAAAAGCGGAAAAGAACATACGTGCTCTCCCAGCACCGGATCCTCTATCACCATCAGAGGACAGCTCGGTGGGTTTTCAAGAAAGCTCTGTTCCAAGAAAGACTGTGCTGCCGCCAGTAAATTCCAGGGACCAAGTAGTCCATGCATCAATGCCACAGCCATAATCCTTTCGCCAGGACAAACCAACTCGTGAGTAATGATAGGAGTCATCAGCTGATTAAAGTCGACGTCAGGAGAAACCGGTCCGCAGAGACACAAATTGATGGCCCAATCGAAATCACAGGTCAGGCAGTGAAATACAGGCTGGACACAGGTGAAGTAGGAGAACCGAAAAGATAATCCATATGCCGTGCTTAATATCGCCAACGGCATTGTGCCATAATATTCTAGCATGCGATTGCGGAACAGTGTCAGCAGCTGCAGGGTCGGAGGTTGCATAGGAGGGACATCCATATTTAAAAATGTAAAAAAGCACAAGAGCGTCCGCTGGTAATGCAAGTAAAAATGCCAATCTACGAACCAGAGTGCAGAAAATACAATGAAAGGAAGCAGGGATGACTCCAAAGATTTTCTCAAATGAAGTCACGAGACCACTGGTAACAACTTTAAAAAAGTGTGCCAGGGATTTTGTGGAGGATGCGTTAAAGATAGTCGGAAACATGTTGCTGAAATTGAAAGGCAAACCTGTGTACGGGTGTTCGCTATGTGAAGTACGAAAGTTTCACGGGCCGAACTCAAGGCCACCTCTCTCTGAGACAAAAGAGCTCTTATTCTTGCCATGCCGTTGAAACGTGTCCCAAGGTTGGTATTTGTGGCCAGATTGAAAACTCCCTATGTTCATGTGTGGGAGGAAATAGAACATTTCTGCAGCAAATAACCCGTTCACTTACTGTTACGATAAAAGGAATACTTTTAATTAACTCAGAACAATCTTCATTATTGAGCATCAAATAACTACCATTTTCCAACAACTTGAACGTGGGGATGATAGCAGGAACTGGCGTGCCTTGCAACACGCAAGCCATATTTGGTCGGTGTTTGTTGCATGAATCGTGTAACTGTATGTGCCTACACATTAGTGAATGATCTGGCGTCTCAGTGCATTCCTCTCCATTCAGATAAACTTCTTGATCATCTTTGAAACATCTGTATGTGTATGGAAGCGACCAGACCTCATGAAGAAAAGCACTACCTAAAGGTTCATAACGACCTATTGGTATATATTTCATACAATTTGAAAACTTATATAAAGCAAAAGGCAGCGTTATTAAACCGTGGATAAGGCATGTTGCCAAAAAACCCGCAATCCTCTGCTGATGATGTCACTGAGCATGTCATGAATG
This sequence comes from Lissotriton helveticus, assembly GCF_964261635.1. Taxonomy (NCBI): domain Eukaryota; kingdom Metazoa; phylum Chordata; class Amphibia; order Caudata; family Salamandridae; genus Lissotriton; species Lissotriton helveticus. The sequence continues at coordinate 1,235,258,756 of NC_136063.1, read as the reverse complement.
ATGTAATATGTGACATCATCAGCAGTGGATTACGGGTAATGGTATCTCTAGTTTACTCCCCTATAGCTGTCTTTCTTTTAACATAAGTGTGTGTTTCCTTCCCTTATACTTACTGTTTTTGGTTCGCTTCCAGTTCGCGTACCAGCGAGCGAACTAGGAAGCGAACTAAGAGAAATAGAGGTTGGCACAGTTCCAAATATTGTACCAATTTTTTAATAACGGGGAGGTAGTTCTGAAAAGAACTTTTTTTTTTATTTTTCTGAACATTTTTTTACTGTTTTTGAATTTTTCGGAACAGTTTTATATTTTTTGGGGTTTTTCTTGGAGGGGGCAATGAAAACGATTCATTGTAAAGGGCTCAACAGGAGCAACAAAACAAAAAAAATAAGTATTTATTATTTTGGGCGTTTCGGACAAACTTGCATATGATAGTCAATAGCTCTGTTGATCAGAGTGATGCTTTTTTCTCCGTAGGAAATGAATCCATCGCAAAATGCGCAGGTGTGTTTTACATCACCAAATCTCATTTGTATATTTGGCACCATCTCCCTGCCCTCTGGTCCCGTTACTTCCGGTACAACAGATCTTCTGGCCATAATAGGGAGATTATCTAGGTCGTTCCGAAACTGTGCAGCACTGTAGTTGTTAGGATGCCACCTAGTCATATGGCGATGCATTGTGTAGTTTCCGAAACTGTATTTTTTGTCGGTCCCTCTGGACAGTCTATCTTGACATATAAGGCAAGTTACGTATCTTGCATTTACTTTTTTCTGACCTTTGGGAATTTAAAAAAATTGCCAAATGAAGTTTTCTTTCCGGTGAGACGTCCTGGGCTGCTCAGGCAAAAACTGCCTCTCTTCGTGCTCGTCCTCCTGTTCCTCTTCTTCTTCTTCTTGTTGAATTACAACTTGAGCAGGTGGTCCACTCTTCCTTGGATGTGGTGGAGGTGGTGGGGAAGCACCAGCTGAAGCTACTAAAGAAGCCATTGCTCAGTGATCACAAAGGGTCTTTCTCTCACAATGATGAAAGTCAGAGTGAGGAAAGAAGGAGGTATTTTCATCATTTGGGAAAAACAAGAGTTCTCAACCAATCAAAAGTGTTCATTTTAGATTATATGACCTAGTCTTACATCATTAGGAAACCAAAAGTGAAATGAACCAATGAAAAGTGTTATTACCAAGTCACATGACTTGCTGTGTTTACGTTAAGCGCTTTGCAGGGCCTCCCGGTTTGCTTCCAGAAACCTGCGCTTTGCGACTCGCTTCGCGTACCAGTTCGCTAACGTAGCACGTCATATGACGTATCACGCGACAACGTGAAACGTCATGCGGACGGGAGGCGTCACGATGTTGTTTTCTAACGCGGCACTTGCGGTAAAGAAACGTTTACCGGCTCGCGGTCTATTTCGCGGCATCAAGGTCAGCTAACGGGAAGCTTCCCGATTCGCGAAGCGGGAACGAAGAAAAAAAAATATTTAAAAAAAAAATTATTCATAAACATATAAAATATATTTTTGGATTTAAAGAAGAATACATTTTACAGCTACAGATATTAGCTGTTAAAAAACCAATGAAATTCACAGAAAAAACCATAGGTTATAGACCATATATAGTTAGGAATTAGCATTTACAAAACCTTGAAAATTCACTGAAAAAACCATAGGTTATAGACCATATATAGTTAGGAATTAGCATTTAGAAAACCTTATTTTACTCACACAAAACCATTGAAATTCCATATATAGTTAGTTGCACTAACTATATATCGCGCACCCGCAATCCACTGCTGATGATGTCACATATTACATCATTCATGACATGGTCAGTGACATCACTGATGACATCACTGATGACATCTCAAATCTTGGACCAGGAGCAGGACCTGCTGGACCTGCTAGGAGTGGAGGTCCCGAGGCTTGGTGAGTAGCTATTTAATAATTACTACTTTGTGTCTGTTCTTCTGCTCTGTGTTATATATCACTAATATATATTTTTTTCTGACCAGCTAGAATGCTGCTGCCTACATTGCAGGTAAATTATGTTTAAAAGTCTTCTGTGATTGCTATGACACTAGTGCTCTGTGCTACTAATCTTACTTGTTTGCAACTTTGCGCTCGCTTAGCATGATTATGTAAGAGTTTCTTTTAGAGTACTTAAGTTAGGTAATGCTAGAGTGACTCTAGTCCTTCCTTTGTCCTGTCACTAAGAAATAGTGGTGGATTGATACTTAGGTTTAGTTACTTATTGGTATTAGTTAGTAGTATTTTAGTGGTCTGCATGATGCACCCTCTGCTATGTCACGTGCTGCTTGCCCCAGTCCTTAGTAGAACCTTTTGTAGTTTGTTCAGTGAGTGGTAATATAGGCGTAGCACCAGCAGAACATCAGCAGCATCAATTTGGTGTGTGCAAAATGTCCTCCATTTATGCATTTGTGAGGACTAAAAGTAGTGAAAATGTAGACTTAATGAACAATTGGCCTGTGATAGGTGGGCTAGGTCAGGTGGTATTTAGGCTTAGTTAGTTGTGTCCTATGTAGAAAGACACCAGGAGACAGGATGTATATTCAACACTTCTTTATTCAGTCTTCAGATCAAGTTACATCTGTCATGACTCCTGTCAGCCTAGTGTGGTACCAGCCCCACCAGGAGCAGCCTCCTAACTGCTCAGCCATCTCTAACTGCCACTTTCACCCCACTCAGTCACCCAGGCATTCCACGCATCACAGTCACATCAACATACTAATACCAAGACACACTCTAGCGATAAGACTATTGCCCATAACGATATGACAATTGCCCAGACCTATCCCTAATTTAAGGAATAACTGTGATGACCACCACCAAACACAAAAATGTGTAAGACTATTTAGCACATAACTGCAGCATCACTTCTCACTAAACTGCAGCAGCTATGAAATATTAGCGAATATTGTGCGCTTACCCACCCAAATGAAATACTATGAACACACTGGAACACTGTAATCTCCAAATTGACACACTGCACAAAGTTTACACGGTACAGTACACATTTTCGCTATACAGTTGCGCACGCTAAAAAGATTAATAACAAAACACTATCTGCATGAGATACTCATCTTAGACTAAAAATACTTGGATTAAAAATTCTTCATGCAAATACCTCCTTATAATTATATGCTTACTTTGTTGCTCATCAGAATAAAGACATCCAACCTCAAATTTACAAACTCATTTGTCACCTGCACAGTTCCATTAATATATTTCCATCTTCTAGCACAGGAAGCCTTTCCCTCGAAAATCCATTCAGCCTTCTGCGCTGTGAAGAAAAACAGACACAGCTCTGACGTGCAGACAAGCTTCAAGCACGCATCCTACTGTGCTGAGAGTGCTCAATCACGTTCCAGAATGACTGATGACGCAGAAAGATCACCAAATCCCTTTGCTGGATTCTACTGCTTCATCAGTCTCAACAAGCAGCAGACCGATGAACAGCTCCGGTTCCAACGAACTTCCACGGAGCACTTCGAGCACACAGCTGATGTCAATTAGGCAGCCCACGGAGACATCCATAAATATGACTCATTTTAGCAGATAACACCATGCCCCTCCCGTTAGCCTCCTCACCAGTGCATTATGAACAAAAATCAGGCGCTGGACAGACTACTCTTCAGTAATACTCTGCTGCAAGAAGAGGTAGGGCACTTTCTGCTTTTCAATTCAAATGTCTACACATTCACTGCCATATACAAAAAAAATTCTTCTTTTCTTGTCGTTTTTCTTTTGTGTATCACTCAAAAACGAGCTTTAGACTGTGCAACGCCGATGTGGTAATGATCAAATGGCAACTGGCAACGGTTTAACTGCCATGATGATGACACCAAATCCAAAGTCACTGCTAACAAAAACTGATGGTCAAAGTCACACTCATAATAACACACCTCAGTGTATTAACATTTGCCTTTTGACAATTGCCTCCACATCCTAGGCCAATAGTTGTAAGTAAACACCTTATTTTCTCAATCTGTACAGATTCTTGTGAAAGACCCAGTGAAAATCGATCTCTATAGTCATGGATGTACTTTAACCTCTCGTGCAGTGAATTTAACACTATCAAATCCTCCAACAAAGCAGCAACAGCACACTGTATGTTCATACATCCTTTGGGTATAAATTCCAATTGTGTAGTCACTGCACGCTGTTAGATAATAACTCCTTTATGACTACACATCCCAAATTGTGCCTTAACTTTTATTCTGTCACTTAATTTTAAAGGCACTCTTCACACATTTGCGTGATGTGGCTGGTACACCATCACCTGGTTGTAGAGAGGCTACCCATCCAACTCACAAGCATTTTTGTATGTTACCATGTGGCTGGAACACCAGATGAGGTTGTAGTTGAACTACTCCACCAACTCACTGTTGACCTCTGTGGCTGGAACACCCAAAATCGGTGGTAGTTGTACTACTCCTCCAACTCACTGTTGACCTCTGTGGCTGGAACACCCACAATCGGTTGTAGTTGTACTACTCCTCCAACTCACAGTTGCTGTAGTATTCCCAGGCAGAAGTGTCAGTTGGTGGTGACACTGCTCGTTGGGGCTGTCCCTTGGAAGGACACTGGTGGGGCTGGCGCTGGCTTGCCTGGAAATACCTTATTTTTTCTTGTAGTTGCTTGTAGGATCTCTTGGTTACTCTTTAGTTCCTTAGTTTCTTTATTTCTTTGATGTACCAAGAGTCTCTAGGGTTCAAGACTGTCCTCGTCGCCAAAATTATGTTGTGTCCTATGTAGAAAGACACCAGGAGCCAGGATGTACTTTCAAGACTTCTTTATTCAGTCTTCAGATCAAGTTACATCTGTCATGACTCCTGTCAGCCTAGTGTGGTACCAGCCCCACCAGGAGCAGCCTCCTAGCTGCTCAGCCCATCTCTAACTGCCACTTTCACCCCACTCAGTCACCCAGGCATTCCACGCATCACAGTCACACCAACATTCTAATACCAAGACACACTCTGGCTGAGCAGCTAGAGGCAGCAGGGCTAGAGTACATGTTATACATTTAAGTAGGATATAACATTAGTATTCTGGAATCAGAATGGAACACTGGATTAGTGTTGATAAATAATAACTACTCGGGTCGCAAATCTCCCAATACTAGTAGTCGACCAGATTAGATAGGTCAATTTTATTGCAATTGTTGTTTACATAAATGTTTTTTGAACCATTTTAAAAAATATTTTATTTGTTTCACACGAATCTTCAATGTTTGTCTCTTTCTTTCTTATATCTTTCATGATCACCATCCTGGGGCAAGAAGATGGGGTTGGAGCCGTCGGGAGCAGTTGAACACCAGGGACAGGAGAACCAGGACGAGGGCTCCTAATGCTATTTTTTTACCAATTCTCCTTCGATATACACTATCTGTTTCTAAATTCTTGTTATCCCTGCCTCTAACTGCCTCTGCAATGACTCTCTGTCTGTAGCTAAGCTTTCCCAGTTGGCCACTCTCTATTTAAAAGGTTTTAAATAAAGCTCAGATTCACCAGTAGCTCTAGCCATTGAGTCAAGTCGGTTGGGTTGTCCTCTTCTGCTACTTCTAGTCTTCTTAATCTTGAGGCTTTCTTAATCTTTAGGCTTTTCGATAATTGCCACCAACAAAATGCCCAACCAGATTTTACTATTTTTGATAGGATAGGACATACTACTACTGTTGTAGGGATTTTGCACGTACAGAACTTTGCACAAGAAAATGGGACATTGGTAATGGGAGGTTGGACCTTTCACACATCTCAATCAGAACCCACCACAATACCCTGCCCGACTAGTTATAGTGGTGTCTCATTAATATTAGCTCTCGGAACCCCCAAGATACCCAATGAGTAGACAACCCAGAACATAACACTCCCGACCTCTCAGTCATGGAAGCAATGCACATGCACACCCTTCCTTTCGCTCACTCACTCGTGTAAGTCCACACCAAATGCCACTGAGTCTATGTAAGTTTAAAAGCTTTATTTTCAACTGACAAGCTCTGTACGTTGTTCTATAAGGCAGCACCAACAGCAAAAAGCATTAGATGAAAACAATAAACATTGTTACATTTAGTTACACTTACAACAACTACAAGTCCATAAAACAAAGACAACATGCGAAATCATGATAACTGAACAGAGGTGGAAACACCACCCTCCCCATAGTAGGAATATAGTTTATATAAAATTATAAATGAAGATCTCTGAGGGAATACTGGGGACCCCTCACCTTAGAAGAACCTAGTACTGGTTACATCATAAGCTCTGCAAAGCTCTGGTTTGTAGAAGCAAATCTTCAGTCTGTTATGAGAAAAATGGTATGCGTTAGTATATTGCAAGCGTTTCTCAGTTGTGCCAAAAAGTGTAGCATTTTTATGGATAAGCGATATGGACTAACACCAGAACTCCATAACAAAGTTGCTTGTTTTGTTCGACCTTGTACGCAGCGCTTAGACAGTAGCATATGAGCTCATGTGGGCTCAAAGGCGTCTTACACAACAAGCTGCAAGATAACGTGCAGAAAAATAAAAGACACAAAGGTAAAATTGTTACATGGCTCGGGCTAACTAAGCAAAGACTAGAATGACACTAGGGACCATATAACTACTAGTGTCTACTCTACTACCAGATTTGTACTAGTGATGTATGATGTATCTGTATGTATTAACTCTTTTTTCAATCTTGCTAGGGAAAATAGAGGGAGGTGTATATGATATCTAAAAAATGTGTAATGTTTTTCTAGGCGTAGTACTGACCTCCAATGCCGGGGCCAGCGGCGAAGGTGACACAGCTGCTGAGGGAGAAGATGCCGCAGTTGTGGAAGGAGCTGCAGGGGGTGAGCTAGCAGCAGTGGCGGGCGGTGGTAAGTTATATTCCTAATCCTTACTTATTGACATTACACTCACTGCAAGGGTGTACTGTATACTGTACTGTTGAGACTTACTAAGTAAGAACTTGTTGTGGATGGTTGAAGACACCCTTTTCTTAGCATTAGTAAACACATTAGCGGCGGGAGTGTTGAGTAACCAATGGCCTCTTCTATCTTACTTCAACTCAGCTGTGAAAGTTTTAGGGAGAAGACTAAAAGTCAGATCAGATGACCTTGATGGATGGATTGAATGGGAAGGGAAAGAAGGGTAGAAGGAAGAAGGATGGGTGAAATTTATTATTTATGACTGGCAGAGAAGATTATGTGGAATGCATGCATGCATAGGTGGCTGATAGGAATCAGATGCATAGGTGGTTGAATGTCTGAGACTCCCACAAATGTTAAAGGCCAAGGAAGTGGGAGGATAGATACATACCACAAATGTTATGTACCGTGCTTGCTAGTGCTACCGTGCCACTACATGTAGAATTAATTTGTCTTACTGTTTTTGCTGGGAGTATATTTTACGATAGTCTTGTTTTTTCTTCTTGATATAGATACTCCTTCCAAAGGGAAAAAGGACAGGAAGGAGTTGGCAGCCAAGGCCCGGCGCCGGAAGCTACAGACCATACAACAGGAATACCGTCGGCTGGTGGTTCTGGCAGGAGGAGGCGGCAGCAGCTGCAGCCTCCTCTAATGTCCTGGACCCCAGCCCCCCCTCCAGTGTCACGGCGCCACGGTCTGGCAGCCGCCTGCTGCCGCCCCTCTTTAAACATCACTGCTGCCCCCCCCCTGTGGATGCGATTGCCACATGTTGTAGCGCCATGTTGCCCGGCTAGAGGAGCAAGTATGTGTCCTCCAGGAGAGTCAAGCCTGCCAATCATAGGACCCTGATAATTGCCCCTTTTTTATTTCTTCTTTTGGTGGGTGGGAATCGGGGGTTGGGGTTAACTTTCTTTGGACAATAGGACATTCATTTAGGTTGGACTTTTTCATTACGGACATTGGTTGGGGTTAGGGAGAGGGGTGGGTCAGATGTTGTTGTGGGATTTTTTACAAAGTTTATTTCTGTTAGGGGATTAAATTATATATTTATACTTTACATACGATGTTGTTAATGTTTTGTGGGTGGGGTTACTGTTTTATGTCACACTGTTTCCTTGCTGTTGCAGGGCCACAGCCCGTGTTTGATTTAAATAATTGACTGACTTTGTTAGACACAAACAGATAGATGTGGCACCCCTCACTGAGTGACTTCTCTTACTAGTACTGTCAGTCTCCCCTCCTAGTCTATGCATTCTGCAACTAGACTCAAAGGGGTGTGTGAAATTGAATTAATGAAAACATGTCTATTATTAATTATGCCTCCCTAAACTTCTCTTTCCTTTGCTTGATGTTTAACTTAGGCACAGCGATGGATGAATGGTGATGATGGTTTTTCTTTCCTAACATGCCATGGTTGTGGTGGTGGTAGTAGTAGTAGATACTGCCAGTAGCATTTGCAAAAAAAAGGAAATAAGACAGTCAGTCGCCTGAGAGAGACTGCTGGAGGAGTAGTAGAATGAAGTACAGTACAGAACTTACTGCCAAACAATAATATGCAAAAATGCAACAAAACATAATCGTGGTGGGGATAGCCTAGTACATAGAGTTACAAACTCTAGTTGTGTAGAGTCACTCGTCTAGGCCTACAGTACACTGGTCACAAGCGTAACCATTAGTGCTGTGTAGAAAGATGGCAACATATCCAAGCGATGCCGGCAATTATTGCTGATGTATTAGGTTCCTTTGGTAAACAAATTACCTCACAAATATACTGCTCATAGGTGGGCAAGCAGAAAAAGATCTTCGCCCTGCCTTGAAATTGAATTATTGTTGCTTTTTCCACATCCGCCCTAGCAAGGTGTGATAAATTATGGGTGTACATTTAATTTATTCACACCTCAATAAGTCAAACAGCACGGGGGGAGAGGGTTCGGGTTTGTTGAATGGTTGGGAAGGGGGGTTTGGGGAAAGGTTTGACATAGAAAAACATTACGCATGGACAAACAACAAAACATAATATTTGTACACTACCATATTAATATCAATCTGTTAAAGGAGAAAAAGGAAATACATGCACGGTGATGATAGGGAGACCTGGATTACAAACAGTTTGTGTTCCGATGTACCAGGCTTACTTTTAAAGATAGCAAAGAAAATTAAAAAATATCTGTAGGGATGAGTTATAAACAGAGAGCAAACATAATAATAATAACAACAACACACTGTAGTAATTATTGAAGACAAAAAAGAATTAAATTATTTAAAAGATGTTGAAAGTTGATACTGTTACTGTGTTATCCTGGTCAAAAGGGGGAGTTGCATCTCAGCATTCCTCTTGGTCATCCCTTCCATGGATGCTCCGTCCATCAATCTTGGATGACGCCACTGCCTGCCTGGCAGATGAAGATTCATTGGTAAGGTAAGTGTGCATTGTTTTCCCAAGTATAGCACAGGGTAAGGCCCGGCCTGTAACTGTAGATGGAAAAACAAAAGGGATATTGAGAAACCAAGTCGAAAAATGTCCCAAGTTATGGGGTAGTGCAACAAGAACTCATTAGGAGGCGGCATAGTTGCATCGTGTCTAATCTAGTCTGTTTCCAGCATTAACCTACAACAACAACAGGACAGAGCAGGCCCACGGTGACGGCACCCTTTGCACATCCTCCATTTAGCGTACATTGTTTAAAAGAGTTGGACAAAGCACATATCCAGCAACATAGCATTTTATAATTTAAGTGGCTAAATCAATGCACCTGAGTCATACCACACTACACTTGATTCCACCGGTACACAGACATTTAGGTCTGCTGTTGACTTGTTTAACTTTTATGCCACTCATGAAACACCCTGACCTATTCCATCAATTATCTCCGATCCTACTGAGTGACTGCGAAGATGCTATGTCCCTGTGGTCATCATGATGATGTTGTTCAACTCAGTCTGCAGTGTACCGAGTGACTTCAGATTCCATATTAAAAAATGCAATGGATCGGCCTGCAGTAGAAGTACACTTTTGTTATTAAACAACAAGAGTGGAAATATTGACTTGAGTCACTGTTAGTGTGTGGATTAAATCTAGTACACTTTGACTTCACTTCATGCACAACAAACAACAACAACACAAACACCAATCACTCAGAGTCGGTGTCCAATGCATGCCATGTATTACCTGTTACTTCTCATCTTAAGTGAAGGGGCAGTCTCTCTGGCCATCATCATCATGGTGTTGTCCTACTCAGTGTGCAGTGTACAGATTGAGTCCCCTTTCTATATTCAAAATGTAATGTATCGGCCTGCAGTAGAAGTACAAATTTGTCTTAAAAATACAAGAAGGGAAAACTGCCTTGAGTTACTTTTAGTATGTAGATTTCATATAGTACACAATGAATTAACTTCATGCACAACAAACAACAACAAAATCACTCAGTCAGCGTCCAATGCATGGCATCATTCATTACCTGTTCCTTCTCATCTTCAGTTAATGGGCAGTCTCTCTCGGCTTAGGAAGGAGGATAGCTATAGTAGTCATCATCAAGTTCCACTTCTTTTGGAGGGACTCAACAAGGAAAGATTTTCTTTTTTCTTCTATTTTGCATCATCGAATCATCATCTGGCGTGAGGGCAATGGATTTAGGGAGATTCAGGAGGATGGAGGAGCAGGATTTGGAGGAGTGGACTGTGAAATGTTGTGATTTGAAGTTTCTAACCAGAAAGACAGACACACAAATAAAAGAAAATAAGGGAGGAAGACAGTAAGAAGTGCAAGCCTAATTGTCAGGGAAGTATAGCTCGTCCTCAAACTCTTGGGGTTAAACCAGAAGTAGGCAATCATCATCTAACACACTACTTCCGTCACCTGAGCCGCTGTCCTCATCTTCCTCCCTTGATTCATGTATTGTGTAATTCGGTGGTATAAAGTGTTGATTCATTTTGATTATGGTTAACATATCTACGTTTTTGGGTGAGAGACTGGTCCTTCTCACTGTTACAATGGAACCAGCAGCACTGTTCAGAAGAGACACTTGTGACAGGGCAAGCCAGATAGTTGATCGCCAGCCTGCTGAGCAGTGGCCATTGGCCCCTTTTCCCATACCAATACCGCTATATGTTTTGATCAATGTACACCTCTGTAGGGTCGTCCAGATAGGCTTGGACCATCCGCTCAATGTTCAGGGGTGCTACACTTTGTTTGTGCTCTTTTGTCTTTGCATCAGCCCTGGACCTACCAAGTCCTTGCCGTAAATACCAATCATTTAACACTTTTATTGGGGCTAAAGATCCTGTTCTTGCTGTTGTCGATAGTGTTGGTGAGTGTTCTGAGCCAAATGCACTGCCCTCAGGCTCTGAAGTTGAACGTGACGCCGGATGCCCTGCTGCAGTACTTGTGGGTTTATCTAGCAGGCTTTTAATTAGCAGCGGTTCATTTTCCAACTTACTGGCTGACTCAGCTATCCAAGTTTTGTACCAGGCGACATCTCTTTTGACCGTGGATCCAGAATTGTAGCACAAATGTAATGTTCTTGTGACAAAATCTTATTTTGCACCCTTGTATTGTCAGCTAAGCGACAGGCTAAGTTCGACACCAACTCATATGATTCTTTTGTTTCCTCTACACCTTTATAGGCTTCAGACACCTCCTTCAGCTTTTGCTCTAGCATTTGCAACAATGGGATAGCTTTGCCCATAGTACAGTCCTCCTTGCTGACTTCACATGTGAAGACCTACAAAGGAAGAAGCAGCTCAGTCAGGCATTTAACTAGGCACCATTGGTCCATCTGAAGGGTCATGCCTTTCACAGTAGCATCCCCTCTTTGCATGACATATTCATTGATTGGCCTGTACTGCTCAATCAGACGGTCAAGCATGTAATAAGTTGAGTTCCAACGTGTTGCCACCTCCTGGATGAGTGCTTTGACTGGCATTCTATAGTCACGTTGAATGATCCTCAGCTGCTTCCGAGCTTTAAAAGAATGGCTGAAATGAGTGCATATTCTTCGGCAGGTAGTTAGTAAGTTGCTGACTATGGCTTCTTTTTTCAGAAAGTCTTGAACTATAATGTTAATGCAGTGCGCCAAACATGGGACCCTGAAATAGGAACCAAGCGCCATGGCCTGAAGTACATTACTGCCATTATCTGTGGAAACAAAACCAATCTTAAGCCCTCTTGGGCACAGCCATTCAAAAACCTTGCTGTGAAACTCTTCCAATATGTTTACAGAAGTATGAGATTTCTCCATGGCGAACATGGCTACAGTTGCATGTTTCCGAGTAGCATTAAAAATCTCAGCTGTGTCAACAGCACCTACTTCAGATAGCTTATCTCTAACCCCCACAAAAGAGACCCAGTGTGCAGTGATGCACATGTAATCAGTGGCTTGGCAACTGGTCCACATGTCTGTTGTCAGGTGGATATTGTGAACAGCACTCTACTGCAAAGCTTGTCCAACCCATTCCAGCACAATATGATGTAGTGCTAGAACAGCAGCTCTGGCGAAATAGGACCAGCTGGGAACCTTCCATTTAGAGCAGATTTCTGACACAAATTCAAGGAAACCCACCCCTTTCACAAATGAAAAAGGGAGATGTTCCAGAGCCAACATTTTAGCCAGGTTTGCATTGTACAACTGTGCCACTGGGTGGTTGCGTTGGTACTGCTCCTCCAACCTAAGCATGCTCACAATGGTAGGCTGGATAATTTTCCTTTGTGATGCAGTTGTTTTCTTGAACTCAGTTAGGCTCAATGACACACTTTGTTTCATTGCAGTACTCAGTCGCCTTGGTGTCTCAGTCTGACTCCGAGTATGGCTCTTACTGCGGTGCGATACAAAAGGGGGATGATGGATGGAGCGTTTGAGCAAATCAAACACTCACCCCCAGTCAACTGATCTGGGTTTAATCCATCACCATTCTTTAGCCCACTCAGCCACCCCAGTTCAGACATGGCTATATGCAAATCAGTCTGACCCTGTGCCTCATGGGAACAGTCCAGCCCGAACTGCCAAGCCATGTCTTCCCTGGACTGGAAATAAGCATCCTGGGACCGGTTTCGGATTCATAATCCTCATCAGCCAGGCTATCTTGAAACCAGTGGCCAAGTGAGCAAGGGACTCACGTCTGAGCATACCCTGCCACACTTAGGGCGAACAAAGCGATACAAAAGGGGATGATGGACGGAGCGTTTGAGCAAATCAAACACTCACCCCCAGTCAACTGACCTGGGTTTAATCCATCACCATTCTTTAGCCCACTCAGCCACCCCAGTTCAGACATGGCTATATGCAAATCAGTCTGACCCTGTGCCTCATGGGAACAGTCCAGCCCAAACTGCCAAGCCATGTCTTCCCTGGACAGGAAACAAGCATCCTGGGACCGGTTTTGGATTCATAATCCTCATCAGCCAGGCTATATTGAATCCAGTGGCCAAGTGAGCAAGGGACTCACGTCTGAGCATAGCCTGCCACACTTAGGGCGAACAAAGCGATACAAAAGGGGATGATGGACGGAGCGTTTGAGAAAATCAAACTCTTACTGCGGTGCCCCTGAGATGTTGCTGAGGATGTGGGCTAGAAATGTCTCCCTCTTGTTCACCTTCCACTGTGATAATATCTTCCCCTGATTTTTAATGAGTTTTACTTTGTTCTAAGCGAAGTAGGTGGGCCTCCCACACAATATTGTGGTGTAATTTGAGATGACTAGTACGGCCTCCGGTATCATAGTTTGTACCAAGCTTACCCCGCCTAACACCATGTCAACAAAAATTGAGCATATAGCAATGTTCTCCTCCTTACTGCTAACCAAAAAGAAGTCCCAAACTGGGGAGGAGAACTTTCTGGCGCTGCTGGATGTGCCACTTTGAATACCAGATGAACTGGAGGGTGTGCTTGGAATGTGACTCTGTGCAGCTACACTTCTACCACTATCTACTGAAGTGGTGCTTGAGCTGGATGTAGGTCCCTGCCGGGCCATGGCAAAAGCAAATTTGGAAGCTGGAGGTTGTGGTGGTATTACCAGTGTTGGTGGTATCCGTACTACATCCCTCGCGGCCATTTTGGATAGGGTAATAATGTTGGTCTCCATCTCCTCTGGGTCGGGAGTGATGTTCATGATGACTGGCTCGTCCTCATCATCATCCCCCTCTTGTACATCTACCTCCATAACTCTAAGGCCTTCTGGAACCTTTCTTTTCACTAGCCTTGTATTGTGGCGTGCATCACTCTCAGACTGAGCTGGTGGCTTCCAAGTGGCATCTCGATCAGAAGCGGGGCTTGAAGAAGAAGATGATGGACTATTCCTCGTTTTCCTTGCTGGAGGTCTGGAAGACAATGGATCTTCTGAAACAGTGGCTTGCTACACTTTGTCTGCAGGAAGCTCGATTTCCTGAAATGCCCCTACTCACGATGAACAACTGCTATTAGGGGCTGTTGTTGTGGCTGTTCTTGTGGCTGCTGCTTTTCTTGTGGCTGCTGCTTTTCTTATGGCTGCTGCTGTTCTTGCGGCTGCTGCTGTTCTTGCAGCTGCGCCTGCTGCACACTTATCTGCTGAGTTTCTGCCTGCGTTTGTTGTGTACTACTTTGCCATAATGACATTTCAACATCGCTGCTTGTTAGTAGACTGGCTACCTCTGTGACACTAATGGGCTTGGGCCTAGGTTGAATGAATGAAAGGTAATTTATAGGGCGCAACTTAGCCCAAGGGCATCAAGGCGCCAAATAAAGCATATATTGAAATAACAGTCTCGGGTCACCGGGTCCAAGGCTAAAGATAGGCCTCTCGGAAGAGCAGGGTTTTCAACTCCTTTCGGAAGAGTAGAAAGGATGATTGCCCTACCAGGGCAGGGGGAAGGGAGTTCCAAAGTTTAGGAGCCAGGATGGAAAAGGCTCTACCTCCCCATTTAGTCTTAGAAAATTTGGGAACTAGGAGAAGATTTTTGGTGGAAGGTTGGTGAGGTTGGCCCGCTGATGTGGAGGTGCTGCTTCCAGATTGGTCTCCGGATAGCGCTGCTGTGCAGGCGTAATTTTTTATGGCCCAAAAAACACATTGGGCGGCACACCAGTCGTGGTAAGTGCCACTTCCTTTTTGTGTTCCTTCTTCTTCTCAACGGAAACTTTCTTGGTACTGGAGGACCTAGTACCTTTCTTTGGGGCCATCTTCTTCAGATGTCAGGCAGGACGCAGGTGCACAATTTACAGAGATGTTTGTGGCACAACGTGGACATGATGTGGTGCGCAGCAGGACTTCTGTCTGGCAGTACAATGGGTGATGATGATATCTTGAGGCACAGCAAAAATATATTCATGTGTTACAACAAATATGTTGTACCACTCAAAAACATACCACAGAATGCAACTCAAAATTGCACAGAGAAGGAGAGGGATCATCAGCCTCCAAAGCTCCAGCCACTGCTCCTGGTGACAAAGTTCCACCTAAAGTCCAGAGAAGAAAAAGTGAAATGTCACCAGACCGTAAACATTTTCCTACCTTCTGCATGGACTGTAAAACCATTGTAGCAGCCGGGGGGCAGTCTCTAGATGTAATTTTACAGAATGTGAAAAGCTATAATTGGTATTTTTTTGCTTTTTTATTGCAGCACTTCAAGCACATGTTTTTAGTCAGTGCTTACAGATATGTTATTTTGGTTGCCCTTTTATTTTAGAAAAAAATAAAAAAGTAACAAATTCAGAAAAACTTAAATCAAAATCAGATCCGAAAAAAGAGAAAAAGATGTTCTTTTTAGAACTGCCTTTCCTGGTTAAAAAAACGATACGTTGAGTGAATAAATGAGTACATGAGTGGAGCATAGATGTTAGAAGGAGTACATGAGTGATGCATGAATGATTGCATGAGTGCATAAGTGGTGTGTGGATATTAGAATCACTGCAAAAGTGGTGCCTGGGTAATTCTAAAAGTGCATGGTTCGTGCCTTGCTAATTGTATGATTGCATGGGTTGTACCTGGATGATTTGATGAGTGATTAGAAACTGCCTAGGTAATTAGATGAGTATATAAGTAGTGTCTGGGTGATTTAATGAGTGCATGGATTGTGCCTGGATGATTGAATGAGTGCATGCGTAGTGTCTGGGTGATTGGATGAGTGTTTGGGTAGTACCTGGGTTGTTGGATGTATATCTGAGTAGTGCCTGGGCAACTGGATATGGGCATGGGTAGAGCCTGGGTAATTGTATGACTGGATTGGTAGTGTATGGTTGATTTGATGAGTGCCTGGGTAGTGTCCATCTTTGTAACATTCTTTCCTGTTTTTCCAATATACATTTTGTCCACTTTTATATTTCTCATAATTTGGTTTTCATTTACATTATTTTCAAATCTTTGCAGGTGTCCAGATATATTTTTAAGAAATGAGTTTGTGTTCTTACCATTAGCTCTTTTTCTTTCACTACGTTTTCTGCTTTTTCCCCTTTTGTGTGTCTGTTTTGCAGAGATACAGTAGTTGCTTCTGTTAATTTTTCCTCTGAACTTTAGTAGGCATTGTAACTGTCTGTAGTTATGTATATATTGTTCTGTAAAGGAAACATAAGTATGTTTTAATTTTTACTCTAGCCAACGTACCAATTACTTACTACTTATTTACACATAATACAAAAACAGTGTTTATGTTATGTTGAAGTTTTACATTTACAGATGAAACTAGCTATAACTACATGCAATTACTTCAATATACCAAACTCAAAGCAAAATTCAAAACTTTATTTATTAATTCACTTTTAACATTATAGCACCCTCTCCTACAACACAGATTCACCATATCTCCGTTCTCGTTTATATATGCTGAAAGACCGGGTTATCCCTTCTGTAGTACATTTTAAAATGAACATCTGCCAAAGTGTAGAAGGACATAGTGTCTCAACACTGTAAATCCAAAAACACAATATAAGAGCTATTTGTGTCCCCCTCTACCACTGTGTCCTTGGTGCATTTAGAATCTCAGTACTTTTCTACTTAATGTATCACATTTACATTTTGGGGATTGTTGCATTTAAAAATCTGAACATTAATCTCTATCAGAGCATATAGCTCAATAAGTCGTCTGGGAACATGCAAAGAGTGTGTGACAGGTTGCATATATAATTCACTAGATAGTTCTCAAAGACTTCCTAGTCCTCAAAAAAACTTGTAAATACATGTGTTTGTGGTTGAATATATCAAATACTCCCTGGATGATGGAATGAGTGCATAGATAGTGCCTAGGTGATTCCCTGAGGATACAGGTAGTGCTTGGGTGATTCCCTGATTATCAGGGAACTTTGTGGGTTGTTCCATATCGGCATAGTTACTGCCTGTGTGTTTGTATGCGTATATCACTACTATATGGGTGTTTGAATGAGTGCAACTCTAGTGCCTAGATGATTGCAAAAGTGCATGGATAGTATATAGGTGATTTATAGAGTTTATAGAGTGCATGTTTAGTGTGTAAGTGGTTGTTAATGTGCATACATAGCACTTAGCAGATTGGATGAGTACATGAGCAGTGTTTCAGTGATTGGTTGAGTACATGGCTGCTGTCAATGTGTTTTTGGTTGAGTGAACAGGTAGTGCCTGGGTGTTTAGATAAGTACATGGGTAGTGCCTGGATAATTGAATGAGTGCATCAGTAGTGTCTGGCTGATTAGATGAGTGCATGACTTGTGTCTAAATAATTGCATGAGTCCATTCTCAAAGCTAGGGTGATTGCATGAAAGCAAGTTTACTACTGGGGATTGCATTAGCGGAACAGTATTGCCTCAGTAATTGAATGAATGCATAGGTACTGGATGAATGATTGATACATTGCATTGGTACTGTCTGCATGATTGTATGAGTACATGGGTTGATCCTCAGTATTTTGATGAGTGCATATGTTGTAAGTGGGTGTTTGGAAGAATGCATGGGTTGTGCTTAGATGTTCGAATGACTGCATAGCTACAGCCTTGGTGATTGTATAAGGGACAGGTTAGTGCCTGGATGATTAGATGAATGAATGGGTAGTGTCTCCATAATTGAATGATAACATATTTAGCACCTGCATGATTGCAAGAGTGCATATATGGTGCCTGGATAATTGAATAAATGAGTAGACAGTGCATGAGAAATTCGTTGAATGCCTTAGTAGTGACTGACTGATTGGATGTGTGGCTGCGTAGTGCTTGGCTTACTGTGAAAGTAACCCCATTGCTATTAGATACATCACTGTTGTGACTATATGACTCATTGTTTAAGTCCTCCAATTGGTATGAAACTACCTGTTTTAGTATATGTAGCCTTTCCTACTGAGCTATGTGTGAGTGAAGTTTAGATATCACACTTATATATAATTGAATACATGGCTCTCTAGGATCATACATTGTTCTATAACTCAGTGTGCACATGCATCAGTAAATGTATAAACCTGAAAACAACAATGCTCACCTTTTTAAAGCACAACACCTTTTTTAGTGGCATACCTGCATTATTTCTCAAATATTTCTTGTATATTTAAAACATATATTAAGTATTTCTCAAAGAAATGTTACACACTAAGTGAAGCTAGCACAAGAACTCTCAAGAGATATTCTGTATTATTAACCTCCTCAATTTTAAACAAAGCATGTAAAAAGAAATGCACCACCCTCACCGCATACATGGCATTTTTAACAGCCTTGAAGATCAATCATCATCATATAACTTTATTCGGAGTCATAAAAAACATCCATAAAAGCAAATATACAAAAGAAGAGAAATAGCATACATGTATCTAATTCATTTCAATTTTTTCTAGTAAAAAGTAAAATGTTATACAAAAATAAAAATGTGGACTCCTCTTGTTAAAGACTTACATACAGTTCATTTAGCTGCATATTGATAAACCATTAATAAGCTACTAATTGTAAGAATAGATGTACGCAATTCCATTACCAGCCATTCCATACATTTTTCCATTATTCCCTTTGCCAATACAGTTGTACTTTGTTTGTTTTCGTGTTCAATTCCACAATACTCTTCATCCCACTATATTTCTTTTCTCCTTGGTTCGTGCTCTATTTATCATGACCCAGATGGCAACAGGTCGTGTTTTTTTCTAGCGTAGAAGACTGCCCAAAGAAAATACGCCATTCCGCCACACATCTCAAGTGTTCGCAATTATTGTATATACAGGTAGGCAGGACGATATTGAATAAAAGACATATGTTTAATAAGCGGCAGAACATACCTCTTTCTATATACAGTATACATTTTACAAAAGAGTACAACGTGCATTGTGTTATGGGTCATGTCATCATTACAAGGGCAGTTTGTGAGAATTGAGGACCAGTTGTTCATTGTGGGGAAGGTAATTAATCTGTGGAATATATCTAATTTTAAACGCATAAGAACAAATCTATGGCAAACATTTAAAACAGATTTAAGATAAAGCTGGATGTTAAAAGTAGTTAAAATCAATAGATTTTTTTAAAACACTGGGTTTAAAAAGTTCAGTAGTCCGTTTTAGTGTTTCCAGGTGCGCAATAGCTTCTTTTTTTAGTGATTTTCGGCTTTTTGTACCCAGTGTTTCAGGTTTCTCAAAGTACTCAGGGTGGGCCATGTCACAGATAAAACCATTCAACGTATGTCAGTACTGGGATTTTTGAGTAAAATGATGATTTCAAACAGTTGCCAATTATTGCTTTATCGAGTTCTGTATGATCAGAAGTCCAAATGTTGTGCCACAACAGTATTGGTTCTAACTTAATCATATCTTCGACAAAAGGGTTGCCAAGTTCAGTATGGGATACACATACAGACGTGCTTTTGGGGATTGCTAAGAGGTATCTAAAAAAATAATTTTCTATAATTTGCACACCTTCACATTTCTTACATTCCCATATACCCACCCCATATAATGCTATGCTGAGGCACTTTGCTTTATATATCTTAAGCATCATCTCAGGGGGATTTGAGCACAGTCATATTGCAAAGCTTCTGAGAGCCCAGCATGCCTTACTGCATAGATTCTGTCTAGTTTCAATTGCATTGTTCCATGAACTGGCTTTGGCGAATATGACCCCTAAGTACAAAAAATAGTCAGTGAAACCAATCTTTATTCCAGTTATCGATATATCCCTACATTTCATGGTTTTCTTCCCACACTTCATGATATAGGTTTTTGATTGATTCACATGGAGGCCCAGATCCTTCATATAGGCTGCAAAGCAAATCAGCAATGACTGTAAGGCCAGTGGGGTGCAGGCCATTAGGACTGCGTCATCAGCATAAAGGAGGGAAGGGACAGGGCATATTCCTATTTGTGGGATATCTTTTGCAACTGCCACCAATGCCTCCCCCACACTGTTAATATATAGTGAGAACAGGAAGGGGCTAGCACGCATGCCTGCCTCACACCACTCTCCACGTCGAATGCTCCTGTGCATTCTTCTTTGGCATCAATCCTATCCTTGGCTCTGCACCCTGTGTATAAGTCTCTCAAGAAGCTAATAATCGGAATATCTACCCCCTTATCTTTCAATTTCTACCAATTTCTTTCATGTATCACACAAACTAAAGCTGATGAGAGATCTACGAATGCTAAATAAAGCATCCCCGTTCTCATCTTACCATACTTCACAATTAATATGTTTAAGTTAAGGCTCTGTTCCATTGCACCGAGCCCACTATGGAAAATGAATTGAAGGTCTGATAGTTTCTAATGTGATTCTGCCCAATTCTGGAGCCTCAATAAAATTATGCATCCTGCTATTTTGGCTAGGGAGTCGATCAGTGAGATTGGCTATAACAAGCCAGATTTATTCGGTCTCCCTTTTTATAGGAGGGAACAATGATTGATTCTTCCCATGTTGGCAGAAAGCCTGCAGTGCATATGGCCCTCACAAATATAGTCAATAATGGTCCCCAGAGGGAGATGTTACTTTTATACAGATCTATGGGGATGGCATGGGGATCTGGCACTTTGTTGTTTTTACTTGATTGTATCGCATTGATGACTTCATCCAAAGAAAACGGGGGGATAGACGCAGTTTGATTGGAAATTAATGTGTCATTATTAAGATGTCCTTGGGCCTGTGAGTTTGTCAGGGAGGATAGAGTATAAATATTTGAAAAGCGGTTAATCCATTCTTCTAGGATTGCAAGTTAAATTTTGGTGGCCTCATCTGTGCTCCACTGGCATGTATTAATGGTCTTCCAGAAGTTTATTTCATCATTACTGATGCTTGCCTGCTGTAATGTTTCTCAGGCAACCTCAGTGACCTACAACACTGAGCCTCATCGGTACTTCTAGGTGTTCTGTGCAATGCCTCCCTCAGGCATTTATGTGCTTTTATGCATGATGCGTCAAACCACCCCATTTCCCTCTTTTTTTTTGTTCTACCTTTATTAACAAAAAGGCTCTCCCTAACACCCTGGCATATAGTCAGGAAAGCCGCAATGATTTAATTTGGGGGAGTAGTGCCCTGTAGGCATTGATCGAAGGCCTCTTTATTGTCACCTATCAGTTGTTTAAGGAGCTTCTTATGGAATAACCTGAGTCCAACGTAAGGTATAGCCATTACTTATAATATATAATACTAATATTTGAGCTCCCATTAAAAGTTTTCTAAAACAGGTATGTGATTTCATAATAGATATACATCTTCAAGCCAGCTTTCCAAAAATATTCAGATCTCTACATCTTTAACTATGCTCAAGAGTCTCATCCTAGATATTTATATTTGTATTTGTAATTTATAAAGGGCTGCTTTCAGTCTGAAAGGAGCATCATGCCGCTGAGCGGAGGTTTAGCCAGCTTCATTTATTTATTACATTTATATGGCGCAACAGCTACCCTGAGGGTTTTCCGGCGCCTTGGATCTGAGTTAGGCTTGATAAGATGGAAAGTTACAATTAGGAGTGTGGAGTCTATTGATTAAATAGCCAAGTTTTGATGCCCTTTCGAAATTGAAGGTACTTTGATTCAAGACGCAATTCGAGCGGCAGTGAGTTCCACAGAACTGGGGCCAAGAAGGCAAATGAGCGCCCGCCCAAACGTGCTCGTTTGAATCTAGGGACAGACAATTTTGCCTGATGCATTGACCGAAGGTTTCTATAGGGTAGATATTTATGTGCCAGCTTACATAGATAGGCAGGAGCTTCCCCTGTGCCAATCCTGAACATATAGCACAGGGCTTTGAATTTAACTCTATTGGCTATCTTCAGCCAATGCAATTTCTTAAGATGTTCCGCAACACTTGTTCGCCCCGGAAGATGGAGAAGCAGCATTGCAGCCGCATTTTGAATGACCTGAAGTCGATTGATGATAGCTTTATTGGTTCCTAGATATAAGATATTCCCATAGTCAAGTCTGGAAACAATGAGGGACTGTAAAACTGTTCTCTGCGCCCCTTCTGGAAGCTGCCATAGGATTTTCCTCAGCCATCTAAGGATGGCGAAACAGGTTGAGGCCGTTTTAGCTGTTTGGGCACACATAGACAGTTTCTCATCAATTATCACCCCCAGGTTACGTGCGGATTGGACCGCTACCGGGGTAGGGCCCATTTCCGTCGGCCAATGAGTAGGACCCCAGAGTTCTTTGTGTTCCCCGAAAATAATCAACTCAGTTTTATCCCCATTAAGTTTTAATTTCTTGGTATGCAGCCAATCTGCCATTCTCAGTAGCCCGCTGCGAAGGGAGAAGGTGTTGGACTTGTCGGTGGTTGATAGAGAGAACACTAATTGTGTGTCATCCGCATAGGAATATATTGTGAGACCCATTTCCTCTGCTATTTTGGCCACCGGGGTCGCATAAATATTGAAGAGCAGCAGCTCAGTACGGAGCCCTGGGGGACCGCAAAAGGGGAGTTCAAGACATCGGAGGCATTGTTTTCGGAAAAGACCTGGAAAGTCTGGTGAGAAAGAAATTGTTTCAGCCATTCCAGTGCTATGCCTCTTACCCCTATGTCCTCCAGGGCCTGAGACAGGGCTTTATGTGAGAGGGTGTCAAATGCGGCACTCAAATCTAAAAGAATGAGTGCCACCGTGCCACCACTGTCCAATTCCTTACAAATCGCTTCAGTTACCCCTAATAGGGTGGACTCAGTAGAGTGGCACCTTCTAAACCCCGATTAGGAGGGGTGTAGTAGCTTGTTGCTGTTAACAAAATCCGCCAGCAGTTTGTTCACATGTTTTTCCAAGATTTTGGAAAGATTAGGCAGAAGCGATATTGGGCGAAAGTTAGAAAAGACCTCCGGGTCTCCATTTGCCTTTTCAGCAGAGGTACCACCATAGCATGCTTCCAGTCCCCGGGCACAACTGCTTCCGTTAGGGAAGTATTTAACAGTGTTCTAATTATAACCAAAATGTATGGATCTAGCTGTTTTAAGATACGTGCTGGTATTGGGTCCAGAGGAGAACCTGAGGTGATGCTGTTTAGTATTTCCTTAAAAGTAGTAGTGTCTAGTGGTGGTCAGGCAGTGAGTAGATACTCAGGGGTATTGTCCCTTTTGTCAGACTCCTTAAGAGTGGGGGTTAATCGTGGGATGGCTGTATCATCGCAACTTTCATTGAAATTAGAATAGATCTTGTCTATTTTCTCATTAAAAAAGTTAGCAACAAGATTGCATTGGATGGTAGACAATGTCGGGGGTTCTGGTTGTAGTGCAGCTCCTGCCAGGTCCTTTATGACTTTAAAAAGAGTGCTGGGGTTACATTGGGCTTCTAAAATGGTGTTTTTAGTGTGTTCTCCCTTAGCTATTTTACAAGACAAGTGGTAGGCATTGAGCGCCAGCTTATAGACTTCCTTGCTGGCTGTATCATATTTTCTCCTCCACTGCCTCTCTAGCTTCTTACAGTTGTTTTTCTCTTCCTACAAATTCTCCTTAAACCACGGGACCGGGGGATTACAAGATTTCCGTTGACTCAAGGTGAGCGAATAATCGTTTGAACTGCTATCGATAGCCATTTATTGATCTCTTTGTGGTCACTGATTTTGAGCTCACTAAGATTAATATCAGGTTTTGACTAAATTAGTTGCGAATTGAGCTCAGTTATGTTCAGTTTTTTCCAGTTCCTGAACCAGGCCTCAGTTCTATTCACATGTTCTTTTGTAGTGGGTACCCAGATTTTGAAATAAATTAGATAGTGGTCAGAGCAGGGAATGGGCGATGCGGGCTCACATCTTAAGTTGTTAAAATGTATAAAGATCGGATCCAGTAGGTGACCTGCTACATGTGTGGGGCCTTCGTTCCATAACTGGATATTAAGTGCTTCTAAGTCTGAAAGAAGGTTGAGGATCATGGGGCAATTACGGTCCTCCAGATGCAGGTTAAGGCCACCCAGAATGGAGAACATGGATGCTACCATCAAGAATGGCATGATAAAATCTGAAAGAAACATGAATAACTGGATCACAATAGTCAGATGAGTGAGGAACACGATGAGTCCGGGGATACACAAATCCAGGTTTTTAGTAGTTTCCTAAAAATGTGTTCGGATTCAATGCATCTCAGACAACTGGGTAGAAGGTTCCAGCGTTTGGACCAAAGAGCAGCCATGGATTTACCAAGATTTGTCTTACACCTGAAAGAGGGATGTCTAAGTCGGTTTTCTGTTGAGGATCTGAGTAAGCAGGTAGTAACGTAATGTGTAAACCTAGATGTTAAATATTTGGGCCCTAGTGATCTGAAAGCTCTAAATGTAATTAACAAGATCTTATATAATACACTTTAAGGGATAAATAGCCAGTGGTAGAAGGGTTTTTAAGACTGATGAGGCCAATGAGGGGCACAGCAGTTTCAGTACCAGATGTGCGGCTGCATATTGTACTGTCTGCAGTTTCCTCAGCACCAGCTTATTGGTGCCTGCATACAAGCTGTTCCAATAGTCTAACCTTGATGTAATAGGAGCTATTGCCACTGTCTTTCTTTCAGAGTAGGGAATGAGATGAAATAACTTTTTTAGAGATTTTATCAAATTTAAACACCTTTCTGTCACAGATAGTGCTTGTGGCCGGAAAGATAGGGAGATATAACTACCTGCAACCAGAAAAAACATATCTCACCATCTAAACATATGCAAACTTGTCATATAGGTTAAAACCCATAACGACAAATACTTCCAAGTACATACCTAACAAGTATTACCATTTTTTAATTCATATACAGGCCCAGAACATTTTCTTATGTTTTATTCATGACTACACTACTCCTGCTTAATAATGTGACTAAAGGTACTACAGTTCTCAGATTACAAATATTACACGACCTGTCTGTTCTGCCCTTGATCCTCAGACATTTAAAAAATTGTCACTTTGAAAGGCATTGCTCATGAAAACTTTCAACAGTACTAACATCTTAAACACATACCTTCTGCCAGATACAGTTCATCTGATGTATGTTTTTCACATCACTGCATTACTCTTTTTTATCATACTCACAAATACATCTGCATTAGTAATGTGCCTTTTTTTAATTATTAAAACGTATCTACATACCAGTGAATTGAGTTTGTAGATTATATTGTTGTTTTAGTTCGTTCTGGATTGTTTTGACATTGTTAAAATGTGTAAAAATTAAGCACAACAATAGTACACAACTCTCATAGAAAGCAACTATAAAATGGCAACCTCTTCAACTTTCCACTCCATGTTCATGAGAAAGGCAGCAAAAGAAAGCATGTGTTTCATTTTAGACTACTGCGTCTCCACTTGTGAATAGTTAGCATCTGTTAAGCCTTTCCCTCTCTTTCAAGATGAGATTCCTGTCTCCATGTGTTGGTGGTGTTTTCGCGATGATCGTGGAGAAATCACAATATGCGAAACCAAAATGTAGCTTCATTGTTTTAACCTTTAAATACTGCACAACAGTTTATTACATAGTCCTACTTTGGAAATTAAAGTTTACCATTACTTAAAGTGTGTCATATCTCTATAACTTTTAAATAAATGTTCTGTCTCTTTAACACCCTTCCCCCAATACACTCTTAGCTCAGTGTACCTAGCAACCCAGTGAAACCAGTACGTCACAAGTTCACAGCACATTCTAGAAGGAACATGCTACTTCCAAACGAGGTGCAGCAGGTGTGGGTTACTCCACAGATTCAAAAGTATATCCATTTTTATATTACATTTATTTTTTAAACAACAGCCGATAATAGGAATTCTAGCTACTGCATCCAACACACTACCTAATTTTATTCACTTACATGCTGACAGCATCCAAAGAAATATATCTTTTAAAAAAACTCCTCCTTTTTAACTGCTTTTATTTTGGAAAATTACCCAATTCAGCTCCAGCCTTCTCTTGACTGCTATTCACCCTTCACTTCAAAATGCTTAGAGTGTGGATTGTTGGCCACAGCTATGTCTATTGGGCTGCTGAGGCTGCAAGAAAGAAAAGGATTAAAAGGGCCTTAGGTTTGGCTAATGTGAACTTTACTTGGATTGGATAGAGAGGATACACGTTTCATCAATTACTATCTTTGGTTAATAGCATTGTGGATTCACTAGCCTCTGACCTTATGATTGTGCACTGTGGTGGTAATGACCTAGGCCCTTTAACTGGAGTAGGACTGGGAATCCTAATGAAGGATACCTTTGCTGAACTGATGACTTTTTTCTCTCACACTGTCTTGGTGTGCTTTACAAATAATGTGAATAGGGTGTTTCTAAGTAACTTGAAACTCTGCATACAGTCTTATCTGTAGCTGTCTTATAAACACTCTCAACACAAAGGATCTTGTCGGAGCCAAATAAGAGCCCAAAATGTTGTTCATTTTGTTACTAAATACATTTTTTAAATAATTTATTTAAGTAATGACAACTTTGGGATGATAGCGAATAAGTTGCAAAATCACAAAAAAGCAGACATTCAATGGCCACCAGCACATCCAAAAATAATGTCTACAAGCGGATCCCCGTCCTTACCTACACATAAATCAAGCTGCTGGTCGTGTGCTACTTAAAGGTGGACAACTTTTGGAGCGATAATTAACACGCGGCCGTCCAGCCGCGGAGTATGCACCACCTTGTAATTCTTGGGGGTCACGAAATTGAAACAGCAGCCGTATACAGGATCAAGGATGGGCCCACTTGCAGAGTCCATACAGGACTTGATTGTGTGCTCTCCGCACTACACTTCCCATAATACACAGTCTCATCTGAGCCTCCCATTGGTGGGTGTGTCATATAGAAAATGCTGAAGTGGATCAGCGATTGTGCACACCGCTTCCGTTAAAGACTCTGAAGAGAAGCATATGGAGCTTCGAAACGCGTCAGGCAAATCCATTATGGAGCGGAATCTACAAGCGGATCCCCGTCCTTACCTACACATAAATCAAGCTGCTAGTCGTGTGCTACTTAAAGGTGGACAACTTTTGGAGCGATAATTAACACGCGGCCGTCCAGCTGCGGAGTATGCACCACCCTGCAATTCTTGGGGGTCACGAAAGTGAAACAGCAGCCGTATACAGGATCAAGGATGGGCCCACTTGCAGGGTCCATACAGGACTGGATTGTGTGCTCTCCGCACTACACTTCCCATAATACACAGACTCATCTGAGCCTCCCATTGGTGGGTGTGTCATATGTAAAATGGTGAAGTGGGTCAGAGATTGCACACACCGCTTCCCTTAAAGCCTCTGAAGAGAAGCATATGGAACTTCGAAACGCGTCAGGCAAATCCATACGGAGATGCATCTACAAGCGGATCCCCGTCCTTACCTACACATAAATCAAGCTGCTGGTCGTGTGCTACTTAAAGGTGGACAACTTTTGGAGCAATTATATATATATATATATATATATATATATATATATTACCTACTGGCGGTCGCCAGTAGGTATATATAGTTAGGATTTTTTCTCTATGGGATTTTTGGAAATTCTATGTCTAATAACTTTGGCGTTTGTGGACGGAATTGACTGAAATTTTCAGGAAAATGGAACGTTTTGTTTCTGAGCAGCCCCTGAAAATTTGGGGGGGTTTCGTCAAGGGGGGGCCGAGAAAAAAGGGGGGTCCCAAAACGTGTTTTTAACATTGAGTTTCCCATAGGGCGGTTGGCCTCACTTTTAGCCCGAACGGCTGAATGGATTTGCACGAAACTTGGCAAAATTGTAGGGACTGGTAGCCCGATGTGCCTTTGCTAGGTCTCAATGTATGTGCTTCAGTGGATTTTGAGAAATTAACGTTCAAAAAAAGATATATATCTGTAACAGCGGACCGGGCAGCGCTCCGGTTCGCGGACTTTTCGCGGTACGGAGCTTTGTGAAGCGAAGCTGATTGGTTCTCCGGCGTCTGTGAACATTCCAAACAGTCCGTAGCGGCTGCCATCTTGTCTCTCGGTGGGATCGAGAGACAAGAGGAGGCCAAAGCGAAGGGGCAAATGACCATAAGGGGGCATAGTAGATCCTCGCTGACCCCCTAGGTTTGATGTGAAGGTTTTAAAAGGGCCCCGCGGGGCAAAAACAAAAAAATAATAATAATAATCGAACGGCTGAATGGATTTGCACGAAACTTGGCAAAATATTAGGGACTGGTAGCCCGATGTGCCTTTGCTAGGTCTCAATATATGTGCTCCAGTGGATTTTGAGAAATTAACGTTCAAAAAAAGATATATATCTGTAACAGCGCTCCGCTTCGCGTACTTTTCGCGTTACGGAGCTTTGCGAAGCTGATTGGTTCTCCGGCGTCTGTAAACATTCCAAACAGTCCGTAGCGGCCGCCATCTTGTCTCTCGGTAGGATCGAGAGACAAGAGGAGGCCAAAGCGAAGGGGCAAATGACCATAAGGGGGCATAGTAGATCCTTCCTGACCTCTTAGGTTTGATGTACCATTTTGCCAAGTTTGGTGTAATTCCGTTCAGCCATTCAGGCTGTAGACGTATGTAAATGTCCTATGGAAAATTGCATGGGGAAAACACATTTGAAAGTGTTGAAATTTAGAACCAATTAAAATGTTACTTTGGTTTTGTATTTGTTTGTGATGAAAGTTAATTGGTTATGTATATATCTCAAATGAGAGGAAACCACAGCCATTTTGTGATACTACTGTCTGAGGTACATTTGTGAGGAATTTTTGGTGGTGAATTTCTGGTGTTTGATTTACACAGTACTAACACTTCTCCTACTTTTAAAAAGGTGAGTTGTTAATTTGTAAGGGGAACTATGTTGTACACTTGAAGATAATTTGAAAAATGTTTTCTGTTATTTATTTGCAGTCCTTCTGTTATACTAAATACTTGATAAAGTTAGTTTTATATTATGTATTACTAAAAACGATAAATGAAAGTGATTATTTTTTTCTGCAATTTACAGCAAGCAATTTCAAAATAAAATGGCTCACAATGAAGAGACCGTGGCAATTTCTTTTGAATTGTCCACTACATTGATTGAAATTGACAGCACCAATAATGAAATATTGTCACAAGGAGGAGATGACTTGAATGATTCCACTACATTGATTGAAATTGACAGCACCAATAATGAAATATTGTCACAAGGAGGAGATGACTTGAATGATTTTTTTGATCAATCTGTTGATGGCGAATTTATCGAATGTTTGGAGACCATAGAGTTACAAGAATCATCATTGCAGACTTTTAATGAGGAGATTCCAGATGAGATGATTGAAGAGGAAATTCCTGATGAGGACATGTTACTAGTTCTTTCACATTTAGAAAATTCAGAAGAATAAATTTATATTTAGAAATCAAAAATTGTTTGAGACATTATTCATTTTTATTTTTAATTTATGAGGTTGTAGCGAAGTGATTGTAGTATAAAATGAGACTTATAGTATAGAGTGCAACATTTTTATGTTACATGGTAAGTTTACTCATATTTACTTCCCTTCTCCCACTATATTATCTCCAATGTGTATTTTACATCTCTTCTTCATCTCCGGCCTCCTTTCTCTCACTGTGTGTCTCTGATGCATCTTATCGCTGCTATTTTGTGTAATTACAGAAGAGAGTAAAATAAAATAGTTCGGAACGTGAAAAGGGGGCAAAGTAGAGTACCCCTCACCCCCTAGGCCTTCTCAGGCGGTCCCAAAAGGATCAGTTTCTGCTTTCCTGAGAGATTATGGTATGAGTTCCATATACCACAATAATTTGCATTACAACATGCAAGATATATATCTCCTATTACCAACTTTTGGAGATATTCGCGCTAAGCGCGAATATCTCCAAAAACTAACACCTGCCCTGAGCAGTTCTTAGCCATGTTATCCAATGGGAGGTGGATAACATGGCTAAGAGCATTAGCTCGGTAATGCATGAATATCGCTGAGTTTTCAGCGATATTAATGCATTGCGGTCGTTTTTTATCGCATTTGCGATAAACCTTGATAATAGCAAGGTTTATCTTCGATAATTTCTGACGATGCTTAGCGGTAAAAAATTCGTTGGTAAGCATCGTTAGCGATAAATATCGCTTAACTTTGGTAATATGCACCAACGTCTGTTAACGTTCGATTCGAAGGAAATGAGGAAGTGTTGAAAAACATTGTTTGCGCCATCTTGCCTTTTTTGAAATGCCACACTTTTGTCGTGCACGGCAGCCATTTTAGATGCCTTGACCAGACCCACTCTCTGCACGCTGTCGATTCGTAGCATGGCTCCCCCTTGCAAGCATCTTCCCCAGGCACTGGTCACCCCCGCTCTCTGTGTTATGCATGGGCAATAAACCTCTCCCCATCTGCGCTGCTCTTCCCTGAGAATCACACTCTGTGCCCGCCCGACACCTCCCTTTCACCCTATTCACTACCGCACCCTCTGACACTCCTCTTCCTCTGTGTCCGATTGTCCAGGCTATCAGCTAGCCCTGCAGATGTAGTTTATGGCCCCAGCTGTAAAGAATCACCCCTCTTCAAAGGAGTTATAGTAGATCAAGGCCCACACCCGATGAGATCCGTCACACCACACGTGTTCCTACTATCTGAAAACCATCCTGTATTGTGATTGGGGAGCGGACCGAGCCTGAAGCGGAAGATTCCAGGGATGACTCTTTGTACATCAAAGTTTTTACATTTATGTGTCACATTAAAAATATATAGCACTCCAACAAAGTAGTAGGATTATAAAACTTTAATAACTTATAAATATATACAACAAAACAAAAACAGTAAAAACATTTAAACAACGAAGAGACCGTGGCAATTTCTTTTGAATTATCCAATACATTTATTGAAATTGACAGCACCAATAATAAAATATTCTCACAAGGAGGAGATGACTTGAATGATTTTTTTGATCAATCTCTTGATGGCGAATTTATCGAATGTTTGGAGACCATAGAGTTACAAGAATCATCATTGCAGACTTTTCATGAGGAAATTCCTGATGAGGACATGTTACTAGTTCTTTCAAATTATGAAAATTCAGAAGATGTTGCCTGGAGTGGGTCGTCAGTAGCAGTCTGTTGTGCGAATAGTTCCAAGGCAGCAGAACGCGCTGAAATCTAGATGGCACGAAGGTGATGTCTAGTAAGTTGCCGCCCAGCAAATAACGGCGTGGGGCGCCGCGGGGGTGAGTGAGTCCAGTAGGCACCACAGCTATTCTTACCGGCATTGCAGAATTACTGCTGGGGACAATGCCTGTGCTGTAGCAGGGTCACAGCAGAAACAAAAAGGATTCTGTTGAAGATGTTGTTGGTTTTCAATTTGAAAACAGTTCTGGTGTCAACTGCTATGCTAATGTAGTGGTTAATGTTTTGTTTTCTCTAGAAAATGTAAAAGAGGGGGAGGCAGTCCAAAGTTCTGGTAAAAGGGCAAAGGAAAGGATCGGTGGTTTGAACCATCAGTCAAAAAGGGGAGGGGGTGCAACAATTTTTCCTACCGGGTCACAGTGTGCTTTCACCGGAACTGAGGTTTGCAGAATTCTAGTAATTCAAAGTGAGGCTGGCGCCAGCATGGGAGCGCCGACGTCCCGCGGATACAGTTTCGTCACTCCACGGGCGATCATGGCAGTCATTCCCCATCGGGGGTGTCTGCGGGGGTCGGAGACTCCCGCGGCTCCTGTAGAATCTTCAAGGTCGTGGAGGACTACGGTGGTGGAGTCAACCAGTGACCGGGCCATTTCTTTATGCTGGGCCCGCTCTTGCCAGGTCGATCGCCATTTTGAGAGTTCGGTAGCTACTGGCGATCGCGGGGTCAAATGAGCGGACGGGCTCCACCCTGCCGGGCGAGACGTTGCAGCATCGCCACAGTGGAAGAACCCTTTTCCGGGTGCCTGGAGCGCTGAGGGTGCAGGTGGGAAGCCTCCACTGGGGAGGCGGGAGAGGCCTGTTCGCACCGTCTCTCCCTCCCAGTGCACCCCACGGCGTCTCGCTTGAGATTTGTTATGGCCGGACCAGGCGATGTGGACGAGGGGGGGGGGTCGGAGGCATGTGCAAGACATCCCCCCCAGTGTTGTCAAAGCCATTATTGAAGAAAGAAGAAATGTCCCGTCCGTCTTCGGGCCGGGCTTCCGGTGGATGTCGGCCGGACGCCCCTTGCTCTGGCCCCATGAACGGGTTCCTTGGTTTATCGGCTGCAGCCGGATCCCATCGGCCCCGGCCGTTGGTGGCCGGACCGGTAGAGAATGTGGCGGGACTACCTGAAACTGTCAAGGGCCACCGCGGCCGGACTGGGAGAGAGAGGGGAGGGTCGAGGACACGGACATTCCCCCCCCTGCAACTCTCCAGCGTTGTCAATCCCCCTGGCCGGGTCCCGCTGGCCTCGGCCTCGGCCTCTCCTCCGGCTACACCCTACGTGATGATCTCCGAGGCGTGGCAGCAGGACCGCCTTATATGTGTTGCTTCCGGCTGGGCGTAGCCGAAAACCTGTTGCCCTTTGGAAGTTTCTAGAATGGGGCGGATGTCTGCTGACTTCTATCTTTCCCAGTTTGCCGTTATTTGGCCGTGGCAGGCGGTGGGACAGACAGGTTTTGGGGCAGTGAGGGGCGATGTTTTCAGGTTTCTTATTACGGGCTTACTTCTAATGTTTCTTGTTTCTAGGACAATAATAGGTTTTATCATTACGTATTGTTATCGTTTCTTTGTTTGTTATTTAATAAAAAGTTCATCAGTGGCCTACTGATTTTCGTTTTCCTATTCTTTTCTTTCCAGGTTGTTTCATGCTAAAGTTTCTGTTAACAGGATACAGTGATCACTTCGTTATTATTGCATATGTCCTTTTCACTAGGGGTGCTCTCTTGTTGGGCCAGATGACCTATCTCTAGTAAATGGTCCGGGTGAAACAGGTGCATCAATCAGTGGGGAGTAGATAGGCATGACCGATTACAACGGGGGAGAAAGGTCCGCATTACCTACACTTTCACTACTTGCAAAGATTTTCCTACGTTTATTTGCAAACAGGGAATACCTCCAAAAAGAACTAATTCCCAAACAGTCAATGTTCGGACAATCAATCAATCAATGAGGAATGAAATAGGTACGACGTGTTAAAGGCTTGCGTTACCTACCCTTCACTATCTGCAAAGGGAGAGAGAATATTCCTATTCTTCCTCGTTTGCAGGCAGAGAAGATCCTTAAGAGAACCAACTTCGAACAATTCAATGCTCGATTCAAACAATCAACAAGGGGTACTGTGAACACAAATGAACGCCGCTTATGTACATACACATTGCTATTTTCAACAGGTTGTTCCTAATGTTTCTATTTTAGCGAGGTCAAAAAGAGATCCCATTAGTGGCCTACTGATTTTGCTCGATTCCTTTTGTTTTTTTACACGATTTTTCGCTATCTGCAAAGACTAAACAGAGTATTGCGA
The DNA here is from genome assembly GCF_964261635.1 of Lissotriton helveticus. Taxonomy (NCBI): domain Eukaryota; kingdom Metazoa; phylum Chordata; class Amphibia; order Caudata; family Salamandridae; genus Lissotriton; species Lissotriton helveticus. The sequence continues at coordinate 1,235,225,126 of NC_136063.1, read as the reverse complement.
CTCTGTGCTTGTTTGTAAATAGAGAATGAACCAAAGAGAACAATCAATCAAATGGAGAGAGAAGCATGCACGACGGATTACAAGGGGGGAAAGGCCTGCGTTAACTACCCTTCACTATCTGCAAAGAGAGAGTACTCCTAATAGAAATGAGGGGTGGGGGGCAGCATTCAAAGCAGATCAGTGTTCATAAACACGAAAATGTTTTTACTTACCACGTACTTGACATTCGACAGCTTATGATATTTGCTATTAAAAAACCATTGAAATTCACTGAAAAAACCATAGGTTATAGACCATATATAGTTAGGAATTAGCATTTACAAAACCTTGAAAATTCACTGAAAAAACCATAGGTTATAGACCATATATAGTTAGGAATTAGCATTTACAAAACCTTGAAAATTCACTGAAAAAACCATAGGTTAGAGACCATATATAGTTAGCTGGACATTTTATTGACATAAAACCAATGAAATTCCATATATAGTTAGTTGCACTAACTATATATCGCGCACCCGCAATCCACTGCTGATGATGTCACATATTACATCATTCATAACATGGTCAGTGACATCACTGATGACATCACTGATGACATCTCAAATGACATCACTGATGACATCACTGATGACATCTCATTTGACATCAATGACCACATCACTGATGATATCATTCATGTGACAATACAATGCATCTCCTCACATTTTAATATAACCTCTGTTTCACTCAGTGTTAAATACAGAGTATAATTTTTGAAACCATTGACACACCAATACTAGTTACTACATACGCACTCACTGATTGCTACGTCTACACACACCTTCACTCATTCACCCATACAATCATTCATACATACAATCACTCATCTTTACAACACTATCATATGCACTCATACACCTATACAGACACTCACAGTCTGCCACTCATCCATGGAGTTACTCACACACCTAGTCAGTCCTGTAAAGAATCAATGACACTTCCATTTTCTTGTCTATACAGTTAAACATAGAGCACCTTACATTTTCAAACATATACTAACACATACTTACCTTCTTATACAATCATTGATACAAGTACACATTGTACACAGCTAGCCACACACACACTCAGTCTCCCATACAAATACTTGGGCAATCAATCAATAACCCATATAGTTAGTCATATAGCTACTGATCAACACATGCAGCAGTTTACAGAACAACAGACATAATGATGCACAAATTAAGACAGTTTAGTCACTAACCCATGAACTCAGTGAGACACATTTAATCACTCACTCATACAGTCAGTCATGCACCTACTAAATCCTTCGTCCAGACACTTACACATCCACTCATTCTTCAATATGTAAGACATATTTAAACTTTACAGAAACAAAAAATCACTGGATGTTGTTATCAGTGATGTCATCAGTGATGTCATTTGAGATGTCATCAGTGATGTCATCAGTGATGTCACTGACCATGTCATGAATGATGTAATATGTGACATCATCAGCAGTGGATTGCGGGTGTGCGATATATAGTTAGTGCAACTAACTATGTATGGAATTTCATTGGTTTTATGTCAATAAAATGTCCAGCTAACTATATATGGTCTCTAACCTATGTTTTTTTCAGTGAATTTTCAAGGTTTTGTAAATGCTAATTCCTAACTATATATGGTCTATAACCTATGGTTTTTTCAGTGAATATATATATATATATATATATATATATATATTCACTGAAAAAACCATAGGTTTCAGGAGTTATATAGTTTGGAATTACCTTTTACGAAACCTTTGAAATTCACTCAAAAAACTATAAGTTTTAGTGGTGTTATAGTTAGCTGGGCATTTTACACACACAAAACCATTGAAATTGCTCCTATATAGTTAGCTGTACTAACTATATTTTGCACACCCGCAATCCACTGCTGATGATGTCACATATTAGATCATTCATGACATGGTCAGTGACATCACTGATGACATCTCAAATGACATCACTGAGGTGGTTGTGCAGTCAGGGGACGCGAGGAGCTTCGGTGTTGCAGAGGGCAGTGCGGGTCATTGGGAGAGAGCCGCCTGAAGGATCCCCAGTTTCCGCAACTTTGCGGCCAACCTTGCCGAACTGATGCATGTTGGGACTTGCAGTTTGCTCCACCGTTTCACAGCTGCAGCAGGTGACACTGATCCCCGCCTACGGGGTGGAGCTTATTTTGAACTGGGTTTAACTGGGGCAGCGACCTTTTGGCAGCATTTGTACTCACCCCCCGTTACATGCTGGGCGCTGAAGAGGCCACACGGCCGAAATGCATACGCCCGCCTACCTGCCTCACTTCTGCAATAAAGGAAGCTTCACATTGTTCCCCTACTGAGGCCTCTGCCTTTTCTTTGGAGGAGGGTTTTCTTGGACATTACTTACACTGCGAGCCAGCAGCGTGCTTTCAGAGGCCCCTGCACACAAGCTGGCCTGGCTATCGTTGGCGCTGGTTCTGCCTCGGTAGAATCTCTCTTTGTTCCGTGGTAGCGGAAAAGCCAGGCCCACCATCCCATGCAGGAAGAAGAGAAGCGGTGCCGGAGTCACTGTACTCCGCTCTGGGCTTGGCACACTGTTGCACTTGCCCCCGTGGACATTACACCTGACTGTGGTGGTTGTGCAGTCAGGGGACGCGAGGAGCTTCGGTGTTGCAGAGGGCAGTGCGGGTCATTGGGAGAGAGCCGCCTGAAGGATCCCCAGTTTCCGCAACTTTGCGGCCAACCTTGCCGAACTGATGCATGTTGGGACTTGCAGTTTGCTCCACCGTTTCACAGCTGCAGCAGGTGAAACTGATCCCCGCCTACGGGGTGGAGCTTATTTTGAACTGGGTTTAACTGGGGCAGCGACCTTTTGGCAGCATTTGTACTCACCCCCCGTTACATGCTGGGCGCTGAAGAGGCCACACGGCCGAAATGCATACGCCCGCCTACCTGCCTCACTTCTGCAATAAAGGAAGCTTCACATTGTTCCCCTACTGAGGCCTCTGCCTTTTCTTTGGAGGAGGGTTTTCTTGGACATATATATATATATATATATATATATATATATATATATATATATATATATATATATATATATATATATATATATATATATATATATATATATATATATATATATATATATATATATATATATATATATATATATATATATATATATATATATATATCCACAACAAAACCTCCGAAGAAGGAACGTCCAACCCTTCAGGGCAGCCTCTGGCGGGCACGGAGAGGCCCGAAACTTCATGCCACATGAGAGAACAGTGGCCCATCACTGGAGAGCAAGATGCTTTATTCCAGGACAATGCAGCACACCTGCTCCCAAACATGAGGTCTCTCGCAAGGGTTTATTCCCTTTAATACAGTGCACATTGTCCTTACCTCCACACGAGATGTATTGTAAGGGTTCTTGTTCTTCTACTGGTGCACAACACTGACCTCTACATGAGGTGTCTCACATGGGTTACATTCCCATCTTTACGGTGCACAACATGTTTACCTCTACATGAGGTGTCTCACATGGGTCACAGTCTCATTTGCTCAGTGTACAAGAATTTACCTCCAGGGTATTCCTTCCTTTACAGTGCACACTATGTCACGGGTTCCTACCCATGTATTTGGGTTCCTACCTGAAAAGCTTACTTTTATGTTGCTTTAGTGCACAATGTGGAAGCTCCACACCAGTTGTCCATACACGGACACCTCTCATCTCATTTGTTTACCCTACGCAGGTTTTATTTGAGATTTTAATGTAATGGGAATTTTGTGTGATTTATCTTAAATTGTCTCATTATTTACCTTTACAGCTCAGTTTTCCTTTTGATATCTTCTACTGGTGTCATATGTGGATTCTAGTTTCTATTTTTTCCTTGTTCTTCTCTGTCTTTCTCTCAACTTTGTGTCTTCTATCCATTGGAGGTTTTCTTCTCTTACTCTTGTTAGTGTCTGTTTTTGGTTTGTTGGTCTTTGTGTTGTGCTTTGACTTGTCTCTTTTTATACATGCCTGGCCAGCTACTATATCATGAGGTAGTCGCTTGGTGTTTTCTCTTTTTGTTATTGTTGTTGTGAAGAAAAGAGGATAGTATCCTCACCTTTTGTCTTTTTTCTCTGTTTTCTTCACTTATGTTTTCGCATCTTCTTTTATTGCTCTTTTCTCTCTTTGTTTTACTCTTTGTCTTTCCTTCATCTTGGTTTTCTTTCTCTTTTCTTTCTTTATTGTTTTTATATGGAAGGAAAGGTGATATGTAATATCCTGGCTTTGATGTTATTCATGAAATCTCTTGCTCTGCCAGTTGAATGTTCATCCTATGATGTGTTTCAGAATGTTGGGTGGCAGAGATGTCAGTTGAGTAGGGCTGCACACTGGCTGCTCCTGGTGGGGTTTTATACTAAATTGAACTGGATGACTTGCAACTTACTATTAATAAACATCTAAAGATCCTCTGTACGGCTGGACTAAGTCACTACAGAAACATTACACACAGCTACAGTTCAAACTGCTGAACGGAATTGCACCAAATGTGGTAGTAAAATAACTCTTGGTTCAGAAAGAGACCTTTCTTTTATATTGTGTAAATCCGTTCAGTAGTTGCAGAGACATTTAGAGAAATCCCCAGTTGTATATAGAGTGACACAAATACTCGTGAACCCCCCCCCCCCCCCCGGCTCTCATGCCTCAGATCTGATTGGCTGCCAACACTTCAAACCAGGAAGTGTTGACAGCTATGTTGTGACTCGGTAGAACTGAGTCACAAGAAAAAAGGTTAAAAAAGAAAAGATGGCAGTATAGAAACACCCTGATGACTTGGTCCCACAGGGACCCCCAGAACCCAAAAGCAATAAAAAACAAAATTGCCTGGAGTTGCGCTGGATCCATGACTCTGGACAAAAATGTTTTTAAAAATAAAGTGCTGTCTCCAATACTTTGTTAAATAAAGGCCCTCGGTTGGGGCAGGTCCCAGGGACAGTTTATATAGTAATGTGGGTGGTACCTATGCAGCACCCCCTGTGCCCAAGGGACCATCACCTTCCCAGGGTAAACATAATGAACAAGTTGCTGGGGCCCGCATGGCCCCCTGCAACCTCAGGAACTGCCATCTCCCTGTGACTAATTATTAAAGAAGTGTGGGAGAGGCCCAATGGGCTCCCCCGCATCCCTGGGGACTTCCACCTCCCTGGGCTAATGAAATTGGGGGCCTCAAGGACCCCTATGCCCCGGGAAACTGCCACCTTCCTGAGGCTTTTAAATATTCACGTTTGGGGCCTCACAGAACCCCTTGACTCCAGGAATCACCTCCTCACCAGGGTGAAACTGTATTTTACGGAAATGGGTGGGGGCTGTGTGGTCCCCCTCCTAGGAAGTTCTCGGCCCTGGGGACCACCACCTCCAAGGGGCAGGCCCTAGTCACGGAAGAAGGGGAGCCATGTAGCCCCCCTTCTGGAGACGTACATGGTCCTGGGGACCGCACCCCCCGGGCTGGCTCTAGTAATGTCTCAGAGTGCCTACTCTTAGTACATTGCAATTTGCTATAGCATGGTGGGATCACCACTCCCACCGAGCCATAGCAAACAGTGCACAGCTTTGAGCAAGCAAGAACATGTTGCTCTTGCTTGCTCAAAGCAGAGCACTCTTTGCTTTTACACAGAGGGAGCTGCACGTAAGCAGCAATATGTGAGTAAAAAAGCTATGCGGGCTCCCACAGGCGGTGGTGAGCCTGCTGGGACTGCGGTGGCCTTCAGGCTCCCCCGTGGTACCAAATGTGTAAAATATTAGTGCCCACACTATAGGCTGGGCCCCAGGGGATGGGGTCCCCAGAACTAACATAGTCCCAAGAGGGGGGCTGCGCAGCTCCCCCTTCCATTTTTTAAAACATAAGATTGAAGTTCCCTGGGCTGAATATGGCCCAGGAAAGGGCGGCCACACAGCCACCCACTCTTAAATAAATTAAACAAATAAATACAAAGTAAAACCTCTGTCAAATGTCACCCGAGGACACGCCCCCTTCACCACCACTCTGCAAACACACCTCCTGGTGTAGTGGTGGTTGGGGGATGAAGTCCCCTATGATGTTTAGAGTCCATGGGGTCCAGGAACCACTTCTGTTACCACCAGTAACTCCCAGACAGCTAGACTGCTGAGAGGACTTGGAGGCCATGCCCCCTTTCTCCACACTTCCTGGAGAGGTACTGGTTGGGGAATGATTTCCACTTTACCACTGAGGTCCTCTGGAGTAAAGTTGACTTATTCCCCCAACCACGAGATCATCATGAAGTACTTTTGCATAGTGGTGGAGAAGAGGTGGGCCTCCGGACATCTCATAGCAATCCAGCTGCTTGAGTCTTATTGAAGGTAACAGGAGGGCTGGTTGACCCTCAAGGACCCTTAATAGCCAAGGGAACTTCATCCCACTACTGATAGTGCACCAGGAGGCGAGTTTGCAGAGTGGTGGAAAAAGGGGGCATGGCCTTAACTACCCTATCTGCAATACTTACTAGAGGTAACAGGAGGGATAGTTGCCCCCCAAGGACTCTCAATAGCCAAGGTCACATCATCCCCCCACTGTTAATCCTACACAGCGGGATTTCTGAGAGTTGGTCGGAAGCCCAGCTCCCTTTCTCCAACACTCTGTAAGTGTGACTACCAGTTAAAAAACCTTAGAAATTCCCTGTAAAAGACAAAGGTTAGAAGGACGTTATAGTCAGGCTGACATTTCACTTGTACAAAAACAGTGAAATTCATCCATTATAGTTAGTGAGCTAAATATAACTTGTGCCCCCGCGATGACTGCTTATGACCTCACATATTATATCCCTCATGACATGGTCAGTGACATCACTGAGGACCTCATCCACAAAATCACTAACTGACCCACTCACACCCCCATAGAACCTTTCATACAAACTCCTACTCTCACACAACCATTCACAAACCAATTCACAAAAACATAAAGTTTCTTAAATACCCACTCATTGATTCATAGATCTACACACATATCTACTCACTCATCCATACAGCCACTCATACACCCACTCACTCTCTAATACAGCCACTAACATTTCCACTCACACACCAACACAGCCACTCACACACTGAGGGCCCGATTTCAATGTCGCACGGACCTGAGTTTGTCCAACATTGATTCTGTACTGGGACCGACTGACCTTTTCTCGGCGGTCCCAACACAGAAATTAGGATGTGACCGAACACTGTTTCGGTTCCACTCGTATTCTTTACAATGGGAGCATGCATTCCGATTGGAATTCATGCTCTCACTGTAAAGAGCGGAGGTGCAGTTCATCCCGGCACCCCATGGCAGGCACCTCAAGTCGTGGCATCGGCCGCCATCTGGAAGCCTTTCACCCATAAAGCCCTGCTGAGGACCCCAACGTCAAATTCCAACAGCCTTTCTGTGTCAGAAAGGCCTGCACAGAAAGACTGTCTGAATCTGACATTGTAATCCCTCAGGTGGAAATAGTCACCCTTGAGATTAAAGGAGGCTTTCTGAATAGCAGAAATGTCATTTGGAAATACAGTTTGGATTAATTTCTGACTGACTCCATCCAAATGGGTCGGTTGGAAATGATTCCAAACTTCTGATCACAATGCATACGAATGGCTCCGTCTGAGGGTTGGAGCTGTTTTCTATGGCATTGTAATTGGCCCCTGAGTTAGTCCCCATAGTGCTACTCACACAGTTACTTACTCACCCATACAGTCAATCACACTGCCACTTACTTACCCATAGAGTTACACACACACACACTTACTTATTCATGCAGGTCCAAGCCCATACTCATTCACCTATCCAGTCACTGACAGAAAGCATGCTACATTCACTCACTCACCCATACAGTCACTCATATACACCATCACTCACCTATACTGCCTTCCACATACCAATTTATTCACCATTATACCACTCACACACCCACTCACCCACACAAACATGAACACACTCCCTCACCTATTCAGCCCCTTACACACACACTCACTAACCCATACAGCCACAGATTCCCCCACTCACTCATTCATGCAGGCAGCCATACATCTCCTCACCTACCTACACAGATACGCATACACCCATACAGGTACTCAGACAACCAATCACCACAAAGCCAGTCACATACCTGCTCACCAACCCATACAGCCACTTAGTCACCAATGGACTTCACACAACTTAGTCACTCACCCATACACTCACTGAGATACCTAATCAGTCAATTATACAGTCAGTCATGCAGTCACTGTATCTCCCATACAGGCACTCATGCAACCACTGATTTACCAATTATCCTTGGTATATATATTCAACGCTCATAAAAAAATTGGAAACACTCACAGACACTGGAATATGTAATCAGGGCCGGACTGGCAACCGGGCAGTTGTGTGTGCTGCCGTGCTGGGGTCTAATTTCGTTGATGGGGACCTGCGTGTGCAAAACGAAATTCGTTTTGCTTTTTTTATTTCAAATCGCACGTAGGTTCCCATGAACGAAATAAGCCCCCACAACAGAGAAATTAGCCCCCAGCTCGGCAGAACACACAACTGCCCGGTAGCCAGTCTGGCCCTGTATGTTATCAGTGAGTGATATCACTGACCATGTCATGAGTGATGCAAAATGTGAGGTCATGAGCAGTGGGCGAGTTATAGGTAGCTCAATAACTATATCGGCTAAATGTTATTGGTTTTGTATGGTGAAATGTCAGCCTACCTATAACGTCCCTGTAACCTTTGTTTTTTTTCAGTGAAGGGATGGGGGCAGGAGCACACACACAGAAAACAGGAGGCAGAGGGGTGAGGTGAAGGACAGGGGCAGCAAACTGACCATGTAGGGCACTGAAGACGGGGAAGGGCCACCCAGTTGGTGAACAGAGAGTGAGAGTGGGCAGGAGGGGTGAATAGGCAGCCAGCTGACTATTCAGGTCAGGCTGGCATGTTCAGGGCAGCAGGATGACCACAGATGGCAGGAGGGGTACGCTGATGGAGAATGAAGTGCAGGCAGAAGGGCAGAAGTGGCAGCCAGCTGACGACAGAGGGCAGGCTGCTGTGGATTGGCTAACACTGTAGGGTAGGTCAGGGGCAATCCCCTGCTGTTCATGGCCGATATAGTACCTGCACTTCTCAGGACCCCTGCAGTACTTTTAATGGGAGCGAAAAGGCCCTTCTCAGGAGTAGGCAAGTCCTCTAAAGATAGAGCACCTGCACTTCTCCATTTCAAATAGAACTTATATGTCACTAAATGTTTTAAATGTGTCCTTTCTTAATAAATATATTATAGTTTTTGAATAAATGAAAGCTGACACTTCTGAAAAAATATGTCTCAAAACACTGTAGAACGTTGCAAAGGCAGCGAAATACCTTTAACTTTGGCAAATAAATAGTCTTACATATGTTCGCATTCAAATTGACAGAAAAAAGAAAATTCAACTATGCAATGCATAGCAGACAGAAGCTATGGCAATTTTGTTTGAAAAAAAGTTTGAATAGCATGGCTATAAAAAGAAAGCATTCGGAATGGGAAATTGAATAAACTGATCTTGAAATTAATCACATTGCAATCACCAGAGATGCACAGAGAAGAACAATGCAATGTCTTATAACATTACCTTTACTTTCAAATAATTGGACGGATAATAACACAGTAACCTGGGTGATCCTATAAATCAAACTGCAATTCTATGGATACAAAGCACTTACTGGTACAAAAGAAGAGTCATTCACCATAGCTTCCTGGAGTCATTAACTAGAATAGAGAAATTAAAGAGTCAGAAGTAGAGATGTCACTGAACAGCAGAATATAGACACACACATTTAGACACGCACATTTAATATTGCGAAAGGAAATCTACACTTTTTTCCATTTTTCGCACTGGCATTACAAAAAAAATTAACATTTCTAATTCTAATAAAGAGAGAAGGCTGACTGCAGACCAACATATAACACAATTGAACTATTTTAAGCATTTCATTTTCCTCTAGAAATATATTTCATTTGATAGACAAATTATACTGAAAGTTAAGCATAAAAGCACTATGAAAAAACTCGTAATTATTCCCTGAAACAAATCGTCGTATCTACAATATCCGTTTTCTGTATATACGTATATATGCACATTTGGATATACAGAAATTAATACATGTTCTTGAACCATAAATCACATAATGAAAAATCGTATGTTTTGTATACTGATTGTATGTCCATCTACCTCTGGTTTTGTTTAAAGAAGTTTAAGGTTTCTTTTACAAAATGTAATAAAAGTGTGGTGTAATGCGAGCATTTATTAAGGAATTACTGTCGTGACAAGATGCTGAAGTGTTTTCTGAAAGGGTTGCACTCCATACCTTGGGAACCCAGCGTGGTGATTTGGTTATGTTCTAGGTTTAAAAGTTGACCACCTGCTTTCATGTCTGTCATCCATGTTGATGTATGCATCTTGTGCAATTTTTTGTGAAATTCCTTGTACGAAGGTTAAAGAAGCTGTGTATTTTGAGTTTGATGATATGCTTTACATTATTATGAACCTTGACATTTTATTGTATCGTATCGTACTGACATGTATCTATTGTTTTTACCCCAGGCAAGGTATTGAAGGACTTTGTGGAAGAGTAGTAATCTATTTAGGTGGATACTTACAGCATTAGGGACATTTGTCATGCAAATTGATTACACCCAGTCACAGTGTTTATCACACAGTTGTCACACAGCTTGTGGCTTGGCATGCAATTTGTCAGGCACTCCGTTATAAAAAGTTATTACAAACTGTCATGCAATCCGTCACACCATGTGTCCTTAAGAGATTATGCAATCTGTCTTGTAGGCAGTCCTTTAGGTGATTGCGCATGTGGTTGCATAGTGATTGTGCAGTCTTTGACGCGTGTAGTAGTTTACAACTACCATCTATTAATTGAGGTACCTATGAACTACTATAAGCAATCATCCCAGAACTGACAGGGCCCAGGCCATTTTGTAGTGCTATGAAGTAACCCAAGGATGTAGAAGACTAGCACATTGCAACAGTGCCAAGCACCCAGCAAACCGCACATTGACAGATAAATCAGTGTCTGATTTGTGGTTTAAATCAAAAAGTTTCGAATTCTTATATAAAAGCAGTAGTTACTTTAGGTGACATTGAGTAGTATTTGTAGGAGGAATGGGTCAAGTTCAATGAAGAGACATTGATGGAGTAAGAAGTTAAGGAAAATAGTCCAGGCTAAATGGCAGTTGAGAATGTAGCCTACTAGCCAGCTTGCAAATGACTTTCACCTCTTTGTCATCAAGTGTTGTCTGTGCCAGGCAGATTGCAGACTTTGCTTGTTAAGGGACCCCCAGGAGCATCAGAAGAGAGGGCTGTGGCATGCCCTGGTTACAAGCACTCAGGCTAAATATCAAATACACAAGCAGCAGCACACAAGTGTAAACTGGTTGCAGGCATCCTGATAAATGCCTATTTGGTCTTCCCAGAAGTGACAAAGGAAACCCCATATGGCATGCTTTGGCCACAGGAAGGCAAATAAATGTCTCCTGGGTCCAGTACGAAAAAACAGCAATAAAAGTAACACAGATATATTTAATGTTAAAAAGGTTGTAGTTTATCAGTCTCTGTCTGGGTGACTTACGGGACTTTCTTGATGGGAGTGGGTTAAATTGCCATTGTAGGAGAAGAGGTTCTGGCCAAGTTCACTTCTAAGGCCAAAAAGGCCTAAATGTGGGAGATGACCTTAAGCAAGACACAGGATGCCTGCGTGAGAGATGCCAGGTGAAATGTAAAAACAAAGGCTACAACATTTTCATACTCCGATGGGCCAGATTAGCCAACACCTAATCAGCCCATTGACCATTTCAGGATATTGCACTGCTAAGTCCACAAACATTTAGGGGCAGATGTATCAATTTCTTTTTTAGTCGCAAACGCTGTGAATCGCTAAAAAGCAGCGTTTGCGATTAAATATTAGGAAAAAGGTATGTATATAGATATTTGCATCGCTAAATAAGTAATCGCTAAATTTGCGATTACCTATTTTGCGAGAACAGGTTTTCTGTGAATTTTTCTGCGATTCCTTATTTTGCGTGGTTCTTAATTTGCGATATTCGCAATATAGAATTCCCACAATTAGAAATCGCAAAGAGATGTATGAAAAATTTGCTAATTGCGAAAACCTGAAATTCGCATTTTAAGAAATCCCAATTAACAACAACTACATGCAGGTGGTAACCAGGTTGAAAGGATAAAAAAAAAACACAATGCAACGTAAACTTTTCAAAATGGCTGGACTTTACCTGATAGCCAGGAGGCTGCGTATCCAAGCCCTTGCACAGAGGAGACAGAGAAAGGAAAGAATTTTTAGACTGCGCATTACGCTGTTCCAGCAGACTGAAGAGGACATCTATGACAAATACCGACTTCACCCACACACTATTTTGGATCTCATTGATGAATTGAAACCTTTTTTGGAGCATCCAACAGGCAGGACTCAATCAATTCCTACTCATGTGCAGGTATTGTGCTCACTGCACCTTTTGGCTTCAGGGTCTTTTCAAAGCGTCATTGCAGAGGTTGGTGGGGTATCCCAGAGTGCTCTCTCACGCTTTTTCCATGGCTTTCTGGATGCAATGCTGAACAGACTTCAACATCGCATCTACTTATCAAACACCCAACAAGCCATGCAAGAGACTAAACTGGATTTTTACCAAATTGCACGTTTCCCAAATGTGATTGGTTGTATTGATGGCACCCATATTGCTATCACTCCACCACCAGCCACTGAATATGTGTATAGAAATAGGAAATGTTACATTCACTCAACATTCAGATTGTGTGCAATGCAAAACACATCATCAATGATATTGTGGCAAAGTACCCAGGCAGCACACATGATTCCTTTATTTTTCGACATAGTGGAATTCATAGACGTCTGAGTGCTGGACAGTTTGGAGAGGGATATCTTCTAGGTAAATGAACCTCATGCATACAGCCATTCACACAACAGTTACTCATTGATGTAACACACACTCACTCTTTCTTTTTCATCATGCAGGTGACAGTGCCTACGCAGTGCGGGATTTTATTCTAACTCCATATTTGAATCCATCAAATGCAAGTGAAAGAAGATATATTAGGGCACACCGGTCAGCTCCTGGTGTCATTGAACGTACATTTGGAATTTTAAAAAGCCGTTTTCGTTGCACACACAAAGTGGAGGTGCTTTACAATACAATCCAGAAACATGCTGTAAGATTGTAACTAGCTGTGCAATGCTACATAACATGGCTATGAGATAAGGAACAGAAATTGAAGTGAGTGACTTAGAATCATCTGATGATGATGACATACCTCCACCTAGAAGGGCTACAGCTGGAGTAGGAGCTGCGGCTGGCCGTCAAAGACGGTCTGAGATAACACAAAATTACTTTTAGGTAAGACAAGGTCTTTCACAACATTTATTATTTTTCCAAGTGAATGTTTTAATTTTCAAAACAATAAGCTTACTATTGTATGGTAACATGACATGTTAGTGCACAGTCATGATAATGTTCCCAAAATATCAAAGTTACCCCATATGTGCAAAATCTGATAGGACAAACTATTTCAATGCAAAATGTCATTTTCTACGGTGTTGGCTTTGCGCAGAGTGCTGCTGACAATCCACGCTCTCCAAAACAGATGAATTACCAGCATGTCTTCTACTTCTGCGCTGCGTCAGCTGAGAAGTTGTAGTGGGGTTGCTACTACTCCTGCTGGAGGTGTCCTCGCTGTCTGCTGAAGCCATAAGTGCACCTGGCGCCAGAGTTTGCTGTTTGTAATATTTCCACAGCAGATGTGACCTGGTCAAGGCCTTTGGTTATGTTTTGAGTGCAATCACTCAATTCTCTCTGCATGTTTATGCTGCGCCTTGTAAAATTACATGTCACAGTACATAGTCTGTTAATGGCTTTAGTGTACCCATGCATTCTGCCATGTGCACGGTGAGCAGCCCTGTTGCGTGATGTTTCTGTGCGTTTAAGAGTCAAGCACAGTCTGTCTATTGATGCTGCCATAGATTTCATGCCTTCTCCCATGCTTTCTTGGTTGTGGTTTCATTTTGACAGCTGCCTATTAATAGAACGAAGGGCCTTATGTTGCAGGCGCTGCACATAAGGCATATCCTACTCTAAACCTGCAAAGACTGTTGGAGTTTCCAGATGACCACTGCTGCTCCTATATCTATCCAAGCTATACATACGTGGCCTTCTTTGTGTTTGGGCTTGGTCTTCATTACCACGAGGGACCACTGTGTTAAGACCACTGTCTCTTGTACCACCTTCATTATTAAGGTCATCTTCTAAAGGAGGCAGAGGGGCCACATGTCTGCGCTTTCTGCGCACAATGGGAGTAGAGACAGTCTCATCACTGCTTCCTCCTTCTGCACCAGAAACATCTTGGAGAGGTGATTCATTGCCCTCAGTTTCATCCCTTGAATGCCTTGATTGTGCTGTGGATGTAGAGTGAGACATATGAGTTTGTTTTATGATGTGCTTTATGAAAACAATAAAGTGTTTCTACTTGAAAATCTAACATCATTTGTGGTACATTTCAGTCTTCCTAAAAAAAGCACTATGTGGGTCTGTGTTTACTTGATGCCAAATATGAAAATTTACAGGTAAACTACAACACCCATGATGCATTGCTTGCTGTATGTTAACTTAACTACCAGGATTACAAAAATTCCTACCACTGATTACTTCTAATACACCAATGCACATGCATTCACCATTAACTTTCAAATTTAAAAACATGCCTCTTACCTTGTGCACTTTGTGTAGGGTCAGAGCTGTCTATATCAGCCACTCCACTCACACTCTCAGGCAGGAGAGTGGCCTCCACAAGTTCCTTGTGTGGTGTTGGTTGATCTGCTGTGGAAGTTCCACCTCCAGTCTTGTTTGCCTCCTTTATTCTTTCAGCAACCCTTTCTTTTGATCTCTGGCGCATGTCGTACCATCTTTTTCTTAGGTTCTTCAATGGTATGGTTTGTAACTCCTACAGCATTCACTTTTTACTGTATGTCCGGCCAGATCTTTCTTTTTCTAAATTCAGGCACTTTCAATGCTTTTTTAGCAAAAAGCAACTCATGGCTGCAGACCATCTCTTCAATAAGTATTTATTGTTCCTTTTCAGAAAACTTAAGTTTTCTCTTTCTTTTCTCTCCTGACATTCCCTCCTGGGTGTTTTGGGTCTCTATTACAGTGCAAGCAGGTCTTTTCAGCCTCCAAACAGTCTTCCAACTGCCACTGGGTTTGGTTCAAGCAAGCAGGTGCAGGTAATCACTTCCACTTCCTGACTGTGATGTCATCAACCTGCTCCAGCATTGCAGATTCCCTTTTTTGCGATTTCTTATTTTGCGAATCTCGCAATTTAGAAAATGGCAAACAATTTGGGGAATTTTTTGCAATAAATCGCAAAAAATACATACATCGCATTTTGCGAATCTGCAATTGCGAATCGCAAAACATGGCAATTATAGAATCGCAAAACACTTTCTTTATACATTTGCCCCTTAATCACAAATATATTTATTTAACAATATTGGCCCTTTTTGAAGAACGTTCATACCATAGCACACGGAAGGAATTATTTGCAATAGCAAAACGCTTTTAAAACAGAGAGCGTGTCAATATCTTGTCTCCAAATTAATTTGCAAAGTTCACTCAAAACAATAACCAACATTTACATCAAAAAATAATTTTTACTAAATAGCTTTTCTAAAGTAAAATCCAACAATTTAAGTCGTAAACACATTCACTTGGTCGTTGATATCAGGTGTAGATAGTACTCAATGTGCAGCCTTAATAACTGAGACCTTGTAATGGGATTTGGAGATCTAAAATTCCTCTTGTGGAATATAAATGGTTTGCGAAGCCCCTGTAGACAGAGGTTAGCGATGAAGTATCTAGAACAGTGTCTCGCTCAAATATGTTTTATTCAGGAGATCCACTTGAGCCATATAGAGAGTCGCATAATGTTTGGTAGGTATTGATGGATATAACACTATTGTACCTCAGAACAGATAGTTCATTGTAAGGGAGAGGCTATTTTGATAAAATGGGGCAGGCTGTACTATAAAAATCAATAAAAGCTGATCAAAGTGGGAAATGGGTAATGGCTAGATTAGACTTTGGAGGATCGGAGTTGATATGCGCATCTTTTTATGGTCCCAACACGGATGACCCTTCATATATTTGTAAGTTGCATTGGATCCTGATGGAAGTAGCCTCACCAGTAGTAATTGATGGGGACTTTAATGTTCTTTTAGATCCTCTAAAGGATAGATCCAATCAGAGTCACTATGTTGGGGCACCCCAGGTGCACCAGGCCCTAATCAATATGATACACGATCTAGAGCTTGTGGATCTGCCGAGGGCAAAGAAGGGTAATAAGCAGGGATACACCTTCTACAGTAAGAAATATGGACATTTCTATAGAATCAATTATGTTTTTATTGACTTGTGCATTGAAGAGGGCATAACATCAATAGACGCCTAGCCACATATCAGACCATGCCTCTGTTGTATTCAACTTAAAGGGGAGCCAAGATAATGTAAGATCTAGATGGACACTTAAAAGATGTATGCTATCCGACCCAGAGATAGCAAGAGATCTTAAATGTGCAACTAAAAGTTATTTCTCAGATAATATTGGATCAAAATCTATGGATGTTGTATGGGATGCCTTCAAGGATTATATGAGGGGTTTCCTACATAGTCGCATATGTACAAAGAATAGGAAGGAATCACGAGAGCTCCGACTGTTGGAGGATAAAATCCCCCAATTAGAGGCAGAAAGGATCCAGCTTAATTAGTGGGCACCTGAAAGAATATCTCAAGTTCAGAGGGACCTTGACAATGCCCGCCGGGTATTTAGAGTAGGGCTCGATCAAAAATATAAGACACAGTGGCTGTCAAAATCCATGCAGAATTTTAAATATGGAGAGAAGGCAGGAGCATGTTGGCTTGGAAAGCCAGGGTAGATCATGTAAAAATCACATAAATGGATTAATTATCAACAAAAATGAGGAAACATCGAGTAGACAGGTGGACATGCAAGCTCGGTTAATTTCATTATTTTTTTAGTTATATAAGGATGAAATTACACCTAATATGGAGGCCCTTAAGAGCTGGCTGAGGGAGAAATCCCTTTCAATTCTAACAGCTGAAAGTTGTGACCTCCTAGATGCCCCAATAACCGAGGATGAGATCAGACAGCAATTTAGGAAGTGTAAAAACAACAAAGCAGCTGGCACAAATGCACTACCTAGTGAGATATACAAACTTCTGCAGGAAGAGTTGGCCCTAATTTTGTTTTTTTTACTCAATTCAGTCTACCAGCTAGAGGGCAAGATACCTAGCTCAGGAAAAGAGGCAAGTATTGTGCTTATACTGAAACCTGGAGAGGATCCACAAAGGGCGGAATCCTGTAGACCGATATCCCTGCTGAATGCCGATTATAGGATCTTTATGAACATTTTAGCAGAAAGGTTGGTCAAAATTGCCCCACAGCTGATCAATGCTGATCAGAAAGGCATATTCCTAAGAGATACATACAAGAAGAAACGCAACAACTAATTGGCAATGTAGATCTTGCCACAGCTAGATCCAAGCCCTTCGCAGTAGTGGCATTAGATGTTGCCAGGGCACTCGACAGGGTCTGTTGGGTGTACCTTTGTGATGTGTTAAGGTGAATGGGTTTCGGGCCTATTTTTATCCAGAGTCTAGTAAATTGTTACCAGGGGGCCTCCGCTAAAATACCGGTAAATGGGGTTTTAACATCTAACTTTGACATACTAAGAGGAACAAGACAGGGCAGCCCCCTTTCACTCCTACTCTTTAATATCTATATAAAACACCTGGCCCAAACAATCAAGGCAGATGATCTGATTACTCACTTTAAATCCCACCAATACAGCTGTAAGGTCACCCTATACGCGGACGATCTGCTACTATATACGGATAACAAAGTAGTGGCAATACCAAGGATTGAAGTTTTGTTAGAGGAATTTGGACCTTTTTCAGGATATCTAGCTAATACATCTAAAACCGAGGTGATGCACTGGGAGGGTAGAACAAGTCAAGAACTTAAATACTTGGGTATTACAATCATTAAAGAGATTGAAAGAATTCCGCAGATCAATGTAAACAGACTATAAAAGAAGATGACCGATTATTAGGTGGAAAAAACTTCCTTTGCCAATCTTTGGCAGGGTCAACTTAGTCAAAATGGTTATTCTACCTAAACTAACATATATCTTTAATGCTATTCCCCTTACCTTTCCAAAATTAGATATTAGTAAAATCCAGAGAAAGATCACAAGTTTTAACTGGGCCCATGAAGGTGCCAGGTTGACTTGGAAGAAGCTAAGGCGCAGGCCTATTGAAGGGGGACTAGCCCTTCCGGGTATTAAATGGTATTGTGCCACTTTTCAATTCGAAAATATCAGGATGATGCTTATGAAACCAGATGAGTCAACGTGGGGCAGACGTCTGGCAGGAATTATAAGGTAGGAGGGGGAAGAAGGTTTTCTTTATAAATTCGGAGTGGCTAGGTACTTAAAAAAAGTGTGATTGAAAGTACTGAAGAGTGCCCTTAGCTTGTGGCATAAGTTCATAAGTAGATGGGGTAGGGTATTACTCTGAGTTCGTGATAAGTAAGACCCCCCTCCACATCTTATATGGAATCAGGTCTCCTTGGAAAGTGACATACAAGATCTTTATGAGCCGTCCCTGAAGCTGTTGTATGAGTATGTGAAACCAGCAAACCTAAAGGAGAATCATTTCTATATTACACCCCCGCCAGGATAGCAAAGCTTGCTCCTCTCTCCAATCCCAAATGCGCAAGATGAGACCTTATATATGCTAACGATTTATACATATTTTATGAGTGTCCCAGACTCTTTGCCTTTTGGAAGGGAGTTGAGGAAGCCCAATATGGTATCTTCGGAGAACAAATCATTTTAAATATGACTCTGGCATTATTTGGGGACAATGGCATGCTAAGCAAGAAACTGAGACATACACACAGAGGCTTAATGTTGTACCTGATGTTAATAGCTTGAAGGGAAATATGGCTGAAGTGGAAAGATCCATTGCCCCCCAAGTTCCAGGACTGGGTCAAAGCTGCCTCTATAATAGCTAGATTGGACCAGGGAATCAATAATGACAACTGTTTGAATCTCTGGCAGGCCTTTACTGTGTGGGGTAGAGGTCTCAGTTTTGTATAACACCTCATGATCCTATGATTACACCAAGCCACCAATAAAGTGACTGGTCTGGTTCTGGACACTAGACTAAAAGCGAATGCAGTAGCCATGGGGCGCACAGGTCTGAAGTGCGGCTATCCAAGAATTGCAGACGCATACTTGGTGAGATGAGGACAAAAAAAAAGTAAACACATTTAACGATTAAAGGAAGTGCATGACTGCTATTGTTGAAGTGAAAGCAGCAAAACATGCATATTCATTCAGTCAAAATGGAGAGTAAGCAGGGACCAAGAAAATCTCAGCAAAGGTGTTTTTTCCATGGCTGTATCAGGCCAGGGAAGAAACACTGCCATTTTACATGCACATGTTTCTTAAGCTGCCTTCTTTTCTTACACAATGACTTTTGACACACATTTGAGTGTATGACAATGCAGGATTGGTTTCTTTGAAACCACATTGCTTACAATTCCACTTCGAAAGTACACTATTATGACATCTTGAACATTTAGTACAACCCCTAAACACACACTGTGCAAATGTTATTTGTTATACATCCGCAAGGCAACATAGCAAGCACATGAGGATAAACAATGATGCCCTGGCTGAGGCCTAAAAATGGAAGCAAGGATATTGTTAATATAAATACACATGCATTGCTGTCACTGCGAGGTCAGAGTCTGAGCCCAGCTGATTCCTGTTTTTCCTCTCGGAGGAGGGACGTCCAACTTGTGACCAAGACAGGGACCTGCACAAATGCAACTTCAGGTATGGGGAGTTAGAGCATCCAAAGGGAAATTGGGTATATCACCTGTCATAGAAATTTAGGTTAGGGATGCATAGCAGGATTACCCTATACACCGAACTAATATGCCAGCATACATACACAGTTTTAGCACACTAGTGATATTGTTTATCCTCTTCACTGTTCTCATATTGCTGACCATGTTTATCTGGTTATGTCTATTAATAATTGCAGCACATGATTTCACACAAGGGGCACAATAGTTCAATAAATATTAAAATGCCTGTTTGTCTTTTTTCTTTTGCATCTCATTGGGCATGCACGAGTGATTGAGCGAAAAGGTTCTAGATCTGTTACCACCATTCCTTGGGGAGTCAGGATTGTCATGTTCTGAGATAGCCCAAACCATTTGTTACCTAAGTATGGTTAAGGGTAGTTATGGTGACAGTGTGAGCAAGCAGGTCTATGTACCGCTTTGTTCGCCATAAGTTGGCAGGGTATGCTCAGACGTGAGACCCTTGCTCACTTTGCCACTGGATTCAAGCAAGCCTGGCTGAAGACGGCTGTAATGCCAGAAACCGGTCCTAGGAAGCTTGAGTCCGGTCCAGGAAGGCATGGCTTGGCAGTTCGGGTTGGACTGTTCCCATGAGGCGCAAGGTCAGACTGATTTGCATATGGCCATGTCTGAACTGGGGTGGCAGAGTGGGCTAAAGAACGGAGATGGATTAAACCCAGATCTGTTGACTGGGTGTGAGTGTTTGATTGGTTCAGATGCTCCGTCCATCACCACCCCCTTTTGTACCGCTTTGTTCGCCATAAGTTGGCAGGGTGTTCTCAGACGTGAGTCCCTTGCTCACTTTGCCACTGGATTCAAGCAAGCCTGGCTGAAGACGGCTGTAATGCCAGAGACCGGTCCTAGGAAGCTTGAGTCCGGTCCAGGGAAGGCATGGCTTGGCAGTTCGGGTTGGACTGTTGCCATGAGGCACAGGGTCAGACAGATTTGCATATGGCCATGTCTGGACTGGGGTGGCAGAGTGGGCTAAAGAACGGAGATGGATTAAACCCAGATCTGTTGACTGGGTGTGAGTGTTTGATTGGTTCAGATGCTCCGCCCATCACCACCCCCTTTTGTACCGCTTTGTTCCTCATAAGTTGGCAGGGTATGCTCAGACGTGAGTCCCTTGCTCACTTAGCCACTGGATTCAAGCAAGCCTGGCTGAAGACGGCTGTAATGCCATAAACCGGTCCTAGGAAGCTTGAGTCCGGTCCAGAGAAAGCATGGCTTTGCAGTTCGGGTTGGACTGTTCCCATGAGGCACAGGGTCAGACTGATTTGCATATGGCCATGTCTGAACTGGGGTGGCAGAGTGGGCTAAAGAACGGAGATGGATTAACCCAGATCTGTTGACTGGGTGTGAGTGTTTGATTGGTTCAGATGCTCCGTCCATCACCACCCCCTTTTGTACCGCTATAGGCCAACGTATCCTGAGCGGGAGCATAGAATAACTCTAGCACCATTCAACGTTTATGTTATCCAACAACGAACGATTCCTGCTGAGAAAATGGAAAACATACAACAGATTCATTGCAAATGAGGCCAGGCTTGCAACAAGGCCATTTGTAACAAAGTCCTGGTTTGCAAACTTGAAAAAAGCCGAAGGCTGGCTAGAAATAACTATTCACAAAGGCAATTTTGCTAACAACTGGTACCATCTTAGCAAGTTGAAAGGATAACACTTTTATGGATTTTTTCTGAAAAGCAAAACAGTTTCTGAAGAGAAATCAGCAAAGAAAAACATGTTTACTCAAGAAAAAGGAGGGTGGAGCAGGGAGCATGGAATTTTCAGCAGATGTTTGAAAGCAAAATGATAAGGATTGTAATGAATGCTTTTGCATTGTCTTGGGAGACACAGATTTTGATTTTTCTTCCCATATCAAAGATTATTTGAATTAGGTTTATATTGTTATTACCACAACCCCAATGTTATCCTTTGAAGAGATAGGCCCTGCAGTAGAGAAAAAGAATGTATTCTTTTTGACGGTAGATCCAAACAATCTTTTTTGTTTGGATCTACTGTCAATAAGAAAATAAAAGAAACATGGACTTTGAAGATACTCATTGATGTAAAGTCTGCTTTTTTACTGAAACATGCAACATTTGGATCATTATAATCTTGTCAAGAGAAATGAATGTATAAAGTATTGACTTCATAGATCTTAGGCCTTTACATTGGCTGTTTTTGTTAAATATAAGGGTGTGCTGAATATCTTATTTCAATCATATTAATTCTATGTACACAACTCTATTGGTGTGTCATTAGGCATTTTTGTGGGTAGTAGGTGCCAAAAGGATATAATTTGCACCCCAACAATAGAGGAATTCTTGATGTCAAAGAAATTGCTTCACACTATGATTTGTTCTGCTTGAAAGTATCCATTAGATGTGCGATTCCATCCCTGTAAAAGGGAACACTACTACCTCTTCTTTGTTAATATTCTTCATAATCATTTCATATGTGTGTATGATTAAGGAAACAAGTCTAAATGTTAAGATTTAATCTGAATATGATGCCTCTGTGAAACTTTCAGAGATTGTTTTTCACATATGTACTAATGTTATACACCGAAAGGCAACCCTGAGTCCTTTGTTTAAAATATATTTACAAGTTAGTAATAAAATTAGCAGTTTATCTTATTGACACGTATTGACACGTATCCATTATAACCTTAATAAATGATTTCCAAATACATCAAACTCATACCGGAAATCATGACATCTTTATACTTCCCATGAATGTGTGCTTAATAACTATAAACGTTTTACATTATATTAGCTTAAATTAATGTGGGCCTGACTGAAATGTTAAGTCTCTTGACTTGCTACATTCACTGCTCATAAGAGAATTTCTTAATATAACAAATAATGTGAAACTGTATTTTTTTGCTGCCTTCTCATGTACTGTGCAAGACATTTTCCTACATTTCAGTTACAGTGAGGACCATCTACCAGGGAAACATTCCTCTTAAACTTGCTTACGTATTTTTGTAAAGGAGCATTGTTCCAACGTTTCACATATTGGATTGCTTAAGGACTGTTCAATTGGCCCACCTCGCCTGACACTCATCCTATATGTACTGACCAATAAACTAAGTGGTCTGACCAAATGAGGGGATTCCAGGAGGTCACCCCCGGAACTTTAAAAATATAATATTTCCTAATTGAACTGAAAAGGCGGCAAACTGAGTGGCTGGTGAACTGGCACACAGAGTGCCAGTGTCAGATGGACTGCTGGTTATTTCCTTACTATCACTGGCAGAGTCTTGCAGAATTCTACTGGCAATCTTGACTTGCCCAATGCCGACTCAACTGGTTTCCTTTCTGAACAGACGCATATGGCATATACGCCCAGTGGTCTCTTCCTTTCTGGGAGACTGCTTGAACTGGCCTGCTTCGTGTCCCTTCCTGAACTTTGAGCTTTGGATTTTTCGAATTTGACCGAATCGTCCTATAACTTGATGACATTTTATTGATGCATTTTTTTCCCTTTAACTTTTGATAAACTATACTAAAATTTCCATATTGACTCTGCTATCATGATTTATTCCTTCCAAATTGAATGTGCATTCCTAATATGGGGTTACTAATGATCAGGAGGGATCATATTAGGGAGATCTGAGGGCATCAAATACTAATGCTGATATTTTGTATAGCTTTAACTCAGATCTTGGTGTGTATGATTCTGACTCACATTTCTTTAGGAGATTTGGGTTTGCAATAGTCATCCTATATCTTTATAGCATTGTTCTGAGAGTAATTTACATGAATCTGATTTGCAGTTTGTAGACCAGTTATCCAATTCCTGATCCTCATTGGATGTGTGTTGAGACCCTTATATTCAACCCCTCTCAGCACAAAACAAGGCCCATCGGAGGACCAAGAGGGTGGTAAATAGGAGAACAAGAATATGGGCCCAGTGATGCTACAGCACCACCTTTCAGCGGATTGAACATTGTATTATTTATATTTATAGGCCTAACGTTCACCATTTGTGGCTGCCAAATTCTTATGTGAACATCAATCTTTGAATCTTGAGGCTGTGCTTGGATCCTAAAAATACTCAGTGAGAGCATTATTCTTGTCTGTTTCCTGAGGTTTTGTCAGGGATTATGTATTTGCTTATGTTGTGATTGGTCTATTTCTTCAGAATGATAGCCCTTCCTGATAATTTTATACACATAAGGATACCATATTGTAAGAAGAAGCACAATTAGGTGTTCTTTTTATTTTGTTGTCACTTCCTGTGCATAGTATCTTGATTGTAAAATAACTGTGGGTGTACTAGCTTGATAACTATCCAAATGTCTATGCCTGCCAAATTTACAATTTCACTAGTAGTATCTTCCTTTAAAAACATTCTTATCCATTCCTTGAGGAGAACCCCTTCACTTCAGAAACCCACAACCAGAATAACACATGTAGTTTAGCATGCATCTGTCGTGCAATCCCTTAATTTCATATGGGAACACATAAACCCTCCTCCCTGGAAGCCCTTCAATTAATTCTATAAAGTACCAAGTGAATAAATAATGATCTGAACAATTTGCATTCATGAATCACCCCAACATTTCAAACAGTGCATTAACCCACCATCTCTACGGTGTAAATGTGGAGAACTATGACTCAAGTGCCACATCATATTAGTGACTAAATACTCAGTGAAATAACAAACAATAATCCATGAATCCAAATATGTTACTTCACTTATTTAATACTACTATTTTAACTCAATTATCCTGACAAAGAGAAATGCTTCTGACATTAAGCTGCCATATATACAGAGCCAGTTCTATCCACATTGACTGATTAACCTATTTTAAGCAGCTAATGAGTGGGTAGGGAGTACCCTTGGATTCTAATATTTCATATTTCAATAAATTCACACTGAACAAAATTTGATATGCACTAATTAAAAGGCAGGTCTGCCTTTTTATTTAAACACTGTATGATATCTTTCCAGAATTTAGTTGGACAGGGACATGTCACAAACATATAAAGATGTACAGTTTGAACTGTTTAGCATTTTGGACGTAAATGACGTTTCAGTCTTGACAATTCAATTAGCTTAAAGGGGTGATGTAGATATGCAAACGAGGTTAAAACGTTCAACACAATGTTTCCCCATGTGAATATTTGCATATCAATACTCTCTCTGATCCGACCAGTCTTCAAATAAATATTTTATACAGTCCATCCGCAGCCTCCTTAGCCTACTCAACTTTTTAAAAAAAAAGAGAATTGAATATTTTAGAATATTTAGATTAAACTATTGTTTGCAAAACATGTGTTGGTGTTTCCATAGCTGTGCATATACTTATGGAGTCCTGTCAGAAATTGGATTTTTCATTTGAAAGTGGGGTGCCCATACCAACTTATTTAACACACCGTGATAAAATCACAACACAAGTCTCATCGAAACTCTGCTCAAATGATTTGGACAAAACAATATAGAAAAAGTAAACTGCCATTGAATAAAAAAAAGAAAAGGTCTGTCATGTGACCTTTGGAGAGCAGTTCCAGTACCTGACTACCTGGATGATGTCAGGAGTCTTCTTTCCTCCAGCAACGCCCTCTCCTTTTAGTCGTTCTCTTCAGGCTCAAGAGTGTTCTGAGGATGTAGTGGTGAAGTGTCAGTCTTATCCATTGCACTAGATAGTCAGTGAATAAATTGCCCTTCCCAATACTGACTACTTACTGACCTTATGTCTACTTCCATTTGCTGCTCTTACTCTTCACTTGACCGTAGAAATACTCTGAATCCAAGGTGGCTGAAACCTTCTGCCTTCCGGAACAGCTCCAGGAAGGTTCATAGACACTACCCTAATAAGATGAAGGACCTTCCTTCTGTTAGAGTCCACAATGGTTTTCCTTCCTGATAGGATTTGAGACAATGTTCTATAAGGGCTTTAGGAATTAATGGTATCAGCAGTGGTGGCTGATCCCAATGCGACATGGTAGGGCAGCAGCATGGAGGGATAGAAGAATAAAAACACAAAGAGAAACATTTTTTTTTAAATTACCACTTACCTGATGCTACATCTGCTATCTTTTTCCTCTCCCAATCCTGCATCAGTGCGCACTGTGGAGGCTCCCAGATGCCAATCCCAATGCTGCTCTCATGTTGGGAATGCTTTTACCCAGCATGAGACAAGTTCTGGGATTGGACTGAGTTTTCTTTTTTGCCACTGAGCCTAGGAGCCTATTTGGTCTCCACCCAGCTGTGCAACACAACTCAGGTTGGAGAAATGCTAAGTGTGCATGTTGGTTTCATCGTCCTAAAACGGCTGGCCAAACCGACATGCGCACTTCGCTTTGCCCATCTCTTCTCCCCCCTAAAGCCCAGGTTGGCCTGGCCCCACCTCACATTGTGACTTGGCTGGCTCAGTGAAAAATAAAATGATAACAAAATTAGTTTATCATTTTATTTCTCACTGTTGCCTCTGCTGGATATCAGCATTGGGGCGATGCTCCTCCGCCATAACGGAGGAATAGCCCCTGGGTATCATATGCTGTCAGCCCCATTTGAGATCAGCAAGTCAATCAAAGTAGTGTTAAGACTGTTCTGCCAACAGTTCTGTCCGATGGCTAATCCCCGCAATGTGTCTACTTTATGACAACACCTCTCCTTCCATGGGTCCAGAGACTAGGCTACCATCGTCTAGCAGGCAGAGTTGTTAACTTCAGACATGGATGTGTTTTGGTCTCTGGAGGTGTGATGAGTGGCTGAGCATGTTGCGCCAGTTTTGGCCCAGGCAGTCTAAAGTGCATTGTATAATGATACTTTTAAACTAAAATGCACAAACAATCTGATTTCACCAATAAGCCAGATCTTGAAAGTAAGTGGAAAATAACTTGAAATTATTTTCCAAATATTTTCCCAGTCACAGATGTAAACAAAAAAGGGAATCACACCCTGCCCTGTCTATGGAAAATCTAGCCTAACCTAGCTTTTAGGACAACTTTTACAAATATGACGTAAGCCACTTTTTATACATTGCATACTTTGCTTGGTGGTCTTACAAGGCACACTTTAAGGGTGACAATAATGTATAAAAATAGATTTTCTTACATACCAAATACACTTTTCCCTACCATGTCTTACAGTAGTGCCTTCAAACTGCACCCAAGCTAGAGCACAGTGGTCCTGTGGCAGTTATATATTTTTGCCATATATGTAGGCAGTATAAATACACACTGCAGCCCACATGTGACATTTATCTTCCAGGCCACTGGTGAAATTGCCGTGCCATCTACGATGGGATTACTGGAAAGTCAATTAGACCAACTTGGCGAAACTAATTTACCAGTGCCATTTTAGGGTCGGAGTATATGTACTCTGCAACTAAATAGCAGAATCAAAAGACACAGGGGGGTTAAAACCAGCAAAATAGGGTCCAGAAAACAGCAAAAAAAAAAAAAAACAGGGGTGACAATGCAGAAAAAGTAGATTTTCTCCATTTTGCTACATGTCCAAACACAGCCTGATTTCATTGTGCAAAAGAAATGTATTGTTTTGGACTCTGATATAGCTACCAAAACCTTCAATGATTTTACCCTTTTCGGATGCAGGTTTGCTATGGTGGTGATATGTTACTGGATTATGGAATCTGACCATATTTATAGTGAAGGGAACTTTATATTGCACCATGATTGTGTATGAAAAAGAATTGATGCAATTTTAAGTATTTCTGATTTTCCACTATGTATATGTCATTCTCTTACTTACAGTAATCTTATTTTTTCAACATTTTGATTGATTGAGTATTGATTATAGATTGAGGAAAAATGATTGAAGACATTTAGTATGTAAACGATTCTGCTGTGAAGACAGGAAACATGTGAGGACAAATAGAATGGTTAAAATATGCACATATGGTAGCCACAGTGCTTTGTGCAAAGTGCAAGTTAAGTCTTAGTTCTTCTTTGCAGAATAATCTGACCACTTGAATTGCATCATGGGATTTGTAGCTTACTTCAGTTTATTCTTCTGATACTCAAGTTGTCTTAACCTATGCTCAAAGCAAGTTCTCCAGTGCCCTCCCTATGATTTAAAATACCTCTGATGAAGACTATGCTTCTGTGAAATACTCTACCCATTTCCCAACAACAGGACCTCTCTCATCAATGCTCTGCTGTGTAGAAAAGTTCGACATCTCCCAAATAATTGATGGGATAATGCCTAAGATTGGAACTGCAAAAGCCTGTGTAAGCCAAATGAAAAAAACTCCTTTTGGATTATCAAAATATTTATTTTTATCCAATAACATTTGTTTCATATAAAGTGCTAATTAGTACTACATAACCACTTCAGGGAATATATATGAGATTTCACCATAAGCATTTTGAAATTATATTTAAAACATCCAAATTAATTAAAGTGTTGTGCTGTGAATCAAAAATGGGTCACCGATATTCAGCTGCCAAGTTGTCCCAAAACGTGACTGATGTTATTTATGGAAACGTACATGTGGCACAGAGGCACAAGGCATTTCACAAACCAAGTGACATTTTCTTTCACTTTAGAATAAATAATATTACGGGTTCTCTTGTGCCAGTGAATTACAGCTCTCAGGCCCATCATAAGATGGTCTACTGAAGACCAAATGAAGGCTAAAATTGTTAGATTTTATCCTGAAACATAAAATCAAATAGGATTCTTGGTGTGCATCTGCCTGTTATTCGGTATGTCTCCTAAAAAAAAAAGTAAAACCATTATTCCCGTAAAGCTACATCAGAACTGCAATTCAATCCCTCAACCTCTTTCATCTGGATGGTGGTAATGTTCTGCTCCATGGCTTCTGTGAGAAATGACCGCATATTTAGAAAACAACATATTTTCGCACATTAGAAATGCAATTCAGAATGTATTTTACCATAACATTTGCACCAAGCAACTAAACGTTAGCCTGTGCAGAGACTAGGCCTAAAGCTTTTCTTAAACCTGTGCTCATTGTCAAATATTTTGTGCAACAGCCTAATATTGATGTCACCTAAGAAATACTGACATTAGTATTATGTTCATTTTGTTACAATCACCCCATGTTAGATCATATCCATTAAGAATAATAGGCTTAGTGATACTGAATAGAATAAAGGGTGATGTAGACTTATCATGTTGCTTAAATGTTAACTCAATATATGTTTTCACATTTGCTCACTAGCGTTTGTTTCTGCTCTGAAACTCACAATGCATCTTTAGCTTAGGTAAAGGGGTATCATGGGAACCTTCCTTCATGTAGCAATTGAACCAAAGGACTGTATCAATTACAGATGATGAGGTTGCAGACTGTGGGAATTGGAAGAAGATGCATCATATTATTGACAACACACCCTTACAAACTGTTCTGATTGGACATCGGGGGAAGGCATCTATATGAATCGAAGCATGTGTTCAAATGTTATAATAACAAGTGTTCCTAGGTAGTCGACAACACACCTCAACTTGCCCTCTTTCCGGTCCGGTAGTCTTGTTGCTAGTTTTTCTCCTTCAACTGGGACTCTTCTTCATGGAGAGTTGAAGCCTTTAGACCTTTGAGGTGACTTCTTTTATTAAATTCATGATCAATGCTATGGCAAAGATCGTTATTCTGAAAGTTGCTACTACAGCTTTAGGAAACTCTGCTGAATTTCCAGAACTGCACTTCAGGAGGAGTTTGCCTTTCTATTCATTGCTCTCTTCCAGTAGAACTTTTTATGGGTTCTTATTTAGATCTGGTCTTTAGGTAGCTTATTGGGTTACTTTATGGAACAAATGTTTTGATTGCTAATTATTAACCTTCTTTTATATTTCCGTATCTTTTTCAAATTTGACTAAAGATACTTGAAATTTTAACCATATACGTGAATAAACCCTTTAAAACTAAATCCCACCTCTCATCATCTTCTCAACGTAAGCTTAAATGTCCATGATGGTTCATCACCTGACTTTATAGGTGGCTTAAATTCTCAACACAGTGGAAAAGGTCCATTCGACCTCCTCGGAGCCTGGAGGATTCTCCATGTTGTTATTTGTAAGTGGGTATATTTTAAGGTCAGAGCCATTGAGGAGAGGCTTGGAGAAGGGTTTTTAGTCAGGTTTGAGAAAAGGGTGCACAGCTAAGTTTAAGCGCAAGGATATTATGTGATTATTTAGTAGAATGTGAGGTGCAAAGCGGTTGAGGAGATAAGCCCTATAACCCCCCGATGTAGTGACAGCCAGGCTGACACTGCGTACAGTACAAAACAACAAACCTATGCACACTCTAATCATTAAACAGTAGTGTCAGTGTAGACATTTCAGAACATGGAGACAAAGCCATTCATTATCAACAATTAAATAATTGGTGTTCTTGAAATCGGTAGTTTCAAACGGTGTCTTTAATGTTCAACAGAACCAGCCGACACGTGTTTTGTCGCATAAGGGACAA
This sequence comes from Lissotriton helveticus, assembly GCF_964261635.1. Lineage (NCBI taxonomy): Eukaryota > Metazoa > Chordata > Amphibia > Caudata > Salamandridae > Lissotriton > Lissotriton helveticus. The sequence continues at coordinate 1,235,194,664 of NC_136063.1, read as the reverse complement.
TCTTCCCGCGACTCCTCAGGGCTCAGAAGAAAAGAAGTGTCGTGGGGAGAGTCACACCGTCTGTGATATTTCCGACCCGACAGGGCCCAGGACTGGTGATCGGATATGGTATGTCAAAATTCTCATAGCACTTACATCTGTAGTGTGGGTGAAAGTGAGTTGAAACAGTCACGTGGGACACTCCAAATGGCGCTGAATAAGCGATCGAAAAGACTTTATACAAATTTAGAAATGGTATCACCACAGAGAATTGGGCATCGAAGGATATGCGGTGATCCTTCTGAGGAAACTGCCTTGGGTAAAAGACGGGTGCATCTATCCCCAGCTTCTCCTGCCGTGTACCGGGTGTGGTCACCATATCCGATCACCAGTCCTGGGCCCTGTCGGGTCGGAAATATCACCGACGGAGCGACTCTCCCCACGACACTTCTTTTCTTCTGAGCCCTGAGGAGTCGCGAGAAGATTTTCCCTTACGCGACAAAACACATGTCGGCTGGTCTGTTGAACATTAAAGACACTGTTTCCAACTACCGATCTCAAGAACACCAATTATGTAATTGATGATAATGAATGGCTTTGTCTCCATTTTCTGAAATGTCTACACTGACACTATTGTTTAATGATTAGAGTGTGCATAGGTTTGTTGTTTTGCATTGAGGAGAGGCCTTTGGGTCTCCAGCACTTCCCTGATTCCACAGTAACCCCCTTTGAGCCCACCCTTCACACCACAGCATGTCTCATCAAGTGCCACAAGAAATATATCCACATCGCCCATACCATGATGGATTTCCACTGGTTCCTCTTGCTGGCCTGCTCCATCTTCAAAGCCAGCTGCACGTTCTAGAAAACCATCATGACTGGTACCATTGCATGGCTGGATTGCAAGCTCACCGTCTCTTCATGTCAGTAGCCAGGACACCATCAAATTGGAAATGAAAAGGTGCATAACAAAACAATGCAACAAATCACATTATCTATGCACCCAGGAACTAGAAGAACATAAGTTTATCTATCAGGACTGCCCCAACACTTCTCTAATGTAATAATGAGCCGAAGACCTTGTAAATACTAGATCATGATACAGTCATTGCCGACTCATGCTCTTGGAGACCAGTGCCTGAAATAGAAAAGTAGAAGTGCAGGTACTCTGTACCAGAGTACCTGCTTGTTTCTGAGAAGTGCCAGTACTCTCCAATTAAAAGGAATTAAATTTCTCTTTAGAAGTGCCGGTTCTCTTCCTCTCAAAATAAAAAAGTGCCAGTACTCAGTACCGGACAGTACCGGTCCATTTAAAACACTGCCTACCCCTTCAATCATAATCTGACTGTATTTTTACCTTCGACCCTGTACAGTACTCAGCTGACTTTCTGCTCGGTTCGCTCTATAACCATTACATACATACGCGGGAACACTCGATTACTGGATGTCTGAAAACAGGTTCATGAAAAGGGAAATGCTACGGGTCTGGCAGTTTGCTTTTGTGCACCACACAAGAAATTACTAATTTCACAACGCAACAAAGAAATACTTTCCATAGTCAACATGGCAGCTTTCATTGACAAATCTACCGATATTCTGTTTTTAGACAGAGTCCAATATTTTCCGATTGCACCAAATTTTCAAATGTCATCGATGATTTTATACTTCCACATTGTGTCATATGACGCTGAGTCTTATTTAGAACTCTTTGCTTTTCCCTCCTCTATCCAGGAACTACAAATTGCATTCGATAATTCACAGCATCAGGTGGTGGGCACGTGAGGCTGGGTAACTTGGAAAAATACGAAGCATAAACTTATTTTAACGGTTTCTTACTTGGTAACAAAAAGACTGATGAAAGCGCTAACCTTTTTGACTTCTGTCTCCTCTAGTGCCACCCTGAAGAGTTCACCTTCTATAGTGATGACGTACTCGGAGCTTACTTAGGTAAATTGTCTGTTCCCATAAACACAGATTTTACCTTCTTCCAGTAAGTTCTTGTGATTGATTCAGACCTATTGCCAAGACCGTTCCTGTAATTTCACCAATGTTTCTCTATGTCTAGTCTTAACCTCTATTATTTACTCATTTTTTCAACATAAAATAGTAATCCGGGAAACGATTAAGGGTAAGTGGTATCAGAGAAGGCACCTTGCCAATGTGCGCGTATTAACTTTGGGTTGCAAAAAGGTAGCCCGATGGTTTTTAAGGATAACCTGGAAATCCTTCACCATCCTTCCTTTGTGTCAAATTAAACAATCACTTCTGAATCCTAAATCGCTCGATGTGGCCGGTTTTTATACACTTTTCTGATTTTCTACAGGTTCATTTGTTCTTGTTGGAATAAGATTTTATAAAATATATATCTACATCCATGACTCCTTAAACTGCAATAAACAAACACTCGACATGCACAGTGTACATTTCCTCACATCCATACCACGTCATGAGGTCGATTTATAAAAAGGTCGACCTAGAATTGGGCTCAAAAAGGTAAATGTAAACATATGCAGGTCAAGCGATAGATCGCCTTATTGCTTAAAAACAGCTGTGCTCGTTAAAGCACTGCACGCATAATGTATACGCACCTCAACAAATCACTGCCTGGAAAACATTTTGACTATCTCGCCTTCCCTCATGATAGACCGGTTACTTCGGCTGTGATTCGTGGGTGTTTGCACCACAGACTTGTGTCTTGAAAGACCTGGTGCAAATCTCAGGAGCAAACTGATAGAAATGTCAGGGCAGATTTACAAGAAAGTTCAGCAGCGCTGCACCACAAGCCCTTTGGCTGCGTCACACTGCAGCACTTTCAGAGCACAGGAATGCAACATATTTGCAATGATATTTCGCAATCCTGTGCTCTCCGCTGTGCTGGTGCATAAGCAGCTGCCAATACTCCAACGCAGGCACCCTTGCACCATGTTGCAAGGATGCCTGCATCATGGGGAGATTGTTTGTATGCAGGAAGGGGCACCTTCCTGCACGAAAACAATCACTACTGGCATTTTCCTCTTTCAAGGCTCACTGTAGAATGCAGCACGCATTGGAAGAGGAAAAAATGAGGAGAAATGAAAATATTTCTCCTCAATGCGCCTCCCTATGCTTCCCCTAGGGTGGCGTAGCATACCGACACATTTCCAGGTTTACGATTCCTCGTAAATCTGGAAATGTTTCCGGTGCCACAGCAACACCCATTAAACACCCCTTTCACGCAAAGTGCTGCGTGTAAAGGGGCCATATTTACAAGGACAGGAAAAGCCACACCGGGTACTTTTCCTGTCCTTGTAAAAATTGGGCAGAAAAATGCACTGCCAGTGCATCACAAAAAGTGACGTCCTGGTAGCGCAAGAGGCAAATATGCCCTGTAATGTTGCACACGTTGGAAGCAGACGTTCCCCATTGCTTCCCGGGTAAAAGCTAATTGGTGCAAGCTGCACACCTGCTAATTTGTGCACCACACCCTATCACAAATTAGCAGGTGCTTTGCTTGCATGCATTTTATGAAGTGCAATTGTGGTAGAACCCTGAGTGGGTATAACAGTAAAACGGCTACATGTGATACTGATTTACCTCGACGATGGAATGATTAATCCACATAATAGCATGACAAAACTCTATGGGGTTCATTTATAGTGTCTTTCCTTGACACAGGAGCCTGCTCCCTATTTACAAGGCAACACTAAGCCACTTTTTTTGGTTTAATGCCTCGAAAATATGGTTCCCTTTAACACAGGTTTCTGCATTAAAGGGGAATGCAATGGGTGTTGCTGTGGGCATTCCCAGAAACATTTGTCTGTATACATTTCAGTACAATTACATCCTTTGTATATTTAATAGGAATCAGCAGTAAATCAATCATTCATTCCCATAATATTTCCAATCTTTTTCCTTATCTCCATCTCCTTGGTAGGTGATGTACACAGTTCACCTTGGTACACATTCCACCCATTCCATTTTTTATCCAATTTTTTGGGACAACCTCTGATTTTGAACACCTCTTTTTCAGCTATCATATATCTGTCTAACTCCTTAGTCTAACACTTCGGCGATGGCTTCTCTTCCACCCCCCACTTCATTGCTATTACGCGTTTCACTAGTGTGTATCCCAGAGTGGTAATTTGTTGCTCCACTTTTGTAAGGTCTGTAGCCTCTGATATATTAAGGAGTCCCAGATGGGGTGTTAAGACAATTTCTTTTACCAGCGCTCTCTGCATGTGTGTTGTGGCCTTCGCCCATCGAGTTTGTACATGGGGACAGCCCCATATTATGTGGTAAAATGTGGCTTCTTGATTGCATTGGCGGAGACACTGCAAATCTTGTCTCTTCCCTACTTTTGCTAACGTAAACCCGGTAAAATAGGTTCCATGTAGGATTTTCAATTGAATGAGTCGAAGCCTAAGGGGAATGGCTGCTTCTCTCTGGGACATCAGTGCCGTTTGCCAGTCATCATCTTCAAGTTGCCCGCATTGGCCTGCTATCTCTCTCTCGAGGAGTATGAAATGGATCTGGCAAGTTTTTACAAAGATTTTTATATGTTAAAGGTACAGATTTCTCTAGTATAGGTTCTGAAAGCAGCCAGACCTCCAGATGGGATGATTCTGGTATACTTGCCATGTTTGAGAGTGCAGCATAAAGGGCATACCGTACCTGTAGGTAGCGGAAGACCTCTCCCTGAGCTAGTTCATATTGTAATTTGTAATTGTAATTGTAAGTGTCTTGTAAAGCGCACTGCTACCCGCACCGCAGGCCTCGTAGCGCTATAGACCGCTGGGGAACCCGTCCTGGCTTTCCCTGTGAGATAGTCCCTCCTGGGAGTCTCCAAGGTGAAACCAGGCATCCCCGGCGTTTGTGAGGGGCGGTTGTGGAGATGAGGCAAGCTTAATGCCCACAGTTACCGAGTGTGATCCCTGGTTAGAGTAGGCACCGAGGCGAGAATTATCAAGTCCGCTGATCCTGGTCCAAGTTCATATTGCTCCCTTAGTTCCGTGAACGTTTGTATCGTCCCCTTTTTAGGTTTTGCTTGGCAATGCGTACGAAGTACGCATGCGCTAGCAAAATCTTATGTTTTGCTCTGTGGGGTCGGGTATCCGCCCCCTCCTCGCCCCCTCCTCCCATTGGCTAGCTCCATAAATGGAGGCTAGCCATTGGGAGCCGGATCTGTCCGTCAAGGCCGGACCAGATTCGGGGGCGTTCCCGACATTTTTTCTCTCTCCGCCTCTGCGATGTCGTCATCGCGGCGGTGGGCGGAGTTTCGTTTTTTTAAAAAATGTGTTTGTTTTTCCCATTACGCGGCCGACCGCCGCTGGAGGAAGTCGAGGTGAGTGCTGCCGTTCCCTCCCCCCTCCCGCTGTCCGTGAGCCCCCCCCACCCACCTCCCGCGTCTCATGTCGATTAGTTTCTGGAGCTCGGCTTGGGTCCATTCCCGCCCCCCTCCCGCTTCCTGCACCCCCTTCCCGCTCGGAAGTGCATGTGCAGTTGCCACCCGGAAGAAGTCCAGGTGAGTGCTTGCTTTTTTTTTTTTTTTTTGCCCGTTCTCACCCCCTCTCCCGCTCTCCCTGTCTCCGGCCCCGTTCCCGCCCCCCTCCCGGGCTCAGTGCTAAAGTGACAAGTGTGCGGCTACAAGAGAAAACAAAGCATCATCCGAGGCACAACACTGCAAAATGTAAAAAGACCCCCATCCACAAAAACAAGCGTCACGTCACTGATTTGTTATACTGATTTGAGCTTGGCGCCTGCAGGAAGAAAGGCACGTTGTGGTGTGTATGTAGTTTGGTGGCAGGGAGTTGTACTATACTTCGCGTGCAACATCTAACTAGCTCCGGAATGCGCTATTCCCTGACCTTCGGTGTACCATGAAGGACCAGATCGAACTGGCCATTAAGTTCCACTTCTAGCCACGCTCCCGCCATTGCTTGTCTCGACCTTTTAAAGTGTGCATAGCACGATCGTTGTGAGCGGCAGCGCCAGGCACTTAGTTCTTACAACGTTTATTTGGGAGGTGAATATAAAAATATTGTATTTGATGTTTTTTTCTTTCAGCGCGAGTTACCTCCATGAAAAGACCGAGGCATATGTGCCATGGTGTGGACAGGGTTGCCCAAAAGCTTAGCTAAATTGGACGCCCCTCCCCTTTCGGATTTTCCCGGTTTGAAGTTAAGACATTGTTGGCGGCTGACCCTCCCCCACGTAATGCTGGACATGCCATGCGTTCCGGCCAGATCTCTTCACTGTTGCGCCTTTTCACGTTAAAAGCAGATCTTTACTTAGATTTTTGCCGACTGTTGTTGTTCGTGCAATAACACGCTGTCCATCCTCTCTACACGCTAGTCCCAAACCCTGCACCCGGGACCAGTGTCACATGCTCCTGTCTCCCACCTCTGCCCCCTAGTACCTGTGTCTCCATGCGTCTGTCCGCCCTGTGCCAGCCTTTCCTGTCCAGACAACCCCGTCACTTGCTCAGTCCTCACCTTCATGAACAACTTCCTCTTCGCTCCTCCCACTCCCTGTGGCTCCATCACTCGCTCTTCCCTTTCACCGCACTCTCCTTCTCTCACTGCCTCTCTCTCTTCTGCTCATACTCTCATCCCGTCACTCGCTCTTCCCTTTCACCGCACTCTCCTTCTCTCACTGCCTCTCTCTCTTCTGCTCATACTCTCATCCCGTCACTCGCTCTTCCCTTTCACCGCACTCTCCTTCTCTCACTGCCTCTCTCTCTTCTGCTCATACTCTCATCCCGTCACTCGCTCTTCCCTTTCACCGCACTCTCCTTCTCTCACTGCCTCTCTCTCTTCTGCTCATACTCTCATCCCGTCACTCGCTCTTCCCTTTCACCGCACTCTCCTTCTCTCACTGCCTCTCTCTCTTCTGCTCATACTCTCATCCCGTCACTCGCTCTTCCCTTTCACCGCACTCTCCTTCTCTCACTGCCTCTCTCTCTTCTGCTCATACTCTCATCCCGTCACTCACTCTCCCTTCAACACACTGTTAACTCTCTCCAATGCACCACTCTCTCACCCTAATTTGTTTTTCCTTCTTGGCTCTATCTCTATTCATTATCCCTCCCAGACTCCTCCTGATTCTATAGAGCACTTTTCAAAAATTTTTGTAACCATCGTCCATTTGCGTGAGATTACGCTATTGGCATTGTAAATGACAATGCCATTAATTTATCTGTTTTCAAAACCAACACATAAATACAAAATTTGTCATTGACAATGCCAATACCTCTAACTTTGTCAAAGGCAAAACCATTGCATTGTAAATGCTTGTTTACTAGGTGACCCACTGTGGAGATTTCTATGGTATCCCATCTATCAAAGCCAGGTTGGTTACAGAGTAATCCAAGCTTTTGGGTGGGCCATAGTGGGATGGCTTGCATCAGTACGTCTGACCAACCGAGAAGTCCATTAGCCTGATGCCAAATCTCCACGGAATGGGCTGTTGGGCCCAGGTATCAACCTTTCCGGACAGTAGAGCGGAGGAATCCTAGGTATCCCTCCCTGCCCCTTTGATATTTATCCAGCAGGTATTCCTGGTCCATTGGGGAGTGATAGATCCAGGGTTTCACCACTATCAACTGTGATGACCAGTAGTACAGACGCATATCTGGGAGTGCAATACCTCCATCGTACCAACCCTTAGTTACTTTATGTATCGCTATATGGGCGCCCTCCCATATAGCGTTACAGGATATATGGAAAATGGGGAGAGCAAGCATCTTAATAAAGGGCAGCTCGACCCAGCAAGGAGAGGGGCAGTGACCTCCAGTGCCTGACGTCATTACGCAGTCTCTCCAGAGGGACGGCCAGGTGTCTGCCATGGAAGATCTGAGGATACGGAGTTATATAGATACCGAAGTATCGGAATCCCTCAGTGGCTGTCTCTATCTTACATCCTGAGAGGAGCTTAGGAATTGGCACATAATTTGCAGAAATCACAGACCTAGACCAGTTAATAGAATGACCGGAATATTTACTGAAGTTCGTGAAGATATTTAAGATTCTGTTCACCGATTTATAGGGGGACACCAGATATAGCAGGATATCTTCTGCATAAAGGGATATCCATTCTTCCTGTTCTTCTGCCCACTTCACCCTCTAATCAGTGGATCCCCTCTCACTCATGAGGCCTGTGGTTCTAATACTAATGAGAACAGGACAGGGGACAACCCAGTCTTGTACCTCTTCTTAGTGAGAATATCCTGGACAGTCGGTTGTTGACCTTGACTTGGCCATTTAGGTCTGTGCAGAGCAGCTTAATCCAGTGTATACAAAACATAGGCACGGAAGCACTTCAAAGAGATATGGCCATTCTATGGAATCAAATGCCATTTTGGCGTCCAGAGAGAGTACCACTGCATCTTCCTCTAATAGTTGTTTGTGGCCCAAAACATTATGAAGACGAAAGATGTTTGAGCAGTAATCCGGCCTGGCACGAAGCCCGACTGGTCCACATGAACCAGTGAGGGGATCCTTGAGATCAGGTGAGATGCCAGGAGTTTGGCAAGGATTTTCACTTCTACGTTGATTAGAGAAATCGGCCTATAGAATCCACAGTTGTCAACGGGTTTCCCCGGCTTATGAATGACCACAATAGAGGCCAACTGTTGATCCTCCGGTAAAACTCCTTTTTCATAACTTTCATTGTACATTGCTCGTAAGTGGGATGCAATATGCAAGGCCGTTGTTTTTAGGAATTCAATTGGGATCCCGTTGGGCCCCATTGCCTTCCCCGATTGTAAACTGTTTATGACTAGGCGGATTTCATCATCTGAAAGAACCTCCTCCAGTATATTCCTATCTTAAGTGGTTAGGGTAGGCAGACGGATATCTGGTAGCAATTGGCGGGAGTCTTCTGCGGTAGCAGTGGTCAAGGAGGTGTACACCCTCACCAGATGATCTGCAAAAGCATCCGCGATGGCTTGCGGGTCTGAGAGATGTTGCTTATTACTAAGTGTTAATCTGGGTACCCAGCGCTCTTCCTGTTCTCTCTTTTTCATCCATGCCAGCATCTTGCCAGCTCTATCCCCCAGTGCGTAAAGTCTAAGCCATGTGTCAAGCAATCAGGCTCTTACCTTCTCTTCTGCTAGGGTTTTATATTCTAGCTGTCTAATGGATATCTCATGGGAAGTTATTTCGCTGGGTGACTGTCTGTGTTTTGTGATGGTGTAGTTCGCTCTCAAATTGTACTAATTGTGCCTGTTGTTTTTTATTATAACCCTCTTTGAGCGCCAATACCTGCCCCTTCAGGACCATTTTAAAGGCCTCCAATATTAATTATGCGGATTCCTCTGAGCCTACGTTTTCATTAAAGTAATGTTCCGACTGAGTTATTAGACTCTCCTTTATTTCCAGAATTTTAAGCAACCAGGGGTTAATGACTATGGTATTGCTCTGCCGCCGGTTATAGTATGTAAGGTCCACCCACACGGAAAATGGTCAGAGATGCCTCGTGGTAGACAACGTGGGTTCCAAAAATTGCCAATGTCTGCCACGCGTGTCAAGAAATAATCTATGCGAGATAGGCTTGTGTGGGCAGTTGAGTAATATGTGAAGTGGGTTTGATCTGGGTGGAGTATCGCCAGATGTCAGTAAGTCCCATGGCCTTTGTGAATTCTGACATATGCGTGCTGGGGTGAACCTGGGGGCGTATTTGTTTCCTATCTATATGGTCATCAAGGGTCATGTTACAAATGCCGCCCAGATTAAGGTTTCCAACCGGGAGATCTATCATAATTTTCCCTAGGTCTGTGAGCGCCACCTTACCTAGCGCAGGTGGAAGGTAGGCTGATATTACATTAAGCGCGTTCCCCTCCCAACTTGCCTCCAGCCTCCAGTACAGCAAATCTACCCTGGGGGTCTGGCCATGTGCGTATCGGGGTAAGTGCTAGACTTTTTTTGACTAGGATGACTGTTCCCCTAGATCCGGAAGTGTAACCCACGTGGATCGGGAGTTTGCAGCCCCACCACATCAGGGCTTTACACTTATTCCCCACCAGATGTGTTTACTGTAATAGGACCAGATTGGGGGTTTGTCTTTTGAGATATTGTAATACAATGCCGCGTTCTATTCTAATCCCCCATTCCATGAACATTACAGGTCAGGATGGAAAGTGATGTGTCTACAAGTTTGCCCACCATGTGTCCATTAGAAAGGTTTCTTGAGAGCTCAGGGACAGATCACAAGGAGCGGAGACTTCAATAATCACTATAACTTTCAAGACTGTAAACAGTGAATGACAGGCAAGCAGACAGGTTTTGCAGAACAGTGTGAACTCATCCCCTTCACCTGTGGAGATGTTACATGTGACTGATTCCAGTGTGTCAAACCCTGTGACTTGAACATATGAACAAAACTTAAAAAACGTACCCCCTCTTCCCCTCCCATAACTCCCCCTCCCTGCCCCCCTGCCAGTGGACTTTCTACTACCCACTCCCCAACAAGGCAAAGTGCCTGTCCCCCCTCCCTCCATTTAAAGGTGCCTGATCTACGGCCTTTAACCACCCCCGCCCAGTTCTAACTGTTGCAGTAAGTGATTTGCTTTACGTGGGTTGACCCCAGACCCATCCTATATTCGGAGCTGAAGTGTACCAAGCGTAGCTACTCCATTGACGGTTACCCAGTAATGTCCTACAGGTACTACATAACCCCTTCAGAGTCCATTAGCTGTGGCTTAGATTGGTCATGGTACACTCAGGAACATTGATGCTTCAACTTCATGTTGTCTAGTCTGTTTCTTTGTTGGCCAAATCAAGTTGCAGCTCGTTGTTGTGGTCTGTTCTATTATTCCGTGGTCCCACATGTCTCTCCTTGTGGGGTTTCTCTACACGACGCTAGCCCTCCAGCCAGTCCCACGTTTCCTCAGGTGAAGAGAAGAACCATGCTTTACCCTCTTCCTCCACTCTGAGTTTTGCTGGAAAGATCATGGCGAACTTCACTTCTTTTTCTCTCAACGCCTTCTGGACCACCAGAAAGCTCCGCCGTAGATTTTTGACTCTCGTGGTAAGGTCTGGAAAAAAGGACACCACACTATTTGGCAGGAGGGTTAGAACGGGCTTCTTAAAGTATGACATCGCCATCTCTAAAGTTAAAGACGAGGGGGAGCACCCTGCTTGGGCCGTGCCCTTGGAACTCAGTGAACCCATTCAATAGAAAAATATTTTGAAAGTCTCTTAAGTTGCAAATGTTTTTAAAATTAAGTCCTCTACAAAGAAATCCACTGCAGGGCCTTCTGCATGTGCTGGAACTCCCAGGATGCACACGTTATTCCTTGGCGCCCTTCCTTCATACGCATTAAGTTGCACTTCCATTCTAGTTTGCTTGTCCTGCAGTTGTGTCACTTGGTGTTTTAGCAGGGAGGTATCTTTATTTAAGTCTGTTTTGCCGTTTTCCACCTCCTTAACTCTGGAGTCCATTTTGCGGAGTTCTGCCCGTATGAGGGAGACCTAAATATTCACTGAGTCGAGACGGGATTCCAGAGATGTGCGAACTCCAGCGATTGCTCCCATTATATCCTGGAGCGTGGGTCTTTTTGCGCCTGGTGGGGTTGCATCACATCTTGGACCTCCGGGTGAGCGGAGTCTGGAACATCTCCGTTTGTGTTCCACTCAAATTTAGCAAGTTTGTTTTGCATCGCCACTTTATTCCCTCTCCCTCCTGCCATTGTTAGTAGTCACAGGGTGGACAGATGTCAAGTGATTAGGGAATGCACTCAGTAATCCCCAACACCTGCCCAGGAGTCAATTCCCTCCAGCGGACTGTCGGGGATCATGGTATCTGCCCCCTGAGTAGCGGACAGATTAGGAGATTCAGCAGTATGTGCTGCACAGCAAGTCTACTTTAAGCAACTGTCCAACTAAGGAACGCTCCTTCTCCTGATGAGGGTGCTCAGTACAGCGGTTCAAACCAGATGGAAATGTCTCAGAGGAAAGCAGAGGGTGGTAACCCACCTCCACGAAATGGCACGGCCTGTTGATCTGCCGCTGGTTCAGTGAGCCCCTGACAGGGGTAATTAGGCCCAGACACAATGAACTGCTTCAATCCAAGCGGGGGGCACCCCACCTCCAGTAAAGCACCAGGTCTGCTGCCTCTCTCCAGCCCCCAGCCCACAATCTTGCCTCAGAGCAGTATGTGCTACCGCAGGGGTGCACCCTTGCCTCCTGTCTTCAGGGCCTGCCTCAGTCCTCGGGCCGTTTGTCCCCACCCGGTGGCGTGCACCTACTGAGTCATTCATTGGCACCACAAGAAGTCCAGCAGTCTATGCAGGCCCGCACTGTTGCATGGATCAGGAATGCCCCGTAGTGCCCCTTGCTTGCCTCCAATTATCCCCGCTGTGCCTTACTGTCAGGATCTTCCGTAGTGGCGCCGAGCTGGTGTATCGCTGCCTTAACTCCGGTGCAGAGCCCAACTTGGTGGTGAGATGTCGGAGGTCGGTCTCCACTCATGCAGCCTGTTATCGAGAGCAGCACTCCTTCCGCCTGTCCTCCACACTCACTCCGGTGTAACCGAGACCCGGGCAGACGCACCCTTCAGCCTCTTACCCAAGGCTCAACGAGGTACGGCGCAGCAATTTTGTGGATGCCACATCTCGCTCATGACGGTCGCTTTCCCATTACCGTGTGGGTCTTCCAGCCTATATTATCCTAATTTCACAATGCCTCTGAGATTGGGCACTGGGGTCTCTTCTGCAGCACACATAGAAAGAGGAAAAAGCCTCTTGTGATTGTTTTGGTGCAGGCATCCTTGCACCATGGTGCAAATGTGCCTGAGTTGGTGCACAGCAGCCCATTGTTTACCAGCGCAGGGGAAAAGGAATTGAATGTGCCGTATCTGATAGATGTGGGGCATTCCTGCCCTTTTCTTTTGCGGTAGGGCAACGCAGAAGGAAGGCCTGCGGTGCTGGATTACGACAAAACCTCATAAATGAGGCCCTATAACTTTACGATCAGCAGAAGTTTGGTGGTAAATTTAAAGGAAAAAATATATACATTTACGACATAACAGTGTTTTGTATAAACCTTTGTTGATTGAAAACCATAAAAATCCTTGCTTTGGAGATGAAAATATAAACACTAATTTAATAGAAACAAAAGATAATTTTGCAGGTTGGTTTGAAACAGCATAAACTGCTGCTTTAAAATTGGTGGGAAATGAGTTGTTAAGTAAGCTTGGAGCTTCAGATGTTGATATGATGATATACCCATCCATACTGGGGATTGGCAGCTAGGGTGTTCTTCTCTTGCAGCTGTGAGAAAACTCTGTCCAAGGTATTGCTTGGTCAAGTGAAGGACGCTCTTACTACGGGGAGGGCCAAGCTTACTTTAACCTAAAGCCATGACAGATGACTACAAATAGCCTCCCCAAGAATTGTTTACGTTTTTGCTCATCTGGGACTTGATTTTCTACCTTCACATATTGTTCAAAGAACCTTTTTTAGAACCACAGAAAGTCCAGCTTAACTTTGCAAATGCATTAATTCTTTGTGGTACGTTTCTCAAGCCATATTCAAGCAGTACTTGAGCTTGTGAGACCAACCTCGGCAGGTGGATGACCTCTTTGTTAACATTTGTTTGCTAAGGTGTCAATAAATCCGCCTCTTTTCCATGGGTGATTTCCAGGCCGTATGAAATCATCGGTAGGAGCTGTGCTGCCATTACTGTGAGTAGGTGTTGTTGTGACAGGAAGCTGGTCTTATTTTGAGGCTGATTAAATGCAGAAGATCAAATGCGTGCTTTTGCTCACATTGCAGCAAAGTGTTGCTTGAGGGTCCGATGATGCTCAATCACTATTCCAAGATATTTGTGAAGGGCAGTCAATATGACTGCCCTTCACAAACCAATTAAGAGTTTGTTTTCTTTGTATCAACCAAGCGGCTCACCTTTGTTTTTTTTTTAGATTGAGCTCCAGGCCTTGCTGCTCAATGTATCCAATCAGTGCATTTATTGACCTCTGTAAGCCGACCGGATTCGCCACAACAATGTCATCTGAGTATTGCAGATGGCCAATTTAATCTGTTGCCAGACTTGGCAAAAAAAACTCTACCTGTGCTGTCAAGTGCTGATCTAAGTCAGCCAAATAAAGGTTAAATAAAGAGTGCGCTCATTTGGATCTTTGTCTTGACACTCCTGCTGTTGCCTACTTTAACTTGAACCCATGTGTCGCGGTACTGGGTGATAATCGCGTTTAGTAATTTTTCAGGTAGACCCAATTCTGCCAGTTTTGCCAAACGGCCGGCATGGGGAACTCTGTTGAAGGCTGATTTGTGGGCGACAAAGCATGCAAATAAATTGTTGCCCCATTTGTTGTATGGCCTTTCCAGCAAGAAGAGTAAGTAGAGACAAGTTTGGTATTGCGATCATGCCTAGGTTAAATCCCGTTTGGGTTTTTGGTATTAACTTATTCTCACTCGCCTATGCCTGGAGTTCTCGTAATATCCAGGACGGTACATAGTTTGGCTTCAATATCTTTTAAGGCTGTTAGCCTGTAATTTAATAGTGATGATTGGGTGGCAATCTTGTATATTTGGATTAAGAATGCTCCCTCTCCAAGATGGTGGGATGGTGTTGGAGCTACTAATCCATTTAAAAAGTGGTATTAGATGACTAGTCCAAAAGTAAATATCTTGCATCAACAGTACATTCGGAAGGCCATTATGGCCCAGTGCCAACCTTGGTCTTAATATCTGTGCCAACTGCTTCACATATGGAATGGGTTCTACAAAGTTACTTGGAATATTGAAATTTAGCGAAGTCATTGGCGTCATTTCGAATTTGTTGATGTAAAGATCTTCTGTAAGCTGTCGATGTATTCTAGTACATGCTAGATTCATTCGGTATTGGGGCTGCACCTCAGTAGAGTTCACCTTTGGTGTCTCAAAGTTGATTGTGTTCAAGCTTTCCCCACAGATGGATTCCCTTTCTGGAAGAGAGTACATAGCATGAATGTGGGACACCCAGGCATCCCCAGAGATCCCTGCATTGTGATGATAGTTTTTTCCTATGACCAGCTTATTTATCTCACCCCTGGACTGTTTGCTATTGGGTTGTTTGCTGTAATTTAGGAGCCTGTTCCATATTCCTTCCAAGTAGATCTGTTTTGCTTGCCATCTTTCTTTTTGTAGGTCTTTCTTAGGTGCCTGTATGATTATTTGCAAAAACACCATTCCAGTTCTTGCCATCCGAGTGTACCTTCTTTCTTCTCTATTAATGTGTTTTTATTTCCCACAGATGGCTTGTATACCAAATCTGATTTTGAGGGGATGAAGGAACGTATTTCTCTTGCTGATTTGAGTACTCCTTTAAGGCAATGAGTAAATTCCTAATTAGCCATTCCCATGTGTGATTTCCTTCTTCAGACATGCTGTTTGTGCTCCTAGTGGTGCCTGCTAAGATGTGTACCAAGGCCACGATTTGCCCAATATCAGTGTCAGGCCATTGAGTCCTTTTAGATTTTGACAATGGAAAGCACAGAATATTCCGGCTGTTGTCAACAGTTGAAGGGAGCGAATTCTGTTTTGTTGACTTAGGGGCGGGAGAATGCATTTGGAGTGATGGTCAATTTGAGATGACCGTACCAGGGTGAATGATTTGCTGCTAATAAAAGTACAGTCTATGATTGTGCCAGTCCAAATTCCTAACAAAGTTGTTGCAGTAGGCTTGTCTTCTTCAAATTACCATTCAGGATGTTCAAATCTTGATTTTCTAGCTTTTGACAAACATTGGAAATTAGACCCTTTTTTATTAACGCTGGGGCATGGTGACAAAGAATTCAGAGTGGTTCTGTTTTTAAGGAATCTGATGTTAAAAACCACTGGAGACTATTTAATGTGAGTTTGGATACATATTTTACATGGTCCTGATTAGTGACAGCAAAGTGGAGATCCTGTCTTCCTTCTTTGATTTACTTGGGGGATATATAGATTCAGGAAAATGAGTGCCTTCCTATGTTCATACTGATCTTTGAGTTCTAACTTGGTGCTCTGTTGCCACTCAACCCCCAAATCTATATCATCCTGTGACAGTTTCGAAGTTGAGATAAAGGTAGGGATCCCCCATTTGACAGCCATAATGTGAGGACCTTAATGCAGGGATATGAAATTCTATATACCCAGTGACTGGTGCTGGACATGTACTCCAGGTTTTCTGTAATAACATGCTATCAAATTTGTGTAAATAATGCATTGTATCTTTATCCAGCAGCATTTTACCAAACCTGTGTACATTCCAGGACATATTTTTATATGATGGTTCTCAGGAGGGGCTTGCAGTTTAACAGAACCAACTGTGGTCTACCGCTTGCTGCAGCCAGGACTATTCTTGTGTTTTCTGTTCAGAGGGACCTCTTCTCAACTGGTTTTACTATTGTTAATTTTGGTAGGTTAATGGGTGAAGAATCAGCCCCAGGGTGCCACTTAGGACAGTATGCTCATTAGTTAAATTTGCTAAGTTAGCATGTCTTGAGGGCGGGTTAGAATTTGTCTGGTTTGTTAGTAGCAGAGGCCATAGATATTGTGGTAATTCAATTATGCTTAACTCCTAGCCCAGTTGTCTATGGTGGCTTCCTGTTCTCTTAGATAAGGTTGTGGCTGAAATTATATTGCTACTAGATGTGTTGGTTTAGGGTATGCTAAAACACTGATTTTCTTCCTTAGTTTTAACACTTCCCCTTTAAAGTATCAAATGCCCCTCTTTATGTATAGTTTATCCTGGATGGTCCCACCTATCTATCGGAGAAATGTATACCTACCTTCCCTCTAGGTCTCTCCGCTCGGGCTCCAAACATCTCCTGGAGGTCCCCCGAGGTAGGAGGGCAAGACTAGGGGGAAAGGCACTTTCCTATTTTGGCCCCCGCTACTGGAACTCCCACATTTGTTTAATGTTTAAAAGGCTTCCTCGCGCCATTTGAGCTGACGAGCTCGTGGAGAGGCACCTGGGCGCCTTGAGAGTTACTGAGAACCGAGAATACTTCGGCAGCCTGCTCAGCAACTTCTTACATTCGAATTGCCTAATCTCTACTGATGACGGATAACAATCCAGAAACACGTTTTTGGAGATGGCCAGCACCAATCTGCATCTACCTGGTGAAACACTCGAGAGACTTTGCAAGTACACACACTTGGCGAACTGCATTGACCATGATACCTAGGGGCAAACTTGCTGGGAGGTGAAGCAGTGTGATTCCACATTTGTTTCCTGCCCCTGGATTCTTGCTGAATAATCATTGGGCACTGTATTTTGGTTGCCTTGTGCCAGTTGCAGGGTTTCTTGAGTTTTTATAGTGGCTGCTGGTTCATCATGATTAATGATGATGTGCGTTGGTTCCACTGTGGTTTATAGACAAAATTCCTTTCTGTTCATGGGTATTATTTGTTATTGTATTATCACCACCCATTTTTTCAAAGGAGAAAAATGGCAAATGCCATGTTGTTGTTGCACTTTTGTTTCTTGCTTGTTTTTCTGGCTCTTTTCTTTTCTCCTTTTGTTTGGATGGCTCATTTATTAAAAGAGTCTTCCTGGTAAAGTATAATGGTTTCTGTTTGCTGTCATGCAGCAAGTGTTTAAGGTTTATCTGTTTTTGTGTAACCTGATTTCGGAAGGGATTAGCTCAAGATTTGCACTTAGAGGTGACCAGGATGACTTGGCTGGAACCACAGAGGCCAGTGTTTGATTTGATGTGTCATTACCAGTTGTTCAAGGCTCATCTGATGCCCATTTGATTGGGTTCTAACTATTCCCAAGTTTTCATACAAGATTGTTTTTAAAGTCTGTAACTTGTCTAATGTGGAAGAACATTGATGGTGGCTGTACTGCTTTAACTATGTAACTGTTTTCCCTGGCCCTATGAATCAGATCATTCAGCGACTACAATTTGCTATCAATGCTGGATACATAGATGGCAAGTGTGTTGAGAAGATCCACCAGTAGTCCCTTTTTGTATGATTGAAAGCAGATGTTCATTGTATTTAGAAGTGTGGTCCAGGTCGGGCATGCAGTGTTACCCTCATTTTTCAGGGTATCAGAGATATTTAAAATGTTGTCTTGCTTTGCCTCCACTATCTTAGCCGTACCCATGTTCAAGTTCAAGTTTGTATTGCTGATAGCGTGTGATGAAGGGGAGACATTGTTTACAACGAATGCTCTACAACGCATTCCATTACAACACAGTCATTACAACGACCGCATTGTTACAACGCAAACCATTACATCGCAAGTCGTTACAAAGACTTAAAATCCAACACCTTTCCTGCTGTTGCACAAACTGGAGTAGGAATAGTAAATTATATCATTTCAAAGTCCAGCGCGCCCCCTACGGCAAGTTGTTGTAACGATTTGCGATGTAATGGTTCGCCTTGTAACAACGTGGTTGTTGTAGCGACTGCATTGTAATGGGATGCTGTGTAGAACATTTGTTGTAAAGAGATATATTTGTGATAAAGTCGCATAGCTGTGTGATGAAGAGCTGTGAGGGTTTGAAGTGAGGAGTGGACTATGTCCCTTATTAGGTAGAAGGGGCTCAGGCCGGCGATGGTGGAAAAGAAAGAAGGCACCTTTTTGCAGATATGGGGGGGGCGTGGGTTGTTGGGCTAAACTTTAGCCTTCCCTTTGGGGGTCTCCAAATCTGTCAATGAATTATATCAAAATTTAGTCCCGAAGTTTGAGGTATTTAGGTTGATAATTAATACCCAAACTTTCTGAAGGACCAAGGATGCCCAGATCTTTATTTGGTATGGGGACAACTGGAATGTAGTTTGCCCCGAGGTTCAGGCTGTGAATCTGGGTTGTACCTACTACATATTTGACCGATGGAGCCCCTAAGCTGGCTGAGTATTCATCTGTTGCTTAGTAAACTCAGCCCAGTTTCTATTGTTTTCTAAGGAGGAATTTGGCGGGCTCTCAACGTCATATGTTTTTGGTTGCAGGAAGTATGTTGTTTTGTGTTCTGGATGTTTTTCTGCTTCCAGTTTTCTTCCTTTTTTGGTAGGATGATTGTTTAATTCATATCCCATGTTTCTCCACTCCTCCCCATGTTATTGTGTTCAGAGGTCCCTGTCTTTCTGTGGCTTTCTTCCTATGCTGCCCCAAGTCACCCCCTGCTTTCCCGTACCTCATACTGGAGACAGATTGTGACTGTTATGTTTGTGGATTGATCTTCATCTGGTCCAGTCTTATCTCACCTGGGAAATTGAAATTAGGGTGACATGGGTGAGGCAGTGACTGTCTTGTCACACCAGCAGGTCTAACACAGAGCGAGGTAGTGAGGTGATGAGGAGCAAGGTACTGGGGAGGTAATGATGTTGAAGGGCGGATGTGAAATGAGATCCACTGATGGTAAGCTGGTAGTTAGTAAGCCAGTGTTACAATTCACACCAAGACCTAGCTTGGCCTCCTCCACAATGCCCGGGCAATCCCATGATGCACACCTGATGTTTGCCTCTGCTTACTGACGGATTACGTTGTCAGCCAATGTTGGCCTGTGTTTGCCTGCATTGCTACAGGGATGATGAATGGCTGGGCAGGTAAGCTATGGTGAGCAATTGCTGTGGCCTTAAGGTGACTTGGTGGAAGTACAGGCTGGTGAACTAGTGGGATGCTAACAGATGCACTGCCTTGCTGATTGGCTTATTGCTTTATCAGTATAGCAGGGAGCTGGGATCGTGTCTCTCCTTTTTTCCCTTAATGCCACTACTGCTACTGCTCCTGAGTCTGGTGCGCAGTTTCAAACTTGACCTCAATGGCTTCAAAAGCCGAACCTCCAGGGACCACCTGACTCGGGCCTTCTCCTCTCCTGCGCCCTCTCCACTTTCGTTTCTCCAGGCTCTGCTCCGCCCCTGCTTTTCCTGCTGGCTCCTATCGCTATCGCCTGTGGGGTGAGGCACGGCTTTTATTTTGTGGCTTGCGTGCCCCCACTTCGTTGCTGCTGCCACCTGCCCCTCTTGCAGCTTGCAAACCAGCTCGCGAGTTGTGGCATGCAGCTTGCTGCACACAGATACAGGGTGCTCCAGGTTAGGGCGTTGCTCGGTGCTCGCCGGGGGGGGGGGAGGGCAGCTTGGAGTGCGGATTTTAGAACGTCTGCCTCGTCATCTTGTGACATTACTTCTAGCTCCACTTCTGGTAACAGCAGCTCCCTCAGTCCAAGGTTTAAATTCCCTATTACTCAACACGTGTTGCTAGACATGCGATGCCAAGGCGAAGTCCTGGATGCCATTTTGTCTGCATGTGATGCAGTCCACGCTCTATAATGGCCCCCTCTTTGCTATTCATAAGTTAAATACACAAATGATCCTGTAAGTAAATGGCCTCAACTTGCAAGTACATAACAGTGAGACTGTGTGTTACACTGATATTAATAAGACAAAACATCAACCCAGCAATTAATTGTAAAAATAACAAATTAATTAAGTAATATTATCACAGACTGTGCCACATTAAGCATCATAATGTTGCTTTTCTTGCCACATAATTTAGTAAACTCTTCTACATAATTTGGCCCACCCCCGCCGCATGAACCAGAAGTCCTTCACTTCTTCACTTTAAGCTGTATTACTCCTATAAAAGCCAAAGAACATTGGTGATGGCAAGCCAGGCTCTTACTTTGCTCTTTGCTCTAACTGAGCATTTTAGTGACAAATTGGAAGCAAATCAGTTGTGCAAATAAATCACTATATTACTTCAAATATGTCTGTTCCATACATCTTGGTTTGAATACTTACATATTTCACAGCACCATAGATATCTCTCACTTACCATCTCATGAAATGCATTTTTTGCGTGGATCATATCTCCACAATATTTCCTCTAACAATATAATTTTTCTTTTAAGTAAACATGCTTTCCCCGCCACTTTACTTAGCGTACAATTAAATCTAGGTGAATATGTTTCAATGATGTTTGTCTTTTTCTTCCTTTGGAAGAGCATATTGAGACCTTAGGCATTTACAGTCAAGGAATGTATACCATTAGCTGCATCCACCATATTCTGATTTTAGCGAAGTAATTTGCGATATCACCTCAGAAACACTCCACAAACTTTCTCCAGCAAACAAATTATACTTTTGAGAATTCTGGGATTTGCACAGTGTTCCTGGTTCAACTATGTGGTATTACTGCTTCTGGTTGCAGCATCACCAAAGAGGTTTACACAGAACAAGTCTGAAACAGGGACCATGGTTTCCTCTCTCAGTTTTCAACTTGTTCTATCTAAAGTTCGAGCATTAACTTGTAGACATTCCGAGTTACATCTATGAACTTTGGATGCCTCATACAGAAAAAACAGGCACTGAGCCAGCGCAGCCTGTCACGATAAGGCCCAGTATATTCTGAGCCTCTCCCAGATTGTGTACCGTTTACCACAGGAAATCCGTAAATACAGTTTAAAGACTTTGAGCCTGATTTAGAGTTTGGCGGGGGGGGGTACCCAGTCACAAATATGCTGCATATACAGTCCACCTTGTTGCAAGTGTATTATAGCCTATGGCACTCACAATTCTTCAGAAGGGATAACCATCATGTTTGTAATGGAATATCTGTCTGCCAAACTCTAAATCAGACCCATTGAAGCTTAAGGCATTAGGTAAAGAGTTAAATACAAATGTTTCACATAAAGTGTGGTATATTACTCAATGTTTCACTTTTGAAACACATCAATTGGGTACTTATCCTTTCTGCACATTGAATGGCTATTGATTATATGTATATCATGGCATTTAGAAAGAGCATATTTCACATCAGTCTGCAGAGATGTCAAATGTCTTGTATGGAAACGATTAAAAATGTCAGCAAAATGTGAAAAACTGTTGAATCCCTTGCTGTCACACTGAAAAACCGATGCAGCCTTGCATTACCTGAATTTCATCCGAATTATTTTTGTGAAAGAGACTTTTACAGAATAATGAAATATCACTACTACTGCTAATACTACTACATTAATACAGAACATATTATTTTTTAACAATAATGATAATAAGAATGAAAATAATAATAATAATACAAATAATAATAATAAAAAATGCATAAACAAAAAACAGAATCGTAGGTCAATTTACGTTGATGCATGATGCGGTTGCACAAAAAAACTTCTTGCAGCCTTTTGTTGAAGAACACTGTGAAGCCCGCTCTCACCGAAGTGCGATATAGATTTGGCTACATTACTTGCCATTATTTGACGTTGTATCCTTAGTCACTGTGTCTAGTAAAGTTTATATTCATACATTCTTAACTAATTCATAGATTCGACTTGCAACATGTTGCATTGGTCAGTAGTACAATGAGGGATTGAAAGTATTTGCATAGGGCTGTTTAAGGTTTACCTTTCGTACTACTGTATGATGATATGTAGAAGGCAGTCTCACGCGGCTTTTAGTGGTATGTAGCTCTAATGTAGTGCAGATGTCTTTGTTCTGGGTAGCAACCTATTCATAAGAGTAATATATTTTCAAACTAAGGATTGGTCAAATGTATTGAAGACAATATACAATGGAGATGCATATTAGTACATAAAAATACTTCAATTTACTAAACTAACTTTCTCATCGGGTGATTTGACTGATAATTCTATGCCTCCTTGTAGGGTAATAATATGTCCAGAAGAGTCCACTACTCAATACATTTCTATTGTTTTCTTTACTGACAAGTGGGGTAGATCTAAACGGTCAACACCTCAGCTGGCTGGCAGTTCCACTCCCGTTTATGGATCCCTATGAGATGCATGACTTGCCTTCACTAACATAATTCAAAATACATCTCTAAGTTCACAGATGTTTGAAGCACCAAGTCTTGTTAATGGTTTTGAATTAATTGACAAACACTCAAAGGAATTAAAGGTCTCCTGAACACGCACACTAATCTTCGTGCCAAAATTCAAAAGAAACTCACAGGTAAAAATTATAGAATTGTTCCTATGTCAACATTAGCTCGTTCTGAGCAAATGTACTACATGAAGGCAGAAGAAATGAGATGGCAAAGGAACCATATTCGATGACACACAAAGGAACTATCGTGGGTGTCACCTTGCTAAGGTTGCAAACAGCAAGAATTCGTGTTACAATATGTTGTTTGCTTTAGTTCAACATCCACCACTTTTAAACACCCCTTGGTTCTATTTGGTTGAAGCCTTGATAAATGTTATGGTAGGTGGAGGTTCCTCTGTGAGGTCGTTTCAGACTCAGAGCATGTAAATATTATCATACTCCTACTTCAATGCTGCTCTCTGATTCTAAGAGAAGTGTATTCTTATTAATAAGGTGCATGTGAATTGGATCTCTTATTTGCACTGTCCTGTTTTAACTTGTATTCTCTGTCTCCTTCTCCTTGTGCTCACTGTTAATTTATTGTATATATATTAGCCGCAGCTTTCACCACGGATCTCTCGGTGGGGCTTTAGTCTTATCATTTTGTGCATACAGAGATGAAGGATGCATGTTTGTGAACAGAGTGTTGTATACATTGCAGTGTGTACAAAAACCTGGCAGCTCTCAATAATATATAATTGCAGCGGTTCCCCTCTGCCAACTTAGGGCGAACAAAGCCTGGCTGACTGATTTGCATATAGCCATGTCTGAACTGGGGTGGCAGAGTGGGCTAAAGAACGGTGATGGATTAAACCCAGATCTTTTGACTGGGTGTGAGTGTTTGATTGATTCAGATGCTCCGTCCATCACCAACCCCTTTTGTACCGCTTTTGGCCACCATGTGTGTGGCAGGGTATGCTCAGACGTGAGTCCCTTGCTCACTTTGCCATTGGATTCAAGCAAGCCGGGCTGAAGACGGCTGGAATGCCAGAAACCGGTCCTCGGAAGCTTGTTTCCGGTCCAGGGAAGACATGGCTTGGCAGTTCGGGCTGGACTGTTCCCATGAGGCACAGGGTCAGACTGATTTGCATATAGCCATGTCTAAACTGGAGTGGCAGAGTGGGCTAAAGAACGGTGATGGATTAAACCCAGATCTTTTGACTGGGTGTGAGTGTTTGATTGATTCAGATGCTCCGTCCATCACCACCCCATTTGTACCACTTTTGGCCGCCATAAGTGTGGCAGGGTATGCTCAGACGTGAGTCCCTTGCTCACTTTGCCACTGGATTCATGCAAGCCGGGCTGAAGACGGCTGGAATGCCAGAAACCGGTCCTTGGAAGCTTGTTTCCGGTCCAGGGAAGACATGGCTTGGCAGTTCGGGCTGGACTGTTCCCATGAGGCACAGGGTCAGACTGATTTGCATATAGCCATGTCTGAACTGGGGTGGCAGAGTGGGCTAAATAACGGTGATGGATTAAACCCAGATCCTTTGACTGGGTGTGAGTGTTTGATTGATTCAGATGCTCCGTCCATCACCACCCCCTTTTCTACCGCTTTTGGCCGCCATAAGTGTGGCAGGGTATGCTCAGAAGTGAGTCCCTTGCTCACTTTGCCACTGGATTCAAGCAAGCCGGGCTGAAGACGGCTGGAATGCCAGAAACCGGTCCTCGGAAGCTTGTTTCCGGTCCAGGGAAGACTTGGCTTGGCAGTTCGGGCTGGACTGCTCCCATGAGGCACAGGGTCAGACTGATTTGCATATAGCCATGTCTGAACTGGGGTGGCAGAGTGGGCTAAAAAACGGTGATGGATTAAACCCAGATCTTTTGACTGGGTGTGAGTGTTTGATTGATTCAGATGCTCCGTCCATCACTACCCCCTTTTGTACCGTTCATTGCTGCAGTGGCACCATTGCGGTGCCCCTCCCCCGCTTCCCTGTACCTTAGCGCATGTGGGAGTGGTGCCTCGGAACTCAACAGGGCCAACACGGAACCTGCAGCTCAAGACCACTACTGTGCCTGGATTGCCCCGCATAACTTCTAGGGCGGAATGCCCTGTCCGTAGCCACCGAGACTGTCGCTTCTGGAGCGGTGGAGCAGAGGATCGCTTGAGGGCCCAACACGCCGATCCCGACATCGCTGAGTGCATCATGGTGGCGGCGCAGGGGAACTGAGCTGGTCTTCCCTGAGACCCTGGGGCCCGACTGTGAGTTGGTCGACTGGTGGCTGCCCGCTGCGCGGTTCCCTGAGTTTCTTCCCCCACATCAGTTGCCTGCTCTGTGGAGTGCGCAATCTCCCATACATACGACCGCCTCCGGAGCCAGGCAGGTGGCGGTTCAGGCCCACCCGGGGAGGCTGGAAGATGGGCCCAGATACCATCGAAGGCCTTGGGAGGTGTGACAATTGGAGACACTGGGACAGGGCCCGGCGGCTAGATCTGAAGGGACTTGCCACGCGCTGCTGACTGCCGCCTGCCGGTCTCATACTACCTACCTTGCTGCCTGTGCCCGAGGCTGGGGCCTGTTGGCCCTGATCCTGGTGGTCTGCGGTCTCAGCCATCATGGGCAAGGATAAACATGGTGCGACAGCCTCTAAGCAGCACACAATGGACCACTATACCACCACTACCCCCGCGGGGAAAGAGGCAGTGGAGGGTTTGTCCTCCGATACAGAGACGTTGCTGG
This sequence comes from Lissotriton helveticus, assembly GCF_964261635.1. Taxonomy (NCBI): domain Eukaryota; kingdom Metazoa; phylum Chordata; class Amphibia; order Caudata; family Salamandridae; genus Lissotriton; species Lissotriton helveticus. The sequence continues at coordinate 1,235,169,218 of NC_136063.1, read as the reverse complement.
CAGCAATTAACCAGTCGCAGATGTGCTAGAGGCCCAGATCAGAGCTGTGGGCTCAGAGGTGTCTTTCCTTCGTCAGGACCTCCGGAAGGCGGCTGACCGGATCACTAAAGCAGAAATGATGATCTCCACCGTGGAAGACACTGTATCTACCCTCCAGCAGAAACTGGATAAGCTCACCATGGTTTCTTTGGAGCTGTCAGCGCGGGTCGAAGATCCAGGGGTAGGGCCCGCCACAATAATATTCGCTTGGTCGGTTTTCCGGAAGGTTGCGTGGGGACGTCGATGGACACTTTCCTCTCTGGTTGGCTCAAGGCGCTGTTGCCACCTGAAGACATGTCCCCCTGCTTTGTGATTGAGAGGGCCCATCGAGCTCTGGCCACTGGCCAAGAAGCCGCCACCAGGAGAGCGACCGAGGCCAGTAATCGCCTGGCTCCTTCATTATGCTGATCGAGATGCCATCCTTTGGTTTGCCCGGTTCCATAAGGACAAGATGATTTTCGATTCTCACCCCATCATGGTTATGTTATGTTATGTTACTTTAATTCTTTTATAGCGCACGGCAACTCCAGAGGAGCATCCCGGCGCTTTAGCAAAGAAAGGAACAGCAAAAAGCAACCACACAACAAAAGGAAGAGGGAAAGGAACTGTTACCTAAAAAGCCATGTCTTCAGGTCCTTTCTGAAAGCAAGGAGACAAGGGGCCGATCTCAAGGACAATGGTAATTCGTTCCATGCCTTAGATGTCAGATAGCGGAAGGATCGACCTCCCTGACGAGCACGGCGAATTACATTCATGGTGTTTTTGGACTATACTAGGCTTGTCCAGCAGCAACTTCCATCCTTCGCGGCGGCCAAGTGACGACTTTGAGAGTTTAACTTATCCTATGCGCTGCTGTTTTCCGCCCGGATGAAAGTCATGTATAACCCCAAGACATTTTTCTTTGAAACTCCGGAGGCGGTCTTCAAGTGGACTGATGAGAGATGCAATCTCAAGCCGCACTCCCCACCCCCTGCAGACTCTGACTCCTCCCAGGGCTTGCACCAGAGTGGTTGGCAGGGTAGGGATACAGCTGCAAGGTGCCATCGATCTCGATCCAACTGGCGTGCTCAGAGACAGGCAGGCCCTGGAGACTGAGTTGCCTGGGCTTCTGGACTTACTTCAATCGTTGGTTGCAGATGGTGGTGGAGGCCCCGTGTTGCGTTGATCTTGATCACGTAGTTGGGGTCAAATACCTACCCTGAGGGGAGTCGGACATACTATGCCCTGACTGTTTTGGGTAATGTTGAGAGGGGGGATCCATTGGAGGAACCACTTGGGCGATCGTGTTTGGGGCCTGGGAATTCACAGCGACAGATACTCCTTGTTCTTGAAAGTATGGGAGTGGGGTCTGTGGGAGGGTCTTAGGGGGTTATTTGTTCTTTGTTTTAAGTTTTACACACCATTCACACACACCATTGTACTGTCATCTTCACTTCGTCTAACACTATGCACGGGAACACCTAGAAATGGCCCACATGACGGTTAATTTCCCGATGGGGGAACTCAACATCTTGGGCTGGAACGTGCGAGGCTTACTGAATAAGATTAAACGGGGGCGGCACTCAAGTTGGCAAAGCGTTACTCGGCAGAAGTTCTGCTATTGCAGGAGGCACATTTCCTGGGCACCAAGGCCCCTTGCCTCTCCCGTTAATGGTTCACCACAGTGTATTATTCGGGCTTTACTAGGGGCGAACGGGGTACAGCAGTTCTTGTTCATCGCAGAGTACCACTCCAGGTCACACAGCACTGGTCCGGCCCAGGAGGCTGTTATAAGGTTATCTCTGGTAATCTAGCCGGCAAGCAGATTACAATTGGGAGTGTCTATGCCCACCCCTGCTCGGCCAGACATTCATAGACAAATTGACATAACTCTGTGGAAATCTCCCGGTTGGCTTGATGATACTGGGTGGAGACTGGAATGAAGTTATGACTCCATTAGACAGATGGCGAGCTAGGCCGGTGGAAGTGCCAACCGCCAGATCTAAATTGCACGCACTGGCACACACACTTGGTTGGGCAGACGCTTGTCGGGTCTTGCACCCCTCGGAAGCTGGATTCACTTATGCGTTGTCGGTACACCCCACCCTTTCAGGCCTTGATTATATTTTTCTTCCACACAGCTATGTACTCAGAGTTTCCCACACATCTATCCTGCTTCAGGGTCTTTCCGATCATTTGCCGGTCCAGCTGTGGCTGCGCCTACAGACGCATCATGCCCCATACCGGTGGCGTATGTCCTCATGGCTTCTCCGGGATGCTGAATACCAGGAAATGCTCCATCGGGCAATTGCAGAGTTTCTCTGCTTTAATGCTGTAAACTCTCCATCCCCAGTCATTCTCTGGGATGCTCTTAGACCTACGATTAGAGGGGTAGACATCAGTTATCGTACTGGGGAGAAGAGGCACTGACTGGCACAGATACCAGACCCGGAGGACCGTTTGGTCCATTTGCAATCTCAAACGGTGGAGAATTCATAATCCTGTGCCCGTCGCAATATGATGCACGTGCAGCAGCAACTCCATCAGTTGCACACAGATAGTGCTAAAGAAGCCTGGTTGGTGACCCAATATTGGATATACCAATGGGGTGATAAGTCCAGCCAGATGCTCCATAGGCTATGCCAGGCCAGAGCGTCCCCGAAGCAGGTCCCTATACTGATGTACTCAACCGGAGACATGTGCACCTCCCCGAGGCTGTGGTTCAGGCCTTTGCCAATTTCTATGTGGCGCTGTATGAGAAACGTGAAGTCATTGCTGAATCCATTATTGATGATTTTTTTCACAGATATTCCTCCCCGCCATCTATCGGACGAACAGCGCGACGCCCTCGACGCACCCATATTCCTTTATGAGCTTCAGGCAGCATTATCCAATATCCATCCAGGACGCGCACCGGGACCGAACTGGTTCCCGGGTGACTTCCTACGCCCTCATATGGGGACTCTTGGACCGTGTCTGCTGAAGGCACTACAAGAGGCCTTTGAGCAGTGCACCCTTCCCCCGGACTGGCGACACGCCAAAATTGTAGTCTTTCTCAAGCTGGGCCGTCCCCCTGAAGACCCTGGCACGTATCGTCTCATCTCATTATTGAATTTCAAGCCTAACTTGCTAGGGAAGGTTCTTGCCGAGTGCCTTCGCACATGTATCCAGGACCTGGTGCATCCAGATCAGTCAAGCTTTATGACACAACACTCTACCAGACACATCAGACGGGCTCATAACACAGTGGCCGAAGCCCACCGGCTGGGCCCCCCTGCCGTGGTCCTGCTGGCAGACATAGATAAGGCGTTTGATTTGTTGAGCTGGACTTATCTGTTTAAACTTCTGGAGGCCGTTAACCTGGGACCACGCTTCCGGGCCTACATGAAATTATTATATACGGACCTTACGGCATCGGTTTGTGCCGTTGTACATTGTTCGGCCCCCTTCCCTTTCCACTAGGCAGGGGTGTTCCCTCTCCCTGCTGTTATTCGCCTTGGCAATGGAGACACTAGCCACATGGGTACGCCTGGACTCCATCTTCCGAGGGTACCCTATCCCTCCGTTGTGATTTCTCCAAATGAATGCACTCCTGAACCTGTATCTTTGGCTAGGGGGCGCGGTTCGGGTGGCGCTCGCAACAAGCAACATATTGCGGTGGGATTGCTGAGGCCGATATACGGGCGTATTACTGGGCCTCACAGTTACTGGTAATTAATGAATGGTGGTATGGCTCTCAGATGGACCCGGCTTATGCCGTGGAGAAGCTCTTCATGACGGACACCCCGCTGCTCCATTACCTGTAAAGTACCACGTCACTGGAGGAGTTTCCTCTGGCCTGTAGGACAGTTATTCAGATTTGGATGTGGGTGGTCCGTTCTATGGGTTGGTGGGGTAAGCTGACTGGGGCTACTCCCCTCTGGCAAGAATCTCATCTCTGGCCCGTCTCGTCACTGTAGGGATTTCGTAGGTGGAACGATATTGGGATATCCACTCACCTTCTGTTCTTGGGCCATACACTGGCAAAGCATGACATTGCGAGGCATTTGAAATATTCATCCCCACCCCGTGTAGTGAATTGGAAGAAGGCCATGGACAGGTGTATGTCTGCGGAGGTTGCGGTGTTTCAGGCGAGAGGCTGCCCGCAATGCATGGGAAGATCTGGGCCAGGTGGAGCACATATAGAGCAATTGATTTGTCCTTATTGCTGCAACCCGTGACTCAAAATCCCCTAGAACGACTGGTGGTAAATGACTTATCGGTTTAATGTGAGGGGTTCATATAATTGTGGATGGAAATTTGTGCAAGTGTATGTGCTCTGCAGTTGATGGGTTGTATGGTGCATGGGTGGGGGTGGGGGTGTGGGGCGGGGGTCGGTTGTCGGTCTGATGTTCGGCAGACCTTTCGGGAGAAAAAGGTGCAGTGCCTAGAGTCTTTCCAATATGTATATTTCTTATTGGGCTTGGCCCATTTGGTACTGTAGAAAATCAATAAAATCTGTTTTTAACAAAAAAAAAGAATGTAAGTAGATGGAGGATTGAAAGGAGGACAAATTAAAGAATAGTACCAGTCCAGAACACTTCATACCCAAACTTAAACAACAAGCTGGGACGTTTGAGAAACGATCTGGGTATTCAAAAAACAAAGAGAAAACTGAGGTTATGGCATGGCCAAGTGTGAGGTCAATGCACTGCCACAAGGGGTAGGTTAGGCATGTTGGGGGATTTAATAACATACAAGCTGGGTGAGCTTTCTAGGAAAACTCTGGCCAACTTCAGCAAGGAAATCAAAAGGCTGTTAAGAAGATGGGGAAGAATTTGCCATTGGGTATCTGTGGAAGGGTAAACATCATAAAATGATGGCCCTTCCTAATGTGACCTTTGTGCTTGATTCCATACTGGCGTCATTCCTCAACAAGCAGATCAGGAAACTCAGGAGAAAGCTAAAATGGGGGCTTAGCAGTGGCTGACTTTCAAATATATTGCTATGCCTTTCAATTTAAACATTTTCGACTTTTAGCAAGGACTTCAGATGATTCCCAGCTAGGGCTTATGTATATAACGATGCTAACGCATTTGGGTGCTAAAAAATTCCTGTACAGGTTGAGGGACTCAAAATTCTTCAAGTAGGTTAGGTTAAAAGTTCTACTCGCAGCACTTAGGGTATGAGAATACCTGAGGAGAGTGTTGGTGATCCATTATTACACAGAATTGGCACCTATTTGCGAATCTCCTGGAAGCCCTGACTGGCTAAAGCACAAACTTAGATATTCTCTACAGAATGTAAAATTTAGTACCATGGGAGACTTTAGAGTTGACGAAACCCCTATCGCCTTGCAAAAACTCATGGCGTTAACTGAAGGGAAAGTTTCAAAATTCGAATTTTTCCATTTATGTTGTTAGTGGTCAGCGCAGAAACTAGCAAAGATTGACTTTTGGGAATATCAAATCAAGAAAGAAGTTTCCTTCTGCTGCGGGGATATGGTGTTGATGAAAGACAAGAAGATTAAGGGCCCCCATTAAATTGGAAGAAGGACTTGCCGGAGAATTATGGAATGTATCTTTGAACTTTTTTTATAATACCGTAAAGCTCTCGCCATAAAAACAAAACTATATTTCACACTGTTTTAGGGCCTACTGGACACCAATGGGACTGGCGACATTAGCCTGGGAGTCTCCAGGATGCAGCAGGTGCAATTTGGTTGGAACGGATTATAAACATAAGTTTGAGCTTTGTACCATTCCTGTCCCCTAATGGGATGAGATAAGTGGATGGTCAGACACACTAACCCTTAGTGAAATAATGTCCAGGGCAGAGGGTGAGATCTTTGTGTGGCCTTTTTACCATCTGCTGGCCTGCTTGACCGAAAGGAAGGGCAACAGAATGATCCCCTTTGGCCAGGAAAGGGATCCTTTGAACCCAAAGACATGGCCAATGCAGAAGAAGTCAGCATAGAGTGGGTGATCCAAAATGGAACTACACCTACTTGTAGGAAGGCCTGAAGAGTTGGAAGCGGTATGCCGGGGAGAAACCCACTGAGCAGCCCCAAGCCAGAATGTGCCTATTACTACAAAAAGGGGCAGTGGAAACCATCTACGTGCCTTGGACACATATGGAAAAAGAAGGGCTCAGGAATAAACTGCCCCGATTGATGGATGGGGCAGGAAAATGGTTACCATGTTGTGAAAACAACACCGTTGGTATAAACGTGGCTATAGGTGATGTTGAAAGTCTGCTCAGTAGACTCATTGCGGAGCAGACTGACACAGTGTTCTCTCAAGCCCACAGTCACACTCACCAATGCCAAACATGACAAGCTGTATTTAATTAATTCAGACCTCAAATTTGGATGACCACAAGGGAGATGTTCTTTGACAACCTAGATGTAGAAAGACTGACGGTAGAAAGCATGACGCCTGGGGATACAATGACTGAATTCCTAGACAGAATGAGAGACCGATGTGGGCAGGTGACAGGACAGCCCTGGACTGACACAGGTCTCCAGGTTGCATTTTTCTACAACATCCTCAAGAGAGGACAACTCACTAAGATCCAGACTGGGTTAGATAGTGTAGTATGGCTAGACAATAAACCTTGGCGGGAATTACAAGCCTGCATACTACACTATTACTGGAAGAGACCGGAGCTTCACAGGGCAAAGCAGGAGCAGTGACAGTGAGATGCCATCAAATTGGTCCAACATAAGCTGAAAAGGACAGTCATTGAGGGGGCAGCGCTAGACAAAAGCATTCAGATGTCCCCTGTATAAAGGAGAGCTCCACTCAGATCTAGGCCCAATAGAATGCTACTTCTGTCACACAACTGGCCACATGGCCAACCAGCGCAGCCAAAAATTATATACTATGATCACAATAGAATAGTACAGGGACAGCCCCTACAGCACATCCAACCCCAAAACCATGCACAGGACAACATGCACACAATATACAATCAGCTAAAAGAAAGTTAGGCTGCAGCCGTCCCACCGGGTGGGTGGCAGAACACACTGCAATCACTGCAACAACCAGGGAATTCAGTTCAGCAGGGGCCGGACCCACAGTCACGGCAAGGTGGGGTGAATCTCTGGGGCGGCAATGCCCTAATAAATTCCCAGAATACAAATGAACCATAGTCAAAAATCTTTCCCAGAGACAATTCAACCCCTTCATGTCACTCTCAGTCACACTCTCTTACCTGCCCCGGAAGTCAGTCTTTAGGACAACCATGCTATGTCCATCGGGAATTTGTGTTTGCTATCTGGAGGTCCACAGGGGTCCAGTGCCCCCTTTGTTGCTGATCAACCGAGGTGGGGTTGGCTAACTGCACCCTTGGAGGGGATGTAGACCGACAAAGGAGCAGGACAACCCTTGCCGGTGCACAAAAGTATGTAACAAACAACGTCTCAACAGGTAATATTTCCAGGCAATTAGATAGGATGCAAAAACAATTGACATAGAACAGAAGCAAGGAGACAACAGTTTTTGAGAAGAAAAGCAGTCTGAATTAGGAACTACAAATCCAAATTGCAATAGTTATATCAGCTCTATTACATTGTATGTAGGAGTAATCCAAGAATTAGTGTGCACAAATGTGCTCGTGTGGAAGTGAACGGTGCAAGCGAACATGTGATGAAGTGCAAGGAACAGCAACACGGCACAACAATATTCTAAAAATGTTTACAAAACAGGGGCAATGAGGACACAATTAATGCAAGACTTGTTAACAACCTAAAATACCAAGAGTATGCGGAGTGGTCGATGGCGTTTCAACCTGCTTGAATTTCAGGTCATCATCCGGACCGGATTACATATAATTCTGTTGGTGCTCTGGTTGTAGATGATAAACTCAGATATAATTGGAAGAAACAGTGTATCATGCAGTACACCTGGGCCCCATTGCGCACAGCAGGGCAATCTCAGTGAGTTTTAGTTAGTCAGGTAAGCGATTGCAATGTAGACATTCAAATGAAAAAAGCCACCAGGTAAAATGATCCGAAGTGTAAGCTCAGTAAATGGAAGACAGCTAGTCATGATGCGTGCTGGCCGACAAGATAATATCAGTAAATACAATGTGAACCTATTGCATAGCCTGTGCCAACACAATCACATGAATGCCATCAAGGAAATGTCAGTGTATACGGTAACTTGTGCCCGCCGTGCCGACATCAGCAATAAGGATACAAATGCATTTCATAATTCATGCTTGGATGATAATATTATTGTTGCCAATAAGAACAGTAGGCCCGATTCACAAAAGTAATCTGAGACAAAATCCTAACTTTACAACTTTCTATATTCACAGAAGGTATTTAGGAGTACTAAAGTTATGATTTTATCTCAGTTAAACTTAAGTTTTGGTCTTAAGTTAAACTTAAGACAAACTTAAGTTTAACAGAGACAAAATCCTAGTCTTAAAGTTAGGATTTTGTCTCAATTAAACTTAAGTTTGTCTTAAGTTTAACTTCAGACCAAAACTAAAGATTGACTGAGACGAAATCCTAAATTTAGTACTCCTAAATGCCTTCTGTGAATACCAAGACCCGTAAAGTTTGAATTTTGTCTTAGATTACATTTGTGAATCGAGCCCAATGTCATTGTACGCTCAGATCAAAGCAAACATCTCTTTGACAGTACCAGTAAGAACTATTTCAATGTACAAGATTACAACTGTATGCGCCATGTTGATAATGTCAATAAAAAGCATTCCAGTGGCTGCCATATTATCCGCATGCGTGCGGGCGGAATTCCGCTCGTACGCTGAGATTTTTTAAAGCGCACTTTACGTGACGAGCTGGGCTCGTCATCAGCGTGCGAGGAGGCTACGCCATGACGTATAGGAGTTCCAATGAACTCACATCATTGCTGTCAGATTCACCGACGGTAACCTCTCCATCAACACAGAGTCAGATTATGTGGTCAGGTAGGTCTTGTGACCCATGCCATTCCTTTTGAGCAGCATTTCAGAGGTGAGGTCCCCCATAAATTAAAGGCAAACACACACCCAGGAAAAACCCTGATCAATTTTACAGATAGATAGTTGCACCACAAACAGGTCAGAGGTAATTGGCCCCAATAAAACACATTTGGCCAAAGGTTCACGTTCTCCAGAAATACCAGAAAGCTAGATACAACATGAAGCTAGGTGCACTAAACCAAACACCACATGTAGTGATCTCACACTCCTCATTCCGGACATCTGGACACATACACACTGGCCCACATTAGTTCTCCCAGAGGTCGAGAGCATCTGTGTTCTTATCAGATGCATACATACAATTGAGTTACAACTAAGGTACTCTTTAGGAATGTAGAGATCATTTTATTGTACCGCATTAATTGTATAATTTGCTGGCCAAAACTTTGTACATCAAGAGATTATGAGCAGACACACTCTGTCCAGGCTCTCCTGGCGACAACGTTTAATTAAACAAACATGTTCCTGTTTTCCCAAATGCCTTTTGTCCTTTCATTTGTTTAGGGTAAATTCATATCCGAGTAACAGTCCCATTGTTTCTCTTTTCCGTGATAAAGTTATTGCTCTCCAGTGTAATTTCCAAGAATATGATGTATACTGTCTTCACTATGTATTCTACAATCATTTACATTTACTTACCGCCTAATATCATGCTTATATGATGATTTCTAAGCACTGAACATATCTGTTGTTAATATGACCTTATTTTCTCATATTGAAGCTGCGTATATGATGTATTAGATTACCCAGAAATGTAACTTTTTTGTGAACATAGAACTTAGTTAAATAAATCAACCTTCCCAAAGTGTTTCTTCTGTTCATGGGTCCATATTTTACAGACCATACAGAAGGATTTCTTGACATTGTGGGCAATGGAAATATCACTTTACTCTTTTCATCATTTACAGAAGATCTATTTGACTTTTTTTAAGTAGTTTTTTTGGCTTGCAGCATGGTTATACCTTTGAAATAGATGTTCATGTTAAGTTCTCTGCATGAGTGGAAATTGCCTAGTGAATTTAAACAGCAATTTAATCTTCAGTGATTTGGTAAGGAAAGGTCTGTCATGATCGGTTCTTGGCATCTCCTAGAGTTGCAGATGGAAAGTTAAGGTCTGTTTTGGGAAAATACAGAATTTAAAATGGTTTGTAGTTCAGGGAACCCCTTTAGAAAATGGCACCTGAATTTTTAACTGGGCATCTTAGTTGTGGGGACAGCTGGTTAATAATGGAGAAACTCTTTGATTTATATTAGTGTTTAAGTCCAATTATAAATCACATTGCACCATCAGAGTGTTAAGTATCAACATGATTAATATGAACATGCATGCAGGGATCTCTGTACTGGGTGAATGTATGACATTGTTGAGCATTCTGGCCATCAATTGTTCTTTTTGCATTTACCACCCCGAGTGTGACGGGTATGCCCAGACATGGATCCCCTGCTTTCCTTACCACTAGAGTCAAGCTAGCCTGGCCGATGAGGGAGGAAACCCCGAAACAAGTCCTAGGATGCTTGTTTCCAGTCCAGGGAGGACCTGGCTTGGCAGTTCGGGCTGGACTATTCTCATGGGGAACAGGGTCAAGACTGATTTACATATGGCCAGGTCTAACCTGGAATGGCATGCAGAGCAAATCAAACTATGGCTTTAGGCCCAGATCTCTGTACTGGGATGAATATACGACATTGTTCAGCGTTCTGCCCATCAATTGTTCTTTTTGCACAAGGCATGGTATCTTGCACTCTCTTCTCTATAGATTCTCTATAGATTGCTATGATGTCATTTTGGCTCCTTATATAATATTTCTCAATCCTGTCCAAGACGCAGGCCTGTCTGTCAATAAACTGTGGAATTTGATGTATTCCCTGTAGTGAGTCTGAAATGTCAGAGAGAGTAACCCTCATGCACCTACATCAGTCTGTTGTTGGAAAAATAAATCTTACCACTGGCCCCCATGACCATCTACCAGCCCTCTCTACATGGGACGGTCTCTAATATAACCATCGGGTCCATGGGCATGGGTAACAGAGGCACGTGGAAAGCTATGAGAAGAAGATTGGTGCCTAGGGGATCCCTGCTCCCTGGCAGATGTGTTCAGCCCCTCAGATGCTTGAGATTAGGCCAGGGATGCACTGTCATGGGAGGAGTGTATATGATTGGTTGGTCGGATTAAATCTTCAGAACGCTTATCTCACTGCTCCTATTCATCCTTCTTGCAGGAAATATCTCCAGTTTCAGTGGGAAAATTCTGTTTATCATTACAAGGTTCTTCCCTTTGGCCTGTCTTCAGCCCCGTGGTGTTTTACCAAATCTCTCAAGCCAGTAGTAGCCTTTCTCAGAGCTCAGGGTATTTGTTTGATCATTTATGCCCAAGGATATTGTCATCATGGCCCAGGATAAGGATCTTCTTCTTTCTCATCTTCATATTTGCCAAAATCTCCTGTTTAGTTTAGGTTTTCTGATAAATCTAAAAAAGTTGTTTCTGTTCCTGTCTCAACAGCTGGAGTTTCTCTGTTTCCTCATTGACACTTCCCGCTCTATTCTTCAACTTCCATCATACAAAGTATCTCTTATAAAAAAGGAAATCTGTCATTCCCTAACTCTTTCTTTCTTCTCCTTCAGGTCTTTGGCCCTGTTGGTAGGCCTTCTTTCCTCTTTGATTCAAGCTATCTTTCATGGCCCTCTTCATTGTCGGGCCCTTTCAACGATTAAAAGCTCAGCATCTTCACAAAGTCTTGCCTGATCAGATCCTGTTTCCCTATATCAAGATTCCAAAGAGGAGCTTCTATGGTGGCTTTAACACCTAGGGGCCAGATGTACAAAGCAAAAAATAGCACCTCGCAAATTGCGAGTCTTTTGCGACTCGCAATTTGAAGGGCACTATTATGCATATGCAACAGTGTTTTTACACTGTTTTGTGATTCCAATTGAGGTCACAAATTGTGAGGCTGATTAATATTAATGAGCCTCTCGCAATTTGCTAGTCCATTGGAAATGCCAGCACTCCCAGCAATGGTGGCCTGCTGGACTCACCAGTCCACCATGTCTCGGTCTGCTTTTTAACCCCTTCGGCGCTGATGACAAAGCCAGCTCGTCATGGGCGTTGCCTGCGCTACGTGGATGACGAGCTGGCTTTGTCATAAACAGCGCGATTTTCAAAAATCAGTGCACAGCGGGAATAAAGCAGCTTTTTAAAAAAAAAATTCGCCTGTTTTCCTTATAGGATGCATTAAAAAAAACATATTTAACATTTTTGTTTCATTTTTTACGAGCTGGCAGTGGTCCCTGGGACCACTGCCTGCTCTTAAAAGATATATTTTCCCCTCCATTTGAAAAGGAGAAGGAGTCCCTTTGGGACCCCTTCCCTCTTTGCGACACCATTACCACCCTCTTGAAGAGGGTGGTAATTTGCAAGTGTTTTGCAGCCGTAAAACATTTGTACATGGGGTGCACTTGCTGTTTGGAAGGGAACGCCCCTTCCTAAAAGCGACTCACAATTCCAAAATAGCAAGTCGCAACTAAATCGCAACTCGCTATTTTGGAATGGTACATACCCCAACTGTTTTTTTCATGCGCTGTTGTGTAGTTCCTATATTACCCATACAGGATCTGCACGTTTGGATAACATAAACTGTAGGATTGGTGGCAGACTCTGTACACCCCCACCGAGAATGTTAGCCATTCTGTTTTAGCCTGCTCACAGTTCCACGAGAATCTCCTCTTATCGGGGAGAGGCTAGTTATTGGCAACCTCAGAACATGACTTCCTGATCCCTCAGAATCGTGGAAACAATGCACTACCTTTCGCTCAGTCACTCGTGCTTACTTATTCAGTCTTAGAGATTTACACAGAAGAAACAGTCGGGCATGTTCAATAAGAATTTATTGCACAGTTGTTCTTCTAGTGTAAAATAGATGTGCTGCAACAACCGTTAGACAGTAGCAGATACATATGATTAGCAGTACAGTAAAAATAAAAGGATAGTACAGTTCTATCATCTTGCAATAATCAGGAATACATACATGAATATAAAGTGCATGATAAGAAGAGAGCGCCTACTCCTACAATGCCTGTCTAGATGTCACTAAGTGTACCTAGCATGTGAGTAGGTGTGAAGCCAAGAATCCCTCAGGGTTTTAGTCTAACCCCATTACCTGAAGTGAGAGAGTGTGGAACCCCGTACTGGTCTCGAGTTGGGCACCCTGCGAGGGAAGTGTTAGACCGCTGTCAGATGGAACGTCTGCATGCAGGAGCCTCAGCATCTCTGGTCAGTGGGTCGGCAGGGAAGTCTCGGTCTCCTCTCTTTAACCCTAGTAAGATGTGCTGTTTTTATACAAAAAGTATCTAGGGTTTGTTTGTTACTTGTTTCTTGTATTAACCATTTTTGAATTTAAGGATGACGTATGGAATTAACCTTGTACATAGATATTATGCAGGTGGCGTAGCCCCTGCCTGGTTTCTAAGAACCCTTATGAATATTCATTCATACTGCAGGAGTCCATTGATGAAGTTATAGGAAGCTATTGTTTGGGCAAAAACCCCTCCTCCTACGCCCAGGACTAGAACTAGGTAACGGTTCAATCCTAAAAGCTTGTACTGTGTAGTATAAGGGAGATAATGTAGGTGAAGATATATGATATTACCCAGGCCTATATTAGGGTACTTATATGGAACATAACAGCGCAAAAGGGTTCGAGGAGGCTATCCAACTCATACAACAGTCATGGGCTCCTGGTACATCAAGGATTTACAGGTCAGCATGGCTCGCCTGGTGTAGCTGGTGTATGGACAGGAACTCAGATCCCTTTTCAGACAGTGTCACTTTAGTTGTAAATTCCTTAGCTTCCTTAGCCTCTCAAGGTAAAACATACTGCACCGTGAATACATACAGACCCACTATTTCTGCTGAGCACTATTGTGTGGATGGTAGACCCATTGGCAAACATCCTTTAATTTATCTTTCTGTTAAAGAGAGTTAGACATGTTAAACCTCCTGTTCCTAAGTACAATGTTATGTGGGATGACAATTTGGTTCTTAAAATGTGTATTTCATGGCCTGATAATGTTTCACTTTCACTGACACAACTCTCTGCCAAACTTGCTATTCTCTTAACCCTGATTTCTTTTAAACTTGTTTCGGATGTTAAAGGTTTGGATGTGGCTTCCTTCCACTATTCATCCCTTGGTGTCTCTTATCACGTTCACAGACATACTAAAACTAATGTATCTTCTATTCACTATCTATTTTTCCCTTCTCAACCCAAATTATGTGTTGGCAATTGCTTAAAAATGTATGTTGCTTGTACTGCAGGTTCAAGATCTTCTTCCTCTTCTCAATTAATTGTTTCCTTTCAAAAACACCACAATCCAGTTTCTTCTTCAACCCTTGCCCACTGGGTCAAATGCATTAGGTCTCTTGCTGGTATTAACATTGACTCTTATGGTGCCCATTTGGCTAGAGGAGCCATGGCTTCTCAGGCATTTTGAGCTGGAGCTTCTTTGAATGATATCCTCAAATGTGCAGATTGCTCAAATTTGAATACTTTTAGAACTTTTTACCGCAAACATGTTACTTATGTTTCTGATTCTGTTATTGCAATGCTTTGAACTTGAGTAATAGGTGCCTCCATGTCTTGTAAAAAAAAATAATTTTCCTAGCCTTGGTGTCAGAAAGAATTAATTTATATAAAGACACGGGGCGAGTATTATCCCACCACAATTTTTTTAACCCTGTCTATTTTTTGGGGGGCAGTTCCAGCTCATCCACCATTTTGTCCTCCTAGTATGAATAGGACAGCTTCTCCCTTAAAGGATTCGGTTCCTCTCCTTGGATTTCAATCTCTGTGTGCTTGGCATAATCCACATATCTTCATGGACTATTTCATGGACATTTGTATCATGTTATTTACTTTCTACTAAGTTTTTTTATTTTTCTTCCTCATCTCTTTAACTACTCGCTTCAAGAAAAGAGGACTTGTTGTTCACAGTCAACATAATTATTGGGTTACTTGACATCTGATTGGTGTTTTCATTATTATGTCATCCTTTAGTTGTTTTCTTCATTTTTCTGGGAAATTTTGCTTGGCTATTGTTAATATTAAAGCTAGAAAATACTGCATTATGCTTTCCTCTGTGTCTTTAATAAAATCTAGCCTTTTTTACACCAAGGCTAGGAAACCCTCAATTATAAATTAATTAGTAGCAAACATTAACTACATAGCTTACTGGACTTCTCACATTCACAAATCCAAATGGTGCTTTAGAAACTTTTCTATTCCTCAGAAAAAAAACAATTAATTTCTTAGGAATGTAATTTACCTATCACCAAAATCCTTCATATAATATTGCCCAAATGGACACAAGTCACTATTAAGCTAATACATGATGTTATGGGAGAAAAGACAGTGTGTGTTTCTGTTAATCCTGTGAAAACATTTGAAAACATTTGTTAATTGTATATGTATAACCTGTGATCCCTTAAAAGAAACTGGGTCAAGGGAACAACAAGGATGAGTGAGCTTCTCCATGTTTGTGTCCTCTCAAAACCTCAATCTCTACCACAAAAAAGGCAAATGAAACACTAGGGTTAACACGGAGTCCCACCCTAGGGAATTACCCGGATAATGGGGATCCTGGAATCCCTAAGTGCTATATGTCTTAAAAAAGACCAGAAATTACAAATATTTCTAAAGGATGGCCTCACACACCACCCTGTGTGTCGTGCTTCATCATTGGCCATTCACGCACACTGAAGAATGGCAGGCAGGCTCCCTGTGTTGGCAGGGAGTACTTTTGAATGAGTGGTGGAGAAAGGGCTCCAAAGTGTGTGAGTAAAAATCTCAGTTGTAGGGTAAGCAAAATATACACTAAAAGACATCTTGTGCTCACCTTCAGAGCAGTCAGGCTTATCTAAAGAGGCAATGTGTAAAGTATTGGTGCAACACACACACAATAACACAATGAAAACATCACAAAATAAATAAATCAAGACCAAAATAACAAAAATCCAATACAGAGAATATGAGTTATGAATTTTTAAGGAAAAAAGAGTTCTAGCGCTTAGAAGCAGTAAGTGCCAATGGGGGTTATCTGGTTGCACAGGCTGGGGACAAGAGCCACGCAGGCCAAGTGAAAAGAGTACCTTGATCCCGGTCGAAACAGTGAGATGAGGGGTGTAGATGAGTGATGCTTCAATGTCGAGCCCACAGTCAAGGTGATGCATCAATCTTCTCCATGCAGTGGTGGTGATGCATCAGTTCTGTAGATGAAGCAAAGAGAGGTGTTGGTTCTGAAGCAATATGCCGGGTTTCTCCATGCAGTTGAAGGATGGTTAGATCTTGGCAGACTGCTGCGGTGGCAATGCGTGGTTCCGGCATGAAATTCTGAAGGTGCTGCAGCAGTTCCAATGTGATGTGCTGGGTTCTGCTCCTGTCCCAGGGACAATGCATACACCTCTGCTCACTCATTCAGGGGATGTGTTGGTGCCTCTGAAGCAAGTATCTGTGCCCACTTCCAGTGAGACTGGTGCAATAGCAGGGGTAGAGACTTTGATAGTCCTGAGTCTAAATCAACAGGATGCAAGTCAGCAAGACCTTAGATTCCATCTCTCCTCAGTAGGATCAGAGAACATCTGGCAGTAGGGCAGCACAAGAGAAAATCAGGCCTACTAGGTCAGCAGTCTAGCAGAGTGTCAGTTCTTGATGCATCACAGCAGTTCTACTGATAGAGTCCAGTTGCAGGCCTTTAGCTGTCAGATTCGATGGGGTCCCATGCTCACTGTGTCAGAGGGCTCAAGGTTCACCTCACTGACGAGACCTAAATAGGTTGAACCTAGTATGCGGTTGCTTGTGTTACTGCATTGAGGGCACATGGTCTGGCTGTTTGGATTCAACTCTTGCTATTACAGAAAAACCAAGACTGCTTTGTATAAGACTGGTGTTTGTCTAGAGTGCCATAGTGTGCAAAAAACTATGGACTATGAGGCAGCCCTAAGCAGTTGTCAGTGACTGAAATGAATTTAAGCATTCCATGTAGCACTCTGTTATTGTTACAGTGGATGATCAAAGTGCAATAGGTATCCCCTACTCACTGTTCATTAGGATTCCAGCTATATCTCACTGATGGGACCTAAGTAAATCAAAACCGGTCTGGGGTTGCTAGTGTTCCCATCTGGAGAGAATCTAATCATGCAATTCAGGCTAGACTATTTCTAGGGGAACACAGCCAGCACTGATTTGCATATGCCGGTCTTTCTCCATAGTGTCACAGTGGGTGAAATATGATGGGCTGGAATGCAGAGCCAAGCCATTGCATAGCCTTTGCCATCTTGCTCAACTTTCTTTGCACCTTGCTTAGAGCCCCCACATCGTTCTCTCAGTTAATCTGGTTTAACAGTGGTAAGACTTCTGAGGAAAGTCACCCTTATTGTCCATCTGTATAGAAGAAGAAAAGAAAGGATATGTGATTTGCCATTAACAGATTGACATGATCCATTTTTATCTGGGGATTTCATTAAACAATCTTCATCAATGTTAATGCTTCCATGTACCAAAGTAGGACATGACACAAGTGTTATTCATCTTCTATTGTCCATTATGTTTCCCTGCAGAAATAGCTACTTTTCAACGTATTATGGAAGTATTGTGCTCGGTATATGTAGTCTATTCAGTGTGCAAAACTGGAGTATTAGGTACTGCGCTGTATAGGCCTCTATGAACCTGACCAATATAATGTCATGCATATAATGCTGTACTGATTTGAGGAGATATGTACAACTGGTGATTCACTTTTGCAGTAGTTGCTGATGGTGGGCACTGGCCCTCATTTTGGGGACTAGAACTTATTATTCATGTTTAGACTGACCCAGAGCCAGAAAGAGAGAGAATGACTGAAAACAGATGTAGGAGAAGGAACAGAATTACAGGAAACTGGTGACAAATAAAAAAGCAGGGATGAAAAGATCTAGCAAGGGAGTGACAGAGATGATGGTGGAAGAAAGGGGCAGGAATGGAAATGTGAATGGGTTAGCCGTGGTAATTTTCGGCCGAAACGGAGAATACACACTACCAGCAAGACATCACGAGTTTGTCCATTGCAGTCGGTTAGATGCAGTTCATAGTGCCTTTGAATAATTCATAAGTAGAGAGTATGTGGCACCAGTGTTGGTGCAGCCAATGTTTTAGTCTTTGGACAGCTGTATCTGCATTCTTGGCCACCTTCATCAGAGAGCAGCAAGGAGGCTTGCAGTGCTTGAAGTATCATGTAAAGAGCCAATCCAAAGCATGGATATTTCATTGATATTGTCCTACATGGTTTTAAGCAGCAGCAATGGCAAACTCTGAAGAAAAACTTGGGGCTCTGCATATATTTGTTCATGCAAGCTTTGTCCACAATTGTGTTTTCCTGAGTATTATGTAAGAAAGGAAGCATGGACACTGTTCAATATTCAGCATGGGCATCATGTGAATCATTCTAAATCTTGGGGAAGAACAGAAGTCTCGGTATTGTTTGGATATCTGCATGGATCTTGTGACTATTTATGGCCCATGGGTAATAATGGAAACCTGGGTACTGTTCGATACTCTAGATGGCTTTTATGCCTAGTTGTGGCTCTCTGGCAGAAGCTACAGTCCAAAACATGCTGGGAGTAACCCGTAGAAAATTCTGAATTCGAAGTCATGTTATTTCTCATAGGCCCATGTCTTTAAATAAATCGTGGGGGATGTTGTTGCAAGTAACTGCTCCCAATGTAGAGGTACTGGAAAGGAAGAGCACAGAGGTAGAGTCTAAATTCCCAAGATTACCCACCATGTTACATTGGCGTGCAGGAATAGGAGTGACTTTAATCTCAAGACTAGAGCCTTTATTTATAGTTTGTCGGATGGGTGATTACTCCTTCAGGGTGACAGAGTAAAGTACTCTGTCATCCTGAGGGAGAAGTCACCACCAAATTATGAATTGTCCTCTGGCCTAGCAGACATATTTTGCCATTACAGGAACTGCGGGGTCCTGTAAGTGATTTGAAAGTTCAATGGACAGATCCATCAAAAGGATGGACCCGTGCGGCACACGTTCAATGTTTTTGCTTTTCAAAAAGAGAATCCTAAAGCAGGATGTTATTATTGAAAATGAAAAACAATGACACCCCGTGCCATTGACTTTTCTTTATGGTATGGGGGTCATTTTACAGTTTTCTCTGTCCCTTACCAACCGGTTTTACCTGACAGTGACAGACAGTGAAAACTGGCCATTTGCAGCCCACTCTAAATAGAGTGTGCAGACAAATGAGAAAACCTTCAACAGGCCTTTCCCTATTGGGCCATCAGAGATGTATGCTTCGGTGGAGAAAAAGTAGTCCCCACTGTCAACAAACTGAATGTCTGCCCAAAATGAGACATGCAGGCCTTCAGTCTGGAAGAGAGGTTACTCCATCACCATGGCAACAAAGTACACTCGCGGGCAAAATGTTAATCAGGCCCTTGGTCTGTGGTAAATCACATCTATCACGAAAAATCATTGTGGTTTAGACTGGGCATATTTAAAGGATGAACCTTGACCACAATCCATGTTTCCTATTTTCATTGTGTGGGCCAAAGTCATTATTCACCACCTCCTCAATTTTATAGCAACTCACAGTACCACATCCTAGTTTCACTGTAGGATTTAAGGCATCTCTGATAGTTGGAATCTGGTTGGTCTTAATTTAATTAGCACCAAACAAATGGGAAGTGATGCAAATATAATTATTTAATGTAAGAAAGACAGAAAAGAAAGGGTAGAAAATCCATTGAAATGAATGAAATAGTGCAAATTGCCAGAACCATGATAAAGCTTTAGTAGAGCTACGTATCTATAATTAAAATAGTTATATAATTACTAAATATTCAAGTAATCATGACAGTAAGGCTATATAATCATCAATTGGTTTCCAAAATAAATTACACTTGGATGTGTTCTGTTTTTCTTCTTTTCTAAACTTGTAAAAATTACTGATGAGTGTCCCAGTTGCTGTGCAGCACAGGGAGTGGATTTATTAAAAGTAAGGGCACTTTTATTAATCTGCATGGACCTAACATTGGACCTGCAAGATACATAAATGACAACTGCCAGATAACTATGATCATAATCTAAGCACACTTATATCTCACACACCCCTCCTCTGTCACATTGCTAAGCACTGCACCACAAGGCAAGAGGACCTCTCTGGTCACTCACAAACAACACTAAAACACTTTCCACCGAGGTACACAGCAAGTACTAAACTCTTCTAACCACAAACTCTCCCAAAGTATAAACTGCTCAATTTTCGATTATATGTTTCTGTGCACCATTATGTGATATGAAGCACAATATAACTGCATGTACAATACATTACAAGTCAATACAGCACACTACAATAGGCCTCAAGTGTGGAGACTTACCCAAGGCCACATGAAGTGTCAGCTGGTTGTTGAAGCTCAATTCTATGAACTAACCTCCACTTCTCCCAGCTACAGGTCATGGTAGTATTGTTTTGTGTCCACAAGACAAAATAAGAGCACATTCCTATATATAGTGCACATTTGTATATATAGTGCGCGCTGAAGCCAGGCGCTTCACTAGCTATTGGACTCCTGAGGCGGAAGCCGGGAGAAAGCATAACTTGTGTTTTTTAAAATTTTACTTGTGATAACGTGTTCCTATCACTCCCCCATCCTACTTGCACTTCTTTGCATCTCCTCAAACAGCGCTCCACGCTGCAACGACCACTCTCTTCCAGCCGCCATTCTCGAGCGCGAGGCGCGCCACAGACACGCCCACTCTGTTGGCCACGCCCCCTCGACAGCTTGTATATATAGTGCGCGCTGAAGCCAGGCGCTTCACTAGCTATTGGACTCCTGAGGCGGAAGCCGGGAGAAAGCATAACTTGTGTTTTTTAAAATTTTACTTGTGATAACGTGTTCCTATCACTCCCCCATCCTACTTGCACTTCTTTGCATCTCCTCAAACAGCGCTCCACGCTGCAACGACCACTCTCTTCCAGCCGCCATTCTCGAGCGCGAGGCGCGCCACAGACACGCCCACTATGTTGGCCACGCCCCTTTCAACACCTCGCCTCATGACCATAAATCATGTGTCTTGGTAGGAAGCGCAGCGGACGAGCGCAGCGGGCGCGACGATTGCGCGCTGAAGGCGCGCCTAAGGCAAGCCCGTCTGCGCCCGTCCGCGACCGGCCGGGACTAGGGGCTTTACACTCTGCCCCACTTATCACCTATAGCCCGGACCTACTCCGCAGCTACCAGGGCCCCTGGCCCATCACGGCCAGTATTAGCTCTCGCATCTCTGCTTTCGGCATAGCCTCCCTCCCTCCCTTTCCTCTCCCTCCTCCTACCCCGGATACTCCTCCCACGACCTGTAGGCCTGCTCCTTCGCCAAACCCTAAAAACATCACAGCTTTTTACCTTAACACCCGTTCTGCCGTTGCCCACTCGCACGAACTCTCGGTCTTGCTGGATTTACAGGCTCCAGATCTTCTCTTCTTAACTGAGACCTGGCTCTGCGATGACTCCCTCCCTGCACTCCTATCCACCCTTCCAGCCTCCTACTATGCCCTCAGGGCCGACCGCACTTCGGGCAGAGCCGGAGGCGGTGTGGCAGTCATCGCACGTACCGTTTTCCCTTTTCAAATTCTTTCCCTACCTAACATCGCTACCACTGAATTCCTGGTGATTCGCACAGTATCCACCTCTCCCCCCCTTACCTGTCTCCTCACTTATCGTCCTCCTCAGTCCCCCCTACAGTTTCTTCCTGATTTTCTGGAGGTCTTGGCTACCATTACAATCAACAATTCCTCCATCCTGCTCCTCGGCGATTTTAATTTTTGGCCTTCCGACCCTGCCGAATGTCCATCATCAAAGGATTTTTCCGAAACCCTCCACTCACTTAACTTCATACCTCATGTCCATTCCCCCACCCACATCAAGGGTCACCTGCTTGACCAGATCTGGTCCCTGAACTGCCCTGTGGAATCCCTGTTTATCTCCCCTTGCACCTGGTCCGACCACCACTTGATTTCATTTCTCCTTCCTATTCTCCCCCCAGCTAAGCCCTCCCGGCCCAAAACACCTGGGTCCGATCATGGGGCCGTGTCAACCTCGAGAATCTCTCCTCTCTCCTTACCAGTTCTCTCCCGCCTCTTCAGGGCCTTACCACCGTTTCCCAGGCTGACACCATAGACCAGTGGCTCTCTCGCAGCTGCGACTCCGTTGCCCCACTCAAGCGCATTACTTCTAAACGCGACAAAGACGCGAACCGGTGGTTTAACCAAGAGCTTAAAGCCACCAAACTAACAGTTCGCCGCGCAGAGCGGGCTTGGAGGAGAAACTACTGCCCCATTTTGAAACTGGAATATATCAACATTCTCAACCAGTACAAAAAAAGCATCTTGGAGGCCAAAACAGCTTATTTCTCCTCCAAAATTTTAGCAGCGGAGAACCAGTCTAAGGAGATTTTCTCCATCGTTCACAACCTGGCGTTTTCGGACAGAACTACGTTAAAACCAGCCCCGTCCAATGACCTCTGTCTTTCTCTTAATAATTACTTCATCCACAAAATTATCACCATTAAGGCCAACATCCCCCCACCTTCCCCATCTTTCGTGGATCCCCAATGTCCCCCTCCCAAAGGCAAATTGACCATCTTTCCCCCCATCACTCGGGAAAACCTGGCTTCACTGGTGCCTTTGATCAAATCTGGCTCCCCTCTTGACCCCTGTCCTGCCCACATCCTCCGTCACATTTTTGTCTCCTGTCCAGATCCCCCCCTTCACCTCCTCAACAGCTCCCTCACGCAAGGCATAGTCCCTAGCTCCCTGAAGTCTGCGGTAATTGTGCCCATCTTGAAAAAACCTGGGGCAGATCCTTCTGTCCCTGCCAATTTCCGTCCCATCTCCCTCCTGCCTTTTCTAGCCAAGGTGCTCGAGCGCCACGTCACCTGCGCTCTGAGCTCCTTTGTGGAGAAACATGGAGCCCTTGCCTCCCGCCAAGCCGGTTTCCGCCCCGCACACTCTACGGAGTCCGTTGTCATGTCGGTCCTCGACACCCTCAGGGAGGGTATGGACACCAATCAGCACCAGGCCCTTGTGCTCCTCGACCTCTCAGCCGCCTTTGATACGGTGGACCACAACATCTTACTTTCCCGTATCGGGGCGGCGGGGATCGAGGGGACTGCCCTGGTCTGGTTGTCCTCCTTCCTGAGTGACCGCACCCAGGCTGTCCGCCTGGGTGACTTCACAGCGGACTTCCGGAAAGTTCAGTGCGGGGTTCCTCAAGGCTCATCTCTTTCCCCCCTTTTGTTTAATCTATATATCGCCCCTCTTATTTTCTCCCTCCAACAGATGGAGGTCGCCGTATTTAACTATGCGGATGACCTCCAGCTGGTCTTTGATCTTTCCTCTCCTTCTGCTGTCTTCAATTTTCAAACCATCATGTCTCACATCAGGGACTGGATGAGCCACAATCACCTCAAACTCAACCCGGACAAAACCGAGCTGGTATTGACGGGTGGTTCATCCAGCCCCTGGTCCCCCCTCTTCTGGCCCCCCTCTCTTGGCTTTCCTCCTGCCCCCTCTTCTTCAGTCAAAACACTAGGCATTAAACTTAACTCCCAACTCACCCTCCACTCCCAGGTCAGCTCTGTGGTATCTTCCTCTTTTCTCTCACTGCGTACTATACGCAAGGTGTCCCGTTTCTTTACTTTTTCTGCTCTTAAACTTATCATTCTGGCCATGGTGGTGTCCCGCCTGGACTATGGGAACGCTCTGTATGCCGGTATTCCTGCATACAGTCTGCGCCGCCTACAACAGATCCAAAACCAGGCGGCCCGCCTGGCTTTCAACCTCCCCAAATTCCACCACTCTACCCCACTTCTGAAATCTCTTCACTGGCTCCCCGTGCGGGCTAGACTTCAATTTAAGCTCGCATCCATCACTTTCCTGGCCCGATTGGACTTGGCACCCGCCTTCATCTCCTCCGAGATTGTTCCTTATGTCCCCTCCAGGGACCTACGTTCGTCTTCCCAGTCCCTCCTCACCATCCCTCGCTTCCGGAGAAAGAAGTGGGGCGGCTCCAAATTTGCTATTCTGGCACCTACCCTCTGGAATTCCCTTCCCCTTCATCTTCGTGCTATCACCCTCTATCCCCAATTCCGCAAAAGTCTTAAAACCTACCTATTCACAAAGTCCTTTGAATAAAGGCTCCTCTCTCTCTCCCTGCTCTTAAACCTCAGCCCCCACTAGCTACAGCGCCAAGAAACCGCCGGTATACGTGCGCTCTAAAAGTGCTTTTAAACTCAAACTCAAACTCCTGGTAACTTTGTGAAAAGGAGCAGATCAGAGCAAAACCTTGCTTCTGTGGAATCCCAAATTCTATGTTATCTGAGTACTGATTAAGTATGTTTGGCTCTCTGTGTGTTCTTTTGACCCAGAATACGGGGCTTAAATACAGAATCTGTTTACCTCTTGCTGATTGATGCTCTTGTAGACTGATGATTCCCTAGTGGTCTGACCTGACATGTGGTAGGATGGGTGGACAGAATGGAGAGGGTGATGGGTTCTGGGTATGAGAGTTCAAGTGTATGCTCCACCATCCTGTGCTACACTATCCCAAAGAGAATATTTGTGTTATTTTATGTGACTTAGGCCAAATTCAACACACCATACTTATATTAATAGAGTTTACAAGTTACATTGAAAATATATCATCCAGTTTTGACTTGCCTGAAAAATAAGAGGGAGGGGGTTTAAAATAAAAAGAAATCAATTTCTTCTTCAAACATTACCAACTGAGTTAAATGCTGTGTTGTTGGGCAAAACCTTTTATAGTACATGCCCAGACCAGAAGCCTCATGCTGTAAAAAGTTGTGCACTGCTTAAAAAGGCAAACAAAGTATTAAAGCAACTCATCCATGAGCCACTTGCTCCAACCCTTACTCACATTTTTTAAATCCAAACATTCCAATTCTAACATGATTGTTCTAACTTTCATTATGACCATCCATGTTAAAATATACTGCCCCACCATTGTGCCATCTCGATGCCATACTTCTCTCCCCAGTGAAAATTACTACAATGGACATATCCCTTGAGAACCAAGACAGATGGGAGAGGCAGCAGATGGTGCTATTGTGAGTTTCCTGGGAGCCAGCCGCCACACCACGAGCTACACGTCGGAGCTCTGACGATCGGTGGTCGATGTGCTGACCTGCAGTTTTCCCGTGGCGATCTGGGACTGATGTCCGTGCTGGCGTTGGTAACTGACCGGGAAGGTAAAACCCCCGGCTGCTGTAGCCCACTTCTAGGCAGCAAGGGTGTGCGAGCTGGAGCCTCTGTTTTGCTGCATTTGAGGTGCTGCATTTTTATCCTTGAGGGACGATCGGCTGCTATTTCGAGTGAGGCTCAAGCCGGCTTGCTCGGAAGGAGCTGAAGCCCCGGGACTTCGAGACCACCTGCAACACACCTCTACTGGCAGAAGTGTAACATGACGACGCAGGGGCAGAAAACTATTAAACTAAAAATGTCTCTGAATCAAGGAGGCTTAGAAAGAGACAACATAGAGAGACCAGCGGAGAGACTCCCTGAAAAAAAGGATCCCCTCCCAAAAGGTGAACGGGATGGGGGGAATACTAAAAAGAATCGTGGGAAGTCAGTAGGACTTAATGTGATAAAAGAAAGCTTAAAGGCAGGAGGCGGGATTTTGCCCTTCATTGCCAAACATTTCCCTTTTATAACTAAGTCCCCCCACACACTTATAGACTCTAATACACCTGATGGGGGGGCCCATTAATCCAAGTGGGGCTAACCAGGTGGCTGAGGGGGCCAAGGAGCCGGATGCCGTGCTACAATTTTTGCGAACTGCCTCAGTCAATGCCTCAGACAATGTTTGAAATAGTACCAGGAGTGAGGTGACTGGGGAGTATATGTTGCTGCTAACACCAGCTCCAGGGGTATCAAAACATGTCCCGGTCACTGCAGAGGCACTAAGTCGCACCCCGGTCATTCCAGACACCGCCACCAGCGCAGTAAATCCCTCCCGGGAGAAGAATGAAACTGTGGGTAGTGATTATCCTAAGGAGGGTGGTTGCATGGACCAATAGACCCGCAGACTCCGGATCTAGCTACCGAAAACTTTTTCTCGGTCTCTGATGGGTCATTGTCTGGAATGGAGAATGAAGATTTTCTGGTCAGCTCCTCCGAGAGCAGTAAACAAGAGGACAATGAATCTGACCCAACTACTGGGAAACATCACTTACAACGAAACTTTTACAACGCACTACCATTACAACGCAACCATTACAACGCAAACCATTACAACGCATTGCTGTGGGGGGCGCTATAGGATAGGGAATAGGTTAATTTACTATCCAATAACCTTCCCTAGTGTCCACGGGGACTGGAGTTGGAATAGTAAATGAAACTATGCACTATCCAGCACCCAGAAGCACTATGCGTTGTAATGGTATGCGATGTAAAAACCGCGTTGTAAAGGCATGCGTGGTAAAAGCATGCGTTGTAATGTCATACATCCCAACTACTAGAACCATTCAGCAAAAAAAGAAAGTTAGGAGTAAAAAGCGGAGTCAGCTGAAATGGGATCATTTAGACTCTCACGGATCATTCCCCCTGTAGGCTTCCCCCAATCTCCAGACTGAGAAGAGTCCACATACAACCGCTGGAAGTCTGCTGAACCCTCCCTGGCTTCCATACTGGATTCTATTAAACAATTTTGTGATGAAGCAAGAGCGAACAGCCTTGCCGCCAAGGGGGCTTCTAAAAAACTCCAGGGTGGTATCAGGAAGTTGAATAAAATCTGCACGTATACTGGCGATCGAGTCCCAGTGGTTGAAGCCCGGCTGAGTCTTTGGAAACCAATATGTCTAATGTGAAAGAGCAAGGTTCATCTCATGCTGCTTGCTTAACTGACCTGATGTCAAAGCTGGAGGCTGTTATAAAACAGGGGCTAACCCAATTGTAGTCAAAGGACCTGGGTATCAAGTGTTATAGTCAACAGTTGGTCCTAGACAACAATTCAACATATAAATCAATTTTTATAGTAGTCTGCTATGAATAATTTCCTTTAGTCACCTTTGGATTAAATCACTATGATTAATACAGAACAATACATGATAGATATAATAGCCCCAAGATTTATCAATTGGTACAAGATAACCACACCTGAAACCAATAAGTCTCCATAAAGTCCATGAGACTTTCTTATTTAATATACATTTTGTAAATAGCAATTATAAAATACAATTATATACAAAAGGGGTTCCAATATCAATAAAGTGCACAGAAAAGAGTGAGAGTAAGTGCTCATATGATTGATCAAGAGGATCAATGAAGAAGAGTGAAAATGATTTATATACAGAAATGAGCCTGCCCTAACTCAAAAGCTCGCAAAAAATGTAACTCTTTTTCGCTGGCACATGGATCATAAGTCCTCCCGTATTCCTTAATTTGCGACAATTGGCAAAGGGAAGGGGGAGAGAGGGGAAAGGGGCCGGAAAATGTAGGTGCAGGCTCCAAGGGAAAATTGTCGACGTTTCGACCCAGAGCGGAAAGGCGGGTAATTGGATTCTTCAAGGACGGGTCTTCATCAGGACGGGGCAGGGAAAGGGGGCGAAGGGTTTCCCAATGTGCACGAAGATAAAATAACCCCAAGGTCAGTGGGCACCTGTAACAACAAATGAAATGCGGGCTAAATATCTCCAAATCATGTTCTAAACAAAAACTAAATGAAAGAAGAAGGTCGCGCACTTACCCTTGTATGGTGTGCCACCTGTGCATTGTTAATCCCCACCCAAATGGTTTATCACTGTGCTGACTCTAGCACTGAAAAAAGGAAAGATGCAAGTTTGTCATCAGTGCTGCTATTAATCAGGAGCATCTGGTCTATGCATGGCGATTGTGCACTCATATACATCAAGATATATCACCATGTTTAGTCAAAGGGGGTATCCCTTAGTGAGTCACCATAATTTCTCGTTCTAGCAAAAATAAGGGGAAATGTGCACCAAAATGGTCACAACCTCTTCAAAAAGAATCATGCTTTTTGAGCCTGTTTACCACAGTATCATACTGTGTCGACAAACGACACTGCCTGACCATTTGAAAAATCTCACTCCATAATTTGAAAGAAACCCTGGGTCGTACTCACCCACGAGTCGTCCCACGGTGGCGTTCTTCGTTAGTAAAAGTTGATTGCTAAAAAAGAGCGGGAAACCCTCAATTAGAAACTGGACACGAAGTTCATAAAAGAAAAGGATCGCTTAAGAGCCAGAGTTGGGGCTAATCATTCTCTACGTCATACCTCAAGTCGATTGTACGACTACGGAGGAACAAATCTTCTCCTTCACAAGCAGTCGATAGCTCTGTACTGCCTCGGTGAAAAACGCAGAAGCAACGCGCACGACGTAGCTCACCGGTAACATAGCAACCGGCGCGTGTACGTCACGGTTTCTTCAGCGCGAACGTGGTTGCCTAGCAACCTAGGGGAAGTCCATAATGTATGCATCACTATTCCTAGTGGGCATTTATACTGGACATTTTATGACGGCTTATGACAGAGCGGTTCCGTCATGGCCCGCCCCGCTCAATAGAACGCTCAGCGCAGGCGCGGAATCCGCGCCACGCAGGCGTGCCGGGCGGGCCATGACGGAACCGCTCCGTCATCAGCACAGCGCGGCCGCGGCTGATGACGGAGCGGTTCCGTCATCAGCAGGGGAGGGGTTAATCACTAACAAATGTATAATCATCCTTCCATCAGTTGTCCAACAAACACCCTCCTCTCCCTTCTACAATATTAACACTAACGCGCAACACACACACTGCACACTACCACACTTTGTAACTCTTGCAACAAATCAGTCTAAGATAAACACTCTCACCTCTACTTCATTCCCTCCTACACACAACATACACTCTACTCATAAACACATCACCACCCCCTCTAAATCATATCCTCCTCTCACAAACAATACTACACAACCAAATCCAGTGCATGAAACATATACATCAGCACCCTTTTTCACTACTCCTCAAAAGCAAAACATATCACACACACCAGCACAACAAGATCTTCAAAGCGCAACACCTCATAACACTTACCATCACAAAATACAAACATATACCCACCTTTCAAACCACACAAAGGAACAAACTCCAATGCCAAGCTTTCACTCTTCCACCACACCTAACACAAATACAGCAATACAGCACCTCTCTTCTAACCGCCTCTCATCCATTGGACAATTTAGAACATTACTACATGACCCACATGCTGCACCATCTCCCCTGACTCATACATCTTCCGCCTTAAACACACACAAAAAATATAAGCAACATGTCACATGTCACAACTTTGCTTCCCCATGTCTACTTCACAACAATGTTACACCACAAAAGCAACACAGCACTCCAACTCACTCTCAAACACCATCTCCAACACATACACATGCAGACCCATCAAAATGCCTTCTTAGCATGCTGGATGAGGAACACGATACAGAACAGCTACATGATTGCTATCCTAATACAGCTAATACCAGCACTAAAAACACACCTGCTACCTACCCACACAATGGATGTATGTCGTTACAACGCATGCTTTTATAACGCATGCCATTACGACGCAACTTTTACAACGCAAGTCGTTACAACGGCTGGCGTTGGGGGGCGCTGGATAGTGAATAGTTTAATTTACTATTCCAACTCCAGTCCCCGTGGATAGTAGGGAAGATGTTGGATAGTAATTAAACTATTCCCTATCCTAGAGCGCCCTCCAGCGCAATGCGCTGTAATGACTTGCGTTGTAAAAGTTGCATCGTAATGGTAGTGCGTTGTAAAAGTTGTGTTGTAAAGGATGTTTCCCCCTCACAATACTGGTCACTCTATCAAACAAAGTCCCACTATCACCAAAGGCCACTCATTAAACTGTCTACTAATAAATGCTCGATCCCTCTCTAAAAACAAGCATCACATCTACGACCTTCTCACCGATGCAAAACCAGACATACTATTCATAACCGAATCATGGTTGGGAGAAGATATGGCTCCAGTCCTGCACGAAGCCATTCCTCTAGGCTATCAAATAATCACCCAAAATCTTATCGCCGAAAAAGGAGGTGGTCTAGCTGTTGTATTCAGGCAAACAATACATATCACTAACATTGACAACATCTCCATAAAGAATTGTGAGGCTCTTCTAACAAGATGCAATCCTACACTGTCCTCGTCCTGTAGCTTCCTGCTCCTTTCAGACCTCCACCTAGCAAGGAAACCTTCCCAGAGGCACTTCTAGACACAGTTCAAACCTGATAACAGTACACTCCAACCTATGCGTTCTGGGTGACTTTAACATTTGGTTTGATAAACCCAATATGACCCTTTCAAAAACTATAATCACCAGCCTAGACACATTGAACCTGCATTAGATTGTCCACAATCCTCCGACACACACCGCTGGACATATCCTAGCTGTCATTTTTGCTAATACTGAACTAGTTACCTTTCAAACTATGACTCCAGTCACATGGTCAGAACACCACTTGCTTGCCTTACAACATAAACAACGCTAAGCGACTCACCAAAAACTACCTTACATCCATCCACCTATCGGCCGTGGAACAAACTCAATTTGGAACACTTGGAAACACAACTAACATCCAGTACAAATCTGGAAAGCATAAATTCTGTTCAAAATCTATATGAGTGGCTACAGGAAGCTTTTGACATCCTGATACCACTCAAAACCACACAACAGAACAAAAGAAAAAAAGCGCCTTGGAGAAACATAGAAATAAAAGACATAAAAAAATTAATTAGAAAGCTGCAACGTACCTGGCTCAAAACAAGCGCCAAACAAGACAAACTTCACCTACAGAAATGTAACATATTATACAAGTCTGCTATCAAAAAAGCTAAGAAAAGGTACTATTCAGACAGAATTCAAAACGCTAAATGTGCAAATAAAGAATTCTATAAAATACTCAATGAATTTCGCAAACCAAATTGCCTAGAAGGAACTCATCCTGTTACTGGAGAAGTGTGGCTCACTGGTTAGAGGAGGCAGACCTGGAAGCAAAGGTCAGCCCGGAACCAGGGTTCAATTCCTGCCTCGACGGGGTCTTGAGTCCTAAAGTGTCCATGGACTCGACAATTCTCGCTCCGGTGCCTACTCGATTCACGGGTTCACACTCTGCGACTCTGGGCAATAGCTTGCTTAATCTCCACAACGGCCCCTCGCGGCGGGATGCCTGGCTTTCACCTTGCGGATACCCTGCCGGGGTTATCTCACTGGGGAATACCGGGACGGGTTCCCTAAGCAAGCGCTTGGTGATTTGCGCTATATAAATACCTGTACATTTACATTTACAATTACTGAAGATTTCACAGACAAACTGGCAAATCATTACATAGACAAAGTAGACACATTGGAATCGCACTTAAAACAGAAACAAACAGAAACAAAGCACCAGCCGCAACCCTTGTACAAAACAACAATCCAAGAATGCTCTAATCAAGCCTCTCCGTTCCTTCCGACACATCTCACACAATTAATTTTTGAACCTGGTCAAAGCAAGCAGGCCTCCCAGCAGCCTTTCTGACCTCTGTCCGCCACAAACTTTCAGGACAATTCTTTTAACAACCTCTGCTGCCACTCCAGTAAGAAGAATCATCAAAGATTCCTTAACTACTGAAATATCTCCAGAAGAACTCAAAAAGACATACTGAAGAAAACAAACTTGGACCAGCTGAACCCTGACAACTACAGACCCATTACAAATGGACCGTTCCTGGGCAAACTGATAGAAATAGCAGCGTTCACCCAGATGTCACAATTCATTGAAGAGAATGACATACTTTCAGACTTCCAAACAGGATTCCATCCGAGAAGAGGCGCTGAATATGCCCTCCTAGCCATCTGGGATGACCTAAAGAATACAGTTGACCGCAGCAGGGTTGCTGCACTACTCCTCTTGGACCTCTCAGCTGCCTTTGACACGGTTGACTATGACACTCTGAAACAAAGACTCTATGAAGCCGGCATAGAGGGAACTGCTTTAGACTGGATAGCGTCCTACCTTCGAAACAGATCTAATGTCATTCATGCCCCACCTTTCTCGTCCAAACCATACTCCACAAAAGCAGGGGTCCCTCAAGGTTCTATCAGCTCGTCCATGCTTTTCAACATCTACATGACCAGTACTGATCAATACATTTCACCTCACGTGCTATAAGTATGCAGATGACATGCAAATACTCCTTCAACTGAAATGCCCCAAAGACATTGGAAAATCACCAATTTTCAGCTGTCTCAGAGCCGGGGTTCAGTGGATGACCATCTCAAATTGAATACTTCAAAAACATAAATACTCACGTTTGGCGATTGGAAACATTCAACCCATTTGCCGCATGACCTGATGAACTGGGATCACTGCATAAAGTATTAGAGGAAGTAAGAAACCTCGGAATGACCATGGACTCCAAGCTGTCGATGAATGCTCAAGTGGATAAACTAGCAAGATCAAGCTTTCCCTCATTTGGAATTTCCACACAAGGTCCAAGCTACCATCTCCCTTGTTCTGTCCAAACTCGATTACGCCAA
This sequence comes from Lissotriton helveticus, assembly GCF_964261635.1. NCBI lineage: Eukaryota > Metazoa > Chordata > Amphibia > Caudata > Salamandridae > Lissotriton > Lissotriton helveticus. Next base: position 1,235,136,584 of record NC_136063.1, on the reverse strand, counting down.
TAGCCCCTACCACGGATCAACTTTAATGACCATGAAAAGACTACAACGGATTCAGAACTCGGCTGCCAGACTACTCTTGCATATCAAACCACAGGACCACATCTCCCCTGCCTTGAAAGCCCTGCATTGGTTACCGGTTGCCAGAAGATCCACGTTCAAGCTGCTTTGTATCACCCACAAAGCAATACATGGAATGGGACCGCTCGTCATCAGGAATAAAATCACCAAACACATTCAACAAAGGAACTTCCGCTCTAAAGGAGCATCTCGCCTCAAAATCCCACCATACATGAAAAAAACAATGGGTGGAACTTCCTTCTCTGTTCAAGCAGCCAAACTATGGAACTCTTTAACCCCCAAAATAATGTCCACCGACAACCACCTTAACGCGGGAAAACTACTCAAGATTTGGCTCTTCCCCACATAAGCACCATACGCAAACAGAAATTTACAGCATATCCCTGTGTATGTACGCATTTTTTTTCACTATAGATATGTACCTATCTTTGTGTATTACTTTGTATAAACATGTAAAATAATGATGTTGTTGAGAGAAAAAATAATAATAATAAATAAATAAATAAAAATCATCTTTGGTCTACATGTACATACTTCCATTGTGCATCTATGTACCTTCCATGTACTTGGATCTGTGTGTCTGTTACTTTTCTCCTGAAAAAGCATATCCAATGCACTACCCTATTTCTCATCCTGTGCCTCTATCAATATTTTTAATCTACATATACTTACCTCCTTTATGTATCTATATACTTTCAATGTAATTATGGATCTAAACATTTATCACTTTCTTCTAATTTAGCATTTCCAATGCACTACCCTATTTCTCAGCCTATACTTCGCTCGGACTTCTTTCAGATAACAACCCTCTTATTATTCATATAGAGGGATTGGTGAATAGTGAGTGAAGCTCTAACTGGACCTTTGAAAAAGCCCTCTTACACGATAATGATTACCGAGAACACATGAAAAGCTGGATAGATGAGTTCTTAGAGATAAATTCTGGGTCAGCCTTGGTAATGGTTGTCTGGGACACACTAAAGGCAGGTATAAGGGGGGAGACGCTCAGATTTTCCATTAGAAGGAACAAAAAAGAGAATGTGCAGGCTGAGTCGTTACTCAATCAAATGATAGGAGCTGAAAGAAAACTAATACAGGCTGTGCAGTCGGGAACCAGAATTGAAGAAGCACAGACCAACGTTGGGGTTGCTAAGGCAGAGATGGAGACAATATTAGCAGAAAGAACTGCGGCAAAATTGGCCTCATCCCGAGAAAGACTTTATGAATGCCGTGAATTTATCGGCCATCAATTGGCCTTCACTACCAGACAACAGATTGCTTCTAATATAATTTCTTCAATCCAAACAAACTCTGAAGGGCTAACTAATTATCCTATAAAAATTGAGGAGGCTTTCAGAGATTTCTATGAGAAATTATACACAGAAGAAATTACTAAGTCTAGAGAGCTCAGAGAATCGGAGATTAATAACTATATAGATGCTATTCCAGTAGCTGGGCTCAATAGAGAGAGTAGCGACCAACTGGAAATCTTCCCAGCCTGGAAGGAAATTGCAACTGCTTTAGCAAGCCTCCCCGATGGCAAGGCTGCAGGTGAAGACAATATTCCAGTTGAATTCTATAAAATCTGTTCGCAACAAATAAAATACCTATTTATAAATGTAGTTCCTTCTATCTTTAATGGCTTATCCCCACCGCAGTCTTGGTCAACATCAAAAAATATTTCTAAAAAAAAACAAACCTCCTCTGGAAATGTCCTCATACAGACCAATAACCCTCGTTAACACCGACCCAAAGATATTTTCTAAAATTCTTGCATCCAGATTGTCCTCAAATATTGAGTCTCTTGTTTCCAACTGGCAGCACGGATTTATACCAAAAAAGGGCAGCACGGAACATGTCCGTCGGACCATCACCCTACTCTACGCTGCTAAGGTATCAGGAGACCCAATCGCACTAATACTCGTAGACGCTGAAAAAGCATTTCATCGTGTCTCCAGGAAATATCTATGGGGGGTGGTCATGAAGCAAATTGGTTTCGGTCCCAGGTTTCTGCAGGCATTGCAAGCTTTATATCAAGGTCCCACTGCTAGAATTTCGATCAATGGACATCTGACAAGGCAGATAGGGATAACACGCGGTACAAGACAAGGATGCCCTTGCTCACCGCTGCTATTCTCTTTGTACATTGACCCTTTGATCAACAAAATCAAACTTACTCCAGAAACAGTAGCAGTGAGCAGGTTTGGCACTGACACGAAGATTATGGCCTATGCCGATGATCTAGCCTTAGTAACTCCTGAACCCGAAAGGGCCGTTAAGGCTAAGTAACAAGAGGCTCAAGAATTTGGGAAGTTATCCGAATATGCCTTCAATAAATCTAAAACTCAGATTGTGCTAAACAAATATATAAGCTGGGATGATGCTAGAGTAACCCAGAAGGCTAAATATTTAGGGGTCAATATAGTCTCCAATTTAGATTTAATCTATACAGAAAATCTGACCCAGCTTGCATCCGATATGAAAAAGTCACTTAAAAGGATTAAAAACATGCATTTGATAATAGTGGGGAGATGTAATATTCTAAAGATGACCTTTTTCCCAAATTGTTATACTTCTTTAGGACCATCCTGTTAGAATTTAATAATACAATGCTGCATATATTCGATCACATTTTCTCTCAGTTTATCTGGGCTTATGCACAACCAAGAAGAGCTTTTACATTACCCAGAGAGAGCACGGAGGGTGGGGTCTCACTAATATAAAATTATACTACTGGGCTACTGTTCTGCAATATAGTTCTGAGCTTCTGCATGATCTTCCCACGGAGAACCCCTCGGGCCTTCCATCCCCCATACAATACTACTAGTCGAAACGGTAAGGGGATGCCTTTGGCATCAGCTGGATCATTGTTATTTCAAACGGGTCAGATTTAAGACTCTTATGAATGCTTATAGAGTATTTATTAATATGCGCAAATTACTCGGACTCGCCAAATTAAATTACTACACACTCCACCAGGAATAATAGTAACCTACCACTCATTTTTCAAAATGCATATCTTCCACTGTGGTATCAAACGGGCTTCTCCGAATTGGGAGATGTAATTCCTTCAGAAGGCATTTGGCCTTTCAGTACTCTGAAATCCCGGTATAACCTGGACAATAGTCAGCTTTTTCAGTATAATGCCATCACAGGATATTTAACAAATAAAACTGGCTGCCCAGCAGGGTTCGCTAAAATAGCCCTTATAGACAAAATCCTAAAGCCCAGTATACCACGGATTGGAAGTATCTACATAATGCTAAATGAGTGGAGGTCGGATGACATTAGTAAAGTGGATGAAAAATGGCAGCAGAAACTGAATGTGCCACCTAATACCTTTTGCCAAGCCCTAAGTCTCACACAAACACAATTTTTTAAAACCGTTAATTTCTTATACATAACACCAAGCAGAGTGGCTAAATTGGGTAGCGGTACTGGAACAATTTGCCTGAGATGTGCTGAGTGCAGTGCAGACTCAGTACACATGTTTGCCACATACCAAAACTGGCCCCATTATTTGATAGGGTGCAACCGTTCATTAATAGAGTTCTTCTACAAGAAATACAATTGTTACCGGTCACTGTAATGCTAGGACTAAATGATACGATCAACATAAAATCGGGGGGAGCCTTCTTGTTTTTGGCTATGACTATCCTTCAGATATGTATTGCCTCATATTGGAAGGACCCAAACCTTCCCTCTTTTGCACAATGGCAGGCTCGATTGCTTGCCACTTACAAACTTGAGATAGCTATATATGCCAGAAAAGGTAGGGCTGGGGAAAAAAAGGGATTAGAGATTTGGGCTCCCCTAACCCGGTGGCTTAGCACATTGACTGTACAGGAGGTGTAGTAATGTTTGGTATTGTGTGATAATACTTTTGCTGTGCATCTATTTCTGTCTGCCGTTCGTGTCTTACTCCCCTAGCCTTCCTCTCCGACCCAGCCTCTTCCCCACTTGTAGGTTTATTCTTTCTCTCTTCTCCCATTCGGCTCCGGTTTATGTCTCTCTTTGTGTTTCATGGCTTCCCCTTACGTCTTTACCTTTCTGATTTATTTTTCTAATTGATCATTAATCTGGTTAATTGATTTGCACTGCTTGCAATATATATTGACATTTGCTTTCGGACTTGGTGAGGGGGGGTCTTTGGTCTGGGAATTGAAGTTATTACATTGTAATTTTTTTTGTTTGGAATAAGAAACAAAGAGATCCAAGACAGATTACTAAAGAGACACATTCTATAAGCTGCACAACAAACAATAATAGGAAAACCTATACATACAGATATCAGACAACAAAATCCTACTCTTTATAGGTGTGGAAGTTGAACACATTGATTCCACAGGTGTGGGAGCCCTGAGATTATCTTACATAATCATTTAAATACTATGCACGACATCATACTCAATCACACCTTCTCCTACACAACACTCTCCTATGCTCAAACAACACAGGTATCACTCTATTACGACCATCTCTTTCCACACTTTCTTTAACTTCTTTTTCACCTCTCAATTCAGAAGGTGGAACCATTGTTATGGGTTTTTTGGCCCATATTTTCCCATCACTTATATTAATTGCATTTCTGAAAATATTAATCACTTTTATGGCCTTAGTAAACGTTGACTGCTTCTGACAACCATTAGGTGCTTTTACTTTCACCCTGTCCCCTCCTCTTCATTTGTTTGTCTAACACATTTTCCATCCATTCTTTCCCATTACCATAGTATTTGCCTTTTTTCACTGCATTCAACCTAAACAAGTTTTGCTACCTGGTGTTCTTCTCAAGAACAACTCAAATAGAGATTTCTTAGTTGTTGAATGTAGTGCTAAATGATAAGCTGTATCCTGTTCTTGCAACATTTTTCTCCAATGAAAATCATTCACTCTTTCCAAATGAAGGCATGTGTTAAGAGTCTTGTTCATTCTTTCCACAGCACCATTATTTTCTTAATGAAAATTGAACTTGTTTATGCTCACATTCACAAACTTAAATATATTCCTCTATCTTTCTCGAGTAAAACTGAGGATCACTCTCCCAAAAAACACATTCCAGATAACTTTCTCTTTTGGAAACATCTTTTAGAAACATAATTATACTACTGGACATGAACTTCCCTACACTCAGCACCTCAACCACCTAGAGTAAATATCTATCATAACCATTAAATAAGGATGTCACGGGGTCAAGACCTGCCCCGTAACTGACTCTCGCTCTCGATTGCAGGACTGGCCGGGGCCCTTTAAGGACGGCCCGGATTTTCCTGCCTGGTACTCTGCCCCTGTGACGTCAGGCTCCCCAAGCCTATCAGGAGCGCTGACTGGACGGCAAAAGGCGGACCCGGAAGACGCGGAGCTGTGGACGTAGCGACACGAGTTGCAGGTGGAGAAACCGAGTCGTAGTGAAGCCGAACACCTCTGAGGAACGGACGGAGAGTACACCGGAGAAAGGAGAGCCACCATCGGTACAAAGACCCACGAAGAAGCTGAGGTCGCGGATGCCGCTGGTCGAGGGAACGTCCCGGAGGCGTCACCCCAGGAGGAGCCAGGAGGCCAGGTCCCCACGCTTCGCCCAGCCACGCGCAGGAAGACGCGTGGCTCCCACAGGTACGAGAACGAATGCGTGCCTTGCTCACTTTTAACCGGGCTGGAAGTGGGTAACAGAGGGAGGAGGGAGGGAAGGGACTGGGCACTTGTCTTTTGAGCACAGCCACCCTGCACTGATCGGGTAGAGCTCTCCAGTATCAGGTGAAGGTCGCTTATCTCCTCACGATTGTTACCCTCACGACCCTTTGCCCTTTCAGTTGTAGTGGTATTGAGCTGTGCCCTAACAGCCGCGTTTCTTTTAATTTCATGTTGGGTTCGAGCTCTACTGGCAGAAGAGGAAGAATACCCCGCCTACAAAGCAAGCCTGCCCCAACCAAGAGGATCCCTGCTCTTTGGACCGGACTGTGCGCAAGCAGCCTGTTGACTCTGTAAAATCCTTAATAAACATAAGTAAACTGCACTTCAGTGTTGGCTCCTTCCCTCCTTGTCAACCCCCAAGGTGACAAAGCAGTAGAAGGCTCACCTCTCAAAGGTCTTACAAGACCAACAGCTGTTATTTGCCATTGATAATCAGGCAAGTTTCTACAAACCATAGGGATGGTTCTTGTTTTCAATTTCTATTTCTTGTCACAAATATTACATTCAGTCCTGACTCTTACAAAATGTTCAACCTCTAAATGGGCACCAAAAATCTGCTCTTATTGTTTTCTGTGGTCTTCATCATCCCTATATGCCCATCATGAGCCAACTCCAGCAACTTACATCCCAGAGACTGCAGAGGAATCAACTGTGTTCCTCTCAATTACAAACCCGTCTCCACAGTCAATTCATCAGTAACCTTATTCCAGTTCTTGTCATAGTCAACAATATTACTAACTCAATTACCCTAATCAAAATATCACCTTTTCCTAAAACTCACCTCCAACTCCTTTCTCCAATTGCACCTACTTCACCTCACACACATTCATTCCTTCATCATTGAATTAATCTCCTAACAAAGATTCCTCATCCATGCTCATCAACCTGGACAAATATTCAACTGAACTTTCCAACACTGAAAAAAATATCTTACAACTGAATCCCCCCTCCCTTATCCTGGTCCAAATCACATCCAACCCTATTTTTGTAAAAGCCTTTATAGGTGGTTTATGATTGGTATGTACTTTAAAACTTGTTATCCGGATCAAATTCCAGAACTTATTCAGCCCCTAATAGATAGCCAATGCTTCTTTCTCAATCACAGAATATTTTGGCTGTGAGGTACCTCGAGGGGAAATGCAATCAATTTTTCTATACCCTGACTCGTATGAAGAACTGGCCCTTTCTTTTTCACTTGTTCACTACAGTTGTTTTGTCTCCAGGCGCAAATGCGTACAAGCAAAGTTCATGCAACAAATCCTCTTTTAGGATTACAAAATTACTCAGGCATACATTTCCCCACAAGATACTTCTCAAATTCCTTATAGTAACAGATGTATCTGCATAGTTTTTTAAATAAACTGTCCATATTAGACATTATTATCTCTTTGCTACTTGTTTTTTTCATTTTTTGAATTGTGTTGATAAATTCCTTCTTTTGAGAAACCTCCGAGCCTGAAATGAGATGTCCTAAATTGTTCACCTTGCTCACCCTAAATTGACATTTCATTTTTCTAACCGCAATTTTAGCCGATAAATTTGTAATCTTTCCAACACACATCTTAGCCTCATGTGATGTTCTTGAATATCCTCCCTAAATAGAAATATATCGCTGTGATAGGATTTCACTCCATGAGCACTTTTCATCACACTCATCATTAGTCTTTGAAAATGGAAGATGCTGAAATGAGTCCAAAAAGCATTCTTTCAAATTTGACTGTGCCCATTGGCATTATAAAAACTGCCAATCTTTGGGATTTCTCTTCCAATTTGGTCTGATGGTACGTTGCTGTCTAATCTAGTGCTGTAAAATACTTTTTGTAGTATTCTCTTTATATCTATTGTATGATGATATCTTGGAACCTGGAATGCTATTATGATGAATGTTCCTAATGATTTCAGTTACTGCTTTCTAGCTGATGGTTAGGGTGTTTATAAATAAACCTTGCTACAATTTACATCTTTCAATTACCTTTATTTACAACTTTTCATTGGCTATGAGGACGGGATGGAAGAGAAGAAGAAAAACACCTTAACATCAAGCTAAGTGTTTTGGCACATTTTTTGAACTAATTTAAAAAAGAACTTTGCGTGAAATCAGAATGAAGATAAATAATTTTTAAATGTGCATGAAGAGTTGGTAAATTGCAGTCAGTATTATCGTTGTCTGGACCGACTTTGAGCTTCCCCTGCGGCTGTAATTTTAAATGGGAAATTAAAGAGTTTGCCCAGCGGCAGTTGGTTGAATCAGAGGAGGCATTCTGAAGGTCTAAAATTTGTTAAGAAGAGAAAACGATAACTTTGTTGTGAACAGTCAGAATTCATCACTTCCCCTGCGGCAGTAAAGTGAAAAGAGAAGTATATATATATATATATATTTTTTTTTTTTTATTGAAATGGTGACTTCTCCCGCGGCAGTTAGTGAGTACGTGTTTGGGAAGGAAAAGAAATGAAAGTACAGTATTGCTGCGCTAACGGAAGGAAGAAAATTGTGTTCTGTTATTGAAAAGAAACGTCGTTTTCTGTTACCGTTTACATCTTCGTTGGATTGAAAAACTGTAAGACGAGCTCTTCCCTGTTCGGCGTTGTCAAAGGAATGATGACGTGTTGGAACGTATAACGGGAGATGGTGAAGGACAAGCTAGAAACATCGCGAGATTTGGAACGCTTTCTTCTCTTCGCGTAAAAGGAAAAAACGTCAACTTGGAACGGCCTCGGTTTGTTGTGTTATTCGAGATTTGTAGCGCATTTCTCCCAATGCGTGTTTAAGAAAACATCATTTTTATCTGCCTCAGTCTGCTGTGGGTACTTTATCGTTTCTGTGGCAGTCTTGGACTTGTATGTGAAGAATATCAACAGGTGTGATCGAACTGGGAAGGAAAACTACTGTAGTAATTGGAAAACAAGATAATTTATTTTATTTAATTTTTGATTTCATTTCTCTTAGTGTGAGATTGTTTAAATGTCTTAAAAAGAAGAGACATTTACTTAAGTTATGCTAATTATTAGTGTGTGATATCATATTAGCAATATGGTATAATATTTTTTAAAAAAGGAAAAAGAAGAAATTATATACTTAGTACTGTGCATATATTTGTTGATAAATCTAAATTAAGATGCAGAATGTAACAACTCCACCGTTTTTTTTAAGTGATCCAGGGGAACCAAGGGTAAAGTGGAGTAAATGGAAAAAAAAATTCGCACATTATGCTAGAGTATGTGGTGCAAACTTAAGTGCAGAAAGAAAATATTCTTTGTTAATGCATTGTCTTGGTGGGGAAGGACAAGAAGTTTTAGAAAATGTGCCTGCTTTGTCTCATCAGGAACAGAGAGGGTTAGATGAATATGAGGTATGTTTGTTACAACTTGACAAACATTATTTACCTCGTGTAAGTACTATAATGGAAAGGTATCATTTTGGTAGAAGGGAACAAGGTAAAGATGAGTCAGTCGAGGAATATTTAACTGCATTGAGGAAGTTATCTGCTACGTGCAAGTTTGGTCCTGCTAATGAGGAACGTTTAAGGGATCAGCTTGTGTTAAAGTGTAGAGAGGATAAGATTAGAGTAGAATTTTGGCTCAAGGATGAACCACGTCTTGAGGAAGTTGTAAGTATAGACAAGAGGGTTGAACACATGATTAAATGTGTTGATGAATTAAAACATGACAAAGGGAAGACTGAGGAAAAAGTAGAAAAGTTAGAAGGAAAGGAAGATGTTTCACAGATAAAGGAGGTGAAAGAAAGTAAGGCCTGGGCAAATGATAAAAGTAAAGAAGAAGCCTCCTCGTCAGCTGTAACATGTTTTAGATGTGGTAAATCGGGACATAAGGCTAACTCTAAGTTTTGTCCAGCGATGAGTTTTCTCTGTCATGGGTGTGGGAAAAAAGGTCACTTTGTCAAGTTTTGCAAATCTAAGGAAAAGAAGGTAATTAATAAGGAAATAAAAGAAATTATTTGTCAAGTGAAGAACAAAGATGAAAAGGATTATCCAACAGGAATAGTTAAGATAGAAGGTATTGAACTTGAAATGAAATTTGACTCTTGTGCACGTATAACAATTGTATCGAAAGAATTTTATGAGAGATGTTTAAAGATGAAAAACAAACTGATCAAAATGGATGTAAGTGCAGGAGGTTATGGTGGTGCCCCTATAAGCATGATGGGGTATTTCAATGCTTGTATTGAATTCAAGGAAAGGATAATTGTTGGAAAAGTCTATGTTTCCAAGGTGGGTGATTGTTTAATTGGGTGGCCACATCAACGTTTGCTGGGGGTTATACTGAATCCAAATTCTAATCCTCAGATTCAGGTACAGGAGATTGTATCTAAAAGTAATTATTTTATGGAAGAGTTTCCCAAACTTTTTCAATCAAAATTGGGTTGTCTTAAAGGCTATAAACATTGTATAAAGATAAGAAAGGATGCTGTTCCTGTTGTTTCTATAGTTAGGAGGATTCCTATAGCTATACAAGAAAAGGTTGAACAGGAATTGAAAAAATTACAAGATCAAGATATAATTACTGCTGTTGAGGCAACTGAATGGTTGTCTCCTATTGTTGTCGCAAACAAACCCAATGGCGATATAAGACTATGTTGTGATTTAAGATCACTCAATAAGGAAGTTGTAGTGGACAAATTTCCGTTACCTAATGTAGATGAATTATTATCATCTTTAGGTGATGCTAGAATTTTTACTACACTAGATCTAACTCCGGCGAACCATCAGATTGAGTTGACGCAGGATTCACAAGACCTTACGGCGTTTATCACTCCAATGGGTGCTGTCAAGTATAAGAGAATGCCTTTTGGTCTTGTGTCTGCTGCGTCGGATTTTCAACGTTTAATGGCATCTATTTTGAAAGGTATAAAATCTGTTAAATGCTATCAAGATGATTTGTTGATCTATGTTGTGAAGCAAGTGGAGCATGATAAAATTTTGAGGACAGTTCTCAAAAGATTAGAAAATGCTGGTTTGACTTTAATATACGAGAAATGTAATTTTTCTGTCACTGAGGTGAATTATGTAGGTCATCGCATATCAGCGGTTGGTATTTCACCTAAGAAAGAATTGGTTGATACTATTGAAAATCTGGTATCACCAAAGAATAAGGAGGAGGTTGTTTCTTTTCTTGAAATGGTGGAATATTATGGAAAGTTCATCAAAGATTTGGCAAGTAAATCTGCTGGGTCAAGGGAACTTTTAGGGAGAAATAAGGAATTTAAGTGGTCTGATGAATGTCAAAGAGAGTTTGATGATATAAAGAAAGATTTGGTTGTTGCTCCAGATTTGCAGGCATTTGTTCCTTTTGAAGAGACATATGTAATAACCGATGCAAGTTCAAAGGGTTTAGGGGCGATTTTGAAGCAAAGAAGGAATGGACAGGAGAAGCTTATTGCCTGTGCCTCAAGGAGTTTAAGAGGTGCGGAACTTAACTATTCGGTTATTGAGAAAGAAGCTTTGGCTATATTTTGGGCTTTGAGGAAGTTTAGGAATTTTCGGTGGGGCCTGAAATTTAAAGTTTGCACTGATCATAAACCCCTAAGAGAGATTTTTATGGTGAAAGGTTTAGACAATGTTTCTTCAAGAATCAGAAAATGGGTGATTAGTCTTCAGGAATTCTATTTTGATATTGACTATATACCTGGTGTGGAGAATGTATCTGCAGATTGTCTATCACGACTCGTTGATGAAACTCAAGGGGTTGCTTTAAAGGAAGTAGACTGTGAAGGTGAGGTAAATGTTTGTGAGATTACTTCAGGTGTCATACTTGAGGAGGAATGGTTGGAGGAGTGTAGTAAAGATTGTGAGATTAAAAGTGTAATTTCTTCGGTTACGAGCAATTCTGATTTTGAGAAAGTCTTATCAAAAGTCTGGCATTTGATCAAGAATGAGTAGTCTGTGGAGAATGGTATTCTTTTAAGAGGTTCTAAATTGATTCCACCAAGTTCTTTGTGAAAAAGGTTGATTGAAGAGGCACATCAAGGACATATGGGAATTGTAAAAACCAAGGAAAGGATTCGTTGTTCTTTTTGGTGGCCAGGGATGGATTTGGAAATTGAAAGGGAGGTGAGAGAATGTTTGCAATGTAAAGTAAGTGATAAAATTGTAGTTTCTCGCACTGCTCCTATGATTTGTCGTAATCTTCCTAATGGTCCATGGGAAGACATAGCTATGGATATTGTGGGTCCACTTTCAGGTGAACATCAAACACCTTATTTGATAGTTGTGATAGATCTTTACTCAAGGTGGGTTGAGATATCTTCTGTTTCAGAGGTAACATCTTCTTGTGTCATAGGCTTTTTAAAGGAAATTTTTAAAAGGGAAGGTCTTCCGAAAACTCTGTTGACAGATAATGTTCCTCAATTTTGCTCAGTATTGATGTCAGATTTTTTAATATCTTGTGGCATTCAGCATAAAAAATCATCTGTTTATCACCCAGAGACTAATGGAACCGTGGAAAGATTTAATAGGGTGATAAAGGAAAATATTCAACTTTCAAGGGTTAATGCGTTGGATTGGAAGGAAGAATTACAAAAGTGTATTCTGGCGCATAGGTTTCCCCTCAGAGGTCTACCATGAAAACTCCATTTGAGTTATTCAAAGGGAGAACACCCAATACCAGTTTGAGTCCGGCATGGATGTTCTGGGGCAAAGGGGTAAAGGATAATGGTATTGGTGATTGGAGACTAAGAGAGATAAAACTGCGTTTGAAGAATAAGTTGTGTTTTGATGAAAGAAAAAGGGTAAAGGAAGGAAAAGTTGCAGTTGGGGATGAGGTAAGGGTCAGAGCATCTGTGGGTTCTTTGTCTTGGTCTAAATTCTCTTCTCCTATGAAGGTTATTAAATGCTTTAATAATTCAGTATAATTAGAAAATGGAAAGATATGGAATTTAAATCGTGTTGCTATTTTAAAAAAATCCAAATTTGATATGGATTCTGTTGTACATCCTCCTGTCCCTTCTAATAGCTCTGTGGTATCTCCAAATAGATTTAGCACTCGTGTTAAGAAAGTTCCATCTTATCTCAAGGATTATACTACTTGAAAGTTCTTCTTGCTTTCCAATGATATGATACTTTGCTCTGCATTTTGTTTTGTTCTGTTATACTGATGCTTTCCTCATGAAGCTGTTTATTTAGATTTCATGTGTTAGTTCTATCTTGTTATAAGAAAGAAGATGTGTAGTATTCTCTTTATATCTATTGTATGATGATATGTTGGAACCTGGAATGCTATGATGATGAATGTTCCTAATGATTTCAGTTACTGCTTTCTAGCTGATGGTTAGGGTGTTTATAAATAAACCTTGCTACAATTTACATCTTTCAATTACCTTTATTTACAACTTTTCACTTTTCCTCCAAAAATATTATGATGATCTCATCAATATAAAGCAAATCATATTTATCCACAATCACTTCCCAATTCAAAGCCCTTAAATTGACACACAAACTATGTCACAAAATATGGCAATCACAGCAGGTGCCAATCACTCTGTCGGCTCCACAGGTTTATTAGCCTCAATATACTGCAAATGCTGTCACTCCTTAAGCATACTCCCTTGCATACATAATGGTATGCATCTTACTTTTGCTGTCCTAGGCAGTGCACTTTGGCACAACCTTATTTTATTCTTGAATCCTTCTCAAATTTCTCTACCTACATCTTGCACCTGCACTTCAGAGAATTAACTTCAGACTTAAGCTAACATCTAGCATTTTCTGATGCGACTTCTAAATTAGATCGTCCTCCTTGATTGAAACAAACACCATCCCCACCACATATCTATAAATAAACTCTGAACATGGCTAGAAGTATCCCAACATTTTTATTGGAACACCTTCATACACCCCGGGTTTTACATCAGTTTTGTATAATTTCACTGTTTTCTCGAAAGTTTTCTAAAATGTTGCTTGTGTGCTTGATCTATTTGTGTAATTTGGTAGAGTGTCTCAAAACTACTTCCTTCCCTGTGTTCTTCTGTTCAGTTTCCATCTACTCTTGCAACATTTTAAAAATTACACTTTTTCCCACAACCAAGAATAAATAACATCATGGTTGGACACTCCTTCACATTTGCCATGTGTCTCTGGTTTCCATATCTGAAGCAGACCCCTTTCAACTCTACTCTTGCTTTTGTCTTTACTATTTGCTTTTTATCATTTACCACCTCTCTCACAGAATTTTCATCTACATGTGTGTTTCTCCTTTACTTTTTTAAGTGAGATATACATTCAACTATATGGTCAACTCTTTTATCCAATGCTATTGCTTCTTCCAAAGGTGGTTTATCTTTCATCCAAAGATCCTTTCCTTTTTTCACTGTGACATTTAAGTACAATCTGATCTCATATTCCTTCTTCTGTACCCTTTCAAAATGTACAAATCATTGTCAATTTTTGCAAACTTGTTACATAGTCCTTAACTGATTTTTCTCACCCATGTGCTCTTAACCTAAAACGGTAACATTCCAAAATAGTATGAATGCGGGACAGATAGTTCAAATCTAGCTGAATGATAATCTCACATTCATTCATGTTACTTATTTCATCTTTACTTAAATAAGATGAATTATTCAACACATCCTGATCCTCTGTGCCTAAGCAGTACAGCAACACTGAGTATTTCGGCGGTGCACAAAGATTCATTCCACATACCCTGGCATAATTACAAAACACATTCTTTCACTTACTCCACCTTAGTATAGGTTCCCTTTGCAAATGCAAGATAAATGGAGTTGTCACATTGTGCATGTTTAGTTGACAGATGCCTTATGTTTGCTTTCAGGTAGTCTACTTCCTAGCCCTTAGAAGATTCCCACAAAAAGAGACCAGGCCCAAATGTTTACAGGAATCGAAAGGTGTACCTATTGCTGATTTGCTGATGGTAATAGAGCTGGAGTAAAGCTTCCTCAACAAATGAAACTGGATCAGGCTTGCCTTTCACAATCTTGTGTTAGGCTGGACTTGTAAAATAACATTTACCTCTCCTCCTGTCTTTGTGCCTATTTGTGATAGACTTCAACATGTGTTATCACTGCAGTTTGTAATAAGACACTTTTGTGCAATTAAAACCAATGAATTAGTGATATTTCCCTGTTGTGATGACAAATATTTTACACTTATGATAGAGTCAAAGGTGTGCCTATCACCAATCCCCTACTTCAAGGCCAGAAATATACTGTCTCCCGGTACTTCGCTTCATACACATGGCAGCATTCCTTCCTTTACTTCCTTTTTCAAAGAAACCAGTTTCCCCGAATGGCCACCATGACACCACCCTGCATCCTACTGAAAGAAAATGGGGCTTATTTTTGTGGCCTTCCCAAATTTGCAAGATGTCTGCTACAATACCCTACACCACGTCATACTCTTAAGGCGTTTTCACTTGTTCGTGCCTCACACTAGTTTCTATAGGCAATGGGTCTTAATTGCAGCATGCATTTGATCAATCATGCACATACCTCTACTAAATGTTTATAATCCACACAGATAAACATCCTTATTTTCCAGCAATAACACTCAACACATTGTGCTTTCATCTCTGGTGAGTTATTATACTGTTCCACCTTGGTTTTGTTTTTTGTTGTTTTTTTTTTGTTGGTTTTTTTTGTCCTCATTTGCCTTACCCTCATTTTGGGAGATACCAACCACCTTGTCTTTCACTAAGAGCCGGAGCAAAAATAATTTTACCCATCTCCAGCGCCAGAACCCGAGTATGGTATAATGGTGGCAGAGGGGTCCCAGGGGGAAGAGGGGCTTTGGAAGCTTGCGATGACTCCATCAAGCTATGATTCAACCTGTAGGACCAATATCGTAACGAGGCTAAACCCGGTCCAAGGAGTGTTGATGGCATAATCATAGGATCCGGGGAAAAAAAAAAACCCGGAATACTATCTCCACTGGGTCAACAGATCCCAAAAAGCCAAGTTACACTTACTGCATGGTCTAGTCAAGTCCACCTTCGATGTTTCGTATAGGGACGTAAGCCAACCAGAGTGTGATGGGGCAGTTTTCTCCACCCAATGTATACAAATTTGCCGTCTGGCCAACAAAATGGCATAGAACAAAAAGGACCTAGCCTTGCCGGTTATACTGTCCGCCAAGCCAAAGATAATAAGTGGCAGAGTAATTGACAGTGATATATTTAAGATGGAGTTTAGAGTACACTTCACTTCCTCCCAGAACCGGCCGATGTCAGGACACTCCATGAACATATGAATGTCCGATGCTTCCATAAAGTTGCATTTATTACATTTCTTATCTGGGAGAAACTTGGAAAGTCTCAGCGGTGTAATGTATGCCCGATGAACTGTGAACAGATGGTTTCGTCTTAACCATGATGGTTTCACAATTTTGTAGAGGAGGGCAAAGGATTTTAACCATACCTCCTCGCACTGAAAGCCAGTCGCCTCCCCCCACAGCTCATCTGGGAGGGTAAACTCCCCATCAATTTCCTCCAACAGCTGCCAATACCATAAGGCAACCTCCTTTCCTCCCCTAGATCGTTCCACTAACAGCTGCTCCAGGTTACTGGCCTTCCCAAGTTGTGCACCTTTACGATCCACCTTGGTTTTGTTACTGATCTTCTTTTGTCACAGAACACCAACAGTTCATAAGGCTATTGCATGCTGAGGTACTTCTTGTCTTAAAATCCAATGATTTTTGCCAGCTTGTAAAGTTGTGCAGTGCTTAAAACACACAGAAGAAGTGTGAGTAGAAGGCTACTTTGCTGAAGCCCCCCATCTATCTGTCAGGTGCTCCAAACTTCACTCACAAACTTTAAATCCAAACATTCCTATTCTAACATTAGATTCTATCTCTCATTCTGATCATTCTTGTTAAAGCATGAAGACTCATATCGGCAATGTGTGTAAGGGAGCTAATCACTTGATAAGGATACTCGGAAATATCAAACCATTCCTTCCACAAACTGATTTTAAGTAGGTGGTCCAAGCACTTGTGTTGCCGAGACTTGACGAATGGCCAGGGCCAGACTGGGAACCCAAACGGGCCCTGGCAAAGTGCTCGGCCGCCCCCCCCCGCCCCCTCCTCCTCACGAGCTCTTTGCCAGTGCCGGTTTTCGACTGATTTTGTTACAGGGCCGAATTTGCAGCTATGCTGCAAAAACGGCCCTGTAACAAACACGCCCCCAGGGGACCAAAACCGCCCCCCATCGTGCGGCGCACTGGGGGATTGCCCGGTCCCTGCTATGGCCAGTCCAGCACTGACTATAGCAGCGTTACGCTCTGTGGACTCCCCAAATACACCTTGGCTCCTCTAAAGGTCTTCTCTGAATGCTGTAGCTAGGCTGGTTACAGGAACCAAAAGAAACACCCACATATCCCCAGTCCTAAAATCAGTCAGTCAGTCAATTTATCTTCATTCGATTTAGTTAAAAATCTTCCAAAGAGCATAAAAAACGTATTATGTACAAGTAAAAAACAATTAAACATTTCCATTTCAATCGAATACATGTGGTGTGGTATACAGTAA
The DNA here is from genome assembly GCF_964261635.1 of Lissotriton helveticus. Lineage (NCBI taxonomy): Eukaryota > Metazoa > Chordata > Amphibia > Caudata > Salamandridae > Lissotriton > Lissotriton helveticus. The sequence goes on along the minus strand of NC_136063.1, from coordinate 1,235,119,323 downwards.
AAACAAGGTTTAAAAAGGAAATATAAAAACAATGTATACAGGGAAGTTTACTGGTTTCTTGCGTAATCTTAATCTAGCTGCCGCAACTAAAAAATTTGCCACGCAAAATGTGATGCGGATGTTATTCAATGATTGGAGGTAAAACATGGCTGGTCTTACCTGGGAAAAACCAGCTTCCCTTAAAGCAGGTAACAAATGTCCTAAAATCCATTAACCCCTTCAATGCTGCCGTCGGCCATTGGCCGATGGCAGCACTACCTCGCTGGTGCTGCCCTCATCCAATGGCCGACGCGGCCCCGCCCGTTTTGCGGAAGTGCCGCACTTCCGCAAAATCGGCGGCGCAGCCAACAGGTTAAATGATTGCCTTGTGAAGCTCAAAATCAGCTAAAGATGGCTTGTCTGGTACACAAAGTCCTACATTTCAAAACCCCCCGTTAGTTACCTAGTGCAAAAACTTGAACTATCTGGGAGCGGTAGACCCTCAAGAAGTGTGAACTCTTTCCTCCTGAAACCATAAATCTATAGCAAAAGGAAAACCTGCCAACAAGCCTTCTCTGGTGCTGCCCCGAAGATCTGGAACTCTCTTCTACAGAGAGTACGCAGAACCTCCTTTACTGCTGCTTTCAAACTGGAAGCTAAAAAATTCCTAATGAACATGTTCCTACCTTAAATGGGTTATGATCGTCCGCTCTAAGTCTCTGATCCTACAACCGTTAGACCTTCATTTGATGACAATCTTCTTTACCTCATCGCTTGCCCGCTTCTTAGCCCGATATGTATTAGTTGTTGTATTTTTATGCTTTGACCCCTTTGTACTGTAATTATTCATTTTTATTATGCTTTGTTTATGTCCATTTTGCATTTATTACCTTTCTTCCATCCTTTTGTAAAGTGCTCTGATATCCTTCGGGATCTTGTTTGCGCTATATAAAACTTTATAAATAAATCAATAAAATAACTAAATAAATGCAACTCTTTGTGTAGGGACAGGCACAGCCCTTTCAGGTGCAAGTGTCAGCTCCTGTCTCTCATCCGGAGAATGATGACCTATCAGGACATGAGTGGCCCATCAGGATGCGAAGGGCCCATCAGGTACACCTACTCTCCCATTGTGTGTGACTGTCTAGACACCCATATCAAACATGTATTCGAGACATGCACCAGGTACACAGGGCTTAAGAGCAGAATAATGCCAGTTTTCTAGGTAAACAGTCAAAATATCGACTTCAAAATATCGAATGGACATAATATCGAGTTTTAAATATCGAATGGACAAAATATCGACATGAAAGAATATAGACATCAAAAATATCGTTTTTAAGGTAAGTGATTTAATATCGAATGTTAAAAATATAGACAGTTAAAATATCGAAGTATATAATATAGATTATTAAAATTATCGAATTTTTAATAATATTGATTTTTTTATAGTGATTTTTATGTTAATATATGTGTGAAAAGTGTGTATTTATGTTATAATTTATTTTAATTAATGAAATTTGTTGTTTTAATTTTTGCATAATTTAATTCTGTAGCAGGTTGTGGGTTTATAGGGGAATAGGGTGGGAAGTAATTTAAATATAATTAATTAAATATGTAAATGTATTTATTGGTATTCATTTTTAATTAATTGTTAATTAATTTATAATTGATAATTAATTAAAATTTTATTGGCAATTCATTTTAATTAATTGATTAATTGTTAATTATGTTAATTTTACTAATTTATTTTATGTAGTGGGTTGTGGGTGTATAGGGGAGGTGGGTGGGAAGTAATTTAATTCTAATTAATAAAATATGTAAATTTTATTATTGTTATTCATTTTCATTAATTGTTAATTAATTGATATTTGGTAATTATTTACATTTTAATTGGCAAATAATTTAAATTAATTGATTAATTGCTAATTATGTTAATTTTACTAATTGTATTTCTGTAGCGAGTTGTGGGTTTATAGGGGAATTGGGTGGGAAGTAATTTATTTATAATTAACTAAATTAAACAATTTATTTAATTGTAATTAATTTGAATTAATTGTTAATTATTTTTTAAATGTGAAATTATTCATTGTTAATTTGTTATTAATTTTTATTAATAGTTAAATAATTGTAAATATTAACCTTTAATTTGTAATTTTAATTGATTCATTATTATATTATATTAAATTGGTAATTACTTTTATTTAATTTTTTCTAGATATTTATTTATATTAATAGAAATATTATATGAAGTATTTCATATCCCTACTTTTGCACTCTTTGGAGTGGGAATAGTAATTTTAACCCTTACGCTATCCAACACTTTCCCTACTGTTGCACTCATTGGAGTGGGAATAGTAATGTTTACCCCTACGCTATCCAAAGCTTTCCCTACTGTTGCACTCTTTGGAGTTGGAATAGTAATTTTTACCCTTACGCTATCCAACGTTTTCCCTACTGGTGCACCCACTGGAGTGGGAATAGTAATGTTTACCCCTACGCCATCCAATGCTTTCCCTACTGTTGCACTCACTGGAGTGGGAATAGTAATTTTTACCCCTACGCTATCCAGCGCTTTCCCAACTGTTGCACTCATTGGAGTGGGAATAGTAATTTTTACCCCTACGCTATCCAATGCTTTTTCTACTGTAGCACCCACTGGAGTGGGAATAGTAATTTTTACCCCTACGCTATCCAACGCTTTCCCTACTGTTGCACTTACTGGAGTGGGAATAATAATTTTTACCCCTACGCTATCCAACGCTTTCCCTACTGTTGCACTCTTTGGAGTGGGAATAATAATTTTAACCCCTACACTATCCAACGCTTTCCCTACTGTAGCACCCACTGGAGGGGGAATTGTTATTTTTACCCCTACGCTATCCAACGCTTTCCCTACTGTTGCACCCACTGGAGTGGGAATAGTAATTTTTACCCCTACGCTATCCAACTCTTTCTCTACTGTTGCACCCACTGGAGTGGGAATAGTAATTTTTACCCCTACGCTATCCAACGCTTTCCCTACTGTTGCACCCACTGGAGTGGGAATAGTAATTTTTACCCCTACGCTATCCAACGCTTTCCCTACTGTTGCACCCACTCGAGTGGGAATAGTAATTTTTACCCCTACTCTATCCAACGCTTTCCCTACTGTTGCACCCACTGGAGTGGGAATAGTATTTTTAACCCCTACGCTATCCAACGCTTTCCCTACTGTTGCAACCACTGGAGTGGGAATAGTAAATTTAAACCCTACTCTATCCAACGCTTTCCCTATTGTTGCACCCATTGGAGTGGGAATAGTACTTTTTACCCCTACGCTATCCAACGCTTTCCCTACTGTTGCACCAACTGGAGTGGGAATAGTAATTTTTACCCCTACGCTATCCAACGCTTTCCCTACTGTCGCACTCACTGGAGTGGGAATAGTAAATTTTACCCCTACGCTATCCAACGCTTTCCCTACTGTTGCACTCTCTGGAGTGGGAATAGTATTTTTTACACTTCTGCTATTGTACGGTAATAATATAGGATATTATTTAATTATATTATGTTACTATATATGTATGTTTTTACTAATATGATTGTAAAAATAATTTTTTTTACTTTCATTAATTATTTAATTTTTATAACTTAATTTTAGTATTTTTAATTATATTTTAGTAATTGATTTTTACTATTAAATTAATTTAACACTGTTTTTAATAAAGTCGATATTTTTATAAACTATATTTTTGTAAACGATATTTTGTACTCGAGATTTTTGTACTTACCTGTTTGTAGATACAAACTCGATATTATGTCAGTCGATATTTTGGCATCGATATTTTTGATAATCGATATTCTGTCCGTCGATATTATGTCAGTGATCCAGTTTTCTAATAGTGGCATTTTAAAGGTTGTGATCATAAATCCAGCCTTGCCATTAAAGAGGATTTATTATTACAAGTCCACAGATACCAAACATGATAGTTCTACTCCTTTTCAATCAGAAATTACACTTAATAAATGTCTTAAGGAATCCCCAATGTTAACCTATGAGAGGGATAGGCCTCCCAGTAGTGAAAAACGAATTTGGTAGTTGTTGGCTACCAGGATATGCAAAACTAAAAAGTATATGCCCTGTCTTTTACTTACACACCACTCTGGCCTATGGGCTACCTTAGGGAGGACATGTATAATAAAAGGGGCGTTTAAGGCTTGACAAAGGGTTTTAAATGCCAAGTCGACAGGGCAGTAAAACTACACATCCAGGCTGTGCAGCGAGAGGTATGAGAAAGGTTTAAAGGGTTACCTAAGTGGGTGGCACCATCAGTGCTGCAGGCCCACTAGTAGCATTTAATTCACAGGCCCAGGCACATGTAGTACACTTTACTGGAGACGTTTAAGCAAATTAAATATGGCAATTGTAGATAAGCAAATATTACCATATTTTAGAGAAAGACCACATGCATCTCAGCACTGGTTGACAGTGGTAAAGTGATCAGAGTCCCAAAACCAACTAAAACAAAGTCAGAAAAGGGGAGGGGGAAGGCAAAATGTTTGTGGTAACCCTGCAGAAATGGCCATTTCCAACATGCATATATACGAAGGAACATACAGACACAGATGTTTCCTGAAACACAACCCAAAAACCTATCATCACCCATGCACCCATCTCAAAAGACAAACGGGCACCAATACAAGCAGACCTTTACATTAAAGCATTCAGATTCCAAGCAGTAACAAGCCTCAATCTGAGCCTCAATGGCCCCAGGCAGTGATCTATCCTCAAAAGGCAAAGGCAGTAATGAACCTCTGTTTCCTTATCTCGCTTCTCAGGCCCTGCATTCTTTCTCTCTGTGCCATTGTTCTGGCCTCCCTGCTTGGCTGGGACAAGAGGAAGGCAGAGCAATGATGAGGTCCGCGCTTGCAAATGTATATATACGTTTTTTTATATGTAGCTTCTGTTGTTAAATTGCTGCTAAATTCCACAATGAAGTTTGAATTTGTACACTTTGTAACATCTGGGACCGAAATGGTCACTAGGCTCTGAATGAGCACTTGTTTCTCTTCAATTAGGTGCTTCTTTAAAGGAACTTTATGCAGCTTTTGTGTTGCAGCAGTTCCATGTATTTATTTCGCTTTAATTTAATCAAATAGCACCTTAAGGTGCCAATATTTCCTACCATAGCATATATGTTAACTCTTAAAGTCACACACAGCATCCAAAATAATGACACCCTTTTGAGCGGCAGACTTCCCTATGATGAAAGACTTGCCTCTGTTTTCTATGGCAACCATATTAAAAAAATAATGCCTCTTTCACCCACCTTAGCAGAAGCATTTTTAAATGGGTAGCGCTCATCACTATTAGATTGCCCATGGAAACCGCAGGTCACTTTGCATTTATAAACGGCATTACCCCTGGAAAAAAAACTGAGCATTTGGTGAACCAATTCCTGGGAGTTACCTGACTAAAAGGAACTCTCAAAAACTCAGAACGTTGACACTTTCAGTATTTTCAGCAATCTGTGTCAATTGCACATTTGTAAAGACATGTAAGTGTGCTCTAATTTCAACATAACAAGAGCTATTGCTAATTGGCTTTGCCTATGCGTGATCCTCTATTGCTATGCTGCATGTGATACAGGTTGTAGTGGAATGAAATAGACAGTACATCTATATGAATAATTAAGCATTATATTGTTGTCCCCGGTGAGGCCATAAACCTTGATTAGTTGAATATAGCCCTCTGCAAACAGCATTAACTACTGTTAATCACCCACTCTATAATTATAGACAACAGTAAAAGGAAAGGGCAATTAATTGCTGTTAACCCCTGGCAGGAGGTGAGCAGGAAGGCTATTAGCACTTCAAATCAACCAATAAACGTAAGGAGACAGTGTGACCTAACGGCTAGAGCATGGCCCTCGAAGCTGTGGAACCGAGTTCGAGGCTCGGCAGGGATGCTCGGCATACTGTGGTTCTAAGCAAATAACTTAATCTCCCTGTGCCTAACAAAAAAAATACAACCTGTGGTTCTGGGCTTAATCATCATCTACCTGTGCCTGAAAAAATATTCATTTGTCCACCTGTAAAGCAATTGGTGCTCATGTAAAGTGATCCGATACCTTCGCGTTTAGTCCATGCTATATAACTCCCTGCCCCACCCCTCAATAAAAAGGGACACATTTGTCTCCCCCACATACTGATCCTAAAATGCATTATGGCACTACGTAATGGTAACATGCTTAGTACTTTGATTGGGTGATTTTGTTTTAGGTCCCCAACCAATACATGAACATAAAAGGGAATGTTACATATTTGTTTATTTTCTGAGCAACAAAATAGAGCGAGCCCATCTTAGCATTCCACACAGGATCCTTATAATTGTTCATGAGCAGCTGTACTCCATTGTTTTTATCAGATATCCTTTATTTTTTTGATCTAGGCTACAGGCAGCTTGACTGTCTTTTTAGAGACCTTTTGTTCAAAAAAATTAGAACATACATAGACTGGGCATTGGTTCAGTTCCTTGCTCATGATAGCTTTGTTATCTACTTCATGTCCCTTCTACTGATTGTCTTTCCTCCCCATTCTTCTGCTTTTCCCATTCAGGAGCATTTCGGTCTCCCAGTGTTTTCATTGAGTGATGTATCTTTTCATTGCTGATTTCAGAGACATCTTTTATCTCAATATTTCGCTGTTGTTTTAACTCTCTCTCTCTCTCTCTCTCTGCACCTCTCCAAATATCTTTGGTATTTCACCCCCCATAGTAACAAACTCTGGGGGATATTCTCAAGAAATGGTGAAAACTATCGCTAACCTCAGTTAGCGTGTGTTTATTTATCGCTGTGTACCACGAGAAAATATTGCTGTGTTAGTGGCGTATCACAACACGCCGCTAACTGGCGATAGTTTCCTCTACCGGGTGAAATGTTCGGTGATAAGATTAGGAGCACTGCAATTAAAATACTCACGCTAACGTGGAAAAAGTGGTGATGGGACAATTAGCAATCAGAAACTGCCCGCTAATTAGAGCCAGGCCTGTATTTTTAACATTCTGGCAAAAAAAAAACACTATTAAAATGCCCGCTAAGTATCCCAAACAAAAAATAAAAAAGAGAAGAACCATGGAAGAAGCAGTACCCAGTACAGACGCCAACAACAACCCCCCAAACACCCAGGAGGACCAGCCACAGACCAAAAGAAAGGGCAAGGAGAAGAGGAAGAGGAAGTCCTGGTTCAGTCAGCATGAAAGCCAGGTCCTGATTGTGGAGGTGACAGAAAAACAATAACAACTTTTTGTCAGCTCCACAGTATAGTTGGGCACACAAAATGTAATATGGCAGTCCATCACAGCCAAGGTGAATGCTGTCGGAGCGGTGAGGAGGACAGTGGACGACTACAAGAAGCACTGGCATGATGCTAAGCTCAAGACCAAGCAGAAACTTGCAGCTGATCTGAAAGCAGCAATGCAGACTGGAGGTGGGAGTCCAGCACCACAGGAGGAGTTGGATGCGTTGGAGGAACAGGTGTCCGCTGTCATCAGCGAGAAGACGGTGGTTTGAGTTCCAGGACAGGATACTGCTTAACATGACCAGACACACCACCAACAGGATGAGTAACAACCAGGGACTGGGGGGACAGGGGAGATGGACCTAATGGCACCCATGCACAATTAAATACATGGCAGTGCGCACCCACAATGACTGCGGATCATGTCCTGGATACCCTTGGCCCTGGTGGCATAGACACATATCATGTGTTAAATATTGAGAGAGACCCCTTAAACACACCAGGGGTTTATGGTACTTTCAAACAGTAAAACAGGGGGGATCCCTTGATGGACAAACTTACATCAACTGTCTGTGTGCTCTTCACACCAACTATAGCCCATGTATTAGAATTGGTACCTAATACTAACACGATAGATGACAAGATGGGTAGATACTAGACTTTCCTTTTATTTTTTGATTAAGAACAACATCCTAGGTATTACAACAATTAATTCTAAAAAAAATACATTCCCATTAAAAACATGTGCAGTTATATTACATTTGTATCCAGCTGTATTTCAGCAATCTAATACAAACATTTGATAAGAAAACGAAAAACCAAGGTTTTTTTCATGTAAACTAACAATAAAATTGCCCAAACTAAATATTCATAGGCACTATACCACAAGAGAGATACAGACAACATACACTCTTTTTTGTCATAAAATCACACATCAAGGATAAAAATACTTCTTAGGTCATCCAAGACACCCTCAATCTTTCATGTCTACAGGATAGGCTGTGTCCCTTGTTTGTGTGCAATAAGGTGTCGACGAGTTTCGATGGTTAAAAATGATAGGCCATCTTTATCAAGACAATTATATATGTCTCTCTTACAGTGGGCACTGGTTGGTTGCCACTTTACTTAGTTTCCTGCAGATAAACATAATTAGATACATGTTTTTAGCAAAAACGGCAAACTTCCTTTGTCCAATACTATACATTTCCTTTTTAAAAAAAATAGTTTTATAGACCTATTATACCTACAAATTCTATGGGCTGCTCATTTCTACTATACATTTTCTTCGTAATGCAAAGTATTATCGCCATATTTTTATCACAAATTACATTGAGTATACTATCCTCACTTATTGGCGTAACATTTTCTGCGCATCCTATACCCTGTCATTATTTATACAACTTTGTCATACACATTTTTATTTTTCTCATTGTAATAAATGGGCTGTTTCCCTTGTATATTAAAGGTCCCCTCCTCCTGTAATCCCCAATTCACTCCTAGATATATCTGCCCTATTCGTGAGTCCAGGGTGGCGTGAGCATGATTATAGTTACAGGGAACAAGAAGGACCTATCCTAGTCATTGGGTACTATTTTACAGTTTGTACTCTACATATACCGTGGGGGCACTCTCTAAGAAAGTTATTGATTTACCTTATCTCATATTAAACGCTTCCATCCATGATATCCCCAAATGTCTTGTATTTACTTATCATGACCTGTACGTTTCCTAGAAGGTAATTCGATTTACATTATTGTTCTATCCTTCTTTAGTTGGGTTATGCTAGATGCTACGCTAAAAACCTACCAAGAGTCATATCCTTTAATTATCCCGACACCTTGTATATCTTGATAATGAAGTGTTCGCTTTTGTAGGTATGGTACTTTCAGTATGGGTAATCTATTAAAATCATCTAAAAGGAAACAGATGTTATAGTCCTAATTCTTAATGAGCACTTAGAAAGTCCTATTATCTTTTATCAAATGTTCTCTATTGTGTACCTACTTCAAGGCCACATTTGTGTGATATCTTCTTCCCCGCCAAATCTTTCTATAGTTGGAAAGGCAGGAATGATCCTTCTTACAAGAGATACACTGGCACCTCGAGGCTCTCTCTGTTAAGAAAGGGGGACTCATATCAGTATGCTCTTATATTTATCTACTTCGTAGATGTGGATACTCACTATGGGGAACCATGCCTCACCTGAGCCTTAACACACTCCGGCGCCGGGTGGTCACTGTCTTTTAATATTTCTTATGCCCTCAGGGACTTGACAATACTTGCTCTATATTGGGAATAAACACAAGAGAAGGTCCTCTTGTTAGGGCATTTATATCCCAAATATACTTAGTCTAACTCCTATTTCTCGTGGTCTGAGTGAAACATGGTAGAGCAAGTGACATGATATGCGAGGATGAATACAGGTTCATTTTTAATAATAATCCAATGATCCCGGCAATCTATGGATTGCCAAAAATCCATAAGGAAATAGTGAATCCACCAATGCGGCCCATTGTAAGTAGTTTGGGTTCAATCTTAGAGCCCCTCAGCAAATATGCTGATTTTTTCTTAGACCAATTGTACAAAAACAGAGCTCATATTTAAAAGATACTGCCCATACTATTTCGATATTTGAAGCACAGAGCTTCAACAAGGTGACCCAATTATGGGTCACCTTGGATATCGAAGCTCTGTATACTAATATCCCGCAAGATGATACAATAAAGGTAATGTCATCCATTTTGGATGGAGAAAATTTGAATGGTGGACAAAAGGAATTCATCCTTGGTTGCATTGAGTAGGTTTTGAAAAATAATGTCTTTCTGTTCAAAGATGAGCTATAAACAAATCAAGGAGACCAGCATGGGGGCCACATGTGCCCCCAATCTGGCATGCCTCTATGTTGGTCACTTCGAACAGAGGCATATTTATAATGAAATGGCACCGTATTTTGAAAACATTTCCCACTGGCACCGTTTCATAGACGATATTATTTTTGTCTGGAACGGTGCTAGTGAGGAATTAGCTTCCTTTCTGGAATGGTTAAATTTGGGGGATGAAAATCGTAAGTTCACTGCAAACTATAGTGATAGTAGTGTGGATTTTTTGGATATTAAGATTAAGGACTCTGAGGGTGTACTGGAGGTTGAGCTGTTTTCAGAGCCCACCGACAAGAACACCCTCTTACAATATCAAAGTAACCACCCCCGCTCACAAAAAGATAATATCCATTTTGGGGACTTTTTAAGGTTACGGCGTAACTGCACAACCTTGCAAGACTACTATTACCATGCGGAAATCATGAAAAAGAAATTAAGAGACAGGGGGTACCCAAAAAAACTGATAAAGCAGTCACTAAAACTTGCAAGATTTTACGATAGGGACCACCTTTTAGACATTAATAAAGAGAAAAAGAACAAAGTCTAAGATAGGATTGTTTTTGTTAGCCAGTATTCGGGATTAAGTAATAAAATTAAAAATATAGTGAACCGCAATTCGAAAATTCTTAATAATGGCCTATCCACACCATTGACTAAACCACTTTTTTCATTCAGGTGGAACAAAACAATCAAGAATGCTTTAGTGAATACATACAAAAACCCTGTAACAAGTATTCAAACTACTTTAAATAATCAAAGAGCCCTAGGTAATTACAAATGTGGCTCTTGTTCAATCTGTTCCAACTGCATAGAGACTAAGACCCTAAGTTTTAATGGTAAAACTCTGATGACGAAAACACTGAATAACTGCAGGAGTAAGAGTGTGGTGTACCTGCTTGTCTGCCCCTGTGGCTTAGGCTATGTGGGGGAGACGGGCAGGGAACTCCGCATCAGACTCCTGGAACACAGGTCAGTGGTGAAAAATAAAAAAGAGAACGCGCCACTGACTGAACATTTCCAAAAATATAACCATGATTGTAATCAATTTACCGGGTATATTTTGGAAAAATTGAGCGTAAGCAGAAGAGGTGGGAACCTTGAAGCAATACGAAAAATGCGTGAACAATGGTTCATGTGTTATCTTAATACCATCGATAAAGGATGAAATTAGTGGCTAAACAATAAGATACTAATAGAATATGAGGGACAAACAATTACAATATATATGATAAAACAAATGAAATAACGACTCTGGGGCCTACTAATAAGCGTTTGTGACCGAATGCAAATTCCAATCATCTAGACAGTATGTATTATGACGAAACGATAAGTTATAACATTTTGGGATTGGTTGCGTTCCTGTAACATGAGATAGAGTAACCTTGAAGGTATAGGAAAAACATACCTGGCCAGTTATACCTATAGCCCTTACATCTTTGTGAATATATGATCACTATTGAGATGGATTTATGAATCATGTACAAATCGTAAATGAATATTCACGAAGATAGACTCAGGGAGTATGGATAATGTGGAAGATTTGTGAATTAGTAGAAATTTAGGTTGTATAATACATTTTCGAACTGTGAAACTGTATATCAGTGCTCATAAAACAAGAATAGTTTCATTTAATTAATATAAATAAAGTTTTATTGAGGTATGAAAATGAGGCTTGCATCTCGTCCCATTGTTATGAAATCGAGGCTTGAGACCCGCTACTGGGAGTAGAAAAGCGGTGCTTGAAACCCGCTTCGAGCAATATGAAAAGGAGGCTTGAAACCCGTTTTGAGTTACACGAAAACGAGGCTTGAAACTTGCTAGTATTAGACTGAAAGCAAAGCTTGACAGTGATCCTTCCGGGTGAAACAAGGAAGTAGGATCGATGCATTGTAATCGTCGCAAGAAGTAAGTAAAAAAACGTAGGGGAAATCAGTAATCACACCTGTAGATAGTTGATGAAGGGCCAATGGTGTAACAAGATACAATATTTAAACGTGAAGCCAAGACTCACAAAACTGTAGCGGTTGTGGGTGTGTGTATGAGGAATAACACAGATTCACTGTAAGGAGAGAGGGAACTCTGACCACGAGAAGTAGGAGTTAGACTAAGTATATTTGGGATATCATGGATGGAAGCGTTTAATATGAGATAAGGTAAATCAATACATTTCTTCGAGAGTGCCCCCACGGTATATGTAGAGTACAAACCGTAAAATGGTACCCAATGACTAGGATAGGTCCTTCTTGTTCCCTGTAACTATAATCATGCTCACGCCACCCTGGACTCACGAATAGGGCAGATATATCTAGGAGTGAATTGGGGATTACTGGAGGAGGCCTTATTGCACACAATCAAGGGGCACAGCCTATCCTGTAGACATGAAAGATTGAGGGTGTCTTGGATGAGCTAAGAAGTATTTTTATCCCTGATGTGTGATTTTATGACAAAAAATAGTGTCTGTTGTCTGTCTCTCTCTTGTGGTATAGTGCCTATGAGTATTTAGTTTGGGCACTTTTATTGTTAGTTTACATGAAAAAAAACCTTGGTTTTTCCCTTTCTTATCAAATGTTTGTATTAGATTGATGAAATACAGCTGGATACAAATGTAATATCACTGCACATGTTTTTAATGGGAATGTATTTTTTAGAATTAATGTTGTAATACCTATAAAAAGAAATTCTAGTATCTACCCATCTTGTAATCTATGGTGTTAGTATTAGGTACCAATTCTAATACATGGGCTATAGTTGGTGTGAAGAGCACACAGAGCAGTTGATGTAAGTTTGTCCGTCAAGGGATTCCCCCCTTTTTTTCTCTTTATAGAAATATATCACCCTACTCAACCAATACTTTGCATGACACATATTAGTGGGATCATAGACCTGGAAATGTGCACATAAAAGTCTACCAAGTATCATATCAAACAAAAAAATAAGGGCTCCATGAAAGAGCAAAGGGCTACATTGATTGGAGATGCGGCAGGGTGTAAAAATGGCCCCCTGCCTCAACGCCACACATATGCATGTTCCCATATGTCTGAGTCATGTCCAAAATTGTGCATGTGCATCAAGGGTGACGATACTGCACATATACAATCTTGCACACAACTCAGACACATGGGCACAATGGTGCATGTGTGCTGACATTGCTGGCGGAATGCGCACTTAAGCACATGATCAGTAACATACACAGTGAATCCTCATTTTGGCGTCAGAAAGATGCGGGACGGTGCAGACCAGTAGTATGTGTGTGGTGTTGAAGCAAGGGCGCCATGTAGACATCCTGCCGCATCTCCAGTTAATGTTCCCGCTTGCTCGTACAGGAGATGCAGTCCTGTGTACACTAAGTGAGAAAGCATCTAGTGATTCTGCATACCATAAACACATGCATTGTCACAACAAAGCAGCGAATATGTGCCTACTGGCTAAAAGGTGCATATCCCACAATGCACACAATCAGCAGACTTGATTCTAAATGTGATGAAATACAATAAGCAGGGGGGATATGCCTACTACACTACAGTGCGCGGACAATGCATTTCAGGAATGTGTCACGCAAATATGTACCAAAGACTTGTCCTTGTGCCATACTCACAGAACTATAATGCCCCTGTATAGATGTATTACAATGTAAGAAAGACAACAAGCAAGCATAGCAAAGTAGCACCAACTAATGACAAGTAGTAAAATGGCACAATCACCCCTTTGGTCAAATAGCACTCCTCCACTATCAAGTGTAAACATCTGCCATACAGAAAGCTCCATTCCACATGAGTCCGGGTGTGATTTGCCCATTACACCATTATGTGCATGTAAACCTATCTGTTTGGTAAGTCAACAGTGTCAGTGGAAAAATATGCAGTCATGGTCTTATCATCCACACGCAAAGCCCAGCATTCAATAATCTGAACCACAACAGCATGTCTCATCCATTTGACCATCTGCATGGTAAAAACACAAACACACATCACCCTGCCATTTGCACCTGTTGGGAGGGAGGTGGAGACAGGGCCTGCACACCTGTAATACTCCTTAATAAATCCATATCCATCAAATCCAGGCCCACTCATACACCACACGTGGGGTCAACATTGAGTGTAATGGGTGTTGACACTGTCTGTTCAGCCAGGATAAACAATGGCAACTCAACCTGCACCATACTCACAACGGGAATGCCAACAGGAGAGCAGTAAGCAATGCATGCAAGAAAAAACATGACTGACGATATGCACACAAGATAAAACACAATAGCCTAAGCTAGCTGGATGCACATGTGCACCGCATTGTGCAGCACACAAAGAAACAGCAAGTAGACCTTTGTTGCAAATGTGCATAGAGGGGACTCTCCTCACATATGACTATTTCGCACCAAACCCATGCACATGTGCAGTACCTAGCAAAGCTGGCTGTCTGTTTCCCACACTGACAAAGTAAGTGACAGTGCATGATGAATAGTATTCCTGCCCCCCAAACATTTTAACATGGTGCAGGCCACGTCACTGAAGTGCCTGAGTGTGGACTTCCTCCTTAAATGAGAAGCTCACACTCTGACACTTCCTCGTGTACATACAACCCCTGGTGTAAATAAGACAACTCTGACCGAGACCCATATTTACCCCAACTTGCAACATCTCACCATTGTAAAGGCACATGAGTGAAAGGCCCACTGCCTCAAAGGGATAAGGCGGTACAAAAGGGGGTGGTGATGGACGGAGCATCTGAACCAATCAAACACTCACACCCAGTCCACAGATCTGGGTTTAATCCATCACCGTTCCTTAGCCCACTCTGCCACCCCAGTTCAGACATGGCCATATGTAAATCAGTCTGACCCTGTGCCTCATGGGAACAGTCCAGCCCGAACTGCCAAGCCATGCCTTCCCTGGACCGGAAACAAGCTTCCTAGGACCGGTTTCTGGCATTTCAGCCGTTTTCAGCCAGGCTTGCTTGAATCCAGTGGCAAAGTGAGCAAGGGACTCACGTCTGAGCATACCATGCCATCTTATGGCAAACAAAGCGGTACAAAAGGGGGTGGTGATGGACGGAGCATCTGAACCAATCAAAAGGATAAGGGGCAGCAATACCAAAGATGCTGGGGCAACTATCCCACGATGCAGTGCGCACACACACATACATCTAATCCACTCAACATTGATTTCAATGTGGGACAAAGAGCATCACTTTCACAACTTAACAGAGGACACAACTGGTGCCGCTTGTGTGTAGAAATTAGCCATTCGCATGTGTCATAGCTGTGAGATTACAATGTACAACTACAACGTCACATCTGTGATGTTGCACTAATATTCACTATCTGGCAACAAATATGCATCTCCTCCAAAACTATCACAATGGACATTGTCATGCAGTTTGTTGTAAACTCACCCAATGCATGTTCATACATGAAACACACAGCTAAACTGCATCTCCCCTTTACATTGCAGTTGGAGAAACATCACCTCCGGAACAACAGCGAGTCCCTCTCTTCACTGATGAAGAAGAGGAATACGCCACCATCAACACTGACACACTCCAGCAGCTGCTAGACTCACTCAGGGCCCCATCTCTAGGAGCAGGGCAATCCAGCTGCGTCGTGGAAACTCCAACCCCTGCACAAACCACACAGCAGCAAGCACCTACCACCACAGGTGTCTCACAGGACCTTGAGGACCCACTACTGGCATTTGAATGCCAGGCGGTAGAGGTCCAGCAGGAGATGACTGATCAAGTGCTGGTGGGATTTGACAGCCTTGCGGCCAAACTTGATGCCAGACGTGAGTGTCTGTGTCCCATTCGGGATCAACTATAGATCATCACAGACACCCACAGCCCACTCCATGCTCTCCGACAATCCATGGCTGACATTGCTGGAGTCATGACAAGAACAACTGTCCAGTCAGAGTGGCTCCAGCGTTGTCAGCCAGGAGTTGGGCCACATGCGACGAATATTGGAGAACATGGAGCAGATGCAAGTGGAGCAAATAGCTGCCATGGCTGCACACCAATGAGACGTAGCTATAATCTTCCATGCCCTAATGCTCATCATCACTGCATTGCTGCATCAAGGTTTGGCACAGATGAATGCTGCTGCTGCTTCTAAATCATATATGCCCAATGGCCTGTTTTTCCTTGGATCTGGGCTCAGCATCATGGCCTGTAACATCATCTTCCACTGTCCCTCAATACACTCTGTGACACTCACCTTGGACCTCAACATGGACTGCCATATTATGTCTTGTTCCCAATGACACTGCAATCAGCCTGCAGACTGAACTCCGCCTCTTTCTCTGGACATTTTACTCCATCAGGATTCTGACTGACCTATCACTGGGCGTCTATGGGATGTGGGGATTGTTTGGCCAAGTACTGGTCCAGTCTTCACCAATGTCAACAGACTTGTAAATAAAACATTTAACTCACACAGATGTGTGTTGTCCATGATTAATCAAGGATAGGGGTCTTTAAAAATGTAGGGCCCATCAATCCACTAAAAGGGACACCAAGGGAAATAAGAGAAATGTATATGTTTTACTGTGACCTGGATAGGCAGTGAGATGACCGGGTATGTGTGAAATGGCGGTACCCACATTGTTCCAATACAACATTCTAGCAATATTGCTAGAGTATGAAAAAAACATTGCGTTAACGTTAATGTGGGCATAGATGAACTGTCTTAAATAAATTTCATTTCAGACCCCAAAAAACACCAGGAAGAGCTTGTTTTAACCCCAAATGATACCCTAAAGTTCAATACAGTGCCCCAAATGACACCCTAAAATTCATAGTTCACCCCAAATTACACCCAAAATTCATATTTTACTCCAAATGACATGCTAAAATGTATATTTTATCCCAAATGACACCTTAAAATTCATACTTAACCACAAATGACACCCTAAAATTCATATTTTATTCCAAATGACACACAAACATTCATATGTTATCCCAAACGACACCCTAAAATTCATATATTACCCCAAATGACACCCAACAATTAATATTTTAACCCAAACGACACCCTAAAATTCATAGTTAACCACAAATGACACCCTAAATGTCAAATTTTAGCCCATATGACACGCAAAAAAGTTGAATTTAGTACCACAATTGACACCCTAAAATGTCTAGTTTTGCACAAATGACACCCTATAAAGCAACTCCCTGTACAGGGGAGACATACTCACTATCAAATTACAATTGTGATATTATTGCCACTTTATGTTACTCTTACACTCGTCAGAGTGATGTACTTATGCAGAGCAGAAACATGCACACAGGGTATGTGTGTTGTGTTTTTTATTTGCACAAACTGTGCTAGGGATCGTTTTGCACTGATATACAATTGCTGAGGACTGTCACGATGTGACGTGCTCAGGTTAAGAATTTTTTTATGATTTGGTTTTGTTGGGCAGTTCCTGCTGCAGAAACTGTGGTGTGTGCTGTACCAGCCTCATCTTCTTCATTATCCTGGTCATCCTCCAGTGCACTTGGACCCACGGGACATTGGTGCGTACACATAAATTGTGCAATACACCACATACTATGATTATCTTGCACACTTTCTGGGCTGTACAACAGTCTGCAAACTGTGATGTAAATGCAGCGGTAACATGAGGTTAGCATGCCAAATGTGCACTCCACAAAGGCCCTTGTACGTCCGAGGGCCAAATTATACTGCTGCTGGGCCTGGGCGTTAGTGGGTCGGAGTGGTGTCATCAGCCATGGGGAGAGTGCATATCCTTGATAACCTGTAACATGTAATGGAGAGATGTGTCTATTAGTGGTTACGCATTCTTTGTTGGCAGCATTAATAGTTTTGTGGTGTGTGATTTGTGCTACTTTGGAATTTGTGTTAGCCATGTGTAGCGTCTGACAAATGACCAGCTTCAATGCTAATTACATTGCCTCACAGCTGCTCGTCCCTCCCCCAGAGCCTATTTAATTGTGTGCGCTGCGCGATTGCATCAGTGGCACTCCGACAGCGCTCCAATGTCAGGCCCATCTGCCCATATCCGCAAGATTAACACAAACACCAGCAGGGACCATGGCTTACCTAATGTCTAGCGCTCCCACTCATCTGCCCTCCTCACAGTCAACGCCCGGAGAACATTAAACTGCCAATAGGCCACACCAGACACGGCTCATGGTCAGTTCTGCTGCTGCCTCTACCCCCAGACCTTCCCCACCGCACAACACTTGCACTTTCTGATCCAGACCTTCCACAAAGCAACACTCAGCGGCACCCTCACCTGCAGGGCCCACAGAGGGCGGGAATGCTTCACTGACACCATCAACATCATCACACGCTACGCCATCTACTCCATTGACTTTGTACTCATTCCTGTGCGGAGCCTCCACGTCACATACCACAACCACTCCAAATCTATTACCCTCTGGCAAATGCTTGCTGACATCACACTGACCCAACTTTTCACCACACTGAGCCACAAGGCAGGGCACAACCTTGATCCCATCTTCACATGTGGAAACTGGGTCCACTTCATCAGCACCACTCAATTCCCAATGGAGGGACCACCACTGCGTGCACTTCCTCATCGAGAAACGCCAAGACACCCAAACCCACAGCTGGTGCAACGCAAACTTACTGGTACTGAGTCACAGAGGACCTGGTACACTCCAACATCAACAGCAACACCCACTCCACTGCAGCCAACACTGACAGCGCTGCCTGGGATTTCCACACATGTATATCTAACTGCTCAAACACACTTGCCCCACTATGCTACTCTAACATACATCATACAATGAATGCCACCTCAGTCGCCAACAACATCCAAGATGACAGATGCGTCTGCAGATGCCTGGAGAAGAACTGGAGCTACATGAAGAGAAGCATTAAACATCACAACCTACAAGGACACCAAGCTCACACTCTCCTTTACCAAGGTGCCCACACACACCAGACGGGGCTTCCAGGGAGGATTGCAGCAAGTTGCAACATGGATGATCAACAGCTGGGGGGTGCTCTACAAACATGAGACATAAGTCCTCATCCTCCTGACCACTTCATCAGCATGTGACAACACCTGGTGGGCCACCGCGTTCGGCAGCCCCCGACAACTCTAGGTACCTAGGCATCGTACTCAACTCCTCCCTCTCCATGAACATTTCTACGCAGTGGTCTGCAGCTGCTTCAACAGCCTCTGCATACTCCATGCGACCTTCACATGGTTTCCCCATCAGGTAGGACAGTCAACCACACAGTCATTGCCATCAGGCTGGACTACAGAAACGTACTATACACCCACATGGACATGCCTGTGCTATGCAAACTCCAGACTGTCCAGCACACTACCGCCACACTCATCCATGTTTACATACTTTCCTTATAGGTTGAGTCCATCCATCACACATACTTGATTCATTGGCAAATATGTGGCAGAGCAGCTAGGCTTTTGGGGATGGTTTGTCTACATGGCTAGCCCCAGTTGCCACATTTACTTGTGTTGTTGTGTCTGGCAGGTGGGCATGTTGATTGACATGTTGTATGTGAGTTTAGGATATGTGCATTCTCATGATTGTGGAGTTGAGGTGTGTGATGTGTTAGTTAGTACTTACCAACAAGAGGTGCATTTCCATGTGTGCCATCCTGAAAGCACTTGTTGATGATGGACTGGTAGAAGATGTAGTTATCATGCACACTCCCTGGAAACTTGGCCACGACATTGGTGAACAGGCCCCTGTGGTCCTCTATTGCCTACACATTGATGGAATGTGTGTCCTTTCTGTTGCGGTATTTGTGTGCAGTGTCCGCATGTGGCACAAGTAGGACATGTGTGCAGTCAATTGCCCCCAATACCTGCGTGAAGCCAGCTATGGCGTAAAAGGCTTGCTTGGTCTCAAGCTGTTCCTGGCAGTGTTGAGGAAGCGTAGGTGCTGGGGTATTAGGCTGATGATGGCATCCAAGACAGTTGGGAGGAACTTTGATAGGGCTGGCTGAGCTTTGTTTGTGGAGGGAGGTTGGTTATCTGCTGTGTTGGTGTCATCAGGCTGTGGGCTATCTGAGTCAGGATGCAGAGGACGAATGTCCTTTTGAGCCTGTAGTGGGCAATGACATCCTCTGGTTTGTGAGCCTGAGGTGTCGGCGATAGACCCACTGTCTTATTCGGCGCTGCCTCGGTGGTTATCCTGGGGGAGGTGGCAGTGGTGGTTGTTGAGGCCTTCTTGGTGCTCCAAGCTGCATGAGTAGTACCTCCATGGCATCAGTGGGTCTTCAGATGAGGCTCTGGCTAAGTCTCCCTTATATACTACTCTTTATCACCATTTTAAGACCTATTTTTTTCTGGTCTTAAGTTCCAGCAGCTAAAGGGCCTTAGAGGCTATTTTTTTATCGCATCACAGGTCCGGGTGATCGTTGTGAATATCGCGAAGTGGGGTTTGCGCACGGTTTTGCACGGGAACGCCTACATTGCATATTATTAGTGATAGTAATTGCTAACATCGTTGGTGATGCTAGATGCGGCCGCTATCGCCAGAAAGCTGTCGCTAACAGCTGGTTTTGACAACTTGGTAATTCTGAGATAAAATTTTGCAGCAGAAAAGTGCTGCTAACGCGGCAATAACTCCTTGTGAATATGCCCCTCTCTCTCTCTGACTTGGTATACCTTTCTTTTTCTCTCTCTATATATATTTCTTCTCCCCTCCCTTCTGCCTCTTCTCGGTATTTCTCTGACGCCCTGCCTCTCTGACTTTTGCCTCCCTTGACATGCAGCTTGCCAATATTGACACCAGCAATGCCTCACTCTATGCCTACTTACCACCAAACACCCTCCCCAACTAATACATGAACATGAAAGTCAATTTGACATATTTGTTTATGTTTGGAATGCCGTATCACATTTTTGTGTCACTCTAATAGTTTTTTATCCTAAGGTAAATTATTTCAGTTCAGATAAGGTTTATGCGACAGATTTAGTCATAAAAGTCCACATAAATAAAGCAAGAATAATTACATTTGACCACAATATTAGTATTAAAGTACATTTACATATTGAATAAGGGTCACAATGGCACAACCAATTAAGGTGGTAAAAGGAATAAAATATAGTATTTCATCATTTAAAAACAAGTAGGGGAGAAAAAAGCTTTACCTAAATGGGAAGATCCGGATGTGGATCCAAATTATTGGAAAGCTAATCAACCACAGATAGAAATGAATAAAACACAATTCATTACATTCACAGTAGCACCCCATATTGAATATTACAGACTTG
Organism: Lissotriton helveticus; assembly: GCF_964261635.1. Classification (NCBI taxonomy): domain Eukaryota; kingdom Metazoa; phylum Chordata; class Amphibia; order Caudata; family Salamandridae; genus Lissotriton; species Lissotriton helveticus. Next base: position 1,235,097,950 of record NC_136063.1, on the reverse strand, counting down.
AAAATGTAAAAAATGTTCATACTGCCCTTGCTCTTATCACCCACATCCACCCCATGAACTAAGCAATGGCACAGGCATAAGTTAGATTTGGAACAGATCTCAGAATCCTGAGGTAAATTGTGCAGGAGCAGTGTGGGGTATGGATGGCAAGTAGATGTAGTTACTTTTTGTATTATTCAGTTTAGAGTTCTGATGAGGAAGCTGTTGAATTGCCCATCTGTTTTTAGTAGCTGCATCTCAACTCAATGCATTTTAGTAGGCAGACTCAAATACCCTTCTTCTGAGGTCCATCAAATAAGAATGAATTACAGATTACTGAGTGGCACAGTTATGAAATGTTACTGCTCAGTGCGGACTGCATTACCAGTGCATGATTTGTGGAAAAATCTTGTTTCTGCTTGCAGTGCTGTCGTGATGGGCTTTTTCAGGGGATTTCTGTGATTTTGTAATTTAAGGTAAGATTTAATGACCATATCTGCTATAAAATCACTGGTATCTAAGCACTGAATGATCTGATTACCTGGCCGTACCTCTTAGAGACTCTGGAACTCGGTTCTAATGTCCTCAATTTGTTTTCAGAAAATAGCACAACATAAATGTCAACATATTTAAGCAGTAAAGTGGGAGACTTTGGAAAAATAAATGAGAGGAATGTATTTTCTCCATTGGCTTCTATTGAAGCAGAGTCAATTTAAGCCTGGAGACATCTAAAATAAGGTTTGAAAAATCATGAGTGTCCCACCTGAATCTGGTCTATTGATATGCATTCTATAAGGGGGCAGTGTATGGATTCCCTTAGTGCCTGCTACTTGTTGGGAAGGTAACCCAGAGGGACCCCCTGGAATAAAAGATATTTAAAAAAATGGTACCATGTAACGTAGCGCATTCAACATGTGCAGTATTGCAATATTCTAGTGGAAGCTGGTACCCTGCAAGCTTCTCTGAAGGAGGTGTCCCCAAAGCTAAAGTGAAAGCACCTTTTCTACAAAATCACACCATTTTACTCTGCCATGTGAGAATAAAGTCTTACATTCTGATTAAAACATTTACAACAGATGTTGCAGCCATTTGATTCCTCAGTGTTCTACTACAGATTCAAACATTCTTCTAATGAACAATTAGAGTGCAAAGAATATGTATTTATGATTTACTAAAAAACATAATGCATTTCTTTTTGAAATAAGAAGGGATTTGTTTTTTCATGAAAATGATGGTAAGTGCTCTAGAAAGCTAAAATGAGATTACATTTTCTGTGAGTTCTAAAATGTGTTACTCATTTTTGTCAGCAAATCATCCAGACTTGCAGACTGAAACTTACATTTGTCAGTTAACTTTCCAACTAGAATCCTAACATTCTGTATTAATGACAGAAATTAGGCACACCTGAATCCATTTGATGCATTCACAGCTATAAAATGTAAACATTTTCTTAACAAATGAACAACATTAGGGAGTTCATTTTCAGTCATGTAATTTGAGATGTCATCAGTGATGTCAAGAGTAATGACACTGACCATGTCATAAGTGAAGTAATATATGAGGTCATAAACAGTGCATTGTGGGGGCATAAGTTATAGTTAGGTCTGGTAAATATAACTGCTGAATTTCACTGGTTTTGTACGAGTGAAATCTGAGCCTAACTATAATGTCCCCTTAACCTTTGTATTTTTCAGTGAATTTCTATGGTTTAAAACAAATTCTATTACCCAACTATAAGGCCCCTGTAACCTTTGTTTGTAGCAGTGAATTTCTAAGGTTTTTATAATGTTAAGTACGATGTCTATTGCAATACACAGTGGGGCGAGGCGTTGAATGCGGAGCCTGTCCTGGGATTGTGCTGCCCTCACTAAGCTTGCTGCTCCTGCCCCCTCCTCCTTGCCATCCATTGTACAGGTCCAAGGCCATGATCCCTAATTACAGCTGTGTGTGGACGTTTTTCTGCCACTGTCCTTCCTGCCTGCCCTAAAGAGTTAGCTTGCTGCCCAATCCATATCCTCCCGTACCTCCTGTTTTCCGAGTCCATGCACCAGCACCCCTCCCTCCTGTCCTACATGGTCCAATGTGCTGCTACTGCCCTCCAATTACTTGCCCCATCAGTGCCTTTCTGCTTAGATTGTGTGCTTAGTTTGCTGCCCCTACCCTCCTTCCCGCTGCCCTCCAATTTTTGTGTGCATCCCCCTTCTCCCTCTGTTTTGCACACCATATTCCATGAACCTGCCTCCCTTCTTTCTATTCTGAGTTTTCTGTTGATGTACCCCTGCCCCTCCCACCTGCCTAGCATGGTCAGATGGCTGCCGCTTGTCCCTGCCAACCTCACCCTGCCTCTTCAAGTTCTATGCCCCTATTGCCCCCTCCTGTCCTCCATGGTCCATTTTGCTTCCACTCCCTTCTGTCCTCCATGCTCTGTTGTGCTGCAACTGCTTATCCTGCCTGCCCTGCATGGTCAAATGTGAAGCTCCTTCCCCTGCCCTCTTTTGTCTGTGTCCATACCCAACTCCTACCTCTGTCCTCCATGGTCCTTTGTGCATGCCCCTGCCCCCTCCCTTTTGTCCACCATGGCTGCTGTGCTACCACTAACTGTCCTGCTTGCCATGCATGGTTATCTATGCTGCCTCAGCCCTCCCCATCTGCCCTGTGTGGTCAGCTTGCTGGGTGTCGCCCCTCCCACCTTCCCTCTGTTGTCTGTATGTATACCATTATAGTCTCACTGTTGCCCCCCATGGTGTGTTGTGCTTCTAGTGCCCATCCCGCCTATCCTCCATTGTCAACTTGCTGGCGCATTGCCCCTGCCCTGTTCCCTAGACCCCTGCTCTCCATTTTCCATGTGCAGACCCCATCCCATCCCTCCTGCCTTTTCTGCTTTCTGTTGTCCATGTACATGGCCATGTCCCCACCCTATTGCCTTCCATATTACCTTGCGCTGAACTGCCGTCCTGCTTGCCCTGAGTGGTGTATTGTGCTGCTGCAACCCCTGACGCCTACCCTATAAAGTCAGTTTGGTGGCCCTGTCCATCTCCGTCCTGCCCTCTGTTACCCAAGTCCATATCCCTACCCCATTCCTCCTGCCCTTCGTGATCAAATATACCTTACTTGCCAACCTTTTGAACTTGGTAAGAGGGATATTTTGAAAAAAAAACTGGGGAATTACATTTTCTCTATTGACCTAAATTGAAAAAGAGGAGATTTAAAGCAGGAGACAGATAAAGTAAAGCCCCTTTGAGCATAAAAAACATTGGGAGTCTCTTGCCTGACTCAGATCTGCTGGAAAGTGTGGTTAATACTGCCACTGTCTTTTCCTTCTGCCCTCAATGGTATTTTATATTGCCACAGCTTCTCTTGTCTTTATTGTGTGGTTGGTTTGTTGCCCCTGCCCCCCTTTCCCTGCCATCCATGGAGCATTGTGCTGCCACTGCCAATCCTGCATGCCCAGCATGGACAACGTGTTGCTTCTGCACCCTCCTCCATGAGAGGTTCTTCTTCCAATAGAAATTATGGTTAGCACTTTAAACTACTAAAATGAGGACATATTTGCTGAGTTCTAAAACAGCATCAACGCTCTCTAATTTGCTATCCTTGAGTTTTTTTTATTCAGTTGATCACTTGATTATATGACACACTTAAGGGACAGGATGTAGCGTTACGGCCAGAGCTGCAGACTTGTCAATTTGGGAACCAGGTTCGAGTTTTGCCATCAGCTGTGATTCTTGGCAAATGCTTTAGTCTTCCCATGTCTAAAGCTGCAACAAAATAAGAAAAATAAGGGCCTCATTTATGAGAAGTGACGCATTGCTGCCTGAAAGCAGCGATGCATCACTTCTCAGTGAGCCCACCTTGCGACATGATGGATGTGTCATATTTACTGTATGATGCATCATGTCACAAGGAGTTACAGATACATAAGTATTTCTGACGTAACTGTATGCGCAAAAGTGACGCATTGCTGAAGTGTGTCACAAAAGTGACGCGACTCCAGCAATGTGTCCTTTCACATGGGGCAAGTCCTATGTGAAGGAGTGTGCATCAGTCTTACGTCTGCTGTGAGGCAGGCGTAAGATGCTGACGCATTTGCACCCTAGAAGTGGCGCAGTGAAATCTCATTGATTTCACTTCGTCACTTCTGCGAGGCTTAAATATGTGGAAACACCCACCCTGCATACATTATACCTGATGCAGGTATAATGTAGCGCAGGGGTTTACAAAGTAATGAATATACTTAGATGCGTCACTTTGTAAATAGGGCGCAGCAGGAGGCATGTTTTACGCGACCAATGCGTCACAAAAAATGATGCAACGGAAGCGCAAAACTGTCGCAAGGCCTCATAAATAAGGCCCCAAGTGTTTTGCCCACTTTTGTCTTTGGGATATAGTTGGGATACATTTGGGTGATATTTGTGCTGTATTTAAGCTCTTTTTTCTCTGGTGGTCATTGCAGGTTATTTAAGTTATTTGTTATGAAGCTCCCTAATGTCCTCATTAACTGTAGTATCCTCAGTAGAAAATGCTTTCAGTTTGCCACTTCAATTGCATTAAGATGACATTCAGATGAGCCACACTTTTTGCATAAATTCTGAATGTTAGCAGTCTAGTTGCTCATTAGAACACTGCAGTAAAGATGCTGATCATCAGGGAGTTAACTGGCAGTCTACTGCTAGTGCTGAAAGTGCATATTTTAGTCTGCATGTCAGAATGTTTTAATGAAACAGAAGAGTGAGATATTTGAGAACTCACTTAAAATGTGTCCTAATTTTTCTTTCTCTAGCACTAATCATAAATTTTATAACAAACTGTACTCCCTCATTTAGTTCCTTTCTAAATCAATTGTTTTAAGTTTTACAAGTTTGTTTCAAACAACATGACTTTCAGTGTGCCATACTTTAGTCATAAGTAAAGCTATTAGCGCTCTAGTTGTTCTTTAGAACACTCGGGGAGGCTGCAGTAGAACACAAGGGAATCAACTGATAGGCTGCTGCTGTTGAAAGTGCATGATTTACTGAGAATACTAGACTTCATTTTCATACGGCTCAGAAAGACAATGGGAATTTACAGAAAATATGCTCTCATTTTAGCATCTGGAGAACTGTCCATAACCTCTATGAGAAAATCATGAGAAAAGTTTTCTCTCAAACATGATTCATAAAATTCCATCAGAAGGTTTTTTAATTAGTTAAAATCCCCTTAGAACATACGCCAATTCCTAAAATTAGTATGGTGCCATCAACAAATACCTTATATTGTATCTAAAATCGTATCACCCTTTATACTCTCTCCTTTTTGTGACCCTCAAAACCTGCCATTCACTACAACGCATTTCAATGGGGTTTTAACATGTATATTGGTCCCAAGATCACTGCCAACACTTCCTGGTTGAAGTGTTGGCAGCCAATTAAATCCCACCGTGAGAACTGTGTTTACGCTTCGGTCAGATAAACAATGTTGATTTTCCTTTAATATCGAATGAAAAAGCTTTATTCGAGTTATACACTCATAAAAGCACACACATGAAAGTTTATACATTAAAACTCTTAACATACATTTAACAGCATAGTACAATTAAAATTCATAATTCACACGCATAAAATATTTAGCAATATTAATTAGTGCAAGCTTTCTCAAAAAGTGCTAAGACTCAGTACATGTTGAAAGATAAACCCTCCACCTTCTGGAACATGCCCAAATTTATACAGTCAAAACTCTTAGCATGCATTTAGCAACATATTTCAGTTAAAAATTCATAATTCACACACATAAAATACTTAACAATAATAGTTAATACAAGCTTTTTCAAAAAGTGATGAAACTCAATGCATGTTGGGAGATAAAGCCCTCCGCCTTATGGACCACGCCCACCCCAAATATTTTGCCGTTCCTACTACAATGGACATTTCGGTGGAGGTACAAATAATTCTCAACCCCTCAACACCACTTAGTACACCAAGGTTTCTACAAACAGGTGCCAACCAGGATCTTCTCGGGTTTACGTAGGCCTCACACAAAAATAAGAAATGTGCAATACTTTCGTTGGTGGCACCACATGACGGGCAACACGAACTACTACTAGTTCTCCAACTAGACGTCAATGACCTCAGGGGGAGGGAACCTGCCCTTAACTGGAAAAATAATTTCCTATCTAACGGAACAGTTATAGTGTCCCAATACTGTTCTAGGGCATGTCTCATTTTAATTTCCATAAATCTACCCCCCATAGATTCTGAGGTTACGCTCCTCCAGAGCTTCTGCTCTATGTAATCCCAATATATGGCCTTTATAATGTTTTTACTAGGGAATACTTCCCCGAGGGGGTTTTCCCAGAGCTTGGAAAGACCGAGCTCAGCGAGGACATCCCTGAGCATCTTCAGCCATGCAATTTTGTGGAAGACATCTGATTTAACTAAGGCTAAAAACCCCTCAGCATAGTGTCTAATTTCTGCGGTCGTCCATAGCCGTCTCCAGTAGAGGATAGGCCTTAGTCTGGCACGGTCGCTAACCAATCTCCTTCCTAGATCCAGACCAAGTGGTATTAGTGGGGTGCTTTGGGGGAGGCTTGTTATTCCTCTCAGAAACCTGTTCTCTGATCTTTGGAGGGTATTAAGCCTCTCAAAGCCCCAAACTTCAGCCCCATAGAGGGCTGCACCCAAGGCTTTCGCATCGTATACCATAAGGACCGGTTTTATAGGCCTAGTTTTGGATTTTACTTGTTCTACCCGGAGTGCTCCTGAAATCTGCTGGTGTTTCAGTACCGCCTTCTCAATATGTCTCGACCAACCAAATTTACTCGATATCTCCACCCCTAGGTATGTAAAAACATTTACTACCTCCAGTTTGGTGTTGTTCAGGGATACCCTTGGTTGAGATTGGCGCCTTTGTCCGAAAACCATCAGCTTTGTTTTACTTACATTAACTTCGAGACCTTGTTCATTGCAAAACATATCAAATATGTTCAAGGCTCGCTGGAGTCCTGCCGGGGTTTTGGACACAATCAGGGTGTCGTCAGCGAACATCAGGATCGGAACCCTGATGCCCGCTAGCGAGGGTGCATCTACCCTTGCATCCAACATCCTATCCACTATACCGTTAATGAACAAGGAGAACAGCAGGGGTGCCATGGCACATCCCTGCCGTACCCCCGGTCAACTGGGAAATTAATGGTAGATTCCCCGTTCCTCCCCCACTGGATTTTAGCAAAATTGCTTTCGTGGAGACGCATAATTAATGTAAGCAACTCGAGTGGGACCCCTATCTTACTCAGGACAACCCACAGCTTACTCCTAGGCACCAGGTCGAAGGCAGCCCTCAAATCTACAAATGCCACATAAAGGCTGCCTTCGCCAAGGAGTACAGTCCCCCACCGTAGCATAGTGAAGCGAAATATTTGATCTATCGTGCTGGTTGCCCGCCTGAAGCCTGCCTGGTAGGGGGATAGAGCATTATTTTCATCTACCCAGACCATAAGTTTGTCGACCACCATCTTCCCCACCACTTTTTGGATAGTGGCCAGCAAACTTATCGGTCTATAATTTGCCGGGAGTGACCGATCGCCTTTCTTAAAGATCGGTATTATTATTGCCCCCTTCCATACATCTGGGATTTTAGCCCCTTTAGCAAGGGCATTTCCCAGCGCGGTCACGTACCTTGCCCACCGAACCTTATCGTGTTTAAATATATCTGAGGGAATTCCATCTAACCCCGGAGCTTTCCCCCCTTGCAGTGTTGAAATTACAAGTTCTGCTTCTTTATTTGAGAATAAATCTCCCTTGCAAAATACCACTGGGATAGGTTCTATGGCCATTGTGTCCCTATTCTCTGCATACTGGGGTTTAAAATACTCGACCCATGATGCCTCATTAACATTATTGTCTGGGTTCTTAGGGGTACCACCTCTGCCCCATTTCACGATTTTCCAAAAAAGTCTGGAATCTCTTAACCCAGAAGCCTCGAGTAACTCCTCCCAATGCTCCTCATCCCACTGCTTCTTAGCCTTACGGATGTTTTCATTGTATTGTTTCCTGGCAATACTAATCAAAGCCTTATCTCTACTTTTGATTGCCCTACCCAACTCCAATCTAGTTACTCTGCACTGCTTATTGAACCACCTCACCAGTTTGATAGGTGCTTTTCTATTTGCCTTAACTAATTTAATAAAGTGCGGTTTTATCAAAGAAAAGAATGTGTCATGTATGTCTGTTATTAAAGAGGAACCCGGTATTACAGGATTGACTGTTTCCATGGCGGCGATAGCATTATCCACCTCCAAGTTAATGTGATCCAAGGTGGCCGAATTGGCCAGCACATTTGGCCATTTCACCCTTCTTGAGTCATTAGCCATAACAGGTACGATCTCGCTACATGGCTCTGGGTTGTCAGGCGCGGCCCTCCACCATGAATGGGTAACACAAAGGGGATTATGATCGCTTTCTAATCTACCATTGATTTCCAAATCGCCCACGCCACACCATAACTCGAGACTACAGATGACATAGTCAATCCTACTTTTGTTATGGCCATTATCAAATGTGCAATTTCCTCCTTGGTCGCTCTTTGTCCTGCCATTAAGGGCCCTCAGACCATATTCCAAACATAACGCATTCAACAACAATATATCTTTTGTCCACCGCTTCACTGGTATAAGATTTAGGTTTGGGACACCCCATTGGGCATCTTCCTCCTGTCCTATTGGATGTTCCGTGTTTTCTAAAGGCTCAAATGTCCTGTTGAGATCGCCGGCCACAACCACTCTATTTCCCAGTGACTGTGATTCTAGGAAGGTGGATAGAGCTTCTAGGGTAGGGGAGTTCCCAACACAAGTACCCCTAGCATAAATGTTATAAATATCTATAACACCCCCCTTTCCTAGTGATAACCTTAATAATTGTATATCCTTACAGCCTAGGTCAATCACTTTTATTTTAACTTTTGAGTTTTGCTTGATCCAGGCTGTTAGACCTCCCATAGGTCTGCCCCTGGGGCCTCTACTCGCTGGTATACAAAAATTTAGATAACCTGGGAGGTAAATTGGATCGCAAGCCCACGTCTCTTGAAATAGGCACATTTCAAACCCATTAACAAAATCTATCCAGTGTTGTGACAGCAGTCGACTGCCCAACCCCGCTATATTCCATGAAAGAAACCTCCCCATGGTGTCGCATTTACAGGTCCCCCTTTCGGTAACTACCATAGCCGGTGAATTGGTCAAGCTCTCACAATCACCGCCCTCTCCTGGGACAATATCTGCACAGTTAACATCTTTACCATCATTTGCACCAATACTTGATGGAAGTCTGGGTTCACCCCCCTAATCTTCCAGACATGCCATAGTGCCCCCCCTCGTATTTCCACATTCCCTATTAGTAACCACTTTGTCTAGATTACACATTACATCCCCATTGGATGCCAATTTTGGCTCCAGGATACTTCCCCTGGCCTTTTTTCCCCCAAAATCTATGTGTTCAACTGGTTTCCGTCAACATCCCCACCTCATATACCCTAGCCCATTGTAGGAGTTATATACCTGGTTATAACAATCGTTTGGTCGTGGGATAGGGGCAGGAAAGGGGCTAGCCTCTCCCCAGGGAGGGAGACTAGTTCTCAATGGCTCATTACTCCCCCCAAATTGGGTGGCTACCGATCTTGGGTAAAAGAAGGTGAGGTCCACAACACCAATCCCACCAATACTAATATTCCAACCAGGTCTCGTGATTAACCCTACTACCCTTGGGTCTTGGAAGTTAATTATGATACACTCGCCCCCCTGTTTTTTCAAGGTATTCCCTATCCAATTGACCCTTCTAACCCCAATAATCAGACCATCCACTCCCCCTGGCAAAGGTCTATTGACCCGCAGCCAATGCATGGCTTTGTTTTTTAGCATGTCATAGGTTTCTCTTTGGCCTTCCAATAAGGGTGGAACATTGGTGAGAATGGCCACATAGGGGAAGGAATCAGGGGTGAGTTGTACCGGGGGTATCCTAGTCGGAAATTTTGTCACATATGACATTGGTTGGCAACGTTCTGGGACAACAAGGCATGGTGGGGGAACATTTTCCAATGCTGTAATAGCATTATTACCATCAGCTATGGTATTTCCATCCCTTACAGGGCCACCCCTACTTACTATCTGGGGGGCAAGCGGCACATTTGTTCCAACACCATTATTACAGTGGGTTTTAACATTTCCTGACAATGTGCCATTTCTAGTTTCCGAAGTAGTTGGCAAGGGTGGGGTATTTTTATTAGCGGTAGTAGCAGAGTTTTTTGGACTGTCCTTTCTACCTTTAGCTGCGGTGCTATTAGGCTTAGTTTTCCCGCAATTGCTATTACTTACAGTATCTTCAAACTACCTACAGGATTTACACCAAATAGTAAAAACATGATCTCTGGACCATGATCTAACTTTCTGCCAAATTTGGTGTAATTCCGTCCAGCAGTTCAGGCTGCAAGTGTGTCTAAATCTTTTATGAGATTTACTATGAGAAATGCACTTTCCCCTCCCCTTTTGATCGGCCCCTGTTTGATAGATCACTCTGAAACGTCCCACACACAACAAGACACAACTTGACACTTTTTTGGGAAATTTTTGTGAGGATTCATCAGATGGCACTAAAGTTATAGCAAGTAAAAAATTAGGGCTGGGCGTAGTTTGCGAAGTAGCGCTTCGCGAAGCTACGCGTAGTGCACTTCGACTACGCGAGCTACACGTAGCACTACGCGAACTGCGTAGTAGCTTGTTTGCACTGTGCAAGATGCAGTTTTCAATGATTGCATAGTGCAAACAAACATCAAGCATCCGGCACTGTGCAATCATTGAAAATGGCATCTTGCACAGCGCGAGCTGTAGTTTTCTGCCGCTCTGTTGTGGTTCTATCTAGGACCCTAAATTCGATAGTCGTGATTTATGCCTTTATGTGGTTATAATCAATAATATCCTTATAAAGGCATAAGAATCATATCCAAATTTAGTCATAGCCCATGTTGTCCAAATGAAGCAAGGCTACTTCCCCAGGCTCCTAGCAAGTACAACGAGTTCTGTAAACAAACCAAACCTCCAGCAACCTGGGAATTCCCCACTGCTTTTGTTTTGATTTTGTCCTAGAACTCCTGTGAGCACTCTAAGAACGGCCAGTTCTTAGTGACATCTTTATTGACGTCTTATGTCCCACCTTACGTCAAACCCGGCACCTTTCAGGTATAAATATACCAACGTTGCCTTAAGCAAACACACGGTGGTGGTTTTGGAGCAGAGCAGCTATCTACTTGCCCGAGAGCCCAGCTGATGCGAGAGCCCACGGACGCTGCCCCTCCTCTTTGACGCACTGAGAGAGACGCTGTCTTTTCTCCTGCCGAGAAATCCAGCTCCGGTGTTTTCAGATACCTTCGCGGGTTACTGGGAACTCGAGTCCTGAGAGAGAGATACAAGACCTCCTGCTTTCTAATACCCAGGTACGGAGCTGACTAAAACCTTAGAGAGAATTCTTGAGTCAGATTCTTGGCAAAACCAACTTAACTTAAACTGCTACTTACTTACTCCTTCCCACGTATTAGGCTTAGGTCAGGTACACCGGGGTAGGCTTAGTTAGAAGCACCAGTTGAGTACGTTAGTCAATGTATATAAGTATGTATATATTTTATCTATTTTAAAGTATCTTATGGCTAAGAAACCATATCAATGCTTTTACAGTATTATTTCTTAATCCTCCTTTTACTGTACGCACTTTACTTTACTATGAGTATTGCAATTGTGGCAATTCATTTCTCTTGCATGAGAAAGAAGACTGCTCAATAAATAACATCCTTTAATGAAAACACCCGTCTCTCTTTTCTCTGCACTCTGGTGAAACTAAGTATGCACACTTGACTGAGTGAAATAGCTGTCTATTGTTTTCACACGACTCTAGAGATACACTCTTATTCTGAGGAAGCAAAGTTGTCATGTTATATGGTTGTCAGAAGCTAATCCCTTCTTGTCTATCCAGGGAGGTTAAACTCCTCCTCGTTTATTCGAGAAAGTTTCTAGTGACCTCTGAGCTAGCTGGCAAAAACTTAAGTCTAATATAGTCAGTAGAGACCTAGTCGACCTCAGTCCTACGTCTACACTGCTGAATATATTATTCCAATGCACAGAGCCTATTGGGATAATAGGAACTACACTACATGGCGCCCAACGTTTGGTAAGGCGATAAATCTAACGCAAGACGTTAGAGTAACTCAGTCGTGCTTTTTCACACATAACCCTTTTCCCGTAAATACTCCAAAAGACGTCTGGAGTGGGTAAAAGGTTAAAATCCGCCGGAACTTAGTAGGAAGAGATTCCTATGTATAGTTTTTGGTTTAGTCAACGTTGAAGGATACAGTGTTCCAAAATATTGTGCACCTAATCTTTGTTTCCTTGAAACTTGATCTGCAAGAAAAAAGTTTTCTGTCAGTAAAATGCCTGAAGGAGACAAAGAAAGAGATGCTAGAGCGTCTCAACTGTTGTTGGAAGACACAACTCTCCAACAGAATGACCCGAATGCTATACTCATTCCGGTCAACATAAGATCTATAACTATTAAACTTATAGAAAATGGACTGAAATCGCGAGGTGGTACAGTCATATTCGTGATAGAGGCCCATGAATATCGGCAGACAGAGGTATTCTATTCATGGATAAACTTTCCAGCAGCAAATGCTGTGACACACGATTTCCACTATTACAAAATAGAGGAACCTCCGGAAGAGTACACCCCTTTCGACGAGGTGGAAATCCCACTAAATTACCAAGAGCACCTGCTCTGGTTTAATGGCGCCCTAAAACATAACAATCACATCACAAGGCTCGGTCCACTAGGTAGACCAGGAGCAACGTGGCCGGTTCTAGCCAGCTACACACCACATCCAGACATCGAAAAAATGTCAGTACCAGAACTTTTAGCACAGCTAAAACAACTGATTAAAATACATAGACAATTAGTCCAATATGTAATGCGGACTACAACAGTCCAACCAGCAATTAACATTCCACAACTGACCCCTCATCAGGGGAACACAAACAAAATAACACCACAGAACATACAATCATGTCTTGGTAAAACACCCGCAAAACGGGAACACATTCCATTCTGGTTAGCACAAAAAATACTACAGCTCGAGGAGATTTTTACTCAAGCAGCAGCTTTCTCAATGCAGACTGGTAGTTTCTCATCGCCAACGGTCGCTAGCATACGTGAGAAACCAGACCTCCCCACGTTGAGAATCTCGCAGGGAGGTTTATTTTCCACGCTCGCGATCGGCAACTTGATGTTGCTGATCGCGACTGAGGAAAAAGTCTTGCCAGTATAAAATATTGCTTGCTCGCAGTCGCCAACTTGACGTTTAGGACCGCAAGCAAGCAAAAAATGACCGCTTCGCAAACTACGAGAGCATAGCGTAGTGCTTTGCCCAGGCCTAAAACAAAATTGTTTTCTATAGAAACATGGTCCTATCTAACTACCTGGTGGTGATCACCTGTAGGATATGTATATATGTCTATATCTGTGGCACCAGTTGATGGATCTTCACAAACATTTTCACAGAAGTGTGCCAGTAATTTTTGTTCTGCATTGAAAGTTTCAGAGCGATCTGTCAAGCGATGGAATGGGGGGGGGTGAAAATAGTGTTTTTGCCATGTTAATATCCGTAAAGATTTTAGTTGCGACTACAGCTCGAAATGCTAGACCGAATTACATAAAGTTTGGCGGAAAGTTAGCTCTTGGTCTAGAAAGAACTCTTTTTGTTATTTGGTGTAAATCAGTTTAGTAGGTTTTGGCATATTAAAGGGAATGTATATTTGTAAGTCTGAGGATCCAATAGTCCCAGTGCTGAAATGTGATTGGCTGCCAACACCTAAAGCAGGAAGTGTTGGCAGCTGTCTTGGGACTCATCCTTAGCTGAGTCCCCAAAAATGTTTTTAAAAAAGAAGGCGCAGGGTAGGAATACCCTGACCCCCTAGGCCTCTTGGAGGGGACAGGCCTAGGGCAAAAAACTAAATCTAAGAAAAATTGGGCGGAAGTTACACTGGATCAGCGCCTCCTGCTAAAAACTTTTAATAAAAAGAAGCCTGGCCTCCTGCGCTTCCATAATGTTTATCCCCCGGTCGGGACAGGTCCCATGGGCATGAGGACTTTAAAAAAAGAGGGGGGCGCATGGGGCCCCCTCCTAGGGTTTATGAAAAGCCTTGGGGACTGCCACCTCCACAGGGCATTGCTTTTAATGCATGCAGCGGGAGCCCTCATGGCACCACAGCACCCTGGGGACCACCAGCTCCCCAGGGCAAATCTCTATAAATAAATGTAGGGACCCGCATGGTCCATGTGCGTCCCCCCTGCAGCCCCTGCAACTGCCATCTGCCAGGGGCACTTAAAGATATATATACAGGTGGGCCCACAGGCCACGCCTGCCCCCCGTGGACCATTACCTGCTAGGGGCAAATTCAACTAAATTAATGCAGGGGGATCTCATGGCCCCCTGTAGCCCCAGGCACTGTTACCTTCCTTGGGTGAGACATAACATTAATGCAAAGGGCCCATGCACCCCTCCCCGCTGCCCCGGGGACTGCCACCTCCCCAGGGCAATTCATTGAATTAAGGAGGAGGACACACGGCCTCCCGCAGCCCCAAGGACCACCACCTCCCCGAGGCTAAGTACTGCAATGGAGGGGGGCAGTGCAGTTCACACCCACTGGCAGATAAGGTACCTATAAACAAACAAATAATAAGACTTTAGTCTACTATTAACTCCAGAAATTAGCAGAAAGAGTCGAAATAGAGGTCAGAGACTAGCAGAAAGAGGCAAACTAAAGGACAGAACAAGCAGCACGAGGAAAGGTCAGAAATTAGCAGAAACAGCTAAATATATATTCGCAGAAAGTGGAAAACTAGAGATCAGAAATGAGAAGAAAGAGTCAAAATAAGGTCATAAACGAGCACAAAGAGGTAAAATAAAGGTAAAAAACTAGCAGGTATTAGTTCAGTCACTCGCAGAACTACGGACACACCCAAATAGATACTCAGACACCTGCTCACACCCATTCTGGCACTCTCCAATCAACTCACAGACCCACACAGCTGCACACATACATCCGGCCACACAACCATACAGCCACTCACACACCCTCCCACATAACCATAGACCCATACAGCCACTCACACAACCATTCACAGTCCCACACAGCCAATCACACAAACCCACTCAAACACCCACAAACAAAACATACAGCCACTCATACTCCCACTCACAACCTGTACAGCCACTCACACAGACAGTCACCAACCTATACAGTCACTCACACATCCACTTTCAAAGATTACAGGTTACAGTTAGGAAATACAAATAAAAAACCTTCAAAATGCACTAAAAATATTAAGTTTACAGGATTTCTACAGTAAGGAAATAACATTAAAAAAATGAAACTTACTAAAAAATCCAAAGTTTACAGGGCCTTGATAGTTAGGAAACAGAATTAAAGAAAACCTTTGAAATGTACCCAAAAAACAAAGATTCCAGTTAGTTAGGCTAAGATTTCACATGCACAAAACTATAGAAATGTAGCTGTTATATTTCCCTGAGCTTACTATAACTTATGCCCCTGTAATGCACTGCCTAGGACCTCACATATTACATCAATCATGACATCATCAGTGACATCACTCATGTCATTTCAAATGACATCATTCATGACATCACTGATGACATTACACCAGTGAGTGTAAGTGTTTTGTAAACATTTCTGAGACATAAATAGATATAATAAGCTACTGCATTAGTTAAATTACTATTCTTTCTGTACTACTAATGACTGATACTATATCCGAGTGGCTGAGTGAATGGCTGTATCAGTGTGTGAGTGGGTGTCTGAGTCGCTCTATGGGGCTGTGAGTGAGAGTTTGAGAGACTGTATGGATCTGTCAGTTGGTGTGTGAGTGGCTGTGTTGGTCTGTCAGTGAGTATATGAGTGGCACTATAGGTCTATGAAAATTATTATGTTACTTCTACGTTTAAATTATATACTTGTATATTTAGTGATGGTAGTTCCCATGCAACACCCATGGAACAAGACACATTTCCAGATTTACGAGTAATCGTAGACCTGGAAATGCGTGTGAATGCTATGCCTCCCCCGGGGAGGCGTAGGGAGGTGCAACGAGGAGAAATGTTTTCATTTCTCCTTGTTTTTTCCTCTTTCAATGTGGGCTGCATTCTACAGCAAGCATCGAAAGAGGAAAATGCCTGTAGTGATTGTTTTTGTGCAACAAGGTGACCCTTCCTGCACAAAAACAATCTCCCCACGACGCAAGCATCCTTGCTCCATGGCGCAAGGGTGCCTGCGCTGGCGCATGGCTGCAGTTTGTGCGCCAACGCATGGCAGAGCACAGGAATGCAACATATTATTGTAAATATGTTGCATCAATGTGCTTCGAAAGTGACTCAGTGCGGCGCAGCCAAATGGCTTTCGGAATGCACTGAGTCACTTGCATTGTAAATCTGCCCTTCCGAATTTTCTATTTCCGTAAAAAAAACTTTGCTAGACCTCAGGAATAAACCATTGCACTATGGTGCAAGGGTGTGTGTCTAGCAAAAGGTAAGCTAAAGTAAGAAGTGAGTAGAGAGAAATACAGCACATAACTCAGTTAATTATGGTACCGTTCTGCTCTCTTCCTCTCATGTACGCAGCACTGCAATTTTGGTGGGTGCTCTGTGTAAAGTATTAGTACATTTGTCCCCAAATGATTGTTTTTTTTCATAAACTACTCTTCTAACTGCATGACCAGTCATTGCACTAGTAACTTCGAAGGAGTGATCTGCAGGAGTAAAGTGTGAAGGAATCTATGCTCGTGACTGACTAATATGGGTTACATTTAGGAGTCATCAGACTGAGTGCTCGGTTGGAAAAAATAGAAAGATTATACATGCATTGTGTACAATAGAGCCACGGTGGAGAGCGTTGGAGCCGCCTTTGCAATGACAAAAATAATACTTATCCCTGGGGTGTTTATTTCTGAATTATGGTAAGTTTTCCATAGAAAAGGAATAAATAGCCGCGCCTGCAATGAAACACCTTCGTATTATTGAGCATTACCATAATAGACTGATGTATTAGTCACAGATGCCTATTAAGACACCATGCTGAGTGCACCAAACTGTGTTTGATAATATAGAATCATAGCAGTCCCTCGTGTCTCTGTAATTGGTACATACATCATTGTAATGTTCAACCTTGAATGGGAAAACTTCAGGGCACTAAGGAATATTAATGACCGCGGTCAACAAACACAGGAAGAAAGATAATACAATTGTTCATATTGATTACAAGCAGACCTAGCGCTAGAAAGGAAGGTCACTAAATTCGATCTGAAGCACGTAGCATGTTTTACAGGTAAGAAAAGCTGCTACAAACAGAAGTTGCTTTTATCGACTTTCAGTTTAATCTGCAACAAAGCGGTTTTGGGACAAAGAACGTCAGTGAGCACCAAGACACCTGCAATTAAAGTTCTGTTAATGTATAAAGATATAGGGCCATATTTACAAGCCCCTTGCGCGCCCGGTTCGTCACTTTTAATATAGGAAAAAGTGGCACAAGGGGCTTGTAAATAAGCCTCTTAGTGTTACTTCTTCCCCACTCGGACTGGTCTGTAGGGCAGTCTAGCAGAGCTAGACGGACTGGTCTGACAGACTGACAGGTGCAGTGTGTAGTCCATTTTTTTGGCAGTTTGTGGCCCCGTTTTGTGATGTGGTAAGACGGTTTTTACTGTTGATTTTCCTGATATTATCTATTACAAACGTTGGCTGAGGAAAGCATAAATGCATGCAGTTTTCCATACCATGGAAAATGCCCGTACAATGTGTCCTTTCAAGTTGAAAACCTCCCCAGTTTGCTATCCCTGCCCCTTTTTTTTTAACTATCTGAGTCACTAATGGGGGACACTTTTATCCTGGAAACCATACACCCATTCAAATCTGGAGGCCGACTGTAGTAAAAAGGGAACGCCTACGCTTCAGGCTTCTGTACATTCCATCACCCCATTTTAAAGGATTCTGGAACATTCGTCTTCCAGGCATCAAGGGATGTAGATTCTGCGGACATGAAGATGAAACTATTGATCACAATATCTGGCTCTGGCCAAAACCATTGGCTCTGCGCTAAAAAATCTAAGGGCAGCCTGATAATATTTTATTAAGGCTCAAAGTTTTATTATGTTTTTGGCTCTCGTTGAGGGCCACATAAAGTTATACTATTATAATATTTTATTAGTATTTTGTACTTAATGTTCTCATGCTGCTTATAAAGCTGAATGTGGATGTATTATAATTACTGATAAGCGGGTCTAATGTTTCTGACAATATCTGATGTATATTTGTATTAATTTCTTATTCATTGTAATCATATGTAATAGAATAAACTTACACTTTTGTATTGGTTCCTGGGTTTACTTTTTTTGTCCCAGTCCGACCCTGCTTCCTTTCATCTTTTTTGAAGCAGATGGAAACCACAGGTAACTTCCTTTATCTCCCCACTCCCGTCTGTGTTTTTTCATCTTTTTTTACTTGATGCTGTGCCATTATTCTTTCTTCCCTGTCTTTTGTTGTGTTCTTAAGCACAACCCGCGGCTTTCTTTTCTTCTGCATTCCAGCAATCAATTGCACGTTTGCATTTTTCCTACCGCCCGCTTGGCTCAAAAAAGATCGATCTAAATTAATCAAAATAATTTTGTCAAAGGTTTTAGTTTCATATTGTAAGTAATGTTTTGCTGTTAACGTCTCCGAAAATGTGAATGTGGTAGTGTAGTATCAGATCCATGTATTAATATTATCAAAAAATGTTGATATATTTTAGGCGTCATCTTCTAAATAATCTTTGTATCAATTAGTTAACATTAGCCTTCTTCCTATGAACTTTCAAAGTCCTATTAGCAAGCCTCATTTAGAGGTATGTAGGTGTAGAGAATATGATAACTCCTGCACTAGAATCACTGCTCTCCCCACCCACAAAGATTTAAAATGGCCACCAGAGACAGTCGCACATCTTTTGCTATGGAGTCATTAGCGTACAGTTTGCTGCAATAGCATGAACACAGGGATAGTCCTTCACACATGGACACTTATCACATGATATTATATCAACGCATGCAGATGGCATAATTCGATTAATCAAAAATCTAGAGGAAAACCTAACACCAGCACTCAATGTGATTACGAGGATTGGGGCCTACTCAGGGATAGTGATTAACCCGAGCAAATCTGAGATTTGTTCACTAATGCCAACCACTCAGAGGTTACATTAGAATACCAATTGCTATGGAAAAAAGACAATAAGAGCTTTGGCTATACAACCGCTAAACTGTTAATAAATATTCAACTGATAATG
Source organism: Lissotriton helveticus (assembly GCF_964261635.1). NCBI lineage: Eukaryota > Metazoa > Chordata > Amphibia > Caudata > Salamandridae > Lissotriton > Lissotriton helveticus. The sequence continues at coordinate 1,235,078,578 of NC_136063.1, read as the reverse complement.
TCCAGGCTCAAAAATATAAATTATTCCATCTGTGGACATGTGTTGCGCAACCGCAAGACAATGAAGACAAAGAAAATGATGTCCTGCCCTGCCCAATGCTTGATACAAGGACTCAATCATGATAATGTGATTGCACTACTGCACTAGGGCTGAAGTTTATCTGCTATGATGCAATGATGTTTATGAATGTCAAGGTTACCCTTTGCACATTACAGGCTTTTATCGGCCTATCATGGGTAGTGGAATGAGATGGGACCACTGTGCAAGTGCAGACATGTACGATTATTGCTACCTTAGTGTCATGTATGCTGGTGTGTGAAAGAAAATAAAATAAACATATTTGAAAAAAAGAGTTGTGCATCAGTACAGACTGCCTATTTTGTTTCATAGAGTCCACCTTGGGGGGATTCCTTTAGGCTCACAAAGTTACAGCGCCTAAAAAAAAAACATGCCAACCTGTGGGAATTGACTAAATGTTCTCTGGGATAATTGAAGCAACTTGCAAGAAGCAACTTTCCTTGTCCGAACATCACAAAAATAATAACATTTAAACAATAACCCTAACACGAGAAGTGCATACATTTCAAAGTTCTTTAAAAGTTGCAATTTTGGCTGCTTATCCACGCCTACAAAGCCCTCCACAACACAGGACCAGCACACCTCAACAACGGATTCCAACTCTCCAAAGCCTCCAGACAGCTATGCTCCTACTCTCTCTCGCACAAATTCCCCGCATCAATGCCAAAAACTGACATGAACTTTCTCAATACATCAGGAGTGCCTCTCCATTTTCTCAACTTACACAAGAAACTGAAGACCTGGCTTTTCAACTAGGAGCATCGCCGGTCCTTTGCTCCTGCTCCAGCACATGGATACCCTCTTGAGTGATAAGCTGCATACAAATCTACATAACATAAGATAAAGTGGAAATACATGAGTTACACTGGGTGGAAAAGTGTGGCCAAAGTCTTTCCTAAATGTATATATTTAATCGAATGTTGACAAATTGTTTCCATATTAATGCATTATTATGTATATATGTGGTACTTACATAGCGGAAGCCTAGAGAAAAGGCAGTGGAGAGCTGTATTGCATCATTGAATACTGGTCTTTAAAGAGTTGAACTGGTGTGTATGCACATTTTGTGCTGCCCTGTGTGCATACACAGGGCGCGAGGCACCCCTCATGGCCGCCTTTGTTTCCTCTCTGGTTTACATGAAGTAAGAACCTCCATGTAAACCCTGGCAGAGAGAAACCTCGTAATATGCTCGGCGGGACCACGGCTGTCGAGCCAAGCATATTGGGGCCTCTGGACCACTGAACCACCTCCAGGGAATGGCAGTCTCCCTGGAAACGGTCTCATGGCTGTCCAACCACTTGACTCACAATCGGGCGGTCAGGAGACCTCTAAGCGTTATTGTAAATTAACATGATGCAAATTCAAATGGCAAGTTTGACAATGTGTCCTTTCATAACCACCCAATTTTTTTTCACAATTTTGCAGAACAGGATGGAAAGGACATCAAGTTCATTCAAATGATGCTGAAAGCCTTGCTTGCTAATCTGCCCATTTCCATGGGCCTCACATTGCTAGACTACGACTACTGCAGAGCCCATGGGAGAGATGCAAGGCCTCTAGAGTTGACAACTGGCTAGTATTTTCCTAGTATGGTCAGTATTTATATGTCTGAACCAGAAGAAAAATTGGATAAAGTTCATATTGCTCTCTGTTTTCGGCATGAGGAAGAGATCTGATTTGCATATATTTAGTCCTCGTTTGTAGCACACAAGGCCTAAACAAAATAGTCTGGAACACTTATTACAATAATAGCAATGGCTGAAATGAATTCAACCATTCTCTCTTTCACATATTTCTTCATGTCATCGAAACTCTCTATGTACAATGGTGTGAGAAATTTGGGTTGTTGGTTGACTGCGGTGTGAGACCTGGTCAGGCAACAGTCACTATTCGTGACCGGGTGAACCACAAAAAAAGAATAAGCTGACCTGGGCGTAACCATTGGTAACTTGACACAAAAAACAGTAAGGCTTAATTTAGAAGCAATATGCAAATTATTTATACAGCACACAAACAGTAATAAACTGAAAACACAACACAGAAAAAGTCCCAAACTAATTTAGAAAAATTGAGTATATTTTCAGAAATTAATTGACACCAAAATGACACAAATCCAATCAGTAGAACAGAAGTTATGAAGTTTTAGTAAAAACTAGCTCCTAAGATATCAAAGCACCAACGGCAAACATCGTGTGAGACCAAGTCAAAGTTGAAAAATATGGCTGACCGCAATGGAGTGAGGTTTGGATACATTAAGGGGATAGGACCCAGTCAGCACTTACTTTTTGACATAAACGAAATTCTGAAAAAAAATGTCTGAGAAGGTAAAGTTCAGCAGGGCAAAGCTGCAGGAGGTGTCCAAGGAGGGAGCTTCATAGTCAGATGGCCTTCGGTGGGAGTCACAGTGAAGATTTCTATGTTTGGACTTAGTCATCGAAATGGAAGTCGTAAATCTCTAGTGGGACAAGGGAGAAGGCTGTAGCAGAAGACTGTTTTATGAGGTGGGATATCGCTTTGTCGAAGGAATCCTGAAAAGGGGGGGTCTCGCTTTTCATCGTTGTGGGGCACTCACCTTGAAGCTGCTGCTTGCTCATTTCTCTGCCCTGCCGCTGCCCGTGTTGGTCCCCTCCTGCCGCCTCAGTCCACAACATCGCAGCGAGGCGAGCGAGGAGCAGGGAAACCACAACCCCCAGCATTTCTAGCGGTGGAGGCCGCCTACGCCCTCACGGTGTCGGCAGCGCATAAACAACAGCTGCACCCCGGTGGAGCGGGGGTCTCGCTTTTCATCATTGTGGGGCACTCACCTTGGAGCTGCTGCTTGCTCATTTCTCTGCCCGTGTTGGTCCCCTCCCGCTGCCTCAGTCCACAACATCGCAGCGAGGCGAGCGAGGAGCAGGGAAACCACAACCCCCAGCATTCCTAGCGGCGGATGTCGCCTACGTCCTCACCGCGCCCGGAGGTGCATAAACCACAGCTGCGCCCCGGTGGAGCGGGGGTCTCGCTTTTCATCATTGTGGGGCACTCACCTTGGAGCTGCTGCTTGCTCATTTCTCTGCCCGTGTTGGTCCCCTCCCGCTGCCTCAGTCCACAACATCGCAGCGAGGCGAGCGAGGAGCAGGGAAACCACAACCCCCAGCATTCCTAGCGGCGGAAGCCGCCTACGCCCTTACCCTGCCTGGAGGCTCATAAACCACAGCTGCGCCCCGCGTCACGGGACCGCGTGCGGGCTGCGCCGGGCTAAGCCCGGGGAAAGGGCGGGCCGTCTGTGGCTGTCCGGGGCCGGAGGAGCGCGGGCCGGGCAAATTCCCTAACATCTTCGTAATCGGCTTATGAGCGGTGCATTCCGCTACATAGAATACTCGCGGGAGATTAGGCCACGCCATAATGGGCAAACACAACGCTATCACCCCAGCGAGCAAAATAACTTCTATAGACACCATGCTAGAACACGCTATGAACTAGGTGAGTAGTGAAATCAAGCTCACTGAGAGAAGATTGTCTTCGGGCTCCTCAAAACCGCCACGCACTGATCACTCTGATATTACAGATTTAAGTGTGGCACAGACATTGAGGCATAGAGCTATTGTACACTCGCCACAAACTGTAACTGGAGATAATATGCTGGACATGGAAGGGCCCGACCCCACGGGATCAGTTGACAATGCTGAAGTTGGCCAAAGCCCGACTGAATCTCCGATTACAGTAAATTCGCTCCTATCGCCCAACCCAGAAGTATGCGGGACAAAAAAGAAGAGGAAGGCGTTGAAACCATCTTACGCTAAACCCAAACGAAGACAGACCCCACGTTTGAACTCTCAAAGTTCATCATTAAACAAGTGGATTAGGGGCAATACAAACACCGCTGACCCAATCATAAACAGCGACTCATGTTGTAATCCCATTGACCCAGTTGATGTAGTCGATGTGGACACACAATGTAACTCCACTCAGATGAAGTCTACATAAACTGCCTTCTCAGATTTTACACTCGGGGACACTGCTATTGACATTATTGTTGACACATTGTATAATCACGATAAAGGGCTTGTGGACAGAAGCTTTAAAAAGTTGTGGAAGCGTTTAGATCGCTTGGAAACTTTAACTTCCAAGGTTACACCGCCCTGTAGGGAATGTCATAACACAATCGGACAGGTAAATACCCAGAGAAACCTCCCTCTTAGTGCTCAACGGTCCCACCATTTACCCTTAGCCCCCCAGATTGAAAAATCGGCGCCAACCACCACCAATCCTAGTAAACCAACATGTCTTGGTACCTCCCAAAATGCTAATCCTAAAATTGCACAAAGAAACTCGATAGTTAGTATAAGTACCGCTGAGGTCAGCCATAAGGGGCAAGCCGAACCAAACAAGGACACCTTGAATTTACCACCTGCTTCCTGTCCATACGTGTTAGTTCTCGCAGGGGTACCCCCATTAGAGAAAAATACATCAGAGTCATGCGAATAATTAAGAAACAAATGTGCGGACTGGATGGCCAAACATAAAGGGTACAGGAGGTCTGACATGCATGAAATTTTAATGGTACGTAGGCTGGTTGGGTGGGTCCCGCAACGAAAACTATCAGGGGGGATTGTATTGTTATCAACTTTTCACGGCCAAGGACTGCTGGATCCATACTTGCAGTTAAGGAAACTAACAGTCTCTTTTCAACAAATATTTGTGCCCTCCCCCTTGGGTTCTTTTATAAACCCCCACCGACACAGCGTCCATTTTTTAGTCCTTCCCATCAGTGTGTAAATCGTTTTTCGGCTATCTCCGATTTAGATGCCCTCGATTGACCCTTACCCAAAACCCACCTTAATAGATTGGCGCGCATGGAAACTGATGAGATTGTCTATAATAGCCCTGGGGTGTCACAGTCCCACACAATTGATTGTTTTGATTCTATATTGAAGGTCATGAGCTGGAATGTGGCAGGCTTAGCCTCAAAATTAAACTTAGAGGATTGGGTAAACACGATAAACAAATTTTTTTTTTTTTTTTTTTTTTTTTTTTTTTTAAAAACCTTTATTTGAGTAAGCAGAAATATACAAGGATGGGCCTACAACCACACGGGCCAGCCGCTAAAAAGGAGGAGAGACATATCACATAAGCCCGCAGAGGTAACCGTCAATCAACAATGCAATACTCCACATTATATACAGGACCAAAACAGGTTTTATATATATGAAAGAACAAACATACAAAAAGGCGAGAGTGTATCACTGAAGGTCAGCCCAAGGGACTCAAGGGGGGGACAGCAGCGGAGGTGCAATAATAATATCCTAAGCACCAAGGAGTATGGAGCGGGGGGGGGGAGGGGGGCAGAGACCAGGAAGAAGAAGGGGGGAAGAGCCGGTGACACCAGCTCAGTCCCTATATGAAGATTCCGGGAACGCCAGCCTAGGGAGATAGAGTAATCTCGACAGTGTCCACAAGGGGAGGAGTACAAATGTCGCCACGGTATTCGTTCCATTGACCCCACACCTTCACCCATGCCCTGGGTCTACCCCTGGCCACATAAACAGTTTTCTCACGGAACATGGACCAATCCATATTATCCTCCCATTGCGAGAGGGCAGGGGGCCTGGAGGCCCCCCAGAGTTGCGCAATATCTCGCTTCGCGATCATATAGCCCAGGGTGGCCCATCTAGTCTGTGCCACCGAATAGTCCGTGGGCTCCCAAACATTCAAAAGACAGCGACGAGGTTCCGGTCGTAAGGATATCCCCGTCACCACAGTCATCAGATCAAGCACGGCCACCCAATAAGCAGCCACCATCGGGCACTCCCAAAGAATATGCAGGTAAGTAGCACGCAAACCACATCCACGCTTACACAGTCCATCGGAGGAAAAGCCCATCACCATCAGTCGCGGTCCCGTCACGTACACCCGATGAAGGATCTTCAATTGGACCAAACGGAGTCGAGCCGGTATAGCTACCTCCTTCGGAGAGGAGAGGGCCGATTGCCAATCCTCATCATCAAGTTCCAACCCATCTCCCATCCACTGTTCCCGAATCCGGGCCAATAAGTCAGTCCGATTGTTAATCAACTTTTTATAAATCAGGGAGATAGTGCTATCAGGAAGATGTTCGTCAAGGATACGGTCTTCAAGTGGGGAAGAGTCAGGCGGAATCTCACCAGGAGCAAACACCGAAACCAAAGCGTGCCTGATCTGTAAATAACGAAAGAATTCCCGACTACTCAGGCCGTAGTCAGCCTGGAGGGCCTGAAACGGGCGCACCGAACCCTTAGAATATACATCCCCCACTTTAGAAATCCCAATCAAGTCCCAACGGTCAAAACCCTTGGAAGACCAAAGACCGCCCAGACGTTCTGAAGCATAAAGCGGCGTCGCCAACGTCAAGCGATCCTCCCAGCCCAGGCTCACATTCGCAGCACGCCACACAGTCAAAGCAGTCAAAGTAGGTCCCACAAGATGGCGCCCGGCGGAGCGAGAATAGAGCACTCTATTAAAGTCACCTCCCGGAAGCTGAAGTTTATCCATCTCAAACGCCGGATTACGACCCGGAGAGAACATGGCGTGATTAATAGCGGACAGATGGGAAGCCCAGTAGTATCTCTTAATATCGGGGAGCGCCATGCCCCCATCGTACCATGGGATGGAAAGTTTAGCGAGAGCAATGCGCGGTCGCCCATCCCAAATAAGTTGCCTCTGAAGGCTCTCAATCTCCCGAAAATAGGTCTTGGGGATAGGATCATAATAATTCTGGAGAGCGTAGAGAAACCGCGGTAGTGACATCATCTTAAACAGGGCCGCCCGACCCAGTGGAGACAGGGGAAGTTTGCGCCAGCGGGCAACGTCCAAACGGAGCCGAAGCAACGGGGGAAGGAGAGTACGATCAAAACGAAGGGACGGATCCAAGGTAACGAACACCCCCAAGTATTTGAAACCATCCCGGACCACCTGAAGAGGAAGTCTACTCGGCAACGGAGGCAAGATACCAGACAAAACGTATACACAGGATTTAGACCAGTTGATGACGAGGCCTGAGTTAGCGCCAAAGGACGCAAGAACGTCAAATAAAACAGATAGAGACTTGCGAGGGGAAGTAAGATACAAGAGGATGTCGTCCGCATAAAGCGAGACGCGGTCTTCGAAGTCCGGGGCCCAACGAATACCTTAAAGGGACGGTTCCCAACGGAGCCAGGCCGCCAACGGTTCAAGAGCGAGCGCGAACAACAGAGGGGACAAGGGGCAGCCCTGACGGGTACCCCTGCCCAAGGAAAAGGGGGCCGATACTCTACCGTTCACTACAACTTGCGCCAGAGGTTCCGCGTACAACAGCCTAATCCAGCTAATAAACTCGCACCCGAATCCGAATTTCTCAAGTGTCGCCCATAAATAGGGCCACTCCACAGTATCAAAGGCCATGGAGGCATCCAGGGACGCCAAAATGGCCGGTTCAGTCAAAAGCCCCGCCCTCGCCAGCGCACCGTGGAGGCGACGTAAATTCAGAGCAGTGTTGCGATGCGGGATAAAGCCAGATTGATCCGGATGGACCAACTCTCCAAGAACCGAAAGGAGACGGGTCGCCAAAAGTTTAGCCAACACCTTAGGTTCAACGTTTAATAGGGATATGGGCCTATACGAGGAACAGAGGTCACGTGGTTTACCCTCCTTGGGAATGACGACGATCGTCGCCAGACGCTGATCATAGGGAAGCATGTTCCGCTCACGAGATTCTAGAAACATGGCGCGGAGATACGGCGCCACCTTATCGGGGCATAATTTGTACAACTCAATAGGCAAACCGTTCGGGCCCAGTGCTTTGCCCGAACGGAGCGATCGAACTGCATTGGCTATCTCATCATTCGTAAAAGGGGAGTCCAAAGCAATACGGTCCAAGTCGGTGACACAGGGCAAAGCGATATCACGCAGAAGAAGGCGGGAGTCGGCAACATCCCTCACAGACACGGGAGCATATACCACACGGAAATATTCCGCAAAACGATCAACAATGGCGGTCGGATCTATCACTTTCTCACCACTCGCAGACTGAATCACGGGCACCACACGATTAACCCTTTCTTTCTTGTCCAACCACGCTAGGAGTTTTCCCGCTTTGTCACCCACATCATACAATCTGCCCTGCTGCTCACGAAACATCACCTTTGCAGCGTCAGTGACCAGAGATTTATATGCAAACTGTTTGAGACCCAGGGCATGGAGTTTGTCAGGCGTGACACCAGATTCCAACTCGTCCTCCAAAGCAGAGATCTCCCCCTCAAGTTCCACCACCTCCTTCCTCCCTGCCCTCTTAGCTTCAACAATCAAGGAAAGGGCCTGTCCACGAATCACAGTTTTAAAAGCCTCCCACAGGGACACAGCCGAAGAGACCGACCCCTCATTTTCCAGGAAATATGAATCCATGGACTTGAGCAAGAGGGTACGAGTCTCAGGGGAGGAAAGATACCAAGGATTAATGGGAGCCACTCGGCCCGCCGCCTCTACCCCAACCTCGAAGCGAGTGATCAGAAATACCCCTCGGCAAGTGTAAAACCTCACGCACCGCTGATGATTGGGCTGCGGGCATCAGGAAATAATCCAGCCGGGACAGACTGCCATGGGCCCCAGAATGGAAGGTGTATTGGAGTTGAGTAGGATGCAACAGTCGCCAGCAGTCCACAAGGCCAAAGGTGTCTAAAAACCCACCCAACCACTGCTGAGCCTGCGGGGTATCTCTAGGGGGATGGCGATCATGAAGGCCGGAAAGCACCGAATTAAAATCACCGGCAAGAAAGAGAGTGCTATCAGGGAGCTCCAACAGAACACGGCCCAAGTCAGTAAAAGTAGAGGCCTGCAAACCCGGGGGAACATAAACATTAAAGAGAGATAGGGTGCGGCCTTCATATCTACCCACCAGGACAGTATATCTCCCACGGTCATCATGAATCACCTCATCAATAGCCAAGGGGAGGGAGGTTCGAACAAGAATACCCACACCCCTAGATCCGGAGGTAAACCCTGAGTGCGCCACAAGGCGGTAGCCCCATCTATTCATCGCATAACAAACATTACCAATCAAATGGGTTTCTTGCATGAAAACAATGTCCGGTGACAAACGTCGAATACATTTTAAGACCACACTGCGCTTAATACGATCCCCCAGGCCATTAACGTTCCAGGAAAGAAATTTCAACCCTCTACCCCCCATCCCAACCACCCGAGCCAAGACCCCTCGTCCATGAGCTAGACATCAGAAACAGCAGCAAACACAGGAGCAAATCGCCTTGAAAACAACACACAGAAAAGAAAAAACTTCCCAACCCCCCTCCCCCAAATTGAAGAGAAACACCCCCCACCCTGCACCCCTGCAAAAAGCTAAAGAGCCACCCCAACCTGCAGTGTGCCTGTCGCCCAAGAACCCCTATTCTACACAAAGACCCCGGAGGAGGAAAGGTCTCCGTTCCATCCACCCCCTGACCTCAGCAAGAACAAAATTAACAAACGAAAAGACAGAATGATCCCAAAGTAGAGGGACGCCGGCCAACACTCCTGAGAATGTATTCAAAATAAGACATAAGAGCCGAACAGTTAGATCTCCACACCACCTTCGGCACCGCCAGGGTGAGCGGCGGAGTCTGTCTCAGGAGGACGGTCAGGCAATGAGTCCAGCCAGTCATTAACAGCATCTGGCCGATCAAAGAAAAGGGTACGTTCATTGTATTCAACCCGGAGTCTAGTGGGAAAGAGCATGGCGTAACGTAGGCCCCGATCCCGGAGACGTTTCTTGGCACCACGAAACTCCATACGTTGTCTCTGAACCTGTTGGGAAAAGTCCGGGTAAAAGTTCACCGTGGCGTTCTCAAAGGCCACCGGGCCCTTCACCCGCGAGGCCTGCAGGATAGCGTCCCGGTCTCTATAATGAAAAAGCTTCGCTACAATGGGTCTCGGCGGGGCTCCCGGCTTGACTTTGCCCCCTGGAACACGATGTGCACGTTCCACCGTGAAAAATTTCGTGAGACCAGAAGGGGCCAAATGGTTCAAGACCAGATCCTCAACCAGGAGATCCACCGAGTGGGGTTCAGGGTTTTCCGGTACACCAACCAGGCGAACATTGCAGCGACGCGCCCTATTTTCAAAGTCCTCCAGGCGACGGGTCATGAAGTCGTTCCCCCGACGAAGATTACCAATCTCAGTTTGGAGCTCCGAGACGTCATTCGTAAGGCTAGAGGATTTAATATCCAGTGATTGAACCCTCTCATTCGTCTTGCCGAGATCAGCACGAATCAGATTCACCTCAATAGCCACGGTGTCAAGTTTGTGGGCCAAGGCCTCGTACTGTAGGCCGATGGATTCTCTCACACCCGAGATGGCGCCCATGATATCCTGTAAGGAGGGCTCCGCCGATTCTTCCAAAATTCGTTCGGACGCAATATTAGAACCAGGCAGGGCAGCTCCGGGGGACCCCTTAGAATGGGTATAACGGTCCATGACATTCGATTGAACTGGAGCTCCGCGCAGAGGTGTTTTCGTCTTGCGCGTCTCTCTGTCCCCTCTGCCCGCCATTTTGAAGATGCGTCACAGGACGAGCCACCAGGTTCGACGGGCCCGACACCCAAAGTACAGGATCAAAAGTACATAAAAAGGGGGCACAGCTCGGGTAGAGGTCGCCAAACCAGCAAATAGGTCACATGAAAGCCCAACAGCCGATCTGCCTCCAGGTCTCAGTCGCAACACGACATCCACAGCCGTGGCCCAAGTCGGAACAGAATCGAAACCGAAACCTAGGAAGGGGGGACCCACAAGGCCAGATCTCCTGCCGTTGTTGTTCAATTGCAGGACGGCTACAGTACCGCACCCCGTCCCGGGCGCACCTCAAGGGCGGAGCCCAAAAGTTCAGAGCACCATAACTCAGGAATACGAGATCCAAATCGATTCCTGAAAAGTGCCAGGGTAATCAGCCGAGCGTCCCCTACACGAATTCTTGCAAGAAATCAGGATTCAGCCAGGATAAAATGTCGGGAGCGGCGAGGGTCCGGAGAGCGCTGTGCTCAAGCGGCCATCTCGGATGCCCGCCAAGCTCCTCACGATAAACAAATTTGATATCCTCTTGTTCCGAAAAAACCTGGGCCACTAAAGAATTATATCTCGAAGGGTATGAATGTTTTAACATTATTCCCCCTAAATCTAAATACAGCAGACCATTGTGGGGCTTATCAATATGGGTTAGTATCGCCTCAGGTGGCAGAGCCAAATCAATAATCAATCCCCACTGGGAACATTCATTTTCAAGTCTTAATCTACACACTGGGTGCCTCGATTTGTTTTAATAATTTTTATAATAATGATTTTTTAACCACCCCTAATTCTAATTTTGTGCAACTCTTTAATTTTATTCAGGACCAAGACAACTTACTGGGAAAGTATAAATTGGCGGGGATATGTCTGGGGGGTGACTTCAACGCAAAGATAGGAAAGGGATTCAATGGGAACCCCCACCAGTTAACCCCATATAACCCATGCTAGAGAGGATATGAGCTATTAGATCATTTATCAAGTTCCAGCCTTGTAAATGTGATGGACATTGCCCCTATAAATATTATTGACAATCCACTCCCAACGTATAGAGGCTTAGGACGAGCCTCTATTATAGATTATGTCTTCATACCCCCCTCACTACAAGACTATCTACTTGGGGCGGAGGTAAGGCCGTCCACCTTTGGAGACCATAATTCAAATATTGTACTATTAAAGGTGGCACGGCGTTCTAACTTCAGAAGAGAACTGGGAGCGGGCAATTTACATCTTTCAACTGATAGCTTAAGAGTAAAATGGAGGGGGATGGATTATAGGGAGATTTTCATGAGGATGGTAAAAACTTATCCCTCTCTCTGTGAGGCCTGTCTTACCCTGCAGACGCTAATCCTGAGGCAGTCTATGCTTTCACTGAATTATGCGAAGGTATTAAAAATCTGATTTCAAGACCAGTGGCCGCATATAAATTTAATCCTAGATGGTTTGACAACACCTGTTCCAGAGCCAATAGGGAATTGAGAGCAGCTTTATCAGCCCAACCTAGAGATCCCACCCTTATTCGTACATTAAGGTCTCATTATAAAAGGGAAATAAAACTTAATCGTGACATGGTCTTGAAGGAATATTGGAACAATTTGGCCGGCGCTGCCAAAATTAATAATACAAATATCTTCTGGTCTGCCACCAAGTCTTTGAGAGCTTTTGGGAATCCATCCACCCCTCTCGATTGTAATATCACTAGTGAAGCGTGGGTTGCCCATTTCTCAAAAATATATGCTTCCCCGCCATATTGTGATGATACTCTGGAAAACCTACCGCCTACTCAAATTAAAACGACTTTAAGTGAGGTTGAGGAGGCAATATCTCAGAGTGCGGGAAATAAAGCCCCAGGCCCGGAAGGGCTGCCTATTGACCTCATAAAATTAGAGCCGGAGTTCTGGGCCCCTCTGTTATTAAATATTTTTAATAATTTAACTACAAAACAATCCCTAGTACATGGTCAACTTCTGTAATTATCCCCATTTTTAAAAAAAGGATCTAGATCCGACCCCAGTTGCTACAGGCCCATTTCATTATTTGATAACACCCTCAAAATATTGGGGAGAGTTTTATTTAACAAGATCAGGGCATGGGCAGAGGATGGAAACATACTGAATAAATGCCAGCTGGAGTTTTGAAGCCACTTAGGCACAGTGGAACAGTGTCTGAACCTTAATCTAATAATAGGAAAGTATACCATCGCTCGACACAGTCCACTTTACCTGGCATTTATGGACCTCTTGTCCGCCTTTGATTTTGTCAACAGATCAAGGCTCTGGCAACGCCTCCTGGATTATGGTCTAGATAAAGATTTGGTGCATTTTTTAGCCTACCTGCATAGAGATTTAAAAGCCCGAGTAAGGATTAGCATGGACGGATCATTGTCAGGAGATATAGCGGTCGGCAGAGGTGTTAGACAAGGATGTGTTCTTGCTCCACTTTTATTTATTTGATACATTAATGAACTTCATAATGTCCTGCCTAACCAAACCCCCGATGTCCCCATAATAAATGTGTATCCCCAAATTTCAGCCCATAGGTCATAATTGGTACACATTGTGTCCTGTAGATTTTAAGTAATGACAGTACCACCTCTATTCTTTTTGGTTTAGGGAGGTTCAGTACTGAATTTATAGCTCATAGGAACTTAGACCGTCCATAGACCAAATGTGGGGTCCAAGAGCCACTATCCGTAAATTGTATGCCGAGATAGGGAAAAGTGTGAGTGCATAACAGGGAGTCTTGATCCAGAGTAATCCTATTAATGGGACGTTTATTGGGGCCACAACACATTAAAAAGGATTTTTTTAAATTGGTACAAAGATCCAAACTATACATAAAATCTGCAAATCCCCTGGCTAAAGTTCTCAAGGCGTTTGGTGTACGACCCATTAAAACAGCATCATCTGCATATAGTACTTTGCACCACTGCACAGCCGCACTTTACTTAATGTTGCAAATGGTAACTTATATGAGCTTTAGTAATCTGCTCTTTCAGCTGTTGCTATGGGAAACCTTGCATTTTGCACCTTATTTTAATGTTACTTTAAACAGGAACTATGCACTTTTGCACTTCATGCACTTTACTCGATGTTGCTATTTGTAATCCATACGAGCCCTAGTAACCTGCCCCTTTAGCTGCCGCTATGGGAAACCTTGCATTCTGTATGTTTTGCTGCTACCTCAAATGGGATCTTTGCACTTTGGCACTTTACTTGATGCTGCTATATAGTAATATATCTGAGAGTTGGTGACCTCTTGGGAAATAACGCATTTTGCACATTGCCATTCTAGTATTGCTGCTGTCGCTAATGAAATGGAAAAGCTAACAACGTTTTATCTTAACTTTAATGCTGATTTTTATTATCAATAATGATGGACCATGTACGTGATTATGTGTGTATAATTGTACTTTTATGGATAATGAAATATCAGAATAAAGATTATTGACTTGACTTGACTCCTGAAAAGGATTAGCTGCTGTGGAGAAGAACGTAGTGGGAGAAACAGTGAAGTCAATCCGAATGGCGATGCACTCAGGCAGATAGGCGAGCAGGTTGTTTCTGGTCTCCTTCAGGTTATTATTATTATTATTATTATCATTTATAGAGCACACGGCTACCCCCGACGGGGGTGTCCCAGCGCTAGCAGCGGCAGGAGAGGGAGACTAAAAGTATCATGGGAGGTTAAATAGCCATGTTTTGAGCTTTCAGAGTAGCTTTGGGCCAAAATGTTTCCAAGTCCTCAGTTTTGGATATTAGCCATCTGGGCACCTTTAGCACCACAACCAGGGGTTCAGGACTGGTGGGACACCACTTCGGGGTTCAGGACTCATTCAGGCTGCATCCAGGCATGGGTTCAAGATAATGGGAGACTATTATGATACTGTGAACAGCTCGTGAAAGAGGTTGTGTTGTGTGAAGGAATCCCCGGGTGATTAAAAAAAGTTTGGCGCCGAGAAAACAAGAGAAGAGTTGGGCCGAAGTGGCGAAGCACTAAAGTACCTACAAGAAGTGAGCATATTACGGTGATTCTAAACTTTGGTGAGAAGTGGCGGTTAAATGATTGGATGCAGCTAGGCAGATTCAGTCACGCATTTGGCAGACATTCGTGTTTCATGATATTGGGCTTTGGGAAAGCAGCACCACCCGCACAATCGAGGGCCAGCCCAGTTGGTTTCCCCACCATGCAGACAGCAGCAAACCTGATGGATCAAAACTTTGATCATCAGATCATACCAATGTGTATATAATTCAGAAGCCCTGATGAGAGCCCCTGGAGGTCCCCTGGGGCTTGAAACGTATTGGCATTTGCAGTAATAGGCATTAAGATCAATACTGAAAGGGTGCTGGATACTGAGGAACATTGAATGAAGTCTGGTTCCCAGTTTGGAGAATTAATTTCTTTCTATCAGTATCAGTTGTAAATGATACATTGGTGGATTAATTATATTGATTTTTTTTGTATTGTGATAAATATATGTAATGTATAATGTGGTAAATGTTGTAAAGATATATAAATGTTTCTAAATATAGGAACCATTTGATATGTGTTGGTTTGGAAGGATTAGAAGTCTGTTTTGCCTACGTTCTTGCTAATATATATAAATCAAAAAAGATAAAATGAGCTATTCAAGAAAAAAGGTTTAATAAATGACTAATCATATGAAGCAACTCATTGTGATTATTGCAGTAAGGAAATTGCATAAATTACTCAGAACACCAGGTTTCCCCTTTTTTTGTACTTATTAATACGTCCCATCCTGGTGTCTGTCCTCTTGGGCCTTACCCCTTCTCTTTGCATACTTTTAGTAAGCTGGCATTTTTCTGCCCTTTGTACCTGCAACCTGTCGTGGGTCACATGACTGGGTCTGGGTGTAGCTGACCGACTTTGTGAATTTCTCTCAGACAGTCAAACAATAGAGCAACTAGTTGTGTCTTAATGGGCCATCTGCTAGCAGGATTGGGAGTGCAGCCCTGAGCAAAATCCTACTCACAGCTGATTAGCCTGTGCTCTGCCTTCACAAGAAGAGCCTAACAATCCTTCATTTGTCACTGCTGCCAGCTTGGAGCCGGGGCAGGGGAGTCAGGAAACTCAATGCACTTCAAAGAACCTTTCCAGAAGCTTTCCTCACCTCCTGTGACCTGTTGTGTACTCTGCCACATAGCTGCTGTACCTGGTAGGATGGCATTGCTACCTGGAGCCTGCCTTGAACCCTTCGGAAGCCAGACTGCTGTTGAGCGTTACATCTTCACCTGAGCCCAGGACTACTAGAAGTGACTCCAAGGGCTAGTTTGCTGGCCTTGTGTTCAGAGCCGCAGGGACAGAAAAGGCTACCCCCATCTTGAACCTGCACCTGGGCTGAGGAAGAGTGAGTCATGAACCGCCAAGTGACGTCCCAACAGTCCTGGAACCTTGTTGATGGTGCTAAACGTGCCCAGATGGCAATACCGCAAAACACTGAGGACTTAGAAAACATTTGGTGAAAAACTTCTCTAAGAACCAGGTGGCGACTGGGGCAACTTGCTCGACTATCTGACAAATGTGCATCGCTGGTTGGACTGACTTTGCGGCTTCTTCTGCTACATTCTTCTCCATAGCAGCAATTCTTGTTCAGTGGTCGTTCGCCAAAGGGGTATCTGGCCTTGTGGAACTGTCTTCAGCTACAGCCCTCTGCCTCGTCCCACTGGAAATTTCAGACTTCCAAGAAAGAGACTAAGTCCGAATATTGAAGATCTTAACCACAGCCCCAACCCAAGGCTCTACGACGGCGACACTCCCTCCTCTGACACTGCCTGTAGCCTTGCCCTGCTGAACTTTTCCTTCGCGGATAAATGTTTGCAGAAATTCTTCTAAGTACGAAGGTATATGCTGACCAGGCCTAATCCACTTCTTGCATCCAACATGTGCTCCATCGCAGTGAGCCATATTTTTCGACTCTGACCTAGTCTCACGTGACTAGCTGTCCACGGTTAGCACTTTGATCTTTTAGACACTAGTTTTTACTAAAAACTTAAAAAATTCAGAACTCCGGTTATACTGTTTGGATTTTTGTTGCTTTGGTGTCAAATCATTTTTTTTAAATCTACTCCATTGTTCGGAATCGATGTGGGATTTTCCTTGCGTTGCATTTTTTATTTATTACTATTTGAGCACTGCATAAATACTTTACCCATTACCTCTAAGTTGACCTGATTGTTTTTGTTGCAAGATATCCAGGGTTAAGCACAGGTTAATTTAGTGATTTTTGTGTTCACCCTGCAAGGGATTGTGGCTGCTGCTTGACCAGGGCTCATACCACCGTCAACCAACAACCCAAATTCTTACAGGTGGAGTTCAGGGGTGTTGAGGGAATTTTGGGGTTCAGGTATGGTGGAGCCTACGGATAGGGATGAGCTTTAGGAGTCAGCAAAAGGTAGAGTTTTAGAATGGTAAGAGCTTTTTGTGTTAATGGATGGGTGGGGGTAAGAGGTGCTGAAGGGTTTTATGGTTTGTGTTGGGTGGAAATGTATTGGTGATTAGGAGTTTTTAAGTGACAGAGATGGGTGGAGTTTGGAGGTGGTGATAGGCTTTTAGGGTCCTGTGAGGGGATAGTTTAAGGGCGGTGAGGGTATTTTAGTGTTTCAGGATGATGGACTTTAGGTTTCATGAGGAAATCTTAGGGTTTAGAAATGGATAGAGTTTGGGTACAGAGATAGATTATTAAGTGATCAGGGATTTAAAAGCTACTGAAGTATATACACATATGGGGCCCTCTTGTACCCTAGAGAACCCCAGCAGAGCCTTTAAAGTGTCATGTGAATATTGGGTGAATGTGGGTATACTCTGAGCTAAAGGTAAAATGGGGGGAAATCTTCCCTATTCCTGGTATTCCCATCAAATGACGTAGTTGACCCATTCCAAGTGGGCAATGCTCTTAAATAGTAGCCTGACATATGAGAGTCTGGTTGTGGGAAACTTTGGGAAAACCCTTGCTGGGCTCCAATCATCCTGGCCCTTTAGGAGGGGGCTTCCTTCTCATCCCTGGGAGGTGTGGATGTTGCAAAAATTATAATACCACATGTTTATCGAATCATTTTGTTGCCATCCCAGTTATTTTTCAAGCAATTGTATTTTTCACAGAGATTAGCAGCTTGCTTCCTGTCCTAATTTTGGTGTCTGGGAGAAAGTGACTGTCCATAGCAACAGCAATGATGCTCTTTACAGAAGGTGGCATGGGAGTGCTAAATTTGGAGGTGTACTGCTTCCCTGGGCAACTCATACAGCATATGCAATGGATTGCTGTCCTTGGTGGCATATAATTAGAGATCTGAGCTATGGTGGGAGGGGGGGCGAAGAAGCACTGCGGGTAATATGAAAGGTTTAAAGAACCATATCTTTAAACCTAGGGTCGTTCACAGGGAAAAGCACTGCTGGAATAAAAATCAGGGCATAGTGAGTGAATGGAACCTTATGCGAATGAGCTACTACTGTGATGCCTATCATGGGTTCTAGGAACTTGTGTATCATTGTGGTAACAAACTATGGATATAGGGTGGAATTCAAGTTGTCAGTAACCTATAGCAGGGTGGCTAAATATGCACATTTGAGAGACTGAGGGATGGGATTACTGGCATTTTATGGGGCAGTCCATGGGCCTTGCCACGTTGGTGCTGGCTTTGAGGTAAAAATGAAGGCAGAGGACATGGAACCCAGCAGATCTGAGGGGATTACCAATGTACACAATTTGGGAAACTTGAGACATACTGTGACAAAATTACAAGCTTCAATGGCACATGCCTTTTATGCTGAGTTATCCTCAGTGAACAGAAAATGGGAACCATGTGTAGGCAGATAATTCATATTGGCTGAATCGGTTGCTATACTGGGTTATCTATTGATTATTACAAGAAACCACAGGTACAAATATACTCAGGTAAATTACCTACATCAGACATATCTGTCACCTTACATAATTGCTATAATGGTATTCAGGGCAAAGGCTACTGCTCCAGATGTCAATAGATGCAGGTTGATTTTTACCAAATTGTATATTGCTGCCCTCAAATTCAAACACATTGGTCCTCGATAGTGGGAATTTCCAGAAAGACTGCAGGTAGGACAGTTCCACTGTATTGTGTACTGTGTCTACTGGGATAGCTGTAAATCTTAAAAAAATGTTTGCCAATTTAAAGATCTGCCCTTTATGTCGGCCAGGAGGAATATTCCAAAGGAATGGAGGGCACATAGAGCACCCGAAAGTAAGTCATGGCTTAAAGATGTTTCAAGTAAATGTTAGCAGAAGTGGGTGCCTTACACAACATAAAATGATGGAGGGTAGGGAACAAATTGATTATTAGATTGGAGAGGTTTCTATTTGGTGTCAAAGCTAAGTCAGATCATCTTCTACCACAATCGGGGGTGGTGAAAGAACAAATTGCTGAGAACGGGTTGGAATGTCTAGAATTTGGGCATGGGTGGCACGCCATGTGGGAACGGAGTGATAAATGGACTCTCAAGTCATATTCATAATCCTCCTGGAGAAAGTTTGTCACATAATGCCTGTTTGTGCCTCTCCAAACATTGATTATAGGCAAACTTCTTCCTTTCTCATATTTTGTATCTCTCTTCATATGTGTCAGAATTCCCCCGGCTGAGTGTAGACATCTTCCCTCCAGTTGGGTTGGAATTGTAAGGCGTGGAGACCCTCAGCAGCTTTCTTACCGCTTGCCGCAAAAGACAGCTTGGGCTCTAGCCATAGTGACCCATTCTCCCATTAAAGAGTATTCTCCACATGTCACCCTTTGGGTATAAGGGGGAGGGTCCGTGTATGCTTATTTCTCCTCCGAGGATGCGGCTCACCTGTTAGGTGGGTGGCTCTGGATGTGTCTCTACCTTGTTGTTGTTTGCTTTCTTGAGTTTTTGTTCCTTTCAGCCTGCTGCAGCGCTGGACGAGCCTTGCCGACCCTGTGCGGCTGCGCAATCTACATATATGGCAGGCCCTTCGTGGCTGGACCGACGCATCTCTACCACGTCGATGACAGCTGCAGCAGCTGGGGCTCACGCCATGGGTATTGAAATCCCACCTAGCACCGCCAAACCGCTTCTCATCACAACCTGTCCCTAAGCGGGCCCGCGACTCTTTTCTTTTTCTGTTGATGTTCGGGTTGGCGTTTCCTGGCATGAGCGAGATCAGCCATCAGAAGATAAGTGTTTTCATCAGCATTCCGCTCTTGATCCATGTATTAAGGCAATCTTATTCATCACCTGCACACTCGTGCAGACAAGGGGTGCCAGCATTGTCGTAATAATAAAACTCTAAAGCAGAAATGTGAAGAACAGACTTTATTCCGTCACCTACTCTCCAGGACTGACAGGAGGATGCCAACATTCTAAGGTGAGCTCCAGCGGAACATACCATAAGGGGAGGGGAGTAAGAGGGAGGGACATACCAAAAAGGGAGTGGGGAAAGAGGGGAAGAAAGATTACAACACATCTCCCTTCGATCGGCATAGACAAGGATAAAACATTTATAAAGGCATGTTTAACCCTAACGAACAAGGAAACTAAATAGAAAGAAAACTTAACCCCTGTAGACAACCCATGGCAAAAATAAACCATAGGCAAACATCCAGCAACACCCCAGGGCATGATGTTGGGAATAACCAGGAAAGTACCATGTAGAAAGTTGTTGTGCAAGGATATCTCCATTAAGCCTTCTCAATACGCTGGAGGAAACATGACATAGAAGTCTAGGCAACCCTTAACAAGTGAAAGGATATTTTAAAATCAAAGAGGGCGCCGGTAGTAATATCTGAAACCAATTGGTACTGGATCGACTTGGAAGAGAAATGGTGAGTAAAACCCAGAATATATTGGGTTCCTAACTGGTCATGGAACCAATACCTCTGCAGCAAGTAGAGACCATGTTACACCTGGTACAATCTCTAAATTACAGAACGTTCAACATTTTCACTCTCAAGCAGAAAAAATTCTCTTTCATTCTCAGATAAAGTGGCCAATATGTCAGGGGAATTTCGCATTGTCGCCGAACCACACACTCTCTTATTGTTGCAGACATCACTGTTGCTTTTAGCTAAAGGCCCCTCTTGGGACGCCTCCACAACCTTATGGAAATCCTTGTCCAACATCCCCAGGCAGACTTCATCTATGTTGTTGGGGTCCAGCACGATCCCTAACTCTCTTTGATGGTGCCAACCTAATAGGTTTGAACCATCTTTTACAATGTAAACGTTGCCACATATTGATCTTCCCCTGAAATCTATACACATTTCAACCATGCCTACCAGGGTAATATATTCTTTAGTATATCCAATAAGTGATATGTTAGGCTTTAACACATTAAGACTTGACTTACAGAATAATTCCTTCATATGATTATGACTAATCAAGGTAAATGGAGAACAAGAATCATTGTAAACAATCATAGGTTTTTTGTTCAGTAGAATGGTACATTCAGGATACTCATTTTGTTTGGAATGCATCATTGAAGACTCACTATCAATATTTTTTACTTGGAAAACATACTTCAGAGTGTGTTCCTCTCCACTGGAAACCATTTTCACCTGGTTGTTCTCCCCCTCTCTACACAGTCTAGCGAAGTGCCCCTTCTTATTACACTTCATACATGTTGAGTTACGTCCAGTGCAATGAACACTATTAGCAAGAGGGTTACTGCTGCCTCATCGGAAACACTTCAAACCTTCGGTCACGCTAACCGCTTTATCAACCTTTACTTCTCTGGGTCTAATCTTATATATCCCACCATCATTGTTGTCATCAATAGCACACTTCGAGTTGGTTACATTACAGACAGGCTCTTTGGGAGGTTTCATTTCCAAAATGCACTTAGCTGTATGTTCTATAGATTGTGCTATAATAATGGCTTCTTTTAAAGAAGGGTTTTTTGACAAAAGTTTCTCTTTTCTACGGCTGTTTTGTGTACACCTGACTAACTGATCCCTGATAAGGGAGTCATTAAGTTCGCCAAACTCGCATAATTGGGTAAGTCCTCTAAGAGCAGCTACATAATTAGTGACCGACTCTTGTTTGCCCTCAACACAAGTAAAGAACTTATGCCGCTCTAGGACAACATTTACCTTATCCCCAAAATGAGTTTCTAATTTCAAAAGTGTGATCTTAAATACATCCATGTCAACTTCATCATCTTCTAATTCAGGATCAGGTAGGGTATCGTACATTTTCCTACCTTGAACACCCAAGTTGTGTAAAAAGACATGTTGTTTACGGACAGCAGAAAACTTTTCCCCCCCTATGGCAATCAGGTAAGAATCAAATAGAGTAATCAAATTCTTCCAATGTATATCAGGATCACCAATTTCGTTTAAAAAGGAAGGCGGTTGACTCATGGATGACGCAGCCATAGTAAGGAAGGAAAAACAGGTAATACCCACCGAATGAGGTAAAGATCACAGAATATATGTAAATGCACTCTACCAACCAACAGAGGTACACAGAAATGGTTAGTTACCAAAACTTAGCTATAGCATAAATAAAGGATATGCCCAGGAAGGTGACAATAGGTAATGGAGGAACACGAAAGAAAAGCACCAGGTACACAAGTCACTGGATTAACATATGACGGGCACACAGAGGACAAACAAGGTGAGGGTGGGAGGACTAAGGTATACACAAAATATAATAGATGGGAAAGGTAAGGATGTGCTTATCGCTGCAAGGTAACACACAGGCAGACCATGTAATGAAAAATCGTGACAATAACATCTGCACGTTGAACCCTGAGGAGGAAGCACTACAACCACACTAATTTGCACAGTAATTAAAACTATACTTAAAGTTAGGTTCTAATTAGATGACCAGTGAGAAAGGAGTGTAAAAACTAAATTGCCAGTCTCTTAGTCTGGGTTCCTGGAAGGGGCAGAGAGATCAAAATAAAGTCATGAGGTGAGAGTGTCACCGTATGAAGACGCACTGCCAGGTAATGTTGTGAGGAAGAAAAAAATATACGCTAATGTCCTTGATATCTGCAAACAAAATAATGTAAATAGAAATCTTCCTGACAGGTACCCAGGATAGTCTTACTTCTGCTACATCTGTTGTACTGATTAATGGAAGAAGAAGGAAAGAGCACTGTAGCAATCCGACACTGGCATCAGACAAGGGCGTCTTCACACGCTGCAGCTGAGGAGAATAACGCCCACCCCAAGCAGGTCACAGCTGGTAAACACCACAAGAGAAGGAAAGCACACCATAGCGACAGCAACTGAGAAAGGCACATTACCAACCCAGAGGCCTCAGCTGAAGAAGCGCACCGACGGCAGCGCCAACTGGAGGTTGCGAACCTTGATGAGGAAATAATCCGGCTCCGAGACGCTGCACCGGAACAACACAGGCAAGGACCGGCTGCCCAGGGGCTGGGGATCCAGAATATAGCCCAGAGACACTGTGAAGAGCAACTTCCGATATTGCAGCAATGAGGATCCACACCAGCAGGAAAACTCCTCCGCTGTGCACTCCGATGGCCAAAAGACTTGGAGCTCGAACTTTGAGACTTGAGCTTTGAGAGCTTTGAGACGTGAGCTTGAAGGAATCCGATGGAAATCTCAAGGCAGTCCCGGAGGAATTTTCACAGAACTGCACAACAGACGGAGGCAGTATTTCACCTATGACAATTAGGAAGGAGGCAGCAGACGATGTCCTCACACTCGGCAAGACTTTTCAAAGGAGGAGACAGTTTCCCTCGTGGCAGAAGGATCCAGTGTAGAAAATGTCAATTGTTTTTAAATTTGCACAACTCCACTTATCCGAATCAGAAGGCATGGAACGCGGCACTGCAGGATGATTTCAGACTCCTCCACAGCACAAACAGCACGGAGAACCTCTAACATGCAGAGAATGGGGGAGCACAGAAAGGGGAGGTGACGGAAGAGGCCCCCTGTGCCAACTCGTTGCCAGTGTTGTAATAATAAAACTCTAAAGCAGAAATGTGAACATACCATAAGGGGAGGGTAGTAAGAGGGAGGGACATACCAAAAAGGGAGTGGGGAAAGAGGGGAAGAAAGATTACAACAAGCATAAAGGTGGGGTTCCTGGTCGCGGAAGGCTTTCCGGTTATTCACTATGTGAAGATTTTATTTTGTTATTTCATTTAGACTCACAAGACTTCGCCTGTGTATGTAAGAAATATTCAGGGGCTTGTCAAATCTATTGATGATTATAGAAATCTTTAATTGTTTATCTGAATAGTATACTTCCTTGATATATGCATCAGTCCCTGTTTGGCTAAAGGGTTCTGTAATGCTCCCAAACCTTTTGGGGATCCTCTTACTGTGTTACTCAAATTCATTGTTTATGAAGAGTGCTTATGTATATTTGGGTGTAAGTGTGAAAGTGTGTTAGTGGTGAACTTATTTATTTTCTGTGTGTAATTGTCTGGAGTATGTGTCTGCCTTCCAACTGTACCTCCAGATGTCAAAGAATAGGGCATGCCATAATGTCAGTCAAAGTATCGTCAACGTTTTCTGATGCACTTGCTTAACTAGGAGCTGGTATCCATTTCCCTTTTAGGGACTGGGGCTTTTTCTAGTGGATTAAGTGACCCAGCATTTGCATTCTCCACCAGTACAAACGTGCATCAGTTGTTACCTTCTTTTTTTTACCTTTTTATTTTAATTCTTTATTTTAGTTTATTTTGTGTTCCCAAACCCCCTTCCCTTGAGGTCATCTAAAAAGCACTGGTGTTTTCTGATACACTGCTCATTGGATGGTTCCCAGGGATCGTTGGGTTCCAGCTGCCTCTGTGAGTTCGTCAGAGAGAAGAACGCGTTCCAACATTCATCACTGCAGCTTCATTCCTGACAGTATGAGAAGCCATAACTAATTTGTCTCGCCCAGGCAGCATGGCATCCGGTTCTTTCGATGTATCTGCCTTAAATGACACCTTGAGGGATCTCCAGCAACAGGTGGAGTTGGTGCGAGTGGACAATCAAACGCTGAGTCACATGTGAAAGGGATGTCCCAAAGACTAGATCGTGTACAGCGTTAGGGAACTGATGCGGGACCTCGCCCTACCATGGGAGGCACTTATTCCATTCATGCACAAGAATGTCAACAGGTAGCAGTCCCATTAGCACCCCCAGAGCGCTATCAAGGGGATCCACAAAAATGACATGTTTTCCTAACACAATGAAAATTATCATTCCCCTCTCCAGAATCAAGGATGACGTTCGTCCTATCATTTATCTTTCTGGAGATTCAACGGCATGGTCCACCACCTTAGTAGCCAGTGACGATCCCATTTTGTAATCTTTTGAGCGTTTTGAACAGGATCTCAGATGCATTTTAGATAGAAGAACTGCTGGCAGACCGTGGATAATGAGCTCCGGGAGCTACGACAGGGGAATAGAGATCTTCTTACTTACTTGGCGCAATTCAACAGACTTGTAGTCAAGGCACACTGGCTCAAACTCAAAAGAGTGTTGTTGTTCCACCGTGGGTTGTGTGATGAACTAAAGGACATGCAGGCACAAATTGTGGATTGTCCTTGAGACTGTGACATCATCATAACCCTGGTATTCCAGTTAGACCACCGGCTGTCAGAAAGAAAAGGAAAAAAGAAGCGTGCAGAAAACAGGCTACCACCTCCTTTGTTTCGCAATGACTCCCGACAATCAAAAAAAACTTTGTGGGAAGCCAGAGAACCTATGCAGATTGGTTCCATGTGGCATCCTCTAACTAAAGCTGAGAAGGAAAAAAGACAATGGGACAACCTTTGCCTCTATTGTGGACCAAGTGGTCACTTTGTGAAATACTGTATAAAGAAACCAAGAAACGACTGGAGACCAACTACTTTCCAGAAGGGAAGTGGTGCCAATACTACCCAAATTGCAGCTACCCAGGTCACCTTAGATGTATCCTTATTTGGTACTGCTTTCCATCTTCAACATGTTTCAGTCATGATTGACTCAGGGGCCACAGGGAAATTCTGCGACTGGGGGTTTGCTCATAGTCCTCACATCCCTGTTCATTGAACAGGTGTGTGCTGTAGATGGTTCCCCACTGTCCTCTGGGCCCCTGTCTCATAAAACAATTACTCTTAAAATGGAAACACCCATGGAATATAAAGAAAAATGCCAGTTAGACTTAATTGATGCTCCACAGTATGGAATAATTCCAGTTAGACTTAATTGATGCTCCACAGTATGGAATAATTCTAGTCATTCCCTGGTTGGTAAAACACAACCCCACCATAGACAGGCAAACACGGACTGTCCTCTTTCTGTCTGAGTACTGTTCACGGTTCTGTATGGGTCACACATGCTCACATCCTGCTCCGATACCCCTTAGCACCACTCAGGCCCCAGGACACCAAGCCATCGCCATCGCCATCACCCTTGCTTGGTTGTCCAGAGCATGCAAGGAATTTTTGGACGTTTTCGATCAGAAAAAAGCAGAGACCCTATCTCTTCATCGGGAGTTTGAGTGCCAAATCAATCTCAAACCTGGAGGACGAGTCCCATGTACCTGCATATATTCTCTAACTGAGAAAGAGAACATCTTCTTGAAAACCTACCTGGACAAATACTTAGCGAATTGATTCATCCGGCACTCTAAATCACCAGCTTCATCCCCACTTTTCTTTGTCTCAAGGGTAAACAGCATTCTGCGTGAATATCTGGACATTTTTGTCATTTTGTTTTTTTTACACTCTCTCCCTGAGCATGTTAACCACGTGCGAAAGGTACTACAGGCTCTTCGTGAAAATCAAATATTTGCAAAAATCAAGAAATATGAGTTCCAAGTCACTACTGTACACTTTTTAGGGTTCATCATCTCGCCTGGAGGTTTGACTATGGATCCAGCCAAAGTTCAAGCTGTGCTCGATGGCCAACACCAACCTGCATCAAAGAAATCCAATGCTACATCGGCTTTGCCAATTTTTAAAGGTGTTTCATTACAGATTTTTCGCAAGCGGTGGCCACCATTACCTCTCTCCTTCGTAAACATCAGATACTTACTTGGAGTCCAGAAGCCGAACAAGCCTTTCAACAGCTAAAGAAGGCTTTTACAAATGCTCCAATTTTCTAACACCCCGACACCAGCCAACCCTTTTATCTGGAGGCCAGTGCCTCTAACATCGCCCTAGGTGAGTTTTTTTCACAGAGAAACCTGGATACAGGGCAATTACATCCAGTGGTCTTTTATTCTCGTAAAGTAGCTCAAGCTGAAAAGAATGACACCATTTTTGAATCCTGTACCATGTACACAGATCACAGGAATTTACAGTTTCTAAAATCAGTTTAAGAACTCACGCTCATGACGTTGGCCTTTTGTCTTTGCTGATTTCTTCTTTGTGGTCACCTTTCAAACAGGATGTAAAAATGGCAAAGCTGATGCCATTTCTAGACCCACACTAGAGGCAGAACATACTCACGAACCTCCCTTATTATTGGCCAGGACTAACATCACCACCAGGGATGCCACATGGACCAGGCAAGCACGCCAGGCCTCTGCCCAGGTGGACCAGGCACAATGGTTAAAAGAACATCCTGACCGCCAAATGATCGACAGTGTACTTCATTATCTAAATCGTCCGTTCCTTCCAACAAAGGTTCTGCAACAACAAGCCCTGTGATGGTGCCATGATTCACCTCTTTTAGGTCACCACGGCATCACTACAACATTTGAAATACTTCAAAGAGATTACTGGTGGCCAAGCCTACGCACTGATTGTCGGCAATATGTTCAAAATTGTGACCCAGCTTCTGCATTCCCCACCAGCACGAACGCGCACCAGTTGTTACCTTCTTTATTTCACCTTTTTATTTTAATTCTTTATTTTAGTTTATTGTGGGTTCCCAAACCCCCTTCCCTTGAGGTCATCTAAAAAGCACTGATGTTTTCTTATACAGTGCACGTTGGATGGTTCCGGGGATTGTTGGGTTCCAGCTGCCTCTGCGAGTATGGCTGAGAGAAGAAAGCGTTCCAACGTTCATCACTCCAGCTTCATTCCTGATAATATGTACTTTCTCCTAGTCTCCCCAGGATAGTATTCCAATGGTTGGGTATTGCTGCTCTGGGTGTAAGTGGGAGATCCTTCGGTAGTTGTTGACCTTAAAGTTTGGAATACACCTTGGGTTCATCATGATGTTAGGTCTGCAGTCATGGAACTGTAACACGACCTGAAACAAGGGGACTGCTTCACACAAGAACTTACTAATTAAAATTTAATAAAGAGCACTTAAAAAGAATAAAAGGATCAGAAGTTATTGTTTTTCAGTGAATCATATCTACATTCAAAGTAATGTCCCCATAGGATAACAGGTACAAGAAAACACTTGAAATAAAGTGACATGCAAACTATTGCGAGGCCCAGGTAAGTTTCCCTCTTGGAGTGTAGTAACATGGAGGAAGGTTCCGGGGCAGGAATACCAGTGGTGTATCAATTGTGCATGGGGCCTGGTGCAAGCAAGTTAAATGCTTTCCCCCCTCACCACTTACTGGAAAGTAAAATAAACCCAAAATACGGATGCCTTCTGCCCATAAACCCATGTGTCTATGGTGTCACTGCAGTTGGTGCACTATTGATAGCTATGCCCTGCAGAGGGATCATCTCCCTTGGGTCTGACTCTCATGATGCAGAGCTGAGATGCCCAGTAAAGGAGGTGCTTTCCCCTGTGTTCCCACGCCATGGTCTAGTGAAGCAAAACCCTTGGAGGATGGTCCTATCCCATGGGCCTCGGAGTCATGGTCAAGTGCTTTGAATCCCTTGGGAGGGGCCCCCACTACAGTTGGACTCACAGCTATACTGTAGTGCTGCAAGGCCCAGGGAAGGTGAGCCCTCTTCCCTGAGCCTTGCACATATGCTCCAGCAATGTGCATCTCTGGGGAGGTGGGGCTCCTTCACTTGTGCCTCTCAGCCGTGGTCTAGGTGTATGATGCCCAACTTCTCCATTTGACTTCCATTATTCCATTCTCACTTCACAGGACACTTAGAGACAATCTGCATACAGAGACATCAGAAGATGTTAGTTTGAGAGCAGTGGCACCATGAGTTGCACAGCACATTTTTGGGGTCTCATTCCATATCTCCCTTCTCTAAATAAGGCCATTTTAAACTATAACTCAGTTAGAGATTGAGTTTGTCGAGTGGGACTATTATTTCTGCTGTATTTTGGTTCTAATCCCTTAACTACCTCCTGGAATAAGCCTTGACTTCTCACTATTCCACATTTGGTATCCAAATGGAATGAAACTGTAAAGAGCTTTGAAATGCCAGTGGTAAATATCAGTGTTTACCACAAATGACGCCCAGTAACTACCCACTGCTACAGGACCTGGTCCAGTGGGTACGTGCAGGAAATGTTGCTGCTATTGACCAGGGCTCATTCCACAATCAACCAACAACAGAAGACCAGGATGAACCAACTGCCAGGGTTTGTCGTGGGGTCCGGAGGCCCAACACCTTGAACTTCCCTCCATACTTGCCACTGGCCTGTTAGGTAGGGCTTGCCATGCAGAACGTATCTGAAGCCATTTTCATAGGAGCCAGTAAAAGTGGGTGACAAGCCTTTCAAAGATCTTGTACTACACTAGATGATCTGCCATGGGTATGTCATTAGCCAGCTTTAGTAGGAATGCCCTGTAGCATTGGGGGACTACCAACACACAGGTTGCACTAGGTTCAGGAACCTTAGGCTCACTCTACTGGAGACCATTCTCCCAATAAATCAAGTGATCACCAGAGGTGCTACCAGCTGCCTGGGCCTTGGTCTGCTGTCATAAGTCATCAAGAGTAGTATACTCCACCCGCACCTTGCACAACTCCTCACTGTTGGGAAATGCTCCCTACTGCCAGTTGATCAGCTCAGGTAGCTTTCCCAGGGCAGCAATGTCCTCCTCATAGGGTCTGGGGTGCCACTCTCAAGCTCAGCCTCCTCCCTGGCCATGGAAGTTTCAGGACCGTGTTTCCAGCACCCCTTGCTCTTCTCCTTTTTAGCAAGGCACCTGTGCCATTCCTCCAGGCTCTAGGTCTTCCTGACCACCCTCTCCGGTGGCATTGGACCAGGTTCACCCACTCAGGCAACCCTAACATCTCCAAGTGTGACTTGAGCTCCATCTTCTTCCAGATGGTATGCTCCAGGGCATTGAGAACCAGACAATCCACAGACATAGAAGGACTCACAGCTACCCTCAAGGAACCAAAGACACCCCCTACTCAAGGGGAACCAGACCCACTCGGTAGTGACTTTCATGGTTGTCGGTTGCAACAACTTGGTGGAATGTATTAGGAACTACCTGGTCTGAGGTCACCAGATTACATCTGACAGTTGTCATGCTGGCTCCAGTGTCTCTCAGAGCCTTCGCCCTCTGCCCATTGATGGTAACTCACTGCCTTTATTTCCTAGTATTACTAGGCATGTGAGATCTCTGCACCATCTCTCTGTCACCCAGGGACACCAGGGTAACCTCTGCGCTGTGCCCTACACTATCTGGCGCAATCTCCTCCTCACGTGCTGCACTAACCACCCCTGGTGACTGCCCATCACTGGGGTTCTCTGCTTGCTTAGGATACTTGTCTGCTTTCTTGTTGTGCCCAACCTGTTGACAATCACAGCACTAAGGGTGTGTCTTCCCTGATGACTTACTGCCAGCGATCTATTTCTTCTACTGTTGTTCAGGTGGGGATTGAGAATTCTGACCATGTGAGATAAATTGGGAACCATTATAGCACTCCCTGTTTTCATGTTTGACTACCCCCGCTTATTTTGTGTAGGGACCCTACCTACCCTTGCATTGATCCCTTCCAGATACCTTCTAGTGGACCCTGTTGCTGATCCAGGGGTCTGCCTCCCTGCCAATCTCCCAGAGGTTAGTGAGCTTACTATCAATAAGGTGCTGGCACAGATATGCAAAATAAGACTGAACATCTGCTCTCTTGCAGTAAAATTGTACAAGCCCTGATAATCCTTAACATCACTGCCCTTCACCCAACCATCCAGTGCCTTGAAAAATGTGTCTACACATTTCACACAGGACTGTTGGGACAGTTTCTGATTGTCCCTAAACTTCTTCCTGTACTTTCCTGGGGTGAGGCTATATTATCTGACAAGGGGTTTCTTCATGGGGGGGATACCTTATCCTATCCCCTTCTCTAGTGCCAGTAATGTGTTCCTTCCCTCACAAAAGATATGCTTCCAAAGGCCAGCCCCTTATTCTTCTTAAAGATCCTATGCATTTGAAAATCTACCTCAGATGCTTCAAACCAGTTGTCAATGTCATCCCCTACAACAAAGTCAGACACCAGACCCTTGGGGATGTGGACCATTCTGTCTCCAGCTGAAAATTAGATGTGTTGCCACCATCACTGCTGGACTCTGCCTGTCTCGCCTTGATGTCCATATCTTTAAGGCTCCTCTAATGAGCCAGCTGATCCAAAGTGATGCTCTCCTTTATGGCCAGTTTCCTTTC
This sequence comes from Lissotriton helveticus, assembly GCF_964261635.1. NCBI lineage: Eukaryota > Metazoa > Chordata > Amphibia > Caudata > Salamandridae > Lissotriton > Lissotriton helveticus. The sequence continues at coordinate 1,235,047,503 of NC_136063.1, read as the reverse complement.
GTCCAGAGCCAATTTCTTCTATTCCATTCTCAACTGGGCCATCTGCAGCTCAAACTTTCTCTCGTCCCTCCTTCCCTCCAGCTCCCCTGAGGACAGGCTGCAGGAAGACATACGGCTCCCTGACGTGTCTACGGGATCCAATTCAGGGATAAAGTCATCCCCCTCAAATGCAAATGGTAGAACAGAGAGGTCTTCAGCAGGCCCTTCCATCTCATTATCCTCTCATTTGCCTTCAGCCAGTGACTGATGAGTTTCCATCGAGGCATTTAGGCCCCGATGTAGGTAAATCCCATTTACCGAATTTGAAATACCGAATTTTACCGATTCGGTATTTCAAAATCGGTAAATGGGATGTAGGTCCCAACATCTGGATTCGTTACCGAATCCTTAACAATTCTTTAATTACCGATTCGGTAAATACCGAATCGGTAATGCCCATTCATTCCTATGGGCTTTGAAGCCCATAGGAATGATTAGGCATTACCGATTCGGTATTTACCGAATCGGTAATTAAAGAATTCACAAGGGTGCAGGGGATGTCACTTTGACACCCTCTAGCACCCCCAAAACGGGCATGTGTGCAATGTGGCACACAGACATGCCCTAAGGGCACGTCTGTCTGTCACATGGCACATGTGTACATGCACAGATGTGCATGTACACAGGAATCGGTTTTTTACCATGGATTTGTATTCCATGGTAAAATACCGATTCTGTAAGCCATGTGCTGATGGAACATAGGCTACCTACATTGCATTTTCGGTAATTTTACCGATTCGTTATCATTACCGAATCGGTACATATTACCGATTCGGTAATGATAACGAATCGGTAAAATTACCGAAAATGTGCCCCTACATCTCCATAGCCCTTTACCGATCGGAAACGGCCGAAAATCGGTATTTTCGGCCGATTCCGATCGGTAAAGGGCTACCTACATCGGGCCCTTAGTGACTTTTGGACCTCCAACTTCCAGGTGCCACTCTTGGCTGAAAATCCCCTCTCCTTCCTGGACTCCTTTGTCTGGGCTGCAGTGTAGGTATCCATATTGGCCAGCACAAATGTCATTCTTACAGGTGTGGACCCAAGCACAACGGTCAGGGAGAGAATTTTGAAAAAGTAAAAAAGCCAATCAAGGAGAATTTGAGCTCAAATTGGTCTTAGATATGGGATGGTAGTGAACACCAAGTCACTTCATGGCAGTGCATAAATATAAGTCCTGATCATTACTGCTGATCACCCATGTAAGTAATAGGATTGATTACTGACTGGGGTGTGAGCCCTGGCCAAGCTGCAACCACAGTCCTTGGCAGGATGAGGCACAAGCCAACCCTAAATTAGCCTGTGCTCAACCCTCTGATAGCTTGGCACAGAACAGTCAGGCTTAACTTAGAGGATTTGTGAAAAGTATTTGCATAACATTTCAAACAGTAATAAAGTGAAAACACCACACAATAAGCATCCCACCCTAATTTATAACAATAGAGCTTTAATCACTAAATTAGACAAGATCAAAACTATGAAATTCAATGAAAAGAACTGGAGATATTCAAGTTTAAAGATGTCACTGAAAATAGTGCCAAAAGCACCAAGTGGCAACTGTGGGTATCTGATCGTTATGGACTGGGACAAAGTCACAAGTTCAGCCGGACCACGATGGAGCATGGGCCACTGACAGGGACCCAGTTGGACCTGCTGAGCACAGTACCTTAAATTCTGGTTTGTGGAGCATTACAAGGATCTGCGTTAAAGATGCATTGCTCAGCTGAGACGAAAAGTCAATTCCAAGATGTGGAGAGGCTGCGTTGCGGGGCCTGAATCGTCATCGAGAAGACCATCGACGGGGCTTGCAATGCAAAGTCTGATGTCGAGGATGCGACACATAGTCAAGGTAGTTCTAATGGAGCTGTTGCAGTGATATGGGTCTGAATTTATCAGAGGTATGTAGGGTTATCCATTGACCCTCTCATAAAGGACATAGTAGGAAAGTTGATCCTGCAGGCTCTTTATCGAACCGAATTATTGGCCCTTGACCAGCGGGTCTATTGGGATTCCTTGGTGAGTCTCGGTCTGAAGATACTTGTGAGAAGGTGGTTTAGCTCATCAAATCTGCCAGGATTCTTCACTTTTAAATCACTTTGTTTTTGACCTTTTTACTGTGAGGGAGCCTCATAACCCATCATTCACCCAAGGTAAACTCATGGTAATATGGACTGTGCATGAATAACACCAGTTTCTACCTTTAAAGATAAGGCCAATGTGACACAGCAAGAGTAAGGGGCACTTGGTTGTTACATGTGAACACGTGCTCATTTGAGGGCTGCACGTGGGAAACTTGTGTTGTGTGCAGCACAGGAACTGCACATAGGTAACCTGGAACAGAAGGGACTCTGCAGGATTGGGTACTGACCTGGGTTAGGCCTCATGATGTTGGAGTACACATATAGGGAAAGTCACTGTAGTTTATGGTCTTGTCGTATGCAGTGACACTCTATTTTACACTTATGGAGAAGGCTGCCTTTTAGTGCAGCTCCATTTTCCCATGGTCTACAGACAACAGAGTTATACAGATTTACATTGTAACCTGTGTAAAAAGACCAATTTTTCAAAGTCCAAAGACAAATCTGTACAGCGTATGGGTCATCCACAGTGCTTTAAATGGGCCGGTACTGTCCTGTACGGAGTACTGGTACTTTTTTATTTTGAGGAGGAGCATACTAGCACTTCTCAAGTGAAACGCAATACCTTTAATTGAAGAGTACCGGCACTTCTCAGAAACAAGCAGGTACTCCGGTACGGAGTACCTGCACTTTTACTTTTCCATTTCAAGCACTGGTCATCAAGGATTGTCATATTTCTCTGGCTTAGCTCATGATCAGAGCCCAGGCCTGTTGTCACCCTGCTGGGATGGGTTAATTACTTTTCTATACTGCAGAAGGAACAAACATCTCCTCCATAAAATGGAGCAAATACCAGTGCTTCAGTCAGGTCCTGAGGAGGAAGGGGTGGGGTAGACTGTTCTGCATCAAACAGTAGGATGTCACCCTGTGCCAGGAAGAGGGCCTGTCCAAGTCCACTAATGAAGGGAGGGAGCCCAGACCTCTGGAACCAAACCAGGAGTGGGGTTCCTTTAAAGGTTTGGTGAGGAAGGCCATGGCAGTGATGTCAGCCAGGGTTGGAGCTCAGAGCAGATGTGGCAAGTGACTCCTGGGAATGTTGTTTTGAAATATTTTAGCAGGCTGTGCAGGGAGGTTGTGGAAGGGGAATGCAGGTATGTGGCACAGAGATGCCTCCTTGCTTATACCTCCAACTTAAAAATTCCTGTGCAAGGGGAGAGGTCTTTCTTGGTTGTGCATTCCTGATGGGGTTTGGACCTTGCGGCTGACGACATGCGTAATTTAAAGAAAGAACCCCCTGACTGGTATCTGAACTAAGGACTCTGCCTCTAATTAACCCCAGAGCCAGGGGAGCACTCCTCAGTATGAGGGATGCTGGTCCCCTCACCCCCTGAGGATTAGTTGAGGGAAGGATTGAGCTTCTGCTCCAGGAGGAGAAGCCCTGAAGAGAAATAAAGAGAAAGCCTGGTGCAGGGAACCAGTAAAATCCATCTCCCTGCAAGGTTACTCACCTTTGAGGCCAGGAGACCTAAAGAAGGACCACCAGGAACGAAACAAGACTGAGAGCATCAAAATCAGCCCCATGGAACCCGAGTTATTGCCTTTTATAGTTTGGCAAAATGTGACCCCTTTTCCGGTGATAAAGCATGTAGGGCCCTGCCACCATTTCGAGTTTTACCCCCAGGGCCTGGGAGCTGCCCCAGAGAAGAAGAATCTGCAGGGGAAGCACTGTTGCGCTCTCCTGCTATATGTTAGGAAGGTGCCCAGTGTCAAAGTTCTAGGTTTCGCCACTCACTTATCGTCCAAGTGGTTCTGATGAGCTGATGCTGAATCCCTTCTCCACCCAAGCACTAACCCCAGCATACGATGATAGACTTGGCACTGGTGTCATTACCCGAGGCGAAGGGGGAATGGGATTGACAAGATGTTGCAGAAATACTGGACTTGGCATTTGTCAATGAAAAATAAACAATTAACTCTGCCTATTCATGAATGTACTCATGTTATAAATTGTTCAAACACTGTCGGTATCTCGCTTCTAAATGCACAGGGTATCGCCTGGAAACTATACCCTCACCTTGTTAGGATTTGTATGCTTCAGGGGTTCATGGAGTATATAACATGCATTGCAGCATGTGACTAGGAAGATCTGGAACTGTGAATTGTCCACCATATCATGGAACATCCTCTTTAATTATGATCATAAATAAGGAAACACGGGATACATCATGGCATCATTACAAGTTGCATACTAATCATGTAAGTCTTTTGACATTGTTTTATTCAGTTCCAAACTTATACAATAAACCTTTGAAATTCAAAGTGCATCTTCTGCACAACTAGCAATAGCATTTCATGTCCTTGATCATGTAAGCCTCTGTACAAGCGCTAGAGTGATAATGCAATTTGTCACAAACTGTCTCTTTGCAAGTCACTGTAGCAACAACGATAGCATTCTAATGCCAACCACAATCTTTGCAGTTGCATCATGTGAGTCTCTGAGGTGCTGAAGTTTATGATTCTGTGGGAGGAAGTGCTGGGTACAGATTGAAGAGCCCACGTGCAAGCCATGTGTAAACAGCTGTGTGCCTTTCTAGACTGTGCCGAGTTCTGCTTCAGTGCAACCATTGCCACTAGGGGTATTTTACAAAAACACAAATAAAATATTCATTGTAAACCTACCACTGCCACCAGGGATATTCATGGCATTGCATAATAATGCATAAATCATGAAACCTCAGTAAACCACTTCACAAACTCTAGTGAGGGGGCCATTCTTTAATTAACCAAGGACCCAGTTGTCCATGCTTCCTACCACACAAGTTATGCATTATAGGGGCTTGCAGGGGTGATATTTGGATCCCTGACACCAAGGTCCCCATCCCTGGGCCCCATAATGAGGAAAGACAAGGCAGCGCCATCACAGTCCCTCCGCCGAAGTGGATAAGGGGGCTAGGGACTCCTTCCTTGGGCCCCAAAGCAGAGGGGGGTAAGGAGCACTCTTAATAGGAGGGATGGGCCCAGGACACCTTCCCTGGGCCTCAAAGTCATGAACGGTGAGGGGGAAGTGCCACCGCACTTCCCCGCTTGGATGGCCCTCCTTGCTCTGACCCTTCCTATGTTCTATGTGGGGATAGGGTAGTCCAGCCACCAACAAAGCGATTGCTTGTAGCAGGTGGGCCAGAGAACTTCTGCTGGCTCCTGCATCAGTAAGCAAGAGAGTTGACAGCTCTGAGAGTCAACGGGGCTGTCGGGGGTGGGCGCCCGAGTTGTTTCGCTTTAAGAAAGTTTGCACACAGGGTGCCTGGGTGGAACTGGGCTCCCCTAGGGAAATGAAAGCATGTGCTAGGCCGCAAAGGAAGAAAAACAAAGGGAAAGGAAGATGCAGCCCCTCCCCCAGCACCACTGCACAGCTGCTAATTCAATATTCACTTCACTCACAAGGAATGCCCCATAATTCCCAGGGGAGCCTGTCACTTGTGGCTTGCTTTTGACAAATTTTTAACATGTGGTGGTCCCAGGATGATGAGGTCACCACCAACTAATTTGAGAAGTGCACAGGGTGCTGCATAAGCAATGCAACCTCCCCTCAAAAGAATTTTAGGAGTCCCCATTCTAAGTTGGATAGGACTCTAAAACAATAATCTCCTAGGTTTTGATAAGCATTTCCAAGTATTCCCCAAGGCTGGAGGATGTATGTTACAGCTGGGAGCGCTGTGCTCTCTAGAGGCTTAGATTGCAACCACTGTAGCCTAAAGATAGTCAGCAACAGTTTTCATGTTTCACAAACACCGTCTGGGGTGAAATGTGGTCATTAAACAGATTGTGATGCCCTTTAGGGGCTAGGTTTTAACTTTGTTGGTCATGCTAAAAGGGCTTATGAGTGTTCAAATTATAAGATATGCCTATACACTTATCTTGTACCTGGATCAATGAAATAATTCTGCTGACAGTCACTCAAGACCAACGTTTGCACGCTTTTCAAAAGAAAAAGCACAGACTTGACAATCATTTATTGAGTGGAATTATTGTGTATCTGTGAGTGGTGATTACTAGCCCACACCACATCCCTTGAGTAGGCCTTGGACTGCTCTACTTTGCTAGCCTAATGGCCTGTTTTCGAACAATACTCTTGATGCTTCACAAAAAAGCAATATTGCAAGCAGTGAGGATAGCAATAAATCTTGATTCCTGGACTACAAGTGATAGATTGCATGCCACACTCTTTGTCCACTGCTTTAGATATAATGACGCCATGGATAAATCAGTGTCAATGATTGTTAGATCTGTAATCCTTAGGGTGGTCTTTCCCCCAACTTTTTGCCTTTGCCTCTCATTTTCGAAAGAATAGATGATGGAGGGAATGCTGAACAAATCACATTCAGCATTGCGACAATCATCTGATCTTTTTGCAATTGTCGCCCTAAGTTGGAAGAGTATGCCCAGAAGTAGGTCCGATGCTTGCTATGGCAACAGATTCAAGCTAGCCTGCTGGTGAGGGGTGACACCCCAACACCAGCCCCAGAATGCTTGTTTCAGGTCAAGAGAGGTCCACGCATGGCATTTCAGGAACAGGGTCAAGACTGATTTGCATAAGTCTGCTGCCAAACTATAATTGCCTGTTGAGCAAAAAGAACAATGGTTTTAACCCAGATCTGTAACTGGGGTGAATATTTCATTTGTTCAGCATTCTGTCCATCATCTGTTCTTTTTGCACTTTTAGAAAATGGACATTTCTCTGTACTTACTGCTATTTGTGCCTGACAGCCTCTCTCCAATACATGTCGGGGCAGGGTGACAGCTACACTTTGTGCAATCCCACTAGACAGCCACAAATACAGGAAGCGCTGCGGAGCACTCATCCACATTCATCTGCTTTCTGATATCCTCCCTGGGCAGGAAGGGGGAGAGAGTCTCACACTTATACATAAATAGGCTGCGTCCTATCCTCACACACAGCACTGATGTTCCCCCAGGGTTAGCCTGGCAGACAAAAGTGGGTTGCATGTGATTTCACAGTCACTTATGGATCTTGAACTGAACCTCTGTCAGCAGGACTGCTGATTTGCTTAAATGACTCAAATGGACTGCATTTATGAAAGGACTACTTTACTGCTTGTTGCCCTGTTGCCTGTTGCTCCCTGACTCTGCTGGAAGGAGAGCTGGACTCTGACTTCCCTCCAAGTGATCTCCAAGGCCTTGCTGCCTTTCCTCCCATTTTCTGAAGTCTACGGGACACACAAAACGTCCTTCAATTCTGCCACTGCTGCTGGACTCAGCTTTCTGTGAGTCCTACCCTTGCCTGAGGTGCCCCCTCCAAGCGCTGGCCCTCAGAAGTGGGTTTTACAGCTGCTTTCATCATCTTCAGCTACCTGGCCCCTGAAATCAAGTGTTTGGGGTCTTCGCATTTGCACTGGGACTGTGCCGCTCACTCAAAGGATCAGTGAGAGCCATTGCAGCATCAGATTCTGGCACAGCAAGTATTGCTGCCACCAACTGTTTGGCCCTATCTTCCAGCCGGATTCCTGGCTCACTCTTCGCGCCTGCAAGATCATTGCTAGCAACGCTCTGCTTGCTCCCTGTGACTGTCTCCTCTGCACATGGGCCACTTTGCTCAGCCACTGATGGCAAGATTTTAGCAAGACCTGTTTGGAACTGTATCCGGGTCACAGCTCCATCGCAATTGGCCTGAACTTTGGATTTGCACCAATCTAGCAAGACCAAAACTAACCTTTTAGCGCTACTGATTTCTAGGCACTGTTTTTTGTTTATTCTTTAAAAATTATTATCTCTGATTCTACGTATTGATTTTTGATGTTTTTGTCTTGTTTTATTCATTAAAAATATAATCACTATTTTTAAACCTGTGTGGAGTCTGATGTATTCATTGTGTTACTGTGTGTGTGTATTGCACAAATACTTTACGCATTGCCTTTGAGATAAGCCTGACTGCTCTGTGTCAAGGCAGCAGAAGGTGAGCACCGATTATCTTATTGTAATCCAGCTTGCCCTGACTAGAGTGGTGGTTCCAGCCTGGCCTGGGTGCATATCTCAGCCAGCAAGAATTCCCATTTCTAACACGGATGACCAGAGGTGGGATTTGTGTTTGTGCATTACCATATAGTAACTCACTAGTAGCTCACTGTTTATACTGAGACCAATTCAAGCATTTTTCAATTCTACCTGATCTGACATCTTTGGAATTTTCCAATGTCCTTTTGCCCAAGTCTCATTTTTCTCTGTAACATCTGTGGAACTGCCTGGCAAGGTGGAATGCAAGCCTGCCAACCTGAAAGCATACACAGCTGTTCAGCTCAAGGGGATCTGCCAGGAGAAAAGGGAGTTTCACAGGGGAAGTTCCAAGAAGGCGGTGCTTCAGAAAGCCTGGAGAGCATAGGCAGAGGCCCACCAAGAAGGAGATGTGGATGAGGAAGGATCTGTGTTTAAGGAAGGATCAGAGTAGGTCCTGACATGCAGCGTACAGGAGTGTAATTAATAACAGGACTAGTAGTCCACTCCAGAGTAGGCAGCAGTGTGTCTTCAAGGTACCTGAACTCAGAAGAGCTGGTGGACAGGAGAGAGGAGAGGAAACTAAGGCTAGAGCTTGCCAAGAAGGAGAAGGACAAGGAAGAGATGTTTGCCCTTGCTAAGCTTGAGAAGGAGCAAGCTCTTGCGGAGAAGAGGCTATCTGTGGAAGAAAGCAATTTGGGCCACAAGCTAAGCCTCAGAGAGCAGGATATTAAAGCCCTCCAAGTGTGCCCCAGCAACAGCAATATTGGTGGCAGCATGCCTGCAGTGTCCTCACATGAGTCCAGATGCCTTATCTCAAAATATTTGGTACCCAGTTACAATGTGGGGGATGACATGGATAAAGGTTAGCAGCCTATGAAGTGGCTGTGAAAGTGTGCATGGTTCTAGAGGAGGTCTAAGGGGGTAGTCCTTGGCGGTACATGCCCACTGTGTTGAGGGGCAGACTCTTTACACTAGAAGTAGAGGACCAGACCAAGTACACTGCCATGAAGACCATTTAATTCAGCAAGTTAGGGATGACACCTGAGAGGTAACAACAAAGGTTCAGGGCTAGTCACAATCTCTCTTCACAAACATGGGTGGATTTTCTGGATTATGCTGGTAATGCACTAAAGGGCTGGGTGAGGGGAACAAAGTTAATGATTAGGAAGGGGTGTATAACTTGTTTTTAAAGGACCACATTCTTGATAATTGTTTTCCAGAGCTGTGTCAAGACCTGGTTGATGGCAAGCTTACTGACACCAGGACACTTGCTCAATAGGCGGACCTCTGGGTCAGCACCATAGTGTCCAAAAAGATGTCTGGGGGATTCCCCAAAGGGTGGTCGGAGCCCTAACCAGAGGAAGGAAGGGTGAGTTAGAAATACTGAGTTCCCTAAAGGCCTGGTTCACATTCCCAATCTGGCCACCAAAAGAAAACTTACCCTGACATAGGTCAGTAGCCCAAGTCTATCAAGTGTTATGAGTGCTATAAGTATGGACACTATAAACAGGATCTCAAATGTCCAAAAAGATTACCACCTCCCACAGTGGTGGCTAATAAAGTGTTGGGGAGTAGCAGTTAATGGGGGTCGTTTATAGGGGTACCCTTGTGTCCCTTGGTGACAGTGAGATGGTTCCTAGGATCCAGGTGCCCTCAAATACTACAAAGTATGGGGAATGGGTCACCATAAATGGGCAAGATGTGTAGGCTCTGAAGAGTACAGGAGACAGAGTGACTATGATAAGGAATAAACTGTTTTTAGCGCAGGTAATTCCTAATGCATTTCTCCAGGTTGATGTGGCTGACAACAGAGAGGGTCACTATTTTGTGGCCCTGGTTCCATTTGAATGGGGTGGGGAATTAGGTCTTCTGAAAGTTGCAATGAGCAGTGTGTTGGGTAATGGCCTAGAGCACACTACCTGGAAGGATATTGAGTTCAAGGCACACGTGATGATGTTAGGGTTACCTGAGTGGATCTGTGCAACAACAAGGTCCATAGCTGCTCGGGAAGAGAGTCAAGAAGGGCTGCAGTGTGGAATGATGGCATGCCCAGCTATTAAGAAGGGGAAAGGTAGAAGTGTGATAATCCAGCCCCTGAATGTACAGGCAGTGGGAGGGAAGGGGCACCTGCGGTGGCCGCCCCAGAGTCCACTGAGAAGGACATTGCTTCCCTTGGTGACCTTCCTGAGCTTTCTGGATGGCAAGTGTGTAGTATCCTCAGGTTGTACATATGTTCATTTACTCCTCTGCATCTAGCTGCTCAGCCAGTGTGAGTGTTCTAGTTAGAACGTTAGTGTGAGTACCTTACAGTATAATATGCAAGATACTACAAAGTGGAAGGAGGACCTACCAAGGTGAGTTCTGTAGGGCATAGAGGTTGTGCACAACCGTTGTGGTCATGAGACAACAGGCTGAATCCCAAGCACTAAGAGATGCCTCTGGTAGTCACCACATTTACTGCGAGGACAACCTCCTGTACAGTGAGCCTAAAGCTCCTAGGCATGGGACATCAAGGGACCTGGTGATCCCCCAATGCTGCAGAGCCTTTCAATTGGAGCTGTCTCACAAGATTCCCCTGGCAGGACACCTAGGCCAAGAGAAAACCTTTCCATGGCTTGTCCCCCACTTCTATTTGCCTTGGATCAGGAATTCCTCAAATACATTCTGTAGGACTTGCCAGGCTAATGAGAAGACAGGGCAGAGGATGAATGCCATCCTTAACCCACTGCATTTCATTAGCACCCCCTTTAAGATGGTGGGCATTGACGTTGTATGGCCTATGGATCCCGGGTCTGCATCAGGCAATAGGGTCATCCTGGTTCTGGTGGATCATGCCACTGAGCACCAACGGGCAATCCCTCTGGGATTACTGAATCCGCAGTGGCAAATGCCCTGATGGGGATTTTTACCTGAGTGAGTTTCCCCCACAAAGTTATGTCTGTCAGGAGCACAAACGTTATCCATGCTTATATGCAGTCAGTGTGGAAAGAATTTGTGGCAAAGAACAGGTTCTCCACACCCAGTGTCGGCTTGAAAATCCGCCAATTACAGGGGTGGGAAAAAGATTTAATACATTTTTAAAAAGTACATAAATACAATTAAATACAATAAATAAATAAGAAGATACCAGCCATCTTACAGGCACACGTCCACCCCGATACGGTTGTCTTCTTCTCCTGAGTCACCGATGTCACGTCATCTCCAGCTGGCCTTAACCAATCCTTGCGCTGCATGAGAGCAGTGCCAGGATTGGAGGAGTGGCTTCCTTAGCCGCTCCCGAGAACAGTGGAGGCATGTGTAGGCTCTGAACCCTGCTGTCTTAGGCAGTCGGGTTTGAGATGTTTATTGTGCTCAAGTGAGGCTGGTTTTCGCAAGACAACCGGTCAAAGGGACATGAACACTATAAAATAGTGCACAGTCAGACAGCCCACCACTGTTGCCACTCAATAGGCACCACTCAGCCCTGACACTCTGTTCAGGATGGGATGATGGAAAATAAAATGGTAATGAAATAACTTCATTACCATTTTATTTTTCCTCTTTGGGGCAATTAAGTGGGGCGATGCTCCTCTGCTCAAATGGAAGAGCTGCCCCTGTCCACACCTTACCATCTATAAACCAAAAGGCTTGTTGAGAGGTTCAACAAGTTCCTCAATTGCATGACCAGGGGCCTGCCTGAGGCCCTGAGGAAAAAGTGGGATATCCTCTTCCCATGTCTGTTGTTTCCTTACCAAGAGGTGTCACAGAGAGGAGTGGGTGTCAGCCCACTTTTTTTTCTAGAATTTTATATAGAGCGAACTAGACACGATGCATCGGGTACCAGAGCGGTTTACATGAGCACCAGTTTCGTCATAGAAGGACATATTTATTTTTGTTAGGCATGGGGAGAATAGGTGATTTGCCCAGAATCACAGGATGTTCAGCGTTGTTGCTGAGACTCAAACCTGGTTCCCCAGCTTCAATGTCGACCGCTCTAGCCGTAAGGCTACATCCTCTCCCCTTTTGAGCCTTTGTATGGGAACCTAGTAAGGGGACCGCTGAGCCTGGTGAAAAAAGTGTGGAAGCAAGCTACCAGGAAGGTACCCAGGATGTAGGGGGCTAAATGCTGGCCTTCGGAATCCAGATGGCTAAGTTATGGAAGCAAGCTTCCAGTAACCTTGAAGCCAGCCAGCAAGTCATTAAGGAGTGTTATGACAAAAATTCTACCATTGTGGAATTTGAAACTGGTCAAAAAGTACGGGTGATGGGGCTGGTAGAGCCTAGGACCCTCCAGGATGACTGGAATGGGACATGTGAGGTGATTGAAGGGAAGTGGGAGGCCACATACCTGGTGGACCTCAACACCCCTAGGCAACCCCACAGGGTGCTGTATGTAAATAACCTCAAACCACACTTTGAGAGTAATGAAATAACCATGGTCTTGGTGACTGATGGAGAAGATTAAGAGGGAATTAAGTGAACCTCTCCCTGACCTATTGGACTCCAAGGAGAAGGATGGGTCTGTGGAAGGAGTCTTAATTTCCCCTATTCAAACTGCTGAACAATGGATAGATTGCCACCAAGTATTGAGACAATACTCTTCTTTCTTCTCCCTTGTCCCTGAAACTACCCACCTGGGCCCCAATGTTGTGGACACAAGGGACAACCTTCCTGTTAAAAATACATCTTAGAGGTTGTCAGATGAGGTGAGGTCCAGCATTAGGGCTGAAATGTCAAAAATGCTGGAGTTGGGTGTCATAGAACCCTTCAGTAGCTCCTGGTCTAGTCCTGTGCATTTGGTACCAAAATCTGCCCCAACAGGTACTACACCTGAACTGAGGTCCTATGTGGATAACAGAGGGCTAACTTCTATAACCAAGACTGATGTTCATCCCATCCCTAGATCGGATGATCTTTTTGACAGGTTAGGGCCGGGGCTGCCCAGTATTAGAGTGCCTTTCATGCTACATTAGGGTACAGGTAGATCGCCCTAACTGAGGGATCAAAGGAGTGGCCAGTCTTCTCCTCTCCAGAGAGCCACTACCAGGGATGCCCTTTGGATCCCAGAACACCCTTGCCACCATCCAGAGGCTGGTGAACCAGTTCGTGGCTAGTATGGAGGCCTTCACTGCTGCTTATCTGGATGACATAGCTGTCTTCAGTAGCAGCTGGAAGGACCACCTTTCTAATCTCCAGGAAGGGCTTCAGCCTCTGCAACAGGCAGGCCTAACTATTAAGGCATGCAAGTGTCAGGGCAGGGGTCTTAGGTATACTTGGGACACCAAGAGGCATATTTACAAAGAAGTTATGGAGCATGGCGTTGGCCTCCTTGGCTGAACACCGCGCTACCCCTCTTCTGAAACGCAGGGCTGCACCGTATTTACAATACGTTCAGCCCTGTGCTTCCCCATTTGCTGGTGCTAATTTCAGCTGCCTAGAGCCAATGCAGACACCGTTGAACAATAGTGCAAGGGTGCCTGCATTTGGGGGGATGACTGTATATGTGCAGGAAGGTGTCCTTTCCTGCACATAAACAATCTTAAATGGTGATTTGTTACTTCTATGTGGGCTGCTTTGTGCAGCACAGATAGACGTTTCAACTCGTCATTTTTAAAATGATTGATTATGTACGGGAAGGGACACCTTCCTGCACATAAACAATCATGCATGGGGTTTTGGCATTTCTATGTGTGCTGCACAATGCAGCACACATAGAAACATCAAAAATGAGGAGAAAAAAAGCATTTCTCCTCGTTTTGCTATGGTAAGACCAGGTTTTTTTTGGTCTTAATTTTTGCGCTGCCTCCTATTTATGCCACACGTGTAAATAGGGGTCAGCATCAAAATCAATGTGTATTGCGGCGGAACACCCACTGCAACACCCATTGCCCACCCGTTTCAAACTAAGTATAGCCTGGACGCGTGCCTGATGTGCAAGGCAGCGTTAAGCCATGTTAAGTGGCTTAACACTGCCTTGTAAATAAGTCGAAGCCCGTATTCCCACAAGAACATCTTTAAAAGCGATGTTCCTCTGGTGATAGGGGCTTGTAAATATGCCCCCTGGTGAGCAGGGGGGAGGTGCAATGCCTTCAGGCCAAGATAGAAACCATCATGGTCTGGCTTTCTGCCCATGACCCAGACTCAGGTGAGAGCATTCTTAGGCCTCACTGAGTACTGTAGGATGTTTGTCTAGGGATTTGGTATCATTGTTTTGCCCTTGACTGAGCTGACTTCATCATCCCCTTTTGTATCGCTTTGTTCGCCCTAAGTGTGGCAGGATATGCTCAGACGTGAGTCCCTTGTTCACTTGGCCACTGGATTCAAGATAGCCTGGCTGATGAGGATTATGAATCCGAAACCGGTCCCAGGATGCTTGTTTCCGGTCTAGGGAAGACATGGCTTGGCAGTTCGGGCTAGACTGTTCCCATAAGGCACAGGGTCAGACTGATTTGCATATAGCCATGTCGGAACTGGGGTGGCTGAGTGAACTAAAGAATGGTGATGGATTAAACCCAGATCAGTTGACTGGGGGTGAGTGTTTGATTTGTTCAAGCGCTCCGTCCATCATCCCCTTTTGTATCGCTTTGTTCGCCCTAAGTGTGGCAGGATATGCTCAGACGTGAGTCCCTTGTTCACTTGGCCACTGGATTCAAGATAGCCTGGCTGATGAGGATTATGAATCCGAAACCGGTCCCAGGATGCTTGTTTCCGGTCCAGGGAAGACATGGCTTGGCAGTTCGGGCTGGACTGTTCCCATATGGCACAGGGTCAGACTGATTTGCATATAGCCATGTCTGAACTGGGGTGGCTGAGTGAACTAAAGAATGGTGATGGATTAAACCCAGATCAGTTGACTGGGGGTGAGTGTTTGATTTGTTCAAGCGCTCCGTCCATCATCCCCTTTTGTATCGCTTTGTTCGCTCTAAGTGTGGCAGGATATGCTCAGACGTGAGTCCCTTGTTCACTTGGCCACTGGATTCAAGATAGCCTGGCTGATGAGGATTATGAATCCGAAACCGGTCCCAGGATGCTTGTTTCCGGTCCAGGGAAGACATGGCTTGGCAGTTCGGGCTGGACTGTTCCCATAAGGCACAGGGTCAGAATGATTTGCATATAGCCATGTCTGAACTGGGGTGGCTGAGTGAACTAAAGAATGGTGATGGATTAAACCCAGATCAGTTGACTGGGGGTGAGTGTTTGATTTGTTCAAGCGCTCCGTCCATCATCCCCTTTTGTATCACTGACTTCAAAGAAGCAGCCCAGAAACGTGATATGAACAGAGGCCTGCCGAATTGCATTGGACTTCCTGAAGCAAGCCATGTGTACAGCACCTGTGCTCAAGTTCCTTATTTCTCCCAGGATTTTATCATTCAGAGAGTTGCCTCAGAGCATGGCATGTTGCAGTACTATCCCAACGTCATGAAGAGGGCCTAGATCAACCTGTAGCCTTTATCTCCAGGAGGCTACTCCCTAGGGAACAGGGGTATAGTGCTATTGAGAGAGAAGCTTTTGATGTGGTCTGGGCATTGAAGAAGTTGAGGCCATACATGTTTGGCACTCACTTCCTGATTCAGACAGACCGCAGGCCTCTCAGGTGGCTAATGCAAATGGAGAATGAGAATCCAAAATTGTTGAGGTGGTCCACTTCTCTACAGAATATGGACTTCATGGTAGAACACATACCAGTAGTAGACCACACCAATGCTGCCTGTCTCTTCAGGTCTTTCCACCTTAGTGATGAGATCTCCCTAAAAGTTGGGTAGTTCTCCCCAATTTCAGCTGAGGGGCTGGACACGTTAGACATGTCATTTTTGGGTGGCCTTTCCTCCAACTTTTTGCCTTATACCTCTCATTTGTGCTAGTTCTTTTTGTGGCCTGAGGACTCTGAGCACTTTACCAATGCTGACCAGTGCAAAAGTGCATATGCTTCTCCCTTAAAGGCGATGATTTTGGTGTACACCTGATTGCCATATTTGTTGTACTGATAGTAAGTTACCTTGTAGAGTGGCATGCCATATACCCAGAGCCTGTGCTTCAAATGCTACTAGTGGACTGCAGTACTAATTGCACCACCCACAGAAGTAGCCTTTCAAACATGTTTCATGCCTGCCACTGCAGTGCCAGGGTTTACAGTTTACTGCTACTTTGACATGGCACTTAATCTACTTGCCAAGCCTTTAACTCCCCATTTATTGCATATGTCATCCATAACGGAGGCCCTAAGTATACATAAGGGCAGGGAGCTATGTATGTAAAAGGTAGGATGTGTACCTTTGTGTTTTGCATGGCCTGGTAGTGACAAACAGCCTTTTTTGTTTTACACTATTGTGAGGCCTACCCCTCCAATAAGCCAGCATCAATCAATCAATCAGTCAATCCATTTCTAAAGCGCGATACATACCCGTGAGGGTCTCAAGGCGCTGGGGGTGCCGCTACTGATCGAAGAGCCAGGTCTTGAGAAATCTTCTGAAGGCCAGCAGGTCCTGGGTCTGTCGTAAGCTGTGAGGGAGAGTGTTCCAGGTCTTGGCGGCGAGGTAGGTGAAGGATCTGCCACCGGCCCTGGCTTTTCGGATACGAGGAACTGTGGCGAGGGCGAGGTTGGCTGAGCAGAGGCTTCGGGTGGGGGTGTGGAAGCTAAGTCGGTTGTTGAGATATGTGGGTCCGGTGTTGTGAAGTGCTTTGTGTGCGTGGATGAGGAGTTTAAAGGTGATCCTCTTGTTGATGGGGAGCCAGTGCAGGCCTCTCAGGTGGGGTGTGATGTGGCTGCGTTGGGGGACGCCGAGGATCAGTCGTGCCGAGGCGTTCTGGATTCGTTGTAGTCGTCTCAGGAGCTTGGTTGTTGTTCCTGAGTAGAGGGCGTTCCCGTAGTCGAGTCTGCTGGTGACGAGGGCCTGGGGAACGGTTTTTCTCGTGTTGGGGGGGATCCATTTGAAGATCCTGTGGAGCATTCTGCGGGTGTTGAAGCAGGATGCGGAGACGGTGTTGACTTGCCTGGTCATGGAGAGGGTGGAGTCGAGGATGACCCCCAGGTTGCGTGCGTTGTCTGTGGGTTCCGGGGCTTTGCCTAGCGATGTGGCCCACCAAGAATCTTCCCAGGCTGATGGGGTGGGTCCGAGAATGAGGACCTCTGTCTTGTCTGAGTTCAGCTTCAGTCTGCTGTCCTTCATCCAGTCGGCTACGGCCTTCATTCCTCTGTGGAGGTTGGCTTTGGCGGTGTGGGGGTCTTCGGTGAGGGATATGATCAGCTGGATGTCATCGGCGTAGGAGATGATGTTTAGGTTATGTTGTCGTGCGACGTGGGCGAGCGTTGCCATGTAGATATTGAACAGCGTCGGGCTGAGGGTGGATCCCTGTGGGACGCCGCAGATGATCTCGGTGGTTTTTGAGCGGAAGGGTGGGAGGCAGACGCTTTGGGTTCTGCCGGAGAGGAAGGATGTGGTCCAGGCCAGGGCCTTCTCTTGAATTCCAGTGTCATGGAGACGTGCTGATAGGGTGTGGTGGCAGACTGTGTCAAAGGCTGATGAAAGGTCCAGGAGGATGAGGGCGGCTATATCTCTTTTGTCCATCAGGATCCTGATGTCGTCAGTGGTGGCGATGAGGGCGGTCTTGGCGCTGTGGTTGCTGCAAAAACCAGATTGGGAAGGGTCCAGGATGTTGTTGTCCTCGAGGTAGCGGGTTAGCTGTTTGTTGACAATCTTCTCTGTCACTTTTGCTGGGAACGGGAGCAGGGAGATGGGCGGAAAATTCTAGAGGTCTTTGGGGTCCGCCTTGGGCTTCTTCAGAAGGGCGTTGATCTCGGCGTGCTTCCAGCTTTCCGGGAAGGTTGCTGTCTCGAAGGAACTGTTGATTGTTTTCCGGAGGTGGGGCGCGATGGTTGTGCTGGTTTTAATGAAGACGTGGTGAGGGCAGGGGTCAGATGGGGTTCCGGAGTGGATGGAGTTCATGGTTTTGATGGTGTCTTCGTCGTTGACCTGGGACCAGGCGTTCAGGCGGCGGGTGCGGGTGGTGGTCACAGGGGTGGTGGACTCTGTGGTGGGTGCGGGGGTGTCGGAGTGGAAGCTGTCGTGGATGTTGGTGATCTTGCGGTGAAAGAAGGTGGCTAGGGAGTCGCACAGGTCTTGTGATGGTGGGATGTCGTTGGTGTTGGAGCTGGGGTTGGAGAGATCTTTCACGATGCTGAAGAGCTCTTTGGTGTTGTGTGCGTTGTTGTCTAGGCGGTCTTTGAATGCGGTCCTCTTGGCGGTCTTGATGAGTTGGTGGTGTCTGCAGGTGGCCCTCTTGTGGGCTGTGTGGCTGTCTGCTGTCTGGTCGTGGAGCCATTTCTTCTCCAGCTTCCGGCATGTGCGCTTGGAGATCCAGAGGTCTTCAGTGAACCAGGCGGCTTTTTTGTTGGAGCAGTTGGTTGTGGAGGTCTTGAGGGGGGCGAGGGTGTTGGCGCAGTCATTGATCCACCGTTTGAGGTTGGTTGGTTGCGGCGGTGTTTGGGTTGGTGGGGTCGGCGGGTGGTCTCAGGGTGAGGGTGGTAGTGAGTTGGTCCTTGGTGACCTTGCCCCAGCAGCGGCGTGGTAGCAGTTGGGTGCGGTGGTGTGTGGTGGGTTTCCTGAAGGTGAAGTGGACGCATCTGTGGTCGGTCCAGTGGGGTTCGGTGGTGTGGTTGAAGGAGACGTGGGGGCTTGTGAAGAAGATGGGGTCCAGTGTGTGTCTGGCAGCGTGGGTGGGTGTCGT
Source organism: Lissotriton helveticus (assembly GCF_964261635.1). Taxonomy (NCBI): domain Eukaryota; kingdom Metazoa; phylum Chordata; class Amphibia; order Caudata; family Salamandridae; genus Lissotriton; species Lissotriton helveticus. The sequence continues at coordinate 1,235,028,670 of NC_136063.1, read as the reverse complement.
CACGAGCTGTTTGAGTCTGAGGTTGGCGAGGTTGTCTATCAGGGCGGTGGAGTTGCCATTGTTGTTGTTCTCGAGGTGAAAGTTCAAGTCCCAGAGGAGGATGTAGCCCGTGGAGGCGAGGGCGTGGGTGCTGACGAGGTCGGCGATGGCGTCGCTGAACTGTGGTCATGGTCCGGGTGGTCTGTAGACGAGTGTTCCTCTGAGGGTGGTGTTGGGGTCGGTGCGGATCTGGAAGTGCATGTGCTCAGCGGTGGTGAGGGTGTCGTCGGTGTTGGTCGTGACTCCGAGGGTGTCCTTGTGGATGTTGGCGATTCCCCCTCCCACTCCGTTGGTGCGGTCTCTGCGGGAGATCTTGTAGCCCTGTGGGATGGCCATGGCGATGTCTGGTGCTGAGGTGGCGTTCAGCCAGGTCTCCGTCAGGAAGGCGACGTCGGGAGCGGTGGAGTCTAGGAGGTCCCAGGGTTTGATAGAGTGCTTGCGAGCAGAGCGGGTGTTGAGGAGCATGCGGCGGAGAGGGTTGGGGTCTCTGGCTGGTGGTTTGGTGGGCTGGATGCTGGTGAGTCTGCAGTTCCGGCAGGTGAAGGGCCCTTGGGTGTGCTTCGAGGTGGCCCGGTAGCAGGGGTGGTCTCATCCGGTGTTGAGTGCGTGGAGGGTGCTGGAGTCATAGTGCAGTCTGGTGTTGCGGGGGGCTCGGGGTCCAGGGGTTCTGGGGCTGGGCGCGGTTCAAGCGCGGACGGGCGCAGACGGGCTTGCGGCGCGCCCGCTGCGCTTCTGCGCGATGCCCTCCATAAGAGGCGAAGTGGGAGGGAGGAGCAGCTGGGAGGTGGGAGCGGGGCGGCCAATGGGCGAGGGCAGGGAGACAAAAAGGCAAAAGGGGGTGGGGCCGCAGGGGAGCATCAGCGGGAAGCGAGGGGCGGGGGGCTCAGAGTGCAGTGGCGCAAAAGGAGCGCCTATGCAGAGAGTCTAATAGCAGCAAAAAACAAAAGGCAAGATACAAAAAACGAAAAACAAAAGGCAGGTTAAAAAGACAAGTTGGGAGAGAATACAAACAAGAATATCAGTACAGCCAAGCAGTCACCAGGAGCGGCGAACCCTCGGCAGCAGCGGGAGAGGGACACAAGACACGGTCACCCAGGAGGAGCCGTGCGGCGTGGGGAGTGACCCGAGGTCAGGTCACACTCACTGCCGTGCGGCGCCGTCCATAAGAGGCCAAGTAGGTGGGAGGAGCAGCTGGGAGGCGGGAGCGGGGAGGCCAATTGGCGAGGTCAGGGAGACAAAAAGGCAAAAGGGGGCGGGGCCGCAGGGGAGCAGCGGCGGGAAGCAGGGGGCTCAGAGGGCAGTGGTGCAAAAGGAGCACCTATGCAGAGAGACTAAAAGCAGCAAAAAACAAAAGGCAAGATACAAAAAACGAAAAACAAAAGGCAGGTTAAAAAGACAAGTTGGGAGAGAATACAAACAAGAATAGCAGTACAGCCAAGCTGTCACCAGGGGCGGCGAACCCTCGGCAGCAGCGGGAGAGGGACACAAGACATGGGCACCCAAGAGGAGCCGTGCAGCGTGGGGAGTGACCCGAGGTCAGGTCATACTCACTGCCGTGCGGCGCCCTCCATAAGAGGCCAAGTGGGAGGGAGGAGCAGCTGGGAGGCGGGAGCGGGGCGGCCAATGGGCGAGGGCAGGGAGACAAAAAGGCAAAAGGGGGCGGGGCCGCAGGGGAGCAGCGGTGGGAAGCGGGGGGCGGGGGGGCTCAGAGGGCAGTGGCAGAAAAGGAGTGCCTATGCAGAGAGACTAAAAGCAGCAAAAAACAAAAGGCAAGATACAAAAAACGAAAAACAAAAGGCAGGTTAAAAAGACAAGTTGGGAGAGAATACAAACAAGAATAGCAGTACAGTCAAGCAGTCACCAGAGGCGGCAAACCCTCGGCAGCAGCGGGAGAGGGACACGAGACACGGGCACCCAGGAGGAGCCGTGCGGCGTGGGGAGTGATCCGAGGTGAACAAATCAAGTTCAGCAGCCATCCATCTTCTTTTTGCAATTGTTGCCCTAAGTGGGAATGTTATGCTCAGACATGGGTCGCATGCTCCCTATTTATTATGTCCATCATCTGTTCTTTTCTGCACTTTTAGAAAGTGAACAATTCTCTGTGACTACTGATCTGAGGGCCAGATGTAGGTAGGGTTTTACCGGTCGGTAACGGCCGAATTCGGCCGTTACCGACCGGTATTTGGCATTTGATATGTAGGGGCAGGTAAACAGGGAAAATCGGTAATTTTACCGATTCGGTAAATATACCGGTCGGTAAATTTACCGACCGGTATATTTACAGAATCGGTAAAATTGATATGTAGGTGGGACTCTTCTGAGTCCCACAAGGCCTACAAAATCGGTATTTTACCATCAAATTGTATTTGATGTTAAAATACCGATTCAGGTGTGCATGCACATGTGTGCATGCACACCTGTGCCATATGACAGGCAGACCTGCCCTTAGGGCAGATATGCCTGCCATATGGCCCCTGAACCTTTTGTGGGGGTGCTAGAGGGTGTCAAAGTGACACCCCCTGCACCCTTGTCAAAATCGGTATTTACCAAATCGGTAAATACCGACCGGTAATGCCCCATTCATTCCTATGGGCTTCAAAGCCCATAGGAATGAATGGAGCATTACCGGTCGGTATTTACCGAATCGGTAAATACCGATTCTTAACAATTCGGTAAATGGAACATCTGGATGTTCCTACATACCCCCACTTCTTATTTACCGATTCTTAATTACCGAATCGGTAAAATTCGGTAATTAAGAATCGGTAAATAAGTTTTACCTACATCTGGCCCTGAGTGCCTTACAGCCTGTCTTTAATACACATTGGGCTGGGTGACAGCTACAGTTTATGCATTCTTTCTAAACAGCCACAAACACAGGAAGGGCTGGATGTGACTGAGCACTCATCTATATTAATCTGCATTCAGATAGCCTTCGGGGGCAGAAAGGAGGAGAAGTGGCTCACACTTACATCTGAATAGGCTGTGTCTTGTCCTCACCAAATACACTGGTTTACCTCGCCGGGGTTAACCTGGCAGGCAGGACTGGGTGAACAGGGTCTTTGTGCTCTTCAGAGAGTTCTTTTGAAGTCACCCCCTACATCAAAGACACTTTTGGGTATTGCAGTGGGTCTCTGACCCCCTAAAATCAGACCCTTCTGGATCTTGAACTAAACCTCTGTCAGAAAGATTGCTGTGCTGCCTAAAGGACTTAACTGGACTGCTTTTCTGGAAGGGCGGCATTCCTGCTTGTTGCCCTGCTACTTGCTGCTCTCTTACTCTGCTGAAAGGAGAGCGGGACTCTGCCTTCCCTCAAAGGGATCTCTAAGGGTTTGGTGGCTTACCTCCATGTTTCTGAAGTTTCAGGTAAACAAGAGACTTCCTACAATTCTGGTGGCTCTACAGGACTCTGCCTTCTGTGAGTTTCACCCTTGTTTGAGGTGCCCCCTTGAAGCGCGGGGTCTTAGAAGTCGGTTTTGCAGCTGCTTTCAGACCTACAGCCCCATGGCCCCTGAAATCAAGTTTTTGGTCTCTTTCAACCCCGAACAGGCCCATTCGCACCTTGACTGCACCGCTCGCTCAAGGGATCAGCGTGAGCTGTGGCACCATCATGTCCCTGCACAGCAACCATCCCTGTCCACAACAGTGAGGCCCCATCTGCCATCCACGATGCCCGGCCACCTCTTTGTGCCTGAATGATCAATGCTAGCGGCGTTCAACTTGCTCCCGGCAAACATCTCCATGCGAACTGGCCACTTCACTTAACTTGAGAAGGTAAAACTTCAGCTGGAACTGTTTCGAACTGTATCTGACCCATGCTACATCGTGGTAGGCCTGAACTTTGGATTTACCCAGGTCTCAATGACCAAAAGTAGCTATTGACTTTTAAGCACTGTTTTTGGTTTATTCTTCAAAAATTCATAGCTTTTGCTCTACTTATTGTATTTTTGTCATTTTGGTCCTGTTTTATTCATAAATGTATAATCTATATTTACAAACGTGTGGAGTCTGGTGTGTTCACTGTGTGTGTGTGTTGCCCAAATACATTCAATCAATCAATCAATCAAGGACATTTGTATACCGCGCTACTCACCCGGAAGGGTCTCAAGGCGCTGGGGGCGGGGTCCCCTACTGCTCGAAGAGCCAGGTCTTGAGGAGCTTCCTGAATGAAAGGTGATCCTGGGTCAGTCGAAGGTGGATGGGGAGGGAGTTCCATGTCTTGGCCGCCAGGTAGGAGAAGGATCTTCCCCCGGCGGTGGCTTTGCGGATGCGTGGTACGGCGGCGAGGGCGAGGCTGGTCGATCGTAGCAGGCGGGTGGGTGCGTAGAAGGTCAGGCGGTTGTTGAGGTACTTGGGGCCCAGGTCGTGGAGGGCCTTGTGTGCGTGGGTGAGGAGCCTGAACGTGATTCTCTTGCTGACGGGGAGCCAGTGCAGGTCTCTGAGGTGGCCGAAGATGTGGCTGTGTCGGGGGACATCCAGGACGAGTCGTGCGGAGGCATTCTGGATGCGCTGGAGTCTTTTCCGAAGTTTGGCTGTGGTTCCGGCGTAGAGGGTGTTTCCGTAGTCCAGTCGGCTGGTGACGAGTGCCTGGGTAACCGTCTTCCTCGTTTCGGTGGGGATCCATCGGAAGATCTTACAGAGCATGCGCAGGGTGTTGAAGCATGATGATGAAACGGCGTTGACTTGTCTGGTCATCGAGAGGGAGGAGTCCAAGATGAAGCCCAGGTTGCGTGCGTGGTCCGTTGGCTTGGGAGTGGTGCCCAAGGCAGGGGGCCACCAGGAGTCGTCCCAGGCGGAGGGCGATGATCCCATGATGAGGACTTCCGTCTTGTCTGAGTTCAGTTTCAGGCGGCTGTTCTTCATCCACTCGGCGACGTCTTTCATCCCTTTGTGTAGGCTGGTTCTGGCGGTGGCGGGGTCGTTGGTGAGGGATAGGATCAGCTGGGTGTCTTTGGCATAGGAGATGATGTTGAGGTTGTGTTTGCATGCGATGGCTGCGAGAGGGCTCATGTAGACATTGAAGAGGGTTGGGCTAGCAGCGGACACCAGCAAAAACATCTGAGGCACATCAGCAAAAAGTGGAAGGAAAACTCACGCCAAGGTGCCAGGTCTAACAGGCTGATTGATGATTCTTGTGGTACACCGTAGATGACTTTGGTGGCTTTGGATCTGAACGGGGGGAGGCGGACTCTCTGGGTTCTACCGGCGAGGAACGAGATGATCCACTCTAGTGCTTTCTCTTGGACTCCGATGTTGCTGAGGCGCTGCACTAGGGTGCGGTGGCAGACAGTGTCAAATGCTGCAGAGAGGTCTAGGAGAATGAGGGCCGCTGTTTCCCCGTTGTCGAGCAGGGATCTGATGTCGTCAGTGGCTGCGATGAGGGCGGTCTCGGTGCTGTGGCTGGCTCGAAAACCGGACTGCGAGGGGTCGAGGGATCCGTTCGTCTCGAGGAAGGCGGCAAGCTGTCTGTTGACGGTCTTCTCGATGACTTTGGCAGGAAAAGGGAGGAGCGAGATGGGGCGGTAGTTCTTGAGGTCGGTGGGGTCTGCAGTTGGTTTCTTCAGGAGGGTGCTGAGCTCGGCATGCTTCCAGGTCTCCGGGAAGGTGGCAGTGTTGAAGGAGGGGTTGATGACGTCCCGGAGTTGGGGTGCGGTGATGGAGTGGGCCTTGTTGAAGACGTGGTGGGGGCAGGGGTCGGTTGGTGATCCGGAGTGGATGGTGTTCATCGTGCGGGTGGTGTCTTCGGTGCTGATCGGGGTCCAGGCGCAGAGGGTGGTGGTGGGGGCGTTGGTTCGGTGGTTGGGTGCGTGGTATATGCGCCGAAGCTGTTGTGTATATCGGTGCTCTTGCGGTGGAAGAACAAGGCGAGTGAGTCACAAAGGTCTTGTGAGAGGGTGATGTCATTGTTTCCGGCGCCCTGGTTGGAGAACTCTTTGACGATGCTGAAGAGTTCCTTGCTGTTGTGGGCGTTGTTTCCAGTCGTTCTGTGAATGCTGTCTTCTTGGTGGTGCGGATCAGCTGGTGGTGTTTGCGGGTGGCATGCTTGAGGGCAGTCATGTTGTCTGTTGTCTGGTTGTAGCGCCAGGCTTTCTCAAGGGTGCAGCAGTTCTTCTTGGAGTTCTTGAGTTCGTCGGTGAACCAGGAGGCTTTCTTGCTGCCGGGTCTGCTGGGAGGGTTCTTCAGTGGTGCGAGGTCATTTGGGCAGTTGGTGAGCCACTGTGTGAGGTTGCTGGCTGCTTCGTTGGGGTCCGTTGTGCTGGCAGGAGGTTTCTGGCGGAGGGAGGTGGTGAGCTGCTCGGTGGTGATCTTGCTCCAGTTTCTGCGAGGAATCTGTTGCGGGTGGTGGTGGGTCGTTGTTCTTCTGAAGCTGAAGTGGATGCAGCTGTGGTCAGTCCAGTGGAGTCTGGTGGAGTGGCTGAAGGAGATGTGCTTGCTGGAGGAGAAGACGAGGTTAAGCGTGTGGCCGGCGTAGTGGGTGGGGTTGTTCACCAGTTGCTTGAGTCCGAGATTGGCGAGGTTGTCCAGTAGGGTGGTGGTGTTGCTGTCCTTGTTGTTCTCTAGGTGGAAGTTGAGGTCCCCTAGGAGGATGTAGTCGGCGGAGGGGAGAGCGCAAGGGCTGATGAAGTCTGCGATGTCTTCGCTGAATTGTGTGTGTGGTCCCGGGGGTCTGTAGATGAGGGTGCCTCTGAGGGTGGTCTTGGGATCGGTGTGTATCTGGAAGTGGAGGTGTTCGGCGGCGGTGAAGGTGTCGTCGGGGTTGGTCGTGATGTGGATGGTGTTCTTGTGAACGATGGCGATGCCTCCTCCAATCTGGTTGATGCGGTCCTTCCAGGTGATTTTGTATCCGTCCGGGATGGCTATGGCGATGTCAGGTGCTGAGGAGGCGTTCATCCAGGTTTCTGTAAGGAAGGCGACGTCTGGTGATGTTGTGTCGAGCAGGTTCCAGAGTTCGAGGGCGTGTCTGTGAACGCAACGGGTGTTGAGCACATGCACTTGAGGTGGTTGCTGCTGGTGCTTGGCTTGTCGGGTGTGGTGTAGGTCTGGTTGCAGGTGAACTTGCAGGCTTGGCAGGTGAAGGGTCCGTGGGTGCGTTTCGGGGTGGCTCGGCAGCAGGCGGGGTTCCGGCCAGGTTTGAGTGCGTTGAGGGTGGCGGCGTCGTAGGTCCGTCGCGTGGGCTGGCATCCTCGGGGGCCAGGGGTCCTGGCGCTGGGCGCGGTCCAGGCGCGGACGGGTGTAGACGGGCTTGCCTTTGGCGCGCCTTCGGCGCGCAATCGGTGAGCCCGCTGCGCGTGTTCGCTGCGCATACGCACGGACCCCGCCATAATCACTTATCACAGCGCGGGGACACGCCAGTGGCGTCACCAGGCGCTTTACAATAATGCCCAATAATAATAATAATAATAATAAATGGCGAAGTGGGAGTGAGGAGCAGCTGGGAGGCGGGAGCGGGGCGGCGAATCAGAAGGGAGCTGGGCACAGGGATGGAAGGGGCGGGGCCGCAGGGGGGCAGCGGGGAGGGTGAGAGGCGGGATAAACCAACGTGCAGAGCGGTGCAGAGAGACCAGACACAGGGGCAAAATGAAGAGTCACAGGGTACAGGGGCTAACTAGACAACAGAAACAAGAGACAGGGCTAAACAGAGAGACCAGTCACAGCGGACTGAACCAAGGGTCAGAGGCAGGCACAGAGCTCGGCAGGCGGGCGGTCTCAGGCAGCAGCGGGAACTGGAGCGCAATCACGGGGGGGCTGCGCGGTGAGTGGAGCGACCGGCCCTGAGGACAGGGTCAGAGGTCGCCTCTGACATTACACATTGCCTTTGTAGATAAGCCTGGCTGCTCTGTGCCAAGCTACCAGAGGGCGAGCACAGGTTATCTTATTGTGCATCTAGCTTAACCTGACTAGAGTGGTGGTTCCTGCCTGGCCTGGACCCATACCTCAGCCAACCAGGAATCCCATTTATAACAATGATGATGCAGGATACAATGCTGCCTGCAAGCAAATCCCCTTTAAATTGTATGACACCAGTAAGTGAAGTTGATATGGGACTTTGTGTAACAAATGCTGGTGATCAAATGACGGGGAATCAGCTTAAGAGAGCTCTCCAAGAAATATTTCAATTCTGCTCATTAGCCAGCGACAAACAGTACCTCGCCACAAAAAACTCTGAAAGCCATTCCTTAGAATATCTTGGAGTGGGTATTTATTTTCCTTACTTGAGTCAACTCTAAGTTAACGATTAAGGAACGTAATTGTTACAGTTCCAGATCAGGATAGACCTAGGATGGGGGATTTGTGGGGTTAAAAGGAGGGTGCTGGACAACAGTTACCATTGTGTTTGCAATTTGTAAATAAAATATTCTGTAACACACCTGTTGTTAGATTAGCCATCATTCACAGATAAAAGGAAAAATCGTATAGGTGGAAAATAAATTATTGTAAATCTACTGAGTGTTTTATGATACCATGGATTTGAATATTTTAATAATGAAGCACAAAGGTTATTGAGTTGTAACGGAGGTGTCTGAATCACGCTGTGTACAATGCCTCTTTTTAACTAATGTTTTAAAATAGTAGAAAGGTTTTAAAGTGATGTAATATAATGAATTTGCATGATTTTTAATGATTGAACTTCACTAATGCATTGTTTTACTCAGTTTATTTCTATAAGATGTTTGTCTTGGAAATAAATAAAATACATACAGAAATCAAAAAGTTAAAGCAAGTTAAGAAAGTGCAGATCAAGGATTACTAGATCCTTTTGCGTGAGTACTTAGTATGCAGGAAAAAGGTTTTGCAACTGATATGCAGGAAGAACGTTTTGCAACTGATGGAGATGAGTCATTATATGGTGAAGTAGGCCTACATCCATCCCATTCACATAATGTAAGTGACGCAAGTATGGGCGATGATTATCTTGCCCACTCCACGGGTAGGCCAGATATGGCTACAGCTTTCAGATGGACCAAACATGGAAGTAGCCTGTCACCAGTTGAACCTCTTTTGCAAGCCTTGATCAAAGTATGCCCTGGTGTTCCGAGTTGGGTAGCATTGATCCAGGTCCAGTGGCCACGTGGTAGGAATTTGCTAAGATTTTGATGGGCCCTAGTTGAACCTAGCATTCAATTCTAAGTTATTTTTTCACATACACTTGTTAGAGGTCTGCATACAATGACTTCACTGTCACAAAGGAGTAGCCAACAATTTTGAATCATGATTCATTTGCGGAACAGATTGTGCTAACCTTAAAGATTCTCAAGAACAGCAAAAATGTATAGCCCTTCACAACCCAGCTGCCACTTGCTTTTGACCCCGGTGAGACACGATGTCAAACACAATAAGAATCGAATGTGCCAAGAACAACATAACATATACAGGGTATTATTTGTATATGTATTTTTCCAAATCAAAGATGGTGACGTGGGAGTGTTTCCAAATTGATAAACTATATTTGACAGATTCCTTCATTTGGGATGTAACAGTTTGGAAGGGGTGAGACACGTATGGATTCATGACAGTGACACTGTAATACTTTCGTGAAAGAAACCTAATATTTTTAAACAATATGCTACTAATAATATTGGATTCTTCCTTCCCTTTCGTCCCCTACCCATTCACCTAAACTGAGTACTGCATCTTTCTAGCAATCAGCGACTGTTGTTTCTCTCTTCTTCTTTATGTTATTTAGCCCCTCGTTTACAGCTCACTCCGTGATCAGCCACTTTATTTATTCCAGCCACCACAAATGCCCCTTATGCCTTCCATTTTTATATTGGCTAATATTTTTGTCTGCTTCTTATTCCTCCCTTCTGATGAGAAAGTGTTAAAATGATGCATTCGATAAAATGTCACCTACGCAAATTAGCTCCATTGGGCCCTGCAGAGCAGTAACCTGGCCTGAAAGTTCCTGAGTAAGTCTGGAGGGAGCCCTCTCCATTTACTTTCCCCGGGGGCCCCCTCAAGTTTCGTTGCGCCACTGATAGGGGGCATTTACTTGGCCCAATAAAAAGAGATTCCCTGTGACATCGATATTTCAAATACTCGTAGTTAGGGGCGAATACAGTAACATTTGTAATTCAGAGATCACAGAATTGAATTCAGGCTCAACCTCTTGGGTTTCAGAGGACCATAAACGGAGCACTGTTGAATTAAACATGTATTCGCCAGTCATGTAGGCGACAATAGAGAAATGCATTTCCCGTGTATGGTATATACATTTTCCTCTATAATAAGCTAAACTAACTTGTTGGAATGACGATTTTACATGTTTAAGTTTGCCACTAAGTTCACACATTAATTTATTTTGATTTGTGTAGCATTGCTGTATCTTCTACTGTAATTAATACCTTGTTTTACACCGCTACTGTCATCATTCATAAGTGCTGTCATATTCCTCATACAGAATAGGTACACATTTATTGAACTTTATGCATTGACCGTGTCCTAACTATCAATACTTATTTTTCTAAGGACTTCTTCACTATAACACAGATGGCGGAAGAATTACTCGAGTGAAACACACCGTGACATTTTACCAGACGGACCACACACTGCGTCTTGTATGCCAGGGAATAAAAATATGTTGAGTGTTCCAAATATGTCAGTTCCTCGGGGTATGCCAGTGAAAGAGAGCAGCTGTGACCTTATTTTGATACCTTGCTAATTGGAATTTAAAGTGCAATGCTTGAAGCAGAAATTAATAACAAAGAATCATATTTACTTCACATTGAAAGTGCAATTTTGAAAATGTGGTTTCATCCTATTGTAATAGCTGAATACTGAGAATGAATTGTGGGATATCCTCTCCTAAGTAGCACAGAGTTCCAAAACTTCATATTTTGGCAGTTTTGAGCCCAGTCGACACTACTTCAGTGTTTTGTTTCATGGAATGAAACAGAGAAAGGCAAAGAAACAGGATGTGTGGCACCAGACATAAATATTGTGGTCCTGATTCACAAATGGCCTCCGCAGTTGCGGTGGAGGCCTAGCAGTCAAATGGGGACCCCGAACGTATGGCAAGACCTCCCCAATAGAAAACTGCTGTGCGGAGGACCTGCCACGCGTGCAGGACCTCCGCGCTGACTACGAGGCCTCCTCCGCAACTGTGTATGTCGTTTGTGGATCAGGCCAAGAATCTTCAATATAGTTGAAGAATCATCTCCACGCCGAAGCTAATGACAGAAAATTTGCACTCAATGGATACAATGTTTAGGTTACATTATATGTCTGTATATGATATTGGTAAGGGTGTGCGCGGGGAGCACTCCAAATTCAATTAAACTTAAACCTTTTTAATCTACTGGTGCAGTGACTGATAAGGGTTGTCAATCCTTGGATGAACTGTAGTTAAGAATAGCCAAAACAGATATTCCAGTCACGCATTGTTCACATGGTGTTATCTCACACCTTAAACTCTATTCAAACTCAATCAATTAATATTTCAATTTCTTCACATTGTTTTAATTTTTCTTAATCACATCAAAAAGTTCATGTTTTAAATCACATGTTGTAAATCTATTTCAATATATTTTATAAACACAGCGTATTCACATAATCAATTTATCATGATCTTTTTTTCTCAACAATTTCAATAAATGTTTGAACATAACACATCTTAGTTGCGTGCCCGATGCATTTCGGTAGTCAGATGGTACCTTCCTCAGGGGCCACTCTGTAGTCACTAGAGTTGGTAAGCTGTGTGAACCGTCAGTGTGTTCCTCGTAGTACCAACGATGTGTACTGCTAGTTAATGTTGAGTTTTAACCTCGACCTGTAGTATGTTCTATTCAAACATCTCGGTGTGCTGCGTTTACGATCTTCAAATGTCACCAAACTCCTTCGGGAATATGATATTGTGACATAATTCTATATCTATTTATAATTTGTATAGTGGATGGCTGCCCAGGTTTCCCCTTGCTGGCAGACAGACCAAATGCCTTAACAGCTATAGGGACCGTGGCAGTAAGAATAATGAAGTCTTGAGTTATTTGTGGAAGACCCTTTCTGTGGGTAGAGTTGTAAATAGTAAGGCCTTCATTTATGGAGATGTGGTATAGGGCAGCACAACAGGTTAACTTGCTACGTTGCCCTACACTAAAGTGAAAGGACAGGAATGCACCATATTTATGCAATACAGTGCATCCCTGACCTTTCCCCCTGCGCTGGTGTCATTTCAGCAGCCTGGCGACAACACAGGACCCTTGCACCATGGAGCAGGATTGCTTTTGTGCAGTAAGGTGCCCCTTCCTGCACCGAAACAATCCTGGGAGATGTTTTCCTCTTTCAATGTGTGCTACAGAATGCAATACACATGGAAAGAGGAAAAAACATGGAGATATAAAGTTATTTCTCTATGTTACGATTTTGGCACTTCTCCAGGTTTACATGCTTTTGTAAATCGGGGGAGTGTCAAAATCCATGGGTGTTGCATGGGAAAACCCACCTCAAAGCCCATGGAATGCCTCTCAAGTGCAGAGTATGGCAATGCAGCTATTTCCGTTGCCTTGCCTTACTCCATATCTATGAGGCCATTCAAAGCCATACATAGTGGCTTTGCGTGGCCTCATAGATATGATATCGTGACTTGTGCTACCAGAGCGTCACAAAAAGTGATGATCCAGCGGCGCAAGGGGCTCATAAATATGCCCATAGGTTTTGTGTGGAATTTTAGTTACACCGTAGTAATTGGAGTAATTTCAGTAATTTTGCGTTACTCCTATAATGTGAATTTACTGAAAATTATGGAATTACACCTGTTTTAATAGTTTGGAATCATTTGTGGCAAAATGCTTACCCAAGAGTACAGAGTGTGTGCGCTGCTGCTGTTCCTGTTCTGTGGCATTTAGGGTTATTTTCGTAGTGCAAATTGCCTTCTCAGGTCATTATTGATGCAAGAGTGCATTTTGTGCTAAGAAAATGGAACTAAATTACACTCCTGGTGCATTTCTACATAATCTTGCATAATTTTGCTATAATTTATCATAAGTAGACTACAGCAAATGCAGCAAATTACACCCACCCCTAATAAATAGAGAGGAAGAGAGTGCTATTTTATACGGACAAGGGGCCAGATGTACAAAAAGTGGTTTGCAAACGGAAAAAGTGTTTTTTTGCGATTTACTAAAGCCATTCGCATAGCAAAATTAGCAATGTAACTTTATTGCGAGTTGGTATTTTGTGTGAACTAAAATAGCGAATCGCAAATAAGATATCCCCAACTGCGAAATGCAAATGGTATGTTAAAAGTAGTTGCAAATAGCGACTAGTCGCAAAAATGCCCCTTTGCACATACAAGTTACCACCAGGTGGTAACGGTGTGGAAAGTATAAATGCAGGACCAGACTGAATCTGAGGTTTCTACAATGGCTGCTCTTTCCTTGATTGCAAGGAGGATGTGAATACTGGCTGTTTAGCAGAAGAGGAGGTGGAGACAAGAGAGGATTTTCAGAGTCAGCCTGACCATTTCTCAACAAATAGAGGGAAAAATGTATTATAAATACAGACTAAGTAGAATTGTCATATTGGAGATTATTTTTTTAGCCCTTTTTCTGTGGAGAACTGTGGCTCAATGGTTAAAGCGGCAGACCCTCATGTAGAGGTCTGGCCCGGAACCAGGGTTCAATTCCTGCCTTGGCGGGTCTTGGGCTCAATTTCCTCGGACCTGATAATTCTCGCCTTGGGGCCTATTCTAATCATGGGTCCCAATCTGGGCAATAGCTTGCTTAATCTCCACAACGGCCCCAACAGCACTGGGATGCCTGGCTTCACCTAGGAGTGGACATTTCACAGGGAAAAGCCATGAAGGGTTCCACAGCGGTATGGGTTACAGCGCCAGGACACCCCAGTTGGGGTGTAAGTGCGCTTTACAAGTACAAATTTCATTTCAAAGCCCCAATTTGAATTTTGAAAGTTGTATTCTGGGCAGCAATTCAATCCCCACTCATCTTCAGGTGTTTCACTTGTTACACCTATTGATCTCTGGCAGTTACCAGGGAATGATTGCTATTACAGGAAGGGTGTCTCAAAGTGCATTGTCACATTTCTTCCACACATTCCTAGATGCCTTGCTACTCTATATCAACCACCACATATACCTACCCAGGAATGCACAGGAAATGCAAAGTACCAAATTGCACTTTTACAGGGTGGGCAATTTTCTCCATGCAACAGGGTACATAAATGGAACACATGTGCCTATGTGTCCTGCATCTCATCTTGAATATCTATTCAGGATCAGGAAAAATGCTCCTTCCCTCAATAATAAAGTGGTATGTGATGCCCATCATATAATAATTGATATTGTGTCAGAGTATCCAGGATGCACCCATGGCTCCTTCATTTTTAAGCACAATGGAATTTACAGACAGCTGGAAAGAGGGGAGTTTCATGATGGATATTTATTCGGTGCTGAAAAGCATTGTAAATGCAGATGTTTTTGGTGTTTCCTTGCAAAATCTTTTTTGTACGCACACATTCTTGTGTGCATTCCGGGTGATAGTGCATATGCCCTACGTCCACGGATTCTGACACCATACCACCCTCTCCACAGAGGCTGCCTTCTTCACCGAAATGTGCTCAACCCCTTCTCGAACACCAACATCACCACAACCCCTCCCCAACTCTACAAGATGATGATTCAAGACCACACCACCAAACAAGGTGGAGGCATCACCACAAACTAAACCTCCTACTACAATCTGACGTGAAGACCACAATAAGAGGCACCCTTGCCAACAGACCCCCCGGGACCCCGAGAACATTCTGAGATGCCATCCCAAACCTCATCACCCCCAAGCAATCGACATTCACCACTATGTTCTACTGAGTGACCTCAACTTCCACATCGAAGGCCCCATGATGCACATTCCACCCACTTCCTGGAGAATCTGAACAACATCGGCCTCACCCAGCTGGTAACTGAACCCATGCTCAAAGCTGCGCACACACTCGACCCCATTTTCACCTCCAGCGACAGAAATGAATTTAACCACACCACATAACTCACCTGGACTGACCACACTATCGTACACTTCACCATCACTAACACCCAGCAGATCTTCAACAGGTGTCATATCTCATCCCACTGCAGTTGGAGCAAGGTCACTGAAACTAAGGGGTCACAGGTCCGAAAAGCCAGGTCTTGAGGAGTTTTCTGAAGGTCAGCAGGTCTTGAGTCTGCCGTAGGTGGATGGGGAGGGTATTCCAGGGCTTGGCGGCGAGGTGGGAGAACGATCTGCCACCTGAGGTCGCTCTACGGAAGTGGGGACTGTAGCGAGGGTGAGGTCGGTTGAGGGGAGTTGGCAGGTGGGGGTGTAGAAGCTAAGTCGTCTGTTGAGGTACGTTGCTCCGGTGTTGTGGAGTGCCTTGTGTGCGTGGGTGAGGAGCTTGAAGGTTATCCTCTTGTTGACCGGGAGCCAGTGCAGGTCTCTAAGATGGGGTGTGATGTGGCTGCGGCAAGGGATATCGAGGATCAGGCGTGCAGAGGCGTTCTGGATGCGTTGGAGCCGTCTCAGGAGTTTGGCCGAGGCTCCTGCGTAGAGGGCGTTTCCATAGTCCAACCTGCTGCTGACAAGGGCCTGGGTGACTGTTCTTCTCGTTTCAGTGGGGATCCACTTGTAGATCCTACAGAGCATGCGGAGGGTGTTGAAGCAGGAGGAGGAGACAGCGTTGACCTGTTTAGTCATGGAGAGGGTGGAGTCGAGGATGACCCCTAGGTTGCGTGCGTGGTCGGTGAGTGTTGGAGCAGTTCCCAGTGCGGTCGGCCACCAGGAGTCGTCCCAGGCCAAAGGGTTGGATCTGAGGGTGAGAACCTCCGTCTTGTCCGAGTTCAGCTTCAGTCGGCTGTTCCTCATCCATTCAGCAACGGCCTTCATTCCTTCGTGAAGGTTGGTTTTGGCGGTTTGGCGGTCCTTGGTGAGGGAGAGTATTAGCTGGGTGTCATCGGCATACAGAGGATGTTGAGGTTGTGCCGACGGGCGACGTGGGCGAGCGGTGCCATGTAGATGTTAAACAGGGTTGGGCTGAGGGATGAGCCCTGAGGTACGCCACAGATGATCTCGGTGGCTTCGGATCGGAAGGGGGGAAGGCGGCGCTCTGTGTTCTTCCGGAGAGGAAGGAGGTGGTCCAGTCCAGGGCCTTCTCTTGGATCCCAGTGTTGTGGAGGCATGTCCATAGTGTGTGGTGACAGACCGTGTCGAAGGCTGCTGACAGGTCCAGGAGGATGAGAGCCGCCGTTTCTCCGTTGTCCAGCAGGGACTTGATGTCATCGGTGGCGGCGATGAGGGCAGTCTTGTGCTGTGGTTGCTGCGGAACCCGGACTGGGAAGGGTACAGGATGTTGTTCTCCTCAAGGTAGCGGATCAGTTGTTCGTTGACGGTCTTCTCGATGACCTTTGCCGAGAACGGGAGCAGGGAGATGAGCCGGAAGTTCTTGAGGTCCTTGGGGTCCGCCTTGGGTTTCTTGAGTAAGGCGTTGATCTCGGTGTGCTTCCAGCTCTCCGGGAAGGTTGCTGTCTAGAAGGAGGTGTTGATGACTGTCCAGAGATGGGGTGCGATGGATGTGCTGGCTTTGTTGAAGATGTGGTATGGGCATGGATCTGGCGGAGAGCCAGAGTGGATGGTGTTTATGATCTTGATGCAGTCATCGTCGTTGATGTTGGTCCAGTAGAGCAGGTGGTTGGTGCAGATGGTGGTTGTGGGGGCGGAGGTCTCAGTGGTTGTCGGGGCGGTCGTGGCATTGAAACTGTCGTGGATGTCTGTGATCTTGTGGTGGAAGAAGGTGGCTAGCGAGTCGCACAGGTCTTGCGAGGGTGGGACGTCGTTGGTGTTAGAGCTGGGGTTGGAAAGTTCCTTCACGATGTTGAAGAGCTCTTTGCTGTTGTGCGCGTTGTTGTCTAGGTGGTCATTGAAGGAGGCCCTTTTGGCGGATCGGATGAGGTGATGGTGTCTGCGGGTGACATTCTTGTGGGCAGCGTGGCTGTCTGGTGTTCGTTCACGGAGCCAGATCTTCTCCAGATTTCGGCAGGCTTGCTTGGAGGCCCGAAGGTCTTCAGTGAACCAGCTGGCTTTCTTGTTGGTATGATTGTTGCAGGGTTTCTTGATCGGGGCGAGGGTGTTGGCGCAGTCATTGATCCACTGTCTGAGGTTGCGGGTGGTGGTGTCGGGGTCGGTAGGGTCGGCGGGTGGTTGTTAGCTGGTCTTTGGTGACTTTGCTCCAGCAGCAGTGGGGCACCTGTTGGGTGCGGTTGGGTGCGGTGGTGCGTGGTGGGTTTCTTGAAGGTGCCGCTCGTGTTGGAAGAGAACCGTGACTCTGCCCTAATAACTCACTGTCCGCCTGTCTAAACCTGAGGAGAGGTGTACTTTGGCAAGTGAAAGGCTGCTGCAACAGGGGCTGGGACTGCGAGACCCAGGGTTCCGCGCAGGATCATCGTAGCGCACCTGGAGTCTCTTCCCGCCCCTGCTTCTCCCTGATTGGCTGACCCGCTCTACAAACTGCTCGCGGCCCCCGCTTTGCGGGAGCCGCTCGTGTTGGAAGAGAACCGTGACTCTGCCCTAATAACTCACTGTCCGCCTGTCTAAACCTGAGGAGAGGCGTACTTTGGCAAGTGAAAGGCTGCTGCAACAGGGGCTGGGACTGCGAGACCCAGGGTTCCGCGCAGGATCATCGTAGCGCACCTGGAGTCTCTTCCCGCCCCTGCTTCTCCCTGATTGGCTGACCCGCTCTACAAACTGCTCGCGGCCCCCGCTTCGCGGGAGCCGCTCATGTTGGAAGAGAACCGTGACTCTGCCCTAATAACTCACTGTCCGCCTGTCTAAACCTGAGGAGAGGCGTACTTTGGCAAGTGAAAGGCTGCTGCAACAGGGGCTGGGACTGCGAGACCCAGGGTTCCGCGCAGGATCATCGTAGCGCACCTGGAGTCTCTTCCCGCCCCTGCTTCTCCCTGATTGGCTGACCCGCTCTACAAACTGCTCGCGGCCCCCGCTTCGCGGGAGCCGCTCGTGTTGGAAGAGAACCGTGACTCTGCCCTAATAACTCACTGTCCGCCTGTCTAAACCTGAGGAGAGGCGTACTTTGGCAAGTGAAAGGCTGCTGCAACAGGGGCTGGGACTGCGAGACCCATGGTTCCGCGCAGGATCATCGTAGCGCACCTGGAGTCTCTTCCCGCCCCTGCTTCTCCCTGATTGGCTGACCCGCTCTACAAACTGCTCGCGGCCCCCGCTTCGCGGGAGCCGCTCGTAGTGGAAGAGAACCGTGACTCTGCCCTAATAACTCACTGTCCGCCTGTCTAAACCTGAGGAGAGGCGTACTTTGGCAAGTGAAAGGCTGCTGGAACAGGGGCTGGGACTGCGAGACCCAGGGTTCCGCGCAGGATCATCGTAGCGCACCTGGAGTCTCTTCCCGCCCCTTGCTCCTCCTGCAAAAACGTACCTCTGACGCATAGCGGGACGCGTGTGCGGGACGCCGGACGAAGCCCGGACAAAGGGCGGACAGTCTAAGACAGTCCAAGACTGACCACGACTGGACTGGGCCAGGAATCTTCCATCCTTTGTTCGCTGTGTTGTGAGTTACCTGCTTTTTCTGGCCAGTTGCTAATAACCATCTAAGCGCTTAATTCGTAAAATCTTGTTATTGCTAATAACTATATAACCTGCCATATCGTATTAGGCTTGAGTGGCTGCCACATGTCGAAACAGAAGACCCCCATCACTCCTGCCAACACCATGGACAACTATTTAGTCCAAGTGGTGACTAAAATCAACAATGTACGGAGGTCTTCCCTGGGGCTTAGTGACTCTCCACCATGTGCTCAACTGGAAAATCTTGGCTCAACCCAACTGGACTCTGACGAGATAAATGTCATAGATCCGCATGTGGATGAGATTAATGATTGTTCACTGCTAAATATTTCTGCGACATCCATTGCTGCACAACCAGATTCAAATGTTGATCTTTTAATTGGGGATGAGTTAAATATTTCCTGTAATGAGTCAGGGATAGATAAGGAGTGTATCTCTCCCCTAATGCCTGTACCCGCTCCAAGAGTAACAAGAGGGTCCACAAAAGTCCCCCCCAAAAGAGAAGGACTCCGGTCTAGTAGGAACAAACCAACAAACCTCCCTAGAAATAAACATAAGAGTGTCTCAGAAGGGATAAGGGAGGAAGGGAATGGCAATTCAGGATGGGATGACATGCTATCAAGCAAGTTTTTGGGCATGTTAGAATCTAAGATATCCCGGCTAATTAAACCCCTTATATCTAAAATAGACCATTTAACCGACAAAGTTAATAAATTGGAGACCCTTCTAAAAACAACAAACGATAGCGTGGGAGAGATACCAAATGTGGTATTAAGTAAAATTGATGGAAAACAAGTGACGGGAATTGCAATAGGGGGAAACATCCCTGGGGGATTAGAAGAAATTCCAGCACCTATCCAGCCAACTAGTTCTAGCTCCAGTAATGACCCCAGCAACTACATAGCCTCAGACCCATTGACAATCCATGGGAATACTACATCTCTTGATTCTAATACTGAAACGAGTCCCATGGAACTAATTGTAGAAGCCTCACCATTGATATTAGTACTCGCTAATGTCCCTCCCCTGAATATAGGTCAGAGTGAGTCGCCAGATTCCCTATTAAATAAAGCCTCGCAGTGGTTGAGCAATAACATGCACATATCTCCCTGGGGAAAAGAAAAGCTATTAGAAGACTTGCTATCAGCGAGACGGGTAAGATGGATAGGGACCAAACCGAAGAAATTTGCAGGTGACTGCGTGGTATTGAACCTTAAGGGCCCCGAGGTATTACCGGACATTTTGTGCAACATTTTCCCCCCACAACGTAGAACGGCAGAAATAATTCCACTTATGTTGGATTTTTTCTATACTAGAAGAGGACTCGTAGCCAAGCCAAGTATACTGAGAACCAAGTGGGCAGTAGTGGGAAATAGAAGGGCCAGAGGTGGCTCTACCTGTGACTGGGGACTAAACTTGGCAAATCGATACTCGGCTTTATCCGACTTAAACGAGTGCGACTGACTCGTAAGTCGTGAATCTGTCTCTCCCAAAAAGCAGTCAATCCTAAACACTGGAAGGGAAGAAAATCTGAGATGTATACAGCCGAGAAATCGGAAAATAGGTCCTAGGGAACCCTTAACCATTGCCCATGGTGAGATAAAGGCAGATTTAGAAGGCTTAACCAGAGCTAGAGAGGCAAAAGAAAGCATCATATTATTGTCGGATGGAGGATCAATAACTGCAGAACGCGAAGTACTAGCAAGAAATGCTGAGAAGTGCCAGGCATTGCCACACCAAGAGACACCATCATTGTCTCTTGTCTCATGGAATATAGCAGGCATAGCAAATAAAATAACCATACCAGAGTGGGTGGATTTCATAGACCAATTTGACATAATTATGCTGCAAGAAACCTGGTCACTGACCCCTACTTTTCGTCTGGGGTATTTAAACTTCCATTTACCAGCAATTAGAAATCGTTTGGGACGTCCTTCAGGAGGCTTATTAATTTGGGTACGTCAGTCCTTGAACTGTTCCCTAAAACAAAGATCTGTACCATCCAATGACATCATAGCTCTTGACATCAGTTGGGAAAATGGCCATGAACTTGTTTTGTATAATGTTTATGCCAGGGGAGTTGGTAGTGGCAAATCCTCAGAGGCCGTAACAATTCTAGAGCAGAATATTGAAGGGATAACCGCAAAATCCCATGTAATAGTAGGCGGAGACTTCAATGCCACCTTTGAACCCTTAGGCGAAGAGGACAGGACCATGTCTGAAGAGGAAGATGCCAAGTGGGGCATACCCCAGTTAGAGGTCCCTGTTATTAAAAAATGGAGCTCAGTGGCAATCCAGCTAAAGAGCCTCTGTTTAGCAAAAGGTCTAAGAGCAGTAAACGGGCGCTCGTCCTCTGATCTTGAAGGGAATAACACGTTTGACAACGGTCGAGCAGCTAGTAGAATTGACTATTTATTACTGGATGTAAGGGCCTGGTACAAAATGATAGATATGGTCGTGGAAAAGAGATTAGAAAGTGACCACAACCCTCTATGCCTGACCCTTCACCCCTATAATGAGAGTACAGAGCCCACCAATAGAATTGAAATGGTTACGCAAGATGTTGTTTGTTCTAATAACCAACGGCATCTGAAATGGAGAATGTTATTGGAAGATGCAACAAAAATTGAGACTCTCAAAAAAATAGTACTCGAGGAAGTAAACATCATCAAGTCCCATCGTGGAAAGCCCAATTTCCTAGATTACATGATGGAGGCCCATAAAAACCTCTTTTGTAACATCCAAAGCTTTTTTATTAAATCAGTAGATGTTAACACTACCAAAAAGGAAAAACCTAGGCAAGGATGGTACGATAAGAGCTGCAGGTTGGCACGACTCAATCTAAGCACAGAACTGAGAACAGGTAATGCCATAGCAGTTAGGAGGGCTAGGGATAATTATAGACAGACCCAGAAACAGGCCAGGAAACGCTGGGATGAGGAATGCTGGCAGGACTTGAAGGCGGCCTGTGCTGCCAAGGACTCTAAGCGATTTTGGTCCCTGGTAAAATGGGAAAGGGGAGGGATAGCTGCACAGCCACAAAATCACGTTCCCAAACACAAATGGACCGAGTTTTTCCAACCACAGTATGCTCGGAACCCAGCCTATATCTCCATCAACCCCCCACCACCGGTCTTTTTCAACCACAAAATGTTTAATGAAATGGATGTTAGTAAAGCACTGGATTGTATAGCGGAGGGAAAAGCCCCGGGTATGGATGGAATCCCGGCTGATATATTCTTATCGGACCGGAAATGCTGGTGTACCTACTTTGAAATGCTTGCCAATGCTGTGGCGATGGGAGGGGAGGTACCTGCATCATGGAAGGGAGCAGAAATTATCCCAATATTTAAAAAAGGGGACACAACTCTAGCTAAAAATTATAGACCCATCAGTCTAATTGATACAGCCCAAAAACTGATGGGGCGCTTAGTCCAAAACAAACTGCAGCAATGGATTGATGAAAGGGACATACTGTCACCCTATCAGGCAGGGTTTCGCCCTCTGACCAGCAGTGTTGACCAAGTTCTATACTTCATAGCTATCTATTGGAGAAATGTCACACTAAAAAAGGGGTCGTTGTATGCCGTTTTTGTGGATTTAAAAGCAGCGTTTCATTTGGTCCCTAGAGAAAAATTGTGGCAGACCCTAGCTGATGCAGGATTAAGTCAGGAACTTCTCACCCTCCTAGTCCGCCTCCATGAAAATAATTTTGCCAAAATTAGGTGGGGTAAGCAGGGAGAAGTTACAGACCCGTTTCCTGTAGAACGAGGGGTAAGGCAAGGATGCGTCCTAGCTCCAACATTATTTTCAATTTATATAAATGGCATAGTTGACCTCCTAAAGGATCTTTCAAGTGATGCCCCAATCATAGCAGGCTCCCGTGTTCCCGTCCTCATGTTTGCGGACGACACGCTTTTACTTTCACGCACGCCGAGCGGTCTCCAAAAAGTGGTAGACGCCTTTGGAGAATTTTGTGACAATAAGGGACTCGAACTGAATACCACAAAAACTAAATTTATGTACCTAAATCAATATTCCACTTTTAAAGGTGTAATAAAATATAAAGGTACTCCCCTAGAGAAGGTGGATGCTTTTTCTTACCTAGGCATCATCCTTCAGGGTAATATGAAGTGGAACTCACACATAAACACGACAGTTCTGAAGTTTAGCCAGCTTGCAGGTGCAGTTACTTTAAAACACCGAGCTTCGCTAACTAAGCCAGTAAATTGTGCACTTGAAATTTATAACATGAAAGTACTGGGTGCCTGTCTATATGGTTCTGAATTATGGGGGTTTTCAAACTTGGGAGAGCTGGGACGTGCAGAAAATAGATTCCTGCGAGGGCTTGTAGCGGTCCCCCAAAGCACACCCACAATCCCACTAAAACTGGACCTTGGCAGGAAAAACATTGAGGATATTGCCAGGCTACGGCCACTCCTATACTGGAGACGCCTGATGGTGACTCCAGAATTAAAACATTATGCTTTAGCTTTGGCAGATGTTGTTGAGTTTGATCGTTTTCACAGCATTGAATGGCTAAAAGAACTACGGGGACTTCTTGTAAAGTTAAAACTGGACTATTTATGGGGCTCTAACGATGTGGCTAGTTTCCCTACAAAAGCAAAACTGAAAGAATTATATTGGGAAATGGTGTATACTACAATGTTCTGTAATGGATCCCAAGCAAAATTGACATCTCGTTTTCTGGACTTAAAAATGTATCCGTCATGCGAATTATATTGGGATATAATTGAACGACCACATGACAGGAAACTGTATTTCCAGTTCCGTATAGGAACATTACCTGTGAATGCGTTCAAGAAACACTGGTCCCCATTGTGGGAAGAACATTGTTATTTTTGCAAAGATCAAATAGAGCACATTTCCCATTTGTTATTTTGCTGCCCACTGTACACCAGCCCTAGGCGCAAATGGTTAAAACCAGTGTGCTTAAATATTGGTACCCGTAGCCAATCGATAGCCCTTAGAATATTAGAATCTGATTGCTCAGCTCCATTTGTAGTTGCCGTAGCAAAATTTTTTGCTTGGGCTTGGGTAATCCGCACTCGTACTCTCATGTCAAATAGAGTAAATTGAAATATGGCTGCTACTATCTATCCATTTCTGTACATGAACTGCCATCTCTAAAATAATCTTTATGAATGCTGGAAAAATGTATTGCACTCTTTTATATGTATAGTATTCGACTGTCAATGTTTAATATTTGTTTTATGAAGTATTTTTAGAGATAGTATTTATTGTATTAGGGTTAGGAGGATGCTTTTATGACAAATGTCGAATAAAGCTTTGAAATTTGAAATTTGTTTCTTGAAGGTGAAGTGGATGCAGCGGTGGTCGGTCCAGTGGAGTTCTTTGGTATGGTTGAAGGAGACGTGGGGGCTTGCGGAGAAGATGGGGTCAAGCGTGTGACCAGCAGAGTGGGTGGGTGTTGTGATGAGTTGTCTGAGTCCGAGGTTGGCTAGGTTGTCGATCAGGGTTGTGGAGTTGGTGTCATCATTGTTCTCGAGGTGGAAGTTCAGGTCCCCAAGGAGATGTAGTCCATGGAGGCGAGGGCATGTGTGCTGACGAAGTCGGCGATGGAGTCGCTGAACTGTGGTCGGGGTCCGGGTGGTCTGTAGATGAGTGTTCCTCTGAGGGTGGTGTTGGGGTCAGTGTGGATCTAGAAGTGCAGGTCTTCGGCGGTGCTGAGGGTGTCGTCAGTGGTGGTCGAGACTCTGAGAGTGTTCCTGTGGACGATGGCAAGTCCTCCTCCCGCTCTGTTGGTGCAGTCCTTGCGGGTGATCTTGTAGCCTTCCGTGACGGCTATGGCTATGTCAGGTGCCGAGGCGGGGTTCAGCCAGGTCTCCTTCAGGAAGGCGACGTCTGGGGAGGTTGAGTCGAGTTGGTCCCAGAGTTCAACGGCATGTTTTCGGGTGGAGCGGGTGTTGAGATGGATGCATCTGAGGTGGTTGGGTTCTTTCCTGGTCGGCAGCATGGTGGGGCGGATGCTTGTGAAGCTGCAGTTCCGGCAGGTGAAAGCTCTGTGGGTGCGCTTCGGGGCGGCCAGGAAGCAGGTGTGTGATCGTCTGGTGTTGAATGCGTGGAGGGTTCTGGCATCGTAGCGGTGTCGGGCATCGTGGCATTTGTGGTGTCCAGGGGTCCTGGCGCTGGGCGCGGTCCAGGCACGGATGGGTATAGACGGGCTTGCCTTAGGTGCGCCAGCTGAACGTGGCCGCGCAGCGGCTTCCATATGAGGGGATGTGGGAGGGAGGAGCAGCTGGGAGGCGGGAGCGGGGCGGCAAATGGGATTGCAGATGGGCGTGGACGCAGTAGCGGGAAAAACAGGCGGGGCCGCGGGAGAACAGGCACAGAGGAATAAAAACAAGTCTGGGCAAGAAAGCAAGTTAGGCACAGGGGAATAAAAGCAAGTCTGGGCAAGAAAGCAAGTACAGACACAGGGGAATAAAAACAAGTCTGGGCAAGAAAGCAAGTACAGGCACAGGGGATTAAAAACAAGTCTGGACAAGAAAGCAAGTACAGGTACAGGGGAATAAAAACAAGTCTGGGCAAGAAAGCAAGTTAGGCACAGGGGAAAAATACAAGATTAGGCAAAAACAATGCAGGCAGAGTCGTGCAGCAGTGTGGGGAGCAACCTGCCTGCGAGCGGGGTCATAGGTTGCTCTTTTCACCGCTGCGCGGCTTCCATATGAGGGGATGTTTTGAGGGAGGAGCAGCTGGGAGGCGGGAGCGGGGCAGCAAATGGGATTGCAGGTGGGCGGGACCGCAGGGACGCAGCGGCAGGAAAAACGGGCGGGCTGCGGGAGAACTGGGCACAGAAAGGAAAAACAAGTTTAGGCAAGAAAACAAGTACAGGCACAGAGGAATAAAAACAAGTCTGCGCAAGAAAGCAAGTTAGGCCCAGGTGAATAAAAAAAGTCTGGGCAAGAAAGCAAGTACAGGCACAGGGGAATAAAAACAAGTCTGGGCAAGAAAGCAAGTACAGGCACAGGGGAATAAAAACAAGTCTGGGCAAGAAAGCAAGTACAGGCACAGGGGAACAAAAATAAGTCTGGGCAAGAAAGCAAGTTAGGCACAGGGGAAAAATACAAGATTAGGCAAAAACAATGCAGGCAGAGCCGTGCAGCAGCGTGGGGAGCGACCTGCCTGCGAGCAGGGTCATAGGTCGTATCTGACTGCCTCCCTTCACCTCCACACAGAAAGACATCATATGCTTTGTAACACAAGGATGAGTCCCACCCAGTTCAACATGTACATGACAACCCACACAGACATTGTTAGATCCAGCAGACTCAACATAATAATCGAACTTCCATGATGCCATAACCAACATAGCCAAATGGATGCGAGACAACTGCCTCCAACTCAATTCCAACAAAATCTAAGTACTGATCTTTGGGAAGAACACCTCAGCATGGGACCATAGCTTGCGGCCTGCAGACCAACACCCACACCGAACAACTATGCATGCAACCTTGCCTCATACATGATAGCCAACTGACCATGAAAGGACAAGTCAATGCAATTGCCTCCTCCTGCTTCCTCACAGTTCGCATTCTCTGAAAATTCTTCAGCTGGACCCTAACCAACGCCAGAAAGTGCATCTCTCACACCCTTCTCACCAATCGCCTTGACTACAGCAATGCCGTCTACATCAGAATCTCCACCCAGCTTCTCAGAAGACTCTAGTCATACAGAACCCTGCAGTCAGACCCATTCTGAACCTCCCCAAACGAACACACATTACCTCCACCTGAGAGACCACCACTGGTTCCCCATCCAGAAAAATTCAAGGTCCTCATTCATGCCTACAAAGCCCTCAATGACCTGGGAACTGCGTATATCAACCATTGGCTCAACCTCCACCAACCCTCTAGACACCTGCGCTCCTCTTCTCTCGCACACATCCCGCATCTGTCACAGTGGTGGCTGCTCCTTCTCCGACATTGCTGCCAAGACCCGGAATGACCTTCCGCTCCAGCTCTGCACAGCCCCCTTGCTGGCAGACTTCGAGACCTAGCTGTTCAACGGAGACAAAGTGCCCAGATGCCCATACAAGTGACATCCTGCACTTCACAAATGCTGATTGAATGATTGATTGATAGTGTGGATGGTTTACAAATGTATTTGGAAGTTGTTACCAACAATTACCAGAGGTTTGCTCTTGCAAGGTTCAGGTGCAATATAATATTCCGCTTGGTGGTGTTTCCCAGACAGAATGACTAGTCAGAAGCATTTGCCATTTGTCTGTATGAAGGACGATCAAAACAAGCACACTGCACTTTTTATTCTTCTCTAAACTTTATGATTGGGTAGGCAGAACTATCAAGTCATTGTTACAAAAAGGCAATTTGAAGTTGCGCAGACCAGCTTTAATCTTTCTCTAGTAACTATCTACAGTCCAAGTTTATGTGGCAGTTTCATTTTTTTATATGACAGTTGATATATTTTAGAAAGTGCATGAACTATTTATGCCGTGGCGTAAAATTAGCCACCAGAGCTCCTGCAGTGTGGGGGCGAGATTCAGGGACCCTTTTCCGGCTCTCCGCATGGGCGGAGAGCTCCTGACTCAGTCCAGAGTGTGGGCGGGGCCCTCCATGTACTTCGCAGGTAGGGCCATCAAGTCTTGTTATGCGCCTGGATATATGAACGGATATATTATTTTTTTTATTTGACTGCGAATTGCTTTTAACTTATTGTAAGATGTATTATTGATTTGTCAAAATTGAGTCACAGTAATTTATAATTTTATATTGTTGATGCAATTGATGAATTGTATATTTAAATTGTTTTTTTTAAATTAAAATCAAATAAAGTTTATCGACTGGCTGACTGGCACTGAGGCTTTTTTTTGTGGGCAGGCAAATGGCTGAGCTGTCACCTAGCTAGAACATGAGAGAACTTTGTCCTGTTAAAAGCCCTTTACGTTTAGGGGCCTGGATCTGTTCTCTGCATCAGGCAAACATTACTACTAGACATGAGAGTAATTCCATATATATAATATTGTAAACTTCTATAAACATTGTGGAAAATTACACTTTTAGAGCAAAGTGTAAGTATATTGTGTGACTGCTTTCATGTGAATGCAGATTTCCAATTTAAAAAAAATCTTTTGTGATACCCGAAGGAAACTGTTTAAGCAGAAAAGATCCCTTGTTTGATATTTTCTGTGCAAGCTCACTATCCAAAGGCAAAAAAAAATCGAAAAAATGTGTAATGTATTCTTTTTTTTTTAAATGAGAATTTGTCATGACTCGACATACCAGAAAACCCCCAGCTCAATGTGCAGCTGTCATTTATGGCAGTCGATTGTGAGGACGCAGGTTAGGTAGTGGTCAGCCCAGAGCGATAGGCACTTGTGGCGAATCTCAGAGATTACGTCGTGGAACTTGTCAAAGATTTTTTTGGATACCCGTCTAGTTTCTCGCTGGGCAGTGCAGGCGCGAGGACGGGTTCAGCAGTGAAGTGCGTTGGCAGTGTTCTAAGCCATGCACTTCACCAACAAAGTTACAGAGAGAGCTTGTTAGCGCATTTCGTTAGCCAGTCAGAGATTAGAGTAGGGAATTTGAGTCTTTTCGTTTTTTCGGAGATAGATTAGGTTAGCGATTCACTTCATGGGCGACAAGTTAGTCAGTTAGTTTTCCAGCGTTTGTGTAGGTGATTTTTGTTATTTGTTCTATAGCTATTGGAACAAAAATATCGGTACTAAAATTCACTTACCAGTTCGTCTCGAGGGTTCCGGTGACCAGGAAGTGCTCTCTAGCCTACAGGACCGCAAATACCTTATTATGAAAACAAAAGTCAAATGTCATTAGAGCATAATACTTAGATTGTTAATTCAAAAATATATAACAGTAAAAATTCTAGTGCATATTCATATACTAAAAAAGAAACTATAAAAGAAGGGAGGCAAGACCTTTGCTTCACAGGTAAGAGAGAGAGTCCCTAGGAAAAGAAATTTAGAATATTGGAGAAGCGAAGAACTAGCAGTTAATAATATATATATCATTTTAATTACATTTCACCCAAGAGGCGTTCACACCAGAGGAAGAGACAGAAGTAGTAGCGAGTGGGCGTACTGGTGAACCTAAGAAGCAAGGCAGTCTCTTTTGTGTCCCCTTCCCCTTTCTCCCAGCAGAGTTCACACAAGTACTTGTTTACCATAGGGCTCGAGTGGAGGCCTGTTGGGGGAATTCGGAGCACACAATATTCTGTTACTGCGAGTGTATGGATAGCAAGCGAGTATTTAAGCTGGGCTTTGACAGAGTGAAGTGCCCACATTGAAAACTCACCTGTGCAGAATGGCAGAAGGCTATGAAATGAAAAGTCTAGGCAAAATTCTAGAAGTCATTCAGCAAGAGTTAATGGCAGTTAGAGAGGAGAATAAAGTCTTGAAGTCAGAAATGGAAGCCAGTAGAAGAGAAACTTTAGAGTTGGCTGTCAAGTTGAGGAGTTAGAGTTCAGGAGTTACATTTCATCCTTCTCCTTCTGGTGCAGCTACATCAGGTTCAGGAAATTCAGGAAGTACGACACAAGTAGTAGATTCTTTAGTCCCAGTAATTCCCCAAGCTCCATCATACTGCTTTAGTGGGGATACTCAAAAGGCAAAGATTTTTCTTACTTAATGTTCTTTACATTTCATGTGCTGCCCAACTGTCTTTCCTGATGCACAGTCGCAAATTGCTTTAATCCTCTCATACCTTAGTGGTGACGCTGCATCATGGTCTATGCCATTGGTCACGCAAGATGAGTCAATATTGTATAACTTTGAAGAGTTCAAAAAGGAATTCTTACGAATATTTGTTCAAATAAAAGTGGCACAAGCAACTGATAATGAGCTGTAAGAATGGAGACAGGGAAATTGTGAACTACTGACCTATTTAGCACAATTCAACAAATTGGTGGTTGAAACAGAATGGCCTGAATGCAAGAGAGCAGCCTTTTTCTGTAGAGGTTTAAAGGACTATTTGAAGGACCCATTAGCGCAAATACCCAACCGTCCTACTTCGGTGTCAGCCTTGATAGATTTGATCCTGATAATAGATTATCGACAATCTGAGAGAAAAGGTGAGAAAAGTAGTGAATTTCATCTGAGTATTCCAAGATTTGATTAAGGATGAACTGACGTCACAAAGACAACAGAGAAGGAACAATGAAACAATGAATTGAACCAATGCAAATTGGAACTATCAGAGGCCCTTTTTCCAAGTAGGAGAAAGAGAAGAGAAGGCAAAATAATCTCTGTCATCACTGTGGAACAAGTGGGCATTCCGTAAAAGGTTGTCCTGAAAGCCTAAAATGTACAATAAGGAATCAGCAGGAGGAGTTGGGCTGGTGGATGCGAAATTAGAGACAACTCCAAATAGTCATCAAGTTGCGAATACCTTGCAATCTTCCGCTCCGCATTTGATTTTAACTATGACCATGAAATTCAGAGATAAGACACTACTTGGAGTAACAGTAATGTTGGATTCCAGGGCAACTGGGAATTTCTGTGAACTCAAATTTGCTTCCAGAGTGTGACAAGGAGTGATACAAAAGGTCAGGAGTGAAGCGGTCAGAGCCGTAAATGGAATGAATTTGTCATCAGGACCAATTGACCAATTGTCAGCCGTACGGTACTTGTTGAATTAATAACCACAGAGGGTCATGGTGAAAAGATACAATTTAATCTGACTGATGCCCCCCCAGTTCCAACTCATTTTGGGATTGCCATGGTTAACAGAGCATAACCCAACCATGAACTGGAGTGAGAGCATGGTGGTGTTAGACTCTGATTATTGCACTGAGCATTTCTATCACAAAAAGAAGGAAAATAAGAAATAAAATTCGGCCACTTTCTTATGTGAGAATCAAATAATAGTAAGTGTGGTCCAAACCACGGAACTCCCCGAAGAATATCGAAAATTGTCTCAAGAGTTTAATGAAACAGAAGCTAAGAAAGTATCTCCGCATTGATCTTACGACTGTAAGATTGATTTAGTACCCGGAGCAAACCGTACCCTGTAGCAGAATATATGCGCTCACAGAAGTGGTGAATCAAAATTTGAAGGATTATCTACACCAATTCCTGGAAAATAATTTCATTCAACCCTCTCAGTCTCCTGTCTCCTGGCCACTCTTTTTCATCCCAAAGAAGGATTGTGGGTTGAGAACTTGCTTAGCTTATAGAGCATTAAACAGAATAACCATCAAGGATCATTACACCTTATGATTGATTTCGGTCTTACTAGATCAGTTGAAGGGTGCCAAGATTTTCACAAAATTTGACTTGCGAGGTGCCTATCATCTGGTCAGAGTGCATAAAGGAGACGAGTGGAAGATGGCCTTTCATACTAAAAATGGATTATATGAATATCAAATAATGGCATATGGGCCCTGCAACGCCACAGCTGCCTTCCAATGTTTTATCAATGGTGTGTTAAAATAATTTACCGATCAGTGTGCAATTGTGTACATCGATGATATCTTGATCTAATCATCCACTGAAGAGGAACATCAGCAACAAGTAAAACAAATTTTACTGCTGTTGAGAGAAAACAGCCTGCACGGCAAACTGGAGAAATGTGCTTTTGTCAATAAGTCAGTGGATTTCTTAGGATTTATCATTGCACCTGAAGGTTTGACGATGGATCAGAAGAAGATAGAAGCAGTACTTAACTGGACTTCACCAGCTACCGTGAAGGAGATTCAAAGCTTTCTTGGCTTTGCCAACTTTTATTGGAGGTTTATAAATGATTTTTCTAAGAAGGTTATACCCATAACAAGATTGTTGAAAAAAGGAACTCCTTTCCAATCGACTGCAGAGGCAGAAGTGGCCTTTCAGTCTTTGAAGAAAAGTTTTACTTTAGCTCCAGTCCTGCTCCATGCAGATCCAAGTCAGCCATTTTATGTGGAAACCGATGCTTCAGAACAAGCTATTAGAGGAGTTTTGTCGCAACGACATAAGAATACAGGACAGCTACATCCCATTGTGTATCATTCAAGAAAATAACTTCAGGCAGAAATAAATTACACAATTACTGAGAAGGAGTTACTAGCTATCAAAGGTGCATTTCAGGAGTAGCATCACTACCTTCTAGGCGTGAAACACTTAGTAGCAGTGTTTACGGGCCACCAGAATTTGAACATTCTTGTAATCAGCTGACACACTAACTCCACAGCAACTCCGATGGTTCTAATACTTAGCCGACTATGACTTGGTCATCATCTATCGGCCAGGCAAAAATAATGGAAAAGCAGATGCCCTGTCCAGAATAGACACCGAAAGAAAGCAGGCATTGGTGGATGAACAAAATATCATTCCAGAAGACAAAATAATTGGGGCTTTCACTAAGGAATATATAGAAGAAAGAATAAGAAAAGAAATGACGTTAGAAGAAATTCAAGAATGGGCGAAAGAAGATCCAGTGAGAACAATTTGCCAAACAATTTGTATTTGCCCAGTAGGGAACTCCAACTGCAGGCGTTATTTGACAGTCATGATAGTCACTTTGCCGGTAATCAATGAATTCATTGAACAGAAGAATTAGTAAAAAAGACAGTTTGGGTGGCCAAGTTTGGTTAAAGATGTTCAACCATATGTAGAAGGAAGTGAGGCTTGTACACGAGGAAAGTCGGATGGAAAAACCCCACAGGTTTTTTTGCAACTCTTGCCAATTCCTCCTCATCCATAGCATACTGTTACCATTGATTTGGTTGTTGAGTTACCCTCTGGTCAAGAGTATAGTTCAATTTTTAGTAATGGTAGATGCCTTCACCAAAATGGCTCATTTTGTAGCTTTAAAAGAGAACCCAAATGCAAAGCAGTTAGCTACCCAGTTCAGTCACCATCTGATTAAAATTCATGGAATTCCTAATATCTTGATTACTGAGGTTCACAATTTCTATCTCACTACTGGAAGGCCTTTACTAAAAGGCTGGGCATAGAAACTAGGTACTCCACGAGT
Organism: Lissotriton helveticus; assembly: GCF_964261635.1. NCBI lineage: Eukaryota > Metazoa > Chordata > Amphibia > Caudata > Salamandridae > Lissotriton > Lissotriton helveticus. The sequence continues at coordinate 1,234,996,089 of NC_136063.1, read as the reverse complement.
TTCCACCCACAAACTGATGGTCAGTCAGAAAGAATGAATCAAGTGTTAGAAAAATACTTATGGCTATGTCTGTTAGATCAAGAAGGTGATTAGCCAGATCTTCTCTGGACAGCTAAGTTTGCAAACAATAACACAAAAAATGCTTCCACATGATTTTCCCCTTTCTATCTAAATTATGGTCTGCATCCATATCTGTAGCCTTACAAGAAGTGGCACTGCCAGCAGTACCAGATTTCATTCAAAATCTAACTAAGGTACAGAAGTCTGCAACAAGACATTTGTCTCTGGCAAAAGAGCATTATAGTGTGAGTGCAAATAGAAAGAGAAGACCTGGGTTAGAGTTGCAGGTAGGAGATAAGATGTGTTAAGCACAAAATATCTAAGGCTTAGAGGAAACCGAAAATGTCAACCTCGCTTTGTAGGATCTTACCTAGTAGAGCAGGCAATAAACCCATTGACTTACAAGTTAATACTTCCTTAGCAGGTCAAAATCCATCCTGTCTTTCATGTATCTCTATTGAAGAAGGTGTTCCCCTTTTTCAAATAATTGAAACCTCCTAAACCACTGTTTAGTGAAGGAAAAGAAGAATATGAAGTAAAAAAAATCTTAGATTCAGAGATAGCTCAAGGAAAATTACACTAGTTAATGATTGGAAAGGCTATGGACCCAAAGAAAGATCCTGGGATGAACAGTTAAATATACATGCTCCCAGATTAATAAATGCCTTTCATCATCAGCATCCACACAAGCCCCAGCCAGTAGGCTTAGCCTTGGAGGCGGGTACTGTCAGGGCTCGACATACCAGAATACCCCCAGCGCAATGTGGGGCTGTCATTTACTGCAGTCGATTAGGAGGATGCAGGTTAGGTAGTGGTCAGCCCAGAGCGATAAGCGCTCATTGTGAATCTCGGAGATTACATCGAGGGTGCTTGTCAAAGACTTCTTTGGTTGCCGGTCTGGTTTCGCGCAAGCCAGTGCAGGCGCGAGGACAGGCTCAGCAGTGTAGTGCGTTAGCAGCGTTCTGAGCCACGCACTTCACCAACGGAATTACGGAGTGAGCTTGTTAGCGCATTTCATTACTCAGTCAGAGGTTGGAGTAGGGAATTCAAGTCTCTTAGTTTTCTCATAGATAGATTAGGTTAGAGATTCATTTTGTGGCGACGAGTTAGTCAGTTATACTTCCCACATTTTTGTAGGAGAATTTTCTTATTTGGTTTATGGCTATCTGAACAAAAATATCGATACTAAAATTCACTTACCAGTTTGTCTTGAGGGTTCCAGTGTCTAGGAAGTGACTCCAGTCTACAGAACCGCAAGTACCCTATATTGAAAAGAACAGTTAAATGTCATTTGAGCGTAACAATTAGATTGTTCGTTCAAAAATACATAACTGTAAAGACTCTTGTGCATATTCATATACTAAAGAAGAAAGTATAAAAGACAAGAGGCAAGACCTTAGCTTCACAGGGTGAGGGAGAGAGTCCTTAGGAAAAGAAATATAGAATATTGGAGAAGCAAAGAACTAGAAGTTAATAATATATATGTCATCTTAATTACAGTTCACCCAAGAGGTGTTCACACCAGAGGAGAGACAGAAGGAGTAGCGATGGGCGTACTAGTGAACCTAAGAAACTATGCAGTCTCTTCTGTGTCCCCTTCCCCATTCCCCCAGCAGGGTTCACATGAGTACTTGTTTACCGGAGGGCTCGAGTGGAGGCCTCTGAGGGGAATTCGGAACATACAACATTCTGCTCCTGTGAGTGTATGGAGAGCTAGTGAGTATTAAAGCTGTGCCCTGAAATAATTTTATTTAATGAGAAATTTGAAAATTATGAGAATTTTATCTACTTAATTAAACTTTTGCCCAGGCCTATTCTGCTCTCCATCATCACTGAGGATGGTCCCCTGCATGGATAGCGGCTAACCTGAGCCTCTAGTGCCCAACAGTATTGAGATATTTCAATTTTGGATAACCATCACCACATAGTCTATGCTCAGACGTTAGATTTACATTTATGGAGTTGGTAAATTCTGTAACTCTAGAAATGGTCCAGATCAAGGACACAGAAACTTGACAACTGTTCATAAAAAACTCAGAAGTTTCATAAATTGTTGATATATGTTTTTAATGTCCATTTACTTTCACTGAGCTGTAAACATCCATGCCACTGCTTTCCTAGAGAAGGGAACTGTCAGTTTCTTTATAACCCACTTGTGTGCAGAAGACACATCAGTAATCTTGAATGTTGACACCTAAAAGTAACCACTAGTTATAAAGAGTATTTGTCTTGTACTAGTGTATGTTATTTCTGACATGTCCAAGGAAACTCGCTGTAAGATATTGTAAGAAGTCAAAAAACACAATAAAGACAATCAGTGAAACTGATAGAGACATATAATTGTCTTTAATATCATTACTGTTTCTCACGGAACAATGTTTCCAACACTCAGACAGACATACCTTTGTTCAACAACTGTTACGTGTTATGGGCCTCCTTTATGAAAAGTGACACACCGCTTTAAGAAAACAGCCATGCGTCACTTTTCATTGTGCCCTCCTTGCGACACCAATGATCATATTTACTGTATGATGCATCATGTCGCAAGGAGTTACAGATACCTTCAGTATTTCTGACGTATCGGTAGGCGCAAAAATTACGCAATGCTGGAGTGTGTCACAAAAGTGACACAACTCCAACAATGGGTCATTACACATGGGCAAGTCCCATGTTATGTCAGTCTTTACCTGCCATGAGGCAGCCGTAAGATATTGACGCATTTGCGTCCCAAAAGTGACGCAGTGAAATCTCATAGATTTCACTGCGTCACTTCTACAACCATTTCTTGCGCCGGAACGCACCCCCAGCATACATTATATCTGGTGCAGGAATAATGTGGCGCAGTGGTTACAAAGTGACGCGTCTACCTAGATGCATCACTTTGTAAATATGACACAACATCGCACTTTTTTACACCGCTGGTGCGTCACAAAAAGTGACGCACCGGCGGTGTAAAAGTGATGCAAGGCCTCATAAATAAGGCCCTCTATGCTTATGTTATAACGCAGAATATACCGGGATATGAGCACTCACTTGGCAAAGGTCCTGTAAAAATGTGCCTATGCATCATGTCATTGCCTTTAAACAGCCGTGAGAGATCAAATCAATAGTTTTCTAATCTAAAAGTTGAGATTGCTGCATTGAGAAACAAAGCACAATGGCAGTGGTGGTTGCATCCATGGGCTGGTAAGATACATCTCTTTTTTTAATCTTTATCCCTGTCCCACCCAGCACAGAAGCACCAGACTCAGTAAGTACTGCATTGGAGCTGCACTTCCGGTATAAATGGTGTATTGCCTAAAGTGTTTTTCACCGGTCAGGAATCAAACGTGGGTGCTTATTAGCTCAACACATATTTATTTTCCCATAGCTGAGCTCCCTATTATTCTGTTTCATTCAGGACGAACTGGCTGCTTTTCTGCCGTGGCACCTTCATTGTGGGTTGCAGGCTCGGGATCTGCTTTCAGCCTGGTCATTTTTGCATAATGCACACATAAACAACACATTGCAAATTGGTAATCTTGCCCACCTGCAGCCCTGGACTAGTCTCAACATTTTTGCCACTGTTGATTTTTGGTTTTCAGTGAAGTATGATCCTATTTCAATCACAGTCATTAAAAAATCGTTTGTAGAGTGAATCTTAGGTTGCATTTTCTGTAACGTGTGTTGCACCTGCAGGTTCAAAGTCTGAAGTTGCACCATAAATTCACTTTTACAACCTCAAACCATGGTTGAAATGTGTACTCTCTTTTGTTTTATTCAAACAATACAACGCTCTTGAATACTTATTGCACGTGATCTGTAAAATTGGCCGTAAACACTGTCCAGGGGATATTCCTTTACTCCACGTTACACTTTTGTACACATTTTCCCTTATGCATCGGGGAATAAAGTGCACAACAGGATATGGATTTTTTTTAACATGGTATTCCTTACTGCCGACTGCTGCTTTTCTGGTTTTGTACTAACCAATACATGTCAATTTTGCACACCTCAATCTGTGCAAAGGCGTTTTTAGCATGTGGTGCAAATGTTAGAAAATATGGAACGGGCACTAGGGAAATCTGGCTCCATGTATGCCAAAACCAGCAGAAGATTTTAAAAATGTCTTTTTTGGAATAATCCAATTACAGCTGAACCAACCTAACGGTTTTTAATTGAACTTAATAAAAAATAGCATGGTACTACTCTGAATATTCAGTGAGACACTCTAGTTATAATTGAGGATGCTTAGCCAATTGCTCATGCGCAAACATTATGTTTCCTTTGTTTTTTTTGTTTTTTTGCGACAATACCTTCATCCACCTTTCCACTGTAAGTGCTTGGTGTTCTGATTCATAAAGTTTCCCCCCTCGAGAGGTACCAGAGGACCCTAATAAACCTTCCTAGCTGCAAGCGATATTATTTTGAAAAGCTATCTTGCACATTAGTGACAATAACCTTTGCCACAATCGAGCATTTGTCTCTAAAACTTGGCAACACAACATTTTTAGGGCGACTACATTTACTTGATATTAGGTAAGGCAGTGCTTGGTGCAAACAACTGTCAACAGCAGATTCTGAAAGCGGATTTGTTGAAGTGGGAATGTGTGACAAGAATATCCGTGAAAGTTGGAGAATACAGACAGAAGATGAGGTATTGCAATATGACAACAACATAGCACCATAATTAACACACCACAGTAACAGCAGTACAGTCCAACAGCACAAAATATCAACATAACAATACAACAATGTACCAATTGCACAACAACATGCATGCAACACCAACACAATGACAACATAATTATAACAAAAGTCACAACTAACCAATATATCAAGAAGCAATACATCACAACATAGCCACAGAGGACACCAGCACGTCAATGCAGCACAATAATGAACACAACAACATAAACTGGTGAATTATGTTGTCTTAGGGTGCGTTATCTGTTTGTGTTCTGATTTTGCGTTGTTGTGGTAATGTCTTGTGTTTTGTTGAGCTTTTGCTCTATTTTGTTGTGGCATTTTGCATTGTTGCACTTTTGTAAAGGTGTGCTATTATATTATTTTGGGTTATTTTGCTGGTGTACTTGCTATAGTTTGTAGTTATTCCTTTGTTGAAGGTGGGATTCTGTAACATTTTGTGTTATGCAATATAATTGTTGTACTACTTAGATGTGTTTTTATTGTACATCTATGCTGTTGCGGTGGTGTATTCTATTATTTTTGCACAATTGTATTTTTATGGATCATTATTACATTGGGTTGTTTTTGTGTTGTACTGTGTTTGTGCTAATGGATCATACTGCTATTGTATTGTACCCTGCCAAAACAGGTCCCCTCTGAACAGGGGCAAAATCATCTTAGGACAGTTTTGACCTTGTTAGGCTTAGTCAGGAAGGTATAGCTTGGTTCCTGTGGCCACCTGAGTGCAGGACCTATACTTAGGCATTCCAGCTACAATTAAGCCATCACATTGAAGAAAATAAAAAAATAATGGATGAAATGCTTGAATTCATCTCAGTCTGTGGTATTTAGTTGGGGTTGCAATCTAGACCATATTTTCTGTTTGCAATCCACATTAGAAAGGACATGTCTATAGCCAAATCAGCCTGGCTCCTAGTCTATAGAAACAGTTTAGTCGGACTACCTGATGAGTTCACCTCTAAATGGAAGCACAAGAAAGCCTGGACTTGTTTCTTCTTATTTCAACCTCATCAGTGAAGTATAGATTAGTTCCTGTGGCTCAGTGAGCAGGGGACCCACATCTGGGCATACCTCTGGCGTGAAGGGGATCATTTTGTGGAAAACTGAAAAGAGATGGATTAAACGCTGGAATCGATTTCAGTTGCTGGTAAATACTAAGGGCAAACTCTAGTCCATTGTTGTTTGCCTACCATGCCACCTGCGACAGAAACCAGCCATATGCAAATCATTGCTGAACCTGCCCAAAAAATAAACAGTGCATCCCGAAATGCAATGCTAGGTCCCCTCTGAATGGGATCAAAACAACTTGCTCCTGTGGCTAAGCGAGCACAGGACCCTCATGTTGGCATACCTGTCAACTTAGAGCATCACACTGAGGAAAACAAAAAGGTGATTGATGTAATTAATCTTCAATCACTTTTTGAATTATTCTCAGACATTATTTTTCATTCAACTAAATTTCAGTCTGTCTTTTGTTTGATCACCATGTCACATTGACATGAACTGGCCATAATCAAATCCAACTTGACGCTGCTCCGAAAGGAACAGTCCCACTTGAAACACCAGGCCAGATCCCTTCTGAACGGAATACAAGCAGCCCAAGCTTGGTTTCTGTCTTTCTCAGCCTCATCGGGAAGTATAGATTCATTGGTTTTTGTGACAGAGTGAGCACACAACCCACATCGAAGCATACCTGTCACACATAGTGCATTGCACTGTGAAAAACAACTATGATTATGGATTGCTGGATCAATCTGAGCCACTGATACTGCAATTTAGTTCACCATCTGTTTGGCCTCAGGCAGGAAGCGGCCATATGCAAATCAGCCCAATAGGAGCATTCCAGGGCAATATAAGAAAAGACAAAGTGAATATTGTTATGCAGGTATTTTTTTTTTTTGTTGCAGAGTTTTATATAGCGCGTCCTAGACCCGAATCAGAGCGCTTTACATAGCACCAGTTACGTTACATGAGGACACACATTAATTGTTTGTTAGGCACGGAGAGATTAAGGGCTAGATGTAGGTAAAGCATATTTACCGACCCTTAAATACCGAATTTTACCGATTCGGTATTTAAAAGTCGGTAAATATGAAGGGGGGAGATGTAGGGAAATCCAGATGTTTATTTACCGAATCGGTAAAAGTCGGTATTTACCGATTCGGTAAATACCGACCTGTAATGCTCCATTCATTCCTATGGGCTATGAAGCCCATAGGAATGAATGGGGCATTACAGGTCGGTATTTACCGATCGGTAAATACAGATTTTTGGCAAGGGTGCAGGGGGTGTCACTTTGACACCCTCTAGCACCCCCAAAAAAGGTTCGGGGGCCATATGGCAGGCATACCTGCCCTAAGGGCAGGTCTGCCTGTCATATGGCACAGGTGTGCATGCGCACATTTGCATGCACACCTGAATCGGTATTTCACCATCAAATTGAATTTGATGGTAAAATACCGATTTCTAAGGCCTTGTGGGACTCATAAGAGTCCCACCTACATATCGATTTTACAGATTCTGTATATATACAGGTCAGTAAATTTACCGACCGGTATATTTACAGATTCTGTAAAATTACCTATCGGTAAATTTACAGAACGGTAAATTTACCGATTCTGCCCCCTACATCTCAAATGCCTTTTACCGGTCGGTAACGGCCGAATTCGGCCGGTAAAAGCCTACCTACATCTGGCCCTAAGTGATTTGCCCAGAATCACAGGATGTTTGGCGTCGTTACCGAGACTCGAACCCAGTTCCTCCAGGTCCGAGGTGGAGCGCGCTAGCCGTTAGGCTAACTTCTCTCCTTATATACTCTAGGCTTCATTCCAGACCATCTTTATTTGCCCACTATGCAAACTTAAATGGGAACATGTGCCACATTTGTTCTGTACATTTTGATGAAGCTTTAGCTGTCACTGCCTCGATAGCAGTATGCTGCTGAGGGACGCTTGCACTGATGCGTCCTATCTTTATTTATTATAGAAGCTGGCAATTGTGTCTCCCCTTTCTGTGTGCTAGACCATTTCATCTCAGTTTGCTCTTACCCTTGCTGATCCTGTTCCAAAGGTAACCGAAGGTTTCTATATTAGTGAGCAGTAGCTGTGATTCATGTGTGAGGGAAGTTTACACTGCTGCTTCTTGTGTTGAGAAATGATGCCCTCAAATACAGTGTGCATCCATTTCACAGATTTGAAAAGGTGCTATAACCATACCTGGGAACCTTGTAGACCAATTCCTAAAGAGTTTTCTATGATAATGTGTGACGTACACTAATGGAACACCTGACATAATCCTGCTTTTCTCCTGGAATTAAGAATTAAGCCAGGACGATCCTGAAAGAGTAAATCACAACAAAAACTTGGTGAAATAAAACCTTGTGTGTATTCAAATTGTCCAAGCTTGCCCTTTTCGAAATTTCCTATAAAACGCATTTTGATTTCGAAAAATGTGCTTAAAAATGTGCCGCTGGGTACTTTATTTGGCCCATGTTTTCAAATGTCAGTGGTAGAACCCTCTTGTGGGGCTCGGGCTCGGTCCCAGCACTTGATTTTCGTGGTAAAAAATAAAAGTAAAGTAAAATAATAACAGTGTGCTTCAACCTGACATATAAAAATGCATTTATAGACGAGCAACTTTGCATCAAGAAGACTCGACGTCTCATATAAGTGTTCTTTGTTCTACAGTCCCTCTTCTCTCTTCATAATTAGATTGTGGAGACTAACATGTTTACAGGGAAGTGTTTTGCCTCTCTAGCCAGTACTCAAATTCAGATTCAGGGAGTCCGGGAAGCGACAAAAAAATACTGCAGGGAAGTGTATCTGCCACCTGCTGTGCACCTTGCAAGCACAGCCACTGGGGAAGTTATGATTACAGTGCTTATTCAGCCCCTGGTAAGTGTTGGCAGCATGACTGATGTCGCACGCTTCAAGTGACTAAGTGTGTCTTTATACTGTACTGAATAGTTTAATAGAATTGGACGGCAGACTGCACCATTATTCCCCGCAGCCTCGCTGTGAACAGCGATGCTCCATCAAAGTGTGAGCAATGTATGACTCAAATGTAGGTGACACAGCACTGTCCGAATTCCAAACTGTGCCTGCAAACTCCGCTGGGTTCGACTTCCCTTTCCTGAGAAGCTGATGTGAGTAATTTTAGATCGATAATGCAGTAGCACCCGAAAGTATTTTTTTTAATGAACCATAGAGAATTTTCTGGCTATTAATTCTGTATACTCGGTTTTATGTTTATTAGCCTTATCAATGGCACAAATATATTCGGAGAAATACTATTATCTTTGCACTCTAACCTATATTCGTTTCTTGTCTCTTCTTTAAATCTTTTTGCAGTACCCGGTACATTTCTTTCAATGCATTCTAATGCATTCTAATCTCTTTTATTGATCAATGCTAAGATTAAGACTTGATTTCAAGATGGTGGTAATGGAAAATCCGCTGAATGCTTAAGGAATTGTCCCTGCTTCTTCAGCTGATTATATTCTTCCTACAGAAATCGTAGGATATTTCATGCCTATTCACTCAAAATCTGGCAAATATTGACACCCCCAAAAACCAAAGCTAGTACAAGGGGCACATTGCAGAAACGGTGAACCTATGAAACTGCACACTGTGTAGTTTGCAATAGCGAGATCGCAATTTTGGGCAGATTTACTAACTTTTAAACAGAAAATCAACCAAAGGGGAGAAAGCAGAGCAAAGTCCTATTTACTGAAAATGGCCTGCTGTTCTCTCTTCCACTGCTCTGGAGTTCAAAGAGGCTGAAAACGTGTTTGAATGATATCCAGCATAAGGATTGTATTGGAATTATATCCTTCCAGTACATAATCCTATTCCTCGATGATTTCTACGCCTTTCCCACATAATATGTGCGCTGTACAGTGCAGCACACAGGCAAAGTGTGAAATGCTTTGAAAAATTAAAACATTTCCGCAACTTTGCAACTGCTTCAAGAAGGCCCTATTTGTGACACAAAGGGGCATATTTTGGGTCAACTACACTCTCTGCCACTTCTGATACGCAGGGATGCACTGTATTTACAAGAATACGATGTAGCTCTGTGTTTCCCTCTGCACTGGCCCTAATTTAGCTGCAGAGCGCCAACGCAGGCACCCTTGCACCATAGTGCAAGGGTGTCTACGTTGCAGGGGAATGATTGTTTATGTGCAAGGTGTCCCTTCCTGCACATAAACAATCAGTAACAGCGCTTTGTAACTTTTGTGTGTGCAGCTTAATAGAAGCTTTTTAAGTGGAAAGTGCAATTCCACCTTTGTCGACTAGTCTAAGAATGGACATCGAGATTTCAGCAGGATCAGAAACAACTATTGGGTGAATCTGTGTATCTGACATATCCTTAGGGAGAGAGGCATCCACAAGGAGGTAGTCAATGCAGGAAAAACTAGAGTGAGGAGTAGAAAAGAACGTAAAATCACTGCCTTTCGGATTATGTAGTCTCCGAGCATCTAGTAACTGATGGGATGTGCAATGGCTAAGCAATTGCTTGTGTGCCCTGGTAACTCTGTATATAAATACCGAATGCCGGTCTAAGATAGTATCAAGTGGGAGATTAAAATCCCTCCTACAATTGTTTTAGACCTTTGAGCGATGTCAGAAAGGTTTTTATTAATTGTGTGCCAGAACTCAGGATCATCTGTGTTGAGTGCATAAATGTTCATAACATATAGCTCTTGAGACCCATTAGTCAGTCTAGTAAGTAGCCATCTTCCATTAGTGTCATGATCAGCTGTGACTTTGGACTGACCTGAATTTTTAGAAATAAGAGTGAAGACCCCATTACGTTTCTCCATAACTTCAGAGCAGGTAACATTTGCAACCTATCCGTTTCTCATGAGCAGAGCCTCTTTGAAGCCAATCCTGGTCTCTTGAAAGAGTACTATGTCCCCTTTCAGGTTTTTAAATTTGTCCAAAATGTTGGCCCTCTCCGCCTGGTGATTCAGCTCTCTAGTATTTAACAAAAATAAGCGAGGGCTTTAGGCAATATATGAGAAACAGACACACAATGGTTTTTGAGGGTATCAGCTTGGAACTGAGCAGAGAGGAAGTACAACAGTGGGGAAACAGATCTCCCACAGGCAAAGGAAAAAGGGAGGAAGGTTTATGGAAAGAGAGAACAAAAAAGGGGAATGCTGCTTTCTCCATACCAGTTCAGAGAGGCGATGTGACCCTCTCCCACTAGGGGATGTCTTTAGGAGACATATCATATTGCATGGGAGAAAAGACATGGACAATGTACAGCAAGGGCTGACAAAGTCAGTGCAGAAAGTGCCGCCAGGCGATGTTGCACAGGCGGCTGAAAATGAAGAACCGTAAATGCATTGACAAAACAGGCAGTTAGGAGGAAACCACATGCTACAATAGCATGTAACAGCAAGCAATGTGAAAACGACAACAGGCAAAAAAGAGAGTACAAACATGTTAGATACCAAATGAAATGTTTAGAATATCTGATTCCAGACAGGTCCAGACAAGTTTGAACCATGCCCTGTTTCAAAGTGAGCCATAAATAAGTGTACACATGAAATCGAAATACCTAAGCTGAGGCATAAGAGGTAGCACTGCAAGAGCATAGGGTGTCACAGAATAAGTGCATTGAACAAGCTGAAGATGCACAAATAACCAGGAGATATGAGAAATTTCTATTAACTAAATTGTGATGATGACAGTGTCTAATGTCTAATATGTAGTGTTGATGAATAATGTCTAAGTATAAAGTGGCAGATGTGTTGGAGCATTTGTGTAGGGGGTTAGTTTCCCATGTACTAGGGGTATAGAGAAACCAAAAAGTGTGAGGATGAACAAAAATAGTCAGATACTGGCCTGCTTGGGTAGGGACAGAAGTATCCCATTTAAAGAAGTTGAAAAACGACACTCTCGAGAGAAGGGGCCACTAGGAGAAGGGTACCTTCAAGGAGAGGAATATAGATGTTAATGAACAAGCCACCAGAGTGAGAACATCAGAGTCCAGGTAGCGGGGTAGATATGTGTGAGAATGTCTGTGAGAGTGGAGACATAAAAGGTAAGACAACTGAGGCAAAAGTGGGCACAGTAGTGCAAAACTGAGGAGGATTGCTCATAGACCCCAATACCTCAGGGAGGATAACATAAGGAATGGAAGCAGTAATATTGCAAAGGATATCATTCGTGAGATAGGATCAAAAGCAGCAGGATGTGCAGCAGATCAGGCACACAGAGGAGGAAAGATGTATCAGGCAGAGTATCTGACTACATATGCGACACAGATTGGTTGTCCAGGAACATTGCCAGGTATGAAGGTTATACAAAGAGTTTTGACTGGCCTCTGAAGGTTATATGAAATTTCGAGGGACCGTAAAAAGAGAAAGGAATACCCAAGTACAACAGTCTTTTCCCCAGATTCAAGAATCCTTTGCAACAAATGACAGTATCTTTGGCATAGATGTCAAGATTAGGAACGCCGATACATGGAAGCACACGCCAATGAAAGTTGCACAAATAAAGAAGCGAGGTCCACGGAAAGATTAAGGAATAGGAGTGTGGACAACAGACCGGACCCACAAGTTTATGAAAGAGCCGGAACAGAATGAAGGCAAACTAATAAGATAACACCCACATCGTGGAACCCGCATGTGGAAGATAATAGGTGTAGAGATGTCCTACTACTACAGTGTTCAACCCTGAAGAAGACCTTATATGAAACAACTTTTTGGTCCTAATTGGAGAAGGTTGAAACGCGTCGGCATCAATAGTGGTTTGGTGCATAAAAGCCAATAAAGGATAAACTTTCTTGTTTGGCGTTTCTTACAGTGGAATGGGCTTTGCTTTCCACTGATAAATAAATGTAAATAGACATCCAACCCTATATAGGACTCTATAAAATTAGGTGACGCTAAGGAAAAAAGGATACTGTCCTGGTGTTTTGTGAATATAAGTAGGACAAACATGATATAAAATGTGCAATTACGACGAACCCATCTAGAGTTTAATTATCCAAAATTCATGTACAAATGATTCAATTGTGTATATGTTGTATAATTTAATGTTTTGTGTATATATATATATATGTTTTGTAAAGATAAGGAGAGCAGAATATATTTGTTGAAATGAAGGATAATCTCAAATATGTAAAAAAGTAAATAACGAAAAAAGATACATTTAAAGCCCAGAGTCAATAAAAGGGACTATTGCGGCAACAAAAAAGAGTGTGATTTATGGTGTCAGAGGCATTATTGTTTATAAACTTATTAGTGTCTTTGGCATAGGCCTGCGAAATTGAGATTTTGTAATCTCACAACTGTAATGACCGGATCTTCCTCTTGTGAGCTAAGATTTGCTCTGTGTGTTGATGACACTGGGGTTTGAAAATAAATGGTCTTGGGTTAGTCATGTTTTTAGGCTTGAACGTTTGAACCTTAGGGGCTCTTTCAATCTCAGAGTCCTTTTTAATAGTCAACTGAAGGGCTTCCAGAATCCAAGAGATCAGAAAATCAGAAACTGAAGGAGCAGAAGATTTAAAGCCTACCGGTAAGCCAAAGGGACGTAGATTACTTCTCTGATTATGCTCATCCTGCACTGTGAGATCTCTCCTTAGAGATGAGACGGACTGCTCAAAACCTTGGAGCAGCTTAGCTTGGGAGTTTGTAAAGTCTTCCACTGTGCTTATTCTGCTCTCAGCATTGGACAATCTTATTGACATGTCACTTAACACTTTGTGGAGGCCCGCCACTTCCAGTTGGATAAGGTCAGTATTCATTTTGGTTCACTGAGCAATATCATGCATGGTGTGGAGTTTAAGCAGGATAACATCCAAAGTTGATCCAGATTCTGGGCTACCTTTGATCGGGGACTCTGCAATCGGCAGAGATGTTTTGAACATTTTAGTGTTGTTTTATAGTTATTTTCTTTCATGTTTCCAGTCACACCCTCCCCCATGTGTTTTGTTAAGATTGATAGCAAATGGTGAGGAAAAGATGAAGAACCAGCTGTGTGGCTATCTAATGACTGTAAACCATAAGCCACTAGTACCCCCTTGCCATGCTGAGCCTCTCTGATACCACACTGATTTCACTGGTTCCACACTGACTGGTAGAAGCAACAACATAGACAGGCTTCTTGTGCATCAGACAATAAACAAGGAACCACTGATTCAACGCACTTTAATTTCAGACTGATAGAGACAGTGACAAACACAGGCTTCTTGTTTCTCAGGCGGAAAATGTAATTAAATTCAAATTCAAATAGACTTTATTTCGGATATATTTCAATCCATAAAAGCACAAATACAATAAACATTTCATAGTAAATATTACCGTTACATTAGAACAAACGATACATATTTCCAAAAAAAGAAAAAAAAAAACGGTTAATACAGATTTCTTTGATGAGTAAGTAGGCAAAATCAAAATCACAAAAAATGCAGGTAGTACCAAAATACAATAAAGTGCGTTAGTGCAACATCTTTCAGAGATATATAATCACTCATCTAAGCACTTTCTTATTTTCACAGTCAATTTTAAAAATTCTATCACCTGGAGAACACTATCACTGTGCAAGAGCTGTAAATACATGAGAGCAGGTCTTATTTGATTAAAATATAATTTCTTTAAAAGGGTTACAAGATAGCGTTTTTGGGGGTATTCATTAAATCTACATAAAAATATAAAATGCAGCATATCCTGTGGAGACTTCCCATCGCAGCCACAGGGAGCTGCAATTTTCTTAAAAATGTCCAGCTTTGGTCTAATTAACAGATGATGAAAGATATTAAACCTGAACCTAGTCAGCAAAATCTTTTCATGAGAAGTAAAGGAGCATGTTAGGTATAGTTCCATACGATCACAAGTTCTTAACATGACGTATTTTCTAACATTAGGTTTCAAAAGCTCAACTTCTTCTCTTTGGGCCCTTCTTTACATATAAAAAGCCCTCTTAATTGCTGCCACATCACCCTTTACTATCTCACTTGGATTTTCAAACAGGTTCAGGCGTCCTAACTTCAGGAACTGAGACTTCAAATATTTAAGCCAGGGTACACACATTGCGTTATCATGTGATACAAGATCTTTCACTATCAGATGGGTTAACGGAATGTCATGATTTAACCATACATTTACCCAACATGTTAGTGGTCTTAACCCAACTATGTCAGATAAATACTGACTTCCCAGCTCTTCATGCACAGCCAGATTCGATGTACTAGCTGGGACACAGAGCAGACGCTTTAGGAAATTATTTTCAATAACCTGTAAGTGATCACCGCTGACATAGCCCCATATCTCACTGCCATAGACCGCAGTAGCTATTGATTTAGCGTTGTATAGTTTCATCATGGCAGTGTTTGGCTTTTTCCCCAATTTTGTAGCAAAATTGAAAATAGAGGCATTTACTCTTGTCATTTCCCCCTTCTTTCTTGCCACATGTGGGGCCCAGCTAAGCTTTGTATCAAATAAAACACCAAGATATGAGAATGTGTAAGTGATGGGGATCAGGACATCATCTAGTTTAAAAATAAATTTCTTTTTTGATGGGCGGCCAACATGCATTATATAAGACTTCGAATTGTTGACCAGAAGATCCCTATTAGTCATAAAATCATTAAAAGCATTCAAAAGTGCCTGGAGACCCTTTTCTGTTCTTGAGATTAAAACCGCATCATCTGCGTATAAAAGTACAGGAATACCCCTCCTGCCAACTCTAGGACAATCTGATTTTACCTCCTGTAGTACGGCATCTAAATCATTAATGTAAAAATTAAAAAGAAATGGAGCCAGGATACAACCCTGGCGCACTCCCTTTTTAATACTAAAATTTCCCGTGGTTTCACCATTGGATGAAAACCTAACATTAGCTCTTGTATCACTGTGCAGATTCATCAAAAAGTCCACAATCCCCCTGTCAGCACCTTTCTCCTTCATGGTCTGCCACAGCCTTTCCCTGTTGACACAGTCGAAGGTCGATGACAGATCCATGAAGGCAAGGTGAACGGCTCCCTTCTGTACAACAGTATATTTACTCAATATGAGATACAGGTTAAGACACTGTGTTATGGTTGAACGGCCTTCACAGAAGCCGTATTGGGATTTTGACATAATATTATTATCAACAGTCCAGCTTGTTAAACGCTGCAATAATATTCTCCCCATGATCTTGACCATAGAATCTATAAGTGATATTGGGCGATAACAGAGAGCACTGCCCCGGTCTCCTTTCTTGAAGACAGGGACAATAGTTGACAATCCCCAAGACGTTGGACAACCCACTATACTGGCAGCATTAAATACTGCCACCAGAATGGGTGCCCAAAAGTCTGGATCTGATTTAAAAAGATCCGGTGGGATACCATCTGGTCCAGGAGCTTTGTTTGCTGTGAGTCCCTCTATGGCAACCAATACCTCGCTTTTATCAAATTTAATATCGCCTCCCCTATCAACGGAGGCAGCATCGATGGTTACAGGATCCACTGTATAATACAGGTTTTTAAAATGACATTCCCACTCCTCCTTAGTAATGCAGCAATCAAGTCCATCACCTGAATCATCTACCAGAAAAGGTTTTTTAACTAGTGCCCAAAATTTGGTGCTGCAATTCAGGGTTGAGGGGTCAAGTATTTCATCCCAAGCCTCTCTTCTTAAGAACTCCTTGCGGGAAGCAATGACAGCCTTGTATTCCTTTCTACACAATTTTACATCCTCACGATTCCTCGGGGTAGCTGACAAAGCGGACCTAAGATTGCGTGCAGCTTTAGTACAGTCATAGGAAAACCACCTCGGACCCACCTTCATCTGGCTCTTATTCGGGACAGATAGTAATTCTGACACCTTCTCCGATATGTTTTGATACGCAGCTAGAACCTGCCTGGGATCTCCACCATCAAGGGTACATTCTTTGATATCCTCTGTACAACTTTCAGCGATATTTTTATAGAGAATATCCGGAGAGACCATTGACCATTTAGGTCGCCTCCTCCCATCTGTTGTTCCCAGCCTACCTATGCTGTTATTCTGATTTGTCTTTTTTACCCAGGAACCTTTTAAACAGATTGTTAGAGGATTATGGTCACTAAATTCACTTGAAACAATGCTGAACGAATCTAGGAAAGTCTGCATCGTCAAGGAAACTAGCATGTGATCTATGAAGGTGCCCCTTCCGTGTCCTTTGAAAGTAGGGATATCAAAACATTTCACCGGGTCCCTGAGTGTCATAGCCAATGAAAGGTCGAAGTTATTCAACAGATCATTGCATGATTCCCCCTCCTCAGTGTGTTCCATATGGAGACCACCCATACGTTTACAATGCAGCTCTGATAAACATTTCTTCAGCGGATCACCACAAGGGTGCACATTAAAATCCCCCATGATCATGAGGTTATGGCCCAGATCTTTCAAAAAGCTGGAAACAAAAGAATTTAATATAGAAATTTGATTCAAGCCTGTCCTATCATGAGTAGTATTATAGAAATTCACCTTGCCAACCTGACAGTTATCTCTGAATAGAACTAAGCCCATCATGCCTGTATGCTGTGATTCAATTCTTCGTACCTTACATGATATTATAATGGAAACAAAAATTACAAGTCCCCCCTTAGGCCTACCCCTTGTCGATGGTGTGGCTGGCACATAAAAGGCCTTGTACCCTTCCAAAAAGAAATCACAACCCACCACCCACGTTTCTTGTAGACAGATGATCATAAATTGTTTTATATAGTTAACCCAGTTTTCATCTGACATTTTAGCAGCCAGGCCTGCAATATTCCAAGAAACAATATTACATCCAGATGCTTTAGCCTGAAGATGCTCTATGTATATAGGTTCACCTGTAGCCACAGTGCCCTGAGCCGCAGGTACCCCCCGTCAATCACACAGCTCAAGTCCAGACAGTACTTCGTACCTGTTCTGTGTATTAACATTAGACCCATACTGATAGCGACCAACACTATTAACCCTGTTATGGATTTCGTTCATACCACCTGAGCCACAGGGATTAGTGATGTTGTATGTAAATTGTGCTTCCTGGACTGGTGTCTGTGGTTCAAACACCCGCCTAGTTAGTCTTTGTTGAGGTGTAGGTTTGCACAAATGTGCATAGAAATATCCCAGAGGGCGCACACAAATACTGTTCTCGTTGTAGACTAGTGAGGAGGCTCTCAAAAGAACAGTTGCCACATGCTGGGGATGTTTAAAGTTTACGACAATGCAGTCCCCATTGCCCATCTTTTTGGAGGGACCTACCCAGTTCACCGCCTAACTGCCATTATCTGTTCTGAATAAGAAGTGGGAAAACCACAATTTTTATTAAGCCACGCCACTGTCTTATTTTTCAAAGAGGCGTGGGATTCATCATAAGGAGAGGCGGGATGAGTGCCACAAGGTGGCACATTGGTCAACACTGCCACAAACGGTGCACAATCAGGTGGTAGATTTAGGTATCGATTATACCTGGGGGATCTAGGGGCTATACCACTTTGAGGGACTATATTGGGTTGTCGCCGCGAAACAGCTGCCGCTGTGTGGTAAATAAATAAATAATACCTCTATTTTTGACTGGATATAACAATAACAGATAGCTCAATAAATAAGAGTCAAGATTCGAGGTAGTAGGAGTTTGCAGGTTTAATACAGCATAAAGGACAGGAACAGGACAACCTGCACAGTCAAGATCTGGGATGGCTAGTCAACAGGGGGGCCCCGACAGCTGTCGGGCAGGAGCTGGAATGAGCGCGCTGGCTTTTAATAACAGTACACAAGTATATATAGTTAAAACAATTGCATTACAATACATACAGTAGGCGTAACAGTGGGCAAGACCTGTAGCAGTCGCGAAAGATAAGGCAGAAAGTAGGTGTAACAAGAGGCGTGAACATAGACATGTGATGTAAACGTAACGGAATATGTCATAAATGGGGCGGAAACATGGAGGGGGCTACCTAAGGAGCCGGGACCTCTAACCTAGTGGTGCGCGCAAACTGACAATGACGTGTTACCAGGGAGAAGCTGGGGGCTATGACTTCTGCGCTAGAAGAAGAGACTGAAGTCTGGAGAGTCAGAGCGACATGTACCTAAACACTATCTAGTATCTGGTGTTTAGAGAACATGTTGATAGAATCCAAAAGTTATCAGGGTAAAGGCTAACAGACACTAAGACTGGTGCATGCATTATTCTACATGTAGTGTGTGTTGAGGAATATTAAATGACCATAAATACAGTATTTCTCTTACATGGAGACGTAAAGGCTAGACGATGACTGAAACTATTGATGCGATTCAGTAGCTTAGGAATGCAGAGAAGGAGAGCTGGACTGATAACTGGAATCATAACATACTCTTGGCAGACTGGCAGGCAGAGTCAGGCCGAGCCGGGCACTGTGAGGCAGGAAGTAAGTGAAGGGTCAGGGATACAGGTGGGGGCTGTATCGCTCCTCGGAGAGGGTTCAGGAGACAGGAGCTGAATCTGAGTCCGGGCCCTTTTGAGGCCTAGAAACGGGGACTTTACAATGAAATAACGAGAAGTCTGAGAAACGTGGCAACGTAGCTTTACATAGGCCTAATACTCGTAGCTTTCACGAGAACTGGAAACTGGCATACTGGAGATGGACACAACTGTAATTGCGTCTTTAATCGATCATGGGGAATACATATGCATATTAATCATGCACATACAACATAAGATGGGGGACACGTAGGGACACAGAACATGGCAAAATTTACTTTTCCACATTCCCTCCTTGTCACTACGTTTCCATCAGGAAACATCAATATTCATGATACCATCTATCATTTCATACAGTATCATTTGCTCGTCTCGAATTTTCTTGGAACGGGATTTAGGACGGGACATGGGACTAGGAATACAAGAGGTAGCACAAATGCCGCAAATCACAGGGCCACATTGTATACAGAGGCAGCAACTGAATATGATCGCTACTGCAATACCTAGAAAGGACAATACTTTCCATCCCCAGGCAGAAATTATACTCCAGAACCAACCGGACCATGTCCAGGTGCCTGGATTCTGGTGTAACTGATGGGCAATTTTATGAAGTCTGGTTATAGCTGAATAAACAGACGGCGCGTTATTAGGAATGAAAATGCAGCAACTAGATCCGATGACTCTACATGCTCCTCCTCTATCGGCCAGTATGACGTCAAGAACGAGACGATTTTGGAGCACGACAAATCTCATAGCAGATTGCTCTTCGGTTAAGTTACCTAGAGCAGAGGTAGTCTCATTCACTACTGCTTCAAGGGTTCTGGTTAACCTACGGATTAACTTACTATTCTGGATAGGTCCTATAAAGAAGAAGAAACCTCTATTGAAATCTGTATACTGTTCTAGAGCAGTTTCAGTTTGATCGACAATCGGGGACTCGATCTCCCTTCTATGTCTAATGTGTACTAGATGTGTGTTTCTGTGATAATCAGATGGGGCTAGAAAAACTGGTGGCAGTAGGAAGGCAATGTAACAGGTTCCCTCCCAATCGAGGGGCAGACGAACATATGCGGTCTGACCACAAACAAAATAAGAATGACGTGAAGCTTTGAAAATAGATTTCCCACTGTCACTATACTCGACAATAGTAGTACAATCACTATGTCCTACATGTACGGAACCGTTATTTCGGACACATAATTCGCCTTTGACTGGTAATACTGAAATAGCAGGTAAGTCTGGAGTAGGATCAGACTGAACATTCAGGACCATGAATTTCGAAGAATAATTACCTAAATTATAAACTTCATTTTCTAGATCTAACCCTGTTCTGTGGGGAAGACCTTGCTTGTCTGGAAAACATGTACTGTTCAGAAGGGACATATCAGTTGAGGATGACGTTAACATGGACCATGCTCCACATGAACCATTATGTGAGAACGGATAAGGAAAGAGTGGCAGAACTCCCTTCGGTGTCTGGAAAGGGGGGAGTCGACCACACACCCAACAATTAGTGGCATTGCTGGTCTGGTGTGAATAATGTAACATACGGATGAATGAATTGTTGCGCATAGCAAGACGATAGGATAGTTCGTGAGGAGGCAGATCACTAAACGTGTGCTCTACTGTAGCATTAGAATACTTATTTACATGAGAAATTGGAAAACATAAATGAAATGCATAACCCGTGCAGGTAACCATTAAGCTTAAAAACAATATAAAACTTAGAAAAACGATACATCGGATTGAGTTTTGACTAACTCTCTCACTATGGGGGTCTATTTCATACATGTCAGATACCTGTCTAACCGTTTCACCTAGGGGAGGACTTAGACAATTAAACTGGCTGACTTATTTTACTAGACCGGAGCTTACTTTTATACTCCTGCTGCGGAGTTTTCTCTAACAGGGAGGGCTTGATATCAATGTCATTTGCGGGACAGTCCTTAAGAATAGTATCTTGGCAGTCTTTAAAATCTTGACAATCCTTGGAAATGTTCTTGGAAACAGCTTTTAGTCCGTGAAATTTCTTGACGTGTGACAGATGCACCCACCCCTTCCTGCCTTCCAACTTGACGGCAGTACGGGTGGTTAGAAGGACTAACTTCGGCTCCTTCCAGCGAGGCTCCAGCGGACTCGAACGATCAAAATTCCGGACGAGAACCAAGCTTCCTGGAACGATTTCATGCGGTTTCACCTCAGTATTATCTGGAAATGCGGCGGCAACCTGTGAACGACAAGAGTGTAGGGCAGACATCAAGGAAGCTAGGTAATCTGTCAGCATATTACTGGAAACATCTGTAATACTTCGGGGTCTGGGTGTACCCCACATATTCGGGGGACGGCCGAATACGACCTCATAAGGGGACAGACCTGATCTGGAATGTGCGATCATGCGCATATAAAATAGGGCGACTGGCAGAGCTACTAGCCAGTCTACACCTTTCTCTTTACAGATTTTGGCAATGCGGATTTTCAAGGTTTGATTATGTCTCTCTACGAGACCGGCTGCTTCTGGATGGCGTACACAATGGAACTTCCACTGGTACCCTAGTAAAAGGGAAACGTGCTTCATGAGTTCAGATGAGAATGGCTGGCCGTTATCAGAATATACGACCCTGGGGAGTCCATAACGGGGGAAATATTCACGAACCAACTGCTTGGCAGTGGTCGCGGCTGTGTAATCTGGGACTGGATATGCTTCTGTCCACCTGGACAAAGCGCATACAACTACAAGGACATACTTGAAACCTCGACATCGCTCCATCTGAATATAATCCATCTGGAGGACTTCAAAAGGGTGGTCAGGAGGTTGGAATCCACCTTGTTCCACCGGGACACTTTTACCTGGATTGAATTGACAACATATCATACAGGTACGGACTTTCTGCTTGGCTGCAGCTCGTAAATGCTTGTTAAACCAAATGTTCTGGATACTGTCTAACATGGCTTTTTCTCCTAAGTGTGCTGGACTATGTGCGGTATTGATAATGACTTGGACCATTGAGTCGGGGAGAAACCATGTGGCTCTACCCTTCGTCACCCATCCCTGATCTGTCTGGACCCCTCCTTGTTCGGACCATTTCTTGATTTCTTCGGGAGTAGCATGTAACTGGATATCTATGACATCTTGAGTAGGGTCCCTAACTGTCATACAAGTAGTCTGTTCTGGAGTGGATGTCGGTGTCTTGTTAACTGGTATGTCTGGTGTCTGTGCTGTAAGCTTGGCTGTTCGATCTGCTAGATCATTACCTTGGGAAATAATGTCAGTAACTTTCGTATGTGCCTTGCACTTCATGATAGCGATAGATGTCGGTAAATGTATTGCATTTAACAGAGCTTGAATAAGGAGACCATGCTGAATCTTGGTTCCATGAGAAGTCATGAAACCTCTCTCCTGCCAGAGCACTCCGAAGTCGTGTACAACTCCGAATGCGTAGCGTCAATCTGTGTAAATATTAACTTTCAGGTTCTTGGCATGTATGCAGGCTTGAGTCAGAGCAACTAGCTCTGCTGCTTGAGCAGACAGGGTGTCAATACGGTGTGTTTCAATAACTTCAGTGTCAGTAGTCACTGCATACGCGGCTACTAATTCTCCTGTACTGGTTCTCATACATGAACCATCCACATAAAGTGTCAAGTCGGGATCTGGTAATGGAATATCTGTCAGATCTTGTCTTGGCTTTGTCATAGTGTTAACAACTTCCACACAGTCATGTGTGGCAGGATTTGAAGTAACTGACGGTAACAGTGTAGCAGGATTTAGAACGTTGCAGCGTCTGATTTCTATGTGTGGCTGGAACAGTGTCAATTCATAATCTGTTAAACGTGCAATTGTCAAGTGCTGAGTCTGTGTTCGGTTTAAAAGAACTTCCACGGAGTGTGGAACTTGTACTGTCAGGGAGTGTCCTAATACTATGGAATCACTTTGTCTGATAGCTAGTGCTGTGGCTGCAACTGACTTGAGGCACGCAGGCAGAGCCTGGGCTACTGGATCTAGTGTGCTCGAAAAATAAGCACAGGGCTTGTACTGTCCGGCTTGATCTTGTGTGAGAACAGATAATGCAGTACCATTACGTTCTGTGACAAAAAGTGTAAAAGGCTTACTGTAGTTCGGTGTAGCTAGAACGGGAGCTTGGCATAAAGCTTTCTTTAATTCATTGAAACTAAGTGTATGTTCAGATGTCCAAGGGAGAACAGTCGATACGGCTGCCTCCTGTGTCGTTAACTGTATCAGTGGTTTGGCTAGAAATGCATACTGAGGAATCCACTGTCGACAATAAGAAGTGAGGCCGATAAAAGCACGTACCTCCTTCTGGGTCTTGGGCTGAGGAAGACTCGCTATTAACTGGATACGGTCGGGTGTCAACTGCCTACCCCACTTGGACATTAAGTGGCCTAAGTAGATCACTTGCTGGACACAGAATTGAAGCTTCGAAGGGGACACCTTGTGCCCCATCTCGGCTAGAAAATACAAGACTGTAAGTGATGCTCGCTCGCAAGCACGTTCAGAACGGGCTGTGATCAGTAGATCATCGACATACTGGAGCAGGGCAGTGTCAGTTGGCATGTGAATGTTGTCTAGTTGTCTCTTAAGTGCTTGACTGTAGATGCTAGGACTTTCTGTGAAACCTTGAGGAGCTCGTGTGAATTTATAGCTCCTTCCATTTAAACAAAAACCGAAAAGGTACTGGCTGTCTGGATGAATGGGGACACTGAAAAATGCGTTTTTGAGGTCTATGACTGTGAAAAATGTAGCCTCAGAATCAATGGCTGTCAATAGAGATGAGATATCTGGAACAACTGGGTACTGGGGAATGATACATTTATTAAGTTCTCGAAGATCAATCACTAATCGATATACTGGAGGTGCATTTGGATCAGTACGTTTCATGACTGGAATGATAGGAGAATTACATACATTGGAGTCAGTTTCTACAACTACTCCTTGAGCAATGAGCTCGTCAATAATTTTGGATAAGGCTGCTACAGCCTCAGGTGGCAATCTGTACTGTCTGATTCGTGGCAGGACTATACCTTGCTTGAGAGTCACACGATGGGGTGTGATTTGCATAAAACCAACATCAGTTGGACCTTGCGCCCATAGATGCCGCGGAACATTAGACAATCTCGGATCAAAATCTCGTAATACATAGTGACCCTTGAAGTCACGTAAAAACAAACGTATCCCCTCTGGGGAACAGCAAATAACTGCACCTAATTCTTTCAGTGTCTTAATACCTAACAAATTTTCTGGACATGACTTCGTAAGCAATAGATCAGTAGTTCGGGACAATGGACCTACTTCTAGAGTAACTGGCTTTGATATCTCGTTTACAATAGGCTTTCCTGAAAATCCAAGGGAAACATTTCTAGAGCCTGAGAGCGGAGCCCCTGGAACCTCGTCGTGACTAATAGTCGTCCTACTTGCCCCTGTATCAATAAAAAACTTTCTGTCTTTCCCTAATACTTGACTGTGAACATAGGGACCTTCTTGATCTACAGGAATCTCGATGAGAGGCAAGCCTATCTCCCTCTCTAGGCTGTTTCATGAATACGCTTGATACTCTGGATACTCTGTCTGTGCATACTGGTACATCTGCTGTGTAACATGCTGAGTTGCAGCTATAGGCTGCGGTGCTGGAACTGTCTGTTGTGCATTCTGTGGTTGAGAAGTCTGTGAAACTTGTTCTTGTCTAGGCGGACGTGGTCTTTCTTTAGTTTTACCAGTGGCTATATTGTGTTTCAGAACTGCACACTCGTTTATAAAATGACCTGGCTGTTTACAATAATTGCATGTCCCTTTAACGGGAGCTGCAGGATGACTGGCTTGATTCGGACCCCTCTTCTGACTGTCTTGTGGAACAGATTGTGCAACTAGTACTTTCATTTTCGTGTCTTTCATACGTCTTCTCTCGTGTTCTTGCTCTTCTCTGATTCTATTCTGGTGATACTGGAGCATCTGGAGCATTTGGGACGGGGTACTAGCTTGCCAAGTACTTTCGACTTTCAAAACTCGATTTTTAACTTGTGGACTTGAATTCTCGACTAATTTAGTAACAAAAAGATGAGGGTATGACTCGCTACTCGTCTTCAAACCACTGTTTATTATAAAACATTTCTCAAATCTAGAATAAAAATCACTAGTGTCTTCGTCTTGTTTCTGTTTACAGGCTGAGATTGCATCCCAGTCTTCCTTTTTAGTGGCTAATAATCTAGGCAAAACTTGTATTAATAGTTCTGGTAATTCTTTACATTTGTCTCCAAGACCGGTACCTGGTACTCGTATCTTATCTTCGGCTTCTAGAGCTGTCCAATCGATCTTTTTCTCTCCCACCTCCCAATCCTTTTCCTTGAGTTTTTCATATATGCCCGAAGGCAACAGGACCTTTAACATTTTAATTATATCTGGATACGTGTATTCTCCCATACGGAGCATGTCTTTTAATTCTCGGTGGAACCCTGCTGGATCTTTGTCGTGACAGGGAATTAATTTCTTCATCTCTAAGAGTTCCATCTTGGTAACTGGGGTGTAAACAAATACTCGTTGCATTTCACCATCTGCTGTCCTAACTGGGTGTACTTCTCGTAACGGATGCTGTCTGTCTATATAAAACGGTTTACTTTCTGGAGGTGAGACATGAACAAAATGCGGGTTCAAAAACGTTCTATATTTGTGGCGCTGTTCTAGAATGACACTAATTAAATCAGTACCTAAACCTTTCCATCTATACTGGAGTAGCTCGTTCAGGATATCATGTAACGGACCTGGATCAGAATGTTGACCCTCATACAGCGTAATGAGGTGCTGGATCATATACATACCCACCAGTCGTTGCTCGGCTGGGGGTAATTTCAGAAACATTTGTGCCACTATTTCGTCTGGAAAAGTGGTAGAATCAGTAATCCATCGGACTGCTGATCGGGCTAGTTCTTGTTCATGCATAGTACCTAATTCACTATAACCGATTCGTGATTTCAGAATGTGATCGGTAGCTTGAAATACTTGTTCTAGAGAACCTTGTTCTGGTGCTGGAAGATGAACGACTTTCTTGTGTTCTAGGCGTAAATGTCGGTCTGGAATTCTAGATTTACCCACATACGCTATTCTGGCGGGATTCTCGTCGTCTACCTCTTCAGTAGAAGAGTCATTTTCTTTCTCGCTTCCTAGAGCTTCTTTGCATTGTTCGTGTAACCTTATTATTTCTTTACGTATTTTCTTGTACATACTCTCTATACTATTGAGTGTCTTGTGCTTACCCTCGGCTATATTATCACTCCACTTTGTCAGAATTTTCATTTCGGTCGGATCTTTAGTCGGGGAATCTTGTTCCCTAATTAAACAATTGATCAGAAACTTTAATAACATCAACTGGATCTCAGATTTCCTGAGAGACATGACTTCAGCAATACTTTCTGGATCTTGTCCTGTACGAATGAAACGATACATTCTGTCTAGATCTTCTTTCATATTCGGTAGGGTGACCAAATACTCGGACACCTGCCTTATACGTACGGAATATATAACCATACTATCCTCGCCTGGGACTGGATCATAACAGCATTCAGTAAGAAGTCGCCTGATTTCTGCAATAGTCTTATATTTGGGCGTACGCTGTAACGCACGTTCATGTAACTCGACTGCTCCTAAACGTCTACTTGGCGGCGGGGTACCAGGAGGACCTCCTCCCGCGGCCCCTATACTGGAATCGTCGACTGATACTCTTCGTGCTGGCAGAGTGACTGATGTGGCGGGAATTTGTACTACGGGCTGGACCGGGGGTACCGTAACAGGTGTTGTAACAGGTGCCCCGGTGGCTGGAGGACCATGAATTACATTATTTACAGGAGCTGGTGGAACAGGATTTGCATATTCTGGGACTGTGTCGTCCAAATAGGACGAGAGAAAAATATCAGCTGCGGTCTGTTTGTGACGTAGCTTGGTCGGAACTAAGGGTGGCGGAAAATTACTGGATGCCTCCGGGGTTGCTTTTGGCAAGCCCTCGGCAAGAAGAGGATACATACCCTTAATGAGGGCATTCCTCTGTCTGTCTGACTGTTCGGTTTTAACTCGTTCACCTATTTCGATTAGTTCCCTTTCTTGGGCTCTTTCTGAGGTTTCTCTACTTAATTCTGACTTTCTGATTTCTTTTTCGGTTCTTTTATGAGATTCTTTGCGCCATAACTCGATGGCATCTTTCTGTGACTGTCGGGCTTTCTTTTTCCATAATACTTCTTCTACTCGCATGATGCACTCGGCATCCCATGTACCCGATACGGGCCATCTGTACTTTTCTTCTAACTGTTTGGTGTACTCCACCCATAAATCTAGATATAATATGGCACTTATGCCATGCTTTTGATACATAAAATGACCTGGACTGTCCCTAGGCGGGACAGGAACTGCTTCTTCTAACAGACCTTTTCTAGTTTTTAACTGACGTAACTTGGAAAACAATGGCATGACTGGGCTGGAGTCTAGACACAATACAATACACAATGAACACAATAATTACACCACTTTCATACCACGACATTGAAATACATGAATGACATTTAAAATAACAGTTTTGACAAAATACTACCTGGAATACTGAAAACAGAATACATGAATTTCTCGAGAACAGAACGGACTAGAACAGAAACTAGATGCACTGCTAAAACAGTACGAAACTTACCGGTCTCATAAAGAGACACGTCAGGACCCGCATCCACCTAAGTGGACACTTCGTGTTGGATCTGTGTACCCAAACCCACGGACCAGAGACCATGCAATTGACCCTGTCTAGATACTACCCCAGCAACGGTACTCACCGGGCAGCAAGAACGGAAGGCCTCGGACTGGACTGGACTGCTACGACGCCGGACGGACGAACTTCGGACTTCTGTTACGGGTGGGCCTCCGGATACCTCGGACCTTGGACTCTCGGCTTGGGCTCTGGTCGGGACTCGCCGCGTTCCTCCACTGCCTCGTCTGGATGCTGGACCGCAACCTCCGTCTCCTCCGTGGGCCTGAGGGATACTTGAAGCAGAAATATCTGCACGTGCACGGTATGGTTCCGTCATGGCTGCAGAGGATCAGGGGGCTTGCGTGGCTTCACCGGTGCGTGGGGAAAGGGCAAGTCCCTATTCGGGCGCCATTATGTGGTAAATAAATAAATAATACCTCTATTTTTGACTGGATATAACAATAACAGATAGCTCAATAAATAAGAGTCAAGATTCGAGGTAGTAGGAGTTTGCAGGTTTAATACAGCATAAAGGACAGGAACAGGACAACCTGCACAGTCAAGATCTGGGATGGCTAGCCAACAGGGGGGCCCCGACAGCTGTCGGGCAGGAGCTGGAATGAGCGTGCTGGCTTTTAATAACAGTACACAAGTATATATAGTTAAAACAATTGCATTACAATACATACAGTAGGCGTAACAGTGGGCAGGACCTGTAGCAGTCGCGAAAGATAAGGCAGAAAGTAGGTGTAACAAGAGGCGTGAACATAGACATGTGATGTAAACGTAACGGAATATGTCATAAATGGGGCGGAAACATGGAG
Source organism: Lissotriton helveticus (assembly GCF_964261635.1). Taxonomy (NCBI): domain Eukaryota; kingdom Metazoa; phylum Chordata; class Amphibia; order Caudata; family Salamandridae; genus Lissotriton; species Lissotriton helveticus. Next base: position 1,234,967,349 of record NC_136063.1, on the reverse strand, counting down.
GGGGCTACCTAAGGAGCCGGGACCTCTAACCTAGTGGTGCGCGCAAACTGACAATGACGTGTTACCAGGGAGAAGCTGGGGGCTATGACTTCTGCGCTAGAAGAAGAGACTGAAGTCTGGAGAGTCAGAGCGACATGTACCTAAACACTATCTAGTATCTGGTGTTTAGAGAACATGTTGATAGAATCCAAAAGTTATCAGGGTAAAGGCTAACAGACACTAAGACTGGTGCATGCATTATTCTACATGTAGTGTGTGTTGAGGAATATTAAATGACCATAAATACAGTATTTCTCTTACATGGAGACGTAAAGACTAGACGATGACTGAAACTATTGATGCGATTCAGTAGCTTAGGAATGCAGAGAAGGAGAGCTGGACTGATAACTGGAATCATAACATACTCTTGGCAGACTGGCAGGCAGAGTCAGGCCGAGCCGGGCACTGTGAGGCAGGAAGTAAGTGAAGGGTCAGGGATACAGGTGGGGGCTGTATCGCTCCTCGGAGAGGGTTCAGGAGACAGGAGCTGAATCTGAGTCTGGGCCCTTTTGAGGCCTAGAAACGGGGACTTTACAATGAAATAACGAGAAGTCTGAGAAACGTGGCAACGTAGCTTTACATAGGCCTAATACTCGTAGCTTTCACGAGAACTGGAAACTGGCATACTGGAGATGGACACAACTGTAATTGCGTCTTTAATCGATCATGGGGAATACATATGCATATTAATCATGCACATACAACATAAGATGGGGGACACGTAGGGACACAGAACATGGCAAAATTTACTTTTCCACAGCTGGGGCGGCCGGTGTATTTAAAGCCTTATTCCCATTGGCAGCTGCTGCAACGGTAATCCCCTTGTTTAAATGATCTTTAGCTTTCACTGCATCCTGCCCTTTACCACCCAAATTTACTATACTATTAGTTGGTGCACTCAGGTGTGCAGATAACAAGCCGCCCAGCCTGTCTACTTTCGTGACCAGATTCTCAATCTTGTTGGTTAGAGGTTTAATTAACTCCTCTATCTTCATTGTTAGTATTGCTTCGAGATTTTTAATGAGAGAAGCAAACTGATCAAGGTTCGAGTTAACACCAGTATCGTTATTTCCTGTAAATACAAAAGGGGTTATGGCAGGGCTATGCGGAACTTTCCCGTCCTTTTTTTTAGTGTTAGTATTATGCTTCCCTACCCCTTTTTGATGAGCTGTCCTACAGGTGCGCATCGGCGTGATATCAGGCTGGGCCTCATTTAGCACACCTATTTCTTCACTTGGCAAAACATGTTGATCAGAGTGAACCTCAATACTCACTGTTATGGGCATTGGTTGTTCTACTATGGTGACACCATTCGTGGCCTCAACATCTACAGTCATTCTGGTGGGAGACAGTTCTGGCAGATTCACTATCACAGTGCCCTTCCCTAAAGAAGCACGTCTTTCATTATTTATCTGGTTTACTTTCTTGACCAAATAGTTATCCAAGGTGGCAGGACCCACTACTGGTTTAACGGTTTTGGATTTAGACATATTAAACAATTGTGACACCAGATATACACTCAGATAAAACCACTACTTACTCATAAGAAATATAACTAAATAAGAAATAAAGTCTCACGTGATTAATACACAATAAAAGGCTGGATGAAATGATATAAGGTCCCTAGCCCAGTCCAGTCTCCTCAGGCCTCTGAAGGCAACAGAGGGCCCGCCCTTTGCCCAGGCTTAGCCCGGCGCGTCCCGTGCGCGACCGCGCGGGACGAGGGGTTGACATTGCCTTTATGCGCCTCCTGGTGCTGTTACTGCGTCACTGGTGGTGGTGGGAGGGGCCCCGGCGGAGCCAAGCCCGGCCGGGAAGCAGGCGGAGCAAGGCCCGGCCCTTAACTGATGGTGCTGCGCGTTGCGGCGGAGCAGAGCCCGGCCGTGTCCACCAGGTACCTTAATCACCCCCACAAGCCTCGGAACTGGCGCTGCCTTTATGCGCCTCCTGGCGCTGTTACTGCGTTACTGGTGGTGGTGGGAGGGGCCCCGGCGGAGCCAAGCCCGGCCGGGAAGCAGGTGGAGCAAGGCGTGGCCCTTAACTGATGGTGCTGCGCGTTGCGGCGGAGCAGAGCCCGGCCGTGTCCAACAGGTACCTTAATCACCCCCACAAGCCTCGGAACTGGCGCTGCCTTTATGCGCCTCCTGGCGCTGTTACTGCGTCACTGGTGGTGGTGGGAGGGGCCCCGGCGGAGCCAAGCCCGGCCGGGAAGGAGGCGGAGCAAGGCCCGGCCCTTAACTGATGGTGCTGCGCGTTGCGGCGGAGCAGAGCCCGGCCGTGTCCAACAGGTACCTTAATCACCCCCACAAGCCTCGGAACTGGCTCTGCCTTTATGCGCCTCCTGACGCTGTTACTGCGTCACTGGTGGTGGTGGGAGGGGCCCCGGCGGAGCCAAGCCCGGCCGGGAAGCAGGCGGAGCAAGGCCCGGCCCTTAACTGATGGTGCTGCGTGTTGCGGCGGAGCAGAGCCCGGCTGTGTCCAACAGGTACCTTAATCACCCCCACAAGCCTCAGAACTGGCGCTGCCTTTATGCGCCTCCTGGCGCTATTACTGCGTCACTGGTGGTGGTGGGAGGGGCCCCGGTGGAGCCAAGCCCGGCCGGGAAGCAGGCGGAGCAAGGCCCGGCCCTTAACTGGTGGTGCTGCGCGTTGCGGCGGAGCAGGGCCCGGCCGTGTCCAACAGGTACCTTAATCACCCCCACAAGCCTCGGAACTGGCGCTGCCTTTATGTGCCTCCTGGTGCTGTTACTGCATCACTGGTGGTGGTGGGAGGGGCCCCGGCGGAGCCAAGCCCGGCCGGGAAGCAGGCGGAGCAAGCCCAGGCCTTAACTGATGGTGCTGCGCGTTGCGGCGGAGCAGAGCCCGGCCGTGTCCAACAGGTACCTTAATCACCCCCACAAGCCCGGAACTGGCGCTGCCTTTATGCGCCTCCTGGCGCTGTTACTGCGTCACTGGTGGTGGTGGGAGGGGCCCCGGCGGAGCCAAGCCCGGCCAGGAAGCAGGCGGAGCAAGGCCCGGCCCTAAACGGATGGTGCTGCGCGTTGCGGCGGAGCAGAGTCCGGCCGTGTCCAACAGGTACCTTAATCACCCACGCAAGCCTCGGAACTGGCGCTGCCTTTATGCGCCTCCTGGCGCTGTTACTGCGTCACTGGTGGTGGTGGGAGGGGCCCCGGCGGAGCCAAGCCCGGCCGGGAAGCAGGCGGAGCAAGGCCCGGCCCTTAACTGATGGTGCTGCGCGTTGCGGCGGAGCAGAGCCCGGCCGTGTCCAACAGGTACCTTAATCACCCCCACAAGCCTCGGAACTGGCGCTGCCTTTATGCGCCTCCTGGTGCTGTTACTGCGTCACTGGTGGTGGTGGGAGGGGCCCCGGCGGAGCCAAGCCCGGCCGGGAAGCAGGCAGAGCAAGGCCCGGCCCTTAACTGATGGTGCTGCGCGTTGCGGCGGAGCAGAGCCCGGCCGTGTCCAACAGGTACCTTAATCACCCCCACAAGCCTCTGAACTGGCGCTGCCTTTATGCACCTCCTGGCGCTGTTACTGCGTCACTGGTGGTGGTGGGAGGGGCCCCGGCGGAGCCAAGCCCGGCCGGGAAGCAGGCGGAGCAAGGCCCGGCCCTTAACTGATGGTGCTGCGCGTTGCGGCGGAGCAGAGCCCGGCCGTGTCCAACAGGTACCTTAATCAACTTGTGCATGGGAGAGTATTTAGTCAGGTGGTTTCTAATGTACGCCCCTTGTATAGCTCTGCTTCCCTATGCCCACCGGGTGAGGCACAAAAGTTGTCATAGCAATACCATTGAATTGGCTGTAGGTGCCTGACAGGAGCACTGTTTAAAGTTATTCACTTGTCTCAGCTGACTGAAGTTTAAGGCATCAGCCGGTGAGTTTGCCAAAATGAGACCGCAGCATTGAGGGCATTCGAAGACGGAGCTGAGAAAAGATTATACAGCCATCATTTTGTCACTTAAGGCGCCACACTGCCAGAGAAAGAAAGCCAGTGTTGCGCAAGTATGAACAAACGCAAAGTTGAGAACGAGGTGCTGAACGCCGGCTGAGATTCCCACTAGAGAGTTTTGTTAATGCTCCACAACAGCTGCATAATGTTGCTTCTCCTTGCTTCAGAGTTGCAGACCAACTCTCCCATCACCGCCACCTTGAAACTCACAAAGGCACAGGTGAACAGCTACAAATGAGGTGCAGAAAAGGAATCCACAGGCTGCCAAGCACACCTTTGGTAACCCGCATTGTTTTGCCACCTATATATGAAATTATGACCTCATGAGACGAATCTCGAGCAGCATTCTGCGCTGATGAGGTTGCGGATTTCAGGTACAAGCAGCCATCTTAGCCACTTGTTTGGCCATGTCCCCAAGAAAAAAGGTTTTTAATAAAATATACTGCTTGGTGAACACAGCATGACAAATCATGGGATTGATCCCACCCCAATGGGTAACCTTATGAACATACCAGAAAGTTCTGCCCAAGAATTGGCATTGAGCAGGTATGTCTATCACCGAATTGTCATACCATTGTATCATGCATACCTCACCACCAAATCTCTGTTTGTTTAGAAATACCAAAAAGTACTGTTAATGATAGGGTCACCCAATATTCATTACATGTAATCCACACTTATATTAGTTGTTGTTACCTGCAACAATTTCGAGACAGGATTCGGTCAATTCATATCATTACATTATAATTGGTGAAGGAAAGTATTTTTATGTTAAATACCCAAACACAAGCCCAACACCTAATTCCCCATAGCATTTAGCCCCAGTGGAAGAACTTTATCACCAGTAGGTACATTTTATACCATTACAGAGATTAAGGCTATTCATAACTCTCTTCTTTGTATGTGTTAGTATAGCACACTAATCAGCATTGTTAGGTCCTCGTTGCTTGTATTTCTCAGAACTGCACCCAATGTGACTCGCTTCTTAGGTTAAAACCATGAAAAAAACACCTCACTTGTACAGAGAGAGAGAGATGTGTAGGTACAGCAAACTATAGGTGGGTGTAGAGCTCTTCCTCTATATTCAGGCCATCAGGGATTTTGGAATTTAGTTCTACTATGTACCTGGACTTTAATTTCCTTACTGCTTTCTCACAATCACCTCCTCTGATATTAACAGGAATGGCATAATCACTAAGTATTTGAGGCCAGTATAATTACTTTGATGTTGTTCCTAAAAATGTCTGGTGACAGAGTAAGCTTTGTTGCTGTTTGTGACTTTGTGACTCCCCTTGGGTGTTGTAGGATCTTTTTATTGACTGGGAGAATAGTGTTCCCTACATGTGTTAGCTTGCAGGGACATTGCAAAAGATACACTGCATAGTCCGTTTTACAGTGATAACTCCAGCAGATCGTCTCACTTTTTTGTAATAGGGTGTTGTTAGAAATGGGGGTCTCTAGTTGGCAGAGGTAGGTACCTTTAACCAAATAGGGACCCTTGCTTCTAGTCAGGGTAAGGGGAAAACACACTGTAGATAACCCCTGCTCACCCTCTTGGTAGCTTAGCACGAGAAGACAGGCTTATCCCCAAGGCAATGTAAAAAGTATTTGCACCAACACCCACAGTAACAGTGA